>NW_026606186.1:6377500-8777500 GCF_029834395.1 Sorex fumeus
ACCGACCATATGGGATGCTGGGGATTGAACTCAGGTGGGTTGCATGCAACCAAACTCCCATGCTGTACTATCGCTCCAGCTGAACTGCAGTCTTTATTTTTATTTTATTTTTTGGATTTTTGAATCATACCCAACAATACTCAGGGGTTATCTGGTACCATTATGGAATGTTGGGGATTGAACCCAGGTCAGCTGCGTGCAAGGCAAACACCCTACCTGCTGTACTATGGCTCCAGCCCCTGAACTGCAGTCTTTAGTTCCGCTTCTTCATCTCCATGTGTCATATGATTAGAAACTTTGAATTTCATCCATCCCATTTTTATTTTGGAGGAGGGCCCCCAACTGGTGATGTTCACAGGTTATCCCTGGCTCTGCACTCAGAAATTAGTTCTGGTGCTGCTCAGGGGACCATATGGGATGTGGGGGATCAAACTGGAGTCAGCCACATGCAGGGCAAACAGCCTTCCCACTGTATTGTCTCTCCAGCCCCTCATTCCCATGGTTTCTTTATACATGACAAAGAAGTTTGTTCAGTTGGTTGGTTTGGGGGAAGGGAACATATGTGTTAGTGTCTGGGGCCTATCTCTAGCTCTGCGAGGAAGCCTGTTGCTATCATTCATTTTGTACGCCATAATTCATCATGGGACTGAAACTTGAGAAGTCAAGCAACTCCGTTTTCCGCTTACAAAACACTCAAACAGTTCTCTGAAGTCATAGTTCCATGCATTAGTAGTTCAGAGGCTGTAACTCAGTGGACTGAGGACATGCTGTCCATGCAGCAAGCCTGGCTTTGAGCTTGGCCCTACAGGATCCTCTGAATAGCCCCCCACAAAGTCAAGTGTGGCCCCTCCAACCCCTAACTCCCCCCAATAGAGGAAAAATACAAATAAATATGGGAAAAGAGTTCATAGATGTGTATGATGTCTCTGGTGCTAGTCTATCTACCCCCTGCCCCCGATCATGAGTACATGGGGGAAAGTATAAAAATAGAGACAAACAGGCAAGAGAGTCTAAGAGTACAATGGGGCAGAGTCCTGCCAACTCACCACTCAACCGCCACAGGGCAAAGCGGCCAGTGGTCAGTGGGGGAGAGATATGGTAGATGTGGGAACAGAATCTCTGAGGCTTAGGCCTGGCTCTTGATCGGGTCAATGCCGTTGGAGAGAGGGACAGAGCAGGGTAGAGTAGCCTAAAGGCCTGACAAGGAGGACTGATGCCCCAGGCAGCCAAAGAAGCTCCTGCTGGCGGGCTGGGGAGACAATGCTGTGTTAAACCCTAGATAACAAAACAACCAGGAAACTTGGTGGTGAGGGGCTGGAGTGATAGCGCAGTGGTTAGAGCATTTGCCTTGCACGCAGCCCACCCGGGTTTGATTCCCAGCATCCCATCCCAAGCACCGCCAGGAGTAATTCCTGAGTACAGAGCCAGGAGTAACCCCTGAGCATCGCTGGGTGTGACCCAAAAAGAAAAAACAAACAAAACTTGGTGTTGAGCCTGGAGCTCTGAGGCCCAGGGTCAAGGTGAGGGGCTCTGAAGCAGGTTTAAAGATACAGGGGTTCTTTCACAGGGCCTTTGGCATGAGGCGTGGTGATGGAAGGGACCCCAGCCTGTGCAGTGTCTTCTGTCACTGCATCACTGCATCACTGTCATCCCGATGTTCATTGATTTACTTGACGGGTGCCAGTAACATCTCCATTCGTCCCAGCCCTGAGATTTTAGCAGCCTCTCCTTACTCTTTTTTCCCAATGCTGCCATATTGGAGGCTCTTTCAGGGTCAGGGGAATGAGACCCGTTATTGTTACTGTTTTTGGCGTATTGAATATACCACGGGTAGCTTGCCAGGCTCTGCTGTGTGGACGGGATACTCTCAGTAGCTTGCCAGGCATTTCCCTCTATGATTGGTTGCCTACTGTCTGAATCCCATCAAATATGGTGTGTTAATTATGGAGAATGGGTAGGGAGTGTCTTATGATGTGTCTAGGAATATGTTCACTCATGTGAGACTCGGCCGAGTGTGTGAAAATTGGCCTGGAGCGTGGTGGTGGTTGGGTAGTGGAGGTCGGCTGCTGGGGTTGGGTCCCTTGGGGCGGGGAGGGCTCTCACTCGCCCCCCCCTCCTGGGCACCTCCCACAGGCCCCGTTATTGATAGTCATGTCCTCAGCTCTGGGCACAAGGCACCTCACATAGCTAAGTCCTGTTGAAAACTCTCCTTGGAAGTGACCTCAAAAGGTTAGAGAGACAGCACAGGCTTTATGTGCTGAAGGGTAGAGAGCACTCGGGGGCCCCTGAGCACTGCCAGGAGCAATCTCCAGTAACTGAGCCTGGAGTAGCCCCTGAGCATCACCAGGGGTTGCCTTAAAACAAAGTTTCCCCATAGGGCTGGGAAGTGGATGAGAGTAAGAAAGTCTGAGACACAGGAGCGGACCCCTGGGAAGGATCTGGGACACTGTGATGGACAGTTGGCCACAACTCCTTGGGTCTACCAAGGCTCAGATGTCTTCTGTGGGATCCGGCTCAGGAAGGAGGTGAAACCAGGGGAAGGAAGGAGCAGGCAGTCTTCTGTGGCCTGGAGGTGTCTATAAAATGCCATTCACGTTGGCATCTGGGTCAGACTGTGGCCAGTGGTTCCCATCCTGTTCATGAATCTGCACTGTTCATGTGGATAAGATATAGAATCAACTGCCATCTTGATTTTACAGAAAATTTCCAGGATCCCAGTCATCTGTCGGAAGCGGGGGGGGGGGGGGGGGGGTGGGCTTCAATCTCCAACATTCACTGATTTGTGAAAATTTTGGCTGATTTGTTTATTTGTTTGGGGGCCACACCCGGTTTAGCTCAGCTCCTGGTTCTGAGTTCATGGGTTACTCCTGGCTAGCTCGGTGGATCATACAGAGTGCTGGGGATCAAACCTGGGTTGGCAGTATGCAAGGCAGTATGCATTACCTGCTGTACTATCTCTCTAGACTGGAATTTGGCTTTTGTGGGTGGTTTATTGTTAAGAAGACAGCTCCATAACAATTCACATTGAGTCATGGCCAAGTCAATATGTGCTATGCATGTCTACCAATAAATCAGATTCTCACAATTACCTATGAGGGAGGTATCATTACCCTCACTTTATAAATTAAAAAAACTAAGTCTGAGAGATTTTTTTTTGCTTTTTTTGGGGGGGCGGGGGGGTCATACCCAACGATGCTCAGGGTTACTCCTGGCTCTACACTCAGGAATCACTCCTGGCATGCTTGGGGGACTATATGAGATGCTGGGAATCGAACCTGGGTCGGCTGCATGCAAAGCAAATGCCCTACTTGCTGTGCTATTGCTCTAGCCCCAGTACGAGAGAGATTAATATATTTTTTTCTTTTTGGGTTACACCCAGTGTTGCTCAGGGTTACTCCTGGCTCTTCACTCAGGAATAAATCATATGAGATGCTGAGGATTGAACCTGTGTTGGCCGTGTGCAAGGCAGATGCCCACCCACTGTACTATTATTAACTGAGAGGTTAATAATTTGCTCAAGGTCATCACATAACCCTGCAGAATGGCTCAAGGGTTCTTTCTTATCTTCTACCACCAGAGACTTTGGTAAATAATGGTAACTCTCAGATAGTTAGAGCCAGGAGAATTACTTGTACTACTTAATTTTGGTTTTGAGGAATTTTTTTTTATTATTGTTCATTTTGGGTACACATTCAGTGATGTTCAGAGCTTACTCCTGTCTCTGAGCTCAGGATCATTCCTGGTTGGGCTCGGAGGACCATATGTGGTTTCAGGGATCGAATCAGAATTAGTAGCATGGAAGGCAACATAGCTAACCTTTGCACTACCTCTCCAGCCCTGTTTTCAAAAACATTAAAAAAAATAAGGTCTGGGGTTGGAGCAATAATACAGCAGGTAGGGAGTGTGCCTTGCCTGTGACTGACCCAGGTTCAATCCCCAGCATCCAATATGGTCCCCTGAGCCCACTAGTAGTGATCCCTGAGTTCAGAACCAGGAATCAGACCTGACCACCACTGGGTGTGGCCCCCAAACAAAACAAAAATATTAAAAAAGATAAATTCACTGTGGCCTCTAAGGAAACTGAGAGTTGATGAATTAATGAATGAAGAAGTGAAGGAAAATCATAGAAGGCAAAACCTTGTAACCAAGAGAACAAATACATACTCAGGATGTGGAGCACCGAGGTTGAGCCTCATCTCTGGTTGTTTGATCCTAGGTAAGTCTGTGGCCAGCCGTGTGCAAGCACCTTTGCTTCTAAGGCACAGTCATGGTTATTGAGAAGTTAGAAAAATATAAACCATCTAGTATTTGTAAGGTAAGGTAAAGGTAAAGGCCCTCCCGTTGATTGTCGATTTGCTCGAGCGGGCCCAGTAACGTCTCCATTTGTCCCTGTCACGTGCTAGTGTAGCCCAATGGCGTTTGTTCGTTCTAGGAACACGAAGAGCCTCAAACTGATTGTTCATGATCTTGATGAAGAAGTATGACCATCTGGTAGGTGGGCGGCCACGTGGTCTTTTGACATCCCGTGGAATCCAGTCGGTAACGGCTCTAGTCCAGTGATCATCTCTAAATCTCATTACGTGACCACCCCATCTGATTTTTGACGCCTTGGCAAACGAGACAGCGTCCCTGATTCTTGATCGTTGATGGAGGTCAAAACTTTGGATTCTTTCTCTCAATTGAGTGAACATGCGATAAAAGAGGTGTCAGAGGCGTCGGTGTCCTTGTCAACATGAACTTGGCTGTGAGCATTAATTCATTCGAATGCCTAACAACCCGAATCGGATGTTTACATTTGAATAGATGTAGCTCACTGCCAGCAGTTTCTATCTTCGTTGTCTACGCACCAACATCCAATTATGATGAAGGAGAAATTGAGAAGTTCTACATGGAGCTGGAGGAGTTCTATAAAGAAGACCACACCTTCTACAAGATCATTGTGGGTGATTTTAATGCTAAGATAGGACCGAGAAGATCAGCCAAAGAACTTCACATCGGGACCCATGGCCTAGAATGGAACGAACAGGGTGAGAGACTGTCTGAGTTCATCATGTCTACCAAGACCATCCATGGTAACTCAAGATTCCAGAAGCCCGAATCTAAATGTTGGACATGGGAGTCTCCTGGTGGATGATTCCACAACGAAATAGACCACATCATATTCAATCGACGGTTTTGCCTGACCGATGTCACTATTGTCCCAAGATTCCAAACAGGATCAGACCACCATCTCCTTCGTGCAAAATTCTACTTCACAAAGCGGGGAGAAAGGGCTGCAAAGTTTAAGAAGAGAACTCCCAGAACGACCACCAACTGGGAACTCTTTGGCACTATTGTGGCAACATGGGAAGATGCCATTGTTGACAACATTGACGAGGAATACGATTGACTGGTTCAGCACCTCCATGATTGTGCGAGGAACACCAAGAAAGAGATAGCCACAAAAAAACGCCTGTCTTCGAAAACTCCTGAGCTTATTTGACAACGTGGTTTGGCACATGGCGCATCACGTTTCACTCAAAAGAGAGAAAGAATCTGGAGTTTCCGATCTCCGTTGACAATCAAGAATCAGGGACGCTGTCTCGTTTGCCAAGGCATCAAAAATCAGATGGGCTGGTCACGTAATGAGATTTAGAGACAACCGCTGGACTAGAGCTGTTACCAATTGGATTCCACGGGATGTCAAAAGACCGCGTGGCTGCCCACCTACCAGATGGTCAGACTTCTTTATCAAGATCATGAACGATCGGTTTGAGGCTCTTCGTGTTCCTAGAATGAACAGATGCCATTGGGCTACACTAGCACGCGACAGGGACAAATGGAGACATTACTGGTGCCCGCTAGAGCATATCGAAGATTAACGGGAAGTCAAGTGATCAAGTGATTTGAGTGAAACATGATACTCCAAGCATAGCTCTTTCAATTACTCTTTGGGAGACCCGAATAGCATTCTCATCCTGTTTGTGTAGGGCCCAGGTCTCTGAAGCATATGTTAATGCAGGAAGAACAGTGGAATCAAAGAGATGTGCCTGGAGCTGGAGGTTCTTTGTCCTCTTAGCTATTTCTTCGAAGCTCTTGAAGACTTTTCAAGCCGCTCTCTTCCTCCTGTGCAGCTCAGGTGCCAGGTCATTTGTCATGTTGACTTCTCGACCTAGGTACACATAACTGTTGCATTTGGAGATGGTAGTTCCGTTGAGAGCATATGGAACATCAGGAACAAGGCTGTTTCTCATAAACATTGTCTTCGTAAGAATCAGCTTTAGTCTGACCTTTCCACACTCACGGTCGAAGTTGGCCAGCATTTGTGCCGCTTGGCTATTGTTTGGTGTTATTAGAACAATATCATCAGCAAAGCAGAGGTGGTGTAGTTGCCAACCATCTATCTTCACTCCCATTCCTTCCCATTCCAGTCGTTGCATGATGTTCTCGAGGGTGGCACTGAAGAGTTTCAGTGAAATGGTATCATCCTGCCGAACCCCTTTCTTGACATCAATGATTACTTCTTTGTAGAATGGTGAGATCCTGGTAGTGAATCCGTAATACTGTTCACAGAGGGTCCTGATGTATTGAGCTTGAATGCCCTGATTGACTAGGGCTTCAATGACTGCTTCTGTCTCAACAGAATCAAAGGCCTTCTTTAAATCAATGAACGTTAGACAGAGCGGCATCTTGAACTCCCGAGAAACCTCAATGAGCTTGGTTATCGTGTGGATATGGTCGATGGTGCTGAATCCTTTGCCTGAACTGGCTTGCTCGCATGGTTGTCTTTCATCTAGTGTTCTGCCAATCCTATTCAGGATGACTCAAGTGAACAACTTGTAGATGACAGACAAAAGGCAGATCGGGCGATAGTTGCCAATGTCATGGATGTCTCCCTTCTTGTACAGTAGTACAGTCCTGCTGGTTTTCCATTGGGACGGAACCTTGCATTCAGACAGGTAGCGTGTGAAGAACCGAGCCAGTGTATTGATGAGTACTGATGGCAGGTTCTTCAGGTGTTCAGGTCTGACCTTGTCTGGGCCGGGTGCTGTTCGTTTCTTTACTGACGAAATGGCGTGTCAAATTTCGGAAGGGAGAACATTGGGAACGACATATCCATCCTGTGGAATTTGGTATGTCGGCAGGTGGACATGGCTATCAAAGAGATTTGAGTAGAAGTCATGGATAATCTTCTCCATTGCCCTTCTGGAAGATGTGATAGATCCATCAGGACGTCGAAGGGCAGTCATCTAGGTCTTGTAGTTGGTGAAGGATAGGCGGGCATTAAGAATACTTTTCCCGGCTTCTGCCGCATCTACCAGCACTTCTGTTCTTCTCTCTTTGAGGTCTTCCTTGATCACATCTCTGCACTGCTTTGCGAGCTCAGCCGTTTGCTTGCGGTTGCCTGAGGCATGCGCCAAACCACGTTGGCGAATAAGCTCAAGAGTTTTCGAAAGAAGACATACTCCTTGACCAACACCATCCATGAACATTATCTCAAAATGGATCAAAGACTGAGATGGGAGAGTTAAAGTTGTTCAACTCGTAGAAGACAACATAGGGGAAAACCTTAGAACTTTGGATTTGGCAATGATTTCTGAAACATGAGACCCAAGGCAAGAACAACAGAGGGAAAACAGAATACTTGGAATAGACTGGAAACGTTGGGACCAGAGAAACACCTCAACAGGACTGGAGTGGGTACTTTGTAAGTGGGAAGGGGCTCTGGGTTTGACCCTCAGCGTGGCATGGTCCCCCAGGTAACTCTGGGGGGTGGCCCTTAAGTACCTCTGGGTATTTATCACTCAAAAAAGCAAAACTGTGTCAATGGACACTATCAACAGAGTGAAAAGACAAACCAAGGAATTGGGCAAATATATCTGCAAATCATATATGCTTATAGGCAAGGAGAGGCTAATATCCAGAGCATATAAATAACGCCCACAATTCAAGCACAGCAACAAAACAAGCTAATGAAAAAATGAGCCGAGATTCCTCCCAAGATGTACAAATGGTCCATAAACATTCAAAAGAGATACTACTAGATATCACTAATCATGAGGGAAATGCAAGGCAGTTCTTGCATTTGAGATACCATTTCAACCCCCTTTGGATAATAACTATCAACCAAAATATACAAAGCTGGAAGTTAACAAGTGTTGGAGAGTAGTTGAGAAATTGGAACCCCTTGCCAGGCTAATGGAAAGGGCACAGCTAATGGAAAGGGCTTAGCCACTATTAAAAGCTGAAAGTCAATGACAAGCAGTTCCTCAAGAAATAGAACCATTGGAGCTAGAGTGAGGGTACAGTGAGGAGGGCACTTGCCTTGCATGCAGTCAACCTGGTTCGATCCCCAGCATCCCAAGTGGTCCTGAGCACCACTAAGAGAAACTTCTGCCCGCAGAGCCAGGAGTAACCCCTGAGTATTGCCAGGTATGCCACCCTCTCCCCGCTGCCAAAAATTTAGAACCACCACATGATCTACCAATTTTAGTTCTGGGTGTGTGTACCCCAAAAGTTGAATGCAGAGATTCAAGAAATAGCTACATCTACCTGTTTGTAGAAGCTTTATTTCCAAGAGCCCCAAAGGAGGAAGCCACCAATGGAAGAATATCTGTACTGGTGAATGTGAAGGGCAAGGAGGAAATCCTGGCTGCTTCCTCTTCCTCTTACAGGAGTCTATGCTGAGAGAGAAATCAGGCACTGGAAGACAGATACCATCTAATTGCATGTCTATCAATTTGCCAGGTGGTGAATTCATAGAGAGAGTAGGGAGTGCCAGGCTCTGGGGGAGTTAGTGTTTAGTGGGGGACAGAGATGCCGCTTGAGAGAATTTTGGAAAAAAATTCTAGATGTGGATGGAGATGGTAGCCTCCCAACAAGGTGGATACGTTTAATGCCACTGAACTGTACCTTTAAAAATGGGAAAAGGGGTAAATTTCCTGTCTGTTTTACCATGATCCTTCTCCCAAAGCTAAAAATGGTAAGAAAAACTGTATCTCTTAAGTTTTATTGTGGGGCTTTTGAATCCTCAGAGCTGAGCCTCCAAATGAGGATTTCGAGGTCATTTATATTTATTTATACAATAAATAAATTTATGTATAAATTTATGGGCTGGAGTGATAGCACAGCGGGTAGGGTGTTTGCTTAGCCCGGGTTCGATTCCTCCATCCCTCTCGGAGAGCCCTGCAAGGTACCAAGAGTATTCTGCCTGCATGGCAGAGTCTGGCAAGCTACCCATGGTGTATTCAACATGCCAAAAAAAGTAACAATAACGGTTCTCATTTTGTGTTCCTGGAGAGAGCAGATGCCATTGGGTACACTAGCATGCTACAGGGATGATTGGAGATGTTACTGGCACCTGCTCGAGCAAATGGATGAGCAACAGGATGACAAGTGATACAAGTGACTATATATATATATATATATATGCAAATATACATATATTTGCTTTTTGGGTCACACCTGGCGATGCACAGGGGTTACTCCTGGCTCTGCACTCAGGAGTTACTCCTGGCGGTACTCAGGGGACCATATGGGATGCTGGGAATCGAACCCGGGTCGGCTGCATGCAAGGCAAACGCCCTACCCACTGTGCTATCTCTCCATCCCTGATACAATAAATATTTATTGCTTATGGCCTGTAAACCAGATGTTGAGGTCTGGGTATTGACAAACCTGATGTGTTTCCTGACTTTATCCATAGGGTAATTTTGCTGGACAATATTCCCATTTATTAAATGCCAGGTATACAGTAATATTTATTTTCTTTCCAGTTCATGAACTGGGCATTATCATCCCTAATTATTTTATTTAATTAATTTATTTTTCTTTTTTGGTCACACCTGGCAATCCTAAGGGTTATGCTCAGGGATCACTCCTGACTCTGCGCTCAGGAATTACTCCTGGCAGTGGTCCGGGGACCATATGGGATGCCAAGGATCAAACCTGGGTTGGCCCCTTGCAAGGCAAATGCCCTTTCCACCGTACTATCGCTCGGGTCCTATTGTGGAATCTGAGGCTCAGAGAGTTTAACTTTCTTGAAGTTCACTTAATCAGCAATTTGAGTCTGCCTTTTCCCACTAATCCATTATCTTCACTACTGGTTTATTCTGCTTGCATTCTCCTCCGGGAATTCTGAAAGATGGGTACTACCTGAAGATGTTCAGATGTCAGATGTTCAGCAGAGAAAGCATTGTAACTTGATAGGATTCTTATTTAAAGTTTATGAATGACATAGTTCCTCCCTTTTGTGGGTGTAAGGAAAGTGACACCCCTATCAATGAACTGTAGGTTCTTTGTGTGGAATATACCACACCCAAGAGAATTAAAAGCATATTTATCTGGGGCTGGAGAGATAGTCCAGAGGATAGGGCATTTGTCTTGCATGTGGCCGATCTGGGTTCCCCAGCATTGTATATCATCCGCTGAGTTTTGCCAGGAATACTTCCTGAACACAGAGCCAGGAGTAACAAGTAACCCCATTGCCAGGTGTAGCCCAAAAACCAAAACATAAAAATAATACAAATAACATTTATTCGAGAGCCATGGCTGTAGTTCAGTAGTAAAATGCCTGCCTCGCCTGTACAGAGTCCTTTATTAATCCCTGGCCCCACCAAGAGGAAAAGAAGACAACCATGTTCACATAAAAATCCATTTAAGGATATGCACAGCAGCACTATTCATCATATGTAAACTACAGAAACAACCCAGATGTACATTAACAACAAAATGTGGATAAATGAAGGTGGCCTGTCCAGATGACTGACTCTAATTCAGTAAGACAAGTACAGCTGTTACAACATGGCCAAACTTTGAAAATATGATGCTAAGTGAGCACTGTCACACTCACAGACCACATCGCAGGATTCCACTGAAACTACTCAGAATAGGCAAATCCATGGAGGCAGAAAGCAGGAGCGAGATAGTACAGTGTGTTGGGTGCTTGCCTTGGGCACGGCTGATCTAGGTTCCATTTCCAGCATCTCATATGGTCCCCCGAGGGCCCCCCACTTCCACCAGGAGGCCCAAAACCTTAAAAAAAAAGTCATGGGGAGGAGGGCAAGGGAAAAGGGAAGATGAGTGACGATGAATGTGTGTGGGTTTCTTTTCGAGATGAAGTATTTGGAATTAGATAATGCTGATAACTATTCCACCAACGCATGCTCTTTGTCCATGGTCTAACCACTGAGCTGTCTGTGGTAATAGGGTAGATCGTTTGGGGGCTATAACTGGCCATGCTGGGGGAAGATCACTCCCTGCAGTGCAAAGGTGAGGAGAGTGGGAGAAACTTGAAGCAAAGATCTAAACTGGGGGGTGTTGGGGGGGGGGATCCTGCAAGTAAGCACGTGCCAGAGCCCTTTGAGTCATCTTCACTGGATATAACTGTGAAATATATCTTAATTAAACACAGAGAATATAATCACAACTTAGAGTATTAGCAACAACAGACTTGGGAATCTGCATCCTGAGTGGGGCCTGAGGGCTCCTTGGGGTGGCTGTCTTCCCCTAAGCAGACACAGCCCCTTAAATCCTAAACAGAAAATAAAACAAAACTGCTTAGGTGCAGAGGAGGAGAACAAGCTTGGAAACTGGGAAGCATCCAAGTGTCCACATGGGTGGCTCTATATACGGATGCAGAGTTTGACTTTTTATCTGCTACATCTGCTTACTTGGCCTGTTTTGACAAGTCAGAGCACCGTTCCTCAACCTCTTCACAACACCGGAAGGTTTCAATTCCAACAATTGATTATGCCACATCCTTGGCAGAGAGCTCCTTTCTATGAACATCAGATTTACCAAGGTTGAATGGAGTTGCGAAAACCCACAAGACATTGAATATTAAAATGTTAGAAGTGAAATGCAGTTTGAAGAGAAAGGGAGAGAGAAGGAGACGAGACACAGAGAGAGGGAGATTCAGAGAGAGAAAGAGAGAGGGAGGGAAGGATGAAGGCAGAGAGAGAGGAAGGGAGGGAGATCATCAGAGAGAGATCATCTGACTTGATACTGTTATTTTAGATATAGGGAAACAGGGACCCAAAGTAGAGTGATTTGGGCCGGATCCATAGTCCAGAGGGTCAGGCATTTGCCTTGCAAACAGCCAACCCAGTCAACCTGGATTTGATCCCCGGCATCCCATATGGTCCCCTGAGCACTGCCAGGAGAAACTCCTGAGTGCAGAGCCAGGAGTAACCCCTGAGCATTGCAGGGAGTGACCCAAAAAGCAAAAATGAAAAAGAAAAAAAAAAGAAAGAAAGAAAGAAAGAAAGAGAGTGACTTGGAGACTGTGGGCTGTTTGCAATATATGCCCTCCCTTTTTCCCTGCAATTGACCAATGAATTCTGCTTGTCCCAATCCATACCTGAGCTGGACACATTATTTCTGTTTTTTTTTTATTTAAAACATTTAAAAAATATTTTTATAAAGCAGTTTGCAATATTTGATTACATTTAATATTTGAACACCAATCGAATCCCATTACCATTACACCTTCCCACCATCATATTTTGGATGTTTCCATCCCGAACCCCAACCCCTGCCCCAAAGCAGAACCGAAATAATTTGTTTTCTACTGTTTGTTATGAATAAAATGCTGAAAATGCTCCAAAAAGCTTTCCTTAGAGGAGAGTGTGTGAAGATTGTTTTATTTCAACCAGGGGACATTAAGCCCTTCTATAAGAGATTACTAAAATATTGTTAAGGGTTGAGTCTTGTGCTACTGTTGTTCTAACTCTTGGTCCACACCCAGTGGTGCTCAGGGCTTACTCCTGGCTCTGTGCTCAGGGATCACTCCTGGCAGGCTCGGGAATCCAAGGTCGGCCATGTGCAAAGCAAGCACCCTCCCCTCTGTCCTATGGCTACAGCCCAGGGCCACATGGTGGAAATAAAGGCTGTTTCCTAGTGAGAAGTGATTGTGCAGTAAGTTCTGCTCATTGGAGTTGGGTCGGCAACTCCAGGGCTGTGCATCTAAAGACCAGGCCCTTCTTTCCTGCTGTCTGGGCTTCAGATGAAATGGTTAGAGTTCAAGCAGCCACCCTGGACCAGGAGATAAATGTTTAATTTGGAAAAGGGAATAATGCAAAAGAATTCTGAGGTTTTGATAATTATAGAATTATTCAGACTAGCTCTGGAATGTTCATGCTTGCCTTACATGCAGCTGACCTGGGTTAGATCACTGACATTCCATATGGTCCCCTGAGCACCACCAGGAGTGATCCCTGAGTGCATCGGGAACTCAGATCTCTTGAATCCAAAGAGGATTATTATTTCCTCCGCCCCTCTCGGAGAGCCCGGCAAGCTACCGAGAGTATTCGATATGCCAGACACAGTAACAACAAAGTCTCCAATGGAGACGTTACTGGGCCCGCTCGAGCAAATTGATGATCAACGGGAGGGCCTTTACCTTTACCTTTATTCATAATAAAGTCAAGCTGCATTAACTGTCTTATATGTAATAGTTGTTAATAATTTTCACGAGCTTACTATGTGCTAGTCACCGTTTAAGTATTTTATAAGTGTCATTAACTCATTTATTTCCCATGGGAATGGAGAGAATAGATCTATTATCATCATAATTCCCATTGTACAGATAGAAAACCTGAGGCACAGAGTGAATCAGTCACCCAAGGGCACATACTTAGTGCCATGTGGAGGTAAGATTTGAATCCAGGTAGCCTGGTTCAAGAGTTGGCACCCTTACCCCCTATGCTGCACTCTCATTTAGGGTGTGAGTTCCTCGTAGTCCTTTGTGCCCACTTCACTGGGGAAACTGAAGCAACAATTGTCTAGTGATCTACTTAAAAATCAGTCTCTTGGTTAATAACACAGCTAACAGTAGACTCCAAGGGCTAGAATGTTTGCATGTAAGAGCTCTGTATTGTTACTCCAGTATTATGTGGTCCTCTGAGCCAGGAGTAGGCCCTATACCATTGCAGGATATGGTCCAACTATATATGTATTTGTGTATACACACACATACATACACACACGCCCCAATGTTAACACCTGGCCCAGCATTCTCCCAGACCACTTTGCAGCCTAAGGTTACCTGGATAAACTCATAATCTCCCACCTCCCAGCTTCAGACTCCTCCAGCCCTATATATGCACACACATATGCACACACACACATATGCACACACACACACACACACACACACGCCACCCAACAGGCACCCAGACATTTTTGTGGCCAGGATGGCTACAGTCTCCTTTGAAATGAAGCCAGCTTTCCCCTCCACCAAATAATTTTGTTTTATTTATAGTCTCCTGCTCAGAGCTTTTGAACTGGCTGTTCATTCCAGGGAAGATCTTGATAACAACTGTTCCTTGGAGAGGGTTCATAGGAACATGGGGAGTAGACTGCACAGAAGCGTTGTCTGTCTAGCACAACTTTGCTCCTGGGGGTGTTTATGAGTTGGTGTTGGTGTCTGGGGCAAAAGACTTTGAATTCAAAATGGCAGTTTGGACATTTTTTACTCTTTATATTTTTAAGTAAAAAAAAAACAGTCACCCCTTTACCTTCAACAACCTCAGGGCAAGAGAGAGAGAGAGAGAGAGAGAGAGAGAGAGAGAGAGAGAGAGAGAGAGAGATTATCTATATGCAGAAGGGAACTCCTGAAGGAGACTTGTTTATTTGTTTTTTGGTATTTGGGCCACACCCGGTGGTGTTCAGGGCTCGCTCCTGGCTCTGCGCTCAGAAATTACTCCTAGTGGTGCTCCGGGGGCCACATGGGATGCTAGAGGCTGGTCACATGCAAGGCAAATAAATGCCTTACTTGCTTTACGATTACTCGAGCCCCAAAGAGGAGACTTTTTAATTTTTAAAAAAAAACAATCATTTTCTTCATTTTCTTTCTGAAGTCTGTCCCCCAACATGCCCAGCCCCAACTTTTAATTTCTTTTACTATGGCTCTTCCTGTTGGCTTTCTTCTGTCTGGCGGGGACCCAGGATCAGTTATTGATGGGACTGGGCACCATCCATGGGTCTGTTTAATTTTTGTTTGCGCTGCTGGGGATTGAGCCAGTGGTCTCACACATGCAAAGCAAAACCCTGGGTTATATCGCTTCGTGAATTTGAAGGGATAAATGGCATTCAAAAAAGAGCATTAAAAAGACCAAAAAAAGAAAGGGGGAGATTAAAAGGAAGCAAGCAAGAAAAGCCAGATTTCACAAGTGGACCGTGCACCTGCAATGTTCTTTGACTTGTGACCGTGTCAGAGATCTGGAGTTACTCTCTGGATGCAGTTATAGGACTTGAAGCATGTGCCTCAGTTTCCTCTTTGTGCAGGGGAATTAACGCATCAGATTCTCGGTGCTAACTCTGGAGCACAGCCAGATGATGCTGTTACTATGCTGCCACTCTGATTCCTCCAGGCCTGAGGGATAGGATTGGCGTGTGTAGGGAAGGGGCCTCCAAGGGAGAGTAGCAGGTTGGAGATCTTCCTTCTCTAACACCTGCTTTTTCTGTCTTTAAATCTTTTTAAAAATCTTACTGAATCACTGTGCGTTAGAGCCTCACAAGCTATTCATGATTGGGTTTCAGTCATTCCGTGTTCCACACCCATCCCTTCACCAGTGTACATTTCCCACCTCCAATGTCCCCCGTTACTGACACCTACTTTTACGGTGAGTTAACAATGGGGATAGGGGCTTTTAGAATTCGTGGCCCCCTCCCCCAAACAACTGGTAAGGGGGTGGGTGGAGGTAGGAATGGGGGTGGGGGACAAAGGTCTTCTGGGACAAGATGGAGAAGACCCAGGCAGTGAAGCCCCTGGTGGCTAGTGGGGTGGGTGGAGAGGGGGACGTTTCAGAGGTGGCGGAGTGGGGGTCCCTCCACCGGGGTGGTGTGGATGGAGCGGTCGAGGAGAGGGCCGGGACTCCCTTGGGGAACTTGCAGGAAGGCTCTCAGAAGAGGAGAGGGTTTCTCTGAGGCCCCAGGGCAGGGCGGCCTTTTCAGGGGGCTGGGGCTGGGGGCTCTGGGATGAGGGTCTCGGATGGGACAGGCTGGGACGGAGGCTGGGCCGGGAAGCCCAGGGGCGGAGGGCCGCCTGCAGCCCGGCCCGGGCCGCGGGGACTAGCCGCAGGGGCCGGCGGTGCAGGGGGCCGCGAGGGCCGCCGCCTCCCGCCCGGACTACACTTCCCGGCAGCCCCCGCGCGGCGGCGCGGGCGGGCGGGGGCGGCGGCGGGGGCGGCGCGCGCCGGGCACGCGCGCCCGCGACCATGGCGTTGGCCGGCGGGGAGAGAGCGCAGTAGCCCCGGGAGGCGGCGGCGGCGAGGGGGCGCGCGGGGGCCGGGGCGCGGGCGGGGAGAGCGCCGGGGCGGGCAGCGCAGCGCAGCGCCGAGCGGGGCCCGCGGGCCCATGCGGAGGCCCGGGGACCATGGGCTCCAGGATCAAGTGAGTCCGGGGGCTGCAGGCCGCGCGGGGCGCGCCGGCTGGGGGCGGGGGCGCGACCCCCGGGGGGGTGCCCCGCGTGCCGGCGTCACACGGGGAGGGGGCCGGTTGCCATGACGATCCCGGGCGGCGCGGGGGCGGGGTGCGAGGGCGCGCGGGTGGGTGGGCGGCCGGGCCCGGCTCACCTGCGCGTCCGAGGGGGCCCCTCCACGGGGGAGGGGGTGGGGTGGGGGTGCGCCCCTGGGAATGCTCGGACAACTGTTGGGGGGGAGGGCGAGGCGCCTCCGGAAGCAACTCCCCGAATGGGCGTGTGTGCGTGTGTGTGTTGGGGGCGGGGGGCGCCCTGAGAGTTGGGCAGGTCCCGGGAGATTGCAGCCTGGCTGCCGCAGGCCTGCAGGCCCCCCGCACCCCCCAGTGCCGGCGAGTCTCCGAGGGAGGAGCCCCCGCTGGCTCGCAGCTCTGCACGCCGGCCTCTTTCTGTCCCTCTTATCTCGCAAGAGGCCCTCCCTCCCCCCACTGCGGGGGGCCAGAGGCTGCGCCCGGCCCGAGCCCGGCTTGTGGGGGCTCAGCCACCCGGAGAGGCCTGGGTGTCCAATCCCGCACTTTCTCCCGCTCATTCATTGCCTGCCCCCTCCCCTCCCCCAGCTCCCCTGGGGCGCGTGGGGGATTGGTTTTCCCCTGGAGGTTGTGGGCGCGCCCAACTTCAGAGCCCATTGAAACATTGTTGCCTGCTCTGGGGCCCGCAGGCTTGACTTGGGACGGTGCAACTTTCCCCGCTGCAGTCAGCCCTGGGCGGGTGCTGGAGGCTATCTGGGCTCCCAGCCCCAGTTCAGGCGGGCCTGTCCCACAGCTTCCCAACAGGCCGAGTCTTATCTCTAATCACTAACAAATGTTCACTTTTTTCCCCTCGCTGACTTGTAGCAGGCTTTCAGGGGGGCATTTGGAAGTTGACAGTGCAGGGCTTTAACTCCAGACCTCTGACTTAGGGACTCTTTATACCCTCTTACCAGAAAGTGTCGGAATGTGTTGATTTCAGCATTTTGAGGCTTGTGCTAGGGAAGTTGGAAAGGGGAAGGGACTAGAGGGTGGAATCTAATAATTATCCAGAAAGGGCCTGTCGTGTCCAGTCCAGCCCTGTGACCCTTGCCCAGCCTTGTTGTCCCCTGACTCACCATCCCCATTTGCCAAAAGTTTTGGAGATGTGCTGAGGCCATCTGCCCCGTTTTGCTCAGGGAATGAGCAGCGTCAGACAAGCCCCTGTTCATAGTGCTTTTTTTTTGGGGGGGGGGGGGGTCGGGGAGGCGCAGAGGCAGAAACCAGGTGTTAAAGTAGAAGCCTGATCCGAACAAGAGCTTGAGAGGTGCTGGAGGTAAAAAGATGTAAGTTGGCCAAGCCCTGGGATGAAGGAGTCTTCCCCCTTGTCCCCAAGCTAGGTTCCCGATTCCAAGAGCTGTCAGCTTGCATTTCAGTAGCTCTCGAAAAACACTTCCCCAAAGCTGCCTGGTTGCCTTGTGGGCTGGTGAGGACGCTCACCTTCTCGTCACAGAGAAGTCTGGAAACTCTCCTGATGCCAGGCAGGCAGCGTTCAGGACGGGCACGAGAATCCAAGTTCCGATGATGAGGCAGCAGGTCTGGCGCGCGATCACTTGAAGGTTCTCAAGTGTGCGGGGCGGCACCCTTGGCTGTAATAAAAGGAGCACTTGGGCGAGGAAACGTAGAAATGCATGAAATTGTGTTAAGCGTGAAATTACTATGAAGAGTCGCTTCCTCGGGCTTGAAACTAGACAGACCACTCTGGAACTCAGGCTGGGGAAATCTGTCTGTGCCACTTGTAACGCTCACGGGGTGGAGGAGGAGGAGAAGGGGGGCCCTGAAGCCAGGCTGTGAACTGTTGTCATCGGTGTGGTTTGGGCCTGTGGCTTGGCTGGCCACTCTGCTTGAGTGCTGATCACACGGTAGAAGGAAGCTTCTTGGTCGGTCACTACCGATTGTTCCATCCAGACCTGAGCTCGCAGACTCTGGCTCGGGGCTTCGCTGGTTGGGTTGATATGTGAAGTGCACAGGCCGTGTGGTGTTGGAGGGGCTTGGGGAGTGAATGCGCTTGGGGTCTGTGCACTCTGCCTGCTTCTGCCTGCTGTGGTGTGGCAGGGTCAGGCTGAAACTGGGGGCTAGATCAGAGTTCCTGAGTTGCAGAGTTTTCGTGTCCCACCCCTGATACCTGCATGCTCCCTCTATCTGCCCCGGCCCCAAGGGCCAGAAGGGGCAGTGACTGCTGGACCCGTGCCCCAATACTTAGTCTTCCCTTTCCACCTTCTCTCTCAGAAGACTAAGAAAACCGGCATAGTTTAACCAGACCTGCGAGAGAACAGGATGTGTTGGGTAGCGGTGAAGGAAGTTTTGATGATCGAGGATTTATACTGTGAATGTGTAGAGCAGGAGTTAACATTCCCCGATTATTGAAAAAGTAAAAGTTGATTGAAAAGCATCCCATGTATGATTCTGGTGCTGATGTCTGGTGGGTGGTCAGTAGGGAAGCATTTGCGTTGCTGGCCATAGGCACGGTCGTTCATCCCTTGATCTGAGTGCCTTGATCTGGGGGCTGGTCAAGGCTAATCTCTCTGCCAGGCATGAGGTAGAGGTGGGGTGATGTTTTATGTGACCCATTTCTGGGAGAGCTCACAACTGGCCAGTGATGTGAGACCCCTTAACCACATTTTTTTTTAAATGAGGAAATAGGTTTCCACCACCTGACTCCCTGCCCTAGCCGAGTGCTGCTCACCTGTGATACCCTCTCCTGTTTCGGCAGACCTGTTGCTCTTCATCTGGGTACCCTCCCCCCATCAGCTTAGTTCAGTGAATTGTGGCCCCCCTCAGCCTGACCCTGCTGCCTCTCATGTATGTCCCACCCCAGCCTAGACCAGATGGTTCTTATCTGTGCCAGCTCCAGTTTGGGCGCTTCATACCCTCTGCACTCTCAGTCAGGTGCCCGCGTTTGTGTATCCATGGCCCTTGCATTTATTACGTGCATAACACCAAATCCAGTTTCTTATCTGTCTACATCATGAGCCCGGCACAAGGTATCGAGTTCCCTGTGTCAGATGCAGGACCTGTTGCAAAGCTGTTCCACAGAGTATGGTATGCACTGGGGAGGTCGGTTAGGATTTGAATCAAGATCCTTCCCTAAAGCTCTGAGTCGAGTGTACCTAGAGTTAGAAGGACAGTTTGCTACCTGCACCCGGGAAGAGAGTTTGTAAGTTTTTAAAGGCAAATGACCCTAGTCTAGACAGACAATTTCCCTTTTCGGGGGAGGAGGGGTCACACCCAGCGATGCTCAGGGCTTACTCCTGGTTCTGCACTCAGGAATTACTACTGGCGGTGCTTGGGGGACCATATGGGATGCTGGGGATTGAACCCGGGTTGGCCGTGTGCAAGGCAAACTACCACCCTGCTGGACTATAGCTCTGGTCCTTAGGCAGACAATTTCCTAAAGCGTGTTTATAGCCCAGGTTCATTTCAAGAAACCAAACAACTGCTTGGCAACAGAGAGCAGAGGTCCCAGTGTACAGGTAGCACTGGGAAGTCAGACTTGCCCCGGAGAGGACAGTGATGCAGAGGGAGGCACTCAGTGGAGGGGGTGGGGTGGAGGGAGACTGGCAGTATGGGACAGGTACGTTTAAATCTTCTTTAGCATTGGAGTGATCCTGGTGGACGGGACTGTGGTTAATATGAAGCAATTTAACTGATAGTGCAGACACACGGCAGGAAATGGTGTGGCAGCTTAATATTGCTTGTGGTGACATCCTCGAAATTGTTTCCAGGCACCAGGGCCAGGAAGTGGATTGTAAGTAATAGAAGGAAGTATTCTAAGTGAGCTTGAAGAAACCTGACATTTATGGACTCAGAGAAAAGCATCCTCTAAGACCTGGAGACGGAGGGCCTGCGTATGGCTGCTGATTGGCCCTGGCGGGGATTCTGTATGAGCCCGTGTCCCTGTCTTCTGTCCCTGTCAGCCTGTGACCCCTTTGAGGTTGGTGACCAAGAAATGTTTCCGTTCATTCCTTCGTTCACTCAGGGTAGAACTAAGAGGAGTGTCAGGCACATCTCACGCACTCCATAACCGTTGGGTCATTATTGTCGTGGCAAGAAGCGGTGCTCTGTTATGTGCCGGAAGTGTGCTAAGTGCCAGGGACCCTCAAATGAGATCTTTCTTCTCCTTAAGCATCATCAGTTCCCGGTAGTTGGGAGACCAAAATGCAAAATAAAACCAGCTCCTTCCAGACCAGGAGACCTGAGTTGGAAGCAGGCTTTCATTGGAGAACAGAGGGGAGCAACCCCTTTTTTTCACTTCACAAAAAGTGAAGTGTCTCTTTGAGTAAGAGCACTGCTGTCGTGGAGAGGTGACTGGTGACTAGTGAGGAGAAGGTGGAGGTGATTCTGTCTCCTGAGGGAGGGTCAGGGAAGGAAGGCTTCATCAGGAAGATGATATTCACATGAGTGAGGAGGGAACGAGGGGCAGACTCCAGAGCAGCGGCTGTGGAGATGGTGGTCTGAAAGAGAGCAAGCGTGGGGTCTTGCTCCAAGTTTGGAGTGGTAGTACAGCGGGCAGGGCGTTTGCCTTGCATGCAACCGACCCAGGTTTGATCCCTGGCATCCCATATTGTCCCCTAAGCACTTCCAGGAGTAATTCCTGAGTGCATGAGCCAGGAGTAACCCATGAGCATCACTGGGTGTGACCCCACAAGTAAAAAAAAAAATAAAGTGAGCAAGCATATGGGTAGACAGGACATATTAAGGAAACATGTTATGACCATTTTTTAAAAAAAAAACCAGTTAAGTCATTCAGTTAAGAAAACCATTTTTGGATTAGGGCTATCCAACCACACTTAAAATAGTTGGTGTCAGGACAGTTGTGACCGTTTTTAAAAGCTTAGTTAATGAATTTTGTATTTTGGGGTCATGCACTACTTAGCGGTCACTCTTGGAGGAGGGGGTGCTTGGGATCGAGCCTGGGTCAGCTGCATGCAAGGACAAGCACCTTCCCCACTGTAGTATCTCTCTAGCCCTCTGTTTTACAGGGTACTTCAATGCCAGGAATGGTGTTAGCCATCGGGGATGTTCATGGTGACCGATACATCGTCATCCCTACTCTCACAGAACTTACAGGCTGGGGGACCTGACAGGTCTTTTAAAAGCAATTCATCTAACAGAAGGGGGGCCAGAGCGATAGTACAGTGCATAGGATGTTTGCCTTAGCATGCAGCCAACCTGGGTTCAATCCCCAACATCCCACGCGGTTCTCCAAGCACCGCCAGGAGTAATTCCTGAGGGCAGAGCCAGGAGGAAGCCCTGAGCGTTGCTGGGTGTGACCCAAAAAGAAAAAAAAATATTGTTAAAGGTTTGTGGAGAGGGTCAACAGTGAAAAATTCTGAGGACACCAGGAGCAGCAGACCTGTTTGGAGTGCAGTGAGGGCAGGCTGAGTCAAGGCCAAGAGACCGGTAGTCATGTAAAGGGACTGACTTCATCCCAGACCGAGTGCACAGCATGTGTGAAGATGCCAGGTCCAGAAAGCCCTAGAGAGAGCCCAGAAGCTGGGGGACAGCATGTGGGTCTGAGGGGGGCCAGCAGCGGGAGATTGGTGGTGAGCTTTGAGAGAGTGCCCAGGACTCTGTGGCCACTGAAAGCAGCTTTATTGAGATGTGGTTCACCTCTTCTGGAAGGTAGTCTTTGAAAGTACCTAAGTAAGTGGTCTTTAGCGTACTCACAGAAGTGTGATTGATCCCTCCCGATGGCTGGACTTTATCATCACCCATTAGCAGTCACTCCCACGCCTCCCAGATCTCTCAGCCCTGGACAATCCCGAGTCTTCTTTCCGTTGTCCCAGATTCGCCTGTGCTGAGTTATGCAGTACATAATTCGTCTTTCACTTAACATCATGGTTCCAAAGGTTGGTCATCTGATAGCATATGAGTATTTATTTATTTTCCTTGCTAAATTCCTCCGCCCCTCTCAGAGAGCCCGGCAAGCTACAGAGAGTATCTCGCCCTCACGGCAAAGCCTGGCAAGCTACCCATGATGTATTTGATATGCCAAACACAGTACCAACAAAGTCTCACGATGGAGACGTTACTGGGCCCGCTCGAGAAAATCGAAGAACAACGGGAGGACAGTGACAGTGACTTGCTAAATACTATTTCAGCGTATGGACCAGCCATGTTTTATTTACCCCTTCTTCAAGTTGTTTGCTGCTTCAGCTGCTTCCACTTTCTCACTTCCACAATTAGCATAATTGTACACTGTATGTGCATATAGGTTTTCACTTCCTTTTGTTTTGGGGAGGGGAACCATGCCTGGCTGTGCTCAGGGCTTACTTCTGGCTCTGCACTCCGGGATCACTCCTGGTGGGCTTGGGGGACATCTGGGGATGGAGCCTGGGGCAGCTGAGTGCCAGGCAAATGCCCTACCCATTGTACTATCTCTCTGACCCCATTTTCATTTGTTTGGGATATATGCCTCCAAGTGGAATTTTTTTTTTCTTTTACTTTGCTTTTTTGGGTCATACCCGCCGATGCACAAGGGATTACTCCTGGCTCTGCACTCAGGAATTACTCCTGGCGGTGCTCTGGGGACCATATGGGATGCTGGGAATCGAACCCGGGTCGGCCACGTGCAAGGCAAACACCCTACCCACTGTACTATCACTCCAGCCCCATCCAAGTGGAATTTCTTGCTCTTACAGTAAACTCTGTTTAAGGAACTTCTGCACTGTCTTCCCTGAGCCATTGCCAAACTTGCTGCAGAGTGGTGTCCCATCATACTTTTGATGAGCCCAAATGAGTGTTGGAGATAGTGATGGCTACTAACAGACAGAAGTGTCTGAAGAGGTTGCTGTCTGGTCGGGAAGAAAGGTGAGGTTTGGGGAGAGGGGTTCCCCAGGAGCAGCAGTAGAAACTGTACGACTTGAAAAATGGGCTTAAGCCCACTGCACTGTTTTTGGATCCAGAGAAGCAGCCTTGGGTTTCTGGAGGTGGCCATTTCCGGCTCTCGTGTTGGGGACCCCTCGTGACGGGATCCCCAGCTGCAAGCACTGGTTTGTTGCTCCTGGAGAGCTGGGGGATTTTCGGCTGTGAGATGGGGAATGGTTGACACTCGGGGACTTCTCCCCCTCTGTGTCTCTCTGGCTTCTGCAGGGCACCCTGACCATCCTCAGAGGCGACTGCAAAGACCGGGGGGCGGGGGCATGGGGGTGAACAGGAGACCCAGCTCCCTGTTATGAGGGGTGCTGAGTCAGCCACTGGAATTTTCACCCACGACTTTTCTGGTGAATGTAGAGGGGCAGCGCTGTGGTTCTAATCTTAGTTAGCCATGGCAGGCAACCCCGAGGGGGATGTGCTGGAGACCGGAAGGTTAAATCCGGAAAGGTAAAATTTGGAGGAAAATCTGTTTTTTGTTCGGGCTATTTCATCTGTCATCTGTGTGTAGCTCCTGGCTAGAATTCTAGTTGTGGGTTGCAGAGTTTTTTTTTTTTTTTTTTCCTGGCCTTAGGGCTGGAGCGATAGCACAGCGGGTAGGGCGTTCGCCTTACAAGTGGCCAACATGGCCGACCCGAGTTCGATTCCTCCGCCCCTCTCGGAGAGCCCGGCAAGCTACCGAGAGTATTCGATATGCCAGACACAGTAACAACAAAGTCTCCAATGGAGACGTTACTGGGCCCGCTCGAGCAAAATCGACGATCAACGGGAGGGCCTTAGGGGTAACTACTCTGGGTTTGTGACATTCCTTTTTTTTTTCCCCTTGCCCTTTTTAAAAGGATTTTTTTTTTTGAAAATGGAAAGATAAATAAGAAAAATAAACAAAAACAAAACAAAGTTGGTCCCATTTACTTTTATTGGCACCCATGACTATTCTTTCTGAGGACTTAGCATACAAAAAGGAGCCAAAGGCAGGAAGTAACAAAAGATGTTTAAGATGTATCAGTTCCCATGGGGGGCTGGGGAAGGGTGCATTTCCCAAATTTATTTGTATGTTGGTTCAGCCATTTAGATTGTATTTTCTCTTGGAGCTACCGCTTTGTATCAGTTAGTGACTATCTGGGATACCAACATTTCAGGTGAAGGGAGCCAGATGTGTGAAAGCCTGGGAAAGCCAGGGCATCGCCACCAGGTGGGACCTAGGCTAAAGGAGACAGGAAGTGAGGCTGAGCCCTGGGACAGGCTGGTGCGGAGGACCTCAGATTTGAATTCCAGGCAGGTTCCTATGGGACGGGAGTTTAGGGCAGCGAGACATACCCTGGTCTGTGTGGGGTAAAAAGAATGTTAGAACTTTATTTACTTTATCAGCCCTCAAAAGTTTGGTTTTTATGTGTTCTAATGCAGGGTTTTTTAAACTTTTTCCACCTGCGACCTCTTTTCGCCCTAGAAAGGAAACAGGGGTGAGTGCCGCCAGCAACACCTTGGTTTCATTACGTGGTTGATTTAGAATGAATTTTTGGACTTTTCACATTAAGGAACCTTTTGCTGTTGCCAAATTGTATCCTATGACTCCCACATTTAGCTCCATAGGGGGTTGTGACCCACAGTTTAAGAAGCAGAGTTCTAATTGTGTGTGTTTGTGTGTGTGTGTGGTGGGGCATTTTTAAACTATGTCCTGTCTCCCAGGACATAGACATAAAAGGGAGGAAAGAGCCAGTCTAGAGGAAGAAGCTGCAGTTGGTCCCCAAGGAAGCCGCTCTGGTGGGTGGGCTTTGGAGACACTCCGCTTTGAGTTCCCCGGCTCCACACGGTCCCCCGTCTGAATCCTGACTTTCTGAGTTTGCTTCTTCAAAACTAGAACTCTTACAGAGGAAGCTAATAAACCTGTCAGCGTTGTGAGGATTAAATGTGCTCTTGGATGGAGCCCCCAGCTGTTCAGGAGCGGCAGCTGTTGTTCCCCTTACTCGGGAGGACGGGGCATTTTAAAAATCAGCTGTAGGCTCATTTTTTTTTTTAACTGATAGTAATACATGGGGAA
Organism: Sorex fumeus; assembly: GCF_029834395.1. Classification (NCBI taxonomy): domain Eukaryota; kingdom Metazoa; phylum Chordata; class Mammalia; order Eulipotyphla; family Soricidae; genus Sorex; species Sorex fumeus. The sequence continues at coordinate 6,402,879 of NW_026606186.1, forward strand.
AAATAGGAGACTGTGAATCTGTTTTTAGTTCTGTGGAAGATTGAGGTCTGAAATGAAAGCTTATAGAAAGGAAAAGAACAGATTTGAGAGAGATTTGAGGTCGAATTGACACAACTTGATGACAAATTACCTGTCAGAGGCGAGAAGAGATTCCAAGATGACTTGCCGGGGTCGATGGAGTTCCGTGAGAGATGAGTGTTTGGAAGGTGAGGACTGGGCCTCTCAGGTGTTCGCTTCTCCGAGAATCAGAACAAGGCCTGTCAGCCAGCACCCAACGAGGAGCCCTGTGAGGCCTCTGGGCTCCGAGTGTGTGTGTGTGTGTGTGTGTGCGTGTGCCTCGTTACCTGGGTGATACTGCACTCAGGGCTGGGCCAGGTGGCTGAAGGGAAGCCTAGATTGAGTGTGTGTGTGGGGGTGGGGCAAGGGAGGGTGGAGAGGGCACCTTGAAACTTACTTTGGCAGCAGGGAAGGTGTCAGGGACGATGCACTCGTGTCTCCCAGGACATAGACATAAAAGGGAGGAAAGAGCCAGTCTAGAGGAAGAAGCTGCAGTTGGTCCCCAAGGAAGCCGCTCTGGTGGGTGGGCTTTGGAGACACTCCGCTTTGAGTTCCCCGGCTCCACACGGTCCCCCGTCTGAATCCTGACTTTCTGAGTTTGCTTCTTCAAAACTAGAACTCTTACAGAGGAAGCTAATAAACCTGTCAGCGTTGTGAGGATTAAATGTGCTCTTGGATGGAGCCCCCAGCTGTTCAGGAGCGGCAGCTGTTGTTCCCCTTACTCGGGAGGACGGGACAGTCTCTCTGAGCACCCTGGAGATGACAGGTAGGACAGCTGTGAAGGCACTTGGCTTGCATGTAGCTGACCCCATTAAGTCCTTCGGCCTCGCCTGGTCCCCTGAGCATGGCCAGGCCTGGCAGCCCCCTGAGGACCCCCAGATGTGGCCCTGGAGGCCCCCCAGCACTGCTGGGGTGGCTTAAAGTCCTGGGAAGGCGCTCTTGGGTCTACTGAGCACCTTTCCCTCCCCCACTCCCAACGATGAACGTGTATGTGTTAAGAGACAAGCTGTTTGCGTCCTCTGTAAGTTAAGACGCTTTGTTGTTTATTTGACTGAGAAGGACTGTGACCCTGGTAGATACAGAGTGCTGCTGATAGGACTGAGCAAATAACTAGAACCAAAAACACTCAGGAACTTTGGTGCCTTCTCTCACATAACTATTTCAAAATGTCACTGATTTATCTAGGATTGACACCATGCATTTATATTTCTCTGTTTAGTTGGTGTGACCATTCATTTTCAGGTTTTTTTTTTTTGTGTGTGTGTGTATGTGTGTGTGGGCAGGGGGTCCTTTCTGGGTCACACCTGGTAATGCACAATGGTTAGTTACTCCTGGCTCTGCACTCAGGAATCACTCCTGGTGGTGCTCGGGGAACCATATTGGAACGCTTGGGATCGAACCTGGTTCGGCCACGTGCATGGCACATGCCTTCTCCGCTGTGCTAGCACTCCAGCCTCTCATTTCCAGTTTTACGCATACCGTCTTGTTTCCTCTTCAGGTGCATAGAACTATTTTTTAAATATTTTATTTTAGAAAATTCAAACATTTATAGAGAGAATAGGACAACAGACCTCCCAAACACCTGTTACCCAGTTTCTTTTATTTTGGGGCGTTTTGGGGCTACATCTGGCAGTGTTCAGGGGTTACTGGGGCTCACAGACCACATGGGTTGCTAGGGATTGAACCCTCGGCAGCTCACTGCAGGCAAGTGCCCTACTCACTATTCTATCTCCCCAGCCCCTCATCACTGGATTCAACTCTTGTTATTCAACTTAGTTTCATTTGTAAATAACAGACCTTAATTCTGTACCCTGCCTTTCAGTTTTGAAGCAAGTCCCAGATGTCATATTTCATTTGCAAATATTTTCATTTAGATCTCAAAAAATAGCTATTCTTTAAAAAAATACTTAATTCCAATGACTGTATCACTGTCATCCCATTCATCGATTTACTCGAGCGGGTGCCAGTAATGTCTCCATTCATCCCAGCCCTGAGATTTTAGCAGCTTCTCCTTACTCATTTTTCCCAACGCTGCCATATTGGAGGCTCTTTCAGGATCAGGGGAATGAGACCTGTTATTGTTACTGTTTTTGGCATATTGAATATGCCACAGTTAGCTTGCCAGGCTCTGCCATGCTGAAATAGACATAAAGATAGAAAATAATTGCTTTTGCATTACAATGGCATACCTTAAAATATTCCAGAGATCATAACTTTCTTCCTATATCTTTTTTTTTTTTTTGGCTTGCTTTTGCTTTTGGGCTATACTCACTGCTACTCAGGACTGACTGACTTACTCTGAGCTCACAAATCACTCTTGGCGGGGTCAGGAGAACCCTATGGAGTATCAGGGAACAAATCCAGGTTAGCTATGTGCCAGGCAAGCGCCCCTGCCTGCTGTACTCTTTTGCCCCTTGTTTTGTCAAAGATTTTTTGTTTGCTTACTTGCCACATCCAGCTGTGCTCAGGGCTTACTCCTGGCAGTGCTCAGGGGACCGTATGGGATGCTGGGGATTGAACCCAGGTTGGCAGTGTGTAAGGCAGTACTACCTGCAGTACTATCTCTCCTTCCCTTGTGATATCAATTTTAATTTTAACTTTCTGCTTGTTTTAGTCCATTAAGGCCATACATTGCAAGAGTTTGACATGTATCTCATAAGTCTCTTTTCCTGCATGCAACTTCTTTGTTAAAGTGAGTTTTTCAATCTGTATAATTTCCATGGCCTCCTGTTTATTCTGTTTCCTTTATTTACTGTGACTTGATGGTTATTTAGTGATGATAAAATTCAAGCCTATTTTCTTGCCAAGCATGCTTAAAAGATAGTGATGGGTCCTTCCATTAGGAGGCATAGTATGTCTGATTATCTCTTTTTTGCTCCATTAATATGTTAGGCCCAATAGAATGGCAGTATTTTATTTCTTCTACAAAGAAAAGCTTCTTCATATTATTTGTTTATTCTGAGGTATACTTCCTTAAAGAAAGGTAGGGTAAAGATTTCCTTCCCTTTTCTCCTTCTTAGCGTTGTTGCAGGCTTGGCTGCGGTTTTTGTCAGGTTTTAGGGCTCACTAGGGGCGGCAGTGCTTGTGCACCCATGCTTAAATCTGAATATCTGAATTTCCTCCTGCATTCTGAAAATACTAGTGTTCTCTCTCTCTCTCCTCTCTCTCTCTCTCTCTCTCTCTCTCTCTCTGGCACACCCAGTGATGCTCAGAGCATCACTGACTCTTAGCTCTGCGTTCAGGGGTCACTTCTGACGGGGCTTGGGAAACCATATGGTATGCCAAAGATCGAATCTTTGCCTCACCTACTAATGAACTATCTCTCTGGCCCTTGAAAGTCCCTATTTTGGATAATACCAATGTAGTACTCTTTTTGCTTTATCCCATGGTATTGCCAAATGTCACCACCACCAGTATGATTTCTAAGACATTTTTTGGGGAGTCGGGGGGCAGGGTGAGGGGACACCCAAGAGGTTCTCAGGGGCTCAGGGGCCAGCCTGGCTTATAGTTCGGTGCAGGGCTGAGGATGTGATGTGCTCAGCCCTGTGCTGGGGTTACCTGGGCCCCCCCCGGGAGTGGCGATGCTGGGGGCTCCAGGCCCACGCCCGGCAATGCTGGGGGACCATCTGGGGCCAGAAATTGTACCCAGGTTGGGCATATGCTAGCTGATCACCGTCCTATCGCCCAGCCACTGAAAATAATTTTTTTTTAAATTTTAAAAATGCAATGTCTTTATCTTTAGAGTATATCCCACGAGGTATTTTAGGTGTGTCTCGGCTAGTATAGTACTGCTTTAAAACCACTGGAAATAGTTTCTCTGGTTGTGTCACCAACTCAATACATATTTTTAATTCTTTTGGGATTGTGCTTCCAGATAAGTTTGTTTTATAATTACGTAAAATATTCTTCTGCGGGGGGGGGGGGGGGGGGGGAGGGCCTTCTCCAGCAGCTCCGGGGCCCCAGGGCCATGCCCAGCATCCCCTGAGTTCCTGTGGTGTGGGCCTGGGCCGTGCTGGCAGCTGCTCAACGGGCCGTGTGGTGCCCGGGACCGAGGCATGCTAAGCATGTGTGCCAGCTCTTTGAGCTATCTCCCTCACCCCGACATAAAATGTTTATATGGTTTCGAAGCCAAATCTCCAGGCTGATTGGAGAACTCCTATCATCCTATCACATTCCTGGCTCCTTGTCTCCATTGATAAGAAGTTAATTTTTTTTTTCCATTTGTCATTTAAAAAATGTATTGGTCAAACTTTAAAAGTTATTTAAATCAGAGTGTGATGGCACGTGGTAATGGATCTGACGGCTTGTAAGAGCTTGTGCTGAAGAGCCATAATTCTCCACCCTACAAGTTCCCTATTTTTCTTTTTTTAGTTTTTCTGGTTAACCTTCATAAGGGGTTACATCTTTACCTTTTAATTTAATTAACCTCAGAGTATTTGACTTCTTGAAGCAAAACATGATAGATACAGTATTTTCTGTATTTCCATTCAGTCTCTTAAAGTGGTTACATCTTGAGCTATTTTTGTTGTTCCTTTAACTTTTAGTAGTGTCTCCATTTTTTCTTCTTTCTCTAAGCAATACTTATACTTTCATATGGGTATTTTATTTTATTTTTGGTTTTTGGGCTGGGCTGGAGCAATAGCACAGCGGTAGGGCGTTTGTCATATGCGCGGCTAGCCCGGCCGAGCTGGGTTCGAATCCTCCGCCCCTCTTGGAGAGCCCTGGCAAGCTACTGAGAGTATCTCGCCCTCACGGCAAAGCCTGGCAAGATACCCATTTCATTTCATTTCATTTCATCATCCTGTTAATCGTCGATTGCCTCGAGCAGGCCCCAGTAACGTCTCTTTCATCCTAGCCCTGAGATTATATTCAAGGCTATTTAGGAGAATGAGACCCATCATTGTTACTGGTATTTGGCATATTTGGTACGCCACGGGGAGTTTGCCAGACTCTGCCCTGTGGGCAGTCTACATTCGATAGCCTGCAAGTTTGTCCAAAGTAGGAATAAGACAATAAGATGTCATAAAAAAAAGTTCTGTTAAGATGTCGCGGCCGCGCGGTTCCGGGATCTGGATTTTATAGTCTCTGAGTCTTGGCTGCTGATGGGATTACACGGTGCCAGGGGGCCAGGTGGTGGGTGTGACCTCCCGCCTACTGGAATTTGGAGGATCTGGGTGGAAGATGCTCGACTCCAATTCGAGTAGGCTTGGAGGTCTCGGCCCCGGAACCCGCGTGGCTTTGTCCCTCTGCCAGTACCTTCATGTGTGCGGAGAGTGGTCTCAGCATGGTGGTGGCTGGTCCTGGAAGTCTTCGGCTGCCGTAGCCCTGGTCGGGGCGGGGAGGAAAGCTCAACCCGCTCCCCTCCAAGGGACTCCGGGAAGGAACACCCAGGCACGGGGGCAGAGACTGCACTGTTCTCATACGTCATACCCATGACGTATTCAATATGTCAAACACAGTAACAACAAGTCTCACGATGGAGACGTTACTGGGCCTGCTCGTGCAAATTGATGATCAACGGGAGGACAGTGGTATAGTGCTACAGGGCTACGCCCATTTATCCTCAGGGTTACTCCTGGCTCTGCACTCAGAAATTACTCCTGGTGGACTCGGGGATTCTATGGGATACCGGGGATTGAACTCAGGTTGACAGTGTGCAAGGTAAAGTCCCTACCCGCTGTACCACCGCTTTGGTCCCTCCTGTGGGGATTTTAGCTCTGATCCATGACCAGGGTCAACTCTTCCATTATATTTACGCGTAGATTAATTCTAAAAATGAAGTGAATATTGTTCGGTAATGACCAGTGGGTGGTGCTTGATTGACATTTTCTTTCTTTTGGGTTCATTGCCTTGATCCCAGGAGACTGTTTTGTTTTGTGTTTTTTTTTTTTCAGTTTTTGGGCCATGCCTAGTGTTTGGTGCTCAGGGATCACACATGTTGGGGGGCTCAGGGGACCGTCTAGGGTGCCGGGGTTTGAGGCTGGACTGGCAGGGTGTAAGGTGAGTGCCTTTCCTGCTGTCCTGCTTCTCCCGCCCGAGACTGTTCTGTTTTGTTTTGTTTTGGGTCATGTCTGACTGTGCTTGGGAGCTACTCTATGGCACTCTGGGGACCGTGTGTGTGCCAGGGATGGAGTCAGGACTGAAGGAGACTGTTCTTAACTTTGGCTTCTTATGTGCCTTGTTTCTTATCTCCATTCAGAACTTGTAGTTCATCTGAACTGATATCTCAGTTTCTGATTTTATGCCTGTGTGTGTGTGTGTGTGTGTGTGTGTGTGTGTGTGTGTGTGTGTTTGGGCCATATCGAGCTGTGCTCAGGAGGGCTGGGAAATCCTATAAGATGCCAGGGTTTTGAACCCAGGTCAGCCACTGCAAAGCAAGTGTCTTACCTGCTGTGCTGTTACCCCAGCCCCTCTGTGTGGTTTCTAAGGTCCCTCTTCCCTCCTTGCTGCCCTTTGTAGTTGCTGCTGTGAAGGTGCAGGAGGGGATGCACAGGCCTGGCTGTGGCGCCTGCCTGTGGTGGCCTCAGTGATGGGGGGAGGGGGTGGTGCTCAGTGGGCTGATTTGCTCGCAGAGCTTTGCACCCCTTGGGTCACTATGCTCCTGGGGGGCTGCATTCTTCAGTGGAGGTGGACCCGCCGAGAGCGCTGCCCAGGGCCCCGAGGGTTCTGTCCTTCTTGGGCTCAGGAACCTTGACTCTGCAGACTTGTGTGAGCCGCAGGGCTCCTTGTTAGGACACCCAGCCTTTGGCTTAGAATTTCTTCCTTCGGGGCTGGAGCTATAGCACAGCGGGTACGGTGTTTGCCTTGCACGGGGCCTACCTGTGTTCAATTCCCAGCATCCCATATGGTCTCCCGAGCACTGCCAGGAGTAACCCCTGAGCATCGCTGGGTGTGACCCAAAAAGCAAGAAAAAAAAAAAGATTTCCTTCCTTCACCTGCACAGCCTGGCACCTTGGCAGAGTCGCAACAAAACTACCTCCCGAGCTGGGGACTGATGCTGTTTGTGATCTTGGCTTCCCTGGTCTGTGCCTTCTCTAGGCCTGCGTTTCCTGATCATGCGCATGCTCCTTGGGAATTTTGACCTCCTGCCTTCCAGTATCTTTGTGAGCTGGGCTTTCTGTGCCATTTCCGTGCCATCGTGGATCTGGCTTTGCTGATTGTGCTTCTTCTTTGTTCTCTGAAGTCCAGAAGACCCCAGAGACTTGGAAGATCTTTATCTGGATTTTTATTTATTTTTTGTTTTTGCTTTTTGGGTCACACCCAGTGATGCTTAGGGGTTACTCCTGGCTCTCCACTCAGGAATTACTCCTGGTGGTGCTCGGGAGACCATATGGGATGCTGGGAATCCAACACAGGTCAGCTGCATGCAAGGCAAATGCCCTACCACTGTGCTGTCGCTCCAGCACCCTGGATTTTGAATTTTTTTTTTTGGGGGGGGGTCATATCTGTTGATGCTCAGATGTTACTCTGGTTCTGCACTTAGGATTTAACTTCTGGTGGTGCCCCAGGGGGAGGGGGGGCATGTATGGGGCACCAGAATCCAACCTGGGTCAGCGGCATGCAAGGCAAGCTCCCTGTCTGCTGAACTGTCTTTTTGGCCCTGGATTTTGATTTTTAAATCAAATTTTTCAATCAAAATTTTGCTTCCTTCCTCCCCTTCTCCCTGAGTTTTGAAATCCTGTTCTCATAATTGCTTTGTCCTGTCCTTAAACTTTTCCTTATCCTTATATCATAACTTGGATTTTATTTTTTAATCACAGTTTTTCATTTTTCTTTTCCCTGCCGGCTCCCTCCTGCCTTCCTGTCATAAAGTTTGCTGTGTTGTCTTGGCCCTGGAATGTCCCTTCACCACTGTTGCATTGTTTCCTAGCCCCTGGGTAATTAATTTTGTTTGCTGAAATAACACACTCAGCTGCTTCTAGGACCTGAATTTTACAGGACCGTTCTCTTATTTTTTTGGTTTGGTTTTTGGGCCACACTCGTTAATGCTCAGGGACTCTTCGACTCTGTGCTGGGGAAACCAGACCATGCCAGGCCTTGAACCAGGCCTTTGAAGGCAAAGCCTGGCCTCCAGTCTGTTGGACCCTCTTCGTGTCCCATTATTATGGAACATGTTGTCAAGTGGACTTGCAGAAAGAGTAATTTTGAATTATTGTATGACCGAAAAATGTCTCTCATCTCATGCCTGGTCAGTAGTTTCCAAGGGCAGAACTTTGAAGATGCTCTCCACTCCCTTAAGATGCTTCCGTGGGTCCCAGCTCTGGAAAGGAAAAGTACTCTGCTTCGTAGTTGCCAGTCTGAGACTTCCGGCTGCGCCCTGGGTGACAGAAACCCTTTGCAGTGGGCGGGAGAGGGCCTCTCCATCCCAGGACGCCCTCCCATCCTGCCCTCCTAGGCTGGGGAGTGTTGGTGGCTGTTCCCCTCAGTGCCTCACCCTGGTCCCTTCCCTCCGCCCCCCTTAGACCGCAGTGAGAGGTCCTGGTTGCAGCAGTGCCTGGGGAGCATGTCCCGAGGACTGACCAGTACCCCTACAGGTCCCTGGATTTTGTTTTTATTCTGAGCCTGTTCCTGGCTCTGTGCTTAGGGGTCACTCCTCGCAGTGCTCAAGGACTTGAACCCGGCTGTGTGCATGTAAGCACCTCTGCTGCTTGCCTGTCTCTCTGGCCCCTGCACCCTGAATTATTTATTTATTTATTAACTAAATTTTTTTTTTTTCCTCTTTGGGTCACACCTGTCAATGCACAGGGGTTACTCCTTGCTCATGCACTCAGGAATTACCCCTGGCGGTGCTCAGGGGACCATATGGGATGCTGGGAATCGAACCCAGGTCGGCCACGTGCAAGGCGAACGCCCTACCCGCTGTGCTAGCGCCCCAGCCCCTACCCCTGATTTTTTTTTATACAGACACATGTTTCCCACCCCGATCCAGACAGTGTCTTCTTTGTGGAAGAGTATCTATCTCCTGAAGGGCTTCCAGAAGATTCTTCCCCTCCCTTCCAGTCAGATCTCCAGTCAGTACTACGCCCTCTTCTGTTTTGTTAATTTGGGGTCGCACCTGGTGGTACTCAGGACTTGCTCCTGGCTCTGTGTGCAAGGCAGGCGCCCTACCCTCTGTACTATTGCTCAGTCCTCGGTCAGTACCTCTATCAAGATCCTCACTACTGCTTTTTATTACAATAATCCTTTTTTTTTTTTTCTGGTCTTGAAACTTATGTGATTGGAATTGCGCAGTGTAATCTTTCTCAGCATGGATCAGCTACAGGAGTCAACTATATCATCTTTATGTAATTATATTGCAACTCAGTTTTTCTTTTTGGGGTCCCTTTGGGAGACCCAGAGGTCCCTTTGGTGGCCTCTAGGCCTACACTCACCCAAGCTGGCCACATGCTAGGCATGCGCTTTGACCCCTGACTATCTTTCCAGCCCCTCCGCAAAAATTCTTACACCTATATCATCGTTGGCGAAGCTCTTTCTTTCTGTTAGGTTCAGACATAGGCTTGCGTTTGCTTGTTCACATTTACTGCATGTTTAGTTTGAGTCGGTGCTGAGAGTTTTCCACAGCACATCCTCCTCTCGGCTCTATTTGACTGTGTTTTATTCACATCCAGCATCTGATACTGTTAGACCTTTTATACCGGTGAGTGAATTAATTGCCCATAGTCGTTTTCATTTGCATTTCTCTGACTACTGATGTTTAGCACCTTTTTATATGCATATTGACCTCTTGGATCTTTTTTTTTTGTGTGTGAGTTGCCTATTTTAGGTCTTTTCCCATTTTTGACAGGATCATCTGTCTTTTACTGATTTGTCGGCATTCTTTGTTACCAGTTATGAATAATTTGTATGTATATTTGTGGCGGGGGGGGGGGGGGGGGTGGATCAAAGCATTTGATTGGGTGTCTCCAGGGAAATATCGAAAGCCAATGTTTTCGGCTGGCTAAGACCTGCTAAGATCTGCTTAGCAGTACAGCTGCAAAAAGCTAATTTGTTGCATTACAAAAACATTTTCCCTGTCTGTGGCTTGCATTTCTAGTTTGTTTTATTTACTGTTTATTTATTTATTGGGCTTTTTGAGTCACACCTGGCAATACTCAGCAGCTACTCCTGGCTCTGCACTCAGGAATTACTCCTGGCCGTGCTCAGAGAACCATATGGGATGCTGGGGAATTGAACCCGGCTTGGCCGCATGCAAGGGAAACGCCCTACCCACTGTTCTATCCTCTAGTCCCAACGTTTCTACTCTTAAAATTGTATCTTAACAGAAGTTCTTACTTCTAATTTGTTTCTTTTGTTTTGTCTTGGGCCCTTCCCCTCCCCCTCCCCCAGTTCTTGGGGGCTTCTGTAGGCTCCAGGCTCAGGGATCATTCCTGGTGGTGGTCGGGGTTGGGGGGGGTTTGCCATGTGGCGTTGGGGATTGAACCTGGGCCTCCCACACCCACAGCGTGTGCACAGCCCATTGAGCTGTCTCCTTAGCCCTCGTTTTTCTTAGTGTAATAGATTTAAATTTTTTTTTTGTTTGTTTTTTGGGTCACACCCGGTGATACACAGGGGTTACTCCTGGCTCTGCACTTAGGAGTTACTCCAGGTGGTGCTCAGGGGACCATATGGGATGCTGGGAATCGAACCTGTGTCGGCAATGTGCAAGGCAAATGTCTACCCGCTGTGCTCTTTCTCCAGCCCCCTACATTTAATATTCAAACACCAATCCCACCACCATCACGCCTTCCCACCACCATATTTCAGATGTTTCCATCCCGAACCCCAATCCCTGCCCCAAAGCAGAACCGAAATAATATATTTTGTATTGTAGAGTATTAGATTTAAGAAACATTTGCCTAACCTAAGATCATAAATGTACTTTGATTACTTCTGGAAACTATATTATTCAATGTTTTACATATTTTGCTCTCTTACTTGATTCACTTTAAACGAATTATTCTTTCAGATGCCATAAGGATGAACTCCTTTGTAAAGGAACAGGAAATTAGTAACCCATGAGACCGCATATGACCCCCCAGCATCTCCAGGGGTCATTCATGCTCAGAGTTGGGGATAACTCTTGAGCACACTAGATGTGGTCCCAAACCCCCTTAAATATATAATATAAATTATAGGTTTATACATTGCATATAGATACTATTATACGTTATATAATATATATTGTAATTTTTATATATGTTTATGCACAGCGGGCCGGCCTGGCTCAGCCGGGTTCGATTCCTCTGCCCCTCTCAGAGAGTGCGGCAAGCTACCGAGAGTATCTTGCCCACACGGCAAAGCCTGGCAAGCTCCCCGTGATGTTTTCGGTATGCCAAGCGCAGTAACAAGAAGTCTCACAATGGAGACGTTACTGGGCCCGCTTGCTCGAGCAAATGGATAAACAACTGGGAGGACAGTGCTTCAGTGCCACAGTTTATACGTATGGTTGCTGGAAAGGGAAGACAAAGGTCTGTACAGTGAAAGCTTTGCACTTCAGAGTCCTGGGTTCATATCCGTATTTATTAAAAACAACAAAACATGGTAGGCCGTAGACCCAGCATGATATATTGAAAACACTGAATTAAAATTTTTTTATTGTAAATCAACAGATCAAAGCAACAAGGTGTATGCATATGTATCTATTTTGGGACTTAACTTTTCTCAGTGTTGCAATACCTTGTTATTTTAAAAACTTAAAGTCAAACATGTTATATGTAGTGTTAGTCTTAAAATTTTATTGTTGGGGCTGGAGCCATAGCACAGCGAGTAAGGCGTTTGCCTTGCGTGCAGTCAACAGGGCTGACACAGGTTCGATTCCCAGCATCCCATATGGTCCCCCGAGCACCGCCAGGGGCAATTCCTGAGTGCATGAGCCAGGAGTAACCCCTGAGCATCGCTGGGTGTGACCCAAAAAGCAAAAAAAAAATTTTTCATTGTTGCTTTCAGATTGTATGTGCTTTGCTGGTATCTTTATATCTTCATATAAGTTCATATACGTTTTAGAATTAGCTCCCTCCTTCTTTTCTTTTCCTGCTCCCTCCCTCCCTCCCTTCCAGCCTTCCCTACTGCACTCACTCCCTGGCTTCAGCTTCTGAAAGTGTATTTGAGAGGAGGGGCTTGGGACACTGTGCTTGGGGGTCACTCTTGGGGCTTGGGGGATGGTGTCTTGCCAGGGAATGAATCTGAACAATTCCAGTGCTCAGTCTGTTGTGCTCTTTCTCCGCCACTACAATTTTGTACTGGGATTGCGTTGCATTTCGAGATGGATTTGTAGAGAGTTGATGTTCACAGTAGAGTTTTTCTGGTACTTAATCTAATAATTGGATTATAGGTTCATTTGTGGATCATGTTTATTTTCAAATGTTAAACCAACTTTGTGCTCTGTAATAAACCCACTTGATAATGATATATTGTTTATATATATATTGCTGAATCCAATTTCCTGACAATTATTTTATTTCAGCATTGATGTCCATGAGAGATTTTTTTTGTTGTTTTATTTGTTTTGTTTTGGCCACGCCCAGCAATGCTCAGGGGTTCCTCTTGGCTCTATACTCAGGAATCGCTCCTGGTGGACTCAGGGGACCATATAGGATGCCAGGGATTGAACCCAGGTTGTCTGTGTGCAAGGCGAACGCCCTGCTTGCTGTCCTCTCTCTCCAGCCCCTGGATTTCATTCCCTCCCACTGTACTGTTTCTCCAGCCCCTCATGAGAGATTCTGACTGTAGTCTTGTCAGATTTTGGTATTAAAGTTACGTTGGCCTCATAAAATTATAGATGGTATTTCTAATTTTTTATGAAGCCAACATAAATATATAGAGATTATGAGATTTTTAGTTATAAAAATTTTAGTTATATCAGTGGTTACAAATTTTTGGATGCATAAAGAGAGTCTGTTAGGAAAATTAAGTATTACTCATAAGTGCTGGGAATTAGAAAGCGCTCACCTGTTTTTCCCTACAACATAGGGGCACAGGTAAATCTGTCTTGACCCTCTGTACACTCTTCTCCTTCCTTTCTGTTATCTATGCTAAACTTATTTTACCATCTTTGAGATTACATAATTTATTATTAAGTTAGTCATCTGGCATCTTATTAGATTTTAGTGTATGTCTCCTAGGAACAACTGTATTGATGATAACCACAGTACTTTATCACCATGAGGAAACATCACGTTTATTCAACAATAACATTAACAATAATTCTCATTGAAAATTTCCAGTTCCAAAAAAATTCTTTTAGGCAGTTTGTCTTTGAGCCTGGGTCCAATTAGAGATCATGTGTTGCATTGATTTCCTTTCATCTAGAACATTTCTTCTGCAGTTTTTATTTTCTTTTTTCATCTTTGACAGCAATCTTTAAAGGATCCAGACTGACTGGAAGTCACCCTTTTTTCCTTCCATCCTTTAAAAAAAAAAGTTCTCAGTTGTCTTTAAAAAAAAAAAATCTTTCCCCTTCTTTGTAGCTTTTGATTCCTGTTTTGTGAAAATGGTGTTGTTTCTGTTCTCCTTAAGGATGCCAGTTTTCAGAAACACATTTCTTAATCTTTTTCAGAGGTATTTTCTTTCAAGAGATGATGTTTTGATATTTTTAACACAACTTTTAGTTTCCATATTGAGCAGGGACGGCATCCCCCCTTGCCCATTCCTTGCGCCTGGAGGGAGAATGAGGCCTTCGGGGACACTTGTGTCCTGGGACTGTCGGCAGGTTCTTTTCTCTCACCTGGAGTGGAGACTGAGTCACAGGGCATCTATTCTAAGCATGTGGGTGTCGCCTGGAGTTGGTGAGTCGATTCCAAGGTCTTCCGCCATTGTACTGACCCTGGCACCACCATCCACGGGGTGCTCTCCAGGTGTCCTGGAAATTCGGTGCCACGGAAGGTGGGAGATAATGGTCTGGTTGCACAGTCAGTTCCAGAGTGGCAAGTCGTGAGAGCGAAAGTAAGCTCATGACTTTTCAGTAGAGAGAGAGAGAGAGAGAGAGAGAGAGAGAGAGAGAGAGAGAAGGAGAGAAGGAGAGAGAGAGAAGGAGAGAGGGAAGGTGAGTCTCATCTTGGGGGACATCACTTGCCTTCAGTCCGAACACTGAGTCTTGTTGTTTGATGCCGCCCTTCCCACTCCCAGCCCCCCCCTTGCTCCTGCCCCCCCCCCCCCCCCCCCCCCGTTGTTATCTGACTGGCCCTGGCCTGCATTTCTTCCGACTGAGTCCTGTCTACCACTCTGCCTTTCTCCAGCCTAGTCCTTTCTCCGGGAGCAAAAGGGAGCCGTCCTAAAGGCTCATGCCCATTTACTGCTTCAGAGTCTCTAGTTTCTCCCCAGGCTTACAGATTGAAAAGCCGCACACGTGGTGTCCAGGGCCCTTGGAGCTTTTGACTCTGCCAGCTGATATCCAAATCGCAACTCATATTTATTGAACTCTTTTGAACAGGAGTTGTTCAAAGTCTTTTACATTTATGATTTTATTAAATCTTTACACTGAATCTTCTTATTTACCCTTCTTAACTACTCAGTGGAGGGCTGGAGGGATAGTACAGCGGATAGGGTACTTTGCCTCATATGCGGCTGACCCAGGTTCAATCCTTCGCACCGCATAAGTTCCCCCGAGCCTTCCAGGAGTGATCCCTGAGTGCAGAGTAAGGAGTAAACCTGAACACAGCTGGGGGTGGGGGAGAGTCCAACACCTCACCCACCAAATACCCAACCCTACGGAGAGGACATTGCTCGACATGTTGCCAGCTTGCCCAAGAGCTAAGAAGTGGGGTACGATCACGGAGCTAAGAAGTGGGGTTTTATAGCTTTCCATGTAGTCTATTAAAGCTGTTCTCATGATGACCTTTTCTCTATGAGGTGGCCTATTCAGAGGTGACGTTTGCTTAGGGCACAGCAGTTCCTGTTGATGGAGTTGGCACTGGTATGCAGATCTGGGGACTGAGTGTGCTCTCTCCCCCGTGCGGGTCTGAGCCCATTCTCTAGTGCGCCCCTCACATCCTGCCCCTGAACACACACACACATATCCACTGGGTTCACTTCTAGTCAGTCTTCAGGTTCATAACTGGGCTGGAACTTGGGAGAAATCATCTCTGAGTACCCCCTCAACCCTTCCTGCTGCATTAGGAGAGACTTGTCCCCTCCACACGGCCTATCACCGTTAGTTCACATGATGGCCCATTGTCTGCTGGAGTTCTGCCCGACATGATGCCCTGGTCAGCATCTGATTCTGGGAGAGGCCTGCTGGTGAGTCCTGGCACAGTAGGTGGCACAGAGCAGGCGCTCAGCTAAATGCACTGGGTCATTCAATGTTTGTCGTACTAGGCTGAAGAAGTTCAGAAGAGTCTAGTTGAGTGCTGACTGGATTTTATTCTGCTTTTGCTTTGTTTTGGAGGAGGCCTACCAAGCTGTGCTAAGGGTGTCTTGGGTCGTTTCCAGGGATACTTGGTAGGCAGGCCAGAGTTTCCATGTGAGGACCTGAGGATGTGGTGCTGGGAGTAGGGCTACCCTGATCGTGCTGGGGGGGGGGGGGGGGGGGTAGCAGAGCCATACCCAGTGGTGCTTGGGGCCTTCCAGGCTGCAGTCTATGGTGCTCAGGGGATCATGTGGTACCAGGGATTGAACCCAAGTTGGGCACATGCTAGGAACAGAGTATTTCCTAACCCTGACTGGATTTCATTTCTTTCTTTTTTGGGGGGCGGAGGGGAGTTTCCAGTGATTCTCAGGGGTTACTCCTGGCTCCGCATTTAGGAATTGCTCCTGGTGGTGCTCAAGGGACTATATGAGATGCTAAGAATTGAACACGGGTTAACTATGTACAGCAAATGCCCTACCTGCTATCCTCTCTCTCTCTCCAGCCCCTGAATTTCATTCATTCAAAACAAAACTTATGGTTGCCAAAACACCATGATTTACAGTTATTAATAGTCTAGTTGTTTCAGGTGTACAGTGTTCCAACACCAATCCCACCACTAATGTGACATTCCCTGCCCCACTCTCCCCAGTGTCCCTCCCTCTCCCTTCGCCCTTGGCAGGCACAAAGCAAATGATTTCATTAGTACTTGCTCCTAGAAAACTTAGAATGACAAAAGCAGTTATTGGAAAATAAATTAATAAAGGTCAATTTGTGATAAGTGATTACTATATATTAGCCTCTGTAAATAAATTAATTTACTATAATGTAATGTAATACCTATTTTATGTAGATAAGTTTTAACTGATATCTAAAATATATTGTATTTTATTTTGTACTTGGGTCTCATTATGGTAATAATCCTGTCTGCCATAATTAATAAAATTAAACAATTTTTGTTAATATATTTTAGGCTCTACATGAAATAGGCGAAGAACCCTCAACTAAAATTTAGTAAGAGTGAGAATTAAGAAAGTTTAAAGGCAAAAAAAAAATTTTCAAAGGGAAAATCTAAATAGGGCTCTAAAAGTACAAAGTTTTATTCTAAGAAAGGGAATATTCAGAGACTAATAAGATGTAATACATTCAATATAAATGAGATGTTAATTCATTATTGAAATAATGGATTTTTTTTTTTTTTTTTTGCTTTTTGGGTCACACCTGGCAATGCTCAGGGGTTAGTCCTCGCCCTGCACTCAGGAATTACTCCTGGTAGTGCTGGAGGACCATATGGGATGGGTGGGAATTGAAATTGGGTTGACCTCATGCAAGGCAAACTCCCTACCCACTGTGCTATTGCTGCAGCCCCGAAATAATAAATTATTATATTTACAATAATTATTGTTATTATGTCATGTTTACTCCTAGCAAGCTAGGAGTAAGCTAGGAATAAACATACCTTCCTTAGTCTAATAAGGGTTGGGGCCAGAGCTATAGTACAGTGGGAAGGGCATTTGCCTTGCATGCAGCCAACCTGGGTTTGATCCCTGGTACCCTGGCTCATGGAGTTTCTTTTGATAGATCTGCTGGGAATCTTAGAGAATCTCCTTTATATCTGCATTATTTTACTAATCTCACTGATTTCACTATTCTGTCTCTATATTTGGAATTTTTATTTGTAGTACAGTATGTCTTGAAGTTTTCTAAGTGGGGTCGGTTTTTCTCTGGGATCCTTTGGGTCTCTTAGATCTCAGTGCCTTTACTACTTGAGTCTAGGAAATTCCTCTCTATGATTTCCTTCCTTCCTTCCTTCCTTCCTTCCTTCCTTCCTTCCTTCCTTCCTTCCTTCCTGTCTTTGGCTCACACCCAGCGATGCTCAAGGGTTACTCCTGACTCCGCACTCAGGAATTACTCCTGGCGGTGCTGGGGGGACCATATGGGATGGTGGGGATTGAACCCGGGTTGGCTGTGTGCAAGGCAAATGCACTACCTGCTGTACCGTCACTCTTACCCTCTATGATTTCTTTAAATACCAGTGCCCGCTTGAGCAAATCGATGAACAACTTGAGGAGAGTGCTACAGTGCTACAGTACTATTTCTTCATCAAATTTACCTCCCTGTTCTTCAGGGACTCTGATGATTCTTATATTGTTCCTATTGAATTCATCCCATAGTTTTTTCGATACACTGTTCGTTTTTTTCAGACTATTTTCCACCTTCCATTGTTTTCTGGCAGTTTCCTTTGTCTCATCTTGTAGTGCCTTGATTTTTTTGCTCAGCTTCTGTTTATCCTCTGTTCAGAGCTTCTGTTGGATATTTAAAATCACCTACCATGTCTTCATTTCTGCTTGTAGTTTTCTTACTTCAGGGCTTATTCTTCTGCCCTGCTGGCTGTGCTGACTACCTGTGCTATTGTTTCTTTGGTCTCATTAAACATACTCTCAATGGTGTCACTAAAGTCATTGTCTGCGAGTTACTGAGTTGGTTGTTGCTGTCTGGGTTCTTATTTTTGCTCATTGAATGTGGTGGTCTTCTGTGCGTTTTCCCCATCAGGCTTGCTATGTTCTGGGAAGGTGTGGCAGTCTGCAGAGTTCTGGAGTTGTGGAGTCGGACCCATTGCTATGGCGGAGTTCGGGTGCCTGGATTTCATTCTTAAAAGGCAATAATCTGTAGTCTTTTCATATATTTAACTACCAGCTATTAATGTTTGTAGATGGTTCCAAATAACTGATAATCCCCAAGTCATGTGGTTTGGGCAAGGTCCCATTGGGATCATAAATATTTATATTTGTGTTATTTTTCTGGGCTAATGTTGTTATGCTTTATCCCTGGAGTAAATACTGAGGATCATTAGAGAATCCAGAATGTGCTGGTTCAACTTGGAGGATGCAGCCTGAGTTCTCACTTGTGACTAGAATGCAAAGTCAGTCTTTTTTGTTTCTGTGTTTTTTTTTTTTTGAGGGGGGGCATATCCTGAGGTGCTCAGGTCTTATTCCTGGCTCTGCACTCAAGAATCACTCCTGGCGGTCTCTGGGGAACATATGGGATGCCAGGGGATTGAACCCTGGTCTGCTGCATGCATGGCACATCACTCTACACACTATATTATCGCTTTGGTCCCAAAGCCAGTCATTCTCACGCTGACTGTTGGAAGGTGTTCCTACTCTACTGAGAAGTCGATTTTTCCTTTTCCCTGACAGAAGGTATGTAGTTATCACCCACTTTGGGAAATACTAATCTAGACCGCACACTTTTTTTTTCTTTTTGGGTCATGTCTGGCGATGCTCAGGGTATACTCCTGCTCTGTACTCAGGAATCACTCCTGGCAGTGCTTGGGGGACCATATGAGATGCCAGGGATCGAAGGCAGGTTGGCAGCATGCAAGACAAATGCCGTCCCCACTGTACCATCTATCACTCTGACTCTAGACCTCACTCTCGTCTGACCCCTTGTACAGTAGTGAGATTGGAGAATGGAGCCTGTGTTCATTGAGGTATAGGAGACAATTTTGAGCTTTGCTTCCCCTATTACATTCTTTAAATTAAAAGAAAAATATGGGCCATCTCAGGAGTGCTTGGGTGCTTGGGGGGGAGGGGGACCAGGAACACTTTTGGTAATACTTTGACCTGTGCTGTGATGCTCAGGGGCACATTAGTGCTAGGAGACCACTAGGGCTATGCCCTGTAGTTTGGTTGGGGGATGAGGGAGACTCAGTGTCAGGATCAAACTTGGAACCTCACACTGGCCAGGCCTGTGTACCACACCTTTGAGTCACATCATCCACCCGCCTTTAAAAGAATCTTCACTCCTTTGCAGAAACTTCTTTTTTTTTCTTTCTTTGTTGCTTTTTTGGGTCACACCTGGTAAAGCACAGGGGTTACTCCTGGCTCTGCAGTCAGGAATTACTCCTAGAAGTGCTCAGGGACCATATGGGATGCTGGGAATCGAACCCTGGTTAGCCACGTGCAAGGCAAACGCCCTCCCCGCTGTGCTATCGCTCCAGCCCCCAAGAGTCTTATTTTCTTTGTAGACTCTTCTTTCTTGCAAGCTCATCAATGAATTTATTTGAGAAGATGGGGAAAAGTCCATCTTTTCTCTGGAGAACCAGAAATTGAAGTTATAGTTTCCTACCATTGCATTCAGATGGATCTAGCTGTTATTCTACAAACTTGAGGTGTGAACATTTATACTTCTCTAATTTGCTCAATCAGTTACCTTTGCTTAAGATCTCTCTTCTGTCCCAGCTAGTTAAGTCTTGTTCACTCTGCAATGTCCACTTCAAATCTGACTTTTTCTGTGATGCTTGCAATAGATACTCTAACAATAGTTCCCAAATGTTTCGGATGTTTGTGCCAATAAAATTGAAACCCCATAAAAGTGATCATTTCATGTCACTAGTATTTTTTTTAAAGAAATATCACTAGAGGAACATGATGTTGGAATAAGGACAATGGTAAAAATAAAATGTATTGGGCCCAAGAAATAGTTCAATGGGCCAAGTGTGGGTTGTGTGCATGAGAGACCTGGTTTGAGCACTATCAGGAGTAATCCCAGAGCACTGAGCTGGGAGTAGCCCCAAAGCACCACTGAATGTGGACGCACACTCCCTCACCCATAACTCAGCCCCTGATAAAAAAAATACTCTCTTTTTTAAGGGGGTCACATGTGGTGGTGCTCTGTGGCTGTTCCCAGCTTGGTGCACAGGACTTGCCCTTAGTGCTCGGGGGACCATCCAGTACCCGAAACTCAACACAGCCCTCTGTCATGCAAAAATGTGCTTTTGGGAGTGGAGAAACAGTACAGTGAGTAGGGCACTCGCCTGGCATCGGCCAATCTGGGTTGGACCCCTTATGGTTCCTGGAACCCCTCCAGGAGTGATCTCTGAACATAGAGCTAGGACAAAGTTCTGTGCACTGCTGGTGTGGCCCTAAAACAAAATAAAACAAATTTAAAATATGTGCTCTAGCCTCTGAAATATCTTTATATCAAAAATACCATTTCTGGGACTGGAGCAATAGCACAGAGGGTAGGGCGTTTGCCTCGCACGCGGCCAACCAGGCTTCGATTCCCAGCATCCCATATGGTCCCCTGAGCACCGCCGGGGTAATTCCTGAGCTCAGAGCCAGGAGTAACCCCTGTGCATTGCCGGGTGTGACCCAAAAAGCAACCCCCCCCCAAAAAGAAAACCAAAAAAAACCCCCATTTCTTTCTCATCACATTTCTTTCTCTTCCGTGTTGCTGCTTATCCTCAGGAGGATTATCAAACCCTCCAGTCTCAACCCAGAACAAGATCTTTGACCTGCAAACCACAACACTTAAAAACAATTATAGGGGCTGGAGTGATAGTACAGCGGATTGGGTGTTTGCCTTGCACGTGGCAGACCCGGGTTCGATTCCCAGCATCCCATATGGTCCCCTGAGCACTGCCAGGAGTAATTCCTGAGTGCATGAGCCAGGAGTAACCCCTGTGCATTGCCGGGTGGTACCCAAAAAGCAAAAAAAAAAAAGGAAAAAACTAATTACATGCCACCTAGGCATGTATTTTCTTATGGCAATTCATGCTTGACTACTTAGTGTTTTATGTTTTGTTTCTTTGACTAGGTTGTAAGCTTCTTAAAAACCATCATATGTATGTATTTATATTACTCATAAATATGTGTTGAATGAGTTAAATTTAGATGCTGGGGATGGAACCTAGAACTATTTATAGAGCATACATTTGAGGAGATCACAGTTCTGAATGTTGTTTATTTCTCAAGGAGGAAGAAGTTTTAATATGAGTCATGAGTCTCTTACTGATCTTTCTTCTCAGGGAAATTCATTCAATTAAGAAACTTAATGAATGCTTAGTCAAAGGAGGACTTTTGTGGGCTGGAGACAGAGTACAGGAGGGTAAGGTGTTTCGTTTGCATATGGCCCAACTCTGGTTTGATCTGCGGAACTGCAGATGGTCCCCAAAGCACCACCGGGTCATTCCTGAGCGGAGGCACAGCGCCAGGAATAGCCCCCAAGCACCACTGGGAATGGCTCCCATCACCCTCCGCCTCCAAGGCAGGCCTTTTGTTAGGGGCTAAAGATACAGAGAAGGGGGCTGGAGTGATAGTACAGTGGGTAGGATATTTGCCTTGCATGTGGCTGAGCCAGGTTCTAGTCCCAGCATCCCATATGGTCCCCTGAGCACCGCCAGGAGTGATTCCTGAGTGCAAAGCCAGGAGTAACCTCCATGCATTGCCAGGTGTGACCCAAAAAAAGAGAAATAAATAAAACCAGCCTAAAGATACAGAGAGGGAAGGCAGAAGAGGTAGTACAGAGGTTAAGGCCTGGCATGCGGCTGTGTTGTGAGAGCAGCTTGAATCCTGGGACCCTGTCTGGTCCCCACCCAACCCCCCACCTGGCCACCTCCGAGTGTCATCAGGTATGACCCCAAATCCAACTGAACAAAAAACTCAAGGGAAGCAAGGTTCCTGGTCTTGTGGGTAGCAAGCTTATCTCAGGAGGAAGCACAGAGTAGAAACCTTTTGGCTTAGAATTTGGAAGCAAGTCTTGTGACTGAAGAGAGCACTTGGGCTCTGTTAGGGAGTCAGGGAATCCTCCCCGCCCCGTGTGCTCAGGAGGAGCCATTCAGTCATGAAATCTGCAAGTACTTGTCAAGCACCGTTATCGATGCAGCATGAATGAATCAGACATTTCTTGGAGATAGAGCACATTTGGAGATGAAGAACATGTTCTTTGAAGTAAGAACAGACCGGGATATGAGTTTATAATTGCCACTTACTAGATATTTGTCTTTGGGCAAGCTGTTTAATTTCTACAAGACTGTTTTGTACCGTTCACAAATACCCCCTTGGAAGTCGTCTGGATGAAATGAGGTGTGGTATGTGAAGTGCTTAACCCCGAGCTATTCTGAAATAGGTTAATAAATGGTAAATATATGTACAGGACTTGACAGGGTGTGTGTGTGTGTGTGTGTGTGTGTGTGTGTGTGTGTGTGTGTGTGATTGAGGCCAGATGAAAAACTTAAGCAAATAGTGATGTAGGCCATGCGGCATGCGTGTGTGTGTGTGTGTGTGTGTGTGTGTGTGTGTGTTTGTAGGGGTTAGTGGCAGAAAACACTGAAGGATTGAACTAAAGCTGAATTGCAAACAACATTGTATGTCACTCATAAGCATGTTCTAATTTTTAGGTTTTTGTTTGTTTGTTTTGGGTGCACCCCTGATGGTGCTCGGGGCTTATTCCTGGCTCTGCTCTCAGGGATCACTCCTGGTGGGGCTCAGGGACAATGATCAG
Organism: Sorex fumeus; assembly: GCF_029834395.1. Classification (NCBI taxonomy): domain Eukaryota; kingdom Metazoa; phylum Chordata; class Mammalia; order Eulipotyphla; family Soricidae; genus Sorex; species Sorex fumeus. Next base: position 6,425,542 of record NW_026606186.1, read on the forward strand.
ACCCGGGTAGGCCATGTGCAAGGCAAATGCCCTACCTGCTATCTGTCACTCAGTCTCCATGAGCATGTTTTTATTCCTGGGTGTGTTTGTAAGCCTTGGAGCTTTAGATCTGTCAGTTGTCTAATCTGCGATGTTCCTCAGGACTGAAACCTGGGCTCTGGCCCGATCGTCTCACTTCGTGATATCCGATCTTGGAGAATACTTGAATGCGTCTGTTTCTTAGTTTCTCCATTGGTGACCCACACAACCCAGCTATCTCTCTTGGCTTCCCTTGTGTGCAGTATGCTCTCTGAGCCACTTTTTCTTTTGCTTGTTAGTGATTTGTTTGGGGGCCACACCTCATGGTGCTTAGGGACTACTTTGGCCAGTGCTCAGGGGGCCATGTGGTGTTGGGGACTTCCTGCCTGCACATCACGCACTCAGTCCTTCTTTTTTATTTTTGGGATATTCCCAGTGGCACTCAGGGCTTACTCCTGGCTCTGTGCTCAGGGATCACTCCTGGCAGGCTTGGGGTGCTGAGGATTGAACCTGGGATGGCTGCGTGCAAGGCAAATGCCCCCCATACCCACTGTACTATTTCTCTGGCCCTGCATTCAGCTCATTGAGCTGTCTCTCCATCCTTTGTCAGTGGAAACCTTGCTTATAAATTAGACATATAGGGCTAGAGTGAGTACAGCAGGCAGCGCACTTGCCTTGCACGCAGCCAACCCAAGTTTGAACCCTGACACTGGTCCCCCGAGCCCACCAGGAGTGATCCCTGAGCACACAGTTAGGAATAACCCCTGAGTACTGTTGGGAGTCACCCAAACCAAAAGAGCAACTGAATTAGACATATAAGAGAGTAAAAGTAGGTCTAGCTGTGGGCTCCTTTCATTTCGCTTTTCTGCCCTGAAGGTCACTGAGGCACATCTGGCCAGCTCTGAAAGCCACTGCCCTGAAGAACGAGCCTGAATGCCTTTCCCTTCACTGGGTTGAATTGGTATTCAGGACAAAGAACTTTCACGAGCCAAGAACTTGGGAAATTGGCAAGTGTATTCATCTAAGGTGTTCTGCTCTGGAATAGGATTCGTGTTTTGCAAATGGGGGAAAGATATATAATGGTGGAGCAATATCTGGAAGGGGTCTTTGTTCGTGCGCTGGTGAGCAGCGGGGACATGGGTCCTGCAGAAGGCCGTCTTTGAGCCCCACCATGGCCTGTTCTCATGGGCTACTCTTCAGACCTGCTGGGCTTTTATTTCTGATTTCCTGTTCAGAGCTGCATTGTCAACTCATTTCCAGGACCAGGGCAAGGAAATTGCACCTTTCTAGACTCAACTATATACTTCCTCACCTTCCTCCACTGTGTGCTTCTTGCTGTCTTACAGTCCATGTTTCTTGGACTTTAATATCAGCTCTGCTCCAAAGGATTATTTGATGAGTCTGCATCATTTTTTGTTTTTCTAATTGTTCTTGAAACTTTCTGAGCTAAGCTACCTTTCCTCATATGTGATGTTTTAGCAGCCATTTATCAGTGGTCGGACTGTGTAGGTATTCTAAGATAGCTTTCCTTATCTCGATGTTTTTCGTCGCCACGTTTACAGTTTATCGGTTTATTGAGAACACAGATAAACGCTATGAAAACTGCTTGTTCAGTTTAGAATGGTATTGCAAATGCCATTTACATTTACAGTGTAAATGGGCTGGCTCTGTGAGTGGCTAAAGGTGCCTGCCTTGCATGTGTCAGGCCTGGGGTTTGGTCCCCAAGTGCTGCCCCCATGTGCTGAGCGAGGCGCCAGCAGCTCTGCAGCCCACAGCTCCCAGTGGTATAGCAGAGCTAGTGAGTGAGTGAGTGGGTGAGTGAGTGAGTAAGTGAGTGAGAGAGCAAGTGAGTAAGAGAGCAAGTGAGTGAGTGAGTGAGCTAGTGAGTGAGTGGGTAAGTGAGCGAGACAGTGGGTGGGTGAACTAGTGAGTGGGTGGGTGAGTGAGTGAGTGGTTGAGTGGTTGAATGAGTGAGCTAGTGAGTGGGTGAGTGACTTAGTGAGTGGGTGTGTGAGTGGGTGAGTTGGTGGGTGGGTGAGTGAGTGAGCGAGCGAGCGAGCGAGTGAGTGCTCTCAGAGCACAAGTGCCCAGGCTTGGGTGAACAGCATGCTGCTCCCTGGCTGGCAAGCTCTTTGAGCTTCTGAGCACCACCCAGTCATTGCAGCAAAGGAAGGGGAAGGGAGGAAATCATTCTTTTATTTACTTGGCCACAGTAGATGGAAATCTTATGGAATATTGAAGTTATTTTCCTGTTTCCATTATATGAAGTTACTTGAGTGGGTGTCCATGGCAGGTCACAGAATCTAGAACCGACCGTCTGGAAAACACACACACATACACATATAAACGTGCATATACACATGCACGTACACACACATATGCATGGTCAGCTGGACTGTTGTATCTCAGGGACCACACAGGCTCCTGTGCGGGCTTTTCCATGTCACTCCTCTGCCCGCACAGGCCAGGTTCTGTCCACTGTTCTATACTGAGATTCAACCAAGTGAGCCCCAGGTCTGCCTAATCCATGCACACGAACCCCCTGGAGAGCTTAATTGCTTTCTGGGACCCCCCATCCTCAGCTTTTGCTTTGGAATTGCTGTGGGTTATGATTCTGCATTTTTACAAAGAATCAGTGTTTTGGAAGCAACTCTTCACAGACGTGAGTTCTAGCTGTCTTCAGCTTTTTAACGTCGTTCTGGATTCTTGGGGGTGGAGAGAAACTGCCTGTCAGTTTGTCTATCTTGATCCTTGATTGAATTTGTAAGGGCAGTTTCCTATTTTCTATTCCTCAGCGATCAGTGAACTTACTGCTCGCTCCTTCCTTCCTTCCTTCCTTCCTTCCTTCCTTCCTTCCTTCCTTCCTTCCTTCCTTCCTCTCCCTCCCTCCCTCCTTCCCTCCCTCCACACCTGGCAATGCTCAGAGCTTACTCCTGGATCACTCCTGGCCATGCTTTGGGGACCGTATGGGAAGCTGGGGATTGAACCTGGATAGCCGTGCACCCACCCTCCAGTACGGAGGCCCCAAACTTGCTGCATCTTCAAGCTGTTTTTCCATAGTTTCTTGGTGGTTCTAGGAGTCACTGTTAAAACTGAACATAGAGGTGAGGGGATGGGGGTTGTTCCTCCAGTGTCACAGGATGAGGTCTCCTCAACTCTAGCAGATAAATGATAAAAAAAAAAAAAAGATGATTCTGGATATTTCCCCTTCACTCACAGGGAACAAAATGAAATGGACAGAATATTACAATGTTAGGCAAACTTTAATTTTTTTGCTCTTTGGGGGTCTGTGCCTAGGGTTGAAGCCTGGGTTCCACGTGCAAAACACATGCTCTAGCCCTTTGAGTGATCTTTCCAGACTGGACAGAAATTCTTAATGTTCTTTCTCCCCCCCCCCCCCTTTTTTTTTTCTCTCACTAGGAACTGTGTGTGGTAGTGAGGTGAGGAGCCTGGGGAGCTAGGGAATGGGGGAGGAGGGCTCCCACATACAAGTCGTGAGCTCTACCACCTGCTTCACCCCCCAGTTCCCAGTTGCACAATTTTTTAGATCCTGAATTGTCCTTTGAAGCCTCACATGTTCTTTTTTTTTTTTTTAAGGAAGTTTTATTGGATCACCATGAGACACAGTTACAAACTTGCGTGATTACATTTCAGTCCCACAATGCTAGAGCATCTCCACCAGTGCACATTCTCCACCATCGTTGTTCCCAGTGTCCCACCTGCCACCTTCACTTTGGGAATTACGGTTTGCAATACAGATGCTAAGAGGTCATCGTGTTTGGTCCTGGTCTACTCACATCTCCCATCCCGAGCGATCCCTCCAATCATCATTTACTTAGTGGTTCCTTCTCCGTTCCAACTGCCTTTTCCCCCAGCACGTGGGGCCGGCTTCCAAACCATGCTGTAATCGTCTTGGCCCTTATCTCTACTGTCCTTGGGTGTTAGTCTCCTATTATGCTACTTTATATTACACAAATGAGTGCCGTCATTCTATGTCTGTCCTCTTTCTGACTAACTTCACTTAGCATGATACTCTTCATGTTCATTCACTTATATGCAAATTTCATGATTTTATCTCTTCTAACAGCCACATAGTATTCCGTTGTGTAGATGTACCAGAGTTTCTTCAACCAGAAGCCTCACATGTTCTTAACTTGACACTGGGCCCATTAATGAAATGACTGCAAGGAGAAATTACCCTAGGGAGATTAGATGGAAATGACAGCGTTACAGGAAAAAAAGAATGTACTTATTTAATTTCAGATTTTATTCTAATGAGAGGATTATGTTATTTGCAAATAGGAACTATTTTATTCGTTACTACTACTTGCTCCTTTTGTCCTGGACTAGACTCCTAGAAGGGCTGGACTGTGGGCACCATTGCCTTGTTCCCCGTCCTAGGTGCCAGGATTCAAGTCCTTCAGCAACAGTAAGTGTAATGTGAACTCAGAGATTTTGTAGATGTTCTTTATCAGCCTGAAGAAGATCCCCCTCCATGCAAGGCTTCTGAATTATTGTCACAAAGGACAATTGCATTTTGTGAAATGCCTTTCAACATCAGTTGATATAATTTGATCTTCTTTATCCTATTAATATGGCATAGATTATATTGATTTTCAAATATTGAACCAGCCTTGCATCCCTGAAATAGACTCTACTTGGTTACGGTGTATGTTGTTGAATTGTTCAATGATACTTGTGAAGAAATTTTATGTCTGTATTGGGAAGTTTGTGTGTGTGTGTGTGTGTGAGAGAGAGAGAGAGAGAGAGAGAGAGATCTGAAACATAGAAGAGTTACTAATTCATTAACTGTCTTGAAGAATGCTCTAGTGAAGCCTTTTACACCTATTCAATAACTATTTGACTTTCTTTGTTCATTTCATGTAACAACCATTTCTGATGCCTTTACTTTTTGGTGTAGATCTGTGTTTTCCTCTGGCATCAGTTCTCTCTGCCTGAGGACTTCTTTTAACACGTATGATAGGGCAGTCTGCTGGTGATGAGCTTCTTCAATGTTTGTCAAGCTTGAGAAGTCTCTGTTTTGCCTTTACTTTTGATGTATTCTCTGGAAACAGAGAATATATTAGACATATAGAATATACTAGAACTGTAGGTCTAGTTTTTTTTTTTTTTCAGAACTTAAAAAGCTGTTATACCATTGGGGCTGGAGTGATAAGACAGCGGGTAGGGCGTTTGCCTTGCATGAGACAGATCCAGGTTCAATCCCTGGCATCCCATATGGTCCCCAAGCTCCACCAGGAGTAATTCCTGAGTGCAGAGCCAGTAGTAAACCCTGAGTATCACTGGGTGTAAGCCAGTAGTAAACCCTGAGTAACCCCCCCACCCCCGGGGGGAAAAAAAGGCCAAAAAAAAAAAAGCTGTTTTTCCATGCTCTTCTTATTTGCCTTATTTCTGACAAGAAATACACTGTCATTCTCTTCTCTTTTTCCTTTTAACTTTTTTTGAATCGCTGTTTATCATTATCCTCTTAAGTAAAAGATATCTTCATTATCTTTTTAAGTTGTTGTGCTCACACATGTGCTCACTGGGGGTCGGACACTTGGTCCTGGGCTCACACACTCTCAGTTGCAGTGTTCTGGAGGGTTGCACACTTGCACCTGGCTGCAGTGCTCCAGGAAGCACACACTCTGTTACAGTGCCAGGGATTTCGGAGAATAGAGCCATTGGGCCCCGTGGCACATGTGAGACCGTGCCAAGGATGGAACTCGGGGTCTCCCATTGTAAAGTAGGCATGGAGCTATCCTGAGGTCCTAGTACATACATTATGTATTTTACCATGTTGGATGATATATATATATATATATATTTTTTTTTTGTTGTTGTTTGTTTGTTTGTTTTTTGGGTCACACCCAGTGATGCTCAGCTCAGCAGTTACTCCTGGCTCTGCACTCAGGAATTACTCCTGGTGGTGCTTGGGGAACCATATGGGATGCCAGGAACCAAACCTGGTTCTACCACATGCAAGGCAAATGCTCTACCTGCTGTGCTATCACTCCAGCCCCATTTTTATATTCTTTGAACTGTTCTTGGTCTTATTCCTGGCAGTAATGAGAGGTCGTTGTAGACTCACCCAATTTATTTTCTGTGTCTTAAGAGATTCTTGGGCTGTTTTTTTTTTTTTTTTTTTTTGCCTTGAAAGCATTTTTTCCCATGTTTTGTGTGTCCAGTAACTGTGGAAAAGTTTGATTCTTCTGCCTCTTGCTTTTAACATTCATCAGGTGGGAATGAGGTGGTGCCTAGTCTAGGGCTTATTATCCCCCACTACTAAGGAAACACCCTGTGTGATAGCCGTATGCTCTGTGACTCAGCCTGGGGTCAACAGGCATCATTTTGGGCCTGGTGCGAATACCAGGCTGGGCTGTGTCTTCTCTGTTGATTCTTTTTCCGGCCTCAAGTCGTCTCCTCACACACGTTTCCTAATTCGTATTTATGCTGGAGGCTCAAGGCGCAGGCAACATGGCTGACCCTGGGGTCTCCCTCTCTGCAGCTGTCTTTTCTGCAGAGCTGCCATGTGGCCCTGGGCTCAACTCTGTCTTCTCAGGTGCTGCCTTTTCCCAGGCTCTCCTCCCCAGGCCTCTGCTGGAGCCTTTCTCAGCTAAGGGCCCCTCCCAGCTGTGGGCAAAGTCTCTCTGCTTTGTTACTTTTTGTGTCTTGAAACCTGTCTGTATGTGTGTATTTGCAGAGAGGTATTCATTCACTCGGGACATTTTCGAGTCTTATCCTTCACCTAGCAGATCAGTCCATACTTGTAAAATCTGGAACTTGGACCTAAATTTTATATATATTTTATTTTCATGAAAGCAGTTCACAATAGTTCATTACAGATAATATTCAAACACCAATCCCACCACCGAGCACCCTTCCACCACAATAAGAGGGAAGTGTGTGAAGGTTGTTGTATTTCATTCTGGAGCCATTTAAGCCCGAATATAAGAGAATACAAGCAAGTATGTTAAAACCAAACAAACGTGTGCTGCTTTTGATAAGTAAATGAGATAGAGTGTAAGAAGTTGCATGGCTGCATTTGTGGCTGCACGCTCCGGAAAATTCTGTGGTGCTCTCTTCCGGGAGCTTTACTTTATAGTCTCTAGGTCTTGGCTATTGATGAGATTACTTGGTGCTGGGGGCAGTTTGTGGGTGTGACTGCCAAGCTACTGGAAAACTGGGGAACTGCGGGGAGGAGGCCTAGTCCCAATCCGAGCGGACTTGGAGATCTCAGTCACGGGTTCCTGCATACCAGGGTTTTCTGCCGGTCCACTTTTGAGTGAGGTTCATCTCCTCTTGGGTGAGGCTCGTCCAAGCATGTGGAGAGTGGCCTTGAGCATGGCGGTGGCTGGGTTTGGGAGGTTTTCTGCTGCTGGGGTTCTGCTTGGGGTGGGGAGAGAAACTCCCCTCCCCCCCAGATGCCCTGGTGAAGACAGCCTGGTGAGGGGTTAGGGACATTCTGCTTTGGACTCGGACCTTTAAAAGGCTTCCCAGGTAATGTCTGTGCCTTGGGGAGTGAAATCATGAGAGAGCATGGTTTCTGGGGTGACAGGCTGAGTGATCGCCAGTTCCCCAGTACAGCTGTGTTGGAGGAGAAACAGCCATGGGGGGCTGGGGGGAAACTTAAGGGGGAGAGGAGCTTAGATGCTGCTGGTGTGGTGCGTGCTGGGGAGGCAGCAGAGAGAGCCTGTAATTCTCAAGGCCTTCTTGGGATGCAGGTGATGTGTCCCCAAGGACGCTCAGCACCTTGAGCCTCTGCTCCGACAGGTTTGATGAGGTCTTCTCCGTTCCCTGTGCAGTCAACTCAGCAGCCAGACACTGCAGTGTGTAGAGAACACGGGAGCGTGGAGGAGGAAGATCCCTGGCTAGAGAAACTTTCATTGGAGAATCCAGCAGTGTGTTCAAACAATTATTCGCCGCTGCCAAGAGGGATTTCCTCTGGATCCACAGGACTGCTTCACCATTTAAAAATCAATCAGGACTAGAGAGAGAGCGAGTGCTTGCTTTGCTGTGATGCTGGTAGCCATGGCTCCGATTTGAATCCCTGGCCCAGAGCATGGACAGGGCCCACTTCTGAGCAGAGCCAGGAAGGGCCCCTGAGTACCACCAGGTGTGGCCCAGACCAACACATACCCCACGCCCCCAGTGAATTAACATAGGGACTTGAGAATAATGCAGAAGGCTGCAGGGGCCTGAGTTGCAAGCAGGGGCTGTCCTGACACTGCCTAGTTCCCTGGGAACTGCCGGGAGTGACTCCCCTGCCCAGAGCCTGGTGCAGCCCCAGTCAAAGCAAAAATCACTATAATTTGTCTTCGTTAGAGAAGCAAACTAGGAAAATCATGTATCAACATGCAAAAAAAGCATTTGGCAAAATCAAAAATCTATTCTTGATAAAAGTTTCAGAAAACAGGAATAAAGTAAACTTTCTGAACTTGAATGCAAAAAAAAAGAAATAGAAATTTTACTATTACGAACAAGGATAAAATAAAGATACTCCTCTTACCATTCTTCTTCAATAGTGGATATAAGTCAAGGTAGTAAGACAAGGAAAAAACCACCCCAGAAACTAGTAATGTTATTCAGTGGGCTGAATGCATGTTCTCATGTGGGAAACCTGGTTTGGATCCCAGTACCACATGGTCTCTCAAGCACAGAGCCAGAAAGGACCCTTGAGCACAACCAGGTGTGGCCAAAAATCATAACAAAAAAAAACCTCAAGAAAATTTATGGACCAGAGCTATAGTACAGCAGGTAGGGTGTTTGCCTCAATCCCCAGCATCCCATAAGGTCCCCTCAGCACCACCAGGAGTAATTCCTGAGTGCAGAGCCTGGAGTAACCCCTGACCGTTACTGGATATGACCCACTGCCCTACCCCAGAAAGAAGAAACTTTTTACATTTGTACTCCTCAAGCTGAAGTAGGGAACACATCTAACAAAATATGTACATCTATGAGGATAAAATGACTTAAGGAAAGACTGAGGAGAGTTTTGGTTTTGGACCACACACAGCTATGCTCAGGGCTTCTGGTTATGTTGGGGGACCGTGTGTATGCTGGGGATCAAACGGGTTATCCCCATGCCAAGTAAGTGCTTTAACCCCCGTGCTATCTCTCTGCTCCCTCCTCCTAGATGTTTTATGTTCATAGATAAGAAGAATCAGTACTGTCAAAAGTGCCAGTTCTTCCAGCTTGATTTACAGATGCTATCCTAGTTCACTGCCAGCAAATTTATCTTGTGGATATAGACAGAAGATTCAGATAGCAAATACAATATTGTCTGTTTTTGTTTTTGAGCCTCACCCAGAGATGCCTAGGGCTAACTCCTGGCTCTGTGCTCAGGGATCACTCCTAGTGGGACTCAGGGGTGCTAATGATCGAACCTGGGTCAGTTACGTGCAAGGCCAGGACCCTTCCCACTGTGTCATCGCTCTGATCACAAATATCATAGCACTGTCCTCCCGTTGTTCATCGATTTGCTTGAGCGGGCACCAGTAACATGTCCATTGTGAGACTTGTTACTGTTTCTGGCATATTGTGAATATGCCACATGGAGCTTGCCAGCCTCTGCCTTGTGGCCAGGATACTCTCGGTAGCTTGCTGGGCTCCCCGAGATGGACAGAGGAATTGAACTCAGGTTCGTGCAAGGCAAATGCCCTACCCTCTGTGCTATTGCTCCAGCCCATACACAAACATAATACTGAAGGAAAAGAACAGAAGTGGAGGACCAACACAACAAGTTTTTGTTGTTGTTATTACTTTGTCTTTTGGGTCATACCCAGTGGTGCTCAAAGGTTATTCCTGTCTCTGTACTCAGGGATCACTCCTGGTGGCATCGGGGGACTATATGGGATGCCAGAGATCAAATCTGGGTTGGCCGCATGCAAGGCAAAACCACTCTATCCCTGTACTATGTACTGCAATACAATTAAGTATTAAGACTGAATATAAAATACAGCGGGTATGGAAAAAATTAGAAAGTCCAGTGGCTCTTTGACAAAGAAGCAAGTGCAATCAATATAATGGATCAGCGATAGTCTTTTCAACAGATGGTGCTGGACCAACTGGACACCCATATGCAAAACACTATGTTTAGACAACTTCTTCTTACCCTTTTCACAATAATAAATCCCAAATGGATCATCAATGGAAATGTAAAACACAGGATTCTGAAACTCCTAGAAGATAGCAAAGGAGAAAACCCACATGACCTTGGGGTATGAACCATGCAAGAAATAATTGGGAAACTGGACTTCATTACATCTAAAGTCTTCTCTCAAAGAGAGTGTGGAGAGAATGAAAGGACAAGCTGCAGACGGAGAATGTCTTTTCGTTACCAAATGTCTTTTCATTACCCAGATACGCAAAGATCTCTTGAAACAATAATAATGAGCCTGGGAATATCTCAGTGGCAAAATCTGCCTGCCCGGCAGTGTGTGAGCCCAGAAGTTCACACCCTGGTGCTCACATGGCCTGCGCCTGTGGGTGCAGCCCAGTATGTGTGACCACACATGAATACCAGCTGCAATGGGTTCCCTGGAGATGACCCTGTGGTCGGAGCGCTACCACCAAGCATGTGTGTGACCAAGGGTCATCGTAGTGACAACAGAGGGAAGGGGAGGGGGGAGAACATCACCTAAGGAGTTTGGGTGGGGGGAGGGAAGAAAAAAAAGTTGATTTAAATAGGGGCCAAAGTCCTTAAACTACAGGTGACCGAAGAAAATAGCTGGATGATGAAGAGGCATATGAACAGAGTACCACGTCGCATGTCCTCACAGAGAAGAAAATGATTGCCATCGGACATTCTTAGGTGGGCAAAATTAGGAACAGGGACAGCAGCAAATGCTGGTGGGGCTGTGGGGCAGCTGGAGCTCTGCATCACTGTGGGTGGGAATGCAGAAAAGTGTAGCTACTTGGGAGGACGGTTGGGTGGTTCCTTAGAAACCTACAGATGGATACTCTGCCGTGCAGTTGACAAGATTTGGAAGCAGTGAAGGTGTTCCTCGGTAGATAGTGAATTAACTAACACATTGAGACAGATATTCAGAACCCCCAAGCGTGAGCTATCGAGACATGGTAAAGGTAAAAGGTAAAGGCCCTCCCGTTGATCGTCGATTTGCTCAAGCGGGCCCAGTAACGTCTCCATTGGAGACTTTGTTGTTACTGTGTCTGGCATATCAAATACTCTCGGTAGCTTGCCGGGCTCTCCGAGAGGGGCGGAGGAATCGAACTCGGGTCGGCCACGTTGGCCGCTTGTAAGGTGAACGCCCTACCCGCTGTGCTATCGAGAAACCTCCACTGCAGGTCACTGAGTCCGGCTGATGTGAGAAGGCCCCATACTGTATGATCCCGGCCGTAGGACATTCTGGAAAGGCTCGTGGGGCTCGAATGCAATTAGGGCACGGGGGGGGGGGATTTTAGGGCAGTGCAAATACTTCATGTGGGTCTCTAATGATATTTTCCAAAATAGACAGTCCCGCGGAGTGAAGCGTAATGTAAATGGGCTCTGGGGGATGATATGTCTTTGTCGGCTCATCACTCGTAACAAGTGTCCTGCTCTGCCGCGGAGACGGATAATGGGGGGGGGGCAGGAGGTGGGTGGGGAAGGTGTGTGTGCCTGCCTCTGTTCTTTGCCGTGAACCCAGGACTTCACAATGGAGTGGAAATTACATGGATATGTATTTGCCCACGCTGAGGGTTATACTAGGAAACAGGGTGCGTTTCAGTAAGTGTGTGTTAAGCGTGTGCAACTGTGGATACACTTGTTCAGACTTCAGGTTTCTCTCTTGCAAAGTGTGACTGTGGCCAAGCTTCATTTAATTTTATTTACATTTTGGTGTTTGGGCCCACACCTGGCTATGCTCAGGGCTCATTCCTGACTCTGCACTTAGGGATCACTCCTGGCGGGGGCTCAGGAGGACTTTATGTGGTTCCCGGATTAGCTGCATGCAAGGCAAGTGCCTTCTGCACATTATTATCCCTCTGACCCCCGCTCTCTTAGTTTCTTCATTTATCAAAAAGGAATGATAGTGGTGGCTCTTTCTCATGGTTGTTGGGAAGATAAAAGAGGGAAGACATTAAAAAATGCTTAGCACAATATAGAGACATAGATGAATGTTTGCACTCTGTTGCACGTAAAGTTTTAGTTAAGAGGTACTCACAGGGGTCAGAGAGAAATTGTAGCTGGAACAGGCACTTGCCTTGTGTATGTGGCTGACCCACGTTTTGTCTCTGGCACCCCATATGGTTCCCTGAGCCCTGCTAGGAGAGAACCCCCGAGTGTAGACCCAGGAGCATGCCCCAAGCACCGCTGCATGTGGCCTTCCTTCCTCTGCAAAGAAAAGGTGCTCACGAGATTCAGAAATGTCTTGATTCGGGGGGTGGGTGGGCAGTAGGCGCCCCTATTCAATGGGACAGTAGGCATATACCATCTTCAGGTTGACCTGAAGATAAGAAAAACGTGAAAGCAGTTTGTCCGTGATTTAAGAACTCTCACTGAATAATTCTATAAATAGCTTCATGAACCCCCTGAAATTATACTTAACATGGTTTCCCAACGTAGTGTGGGAGCAGTAGTGAAGCGTGGTGTGGTGAAGCTATCATTCCTGGCCTGTTGGTTATTCTGTTACTCTCTGATGACGCTTTGGTCATGTGAAACTTTCAGGCTAATCACAGTAATTAGGCAATCACATCATCCCGTGATTCAGAAGTATATGTCTGTTCAGAGGCACTTGATTTTTATACATTGTGTTTGTGTGGTATTTTTTTCCCCCCAGAGAGGAGAAATGTTTTTCTTCGGTTTTGGTAATGTGTGAATTTCTTTCTCACTGTACCATCTCCTTGTTCTGAAAAGCCCTTTATGTATTCCCTAGACTACCGTTTCTGTTTGGCTAGTTCCTGATTTCCAGGGTTGCTTTTAGGAACAGTATTTGAACGCTTAAGAGTTTTGAGACAGAAATGTGTAACAGTATGTGGCTTCCTTAGCTTATCGCTTGTTAGGTTAAGCTGCTATTTTGATAATAAACGGCATGCTTTATGGTGGTTTAGTGTATTTTAGTTTAGTTTTCTCGTTTACTTGACCTTTTATCCCTCAGGCCACTTTAAGTTTTTAAAATTGGCCATCGGTTGGTTTACAGTCCTGTAGGGCTTCAGGAGTTTCTGGTCACAGTGCCTGTCCAGACTCCACACACCCCTCCTCTCCCGTCACCATAGTTTTCTCAGAGTAGGCAAGTTTTGTTGTATTACTTTTTGCACTGTTTGTTTTAGTTATTCCTTTCCCTCCTGAGTGGAATATATAAAACTATCTTTGTTCTTCACTTCCTCTTTTTCCCCCCACCTCGCATAATCACTTCAAGTTCTCTCCATTTTGTCCCCAAAGACATGGTGTCATCTTTGTCACTGACCGATTAGGACTTCCTGAGCAGAGGCGGCTTTTCACGGTCACCTGTTGAAGGATATTCAGGCGGGTTCTGTGTCTGCCTGTTGCAAATAATGCCTCAGTGGTACAGGGGTATGAGTACTTTTTTGAACTCACATTTTCATATCCCGCAGGTCAGTGCCTCCGAGTGAAGGTATTGTAGGGCCATGTTTGATTCCATTTTTATTTTCTGAGGAATTTCCACAGAGACTGGGCCACTTTCCTTTGCCATGATCAAGGTTCCTTTTTCTCCACATCTTTTGTAGCACTGTAGCACTGTCCTCCTGTTGTTCATCTATTTGCTTGAGCGGACATCAGTAACGTCTCCATTGTAAGACTTGTTACTGTTTTTTGGCATATTGAATACGCCACGGGGAGCTTGCCAGGCGCTGCCATGCAGATGGGATACTCTCGATAGCTTGCCAGGCTCTCTGAGAGGGATGGAGGAATCGAACCTGGGTTGGCCATGTGCAAGGCAAACGCCCTACCCACTGTGTATGTGTAAACACTAAAGATAAATTACGAGGGGGCCTTGTGCAGTGATTCTCTCTTTCTCTCTCTGTCCTCCTGCTTGCATTCGGTAGTCTCGGGCTGCTTCCCCCTACCCCGGGGATGTTGATGGCAATGGGCGGACGAAGGAACGAGGGCCAGGCTGGTTGGTGTCAGTTGCGGTTTATTCCATTCCCTTCCCGTCTCCATTGTCTTCTGATTCTCCTCCTGCTTTTTCCTCCCCCGTGCTATTTCATTCTCCTTCTCGATCCCCGTCATTCTCCTTCTGTCTCTCATTCTCTTTCTCTCCTGGCTCTGGATCCCCCAGCCCACTCTTATCACCTAGTTAAATCCCAAAGCATGAGAGGTTGGGACTTACACATAGGTGTGGTCACAGTCAGTAGGGGTAAAGCTCTTCCCTCAGGGGAAGTTTCTTCTAGGACAGATTCTCTTCCAGCAAGACCACTCTCCCAAGATTGAAATTCCAACTGTGGGTGTGATTCTTCTCTCCTTAGTCCAACAAACATATAAGCATTCATAATATTAATAATTCTGTATGGACACAGTAAGAGATGCATTAAGCTTATAGGATTGTTCTCCTAGGGCCATCTCGATCTCAGACTACAGTGCTTAGGCCAGATTAGTCTTTCCTATCCCTAGCAGGGTCCTTATCTCGTCCTTACTTATGGATCATGACAGCATTTGTCCATGACCGTGCTCTCAACTTATAGTTGAGTATCGTGGCACTTTGGCCTGGCCCATTTTCGATGCCAGAGTAGCTCGCAGCTTGCCCTGGGTCCATTCAGTCCCTCGTCGGGACTCTGCTTTTGGGGTGCTAGAAACTAAGGGCAACTGAGGCTTAAGTCGAGGAAGCAGATGCCCTGGAGTGTGGATTGTTTTGAGACATTTACTCCTAAGTTACAAAAGCATAATGTTAACCGTCTTTCTTTGTCCATACAAAAAGGACATTGCTTTAAACTATTTAAAAGACATAAGGAGAGGAGAAAGGCAGTATTTCACTCATATATATAAAATTAAAATCATAGATTTCTGAGGAATCTGACCTTACAAGTTAGCAGAATCTGATTAGGGGAAAAAGCTGATTAACTGGTTGGGGAAGAGAGTATAGAGAAGAGGTTACAGATAAACAAAGGAATGGGAGCACTGTGATATGATAGACCTGAGTTCCCTGTGGCAAGGGAAACAGGACATACCAATGTTATCCTAAAATGTATAGAGCTGCATTCCTATAAACACAGGAATGGAGGTGCTTCAAGAGCACTGTGATGGGTATCACCAGAAAAACCTAAGCTCCCTGTAGTAAGGGAGAAAGAACAAACCAATGTTATCCTACAATCTTCGCCAACACGGGTTCTGAGCAGCTTTTGAGGTCAACAGGCAGATGCTATTCTGACGGGTGGGAAAGGTTGAATGACTTGTTCTCATCGGACTAGAAGGGATCTACCTGAGATTTGAACCCAGGCTTTCTGATTCTTAGCCCCCAAGATTATCTCCAAGCAACCTCATGCCTTCCTTGTGATCAAGTCTTATTTATCTATGTATTTTTGGACCACACCTGGCAGTGCTCAGGGCTTACTCCTGGCTCTGTGCTCAGGGATCACTCCTGAGGGTGCTGGAGATCGAACCTGGCTCAGCTGCGTGCAAGGCAAATGCCCTACCCACTGTACTATCACTCTGGCCCCGATAAATTCTTATTTAAGGACAGTTCAGGGAAATTTGTGGATTTTTAAAAATGTAAAGAAATGCTTCCAAAGCTCTTTTAGCACAAAGGGCAGATGTGATGCCCGATCACCTTGAGGTCTCAGTGCTTTCCCGACAAGGAAACTTTCCCTGGGATGCAGCACAGCTGCCCAAATCAAGACACTAACATTCATTCATTAAAACATCCTGGACTGGAGAGACAGTACAGGGCATAAGATGCTTCAATCCTTGGCACTGCATATGGCCCCGTAAACACTGCCAGGTGTGACACTTGAGCCCAGAGGCAGGAGTAATCCCTGAGCACAGCTGGATATGGCCAATGGCCCCCCTCTCTTACACACACACACACACACACACACATACACACACACACACAATCCAATCTTAGATTCCATTCCAGTTTCAGAGGTTGTCCCAAATAGTATTCTTTATATATTTTTTAAGAATTATACTTTTTTTTTTTGCTTTTGCTTTTTGGGTCACACCTGGCAATGCACAGGGGTGACTCCTGACTCTGCAGTCATGAATTACACCTGGCAGTGCTCAGGGGGAGCATATGGGATGCTGGGAATCAAACTCGGGTTGGCCGCGTGCAAGGCAAATGCCCTACTCGCTGTGCTCTTGCTCCAGCCCCTATAGCTGTTTTTTAGAATGGTTACAAATGTTTATGTTTTGTGGTGCTAGAGCTTGCACTCAGGGACCTCATACCACCGAGCTATACCCCAGGGCCCCCAGGAATGTCCTTTGTAGCAAAAGGGTGCGGTTGGGAATTGTACATGGCATTTAATTGTCGCATGTCTTTGGATTTTTCTTCACCTTGGCAGGAACCTTTTGTCTTGATTTTACCTCCTTGCCAGTGACACTGGTGCAGCTTGCCGGCTGTGCGTATTCTCAGAAGCTTCTTCATCTTGGGTCTGATGCTCCCTGCAGGTTAGATTCAGGCTCTGTGTCTTGGGCAGGAAGAGTCCTGGGCGTGAGGGTCCCCTTCTTGTGAGGGTCCCCTTCTCATGAGGGTCCCCTTCTTGTGAGGGTCCCCTTCTCGTGAGGGTCTCCTTCTTGTGAGGGTCTCCTGCTCAGGGCTTCACATCAGGTCTCCCATTGCTGACCGTGGCCTCTTGATCTTGGCTGTTCTTGGTCAAAGTTCTATTTGGAAAAGTTACTCTTTTCCCCTGCTTATGGCAGCTGTTTGGCAGGGAGGCACCTTGGAGCTGTCTTGGTATTTCATTCCTTATTAACTTGTTATTGTACTCACGTATCTGTATTGATTATTCACCGTGGGTTCATGAATTCCACTTTTTATCTGTTGGGTTAATAATCTGTTCATATCATGATTGATTTTGATGCTCAAAGTGCCCCCCGATGTGCCCAGTTTGGAAGCCTTTCATGCTGTCTCCTGTGTTCTTTCCACAGCTGCCCTCTCATTCCCCCCCCCCCCCCCATTACTCCCTTGGCACCTCTTTGCTTCCTGATACAGTACTATATTCCAGGCTCATCTTGTACTCTTGGTGCCCTAGCCCTGGAATTAGCAGCTTCCCTATGGAGGCCTAGTTCCTTTTGGAGTTGGACGTAACCAGCTACCATCTGGGTACTAGATGAGCCCGTTGCTGTTGGTGCATTGCTGCTGTCAGACCCGCTGAGACAGTGACTTAACTCTGAGCTAAGTGTTAGGTTGCATTTACATAGTGTTTCTCTCTGTTTATGAAAACCCTTGAGTTCACGCTGATTTGCCCAATCTAAACTTTCCTCCATAGAATTCCCTGTTGGTTTCTGCTAAGTTTCTGCTGTCGGAAAACAGGTTCCCCTTTCTGGCTCTGCCTTTCACCGCTTCCCCGTCTGGATGGTCTCATCTTTCATCTTGTTTTCCCGTAATGGAGAGGTTCATATACACCTCTCCCTGCTGCTCTGTGGGTGCCCCTCTTGCCCTGTCCTGAGGACCCTGACTCCTCACCATGCAGTTGGCACCCTCTCCTCCAGCCCCCAGGACCTGTTGTTTCTCTGTGGACACTCCCCCGCCAGACCTCACTCCCTGTCTGCAACCCATTCTCGTCCGTAGGTATTGGATTTCCTGTTGTTTGTCCGCCCCTCTCATGGATGCTGTCTGTCCCTGCTCACCTTTTTTTTAAGGTTTATAAAACTTTAATAAAACTAAGGATTTAAACATTAAGTATGCTGCCATAAAAATATTTTAACCCTCACAAGATCCACAACTTGGTTTTCTTTTTCTTTTTTTTTTATTTTTGCATATTTTTATTGTATATTTTATACTCTCCACAGATTGACTTTTTAAAAAAATTTTTATTAGTGAAACATCATGAAGTACAGTTGTAAATTTACAAATTTTTGTGCTTGGGTTTCAGTTATACAATGATCAAGTACCCATCCCTCCACCAGTGCCCATTTTCCACCACCACGGGTGGGTCCCAGTATCCCTCCCACCCCCATCCCCCCCATCCCACCCTGCCTCTGTGGCAGGGTATTCCCCTCTGTTCTCTCTCTCCTTTTGGGTGTTGTGGTTTGCAAAAGAGGCACTGAGTAGCAATCGTGTTTGGTCTATAGTCTACTTTCAGCATGCTTCTCCCATCCTGGGAGGATCCTCCCAACACCCTTTATTTGGTGCTTCTTTCTCTATCTGCCTGCTCACCAGTTAAGATCTCTTGACAGGTCACCCCTTCATCGGGGCATTTTCCCCCCTTTGTTCAGGCTTTGGTGCTCCCATGCTCAGGCCGTCCCTAACACGGGCATGTGTGTACCGTGTATTAGGATTCCGTTGTTCAGGAAAGAGCAGGAGAGTACTTAGGGACATGGGGGGAACTTTTAGAAAGCTTTTTTTTATGTGGGGCGAGGCACAGTCCTGAGAATGGTCAGGGGGTCTCGACCACTCCCAGTGGGCGTGGAGGTGCTGGTAGGCCACTAAGGCCACACCTGACAGTGTTGATTATCTTTTAAAGGCAGAGATGTTATAGCAATGACATTGGGGAGACCATGCCAATGCTGCCACTCTGGCTGCAGAATCTAGATTTTGCCCTGCTGCTCTGCTCCAGTGAGAATTTCTGGAACCTCTGGAGAACTGCACATGGCTGGGGTGGTGCCGGCTTTCATGCATGGAATGTGGCCCAACTTCCATGGAACTTGTCATTTTTCATGTTGTGGCAAAAGAATTTCCTCCGGGACAGGGGGAAATGTAGAGGTGGGGTAACTCCTAGTCGTGTCTAAATATTTATGAATTCGATCGTGACAGCATTGCTAGAAATGAAAAGTCAAGTGTAAAATCTTGAAAAGATTCATTTGTGCAATTCTACAAATAAGTTAATCATTTTCTAACATGTCTCTCCAAGGCCTGTGTTCTGTGGAGGTGTTAACGTGTTACAGGTTAGAAGCGCCCTCTGATACAGCATTTTCAGCCTGCAAAGATGACTTTCAGTTTGGAGTCCTCTGAGACAGACAGAGGCTTGTTGGAATTACCCGTGCTGCCTTCTTGTGTGTTTGTATGGTTTGTGGAACCAAGTTTACCAGGTGATGCTTGCTCACATCTTCTGCAGTGTGCCCTGTTTCCTGTATCCGTTACGTCAACTGCAGGACAGCTCGTGGGGTTTTGAAGTGCTCTCCCCTGCTTAGTGTGTGTGCTTGTGAGTGAAACGGTCTGCTGAATTGACTGAATGTTGTATAATAACCCTTCTCCAAAGAGGGGTGGAATGTTCTGGTTTCACCATAGATTTCCTACTCATTTCATGTTTGGAATTGGCTTCAAAATTCCAAATCCCTTTGGTAGATGATCTTATTCTTTTGCTTTTTTTTAAAAGTAATTTTGTTTCATATTTTAAAACCCTTGTTTTAGTCAGCAACTTATGTTCAGCATTATTTGATCCATTTGCCATTTCAGAAAGAGAAATACTTATTTGTGTTTTTAATAAAAATGGCATAGGAAAGTCAAAAAAAGAAACAGTCTGCTGAAGTCTAATGGCTCATCTTTGGAGACAAGTTGTGATTTTCCTTGTCAAAGAGCTGGTTTGACCTTTTGGTGGGGGTGAGGCAAGTGGGGAGTCTCAACATTGGTTCATGTCAGTCTCACCCCAAAAGGAAGAGGTAGAGTGTTGGAGCCTGGGTACCCTCCAGGGAGCAAGGGGAGGAGACAGCTTTTCTCTCCTGATAGGCTGTAATTGGGGAAAAATAGATCCTGTAGAAAATTGATGATCATGCAGCTCCTGCAATAACAACACAATGCTCTAAAAAACAAAACAAGGTAACATACCAAAAGAAACCGAACACCCAAGCCACTGAACCCTATTACTACCTGGTGGGTTTCCTGACTTCAGGCTGAGTGAACACAAGGGTTCTGGGAATAGGGCCCTGAACCTTGAGCCTGCTCCATGATGGAACCTCTGAGCAGCGTGTTCCAGAGTGATAATGACTGGAAATGCTCCGTAGGCTTTGCCTCGTCTCATTCTCCCAGGAGCAAGCAGTGAGTGCATCTCCCTTCCTGCAAGCATGTTTGAGCTGTTTCTGGATCATTTTTCCGTATTTAAAAGTCAAGGTGGTTTTCAGCAGGTGCTGGATACCGTTGCCTCCAAAGGACAACATCCTGACAGAGGAGCAAGTGTCAGTAGTGTGTAGTCAGTATATTACCTTGTGTCAGAGAAAGAGAAGTTGTTCCTGGGAGCCAGAAGCGACACGTGAACCCTTGGAGAAAAACTCCTTCAAATAGTTTCTGTACCAGGTGCTGACTTTAGGTTATGACAAGACAGTTGTGTCCTCAAGGGTGCAGAACGGATATTTAATCTGAGGGGTGTGTGTGTGTGTGTGTGTGTGTGTGTGCACGCTTTCCACCGCTTATCAGACAGCTTTGAAAACAAAGCGAAAATGCTGCCCAGAGATTCCAATTTGGTTGTTCTGGGTTTTGGCTTGGGCCAGGACTTTCCAAAGCCCCAGGTCATCATGATTGTAATGGTCCACTAGAATGGAGCCATCTTGTGGGGGAAACAGTGCCCTGAAGGGCCCGAACCAGGCTGGGCTCTGAGTGTGGGGTCTAAGGCAGCTTTCCAGAGAGGAGGAAATGCCTGAGCTTAGACTTGGGGGGTGGCCATGTCACTGGAGTGAGACTGGGAAGGCTGTGCCGGGTGGAGGAGCAGCTGACTCGTCAGACTAGTTCCACGCTCAGTGTCTTTGATGGGTTCGGGTTGATTTTGCTGCTTGAACCTCTGAGTCTCAGCTATCTCATCTCTGTACAGGGATAGCACTCCTTACCTGCGAGGGCTGTCGAAGTGTGGTCGAGCTTATGATCACGTCTGGTGTAGAAGAAACGAGTTGTGGCAGGAGCAAGCATGGTAGTGATGCAGTTGGCTTCCCCTGAGAGTTCTGTGTACTTCTCTAGGCCTAGTTCGTAGAGTGCAGGACTGCAGGAGGGGCAGGCCAGTGATGGGCTCCCAGGTCACAAAGGAATGAATGGAAGTATATGACAATTAATAACGGAATGTCCAAAAATTAATTAATAAAGGAATGTCATGGTGAAACAAGGACATACATGTGGTCTGAGATACAAAACCAGGGCGATCACTCAGGGTTGGAGTCATGTATTTTATCAGGGTCCTCAGGTTCTACCCCAGAACCCCATGGTCCCCTAAGTACCACCTGATGCCTGGTTGACTGCCCTCCCCCTCCCCCCACCCTCCCTCCCCCTGCCGCCAAGCAAAAATATGATGTATAAAGTGCTCTGGTCTGTATTGGAAAATTGGACTGAAGTCTGGTATTCTCGGCATCATCTGATGGTTCTGAATGAGCTGTGAGTGTTAAGAGGACAGAAATAGGACTTTCTGTTCTTTACTCGAGTAGTCAAAATGAGTGAGCATTTTTCAGAGTAATGAGAAAATAAGCAGTCTCAAACTAGCCCCCGAGATTGTCTGGAAGTTGTTTATGGGCTTAATGAAAATACCCATTAAGAGTCACTCGGCCATTTGCATTTGGAGAAAACACTTCTGAATTTATTTATTTATTTTTTGATTTGCAGAGAAATAGAAAGTGGCTCCAGCTGCACGGGCTTCCTGGCCCTTAAAATATCTGATGTGTGTTTATTGGTATGGAATGGGATATGCTGCAGCTTGTCGGGATAAGGTGGCTATAACTTACGATTAGAGTCTTAGTTTCTTCTCAGTGTTTTAGTGAACTTTGGCTTTTTTTTTTTTTTCTTGTAAGAGACTGTTGTAAACTTTGGCTTCATGCCACAGAACTGGCAGCCATGTGAATTTAGGAAGAAACCTTGATAACTTTAGCATCACTCTTCAGAGTGAGACTGTAGCTGTGGAAAGCAGTTGGAGGAGTAAGCTTCGTGGCAGATGCCTTTTGTCTAAATCTCTGATGGTAAAAGCACTGGACAGGTGATGGATGATTGGATGACAGAGGTAAATGCTGTGCTTACCTTATGTGGCATGCACGGGATTATTTAGAAGAAGGCATTCATTCAACTAGATTAGTGGTTCTTAAACCCGAGTCCCACACCATCACTGATATCCACGTACTAGTGAGAAACGCTGCTCTGTGGGTCCTGTGAGTTCAAAAACCATGGGTGCGTGGGACACGTGTGTTTGGTGACCGAGAACCGTCTCTGAAGGCCTGGATGGAAACTGGAGAGGGCAGTAGACACGGCGGGAGAAGCCCGGGGCAAAGCTGGACACAGGGGCAGAGTACAGGTCGTATAAGGCCTTATGGATCTTTTTCCTCTACAGTTTTAAAGTTTAATATTCAAATTATTTTGGAACTTTAAAATGCATAGTAAATACATAAGTAGCATAATACTTTGAGTTAAACTTTGGTTTTGGCTTGGAGGATTTGGAAAGCTTTGGGATCGTTGTAGGCAGAAGCCTAACGTTACTCAAGATTTGGGATGAAAGCAATACCCTCACGTTTAAGTGGAAACGTGACCACGGAGGGCCAGGGAGCAGCACCTGGTGCTGCAGGGGGAGGTATTGCAGTCAGTGAGCAGCGGGAGATGCAGTGTCTGGGCTGGGCGGTGCTGGGAAGCCTTGGATGCTGAGATGAGCGAGCATTGCTGGTGACCTGATCGTAGCATGGGAATGATTGTGGCGTAAAAACAAAGGGGAGTCTGGGTTTATACCAGGATTTCTCCACCCCCGCCCCCCCTTAATAACTAGTGAGTTTCAGGAAATGTATGTAGGTTTGAGGAGGAGAAGCACTAGTTGTTAGACTAGAAGTGCTTCTTGGCTACTTGATACTCATGTAGTTGGAGTGTAACATATGCAGGGAGATAAGGGAATCCAGGCAGAGTTGTCCAAGGTTATTTGGCTTACAGTCTCCTTTTCAGAAAACCTAGTGCGTCTTAAAAACAAAAACAAACACCCAAGC
This sequence comes from Sorex fumeus, assembly GCF_029834395.1. Taxonomy (NCBI): domain Eukaryota; kingdom Metazoa; phylum Chordata; class Mammalia; order Eulipotyphla; family Soricidae; genus Sorex; species Sorex fumeus. The sequence goes on from NW_026606186.1 coordinate 6,448,544, forward strand.
CCAAAATAGTTTTCTTTAAGTAAACAGAGACTGGCCCCCAGTTGCACTGGAGGCCACTATTGACTTCCCCCTCGCCACCCCCCCCCTCACTCCATCTATTCTAGTAGCCCTGCGGGGGGAGGGGGGGGGAGGTGAGCTCACACCATAGCATCCATATCACTTATTTGGGGGAAAGATTGATCCTAGTCAGGGCGAAAGGTCAGACAGGAGTTTGGGGGTTGCCAGTATTTGCATGGCAATTAAAGCCTGAAACCTGGGAAGTTATTTGAATAATGAATCAGGCAGGGAGAGGCCTAGCACCATGTTGGGAGTGGGAGAGCTCCTGTGAGAGTGACCCCGCAGAGTGGCAGCCAGGAGGGTGGGACGAATACCCAGAGACACTGGGGGCCTGGGGGACACGTGGAGGAGGAGAGGAGTTTGAAGGAAACAGATCTATCAGCTGACCAGGAGCTGTGGAAAGGGCAAGGGAGGCCCTGAGAGTGGGCATTCGGCCAGTCAAGGTGGTTGGTGAGCGTGACAGGTAGTGTTAGGGACTTCACCTGCCTGGCTGAAGCATGCTCACGAGAGAAAAAGAGATGAGGCCATTTTCCAGGCAGAGATCAGAGGGTTACCCAAAACTAAATTAGGGTCGCAGCTTATGGTGTCTGAACACCTCTGTCTGGTCATGCTGATTATTTCAAGGTTTCAAATGAGTGAGAATAAGTTAAACGTGGACATTTGGGTGTAAGCCGAGCAGAAGCCCTGAAGAACCTCCCTGGAATGTTAGGGTCACCGGACAGATTTGGAAAGCCATTATCTTAATCCCAAGCAATGGAATTCTGGGATAAAAATCCAGCCAGTTGCAAAACAGGATTAAGGAAGAGTTTTAGGTTTTTGAAGAAATCTTCCTGTTGCTCTTCAGATGACCTCTGTTTCCTCAAACCCTTTAAGATTATTTGCATGAAAGGGGTATTTCCCTTTGGTATTTTCTCCAATTTGGCATCCACAGGGTGCTGAGTTCTTGCAGGGTGAAAAAACATCTTTTTTGGGGGTGGGTATTGGGTTGTACTCAGTGGTTCTTAGGGGCCAGTTCTGACTGTGCCCAAGAGTCACCCTGCCAGTGCTCCTGGGGACCGTATATGGTGGTGGATATTGTACCCAAGTCAGCTGCATACAGGCGAGTACCTTAGTGCTCTGCAATCTCTCTGGCCCCTTATTTCATTTTTTTTTTAAAGAAAAGTATTCTGATTTAGTCTGATTAAATTTGACAAGGTATAAACACTTTATACCTTGAGAGCAGCCAACTCTTTGAAGGTACTGATTTAAAGAGCTTGTCTCTCTTTAGGGAAGAAATGAGGATCCTTTACAAGAGAAGCAGGTAGGTCTTTGACAAAATACACAGTTTTCTTTCAATTCCTCAGGAAGAAGACACATATCATCACATTTTATTGGGTCTAAAATGCCATTTCTTATAACATTCGGTATTATTTTATGGATTTCTGGAAAAGGGGGAAAAATTCAGCCACTTAAAGTTGTGAGATGCTCTAGATTTTAGAGGATGTGAAAAGTGTGTGTGTGTGTGTGTGTATGTGTGTGTGTGTGTGTGTGTGTGTGTGAAGTTCATCTTAGAATCTAATGAAACATAAATTGAATCACAGGAGGTGTGAATTCTGGTCTGGCTGTGTACCTGTCTAGCTGTGGGGTCTCAGAGAGGATGCTTGGCATCTCTTGGTTGCCGGCTCCTAGCCGGACAGGGAAGGGAATGCCCGTTTCACCCGCCTCACAGGATTATAATGAGGGAGAAGGGAGATTGTGATTATGAAAAGGTAGAGCCCTACAGAGCAAATCCAAGGTATTCATTTGGTCGAAGTAAAATGAACTCTCAGATCTGAATAGGCAGCTCCGAAGGCTGCTTCTCTGAATGCTGTTGTCAAGTTTAAAATAGAGTTGTTATAGATGTTTGAAAATATGGTATTTTCTTCCGCTAAAGGATTCTCACTGACTCCAGAAATATTTTCAGTTGTAGTTTTAGACCCAGAGAGAGAGACAGAGAGAGAGAAAAAACAAAAAATTAAAATATCATAACCCAAAAGTTCCCATCTCTCAGAAGTAACAGCTGTTAACATTCTGTTAGTATGGTGATCTTTTTAAAGTGTCTGGCATATGTATGAAATATAAAGGTAAAAGACGGTGACCAACGAACACATATATATTTGCGTTTGCCAACGCAGGTGAACCTTGTCTGTGTGTGGGAACCTTCTCGTGCACTGAGGCTAGTACTTCCCATCTTCACTGTAGCCTGGGGAGATAAGAGGGCATTTCTCTTGGAAGAGTCTTTCTTTAAAACCTACAGCGAAGCAAACTGCCCTCTTTCTATGGATCTTTTCTCGTGGAAAGTGCAGGTGAAGGATACTTTCTGCTCGGCTTGCCTTGTTTTGCCTTCCCTCGAAATTCTACCCACCGCTCTTGAGATCCATGTGTGTAAGTCAGAAATGCGACAAGTGCAGGATTCTAAGACGGACTGTTCTGTGGGAAGCAGCACTGCCCTGGGACGGTTTGTGCAGATGAAGTCTCACAGCACTTGTGGGTTTTCGTGTGAGAGATGAGCACGGCGAGGCTCAGAGAATCATAATGTGTGACGTGTCCCAAACTCCATAGCCACCGAGCTGTCGGGCTGCTGGTTTACACCTGCCCCCGTGCCACAGCCCACAGGTTGGACTTCACGCTGATTCAGGTCCTGTCAGTAACCATCCTCTTTCTCTTCTTTATAGGCAAAATCCAGAGACCACGTTCGAAGTGTGTGTGGAAGTGACCTACCCGAGGACCGGGGGCACACTTTCAGGTACTGCACTTGACTATGATTCGGCATGTCTGTCAGGACACTTTGTGACTATGCTGGCTAAAGTGTTACTTATCTTGAAGTAGGTTTAAGTGACTTTCTTGCCTTTTTCTTTTTTTCCTGGCCCAGGTCCTCCTAGGGGTGGGCTAATAAGCAGGGTGGCGGCCTGCGTTAAGAGGCGCTGCCGTCCCCTGAAGGATGGCTCTCCTCATTAGAAGCTCTGGGTCTTGCTTTGTGTCTTTCACAGATGTCACGGCTGACTATGAAATATTGTCACCTTGCTAATGAGGAGACTTAGAATTAGGTTCCAAAACAATGGGAAGGGAACTCTCTGAGCGGGAGCGCTATTTGGGTTTAATTCAGAGAATTTTGTGTCTGCTGGGCAAGAAAGTTGGCAACCAGTTGAAGGAAATACTTCTCTGTTTTTAGTTTTTGGACTAATTGGGTCACGTGATTTTTGGTCTGACTTGATAACGACTGTGATTTCACAGATAAATCTAAGGGTAAACTTTTTTTTCCTTATTTTTATAGATGCTAATGTTTCCCCTTTCAGCAGTGTAGGATTCCTTCCTTTCCTTCTCCTCCCCCCCCCCTCCCCCAGTTAAGATGAATATTTGGGTGGGGTGAGGAAGAATATAAACCAAGTTTGACATGATAACCTTTCAGTACCTATATTGCAAACTATAATGCCTCAAAGGGGAGAGAGACAGAGAAAGAGAAAGAGACAGCGACAGAGACAGAGCGAAGGAAAGTGCCTACCATAAAAGAGAGGGTGACGAGAGGGGACATTGGTGTTGGTGCTAGGAAATGTACACTGGTGGAGGCATGGATGTTGGAATACTGACTGACCATGATCAGCTTTGTAACTCTGTATCTCCTGGTGACCAAGAAAAAAAAAAAAAAGGAGGGGGGGCTCTGTTTCCTGGGGAAAAAAAAAACACCACAAAACCAAATTTGAAAGCTATCAAGAAAGGATCAACAGAAAGAAGCCCCCTTTTTGTTTTGTTTTGTTTTTGGACCACACCAAGCGGTGCTCAGGGCTTACTCCTGGCTCTGTGCTCAGGGGTCACTCCTGGCAGGCTCAGGGGACCAAATGGAGTTCCAAGGATTGAACCCAGATCAGCCAAGTGGGTAAACCAAGTGCCTTACCCACTGTACTATTGGTTTTTCACCTTATTTTCTTATTTTATTTTTTATTATTTTTCGATCATTTTTACCGAGGTACCAGGATTTACAATATTGTTGATTATACGTTTCATTCACCCATCCTTCCAATGCCACACCCATCAGCAGAGAGCCTTTTCCCTCCACCAGTATCCCTTCCTCCCAACCCCCCATGCAAGCTCGGTTCTGTGGATAAAATCTAGTTCACCTGATGACTGTTTGTTGTTCCCTTACCGTGTTTTCTCTTTTTTAATAATCCTACTTAATGAGATAGTTCCTTAAGAAAAAATATGGAAGTGGTGACACCCACACACATAGATGAATAGGGCTAAGCCCCTGAAATTCCAGAAAATTATAAATCTTTGAATGTATATCTTTCTTTTTTGGTTGTTTGCCAGATATATTGAACAATAGTATGAATAATTCTCCATTAATACATTTTAAAATTTGCATAAGGTAGATGAATCCTATAAGCATAAGATTTACTAAGAGTAAAGAGAAGTAAGATAAACTTTAGGGGAAAAATCTGAATAACCTGTGATTCTTTAAAAATATTTTTGATTTTTTAAAAAATTGTAATTAAAATATTGTAATTTATTTAATTTTTATTAAAGAACTGTCATTTACAAAGTTGTTTGTAGTTTAGTCTTAAGCATATACTATTTCAATACCAGTGTCAACTTCCCCCCACCAGTGTTCCCATATTCCCTCCCTACCCCTTCCCTTCCTCCCTCCCAGCTGTCAACTTGACAGGCCTATTATAAAGTCTTAGTATAATCTGTGATTTTTTTTTCAATTTTATTGAATCACTGTGAGATAGTTACAAGCTTTCGTGTTTGGGTTACAATCACACAATGATCAAACACCCATTCCTCCACCAGTGCCCATTCCCCACCACCAATATCCCTGGTATAACCCCCCTTCTGTACCTGTATGTTCATTGCAGCACTGTTCACAGTAGCCAAAATCTGGAAACAACCCAAGTGCCCTAGAACAGATGACTGGTTAAAGAAACTTTGGTACATCTACACAATAGAATAACCTGTGATTTTAACAGAGGATCATGAAAGTACATTTCCATTTTACTGCTCTCCAGGGGAAGGAATGAGTCTTGGGTGGTGCTGGGGAAATACTGATCTCAGCTAAAGGACCCCTCGACCGTTGACCCTTAGAGAGGGACCTGCTCTGACCTCTTTGGATGGTGCCCTTTCCACAGAGGGAGCTAGGCCGGGCACATTCCCACTGGAACCTGAACACTGGCCATCCTGACCGTGCTTGGGTTCTCCTGGGTCTCAGGACTCTTGGCCCACCCTGACCCAAGCCTGTTTGCAGGGTGGAGTCTCATTCCCATTCTCATCCTACCAAGGATGGACATGGGTCTTGGCCAAGACAGCACGCTGTGCAGGGGGCTGGAGCATTGCTGTGATGAGGGGCCGGGTACCGTTGGGCCGAGAGCCTGGAGGAGATGACTGGTAGCTGGGGGCGGCACGCGGTCAGCTGTGCCTGTCTGACACTTCTCCCTGTCCAGTTCTCTTAAGAGTCCCTACAATCTCAGAGCATGTCTGGCCTTTAGGTCCTTCTCAGTGGTCTGTTTATCATGATAAAAGGTGAGAACAGACTCGTCAGTTTGAGAGCTGGTTTTCTATCTCTAAAATTCTGAGACGTCTGGTATGTGTTTGCTTGTTTGCATTCTTGCCTGGGTCCTGTGAATGTTAGATGTAGATTTTGACCAGCACCCACGGGCTCTTCCTTCCCTTTTCCCACAGGTAATTACCGTCCCGACTTTTATGAAATTCATGGCTTTGTTTTTCCTTATATTTTCACCCCTTAAGTGTGTCTTCTTGAAAAAAAAAATATAGAGTTTACCATGGCTTGGAGGCCAGCCACACATGCTAGAGGAAAAGGCAGCTCAGATAGAGAAGGGAGCACCAAATAAAGGGTATTGGGAGGATCCGCCCAGGATGGGAGATGCGTGCTGAGAATAGACTATAGACTGAACATGATTGCCACTCAATGCCTCTTTTGCAAACCGCAGCACCCAAAAGGAGAGAGAGAACAAAAGGGAATGCCCTGCCACAGAGGCAGGGTGGGATGGGGGGATACTGGGATCCGTGGTGATGGGAAATGGGCACTGGTGGAGGGATGGGTACTTGATCATTGTATAATTAAAATCCAAGCACAAAAATTTGTAAGTCTACAACTGTACCTCATGGTTTTTCACCCACCCTACCCAGATAAATACCCCACTGGCAGACTTCCACTATCGACACTACCTCCACTACCCAGCCGTCGCCACACTCCAGGATGCTTTGCGGACCCGCGCGGCCGCTTATAAGACACTAAATACCCATCTTCCGGAATTGTCGTACCATATTTGATAGGGTTCAAATATGGTAACACCTACAAGGGTGATTAGAGGTCGCCCCAAAAGCCTCTATCCCTCTCGGAAAGACTGGCAAGCTACCGAGAGTATTCCGCCCGCACGGAAGAGCCTGGCAAGCTATCCGTTGTGTATTCGATATGCCAAAACCAGTAACTACAACTGGTCTCATTCTTTTCACTAATAAAGATTAAAAAAAAAAAAGAAAAAATAGAGTTTAGCAGAGCCTATTTCTGAACTTTGTTAGAAACAGGGCAGTCCTGTGTGTCACGGTGCTCTTGTTTTGTGGTGGATGGTCAGCGCCCCCTGTGTTGGGGGCTGTCTTTTCACTGTTGTGGTCACATGATACAGTGGGGTCGCATCACAGAATCCCAGTCTGCTGCTGAAGGTGCTAGCCCGTGAGTTCAAAGTGGGCGGGGAGGGGGGGCGATGCTTGCGCCAACAGCTGTATGGTGGCCAACAGCCACCTCCCCGGGCCTCCCCACCAGAGGAACAAAGAGATGAGGACTCAGGGGATAGATGGTCAAAATAACCTGTTTAATGCTGAGCTGTTAGTATAGTTAACGCACATCTGAGGGGCTTCAAGATAGGGGTGCTCGTAAGAGCACTGTAAGTTTCTCTGGTGGGGGGCAGGGGAGGAAGAGGGGCAAGTCACCAATGAAGCCTACAACACTTAGGGTTACTATCCCACACTTTTTGCAGTGTTTGATGGTTACAGGCAATGCTCTTGTGAGTTTTCTCTTACATTTGAATCCATGTACACCCGATTGCCGTGGGGTACGTGCCAGGCTTAGTCCGTGGGTCCTGCTGAACTGCTGTGGACATTGGTGGCGTTCCTGCCTCTAACAGTGTTCGACAGTCTCTGTGGCTCAGCCGCGTCTTTATTCCTGTTCTATGCTATTTTTTTTCGGAGGGGGACTTGCTAGGCAGTGCCCTGGGCTTTTTCTTGACTCCCCGCTTGAGGGTGGCTCCTGGCAATGTTGCCCTGTAGTTCTGGGCATCGGACCCAGGCCGACTGCATGCACGGCAGGTGCCATAGCTCACTGAGCCCCCTCTCTGGCCGCCCCGATGTCTTCATTCTTTGGCACAGTTCTGTTGATTTTTGCCAACCTGTGGTAGAAATTTGTGTAGTATTATCTCTTTGTTGTTTCTGTTTGCATTTTCATGATGACTATTGAGGTTGTGTGTCTTATCATTTGTTTATTGGCCCCTGCAGTATATTCTGTTTTTGAAAGTGCTTATCAGGTTACTTGTTCTTTTTTTTGTGGGGGGGTGGGGTATGGGACACACCCAACAGTTCTCGGCCAGGGCTTACTTGGCTCTGCACTCAGGGATCATTCCTAGGGGTGGGGCTTTGGGAGACTATATAGGATGCTGTAGATTGAACACAGGTCAGCATGTGCAGGGCAAGCACCCTACCTCCTGTACTCTCTCTCTAGTTAACTTGCTTTTGCTTTAAATTGAGTTTTCTGAGATGTGACTCAGTGGCAAAACATGTGCCTCAAGATGCATTTTCTGTTTTTTCTTTTTTTTTTGCTTTTTGGGTCACACCTGGCAATGCATAGTGTTTACTTCTGGCTCTTCACTCAGGAATTACTCCTGGCGGTGCTCAGGGGACCATGTGGGATGCTGGGAATCGAACCCGGGTCGGCCACGTGCAAGGCAAATGCTGGTGCTATCGCTCCAGCCCCTCAAGATGCATTTTCAAGGTTCCATCTCTGGCATTACAAATAAAATTTAAAAAAGTTCTCCATAAACCGAATTTTTAATATTTTTCCCTCACTGTTTTGCGAGAAATTATATTATGTATATTTAATTATCTGATTGTATGACAGTTTCCCTTCCCCGATTTTTCTTTCACTTTCCTTATGGTATTTTTGATCAAAACTTCTTGATTTTTTTTCTTTTTTTGGCCACCCCCAGCAGTGCTTAGGGCTTATTCCTGAGTCTGAGCTTAGGAGTCACTCCTGGCAGACTTGGGGGATTATTTGGAGTGCCAGGGATTGAACCTGTTCAGCTGTGTGCCAGGCAAGTGCTCCACCTTGTTGTCCTATCACTCCAGACCCTAGATTTTAATATACCATAGTTTATCAATACTTCCCTACTCCTCTTTATATGAAGATATTTTCCTTTAGTGACTGGAGCAATAGGACAGAAGGTGTGGTGCCTGCCTTACACGAAGCTGACATGGGTTCCATCTCTGGTATCACTCTGAGCACCACCAGGCGTGATATCCCTGAGCACTGAGCTTGGAGTGAACCTTGGGCATTGCTGGGTATGGCCCCCAAACAACAACAAAAACAAACTTATGACTTTGCTCCTAGTATTTAAATTTGGGGGTTTGTTTGTTGTTGTTGCTTTTTGGGTCACACCCAGCGATGCACAGGGGTGACTCCTGGCTCTTCACTCAGGAATTACTTCTGGTGGTGCTCAGGGAACCATATGGGATGCTGGGAATCAAACCCAGTTCGGCCACATGCAAGGCAAACACCCTGCCTGCTGTGATATTCCTCTAGCCCCTTAATTTTTTACTGTAGCAGGGGTTTTAGTTTTATATTTATCATTTAATATATATATTTATATATATATTAAATGATAGGGCGGGTAAACTTCAAACTTGCTTCCTCATCTGTCACATATAAAATCTGGGAAACCCACTTAAGCGGAATCCACAAAATATGCTACTTCTCTAATTGAAGCATTTTCATATAATGATCGAGTACTTCGAAATCATAGTTGAAAATTGCCCAGCAGTTGTGAGATGACCGCTGTGTGGAAGGCCCGGAGGAAACCTTTTCAAAACCTCAGGGCGCACCCTTTGTCCGTCTGTTCTCTTTGCTGTCTTGTACTGTGCAGAGCACATTGTAAACTCGCATGGGTTCCATGCTCTGAGGAGCATTCCCCTGCCCTCTGTGGAAGCAACATGTGATCTGTCGGCCCGATTTAGGCATTGCTTCAAAACCCACGATTCCCGGGGGACACCTTCCAAGGGGCAGCAGGGACAAACTGGGACACAAGCGAACTCCCGGTGCCACGTTCTTTGGGGATTTCTGATTTGCTGTGACCAGCATTAAGTGGAGCTTAATATTTGATTTTAAGTACTTTTCACTTACTTCTGTGACCTTCTTCATTTGTTTTTAATAACTTATAAAAAGTTTTCATGCTATTATATAGTGCATTGTTTGTTTTTTCCCCCCAGTTTTAGTGATTACAAAACAGTGGGCTTTAAGAATCGGTCTTTGTTCCTTGGCTCTGCATCTCTAAGCTCTGTCAGAGTATCTGAGCAAACTTAGGTAGAAACCTTCTGCTATACAGTATGAGTGTCTGGGCATAATCTTCTCTTTGAAGTTGCTTACATCCCCCAGAGGGATTAATTCCCTGCTGCGAGAAGGTGGGTTAGAAGCACTGAAACTACTTTATGGGTCTTTAATTGGAGGATTTACTCTACATTTTGTTCTATAAACTTCTGTGGGAGTTTCATTCTTGCAATTTTTCTTACACCATGGTATGGTATGTTCTCATTGTAAGTAAAATACTTAAATAATTTTCAAATTATTTGATTTCATATCGTCATATGTTCCTGGTTTTTTTTTTCTAGTTACCTTTATTACTGATTAGTTTTGGAGTGTTTAACATACTTGAAAAATTGTAAGAGAAAAAGTATTATGCAGTCATATCTACTGTTAATATTTTGCTATACTAACACTCTTGAAGTCATCCTTTGTATAAATAAAATATCTAAACCTTTCCAAATTCCTGTTCTATATGCATTTCCTGGCCCTTCGCAAAACAAGGTTTTCCTCTCCAAAATAAAGTTCTAAAAAACTTTTCCTGAGGTTAATATGGCATTATAAGAATCTTCCTAATTGCTGTGAGTTGCTGCAGCCTATTTATGCTCCATGTTTGCTTATTTGAATCTTTAGATGGTTTCTGAAGTTCTCCTGTTTTTGTGAATAATGCCAGTCAATATCTTTGTGGAAATTTGCCTCATTTTGAGTAGATTTGTTCTCGTTATTTTAGCTTTTGTGTGTGTGTGTGTGTGTGTGTGTGTGTGTGTGTGTGTGTGTTGGGGGAGGGCACATTCCATCTTTTATACTCTATTTGCGTGTTTTATTCACGAACCCACCTTTACCCAGGGCATACCAGAACACCCTGGGAACCTTCTCAGCCCTGTGCGCATCCTGAGTCCCGCCTGCGTGACGGCACGACTCTTAAGAGAGTGCTCATGCCCGAGGGTGAGCCTGCCAGGTCCCGTGATGCGAGGCCCCCCAGCCCTGCTGGGGTGCTGGAATGCATCTCAGAGGCAAGCGTCTGATTGCAGCTGACAGCCCTGAGCACCGGGCACACGGCAGAAACGGCTTCTCCAGACAGACCCTGCAGTTCAGCCTGCCTGGCCTCCTCCTGGGTCAGACCCTCTTCAAGCCTGCCTCTTGCTCGGCCCCCACCGTCGCGCTCTTCTGAAGAGTAGCAGCCAGTCAGAACTCTCTGAAATCACGCTTAAGATGCCGTGCTGCGAGTAGAGCACAGTTCTCCTGTTGCCACTGCCGAGATAAGCAGTAACCTTGACAAATGGGGACTTGAAACCTCGCTGAGCCATGTGTCCCCTTGTCTGTGAAGGGGCCCTGTACCACAAGGAAAGCAGTCTCAGCCACGTGTAGCTACCGTGAGTCAGGCTGGCTCTTCTCACCTCTTCGATTCTTTTACTCGACAGGCCTTTCAGTCTCAGAGCTTTGGGGGCTTTGGAGGATGTGCAGTATTTTATTTTATTTTTTTGCTTTTTGGGTTACGCCCGGCAATGCACAGGGGTTGCTCCTGGCTCTGCACTCAGAGCCAGTGCTTGGGGGACCATGTGGGATACTGGGAATTGAACTTGGGTCGGCAGCATGCAAGGCAAATGCTCTACCTGCTGTACTATCGCTCTGGCCCAGGATGTGCAGCATTTTCAAAGGTTGTTTTGGGGCAATTCTGAGGGGCTGCTCCTACCTCTGAGCTCAGGAGGGCCATGTGGCATTGGTGACCAGGCCCGGGACTGCAATATACATGTCTGCAGCCCTTTGAGCCATCTGAGAGATTTTTGAAATATTAACTTCAAACTAACAAGTTTTGCTGTCCCGTTGGAAGTGGGAAGAAGGGAAGTGGGAAGAAGCCCTTTTGGGAGTTACTTTACTTTTGATCAATTATTCTTAGAGGCATTTAACTTAATTATATTGCTTCATCTCTCTCTCTCTCTCTCTCTCTCTCTCTCTCTCTCTCTCTCTCTCTGTGTGTTTTCAGTAGTAATTCATAATCACAGCAAGCCGTGGAGGAATGGGAATAAAATAACTTTTATGACATAACTTGTTATGTCTTAGTTGCTTAATTTTTTAAATCTGATTCAACTTTCTGACATGGGTCATAGATTAATCTACCTGCCCAGGTTGGACACCCACCAAAGCTGCAGAATGCAGATTTTAAATTTATCCCTGTGCTCTCTTTTCCCAAGTAGTTGGCTGGCACTTCCTACTCAGGCAGAGGTTAGAATGATTAGTTGTTAATGTAGAGTTGGAAAAATCAGGCTTGTCTACAAAATCAGAGGAAGAACAAGTTTTCATTTGTGCGCTGTCAGGGCTTTCTTTCACTTCACCATCACCCTTGGTTTTGGGGCCACACCCAAAACTCAGGTGCTCAGGGCTCACTCCTGGCACTGCGCTCAGGATCACTTCCTGCGGCCTCAGGGGGCCAGCTGGGGTGTCAGGGATTGAACCTGCTCAGCTGCATACAAGGCAGGTAGATGCCTTTTCCACTGTGAATCTTTCTAGCCCGCAGTTGTCTTTCTTAATGAATCAGCCCAACTACTTTCGCTTTAGTTTGTATCTCCTGATGAAAGTGGGTCCAGAGCCCCTGATTTGTGATAGTCTAGGGATAGATCATCACTCACTTGAACATGTGGATTATTTAAGCACTGACGTAGGACTGGGACAGCCTTACTGTTGTCAATGCTTCTGCTGCTGCTGCTGCTACTGCTTCTACTGCTAGTACTGCTTACTACTGCTACTTCTGCGATTGTTACTACTGCTACTGCTGTGACTGCTACTACTGCTTATACTACTAACACTACTATTTGCTACTACTCCTACTGCTTACTTATACTGCTTCTGCTTTTACTACTGTTGCTACTGCTGCTCCTGCTGCTGCTCCTGCTAATACTACTTCTATAATTGCTACTACTGCTTCTACTACTACTACTGCTACTACTGCTGCTTCTGCTTCTACTATTGCTACTGGTGCTACTATGACTGTTAATACTACTTCTATAACTGCTACTACTGCTTCTCCTGGGCTAGAGTGATAGCACCAGTGGGTAGGGCATTTACTTTGCATGCAGCTGACCTGGATTTGATTCCTCTGCCTCTCTTGGAGAGCCTGGCGAGCTACCAAGAGTATCCCGCCCTCAGGCAAAGTCTGGTAAGCTACCTATGACAATATGCCAGCAAGTAACAATAAGTCTCACAATGGAGACGTTACTGGTGCCTGCTCGAGCAAATCGATGAGCAACAATTTGTTGTTCATCAATTTGTGAAGACAGTGCTGCTACAGTGCTATTGCTTCTACTACTACCGCTACTGCTACAGCGACTGCTACAGATACTGCTGCTGCTTCTGTTACTACTGCTGCTGCTACTGTTACTACTACTGCTGCTACTGTTACTACTACTGCTACTGTTGCTACAACCACTGCTGCTGCTACTGCTGCCACTGCTACTACTACTACTACTGCTGGTACTGCTGGTACTGCTGCTACTGCTTCTACTGCTTTTGCTGCTGCTACTACTGCTGCTGCTACTGCTGCTACTGCTACTGCTACTGCTACTACTACTGCTGCTATGGCTGCTACTACTTCTGCAACTGCTACAAGTGCTACTGCTGCTACTACTGCTATTGCTGCTACTATTACTGCTACTACTACTTCCCCTACTACTGCTATTATTACTACTGCTACTACTACTGCTACTACTTCCCCAACTACTGCTGCTACTGTTACTGCTGCTACTACTGCTACTACTACTACTTCCACTGCTACCGCTGCTACTGCTGCTACTGCTGCTACTAATACTGCTGCTGCTACTACTACGTTCCCTTCTCTTTCTCTTCCCCCTCTCCTTACTATTTCCCTTTCCCTCTCTGCCTCTTGTCTCCTCCTCCCAATGGGTCCAGAGTTTCTTGTGGCAGTGCTTGACCCAGTAGTATGGCCATCAGGTCACATCTCGCAGGGCTCGGGGAGCAACAGACTCACCTGATGGTGCTGGGGTGGGATGGAATGTCATTCTGTGCTGGGGATTAAACTCAGGGCCTTGTAAATGTGGGCATATATCTGCACTACCACACATGAGCCATCTCACCAGACTCTTCATGGTACTTACACTTTTTTATTTGTTTTGGGGTCATTCATAGCTGGCAGAGTTTGAGGGCTACTCCCAACTCAGTGCTCCTGATGGTACTTTGAGGAGAATGCAGAGTTCAGGATCTGACCCAGGGCTTCTATACGCAAAGGCAAAGCATACTCCAGCCCTCTGAGTTATTTTCCCACCCCTTTCACTGTACTTTTAGTATTGATTCTAAGAAACGAAGATAGTTTTATTTGTTTTTTATTTTATTATTATTATTATTATTATTTTGGGTTTTTGGGTCACACCTGGAGATACACAGGGATTACTTCTGGCTTTGCACTCAGGAATTACTCCTGGCGGTGCTCAGGGACCATATGGGATGCTGGGAATCGAACCTGGTTGGCCGCGTGTAAGGCCAATGCCCTACCCACTGTACTATTGCTCCAGCCCGAGGATAGTTTTAAAACTTGTAATGTCCCTCATATTGGATTGCTTGAATAATAATTCTTTAAACTAGAGCTAAGCCTAGCTAGAGCTCATTGTAATAAAGTGTTTGTCCAGCATCTAAGTATGAAGGATTGTCTCAACTTTCAGTAAGAAAAAGAAGGTTCTATAGGACAAAATCAGGTTTTTCTCTATCCATATATTTCAACAGCTAGCACTATAATTGGTGCTTTGTAGGGCAATTACTAAGCACCAATTAGTAATTGAAGATCAAAGTGTAGACAGGAAGTACTTGTCCAAAGGACAAAGTTGTCATCCAAACTATAGTCTGCCTATTCTTTAGAGAAATTTATGAAAACCGCAACCCAAGTGATATATGTGTACATATGTGTGTGTGTGTGTGTGTGTGTGTGTACAGCTCAAAGAATAAGTGGAAGTGGTTATAACCATCGGAAGTCAAATAGATTGTATCTTTGAGATCCCCTTGCTGCCTCTCACAAATTGCCTTTCTCTACTAAGATCACATTTTGAATTTCCCCTTAGTGATATGTCCTTGCTTAAATCTTGTGCTTTTCATTATACTATGCTGCTGTTCAAAATTGATTATACAGGATGACTTAAAATTGCCATTCTTAAAAAGTAACAGAAGATGAGCCATTTATTTTCTTAATGTTGGATTATGTGAGCTTGATTCCAGATTTCTTACAGTTCCTGAAATTTACAATTTAGAAGTCACCTGGGCAGAATTACCATATAGTGGAGTCTCACAATTTTTTATTTATTCCTGACAGCGTGGTTCTTCTTGCTGTATCTGGTGCTCACAGTATTAGGCCTTTACCGCTGTAGATGGGCAAAATTCATTGGTCTACTAAGTGGCAAAGTCCATGTGCATGGTGAGGTCATTGTCTTTTGTTTGATTGTATTCCTTAAAAAAATACAGTCTCAATGCCATTGACCCCAGTGGTGCTTAGGCACTGATTACCCTGCTTCAGTGTTTAGAGGTGTCACCTCCCAGTAGTGCTTGGGGAACCAGGTGATGCTGGGGACCAAACCTGGGATGTGTCTGACAAGTGCTTGACCACTTCCTTGACCCCAAGTGTCTGGTTACATTTGTAAGAACTCCCAGTGATGGCCGCATTTTGTGTTCCTGCTAGCACTGTGTTCTCGCAAGCACCGAAGGCTTGCTGGTGAGTTCCTGCTGCTACACCCACCACCCGCCAGCCTTTGCTGGTGTTGGTGTCAAACCAATTAGAAGAGCCCGAATCAGGATTGCTGTGCATTGTTGTCTTGTATTTCCGTGATGGCATATGAACATCTCTTCATATGTTTATTCATCATCCATGTATTTCCTTTTTTTAAAATTTAATTTAATTTAATTAAAAATATTTTTAATGACTGTGAGATACAGTTATAGACTTACAAACTTTCGTGATTACATTTCAGTCATACAATGATCGAGTACTCATCCCTCCACCGGTGCCCATTCTCCACCGCCAATGTTCCCAGGATCCCTTCTGCCACCTCCATGTATTTTCTAAGGAGAGGTGTCAAAAGTTTTGGGCCCCATCCCGTGCCCCCCCCCCCCCCCCCTTCCCACTCCAACACACACGTATCTGACCCACCTGGCCATACTCAGGGCTTACTCCTGGCTCTGCACTCAAGAATCACTCCTGGCAGGGCTTGGGGCTGTAGTGGCGGCTGGAGGTTGAACCGGGGTCAGTCACATACAAGGCCCTACCCACTGTGTTATCTCCCCAACTCTTTTGGACCATTTGAAAATAGATATGTTGTCTGCTTGCTAAATTTTTAGAGCTTTATATATATTTTGAATGACGATCCTTTATCAAATATTCCTTTTGCAAATATTTTCCTTCCATTCTCTTAACATTGTCTATGACAGAGCAGAAGTTTTTTATGTTAATAAAGTTAGGAAAAACCAGCTTACCAATTATTTCTTTTATGGTTCAAGCCTGTGGTGTATCTAAAAAGCTGTCACCATAACCAAGGATATCTGGGTTTTCTCCTATGTTGTCTTAGAGATTTGAGTTTTGCAGTTTTGTCTGTGACCTATTTTGAGTTTGCTTTTGTGAAGGGAGTCAGGAAGGACTTAGTTTTCCCCGTGGATGTCAGTTCTAGCATCGTTTGTTGAAAAGACTGTCTTTGCTCCATTGCACTGCCCTTGCTTCCATGTCAGAGATAAATTAACTTTATTAATGTTGACTGGCCAGTCTGTTGAGCAATTGAATTATCTGTCTACTCTTCTATTATACTATTCTGTTGGTTACTGTAACGTGTAGTAAGTATTGCAGTTAATGCCGGTCGGTCTTCCATCTTGGTTTTTCCTCTTTAACACAGTCCAGATAGACTGTGTTGTCAATCTGGGTATTTTCCTTGTCCTTATAAAGTTGAGAATACGGGCCAGAGCAATAGTATAGCAGGGAGGGCATTTGCCTTGTTTGCAGCTAACCTGGGTTCAATCCCCAGCACCCCTTCTGGTCCCCCAAACATCACCAGGAATGATCCCTGAGTGCACAGCCAGGAGTAACCCCTGGGTACCGCAGTGTGCGGCCCAAAAACAAAAGCAAAAAACTCCAAAAGACCCTAAACCAAAAAAAACTTTAGTATTTAGTTAACATCCATAAAATAACATGGAAATTTTGATTGTGATTGCATTGAATTTTTAGATCAAATTGGGAATAACTGACAGCTTGTTATGATTGAGTCTTCCTATCCATGGGCATGAGTAATCTGTCCATTCATTTATTTTTCAATTTTGTGGTACCAGGCACTGAACCTACGTCTCCATTTATTTGGTTCTTTGATTTTATTTGTCAGAATGTTGTAGTGCACTCTCTCTCTCTCTCTCTCTCTCTCTCTCTCTCTCTCTCTCTTGAATCACCGTGAGCTACACATACAAAGCTTTCATGTTTGAGTTTGTCATACATGTTGTAGCTCTCTCCATGGGGATCTTGTACATAGATTCTTAGACTTATACCTATGTAGCTGTCACTCTTTAAAATCGGCACATTATTTCTGTTTGAGACAAGATAATAATTTTTTAAATATTAAAAAAATGTAATTAAAGAATCATGATTTCCAGAGCTATTGATAGCTGGGGTTTAGGCATACATTATTTCAACACCAATTCCCACCACCAGGATTCACCCGTGTTTCCGTGCCACCCCCACCAACCCCCCACCTGCCACCTTGGCAGGCACATGTCAGAGTTCTGTGGTTGCAGCTTGGATCTCGCATTTCCAGTGTTGTTGAGTTTGTCCTTTGAATATGTGGACATGCCACTCTCCCATGTCACCAGTACGAGTGAAGCCTGAGCCTTGTTTCTCCATTACCTCCATTTCCCGTCGTCATACTAATAAAAGACTTTGTTATTCAGTAATTTTGATTGGTTTAGCACTTTTCTGAAGCAATTATTCATGACTGAATCTCGGAGGAGTTGCCAGCCAAGCAGCTAACTAAAAATCACTGACACCTGGCTCTCCCCTCCTGAAAACTCTGGGGTGACCTTGAGATGGGGGGTGGGGTGGGCTGATTCCCCACCCTGCTCATGCCCCAGCAGCTGCACCCACACTCCACTACCACAGCCATGTCAGGGGCTCAACTCCTCTACTTCACTCTCTCCGCAGAGACACCAAACTGTGAAAAATTTCAGGTACCTCGATGTCCAGGCTGAGAATTCTGGAGTGTTCTTGGAGTGAGGGCCGACAGCCTCCCCCTTCCCCACCCAATAATTTTGGAAGCCTTGGCAGCCACACCTACCTCCCGAAGCTGCCACCATGTCAACTCATTAGTCTAGACCACGGACCATGAAGTCTCAGGACTGCTGGACACCTAATTCCTCAATACTGAAATTCCAGTAGGAGCACGCTGGATTAGATGGGAAGTAACATAGAAGCCAACTAAACTCAACAAAAACAATAACACAGAAGGCTCCGCTCAAAACAAACAGTTTAGTATATACTGAGACAAGGATTTAACAAGCTAGTGGTGAGATAGAACAGTTTTCACATTAAAAAACGGGTTAAAAACTTAGCAATTTCAATATTGGAGTTTTGTTATCTAATCAGTTTCAACTCTAGAATTGTACCAACAATCGTTGCTTTTTATCTACACTAAAATAAATAAAATAAGGAAAATAGGAAGAAAAGTCATTAGGCAAAGTAGACTTCTTTGAGTCCAAACTTATTCAAACTTAAATTCTTTATTATGGGAAAATCCTTAGCTTAAGCCCTGAATAGTTAGGTTTGCCCTGTGTGTGTGGGGTGGGGGGGTGGGGTGGGGGAGAATGTTACTCAGATCTGTTACTGGTCATGGTGGGGACATTAAATCATTGTATTAGAATTCTCTTTGTTCTAAGTGATAGAGACCCAAAGACATCCTAATTGAGTACAGGAAGGGAATATATTAACTATTAGTACTGGGAAGTGCAGCATAAAATTGGCCTTGGCTTTTATCATATCTTGGTCTTCTGGTTATATTTTCAGAGATCTTTTGTTCCTTTAGCTCTTGATTTTGTGTCCTTTGTTGGGCTCATTTCTGGGGGAGTGCTCAAATGGCTTCATCATAGACAAGCTTCTGTGCCACCAGGTTGGCACCCAGGTGGAAGAAGTGCTTTGCTGTATTTTGAGCCACAGTCCTAGGGCAGATTGTAGTGGGCAGCTGTTGGACCATGCACAGATCTGTCACCCAATCATTCTGGGTTGATGAGGGACAGTGTGTGGAAGTCTCTTCAGTGGCTCTTCAGCTGGAGACCAGGTAGGGTAGCCTCTGAGAGGAAAACCCGAGGCGGTTGTAGCCAAGAAGGTCCAGTACCACCGTTCCTGGAGGGCAGCCGTCGGCCAGCAAGTGACAGGTAGTGAAACAACCCTACTGGGACAGGCCAGCGAGGTGGACGATGGTGGACTTGGATCCTCAGGGGAATCTGCAATAACCATCTTGCCTTCTTGGTCACAAAAGGTGATTTTTTTTGGAGGGGGGACTTTTTGGGTCACACCTGGTGATGCACAGAGGTTACTCCTGGCTCTGCACTCAGGAATTACCCCTGGCGGTGCTCGGGGGACCATATGGGATGCTGGGGATTGAACCCAGGTCGGCCACATGAAAGGCAAACGCCCTACCTGCTCTACTATCACTCCAGCCCATGAAAGGTGACTTTTATAGAACAAGAGCAGAGAGGCACATTGTTAGAAAGGGTTGCAGCCTGCTGGGGGATCAGTAGCAGCAGAGGGATCAGTGAATTCCCTTTTGGGTTGGTGTTTTCCCCTCCCACTCCATGGCAAATCTAAACTGTCTGCTTTGCGGGTGAGGGCTTTGGGCCACACCCATTGGTGTTCAGGAGCTGTTGTGGCTGTGTTCAGGAGTGACTCTTGGTGCTCCTCCTTGGACCGAATGTGGGAACAGATGGAGTTGGGGTCTGCTGCATGCAAGGCAAGTGGCTCTTACTTCCTGTACCAGCTTTCTGCCCTGAACTCTTTCCTGAGCAAGATGAGGGCAGCTCATTTTCAGAAGGTTGCTGATTTAATTTTGAATCCATAATTTGATTTCTTTTGAACCAGTTTTGCAAGTACTAGAAAAAAAAAAGGGGGTGGTGTTGGTGGTGGTGGAATTAATGCCAGGCAACCAAAATAGTCATCCATTGTATTCATCATGAAAATTTTTAATTTTATTTTCACAAAGCAGTGAGATGTATGCTCTTTTTTTTTTAATTTTTTTTAAAATTTTGCTCCAGTGGGCCCAGTAACGTCTCCATCATGAGACTTGTTGTTACTGTGTTTGGCATATCGAATATGTCACAGGTAGCTTGCCAGGCTTTGCCATGCAGGCGAGATACTCCAGAGGGGCGGAGGAATCGAACTCGGGTCGGCCATGTTGGCTGCGTGCAAGGCAAACGCCCTACCCGCTGCACTATCATTCAAGCCCCAACGTATGTTCTTATTTGGAAAGATTTACAATCAAAATAATTATATTTCAGTGCTTGAAAATGTTCATCTTCAGCTTCGAAAAAAACTCCCACATAGTTCAGCCTGAGTTTTCCCAGGAGTCTGCATGACCGCCTTAGAGTAATAGTGCAATCTAATTTTTAATAATAGTTCTTTAACCACTTATTCTTTGAACACTCAATCTAGGCCAGCTCTGTGCTAGACTATCGAAAATCAGACTGTAAGCTCTATAAAACAATGCTGGAACTTAAGTATTAAATGCTTATAAGACTTTTTCAAACCTTTCCAAAATTGTGTACTAGCTCTTGAACTTCTTTGGGTATTATTTCACAATACATTTTGCATTTTTCCTCTTATGTTACATTGAAAGCATGCAGTCTGCTCAAAGACTTTCATTACAGAAGGAAAGCTTAACCGAAGATATCACTCTGAGCCTGCTTTGCCCAGCAGGGGACCTTAGTAAGTTGCTTGATTTGAATTCAGTTTTCTTACCTTTAATGTGTTGGCATTAGAATGCAATGCCCTCTCGAAGCTGTGTTTGAAGGGAAAATAGATGCAGAGGAATTGTTGTGTAGATTATTACAGTATCGTTAAGTATCTTGATGGATAATTTGTAATAACAGCTACATAGACTAAATTCTGAAGTGAGTTTTTTTGCCACTCATAATTGTCTGACCTTAAAAGCTATTTAGTATGAATTATAATTTGTCCATTGTTTAAACGGGGCTCATTTCTATTTGGCAGACTATTTTGTAAATCAGAGATGATATCAATTAGTCATTCTTGTGTTGATTCACCATCATCCTTAAGTGAAAAAATAAAAGCCAAGGAACAAATCAAAATCAAATAAAATGTTTCATAATTGTGATTTTTTGAGACGGAATGTTTCTTCCAATAGGATGAATTTAAATTCCTTTTAGAGAGGGTACACTAGAATACTAGTTACTAGATGCTAGTAACAATGCTAGAATATCTAATTATCTTTCAGAAATAAAGGATTAATTGAGTTGCTTCCAGAAAAAAGTACACATTGGGCACATAAATAATTTCAAATGATCAATCTCTCTCTATATATTTTTCTCTACTTATATGTCACAGTTAAACCTTAATAAGAACCCAGTGATAAATCTCCTGTTACCAGCATTTAAAAATTTTAAACTGCCTAGTAGACAGTTTGAGAAGAGTCAGATACTAAGAAATGAACTGGTGTCTGAGACTTATTAAAGCAGCTCATTTCTGGAATATGGTCTCTTGTTAGTGTGTATTTAGCCCAATTTTCTGTCTTTAGCAGTGTTCATCACTGATGGAATGATGGATTAGTTTCGATTAGTTTGTTGGATAGATGATGGGTCATATCTACTAAGAAAGCAAGATTGACGTATTTGGAAAATAATTTTTTATAAAGGTTGAAATGAAAAATATTTTTATCGCGGCTCTCAATGAAGTAGAAAACGAAACTAAGGGGAATATTTACTTCCTTTACCCATGCCAACTAAATATTTCACTAAATAGAAATTACTCCCCCTTTGCCTCTAAAATTCCAAATGTATAATTCACAAAATTTATTTAAGGGCATAGTTTCTAGAAGATCAACTAGGTTGCAATTCACTTTCTTCAGCTTATGATTTCTATCCTTGGATAAGCACTTAGGATTTCTATCCCTGCATGATTCTGGGCAAATTACTTAATTCCCCTTCTTGTTTTAGTTTCCGAAAACCTTCATCTCGTAGTGTTAGAAAGTTTCAGGGAGAAAAGACTTTTCCAGAATCCCGCACAGGACTGACCCCGAGTGCTTTTCCGTCTGAGCTGAAAAGTGTAAGAAATAAGGTGGACTTAATTGTTTTCATCCCTCATCCCCAAGGCAGAGCCTCTTGAAGCTCTAAACTGGGGAAACTCCTCTCTCTTTCCCACTCTAGACTTCTGCTGTCTAGTCACCAGACTTTAGGGTTTGCCCTGAGGCAGTTGTAGACCCAGCATCTGGACCAGGTTTCTTTCTTGCCTGCAGCAGTCCCTGTGTTAGGTTTTTAAAAAGTTCTTAATCCCTGGGGTGGGCCCTGGAACTCACTGACCTCATTTCTCTTGTTTGCTGAGTGGGGATTGAGTCTCTGGGTTTCCCTTGGGCTTCTCTGGGTCTATGCAGGGTAAACATTCAGGTCTAGACGCAAGTGGAGTTGAGATTTCAGGCTGACCACTGCTGCCTTTACTTGCCGTTTGCTTTGTTTTGAAAGATGTTTTTGGCGCCACATTTCATTTATTCTGCGGTATTTCTGACAAGTCTGCTGTGTGATCCATGCAGAGAAGTGTGTGTGTGTGTGTGTGTGTGTGTGTGTGTGTGTGTGTGTGTAGGGGTGTCACGGAGAAGGAGGGGGAAACACTCCAGATAGAAGCAAAAGGCTTGGGAAGCCAAAGAGGAATCATTTCTATCTGTATCGATGCAAAAGTCAGATTCTCAGTTGGGTTCTGTTCAGCTTGCGCCGCCATACCTGTCTGTCAGCCCCATGGAGGCAGAGATTTTGGTTTTCTGGGTTCTCAGCTGACCCTGTCCCCAGCACCTGGGTCAGAAGTGACACGAAGCAGGCACTCGTACATGTTGGATGATGGAGCTGTCGTGATTCCAACTGACTGTAGCCAACCTTGGTATTTTGATTACTCACTGCAGTTTCATTGTTGATGAATCTCTTTTCCTAGTAGGTTGAGTGACAGCTCATTTGCTATATTCTGTTCTTTAATGGGAATCGTTGGGTCAGGCTGAGGGGAGGGCTGGAGTTATCTTAGAGTTTTCTCTGCAGTGATTTTCCTGGACGATGTTTTTCTGCTGTTCCCTTGAGCAGATGTGCTCAGGATGAAAAGTTTAAAGGGAGGCGCTCTCACATTCCGCCTTTTCCTTCTCCATTTAGTAAGTGTCCATCAGACTTCCCAGAGTACAATGAGGCATTTACCCCAGGCTGGAGAGGCAGCCCGTACTTTTTTGCATTTTAGGCTTTTTCTGCCACCCCTGGGAAACTGCCTGGTGGTCTGGCATCATGGGAATCTGTCTCATGAAAGGCCCCTTCGCCACCCTTCCCTAGCAGAAATAGTAGGTATAGTGGAAAGAGCTTTAAACTTGGCTCTGAATTATGACTCGGTGACTAATACTGATCTGACTGGGGCGAGGTTATTCATCGTTTTTGTTTTGTTTTGTTTTATTGTCGTTTGCAAATAGGAGTGTGTGATGCTTATCTTTTGGGGTTACTATGAGGATGAAATAAAATATTAACTACCAAATAATTAACAGTGCCATTAGTTTTCTTTCTTCTGTCACATCAAATCACTATTTGCTACTCTTCTGATGACAGAACATCTATATTACTCCTTAATAACTTCAGGGACTATAAAGTATTTGAAATGCTTGTTAATGGTGTGTGTGTGTGTGTGTGTGTGTGTGTGTGTGTGTGTGTGTGTGTGTGAGAGAGAGAGAGAGAGAGAGAGGAGAATGAAAATATGTTTATGGTGAAAGAGATCTTTGAGCCTGCTTTTGTAACTTTAGCTTTGCTATGCAATGTGCCAAAAGTTATTTCTCCCTAGGGAGTGTCTCTTTCAACAGTTTGTGAAGGCAGCGTAAATTCTCACTTGGTGTGCAGGGAAGATGGCAATACAATTTAGTGCACCAAAGTATTTTTTTTTAACTTGTTAGAAACCAAAATGTGATTGCAGTGGCAAAGTTGTCAGCGCACTCAAGTTTAACAAGTGCTGGAAGGATTAGTAAAGGAAATGCAGTTTGCTCTGCAGCTTTTATGACAAAGAATTTAAAAGGTTTTGCTCTAAGCCCCACCATGTGTTTCTTCCTTTTCTTCAAAACATACCTCTAAGTTGAAAAGAGAGATGGATCTCTTAGGGAGAAACTATTAACTCGGAGGGAGTTGATCATTGTTTGGGAGGAAGCAGAGCATTTCCATTTGAATCAACTGTGAGTGTAGCTTGTGCCCTAATCGCATTGCTCCGAGAAGTTGGCGAGCAGTTGAAGTACTTCCTACTTTGTGTTCTGGTCCTCGTATTGCCATTCTAATTTTCTCCGGGATCATAAATGTCCTAGTTCAGTGTAAGCAAACCCTGGAGATCTCGCAGCGCATGGGCCGCGTGTGGAAATGCTTTCTGTGGCTGTAACAGTCGCTGAGTTCACAGCTCCTTGGCCATAATGGTCCCCTTTTCATGTCACTGATCAACACGCTTAAAAAAACAAAAAACAAAAAACATCCTAGAAACTGGAACTTTGAGAGGGTCTAAAACCACAGCCATCACTGCCCCACTTTGAAGTCTGGAATAGTTTCATCTGACATAGTTGCAGTTGACTTTACATATGTCAAATTTGGCTCCTTTGAAAAATCAAACTAGTTAAAATAAGTTAGGCTAACACTCAGGTTTGTGAATGTGACCAGTCTATTTTGGCTGGTGGGGCAGGGAGAGTTGGGCCTGGTGAGTGGCTGTGGCTGAGAGGGCTGGGTCAAAGAGGAGCTGTGACCCGGAAGTGTTTGTGTAAGAACAAACTTTGGCAGGGGAGAGAGAGAGAGAGAGAGAGAGAGAGAGAGAGAGAGAGAGAGAGAGAGAGAGAGATTGATTTTGCTCTCTGGTGTATTAAGATCCCAGGTAGTTTTTAATGCCTGCTCCTGTCACTGGTTGCTTTCTCATTCTACTTGAGGCCTAGTCTGCTGAGGGTGGATTTAGGTCATTTTAGCCCAAAGAGAATAGAAACCCATCTACCTAAACGGCTATAGGCGGGAGAAGTTCTTGGTATTTGCTCTCATGTCTCGTTGGCCAGTTGTGACCTGGACAGGAGCTGGCTTTTGTAGCAGCCGTGAAGTCCTCACCTTACACAGAACGTTCCCCATGAAAGTTTGTTCTGCGTCGTGCAAACCCATCCCCTAGGAGACAGGGTATGTGATAGATATTTCATGGGTGTCAGCTTAGGAAGTCTTGTTGGAGCTCTGGCTTAATTAAACTCAATGGCCTTTCTTCCCTCTAAAGAATGAGGGCTTGGGGAGGTAGCCTGCGTTCACTCCTTGGCGACTGGCACAAGAATTCCGTCTTTGCTGAAAGAGCTTACATCGCAAGGGACCGGCTTCTGAACGATCTGCTTGGCATTTGCAGGGGAGCATGTTTGGGAAGGAAAGCCTCTCTGCATTGTGCATGTCGCAAAGTGTCTGTAAGTGTGCTGAGAAAACGGGAGCGTTTGCTGGTCTTGGCTGTCAGTGTCTTGCTGCTACTGACTGTGTTTAACCAGAAAGGGAAACTCAGAGGAGAAAAAGTCTCACTCCCAAGACTTTCCAAGAAAAGCCCTCTTTGTTGATTTATATATATATACTTTAAAGGAGCTTGACATCTTCATCAAGTTCACAGTGGGCTTGCTTTGTTTGCTTTCTCTTGCATGCTTGATAAGATTTTTCTTCTATTGTTTTGTGCAGCAAGAACAGATCTTTCCAGGGCTGGGGGAGGTTTTTTGTAAATCCACAATATGGTCATTGTCTGGTGGTGAATAATTGTGGCTGCTTTTTGTACAACCAGAACTAAGGCTTTAGCTGTGAACAGATTCCTTCTTAGCGTGAAAAGGGACTAATCCATGTAAATACAGCCCCCAAATAAAGCTTTACAGAAAAAGGGGAAGGAGACTAAGCAGGAGGGCACAGGTCAGCAATTTAACCTTTAACCTAACAAATAAGAAGCATGAAAGTTCCAGAATTGGTTTACAAAAGAAAGCTCCTGTGATCTGTCAGTTTTTCTTTTCAGGAGGGATCTGGGTGAGAGATCTGACTGACAGCTAGTGCCTTTTAACTGCAGGCTGAAATGAACTGCCACATTGAAACGGGAATATTTGCAGGGGAATTTTTCTTAAAGAAATTGAGAAGGCAGAATAAGCGGCAGAGGCATCAGTCAGGGACTTTCATGGGATTTTTTGCCCTTGAAGTGGGGGCAGAGGTGCCGGGCTGGACTCTCTCTCAGTTCCCTTCCAAGTTTAATAAAGAGCTGGGGCCTGACTCTTACCAGTCAGATTAGAAATGTACTTTGCAGCTTAAAACCAGATGAAACTCCTCGTCCTCCCTTTTCTCATACCCACAAGGGTCCGTACGTACTTCTTGGAGATTTTTTTTTCAGGGTCCCATAAATTAATTGCAACCTTTACTAAAGATTTGTTAAGGGCTTGGGGTAAACACAGTCCATGTGTTTTCCACCAGGTAGCCAGCCGTCTTGAAATTTCGAACCATGTACCACCTTCTCTCCCTGATGATGTGTTCCTCAGAACTTGATGGGGCTGTGGGGGAACTGTGAAGCCAGGACTCAGGCTGCTTTCGTGCACTGTGGCATTCATTGTTGCTCTGGCCAGGCATGATCAGTGGTTAGATCTGAGGACAAGGAAAGCTGTGGAAGTGAAGTATAGGTGTTGATTAGGCAGTGGGGAGTGGGGAACTAGGAGAAGGGAGGGATTGCCCTGTTACCTACCTGGGCCTGAAGAGTCAAGAAAACAAGGTTTGTGCTAAGTGGTGAGTTTTACTTTTATGTTGCTGTACTCATTTACAAACTTTGCAAACAGTTTGTATTTATTTAGTCACAACAGGTAATCTTGTTAATGAGTGTTAGTTTTTGCTTAAAGCATAAAGCATCAGAAGTCAGCTGTTCCCTCTCACTATAGAGAATTCTGTGACTGATAAAAACTTTAATTACTGAGAATCATTCATATTAAAAAGAAACAAACTAATGACTTTAAAGTAGGCTTCCTGTAGGTTAATAAGAATAATAATCATGCTGTGTCAGTCTGCGGGGGAAATGAAGTCTAAGGCGTGATTCTGATGTTTAGCCTTTCATTGGTCCATGAGATAATCATCAAGGTTGTTTGAAATTCCTTTTTAAGGACCTATATTGCTGCCTTAGTTTCCCCTGTATCGTTAGTGATGAAAGACCAGATGGTGTACGAAATGCAGGTTTATAGTCGAGCCCGGGCTGGTTGCTGATGGCTGACGCAGGCTTACTAAGCCTTTCCCACTGCCATACCCAGTTGTGCTCGGGATTTGCCCCTAGCAGTGTTGGGACCATGCGTGGTGCTGGGGATTGAGTCCAGGGTGGCCGCTTGCAAGGCAAGAGTCCTGTCTGCTTTGCTGTCTCTCTGCCCTTGCCCGAGAAATTATAATGTGCTCCTGTGTAATGCGACAGTTACCGATCAGAAACCATAAATTAATATAAAACCCAATGTTTCCTGCTTGTCACAGCCCCCATATTCAGTGACATTGCACCTATAGGCGTGGTGGCTCACAGTTTAAGAAGCATGGCCTTAAAGTACCTGCAGACCTGGGGTTGGGTTCCTGGTACCTTCCCATGTACCCAGCGCGCTGGTTCTCTGCATTGTGAGCCTGGCGGCCTGGTTCTGTGAACTCCGGCACCCCCAGGAGGTTCTGACTGCACCACAGGCAGGGGGTGTGTCCTCTCTAACTGAAAGGAGTTTAATTCCAACCGGCACACACCACCACTACAGGTGGAAGCCCCACGCCTTGTCTCTCAGTCACTGTAACAAGGAGAGGGAAGAGGAGACCTTAGCATTTCTTAGCATTTCTGTTTTTTCTTTCTTTTTTTTTTCCTTTTTGGGTCACACCAGGCGATGCACAGGGGTTACTCCTGGCTCAGGCACTCAGGAATTAGTCCTGGCGGTGCTAGGGGGACCATATGGGATGCTGGGAATCTAACCGGGGTTGGCTGCGTGCAAGGCAAATGCCCTACCCACTGTGCTATTGCTCCAGCCCCTGCTTAGCATTTCTTTGTGGGGCTACCCTCATTTATCTCCTCTTTACCTTGCTGATTGCCTCCTGTCTCCTTGACTTCCTTCACATCCATATTCAGTGCTCTCAGCTGAGGGGTGTTCAGATGCACAGTTGAGAATGCAGCCCCCTTTGCATCCTGGCTGGGTGGTTTCTAGCCCTGCTAGCTAGGGTCCAGCTCACTAGCAGAACAAATGAGGTCTTCCTGGTCTAGCCCCTACCTAAGCTAACTTTATTGTAGCCCACTGCCTCCCTTAAATCTGCACTCACATCTGTAAGTCCCAACCAGATTTCACGCATACCTTCTATTTCCAGTGTCATGCGTACGTTTCCCAGCATGTAAGGAGGGCCAATAGCTTTAAAGTAGGGAATCTGCTGATGCCACTTTGGAAATGACACTTGGCAAGCAGCCCCACGTTCTTCCATGCCGTCCCCCGGCAACAATACTGACGGGATGGTGTTTCCTGAGAAGTGCTCAGTTCATATGGGAATCCGTGACTTAGTGCACGTGTGGAGTCAGAGCTGGAGCTGCTACAATCCAAATTCTGCTGCTTCTCAGCCATGTCATTTAAATGGCAGTTTAGCTCCCGAGAGCCTACTTGCTCCTCTTTATATCAGGACCATTCCTGTCTTGTTTGGCATACTAGATGGGATGAGGATGGGAGAAAGTGATATCGGGGGCTGGGATGTGTGTGGGGGTGAGCATGCGTCTTCTCTGTGGGATCCCTAGCATCATAAAAACAGAACAAAAATATATAAAACTTAAGGGAAAAAGAAATATCGCGCAGTAAATAAAAGTGCTTCTAAAGATTCTAACCCCCAAGCAACTATTAGTTACAGTGGTTAATACTGTGCATTTATTTGAGCTCCTGTAAAAGTAAACACTCTTGAATATAGATAGATTCGTATACAGATCAGGGTGCTTTTATTCATCTCATGTGAAATTATAAGCCTCTTTTGATAGCAAACAGCATAGCCCTGTTTTCTTTCATAAAGAAAAGGTCAGGTTTATTCTGTTTGCCAACCCATTGGATGGTGGATGGTGTTTGAACACAGCGTTGAGTGGCCCCTCTTTGCTATGTA
The DNA here is from genome assembly GCF_029834395.1 of Sorex fumeus. Taxonomy (NCBI): domain Eukaryota; kingdom Metazoa; phylum Chordata; class Mammalia; order Eulipotyphla; family Soricidae; genus Sorex; species Sorex fumeus. The sequence goes on from NW_026606186.1 coordinate 6,477,534, forward strand.
TTCTCCTTGGGTTGCCTCTTAAGAGCCTGGGACCCTTATTTGCCTTCTAATTCTATGAGCTATATACAACTTTGGGGGGCTCTGCTATTATTTTTGTGTGTGTTTGCCAGTACTATTCTGTAGGAAAACCACCTTGAGTGCAGTAAAATTGAGAACTGCAGCTTATTTTCCAACAATGCAGGGGAGATGGGCCAGGGGAGGGGAGAGGTGTGTGTATGTGTGTGTGGGGGGGCGGGGAGGGGGGTGAGGGAGATGCCTACAGCATCAGGAAGACAGTTCTGTTTGGTTGAGGTTGTTTCCAATACTGAAGGACACTCGGCTGAAAGATGAGTCGGGGAGAGCTAGTGCACCCAGTAAGCCCCTAGAAGGGCTGCAGGACTGCAGGCGTGGCAACTAGTGCTGTCTGCTTGGAGGCCAGCTGGGAGGGATCAGGGATCAAGGGACCAGTGGGGAACTATGTCTCTGGCCCAACAGCTACTTTTTTTTTTTTTGGTCACACCTGGTGATGCTCAGGGGTTACTCCTGGCTCTGCACTTAGGAATCACTCCAGGCGGTGCTTGGGGGACCATATGGAATGCTGGGGATAGAACCCAGGTCTGCCGCGTGCAAGGCAAACACCCTACCCCTTGTGCTATCGCTTTGGCCCTTACAGCTACTTGTTTTAAAGAGATCTTTATGCTCATGGAGATGCTTGCCCTAATAAAAGCCTAAAAATCTTTTAAAAAGAGGCAGGGAGGAGGTTAAATTATTGGGGGATCCATGGGGCATCCTCCCGGATCGCTGCTGGCAGGAAGCTGAGGATCCAGGAAGGACTAGCACCCAGAAGTCTGGGCTGAAAATAGACCAAGACACTTAGGCAGTTGGTGACAGCTAAAACCAAGGTGTGACTAACACGACAGTGGGAAATTCTGTGTCCATAAACAACTGGAAATGGCTTAGCAAAATATGTGTGTGTGTGTGTGTGTGTGTGCATGTGTATAGTTAAAAGAATTAAAAAATGTATGCAAACTAAAGGAACATGTCACTGTCATTGTCCTCCTGTTGTTCATTGATTTGCTTGAGCGGGCTCAGTAACATTGTGAGACTTGTTACTGTGTTTGACATATTGAATACGTCATGGGTAGCTTGCCAGGCTTTGCCGTGCAGGCAGGATACTCTCAGTAGCTTACCGGGCTCTCTGAGCGGGGGGGAGGAATCAAAGGCAGAGGAATCGAACTCAGGTTGGCCCAGTTGGCCACGTGCAAGGCAAATGCCCTACTCGCTGTGCTATGACTCCAGCCCAAAGGAACATGTATGAAGAGAAATAGGAAAAAAAAAAAATAAAGAAATAAAGGCAGGGATAATAATAGCTTGCTAAAAAAAAATACCAGAAAATAAGCACAAAAAATAATAGCATACCCCAAAAGTTGTATGATGCTTGTTTTTTCTTTTCTAGCACAGCGGGTAGGGCGTCTGCCTTGCAGGCAGCCAACATGGCCGACCCGAGTTCGATTCCTCCGCCCCTCTCGGAGAGCCCGGCAAGCTACCGAGAGTATTCGATATGCCAGACACAGTAACAACAAAGTCTCCAATGGAGACGTTACTGGGCCCGCTCGAGCAAATCGACGATCAACGGGAGGGCCTTTACTTTACTTTTTTTAAAATAATATAGGAGTACTGCTATTTGTTCAGCCATTGATTAAGCTGACTGAATTGGGCATAAATGCCACATTACTTTTTTTTTTATGTTATCACCATGAGATAGAGTTACAAAGCTTTCATGTTTGAGATTCAGCCATATAATGATGGAATACCCATCGCTCCACCAGTGCACATTCTCCACCACCAATATCCCCTCTCCCCCAACATCCCAGTCCTCCCTGCCTCTATGGCAGACAATTTCCCCAATACTCTCTCTCTAATTTTGGGCATTTGCCTGAATTTTCCCACCACTATTTAAGCCTACCTGCCAGGGGCAGACGCTAGATAATTTATTTTCCATTGCTCCTTTTGAATATCATGAGAGCTCACACAGCCGGGATTGTAAATGTAAATTTCTAGATTGTAAATTGTTGGGTTTCAGAGACATCTCTGTATGGCACTAATCCATTTTTTTTCAGTTTTTTTTTTTTATAATTTATTTATTTATTGAATCACTGTGGGAAAAGTTACAGAGCTTTCGGGTTTAGGTCTCAGTCATGTAAATATCAAACACATTTCCCTTTACCAATACTTATTTTTAACCCCGAACCCCAATAGACCCCCACCTCCCCCCACCCCTCCCAATTCTTGTGAGGCAGATGAGTTCTAGTTAATACTCTATCTACTTTGACTAGATAGATTGTTTCGATAGAAGATGCACAATTATTGTTTAGAGTTTACGACCCACCCCCCACAATCAGATATGCTGAAACAGCATTGTGAAATGATTTGCTTTCTACAACTTGGTTTAAGAATAAAATGATGTTTTGAATTTCTGCTATTTTACTTATTGACCCTGGAAGAATTTCTATTAAAAGTTAGATAGTTAAGAGATTGGTTTCTGTGCCCTGGAGTCGTGGCCGTGCCGGAGAGCCGCTCGTGGGGGGCAGCTGGCGACCTCGGTGGGGCGTGGGGGATGGCCCACAAAGCCCCCCTTCCCATGAGGTCCCCGCCGCTCCCGCCAAGCCCGGCTCAAACCTGCTGTCCACAAGGCTCCCGTGCGGCCGCCATCTTTCTTTCCAGAGAGGACTAATCCATTTTTGATCATAAACGGGTACTGTATCTTGTCAAAAGCTTTCTCTGCGTCTATTGATATGATCATATGGTTTTTATCTTTTCTTTTGTTGATATGATGGATTATGTTGATTCATTTCCGAATGTTAAACCATCCTTGCATCTCCGGGATGAATCCCTCTTGGTCATGGTGTATGATATTTTTGATGAGTTGTTGGATTCTATTTGCTAATATTTTGTTGAGGATCTTCGCATCTGTGTTCATCAGGGATATTGGCCTATAGTTTTCTTTGTTGGTGGTGTCTTTGTTTGCTTTAGGTATTAAGGAGATATGTGCCTCATAGAAGCTGTTTGGGAGGGTTCCTGTTTTTTCAGTTTCCTGGAAAAGCTTGAGGAGAACTGTTAAAAGGTTTTCTTTGAATGTTTGGAAGAATTCACTAGTGAACCTATCTGGGCTTGGGCTTTTGTTTTGGGGAAGACTTTTGATTACCGCTTCAATTTCCTTAATATGAATGGGTCTATTCGGGTATCCCAAGTCTTCCTGGTTCCGTCTTGGGAGATTATAGGAATCCAGGAATTTATCCATTTCTTCTAGGTTCTCTTGTTTCGTGGCATATAGATTCTCAAAGTAGTCTCTGATGATCTTTTGGATTTCATTGCTTTCTGTTGTAATGTCCCCTTTTTTATTTCTGATTTGGTTTGTTAGGGTTCTCTCTCTTTCTTTCTTTGTGAGTCTTGCTAGTGGTTTATCAATCTTATTTATTTTCTCAAAGAACCAGCTCTTGGTTTCATTGATCTTTCCGATTGTTTCTTTGGCTTCCATGTTGTTAATTTCTGCTCTAAGTTTTATTATTTCTTTCCTTCGGCCAATTTTAGGTTCATTTTGTTGGTCTTTTTCTAAAAATTTGAGCTGTGTGGTTAGGTTATCTATGTAGGCCCTTTCTTCTTTCCTTAGGAATGCTTGCAACACTATAAATTTTCCTCTTAGCACGGCTTTAGCTGTGTCCTGTAGGTTCTGGTAGCTTGGGCACTAATCCATTTTTGGATTCACTTGGGAGTCTCTGGGCCAGGGCTGTTGGTGCGCTAAGATGGCACACAGAGGTAGATTATGGGTGTGACAGCCAGTTTGCTGGGTGGGCAGGGACTCGAGGAAGAACAGCCCAAGTCCTCTGCCTCCATGTGACCTGGAGATTTAGTCCTGGAACCTGCATACCTGGGCCTTGCTTGTGGAAGCTCTTGGTCACCGGGATTCCATATGGAGCAGACTGCACCTGCTCTATCTGGGGTGCCCCAGTGAAAATGTCTCGGTGTGGGGCCCGGAGAGATCTCTGGTGCAGCGGTGTCTTCAGGGACTTGCTGCTGTGTCTCTGGGTCAGGGCTGTTGGTATGCTAAGATCCACATTACAAAATTTTCAGCATTTTACAGGGTGGCACTGGAGTTGGTTCATGGGGGTGACTACCAGTGTTTCCATGTGTATTGGGAAGTGGGAGGAGGTATCTCACCCCAACTCTGAGAAAGCCTGGATATTTCAGTCACAAAACCCGCGTAACAGAATTTCCAGCAGATTATCTAATCTTGACATAGTGGAGTCAGACCAGGGGTCTGGCAGCAATTTTGGATTGTGGAAGCAAGTGTCTGCTAGGGGCCCTGTTTGGGTGGGCCATCAGGTCAACCCACTCCCCTCTGATTTACCCAAGTGTGTTCCGCCATGTGCAGGTCGGAGATTAAGGTTTTTGATTTCTTTTGAGATTTATCTATGGGTCTCTGAAATAAGACCAGTAAATGAGCTTGTATAGCTGAGTGGGAGGTGGTCTGTTGGTGTGGCTCCCACATACCTAAACTTGGGCCGTTTCATTTCTTGGTAAACTTGGTCCCAAGGTACTGAGGTCTAGCCAAAGGCACAGCAGCAATTTTGGGGTATCAGGAAGCCTGAAGTCACCATCAAACTGCTGATGCACTCACCCCACAGGTACAGGTTGACCTGTTGGTGGTACTGTACCCCCTATAATGCTTTTTAACATGAGAGAGTCAGCTAGGATGTGGTTTAGGAGCCTTGAGTGCAGAAGACTTGATCCCTGGTAGCACAGATCAACAGAGGATTCTGTTCAGAATCTCAGACTGTGTTTGGTTTTATGTCTCCGTAGTTCCCCTCTGTCCAGAACAGGTTTCAGCCTCTCATTGGTTGCCATGACTTTGGCAGTTGAAGACTGTAGACTGGGGTCTTTTTTTGAAAGGAGAAAGCAATACACCCTAGATGGAATCTCACCCTTGTGCAGATCTCCTAGTAATCTGAAGTGCTGAACCCTCAGATGAGATTTTCTCCCTTGAGTTAATCTCCTAGAACTTTCCCTGAAGTAGTGGCTTTACATCTCTTTGTTGTTATGACAATGTTTAACCCCATCTATGTGTACCTCCACCCTTCATGATTCCTATATAAGTATGCTGTGAGGGGAAAGAGAGAATGAGGGCTGAGTCTTTGGTACTTGGGGACTTTGAGGTCTCTGAGCACTCTCAAATCTCTATCATCCAACTCCATACCTTTGTCCGAGATATGGCCCTTATTCTAGAAGGAGGACTCGATGACGACAATGACTGAAAATAGAGAATGATGAGACTACGAAGAAACTAAGAAGGAAATATAATGAGGCAGAGGACTTTGTGGTCTCTGAGGAGACTAGGATGATGGAACTATAATGACTAGAACTACAGCCAAAACTACAACTATGATTGTGCCGTAAGGAAGAGATTGGACGACACAGGGGAGGAGAGAGAAATAAACTGGCATTCTAAAATTGTCAATGGTTGGGGTTTAGAGACGGAGCTAATCCGTTTTGAGATTCATTTGGGTGCCTCTGGATCAAAGCCATTGATGACACAAGATGGTGCCCAGAGGCAGATCAAGCCAGGACTCCAAGCAGGTAGAAGATGGGAAGGGACGGGCCCGGCTCCTCTTCCAACAGGAGGCCTGGAGTCTTATTCCCCGAACCTGTGTACCTGTGTTTTGCTTCTGGAAGCTCGTGGCCATCAGGCTTTCATCTGGAGTGGGTGGAGAGGGCACACCCACTCCATCTGAGGTGCACCGGTAGAATTGGCTTGGTACAGGGTCTGGAGAGATCTCTGGCGAGCTGCTGTCTTCCAGGATTCACTGCTTTGTCTCTCGATCAAGGCCGTTGATGCGCTGAATTGGCGCCTGGAGGCAGATCACTCACTTTACTCTTCACCACAGCGAGGGCCCTCCCACTGGCACCATCTCCCAGAGGAGGAGAAGAGCTCTAGCTCAGTGTTCTTAGCCTTGCTACACTGGCAAGCTGATGCCTGCATGCTGGTCCACAAACTGGTACTTCTGGCCCAGGCGACAGAGCAGCGTTTTCCCCACCTTTCCACCCTGCGGCGGGCGGCAGCTCATGGATGGGTGCTTGAAGACCCCTGTCATGTCTCCCATGCCTTTGCTTTGGCCTTCCTCTTTCTGCATCATCTTCTCTCCTGTTTTTTCCCCCATTGGTTTATTTGCTTTGCCTTCTTTCATTTTATTTTATTGTCCTTTTGTTTTGGGGGCCATACCTGTCAGTACTCAGGGATCACTTGCTCTCTGTTCAGGGATCACTTCTGGCAGGACTTAGGGGACCATAGGTGGTCCTGGAGATCAACTCAGGATGGCCATGGATGACAGATGTGCCCGACCCACTGCACTATTGCTCCTGCCCAGCTTCCATTGCCTTCTTTTTTTCTCCTGCACTCAGGGGTTATTCCTGACTCTGCACTCAGGAATTACACCTGGCAGTGCTCAGGGGACCATATGGGATGCCAGAGGTCTTGCAAGGATACAGCCCTACCCTCTGTGCTATCGTCCAGTCCCTCCATTGCCTTCTTTTTTTCCCTCCCTCCTTCCCTTCCCTTCCTTCCTTCCTTCCTTCCTTCCTTCCTTCCTTCCTAATTGAATCACCGTGAGATACAGTTACAAAGCTTTCATGTTTGAGTTTCAGTCTTACAATCATCAGACACCCATCCCTCCACCAGTGCACATTTTCCACCACCAATATCCCGGGTGCCTCTCTACTCCCTTCCCAGCCTTTCCCCTGCCTCTATGGCAGACAATTTCCCCCTTACTCTACTTTTGGAGTATGGGGGAAAATAGAGATACTGAGAGTATAGATATTGAGAAACTATCACATTTGGTCCTTTATCTACTTTCAGCACACATCTCCCATCCCGAACGGTTCCTCCAGCTATCATTGTCTTAGTGATCCCTTCTCTATTCCAGCTGCCTTCTTCCCCAGCTCATGAAACAGGCTTCCAAGTATGGGGCAATATTTCTGGCCCTTGTGTTTACTGTCCTTGGGTGTCCGTCTCATATTATGTTATTTTATATTCCACAAATGAGTGTAGTCCTTCTATGTCTGTTCCTCTCTTTCTGACTCATCTCACTTAGCACTCCATTGCCTTTTAAGAGTCTTACAGCCCTGCTCCTTTGCCTGCTCTCCCTGCCTCTGTGTCCTTCCTCTGGATCCCCTGCATAGTGTGTCGTGACTGTTCTGCTGCTGTGAAGGGCAGGGACCATGCCCCCTCAAGCTTCCCAAAGGAAAACCATGCTCCGTACATGGCCAACTAAATGAAGAGGCATTTCAACTATTTTCATTCTGAGGATTTCTCATTTGGTGGCATTTATTCTGCCCAAATAAACAAGGCAGTATCATTATCAGTGGTTTGTGAGAATTTTGAAATAGCCCTATTTACAGAGAACTGGACATTATAATTTTTTTATTTGTTTTGTTTCGGGCCACGCCTGGCTGTGTGTAGGGCTAGTTTCTGGCTCTGCATTCCGAGATATTTGCTGGTGTTCCTCAGGGGATCGAACCTGGGTTGGCAGTGTGCAAGGCAAATACTTTTATCCATCGTACCATCTCTCCGCTTAAGAAATAAATATATATACACATATATATATATATTATTTTTTAAACACAGGGGTTTCTCTGTAGCTACATTTATTTCTAGCATTTTTCCAGGGGTGTACCCTTGCCTTTTCCAGAAGGGGGGAAGGGAGGTTTAGAGTGTACTAACCACTGGTTCATGACCAATCCTGTTCTGTTTACCGTCCTTCGTGTTTCTCAACACTGCATGCCAGCACACGGCTTGTGTGTGTCCGGGGGAATCTAGGTGGGTGTGGGAGGGAGATTTGCTGCATCCGGACATGCGGCAGGAGCCAGGCCTCATTTGGATTTTATTAAGCATTTGCCCAAATGGCCCGATCGTTTGGTTCACTTCTGTTTTGCCTGCCTTTGTTTCCAAGCTCAGGTTGGACTTGTCTTCTCGAAGCAAGGCTCCATATTAAAGCTCCAGGGCGTGCCTTAGAGAGGTTGTGATTGAGATAGAGGGGTCGCTGCCAGAGGGTTTGGTTTGCCTCAGGAAGAGCTCTGAACCCGGGGCTCAACAGGAAACCACCGCACACCTTATAGGTGGATCTGTAAATGCTTCTGGCCGCCCCAGTTGTTGCTGCCCAAGACTTGATTTCACCCCAGATTCCCCTTTTCTCACAGGTGACATGCATACAAGGTACAGGTGACTTTCTAGAGATAAAAAGTCTGTCCAGGAGTTTTTAACCGCCTCCCCCGCCCCCCCCCCCCGCACACACACACACACACACACACACACACACACACACACACACACAGATACAGACACAGGGAAATGCCTACCCAGAGCTCATTTAGGCAAAAAAGAGGTGCAACTTTTTCTCAGAAATTTTCCAGCCCAGTGAGAGGAACGGTGGCCTTGGGGAGGCACGGATATCTCCGCACAGAATGTCTGAGTGCCGTCCCGGGTGGCCTTGTGCCCTGCTCCTCAGCCATCGAGCCCTTCCTGTGTCAGAAAGAAATCCTTTGGAAACCCTTATGGAAGGATTTGTACCCAAATACTCCGGCATCAACAGTAGTAAACTGACACAAGCTCATCATTTTAGCATCTTCTGTTTAGGGCTTTTATGAAAGTATTATCTTAAGTCAGATCTTTCTTCTCCCTCTTTCCTTCCCTCCCTCCCTCTTTGACACAACAGCTGGGGAGTCAACTCCTGCAGCCCTGGTGGCAACCTATCAGTGGTTATTTATGGTAAAATTGAAAGCAGGGGGTAGAAAATGGTTTTGGAAGGTTCTTATTGTTTTTAACCAGTTGTATTCTACTCACACGATGCTTTTGAGCTGTGTCAGTTGTTCAAGTACAAGTTGGAGGGCATTGTTTCTCTCCCTGTTGCCCCCCCCCCCCACTGCGTGACCCATGAAGTGCCCCTTCTCAGTGTCACGTGCTTCATGTCCCCCCCCCCCCTTCAGGGTCCCCCTTGGCTTAGCCCTCTTGGGCCTGAGTATGGGTCCTCTGGGCTTTCTTTATCTAGACAGACTCAGACATGCGAGTGTCCATAAATTCGTGGGCCCTTCAGTGCTAGGCATGTAAATAAAATAAACATTTTGTTTTAAAGGCATTATAGCCCGGTGAGGATGAAATACAGTCAACCAGTAACTATAAATGTTTGGAGTAAAATATATTTAAACTGAGTATACAAAGTGCCATGGGGGTTCAGGAGAGAGAGAGAGAGAGAGAGAGAGAGAGAGAGAGAGAGAGAGAGAGAGAGAGAGAGAGCGCGAGCGAGCAGGGAGTGTGCGATTTTGAACTCAATTACGATAAAAATATATGTGCACTCGTTTTGTCTAGAGCACATATTCTTTTTAGGCTGAGGGTCCCGCTCAGTGATGCTCAGAGCTTACTCCCAGCTCTCTGCTCAGAGATCATGCCTGAAGGGGCTTGGGGAACCATATGGGGTGCCGGGGATCGAACCTGAGATGGTCAGATGAAAGACAAGTGTCCTGCCCTCTGTACTATTGTACTATCTCTCTGGCCCCAAAGAATACATATTTTATCTTTTTTGGTCACACCCAGAGGTATTCAGGGTTACTACTGGCTCTGCACTCAGGAATTACTCCTGTACTCCTGGCCATGCTGAGGGGACCATGATGAGTGCCGGGGATTGAACCCAAGTTGGCTACATGCAAGGCAAACTCCCTCCCTGCTGTACTATTGCTCTGGCCCCACATATTTTCTCTCTTTACGGCCCCTTGCCCCCCAGTGTTAATTCTGTAGAGGCCGCAGCACAGTCCCCTCTCTCTCAAAGAAGGCCGGCTCAGAGGACCTTGAGGTGTCTCAGCTGAGCTCCTGTGTACAGCTTCTCAAGCACAGATCCTTTGCGCAAAAGGACTTCACCTGCCTTTCTGCCCCCCTCACCCCCATACTATTCATCCAGGTGAGGGACAGGTTCATGAAGCAGATACTGTAGACACTGCCTCTGAAAGACAGGGGCCGGTGTGGGAAGCACATAGGTACGTCGGTGAGGGGTGGTGAGATGTTGATCCGTACCAGTTCTACAATACAGCTGCACAAACGTATCATGGTTTTTGAAGGAGATACCCCATGATTCTTAGTTGGTCCTCCTAGACTTTTGGGGTTATGCACAATATTCTTTTTAATTAAAGAGAGCATATTTTTCAGAGCCTCTTCTGGGCTATACAAATGCCAATTTGTTGGCAGGGTTGGGGGGAAGATGAGGGCTGCTGTACTTGATGGCTCCAGGGACTACTCCTCACTCACTGCTAGGGGTCGCACCAGGCTGTGCTCAGGAATCCGTGTGGTGCCAGGAATCGAAGCCGGCCTCCCACGTGCAAAGCACCTATTCCTGCTCCTTTAGTTCTCTCCAGTCCTCTCTTTACCACTTTCTCTTCTCTCTGTTCCTATCTGTCAAACTAGCAGTGTTTCTTCCACTACCATTCTTTTAGACAATCCCGTTTGATTCCCAGAACCACACATGGTCCCCTGAGCACCGCCAAAAGTGACTCCTGAGCATAGAGCCAGGACTAAGCCCTGAGCACTGCTGGGTGTGGCACAAAAACAAAAACAACAAAAACAACAACAAAACTTTTTAAAGCTTCTTCTTTTTCCAGTGCCCCTGTTATTCCTTCACATAATATTTGTATTCACAAATGTCTTTGAGATTAGCCCCTTTGAGCTTTGGGGTTTTGAAAAGGCCCTCGGTAAACTCTTCTGAAAACCGTTTTTGGGGTCTGAGAGATAGTACAGTGGGTAAGGTGTTGCATTGCGCAAAACTGATTTAGGTTTGATCCTTGACACATGGTCCCCTGAGCCTCCCCCAGGAGTGATCCCTGAGCACAGAGCCCGGCTTAAGCCCTCAGCACCTCTGTGGCCCCCAAATCAAAACAAATGAAACAAAAGAGAAAACCCCTCTTGTTGGATGGAAAATTTTCTTTTCTGCAGTTTTAACACGAAGTAGGCATAAGGATGAAGTATTGATATACTCGGCAATGTTAATGAATCTCAACATGATTTTCGCTATGAGTGAAAGAAACCAGACAAGAAGAACACATATTGTCAGATTATATTTCTGACAATTCTGGAAAGTGCAAACTAATGTGCCGTGACTAGTACGTTGCAGTGATCTCCTAGGGATGGGTGATGGAGAGAGATGGCAGAGTGGGGCCAGTTGATCGTGATTATGGTTTGATGGGCGTATGGGTATGTCAAAACACATAAAAAATGTACATTCTCAACCTTTCAGTTTTTTATTTTTACCATTCAAAGAATGGAAATGTTTTTCTTGTAAGCAAAGCAGAACTGGATCTTAAATGATTCTTTAAAGCCCAGCTATGTCATGGGTCTTTCCCTAGGAATGCTATTTTTCTTTCTTTCTTTCTTTTTTTTTTGTTGTTTGTCTTTTGGGCCACATCCAGTGGTGCTCAGGACTTACTTCTGGCTCTGTGCTCAGGGATCACTCTTGACAAGTGCCCAGGGGACCAAATGCAGTGCTGGGGATAGAATACGGGTTATCAGCATGCAGGACAAGTGCCCTACCTGCTGTACTATGGCTCTGGCCCCTCCCTGGGAATGCTTTTTATGTTTTTATGCTTTTTTCTTTCCTTCAGGTATGTCTATCATTTTAATTTCAGTTTTTCCTTGTAATTGCAACTTATGTATTATTTCTGAGTGATAGCACAGCAGTAGGGCGTTTGCCTTGCGCGCAGCTGGCCCAGCCGAGGCAGGTTCAATTCCTCTGCCCTGTCTCGGAGAGCCCGGCAAGCTACCGAGAGTATCGCACCTGCACGGCAAAGCCTGGCAAGCTACCCATGGCGTATTCAATATGCCAAACACAGTAACAAGAAGTCTCACGATGGAGCCGTTACTGGGCCTGATCGAGCAAAATCAATGAACAATGGGAGGACAGTGACAGTAACAGTGTCTTAATAGTCACACTAAACAATGGTATCTGTGACTTACATAGGATTTACTGTGTAAATCTTACAATGCTACATGACTTATCTGTATCTCACTCAATCCTCACAAAACCTGTTAGATTCTAACATGCTATATCCAGGGGCGACACTTGCATAGGGGGGCTTTGGGAGGGGCCAAGGTCATGCAACTATGAAGGAGCCAAGTTTCTACTCTAGTACAATACACAGTGTTGTACCTTCAGAGCCCATCTATCTGTCTGTCAGCCTATCAATCTGTCTGTCTGTCTTTTGCACATCCAGTGGTGTTCGGGGGCCACTCTTGGAGTACAGTATATGGTGCTGGGATCCAAACCATTGTCCAGGTCACAGCCGCATGTAAAGCCACTGCCTTAACCTTTATCTCTGTACTTGCTCCCTGGTCCCATTGCCTGTGATATTAACTAATACTGTCACTGTCACTGTCCTTCCATTGTTCATCGATTTTCTCGAGTGGGCCCAGTAATGTCTCCATTGTGAGACTTTGTTGTTACTGTGTTTGGCATATCGAATACGTCACGGGGAGCTTGCCAGGCTTTGCTGTGCAGCAAGATACTTTCGGCAGCTTGCCGGACTCTTCAAGAGGGGCAGAGGAATCTAATACAAAATAAAATAAAAATTTCTTGAGAAATTTAGCGTGCTTTTGTATCTTGACAAATTTAGTTGGCGTTCTTACTCCTCACTCCTGAACAGTAATACCAGGGCCTTATATTGTTTCAATTTTTATTACTTCTCTGCTTGTTTATATGTTTTTCTTGTTGTGGATTTAATGGTCTTTGATTTTTTAGTTGAATCACCATTAACTAAAGAGTTATAGAATTATTCATGACTGAGGTTCAGTCCTGCTATGTTCAAGCACCCATCTTTTCACCAGTGTCCACCACTTCCCTCCACCAATGTCCCTAAATAACATGTTTTTTTTTTTAAAAGTTTTGGGGTCACACCAGTGGTGCTCAGGGCTTCTGAATGGCTATGTGCTCAAGGATCACTTCTGGTGGTGCACAGAGCAAGCTTCTTACCCACTATACTATCTTTCCAGCCTTAACCTTAAACCTTAAAGACAATTCTTTTTTGCAGTCAATTATTTAGGATTTATCACAGCTTTCTATTTTAATTGCTCTTTATTTCTTCTTTCACTTTTTTCAAATTTCTCCCTGAAACTCGAACTTTTCCAATTTTATTTTTTATTTGAGTAATACCCCTTTGTTGTTAGCAAATATCTGTGTTTTTTTTTGTTTTTAATATCTGTTTTTATACATATGAAAAATTGTTTTTTCCCTAGACTGTATTACTTTTTAAAAGTCCTTTGGAAAATTTGTAAGTCTACAACTGTACCTCTTGGTGTCTCACTAATAAATTTTAACAACAACAACAACAACAACAAAAAGTCCTTTGGAGATATCATTTGTCTTCTAATTCTGTTGTTGTTGGTTTGCTGTAGATAAGTCACTTTTCATTTATTTTTATGTAGATAATATCTTCCAGCGATATTATTATTTTTACGTAGATAATGTCTTTAGCGATGACATATCTAATGGTGAACTTTTCCTATTATATGATCTAATTTAGTTAAGATTCTTGGAATATTCAGACTGGGATCTATTTTTTAACATCGCTAATTATTGTTACTTCACTGTCCTTCCTCTTCTTTTATTAACAATCAAATTTTATTATGGTATAGGTGATGTGTTTCCATTATAATGCCAATGTTCATATAGCATAAACACTGACAGTGTTGATGTACTGGCACTGCAATCTACCCCCACACCACCCCCTGTATATCAGCTCTGCTCCACCTCTTCAGTTCTCCCTGGTCTTCCCTTATTGCTTGCTTGATAATTGAGTTTTGTAATTAAAGGCCAAAGACTTGTCATCATTTTATATTGTCTAGTCTCTTGTTTTGTGACTCTGTATAATACAGATGAGTGGGAACATCTGACATTTGTCCTTCTCTGACTTATTTTGCTTAACACAGTTCCCTCCATTTCTAGGCATGTTGTAGTGAGCCTAAAGATTTAATCTTTCCTTCCTTCCTTCCTTCCTTCCTTCCTTCCTTCCTTCCTTCCTTTCTTCCTTCCTTCCTTTCTTCCTCCCTCCCTCCTTCCCTCCCTCTCTCTCTCCTTCCTTCCTTCCTTCCTTCCTTCCTTCCTTCCTTCCTTCCTTCCTTCCTTCCTTCCTTCCTTCTTTCCTTCCTTCCTTCCCCAGCAATGCACAGGGGTTACTTCTGGCTCTGCACGCAGGGTTTACTCCTGGCAGTGCTCGGAGGACAATATGGGATGCAGGGAATCGAACCTGGGTTGACCGCGTGCAAGGCAGAAACCGTACCTGCTGTGCTATCACTTCAGTCCCATTAATCTTTTCTTTCAACTGAGTAGTATTTTGTTGGGAATACATATCATGACTTTTTTTTTAAATCCATTCATCTGTTGTTGAACATTACAGTGTTTCCATAGCCTGGGCTTTATATTAAGTGCTGCAATGAACATTGGTTTGCATACATCCTTTTGAATTAATGTATTTGTTTCTTGGGAGTAGATGCTAAGAAGTGGAATTGCTGGGCCATACAGTAGTTCTGTTATTTTTTGGAGTAATCTCCATGCTTCCTCTGCCTCTGTATCTTTGATTAGACATGTATGAGACTTTGTCTTTAATCTTTTAAAACTTTTTTTTTGGTTTTTAATGTTTTTGTCTGCTGCATTTCAGTAGCTTTTAGTTTTTCTTCCACTTTATTAGTTCTCTCTACTCTTGTGTCTAATTTGCTGTTAAAAATATGAAAATAGTGTTTTATTTCTAACATCTTTATTAAAGTGTAGTTCACATATACAATTTTCCTACTTGAGGAGAACAGTTTGATGGAGTTTGCTTACATTAATTTAAATCAATGTAATATATATATTTGTGCATATATCAGAAAATCTGCGAATTTACTCATTTTCTGTAAGCAGTTCTGTGTAATTGCATTTTATTATATTTAATTATTGCCCGCTTGCACTGCCATATAAGTACCACGTGCTAACCAGTTGCGCCACTGGATATGCCAAACACAGTAACAACAAGTCTCACAATGGAGACATTCCTGGGCCTGCTCGAGCAAATCGATGAACAATGGGAGGACAGTGCTGCAGTGCAGTTATTGCCTGGCCATCATTTCATTTCCCTCTAATTTAACACTGTGAATATTGAGTATTACTTCCTGTTAATCTTCCCTCTGACCCCTGGTAATCTTTAATTTTTATGTTTCTATGAATTTGTCTATTGTAAATTCTTCATATTGAATTTTTTTGTGTGTTTGGATGTTTTGACTTACTATGATATTTTCAAGGTTTGTCTTTGTTATAGTATGAACATGTGGAGTAGAAAATTATTCCTTTTTGCAGGTGAATAATATTCCATTGCCTGTATGCACTGTATGTTTCTATCTATGTGTGTGTGTATATATATATATATATATCATATTTATCCATGCATTTGTTGATGAATATTTGTGTTGTTTCTACCTTTTAGTAATTATGAATAATACAGTGAATAGTGGCATATGAGTATTTGAGTCCCTACTTTGTTTCTTTGGTATATACCTAGGAGTGCAATTTCTGGATCATATGGTAATTCTGTTTTTAGCTTTTTGAGGAACTGCCAAGCTGTTTCCATAGCAGATGTACCATTTTAGTTTCTGTGAATAATATAATGTGTGTGTATGTGTGTGTGTGTGTGTGTGTGTGTGTGTGTGTGTGTTGGTCTTTGCTCTCAGTTCCTGACTCATGTCTCCTAAAACTCCCGAAAATAGAGGTGTCTGAGAGATAGCAGAGTGGTCAAGTTTAAGGACCCAAGTTTAAATCTGGTACAAAATGTCTTCTTAAATACTGCTTGACCCAGAAGCCCCTGGGTACCACCAGGGTGCTCTTGGTGGCCTTCAGAACCACAAGGCCTTAGCAGCTCTCTGTCCTTGGGTCCTAGCATCATAATCACTCAAGTATTACCTGGAGTGATCCCTGGGGCCCCTAACTACTCCTGGGAGCCCCTTGCCCTTTATAAAAAATAGAGGTACTAGGAAAATCTTTTTTACTCTGTCACTTAGTGTTTGACTCCAGTTCCCAGCAGAGAGCTTCTAATTCCTTAATTCTCTCTTTTTTTTGGTGAGCACACGGCAGAGCCTGGCAAGCTCCCCGTGACGTATTCGATATGCCAAACACAGTAACAACAAAGTCTCCAGTGGAGACGTTACTGGGCCCGCTCGAGCAAATCGATGATCAACGGGAGGGCCTTTACCTTTGCTTTCTTTTTTGGTGAGGGGGGGGGGTCATACCCGGCGATGCACAGGGGTTACTCCTGGCTCTGCACTCAGGAATTATTCCTTGCGGTGCTCAGGGGACCATATGGGATACTGGGAATCAAACCTGGGTTGGCTGTGTGCAAGGCAAACACCCTATCCACTGAGCTATCGCTCTAGCCCCTAATTCCTTAGTTCTTTTCCTAAGTGAGAAGAGTATTAGGAGTATCGTGTGTTCTAACATTTGATCTTTGACATTACCTCTGACACAGGTTTCCTAAAGCCTTGTAAAGTTCCAAAAGGAGTTTTCTGGGTGTTAGAAGTGTCTTTTTGCAGGATGGTGGGGGTGGGGAGAAAGACTTCTGGATAGTTCCAGGTTGGGACTCATCATCAGAAAGACTAGGCCATGTTCAGAAGCTTGTCAGAGAAGGATGATGGTCTAGAAATGGAGTTAACAACCCTGTGTGTATGATGTAGCCTCTGTGAATATCAGAGTCGTGTGGGTTTTGGAAGATACATCCATGCACAAAGAGGATGATATGCATACCCCAACTCTATAGGCTATAAATTCTGGTTCTTGGGAACCATTGGATATATCCTTTTTTTTTTTTTTCTAGAGTTTACCTACATCTTTCTAAAAAATGTTATTACAACACCATGATTTCCCCAATTGTTCATAATACAGTAGTTTCTGGCCTTTAATGTTCCAATACCAGTTCTTCCCCCAGTCCACCTTGTGATCTTCCCTCACCAGCATCCCCAGATCCCCACCTACCACGCCAGCCTGCCCCCTTGCAGGCACAAACAGATTTACTTCATATTGTTTGTTACAACACAAAGGCAAATGGAATGATCAAGCCTTAGATCAATAGGAGTCAATTTGTGATCATTGTTCTCTCTCACACAGATGTTAGTAAAGTCATGTCTGAGGATCTGCTGTGCTGGTTGGTGCTAGCTGAGCCTTCCGCATTATTGTTTATGTTCATTGAGCTTGGTGGTCTTCTATGCAATTCTCCCATCAGATTTGTTATGATCCTACTGGGTTGACTATAAAATTACTGTGAAATTTTGAGGTGTTTCCTGGCTGCATATATGGCGTGGGGTACGAGATCTACAGATCTGTAATACTTTGGTGCCTTGGCGGTTTGGTGACTGGTCCTTTTCAATGTTGGAGACTGTTGGGTATGGCTTCGGGCTACTGTACCTTCAGGCAGAAAGGGGAATCTGCTTGCCCCCAACTGGAGAAGGGTCCAGAATTCTCAGTTCAGCTCAGTCTACCTAGGAAGATTCGGTGGTATATTCATTTTGGACACATGGAGCTAGGCTGTTTCTCTGCCGGCAAGATGGTGAATGTGGGCTGTTAAATTCTTTATTATATAATTAACTGGTAAACTTAGTGTGTCCTTGAGTTCTGCAGGCAGTTCTAGCAAATTGTTAAGTCCCAGGAGGAGGTCATAAGAAACAACCTCCAATAGACAGCCAAGTTGGACAGATGTGATGGGAAGTGTGCAGATGACATGTGATTGGCATCTGAAGTGGGGAACAGTCTTATGCAACTGAGCCCTTGACTTGTGGCACCTGATGCTGTGTTGAGGTAGATGGTGTCAGAATTGAGTTAAATTATAGCACACCCAGCTGTTATCACAAAGGATTGCTTAGTATGGGGGAAAAACAGCCACAATATGGTGTCAGAAGTGTGAGTGTGGTAATGGTGTGAGAATAAACAGAGACAGAGGAGGATGGGTGAGTTTTTCCGAAACACATTCCCACCAGCAAGGTACAAAAGCTCCAGTTTTTCACATGCTTGTCACCACCACTGTTGTCCAGCTTTTTTAAAATTAGAGCCATGGGTGTGATGCGTTATGCGAGTGAGGTTTAGGTTTCTGTGTTTATGGCTACTGTCTAATATTGTTGAGTGTCTTTCATGCACCCATTGAATAAAACAGGTTCAGTTCCTTATTAATTGTGTTATCTTTTTATTCTTGAATTCTTTATGTATTCTAGATACAAGTCGTTTGTCAGATACATGATTTGCAAATCCTTAATCCTGTTTTTTGTTTTTGTTTTTGGCCACACCTAGCAGTGCTCAGGAGTTATTCCTGGTTCTGTGCTCAGGCGTCATTCCTGGCAGGCTTTGGTGACCATATGGGGTACTGGGGATCTTACCTGAGTGGGTCCATCAAGGCAAGCACCCCACCTGTTGTATTATGGCTCCGGTCGACTTAATCTCATTTCCTAAATTTCTAAATTACCCTTTCCTTTTAATGGTAGTAGTCTCTGAAGCACAAAAGCTTTATAAATTTTGATGGAGTCTTATTTTTCTTTTGTCTCTTTGGTGTATAAAAACTGTCCTAAGCTTCCAAAGGCTCATTTCTATTTTCTTACATTTGGGCCTATGGTCTGTTTGGATTGTGTGTGTGTGTGTGTATGTGTGTGTATGTGCACCTTGTGCACTCACACGTGCTATAAGGAATTTAGCTTTATTCTTTTGCATGAAGTTTTCCCAGCACCGTTTGTTGAAAAGACTAATTCCTTGTATTGAATTGTCTTGGTTTATTTGTTAAAAATCAATGGACAATTACATCTTAACAATTGTTTACTTATGGACTCCTAATTTTTTCCAGGCCCTTATGTTAGTACAATGCTGTCTTGATTACTGTAGCTTTGTAGTAAATTTTGAAGTGAGAAAAGTGAATCTTTTAATTTTGTACTTTTCGAGATTTTTTTTTTGACTAGTCTTGATTTGGTGCATTTTATATGAATTTTAGGTTAAGCTTATCAACTTTTGCAAAACTATCAGTTGGGATTTTGATAGGGATTGAGTTGGATGTGTAGTTCCAGTTTGGGAAGCTTTGCCTTAATTAGCAATCAATGTCTTCAGCCCATGAGTAGCTGTCAATTTATTTCCTTGATCTCAGTTTCTTTCCATTATATTTTGGAGTTTTCAAAGTAAAAGTGTTACAGGCTTCTTATTAAATTTATTCTGTGTGTCTCATTCTTTTGAAGTTACTGTAAATAAGTAGATTATTCATTAACTTAATTTTTAAAAGCTTCCCTTTTGTTGGGTCCATGGCAGCTGAGGGCTCAGAAACGCATTCGGTTGTGGTGCTCGCACATCTTTGCTTGTCGTATGCTCAAGGTCACACACTGCTGTGCTCCAGGGACTCCTCACAGCAGGGCAGTGCCTGAAGCTCATGCTCCCCAACAGGTATTTTGTCTCTCTGCTCTCTTAGGAGTGGGATTTCTTTCTTTCTTCTTCTTTTTTTTTTTTTATAGGAGTGGGATTTCTTTAATGTCATTTTTTCTATCACTTTTGGTTTGTGTCTCAGCAGCATTACTCAGGGGGACCAGGGACCACTTGCAGCAGTCAGTGGATCGGTTGTGTGGGCCCAGAGAGTGCTCGCTGGGCTGGCCGTGAATGTTGCGTGAGCCTGGTGGTGCTCCAGAACACCAGAATCCTCACTGGGCTCCTCATGAGGGGAAAAAAAAAGCACAAGATCCAGCCCTTGAGCGCTTTCCTGGCCTCTGTATTTCTCTCTCCTGCTGCGACTTGACCAAACCAGTTTACTAGTTTGGTCAAGAGAGAGTGAATTTCTTAGGGCGCTCTCTCTCTCTCTCTCTCTCTCTCTCTCTCTCTCTCTCTCTCTCTCTCTCTCTCGGCTTACTTCTGGCACTATGCTCAGGGGTCACTCCTGGAGGGAACCTGGGAACCACATGCAGGGCCAGGGATGGAGCTTGGGTTGGTTGCATGCAAGGCAAGTGTCCTACCTGCTGTGCTTTATTTCTGGCCAGAGTTTTGCATTTCTGTAGTTTTCTTGTGATGTATTATTTGGTCTTGGTATCAACATTAATATCTTTCTTCTAGAACATGTTGGATAGTTTTTTTTTCATGTTTCATTTTTTTGAAAAGAATTTGAAGATTCAGTACTATTCTTTAAATGTTATAATTTGTCAGTGAAGTCATCTCGGTGTGGAGTTTTTTTTTCTTTTTTTCATTTTGGTGGGAAGTTTTACAGTTGGAAAGAAAATGATTTGCTAAAGGTTCATATAAATTTTTTGCTTGTTTTGGTGGTTTATATTTTTCAAGAATTTGTTCATTTAAGAGATATAATTTTCACTTAAATGATATATTTGTTTATAGAATTCTCCTATAGTTCTTTTTATTACTGTAAATTTGGTCCTCGTGTTTGTTTATTTCTGTTTTACTGATCACTCACATACTTTGTGCTTTTTGTCTCTGAAAACTGATTGTCATTTTGATGCTGTTCTCTGTCTGAAGTGCCCGTTCTCTTTCTCCAGTGCTGTTTATTATTCAAGATAATTCTCTTTGTGATCTTTCCTCGTGGTCCTGCTATCTTATTTTCCTTCCTTGAACCTCAGTGTGCCCTCTGTCCTTTGCCTGTTGGCCTCCTTTTCCCTTTGGGAGGCTCAGAGGGCCCGAGAGAGTGGATTTCCTGGGAATTGTACGAGTGAGTGAGGTACGAAACCTTTCCTCTGAGCTCACATGTTTGGATGCTCCAAGGCACCTGAAATTGAAACTGAATCCTAACTCATGGTCTCCCTGTGAGCCCTGATGATCTGTTCCCCTTCCACTGAGCACTGCATTAAAAACCGTCCAGTTATGCGGGCCAGAAACCTCCAGCCTCATTCTGATTACTACCTCCTTTCTGATCTTGCTTCATGAACTTCAGCGTCTCAGAAAATTTGGTGTACCTGAATTGTTTAAAAACTTGTTTCTGTTGTCTACCTCCTCCTCTCTTCCTCCTCTCCCTCCTCCTTCCCCTTCTCCTTCCTCCTCCTCCTCTACCTCCTCCTCCTCCAACCTCCTCTTCCTCCAACCTACTTCACGCTCCTTCTCCTCTTCTTCTTCCTCCTCTTCTTCTTCCTCCTCCTCCTTCTTCTCCTCCTCCTCCTATTTCTCCTCCTTCTCCTCCTCCTCCTTCTCCTCCTCCTCTTCCTCTTCCTCCTCCTCCTCTTCCTCCTCCTCCTACAAGGTCCTCCTCTTCTACCTTCCTTCTCTTCATATTTCTCCTTTTCTTCCTCCTCCTCCCCTCCTCCTCCCCCTCTTTCTCCACTTCTTCCTCCTCCTCTCTCTCCTCTCCTTCCTCTCCCCCACACCACCCTCCCATATCTGGCTTTTGTCAGGGTTTACTCCTTTCTCTGCTCTCAGGATCACTCCTGGGAGGGTTCAGTCAACATTCTTTGTGGTGCTGGGGATCAGACCTGGGTCAGCTGCTCACAAGGCAGCTTGCCTTCAGAGCTATCCCTTCGGTTCCCATGCTAGATCTTCCTTCCCTTCCCTTCCCTTTCCCTTTCCCTTTCCCTTTCCCTTTCCCTTTCCTTGCTTCCTTCCTTTCTTCCTAAAAGCTATGAATTTTATTTCGCATTTGCTTGTTTTGGGGCCACACTCAGCAATGCTCAGGACTAATTCCTGGCTCTGTACCCAGGGACCATACAGCATGCCAGAGATCAAACCCTGCAGCATGCAAGGTAATTAATTGCCTTTCCCACTGTACTATTGCTCTGGCCCCTGAAAAGAGACATTTCTTTCCTCAACTATCACTGACCTAAAATGCTTTATTTACTTATTTTTTATGCCTGTATACTTTGAAACCACACCCTGTGGTGCTTCTGGGCTACTCCCGACTCAGGTCTGGCTAGCTGCTCCGAGTGGATTATGGGAGACATATAGTGCCAGGGATTGAGCTTGGGGCTCCTGCATGCAAAGCCATCTTCCTGGACCTCACTTGTTTATTTAAATATTTAAATATTCCCACTAATTCAAATCTTATCACAGACTTTGCATATTAAGAAAACCTTTGCAGATCCCTAAAGTTAGCCCCCTCCCCCCCCACTCCTTTTTTTTAGATTGGGTTCTCTTGTCACACTTACTACATTTTACACACAAATAACTTGTGTGGTTATTTGTCTTAGTTCTCCAGAATCTGGAACCGAGATTCTGGGTAAGATTACTCCTCTGTTTCCTTATCATTTTACCACTGATACTCGGTACCTAAGATTTAATAAATATTTACGCACCGAATGAATAAACTGGTAAAAATGAGATAATTTACATAAGAATGTTTTCTCTAATGAAAGTTGCCAGAGAAACATTACGTGTTTGATGCCTACCCAACATTCAGAATAACTGTGATTTGTTTATTGAATTTTCAGGATTGTGTGTGAGTGTGTGTAGAAACTTCTAAATTCTTGTGGTATTTCAGAGTAGATCATTTTGGATAGACTCACTTCTTACTGATTAGGCTTTGTTTACTGGAATTATAGACCTTGGTATAATAGCAAAGTGTAGGGGAAGGTCTCTCTGGCAAGCACCAAATACTTTCCAAATGACACTTTCTTGGTAATTATCACATTTGGTTTAAGGTATCACTTAGCATAAAATGGGTTGCAGCAAGCCAAATCCTGGTATATATTCAAGGAAAGGTGATGACTTCCTTCACAATGAAGCAGCGATGAAAAAGCTCCCACATTTGTTATTCTGAATGGAGCCTGGGGATGAAATTCCAGGCAGCAGAATGCCACTTAACATTCTGCATGCTATTTTGCTCTTTAGTAGTATAATTGTAAAATGAGGCAATAAAGCTGGAGAGGATATAATATTTATACCTGTGCAGGCACTTCTCGTGATAAAACGTCACTCGGGACTGTTTACTCCGAGCCGGTTATTTGGATAATGCCCCACCTGCATAGTGACAGGAGCTGCTGAGTCTTGCATAAATTTTGAAAAGAAGGTGAGGGTTAATATAGTGAATTTTTCAATAGGAAAGAAAGAATACATCATCTGTGATGATAATGGCTACTCTTTGAGCACTGTGTCTCTCTGCCAGCTCTATCCTGGGCCCTCGGGGACCAGAGAGGGACTAAAGGGGAGAAAATTAATGTCAGTGCATGTTCCCTTACACACCTTCCTTACAGCCCCGAAAGCTGCGGACAACTCTGCCAGAGAAACATTGTTATTCCCTTGTATCTCTGATGGATTCTGTTCCCACTGAAACACGCGCCCCTTCCCCCACCCGGCCAAATTCCAGAAATCCTCACTGGAGTTCTGTTATAAACCATCATGTTTAAATGTTGGCGAATATATATGTATATATATTTTTGAGACAAAAAAATTAATGAGAAGAGACAAAGAAACATCAAAGAGCTTTTTCCTCTGATTGCAGTGTTAGAACTTTTGCCTGAAAATAGGTTACATTCCTTCTGTTTTCAGCTGAATCCTCATTAACTTTACATTTTAATGATGTCCAGGGCAAATTATACCATTTATGGCCAGTGCCTTCAAGGGAGGCTTAAAGGAGACTTAAACGCTTTTTTCCTGGGATGTGTTTACCCAGGAATATAAATGGATGCAAAATTCTTAAAAAAAAAAATCTAAAGACAAAAATACTTTTAAATGTGCTATTAGTATTTTTTTTTTAAATTTCAACTAGTATAGTTACTCTGTCCACAGGAAATTACTTCCAAATTCAACATTGAAGAGCGTACCTTATAATATTTGAGAGTATGTGAGAGTATTAGAACACCAGTGTTCTATATGTATATAATTCTTAATTCTTTAATGGTTCCAGTTTCTCCTTTACTTGGTGGAATCAGTTTTATTGTTTAGCTTTAGAAATAATGTATCGATGGTAGATGCTCAGTAGGAATAATGAAGATATCTTCCCCCAGTTATGAAAGAAGCAGGGGTGATTTAAATACTACTATGTTGATATTTGTTGTATTTGCAGAGCGGGTGTGCTGTTAAAGGGTAGCTCTTTACTGGGGACCCCAGGATTCAGTTTGTAAGAACAGTATGAAATACAGAGCTGTGCTTTCTCTGTCAGCTTCGAATGCTTAGTTATTATCAAATGATCAGTTAGAATCAAGTGTAGTGTTGCGTCCAACCCCTTTATGGGGAATGGCCCTTTTGCGGGGACTCCGATGGCAATGTGTGTCTGCCATCAGGAATTTGATAAGGTTTGGCCTCCTGTTTTTTTTTTTTTTAATCAAGTGTTTACCTGGCTCTGCACTCAGGAGTTAGTCCTGGCGGGGTGCTTGGGGGACCATATGGGATACTGGGGATTGAACCCTAGTTGGACACATGCAAAGCAAACGCCCTACCAGCTGTACTAGATTCAGGGCTCCAGCCCCTGAATCACTTCTTTTTGCCAGGCAGTGGGTTAGTAATTTCCTTTTAAGTCTACTCGAATGTGAGGAGAGGGATTTTATGAAACTGAGCCTTGGAAGTTCTGTGCCAGAGGTGTCGAGGCTGTGGGACCGGGAAGCGGAGGAAGGCAAGTGCGCTGGGCTCCTGAGGACCGTCTGCATGGGAAAGTGATGGGCTGGGGGGGCCTTAGAACTTCTTCATCATGGTTTTGCTGACACAGGGTTTTTTAGTTTCTATTTGCTTTATATGTATATATGCACATAGGGGTCCGCATATGCACACGTGTGTATTTTTTCTTATTCTTTGTGGATTCCATAAGATATGAATCATTCTCCCCGTTTTGCAGGTATTGTAAGCCAAGGCACAGGAGATGAATAACTTGCCCAGTGGCAATATATGTTGTAAGTAGAGCTGGTCAACAAAGGACCATATCAATAAGGGTGTGTAGACTTGTGTAAATGCACACTGACATTTGTACAAAGATGAAATTGCCTGGCCATGCATTTCTCAGAAGAGCCTGATTCTGTGGCTAAGTGGCACACAATAATAGGGAACCGATGGTTTCTAATCTCAGCCTGTTTTATCCTAATGTGCCGTAGTGCCCCCAGAGAGCAATGTCTGAGGAATCTGTTGAGAGCTGGGATGTGTTACAGGATGTTCATTCTCTCCGTTAGAACAAGGTTCTGCCTATATTTCAGTATGAAGCCCAAGTTCTTCTTTAGGTAAGTAATTTATAAACTGTGTGATGATAGGCTGTATGAGTTCATTTTTCATTTTTTAATCTACAAAATGACACGGAATCCTTCCAGAGACTTGGGATAAGGAAGAATAGGAGCTTGTCTAGCCTTTCCTCGCAGTGTGCATTCCTGTGATGTGTTTACATGCAGCCTTTATAGAGGTTGGAAGTTGCATTGGTCTGTGTGTTTTATGCCACCTAGTTTTTACTAGGTGACTTAAAAGTGTATTCGCATGGCTCTTCTTGGTCCTTTTATTTGAGTAGACCTTGAACTTTGTTAATTTTTGGCTTTTCTTGAAGAGTCTTAGCAAGAAGACTTGGAGGTTTGAAATGAGATTAGCATTGGAAATGACCAAGGACTTCCACAGTTGTGTGCGGCCTTTCTTTAGAGAAACCATAAACCAATGATTCACACCAAACAATTTAAAGCTAGGTGCTTCAGTTTGCAGAAATTCTGTGTGTGTGTGTGTGTGTGTGTGTGTGTGTATACACACACATATATGGGCTGGAGTGATAGCACAGCGGTAGGGTGTTTGCCTTGCACGCAGCCAACATGGCCGACCCGAGTTTGATTCCTCTGCCCCTTTCAGAGAGCCCGGCAAGCTACGGAGAATATCTCTCCCGCACGGCAAAGCCTGGCAAGCTACCCGTGACATATTTTATATGCCAAACACAGTAAGTCTCACAATGTTACTGGGTCCGCTCGAGCAAATCGATGAAGAACGGGAAGACAGTGACAGTGCTACATACATATATATATGTATATACATATATATATTTATGTATATATGTATTTACTCTTTGATAAGGGGTTGGAGTAATAGCACAGAAGGTAGGGCGTTTGCCTTGCACGCGGCCAACCCGGGTTCGATTCCTCCGCCCCTCTCAGAGAGCCCGGCAAGCTACTGAGAGTATCCCGCCCGCACAACAAGGCCTGGCAAGCTCCTCGTGTCGTATTCGATATGCCAAAAACAGTAACAAGTCTCATAGTGGAGACATTACTGGTGCCCACTCGAGCAAGTTGATGAACAATGGGACGACAGTGCTACAGTGCAGTCAGTCCTACTCCTTGATAAGAGAGGATGGTCGTTTCTGGCTCAGGCTGATATAAGAAGATTATTGTGAAGTCATGTTTTTGCTTCCTCTAACTTGACCTGGTTTGTTGACAGATGTGTGGTCCTCTGGGGAGCCAACAGGGGGATAATTGTGGAGTATCTTTGTTGAGAGATGAGTCACGGGTGTCTGTGAATGTTGTGGGGTGGTTTAGCCCTTTGATTATTTAAATTGCAGAGAATGTAGAAATACAGGAAAGCAGCATACACAGCCTAAAGTGGGGGCTTTTTGCTGAGTTTGGCTTTTAATCCTGGTCTTTCACAAACCAGTAAAGGACAAGATATTTTGTTTTGCATTCTCGTATGTACCAATGGAGACTTCTCGCTTATGCCTCACAAGGTTCTTTGGAGAATTGGTGGCCTGAGAAATATAATAATATGAAATACTCAGTGTAACTCATCATAATAGGTGATCAATAAATATTTAGTACGATGACAGAAATACACTTATAACCTGTTGGTGCAACAAATAAAACATTATTTGTATTATCACCATTTTTGTCAGTTAGCCGCTGTTAACTAAAATAGTAATGAAACTTATTTTGAAATAATATGATTAGTCTTGTAAAATGAATAAATAATTTGTCAGATAGCATTAACATAATTTTTAAAAAGCTGTGTATACCTGCACAGAACTCTTATAATGCAAGAGAATTTCAGTATTTGCTTGAAGTTGAAACAGATAGTTTGTGCTTATCACTTAAAAAACTATGCAGTACGGAATATTTTTTAAAAACCCTCCTACCTAAATAATGTATTTTACTTATCTCTTGGGACACTTTTCTTTTGCAAGTTATATGCATATATTAAAAAAAACTTTATTAGCTCTTTTTAAAGTAGCATTTTCCCTCTTTATAATTTTATTTGAAAAAATTAATTTGCATTACTTTTCGCCCCCTTTCCCTCCCAGGCAGTAAATGTAGTGAATAAAACACTGAACCACCGGAGTCAGGGAGTTGGCATGAGCTTGGCTGCGCGGGTCACTTTCTGCTCTCCTTCAGTATTGTTAATTCGGGTGTGAACCTGGGGCATTACTGCCCATTACCTTCCTCACAGTTATTTTGTGCAAGTGCATAGTTGGTGGGATGGTGGTGAACTCTCTGAGACATGGTTGGTGCCTTGCTCACGCTGGGGTAAATTTCTTTCCTGAGCAGCCTCACTTGCCAGTGCCTTGTTTATGTAATTGTCAAAATTTCTGGTTCAGCAAAGAATGTGTATTATGTTTGAAATAGCATACCGTGTGCTGCGAGCCCAGAAGAAATAATAATAGTAACCGCCCAACAGTTCCTGTGTGTCAGATATCCAGCTGAAGACTTTACAAATAGGATGTCTTGACTCTTTCTAGTTGCACGAAAGGAGCACATTCATCATTTTATTGACAGAGACTAAGAAAATGGCCCCAACCACGTTGTTTTTGCCCAGGCTCCGTAGCTGGAGTTTGCTGTACTTTGGTACCCTCTAGAAACCCCAGTCGATTGAATGAAAATCAGAATACATTTTGATGGAAGGTTCGTGATTCACTTTCACTGGCCCCTTTCCCCCACCCCTCCGGCAGAATAAATGAAGTGCGTAATGTATGGAGCAATGGCATTTTGAGTTTTTGCTCTCGGAGGCTTAGATTTTTCTGCACTCTTTCATGAAAGTTACGAGGAAAATTTAGAGATCAAAGATAGAGAGTGAAGGAAATTAGTAGTTTGTGGGTGGAGTGTAGATGCACTAGAATTTTCGGAAGAACCCTTTGATATTTGTGTCTATTATTATGATTGGATATTTGTGTGGGACGGGGGGTGGCGAAGTTGTGATGTGTGTGCTTGAGTGTCATAAAAATAGAGGAACGACAGATTATTTTTTTTCTCCCGTGATTGTATAATAGTTGAAAACTTTCTTTTATCATTTTGCTGCCATATGTGTTTGTGAAAATGAGTCGAGTCGCATTGTAAAAATTCTTACTTCCTGGAAACCAGAAACCCATTCAGTCTGTGTCCCTGCCCTGACCACTTCCTCTTCGTTATTTCTAAATGATAGTGGTGTGCTTGTAGCATTCCATGCGTGCATCTAGCTAGGATTCCTTTTTTTTTTCTTTTTGCATTTGCTATTGGATGCGTTTTCTCCTATTTTATTTTGTTTCTTTCTCCTGATTAGATCACCAAGAAGAGACATTTGCTCCCCCGCCCCCCCCCCCCCGCCCCAAGCCAGTTATTTTAAAGGAAGCATTTTACCAGTGATAAGAGCTGTTTATATCCTAAGCAATTGATTTGTAATTAATGTTGCCTGGACTCTTGCATGTTGGCAGAATTGGTAACAGCTTGCAGTATTTTTTTTAAATTCACTTTTCTTTGTTGGTATTTTGACAATGTCATTCATATCTCATGAAAAAGTACCTCATACAGGTTAAATGTGTTAAAACATGGAATGGAAAGGATGGAAGGAGACCCGTTGCTGCCTGGGAACCTTGATCTTTTGCCAAAGTATTTAAACAATTTAGTGTTTTGGTTTCCTAGCTCCAAGCTGCTTCTCAAATCCCTTGCTAATTAATCCAGTTAATGCTTTGTAGACTTACTATATGCAGTGCTTTGGCTCGCCCAGCTATCATTGAGAAGTTCGTTTTGTTTCTCCCAGCAAACCTACGCTCTGCTCGGGTGCACTACTGCTTAGGGGCTTGCGGATGTCAGTGTCGTTTTTGTATCTTTATAAGTCAGTGTGTGTTTATTTATATCAGTACATATATATGTCCATATTTTCTACCATACCTAATGGTTAGACTCAAAATATCAAGATAATAAAATGACTGAAAATAGGCCTTTTACAAAAAAACTGAGTAAACTTCCACCCCCATCCCCCCCCACCCTGCGCTTACTATACAGATTATGCAAATTGAATGATTTCTAATAAGCCTCGATTTCCTCATCTGTAAAATGGGGAAAATGTTCCTCTCTACCTCATACTGTTTCCTCATACTTGGTAGTAAATCAACTATCTTAATCCTTATTCAAGTGCCCTGCATATGATAAAACTCAAGAAATGGTGATTTCATTTATTATTGTGGCATGAATTTTTTGGTGTTTGCTTAAATTTTGGAACTCGACTTTATTTTTTTTTTTAATCTGTTTCCTTTTGGCAAACAAATTTAAGATGTCTTAATTTGTGTGAAAGGTATAAAAACCAAGCAGCCATTCTTTTTATGGTAGTAATAAAAGAACTCGACTGCATCATGCTTTAAGATTGTGATTTTTATAACCCACTTTTGTGTTTATTAAGATAAGTGATCTGTTAAAGTTTGAAAGGTGAATTTCTCATGTTTGTCTATATGACAGTTTATGCGTGATTATTCTTTCTCTCCTCTGTTAAATCAAGCATGGAACCAAATTCAGGAATTATTCACTGTAGGTGCCGAATACTCAGAGGCCTGTGTATTCCGCTTTTGTGGGTGGGGAGGGGCAGAGGGCTGACCCAGCAGTGCTCAGGGGCTGTGTTCAGAGGTTGCTCTTGCCAGTCTTTAAGGGACCTTGTGGCACTGGGGACAGGATCTGGCCCTCTCACATGCAAGGTATCTGCTCAGCCCTTTGAGCTCTCTTAAAGCTTCATAGATTATGCCACTTAAACTTAGAATACATTCAAGTGATTCAGAGTTAATAGAGTCCTTACTTCACTGGGCTGGAGCGATAGCACAGCGGTAGGGCGTTTGCCTTGCACGCAGCCAACATGGCTGACCGAAGTTTGATTCCTCCGCCCCTCTCGGAGAGCCCGGCAAGCTACCGAGAGTATCTCGCCCGCACGGCAGAGCCTGGCAAGCTCCCCGTGACGTATTCGATATGCCAGACACAGTAACAACAAAGTCTCCAATGGAGACGTTACTGGGCCCGCTCGAGCTCTGGGAACCATATGGGATGCTGGGAATCAAACCCTGGTTGGCCGCGTGCAAGGCAAATGCCCTACTCGCTGTGCTATTGCTCCAGCTCAGGAAAACATTTTTATTTAAGCGTATTAATGCTGGGAAATACAGAAATCCTAAGTGAACAGCTTGATGAATTATCCGTTATTTATGCACCATATCCTGCTCGAGGAATAGAGCATTACTGGTATCTTACAGCTTAGCCCTCCTGGCCCTTCCGAGCCTCACTCTCCCCACCTGAGAACAATTCTCTGGACTTCAAAAGCACTGACTAGTGAACAGACGCCATTGGGCTACACTACCACGCGACAGGGACAAATGGAGATATTACTGGCGCCCGCTCGAGCAACTCAACGATTAACGGGAAGTTAAGTGATTAAGTGACTATTGCCCAGTTTCGTATATTTACAGAATTAGCTAAGCAGAGCCTTGGAGTATTTACTTTTCCATTTTCTTTGACTTGACATTGTATTTATGACACTATCTGCATGTTTTTAAGTGCTCTTATTTGTTCATGATTCACAATATAGTATTTTATCAAATGAATAACTTGATCCACTTGGTAGTTTTACGTAGACATTGATGATTTCCCTGTTTTATATCTAATTTCAAATAATGGTTGCTTTCCAGCGTTGCAAATATGCCTGGTGCTTGATCACATTCCTTTTGGGTATATACTGGACAGAGAAGTTGCTAGATTATAGAGTATGCGTATTTTTAGCATTAGCAAAAAATTCCCCAAATTTCTCCAATGTGGTTGAAGCAAATTTGCATCCCATTCACTATTTGTGAAACTTTTGTGGCTTCATGTCTTCACCAACACTTGATAATAACAGTCTTTCCATTTTAGTCATTCTGGATGGTTGTGTGTAGTGCATTTCATTTTGGTTTCAGTTTGCATTTTTCTGATTAGTAATGTTGAACATCTTTATGTCCTATTAATTTTTAAGAAGTTCTTTATATCGTATGTCAGTCCCTTGGTGTAGTTATCTTTGGACCTTTTTTTCACTGCTTATGGGAGGTTTTTTTTATGGGAGTTTTTTTTTTTTTTTAATTCCTTGCTCAGTGGAATTTTTACTTTTCACGTAGCTCAGTTCTGTATTACAGCTAATGATTGTGTGTCCCATTTTATTGAATTATCTTTCTAGTGCTGGGGACTGGACCCAGGTCCTTACATATGAGTGCCACATGCTCTTCCACTCAGCCACATCCCTGACTTCTATGTCCTGTTATTTATTTATTATTTTTGGTTTTGGTTACACGCGGCAGTACCTAGGGCTTAGTCCTGGTTCTGTGCTCAGAGATCACTCCTGGCCGACTTTTAATTTTGTTGATTCTTAATTTTTGATTCTTAATTTTTGCTTTTCTTTTTGTTTATTTGTTTGTTTTGGGGCCACACCTGGTTGTGCTCAGGGCTTACTTTGTGCTCAGAAATCACTCCTGGCAGTGCCCAAGGGACCATATGCGATGCTGGGGATTCAAACTGGGGTTAACAAGGCAAGTACCTTAACCCCTGTGCTATCTCTCGAGGCCCTAGTGGATTAATTTTATTTATTTTTATTTATTTATTTATTTTTGGCCTTTTGGGTCACACCTGGTGATGCATGGGGGTTACTCCTGGCTCTGCACTCAGGAATTACTCCTGGTGGTACTCAGGGGACCACGTGGGATGCTGGGAATTGAACCCGGGTCGGCCGTGTGCAAGGCAAATGCCCTGCCCACTGTGCTATCTGTCCAGCCCCAGTGGATTAATTTTAAATTCAGTGCATCAAGGGTGGGGTTGGGGCTCAGTGGCAGAGCATATGCTCTGCATGCTTGAGACCTGGGTTCGATCTGTGGAGCTGCAATAAGTGAATAAATAATTTAATGATCTTCTGATTTCTTTTCACCTTGTTATTTAGAAGTGTATTGCTCTCCAACCATGTAGAGATTTTTGAGTTCTTTTACTTTTTTTTTTTTCTTTTTGGGTTACACCTGGTGACACACAGGGATTGCTTCTGGCTCTGCACTTAGGAATTACTCCTGGTGGTGCTAAGGGGACTGTATGGGATGCTGGGAATCAAACCCGGGTCGGCCACATGCAAGGCAAATGCCCTATCCGCTATGCTGTCCAGCCCTGAGGTCTTTTACTTTTGCTGTTCAGGTTACAGTGATCTCTGCCAAGGGAGTGGCCAACTTCCAGCCCAATCCAGGCCCCTGTTTTGGTCTCTCTGAAGTCTTTTGTGGAACATAGCCACTTGCCTTCGTGTTCTGAAGGGCCTTTTCTTGCTCCTGGCAGCAGAGACGAATAGTTGTGACATAGGCCCCATTGTCCAAGAGCCTAAAACCGTGAATTATGGAGGCCTTGAAGAAAAGGGTTGCTGACACCTGCAATCTGTGAGACCTGCTTTCTGACCCAGCTCTCGGCCAGTTTTCTAGAGGTTTCAGGTGCACGTTGGTGTCATGTGGGCGCTGCTATAGTCCCCACCTGGGTTCACAGGCCAGTCCTTCTGCAGCTCATCTTATGCTCACTGACTTTTTGTCATCATCTTTCAGTTATAGGATGAACTATGTATTAACCCCCCATTCTGTGATTAAGCTGATTTTTTCATGTATCCTTATAGTCTTCTCAATTGTGGTTTCTCTATTTGAGGTGGTATTTAGTTTTGACTATTTATCACCCAGATGGACTGGAGCGATAGCACAGTGGGTAGGGCGTTTGCCTTGCACGTGGCCAACCTGGGTTCGATTCCTCCATCCCTCTTGGAGAGCCCCAGTAAGCTACCGAGAGTATCCCGCCTGCACAGCAGAGCCTGGCATGCTCCTTGTGGCATATTTGATATGCCAAAAACAGTAGCAGCAAGTCTCACGATGGATATGTTACTGGTGCCCGCTCAAACCAATCGATGAACAATGGGAGGACAGTGATACAGTGATCACCCAGATATGTCTCCCTACATACAATATTGTTCTGGCCTGTTTAAATTTTTAATGTATCCCTTTAATTTTTTTGTTTTGTTTTGTTTTCTCCACACCCAGCCACGCTCAGGACTTACTCCTGACTTTTCACTGAGGGATCGATCATTCCTGGTGAGCTTAGGGGGCCATCTGGGGTGTGAGGGATGGAACTCGGTTGCCCCCGTGCAAGCAAATGCCCTACCTGCAGTACTGTTGCTTTGGCCCTCATCTCTTTCTTGTTATTGAACTTCATGGGTTGTGTTTTAAGTTTCTGATAATCTGTATTTTGCTGACTGCACACACATGACACACTTTAACCTGTTCCTGTCTGCTTCGGGTCTTCTGCAGATTGACTCTTGGGTCCAAAGGCTTGGTTAGAATCACACTTGTCAGGAGATATGTAGTAGTGGTATGTGTTTTCATCTGGAGGTACGTAGCATTTATTCACCTGTCCTTCCACATATTAGCTAACAGTTGTCCTTGGAAGCTTTTTCTATCCACCTATTTATTAGTAGGAATACTTTTATAAAGAAGGACTGTCCCTTGCCAACTGTATGATGAAGGTGTTACTGGTGTTCATAGGTAAAGACTCATTTGTTGTTTCTTTTTATTTACCTGTTCTTGGGAAAAGTTGTAGTTTGTCTCTTCCTGCATCTTATTGTGCCTGGCAATCTTTAATTGGATGCCAGAAACTGTGAATTTCATTTTGTTGGGTGCTAGATAATTTTGTATTCCTATAAATGTTTTTGAGCTTTGTTCTGGGAGAGCGTAAATTCACTTGGAAACAGTTTGATCCTTTTGGGCCTTGCTTTTAGGATTTGTTAGGCCCCAAGCAGCATTTAATCTGGGACTAATTATCCCCCACTATGGTGGCAAGACCCTGCTTTGTACTCTGTCTAGTGCCCAGTGAATCACGAGAGTTTTTCCAGTCTTGCCGCACGAGCGGTTGTGGGTCCATGTGGGTATGTGCACTGTACCCTTTAATCCTTCTGGAAGATTCTCCTCCCTCCATGTTTAGTTTGCTTGCAGGCATATGCAGACCAGCACTCACCAAAATCCTCAGGGAAGGGCCCTTTGATGTCCAGAGGTTTCTGTGTGACTCTTTCCTCTGGTATTCTGCCTCGCTAACTCTGGTCTCCGGTCTTGCTAACACTGGCCACTTTGGTCTTGATGGCCGGCGTCTTCCTGGTGGCCGGCGTCTTTCTGGCTCCACCAGCTGCTCCCCCTTCCCCCCATCATGCTCTGACCTGGAACCTTCCTCAGAGAACAAGCTGCTGAGCTCTCCCCTTTCTCAGCGTGTGTCTCATCGCCCAGGTATCACTGTATCTTTTCTTACACTTTTTTTTTTTTAATTTTTGGGTCAGGGGTTACTCCTGACTCTGCATTCAGAAATTACTCCTGGCATTGCTCAGGGGACCATATGGGATCCTATGCAATCAGCCACATGCATCAGCCACATGCAATGCAAACACCCTACCCACTGTACTATCACTTGGGCCCCTTCTTACACTTCTTGACCATCTTAAAAGCCTGGTCCAGGAATTGCTTTGTTTTGGTTCCTGTCATTGTTCAGGCAGGAGGCAAAACATTTATTTTTCCATCTTTTCATGTAGTATCACTGTATCACTGTCATCCCATTGTTCATTGATTTTACTCGAGCGGGGTCCAGTAATGTCTCCATTTGTTCCAGCCCTGAGATTTTCGCAGCCTCTCTTTACTCGTCTTTCCTATGCTGCTGTATTAGAGGCTCTTTTGGGGTCAGGGGAATGAGACCCATTATTGTCACTGCTTTTGGCATATCAAATACGCCATGGGTAGCTTGCCAGGCTCTGCCATGCAGGCCGGATACTCTCAGTAGCTTCCCAGGAACGGGAAGGGACGGAGGTTAAGCATGTATATAAGAGGATACAAGCAAGCATGTTAAAACCAAACACATGTGTGCTGCTTTAGGTACATCAGTAATTTTAGGTGCAAAAGTAATTTCACTGCCATACGTCTTTTGTGGGAGGTTCTAGATCAGTATTCTCAGGTACTTGGATTGCTGTTATAAAATACAATCTTAAGTGCTTTTCCTCCTAAAAATGTTAAAATTAAAAAATTTTAGGGTTTTGTTTTGTTTTGTTTTTGAGGCCATACCTGGTGATGCTCAGGGAGTGCAATCCTGTCTCTACACTCAGGAATCATGCCTGGCAATGCGTTGAGGACCATATGGGATGCTGGGGATCGAATTCTGGTCAGTGTGTATAAGGCAAATGCCTGACCTGTTGGTGCTCCGGTGCCTTTCCTCTTAGAGGTTTTTTTTTAAAATTGCATTTTTAGTGTTTCCAGTTTTCCTTAATCTGTTTGATTTTTTTTTTTAATTCTTCATTCGCTTTATCTAGAATCTTTTACAATCTATTTCATTTATTTTGGAATTTCCTCCCTTTTATTTCTCTTTGTCTTCAGGCATTTCTGGTGTGTTTGTGTTTTTTTGTTTTCTCTAGTTCATTTTCAACTTTGTAACTGTTTTGGGTGCGGAGGCCATGCCCAGCAGTGGGACTACTCCTGGGGGTTCTCAGAGGGACCATATGTGGAACTGGGGATTGAACCCAAGTTGACTTCGTGCAAGACAAGTGTCATACCCAGCGTATAATCTCTGTGACTTTGCATTTTTGTAGCACTGTAGCATTGTTCTCCTGTTGTTCATCGATTTGCTCGAGCGGGCACCAGTAATGTCTCCATTGTGAGACTTGTTGCTACTGTTTTTGGCATATCGAATACACCACGGGGAGCTTGCCAAGCTCTGCTATGCGGGCGAAATACTCTCAGTAGCTTGCTGGGCTAAGCATTTTTGTAATTTAAAAAACTTACATTTCTTTCCTGAGTTCATTCTATCTTTTGTACGTTTGTATGATCCTGACTTCTGTAGCACTGTAGCACTGTCCTCCTGTTGCTCATCGAGTTGCTCGAGCCGGCCCAGTAACGTCTCCATTGTGAGACTTGTTGTTACTGTGTTTGGCATATCGAATACGTCACGGGGAGCTTGCCAGGCTTTGCTGTGCAGGCGAGGTACTCTTGGTAGCTTGCTGGGCTCTCCGAGAGGGGCGGAGGAATCAAACCCAGCTCGGCCACGCCGGCAGCGTGCAAGGCAAATTCCCCACCACTGTGGTATCGCTCCAGCCCATCCTGACTTCTGTCATTAAAAATTAATTTTTTGGGGGTGCACACCCAGTGTTGTTCAGGTGTTACTTATGTTGTTGGTGGTGGAGATTTGTGGGGGACCATATATGGTGCCAGAAATGGAACTCAGGTCATCCGCATGCAGGATACCTGGTACTATCTCTTCGGTTCCCATCTTAACATATCTTTCATACACTTTTCTTGGCGTACTTTAGCTCTTCTGACATAGGAATTATAGAATACTTCGGAATACTTTGCAGTCATCCATTGTGGCAAGTTTTCATCATCTCTCAGTCTGTTCATCTCAATTTTATTTGGATTTTTCATACACTCACTGCCTTTGGAATTTCATCTTTACTTTTTACTTTTCTTTTTTTTTTTTTTGGCACCTATTTGGGAAATTAATCTTCCTAACCTTTGAAAATAAGGGTCGGTTAGGCAGTATAAAACGGAACCCGTGCTTCTCCTGTCCCGCCCCCCACCGCTGCGTGCCTCCCATTGTTGACGCCCTTGTGATGAGCAGGGGGAGGAGGGGGCTGCGCACTCTGGCTGGGGTGCCCAAGGGGGTGCCCGTTCTCGTGCTTGCTTGCTGTGTGATGGTCGTGGTGGCACCACAGGAGTGGGCTTCCCAGCTGGAGTGCCAAGCCATCTTTGCCTCCTCCCCCACACCCTCGTTTTGTGGTGCTCACGCATTCCTGACTGTGGGGCCCTGGGAAGTTGCTTGGGTCCTGGGGATTAGGAGAAGAGCGCTTCCAGGGCAGTGCTTAGTACCCCCTGGGGCGGAAGCTGGGGACCAGGCGCTCATAGCCACGACCGCAGGGTCTGCTCCACCACTGTGCCCCTTTGGTCTGAGAAACGAGCATCGAGGACGAGCACTGCCCGGGAGACCTCAAGGTTCCTTACATGGGCAATTTGGATGGGAATTTTGGTCACTGCTCAAAGACCTTTCATTGTTGCTAGTTTTCCCCAGATTCTCGTATTCAGTTATAGGACCCCACACCGGGTTATGACCACAGTTGAGGAAGCCAAGCTCAGAGCCTCTGTGCTCTTCCTTCAAGGCCCCTGGGCAACATTGTCATTGCACTAGCTCCCTGGTTCCCTTGTCTATTGTTTTTTCATTTTTTGGCTTTTTGGGTCACACCCGGCGATGCTCAGGGTTTACTCCAAGCTCTGCACTCAGGGATTACTTCTGGAAGCGCTCCAGGGACCATATGGGATACTGGGGATCAAATCTGGATTGGCCGCATGCAAAGCAAACACCCTACCCACTGTACTATTTCTCCAGCCCTCGTCTGTTGTTTTACGTGGTGGTTAAATACATATATGCATATGTCTGTCGACAGAGAGAGAGAGAGAGAGAGAGAGAGAGATTAAGAAGCAAATAACCATATATGCACGTCATTTTTTCCCTTTGCTTTATTACCTTTGCTCACAACCTTCCCACTGCTTTCTGTTCGATCTCAGACCCTCACATGTGCGAGGCATGCCCTCAGCCATGGACCTACACTTGAATTCCACTCCACTGCTTTCCCTTCTTCTTCCGGCATGAGTAGATGGGGCCTTGTCCCTGAAGAAGGAAGAGGACTTTCTATGGGGGTTCAGGGTCTCAGAAGCTGTGCTGCCATCCTTGGCGTTCTTTCCAGAGGCTCCCTTTCCTCTCGGATCATTTCCTGGGTGTGAGATGCTCACTGTGGGCCCACTGTCCCCTGTCAGGGAAGGTCAACCATGCTGTTGCTTCGTCAGTGGCAGCCTTTACCACTGTCTTTACCACCAACTTTTCTGGTTGCTTTGGAGGGTTTCCTCTTCTTACCTGTCTTTAGCAGTTATGATATAATCTGTCCAGGTATTGATTTCTTTGTCTTCGTCTTGCTTGAGGTTTGGGGTGTTTTTTGAATTTGGTATTTGATTTTTGGGTCATGAAATTTGGGTCTTACCTTATCTATTTAAGTATTGCTTGTAATGCTATTCTCCTATTTTTGACATTCCCGCTTCCACTGGGAACCCAATTATGTATGCCTTAGAGCTATTGCAAGTAGTTCATTATCTTTATTTTTTTTCTCTTCTATTTATCACTCTTACCTTTCTGGATTTAGTCTAATAAGTGTGTATACACACACACACACACACACACACACGTGTTTTGCCTATTTACCATTTACTAATTTTTCTCTTCAACTAATCTAATTTTCTGTGGATCTGTCCATTGAGATATCATTTCAGTTCAAAAATCTTGGTAACTTAACACTCCCCATTTTTTTCCAGAATCCTCCCTCCTTCTCTCTCTCCTGCTCTTCCTCATGGTAAGCAAGGTTTTTCAATAGTCTGTCTTAGAGCACCATTACTTGACTATCTTCTGAGTCTGTTTGTATTGTCTGTGGGGCCCTTGCTTCTATTTCCTTATTTATTTATTTTTTATCGAGTACCAATTATTATATATTGCAGTAGTAGCTCTCAGACTCAGGGTAAGGTCTTCATTTATTTTTGGCAGAGACTCGGGCCACTGAGCCTCTCCAGCCTTCCTCTCTCCTTCCCTCCTCCCACAGCCAGAACTCGGATGATTTCAAGAGGTGCTTCATTTGCGGTGAGGATTCATCTGTTCCCTTTTCATTTTTCTCATGGGGTATAATTATTGGGGTGCAAGCCCAAAGCCTAAGGTGTTTCCTGCGATCATCTCCCTTCTGTGGACCCTGAATTCCTGTTCCGTTCTGTTTACTTGTTGGCACTTTGCTGCCTCTCGTCAGATTGCGGCCTCTTCACTGCTCCCCAGAGCTGGCCCTCGTCGCTAGGAGAGATGAAGTTTCAAGTGTGCAAACAATCTGGGGGGAAGATTTCGTCTCCTGGCGCTTGGCTGCGTGTCATTTCATACTTTATTGGTAATTCTTTGATGCCCTTGAAGACTTCTTTTAATCAATATTTTATCCTATTTTTTTTTAAACAAAATTGACCTGAATTTTAGTGTGACTTAACTAGAGTGGAAATCAAGCCAGCCTATTAATCTGTCTCTGTCTCTTTGTCTTCATCTCTTCATCCATCTATCTATTCATCTATCTCTCTGTTCATCTGTCTGTTCATCCATCTGTTTGTCTATCTATCTATTTATCTATTTGATGCTAGTGCTAAAGACCAAATCTTGCACTGGACCTTGCACTACATGGGACTCAAACTCTCACCCCACTACCCCCACCTTTGTTTTAAGTTGCATGCAATATGGTGTGGAGAAGGGGGTTTGGTTATAACCAGTGGGCTTGGAGCAACTCCTGGTAGTGCTTGGGGGACCTTGTGTGGTGCCAAGGACCAAAATAAAATTGGCCACGTTCTAGGGAAGTGCCTTAACTCCTGTATTATCTCTTTGGCCCTGAGCCTAATGTCCTAAATTATGAGTTATGATCCCTGTGGGGTTTAGTAATTGAGCGTGGGGGTCATTTTAAAATAGATTTATTAGTGAGCTTTGACTTTCGTACCTCTTATATCACTATATATGCAGGATCACATAAAAATTTCTCAGACAAAGAGGGATCATGAGCGGAAAATGATTAAGAAGCCTTGGTAAAGAAATGTTTGTGGGGGCTGGAGCGATATAGAACAACAGGTAGGGCATTTGCCTTGCATTCAGTCGACCCGAGTTCGATTCCCAGCATCCCATATGGTCCCCAGTGCCACCAGGAGTAATTCCTGAGTGCAGAGCCAGGAGTAACCTCTGTGGATCACCAGGTGTGACCCCGCCCCCCAAATTTGTGGCCTAGATGTTTAGAAATATTTTTTAAAATTTTGATTAAAACCTATTCATATCAAGAATCTTCTGTATTAATGAACTCACCTCACCCTAGGGACTGGAGAGATAGTACAGTGGGTAGTAAGGTGCTTGTCTCGCATGTGACTGGCCTGATTTGATTTTTGGCACCACCTATGGTCCCCCTGAGCACCACCAGGAGTGATCCCTGAATGTAGAGCCAGGAGTAAGCACTGAGCATCACTGGTTGTGGCCTCCAAACAAAGACAGAAAACAAAATCACCCTAGATTGTAAGTTTTTTTTTAAGCTTGGGGTGCTGGGGCTCCCCCACTCAGGATTTATTCAGGAGTGAGCCCTGATGCTGTTTGCGGGACCATATCCAGTCCCAGTCGGAGAGCCTGGCAAGCTACCAAGAGTATTCGATATGCCAGACACAGTAACAACAAAGTCTCCAATGGAGACGTTACTGGGCCCGCTCGAGCAAATCTAGTCCCAGACAATTGAACCAGGATCCACCACGTGCAAGGCAAGAGGCTTATCTCCTGTCCTGGTCTCCAGCTCCTGGCTTCACCTCTCAACAGAAGGGTCCCCAGAAATCTTGGTGGCCAAGAAAAAGCAGGGTTTTTGTTTTCCCACAGTGCTTTTGGTTGTGACTCTGTGATGGTCGGCTCTGTACCTCTCTCAGGGATGAAAGCTGACAGAACAGCCTCTCTCTGGGAGGCGTCCTTCTGAGGGAGGAAGGCTAGAGGAACAGTGGCATTGCTTGGGAGCCTGGAAGGCTTTGGCCGAGTGGGCACCAGTCACTTGCATTCACATTTCTTCGACCACGATGTTCACAAAGAAGGTTGTCCTACAATGGTGTGACAAGTGGCATCGGGCAGAAATGTGCCGTTCTCTCCTGGAGGAACAGTGGCAAATGGGGCAGAAAATTAGAAGCAGCCCACGCCTGTCCAGACCAGATTTTCACAGCCCCCTGTACAGTGTTGTAGAACTCGATTACCTGGTTTCATTGTGTCTTTGACACATTTTCTGTGTCAAAGTTTAATGTCTGAAATTGGGAGGCATTTCAGAGTCGGGAGGGTGGGGGGGGGGGGTCTGTAATCCCTGCAAGCCAGGCAGCTGTTGTGATGCAATTGGCTGGGCATGGAAGAACTTGGCCGCTTGTCCTGGTGGTGTGATTGGATATATACAACTATTGGCATTTCAGCATTCGAGAAAAGAAGGAGTTTTGACTTTCATCTGAATGCTTTTCTTTGACATCCTCCAGTAAGATCTGGATCCTTTATAGAATGAGTTTCAGAAGCTGGGGGGAAATTCTTTAAGGTGGACTGAAGAGATAGCCCAAAGGATAAGGCCTTTGCCTTGCATGTGGCCAACCCTTGTTTGATCCAGACACGGCACATGATCCCCCGAGCACTGCCAGGAGTGATCCCTGAGCACAGAGCCAGGAGTAAGCCCTGAGCACTGCTGAGTGTGGCCCCAAAAATCAAAACGAAAATTAAAAAAAAAAAAGAAAAGAAAAAAGTTCTCAGAATCAATAGTCGAGTATTTTGTACTTTTTAATTTGTTTATTTCAGAAAAGCTGCATCACCAAGTGCCCCAGAAGCCGCAGGGGATAATTATAAGGGCAACCCAAACTGAGGCCCCTGAGTTGAATAATGATTCAGTTGTACAGTCTCTGAATTTGAAAAGGTTTTAGGAATATTTATCCATCTTACATGCTTTAGATTTTTATTTTTTATTACCTGTGTAGTAGCGTTTGATAAAAACTTTCTGATCTAAAAAACCAAATCAGGGGCCAGAGATGGTATAGGGATTAAGGCACAGCCTGTCATGGCGTGTGACTGACTTGGGTTCGATGCCTGGTACCACCTGCTCACCCCCAGCTATGCCCAGGGGGAGCTCTGGAGGCCCCATCCACTGGGTATGGTCCTATGGCCCCCAGCACCACAGAACCCTGGAAGCAGCTCTTCCTCGGGCCTCTGCATTGAATCACCAGCCCAGTTGGTAAGAATCACTGGGGGCAGGGGGCCAAAGAATCAAATTAGTAAGTATCCATTAGTATTACATGGTAAGGAACCATATTTAATTTCTTTGTGGGAATAGTCATAGATTGATGGTGCATTTCAGTTTGCTCAGGCCCTTTTCAGATGCTTCTTTGAATCAATGCCTATCATAACTTGTTAGGCACCCTTAGAAAAGCTCGATATTATTTAGGGGCTGGAGAGATAGTATAGTGGTATGGTGCTTGCCTTGCATGGGGCTGACCTGGGTTTGACCTCTGGCATGCCATAGAGTCACCCTGAGCCCACCAGGACTGTTTCCTGAATGAAGAGCCAGGAGAATGCCCTGAGCATCGCTGGGTATGACCCCCAAACAAACAAAGATCGCATTATTTATAGGGTAAGTGGAGCTAAAGTTTCTTTCTTAGAAGATCTTTCATTGTCCATCTTGAGAACTTTATTTTAGCATTAAGATTTATAAGTGTGGGAGTGGGTTGATAACTCAAGATATGGGAATACCTACCTTGTGTGAGCACCTGAGTTCACTCGGCACCATGTGACTCCTGGAGCACCACTGGGTGTGGCTCTGGTGACCCCCAGCACCCCCAGATGTGGCTTTTGTGGGTCCCAGCAGCTGTGGGCTGGGGAGCGCTGTGTCATCCATCTAGCCCGTGGGCTGAATCATGCTGGGAGTTTGCTCAGGCCCTTGAGCTCTGCTTGGAGACCCCTGTATGCTTCCTTCCTACCTGAAAGACTCATAAATGATCTCTTAGAAATACCAAATTGCAGGGATGGAGTGATAGTACAGTGAGTAGGGCATTCGCCTTGCACGCGGCTGACCCGGGTTCGATTCCCAGCATCCCATAGGGTCCTCCGAGGACCGCCAGGAGTAATTCCTGAGTGCAGAGCCAGGAGTCACCCCATGCATCTCTGGGTGTGACCCAAAAAAGAAAAAAAATAGAAATACCAAATTGCTTGAACTGAAATTTCATTCTTTTGTTTAGTACTACCACATAGGGAGGTTAATCTTTTTCTCCAAATGGATAAATTTGTTTTATTTTCTAATCATTTACTCTTACATTAAAGTAAAAGGCTAACATATTCTCCCCCTCTTCTCCCCTCCCTAAATATACTGTAATATAATACACTATATGTAGTGTATAATAATGCTATTATACAATAATGTATAATAGCATTAATAATGCTATTATACAATAATGTATAATAGCATTAGTGACTGTGAAGTGAATGACATCAGAAAAGAAAAATGGGATAGGATATATCAGAAACCATCTGGAAGAGATTTTTTTTTTTTGTGCTACATCTTTCTTTCATTCACTTTGTGGTTCGTTCTAAGCTTGAAGATACCTTTATGTTTTGGATTTAAATGTTATGCATTGTAAAAAGTCAATGATGTGTCATCAACTGGTGAGTTTCCAGATCTAAAAATTGATTTCCCAGCAAATCAAGCACATTATTTCATTACATTGCATTCAGCAAACCGCTACAAGGCGTTGTGGCTGGCTTTATTAAGAGAAGCCAAGCACTTCTCTGCCTTCAAAAAAACATCCATCTCTTGTTGGCCAATGGCAGGATGTTCGAAGCACTGGCGTTGCTTCCCCGGGTGAGAGGTTAAGAACATAGGTCTTCTTTATTTTTGCTGTGGGGGGGCACAACGGTCGTATCAGAGGTTGCCCCTGCATTTGCTCAGCGACCACTCCGGATTGCTTGGGCATCGGGAGCTGCCAGGGATGGGTCTGGGGCTGACTGTGTGCTCGGCCAGTGCCTCAACCTCTCTGAACTGTCCCCCTGACCCTGAAAACTTCGGCTTTAGTTTGCCTAGGTCTGAGTTTCAGTCCCGGCCCTGCCCCCCTTGCGTCTCTGAGCTCCACCTTTGGTGGTGGTGAGTCTCGGTCCCCGTGCTGGGATTCAGTTATTGCTGCTGGAGCAGAATCCTCATCAGCGTGATTCTCGTCTTTATTCCAAACTTTGGTTTTCATATTGGGCAAATCTAGCAAGGACTCCAGTTTGTCTTGACATTATTTCATTTTTTTAATTTTTGCTTTTTGGGTCACACCCGGTGATGCACAGGGGTTACTCCTGGCTCTGCACTCAGGAATTACTCCTAGTAGTGCTCGGGGGGACCATATAGGATGCTGGAAATCAAACCTGGGTTGGCCGTGTGCAAGGCTAACGCCCTACCTGCTGTGCTGTCGCTTCTGCCCCGATACTGGATTTCTTAACACACGTGGAAAGGTGGCTTTTACTGTGGAAGCACAGCATGGCGTAGCCTCCGATCCATACCGTGTTTCCATTCCAGAAGATGCCCGAGGAGACATCCAGTTCATCAGGAAATGAGTTCCATGTTCCAGGCCAACTTATTAGTGTTCAGAACCTGAGAATCCCCCCAGTAAGTCCCATTGCCCAGACATCTGAGGTTAGCAGTTTTCCCTTCTTTCTCTCTTTACCTGTATCTATTTTTAATGTGATTAATTGTTTTACCTTTATGCTCTATGCTATCACCTTTTTCACTATGTTGAAAAATATCTCTAATATTAATATTTATTATGTTGACATCTGTCTTATTTAAACTATATAATGATGATAACATATTGTGTCTATTGTAATGACTCTCTGTAATAACTCAAATTACTGCCCTTGTTAAATTTTATTGCTCTAGTGACTTTAGGTGCTAGTATTATTAGTTTGATAAAACCAAGTGCTAATTTCTGTAGCTATAGAGCAATATAAAAACCCAGAGGGGCTGGAGAGATAGTATAATGGGTAAAGCACTTGCCTTGCATGCATCAGACCTGGGTTTGAACCCCAGCAGCCTCAAATCCCCCCTCGGAGTGATCCCTGAATGCAGAGCCAGGAGTAGGCCCTAAGTAAGC
Organism: Sorex fumeus; assembly: GCF_029834395.1. Taxonomy (NCBI): domain Eukaryota; kingdom Metazoa; phylum Chordata; class Mammalia; order Eulipotyphla; family Soricidae; genus Sorex; species Sorex fumeus. The sequence goes on from NW_026606186.1 coordinate 6,522,447, forward strand.
TTTAGCAGGGGTGGCCCAAAAACAAACAAACAAGCAAAAAAACAAAACAAAACAAAACAAAACAAAACAAAAACCACACACAAAAAATGAAAACAACCTAGATTATATATAGGGTCATAGAAGGATTCACACATAAGGAAAGTGGAGCATCTAAGCATTAAGACGATAATAGTTATAATAATGGTAGTTGGGTTAAGTGATTTCATTTTTCTATGCATTTTTTATATAGGTTTGACAAACATTTGTATAACTGAACTATAATTTTCTTTTCTAAGGCCAGTGGTCAGTTCAAAACCTTTGATGCTGTTGACTTTCTCAGCATTAATCATTGTTTTATGCTCCAGTCCCTAAGGATGCATAAATTATGATAATTGCAGCAAGGGGGGGCTGGCGCCTGTGGTTGCTGCTGCATTATTGTGTCCCCTGGGAGAGGGTTTTCCGTGCTTCTCCTCCCGCAGATTGTTGGGCTGAGGAACTGAAGCCCGTCCCCTGCAAAGCTGGGGACAACAATGAATTTTAAAAGGCACGAGCAAACAGTTCTGTTAAATGATCTGTTTGGAACTGTAACAGATTTGTTGGAAGAAAATTATTCCGGGGTCAGAGGAAATCTCCTGCGAACATAGATCGTCTTCTTCCTCACCGTTGGTCTGTTTGTAGGTATCAGTGGGAAATGCTCACGTAATACAGTTGCTGCCTCTCATCCCCTGCAAGAAAGATTGTGGTCAAGTCAGAGAGCTCATTTCTTCTCTTTTTTTTCATTACTGATTTCTGTCATCCATGGCAGACGGCTGAGCTAAAATGCTGGCCTAGTCCCAGAATAGGAATGAAGCGAAGGTTTCTGCTTCACTTTGGACATTCCTTTATTCATTTTACAAGTGGGACATTGATTTTGGAAAGTTTGGGAAAAATTTTAAAATGCACGCTGAACATTTTTTAATGCTCAAGTAATTTCTGTTTTGTTATGCATTTTCAGTCTATTGTCTGTACATAAGAGAAAACCGTGTATGTGTTTCTGATGAATTTCAGACAAAATGAATAAAGGAAAATAGACATTGAGAAAGTAAGTAAAGGTAGAAACCACACCTTAACAGTACTCATGGACGAAGTCCATCAAGTCATCCATATACACTTCCTGAAAAGTTGTGTTCTAGATGGGTTGGCTGGCCAGTCTGCTTAGCGTTTCAGAGAATGCCTGTGCTAGTCAAGCTCTTCTGAAATACATTTCCCGGTGACGGACTTTTTCATTTCGCAGCGTTGTAACCCAAATACAATACATGTTAGGACAAAGGATAAGAGAAAAAATAAAATGTTCAGTCTTATTTATGACCACAAAACCGACATGGATATGCAGTGATAATGCTACAGCCCAGGCCTGCTTCCCCCTTCCAGTAGGATTTTAAAATATACAAATGCTGTTGCATTATTCATTATGGATATAAATGGCTTATGGTAACATAGGCATGGCTTTAGTTCTACAAAATATTTATCACATGCAAGATACTGAAAACAGCAATAATTTAAAAAATTATTATTATTATTTTTTTTCAGTTACTGATCACTAGAAAACCCAGCCCCCAAATTTAGTTCATAGTATCTTATTTCTCATGCTTCTGTGGGTTGACTTGACTCTCGCGGCTGTTCTTCATCAGCTGTTGACTGGAGCAGGGGAAGCCACAGGGACTCAGATTTGGTGAGAGAAGTGACAGGATGGGACAAATTGTTTGCCCTGGCCTTGATGACAGTCTACCTTATTAGCTGAATTAGAATATTATTCAGTACTTGACACCCTCTGTATGCCTGTCCCAACAATAGAAACTATATTTTTCAAAATCATTTTAATACACACCCCCCAAATATATGCATATATATGGTGTGTGTGTGTGTGTGTGTGTGTGTGTGTGTGTGTGTGTGTAAATACTGTGTTATTCATACGAATGTCTGGTTTTTTTGGTGGGTGGCGATAGTGCTCCCAAGCCGTGCTTGGAAGGCCTCTGGAACCCCAGTGGTGATTCTCTGCCACTGGGGCCATCAGTTCACTGTAAAGCCTTAAGGATCTGGTGGTGGTGCTGGGGTCCCCCCATGCCCCTACCCCCACAGAGGACCATGTGGTACCAGGAATGAAGCTGAAGCACATGTGCTGTAACCATTCTTCTATCTTCTTTTCCCTGAATAAACTTAATTTCTTTCATGAGTTTGTGAAAGATCATCCATAAAACTCAGGGAAGAAAAGGAGGAGGGGTTATACCAAACCCTAGGTAATAGTCCTTGGTAGTGTACATGCACCCCAATTTATAGCAAATACTCCTTTTTCTCTGACTGTCTTTTGGGTGACGTGGCAAGGACCTCCTCTTGATCTGAATCTACAGTATTTTGGGCCCAGAATTTTGGATGAACCTGGATTTAGAGAAATCTTACACTTGTCTGACTGAGGGGGCAGTTAGCGTTTGGAGAGTCAAGTGTGCTTGTGTGTGTGTGTGTGTGTGGCTGGTGACTTTAAAGCAAAGGACTCAGAGGATTCCTTTGAGTAGTGCTCCTCCTTTAAAAAAGTCTAGGAGGGAAAAGTGGCTACATCGTTTTACATGACAGTTACTTGGGGAGAGGTTGTTTAGGGCACAGCTTGCTGGTCCCTAGGCCCAATAAGCCCAGAAGCTCATGTCCTTTTCCCCCCATAGAGGCACTTCCACAGGTGCTCACAACCACACCAGGTGACTCTGGAGACTGAACACCTGTCCTTGTGCCCGCTCTTTTGTGCTCTCCCACTTGATCTCTCTCCCAACCCCGAGAGAACTAATATGTATTCTTAGTAAATTTCTAGCTGCTGATCATTCTGGTAGCCCAGTTGATTGCACTTGAAAAACTTCAGTTCCATAGTGTGATGTTTTAAACTGTAGCACTGTCCTCCCATTGTTCATCGATTTGCTCCAGCGGGCACCAGTAACATCTCCATGTGGGACTTGTTGTTACTGTTTTTTTTTTCCTTTTTTTTTTTCCCCCTTTATTTTATTTTTTTTTTTTTAAGTTGTAGATTTACAATTTTTTGTGCTTTGGTTTCAATTATACAATGATCAGATACCCATCCCTCCACCAGTGCCCATTTTCCACCACCATGGATAATATCCCTCCCACCCCCATCCCCCCATCCCCCCTGTCTCTGTGGCAGGGCAATCCCCTGTGTTCCCTCTCTCCTTTTGGGTGTTGTGGTCTGCAAAAGAGGCATTGAGTGGCAAACATGTTCAGTCCATAGTCTACTTTCGACATGCATCTCCCCTCCTGGGAGGATCCTCCAAACATCCTTTATTTGGTGCTCCCTTCTCTATCTGAACAGCCCTTTCCTCTAGGATACCCGGCTGGCCTCTAAGTTATGGAGTAATCCTCCTTAGAAATTGAGCTCCCATTTGACCCAGCAATACCACTCCTGGGAATATATCCCAGAGAGGCAAAAATGTATAGTCGAAGTGACATCTGCACTTGTTTGTTCATTGCAGCACTCTTTACAATAGCCAGAAACTGGAAGAAACCTGAATGCCCAAGAACAGATGACTGGTTAAAGAAACTTTGGTACATCTACACAATGGAGTACTATGTTGTTACTGTTTTTGGCATAGCGAATACGTCACAGGGAGCTTGCCAGGCTCTGACGTGCGGGCGGGATACTTTTCGTAGCTTGTCGGGCTCTCTGAGAGGAGTGGAGGAATCGAAGCTGGGTTAGCCACGTGCAAGGCAAATGCCCTACCTGCTGTGCTATCACTCCAGCGCATCACACCCAGTGGTGTTCAGGGCTTACTCCTGGCTCTGCACTCAGGATCACTTCTAGTGCTCATATGTGGTGCCAGAGATCAAACCTGGATCAGCTGTGTGCTAGGCAAGCGCCCTACACACTGTACTATTGCTCCAGCCCATAAAAGTGTACTATAGTGTAACTTTTAATGGATGTATTCTAGTTCATCAGGTAAATGTATCATAATTAGTCCTTCATATGGCAGTTAGGTTGTCTAGTTATGTATGCTATTATATCCAGTATGATAATGAGCAAAATTATGTATGTTTAATAGCTTTTTCTTTAAATATATGTTTAGAGCCTGAATTACCTGGTCAAAGGATCTGCACATTCTTCCTGCCACTAAATGTAATGCCTAATCATAGTTCAGAAAAGTGAATTCATTATTTCAACTAGGAAAATATGAGGGATTTAAAATAAACGTTCTAGAGTCTCTGAGGGAAGTTTGCAAAGGGGACTCCTACATAACATACATCGAGTTATGTATATTGCCTTCTTAGGATTATAATTATGTGGTGGTTCATACTCATTTGGGTGTAAAATTTATTATATTCTAGAAACTTCTATTATTATATATTATACCCTGTCTGTGAATGATTAACATTTTAAGACGTGTATTTTTAGATAAAAATGTGTTTTTCTGGAGTCTTCCCAGTAGTAGACTCACATGCTACTTCTTGTTTATGATCATCTAGAGTGGAATTTCTATATACTTCCTACTGAAATTTGGTATAAAGACAAGTGATCCTTCAGAGCAATTCTAGGGAAGATGGTCTTTGATCTTAATAGACTGGATCCAAATGTGTCCTCCCTACTTCCTCTGTGACCTTGTTAATAATCTCTGCTCTCAACCAATCAGCTTTGCTGTCTCTGACAAGATGAATAACTAGGAGTTTTTTCTGTGGTGTGATTGGGCCTTCCTCTTCGGGGGACTGGATTCTTTTCTTGGGGCCAGTGGAATTTTGCCAAACATGACCTGTTCCCTCAGCCCTGGAGGGAATCTCAGGTGAAGGACTAGTTGGCTGTCTTGGGCTCTTTCATTCTGATGGTCATGTTTTGCCCAAGAGAAGATGTGGGGACAGAGTTAGAAGGAACTAATGAATATTACTGACTGCATTTAGAATACTTCTTTGTACTCCTCTTTGATGTATCTATTATAGTCCTTTAGATTTTTCACCGCATTGTTTAGAGGGTTTTATGAATTCTAAAGCCTGTGAAAGCTCTTTGAAAACTATACAGTTCTGTGAACTCAAAGTAACGGGATGGTTGACTCTATTCAAGCGATGATTGGAATGACTTACTCAGAGGCCCCTGGGGTGGTGTTCTAGGGCCAGGTAATTACTTTCAGTCTTTTGAATTGTTTTCTGACACTTGGCACAGACTTTATGTTACAGATATTTGTCACAGATATTTGATGTATCAAACTTTCTGAGCTTAAGAATGGGTCATATTAAATGTTTGTAAAGGACTTACTTGGAATTATAACTCTCCTTAAAAACAGCTTAATTTGTGGCATTTAACTTCCCAGACTAACCCATAAATTAGTTTTATTTAATCATTATTTGTGTGTTTGTGTGTGTGTGTGTGTGTGTATACATACATGCACACACAACTTGATAAGGGTGGAAGTTTCAACTTTGAAGTCCTATAAATTAGAAATTAAATCTTGGCTCTGTCATACTGTATGACCTTGGAGAGATCAGTTAACTTCTAAAATTTGGTTCTTAATCTGAAATTAAGAATGATAAATGGCTAGCTCATAGAATTGTTGAGATACAATTGAAAAAACAAAATGTTAAAGCACTTTGGGGCCCATTAACAAATAGTTCTTTTAATGATTGTTTCCTTTTCTCCTTATCTGCTGTAAACTTTCAGCTTATTTTTGAGCTATTAGAACAGTTTGGTTAGGTTTTTGGGTTTTTTTTTTTTTTTGGTAATAGATTATTGAATTGTCCTTAAAATCAGGTATGTTTTAGCCTCCTCATATTGTTAGATATTACAGAACAAAAAAGGATGTGGCCAGTTTGGAAAATTGATAGGTCAGAGTTTTATTATGTATCTTTTGGAATTCTAATAGAAAACTTGCTTTTTAATAAGTTAAAGTGCTGCATTGTGATTGTTATCTGTAGTACAGTGGTCATTTGCATTAACTGATTTTCTGATTTCTTTTTGAATTAAGTTATCCAATATGTTGCCTTTGTTTGTACTCACATGAATTTATTGAAGCAGTTATATGGTCAAATGTGTATTTGGGGGGATGTCAGATTTTATACATTTGCTGATTATCTAGTTAGGAATACTGCTTATGCTGGCCAATGGTTCCTGCTGATTTAAAAACAGAAGGTGCATCTGTAGACAGTGCTTAGATCGTATAAAATTGGTTGCATTAGCATCTGACACTGCAGGAGAGCAAATTAAATCTTGTACGAATAATTTTAAAGAATACAGCTGTTTGTGATATCTTCGTTATGTTTTAGTTCCTCTGTCATTTCAATAAACTTAAATCTCTCCCCTACCACATCATTTCCTTTCTGGTGGGATTTGGTTTTTATAGGTTAAGTCATGTTTTGCTTTATATTTCTAATGAGGACTGTCAGCATTAGGAACTCCTTCACAGCATTTTAATTCACTGGCTTGCCGCTAACACTGGAATTGTTGCTAAACTCACAAAAATGCAAATCACCAAGTCAGATCTAACTGATTAGTTAAGAAATATTTTATAGGTATTAATTTTATTCTAATTATTGCCTCCTTAGTTTGTCTTGTTTAAATATTTTTTGGTAGCATCACTTGGACACAGGAAACCAGTGTGCTTTGTTTCAGTAATAAAAGAAGTGGTTGTTCTCTGATTTGATTGTTTGAACTGTTTGAATTGTAGAGTGGTGTTTTTTTAGTATGACACTTTGGGAACTGCTACTTGGTTAGGCTACTTTTGTTCCAAGGTCTCTCTTAGTCAGTTCCTATTAAAAGTAAAATGTGGCAGCCTGTATGACAATGAGAATATTTGAACAATACAGTACTTGTATGATTGTATGGCTTTGAGGAAAACCTCAAACTGTGTCTAATTGAATTTATTATGCTTAATGAATTGTTTTTTAAACCAAAGAGTACCTTTTTTTGTGCTCTTGACCACTGAGTTTACAATTTTTAAGATTATGTAGAACATATACTATAAAGTCTATAGAATGTTGGGTATTTTATCGCCTGAAGGATAATTATACAGCAATTATAATATGGTACTTGCAAAGAAGCGTGGTCAGAAATTATATTCTCTGTGAGCGTGATTTTAATAGATGGCAGGAGAAGAAAGGGGTTAAAATATTAAATTAACACATGGTCTTGTTAACAATTGCTGTGAGTTTTTAATAAAAGAGCTGATCACAGTGAATTTATTCGGTAAATTATCAGTGTCCATATTCTGTGCCCTTTAAGAATGCCTTTAGTATAATATTCAGAAACATATCATCAGCTTAAAATGGCTTTCTTTCCCCTCTTTAAGAGAACAAAGAATTGCAATTTAGATGCTTGATTCTGTTACATTATGTAAATTTTACAGTAAAGGTACCATTATATGAAAAACTCCAAAGTAGTTACCTGATGATTTATTCCAGCAAAATAATTTTGGGTAGTTGATGCAGGAATACCATTATGAGTGAAGTTTAGTGTGGCAGTTTCAAGCATTTCTCTTTTCTTAACATTCTAAGTGTTGAGAGCAGTATTACCCCAAGTGGTGACCTCGGCTACATCTAGGCATTGGAAAGGGGAGGGAAGCTAAGTGGTTAGGGGCTTGGAGGGCAAGGCGACAGTTTGGATCTGTGTGTGTCCTGGGAAATTTTGGTGAGTGTAAAAGAGGCTGGTGGGCAGGTGGGAGGTGATGTATAGGGGTTAGGGCACCACATGGTGTCCTGCACATTGTAAGACTCCTGAGTACCACAGTCTAACCGTGGAGGTCCCCGGCACTGCAGATGAGCAGGTCCACGTCCCCTTGCTCTATGACTGTAGCACTGTTCTGCTGGTCTGTTGGCTGGACAGCACCCGATGACCCTGAGCAGCGCTGGAGAGGTGCCCCACGCCACCACAAGCTGGTGAAAATGTGCCACCGTTTGGCTTTTGCCTAGTGATTTTGCTTGCTACATGCCTAGGGTTTTGTTTGGAGTCATTTGTTTGCTGGATAACAGTGAATCACATCTTTTCTTTGGGTCTAAGTATATGCTAGTGTATTCCTTTCTCCCTCTCCTTCTCCTCCTCCTCCTCCTCCTCCTGCTCCTCCTGCTCCTCTTCCTCCTCCTTCTTCTTCTTCTCCTCTTTCTCTTCTTCTCTTCCTCCTTCTCCTCATCCATCTCCTCCTCCTTCTCTTCCTCCTTATTCTCCTCCTTCTCCTCCTCCTTCTCTTCCTCCTCATCCTCCTTCACCTCCTCCTCCTCCTCCTCCTCCTCCTCCTCCTCCTCCTCCTCCTCCTCCTCCTCCTCCTCCGTCTTCCTCTTCCTCCCCCTTCTTCCTTCTCCTTTTTTGTAAATTTTTATTTTTTGGTTTTAAGCCTAGTCTGGTTGCGCTCAAGCAGTGCACACAGCTTGGTGCTTGGGGGTTGCTCCTGAAGTGCTTGGGGAACCAACCCCAGGTGTTCTGACTGCAAAGCAGGGGCTCTGGCCCATTGGTTGGCTCCCAGACCCTGTTCTGGTATATTCTGCCTAACCAAATCACACTACTGATTACCTGCCCTATTGAAAAGATAGTAAACAAGAGCAAACCTTCCCCTAAGGATATTGGGTGAGGAGAAGGTCTTTGCCGGTCTTAGGTGTTAAGAAGAAAGTGGCTATCCCCAGGAGGTGTGGTTATTTGGGAGACAGTTGGCAGTCCATTTGCAAAAGTTTTCTTGCTCACAGCTTTCATGAAAATAAATTAAAGTGAATTTAAAGAACAACATTGAAAAGCAAAAATAATGCTTAGATTTAAAACTTTGATAGGATGCAAGAGTGTAAACAAAATAAAAATAAAATTAATTAGGTTGAAGGGAACTTATTTTTGCGGTTGGGGGCTACACACAGCAATGCCCAGTGATTACTCCTTCCTTGCACTCAGCAATCACTCCTAGTGGTGCTCAGGAGGCCCTATGGGAGGCTGGGGATTGAACCCAGGTCGGCTGCATGCAAGGCTAGCACCTTGCCCCCTGTACTATTGGCCCAGTCCTGGGGAGGGAATTTTTTAAAGACATTAGGCCCATGAAACAGGAAAATCTTCAAAAAAATGAAAATAGAAAAAAAATTAAATAATTGAGTCACAAAAGAATTAAAGTGATTAATCTTATGAAAAGAGGCTATCACTGTTAGCAAATAAATACATATTAAAGCCTGAGATCTTATTTCATACATAAGAGTGGCAGAACATTTTTGTAGTTGGGTAATAGCAAGTAGTGATAAGAATGTGGGACTAGTGATGCCAGGTGCAGGGAAGACGCTCAGATCCAAGGGAAAAGCTGCTTCACTTTTAGGTAGAATATGAAGAGAAACTCTCAGCTGTGCCCAAGGAGATAGTCAGAAACACTATGGCATCTTGTTTGTTTGTTTGCTTTTGGATAGAAAAATATTAAAAATCAAAATGATCACCAATAGGGGAATGGATAGATTGTGACTTGCTCAGAATTAGAAAATTTTATGGCAGTGAAAATGAATAAATTCCATGTATTTTGACATAGTGAATAATCTCAAAAGTATAATTTAGGTGAAGCAACACCACCAATATAAAACAGTATATTGGCACTATGGTAAGACTATATACAAAGAAATAACAAATTACTATATATATATGTTTGATTTTTTTTGAGTTGAAGCATCGTGTATGCAGTGTACTAGACATATGAATGTTAAAACTAACAAGTTAATTTTGTGAAGGATACAGTTCGGGAAACTAAAAGCATCAGTGTGTAAAGGGGAAGGGTGTGCACCAACCTCAAGGAATCGCTTGCTTCTGGGAAGGGGAGGAGGAGTAGAAGGGTGGAATGCGATGGAAATCAGTGCTTGTTACAGTTCCAGATAGAGCTATGGCCACTGTTTATGTTTCCATCCATCCACTGGTGAATTGATGGATGAAATGTGGCCTGTTTGTACAATAGAATGCTGTGTGGTTTCAAAAAAATGGATTAAAGACTGAAACATGGCATGGGCTAATTTCAGAAACATCTGAGAAGGGAAGCAACATGCAAGAGGCCACATATTGTTTGATGCCCTTTAGACTGACATGCAGGGATCCAGCCCAGGGCGAGGCATGTGCATGGTATATGCTTTCCCACTTGAACCATGGCCTTAGTTCCTCACTTAATCACTTAACTTCCCGTTAGTTGTCGATTTGCTCGAGCGGGCGCCAGTAATGCCTCCATTTGTCCCTGTCGCGTGCTAGTGTAGCCCAATGGCATCTGTTTGCTCTGGGAACATGAAGAGCCTCAAACCGATCGTTCATGATCTTGATGAAGAAGTCTGACCATCTGGTAGGTGGGCGGCCACGCGGTCTTTTGACATCCCGTGTAATCCAGTCGGTAACAGCTCTAGTCCAGTGGTCGTCTTTAAATCTCATTACGTGACCAGCCCATCTGATTTTTGATACCTTGGCAAATGAGACAGCGTCCCTGATTCTTGATCGTCGACGGATGTCGGAACTCCGGATTCTTTCTCTCATTTGAGTGAAACGTGATATTCCAAGCATAGCTCTTTCAATTCTTCTTTGGGAGACCTGAATAGCGTTCTCATCCTGTTTGCGTAGGGCCCAGGTCTCTGAGGCATATGTTAATGCAGGAAGAACAGTGGAATCAAAGAGATGTGCCCGGAGCCGGAGGTTATTTGTCCTCTTAGCTATTTATTCGACGTTCTTGAAGGCGTTCCAAGCCACTCTCTTCCTCCTGCGCAGCTCGGGTGCCAGGTCATTTGTCATGTTGACTTCTCGACCTAGGTACATATAGCTGTTGCATTCAGAGATGGTCGTTCCGTTGAGGGCGAATGGGGCATCAGGAACGAGGCTGTTTCTCATAAACATTGTCTTCGAAAGATTCAGCTGTAGTCCTATCTTTCCACACTCACGGTCAAAGTCGGCCAGCATTTGTGCCGCTTGGTTGATGTTTGGTGTTATTAAAACAATGTCATCAGCAAAGCGGAGGTGGTGTAGTTGCCGACCATCTATCTTCACTCCCATTCCTTCCCATTCCAGTCGTCGCATGATGTTCTCGAGGGTGGCACTGAAGAGTTTCGGTGAAATGGTATCACCCTGCCGAACCCCTCTCTTGACATCAATGATTACTTCTTTGTAGAATGGTGAGAGCCATCAGTCACTTTATTTTTTATTTTATTTATTTATTTATTTATTTATTTTTTGCTTTTTGGGTCACACCTGGCGATGCTCAGGGGTTACTCCTGGCTCATGCACTCAGGAATTGTTCCTGGCGGTGCTCGGGGGACCATATGGGATGCTGGGAATCGAACCTGTGTCAGCCATGTTGGCTGCGTGCAAGGCAAACGCCCTACCCGCTGTGCTATTGCTCCAGCCCCACAGTCACTTTATTTTTGAAAAACTGTATCAAGCTCCCAAATAGCCAAGGCTATTCTAAGAAAAAGAAGATGAGAGATATTATATTTTCCAACTTTAAAGTGCACTGTAAGATTATAGTAGTCAACACTGTCTGGTAGTAAAGATTCTCAGACCACTGGTATGGAATTGGGAGCTCAGAGATAAACACTCAGATCAATGGACAGTTAATCTATGAAACTGAGCAAGGAAAGCCTCCTCAAAAAAGGAGCAGGGGTTGGAAAAACTGGATAGCTCCCTTCCAAAAAAACAACCAATAAACTGGATCCGTATCTCATACCACACAGTGAGGTTAATTCAAAGAGGATTAGATTAAAGACTTTGAGATTAGACCAGAATCCATGAAATACATTAAGGAAAACTGAACTCTCCAGAATATGAATCTCAGAGATGATTTCACTCCATTAGCAAAGATAACAAAACCAAAGGCAACCAAAGGCACATAAAATTGAAAAGATTTTACAGGGCAAAACAGACTTGGGGCAAAATTAGAAGACACCCTAGAAGGGAAGAAAATACTTACATACCATACATGAGATAAAGGTGATACATTAAGGTGCTGCATTAACGTGAATATTAACTAACAAAAACTGAGCCCTTTCAAAAAAATAGGGAGAAGAGGGGAACAGACGGATACTTTCCTGAAGACAGCCAGTAGTCATAAGAAAAAGTGTTCATCATCACTCCTCAGGGAAATGAGATGCCACACACCGTGAGAATGGCATATGTCAAAAAGACTAGAAACAATTTGTGTTGGTGGGGATGTGGTGAAAAGGAACAACCCCCGTTCACTGTTGGTGGGATGTTTTTGATTTGGCCTCTGTGAAAGCAGCACAGAGATTTCTCAAAGTAAGAATGGAGCTTCCATATGAGCCAGAGATTCTACTTTTTTGTGTGTCTGCATCAAACACAAACATTTTAATCCAAAAATTTATAGGCACACCTATGTCACTGTAGCATGATAGCCAGAGTATGATAGAGTGTGGAAACAACCCATTGCCCAACTACAGATGAATGGATTAAAAAGACACACACACATACATGCACATATATACATATATGTATGTGTATATATATACATATATATATCTGCTGCACAGCTCTGAGAAAAGAGAAAATCTTGCGATTTTCTGTAGCTTAGATGGAGCTAGAGGGTATCATGTTAAGTGAAATAAGAGGGAGAAGAATAAATACTAGTGATCTCACTCATTGGTGGCATATGGAGAAACAAAACAAGAGAATAGATACTAGCAAGTAATGACAAACCCTTGAGCTTGGATAGCAAAATTGAGATTGCAAACAACTTGAGTATGGGTCATGGAGGGAGTAATGAGCCAGGCTAGTAGTAACGTTAAGTGCATTGATGGAGGAGAATAGGCGTTTTGGTGGTGGTGAGGATAGGTAACTGCATCAAAACTCACAAATGCTAACACTGTTTTTAATATGTTATCTAAACCACACACAAAAGTATTATTGTTTTGAAAAGAGATTTGCTCAAGCAAGTACCAGTAAAATTTCACAACAAATTGTGAGACTTGTTGTTACTGTTTTTGGGCATATCGAATACGCCACGGGGAGCTTGCCAGGCTTTGCTGTGCGGGCGAGCGAGATACTCACAGTAGCTTGCCAGGCTCTCTGAGAGGGGTGGAGGAATCAAACCCAGGTTGGCCGCGTGCAAGGCAAATGCCCTACCCGCTGTGCTATCGCTCCAGCCCCTTGAAAAGAGATAAGATCACAAAATTAATAGTATACACACAAGCATATACTCACAGGTGACTTCTACCTTAAGATAACATGGCACAGTGTGAGTCTGTTGTTAGCAATGCTGTATTGTATATTTGAAATCTAAGAAGGTTGATCTTAGTAATAGACTTTTGAGTGCTCTCTCCCTGAGTCTTACTTGTTTTTGAGCTTCATGTAAATGGAATGATACAATTTTTAATTTTCATTCAAAAATGTGTGAGATTCAAGCTTGATTCTGAGAACACTAAGAACTCTATGAAGGTTTGTCAAACGCCATAAAACAGTGATTGGCATTTGCTTCTTAGAGTGTTACAGTAAATTTGGGATGTCAGTGATAATTTGAATTTACTTGAAAAAGTTTTTCAAGTAAAAACTTTTACTTCAAATAAAAAAGCTCAGAATTCCTCATGAAGATAGTAGGCTTCTGAAGTTTCACCACACTAACAACTTTGCACAAACACATATTTTTCCATGGAAATAGAAAGAAGTGTGTCAGAGTTTGCAAGTTGATTCTCTTATCATCTTAATCTTTGACCAAATCTCTCATTATTACAGCTATCTTTTTTCATGAGTGTCTTATTTTAATTTAAAGGCATTTTTCTAATTGCTAATATAAAAATTCAGCTATGTGTATGTGTCTGTGTGTGTGATTCATTTATGTTATTGCAAGGATTTCATTCCTTATTATTTCTGTACATTTCTTGGATGATTGTACCACACTTATATATCCTTTTATTCTCATTTTCATTTTGCTATTAGCAATAAAACTGCTCTGACGTATTCTTGAACTTGTCTTTTGGTAAATACCTACCCTTGTTGCTTTTGGTTATATACGTCCAGATGGAATTGCTGATTCCTAAGGTGGTTGTATGGTTTAATTTCCTTGGGGGGACGTATAGTGGATTTAGTGGGATTTTGGACCATAAGTGGTGCCAGGAATTGAACCCAGGTCTGCCACTGTGCTCTCTCTTTGGCCCTGTACGTTTAACTTTATCCAACATCGTCAGATTGTTTCACGTGTACTAATTCAGGGTCCCTATAGCAGCATGTGAAAATTCCAGTCGTTCCATTTATTCTTAAATCATCTTGCTGTTTCTGTGGGTTTTCTGTTCTGTGGATTTGCCATACTTAAAGCCATTTTAATATTTCATTTTCATATTGTCACCATATTTGAACCCCACAGTACGCTTCTTTGTAGCCATAGTGACTTTCACGAGTGCTGTGGATGGTTTCCTAGAGGAATTGGTGGGTTTAAAGGCATAAACATTTAGAATTGATTCATTTGTGTTGCTGAAAAATGGTACTAAATTACTTTCCACCCAACCACACTTAATTACCAAGTATATGAGCTTGCTTGTTTCCCAGATCCTTCAGTCTCCAGATGTTTCCCATACGTTTAACCTTTGCTAATTTAATGAGGGGGAAAATGGCCAGAGTCAGGGGATTGTGAAGCTTTAGTTCCTCTTTGCAGCCCACTTTGGCGGCTTTTGGGAAGTGACATCCTATTTCCTTGGGAAGTGACTTCAGTGTTGGAGTCTGCCAGGTCGATAGCTTTAACCGTGTTGAGCTAAGGCTTTAAGAATGAAAGAAAGGACACACGTTTAAGTGGAAGCATTGGCTGCCAAGATAACCTGAGGTCCTGTTGGTGTGGGCACGGGGGGCGGGCGCAGTGCTGTGGCCGGGGCCCTGTCTTTCTCAGGCTATGCTGGCCTGAGTTTTCCTGCTTTATTCTTCCTTTCAGAGCCATGCCCGGGATGCTGCACGCGGGTGGTTTCCGCAGAGCATTCACTGCCTCTCAGCAGGGAGGCCGAGAGCCTTCTCTTGAGAACCTCTGAGCCCCTAGCCACAGGTCTGGAAAATAACTTCTCTTTTTGCAGTGAATAGACCTCTGCTGTTGATGGCACCCCCTCTTGGATTCATTTTGGGAGGGAAACTTCCAGGGAGTTCGGCAAACTCTTGCTCATGATCTGCAAGGTGGTATCTGTTTTATGCGGCAGAGGGCAAGGTCAGGCTAGCAGGCCAGCTGGACTGAGGGAGCACTCCTCTGGCCTCACCAGGAACTGGACAGAGGTGGAAAAGGAGGCATCGCTCCGGGCAAGACTGGGTAGCAGTAGTTTAGCCGACTGACCCGGAACAGACGGGGACGCCAGTGCTGCTCAGAGCTGCGAGAGATGCTGAGCAAGCTGGTTCCTGTGGAAGCTGTTGGCTGCTTTTCCACTTACTCGTCACAAGGCTTCCCACCCTCAGTTTGACCTAGTCCTGAAAATCTTGCCGGCTGACTTTCTCCTTTTCTTAAATTAAAAATTGAATCACTGTGAAATGCGGTTACAAAGCTTTGCTGATTGAGTTTCAGCCATACAGTGACCAAACACCCATCCTTCCATCAGTGTGCATTTTCCTACCACCAGTGTCCCCAGTACCTCTCCTGCCACCCCACCCACCCCACCCACCCCCTGCCTCTGTGACAGGTATATTTCTTCTTACTCTCTCTCGACTTTGGGGCATCATGGTTTGCAGTGCAGGTACTGAGAGGCCATCGTGTTTGGTCCTTAGCAGGTTGACTCTCTTTCCCAGGTCCAGCTTACGCAGGAGGGTGCTTGGCGATCATGAAAGCTCGCTGGCCCAGGCTCACACAGCTGATACTCAACATGAAGATTCGAATCTAGGGCTTATCTTGGGACCCTTTGTCATGCTCTCTTGCTAGAGTGTGATGGAAGTCATAGTATATTTGGTGATGAGGGCTAAAATCTGCCGATCTCTTCAGTACTGTTGCATCGACTGCTCCATAGCGGCCCTAGAGAATAGATGTTTATGCCTCCATTATGGGCTGGAGTGAGAGCACAGCGGGTAGGGCATTTGCCTTGCATGCGGCCAACCCGGGTTCGATTCCTCCGTCCCTCTCAAAGAGCTACTGAGAGTATCCCGCTGCATGGCAGAGCCTGGCAAGCTCCCCGTGGTGTATTCGATATGCCAAAAACAGTAACATCGAGTCTCACAGTGGAGACGTTACTGGTGCCTGCTCGAGCAAATCGATGAACACCAGGAGGAGGACAGTGCTACCATGCTACCCTGCCTCCATTATACAGGCGAACAAAGGCCAAAAATAGCCACTGCCAGGTCACACCCTCATTGGTCGAAGGTCTTGTGTGAAAACCAGCCCTGTCCCTCCCATGCCAGCCGGAAAGGGCCGTGTGCCCGGTGCTCCCATTCCATGGGTGTGCCGGTGGCATTGTCTTGGGAGGGCCTTCCGCTCTCTCCCTGACCCAAGCGTCCCCTGGCTGTAGCTTCTGTGTTTGCCAGGAGCCGCAGGAGGACCCTGGTGAGATTTTCTGTGGAACCCAGCGGGGGTGGCGGCGGTTAGGTGGTTTTCTGCAGGGGGAGGTACTGGGGGACGAACGGACTGAGCAGGCACGGAGCAGACTGGGGGGTGGGGGTTCCTGACCTGTGTGTGTCTCCGGATTACACACTCTGCCGCATCCTGGGAATTTGCCCGCTGCCCAGCGGGAAAACCCACCCTGGACAAAGCTCCGTCCTGACCTCCGAGCCTTGGGCCGTTCAGTCCGAGGCCCCAGCACAGGTCTGAGGGAAGCAGTAAGGAAAGGCAGTGATGGCTGCCACCCCTCGATCTAAAGTACCCTGACTAATTCTCTCTTGCGGTCTTGGGGAAGAGCTGTGGCTGTAGGCTTTTGGTTTGTGTTTGTTTGGGGGCCACAACCAGCGATGCTCAGGGCTTACTCCTGGCTCTGTGCTCGGGGATCACACTTCTGATGGTGCTTGGAGGACCATATGGGGTGCTGGGGGTTGAATCTGGGTTAGCCGTGTGCAAGGTAAGCGCCCTCCCCTCTCCCGGCTATGCTATTCCTCTGGCTCCTAAAATCCTGTGTACTGCACTGTGCTTCCATCTCTGCTCTGTGTACGGCACTGATCTTCATGCTCTGCTCTGTGTACGGCACTGTGCTTCCATGCTCTGCTCTGTGTATGGCACTGTGCTTCTATCTCTGCTCTGTGTATGGCACTGTGCTTCCATTTCTGCTCTGCTCTGCTCTGTGCTGCTGTGCTTCCATGCTCTGGCATACTGCTTCCCGGGTAGGTAGTAAGAAGGTTTGGGTTTGGGCTTTGGGAACTGCTCACTTGGAAAAGTGTGCTTGGACAAGAGAATGAACCATCTCAGACAGTAAATAATTTGTTGACTGATCAGGTATTAATAATTTATGATGTAGGCAAAGTGGTTAATTGTGTCAAAGCTCAGAGGAGACCAGTTGGCATGGGCTGAAATAGCCAGGGGACAGGCAGAGGCCAGCATTATAAGCGGTTGTAGAACCATTGAGTCTAATTTCCCAGGGGCATATTTCTTTATAAAGTTAAAAAAATCTTTATATTTGGGGCTAATTCTTCATAATGCAATGATATTAACATTTCCTCTGGTCATTACAAACACAACCTAATTTTCATGAAACTAGAAGTAATGGATTGCCGAGTTTATAAACATTCCCCTTTCCAGTTTTTGAAATGATGCTTAAAATGAGTATAAAACAATTTCTTTTATTTTAGATAATTTCCTTGGGATCGTTTATTGGGATAATTCTGAGACATGGAATTAATAGAGTTTATAGTGTGAGCATTTTGAATGAGCTGGCTCTATATTGCCAAATTGTTTTCTAGGGAGTGTTTGAATTTTTGCTCCTTTTCCCCTCATTTCTTCTTATTCAGCATTTATGTGCTGGACCCTATTCCAAAGACCATGGGAGTATAGGACAGGCAAAATCTCCTTCAGATATTGTGTCCATAGATAGATTAATGGGAAGGCAAAATGTAGTATTTATCAGCATGGAACATTACCCAGCCTTAAAAAAGGAAGGAAAATCTGACACCTACCTGAATGAATCAGGAAGTCAGTAAGCCTAATCGAATAATTGAGAGAAGCCCCTCACAATAGGTAGAGTTTTCCTGAACCCCCTTTCATGAGGTACCCAGAGCGGTCAAATCCGGAGGGAGAGTGTGAGTGTTTCCTGCAGGGGCTGGAGGGAGGGAGTTATCGAAGGAGTTGTAGTTGAGGGTAATGAAAACGTTTTGTAGGTAGCTGGTCGTGACAGCCATGCAGAAGTGTGGAGGTACTGAATTCTGCCCGTAATCATGATTCAGACCACAGGTGTCATGTTCCTTGTGCCTTAAACTTATGGGCACAAAGTTTAGGTATAGGACTGAGAGTCTTTTAAGGCCGCAGGAAAGGTTGGCAGCCCTGGCTTGTTACCTGGAGAAGACAAGCAGACTTTTGGTTTCAGAAAGTCTCCTGGTTGACAGCTGTAGTTGCATTCTCCTCGCTGGATTTCAGCTTTGTCTGTATACACTCTTGGATGTTAGCACTACAGTTTCTCACTGGTTCTTGGAAACATTTTCTCTATGGTCTTAATAACTTTATTAGCAAATGACCTTCTCCCCCCACCTCCATAGATGGCACAAGATTACTTTCACCCTTCATCTAGATATTTCGTGTAAATTCATCATTCAAATTCATCTTTGCTAGTTGGACTGAGTTACAGTTACTTTGGAGTCATTTTATTTATATCCTGATCTTGGCAAAGGAATGTAAACAGAGAAACTGAAAAGCTCTCATTCATAATCTGCTAAGGCCTGTTTCATGACAGCATGTTTCAGTTATTTGTCCAGATAGAGTCTAATTGTTGAGTCACAGTAATGCCGAGAAGACATACCAACAGGAGGCTATAAATCAATCAAGCCAGAAAAGAAGGCCAGTGTTGGACTGTTTGGAGTCCAATGGATTCAGGTCGAATCCCAGCTCTGTCACTTGACTCTGTGAATTTGCTCTTAGCATCACTTTCCTTACTTACTTAATTGAGATACTTTAACTTACCAGCCAGAGTTATTATGACTAAATAATAAATAACCTCCCACTAGCAAGAACTGGTATGCCCAGGCATTAAGTGGTAATTGACCACAGTATAATAGTTACTGCAAAAATGTTTAATGTTCAGTCTGTTTCTGAAACCCAGTCTACAAACTTAGAAAGCAAAGAATTCGTTGAAAGGCCCTTCAGTTTATACAAAGATTCACCTGGGTGGGGACGGAGGGGGGGTGTGGAGGGAAGAAGGAGGGGGTGGAGAGAAGAAGAAGGAGGAGGGGAGGGGGAGGGAGATGGAGATGATAACTGCCATAGAGGCAGACTGGGGCAGGGGGTGGAATACATTGGTGAAAAGAGAGATGGGTGTTGGAATGTTGTATGACTGAAACCCAGTCATGGACAACTTTGTAACTGTTTATCTCAGGGGGGTTTAATAATTTTTTTTTAAATGTGGGGAATCCCTAGTGCATTGGATGTTTACAGATCATTAGCAAACAGATGCCAGGAGGCAAATAAACTCTAGCTGTAAAGATTTTGGAACCACTGACAATGAAGAGAAAACAAATTCCTGATCAAGTTGCAGTATTTCTAAGTAATGGCAGGCAATGGGGAATTTTTAGTTGGAAATATAAAAATTTATTTTCAGAAACTCCTATATTTCCAATGTGAGGCACAGCCTTATCACTCTAGTCGTCTGTTTTTTGGCACTTGATTATTTTTGCACTAGGATTAGTCATAAGACAACTAGGCATCATTTCTTTTTTTTTTTCCCTTTATTTTATTTTATTTTTTTTTTACAGTTGTAGATTTACAATTTTTTGTGCTTTGGTTTCAATTATACAATGATCAGATACCCATCCCTCCACCAGTGCCCATTTTCCACCACCATGGATAATATCCCTCCCACCCCCATCCCCCCATCCCCCCTGTCTCTGTGGCAGGGCAATCCCCTGTGTTCTCTCTCTCATTTTGGGTGTTGTGGTCTGCAAAAGAGGCATTGAGTGGCAAACATGTTCAGTCCATAGTCTACTCTCGACATGCATCTTCCCTCCTGGGAGGATCCTCCAAACATCCTTTATTTGGTGCTCCCTTCTCTATTAGGCATCATTTCTTGTGTGCTTCTCATATGCCAGCATCTTTAGTGAACCTGTCACGTTCAATTGGATGTATTGAAATGGACTTTTTATTCACCTGGAGAAATAGCAGTCAATGAGTTTGTTTTTGCTGTGCCCCAATATTTTTTTTTATGTAACAACCTTTATTATTATTTTTTCTTTTGTTATTAGTGAAACACCATGAGGTACAGTTATAGGCTTACAAATTTTGTGCTTGGGTTTCAGTTATACAATGATCAAGTGCCCATCCCTCCACCAGTGCCCGTCATCCATCACCACTGGTCCCAGCATCCCCCCCCACCCCCCATCCCCCCCCCGTCCCATCCTGCCTCTGTGGCAGGGCATTCCCCCTTGTTCTCTCTCTCTTCTTTTGGATACTGTGTTTTGCAAGAGAGGCATTGAGTGGCAATCATGTTTGGTCTATAGACTACTTTTAACATGCTTCTCCCACTCTGGGAGGGTCCTCACAACACCCTTCATTTGGTGCTCTCTTCTCTATCTGAGCTTCCTTTTCACCTAGAACGTGTGGCTGGCCTTCCATTCATGGAGCAAAATTCCTGGTACTAATCTCAGCCATTCCTGGGTGTTAGTCTCCCGTTTTGTTGCTTTATGTTCCCCAGATGAATGCAATCTTTCTGTGTCTATCCCGCTCTTTCTGACTCATTTCGCTTAACATGATACTTTCCATGTAGTACCACTTGTATGTAAATTTCATAACTTCATCTTTTCTAACAGCTACATAGTACTCCATTGTGTAAATGTACCAAAGTTTCTTTAACCAGTCATCTGCTCTTGTGTGCCCCAATATTTGTTGGGTAATTAGGACAGAGTAGATATTCTGAAGGAGATTAAAGTGAGCAAAACGTGAACTTGGAGGCTTCACAAAAGACTTACTTGGGCCAGAACAGTAGTACAGTGGGTACTTTCGCCTTGCATGTGGCTGACCTGGGTTCAGTCCCCAGAACTGCCAGGAGTGATCCCTGAGTGCAGAGCCAGGAGTGATCCCTGAGCATCACCGGGGATGGGTGGCTAGGGGGAGTGTGTAGTGGTGTATAACGGCTGGGTTTGGCCTGGACTCTCCATCTGCCTTGGCCACTTCTTTCCTGAAGCTTTTCCCCATCCTGACCAGTCCTAGGCTCACTCTGCATGGCTGACTCCCTAGCGTGGCACCTTCCCAGCTCGATGGCAGCACGGAATGTGGTGATGTGTGATGCAACAGGCTAACAAGACATTTCTCCATTAGGGTTAGATTGTCATAGCCTTGAGAGCAGACCAGAGCTTGACCATCCACTGGCCCAGTCCATCAGCCGATCAGAGTACTTATAATGTTACTAATTTTCCAACTTTGTACAAATAATCTGCACTGTGGCACTGTAGCACTGTCCTCCCATTGTTCATCGATTTGCTCGAGCGGGCACCAGTTACATCTCACAACAAATTGTGAGACTGTCGTTACTGTTTTTGGCATATTGAATACATCACAGGGAGTTTGCCAGGCTCTGCCGTGCAGACGAAATACTCTTGATAGCTTGCTGGGGTCTCTGAGATGGGCAGAGGAATCGAACCCGGGTCGGCCACGTGCGAGGCAAATGCCCTACCCGCTGTGCTATTGCTCCAGCCTATAATAATAACCTTTTGCTTTTTTTTTTTTAAAAAAAAGAAACTATCAGAGTTGCTTGTGATGCTTCCCACGTCATAGCTTTGTTTTGAAGAAAAGATCATACATTACAGGAAACGCCTACTGCTGTCCTGGCATGGAGCAGGTACTTAATCAATAACTGTTGACTTTGAGTAAATAATTAAGTTATCTCTTTTCACCAAATTTGGCAGATGTGATATATCTATTTATGAAGACTATATGCGGTGGTGTCACATTTGTAAGACATAAAGGGCACAGCTGTCATTTGGGTCAAACCCGAGGTAGTTATTCACAGGGAATAATAAGAAAGTGACGCTTGGACTTGTTCAGAAAGGTGGGGTAAAAAGAAATTAAATGGAAACCTGAGGACCTGTGTCAGTATTTACTAATTTGATAGATTTTCGGAGTTCATTTAAAATTTTTGATCCAGTGTAAAAGATTCTAAGTATTTGCATTTAGTGCTCTCTTCAGCAGCACAGATACTAAGTATTTGCATTTAAATTTAAAACATTGGAAACTAAGCTATTCAGTAAGGAAAGAGGGGTATAGTCGTAGGCTGGCTGTTCCCTCTCAGCACATCCTCCCTTTTTCTTTTGAAAGCTTTGGAATTTGACTTATGTTTGCTTTGGGGGCTTCATTGGTACACCTTTGGTTAATTAGGAATAGATATTTTTTAAAAAATTATTTTTAATTGAATCACCATGGAATACACAGTTACAAAGTTGTTCGTGATTGGGTTTCAATCATACAATGTTCCAACACCCTTTCCTTCACCAGTGTATATTTCCCACCACTAATGCCCCCAGTTTCCCTCCAACACTGCCTCAGCCTCTATGGCAGATACTTTTTGTCTTTCTCTCTCTCTAGCTCTTTTGGGTGTTATGGTTTGTAATACAGGTACCGAAAGGTTATCATGTATATCCCCTTACCTACTTTCAACACTCAGTTCTTGTCCAGAGTGATCATTTCCAACTATTATTATCATATATCCTTTTCTATAGGATCAGATTTATATTCCTTTTGTAGCTAAAATTAGCAATGAAAAGCACTTCAGCTTTTCTATAAGTTGGGCCATTTACTGATCAAAATGATTAGCATTTTCTAGAAAGAAAGATGAAATGCCCTAGATTTTCCTGCATAATGTCAGTGGACTTGTTATTTGTAGGATGGCGGATGTATTTGGGACTTGTTGATTCACTTAATTGGTAACGGTACTACATTCATAACTCTAACTCAAAACAATAGGTCAGTGCCTGCTGTTTCTGCATAAACAGTCAAGTCGGAGCAGACAGTGTCATCAAGGCACAATGTGTTAGCTGTGTGTGTGTGTGTGTGTGTGCGCATCATCAAGGCACAGTGTGTTAGCTGTGTGTATGTGTGTGTGTGTGTGTGTGTGTGTGTGTGTGTGTGAGATGGCACCAGTGCTCGCCAGACCGAGGCATTGTGCTCTCCCTCCCCCAACTGTTTTCTGGGTTATTGTTTAAGTGTAGACAGAGAACTGTTGCCATGTTATCAGACCCACTGCTGAGATAGAGTATTTGAGTCAAATTTGAATGTCAGCACTGAGAGGGTTGGGGGTGGGTAAGAAAACCTGGAATAAAAACCTTGTTTAAACCTTTTAGTGAATGAAAGTTTTAATGTATTAGAGTCTTGTCTTTGAATTAAAAAGGTGGTACCTGGAATAGGTTTCTTAAATGGTTTTATTTGGGGACCACATCTAGCATCATGCAGAGACCCCTCTTGACTCTATGCTCAGCAGTCACCCCTGGCAGTGCTCTGGGGGCCAGGTGGTTCCAGGGATCAGACCCGGGCCTCTGGCATGCAGGGTACAGGCTCAGCACTTTGAACTATTTCCCTAGCCTGAGTTGAAAATAATAAAAGAGAAGAAAACTTTTGGGGACATACCAGGTAGTGCTCAGGGCTTACTCCTGGGTCTACATTCAGGGACCATCTGGGGTACCAAGGATTGAATTGGATTGGCTGTGTGCAAGGTTAGCTTCTTATTCACTGTACTATCTCTCAGTCCCTTTCGTTTGTTTATTATTTTTTAACTAAATTAGTTGTATTTGTACATAGAAAAACCAAATGTTCATTTAAAGTCGTTTGAAAGGATTAAAAAAATTTTTTTTCATTTTGACTTTTTTTTGGGGGGCGTCACACCCAGTGATACACAGGGTTACTCCTGGTTCAGCACTCAGGAATTACTCCTGGTGGTGCTCAGGGGACCATATGGGATGCTGGGAATCGGACCCTGGTTGGCCACATGCAAGGCAAATGCCCTACCCATTGTGCTACTGCTCCAGCCCAGATTTTTTATTTTTTAACATTTTCTCTTAATTTTATTTTTATAATGTTGTTCACAATAATTCATTACATTTAATATTCAAACACCAATTCCACCACCATTGTACCATCCCACCACATTTCACATTTTTTTCCATCCCAAATCCCAAATCGTGCCCCTCAAAGCTTGGTACATCAGTGGTTTAGAGTATGAGAAGTAACATGGCTGCAAATGCAGTCACGCCCTCCAGGAATTATAAAATTTAGAATATGATTATACAGTAGATTCACTCATGGGTCAGGCCTATGCTGCTCTCTTTCAGGAGCTTTATTTCTGAGTCTCTAAGCACAGCGGATAGGGCGTTCGCCTTACACGCGGCCAACATGGCCGACCCGAGTTCGATTCCTCCGCCCCTCTTGGAGAGCCCGGCAAGCTACCGAGAGTATTCGATATGCCAGACACAGTAACAACAAAGTCTCCAATGGAGACGTTACTGGGCCCGCTCGAGCAAATCGACGATCAACGGGAGGGCCTTTACCTTTACCTTTACCTGGATTTTGGCCATTGATGAGATTGTATGACAGCAGGGGAAATTTGTGGGTGTGACTGCCAAGCTAGTGGAAAACTTGGGAGACGGGGGGGCAGAAGGCCTATTCCTGCTCCAAGTAAGCTTGGAGATTTCAATCACTGGTCCTGCATTCCTGGGTTTTTCTGCTGATTCTCTAGTGGGTGAGGCTCATCCGAGCCTCATCAGTGTCCGTGAGCATGGCAGCGGTTGAGTTCTGGAGGTTTTCGGCTGCTGGGCCTCGTTTGGGCAGGGAGGGAAATTCAACCCTGCCCACTCCAAGTTGTCCCAGTGAAGACAATCTGTCTCAGGGTCTGGACCAGGGATTTTTTTTTTTTAATTAGCAAATTACATTTCTTTGTAATTTCAGGGTAGTCTGCATTTTGGATTTTTTTTTTGAAATGAGAGTAATTGTTCCTTTAAAAATGAAAGTAGCATAGAATATTGGTTTCATTGACAAGGAAAGCATGTTAATTCCCCCTCACCCCCATGTAAAAGAATGGAATGATTCCTTTATGTCATTGTAAATAGATAGATTTAAATTTGTTAAAGGTTGTAGTTTACTAAAATATTTGTGTTTAAAATGTCAAGCTAATGAGTCAGGTATTTTATTGTATAAAGTGAGGGTTGCTGACTTTTTAAAAGGCTGGATATGTAAGTCTGATGGAGAGTATCCTGGAAGCTCTTTAGTAGTCTAGTGGGGTCCACTGAAGAAGGAAAGTGTGTTTGAACGTGTTTGGGAAGGAGCGAGCTTGTCTTTGGAATGTGCAGCTCCTCCGACTGCCTAATAGGCGTCCCCATCTTCAGTGAAATGTGAAAGTCATTAGGGAAAGGACAGTGGGGTGGACTGGTCCTCACTTGTAGCATATTCTCATCTTCTCATCTGGAAAATTAAATCTGATTACAGCTTGGATTAGCACTTATGGTTTGGGGAATTAGAGGATGGTATCTTAATCTCCATGAAATGAACAATTGAGATTATATCACTTAAAGCCAATTTTGGTCTCACTTTTTAAATGTTAGATTTTTATAGTTGTGGGCTTTCACTGTTGTCCGCACGTTCTCTCTTATTGACTCCCCCCATTCCCCCCAAAAAAAATTGCTAGAGAAAATAACTAGAGGCGCTTGGTAGTCAGTAAATGCAATTCCCCCCATTCCCCACCACCCACCCACCCACCCACCCACTCTATTACCTAGCATGTTAGAAGTGAAAGCAGTGTGGATTCCATGGTTGTGGCCACAGTTGCAGTTCCTCTGAAGTACCCAAAGCTGTGGTTAGAGAAGACAGGACATTTGGTTAGTAAGAGGTTGTTATGCCTTACATAGAAAATAAAGTAAAAAGTGACACATTTGAACCCTTCACAGGGGGTCACTGGTGTGACAGCAAGTCAAGAAAATAATTTGTGTGTGTGTATGGAAAGGGTGTGCGGATGTGTAAAGACTTTGTGTGCATAAGTGTGTGGGTAAAGGTTTGTGTGAGTCTATGTGTGTGTATGTGTGTGTACATCCACTAGTCCCTGGTCCATAGACAAGCCCTCATACATAACCACAGTACTTTTATGAATTATTTTGCATTTCTGTTGTAAAAGATCTGTCTACCACGTTTTCTAGGAACTTTAAGCCTAAGGCAGAACTCAAGGTTTTGGAGCCTGTGTAAAATAATTTATAGCACCTTTCCAGTAAGTCTTGCCCAAACTCTTATTCTATTAACTAAACATCCTGTGGCAATCTGGCGTATCTTATAAAGGCTGAAAATTATGTTGTAGTAGAAGACGAGAAAACGTGGACTGTTGAGATGGAAGAAAACAAGCCTTTCTTTTTCTTTCCCTTGTTTTCTTTTTTGAAATAAAAGGAAGGCATTTGCTCCGAGAGCAGTATTTTTGCTGTGAAGACATGATTAAGCTTGCTTCTGTTCTGCACTTGGTTCTACTGTGCTCTCAAAAGTCCAGGGTTCTGATAAGCCCGATTCACCGTTTCACACCTGGGAATGCTACTCCAGAGGCAGTCATGTGTTTGTGTCTTGGTAGGGACCAGGGGTGGTGGGGGGCTGGGGAGGAAGAGGTTGGATTTGGCCAAGAATGAAGGAACAGAAAAATAAGAGGGAAGGAGGAGGAGGAGGAGGAAAAGAGGAGGGAGGGGGGAGAGAGAGACAGACAGACAGACACCGCCCCTCCCCCATCATATCCATATGGTATGAATCTTGGTTGAGAGCCAAGTGGCCTCAATTACTCTGATCTGGTTAAGAGATGGACGCAGGCGTCCCACCCCATGTCTTGTTGGCACAGTATCTTAAGTGATACCCTCTATTGAAAAACATTTTGTTGAGAGGCGATGAAATTGATTCTTTTAGAAAGTCGTGGTGAGGAGAGGGAGAGGAGAGATGTGTGCGATATAGCATCTACTGTGTTCTTCATTTTCTGTGAGGGGGACAAATCTTGCAGAAAACGCTTGACATATGCTGATAACTCTATTCTTACTGCCAATTGCCTAAGCAAATTGTTATGTTACTCCCCCCACCCCATGGTAGTACTCTCATCTGCACATTTTTGTGTTGAAAGTTAGCTGTTTGGTGACACTGCATTTGGCAGTGAGGCTCTGAATGTGAGAAGGTGTTTTGGAACATTAGCAATTACAGCGTTGGGTGGTGGATAAAGAAATAGATACACAGATATTAGACCGATGCGCAGTTTTCCAGTGTATGTTATTTTCCACATAAAGATATAGAACATTTCATAAAATGTTCCCAGACCATTTAAAATGCTAAGAAATGCAGCTGATGCAATGAAATACATAAAGTACTTGTAAAAACATACAGACACGCAAGTGGATGGCTGCCAGACAGAGAATTTAAAGGCGGTTTGCTTAACTGCAGGGTGCTAGGTTTTGTACATGTGCCATGCTGAAGCTGTTAGTGAGGCGGGTGTTGTGTTGCTTGAGAAAAGCAGATTGTATTTGGACCTTTTTAACTCAGATGTTTCCAATGTCGATATTTTGGTGACATTATGGCATTGCAATCGACTCTTGCTGGAAAAAAGAAGAGAACCCACTGCGCAAAATAGACATTTTCAGAAAACCCAAGCAGATCATTTTCAGTTTTTGTGTTAATTTTCTACAAAATGGCTTTCATGGCTTTATGAACCATCAGACAGGATCTTTGAGCTAATTGAATGAAAGTTTATTGCTTGGTTTTTGCTTTCAAAAAGGATTGCCTTAAAAAAAAAAAGAAAGAAGGTATGCTCTGGAGAGTTCTCAGAACTCACGAAGTTTGCTTTTGTTCACCTCAGGCTCAAACAGACTCCAAATGAAAAGATTTGTGCTTGAGCCACTGTCGGTGATAATGCTTGAATTAGCTTGAACACGAGTCTGTTAGAATCTAGGGCGCTCATTGTTGGTTTATTCTCAGGATGCTTGGAGGGGTGGGTGGGTGGTGGTCACTGTGTGGCCTGCTACCGAGGATGCTGGCACTCCACGGTCTTCTCTGCCATGGTGTATTCACAGAAGGGGATTTGTCCTTTTATTCTTTTTTTCTTACCTCTCTCCCAGCCCCCTCCCAACTCTACTATGTTGTAGATATGAATGGTGAATATGTGTTTAAAATAATTTGGGGTCAGAGTGATAGTACAGCAGGTAAGGTGCTTGCCTTGCATTCGGTTGGCCTGGGTTCGATCCCTGGCAGCTAATGTAGTGCCCTGAACACCGCCAGTAGTGATTCCTGAATATAGAGGCAGGAATAACCTGAGCACTGCTGGGCATGGCCCCCAAACAAACCAAAAAACAACAAAAAAAATCTAATGTAGTTTCTCACTAGTATTTTTAAAGTGCATTGAAAACTTTCCTTTTCCCACTCTTTCACTTTTAATCTGTAATAATAAACTATCTTGTTGGGGGGTGGTGGTACCTAGTGGTGCTTAGGGGGAACCAGCAATGCTGGGTATTGAACCTGGTGCCCCTGTATGCAAAGAATGGTTCCAGCCCTATAAGCAATTTCTTCAGTCTAATAAATTTTCTTCTTACATTTAAATTTAGTTTTTTTAATTTAACATGGTTACAATAGTGTTAGAGTTTTTAGTATAAAAATTTATTGCACCTCTAACCATCACCAAAATGACAAAGACCCTCCACCAATATACCTGTGTTTTTTTTTAAAGAATTTATTTTTATTTTTCATGGTTATTGTTATAGACTTGCAGTACTCTCATGCCATGTACCAGGTGCCAAGCTCCCTCTGCCAATAAACATCTTTTAAATACTGATACTGTCCTTCCATTGTTCATCGATTTGCTCGAGTCGGCCCAGTAATGTCTCCATTGTGAGACTTCTTGTTACTGTGTTTGGCATTTTGAATATTCTTGGTAGCTTTCCGGGCTATCCAAGAGGGGTGGAGGAATCGAACCCAGCTCGGCCAGGCTGGCTGCATGCAAGGCAAATGCCCTACCGCTGTGCTATCACCAGGCTTTTAAATGAAAGAATAAATTTTGATTTCTGACATTCATGGCCTGGCCAACTGATGCTTAAAAAGTGAAGTCCTTGGTTTTTTTCTCCCTTTATTTCCCTTGATTTTTTTATCTATTGATAGATAGATGGATGGATGCATGGATGGATGGATGCATGGATACTCATCACACTCAGCAGTGTACTCTCTCTCTGGCCCAGTGTGTGTGTGTGTGTGTGTGTGTGTGTGTGTGTGTGTCTGTTGAGGGAGGGGGCTTGGCTGCCAGTAAGCACAGTAAGAAAGAGGAAATGATACTAAAGATTCATACGTGACTGTTTTCTGTTTGAAGTTTTGTGGTTAAAGAGTGTTGAGGCCAGAGTGATGGTACAGTGGGTTGAGTGCTTGCCTTGCACATAGCTGACCTGGGATCAGTCCCCAGTACCAGCATATGGTTCCCTGAACTCTGCCCCAAGTGATCCCTGAGCCCAGAGTCAAGCCTAAGCCCTGAGCACCGCCGGGTGTAGCCTCCAACCCCTACCCCCAACCCCCCCCCCAAAAAAAAAACAAACAAACAATGTTAGTCACCTGACAGAAGGAAAAGAATGAGCCTTAGTTGATAGCTTCCCAACCTCTGTTTTACTGTGTCCCTCAGTGACCAAAAAACTGCATTTGGTGGTAGTGGTGGTGGTGGTGGTGGTGTCATCAGGATAAAAATTTGTTTATTTATTTTCACAATCAAATTTTAAATCCTAATAGTTGCAGTCCAATATTATGTTGAAAATCCAACTGGACATTTTTCCTGGACCATGTTACTCAATAATTTAGGGATTACAGACCCTGCTTTCTTATTCAGGCTCCCTCGCCCTGCCCCCACAGAGGCTCACTCAGAGGCTCTTGGACATGTGGCTTTCTCTTGGCTTCCTGCCTGCTACTTCTAATCCTGTCGACCTCATGCTCTTTGTGCCATGCTGTTAGTATACCCTGTGGCCTCGGGCACAAGAAAGCCCAGTGCTGGTGTGTTTTCATCCCCTCCCCGCCCCCCCCCCCCACCATCCCCGCACCCCCCAGATTCTGCTCATCATGGTCTAAGGCTCGTCACCAGGCCCTCGTAGTGAGGGAAGCTGAGAATCAGAAAGAAATTGCCCCAGGTTTTCAAATCAACCGGAAGTCTTCTCTGAGAACTGAAGTGGCCTGTGGATGGTGCCCACTTTCTCATCACAGGGCCCATTTCGGGAATCTTTGCTTTTTCTTTTTTTTTTTTTTTTCTTTTGCTTGTTGGGTCACACCCAGTGATGCTCAGGGGTTTCTCCTGGCTCTGCACTCAGGAATTACTCCTGGCGGTGCTTAGGGGAACATATGGGATGCTGGGAATCGAACCTTGGTTGGTCACGTGCAAGGCAAACGCCCTATCCTCTGTGCTATCGCTCCAGCCTCGGAAGCTTTGCTTTTGGTGCTGACCTCATGAACAGGCCTGTCTCGAGTGTTGAGAAAGTCGCCTCTTTGGCTGTGGGTGAGTTGGGAAAGGTTCTTTTCCAGATTTGAGGGCACCCTGTGACCAGGTCCCTTGTTTTTTGCACTTTTTGGTTCTTCACTGCAAGCAGTGCACTGCATGGTGGTGCTGTCATGTGGAGGGTTCAACTCTGCCACGGATTCATTTCCGCAGAGAAGTAAAGTGGTGTTTTAAAAAGCCGACTGTGACAAATGAGCAGGGTAAACACTGTGGTCACTGGGAGAGAGGATGACCATCCTATCACGTGCTATTTCACAAGGGTCTTGCACGGACAGATGAGTTTTCAGATATTATTCGGATCATTCCCCCTAATGCCCCTTAATGTGCCTCAGAGGATTGCAGTCATTCTTTTATTAGAAAAAAAATGGAATGTTTTCCTAATCAATAGCAAATGGAGTGCTAATAGCTTTTAATTAGTCCACTCCTATCCTGCCTCACAGGCGACAGCCTTGGATTAGCCTGCAGTTACAGGGGGAAATCAGGTGACCTCTTTCGTACTTGCACTTCAGACAGATGCTCACGAAGGGTACCTTTACCTCTGTATTTCTGTAGTTTCTGAACAAGCCTAATTATGCTTAAGATCTTGTTGATGCCGACAAGGTAAAGCGTGCATTGTTTGGCTCCGGTTTGAAGAAAATGTCATTTAGTTTGATCTTTATTTTCAGCAATTCTTTTAAGTATTTGGGGAAGGGTATATTTTGCTTTTAAAAGTAGAAATCTTGCATTTAAGTCCCCCCCCTCCTCCCGCAACGCATGTCTGAGGCTGGTACCGAGGTGGCATCTCAGTCCCCCATCTGCAGCCGCAGGAAAGCGGCTTCTGATTAGTGCAGGAAAGTCAGGCCGGTTTAAGACTCATTTTCTCCGGGAACTATATATTGAGGGCAATTTGCAGCTGGCAGGCTTTTTGCATTAGGTAATAGTCTAAAGAGAACAGTAGCATCAGGTCTTTAAGATTTTTCTTTCTTGTCTTTCTGGAGGAGGGTAATGGGGGGCCGCGCCCAGCCCTTCCCTGTGCTCATCAACACGGCAGCCTCAGCTGCCCCCCTGGATCCCCTGCCAGGGCTGCTATCATCTTCTGATCAAATATTAATGTGTGATCCTCTGCTTGCTCACTAATCCAAAGCCAATTAATATTATCTGTCAATTATTTACAGATCCTGAGGTGCAGAGGCAATTCCCCGAGGACTACAGTGACCAGGTTCGGAATGCGTAATTAATTTTTTACATGACAAAATTTATTTCAGAGTTGTTCAACATATTATTACTGTTCTTTTAACCGAAAGAGATAAACGGGTTTTCTTTTTTTCTTTTTCTTTTTGTTTTCTTTCTTTCTTCTTCTTCTTTCTTTTTTTTCAAGAGAAGGGAAGAGAGACAGTAATTAGGAGCCCAAGACAAAAAAGTGAAAACATACTGAAGTAGGATTAAGGCTACTAGATTTGGGTGGTTCCTTTGGGAGTATAATGAACAGAAAGGAAAATCTGTCATAAATTCTATGTTTTATTCTGAGGTACACTGCAGTCTGAAGTTCATTAGACCTCTTTTTCTTTCTTTCTTTTTTTTGAAAAAAAAAAAAAGGCTACGGAAGTAGGGAAATAGTCAAGAACCAATGAAACAACAGTAACAACAGAGAGTGGGGGAGGGATGTTGAGAACCTGCCCTGGATTTTGACGTACATTCTGAGACTGTGTTATGGTAATACCCAAGGAAGAGGCATAGGCAGAAAGGGTGTTTAGGCTGAGGGTGGTTCAAATGATGGTAAGGAAAGTTCCAGTTGGCTGCTTGGTCCTGCCCTCTGGAATTCCCTCCATTCTGCCAGTTTGCACAGGAGCGGAAGGGGTTACTGATAAAACTGTGCTGAAAGTGCTGAGATTGTTCTGCTCTTTGTAATTTGATCCAGATTATCTGTTCAGAATTCCAGTTTCTGTCCTGAGTACTGTTACAGAGGTTTTGCAGCTTTGTGGCATAACCTGATGTTTTTAAATCAACTGAGCAAATTGGTGTATACTTTTAAAACACCCTTTTGAAATGAAAGCATCTTTAATTGCCCTGAAACAAATGACCTTATAAAACCTTTCACAAATGGGAAATTTTACACAATAAAAAAAAAAAACCACATCTGAAGTTCATCCATTTGTTTCTAGAAAAATGCTATTGAATGAGGCTAAGTACAATGAAATGGAAATGGTCAATACAGGAGTAGTAGTACCTTTTGCAGTACCTTTACGGATGGGTATGAGAGCAAGTTAGTGGCGTTTTGTTTGGTTGGTTGCATTTATGTTTGTTGGAGTCTTCTCTGGGCCACACCAAGCAGAGCTCAAAGGCCGTACCTGGCTTCATGCTCTGGGACATCACTCTTGGCTGTGGTCTGGGGGCCATGTGGTGCCGGGGATCAAACCCAGGTTTTCAGTGTCCCACGCATGCAAACTGTCCTCGTGTGGTATCTCCTGGCCTCTTAAGGGCGAGGTATCGGATACATCTTTCTGAACACAGGGACTATAGCGTCACCAAGAATAGAACCACTCATCACTGTATTGAGGTCCTGGGTGATGTTATTTTATTGAGTAAAATCCAAAACAGGGACGGAAAATGAGGTCAGCGGTAAAGTGCCCACCTTGCAGGCACGAGACCTGGGTCCACTCCCTGGCACCATGAAATAGAAACCCAAACCAAACAGAATGGATGGGTATGATTTGTTCTGGGGTTATCATAAGGACTCTCATAGGAGATTTTAAAAAGCATTTTAATTTCTATTCCTTCTTCATCTTTCAGTAAGAAAGTTGAAATCTTATCTTGTCATAAATTCCTCTGGGACTTAGCCCCTTGAA
Source organism: Sorex fumeus (assembly GCF_029834395.1). NCBI lineage: Eukaryota > Metazoa > Chordata > Mammalia > Eulipotyphla > Soricidae > Sorex > Sorex fumeus. The sequence continues at coordinate 6,555,767 of NW_026606186.1, forward strand.
TTTAACGACACAATCTAGAAGTTTATAGGACTTTTTTGGGGGGGTGGGGTGTGGTAAAGGGTTTTTAAAAATAAACAGTGTACACATAGTTAGTAGCTCTTTTAGCATTATTTAAAATAGACTCGAGCCCATACATCTTAAGAAAATTATTTTTTCTGAAATCTGTGCTGGGACTGGGGTTTGGCTCAAATGGTAGAGCACATGTCCTGCATGTGCCAGCCAGGCCTTGGTTTTGATCCCTGGCACTGTGTGTCTTTGCAGCTAGGGCAAATTACCTCTGAAGTCCCATCATATGAATTTCCTAGTGAGAGAAGATTTTTCTATGAGCCAATATAAAATAACACAGCAGGGCTGGAGCGATAGTACAGTGGGTAGGGCATTTGCCTTGTACACGGCTGACCCAAGTTTGATCCCCAGCATCCCATATGGTCCCCCAAGCACCGCTAGGAGTAATTCTTGAGTACAGAGTCTGGAGTAACCCCTGAGCATCGCTGGGTGTGACCCAAAAAGAAAAATACCTAAATGACATCAGAAAACTGCTGGGTCTGTTTCTTTAAGCGTTATGCTATAGCTGATAGAGTTTTATGCTATATCTGAAACATTTTGGCCCACATATGTCTGGGGGCATACCGTTCTGTTTTTACAGAAAGGCCATTTCCAGCAGTGCTTGCAAGGGGCCGGGTGGTACAAGGATCAAACTGAAGGGCCTTAATCATGCGAGATAGGTGCTCGGCCACTGGAGCCTTCACCCTCTCCCTCTGGGGTGCAGTGTGAACAAATTGCACGGGCAAAATATAGTCATGACCAAAAAAATGGGAAAACTGGGGATGGAGTGACTGTTCAGCAAGTGAAACTCTTGCCTTGCATATGGCCAGCCCAGGTTCAATCCCCAGCACCCCAGATGGTTCGTTGGGTCTGCCAGGAATTATCCCTGAGTGCAGAGCCAGGAATAAGCTCTGAAGACCTATAGGTGTTGCCCCCTAAGCAAAAACAACCCCTCACCCCAAATAAAAGAGAAATATAGAGATAAATTAAGAATCAAATGAAAAGAAAAACAAGTCATCTTTAATCTTATTACTTGGACACGGTAACAATTTTATGTTTATTTTTTCATGTTTACTTTCATTGCGTGTTTGATGAGAAGATATGTTTCTCTGTACAGGTCTTAATAGGCACATATGCATATATGCATATGGGGAGAAGTGCAGACTATTATAAATTTATAATTGCACATGGAACACAGTTTACTGGTTGGATGTTATGAATTTAGTTCTCTTTGATGAATGGATGATCTTAGAAGTGTTGCATCTATTGAAGTTGATTTTAAAGTTACAGTAGGAACCTAAAAACAACTTTTAGCGATTTTAAAGTGCTTATCGGAAGGTATTTGTTTAGATCAGTAGCATCATTTTGAAGGCTGGTCCTCCGGGCTGGGAGACTTCTGAGAGCATATCAGTGCCTTACTTAGCATTTTTTTTCCAACTCAGCTCATGTGTTTTTTTTTCCTTTACTGCATCTCGCTCAAGGGTGCCAGATGAATGCAAGATCTGCATTGTGTTTGGTGAAGGTGTCACCACATCTCCAGAATTTCACTTGGGAACAATCTATTGATACGGAGAATGAGACCCCTTTCCTTCTTATTTACCTTTTAATCATTTGGTTTCTGTTCTTATGGTTCCCCTCACCCCCTGCTATACACTTATTAGATTAAATCAAACTATCCTTCCTCTGATACACTGTTTTAAAGGACTTTTTAGAATTTCTTTTCTGTTGCCTACAAACATTCAGTGCTCAGTAGGCACTTAATCTAGACCATATTTCCAGTATTAAAACATTTATGATATAATTTGTCAGGAAGAGGTGAGGCAATTCACCACACAGTGTAGCACTTACTGCCCCTCTTTCCCACCCCCCCAACACACAGCGTCTCCGCCCCCGCCCCCCCCCCCAGATTTCCCTCCCCATTCACCCAAACTGCCCGTGCTTGTTTTTACATATAGTGTGTTTCCCATGTCCCAGCACCGTTGATCAGAGACGCTGGCTGCTGCTCCATGTTTTATTCTGTGTGTTCTTTGTACCTTACAGTAAAAGAATCTGTCACAAATTATTGTGGCTCGCTGCTTTAGAAACTGAGAAAAAAGGGAGGTTAGATTGACATCTGTGACTGAATAATGATGACCAGCCTTTTGGCTCTCCTTGAGCCACAAAGCTAGCGTTGCCTTTAGAGCGGAGAAAGAAGTAAGAAGAAAGGGGAGGGATAAAAGGGAGTTACAAATCTGTGGTCCCAGAGATGTATTACTGTTGGGCCAGTTGTCTGCGTGCTATGATAATCCATTTTGATCTTCTCTGTCTTAATTGTCGGCTAAAGACAAATGGGCAGTAAAAGTTCATCAGTTTCATCTTTTTTTTTTTTTTGGCTTCTCGTTTAGAAGCAGAATAAATGATCCATCACTACAGAAGTAGCCTTTCTTTCTGACACGGAAGTAATGCAGACCCAACACGTTTTATTAAAATGTTTTTCCCTCATTATTTCAGCCCTCTCAGCTCTGATAGATCTTACCGTTTCATAAAAAATGTAATCTGAAATGTAAATAAGGGTCCCGGTACAGAAGGAAGGAGTAATGAGCAGCCCGTGCGGCGTTTTAGGACTCTTGATTATAATTACTGACAAAGTGATTTCTCTGTGCCCCATCTTTTTTTCCCCCTTTTTTAAGTTATCTGTGACATCTTCAGACTGCAATGACATCTATGGTTTAAAACCATTAAATCACCATGTAGCACTCAATATTTCATTTAAAATCTGGTGAGCCTGCGATCTTTAAACCTGAAGGTACAGGCTTTGTTAATTCCTGAATGACAGGCAATCCCTATATTTTTTTGAAAAAGAAAAGCAAACAAAAAGGCAAAAGCAAGGTCTTTTTAGAGTTCACATTATTTATTCATTTGCTTTTGTTTAATGCTTAGCTAGTTTAAATATGAAAACATCAACATTGGTAGGCTCCTAACTTGAAAAGTATCTTGTGTTTTGAAAGCAATCTTTTAACGACTTGAGGGTGGGGGTGCTGTAAGGGTTGAGGGAAAGCCTGTCTCTCATAAGTGTAATAGAATCTAAACATTTTATTAGGGTTAAGATTATTACAGTAAGATAAAATTTTGGATTATTTTGGTTTGGATGGCAGTCCAGATTCTTTTCAGTCTCATTATTGGTTTAGGTAATGTGGCTCTTAATAAGAAGGCACTTTATTAGAAAATGTTTGTTAAAGAACAAAATCTCAATAATATGCTTCATTCCTAGAAATGGTTTCCCAAAGATTTCAGCATGTCAGTGTAGCATTTGAAAATAAGAAAACAAGAACATGAATATCTTTTCCTGCTGGAAATTATCTTGTAGTTAATTAAGTAGATTTATAATTATTCTGTTAGGTTTACTGTATTCATTTGCAGTTATGGAAATAATTGGTAAAACTTTACTGATTGTGATTAGTGCAGTTTTAATGAGTTCTAATTAAATTAAAGGAGAAAAGGATAGTTGAATTAAGTTGTCAGCGAATTATGGCCACTGTTCATCAAAATCTCAATTTGACTTCAAAACATGACTTTTCAGATTTTAAAAATGAGTCTTGCCAATTATAATATGTCGCATAGGAAAATTTGGCATAAAGATACAGTCACCTATTACAGGAGTTTCATAAATAGGCTCGTATGTGTAAAGTATATTAGGCATTACACATATCACTTTAAAGCATATAGTTATCATGCATAGTTATAGTTACGTATACTGCAAGGTAGGGTTAATAATTTGTTCCCATAGTTGTGCTTTTTAAGGCTGTTTTTCCTGAGTGTGGTGATGAGAGATGAGTGTACAGGAAGTCTCTTCTCTAGCACACTCATCTCTGTTTTGATGAGATGCACTGAGCATCTGAGAGTGCTTGAAAATGGGATTCTGAGTACACTAACCCTTCCCTGGATATGTAGATCACTGTAAGGTTGCAGGTAATTTTTCTTTCCACTGGCACTGAAAAAGAGGCTATAATGAATCTGACAATCTTTATGCATTTATGGAAACTATAAAAATTTTATGGAAGTCTTTATATAGAAACTAGCAGTGTTTCTGGTACAAGCAATAAGCAATGTAGAAACATACTACATTGGGAAAAATAAAAATGTACCTTTTCTTTTATGGTTTTATATGGTCTACGTGACTTTAAAATTTCACTATAGGTAGTTAAGCAAATTATAAAAGCATACATCATCACTTACATGCTAAAAAGAAGCAAAATATGTTGCATAACTTAGGCTAATTGTGATGGAAATTGGCATTTCTGAGTTGCATGTAATTGCTTAAATATGGAATTTTCATCTGTTCATGCTTCAGGTATGCTCTGAAAAAAAGAACTTTTTGAGCTTTCACTTCTGGTAAAATCTGCGTTAAATGGATTAAAAGGTTCTGATCAGAAAGACAATAGAGCTAACATTTAAATCAAGAGTTGCTCTGTATCTGTCCGCTGGTGATTTCTTCATTCTTTTTGGTGAGCGCCTATGTACGAAACGTTTATAATATTTTCTTCCAAATATGGATACACCAGAGATAAAACAAGTCTATGCAAATCATGTTCAGGCCTTGATTGGTTGAAAGAATACTATCTTTTTTTAAAAAAAAAACCCACAGCTTCTCAATTTCCTGTTACTAAGCAAGGAAGAATCATTGTAGCATTGTTGTGTAAGATTGGCAAAACATGGATTAAATTTATCACCATCACCCCACCACCTCCCTAAAAAAAAATAAGTCAAACAAGTGACAAGAAAACTTAGTTTTCCTGGGCACAATAGAATAGCAGGTAGTGCGTTTGCCTTGCACGTGGCCAACCTGGGTTTGATCCCCAGAACCCCATATGGTCCTCCAAGCATTGTCTGGAGTAACCCCTGAGCAGCACCAGTGTGGCCCAAACTTCACCAAGAAATTGGTTTTCCCATTATTGGGCTGAAGTGTTCCTGGGGTCCATTCAATGTATGTTCCCCCAAAGATTCTTCCTGTCTTTCTACAGTGACTTCTCTGAGCTCCAGAATCTTCAAACTGGAGTTGAGAGTCTCTGGGTTTGTGATGCCTTGGGAGTTCTGCTCACCAAACTCCTAGAGAATGTAACTGTGCCTGAATAGTTTCCATTTCTCTTGGGAACTTTTTCTTTTGAATTGAGGGAATGCTGGCTTAACACTTATTTATGTTTCAGTCCTGCAGATTCACGCCTCTTCCAGTACATGTCCATGTTCTGCAGTCACTGAACCTCCAACCCCTTTGCCTCCCCCTGCCCTCCGCCAGTGACTGCAGTTCTCCAGTCAGAATCTAGGGTTGGTTTGATTTTGGCCTGGCTGTTCCTTATTTTGTTTCTTTATATTATTATATGTGAGTGAAACCATTCAGTTCTTGTCTGTCTCCTTCTAATTTATTTTCGTTGTCACTAACCATCCAATCCTATTCCATAAACTTTATTCAAAGTCCAATCGCATTCCATAAGTGTTAATCAGTGTCATAAAAATAGCTGATTCAGAGGCCAGAGAGATAGTATAGGGATGCAGACACTTGCCTTGTATCCCGCCGACTCTAACTGATCCCTGGCACCACATGTGGTCCCAGAGTACCCCCAGCGGTTACTCCTGAGTGCAGAGCTAGGAATAGCCCTTCAGCATTTCTGGTGTAGCTCCAAAACAAAAACACATGCACACAACCTGATTAATACTCCAGGGTGTAGCTAGCAAACACCTCTTTTTTTTTTTTTTTTAATACTGATCTATCACTGCACTTTTGGGTTGTTCCCATATCTTGGCTGTTGTAAATAGTGACGCACATATATTTTCAAAATAGTAGTTTTGTTTGCTTGGGACTTCCAAAGGGTGCTTAGTGGGCACTAGTGCCAACCAGCCTAGCAGAGGACGAGGTGCTGCTCAGACCATGCAGTGCTGGGGGCCACCAGGGCCATCTCAGCAATGCCTGGGAGACCATGTGGTGCTGTGATGAACTGGGGGCAAGTACAGGGGCGTGTCCTATCCCCAAACTACCTGCCAGGCCACAAATGAGTGTTTTTAGCTTCTGTATATACACCTGGTAGTGGAATTGCTGGATCAGTTGTGTGTGTGTATGTGTGTGTGTGTGTGTGTGTGTGTGTGTGTGTGTGTGTGTATTGGTATATTGGTTTGGGGGTCACACCCATTGGTGCTCAGGCTTAGTCCTGGCAGGGTCAGCGTGTCCATGTGGGGTGCCAGAGATGGAACCTGGGTTAGCTGCAAGCAAAGCAAGAACCACACCCACTATAGTATCTCTCTGGCCTCAGGAGATCTGTTTTTAATATTTTGAGGATTCTCCATGCTATTTTCCATAGACTGTACCAGTTTCCATTCCCACCTGATTGCCTATAACAGTTCCTTTTTCTCTACACCCTCAGCCAACCTTTGGTTGTTTCTTATCTTTTTAATGTAGGTCATTCTCAAAGGTGTGAGGTGATAGCTCATTGTGGATCTGATTTGCATTTCCTGGATAATAATAGCAATAATGAGCATTTTGCCCTGTGCCTCTTGGCTGTCTCCATGTCTTCCTTGGATATGTATCTTTTCAACTTTTCTGCCCATTTTTCAAAAACTTAGGTTTTTTGCTTTTTAGTTAATGGGTTGTATGAGACCTCTCAGTATCTGGGATATTTTGATCCCTTGTTCAATGTCTGATGTGTAGATACTGGGATATTAATCTCGCATTGGATGTCTGATGTACAGATACTATCTCCTGTCCATTGGGGTATTTTTTTGACAAGTGATGACATTTATTTATTCATTTATTTATATTTTAATAAATCGCCGTGAGGTGCAGTTATAGACTTACAAACTTTCATGATTGCATTCTAGTCAAACAACATTCAAGTACCCATCCTTCTACCAGTGCCCATTCTCCACCACCAATGTTCCCAGTATCCCTCCCCCTCAACCCCACCCCTTTCCACCCCCTGCCTCTTTGGCAGGCACATCCCCTCTTACTCTCTCTGTTCTTTTGGGTGTCATGGTTTGCAATACAGGTATCAAGCGGCCATCATGTTTGGTCCATAGTCTACTTTCACGCACCTACCATCCCGAGTGATCTTCAACCATCATGTGCTTTGTGCTCCTTTCTCCATCCCAGCTTCCTTTTATTGGGGGTCTCTTTGTTTTAATGAAATTGTTTTTTTTTTCACTCTGCTGAAGCATTTTGGTTTGAAATAATCCCATTCGTTTATGTTTTGTTTTTCCCCTTCTTTTGGAGACATCTGAGCTTTCTTCTTTTCCCATTTTTCTGCAAAGTGGGTGTTGTGATGCTTCCAACCTACTTTTACAGTCTGTTCAGATTCAACTAACTTCAAATGGCTTGGTCCTGGAAACTCTGACACCCATTACCTCTGTTTCCTAAAGTGGGAAACGGCCCCTGGGGGCTGCTGGAATGGAGGTTTGGGGTAACGTACAACAGGTGCAATTGGGGTATGCTTTCTTTTTGTTAACATAAAGAAAGATTGGGGGTACATTGAGTTTTGTGGGCTTTTTACATTTATTTTAATAATCCAAAAGGTGGCTGTAGGCTAACTCAGTTTGGGAATCTCTGTCATCTATACACCATGGAGTGGAATCTCTGTCATCTGTATACTGTGTCAGCTCATTTGAATCTCATCCGAAGAATTTGCTTATCTAGAAAGGGCAGAGCAAAAGGACCACACTCAACATGGCTCGACAACCTGTAACTTAAGTTTTCGGCTGTAGGCAGCGTTTTTCCTCATTTGTGCATATCTTTATTTTTTTCTTTTTCTGGTGACAGGATCCGTCTGGGAGATGTGATTTGATCTTGTGCCTGAATTGAATGAATGATCAGTAACTCAGAATATGCCCTGTGTGAACTTAGCAGATAGGAGGCAGTGAGAGGAGATGAGGTGGGTTCTGAGAGGAGACGAGGTGGGCTCTGCATCCCCCCTGAAGGGCCTTGCCGTCTTGTAGACAGCAAGGACCACAGCTGCCAGGGGGCTTCCACAGTCTGGAGAACAGTGGCAGGCAGAGACTGGGAATGTCTTTCAAAGTGGCACCTGGTATGGGGATGCCACCAGGTAACCAGTCATATTTCTGCAGCTTCTTCTTCTTCTTCTTCTTCTTTTTTTTTTTTGTTGCGATATCATAGCAGTTGGTAAAGTTAACAAGATGAGCTGAGAGAAATGCAAGCGTTGAGCTATCTTTAAAAGCTGTCAAGAGGCTGGTGCTTGGGGCTCTGTTGCAGAGTATGGGCCTGGAACTGTGAGACCCTACAATGGGTTTGATCCCCAGAACTCTCACCACCACTGCAAAAACAGAACAAAAACCAAAAAACCCTCAAACCCAAACAAACCAAACAAATCATCTCCTAGGTTCATTTTAGGTATATGACTCCTTTTTTTTTTCTTTTCTTTTTGGGTCACATCCGGCGATGCACAGGGGTTATTCCTGGCTCTGCACTCAGAAATTACTCCTGGTGGTGCTCGGGGTACCATATGGGATACTGGGAATTGAACCTGGGTCTCTTGCGTGCAAGGCAAACGCCCTCCCCACTGTGCTATCGTTCCAGTGCCAGTATATTACTCTTTAAGCGTCACAGTTGATTTGTGGATTTTTCACCCTCTAACTCAAAAGGGTCAGTCAGTCTCCATGTTTCTTTGCAACTCTTGAGTCTGCGATTCTGGGTGGACCTGTGGGTTTTTCCTCTACAGACCACAGACCCCCGTCTCTGCAGACCCGGAAAGCAGGGAGGTGGCCGTTGGCATGTAGCAGCAGGCACCCTGCTAAAGCAGCTTTCCTCAGGCCGTGCGTCAGCGCCCACGATTGGCACCAAATGTAGCCATTTGATGGACCACATTACAGATCTGGGAAAGAGTCCCTGATAGATTGCAGATGTGTAAATGAGCTCCAGATTAAACATCTGCTTCTTTAGTATGTTTGAAAGTGTCCTGTGGTTCGTGATTGACTGGTTTATGTGTTTTTCAACTTTAGGCTCAGGGATGAGTATTGAAAAAAAAATACTAAAAATGAGCATTGCCGGCATGGCTCTTGTTTCCCCCTGTGTTATTTACCAGCCCAACTGTCACCTTGCCTAAATGTCAGGTAGTTGTAGTTGCTTTTTCAAGTGTCTGAGAACTGCGCTCCTTTCATATCTCCATCTCGAGTTGTTTCCTTAAAGGACACGCTTAACAATGGGGTGGATTTGACTGGCTCCTTAATGAAACATGTTGAAAACCTTAGACACTCGAGCCAAACCAACCGAAGGACAGAGACATTTTCTGACTTAAAGCGCTTCTTTTAAGTTGAAAATTTCTTCCCAATTTGGTCACTCCCCAACTGTTACAGCCATATAGGAGGAACTCATTAAAAAGACTAATTCCTTCTGAGCAGATCTTTCTGAAAGCATGCCAAGCTATACAGCTACTTTGTACTGCTATGTACTTGAGTCTGAGGCGGGCACTGGTGATTATGTAATACTTATGCATTCTGATTAGATCTGTTCTCCTGGTCTCCCATGACCCCCACTAGATCTCAGGCAAATCTGTGACTACCAGTTGGTGGTCCTGTTTCTTTCCGGGGAGATTGTGCAGTTAGATAAAGAGCTGTGGTCTTTATCTTCAGCCTCAGAGTGTCTTTGGTCACTGTGGCTTATTGGGATGCACTTCCAAGTCTGCAGCCATCAGCTCCCGTTCGTTATCTCGCCCAAACTGCTCTCCAGCCTGTCCTCGTCTCCCGTGTCCCTCTGCCTTCACACTCGCTGTGGTTCTCCTGTGGATTCCTCCTAACGGGGCACCCCTCAGCGACCTTACAATTACTGCCCTTCTCAAGATGGCTGGAGAGATGCTTCTCAAGCCTAAATCAACGCGTACCATTTCTCTGTAGTCAAAACCCTTGATAGTTCCTCTGTGTCTCCGGAAGCCACGCCAATATTTCTTCAGGTGGATTGTAAGGCTTATCACCGCCTGTTTCTGACTCACTGTCCTGCCTGGTTTTCTACTACTTTTACAGCCTCGACAGAACGACTCACCATTTCCCAGCATGCTTTTCCTCTGTATTTTTGGTGATTGAAGTCCCTTCCTCAGTTTTTGGCTTCCAGCTTTGCCCTGTGTGCCTGGGCTCAGCATCAAGTGGCGAGCTTGTGGCACCTCCTCTGCGAAGCTTGCCTAGACAGAATGAGTCACCCTCTCCTAGTAGTTGGAGAGCCCTTGGAATTGATCCTCCTTATATTGTTGTCTCCGTGTCTGTCAAACCGTGAAGGCTTCAAGTTTGCTGTGTTTCCCAAAAGTGGGTGATGCTTTCTCCCTACCCTGCCCTCCCCACCATCCACAGGGACGGCCCTGGAGTGGTCCAGGGGATGGGTGACAGTAGCTTTGGGTGCAGTTGGGGGACACTTTCTGTTTCTTCTCTTAAAGAAGGTAGATTTACAGGGAGACAGTAAATTTCTTTTTCTCCCTGAAAAGTTTGGAGTGATGCATACATGTCATGATTTCCCAGGCACCATTAGAGACTCTTCGTAGTAACTCAGTTAATTCGAGGTCAGGAACAGTTGTGAAGGTGAAGAGTGCAGTATGTCGACATCCTTGCTAAAGCGTCCGGGGTCCACAGAATTCTGGTGGTGGTGTGGAGTGCAGGTTTGGAGGCGCAGTGCCTGGGTTGGACACTTGACTCGGCTGTTTCCTAGGCTGACCCCTCTGATTTCACTTGTTTGTCTGCGAACCAATCATGTTAAAGACTTGGAGATCCATGGCCAGGGGTAAGTGATTGGAAATGTGTAGAGGGGACTGAAGAGTTACCTGGCAGTTCACAGCTGCTGATAAGGATAGAAATGTCTACTATTTTTAGGGTAGATTTCAAGTAGCAGAATTAACTAACTAGTTTTGAGGTTTTCATTGTGTCAGCTGTTAGGGCATTCCGTGATAACTTTTGTGAGGCTGAAGTGGAGCCATGACAAGCTCTACTTTAAGAGCGAAACTCAGCAGGCCTGTTTCAGTTTTCCCTGTTAGAAAGTCCCGACTTCTCTGAAAACAATATCACCCTTGGCAGATAAATTGCCCTGTGACAACAACCAATCAGAATAGGGCGCATGGGCAGTGGCGCCCAGCCTAGCAGAGAGGGCCGAGGGAGTGGAGTCACCCACCGGACAGGGACCAAGAATTGGAAACATAATGTTGGTCCCTAAAGTCAGAGGACCAGACAGGGACCAGAATTAGAAACATATTGCCAGTTCCTAGAAAAAAAAATGCTGTTATGTAACCAAACCCTATATAAGTTGCTTAGCATTTGGAGTCGGGGTCCTTGTCAAGACTCCACTGCGTTGGATGAGACTTGGACCCTGGCTTGAGCTAGTGATAAAGGGGCCTTGCATTTGCAGCCTCAAGTCTGGTCTGGTCAGTGTGTGAGCAAAACTCCCTTTCTGGGACATAACACTTTCACCTCTAGAATTTTAGATCCTAGGAAGAATTTAGAAAAACCTTCTTTCTTTATTTATGCTTTAGGTCACACCTGCTAGTGCCGGGCTGGGGTGTGGGGGAGGGTGTGTGGGTTTTACTCTAACTCTGACGGTATTTGGGGGGTTTGGGAGCTTATTCCCAGCAGTGCTTGGGAGGCCATGCATTGTCCAGGGAGAGGGACAGACAGAATCAGGATCAGCCACCTGTAAAGCCAGTGCCTTAATCCCTGTTCTATCCCTCTTTTTTAAACACACACTTTTAAAAACATACACTTTTTTAAAAGAGCCAAATTTAGACAAATCACAAAGGTAAGAGTCTCCTATGTTAGTGAAGCTGAAGAGCTGATTCTGAAATGCACTGACAGTACAGAAACTTTTGAAATACTGACAATGGAGTTTTAAATGACTACTTTCCATTTACTTTATTTTAACGGTGAAATCTGTTTATGGAAGCATTTCGTATTCAGAATCTCAGAAATGTAATGTGAATCCCACTTCAGTTGTAAATCAGCTTTTTAGTGCACACACCTTTTATATTGATGTGTTATTAGCTGATTTCTTTTTGGGAGAGGGGGGATGTTCATACCCACTATTACCCAGCACCTTCTTCTGGCTTAGGGGTCCATGCAGTGCTGGGAATTGAACCCAGGACTTCACACACCCCCGGCACGACCACTACTGGGGAGCCACACCCCGACCTCAAGCTTTTATTTACAAAAACAAAGGAAGCTTCCAGGTAGGGCAGTACCACTTCCTCAGGCTTTTGCATTGAACCCCGGACCTCTTTGGCTGAGAATCGCCTGTGGGACTCCTGAACCTCCTGATCACCACTTGGAAGCTTTGTCCCCCCCCTTCTTTACCTCCCACATACAAACACACACACGCACACACACACACACACACGTACACACACACACACACACACACACGCTGAGGTGCAGCAAAGTGGAGATTCCTCGGGCCACCATCATTTCAGACCATCCCGTGTGGTCATTTTCAGATTTCTCGTGTGATATAACATGCCACCAGACTTTGGACTAGTATGTGCATGTGTGTGCTTGTTCATGTAACAGATGGAGGGAGGGGCAGCGGTAGACAGAAATGCAAGATGCTTATCAAAGAACTGAGACTAAGTGGGAATGAGTTTAGGGAGGAGAAGGAAATAAATCAAGCGGAGGGCGGGGAGGAAGAAGATGAGAAAGGGATGTAATGGTGAGACAGGGGTCGGGGCTTCGGTTATGCTGGGGATGGCGAAGGGTGGTATAGCGATATATCAATAACACAGAGTCAGCAACACTGAAAATATGAGATCTAAACTGCAGCCTTTGTGCTTTGGAATGTTCCTTTCAATGTGGCAGGCAGAGGTGATGGGGGTGGATGCCGTGAGCCGGGGACTGGGGGGATCGGGTGCTAAACTGTGGGAACACTGGTGGAGGAAGTTGACGCGGGTGGTAGGATTGGTGCTGAAATATTATATGTCTAAAACTCAATAAGCTTGTAAATCATGGTTCTTTAATCAAATAGAAATTAAAAGGTAAAGGTAAAGGTAAAGGCCCTCCCGTTGATCATCGATTTGCTCGAGCGGGCCCAGTAACGTCTCCACTGGAGACTTTGTTGTTACTGTGTCTGGCATATCGAATACTCTCGGTAGCTTGCCGGGCTCTCCAAGAGGGGCGGAGGAATCGAACTCGGGTCGGCCATGTTGGCCGCGTGTAAGGCGAACACCCTACCCGCTGTGCTATCGCTCCAGCCCCAAATAGAAATTAATTTTTAAAAATACAAAAATACTAATAAGGGGGTGTGTGGGGGGGAATTGAGCTTATGGGCCAGAGCAATAGTACAGTGGGGTAGGGCATTTACCTTAACTGGATTTTATCCCTGGCACCCCATATGGTTCCCTGAGCCTCACCAGGATTGATCCCTGAGCACAGAGCCAGGGGAAAGCCCTGAAAGTGTGGCCCCAAAACCAAAATAATTAAAAAAAATTAATTGATCTTACTGCAAACTACACGGCCGGCTAGGCCGAGCCAGGTTCTAATCCTCCTCCCCTCTCAGAGAGCCCAGCAAGCTACTGAGAGTATCTAGTCCACATGGCAAAGCCTGGCAAGCTTCCCGTGATGTATTCGATATGTCAAACACAGTAACAACAAGTCTCACAGTGGAGACGTTACTGGGCCCGCTCGAGCAAATCGATGAACAACGGGAGGACAGTGCTACCGTGCTACTGCAAACGAAGTGTCCTGTCCTATCTTCCCGATGTTCATCAGTTTGCTCGAGCGGGCCCAGTAACGTCTCCATTGTGAGATTTGTTGTTGCTGTGTTTGGCATATCGAATGTGTCATGGGTAGCTTGCCAGGCTCTGTCATGCAGGTGGGATACTCTTGGTAGCTTGCCGGGCTCTCTGAGAGGGGCAGAGGAATTGAGCCTGGCTCGACCGGGCCAGTTGTGTGCAAGGCAAACGCCCTAGCACAGTGCTATCACTTCTGCCCCTGGAAACAACTAGGAAAAAAAAGATACCCACAGGCGGGGATAAAATATTTACCTATCATTCATCTGACAAAGAGTTAATAGCAAAGATATGTAAAGCCTTATAAAAATTACAAAAATAATCAATTAACCCAATGAAAAAATGAGAGAAGAGACAAACAGGAACTTCCTTAGAGAAGACATGCAGAGGGCCAACAGGTATATGAAAAACCGTTCAGCATCATTTATCATCAAAGAAATGCAAATTAGCAATGAGATATCACCTTGCACCACGGGACTGGCACACATCAGAAAGAACAAAAGCAACCAGTGTTGGCATGGGCGCAGGGGAAAGGGGCCCTCATCTACTGCTGAAGGGAATTTCAACCTTTTTTTAAAACCATAGAGACACTTTAAAAATTCAGAATTGACCTTCCATATGACCCAGCAATTGCACTACTTGGCATCTATCCCAAGAGCTCCAAAACTCTGTTGAGAAGACATCTGCACTCTGATAAACATATGTGTGTGTGTGTCCCCACACCTGTGTATACACACAGAGAGAGAATACTCAAATCTAAGAAAAGACAAAATCATGCAATTTATTCCTACGTAGATGCATGTGGAGGGTGTCATGCTGAGTGAATTTAGCAAGGAGAGGAACAGGTACAAAATGATCTCTCCCATTTGGATATTTGAGAAACATAGGGAATAACCAATGGCCAAAGGCATCAAAACCTGAGAAGTGGTCATAGAACTGAGCTTGGCCATGGTGACAGTAAAAAGAGGGACGCTCTGGTGGACAATGTGTGTTGGAACATTGTCTGTGTGAAATCCTCTCATTAACAGTATTATAAATCATGGTGCCTAAAATTTAAAAAAAATCAAATAGTAAATTGAGCTTATAAAATATCATTCACTGGCATATCAACTTTGTGAAATATGTAATATAATGTGTCACTTCGCATTTGTCTCTGCCAACATTTTTCTGTCGTTGGCTTGTCCAGGAAGTACCGACTCATCTTTCAAAGTCACTTCGCATGTCAGTGCCTCTGATGGGTTGTCCGCATCCCTAGGGCAGCGCTCCCTTGTTCCATCAGAAAATCGAGCCACTTGTATAGGCACTTGCTCCTGTGTCTTTCACTCCTGGGGTGGGATGTGGGGGTTCGGATCTTTCAGTACTGCAGTCCTGGGACCTGGAACTGTATCATCGATTCACTGATGTACATAATAATGACTGAACTCTGCTCGCCCTGTGATCGCCAGACACAGAATTCCAATAGGCTAGAACAAAGCAAAGGCATGTTTTTTTTTTTTTTATCCAATCCCACTTGCCTACCTGGTAGAAGCCTAACTAAGGGCATTTAAGATATTTTTATATTTTACTCTATTTCCAATTTGATGCCTCTTTAGCGTTTAGTTGTAAAAATGCCAACAGTCTTTGGTGGGGACATGCTTTGTATGAGAGACACTCTTCCAGCTTGTCAGATACTTAACATTTCTGGGGCTCTTAATCTCTGGTACAATTGAGAAGTAATTTTGAACTTTAAAAACGTATCTGTTGCAGTAAACAGATTTAATGGCAGCTAAAAGTCCTCATTAGTTATATCTCACTGCTTCTTTGGCTGTGCCCGGGATCCAATGAGTACTATGCATGCAAGCCTGCTGTGCTTGCCTGCTCAGCCGCATGGTCCCATGCATGCAAGGGCTTGCCCTCGACTGCTCAGCCGCATGCGTGGACTTTATCTCGCTTAAACTTAACACCATCACATCACCCCTTTCCATGTTCAGCTGCCCCCTCCCGGATTTCATTGCACTTTAATCTATTTATATATATTATTGGTTTGGGACCACACCTGTGCTCAGGGCTTTCCTCTGGCTCTGTGCTCAGGGATCCTCCTAGTGGGCTCGGAGGACCACGTGGGGTGCCGGGGATCAAACCCAGCTGGGTCGTGTGGAAGGCCAGCACCCTACCTACTAGCCTATCGCTCCAGCCCCTTCTTTGCACATTTAATACAATGTGATAAAAGGAAATTTTTTCCACCCAAGATCCCAATATAAAATTTATGCCATGTTTTAGCGTACAATTTGTTTTTTTGAGAAACACTTTTTTTTTTTTTTACTCATACAATATGTCTGCAGATCATAAAGTTAAATCCTAGTTAGGAAAAGTCAGCGGTGATGGCAGCCTTGAGCTGGGGAGCCGATTTTCCCAGTTAGGAGGTGTTAATCCATCACCTGCAGTGCCAGGAATCAAACCCGGGGCCTCACACGTGCAAGAAATTAGGGACCACTGTATTTCTCCTGTGGCTGATCCATCCCAGGTGGATGGGAGTATGAGAGGCAGGTGGAGATAGTGGCAGTTCTCCAGAGCAGATCTGACTAGATTCTTTTCCACTTACAACCCCTTTTCACAACTTTTACACAACTGTGGGTTTCTAGGTTTATAACATAGGTACGAGAATCCAACATTTTAAAAATGCATTTAACACATTTTTTTTATTATTAAGCACCGTAATTTATTGTTCAGAATAGAGTTTCAGGCATACAGTGTTCCAATGCCAATCTCACCACCCATGTCAACTTCCCCCCACCAATGCCCCAGATGCCCTCCCAGTAAGTTGAGTTTTTTTGCTTTTTTGCTTTTGGGGAGGGGGGGTCACACCACGTGATACACAGAGGTTACTCCTAGCTCTGCATTCAGGAATTACTCCTGGTAGTGCTTAGGGGACCATATGGGATGCTGGGTATTGAACCCGGGTTGGCCGCACGCAAGGCAAACGCCCTACCCGCTGTACTATTGCTACAGCCCCAAGATGAATTTTTAAGATTGTTGGAACCCCCCTGAATCAGGGATTCGACCCATGGTTTGAAAAACTGGGATCCTGAAATCTGAGAGAAGAGACTGGGACAGAGCTGAAATCTTCAATGTGGAGTGGCTGATAGGTATGACGGGGCGAGGGTACATCAGAGGGAGGGGGGCAAAGGGAACCGCAGAGTCCTGGGCCCTTGTTTGCAGAGACAGGCTTTCCCAGCATGCAGGGGTGGGGAGACCAGCAGACCCCGAAACAGACCCAGGGCAGGGGCATTCTTGGCCATTCTGAGTCTTCCAGTTCGTGTGCACGAGTAGATCCCCCCCTTAGCCTTGCTTGATCTTTTTCATCAGACTTCTGAAGTATTTGGCATAGAGCTCTTACAAAACACATTTTATTAGATTTATACTTACTACAACATATCCTGGTGCCTTGCTAAATCTACTTTTCAGTTCTACATTTTTTTTTTTGGTGTGTGTGTTTTGGGGGGTGGAGATTCCATGTGATCTCCAATGTATATAATTTTGTCACTCAACAAAAAAAGAGATGATTTAATTTCCTTTTAGCCATATTCCTTTTGCACTAGCTAATATTGAATAGAATTTATATTAGCTTTGCTTTTGATCTCAGAAAGTATTGTCTTTCACTTTTGGGGTGGGGTGGGGTGGAGGTAATGGCCACTACTCCTGGTGGTGCTGGGCTTGCTGTTGGTTTTGAGCTCAGGGATCCCTACTGGCACTGCCCTAGGGATCATATGTGGTGCCAGGGATTGAACCCATATTGGCTGCAGGCAAGGCAAGCTCCTTGCCAGTTGTACTATCTCTCCAGCCCCCGTCTTTCGCATTTTTTTAAAAAAAATTTTTTTTAATGAATCATCATGAGACACAGTTACAGACTTACAAATTTTCATGATTATGTTTCAATCAAACAATGTTCGAGTACCCATCTCTCCACCAGTGCCCATTCTTCACCACCCATGTTCCCGGTGTCCCTCTCACCTCTTCCCCTTCCCACCCCCTGCCTCTGTGGCAGGCCCGTCTTTCACTTTTAAGTATGACATGAGCTATTGGATTGGTCATTGTCGTTTCCTCAAACCCGGGGTCTCCTAGGTGGAAGGCCAGTGATTTCCCCTGAGCTGTGTCTCCAGCTCTGTACACTGTAGGCTTTAACAAGTTTAGAAAGTTCTTTTATAAGATTTCCGAGAATCGAAGGCATTCTCGTTTACTCTTGTTTATTGTACGGTAAGAATGCAGCTTCACACCTCCATCTGCATAGAAGCACCACTGTACCTCCCCCAGAGTTCTGGTACCACCTGTTTCCTTGGTGAGAGTCACCCCTGCTGCCTTCAACTGCCCCCCACCACCCCACCCCTTGCCCCTTCTGCTCTGGGAACCACCTTATTTTTTCACAGTCTAAGAATTATTTTTGTTGTGAGTTATTAGTTTGTTTGCTTTGGTTATTTATATTCCACACTCGAGGGAAACCATCTGCTGCTTGTCTTTCTCTTTTTGACTTATTTTACTGAACACATTCACCTCCGGTTCCATCCACATTGAAACAAAAGACTAGATTTCATCTCTGTAAGTGGCTGACTAGTATTCCACTGAGTTGTTACACCACCACTCCTTGGTCCAGTCTTTCAGGAAATGGGCATTTAGGGTGTTTCCCTGACATAGCAACCATAAATAAAGCCACTGTAATCTTAGGGATATACATCTTTGCGGGGTGGCGGGATTTGGGCTCTGTGCTCAGCAATGACCCTGGGGTTGCTTGGGACCATATTGGTGCTGGGAATCAAACTGGGGTCAGCTATAGGCAAGGCTTGAACCCTTTTCCTCTTCATCCCCAAGGGTATAGATAGACTTTTTGAATTGGTGGTTTGCATATTCGTCAGGTCAGTACTCAGGAGTGGTTCTTGCTTTCATTATTCTTGGAGCACTCTTGGCAGGTCTTACCCCTGGTTTTGTGCTCAGGAATCACTTTCGGTGGGTGCTGAGGGGACCCTATGGGGGGGTGCCAGGGATCAAACACACAGCGGTTCTCACTGTACCATCTCTCCGCCCTGCTGAAGCCATGCGGTGTAGGGGTTTCCCCAGCTTTACCTGGAGCTGGGCCTGGGCCCTGAACCTCTCTGCTCTCTCCCGTGTCTCCCCGGGTCCTAAAGGAGCCTGTGCAGGGGTTTCAGCCACTTGGCTCTGCCTGCGAAAGCCACTGGAAGGCAGTGTCTAGTCCTTGTAGGCAGCCACAGGAGGCCATCTTGAGGCCTCATCCTTTGGTGACTGGGCCTGGCACTGCCCCTGGGGCTGCCATTCATGGTGATGCAGCAGCAACAGCAGCATCAGCCACTTTGCCTCCTTGGAAGAGCAGGCCAGGGCATTGGGCATCGCGCGTTCTTCAGGAAGGTGCTGGCGGGATGATGGGAATCACTTTGTCTGTTTCTGCTTGTGCTCCAAGAGGGATTTCATCCCGATGTGGTTCTTGTTCTTGTTATTTCATGGCTTTGTCTCTCTCCTAAAGATTGTAAACGCTCTATGGGGGGTAAGTTGGGCCAACAACTAAGGAGATAGCAAGTGTTCCCTTATTAGATTTTGCTGGGGGAATGTCACTTTGGGGCTTTTACTTTTTCGGTTATTTTCTCCAGGCATAAAATGAGGAAATAATAGTAAATTTGTAGTAGTGAGTGGCTGAAAAAGTAGGGAGAATATATATGTGTGATATCAGAATTAGTTTAGTTTCTTGTTTTCTAATGCGACATGGGGTAGATAGAGAGAAGAGAGACTTTGCTGTCCCTATGGAGTTGATATAAAACTGCTAAGTTCTAGCATACAGTCAGTTCAAATATGAACCCAAGATGCTGGCATCATGTGATAAACATGAACTTCTAAAACCACTTCCCTATCGTCCACCTTGTGGCCACTAGGTTTGCTGTTTGTTCTTTCACTCCTCTCCTCTGAAGCCACCATTCTCACTCTCTCTCTGACTTTGGTGACTAGGATAGTGAGTCCAAGGCACTTGAGTGATTGAAAGAGGCACTGAGATTGCCCATGAAGATATACATCATTTGGGTTTCCTGGGCAGAGCACCATGTAAGGTTGCCCATGCCCAGACCCTCTGATGCACATGGCCAGTGTCTTGCTTCACTGCTGCAGTTGGCGAGCCAGCCGGGGAAGAGGCTGGACTGGGCTTAGTGAAGAGAGCTGCCCCTGCAGAGGTTTGGCTGAAGCCTGAGGGTAAGAGCAGATGAAATCTTAATCAAATAGGGATTGAGGATGAGAGTCTTGATGATCTCACCTGAAGTCTGCAAAGGAACAAACTGAGGATAGTGGAAAAGTCCTGAACTGCACAGATAGACAAACTTGGGTTTGAGTCTATTTTAGTTAAAAATGTTTATCACTATTTTGGCTTTGGGGCCACACCCAACAGCACTCAGGGCTTCCTCCTGGCTCTGCACTCAGGGGATCACTCCTAGCAGGGCTCTGTATTTGATATCACTACCCATATGGGGTAGCAGAGATTGAAAACAGGTCAGCTGCATGCAAGGCAGTGCCCTACGTGCCGTACTATCATTTCAGGCCCCAATCTCTTTTATTTTTTAACTTGTATTTATTTTATGCCTTTTTTATTCCTGGGCCATAAGTTTGCTTATTCTTCGCAACCTACTCTTCGTACTTAAAAACATTCTGCTCTTCCACATTAAATAAAAAAATCAAAGTGTGTGTGTGTGTGTGTGTGTGTGTGTGTGTGTGTGTGTGTGATGGGGGATGGACAGAGAGCTAGTACAGCAGGTAAGGTAACAGGGAACCAGTACAACGGTTAAGCCTCTTGTTTTGCACATGGCCAACACAAGTGCAGTTCCCTGCAACCCATATGATTTCTTGTGCACTGCTGGATGTCACCCCCAAACTAAATTCACATCCCCCCCCAAAAAATGGAAACAAACAAACACAACTTTCCTCTTTTTCAGTCAGGATCCTGCCAGATAGTGAGGAGAACTTGTGGAAGAGATCCCTATAAATTCACCTTCATCGTGGGGGCTTCTTTCACCTGGATTTGTCTAATAACCCAAGAATGTACATCTAAGCCCTGACACTCAGCATTACTCTGCGTTTTGAAGCAAGTGCAGTGAATGTTCCGTTCTCATTTGGGACCACCAATCCTGGGTCCAGCCACACCATCTGGCCTGGACATACCTACCTACTCTGGCACTGAAGCTCCTGCAGGGGGTCAGCCTTCATATGCTGGATGGCTTTTGGGTTGTACACATCCTGGATGGCCCAGGCAGTCTCATGAATGTTCTCAGAGTGAGCACAAATATTTGAGTGTCCTGATATGCGTGAGTTTGCAGTTTGCAGGGTCAAGTGACTAGCCAATTGTTTTGAGAGCACCCAAGGTTGTTGATGGGAAGAGGAGCTTGGGTTTGAATTTTAATCTTGCCCATTGTCTCTAACCGGAAGTTGCTATCAGAGAAGTTTGTTAACTGGCCTGAAGCTGATTTACTCCGCTTTCAAGGTATAGTTCATCAGGAAGAGGGTGATATTATCTGTGCATGAGTACTGGTAAAATTGCTGAGTATTTGTAAAAGCACATAGCATCTTCTTTATTAGTTCCTTTCTCTTGTCACTTAACCCTCCTCAGAGAGCAGATGGTCATTGGTTTATAGGAGATTGGTTTGTAGGAAATAAACAAAATGAAGGTTTAATTGCAAGAACCCTTTAAGTCATTTGGGTATTTTAAACTACGCACATAATTTTTATGTGATTAGGCTTATGTGCCATTAGGCATTAATGCTTACCTGTGACGGAAATGACTACAATTTGTACAAACTTTGTTTTTTTCTATTTTTAATTTTTTTTTTATAAAAACTAATTCTGAGAAATTCAAGTCTCTTTTTGGCGCCCTTGATTCCTCCTTTATGTTAAGATAAAGCAAGAAGACATGCAGGCCAGTACCATGGTACTTGGGCAACAGGAAGTGCTCAGCTAATGCTTTTTTCCTTTCTGAAGTTGCTAGACTGTGGTCACATACTTTCCAGCTTCCTCATTTACTGGACGTTTCCTTGGTGCTGTGTCCTTTATGGGGCACTGGTAGTGGATATAACTCACCTTTATTTATTTTAATTCTTTTTTTTTTTTTTTTTTACTTTTTGGGTCACACCTGGTGAAGCACATGGGTTACTTCTGGCTCTGCACTGAGGAATTACTCTTGGCAGTGCCTTGGGGACCATATGGAATGCTGGGAATTGAACCCAGGTCAGCCACGTGCAAGGCAAAAACCCTCCCTCTGTACTATCACTCACCTTTCTTTGTTTTAAAAATTCTTAAAAATTCATTTTTATTTAATCACTGTGCTTTTCAAGAGTGTACACAATACAGTTGTTCCAGGCATTCAGTGTTCTAACACCAATCCCACCTCCAGTGTGACCTCTCCTCCACCAGTGTCCCCAATTTCCCTCCTCCCCCACTCAAGTCTGCTCCTTAACAAGCACATTTTTTAAAAAATTCATATTGCTTGTTACAACAAAATGGCAAATGGAATTATCAGAAAATCGATCACTAAAAGTTCATTTTTGATGAATATTAGATTTCACAGTGGTGTTACTATACTCATTGTCTGAGACTTACTGAGCTGGCTGGTGTGGGTTGAGCCTTCTGTGTTACTGCTTTCATCATTGAGGTGGGGTTGGGGGGTGGTTCTGTGTAACTTTCCCACCAGATTTGCTGTGTTCCTACTGGCTGTTAGGATTGTCGTGTGGCCGCACATGTGGCTGTGTGCTCCAGGAGCTGTGGAGCAGGGCTGTTTCTCTCTCAGAGGAGGTTGGAGATATCAGCTGCTGGGACCATCCAGAAAGGAGGGGAATCTGCCTGCCCCCATTCCAAGCTGGCCGAGACGATTTGGTGACTACCTGGGACAGTTTGGCAGCTTGCAAATAACCCATGTTTCTCAGTCATTTCCCCCTTGGTCAGGAAGCAAAGCAGATGCACGAATGCATATCAGTTATACCAAGACATACATTTTTTTCCCATACTTGAACTCAGGACTTGAGATGCATCTTAGAGTCAACGATGTATTTGTCTTTTGTCCAGCTACGGTCTGCTCCCCTGAGCTGCTCTTAGAAATAATAGTCTGAAAATTAGTGAGGTCTTAGAGTCCCTGTTAAGCAGCAAATGGTCACAGCGGTGTCACATGCTATGTTCCCTATCTACAGGAAGTGGGCTTTGGGAACTTGGCAGAGGCAGCGGGTGTAGGGGAGCCGAGTCCTGCAGTGTGGGTCATGTCCGGGCTTGTTTGCGTCCCTTTGTTGCTCTCCCCAACCCCCCTTCTTTGGTTGTCGGGCTCGGGTATTCATTTGAGATCCTGGGTGAGGTGCCTCTTCCTTGCCCCTTTGGGTATCTTTGCCCCCTCCGTGGCCATGTTGGCTCCTGAGCTGATGGTCCAATGTAAAGACAAGAAGGAGCCTGAGAGGATTGGTGAGGGAACACCAGTCACAGGCAGCATGGGGAGCTCACTGTGAAAGCCGGTGACGCGCCCCACCCCGGAGTTTTAGGGTTGCAAGAGTGAACAGAGGAATCGGGAGGCCGCGCATGCAGACCGCGGAAGGACTCGGGGCTTGCACATGTTCCCAGTATGCCAGAGGGTCCTGCACTCCAGCTCCTGACACTCTCCTCCCTCGTCTCTGGGCACTGCCCCTTCCCCCTGTTGTCCCCTGCACCTTGCTTTTCCTACTGCAGTGTGACAAGGGTTCTTATTAAGTGGCCCTTGCTCAAGCACCCCCAAACAGAACACCATGCCTTTTCTCGCTGTTACTATCTCCCTGGGCTGTCACTCTTCCCATATTTGGCCGACACCTGTTCCTCTCCCGCATCTAAGCATATAATGTTCCTTTTTTTGACACTTCCATCTAAGTTCAGGCCCCTGTCAGAGAACCTGCTTTTCAGCACACCCTCACAATGTCCATTGTGAGTATATTCACTTGTCTCTTCCCTGCTTTTCTAACCAGACTGTAAGCTCCACATGGACAGTGGGTGCTATTTTTTTTTAAATCTATTTTTTGGGTTGTGCACAGCGGGAAGGGCATCTGCCTTGCAAGCAGTCGATTTGGGTTCGATTCCTCCATCCCTCTCAGAGTGCCCAGCAAACTACTGAGAGTATCACACCCACACGGTAAAGCCTGGGAAGCTACCCCTGACATATTGGATATGCCAAAAGCAGTAACAACAAGTCTCACAATGGAGACGTTACTGGTGCCTGCTTGAGCAAATCAATGAACAACGGGAGGACAGTGCTACAGAACAGTGCTATTTTTTGGGTTGGCCATACATGGTTGTGCTCAGGGCTTACTCCTGACTCTGCACTCAAGACTCACTTCTGCTGGGACTCGGGGGACCTCATGCAGTGCTAAAACTCACACTTGGGGCAAGCACTGTGGCCATTGTACTGTCTTTCTGGTCCAGGCCTCTTGCAGGCCTCTTTCTGGTCCAGGCTCGCTAGCTGGCACCGCGCACACTGACCTGCTTAGACAAATGTATCCATGGTCCGAAATGATTTGGTGACGTACTTGGTTCCAGGGGCTCCCTTGGCATTTTTCTTGTTTACTTAAACTTGGAAACATCTTCAGGAAGCTGAAGTGTTTCCTCCCAGAGTTATTTTGAAATTCAGCAAGGCGCAGCAAATAATTGAGTCTCAGTCACACAAAGGGATCATCTGCCATCTGCGGTCCTGGTGGTGGTCTGAGATTCCTTCTTGTTTTGATGGGGTGAAAGGGATTAGCCTTGGCTGTGGGGCAGCAGCCTAGGTGACGCATCTGGATCTGTGACCTGTTGAGCCTGGAACAGCTGGGACTTCAAAGGTTGTCAGACTAGGGGCCTGGCACTGAGTAGTGTAGACGTGGAGGTTTAAATTCGAGTCACTTACGCATCATTGCTCTCCCACCTTTCAACATCTGCATGTGGGAACGTGTGCATGATCACCAGTCCTTACCAACGCAGCTCACCAGTGGTCTCCAGCCTCGGTTGCCCCCTGTAGACTGGCCCTAGCCATCCACGGAGCCCTGGTCGAAGACCATCGATTTACATAGTTAAGTAGAATTAAAACATAAGTAAATTGGGCTGGAGTCATAGCACAGCATGTAGGGCATTTGCCTTGCCCACGGCCAACCCAGGTTTAATTCCCAGCATCCCATAAGGTCCCCTGAGCACTGCCAG
Source organism: Sorex fumeus (assembly GCF_029834395.1). Lineage (NCBI taxonomy): Eukaryota > Metazoa > Chordata > Mammalia > Eulipotyphla > Soricidae > Sorex > Sorex fumeus. Next base: position 6,580,726 of record NW_026606186.1, read on the forward strand.
GAGTAATTCCTGAGTGCATGAGCCAGGAGTAATTCCTGTGCATCACCGGGTGTGACCCCCACCCCCAAAAAATCCATAAGCAGATCAGTAATAGAGGGAGAAATGGGGGCAAAGGAGAAGGAAGGAAGGGTCTTAGAGCAACTATTTGAGGGAAAGCCACCAAAAGGTGGGCCAGAAGTGGAATGGAGCAAGAAGGCCAGACTGGCGTCTTTCTGGGTGCTGCACCCCTTCAAGCACTGGGCATTTGGGTTTGAGTGTGACTAAAACACCAGCAAAGGTTGGGCTGGATAGTACAGTAGGTAGGGCCTTTGCCTTGCATATGGCCGACCTGGGTTTGATTCCCAGTATTCCATATGGTCCCCCGAGCACCACCAGGAGTAATTTCTGAGTGCATGAGCCAGGAGTAACCTCTGTGCATCACCGGGTATGACCCCAAAATAAAAAATAATTAATTGAAAACATGGTGCTTTGAAAGATCTGTATGCAGAATGACACTGCACGCAGAATTACCCTCAGATTGGGGAGCACTCAACGATGTAGAGGCTGCAGATTCACTAGCAGGAGTGAACACTTTGTTCACCAGAGCTCCAGCAAAGTCCATCCCGCCTCTGAGGAATTCCTGTGTGGAGTTGTGGGTGTTGATTGAATTTGCTGGGTTATGTGATGTGCCCAGGAACTCTCTATTTGGGGTTGGCAAACTTGAGACCCAGGTTCTGCCTGGGTTGGTTTTCATATGGCCTTCAAATTAAGATGATTCTTTCTTTACTATTTTTCTTCTTCAGAGAGTTGTTAGAAAACAGAGATAAAACCTCAGAGAAGTTGGCAATAGACCTAAGTGACCCACAAATGATTGAAATATTCGCTTTCTGGCCCTGTTGGAGAAAACATTTGCTGGTCATTTGTAAGTTGTACTCGAAGTGAACCAAAAATTTCACAGGAAAATATCAATTCTGCAGTTCCAGAATGTCCTGTGTGTCTTTGGTGTTGAATTGTGAGACCCCATTTCGACTGATACGTAAGCAAATGTGATTGAAAACGCCTATCTTGGCTTGGCAGAAAGGTTGGGGGATGAATATTGTCAGTGGTGGGTGACATCTCAGACTAGTTTTGGATGGTATTTCATCCCGTTCTGCTGCCACTGCTATGTTTAAGGAAATTTTAGGCAGTCTCAGGTGAGCCCCATCTTGTTAGAACCAGAGATGTAAAGTTAAACAGGTAACCCTCAAAGAGAACTCCTTTTTGCAAAAGATTCAAAGCCTAGAGTGTTCGATATGAGAAAACCATTTGAATTGTATATGTTTTAAAATTTCCTTATGTCTCCCTTGTCCTGTATCTTTGTAACAAGCAACCATCGATTTTGTCTAACTTTCTTCACTTCTGAATCATCCTGCTACCTTTTCATCAGGACCTCCAAGTTTTGCAGTCTGCAGTTAGAGCCGTGTCAGGGAACAGTTTTCCTGGGAGAGGGTGTTCAGTGAGACCTGTTTAATCAGTTGCTTAATTCTCCCCCAACTCCCACCCCCCCCCCCCCGCCCAAAAAAACCCCAACAAATCAGATAGTCACGTCTTGATTTCCATCCTCCTATCCTCTGCTTGCAGTGTGCTTGACTGTGGCTAATATCCTCGGTTTGCGGACAGATAAAGGCAATTATCCCCACCCCAGCCCCCATTTTCCTCGATGATTCTTGCACGAGAACTGAGCAGCACCAGGTTAGATACATCCGCAGCCTCTGATACCGTTTCTCCGAGGAGGCTGCGAGCCTTGATTAATGTGCCTTGTTAACTGATGATTTCAGTTCCATACTGGACGTGCTGGAATCATTTGTATAAACCAAGCCGTACAGATTCCTTATTTTAGCACTAAGACTTACAAAGGCTTCTTTTAGCAGCCTTTAATTTTGTACTTATGTATGTGCCATAGCCTGTGGCTGTGATAGCTACTGTGAATCTCCAGTTGCTTGGGGATGAAAGGAGGAGGCAGCTGGAAACTCGGCAGCTACATCTCGCTGTCTACCTAGAGAAGGCCTTGATTTCAAGTTTATCTAAACAAGCTCGACTAATCCCAACTATCTAGGGGGATCCACTGTCAAAACAAGCAGCGTGGCCCCGAGGCAAACACAGCTCTACAGAAATGAAGGCTGGGGCTTCCAATACTCCGATGACTGCATTCTGGAGGCCTTTTTCCCCCCTGAAAGAGGGTAAGAGAGGTAGCATTTGCATAATGCCTTTTCATTGGGAACTTTTGGAAAGCTGACAGACCTCCAGCTTATAGATCTGTAGCCACAATACAGAGTCTATAGGAGAATCCTTGAATGACCTAACCATATTGAAAGAAAATATAAAAGCGTCCAAGTATAGCCAAGTGAGAGAGGAAAAGAGGCTGATGCATTGTCTAACATCTGCTGTACTTCTCGTTAGTTTTGTTCTTTGCTATTCTGTGTGGACTTTGGAGAAGCCTAAGACAGCCTAACATGAATCCTATAATCTTCCTTCTGAATATTTATGTAGTGCTTCTAAGCTGTCCTTTGCGTCTTCCTACTTCCCCCTCATTTTCGTGCTCTCAAATGAGGCCAACATTTCAAAAGCTAAATAAATGTTTGTGAATGTTTATAAAAGATTTGCATACATTTGTCCTTGTCTGACAAAGATCACTTTTTACTTATGCCAGGTCTGGGGGGGTTAGGGGGAGGGGATTTTTCCTTTCTTCTTCTTCTTCTTCTTTTTTTTTTAAGGTTTTGGTGCTTGTCTTGAACAACAAAGTCCTGCACCCCAGAACAATGATTGCTGATTAAGTGGGTATGCAGTCTCCACTGAATAGACTTTCAAGATACCCGGTGAAAGCCCCCATCATTGGAGGGCTGAATTATAGAATTTAGAAAATGTTATCAGAAGTACACATTGAAATCAATTTTTTAGTGCTATATCATTAGGTAAGACAAAGAGTTCTTACAAGTTAAAAGCATGACCACCCAGGGTTTTAAACGTGTCCCCTGTATCAATTTTAATAGCGAGAAGGTTTTAGTAACTCAGAATGGCACTTCTCTTTCCTGTGGCTGAACGTATTTAATAGAAATCTTAGACCCACAGGTTCTTTCTGGAAGCTGTTTGTCTCTCAGTTCTACACGCAAATATGTTTGCCAGGGTGGTGATCTGAGGAAAGAGAACAGACAGTCCTCTAAGACCTGTGAAGGCGCAATAATATACTGGGAAGATATAGACTGCATGAAATAACTGCTCGGCTTAATTACCTCACAGACACCACACACACACACACACACACACACACACACACACACACACACACACACACACACTCTGCTCAGACACTCATGTTGCTGCGGTGTTTGCTGAGTTCGTTTATCTTTTAAAATGAGAATAGGTTTGGAAGGGGTGGCAGGGGATGTTGTGGGAAGAGGTGCTAATTTAGTTCAGAAATATTTGAAGATTGGCAGCAGAGAGAGGTAACAGCCGGTTCTGTTAGTCCTTTGGTTGTATTGGTTTAGAGGTTTAAGTTGTCATTAAGGCACAAACTAGAGCCACTTCTCTGACAGAGTTTTTATCACATCTGCTCGGCTGGCGTCCCCAGAGGAGTCGCGGCGAGCAGTGAATTCAGCCCGGGCCCATTATCGACTGCTTTCTCGTGTGTTAGAAAAGGCCGGAGACCTGGGGGAGGCTCGGAGCCTCCTCCCGTGTAATGCCAAAGTCAGACTGGAAGGCCTGGCGGCAGGAAGCTTTGGCCTTGGGGTGTGAATTCTAAGAAATAGAGGCACAATTAAGTTTAAAAAATTCAAGGACTTTGAGCTTAATAATGAAAGAGTTTTTTTTTTTTCCTAGACTAATGTTAGTAGAAAAGTTGTCCATCTGTGCACATTTTTGTGTGCATTGAAAATGTTTAAAAGCTGACAGCTTTTAATATGCTTACTAAATAGTATTTCTATCAGTGCTCTTTTTTTCTTTTTTTTAAGTATTTCCTGAGGGCCAGTTTGTTCTTCAGTGAAATCCTGTCTGCAGTGTCACCATGGACCCCTTCTCTTTTGGGAGCCCGCCAGTATCTATCTCCTTCTGACCTCCCCCCACACCTGTTCACCCTCCACCACCTTCCTTTTAGATCTGTTGGTGTCATCAGTGCCCCCAAATGAACAAGGCGAACTGTTTTAGGGTGATCGCATTAACTCTGCTGTCATGGGAGGCTCATCCACGGAATCCCCACACACCGTTTGTTTGTTGGGAAGTACTTGAGACACAGAGCAAGACATTTATTGGTGATTACTGGGCCCTACGAAAGTATAGTCCTTTCATTTTCAACCTCTTTTGTGGAGTATTTAAAGCAGAGGATGTCTTATAATATTGTAATCGGAAAGCAAATTTGAGATATTTGAAGAAAGGAAAGGATGCAAAGGATGATGGTGTTTTTTTCTTTTCTTTTATGGTCTGATTTTTTTAACTTCAGATAGGAAAGTACTTTTTAGAAGAAGCTCTCTTGCTGTTATCAGAAGTTGACTTATTGTGATTAGTGTCCTTGACCATTTAGATGTAAAATTTATATAAAACATGCTATAGCTATGACGGAGTTCTACTTATTGTATTTTTATCTTTGAAATCACAACCCTGAATGCGTATTTTAAGATCTTCTAAAAATTAGTATAATTTTTATACACATAATTCAAGATTAACTAAAGTTTGTACAGTAAACTGGGAGTAAATATTGAAATATCCCAAAGAAAGGCAGGCGACTCTAGTCTGAGCAGCGTTGTTGGGAACGCGACCCAGCTTTTATGTGAGGGTGTTGAAAAGCCTGCCTGTAAAATCCCTCATTGAAAGCTTTCTCTCACTGGGAAAACAAAACCTCCCCCAAAAAGTTTGCTTGTAACCATCATATGGATTTTGGATTTAATTTGACATTTATAATGAAGGAAGGAAGAAAGAATTTATAATTCCTGCTTTTATATTTAGGGAATTTTTGATCAACATTCTTGAACTTGGTGCTAATTAGGCTTCCAAGAACATCTTGCGATTCTGTTGTGCCCTTCCTAACTAGAAGTATTAAGACCGGAGTTTGAGTTTGCTTTCACTTGGAGACCCCGGTTCTAACTTGGAATGGCTGAAGATGGAAATTGTGTTCGTTTTTCGTATGTTTGGATTTTGCACGCGTTCTGTTTTTTAACGTTTGAATTGGAATTTCAAGATCATCCATCAAAGGCTTTTCTTTCACGTCCGCTGCAGTGATCTCAGCGGCAGGACTAGACGGTCAGCATTTCCCTCATGCTCTGAGGATGTTTTAAATGCTGCAATCGAGGGTTTTGGGCGCCTGAGTGCCCCTGATCTTTACATCACACATCTATATTTTGAAATGAACAAATAAATGAGGTACAAGAAACCCAGAAAAACATTCTCTCAGTGTTCCCCCCCCCCACTCCCCCTCCTTCCCTCTCCTTGGACAAAGGTAGATTGCACGGGCTTTCCCAGCAAGGTACAAAGAGGCTGAACATATCTTAAAACACACACATTCATTCAGGCCAGAGCTGATCTTTCCTTTACTTAAATGTTTTCCTGCACACATTTTTGTTTTCTTTTGAACTATTAAGAACATGCCTCTTTGCCCAATGTTCGGTAACCCCAGTGGACATTATAATCAGCCTGCGCTTTTGTCTTTCAGATGGCACTGATTTCTGGGGGGGAGGGGGGGGCGCGGGCAGTGGAGGTCTGCATCTGACTGTCAGTTATTTTCATCTGCCAAATACAACTAATTTTTGTTTACAGGTTTCAGTGCAGCAATGAAAACAAAGTCTTTGACATCTGAACCCATGGCGATTGTGGGATCTCTTCTACTCCCCGAGCCTGCATCCTAAATTTAGGGTGAATTGGTTTAGCCTTCTCATCATTAATAATTCCAGTTAATTGCAATGCCTTTACTCTTCCATGTTTTGCTTCTCGATTGCAATCTATTGCTACTAATACGGTAAATTCAAAAAATATGACCAGGTTTTTAAGGAAAGGGTTCCATTTTAGCAGAGCACTCTCTACCTTTTCTTTTCTAAGATTGGAGTGTATTCTTCTGATGGGCCTTCTAAGCTCACTGGGAATTCACACTGGGTAAAAGGAATCCAAAGACAATGGAGACATGAACCTTGAATTCACTTGTGATTGTGTGTGTGTTTTGTGTGTGTGTGTGTGTGTGTGTGTGTGTCACGTGTGTGGGGTAGGAGGAAGCATACCTGGCTTGTAGAGCCAGGAATAAAGGGATCACACCTCACTCCTGGCAGGGCTCTGGGGACCAGGTGTAGGTGCAGGGGTTGAACCCAGGTCAGCCACAATACAAGGCAAACACCCTACCCACTGTGCTATCTCTCTGTCCCTTAGATTTTTATTTGCAAGAAAATGCAGCACGAGATGGTGTGGTCTCCTATTTTGCTTCCTCTCTGGCACTCAGTGTTTCCTTGTAGGCAGATTGTTGTAGATGTTGCATTTGATTCCCCTACATGGTGCAGTCTGCTGTTTAATACATGCACAGCCCAAAGGGTTATGCCGCCATCTTCCCTTGTGCTCCCCCTGCCTCCTATGCACTCCTTCTTCCCACATGAAGTATGTATTTTGCTATCAAGGAAGGCCCTTTTGGAAACTGCCTATTTCATAAATTGCCTGGTGACACAAAGGGGTTGAATGCTGTATGCTTGTCTCATTTATTTTGAAAACTTTGCTCCTGAACTCACCTTAATCAATGAGCTCAGTGTTGTCTCCAATAAGTTATGTGGTGAATCTATTGATTGGGAGGGATTTTAGAAAACCGTCTGGGGTTTATAATGTCAGCAGCATTTTGATTATGAAAGGAGTTGGAACCTGGGGACCTGGAACCAGGTGGCGAATGTCCTAAAGCCAGTGGTGACATGGTGGACTGATTTCCTCCTGGGACCCAGTTCATGCCCTGCACTTTAACTGCGGCGACTTGCTTCTCTAGATTCACGTTGTAATTCTATTTTATTTTTGCTCATTAAAATGTTAAAAAAAATCAAACTGTACATAAAGAGATTTGTGAAAATATAAACTTGGGAATTGATCTGGAGAGCTGGCAGGAGCTCCCCCACCTCCTGCCTTAGCAATGAGATCATTTGCATTTCATCAGCTGCACTGTATCTTGAAGATCTGATTTATATGGCAGTGGCTGAGGTTGGTTGCCTGAGAGAGCTTGTGTAGGCTAGAGAAAGAGGGGAGTAAAACAGGAAAATTACTATCTCCAAGGAAGTTAGTTCCCTTGCCAAAACTATAGGTTCCAGGAAGAAAAAAACAGGGGGTTGTTAATGCACTTTTTCTTTCAGCAAAAGTTAATATTGAAGCAGCCTGCTATCAATAGAATGCTTTAAGCATATGTAAATCAGCATTTGCAAGCCCCTTCTCCTGGAGCTGGTTACCTTTCATATTCAGTTAGTGGTGGTTTTTCTTTGGAAAGGTAGTTAAATGTTTGTACATCGGGAAAATACCAGCATGAAGACATTTGGTTTTATTTCAGCAACTTTTATGTATGAGAAGCTCTGCTCCATTTTCCCTTCTTCTTCTTTTTTTTCTTTTGTTCTCTACTTCCCAAACTAAGAAGTCATTTTTTTTCTTCCAGAATTGATTTTTTTTTTTAGTTGTGGTTGAGATAATGTGTGAATATACCTACCACTGAGTAGATGCTCATTTTGGTCTTCTTCTCTGACAGCGCTTCACTGTCTTGTTTGACTAAAATTGGAATATTAAGCTCTTCTAATATTGCAAACATGAAGAAACAGATTGTAATGCACAAACACGGACCTATGTTTGCCTCTTTTTCCTCCTCCTTCTCCTCCCTTCCTCCTCCCCCTTGCTTAATTAGACTTACCACTCTTTTCTTGGGTAAGAAGGTAGGCTCCTGGGAAGGGAGTTGTACTCAACTTAAGTTGGGTGTTTTGATGTTTGTTCTAATAGTATCTGACAGGCAAGTTCATGGTTGGTTATTACTTTTGACATTGAAAACTGATAGCTAGTTGCTATAGTGTAGTGAGTAATAAGTTGGGCATATTAGATGCCTTTGACTCTGCTTTAGAGCACAATGCTTTTTCATAGCCATGGGGGTCCTTTCTCTAAAAAAATTTTGAGGTCTTTTGGCAGTTCCACTCCAACACAGACAAGAGAAGCATTTCTACACCTGTAACTCAGAGGGGCAAAGGAAAGCTGTCTTTGCAACTCATGTGGCCAGAGAGGGAGCAGCTGGTACTGGGTTTCAAAGAATGTTTGGTTCGTTTATATACAGAGCTCAAGAGAAGCTTGGTGGTATTGGAAGCTTGAAGTAAATGGAAATTTGTGAGAATTTTTTTTCGGGCAGGGTGAAGCATGTAAGTCATGAGAGTTGTGTATGTGAGTTAGAGTACATTTTATAGTTAAAATGCAGACATTATTAAAATGACTTCTATGATCTCTCTCCCATTATTTGCCTCATAATAACACTCTGTTCCGATAAGTTGCTTATGTTTTTGCTTCTGTTTATCAGCTAGTGCAGTTTGTTGAAATATTTTAAAATATTTAAATTTTAAAAGATGATACGGAGTTTTGAGTGCCACATGAGGACATTAGTGTATTGGTAATGCCTCTTGGAAAATGTGGAGGTATTCTTATCCACTCTTTCAGTTTTTAGCATCCTGCTCATGTGCTCATTCATGACATGCCTTAACAGGGCTGTGATATACATAGTTCCAGTCCAGACCAATATTAAAACCTAGGATATGCCCAATTGAATTATGTAGGCAGGATATGCTCTGCCAGAGCAAGTCAATGTGTTTTCTGCTTCATTGAATGGGTTATTAGATTGATGTGGTTTATTTCTTGAATGATAGAACTGGTTTTAAAAATAAATGAAGCGAGAAGCATCCATTCAGTTAGCATTGATAATTCATTATTATTGGTTAGAGAAAGTGCTACATTTGTAAACTGATCTTTAATTTATCACTTGAATGAGGACTTGCAACGTGCAGGTTTGTTTTAATTCGAACCAGCTTCTCAGTGACAAAAAAGTGTGTTCTTCATTTTTGTCTTGAAGTTGAGATTTTTCAGTAGTTAAATGCAGGAAAGGACACTTAAACAAAAGTTATAACATCGGTCTTGAACTTATGAGAGGCAGTAACTGTGGGAAATGTGCGATTAAAGGAAGTCAAGTTAGAGGGTATTTCTGTGAAGGAAACAATTATTGTTTGTGAATTTATTGTGTATGTGTTTAGCTTTGTGTCTATATGTTTCATTCCTAATGAAACGTGTCTATTAGGAAAACATCATCACAGTTAGATTGTGCTGTATGTATTAATTTTCTTAATTTAAGAAAGTTGTATTCTGAATAATTCTTTGAACTGTCACTCTGCTTTTTGTCATACTCTTGTGTATACTTCTCTTGAATAATGTACATGTTGTGTGTACTCACATATTTATAAAAAGACACGCACTGTTGTAGTTTGCTTTGGATTGTCATAAAATACAAGCAGGTAAGTGTGTCCGGTTATGAGAATGGCATTTAACTAAAAATAGTGTTCCTTAAAACTGCGTAATTTGGTCACAAAATGAATTTATGCCAGAAATGGCAATCTCTTTTAAAGCAAGTAAATGAAGTTTGAAACTCTTGAAACAATGTGGTTGATAACGTCCAGGGACAGTCATCTTCAAGTTGGCTTTTTATTCGGCTTATGATTTGGCCTATTGAAGTCGGGAAGCCTTGTCTAATCCTGGCCCCCTCTGTTCCTAGGTAACAGGCGAAACCGGTGCCAGCAACAGCGGCCCTGCCAGGCCAAACCCATGTGGCTCGGTGTTATTCACTCTGATCCATATGGTCAGGCTGGAGACGGTCCCTAGAGGGGTGTTAACACTCGGCAGCCCTGCCACCTCCCGCCCCTTGGAGCCTTCCTGCTCGGCTCCCGCTGCTTGCCCATGTGTGATTCTTGATTAATTTTTCATTTTTAATGAAGTTTGATCATGTTTATTATTCCTCATGATTGACTGCCTGGTACTCCTCCCATGTAATTGATAAAGCCCATATTTCTTCATCTGTCTCCCCATTCTTTAGGATGAAGTTGCCTGATTGTTTGCTGTGCTTAATGTTAGATTTATTGGTCCCATTAGATGTGTAAATTCTCTCTCTTTCTCTCCACAGGAAGTTCTACAGACCTTGACCAAGTTTTGCTTCCCCTTCTATGTGGACAGGTAGTGTCAGATTTTTAAACTTTACTTGAAAAAAAAAGTTGATGAAACTGCTAGGGAAAAATAGAAAACCATACCATTCTTAATAACCTGTCTATTGAAAACACTGACATTCCCAGTACCATTGCAGCATTCTCTTTTCCTGGGGGGTCTTACTGGCATTATCAAAAAGTTTGAAACATAAAGTTTTGAATCAGTTTATGAGATGCATTTTTGCAGGACATTTAATTTTTTTAAAATTTTGATTATCATATTTAAACCATGATTAAGAATGGTTGGTGTTTAATCTAGTGTTACATGCTTGTCATTTAAAGCTGAGATTTTTGTTGTTTAAACATAAATATTTTTGACTTAACCAAGTAACATTACCTGACTCCATTGCCTACAAGTGTTACCAAGACCACAGTTTTCCTAGATAGTAACAGAACATTTAAGTTCGTATGTGCCAGTCTTTTCTGAGGGTGTTCAGCTAATTGAAAGGTAGGTTACTCAGTGGTGTCCTGAATTTTATGTAGGTGGCTAAGAATGGTATTTCTGGATTAAATAAACATAGTCAATAGGCTTCCAGACTAATCAATACAAAATTATCTAAATATTTCCTTGGTATTTGCATTATGAGAAACTGGTTCACATAAGAATTCTAAAATAATTAAAATGGTTTGAGGGTTAAAATTCTTTTAGAATTCAGGTTTTAAGGTGCTTGCCCTGCACATAACCAATCTGATTTGATCCCTGGCTTCTCATATGATCCCCAAGCATCACTAGGAGTAATCTCTGAGCACCTCTGAGTATGGCCCTAAATCTAAATAAATGAGTACTATTGACCACTCGTAACAAGTTTAGAAAAGTTTTTTCTTTATAAAACTGTAATTTACCAGCAATATTAGCAAACTGACAACACTTAATTTTGTTTTTAAGAAATGTCTGGTTTTCAGTTTTACAATTAAAGTGTATTACTTTTGTGACCATGTTTTGATCTGCATGAATTGTATCTTAATGAAGAATTGAGTGATGAAACTATCCATACATTATGCCTCAGGCCTCTACTTGGTAGGGACAGATCTTAGAGGACGCCTTTATATGTAGTAAGTACCATGAGTATGTTTCATTGAAGCAATAAAGTATGTTTATGTCCAGGAAGGTGCAGTCAAGTATATTACTGTACTCAAACGAGGCAGGCCTGAAAGATGGAATATTTCACAGTGTTTGTGGAAGTAGGCTAGTTAGGTCTTTTCTTCATGTCATAGTAAGTAATGCCCTCATTTATTTGGGATAAACCTAGGTTTGGTAGCCAACACAGTTTAAAAGTACTCAAAAAGCAAAAGGAGTATAAAAAGGCAGCTCTAGGTTGTTGCCAGCCACATCTGCTTACTATTTTCCTGGGTCTAACATGTTATTTATTTATTTATTTTTAATTTTTTTTTTTATTTTGCTTTTTGGGTCACACCTGGCGACGCACAGGGGTTACTCCTGGCTCTGCACTCAGGAGTTACTCCTGGCTGTGCTCAGGGGACCATATGGGATGCTGGGAATTGAACCCGGGTCAGCCGCGTGCAAGGCAAACTCCCTGCCCACTGTGCCATCACTCCAGCCCCCTTAAATTTTTATTAAAGAACCATGGTTTACAAAGTTATTGATAGTTGTGTTCTAGGCATTCAATAATTCTACACCAATCCCTCCACCAGCATCAACTTCCCTCCACCAGTGTTCCCAGATTCCCTTCCCATTCCAACCCCCACACCACCCCCAAACTATCAACTTGACAGGCTTATTTACAGTGTTTCACTAGTAGCCGCTTAGATCTCATGTTTTTGGTTTCGTTTTGAGTGTATGACTATACCCTTCACTCATGCTACCACGAGTATCTTGCCCGCAGAGCAAAGCCTGGCAAGCTACCCGTGATGTATTCCATATGCCAGACACAGTAACAATTGTCACAATGGAGACGTTACTGGGCCTGCTCGAGCAAATTGATGAACAACGGGAGGACAGTGACAGCGACACACATATCACGGTGGCCTGATGCCTGTTAACCCATTACTTTTTCTTGTCTTCTTCCCCCCCCCACCCCCCGATTTCTGTCCTTCTCTGTCTCTTCTCTAACAATGGGGTCGAGCATTATTTAAGCATCCCTCATTTATTACAGTACATTTCCTCATCCAGTATTCTGTGTTCTACAGATAAGTGAGATCACTTCACACAACATGGTACCTTCCAGTTTCAACCACGTTGTAGTGAATTACATGATTTCATTGTTCCTTGCTGCTGCATAGTATTCCATTGTATGTTTATACCACATCTTTGTAATCCATTCATCTGTCACTGGACACTGGGATTGATTCCAGATCTTAGCTATTGTACTGAGTGCAGTGATGAATAATGGTATGCATATGTCCTCTTGAGAGAGTGTTTTCATATCCTGGGGATAGATGCCCAAAAGTGGAATTGCTGGGTCATGGCAGTTCAACTCTAAGTTTACTGAGAACTCTCTATACTGTTTTCCGCTGGGCTTGTACCAGACAACATTCCCACAAGCATTGGATAAGAGTTCCTTTTTCACCACATTCCCACCAACACAGATTGTTCCTACTATTTTTGATATGTGCCTTTCTCACTGGTGTGAGATGGTATCTCATTGTCGTCTTGATTTGGATTTATCTGATGATAAGTGAGGCTGAGCGTTTTTTCATGTGCCTACTAGCCATCTGCCTGTCTTCCTTTGAGAAGTGTCTACTCATTTCCTCTCCCCATTTGTTGTTGATAGGGTTTTTTGAGTTTCTTTTTGCTGATCTTTAAGAGTATTTTATATATCCTGTATCTCAAGCCTTTATTTGATGTGTTGACTGCAAATATTTTTTCCCCATTCGGTTAGCTGCCTTTTAGTTTTAACCCATGTTTTTGTGTGTTTAATTTGCTATGCCAAAGTTCTTTAACTTTATGTTGTTACATTTGTTTATTTTTGTTGTAGTTGCCTTTGATATCAGATCACTGAAGGCACCTTTAAGGTCCAAATCTTGAAGTTTTTTGCCCATATTTTTCATTATACTTTATAGTTTCTGATTGAATCTCAACGTCTGTGATCTGCTTTGAATTGACTTTTGTGTGAGGTGAAAGGTATGGATCCAGCTTTACTTTCTCACATGTAGTTATCCAACTTTTAACCATTGTTGAAAAAGCTATCTTTACACCATTTTATGTTCTCAGTTCCTTTATTGAAAATTAACTGCCCATATATATGGGCTTTTGTCACAGGGTATTCGATTTTGACCCATTGATCAGAGGGTGCATCTTTATTCCAATACCATGCAGTTTTGATCACTATAGCTTTATAATATAGTTCCAAATTAAGCTATGAAATACCCCCAATTTATTATTTTTCATTATAGTTCTGACTAGTCACAGTTTTTTCGGAGACCATGCAGATTTTATTACTAATTTTTCTAGATTCTGGAAGAATGTTATCTAAATCTGGATGGGGATTGTATTGAATCTTTATAATAGATAGGATAGTAATCTTGATTGTTCCAATTCGTGGCATGCGGTATTTTTCCAGAGCTGTTCATGATTGGGTTCAGTCATACAGTTATCCAATACCCATCCCTTCACCAGTGTACATTTCCCACCACCAATGTGCCCTGTTTCACTCCTGCCATCCCCAAACACTCTCTTTCCCCCCTCCTCCCTACCCCTACCCAGCCTGCCTCTGTGGCAGGCATTTTTCTTCTTTCTGTTTCTCCTTTTGTGCATTATTGTTTGCAGTACAGGTACTAAGAGGTCATTGTGTTTGTGTTCAGAGTGTTCAGTATTTTTATTGAGAAGGTAAGGCTGGAATAGCTTTTTCAGCTGTGTGCCTGCTTTGGGTGTGGATGTGACTGTCAAGGTTTCCAGAAGTACAGGGAGGTGGGGGAAGGTAGCCTCCCCCCACCCCCCACCCCCCCACACACACACACCCTGAGAAAGCCTGGAGATTTGCCTTGCTGTCTTGAGGTATGGGAATGTTTCCTTGATGTGTAAGTCTCATGTATCCTGTGTCTGACTGACAATATGTTTTCTTGAAGTATGACATTGACTGTGGGTTTTTTTTTTCCTTTGTTCGCTTTTGGAATGTTCGAAGTTATATTTGCCTTCCGCAGACCTGAATTTTCAGCAGAATTTATCTCAGTGAGGTATGTCCCGAGGTGATAGAGTCCAGCTGGGGTCATCGTGGTGATTTTGGACTGTGGAAGCAAGAGAGCTCTGCTTGTGTGGGCATCAGGCTGACCTCCCCCCCATCTGATTTGCTCCAGTTTGTTCAGCTCTGCTCGGGTCCGAGATTAATTGTGACTTTGGGTCTCTTTCAAGATTTATTTATGGGTCTCTGAATCAAGGCCCATAAATGAGCTTGTTTGGCTGAGCTGGAGGTGGTTTGTGGGCATGGCTCCTACAAACCTAACTTTTGGAGATTTACAGATCAATTTCTCTGGAAACTTAGTCCTGAGTTGTTGGGGTCTGGCCAGAGGCACAGTGGCAATTTGGGGGTATCAGGAAGCCTGATGGTGTCATTAGGCTTCTGATGAACATGCCCGGAGGGTACAGGTTGACAGGCTGGCAGCACTGCACCCCGCCTTTATCTCTTTCTTAAGTGATTAAAGTTATCACGGGAGAGATCTCCCATGTCTTTTGTTTAACTGACTCCAGATACCTGATGTTTCTGGATACTCTTAAATGGGATGGATTTCTTGATTGCTTTTTCCTCTGCTTCATTCTTTGTATATTTAATAATGCGACTGACTTTTGTGAATTGACTTTATACCTGGACACATTGCTATACTGGTTTATTGTTATTAGGAGATTTTTTTTGTAGACTCTTTAGGGTCTTCTATGTATATTATTATGTCATCTGTAAATAGTGATAGTTTGAGTCCTTCTTTTCCAATTTTTTTGGGGGCATCAAATTTGGATCCCTCTGATTTGTTTCTCTTGTCTGATTGCCTTAGCTAGGGTTTCTAATAACATAAAATATTAGTTTTGAAACTATTCAAACATTGTGGATTTCTGAAATCCTGGTCCCAAGGATGTTTCAGTTAATAGGTTGATGTACCAAATTAATTAGCTTACTTATAACCTCTAAAATAGGAAGGAAGTTGGGTTTCGCTTGGAGACACTTAATGCAAGTCTCACATTTATATATATGAATAAAGAATCTCAGTCACTTCTAAAATATATTACAAATGATGGCAAGGACATACTTATACAAATTAGTGAAACTTAAGTGTTTTGAAACTGTGATTAGGCGGTTGACAAGGAAAAATAAGGAAACTATTTTTATATAGTGGGTTTGATCTTGGGCATTAATAGTCCACCAAGGATTGCTGGGAGCAACTATATATATATATATGTATATATATGTATATATATATATATATACATACATACAGGGCTGGAGCGATAGCACAGCGGGTAGGGCGTTCGCCTTACAAGTGGCCAACATGGCCGACCCGAGTTCGATTCCTCCACCCCTCTCGGAGAGCCCGGCAAGCTACAGAGAGTATCTCGCCTGCACGGCAGAGCCTGGCAAGCTCCCCGTGACGTATTCGATATGCCAGACACAGTAACAACAAAGTCTCCAATGGAGACGTCACTGGGCCCGCTCGAGCAAATCGACGATCAACGGGAGGGCCTTTACCTTTATATATACATACATACATAACATATACATACACACACACACCCCCCCACACACACACACATACTTTTTTTTCACCAAATGACTCAGAGCAGATATACCCCTTTATCAGTATATTCAAGTTCTGCCATGTTTTTCTTCTCATTTTATTATTTCACACCCCCTGTAGGTGTTGATAACTGTTATTGATATGGAAAATCCACTTTATTTGGAGGACTGTGTTTTTCTGAATGGGGGCTTTTAACCTTGGCACCTTTTAATGCAGAAGAGGTAATAAGAAATATATAATAAATTAAATGTTTATTTACAGTAAGTGCAATGGCTGTAGTGTCACTTTTTTCAAAAAGTAGTTTATCAGTAGCACTGTCAAATGGCATGCCTAGATTCTGAAGCCCATCATGGCCCCCACATATGTTTCTGTTTTTGTTTTGACTTAGAAAATGTCAGTGTGGAAGATGGATAACGCCCCAGGTGATTGTGTTTCAAAAACACAACAGCTTCCTGATTTTCCCAGTCTCAGTGCTTTTCTATGCCAGGCAGCAGCCCCAGAAGCGTCTGACATTTCTGGTCTCTATCAAGAGTCGGGTTTTCACAGCCATCTTCACATCACTTGTTAACATTGACATCTTGCTGTCTCTTGTGTTGTGTTCAGATTTTCCTTTCTGAAATCAGGACTTATGACAAATAAGAATCCTGGAAGCTCTTCAAAAGAAAATGCTTTCTCACGTATTATCTCATTTTATCCTTTTATCATAAGAGATGAAACAAGTGCTGTTACCTTGATGTGAAAACCAGTTTAAGGTCCTCCTGGGCTGCTGCACAAGTGCCACAGCTCCCTTCCTCAGAGCGGGGAGGAGGGGAGGGAGGGAAGGAGGAAGGGAGAGGGAAGGACAGAGGAAGGGTGGACAGAGAGAGTTCATGTTTGGTGTTTGTGTTCCTAGCTGATAGCAGCCACTCTGCTGGGTATTTCTACATAAATACTTTATTTACAGAATAGCTAAGAGCAGTTCAGAGTATGTGACTTTATGTTGGGTCATCAGGAAGTGGTCATAAGGGCCGGAGAGATAGCACAGCTGGTAGGGCGTTTGCCTTGCACACAGCTGATCCAGGTTCAATCCCCAGCATCCCATATGGTCCCCCAGGCACCACCAGGAGTAATTCCTGAGTGCAGAGCCAGGAGTAACCCCCTCAGCATCACTGAGTGTGACCCAAAAAGCAAAAAACAAAAAAATAAAAAGGAAGTGGTCACAGAGCTGGGGCTCTGCGCTTCCTGGGTTTCTCGGTCTGGTCCAAGATATCTTAGAGAGACATTAAACAGTCAGTGTCCAAAGGTTAGTGAGGCCAGGGAAGGCCCAGGAAACTCCTTAGAATCAGTGAGATTTGCGCGAAGTCTGTGAGGAAACAGAAAGTGGGTAAGAAGGGGAGTACAAGGCAGCCTAACAGCTGTATGTGCCAAAGAGCAAAGCAGAGGAGAACTGAGTGAACCTCGAGATTATTCAGCCCAAAGGGACAGAGTTATGGTACAGCCAGGAAGGCTTTTGTCTTGCACGGTCCAACCCGTTTTTGATCCCTGGCATCTCATATGGTTGCCCAAGCAGCACCAGGAGTAATTCTTAAGTGCAGAGCCAAGAGTAACCTGGCTGAGCATTGCCGAGTATGACACCCCCCCCCCAAAAAAAAAAACCCAATCCTCCCCCCCCCCCCGCAAAAAAAAAATCAAGATGATCCAGTCCGAGCAGAGGGAGCCTGCTGGCGAGAGTGTGATGTGCCCGGGATAGTTTGGCCTCTGCCCATAGGAGACGACCCTCAAAGTGTATCCGAACAGACCACAGGATTTCACAGTTGCAATTGGTCTGCTTCAGTCACCCCATTTTACAGAAGAACGTGTAAGAAGCAAAGAAATGAAATGACCTGCTTATGGCCACATCTATGTAAATACAAGGCCAAGAAAGAAACGTTTTTACTCCTGGCCCAGCCTTATAGCCACCCTACACTGAACCTTTTGGTGGAGTTGGGTAGTGAAATGACAGACTGAGATGCCTGTCTCTCCTGCCCGAATTATTGTTTGGTTTTTGGTTTTGATTTTTGGGCCACACCTAGCTGTACTCAGGGGTTACTCCTGGTTCAGTGCTCGGAGATCACTCCTGGGGTGCTTGGGCGATTGTATGGCTTTGAACAAGGTCAGCCGCGTGCAAGGCAAGTACCCTGCCTGCTGTGCTATCTTTTTTTTTCTTTTTTTTTGGTCTTTTCTTAAATTTATTTATTTATTTATTTATTTTATGAAAGCAGTCTTTTTAAGGGCAAAAGCAAGCAAAATAGGAATCATGTCATTTCCCGTAGTGGTGCTCCTTCCTTGCCCTGGGTGGCCGGCACCTTACTTGAGCCCTCAGGAGCCTCTCTGGAAGATGGAAGTTCTATTCTTTCCCATGTCTGTGCTCCCCTGAAGCTGCATTGGGGTGAATTCTGCAGGCACAAATGGCCCTAGCAGAGACTGAAGTGGTGGCAGAGGTAGAGGTTCACGATTTAGGATACATTACAGCACACAGATATAAATATGGTTCCAGTGTCATTTGCCACCTTTTATGTACCTGTTCAGTGCCAGGCACTGTGCTGTTTTCCCCTGTGTTAAAGGTTACAATGCATTTGAAAGATTACCCTGTTCACGGTGCCTCATTTGTGGAATCAGACTCCGGTAGAATCCATCACTTGCCTGGGCTCCCACTGTTAATGAGAGACCCGCTTCTGCCTGACTTCTAATGCCAGCATACTTTTCCTAATATATCAGATACACTGCCTCCATCGGATCCATCAAAATAGAATGCAAACAGATCTGCTTTAATAGTTTTTTTTTCCCCCCTAAAATAAGTTGAAAACAGCCAGGAGTAAGTCCTGAGCACTGCTGGGTATGACCCAGAACTCAGAAACAAACTAAATGAAAAGTAATGCTTATATTGTAGAAACCCAGGAAATTTAGATAAAATAAAACCTGTGATAAGTGCACAGGTGCCAATCTATCAGGCCTCTCATCTCTGCCCTGCTCCAATTGGCATTGAATTCCCTCGGCCCCCTTTTCTCCCTTAGTTTTTCATCCTGTGATTTAAACTGTGTCCTTGGTATCTGAGAACCATGAGGTGACTGGGCTTGATTTCAGGATAGGGCTTGAGGTGGGGGGGGGGAGCCACTGGGGGGTAGCTTTTGTTTTGGTTGCCCCTGAAGTGCTCCGTGCCCTGAGATATGAGACATATGTCCCACCCGACCTGCTCCTCCCCCGAGGGCTGGGCTTCTCCTGGACACGGTTAGGCGTTGGGTGGGACCTTTACTTTTCTTTGTGGTATGGACGGCTTTTGGCTTACCAGCCAGGACTCCTATTAACATTGTCAGGCTCATGGAGCTGAGGGGCCCGAGAGATCTCTGCTTTTTCTTCCGGCCAGCCGGCAAGTTCCGGCAGCAATTAGGTGCTGCCCTGTCTCTGACGGTGTGTGACCTACTCCTGGTCCCCAGACATCTGGGGTCAGTGTCGTTCCTGCCACTTGAACCTTTGAGCAGGGAATGTGAGAAACTTGAGTCCCAGATGAAAGGGGTGTTTGTGGAAGAAAGCTCTGAGGCGCCTGTAACCGGAGGCTGAGAGATGTGGTAGTCTGATCAAACTTGAGTTGCCCCGCCATGCTCCACACTCCTCCAACTCCCCGGGGCCCCTGGAGGAGGGGCAGGCAGGCCGATGGGCCCTCTGCAGTTGCTGGGCCAGCAGGTGACCGCGGGTAAATCACACTTCAAGGTGGCAGAACATTTCCCTTCCACCTCTGGGCTGTCACGTGTTTCCAACTCCCAAGAGCCGTCCTGCCACATGTGATTCCCATCTTACAGGGCAGGCTTAGAGAGGTCCACCAAGGCACCATCTCACAGAGCATGTTATCCGGAACCCCAATCTGAAGTCGGGACCTTTCAGTCCCTCGCCTGCCGCACGCATCTCTGTTGTCACTGAATCCTTCCCAACGGCTTCCAAACAAGTCTGGTATTCCCCCACCCCTGACTTTTCATTCTCAGTCGCAAGTCTGCACACGGCGTTGTATCTCTCAGCCCTCTGGTCTGTCTCCTGCTTCTGTCATCCCACAGGAGCTTTGCTTGCCTGGGTCCTCCAGGGCCTCCGGATGGCTCATTTCAGTGGGCACGTTCCCTCATCACATCTCCCAGCATCAGTGCAGCCACCCGCCTCCTCCTACCCTTCTCCCGGGTGGCGCTTCTTTGTCGGCTGGTGATGTCCCATCCTCCTGGGTTTTCTCTTGTTTCTTGGGGCTATTTCCCCGGGTCAGCTCCTCCTTAACTGGGCACCAGGTGCCACCTGTGTGTGGATCATGGTGGGATTTCGGCCGCTGAGCGTGGCCCAGGTGTGGGTCTGCAGAAGTTTGCTGCTCATCTACGAACAAGGTGTTGCCCCTTCCCACGTGACCCACCTGGGTCCTGGGCTGGCGTGGAGTGGACAGTGGGGCCAGCGGCGTTGTGAGGCCTTGCTCTGCCACAACTATTGTGTCAGCACGTCTGTCGACAGCCCGGCTTAGTCACGTCCCCCGCACTCTTGCCTGTCCCAGGTTGCTCTGGAACCGGCCGTGCCCACGCGCATTGTTTGCTAATCCTGCGTGGAGGTCTTTGGAAAGCAAGTTGTTTCTTGTGTCTTTTGTAGTAAAGAGGACACCCTGCAGAAGAGAGACAAAACATGTCAAAGAACAAAACCTTTGACCTCAAAGGCAGGAGTGGTAGGAGTCCTGAGGAGGCCGACAATTAGCCGGTGTGTTTGTTGCAAGTTTAGAAGAAACTCCGAAAAAGAAGTGTGTTGTTATTCTAGAACTTGGGGGTGGGTGGGTGGGAGAATATAGGGGAGATAAGGGGGAGGGGGAGAGAGAGAGAAAGAGAAAGGGAGAGAGAAAGAGAGCAAGCGAGTGAGAGAGAGGCAGAAAGGGAGAGAGAGAGAGAGAGCAAGAGAGAGATGGGGGTAGAGAGGGAGAGAGACTTAGGCAATACCATAGGAGGACTTCAAGCTTGGTGTCACTGTTCCCTCCGGCAGCAAACTGCCATGGCTGGTGTAGGAAGTCCCAAGAGGTATGGAAACCTTCCTGACCTGCTCATGGTGTGTGTCAGCCGCTGGCCTTTCCTGGAAGATGCCTTAAGCACATGCAAAGTCAGGAAGGTCCAGTGGGAAGATGACAGTCTCACTGCACTGGGGTGCACTGGGAAACTCCAAACTCTTCCCTCCTGGTCTGGAGTTATTCACCCCCAGCCGCTGAGAGGGTCCCTCAGGCTGCTCGGAACCTAGAGGCCCCAGGACATGGCCATTCAGAGGACAACTTGCACGACCCTGATATGCACAAGGTAGTTGTAGCGGGGAGGGGCGCTGAAAGCGGTCGTGAGCCGAGCCTGGTCCTGCCCTTTTACTTTGCCTTGTGAGGCTGCATGAGGAGGGCCACCTGGTTGCTCCTTCGGAAATGCTTGGTGCTCTAGACATGGGCGTTTAGGTACGGGGCATGGATGGGAGCCAGGGTGTGCAGAGCGGGAGCGGGTGTCACTCAGGTGCGGTGAAGGGACAGAGGACCCCGCTCCTCTCTCCAGAGGCCCTGTCACCCACTTGTCACCCACGACGCTCCCTGCTCTACTGCATTCCACTGTGAGCAGTGCAGCGGATTGTGTCACAGAGCCAAGTGTGGGCCCTGGCCCGGGGGCGCTGCAGTGGAGTGGGTGGCTCCTGCCCGCCAGCTTGGATTGAGGAGAGGAGTGGCTGGTGAGAGCAGAACGAGGCCCTCAGAAAGCCTTCAGGGATGAAGAGTGGGCAGCCGCACTTGTGTCTGAAGGGAACTCATTCGGCCTTCTAAAGGACCTTGAGGTTTCTCTTCAGCGGTTTTTCACAAAAGCTTTCATTTCATTTTTTTTAGGGGGGCTTCCCAGGGGCATCAGTGACTACTCCTGGTAATACTTAGCCCGGTAGCATGGACCTCATGATCCTGTGCTTACTGGGGACATGTGGTGGGGATTGAACTCAGGACCTCCTCCATGGGGCTCCAACTCTCCAACACACACACATATATATTGGTTTTGTTGTGGTACTCAAGGGTGCCCTCTGGCTCTGTGCTCAGGATCCCTCCTGGCAGTGCTTGGGAGACTATATTTGGTGCCAGGAATGGAACCCAGGTTGCTTCCGTGCAAGGCCAGCTTCTAAACTGCTGTGCCATCATCTGTCACTCTGATCGCTTCATAATGCTGTTTCTTTCTGCCTCAGTGGACTGAGATATTCTTCCATCTTCACTGATCTGCAGTTGTAGGGAGGCTGATGACTCGTGTGATGACTTCCACACTTCTCTTGCCAGCCCAGACACTCCCTCTGTTTCCTGAAGTACTATCCTCAGCTATGGATATTTCTATGCACAGGCTTCTTAGACTTCATATATTCTGAATGGATCTCTTGAATCCTAACCCCAACTCTCTCTCTCTCTCTCTCTCTCTCTCTCTCTCTCTCTGTCTCTCTCTCACACACACACACACACACATACACACACACACACTCCAAATGTGTTAGTTGCTCCTCTGTTTGATGATAATATGCTTATGTCTTTCGTACCCTCTAATTCCCAGGCATCTGCAGATCTGGCCTTTACACCTGCCCACTTTCACTGTAACCATTCACAGATGTCTTCCTCTGCCCCCCAACCCCACCCCCATCCAGCCTCACCTGGATCACTGCTCTAGCCTCCGGAGTGTTTTCTCTGCCTGGACTTCTGCATTCTCCCAGGCTATTCTCTCCCGAACAATCAGACCCAAACTATAAAAATGGAGACCAGCCTGTTATCTTGATGAAAACCTTCTGTGGCTTTCTGTTGCCCTTCTGAAGGAATCTTGATTCTCTACCAAGGATCTGTCTGCTTGCTTTATTTAGCTGTTTTCTATTGTACCACTTTCTCCTCATCACCTGTGCATCAGCAGAACGGGTGTCCTTTCCATCCCTTGGAGACGGAGCTCTTTCTACGGAGAGTCTGCATGGCTCTTCTCTTGGCCCGAAACCCCACGTGCCCGCCTTTCGGGGAGCAGCTGTTGTAGCTCAACCTTTCAGAGCGTCTTCTCGCCGTATCTGAGGAGCTGCTTCCGGCCACATCCTCTTGGTTAGGAACTTTGCTGCTTTTCCACTTTCTGCCAGCTCTGTACCTGCTTTAGTTTCATCAAAACACACGGCAGGCTTTGTGCTTTGTCGCATTCCTGTTTATTATTGCTCCACGGGAAGCCCAGGGAGCGTGTATGTGGCATTCGTTACAGGGCACGGTGTCGTAGTTGTTGAGCCTGAAATACGAACAACAGAACTGACAGTGAGTGAGTGGGTAGAGGAAAATCCCATTTCTCAGACAATTGGAATCATACTGGCCATTTGCAGGCCTCGTACGGTTTATTCACTGGAGCTAGAAGCATCTTCAGAGCAAGCAAAATGCTGCTGCAGGGGCTCTGGGTGGCTGGGAGCATTTCAAAGGTAATGTGAAAGTAAAAAATTGGGGGTTGAAATAGTGCCCCCTCCCTCCCACCCCCACTGTATTTTTCGTAGGCATGGGAAGTGCATCTTGGGGTGATCTTGGCCCTGATCTCCTGGGCTTATTTCTGGAAATACTCAAATCTGGTTTCTCTTGTTGAGTGGGAAGTAGAGTCAGTCTGTTTGGTAAGACAGAAATCTGAGTTCCTCACATGCCTTCTTCTGTATGTTAAGTGGCAAGCTTCTTGGCGGATTTTCATAGAATTTTAGGGTTGCTTGGCAGAGTGGAAAGGTCTCCCAGTTGAAACTGGGTTTGCATTTGTGTTAAAGTTCTAACTGCTTAAAAAAAAAAAAAGAATTCCCCAACTCAGCCCCAAATCTTATTTTTTTCCCACCTACGTAGGACTTTTAAGGTTTCCTCCACCTTTAGTCATTATGAAGTGTCTGATTCCCGTGGAAAGAAAAGGTAACGGATTGCGGTCCTGGCAGGATGCACAGAGCTCCACCCTTTACGGGAGCATCTCCTTTCCCTAAAATCATTTTATGGAGACATGGGCCCAGTGCCATGTCCAGTAGCCCGTGCGGAGGACACCCCCTTGTTCGGCTGCCCTCGAGCTGTCCAAGGGAAACAGACTGTAGAGTCTAACGGATTAGGTTCTTAACGACTTGTTCTCCACCTGACTAGGAACGTCAAAGGTAAATCAGTGGAGAATACCAAGCGTCCTCTGCTACACTGCCCAGCCTCAGTAGACTATTTTTCATGCAGGAGTGAGCAGCTCCTTTGGCCACCGAAGGCTTTCCCCGCGCTGACAAGGTGCAGCAGATGAGACGGGAAGGCAGCCTTCCACCCCGCTTGCAGTGACACCAAGTAGAGTCCTCGGAATTGTAACAAATGCAGGGTTTTCACATGAACTCTACTTTTCATTCAGGTAGAACAGCTCACTTGCCTTTGATTCTTCACACTGCAGACCGGCTCTTTTCACAGAATGTTTATCTCACATATTCCTAAGACATCTTTGGACTTAGGTGGTAGTTTCTCCTTATTATCCCAGATAAAGGCACCGGGATGCTTGGAGGTTTAAGTAACTTGCTCAATTCTGGCCCCGTTAGCAAGTGATTGGTTTGGGATTTGAACCAAGCAAATGAGAGTAATGAATCTTTCTTGGAGCCTGCAGTGTAGCTAAAAAGCATTTTCAGCATTTTTAATGGTAGTGCAAAGATAATAGAGAAATGAATGACAGTCAGTTCACAAACCAGCTTGAGTTCGTTCCTTTTCCTAGAGATTCTGGCTCCCTCTTTCTCGCTAGGATGCCTCATTTGAGGCATGTTTCAGAAGTGAAATAAAACCCTGAATTAAAATAACACAATCATGTTTTGTATGATCACACAGTAGTATCTGGCAAAAGCACACCCGAACCTCATTCCTAACTCGGAATCATCCTGACCTGTTGCTTTAACGGTTTAAAAAATGTTGGGCTTCCCCTCCCCCAATGAAGCCCCCTCTTCCCCCAATCACTTTAATTATGGGAGCTAGAATCCTGTTTCTCACACATCTTCAGCTTGTTAAAATTAATCATATAATCCCCCTTTAAAACATAGTATTAAATCACCATAGTAACAGTATCCAAGCTTTATAGATAAAACATAACAGCCCCAAGAAGGCAGTGTTTGCTGTCCCCCTGACAGCACTATAACTTTTATAGAAACGAGTTCTTTCTCCTGGCTTGTGTAAGGTGAGGGATAGCATTACTTACACCTGTTTTATTACCAGGTTGCTTTTAAATTGCCAACTTGTTTCGTTCACCTGCCTCGGTTGGGGTTTGGGTTTTTTTTTTTTTTTGGTCTCTCTCTCAGAAGTTTCTTTGTGAGATATTTTCTGATAGTTTCTAACAGTCTTTCAGGGGTGGAATTATTTCCTAAAATAGGACCAGGGAAGGTCTGGGTGACCTCTTATTCTCGGATCCCTTGAAAGTCTCTTTGTCATTTTTGGATATGGTTGGTATACCAGTCTGGTTTCTTCTTATTTTTAATTTCTTAAATTTTTTAATTTTTATTTTTTGGGTCCTATTTTGCGGTGCTCAGGGCTTACTCTTGGGCTCTGCACTCAGGGGTCACTCCTGGTAGAACTTAGGGGGCCATCTACAGTGCTAGGAATCGAACCTGGATTGGGCACACATAAGGCTGCACTGTCGCTCCAGCCCACCATGAAGTTTTAGGAAAGGACGGCTTTCCATATTTGGAATTTAATTGATCACTGTGTAAGGACCCAATAGGAAGTCTGCCTTTGGAAAACATCTATTGACCTGTGTGTTTTCCTTTTCCACAAACTGATTACAAGGTAAATTGTAGCTGAGAGCATTGATGTGTCTTACCAATTTGAATATATATTTAGGGGAAGGGGGAGGAGAGAGAGAGAGAGAGAGAGAGAGAGAGAGAGAGAGAGAGAGATCTGAAGTGAAGACTGTGTGATCTGGGACTGAGTCTGGGTCTCTAGTTAGGTCCTTCAGCCTGTGAGCTAACTCCCTACCCCTCAGAGTCTATTTGGTAAAACACAATGTATGAATAGTATGAGTTTGAGTTCTGTTGAATAATTCTGCATTAATTCTAAAACAGGTTAGTGCATATCAATATATTAGAGTTCGGGGTTCTTAATGTTTTGTTTTGTTTGGGGACCACACTGGCGGTGCTCAGGGCACCCAGTGACCCAGGCCTCTAGGGCCCTCTCCTGCTCAGGTGGAACATGATCTAAATTTCAGGACGGCCATGAGCACAGATGTCTGTCACAGGTGTCCGTCAGCCGTGGCACTTCTATTCCGTGCTTGCCGTCAGCATCCTTCCCTGAACTTGAGGAACAGTCATCGTGCTCTGCACTCAGGGATCACTCCTGGTGGTGCTCGGGGACCATATGGGGTGCTGGGGATCCATCCCGGGTCAGCTGTGTGTATAGCAAACTCCCTACCCCCTGTACTATCTCTCCGGCTCCAGGGATTCTTAATTTTTTTTTAAAAGTAGAATCCAAGATATTGGTCAGATTAGTATTTTAAAGTATATTTTACACTGATGGAGGGATGGGTATTTGATCGTGGTATGACCGAGATCCAAGCACAAAAATTTGTAAATCTACAACTGTACCTCATGGTGTTTCACTAATTAAAAAAAAAAAAGCATATTTTAGGGCTGGAGCGATAGCACAGCAGGTAGGGCGTTCGCCTTACACGCGGCCAACATGGCCGACCCGAGTTCGATTCCTCCGCCCCTCTCGGAGAGCCCTGCAAGCTACCGAGAGTATCTCGCCCGCATGGCAGAGCCTGGCAAGCTCCCCGTGACGTATTCGATATGCCAGACACAGTAACAACAAAGTCTCCAATGGAGACGTTACTGGGCCCGCTCGAGCAAATCGACGATCAACGGGAGGGCCTTTACCTTTACCTTTACCTTTATTTTAGTGCCAGAGAGAATGCGAAGGACAGAGTACATCCATTGCATGCCAAAGCCCCAGGTTCGGTTCCTGGTGCTTCATCACCCAACCCCACCAACACGACTGGGTGTGGCCCAGAAGGAAAAGCCAAGGTGTAATGTAAAATGTTTTGTAGGGCCGGAGTGATTGTAGGGCAGGTAAGGTGCCTGCTTGGCACACAGTTGGCCTTGGTTTGATCCCCAACAGCCCCTATCGTCCTCTGAGCCCCTCCAGAGGTGATCCCTGAGCACAGAGTCAGGAGTAAGCTCTTGGCACTGCCAGTGTGCCCCCCCACCCCAAAAATGGTTTTGTAACTTAAAGAAGCATCTACATTCACATGCTCAGCAAGTGCGAGGTCATGAGTTCAAACCCCAGAGCTTCTCCCAAGTCCTGAGGTGATTCCGACACTAGATAACAAAGTCTCTCGATTAGTCTGAACGGTTATAGGCCTTTGGTTTTTTTGCTTGCTTTGTTCCCCATAAGTTCATAAACTCTGAAAGACCTGGGGGCCCCAGACAAGCAGTCCCGACCCTTGCCCTCTTTCAAATCCCAGCCGCACCCATGGTGCCCGCAGCTCTGTGAGCTTCACCCCAGCACCCAGCAAGCCTGCCCCCCGGGGCCCTTTCCCACTCAGGTGGAACATCATGTACGTTTCTTTTCTTTTTTTTCTTTTTGGGTCATGCCTGGTGATGCACAGGGGTTACTACTCCCTGCACTCAGAAATTACTCCTGGCAGTGTTTTCGGGGGACCATAATGGGATGCTGGGGATCGAACCCGGGTCGGCCATGTGCAAGGTGAACGCCCTCCCCACTGTGCTGTCGGTCCAGCCCCCATCATCATCTGAATTTCAGGCTGGCCGTGGGCGCAGATGAGAGAGAAGGTGTCTGTCAGCCGTGGCACTTCCATTCTGGGGCTGCCGTCAGCACCCCTCCCAGAACCCGAGGAATGGTCCGCATGCTCATTTCTGGCAGGCAGGCCTGGTGGGCTTCAGCATCAGACGAGCCTCCGTTTAGAGCCCCGCTCAGCTGCTGTGTGCAGCCGGCCTCTAAGGCAGCACCCCTTGAGGCTCCGTCCCCGTCTATGAAGTGGGGTTCAGAGTGAGGAAACCCTCGCCTGAGCTCTGGGCAGGAGGCCGGGGCCATCCCTTGCAGACTGGGTTTTCTTTTCTTTTCTTTTTTTTTTTTTTCTTTGCCCTTGTCATTGCGGGCCCCACCCCACCCCCCCACCCCAGCCTGTTCCCTTGAAGTGTGTAAAATTTTAAGCTCGTTTGTAAAGCGTTGTTCCACCAGAGAAAGGAAATGTTACAGGTTCAACGACCTGTCGCGATTAGATACTTTATCCAGAAACTCACTGCACATCCATCTCCCCTTTGTTCTGTCACTGCCGCAGCCTCACGGTGAGCCAAGTTGGCCAGAACTTCACGTTCGTGCTCACTGACATTGACAGCAAGCAGAGGTTCGGGTTCTGCCGCTTATCTTCAGGGGCGAAGAGCTGCTTCTGTATCTTAAGGTAAGGGCCCCGGCCGGGCCAGGAGAGCACGTCGGCCCCGCCCCGCCGTCATGAAGGCGTCCTGGCGGTCCCCCCACTCCGTGCCTATCTGCTTCCCGCCAGGCCTTGCACCCGGGGAGCAGGGCCGCCTGGTGCTGGCCTTGCCCTCGGAGGGCTGCAGATAATCGTATTTATTTACTTGTAGCACATCCCTTGGGTGGGAAAGGGATCGTGGGTTCCGTGGCACGGGCGGACGCCCGCGCGCCGGCAGTGGCTTGGGGTCCGCCCGCCTGTTATCTGGAGCTGTCAGAGAGGGGCCTGCGAGACTTTCCCGGGGACATTTTGTGTATGTAAGTTTATTAATAAAGTATGTGTCTGCAGCCCGGCACGTCTTGGAGACACTGATTGCGGCTCCCTGGCCGCGACACTCTTGCCCCCTTTGGGTCAGCGGGAGAGTGGCTGCCTTTCCCCCACCCCCCCCCCATTCCCACCCTCACCCCCTCCTCAGCTCCCTCTGGAGAGGTTCCAGCCAAGTGCAGAGTCCCGGAAGTGCCTTCCCTAGACCGCCCGACCTGCCTCCCTGCACCAGAGCTGCGCTTGGCTTAATGCTCCGTTTCCTCCTGCCAGCGGGGCGCAGCGGGTTCTGGGGGAGGCGGGGGGGGGGGGGGTGGGGGGGGGGAGTGTGGAAATCTGATTTGGTTGCTGCTGCTGGCTCGGTGGGCCCCTGCCGGGCGCCTCCTGAGGGGCTGGGAAAGGCATCCCCCCCTCATGTGCCTCTCCATCTGCCTTGGTTAAGTAGGTGTCAGAGGGGCCCGCCTCCTGTCTGTGTCTGCTGGTGTGCGTGGCTTCAGGCCCGCAGCCTGGAGGCGCCCCAGGCGCGGCCTTGGGCCCAGGTATAACCGGCCAGAGCCTGGGCACAGTCCAGGAAACGTAGTTTCTCAGGCCTCCCCACCTTCCGCACTTTCTTCCTCTTCTCACCAGGGAAGGGTCCACTGCACGCACCCTCCTCCACCTCTGCCCCCCATCTCTGCCCTCTCCCCCTACCCCACATGCCCACAGCACCCCTTCTCCCTGGAGTGAGGTACTGACAAGTTATTGGCCCGGGGCGGCTTCTGCATTTCTCTGCGCAAACCTCACTTCTCATTTTCACCAAAGAAGTCAAACTGCGTCCCTGAGACAAGGTCCGGGGGATCTGGGGTTAGTCCTAAGGGTAGCGGGGCCTGGATGGGGGTCTCTGCTGTTGGGAGAGGGACTGGTGAGGGGCTGGTGTTGGGCCGGGCCCCAGGTCGACCTGCCCAGGCCACGAGGCGCTGGTGGCTGTGTCTCTCCGCGGTCTGGTTTCACAATGTCTTTTATTCTTTATAAGGAATTTTTCCCCCTTGGGATTTGGCCTCATATTAGTTCCTAGCCTTCTAGTTACATAATCCTTAGGAGGTGTGGAGGAGGCAGCCAGGGTCTTGAGGTTTTGCAAAAAGACTGTTGCCTGTGGTATTTGGAGTTTTGAGGCTCCTCTCAGAGCCGGTGTGAGGCCGGCTTCCTTTCAATCAGCATGTTTCCGCGAGTGTCAGGTAGTCAGTCCCAAATTTCCAGGGTCATGGTCGCTCCCCTGAGCGAGTCTCTGCACAGGCCGTGGGGCCCGGGGTGGTGAGAAGCCAGGTGGGGAGCCTTCCGGCTGCCTTCGTGTGAAGAACAGCAGCGGCGACGGTGTGTCTCCTCTCCGGTCTGTGTCGTGGAGCTGCGGGAGAAGCTGGTGGGTTCATTCATTCACCGGATGTCAGCCCTTAATAGAGTGCCTACTATTAACTAGTGCCTGCCTCGGCGGAGTGGCCGAGATTAGCCGGGGAGATGGATGAGCACGCCGCAGTGCGCTATATATAACGCCGGCTGATCCCCCGGCAGGGCCTGCTGACTGCTGACACCCGGGGCCCGAGGAGAGGGGTGCGCTGAGAAATACAGAGGCTGATAGGATTCCTTCTGGGATGTGCTTGTTGCAAGTATTTAACATGGGGGAAGGGAGATTTTTTATAGCACAGCAGGTAGGGCGTTTGCCTTGCACATGGCCAGCCGGGGTTCAATTCCTCTGTTCCTCTCAGAGAGCCCGGCAAGCTACCAAGAGTATCCCACCTGCACGGCAGAGCCTGGCAAGCTCCCCATGGCGTATTCATATGCCAAAAACAGTAACAGAAAGTCTCACAATGGAGATGTTACTGGAGCCCTCTCGAGCAAATCGATGAACAACGGGAGGACGGTGCTACAGTGCTGTTATTCTTATTCTTATTCTTCTCGAGCTTGTGTGTTTGTCAGAGACACACGGTGGCCCTCTCCTGTCGTGTGCCTGGGGAACAGTGCTGTGGTGAGACTAGCACAGGGGAGGCAGCCTCTCCTGCTGACCCTGGCTCACTGGTTAGTGAAGTGTCCAGTGGAGGGGGGAGAGGCCTGCCAAGGGGGTCTGCTTTCCTCCACCACTGGGCTTCCTGCCACTCTCCACGTATCCTTCTAACCGACCCGGGCCTCAGGGTACAGTTGCCTGTCTCGGCATGCCTGATGCTTGGGTGCCTTCTTGTGAGGAGTGTCGCCTCCCAGGAGGGAGGGTTGCTGTGCAGAGTTCACCTCTGCTGCCCCCCCCTTCCCGCCCTACCCCCCTCCCCAGTTTCGCTTCTCAGGCGCTTCTGCCCCCTGACTGCTCTCCCAAACTACCAGGCTTCTGCTGTCCCTGGTCAGTCTGCCCCCGTGCATTTGTGCGTGCTCCCAGCTTGGGCTTCCTCCCTCTGCAGTATGTGCTCTGCTTGTTTCCTTGCACACGCAGGTCCGGCTCTTCTCTGTCCTTCTCCAATTGGACAGCCTCAAGCAGTTTCATATCCCCGGCACGAGTACGTATAGGGTTTGACCAAGATACTGTGTGTGGAGCTTTAAAATGCACATGTGTGCGCGCGCGCACACATACACACACACACACACACACGATGTTACCACATCCACTTTGTTACAAGCGGCCAACATGGCTGACCCGAGTTCGATTCCTCCGCCCCTCTCGGAGAGCCCGGCAAGCTACCAAGAGTATTCGATATGCCAGACACAGTAACAACAAAGTCTCCAATGGAGACGTTACTGGGCCCGCTCGAGCAAATCGACGATCAACGGGAGGGCCTTTGTTTTATATATTATTCAATATTATTTTGGGAGATGGAGGATTAGGCCACACATGGCAGAGCTCAGGAAGCTAGTCCTGTGCTCAGGAGTCACCCCTGGCAGTGCTCAGGGGGCCGTTTGTGGAAACCAGATCAGCTCTGTGCAGGCAAGTGCCTTCACCCCTGCACCTGAGCACACCGGCCTTTCTCTAACATACGTTTAAGTCTCCCTCTTCTCCTCCCCTTTTATGCTGTTGTTACGTTGTGGTGATGGGGGTTGCCCACGGCCGCCAAGCATGCTGGGGGCTGCACGCCTTAGGCCGCCGCCACTCACCTGTCTGTCAGGACTCGCACACCCGGCTACAGTGCTCGCACGCTTTGCATGCAGTGCTCACTGGGGGTTGTGCACTTCAGCGGTGGCACTGGAACACACTTGGCTATGCTGTGTGGGAGAAAACAAGCTTTGCTGCTGCAGAACTTGTGGTCACCGACAGTGGAGGCCTAGCGATGTGCTAGACTCGTGTGAACTATACCAAAGATCATGCTCACAGCCTCATCCTTTAGAAAAATTGGTGCTTTTGCCTGTGATTCATCCCCACGCTCCTCCTGGGAGGACTTTTAGAGTGATGCATTCCTCGCGCGCGCGCGCGCGCGCGCATGTGTGTGTGTGTGTGTGTGTGTGTGTTTGCATGTGTATGTAAAGTTTGGGGTCACACCTGGCTGTGCTCAGGGCTCTTACTCCTGACTGTGCTCAGGGACCTCTCCTGGTGGGACTTGGGGGAGCCATAAGTGGTTCACTTGGGATCAAACCCAGGCTACCCACTTGCACACTTGCACGGTAGCTGCCTTACCCTGTACTGTCTCTCTAGCCTTCAGTCCATGTGGAGGAAAGCAATGGGTGGAGAGGATGGGTCCCATCAGAGAAAAACTGAAATGCAGTCATTGGCAGAAGTGTGGCCCATGATACCGTCTTCACTCTCATTCATCATGACAGGGCTGCCCTTAAACCTCACTGTGCCTATAAAGGACTATATAAGTGTCTATAAAGGACTCGGGCATCAGCGTTTCAAAATTTTACCTACAAGAGAAAAGTTTCTGAGATCCTCTTTCCGCAGTATAATTTATCTGGTTGATTGTTGATGACATTGTCCTTCTTAACTAGAAAGTAAGCTCCTCTAAGCCTCAGAAGGTTGTTTTTCCTCACCAATATGAAATGTGCTAAAGAATCGCTACCTGTTGTGTGCATACAATAAGTGTAGTCTTATGAAAGAATGAATCCTGGAAATACTTACAAATGTTTATTTGAAAACATTCTTAGAAAGCTGGTTTCGGGGCTAGAGTGATAGCACAGCAGGTAGGGCATTTGCCTTGCACGCAGCCGACCTGGGTTCAGTTCCCAGCATCCCATATGGTCCCCTGAGCACCGCCAGGAGTGATTCCTGAGTGCAGAGCCAGGAGTAACCCCTGTGCATCTCCAGGTGTGACCCAAAAACAAAACAACAAAAAAAAACTGGTTTCAAGTGTCACCTGTTGGCCTGGACATGAAAGTCTTGGGCCAGACTACAAGCAAGTTTCACGAGCACAGAGACACGAGTCCTACATTTGAGTGTCTGACTCTCTCCTCTGGTCGAGCAGTTACTGTCATTAAAGCATTTTTCTTCTTCTTAGATTCCCATAATGTCACTTAACTAGTTTGCTGACTGGTGGTCAGTCCATTGAAAGTGCCAGCTCAGGGAACAGTTAATTACAGGGATGTTGGTTGCTCCTCACCGAATGTGGAATGTGAGAAAAATGTTAGCATTGTCAGCTAACACCCTCTGAGTCTGATGTGGCATAAGCATTTACCCCTAAAATCTTCCAAATATCATAAAACAAAGTGACCTGGAACCAAAATTTTATCATGACATCCCATGGGCCCAAATGACACATGGACCATCAAAGTGAAACTAATGAAAAACGTTACTTAGAACCAATTTCTGGGTTTAGACAGAGGGCACAGGAGTTCAAAGCCGTGGGTCCTGGAGATTACTCAGAGGACCAGCATGTTCAGGCCCACTGGTTCCTTTTAAGGGACCACATGGCCTCCTGGGAACCCCAGGTCTAGACCTGATGACCTCTAGCACTGCTGAGGTGGTTCCCCTAAAAGACAACCAAGCAAACAAGAAAGAGTTCAGAATCCGAACTGTGGTGTTGTTTCTGTATGGGGGGACGGGAGCTACGAGACGTACATCACGTTGAAACTCTTCGCCTTTGCTAAAGGACGATAAAATATTGTATTGTATAATTTTCCCTTGGGATTAATTTAGCTCTTGAGAAAATTTGAGTTACCTTTGCACCTAAATAAAAGTGTTCGTGAGGCTAGAGAGATGGCTCAGCAGACTGTAGCATATATTTGCATTCGAGAGCCTTGAGTTTCATCTTTGGATCTTGTTTTCTCCTGAGACCCACCAGGAGTGACTCCGCCTTCCCACTCCCCCCACCCCCGCTGCCCCTCTGTGCCCCGGTCCTGATTTGGGAATAATCCCTGAGCACCACCAGATGTGATCCAAAATCATAAACAAACCCCACCAAGACCCAATAAACATGTTCAGAATTTATCGAACCTTAGGCGAAGGAAATGACTTTGGAAAGAAAATCAAGAAAAGAAAACCAAGATGGTATGTGAAACTTTTGGCATTCAGAGTTTTGTGTTTGTTTTGGTTCCGGGGCCACACCAGCCGTGCTCAGGGCTTTCTCCTGGCTCTGTGCTCAGCGGTCACTGTTAGTGGGGCTTGGGGGAACAAATTGTGGAGCCAGGGATGAGAACCTGGGTTGGCTGCGTGCAAGACAAGCACCTTACCTGTTTGGCTCTCTCTCCAGTCCCCTTTCACCATTGAAATTTTTATTCGGTGGGTGGACTGTGTGTGTGTGCCTGGCTTTATGCCTGCAGAGCAGTGCGTACCACCCAGTGAGGGGTCTTTATTTAGTCCTTGCCCCTGCTCCCCATTGGAGGGAGGAGCTTCCAGAGTCACATCCAGCTGAGATCTTGACGCACTTAGCAGTACAAGGGAAGACGCTCTCCTCGTTGTCATTTAGCAATAGATACTTTACTGTGCTTCATTCAGGATGCTTTGTCCCAAGGTCGCCTCTTACTTGATTTCATCTCAGTGCAGTGGTCCTTACTGTATCAGGACCACTTGGCCTTTGGGAAAGGACTGTGACAAGCGTTTTTTTGTTTGTTTGTTTTGTTTTGTTTTTTGGTTTTTTTTTAATGGACAGACAAGATAGTTTGGGGTTGAAGATGAGGGTGCGTCCATCTGAGACTTGGAGAACTGCAAAGTCTTGCTGGCGGGTCGGTTAAAGTGGTTTTAGGGAATGAGTGGCAGGGGTTGGGGTTGAGCGGGGCCCTACACGTCAAGGAAAATGTCCTTTGGGCAGTGGGAGGAGAAGCGATGTGCAGAGGCCTTCAGAGAGGAGGTGATGGGCCAGGTGAAGAGTGATGGGGCTTCTGAGGAGAGCAGCTGTGGCCAGTCAGGACTGAGATCGATCACTTATTGAGAGGAGTGCCCCCAAGATTTGGGATCAGCCATTCCCAGTGTCTGTGGACCTGAATGAAATCACTGCTTCTGCACATTGGGGCTTATAGGGTATTGTTAGAAGGGGTGCAGCACGTCCTCTGGGAGTCACACCCTGATTTAGGTCAGTTTTCAAACATTGACTTTCAGATTTTTTTTTCTTTTTTTGGTCACACCCAGTGATGCTCAGGGGTTATTCCTGGCTCTGCACTTAGGAATTACTCCTTGCGGTGCTTGGAGGACCATATGAGATGCCAGGGATCGAACCCAGATCAGGTGCATGCAAGGCAAATGCCCTGCCCGCTGTACTATCACTCTGGCCCCAGATTTTTTTTTTTTAAAGCATAACGAAAATACATTCCTGGCCCTCACTGGGGAGTGGTAGTCCTCCCTCCCATACAACTCGGCATCTGGGCTTGTGTTTAAACATTAACTGCGTTTAGCGGGATCCAGCTTCCTTCTGGAATCCTTCCTGACTTAAAGGCAAGAATAACTATCACATCTTCCTCTCCACTCCCCACTCCCACCCCCCATCTGCATTGTACTCATTTCTACTATAAATGCAGTGAAACTTGGTTTTCCGAGAAAAGGAAGAAATAATGAAGAGTCTGGTTTTAAGAATGTGGGCTTCCCTCCCTAAGTGTCCCAGTGTTTCTGAAACCCCACGATCGGCTCAGGAGAGAAATCAAAGGCCTCTCTCCTTGGGCAGGTGTGGTGCTAAAGCTGTGTTGGCTTTCGTTTACGGCCCGTGGATGGGAGTGGGGGGCAGGGGCAGCGAAGGGAGCCTGTGGGGACAGCTCCCAGGTTTTACCTTGAAAGCAGGTGCTGCTGAAATATTCCAGAAACAGATGGAATCTCCTATTTATGTTTGAAGCTATTTATGGTTGTCTCGCCTGAGGGTGCCCTGCTACACAAGAAAACGCACCGTCTGCTGTTCGAGGCCAGCTTGGGCATCAAAGCCACGGCCCCTCTGGGGAGAAATCAGCCTTTCTTCCCCGCGCCTTAAGTACCATTCGGGAGACCTGGATCTCTCATCCGACTCCACGCGGGGCTCCGCTTGGCTGTCGGAGTACTTCCATCCCTCTGGAGCCGTTTGATTTCTTTTTAATTCCTCCTCTTAAAAGTGGAACGTGTCCAGTGTTTCTCTGGATGGTCAGCTGGAGAAGGCCCGCTGGCCAGCGCAGCAGATTATAATTCCAGCTGCCGTGTCCTGCACCCAGGGCTGTGCTGGGGATATGGGGCCCCCGTGGGTGCTCCAGGCGTCTGGGCCAGGACTCTGGCTGCGATTCTCTGCGTCTGGAAAGGCCCCCCGCTTGGAGCTGTGCTCATCAGAACATCACTTTATAGGAGGGCACAGCCCCTCCCCACACTCCCCCCAATTAAGAAAAAAAAACAATGAAGTGGTCGGGTAGTGTGGCCCATTTTATTGCCACACAGACACCTTCATGCTTAGCAATGTCTCATTCTCCGGAAGCCACAAAACAACTTCATAGGGAGTACCCCTACCCCCCACCCCCAATCCGGAAGTAAAATCTCCTTGCAAGAGAAGAAAGGAGGCGAACATAGGGCCCTGCCCTTGCTTTCCAGGTTGCCTACGGGCCTGGGAGCCAGATGGTGGGAAGAGAAGGCCGATCTTCTATCCCGATGCTGTCTCTGGGCTGCGTTAGAGCACAGAGGAGGCCTCCTCTCTCTTCTCGGACCTTCCCAGAGCCTCCGCCCCGGCATGGCCCGCCAACGGCCTGGGTCCAGCTTAAAGAAATGTTTCACGTGAGACTCAGTAAACTGGACATTGCAAGGGCCTCATTCGTTTGTCTTCATGTGCAAGGAGCTTAGCCCAGGGAAGTAAGTGAAACCGGCCTAGGAAGTCTGGAGACATACTTAAGTGTCTTTTTTTTTTTCCCTAAATGCAACAAGACAATGGCTTTATTTTATTTTTTAAATTTTGCTTTTTAGGTCACACCCAGCAATGCTCAGGGGTTACTCCTGACTCATGCATTAGGGAATTACTTCTGGCGGTGATCAGCGGACCATATGGGATGCTGGAAATTGAACCCGGGTTGGCCACGTGCAAGGCAAATGCCCTACCCGCTGTGCTATCACTCCAGCCCCTTAGGTGTCTTTTTAATTTGTTTTTTTTTTGTTGTTGTTCTTTTGTTTTATTTTTTGTTTTTTGTCTGCCCCTCAACCCTCCCTTCTGGACTCACCATCTGTGCCGAGCAGCCACTACCAGGGCTACTGCTGTCCCATTTTGTGGATGGACTCAGCTCCCAGTCGAGGTGTGAGAGGGAGTAGGGGAAGACGCCTGCGTCAGAAGGGCCGCATGGTTGATGTAACTCCCCTTCTAGCAACCTGACGTGTCGTGGGAGAGCAGGGGTGTGGGACCGAGAGGGGCCAAGACTCCTGGGACCTCCCGAGGGGTGAGGGAAGGAGTTTGCTGTGGGGCTCCATGTCCAGCCCAGAGCTCCCTTTCCAACTGCACTGTGTGCATTCGCAGTAGGTGTCTTTGTGGCCTTGGTTGTTGGGACCATGTCCACTCATGCTCAAGGTGATGCCCAGCAGTTTCCAGGCTCTAAAAGTTCTCTCTCTCTCTCTCTCTCTCTCTCTCTCTCTCTCTCTCTCTCTCTCTCTCTCTCCATCTATCTGTACATCTAGGTATATATATCTACCTGTATCTGTGTTATGTATATAGATAGATGTATATGTGTGTGTGTGTACATAGATAGATAGATAGATAGATAGATAGGTGGAAGGAGGGAGGGAGGGAGAGGGAGAGGGCCATGGGAATAGTTGGCTTCTGTGCCCAGATCTTGTGAGTGGCCTGGGAGAAACGCTGTACTCTAGACCACCCTTCTGTCATGCAAGACGAGATTGGGGCCGTAAGAGGGAAGGCCTTCTATCCCCAAGAGCTTCGTTGGCCAAGAGCAGTTCACGGTTTTGTCCGACTCGGACCACAATTCTTCCAGCTCAGGAGAAGCAGCCCCAGCCCATGTGAGGTTAAGGATTTTCCCGGCCGGCGGAGGTCCAGACAGGGGGAGTCACGTCCCTTCTGGGCCCTGCGCACCCTCCACCCGTCTGGTGGCGGAGTAAAGAAAACCAGCAGTTGTGTTAAATCTGACGCAGGATATGTTTGAATGGAAAAACCAGTAAAACAGAGCCTGCCTTTGGAAAGAAAGAGGCTCAGAATTCCACACGAGGGACCCTTTTTGGGGGCACAAGGGGAGGCACTCCCCAGGAGAAGCGAGTGAGTGCTGATTGTGGAGTGCTGGTGATTTTTTTTTCCCTAACAGTTCTACAAGGGAATCACTTTTCCCCTCCTCCTGCATCAACTAGCAGAAGGCATTTATTTGACCCTTATCTCGGCTCTTCCCTGGGCATGAGGTCATAAGGAGAATAGCTCAGTATGGTTCCCACCTTGCTTCTGTCAGAGCAAGACAGACCGGTGGCTACAAACAGGAGTATGGCTGCACATGGTCGGGGCCTGTTAGTGGCCGCCTTGCAAAGCTGTCAGCCTGACCTTTCTCCCTCGCAAGGGAGGCCCTGCAAGGTGCTGCCAGCAGCCCACTTCTTTACCTGGTTTCAGACAGAAAGATCATTAGGCCACCTGAAGTTTAGCAATCCGTTCATTCCAACAGTCAGTTACGAACCACTGATTTTGAAGATATCTTCACCTGAAGAATTTAGGGATCGACAGAAAAGTAAGAGCTGTCCACCCCCTCAAGAATGAGGCTTGTTTCCTTGTCTCACTGAGTTGACTCATTCTGGTTTTGTAGCTTGCTGTTCCACTTACGATGCTGTTCGAATCGTTATGTTTCATTAAAATATCCCTGCCTGCCTGAAAATGCTTCTGCCTGTGTCACTCTCTTACGTAAGACTGAGTTATAAGGGAAGAAGATTTTAGTAAACTTAAAATATTTTTATTAGACTTATTCTTTGTAAAAGTACATTCATGGTAGAAAATTTGTCATTCGACTAAATCCTTTGACATTTTTTCCTAAAAATGAACAACCACTTTTTATCTTCACATTTTACTTAACATAATGTGAGCTGTTATTTGCTTTCTAACAATAGAGAATAGTTATTAATCTAAATGATGAACATAAAAGTGTGAAAATCATATCAAAAGTCAAACTATCAAGTGACAAATGATGTGTTTTTATTTACTTATTTTTGTGTTTAACTGCACATATACATCT
Source organism: Sorex fumeus (assembly GCF_029834395.1). Lineage (NCBI taxonomy): Eukaryota > Metazoa > Chordata > Mammalia > Eulipotyphla > Soricidae > Sorex > Sorex fumeus. Next base: position 6,619,904 of record NW_026606186.1, read on the forward strand.
TCAAAATAATCCTTACTAGCATGAACTGTAAGTTGCAGAAAATAATGACTTATAAAGTTAGCAATATAAATTTTCATTTTTCTAATGTACAACATTCTGAATAAAATCATCATACCTATCTTAAATTTTTATGTAGAGGAAACCTAGGGAGTTTTAATATTGTAGATAAAGCTCATTTCTGTATTATACCATGTAGTAGAAATTAAGCGGGTTTTTTATTTCTCATTCCTGGAACTGGAAACTCCCAGTAATCTTCAGTAAAACCAAGGGTAATTGTTGTCCTTTAACTCAATTCACAAGTGTCAGACTGCCACTATTGAGAGTTTTAGTCCTTTATCTATAATACAAAGCAATATTTATTACAGAATTAATTCTTGGAGGCATCGTTTATGGTTCCTAATCCATTCTGTTTCAGATGCCTTTGAAGTGAAGTGGGCGGAGCTCTGTTTGTGAGGTTAATTGTCCCATTGTTCATTTATTCAGTCTGGTATTTTAACTAGCTCTTTATGTGTATTAATGAGCCCAAAATGGAAAAAAAAAAGCAAGCTTGCTCTAGAATCTTGACATTTTAAAAAAAAAGTATTTGAAAGTGTAGTGGAAAAAGAAGTTGGTGAAGTTTAGAGTGCTATAGTTTTGTTTTGTTTTGTCTTTTTGGCTTGAGCTCTTGGAATGACTGGTTTTCCTTAAAAACAAAACCAACAACAAACGAACTTTAGTCCCATTGGAAAACTGATCTTTGGGGATGAAAACCCAAAACCAAAACAGCACTGCAAAACAAAAGCCTCTCCTGGCCAAAAAGACGCCAAAGAAAATATATTTGTTAGTGTTCTGTTTTCAACTGTGTTGGGATGTTTACTGTCACCTTTGAAAAAACTGTTTCTGTAAGTCTGCATGCCAATTTCACTTTTTCTTTTTTTCATAAGTGCATGAGCATGTGTTCAATGTTGAGTTTTTAACGGATTGATTAAGATTACCTTGTATCCTGACCTCTGGAAGTGACGCTCTCTTTCTCTTGCTTATTTTACTCTTTATTAAACTTCTCCTGAGTAGATCAGTTTTTATCTGAGGAGAACCTTTAAGGTTTTTTTTATGTGGTAATCTCTTGAATTTGGCTGTCTTCAGATTTAGTACTTGTCATGGTAAGAACATTGGTGCTGTTTTTGATTTTGGAAAAAAGTATCTTAAAAACTTTGATTTAAAGTAAAATTTTTATTTTTACTTTATTGGTTATTTATCTTTACTGCAATTACTTTAATGACACTTTGATGAGGATGATACATACAAATTCATTAAAATAATCTTAAATTATATTAAAGAGTAAATGAAATGGTGGGCATTTGATAGTTATCTGTATATTGTATCTACTTTGTAAATTGCAGTTCTGTACCTTCTGTGGGGAAATATAATCTGCAAACAGAAAAGTGCATGTCGAGACACTTATTTTTTCTATTGAATCACTGTGAGATAACAGTTACAAAATTGTTCATGATTGGGTTTGGATCACACAAAGTTCCACCACCTGTCCCTTTACCAGTGTACATTTCCGACCACAAGTCCCCAGTTTCCCTCCTACCACCCCATTAGAGATATGTATTTTTATATACAAAAGTGTATGTTTAAATATCCTTCAAATGCTCGTGAATAACCATCTAAATTAATGAGTCACCGTTCCAAAATAGTTTCTATGTTTTAAATTTATTTTTGGCCTCCTGGGCAGTGCTCAGGGGGCCCGGGGCCACTCCCAGCCCTACTCAGCACTGCTGTGGGGGCCTGACCGGTCATTGATTGGCCAGAGTGTGTGTTGCGAAGGGCCCCCAGTGCTACCGTGGGCATCTGGGCTGGGGTGTTCAGGGGTCACCATGACTATCCAGGGATTAAATTAAGGGCCTCGCGAGAGTGTTACCCACACTCCAGCCCTTTGCCCTTTCTTCCAGCCCTGAGTTTTGTATGGTCTTAAGCTGTATAATAATTGGATCATGCAATTTGGGATGATGATTTTATGTCTTCTTTTTAGTGTTTGAGATCCACCTCTGCTGTTGATGGCTGTAGTTTGTTTTCCTGCTTCTGTCCTGTACTCTATTGTGTCACCACTCTGCTGCTTATTCTTGGTGGCTTGGACTGCTCCACTCCCAGGCTTTCAGGAACATCCCCAAGAGGCTGCCCTGGTCTGATCCTCTGAGCAGAGGAACTGTGTCTTGAGGATATGTCAGTTCCCAGCTTGGTTGGAAAATGCCATGTTGTTTGCGGCGTGGCTGAGACATTTCCATTTCGGCCTATCTTGACTTGATCATTTTGGAGGAGGCCTACAGTGCTAGGTCGCTTCCTTCTCACTTTCGAAAGGAGGCTGGTCATGGGCTCATCTCCTTTCTCAAAGTCCCAGAACATGAGATGCTGTTCTTTGCTGAAGCGCAGTCTGACCTGGAGGGAGGGGCATTGTCCAGAGGTCACACCTGAAAGGTGCAGTGAGCTGGCGCTGGGCTTGGACACCAGCCTCCCAAGCTGGAAATGAACTTTGGGTCTTTTTGTCTCTTTCTGAATCTAAGTTTCATAAAAAGAAATTTTTTCTAATTTAGAATCTGACATAGAGATCAGATAGATAGGGCAGCCATTGGGACCTCAACCCACCACAAGGTGCAGGGATTGTTAACGGAAGTGTAGACTCACTGAGCATAGCTATGTCTTTGTCATGATGAGGATTTCACGTGCATGCAACTCAGTCAGCTTAAAGATGGCCTCGGGGTGGACCCTCAAACATGGTTGGTCAGGACGTGGAATGGTCCAGCAATCCAATCAGCAATTTATTTAAAACCTTTCAAATTAGTCCCACTTTGGGGGACCCATTCTATGGAAGTTTCAGAAACTCATGTATGAATATATGGATGAAAATGTGCGTGATAGTATAGAGAATGAAAAATGAGAAACGATAGGCTGAAACCTAAATTTAATCATCTTGAGCCATCAATAAGAACACAGTTTGGGGGACGAAAGGCACCAGCTGAGTGTTTGCAGTGACACACTCTCTGCTCTGTAAGAAGTTCCCAGAGGAAAGTTTGCACATGGGAAGGCTGGGCCCAGAAATACAGACAATGGGAAAAGTCAAGTCTTGGAATCATGGTAGTGTCATTTCTTTCTTGTGTCTTTTCTTGTAGACGTTCCTCTCGCAGCTGTAATCCATGGAACTCCATCAAATAGCCATTGCTCCAGTTTGCATATTTTTTAATTTGTGGGGGGGCGGGCACTTCTGGTTCTGCCCTCTGGGATCACTCCTGGCTGTACTTGCGGTGGTGCAGCAGATCGAACCCGGACCATGGTGTACATGGTGAGGGCCCTCCCCCTGGCTGTCTCCCCAGGTGCAGTGTGTGCCTGGTTTGGGGCAGAGAGTCATTGGCAGCTGATCCGTCCCTGCCTGCTTCTCCCTCATTTCAGGCCATGGACTTGGATTCTGAGACCCGTCTTCCATATTGGATGACCTCCGTCTGAGACTCAGTTTCCCTCGTCTCTAAAATTAGGAACTACTTCCTTTGGTTGCTATGAGGATTGACTCAAAAGCTTTTTGGTACGCAATCCAAAATAATTATCCCTACGGTTTGGAGTAATTGCAAGATTTAAAAATACCAGCAATTATAAAAGGCTCTGTGGATGTAAAAACAGCTCTTTGAGGGTGTGGATCTGGCCATAGACTAAGTTTTCAGATTAATTCCAAGCAGCGTTTTGAAATCAGAAACATCGGGAGCGAGTAAGTGTTCACCTAGGGAGAAATGATAGCGTTCATTTCACAGGGGATAGTTAACATCTGTCCCATAGATCATCACCGTTCTCCATACACCTAGTTGACCTTTTAATTTTCTCAGAAATTTCTATCTTGCGTAAAAGGACCAGGAACCTATTCTCTGCACGCCTCAGACCTGCTTTTTATGGCCCCAGGATCTCTGTCATAACCCGTTTTTATGCTTTCACAAACAGAACCCCTGGGGAGCTGTCTGCACTTTTCAGTGTGATCCAGCTGAATTCCTTCCCTTCCCCACTCCAGTCCTTTGATTTGCCAGGTTTTTGTTCCCCCACCCTAAGGATGGGCCGAGGTTGCTGAGCACGGCCTCTCTTGTGGTGCAAAGTGAGAATTGTTTTTAATTGAGCAGAAACATGTGGAAGGATCAGGAATATCTCAAGGGATTACAGAAAAATTCCAAATTTGTACTACTTACAGCTTGTGTTTAGAACAGGGTCTGCTGGGAATAAATGTTAGTTAGTGTGCCCTGTGACCTTAAAAACTGTTGACATGGATTTCAGCCAGAGCCTCGCCACAGACCCCCTTTGTTAAACTCATTCATGGCTCCTTGAAAACTCTAGTCAGTGCAAGTTGCCAGCTCCCATCTCAGCATCGCCTTTTTTTCCCCCTTCTTTTCCCATGCTTTGGAAACAGAGGACGCCCCTTAACCAGCAAGCCTTCTTTAATAGGAGTACACGGCCTTAAACGCAATTGGAATTGACAACTTCCTGGCTTGGGTTTGCCAACTGGCAGAGCTGGGAGGCCGAGGGGACAAACAGCGTCGGGGCACTGTGCACTGTGTGTGTGTCTGTGCAGAGGGGACTGAACTCCGGAGCACTGCGATACCCCTTCACCTCCCAGAGCAGCCCAGGGGCCTAAATTGGACGTGTTTCCCGAGAATTCCGGATGGGACTGACCATTCAAACTGATACTGCAGCAGAAGGGGGTGGGGGGGCGGGGGGAAGGGTGTGTGGAGGAAGAAAACATGGTGGGGCTTTGTCCTTTTATTATTATTATTATTATTATTATTATTATTATTATTATTTGCTTTTTGAGTCACACCCAGCGATGCCCAGGGGTCACTTCTGGCTCTGCACTTAGGAACCATTCCTCGTGCTGCTTGGGGGACTATATGGGATATTGGGAATAGTACCCAGGTCGGCCTCGTGCAAGGTAAATAAATGCCCTACCCACTCTACTATTGCTTCAGCTCCTGGGACTTTGTCTTTGATAGTGAGTGAGACCCTTGGCCTTTCCCTGGACCCCTCAAAAATCCTTGATTGCCTCTCCCTTCACTGGTGGGGTGTCACTCAAATGTAAGATAAAAGCCGGATGCTCAGAGTTAGGGGCTGGCAGCCAACAAATTTTTAATTTTAGGGGCTGGATCTTCACTCAACAGAGCGTCACTTCTGCACAAGCCAAGGGCCGCTGATTGCTCTTACTCGTACATAGGGGGAGGCTGAGGCCTGAGCTGGCTGAGCAGTTCATTCCCTCCTGCTTCCCAGCAAAGGCAGTCTCCAGACAAGGCCTCCAATGGCTTGCCGCCTCTGCAAATGCCGGGCAGGAAACCCGTTTTCTCCCCGGTTCTTTAATCCCAAAGAGGCAGCACTGGAGTTTCAACGCCAGGAAGCAACACAGGACATGGCGAAAAGGCCATCACTGTCGTCATACCCCGCTGAAAGGATTTTGGGCAGAAATTCGCGAACTGACTTCCCCCTCTTGACAGTTTCTCCCAGGCAAGTGTGAGGAGGAAAACAGGAGTGTCACACGGGCCTGGGAATCAGTGTGGGGACGGTGCAGGTATCTCAGGAGACCTGGAAACAGGACTCAGTGTCTCCCAGTGACCTGAGAGAAGCCTTGGGAAGGAATTGAGAGAGCATCTGAGAGCACTCAGTGGGTCACTGGTGCTTCTTAAGAGTTTAGGGGCATGAGCACAGTTGGTGAAGCAGCTGTTTCCCAGGATTGGTCTGTCCCCACACTCACAAATAATCTCCCTACTCAGCACTCTTTCCTCAGAGTGTTCAGTACCCTACGGAAGGTAAGTGGGGCCCTCCGTCTTCAGTGGCCCACCTTTCGATCTCGAAGCTTCTTCATCTAGATCCAAAACCCAACTTTATCTGCAGTGGTTGACTCAAGTCCCTTAACTTTTGTGACCCTCAATTTCCCTATCTGTACAATATAGACAGTACGACCTGCTTTGCACAGTTGTTAGTATCAAAGTAAACTATGATATGATGCACCTAATTTAGGAGGTAGCAACAGTTTTTTTGTTTTGTTTTGTTTTAATTTTAGAAAGGACTTTTCTGTTTTGTCAGATCTATCAGAAAACATCTCGAGTTACTTGCAGTCTTTGCTTGACTTCTTGCTTGTTTTGGGAAGTAGCTTCTCTGTGAACCAACTAAAAGTGACTGAAAGTGTCCCAAATTCTTTTTGGCTGTGTGCTCAGGGAACACCCCTGGCAGTGCTCAGGGGCCCATATGGGGGTGTACTGGGGCTCGAATCCCAGTTGGCCGCATTGAAGGCAAGCACCTTACTCACTGTATTGTCTCTCTGGCCCCGTGTCCCAATTTTTTTTTGAAAGGGGGTGCTTTGGGCCACACCCAGCAGTGCTCAGGGCATACTCCTGACTTTACACTCAGGGATCACTTTTGGCAGAGCTCAGGGGACCACATGGCATGCTCTGGATTGACCCTGGGTTGGCCATATGCAAGGCCCTACCTGGTGTCTCTCTGGACCCTCTCAGATTCTTAAGAAAATATTATTAATATCATATGGGAATTGTTTACTAGTTGTTTTCTGTTCCCATGTTATATACTGATAGTTGATTAAAGTGTTAGAAAACATGCAGAAGATAAACAGGTCATTCGAAAAACCTGATTCTATTTTTATTTTCTTTTTTGACAACTAACAAAATGACAGTAATCTCAGAACATTACACAATAAGAGAGAATTATGGGGAATTTTTTGAACTTGTGTTAAGAATTTCCTTTTGCACAAGATTTCATCCTAAGTGCTCCCATTCTTAAATATACTCCATTCAAGTTTATTTTACAAGAATTCGTTGTAAAGCATTCCCATGTTTGAGCTGATGAATTGATTTAGTTTCATAATCTCGGTGTTTACTGTGTTTTTGTGTGACATGAGGCCCTTTCCTATCTGCTCTCTACCCTGGGATTAAGAATGATTTCTCGGGGGCTAGAGCTATAGTATAGCAGTAAGGTATTTGCCTTGCACGCGGCTGAACTGGGTTTGATCCCCAGCATCTCATATGGTCCCTCAAGCACCGCCAGGAGTAATTCCTGAGTGCAGAGCCAGGAGTAACCCCTGAGCATCACTGGGTGTGACCCAAAATGCAAAAAGAAAAAGAAAGAATGACTTCTGGCCCAGGCCAGAGCTATAGTACAGCGGAGTGGGGAGGGCATTTGTCTTGCATGCGCAGCCGAGCCAAGTTCAATCCCCAGCATCCCATATGCTGCCCCAAGCACCGCCAGGAGTAATTCCTGATGCAGAACTCGGAGTAACCTCTGAGCATCACTGGGTGTGACCCCAAAAGTTTTTTCTTTTTAAAATAATGATCTCTGGCCAAGGAAGGAGGAAGGTGAAAAATTCAGAGAGGAGGGAAGCTCATGGGTCAGATTTTGTTTTGTATTAACTGGAGTATTTTTCCCCTAAGAGTTCACAGATGAGCATGTGACATCTTTCTTGTTCCTAAAGACTTCCCCCTAATGCTGCCTCATTTTCTAAACTTTCATTAAGAGCGCTTTGCAGCAAATATTTCAGATCTTTCTTGGTCTCTCCTCCAGCTGGTAGTGTCTTTCACACATCAAAGTCAGATACGAGTGAGTCTCTCATTAGAAGATAGCATGGCTTCATCCACTCCGAAGAGTGGAACCTAAAAGCCAGAGATAACATTCAGCCTGCATCCTACCTAGACCAGTCCGAGAGTTTCCTGTGCCTTACCACGTTCCTTTGCTCTGTTTGTCATTCCCAGATGCTTTAAATTCTTGACTTCTCTGCCTACCCCCTCCATTTGTGTTTCATATCTGAAGATGATCTATATTCAAAATAGAAAGATAGCTGTAGCATATTGAAAAGATAAATGATTTGAAATTCATTTTTAATAAGAAAACAAAGAAAGAAAGCCCAGAATTATTTTCCTCCCGGCTCCCCATGGTTTAAGCCGGGCCTCCTGACTCCCCTCTTCAGCGCCTGCTCCAGTGACTGTAAGGGAATAACTTGAAATTTCTTAGGTTAGCTCTGAAAAAAAACGTCATCAGTCTAATCAAAAGGGGCAAGGACATCAGAGCCCTTGAACAGATTTCTCAGAAGTCCGGAAGAGTGTTTCCTTCAGCTTTGGTTTTGGGAAGCATTTAAGAGCGGGATTGTTTTCTAGCTACACATCACACAAAATCTTGCCAGCCCCTTTGTTTCAGCATGCGCACACATGCACGCGTGAGTTTTGCCGATCCCGCCTTCAGAGTGGGATGACAGGCCAGTGAAGTCTTTCTCATCGTATTTACTTTGCTTATTTCGGTCAGTTTCAAGTTCTGTGTTCGTATTCTCTCGCCAAAGGTGAAGGTTGTCCCCAGATCAAATATTACGATGGCCTGCCAGCCAAATCCCAGGCAACCCAGTGAATTACTTTCTTTGATGGTAGAAGGTCCAGTTCAAGTTGCTCTGAATGGTATTTAACTATAAAACAATAGCCTTAACAAAACTTGCTGGTGTCCTTCAAATGGTTTAAGTACCGGTGGCCAATTCTTTTGGCACTTCAGGATTTGGGGCTCGTTCCATTAATAATTCAGAGGGCAAGTTTTGGGAATGTTACACAGCCAATGAATGGTGGTTGAGAATGAGAAGTGCATAGATGCATTGAAAATGCATGGAGCAAAAAAATGAAAAGCAAGCAAACAAAAACATCACTCTCCCCCACTGCTTCCCCCCCCCACACACACACAGTAAACACACACACACACACACACACACACATACACACACCCCAAGCTCAGAAGCTGTTGACTCGGCACTTTTTCTTTCTTTATGGCTCTAGGGACAGGTTTAAATTGGGAAATTTTTTTCATTCTCTTGTGCTGTGTTGAACAGGAAGGCGGTGTTTGATGTAATCTGGCCCAGATGTCAGCAGCGTGCGGCTTTGTGATGGTTATTTATCTTCAGATTTTTACTTCGTAAAAGGACAATCAGCAAACGGTTGTTGGGGTTCGCAAGTTATTTTTAGGAACGTTTGGAGAGCCTGTGTATGTCGCAGACATATAGATGATTAGTTCGAATATGTTTCAGATTTGATTTTATTTTTGCTATTAATCTCAAAATCCTCTTTAACAAATGCTGGTTATGAGTCTCCAGATAGATGTTAATATGTGCAGTGCATTACATACTGGGTATTGTTCCCTCCTGTTTTAGTTTCTCATTCTTCTAGGAAGTTTTCTTAGACTGTAAACTAATGGATTCTTTCAAATGGACTCCGAATTTTCTCACATAAATTCCCCATGCAATGGCTTGGAGTGTCAAGGGCAGAACTTTGTCAATAGTTTTCAAACGGTGTTCCGTCAACTCGCTTGGAATTCAGGTCTGTTTGTTTTCAAAATGTTTACCAAGGATGCAGGTTGTTGCTCATTTACATCTGCCCACAGTACCCCCCTTTGAATCAGTTGTGCTGTGACTGCAAAGTCCCCTGAAGAGAACAGAGCTTGAAATTTCTTCCTGCAGGTGGTGGGGATCCTGATACTCTCGTTATCTCTCCTTCATCAAGAAATGCAGACAAAGCTCGTCGCTTCTGTTTTCTTTTTTTCCCCAAATGCAATTAGATTTTCTCAGTAAATTTAAATTAAATGCTCAGTTCATTATATTAGTAAATTACCCTTTCAGGATTACATTCAATTCAAGGTTAAATTTTTGTTTTCAATTTTTATTAGTGAAACACCATGAGGTACAGTTGTAAGACTTACAAATTTTTGTGCTTGGATTTCAGTTATACAATGATCAAGTACCCATCCCTCCACCAGTGCCCATTTTCCACCACCACGGGACCCAGTATCCCTCCCACCCCTCATCCCCCCCCATCCCACCCTGCGTCTGTGGCAGGGCATTCTCTTTTGTTCTCTCTCTCTTTTTGGGTGTTGTGGTTTGCAAAAGAGGCATTGAGTGGCAATCGTGTTTGGTCTATAGTCTACTTTCAGCATGCTTCTCCCATCCTGGGAGGATCCTCCTAACACCCTTTATTTGGTGCTCCCTTCTCTATCTGAGCTCCCTTTTCCTCTAGCATGTGTGGCTGGCCTCCAAGTCATGGAGCAAACCTTCTGGTACTAATCTCGGCCACTCTTGGGTGTTAGTCTCCTATTTTGTTACTTTATTTATTTATTTATTTATTTATTTTTGCTTTTTGGGTCACACCCAGCGATGCACAGGAGTTACTCCTGGTTCATGCAGTCAAGAATTACTCCTGGCGGTGCTCGGGGGACCATATGAGATGCTGGTAATTGAACCCGGGTTGGCCGCGTGCAAGGCAAACGCCCTACCCGCTGTGCTATTGCTCCAGCCCCCTATTTTGTTGCTTTATGTTCCCCAGGTGAATGCAATCTTTCTATGTCTATCCCTCTTTTTCTGACTTATTTTGCATACTTTCCATGTAGTACCACTTGTATGTAAATTTCATTACTTCATCTTTTCTAACAGCTACACAGTACTCCGTCATGTTTCCCATATTAGATGCCAACAATAATTTCACTACTATAATAATTCTGACTCCTGTGAAGTTATTTATTGGCTTTAATGATAATTTTGCCTATCTTTTAAAGTTCCTGTATTGGGCAGGAGAAATAGTACAGCGGGTAGGGCATTTGCCTTGCATGCAGCCCACCTGGGTTCAATTCCCAGCATCCCATATGGTCTCCTGCGCACCGCCAGGAGTAATTCCTGAGTGCAGAGCCAGGAGTAACCTCTTGTATCGCCGGGTGTGACCCAAGAAGCAAAAAAATAAAATATAAGGTCCTGTGTTCATTACATTGGCTTCTATAACTTTAAGATCAGTAACCTCACAGATAGTCAAAATCATTAACCATCGTTAATCGATACAAAGCAGTCTTCTCTGGCAACTGCACCTGAGTTCAAATTCTACCTGATGCCTGGTATATATAAACTTCATCAGTAAAATGAGGGAGTTGGATTGGTTGTCCACATGCGTTACCACTCAAATATTCTGTAGTTTTTATACCCAGATCATCTTTTGAAAGTTTAGTTAGCTCACTAGGGCTTTATCGCTATCATTCACGTCTCCCAGTGACCCTTTCCTTATTCTCATGAGTGGATTTGAAATGCAGCATCAGGGGCTGGAGCGATAGCATAGCGGGGAGGGTGTTTGCCTTGCACGCGGCTGACCCGGGTTTGATTCCCAGCATCCCATATGTTCCCCCAAGCACTGCGAGGAGTAATTCTTGAGTGCATGAGCCAGGAGTAACCCCTGAGCATCACCGGCTGTGACCCAAAAAAGAAAAAAAGAAAAAAATGCATCATCAGTAGTATTATAGAACTTGTCATGACCTTGCTAGTTCATGGCAATAGTTAATTTTTTTTGGTGTGTGAATAGTCATGAAAATTGCATTTAACTAGCTGGTGAAAAAAATCATTCTTAGATGACTCTTTACATATGAGACCTCATCTATTCTTCCAAGTAGGTCAGGCAGTGGCCCCCTCTAGTCTCCTTCTCCAGCTCACCCTCCTGCACTTCCTGGGGAAACTGAGAGGTAAGGAATTTTATCCTTGCAACATCCGAGCATGCCCTAGCTTGGAATCCTGATGCAGTAGAAGGATATCCACTGGCTGGCCAAGAAGCAGAAACTTGTGTGGCTTTGGGGAAGATGGGCTTTTCTTGCTTTGTCCGTGCAAAGGACCACACGAGCCCTTGTGTGAGCCCTTCCAAGCCTTTGTCAGTTTAAGATTTTTGTTACTTCACCACTTGAGACTCTTTCCCCCACCCTCATCTCTTGAGATTCAGATGTGGGGCCCCATTTCAGAGTAGTACTTAGCAGAGTGCCTGCTGGTCAGGATTCAAGTGTATCATTGTCATTCCTTCCCAGAAGTATACAGAAATGATCATAGTTGATATTGGAATTTTTGTTTGTTTGCTTTTTGTTTTTGTGCCACAATCAGTGATGCTCAGGGGTTACTCCTGGCTTTGCACTCAGGGATCACTCCTGGCGGGGCTCGGGGGACCATACGGTATGCTGGGGATCCAGCTTGGGTTGGCCATGTGCAAGGCAAGTGCCTTACCCACTTTACTATCTCTGTGGTTCAAAATTGGGAGTTATTACTTTTCATCAGGTTGCTATTGCGAAGGTATCTGCACCTTTAGAGAGATGTGTCCTTGGGTTCCATCTTGGTTCCATTTGTACAGGAGTACTGAGCAGAAGTACACCCTGAACACTGCCAGGTGTGATGCCCCCCAAAACATAAGGGTGGGAGAAAGCAACCCGGAAATTGGATTTCTAAGGTTCATGACTCAACTTTTGATTTACCAGCTACATCTCCATAAGCATATCTTAACTTTTCTGAACTTCTTTTTCCCGTTTATATAGAGAATTAAACAACAACCACGGGTCCTTAATAGAAGTTGTATCAGGATCAAACTTTGTAGGAATAGATTCTTAAACAAGTTTTTCTTTTTCCTGGTAACCAACTTAAAATTGAATCTATGGACCAACTTCAAATATAAGTCAAATTTTTTAAAATTCTTTTTGGGGGTTGGGGTTTGGACCCCACCTGGCTGTCCTCATGACTTAGTCCTTACTAAGTGCTCAGGGAACACTTCTGGGGCTCAGGAGACCATATGCAGTGCGGAGAATTGGCCTTTTGCAAGGCGGGTGCCCAAGCCCTGACGCTCTCTCTCTCCAGCCTCCTCTCAGTTCCTCCCTCAGAGTGTAGTTGTGTAAAAGAAAGAGCCAGAAGCTTGCCATAGTAGAAGCCCAGCATGTGTAAGGACCCAAGTGCTCACAAATTTCTGTTTGCGTGATCTCATTTCATCTTCACCACAACTCTTTAAGGGAAAACGGTTTGCTTTCCATGGAAGAGAAAGGAAGCCTTGGTGAATAGCCATTAGTCGGTATAAGGTAACGTGAGTCATTAACCAAGATTGTCGACATCTGAACCAAGCACGTTCTGGAGCTCACGTCTGTGATCTTTCCATTCTTGTGTCGCTCTCATAACCAGACTTTCTTGCTTTATTTAATGCCTTAGGTACAGGAAAGGGTTATTGGGTGTCTCCAGGTGCTGGTCCTCCTTTGTAGTCCCTGGGGATGCCTTGATATGCAACACACACATTGCCCATCTGTAGGGTCTCATTCAGGCACATATTTAAGAGTCATCTGTAATGTTCAGCCCTGCTCTGGAAGGCCCAGGTCTTAGATGACTATGCCAATGGCTTAGTTGTGTCTGTTTTATGTTTGTGTTTAATTAGTTTCCTCTGGATAGTTGCCTTTCGTTGGTTTCAGGTGTCATATTATAATTTTAAAATAATTCTAATTTGGTGGCTGGAGATGGTACAGCATGTAAGGCATTTGCCTTGCACACAGCTGATCTGGGTTTGATCTCTGAAACGCTATATGGTCCTCTGCGCCCACAGAAGTAATCCCAGAGTACAGAGAAGGAGTGAGCCCTGAGCACTGCCAGGTGTGACACCCCCGAAAACATAAATAAAATAATTCTAGTTTGGGCGGATATAGCATTCTGTATTTCCATAACTTAAAAGTACTTGCTAAAAAATGCATAAAATGTATAATAGCTAGTATTATGAAATACTCTTTGCTGAATGCTTTTATGCGTTCTTTCATTTAATCCCCATGATAGCCTTAGAGAGGCATTGTGGTCCCCACCGTGTAGATGTGGTAACTGCATCTTGGGAGGTAGAGTAGCTGATGGAGAGTGACAGAACTAAGAAGAGGCAGGATTCTTCTGGTTTCTGATGCTGAACTCTTAAATTCTGTCAAAGAAGCATATTAGAAAAGTCTAGCTTTTTCTTTTTCAAAACTAGAGACTATTTCATATATATGTATATATATATGCACACACACACACATATATGTATAAATAATACACTTTTTTGTAATATGTAATTTTCCAGGTCTTGGTCCTTAGTTACATATCAAACTCTTCTAATGAAGGAATAGTTTAATGAACACCCCTACATTCCCTTGCATGACCCCTTTGTAGTCAGACTCACTTCTTGCTAACCACTTCTGACAGTGGTTGATGTGCTATCCATTACTGGGGTTTTGCCTTTTCTAAAATGTCATAAAAATGTAATCACAGACTGTTCAGGAATTAACTTGTCATGGAGCAGAGAGCATTTGCGATGTCTCCCCGTGTCAGTGTTTCAGCAACACCTCTCTAGAGAGTTGAACCTGTATCACTGCGTGGCTGAAGCTCTCTTGTGTTATTCATCCCTGAAGGACATTAGACTGTTTGGGGCTTTTGCTCTTGTAAACACTTACAGTCCTAGGTGTGAACACCAGGTTTTGCTTTTTTTTTTTTTTTGCTTGTATAGAATTTGCTGAGTTCTACTGATGAGGGTACACTTTATAAGAAACTGCCAAACTGTTCCCAAAGTGATTATATCATTTTGCATTTCTAAAGAGATTCCAGTAGTACTGCATCTTCACCAGCATTTGGTATTACCGCTATTTTCCTGTTCCCGTTATTCTGATAGTTAAAACTTCATTGTTTGTAGGATCTGTCATAACTTAATTTGCATTTTCCTAAGGACTAGTGATTCTGAGCAACTATTCTATTCATGTGTTTATTTGCCATCTGTGTGTCCTCTTGGTTTTGTGGTAGGCCCATTCCAGAAAGTGCTTGTTTCCTGTGGACATTTGAGAATTCTTTAAGTATTCTTGATATAAATCTTGTGATTTGCAATTATTTTCTCCCAATGTGTGACTTGTCTATTTATTTAAAAAAAATTTTTTTTCCACAGAGCCAAAATTTTTAATTTTTCTAGCCTAATATATTAGTTTTTTTTTTTTTTAATGCATCCTTCTTGGTTTTTTGTTTTGGCGGAGTCAGGGACTGAACTGAGGGAATTGCTGAGCCGCACAGCCACCTCCCAGCTGCTGAATCCTTTCCTCACTGTCATTTCTGGGAACTGTGCCTAATTCGGGGCCACCAGCACTTCCTCCTGTACTTTCTTCTGGAACTTTTTTTTTTTTGATTTTTTGATTTTCCTTTTTGTCTGTGGTTTATTTTGAGTGGTTTTTCTGGGTTTTATTTTGATTTTGTGTGTGGGGGGGGGTGGGGGGGTCACACTGGGCTATGTATTCCTGGCTCTGTCCTCAGGGATCACTCCTTGGCAGTGCTCCACATGTGCTTCATATATTCCTGCGTGGGGGACCCAAGAGGGTCCTAGAACTTGAACACAGGTTGGCGGCTGACAAAGCAAGTTCCGTACCTGCGAGACTTAAGCTCTCCAGCCCCAGAGTTAATGTTTTTAAAAGGCGTGAGGTGCAGGAATACTTCTTGACTTTGCTTATGGGCAGCTAGTCTATTCCTTCACCACTTGTTGGAAATCTTTTTTTTCTCTGAACTAGCTTTGCATCTTTGTCCAACCTTTACTTTATTTGTGTGAGTCTGTTTCCGGACTCGACCCTGTTGCGCTGGTCTCTTTGTCTGTCAATCTCAGATTGTTTGGGTCACCAGAGTTTGGTAGAAAGACTTGAAATCAGAGAGCAGAAGTCTTCCCAGATGGGTTTTTGTTTGTTTAAATTGTGTTGACAATTAGAATTACAGTCTTTCCTTTGCTCGCTCTTTCTTTTTCTTTCTTTCTTTCTTTCTTTCTTTCTTTCTTTCTTTCTCTTTCTTTCCTTCCTTTTCTTTCTTCCTTTATTTATCTTTATTTCCTTCTTTCAATCTTTCCTTCTTTCTTTCTTTCTTTCTTTCTTTCTTTCTTTCTTTCTTTCTACTTCCTTTCTTTTCTTGCCTTCTGATATCTACAGAAAATTCCACAGGGATTTGGATTAATCTCAGACTGAATGTATAAGCCAGTTTAGAGAAAGTTGGCACATTAGCTGTTTTGTAGTGTTTGACTCCACATCTCACTTACGACTTTAACTTTCCCTCTTTGGTACTTGGTGGTTTTTAGCATGCAACTCCTTCACAAAGCTTAATAGATTTTTTGTTTGTTTTGTTTTGGGGTCATACCCAATGATGCCGGGGCTTGCTCCTGAATCAGGGCTTACTGCTGGCTGTGTGTGTGTGGGGGGGGGGGGCCCCAAAATAGTGCTGGGGATTGAGCCCAGATCAGCTGCTTGCAAGGCAAGAAATTTACCTGCTGTGAACTCTCACTGGCCTAGGGTTTGTTAGATTTATAACTAAATATTTCCTCCCTTCCGCCCACTGTCTGTCTGTCTGTCTGTCTGTGTGTGTCTGTATGTCTGTACTAATGCAAACATTATAGTTAAAAATTAAATATTCGTGTTTTTATCACTTTCACTTCTAACTTACAATAGTTTTTCCTCATTAAAGATATTTAGCAAGGAAATGATTATTTCTTGATGTTTGCTTTTTTTGTCTCTCATCTCATGACTCTTGTACCGTTTTATAATTATGACATCAGAGCAGAGTTCCACCTGGGAGGGTATGAAAGAAGCGATACTCTGGCCAGGGGGATTCCTTCAGAGAAAGAGCCCACCTTTCCTCCTCCACACGGGCATCATGGTCACTGCAGAAGCTCTTGTCCTTGGCCTTGCCTATGAGGTTGCACTGTTCTCCTTTCAGTAAACGTCAGTAAAAGTGTGAGTATTAACCGTGAACTTGTACATATGAGACCCTTTTTAGAAAATGAGACGCTTGAAAAAGAGGGCTTCATGGGTTTTGATTCACTGATGGTCCAACAAGGAAACCGTTTCTGGAGAGAGAACCAGCCTCTTTACCTTCCTTCCGTTTCCTGTGCTGGTTCTGTGGCCCCTCGGCTCTGGTGTCACTGTTGGACACTCTGCATGACTCGGTGAGTCCAGATGGAGAGCAGCCACCCAGCCTGAAACCCTCCATCTCCATCAGCCCCTGCGGTTCCTAAACAGCCGTAGTTACAGGGGGTCCAGAGCACCTGCAAACAGCCCAGGGGCCTGGCCGAGGGCCACAACCACAGGCCTCAGCCCCGGGTCTTCATTTTCTTCATTCTTTGCTGTCTTGTGCTGGGGACTCAGCTCTGAATAAGTCCCTGTCTTTCTGGCTCTTCAGGTCACCAAAGTACCTGATACTGCCCCCGAGAGGGGCGTGTGCTGGAACAACACCCCGGGTGGGAGTGGGAAGGCACATGTTGTGGCCTCAGAAGCAAGTGAGAAGCCTTTTCTGTTTGTTTTCTTCAGGAAGGTCGATTTCCAGGGGCGGGGGGCACAGAAGGAAGGTATGAAGCCACAATGCCTGAAATAGCAGGGAGCAGCGGGGAACCTGCCTTCTCCGGCAGACTTATGTCTTGCTTAGACAAGCTGTCATTGCATCATCCAAGGCTTGGGGCTGGAGCGAGAGCAGAGTAGGCAGGGCACTTGTCTTGCACATGGCTGACCTGGGTTCGATCCCCGGCTTCTCACATGGTCTCCTGAGCACCAACAGGAGTAATTCCTGAATGCAGAGCCAAGGAGTAACCCCCGGCGCATCAATCGAGTGTGGCCCCCAAACAAAAATTAGCCAAGACTTTCTTGTACAGGCAGTAATGGTGTCAACACCTACTTAGATCATTTTGAAATGAGAGCTTCTCTGGGTCAAAAAGACAGTTTTCGGCAATCCATTCCAAATTTTTCTGCAGAATGCCACGGCTCGTGACACGGTTTAGTTATCCCGGATAATTAAAACCTTCCATGCCACAAATACCAGGGGGTCACGTCAATGCTGGGAGCCCGAAGGCAGCGTCACCCCCCCAGCCCCCCAGGCTGCTTCCTTCTGCTCTTCTCCTTCACTTTCCGGCTGAAAGCAGGTTTCCGCGCTGAGCAGAGAGGGAACTTCTGCTGGGTGCCGCAGTGTTGCCTCCTCTCTTAAACCTGCGCTTGTTTCCCTTTTGTTGTCTGCTGTTTGCTTTTTAGAGCCCAGTTTACAAGTGGCCGCCGAGGTATTTCCTCAGGAAGGGAACTGCCTCGAGATCTCCCTGGCATTGCGTGCGGCGGGCCCGAGCGATGCCACCTTTGAAGTCAGTCAACAGCCTGAGAGCACAAGGAGCTGTTGACAAAGGAGCCGGCCGAGCCTCCCTCTTTCTCTGGAAGCATCCGAGCAGCGCGACTCACACAGTCTGCTTGGCACAGCGGCTGCGCTCAGCTGGCCGGGGGCCCTCCCGCTGCCCGCCAGCCAGGCTGCCTCCTGCTGCCCCGGGCCTCGCTCACGACTGCCTACCGCGACCTGCTGGCCTAGCTGTAGTATCTTCCCTGTATTTCCCCGTAATTCTTCCCAGCTGACCCACAGGGAGCTGGAAAGACCCTCACAAACCAGGGCTTACCTTGGGGAGTGGGGAGGTCGGTGGGGGGACAGGCGGGAGGCGTGTGATGACGCCCAAGCGCTTCCAAATCACACCCTGGAACTTGTATTCCCAGCAGCTACCGCTGCCTGTGGGGCAGAAGGAACCTGTGGGACTGGTCAGCAGAGCTTCTGGTCCCACCCAAGGTGCTCCCCTTGGACGTGTCTTAAGAGGCCTTCGAAACTGTCTCTAAATGTTGCTGAATTTTAGTATTGGACTCAGACTCACGCTGCTAATTTCGAGGCATCTTGAAGAAAAAGCACAGTGAGGGCCCAGAGAATGTTTCCCACCCAGGCAGCTTCTGAAACTTTAGTGTGGTCTGGATCTTTAGCTTGCATGGGGCATGTGGGTGTCATGGTTTCCAGTGGGCATTGCCAGTGCAGGGATATTTTCCAGCAACTCAGAGTTCCCAGGAGCTGAGAAGTCAGAGGCGATTACACGTTGCTTTTGAATTCCTCCTCTGGATGACTTTTCCGGAAGCTGCATTTTGAGGGCTACCGATTAGCATTGTATCTGACAATGCCGACTTTGGAGTTTTTGAGCCCTTCGAGGACACATGGTCTTATTTATTAGATATATTAGAACATGGGTCAAAATTAGAGCTCAGGGGGCTGGAGCAATAACACAGCAGGTAGAGCATTTGCCTTGCATGCGGCCTACCCGGGTTCGATTCCCAGCATCCCATATGGTCCCCCAAGTGCTACCAAGAGTAATTCCTGAGCGCAGAGCCAGCAGTAACCCCTGTGCATCGCTGGGTATGACCCAAAAAGGAAAAAAAAATTAGAGCTCAGGTTTGTATTTGGAGAACTTTGTATTAGATATCAGAGCCCTTGAGGATAATTTGTATTTATTTCTTTAACTACTTGATTCAGGAATTACTAGTCACCTTAGGGTGGGGGTGGTGGGGGTGGTTTGGGGGCTGTCCTTTAGCCTAAGAGAGGTGGATTACTCTTCCTGTTTTGGAAAACGGACAGGCTTCGAGAAGTGAGTGGACACCTGGGGTATCGCCTGGGAGAAAAGACAGGGGCGGTCTGGCCAGGCGTTTCGATGCTCAGCCCTCCTGTCTGCTTCTCACTTTCATTTGAATGTATCTGGGCATTTCCTCTGAAGTTCGCTCAGTGAATATTTTTGCAATTTTATGCTACTCTGTCTTCTCTTCCCTCTCTCTCTCCTCCTCCCCTCTCCTCCCCTCACCCCAGGTGGCTAACTCACAGTGCCAAAGTTGAAGTCAGACTTGGCCTGGAGCCAGCCTTGAGAAGGCGGTGTTTACTTTCCAGTACCACGAAAGGGTGAAATCCGTCCTCCAGCCTCATTAGGAAAGTTTAGGTATGTGTGGTTTCAGAAGTTGATTAGACGGTCCACACGCACACTCGCCTGGGTCCTCCCTCTCGTCATCCTCCTCTGATGAGTGGAGCGTGTTTTACATGGACTCTCAGCCTTAAACTCTGGGGGTTAGAATGAGAAACGCAGGTTAATTGGAGCAGCTCAATCCGCTTGAAAAAACGAGAGAGAGAGAGAGAGAACCAAATGCTAAGACTACAAAGGCACAACGACACACACGTTCAGTGCCATTGAGAAGAATAATGTGGGAAGGTTGGTCTGGAATTTTCCTCTCTGTGATCTAAAATCTGGATAGTGCCGATGTGGGATTGGGGAATACTCTGCTGCAGACAGTGTAGAGAGGAGGTGTTCCTCGGGGGAGAAGATGGTCAAGCTAACAACTGGCCCCGCTCCATGCGAGTGTGAAAAGAGCACCTCCTGGGAAGGTGGTTCCATCAGCCCAAGGGAGTCAGAAAGTGAGGGTGTTAACCCAGGCAAAGTGGGGAGCTGGGGGGCCGGGGAGCGGAGGAATGCTGGGAAAAGGGAAACACATCCCAGGCAACTTGGACGAAGCACAGGGTCACAGGGTCAGAGGTGCAGGCCCGAGGGGAAGCATGGCTGCCACTGTGTGGCTTGTCATTCGCTGTGTGCCCAGAGCAGGGAGGCTGTGGGGACGAAGGCCAGAGAAGCAGGGGTGGCTGGACCTGGACCTGAGACTCGAGACTCTTCAGGAAGTCACACGGTCCAGTGGGGGTGTCGGTGCATCGTTTGGGGTCCAGTGCAGGGAAACTAGTGAGAGGTCAGGAATGGCGGGGCGGGGGGGGGGGGGAGGGAGGCAGGAGAGGTTGGGAGCTGCTTTAGGTCAGAGAGGGAGGGGAGGCGGAGAGGGGGCGTGAGAGCCAGTGAGTGAGCAGTCTCAGGCAAAAGAGAGTTCTCAGTTACACGCTCGGAAGTAGTAGCATTTATAGTCTAAAAGTTCTGGTTCTTGTACTTAAATCCACCCCCCAGCTTTTCACTTCTTAAATGCTCAAGGGATGTTTGCTGAGTGAATGAATGAGTGATGAGTGCCAGTTCTTTGGCGCAGAGGTGGCTAATTTAGCCCACTGATCCCATTTTGCTTAAACGAATCCCGTTGAAGTGTGTTTGCCGAGTGACAGCACCAGCGGGACCCGGAGGCCCACACGTAGCCCGGGCTGCAGCCGGAAGCCAACGGTGGATTTTAGAACTTGCCTTGGATAAGCAGGAGTCAGTCGTAAATGATCACGGACCAAACCATTTAAAAACAGAGAAAAGATAACATTCACTCTGCCAAGATTAGTCTGCAAGGCGTCTGGACATCTTGTCAATAGCTCTGGGCGTCGGAGAAGTGAACATTTGTGCTGGTTGCTGGACCCAGTTAAAGGACTGGATTTCCGTGAATGAGAGAGTCGGAGGGGTGGTTCTTCTGATCTTTTGCTCAACTGATCTGGTCCTGGCTTTGATGACATTTGAAGCTGCGGCCCCATTAATGAGGACACTTTAGCCAGCCTGGACCCGTCTTTCTTCCTCTTCTTTTTACCTTTGTTCCTGGGGGATCCCCCGCTTTGGCCTCTCAGCATGCCCAGTCCGTCCTTCCTCAAAGAATCAGAGCCTCTCCCGTGGCGCTCCGGCCGTGTGACACAGCTGCCCGTGTCTTCTCGTTCTCTTCAGGGCCGGACGAAGGAGACTTTTCCCCCATCTCGCCAAGTCATCACACCTGCTCTCAGGGCCTCCCTCCTGCCCGTTTCAGTTTGTGGCAATCTGGAGCAGCTGATGTCAAAGCTCCAGGATGGAAAGGAACTGCTTTATCGATGACCACGGAGGCATCCGTTGTCACGTCTATTGTCCATTTCAGGGCAGAAATTAGAGCAAGTCTCTCAGCCGGCGTGCCGTGGGGGAGGGCCGTGGTCTCTCCGTCGACTGGGTCTGCGACTTCCTCGAGCTTCACTTGACAAACGGCGATGACGGGGGTTAGAGAGATAGCATAGTGGTTAGAGCTCTTGCCTAGACCGTGGCTGACACCCAGGTTCAATCTCTGACAGCCCCTTTGGGTTCCCCAAGACTGCCAGGAGTGATCTGAGTGCAGAGCTAGACCTGAGCACCGCCAGACAGCCCACTCCCCTCTCCCCCTTGCCTGCCCTCACCTCCCCCCCCCCCCCCCCAGGGGATTACTAATGCCAGCACCATCCAGTTGTTTTTGGAATCACGGACGGTGACCTGGTAGCTCATGAGTGCTCCCTGGAGGACAGTTGTCATTGTGGCTGTCATCCAAGCAGAGGCCGCTGAGTGTGGCGTGGGGGGAGAGGTAGCGGATGGGGGAGTCTGGATAGAGTCAGCTCGTGTGTGTGTGTGTGTGAGTGTGTGTGTATGTGTGTTTGTGCACGTGTGCAGGGTCCCCTTCTCAGCGGCCATGAAGGCCCAGAACAGCCCTCAGCGTCGACCCAGGTCACACTGGCACACAACCATCCTGCATGGCCCCTCTGGGAAGAACGCCTGCCCCCCGACCCCCCCGACTCCCAGGCCAATCCCCTTTTGGCCTCCAATTTCGATTTCTCAGGAATGTCACCGCAGCCAGAGCGCACGGAGAAGAATCCCGTGGGTGATCCTCGGGGACTGCAGTGACTGAGGGTGAAATGCAAACATGCTGTCCTCGGAACGCATCTTCACAGGGGCCCGCTGTTTCGGCTGAGCTGAGCTTGCACCCAACATGGAAAGGATGTCAGAACTTTGGCCAGAGCTGCAACTATAATCACATTATTTTGCTGCTGCTCAGTGGAGCTCAGAAAGCTTAAGTGTCTTACCATCTGGGCAGAGCCGGCCAGTGGTGAGCTGTGAACCGCTCACCAACTTCACAGAAACTCTTGCTACCTTATTCATTAATTAGGCCTTTATGGCACACCTTCTCCTGGTTGCCTGGCAACCGTAATAGCAGTCATTAAATTCTGTCATTTTGTATTAACCCTTTGGCCCTGGGTGGATTGGGGGCCCCCACCTTAGCTCTAATGCATTTTACATTAGTCCGTCTACCTGGGGAACCCCATTCCCTTGACACATGAGCTGTAAAGAGCAAAGAGCCAGAGTCCACAGCCAGAAGTATTCCCAATTTTCCCTCATCTTTACTGTATCTGCCTTTAAGGCCTCACAAAACACATGTGCCAAGGTGGAGACTGGGTCCCCATGTGCCGATAGAGGTAGCATGCACCTAGCAAGATGAAAAGACAGTTTCTCAGAAAATGGGGTGATTGGGACTGCTCTGGGCTTGTGGAGAAAGGAACTGGAGTGAAAACCACATGAGAGGACACGGAGGAAGTGTCTGTTTCCAATACTGTCCTTGAAGTAGTTTGTAAAGACCAGGTCCCCGTTATAGTATAGTGGGTAAGGCACTTGGCCTTGCATGCAACCGACCTGAGTTTGATCCCGGGCACCCCAGATGGCTCCCAAAGCTCTCCAGGATTAGTCCCTGAGTGCAGAGCCAGGAGTTATCCCTGAGCACTGCCGAGTATCACCCCAAACCAAAACGCTAAAAGATTGGAACTCGGAATACCAGTGTACTAAGGGTCATTTCGGCAACTCAGCTTGGCCTCTCCTTGGTGGACAGGAATGGTAGGGAATAACCGATGTACTCAGGCAAAAAGTGGGGGAGAGCCGAGTCCCCAGAGTGTTGTTGCCCATCCTCAACAAGGCTGTTGCTGTGTCCTCTGGGTTCCCCTGAATCCCATGGATGTCGACTAGGTGTAAGCGAGCAAGTCCCTGGTCAAAGCCGGGTTGAGGATTCTAGAGCAGCACCTCTTTGCTGTAATGGATGGAAGCCATTTGGGGCAAGTGTGGCCTGTTCAAAATCATAGGCATTCACAGAAACATTTAGTGGCAGCGAATAGGGAAGTTAAGTGTTGGGTGGGGGGAGTCCAGGTTCCAATCGAGATATCCAGAAGACCTGTGGGTATGTGGGTAGCTTTCTCCCTGATCTCCCTGTCTCCATCTTTGAAGTTGGGGTGGCTTTACTCTGTCATAGGACTGAATGAGCGACGCTGCAGACAGCTCCCGTCAGGACCTGGCCCAGTGGACCTGTTCTCTATTTTTTTCCCTAACAAGTATCGGGGTGACCAGAGAAGCTTCTCGCTCTGGTGGAATACACAGATTTTCTTAGTCCCTCCATTTGCCCCTGACACCCAGAGGTGGTATTGACTTATGCTCACCAGGTCTGAGCATAAGTGGTAATGGATTGTGGCTCTCGGTTAAAATTCATCCCTCAGGCTGGAGAGATAGTCCAGTGGGTAAGGTAGGACAGCAGGGAAGGTGCTTGCCTTGCACGTGACCAGCCCAGGCCAACCCAGGTTCAAACCCCGGCATCCCCTATGGACACCCCCCCCGCCAAGCACCGTCAGGAGTGACTCCTGAGCACAGAGCCAGGAGTGCCTGTTCCCCCTTTCCCCACCCCCGTGTACACACGCACACACACACACTCCTCCTTTGGCATTGCTGAGTTTCTGGGGATGCATTTTTTGTTCTTTGGGGGGATATTGTGAACAGTCATGTTAGCAGGCAAAAAAGAGAAAGTCAAATCCGAACTCATCACATTTACAAAATCAAACTATTAGATTTAAAGAAGCAGACAGCATTAGTGTGGTGTGTGTGTGTGTGTGTGTGTGAGAGAGAGAGAGACAGAGAGAGAGAGAGAGAGAGAGAGAGAGAGAGAGAGAGAGAGATCCAGGAGGCTATCTTGCTTTAACAGCCCTAGCACTGATTATTGAGAAGTTGGTCCCTAGTCTGTTTGCTGTGTCTCTGTCCCCCCAGAAAGGCACGTGATGGTGAGAGCATCTGGGGTTCTCAGTGGCTACTGTTTGTTAACAAAGCAGTGACTTCCCCGAAGGAGTGAGGCGAGTGGGAAGAACTCACAAAGGCAATTAATTTTGTTCTCCCGAGCAGCGCCTCCGTGGCCTTCTCTCGCTCTTCGTGCGAGCTTCAATTATAACCCGGGAGCCAGCCGTCGCATGATCCGATTTGATATTTAGTTTTGATTTTATTAGTCGTTGTCTTTAATGGATGTCTTGTCATGTAGGTTTCCTGATGATTAGTAATTTAAATTGACTCCGAGAATGAAAGGAAACCGCAGGCAGGAGACGGATGGACCGTGACCGCTGCGGTCTCCCAGACTTCCAGGCAGCTGCCCGGCCTGCGGCCCCCACCTCTCCCTGCAAGGCTTCGAGCACTCCTTCCCCTAATGCTGCAAATGAAAGCTTAATGCCACAACTACTCAGGAGCCCTTCGAAACCAACGGGCGTCCTGAGCAGTGGGGTCCGCAGGTCCACTCTGGCCTTGATTGGATCTAATTTGACCCAGGAGTGCGGATCTGTGCGGATACTAACGGAAAAACACTGGCGGCAGGAGAGGTAATTCCCTCTTGTTCTGTGCCGGGCGCCTTTCCTCGCCTCTGGAGAAGCCCTGACGTTACAGTCTCCACTGCGTGGCCCAAGAATCATCAGTTTTCACAGAGATGAAAATATGCTCTTCTCTGCTGCGCTTTTTGACGGTGGCCAAGGTCACCTCCATCCTCACAGAGGTGGCCCTGGCCAGCACAAGGCGAGCCCTGAAGGGGCATTTGTGGGGGCTTAATTCTCTCCTTAATTTCCCTGAGTCCTGGTTCTAAGGTTAGAGTCGGCGTATCTTAGATTGAACTTAGTTCGCATCCTGCTTGACATCTGCAAGCCAATGCTAGGTGTTTTGTCAAAGTCCTGTACTCACTCATCAGCCAAGCATGTGGCGAGCACCTGTTCCACACGGGCTTTTCTGTAGATAAATGCAGAAGGAAGTTATTGTGGGAGTTAGTGACAGAACTTGGGGTGGGGGGTGGGGGGGGGTGGGGTGTTGCCACACCTGGTGGTGCTCAGGGGTTATTCCTGACTCTGCACTCAGGAACTACTCCAAGCAGAGCTCAGGGGACCCTATAGGATGCCAAGAATCAAACCTAGGTCAGCCGTGTGCAAGGCAAGCGCCCTCCTGCTGTCCTATCACTCCAGCCCCTTTTGTGACTGAGTGAATGAGCGGTGCTCCCTGTCTTCAGGCTCCCAGCCCAGAGGCACTCGCCTGACCAAGGCCAGGCCCGGGGAGGTTGCAGAAATGTCAGAACCCTTGTATGCCACCAAGTCAGCATCTCTGAACCATTGCGTGACTCTTCTGCACAAATGTTTTTGTATTCCTCGCTTGCAAATTCACTGGTTGGGGGGGGGGGGGGGGGAGCATATTTAAGATGGGAGTGAAAAATACAGTCAAGGAGTCCAAGAAACCGACCCCTGGGCTCTGATTGTGCCCAGAAGGGACCCCGTCCTCAGCGTGCTCCCCCAGCTCCCTACATTGTTGCAAACAGCCTCGGGCTCCCCAGAACTGGTGCTTCTTAGCTGCTTCTGGAGCACTTACGACTCTGCTTACGCAGCCTGGCCTGAGGGCTTCTGTGTCCCCAGCCTGTTGGTGGAGAAGGAGCCCTCCCAGGAGCCACCCGCATGCCCTCAGCTTCCCCTGGCACTGACAGCTGAAGCAGGGCCAGCGACAATGCCAGGGCCACCCGTCCAGGTCACGGCAGAGACGAGCAGTCGGGTGATGTGCCGGCCACAGCTGTGCTTTCTCTCGCCTGAAACCCCTTTGCCTGTCCTGTACTACAGGGCTAGGGAGTGCCTGGCTGCAGGCTGTAGGGCTGGCGCTGCCCTGTGGTCTGGCCCTGGTACGGGGCAGGACAGAAACAATGCTTAGCTCCGCCTGCCTGCACTGCGTGGCCCAAGAATCATGCTCTGATATACGGCCGTCGGCAGAAGCAAGGGTCCCCACCCCGGCTGTACTAGATCAATTCTGGCGTGCCTGCTGGGCAAGCGTGTGCCCCTGATGAAGTGGACTAGTCTAGAAATCATTTGAAAAGTGAATTTCTGCTCTTTGGTGGCCTTTGTAAGCCACTGATCTAGCCGTAGAAAGGGATGTTATGAGTACAGCGGGCAGGGCATTTTTACCTTGCATGCACACCAACCTGGGTTCCATCCCCAACTTCCCATTTGGTCCCCCGAGTCTGTCAGGAGTGATCTGTGAGTGCGGAGCCAGGAATAAAGCCTGAGCACAACCAGGTGTGTGCTCCAGAACACAAACAAACAAAAAGGCAGGGTGGGGGGACACACCCTTTGTGTGTGTGTGTGTGTGTGTGTGTGTGTGTGTGTGTGATTCTTTTTCACTCCTTTCCCTGTTGTGAAATGATTTGGTGGCAGACTCAGACAAATTACCCTATCACACTCATTTTTCGTTGTTGCTGTTGTTGTATTGCGATTTGGGTCAGACCCAGCAGTGCTGCGGGCTGTAGTCAAGGTGGTGTTCAGGGGTCACTCAGGAACTACTCCTAGTGGAGCTCGGGGGACCCTATGGGATGCCAGGGATTGAACCCAGGTCAGCCGCGTGCAAGGCAATCACCCTCCCTGCTCACCACAGTGCTGGGGGACCAGGTGCTGCCAGGGATCGGAACCAGGGCCCCCCACTTGTGAAGCAAGTACCAGCAGCGTTCTGAGCCCGACCTCCAGCCCACAGCTGTCGATCAAGTGCATCTTTTTGGAACTCCATGTCCCAACAGGAGCCTTCACACCTCAGTTTCAGTTTGGGGGTAATAACAGTCTGAGTTATCTGATGCCCCCTCATCATGAGAATTCGGTGTAAGTGCATCGAAGGCTTTTTGCCACGTTGTGACGATATTGCAGAGAAACTCCCGTTTCCAGACTCTCTTTATTCTTCTCGCTTCATTTCAAAACTGCATTCCTCACGTGTGCCTTGATGTGTGTGTGGGGGGCAACTGTATCGTTTCAAGTGGCAGAGGAAGGAGTTTGTGTAAAAAGCCATGATGAAAAGCCCTGAGACTCCACTGCCCGGCCGTGGGAGCAGTGGCTTTGGAGAGATGGAAGCGCCGTTCCCAATTGACCCGAGCCCGTGGTCCTGCGCTCTCATCTCCGACTCCCAGGTGATAACAGATGTCTCTTAAGTGATTGCAGGTGTTGGGAACAGAGTACCATCTCTTATCTGCCACCTCCACGGTTACTCCTTAAAGTTCTTTCATATTCGCTCTTTAATGGCATTTGAAGGCGCTGCCTTCCTTGCCGGCTGCCGGAACTCTCACTCCCGACTTGAAGGGCCGCTGCTGCTCGTCCTCAGGTGAGCGCCAGACTTTCATGCCGGACCGTTTGATTTGGGCCCACACGCCAAATAGGTTTAATATGTCCTCCCCACGCTTTTTTTTTTTTTTTATTAAACAGATTTTTTTTTTTGTTTTGTCATGTCCAGGAGATTTCCTGCCAGTTAGCGGCCCGAAATTTTTCTCACCATCAAGGCCTTGCCTTCCCCCTTGTTAACTCTGGCCCAGGGATCTTCTGCAGGCTCTGTTCCCTATATTCCCCCACCCCCACCCCCCCAGACCCCTCCGGGCTGCGGAGTGGTCTCCAGCCCCCAGCAGCCTTCAGTCCTCCTCAGCCACAGTGTGGGCTTTTAAAGGCCCCGACTTGGAAGAAATCCTCATTTGTCACATCTGAGCCGCACATCAGTCACAGGGACTGCAGTATTTAGGTAGAACTTTCTGTCAAATTAAATCTGATGGAGATTTGGAAGACAGACCTATGTAGTGGCAGAGTCGGGCTTCATTCCCAGTCCCAGATCTCCATTTTAATACCTTAGGACCTTGGACAAGTTATTTCACCTCCCGGTAAATTTTTTTTTTCCCTTTTAAATCACAGTCGGCAGAGCTCAGGGCTCCTCCTGGGTCTGTGCTTAGCAGTCACTCCTGGTGGGTTCTGGGGACCATCTGGGATGCCAGAGATTGAGCCCAGGGTGGCCGCACGCAAGGCCAGCGCCCTGCCTGCCATGCTCTCCCCGGCCTCCTGCTGTTTTGTTCTTGTGCTCTCCCGGACATAGTTCTAGAAGGAGCCTGGAGGTACTGGCTGAGATGAAGGAGACGGACATTTCCTGTTCTGGAACTATGGGAACGTGGAACGAGGGTGCAGCTGTGCGGACTCTGGTTCCTGCCTATCAGGGTATCCCTGGGCTCTCTGTTCCGAATGGACTTTTTTTGGTGTGTGTTTGCTTTTTGGGACACACCCAAAAATGTGCACAGGGGTTACTCCTGGCAGTACTGGGGGACCATACGGCTGCTGGAAATCAAACCCGGGTTGGCCACGTGGACAGCAAAGGCCCTACCTGCTGTGCTGTTGTTCCAGCCCATCGAATGGACCTTTGAAGGGCCCTAATGGTCCACAGTGGCAATGCTTCTCTGACTTCCGGTCCCGGAGTGAGTGAGTGAGTGAGTGAGTGAGGTGGGAGGGCTCAGTGGACTGGAGCACCGTGCCTGGTGCGCCGAGGCCCCGGGCTCCGTCTCAGTCATTGTCGGGTCCCCAGAGCACCACCAGGGGGCCCCAGGGGCCTCGTGCAGTCTGAGTTGGAGAATTGCCAGGTTTGGCTACCTGGCCTCCTGAGCGCTGTTTATGGGGAGAGGAGCGCGGCTGTTAGAACGAAAGACATAAACCAAGAGCAGTATGGGCCGGAGTGGTGGTACAGCCGCATCCCATACGGTTCCCCAAGCACTGCCGGAGTTACCCGAGCATCACTGGGCGTGAGCCAAAAGGTAAAGGTAAAGGCCCTCCCGTTGATCATCGATTTGCTCGAGCGGGCCCAGTAACGTCTCCATTGGAGACTTTGTTGTTACTGTGTCTGGCATATCGAATACTCTCGGTAGCTTGCCGGGCTCTCCGAGAGGGGCGGAGGAATCGAACGCGGATCGGCCATGTTGTCTGCGTGCAAGGTGAACGCCCTACCGCTGTGCTATCGTTCCAGCCCACTCCTGGGATGCTCGGAGGGAGCAGCCAGTGGCCATGTGGTACTGGGAATCGAAACAGCGTCAAGCACATGCATCACATCCTCAGACCCTAGCCTCAGGCTGCTAACGTGGTTGGCCGAGTAGCCCTGGGAGTGACCCCTGCAGGTGTCCCCTAAGTCAGAAGGAAAACTGTCACT
Source organism: Sorex fumeus (assembly GCF_029834395.1). Taxonomy (NCBI): domain Eukaryota; kingdom Metazoa; phylum Chordata; class Mammalia; order Eulipotyphla; family Soricidae; genus Sorex; species Sorex fumeus. The sequence continues at coordinate 6,649,534 of NW_026606186.1, forward strand.
GTCACTGTCCTCCCGTTGATCATCGATTTGCTCGAGTGGGCCCAGTAATGTCTCCATTGGAGACTTTGTTGTTACTGTGTTTGGCATATCGAATACATCACGGGGAGCTTGCCAGGCTCTGCCGTGCGGGCGAGATAAGTCAGAAGGAAAAGGAAAAGAAAAAAGAAAAAGCATTTGTGGGGGGTGGAGACGGGTAATGTAGAATTTGCCAGAGGAACCCAGGATAGGGACCTTCATTCAGAATTGGGGAGAGATTCAGCGGCCAAGCCGGTCTGGCGGCAATGGTCCGGTGAAGAATGTTCTGGAAAGAGGTGTGGCTGAGAGTGAGAGAAGTGACGAGAGGGTCAGAGTGTGGAGGGGGTCCTTGGAACCCTGGGCAGATGTGCAGGTGCTATTTCTACTTTGACCTGGTGCTTTTCCCCGAGATGTGGGAGTTGAAAGGGAGTTAGAAGCACCACTGGGTACCCTTTCTTTCGAAATTAGGGGCCATGCCCCTCCCCGCTCCGACCTCCCCTCCCCCAATGCTTGCCGCCCACCAGTGCATGTGTGCCAGGGTTGGAGCTCAGGGCTTCACCCCTGCAAGGCCTGAGCTCAGCCCTTTGAGCTGCCCTTTCACAGTGCGGTTTTTCTGTTCCTTTCCTGCTGCAGGGCCCAGGGCCTCACACACCCACGGCACGTGCTCTGCCACTGAGTCACGTCTCTCCCCTCCGGTTCCTTTTCAGATCAACATCCTCAGGCACACATTGCTCATCTAAGGTAGATGGGGAAGAGAAAACGGAAACAACCCCTTCCAGTATTTTTCTCGTTATACTTTTTAGGAGGTGCGACCTCTCCCTGAGCAGCATTTAAAAATCTCCATCACTCCTTTAAGAGCCATGCCACATTGGCCGGCTTCTGCGTTTTCTTTTTCTCAGCTGCCTCTGGGTGATTCAACAGAGCAGCCGTCCTCGGGTTATCTCCCCTTGACTGGTGAGTAACGGGAAAGGATTCCCGAGGGGGGATTGTTTTGTTGACCTCAGTCTTCAATTTTGACATTCAGAGTCCAATAGTGACCTCCCGATTCCTTGCTGCCTGCAACTGCACAAAAAACCCCGACTCTTGAAACAGGGGGCCAGGTTGCAGCATTTTCTTGGTGCCCTACAAAAAAAAAAAAAACTGAATATTGTGAACTACCGGATGTTATCTTAGGACCAAAATAAAGTTAAATCTCATCAATTTATGAAATATCACACCAAGCATAGTCATTTTTATTTCTTCAGAAATACTTCTGAAGCAACTAGAACTCATCTAAAAGAGAATATTTGTATTAGCAAGATTTCAACCATTGATGTTATTATATTTCAGGCTATTCAAACAATGCAAAATAAGCACTTGGAATGATCTTGACACAGAATGTAGAATTCCTCAATTATTTTAAGTAATTGTAATGAAGGGCTGGAGTGATAGCACAGCAGGTAGGGCATTTGCCTTGCACGCGGCCAACCCGGGTTCGATTCCTCCATCCCTCTCCTAGAGCCCGGCAAGCTACCGAGAATATCCCGCCTACATGGCAGAGCCTGGCAAGCTCCCTATGGTGTATTCGATATGCCAAAAACAGTAACAACAAGTCTCACAATGGAGACATTATTGGGGCCCGCTCGAGCAAATCGATGAACATTGGGAGGACAGTGCTACGGTGCCATAGTGCCACAGAAAAAGATGAACAAGCAAAATTCTTTTCTCACAGCACTGTGTAATTGTTCCTTTCTTTGCTCGTGTAAGTTTAGGTGCATTCCTAGGAAATGCTCAAAAAACAAGCAGTGTGTGCCAATCTGAGGATTCTTTTGGTAGCCATGTAAGGAACTTGGCAGTGCCCTAGTATAGCACTTAGGTATGCCAGGAATTAGGACATCAGAATGGTCTGATGAAAAGAGCTTTGTCTTTGAAATCAGTGAGACCTAAGTTCTGCCTAACCAAGGGCTGCTTTGAGAACGCTTGGACCTTGCTGAGTTACATTCTTTGGCAGGGGGCTGACAGGTTAATACCTATCTCTGTGCTGAGGGTTCACATCCTGCAGTGCTCGGGGAACCATATGTGGTTCCAGGGTCTGAACCAGTATCACAGCTCCAGCTGCATGCAAAGCAAGTGCTTTAACCTCTGCACTACCTTTCTGGCCTGAAAGGCAGAGTCTTGATCTATGGCTGGAACTAGGTCCACGGCGCTGTTGCAGGGATTAAATGACTTGTGTGGGTAAATATCTGGCACCGGTTAACTTTTCCTCTCTGTACCCCTCCCTCCATTATTTCAGTGATGTTTTGGTTCCTTTGGTTGGAGGAAACCTTGTTTTTAGGGAGTATTTTAGAAGTTCTAAGTGGGAAGTTTCTCATGCATTCTCCATCTCCCACAAGTGGCCAGCTTTCTAGAGCCACTTGTAGAGAGGTTAGCAGCAGAACAGTGCCCAGGGCAGGGACTGTCCAGCTGCTGGAACTGACCTGCAGGGACTGGAGGACGGAGTTGGGCGGGGTGGACAGTAGGCCCCGCGCCGGAGATAGTGACGTCCATCCAAGAGGAAGGCAGAGCTTTGGCCTCTGCCAGAAGCATGGCGGGCATGTGGCGAGGGGTGTCTGAGGCCTCTGGCGGTGGTTCTCTGAGGTCACAGAGCAAATCAGCGCCAGGACAAGAGTCGAGACCCAGGGGAGATGCAGTGTGGGGAGATGAGACGGGCTGCACCCTTTTCACTGCAGACAGACGTGACACTCAGAGAAGCGACAGAGGCTGGGGAGGGAGAAGCTGAGAGCTGTGGGATGTGGCCCGGGGGGAGGGAAGGGGAGCACTGAGCAGATAGGGTACTTGTCAGCTCCGTGGGGGCCTCTCCCTGATAGGGCTGCCTAAGTGCCTCGCGCCCCCTCTCTAGACACAGAACAGACCTGGACCTCTCAATCCTGCTGTGCCGCCGGGGGGTGACAGCTCTTGATATGCTGACCAGCTGGCTCGGGGCCCGTCCCGGGAGCAGGAGGCAACTTCCCAACAGCCCAAGGGGGCTGAGGCCGGGATAAGTTATTCCTGCCTCATTTATATCCATCGATTGTGTTTGGGTGGCCAAGGAAGGGGGCATGACCCCCTCTCAGCGACCATTGCCCGGCCAGGCCCCTTGACTGAAGACGGGGATCAGAGCTCATACCGCTGCTCCTGTTTGGGCCCCAAACTGCCGGGCCCACCATGGTCACCCTGGCATGCTCGCTGAGTTATGCTATAAGTGAAATTTACAGATTCACATAAATATATATACATATATCTTACCTATATTCACATATGCAAAGTCGCATACATGTATACATTTTTATATATATTGGGGGAGTACAGCTGGTGGTGCTCCAGGCTTACTCCTGGTTCTGCACTCAAGGGACCATCTGGGGACTGGAGTGATAGTACAGTGCGGAGGGCATTTGCCATGCATGTGGCTGACTTCGGGTTGAATCCCTGATATCCCATATGGTCCCCTGAGCACCTCCAGGAGGAATTCCTTAGTGCGGAATTCCTGAGCATCACTGGGTGTGACCCAAAAAGCGTGCCCCTCCCCCAAAAAAAGGTGAGGTGCTATATGAGGTGCCGGGGATTGAACCCAGCTTGGACTCAGGCAAGACAACCACCTTCCCCATTATACTCTCTTTCTTTGGTACCATTCGTGTTACTCCACAGTCCCCGATTTCAAGTAATACTTGAAAGCAAAGTGTTGACCAGTGGCAGCTTGAGAATCAGTGCTCACTCACTAAGAGATTAGATTAGGATCCAGTTCCTGCAGTTTGGATGGCTGAGAATGCTAAAGGGCGTGGAGATCAAATGCTTGAGGTGTTTTTCTTGCTTAAAAAAATATATATTTCTGACCATGGAACCATGATATGCTCATTGCTTATCCTACCCACTATCAGTTTGAAAGTTCTGAAAGAAAAGAGAAGAAAAAGAAGTTGACATCTTCTTAGTGTCTTTTCACGTTGTGTGTATGGTTTTGGTTTTTTGCATAGTCATGGACCTATTAGGCTTTAATTTAGATATATTTCATCTGATTTTTTAGATGGCATTGCCAGTTTTATTTAGATTTAGTTGATACATGACATCTCAGCTTAAGCTAAACAGCATTTTGATTTATGTATAGATTTTGAATTGATTACTGCCATGCATATAGCTTAACTCTTTATTAGAACCCTGGTCCAAAAAAAAAAGAATAGTATTGTTTATATTTAACAATTTTCTTTGGAAATGGTCAGATGGGACGACTCCATGGTCTAAAATCCCATTTGCTTTCTGGATGGGAAGAAACCTCTTCTGAGGACAAGATTGTAGGTGAGCCAGCTCCCTCGTCCCCTCGCCTCACTTCCCCTGTGCTGCCCTTCGAGTCTGTCCAGCCAGACTGGCCTCTGGGGAGTGTCGTCTGCCCGGACATTCTCCCAGATAACGCGCCCATGACTCTCTCTGCCCCGCGCGTCTCTGCTTCATGTCACCTCCTTTGTGAGACGTCCACCAATCCGTATGTGTACCTCCATCCCTCCCTCCGGATTTGGATTGCTCTTTAGTATGTTCTTTTTCTCACCCCATTGTTTGCTTTCATTACCGAGGAACTGGATTGATTCTCTTGCTACCACTTCTTTCTCCCTTTGTGCTTCCCCCCACGGCCCCCATCCCTTTTTGACACTCTCCTACTCACCATGTAGGTCTTCTGGTGAACTTTGTACTATGCTTGTATTTCATTCCATCCTGGATTTCCATCCACCAGTGTCTTCTTTTTATGTATTTGTAAGTGAAGTGAGGAAATCAGTGGACGCCACCCATATAGACCCTTCTGCTTATTTCTAAGTGTCTAGAACACATCTGTCGATCAGCACCCTTCTTTCCTCTTTTTTAGATAAAAGTTAGACAATGGAGTGCATAGGTGGTCACAAAACCACCAGGCGGATCTTGACAGAGGCAGACACCTGGATGGTCCCGCCCCCTGTCAAGGTGTAGCCACCTGTGGCTGGCACAGTCACTCTGTCACGGGAAAGTGCTCCTTCGCTTTCCTTGGTCAATCTGAAGTTGTAGAACTTCAGATAACGGCTTTTCTTTAGCTCATTTGTGTTACTAGTTTATCAGCAGTGCTATACTTTTTTTTACAGTGGAATGGACGTCCACTGTACTATTGCAATTGCTTTATTTCAGGGTGGAGCGGGCTGGTGTTTGGGCCATACCCAGCAGTGCTCAGAACTTCTCCTCATTTTGCACTCAGGAATCACAGATGCTTAGGGTTTATTCCTGGCTCTGTGCTCAGGGACCTCTCCTGACAGTGATTAGGTGACCATATGCAGTTCTGGGGATTCAGTTGTGGTCAACCAATACCAAGGCAAGCACCTTAACCTTGTCTCTCCAATTCTATATTTTTTCCTTTCTCTTTCTATCTTTTTTCTTCTTTCCTTTCTTCTTTCTTTCCTTCTTTCTTTTTTCTCCATCCCCCTCCCTCCCTCCCTCCCTCCCTCCCTCCCTCCTTCCTTCCTTCCTTCCTTCCTTCCTTCCTTTCTTTTCTTCTTTTTTCTTTCTTTTTTCCTTGTTTTTGGGACACATCTGGTAATACTCAGTAGTTACTCCTTTCTCTGTACTCAGGAATTACTCCTGGCTGTGCTCAGGGGACCATATGGGTGCCAGGGACCAAACCGGGGTCAGCTACAAACAGGGCAAGCACTCTATCACTATCTGTACTCTGTACTATAGCTACAGCCCCTTCCTCACATTTTTCTTAATAGTATCTCTTCATGAGAGAAGGTTTTTTTTTGCATCAGTCAATTTTATTTCTCGATAGCAGAGCCAGTAGGCCATTTACCTTGCACGTGGCTGACCTGGCCAACCCGAGTTCGATTTCTCCGCCACTCTTGGAGAGCCTGGCAAGCTACTGAGAATATCTCGCCCACACAGCAAAGCCTGGCAAGCTACCCATGACGTATTTGATATGCCAAACACAGTAACAACAAGTCTCACGATGGAGACGTTACTGGGCCTGCTTGAGCAAATTGATGAACAACGGGAGGACAGTGCTACAGACAGTGCTGATGTTTTTCTTTATGCCTTTCTCTTTCTTTGCTCATGTCATTGACTACGGTCTCCAGTGCTATGTGAGTTAAACAGTGTGAAGCAGTAGGAGAGAATATCCTTGTCATGTTTTTAGTCATAAAGGAAACAGTGTTCTGTCATCAATTAGTATATGAGCTATAGGTTTTTAAGGGGTGCCCCAAGAGTGGGGCAGTTTCCTCCTATTCTGGTTTACTGGAAGTTTTCAATCATGAATGGACATTAAATTTAGTGGTGTTTTGCACCTATTGCTATTAACATGTGGAATTTCTCCTTTATTCTTTTAAAACAGTGTCTTACTTGGCCCGATATGGGACTCCATGGTAGGGCACTTGCTTGGCATGTATGATTCTGGCATTGGGTTTGATTCCCAGCATTACTTAGTGCCCGAGCCAGGAACTGGAAATCGGCCTTAACCCATAGCCTCCAGTACAGTTTGATGTTGCCCCAAAGTTGTAAGGAAAAAAAAAAACATGCCAGAGATTCAAGGCCAGAGCCGTATTACCTAGTTAAGGATATTGCCTCACGCAAGTGGACCCACATTCAATCCCCAACAACATACACGTTTTCCTGAGGCCACAAGAGTAATTCCTGAGCACTGGCGGATATTTAGTATCCACCCCTCAACCCCCCATAAAAGGGGAGAAAAGAAAAGAGAAGTAATAGCATAGTGTTGATTGATTTTATTTTTAATGTTATATTAATCCACTTGATAATATTTTATCATTTTAATATATTGTTAGAATTAGTTACTTATTTTAAATTTTTGTATCAGTGTTCATGAGTGATATTAGTGACATTACATGTATTTTAGTAATGTCTTTGTTCAGTATAATTAAGATTTTTTCTTTTAGAAGTTTGAAGATTTTTTTTTTTTGTCTTTGACACCTGAATGTTTAATCCACCTAGAATCGCTTTGTTTTAATCCTGCACAGTTGGAATCTAATTTCATTCTTTTCCCATTTGGATATCCAGTTGCACTGTAATAAGTCTTGAATATCTACTCTTTCCCCTCGGGTGTGCTATGCCAACCCTTCCTGTATAATTCTCCTATATGCACAGGTCTTATTTCTGGTTCTTCACTCTGCTGTTTCGTTCACCTGTCTGTCCCTGCAGCAGTGTCTTGCTGTGTTGATCACTGTCATTCTTCTTGTTAGGAAAGCTTCCTGTTCCTCTTTTCTTTTTCTTACTTTGTGTTTAAGCTGCGCCCAGTGGTGCTCAGGGTGCCAACTCCAAGTTCATGGGTCATTCCTGGTGGTGCCAGGAATTGAACCTGAAGCTCCAGCCCTTTGAGCTGACTCCCTGCTCCTCTCTTTCCTTTAAAAGAAAAAAAAAGTCTTCTCCAGGGCTGGGGAGAGAGCACAGGAGGTAAAGCTCTTGCCTTGCATGTAGCCAACCCTGGTTTGATTCCCCATGTGGCACATATGCCCTGAGCACTGCCAGGAGTTACCTGTGAGCCTCAGTCAGAATGGCCTCTGAGCACAAAAGAGGCCCCAAAGCCAAAATCCTAAAAAAGAAAAGTTCTCTAGGTCAGCGAGATAGCTCAAGTGCTTGCAAAGCCCTGAGTTAGATTCCCAGCCTTAGATGGACATGGACTCACGGCCCCTCCTCTCCCCACCCCGGCAAAACTCACACACATACACACACAGAGGGTATTGCTCTGATGCCATTACACCGTCAGGCTTGTTCATCAGGACTGAGCATCACCTCGACTGCCCCTCGGACCCCTGAATATGGCTTGCGGGTTTACCTCCCCTCTCCTTCGCCCCCAATCCTCCATTTATTGCTCCCCTTCCGGGAGAATTTTAGACTTATATTGTCAAGTCTCCTTTTAAAAAGTCTCATTTTAATGGAATGTTTATTGACTTTATAGATAAGTCATGAGTTGCTGTCTTTATGTTAATATGAATTTTTATCTGATACTGGATCTTGTTAGTTTACTTTGATCCTTTTTAAAAAATTCTTTCAGTACCATTTTAAAGTTTCTTGCCTATTGGCCCTGCGATGTCTTTGGATGAGATAGGAAACATGTCAAGGTCAAGGGCTCTCTTGCCTTTCTGTTCTTTCTACACCTTGTTTCTTTTCCTTGTTCGGTTGTGCTATCCAGCATCTCCAGGTCACTCGGAACAGAAAAAAAGACCATTGGTTGTCCTCCAATGTTTCCTACTCTCAAGGGGAGTATGTTAGTATTTCTCCAGCAAGACAGTCCTACCTAGACATGTCAGTAGGCTAAAAATTCTTTTACTCTCACTCGAGTTCTGTTCCTGCGGAGGATTGCTGACTGGTACCAGGATTGTCAGAAATGGATCTATAGAATCAATCCAGAATCACTACACCTGTAACATAGTTTGACAAGTTGATTCTACAATTTGAGGAGATTTAGATGGTAAAGAACTTAACTAAAATAATTCTGAAAGGAATATTAGTAGTAACTAATAATAATAATAATAATAATTAATAATGAAGAACAGGAGGAACCACAGTATCCAATATTGTTTTATAATAATGTTTTAGTAACCAATATAGCAACATTGGTGCAAGGACAGAGAATTATTATTAGATGGACATGGACGCACGGCCCCCTTCTCCCCGCCCCGGCAAAACTCACACACATACACACACAGAGGATATTGCTCTGATGCCATTACACCGTCAGGCTTGTTCATCAGGACTGAGCATCACCTCGACTGCCCCTAGGACCCCTGAATATACATATATACATATATATATATATATATAGTATCCTAAACAAAAGCTACTTGATTCCTTTTTTTTTTCAGGGGAGACAAAGAGAGTGGGTCAAAGAGGAAAGAAAAGTGGTCTGATTAAAACAAAACCGTCTGTTTAAAAAAAATTATGGAATAGTTAAATATCCACGGGGGAGGGGAAATGAATGTATTTCTCAGTACAAAAGAGAAGAATTCTTTTATTGCATTATCTATATAGTGGAATTGTGGTATACTTCCTTTAAGCTTAGTCTTTTTTGATGGGGGGGGGTTGCGGGGGTGGTTAATGCATGGTGCTGTTCAGGGGTTACTCCCAGCTCTGTGCTCAGATTACCTGTGTGGTGCCGGGATTGAGCCTGGGCTGGTGACATGCAAGGCGATTCTGTACTACTTCACTAACCCCCACCTTTTATGTTTTATACATATGAAAGCTATATTTACAGACGTATGTGTGTACTTTTACGTATTTGCCATCTTATGCCCTTTTTATGTAGCCAGCCTTTTACACAATCTCGAAAATGTTCAGTTGGAAGGATGATTTAATGGTCGTCTAATGCAGAGGGACTCCTTCTCTGTCTGGGGATTCTTTGTGGATGGACTGAATAATAAAGAGCAGGAACAGCTGCCATGATTGTGACACTGCATCTGGGAACTGTGCAGCATGGCTTATTCCTCCCCTCTTGAGGCCTCGTGTGTCCTCTCTCAGGTAGTTTGTCCCTCTCGGAAGAAAGGAAACCACACTGGAGATCATATAGCACACAGGGCTCTTGCCTTGCATGTGGCCAAGACTGGTTCGATCCCTGAGCACTGCTGGCTGTGATCCAAAAACCAAAAAATAATAATGATAATAAAATAAGGTAAATGTAAAGGCCCTCCCGTTGATCGTCGATTTGCTCGAGCGGGCCCAGTAACGTCTCCATTGGAGACTTTGTTGTTACTGTGTCTGGCATATCGAATACTCTCGGTAGCTTGCCGGGCTCTCCGAGAGGGGCGGAGGAATCGAACTCGGGTCGGCCATGCTGGCCGCTTGTAAGGCGAACGCCCTACCCGCTGTGCTATCGCTCCAGCCGGTCAACATGGCCGACCCGAGTTCGATAATAAAATAAAGAGATGAAAAACAAAGGGTAAGCCCCTTGCCTGTCTCTTGGGTGTGAAACTTCGGTGTGAAACTTGGGTTTATGGCCACGTTTCTTGTATTCCAGGCCCTGAGGAAAAACAGGACCACTTTTTCGGTTCTTTACAATGGTTTGTTCTCACAGGCATTGGCTCTCTGCATGTCATAAATCATCGTCCAGGGGCTGGAGCGATAGCACAGCCAGGAGGGCATTTGCCTTACACAAAGCCAACCAGGGTTCAATCCCCAGCATCCCAGATGGTCCCCCAAGCGCCGCCAGGAGTAGTTCCTGAGTGCAAAGCCATGAGGAACCCCTGAACATCACTGGGTGTGACCCAAAAAGCTAATAATAATAATAATAATAATAAGGAAAATAAAGAAAAAATATCATAAATTATCACCCAGGGGCTGGAGCGACAGGACAACTAGTAGGGCATTTGCCTTGCATGCTGCCAACCAGGGTTCGATTCCCAGCATCCCATATGGTCCCCAGAGCACCGCCAGGAGTAATTCCTGAGTTCAGAGCCAGCTGAGCATCGCTGGGTATGACCCCAAAAGCAAAACATAAAGAAAATAAATCATCATTTCATACCTCCTTTCATACCTACGAGCCCTTCCTCTGCCTGCCTTTTATGGGTTTTATCCGGCCTCATCTACGAGAATATTTGAAAGCCAGGGTCATTGTCCAGCCTTGTGTGCTAGCCAGAGCAATGCCCAGCCTGCAGAGCTGTCAGCCTTTTCCATGGATTATCCTGGGCCACTCAGTGCGGGGCCAGCACAGGGCTGGCACGCCTTTTTGCCGCCATGCAAACCTGCAAGGGAACCGTCCCAGGAAGAGTCGTGTGCCCAGTCCTCAGAAAGCAAAGGAGGAGTCAGCTTAGCGCTCCTTCTTTCTCCTCAAATCCCGAGTCCCGCTTGAAAAGTGAAATTCAGTCATATTGGACGAGTCCCTCCATTTCTCCCTGCCTGGTTTGCTCTGTGTTAAAGGACACCAAGTTTGGGTTTCACAGCCAAGGTCACACTGGCCTGTGGAGCCATGATTCCTGGGAGCCGAGTCTGCCATCTGTGCTTTGGGGATCCCTAGGCAGGTAGCAGCCCGAGAAACAAGTTCAAATCCCCTCTCATCGCCCACTTGCCCACTCCCTGAGTGTTGTGTTCCCATTGACCATTAGACTCTTCCTGAACCCGAGGCAAAGGGGGAGGGGGTTCAAGACCCCATGGTGGTTCTCTGGACACCCCCAGACCAGCGCCCTCACTTGGTGGTAGCGACAAAGCAGCTCCCTGCCGCTCTCGGCATCCTCGGAGGAGTCATTCGGTGAGGAGAGAATTCAGTCATGGTGGCACCTGGCTTTCGTGGTCTGCGGGCTGCTCTGACCTTCTCGCCTTCCTCTGACCTGCCATGAGGGCAGTGAGGGTTGTTTTCCTTGGAAGGGTTCCTGTGTCTGCGTCTGGGAACACCCTGGCATTTTCAGTTATGCATTTCAGGCTGAACTGGAGCCTGGGGCTTAGGGGCAGAAAGACAAGGCAGTGGTTCTCTCTCTCTCTCTCTCTCTCTCTCTCTCTCTCTCTCTCTCTCTCTCTCTCCCCTCCCCCCCCCCCCGATACCCCAGAACCTTTCTCAAGGCTCTTGATTTTTCTACAAAGGCTCCAGAACCCTGGAACACCCCTTCTCGGGACATGAGAAGGAGGAGGAGGTGAGGGTGCGGGACTGATTCGGAGTGGGGAAGCAGCAAACTGGGATGAGAAATGCCCCATCCGCCTCTTCTCTCCTCTGGGTGGGAAGACCGGCCTTCACATATATTTCCTCTGTATCGATGGCACGTAGTGAGCTTTGCTTTGAAAAACCTGCCATTAGAATGATTGTTTTGGGAGCCACTCCCGACAGTGCTCAGGTGGCCAAATGCAGTGCCAGGAATCAAACTGAGGTTGGCCTCGTGCAAGGCAAGCAGCTTAAGACCTGTCCCCAAAATGCTTATTTTTAAATGCAGCAATAAAGAAAAAAAGGAACCTGAGCTGAAGATGAAATAAAACATGCGTGCATGTCAATCATCTAAGATGCCCTTTTCCCTCCCTTTTGTGCTTTTTCGAGCACACCCGGCGGTGCTCATGACCTGCTCCTGGCTCTGTGCTCGGGAATCCCTCCTGGCGGGACCATGTACGAGGCAGGCACCTTACCCGCTGTACTGTCACTCCAGCCCCTGCCCCCCTCTTTCCTCCCTTTCTTCTTAAAATGGCAGAAAGACACCTGGGAAACGGGCCATCCCCTGCAGACAGCTCCTCACCATGCTGGCCCTTGGCCTCTCCTCCCACGCAGAGAATGCCTCTGTCCAGTCTGGGTGACCGTTTCACATGTCAAACCCGAGAGGCATGAGCGAGGCTCCTGAAGGGGCAGAGATTTGGTGAGATGTGACCCTTACAAAGCACCTTGCTGCGTGTTTTTTTTTTTTTCCCAGAGTGTGTCAGGCACTCTTGGCTGGTGAGTAGAAACCCGGTCTTTGGCTGGATGTTTTGGCATCCTCTCCCTCGCCTTGCTAGCCTTGGGAGGCTAGGATGTGGATAAAGATAGCCGTGCTAATTTAGGAAGGGGCCCGCTCAGCCCCTGCCTCGGCGCTGTCTAATGAGTGCATGTAAAAAATGAATCAAAAGAAATTCTCGTAGCAGAACCCTCACATTTCAAAGGGGAGTGTATTTATTATAAGAACTGCTGATTCATTAGGAAGGCTTCCTGATTCCAGCAGCAACAGCTGCTTCTGGTTAGGGTAAACCATCTCCTCCTTTGTGCCCGCACTCTCCAAGGGGATGTTAAGTTCTGGTGGAAGATCCCCCCCCCCCAACACACACACACCCTGACCCCCATCCCGTTTGAGCTTTATTTTTTTCTCTCCCTTTCTCACTGTTTTCCTCAATTATGATGCTTTATGTTTCCCGGCATTCATAGGATTTGAACAGCCCCCTGGACCCACCCCACCTCCACCTTTTAAAAATGACTTTCGTTAGGACGACAAATGCTAATAAAACTCTTTTGATGATGTGTTTTGTTTGCCTTCCCAGTGCCATGGAGTGTATTGTACAGCAGTAAAGAAAGAAGTTGCGACCCATTGCAGTCATGAATTCTCAGTGTAATAATTTAAAGTACAGGGAGCATTTCAGAAACTGCCATTGTCCATTAAATGAAACCACTGTATTAACGAATCATAGCATGCTGTTCTAATCATTTTTTTTCTCCAAATACCAGCTTTTGAAAGAAACATGACTATTTACATATACATATACAAAATCTGAAATCGTGTAATTGAATGGCTTGGCAGAATAGGTAAATGGATGTAGTAACATGCATTCAAATATGTCTCTTTGGTTTGTAATGAGCTGATTGAAGTTCACAGTTGTAAGACTTGCCATTTTATTTCCTGATTTTACATTCTGGACCCACACAAAGGTGCCTGGTTTTTTTTATTGTTGTGGTGGTGGTAATGGTGGTGTTGAGGGTGTGTGTGTGTGTGCGTGTGTGTGTGTGTGTGTGCATGCGTGTGTGTGTGTTTGTGTTTTAATAGAAAAAGGAAGACAAAAATAACTGTTCATATAAAATCGCATTGCCCCCCCCCCCTTTTTTTGCATTGCCCTCTTTGAATATCGTTATTGGATGCTCTGTCTAGTACCCTGCTAAAAATAAAGGCTCTTCTAAGGTGACCAATTCTATTTAATTTTAGAATTACTAACAACCCGTTAAGGCTTAGAGAAATTCTACCGCATCTGCCGCTTGCACGCGAGGAGATCACTGGTGCCTGCGCCCACTTCTCTCTAAGCACTTAGCTCAGTAATTACACTTGTTGATTTTCGCATCTGGCTCTCCCTCTAGACACCGAGCTCCTTGTGACAGACTGTGTCACCTGTTAGTCCGGGATTCAGCAAAGGGCTGAATGATAAATGTCAATAAGTGATGGCTGAATGAGCCGTAGAATACTAAAGCCAAATGAGCGCCAGCCTGGATGCAAAACGTCCCGTAGGCGAAAAGAGCAGGTTCGGAGCTGCACGGACATCTCTGAGCCTGGTTAGTATGGCAGGAGGGGAGTCCCCTGGGGCAGGTAACTGAGTTTGTGATGTTTCAGGACAATTCTAGATCCCGAAGACAGCTGCCGCGCTGGTGTGCATTCTCCAACGAGAGCAACCGTGTCCTCAGGCACCCTGCGTGCTAGGAGGTACTGCCAAAGCAGCAGCGGGGGGCTGTCTTTCCATCTCCACGGTCATGCAGCTTGGTGGGCATCCCCTCCTCCCTCTGGACTTGGCTCCTGAGCACTGGGTGGGCAGCGACTGTTTAGGCACCTCCTTGGCCTCTCCTGGCCTGGCCCTGGCCGGTAGAGTGAGCTTGGCTGTGCATGGGCACGGGGCAAACCCCTGATGCTACCCATGGGACTCTGCACAGAGCTCGAGGTCCAGCTGAGTTTGTTCAAGCTCAGAGAAAAGACTGTGATATGGAGGTTCTTTTGTCTTCTGGGTCTGGAGGGCGGCGGGGGTTGGGGGGGGGGGGTTATGCCCAGTGATGATGGAGGGCTCCTGCCAGTACTGTGCTTGGGGGTTGCTCTGGGCAGTGTTCAGGAGACCTTGTGGTGCAGGAGCTTCAGATCCAGGGTTCCTGTGTACAAAACCCGCACCCTGCCTAACCCCCTCCCACCCCCTACCCCCCACTGAGCTCTCTCCAGCCCTCACGTGGGGCTTCTGAACAGTCTGAACTGTTGTGTGCCCAGGCTAGCTCATTTCATGGGTTCATTTCATCGCTGGAGATTTGTCTCAGTGGCTAGTATTTAGCTACATATGTGTATAATATGGAATTGTGAGGTTCTAATTATATGGCTAATGGAATTTATGAATGACAGACGCTAAGTGGATTGAAAATATTCCTATAACAGCCCTTCATCTGGGATCGAGAGGTGCAGCTAGCGGGAGCTGGAAATTCCTAGGGGAACGTTTTGCTAATAGAACTTGCAAACATTGATTGGAATTGGCGAAAAAGACTAGACTTCACGTTGTGTCTTTAAAATGCCACGATAGACGGGGTGATCCGGCCATAACAGAAACTCTCCCTCGTTGTGTTCCTGTGGCATTCTGACAAAGGCACTGCAGAACTAGGAGAAGATCAGATGTTAGGGGTAGGGGGAGGCAACCAAATTGGGGGCTGTGTGGTCCAAGTATCCTGTGTTGCTGCCTGTGGTTGCTACACTGTTGCTTATGCTCATCAAAACTCAAAGAAGTGCATACCCAAAAGATGGGATTGTAAGTGATTTAAAAAGATGTGAATGTTAGAAAGGAGGGTGGAATAGGCGTCGAGCAGACATGACAGAGCATACAGTGGTGCAGTATGTGATGCGTTAGTAGATACATGTGAGGGGGGAGGGGTATTACTTGGAAGGGGTGTAAGAAGTACTTGGGGGTCCTGGAAACATCACCCACATGGATTGTGGCTTGGGTTCCATAGCCGTAAAGCAGGAACAAGCATGTTCTCGGGGCTGCAGAGACCGTGCGGTGGGGAAGGCGTTTTGTTTGTCTTGCGCGTAGCCCATCAGAGTTCCATCCCCAGCGCTACCAGGAGTGATCCCTGAGCACATTAGAGCCAGGAGTCAGCCCCGAGCTTTGCTGGCCGTGCCCCCCACGCCCAAAAAGAAAACACCAAGTCAAGCCAGTTTTTGAAAAGAGCAAGAAAGATGTGCTTTGGTACCTCTGCCTCCTGCCTGCGGAGCTCGTAGTGACTGTTGTGTGCATGACCTCATGTGCTTGGGCCCTATTTCTCCATCTGTTAGCGAGAAGTGAAGGCTCCGGGCTCAGAGCCTGGCCCAGGTGAGGGCCGGGGTACTTGGGTTCAGATTCCCCTCCTGGGAAGGACTCCTTGAACTGGAGCGACATTACTTCAGACCCCTCGAAGTGAAGTTCAAACAGGTTAAAAAGCAAAAGTATTTTTTAAAAAGCAAAAGTCCAGAAGTGTGTTTAGTGGTAGCCTGTAGAATCTTTTTTTTTTTTTCTTTTTGGTACACACCCAGCGATGCTCAAGGGTTACTCCTGGCGCTGCACTCAGGAATTACTCCTGGCGGTGCTTGGGGGACACTAAGGGATGCCGGGGATCGAATCTGGGTTGGCCGTGTGCAAGGCAAATGCCCTCCCTGCTGTACTATCTCTCCAGCTCCAGCCTGTAGAATCTTATTTCCTGTTGCCATCTTTTTATATCACTCTAGCCTTCTGAATCTTCAAAGGTTAAATCTCATTTAAATTAGTTTAGAACAATGTGCCCAGTCAAGAAAGCAGCGGGAATGATTTGTGAGGAAAGAGAAATGGTTGGAAAAAAAAAACACCACTGAATTGTTTGCCTCCCCATCTTTTCCCCTCTTGTTTGCATTCTTTGAAGTAAAAATTTTATCCCATGCCCAGTGGATACATATTAATAAAACTCCTCTCAAATGCCGTGCATTCATTTGCAGCAGATAGAATATTAAAAGTCATTATAAATTGCAGGCGTATGCACTCAGAACTTTGAAGCCTTTCAAATAATTCCGAGTATAGCTCAGACCCATGCCTGCTCCTCTGAGCGAGCTGGTAGACGCCTGCTCGCAGCCATCGCCACAGAAGGAAGCTCCCTCTGCCTATTCTGTGAATTCCGAGGAACCTCCTATTATTTGCGTTGTTACTGTCACTGTCATCCCATTGTTCATGGATTTACTCGAGCAGGCACCAGTAACATCTCTGTTCCTCCCAACCCTGAGATTTTAGCAGTCTCTCCTTTCTCATCCTTCCCAACGATTGGAGACTCTTTCAGGGTCAGGGGAATGAGACCTGTTATAGTTACTGGTTTTGGCATATCAAATTTGCCACGAGGAGCTTGCCAGGCTCTGCCCGTGCGGGCGGGATACTCTCAGTAGCTTACTGAGCACTCTGCAATATATATATATATATATATATATATATATATATGTAATTTGTTGCCTACTGTCTGAACTCCATCAAACATGGTGTGGTAATTATGGAAAATGGGTAGGAAGTGTCTTATGAAAGCAGCCTGGAGTGTGGCAGTCGTTGGGTAGTGGAGGTCAGCTTCCAGGGCTAGGTCTCTTGGGGCAGGAAGGGTTCTCGCCCGCCCCCCTCTGGGGCGCCCCAAGTGAAAACAGCCTGGCGTGGAGTCCCGGGCTGTTTGCATTAAGTGATGAATTTCTTTACCCAGGTCTTGTGAAGTACTTAGAAAATATTGCCCCTTGCAGAGCAAAGCGGCCTTGGAGAGATCAAGTCACAGCTCAGGGGGATCCTTCTGATAAAGGGGGACCCATCCCTGTCATTCTAGACTCTTAGACCCCCAGGCCCCACAGCAACGCTGCCTCAACTATTCTGCAGGCTATTCTGTCGGCCAGACTCACTTTCTGGAAGAGTCCATCTTCTCGCTCTTCTCCCCCACCCACACCCACTTTTTCATGGCCGTCAGTCACCGAGAGCCTGGACAGAAGCCACTTCTGGAACTTCCTCCTTCCTTCATGACCCCGGGTGTGTTTGCTTCCAGACGTGTTGGGAGTCCTCTCTCCCTCCCATGTTCAAAGGGATCTTCTGAAAAGACAAATCTGATCACATCCCTCCCGTGCATCAGCCCGTTCTTCGCTTTCCGGAAAAGAGCCGAACTTCTAGTCTCACACATCACACCCCTCACAATCTGGTCTCTTTGGGATTCTCATGCCTCCTCTCCCACGGCTGCCAAGATTCTCCGCTGCCCCCTCATCACTCCCTCGAGGGTGGGATCTGAGAACCCTCGGATCTTTCTAGTTCAGTGTCTCCACACCTTTGTCACAGTGTCCCTTCTGGAAGGAAGTGCGCCTCTCTGCCCTCGGGTTTCTTCCTCCATGTAGCGGAGACCACAGGCTTGTTGCCTCTGGATGCCCAGATGTTGTCCATAGTCAGCGCATCGCTCTGTGTGGAGCTGTTTAAGTCTGTCTCTCCCCAGGAGACTTAAGTTCCTCCCGAGCATGATGACCCGGAAGCTGGTAAGCATGAGAAGAGTCACTCGCACGGTTGGTTGTTTATTTAAAAGTTGAAGTAGGGGCTGGAGTGATGGTACAGTGGGGAGGGTATTTGTCTTGCACGTGGCTGACCCGGGTTCGATACCGGGCATCCCATATGGTTCCCCCCACCACTGCCAGGCGTAATTCCTGAGAGCTGAGCCAGGAGTAACCCTTGAGCATTGCTGGGTGTGGCCCCCACACTAAAACATGAATAAAATAAAAAGTCGAAATAATGCATGCTTATTATATAAAGTTTGTAAATTATGTGAAACTCAAAGATCAAAAATCAATTGTATGAAGTATAGAGTCTGCTTTTGTGGCTCAGTATCTTGCAAATAGTGTTCGATGTTAAAATACTTTTCTACTGTTTTATTTAAATGGATACGATGTCCTTGATAATAAGTATTATAATCATTGATTGTTCATTTAGCTTTCTTCCAAGTGTTGTAGTTATGAATAGTGTTTTGTTTTGTTGGGGGAGGGGTACATACCCGGCGATGCTCAGGGGTTATTCCTGGCTCTTCACTCAGGAATCACTCCTGCCAAAGCTCTGGGGCCCGTATGGGATTTCGGGGATCGAACCCAGGTCAGCTGCAGGTGAGGCATGCACCCTACCTGATGAATAGCAGAGAGCTATTAATGCAGAGCAGTGTTCTGTTGGGCATTAAGGTACTGCATGCTTAATAAGCTGTAGATAAGGTGGGAAAGAATGTACAAGGAAATATTATCTACAATTCCATGACCCAGAATTAATTTTTTATCTTTTTATCGTTGGCTATTTCTGATTGCATATGATATCTGGGTGTGAATATTACTTCCTTTTAAGCTATTCTACCACAGACATTTTCCTCTGTGGCATTTTTAAAAACCTGATCTTCTAGGATGTCTGGGTCTACTGTACTTTGGCCGTTCTCTCAGCACGGGTTTCAGTGTTTATATTACACAGAATAAAAAATATCACGGACGAAGTCATATTTTTTTTCATACTGGTTAAGAGTAGAGCCAAATAGAGCATGTTCCCATTTTCTGGCTTCTAATACTTTGCTTTTAGTAGTTACTCATCGAAAGACCACTTTCCTATTTTCTTATACCTGGCGTGAGTTTAAGAATTTACATTAAAGAAACCTGTTTTCTACCAGGAGAGTTCCTAGAGCAGAGCCTCTTTTCTCTGAGGAGTAGTTTTGGATGTTTATTGGAGGGAGTCACAGAGCTGGTAGTTCTCCTGGAGATTTGGGACTTCACAGTTGTCTAAAACAACTTCGACTTCCGCTCAGCTGTCACATTTTACCACAGTCCACAAAGATCAGTTTTAGACTTTGAGTCAGGGGCGGCTTCTCCTGGTTTCCAGTAGCGCCGTAAGGTTGGGAACTAGCGGCAAGCTGAGGGCCGGGATTTCTGTCGGCACAGTGGAGCGAGGGTCGTGTCCTAGGATGCTGGTGAGCGTCACCCAGACCTGCCTTCGTCCATTCCATCTCAGGAGCCGCCTGGGCCCTGCCGTGGGTCTTCACTCCGGCAGGGTTTGTTCCTGCATTCTCTGTCTGAGGGGCCTCCATGTGGCTGTGGTTTCCATGCCACCCTGAAGCATCCCCCTGGTGGCGACTCTCTTTCCATCCTCTCCCCGGGCCAGCCTGCGTCAGTGAGTGGCATCTCCAAACCAAGCTCAGGACTGGCCCCTGCCCCCCTTTTTTTAAATTTTATTTTATTTTTATAAGGTAGTTCACAGTATTTGATTACATTCAATATCCGAACACCAATCCCACTCACCATGACACCTCCCCACCACCATATTTCAGACATTCCCATCCCGAACCCCAACCCCTGTCCCAAAGCAGAACCGAAATAATTTATTTTGTATTGTTTGTTATCAACAAACCACTGAAAAATTCTCCCCAAAAAAAACTTCCCTAGAGGAGAGTGTGTGAAGATTGTTGTACTTCACCCAGGGGTCATTAAGCCCTTCTATAAGAGATTACGAATATGTTGTTAAGGGTTGAGCCTTGTGTGCTTTTATATAAAAATATATTTCCTTCTGAGATTGGTTGTCTTCTGCTTCAAACCCCATCAAATGCAGCACACTACTCTTGGAGTATGAGTGGTGTGAGGTATGAGATATCGCAGCTGCGCAGCCCAGGGATAGGTTCACTTGTGGGTGAGGCTCGGCCTGAGGAGGACTGGCCCCTTTTTGAGGATTTGGAAACCCCTCCCGAGTCGGAGCAACACACTGGACCAGGGCTCACACCGTCCAAACTGACCCAGGGAGGGGTTTGGAGACCTGATCTCACTGACATGGAGGTGTCTTCCAATAGTGCTAGGGTTTTTGTTTTTGTTTTAATTTTTGGGTCATACCCACCGATGCACAGGGGTTACTCCTGGCTCTGCAGTCAGGAATTACTCCTGGTGGTGCTCGGGGGACCATATGGGATATTGGGAATTGAACCCAGGTCAGCCGCCTGCCACTGTGCTATCGCTCCAGCCCCAAGTACCAGTGTTTTTGTGCGTCGGGCAGGTACTGTGACTACTTCCACCAACCACACGCCAAGTCCCCTCACCTTATACCCTGTCCTTACGCCGATACTTTGTGGCAAGTCTTACAAACCTGGACACCACCCTGGCTTCCGCTGTGGCTGTGTGACTCTGAGCCAGGCACTCAGCCTCTCTGTGCTTCTGGGCACTCACCTGCTCCTTGGGGGAGCACCTACTTCTAAGAACTCCTCAGAGGAGGAAACAAGCCCCTGTGTATCAAGCTCCGGGCACTCAGGAACTCGGGAAGAACGGCAGGCACCACTGCACTTGTTTGCATCCCGAGTGGCACCGCGTGAAAGTGCTGGACACATCCTGCTGTGGACCAGCCATGCCCTGAGCAGCTGGGCGGCAGCAGTGGTGGCTCTGGGGGATTAAGTATATCCTGGGACATCTGCTGCCTTCAGCCTAGCCCAGGTCGGCT
This sequence comes from Sorex fumeus, assembly GCF_029834395.1. Classification (NCBI taxonomy): domain Eukaryota; kingdom Metazoa; phylum Chordata; class Mammalia; order Eulipotyphla; family Soricidae; genus Sorex; species Sorex fumeus. The sequence continues at coordinate 6,670,414 of NW_026606186.1, forward strand.
ACAGAGCAAGGCCCCTGTGGCCCCATGAAGCCAGAGCACCACCACTCTTGCCCCCGTGCCCGTGCTGTTTCCCTGGAAAACCTTCCATTTCCTTCCCCAAGCCACGGGGAGAGCCTTGCTCCAGCCCGCTGTAACCCGAGAGCTGTTTTCTGTCTCCGCTGCCCACTCCCAGTTGTAAGGTCCCGCACGCAGTCCCGCTTGGGAGCCCAAGGAGGCCCCGGGCAGTGGCTGTCTGAAGCAATCTCGGGCCTTATCACTTACTTTAATGCTCCTTGCACAGGGTTGCCCTCAGACGCCGGGCTCTGGGCAGTCTCAGCCAGAATGCTTCCCTTCCTTTACTTAACCTCTGACCCGTGAAAATAAGAGTTAATCAGGAGTTCTAAGGTAGCCGAGAGGAAGGGGAAGTGTTTGGTTACAAATTAAATATGAGCAAGTCATAAGTCAGAAAGGCCCAGTAGTGTCTCCCGCGGCCTGCCGTATGGCGTGTCTGGGTTATAAATTCAAGTTCAGGGCGCTTGGATCGCTTGGGGGCGGGTGGGGGAAGGTGCCGAGTTCTGTCCAGTTTGTTCTGTTTTTGCCTAAAAGGCTAAAACATTGCTTTGGTTGGACCAGCTCCATCCATCGCCTGCTCTCGTGCGGTGCGTCCTTACCTGCATCCTGGATCCATGTGGGTGCTGCCTGGTGAATTGAGACAGAACTGCTTCATCGGAAGAAGTGAAGCATATGGATAAAGTTGCCCGGGGGAGGCACTGAAGCATAGAGCATAAATGGGTTTAAGACATGGCCAGACACTTTCATAGAGAGATTTGTGATGGAATAATAAAACATTCAGGCAGAGATCTGGGGTAGAAAGGAACTTAAGTGGGTGTTATTCATGGAAAACTGATGCCCTGTCTCATCGAGGATTTCCCTAATTGTCACCAGCAGCGGCATACATGTAAAGCGGGATACTTTCAATTAGAACAGGCAGCACAGTCCGTTTCGAAGTCCATGGCCTGGACTCAGGGCGTTCCTAGAGATGAGTTCTCAGAAGCCTCCATCAAAGGTAGCCGAGGCGTATTGGCCCCTGACGGGGAGCCCCAGAAGCTGAAGCTATCTCCTTTGCCATGTTTGATGAAAACGTTTTTCTTCTTCAAGCCTTTCCTGTTTGTCTTTCTGCATGTAAAATGCATGATAATTCCTAAAGCAATAAAGGGTTGACGCACGGCAAGCGTCCCTAGAGCCGGCAGAGTAAGGACACACAGGCAAGTTGTTGGGACACCACCAGGGTTGGGTGGCTCTGAACCCTGAGAACCGGGGGGCTGTTGGAGGCAAGCTTTCCTTTTATCAGTGCATTACAATGAGAGCTACAAGATAAAAAAAAATTAAATCCAAATCTCAGGCACGATCATTTAACTTGATCGTGTTGTACAACAACTCTGGCGTTGGACTTGAAGATGGTGCCAGACTGGTTTTAAGGAGCAGCCCTACTTATAGTAGCTGTCAGATCCTGAAGAAGTTGCTTTGTGGTCCCGAGACTCAGTTTTTCTCATCTGTAAAAATGGGATGAAAAGTCATCTCGTGGAGTTGTCATAAAGAAAACTATTCCAGGGGGTGGAGCAACAGCGCAAATAGTAGGGCATTTGCAACCAGGGTTTGAAGGAGACTAATATCAAAAGCCCTCTCTGAGGGGTAACTGATTTTGTTGTTTCCTAGGAAGAATAGGGCAAATCCGCCCTCCAGAAGCAGCGGTTCTCTACCACCCACCCAGGGAGCAAAGAGCCCGGCTCCCAAAATCAGGCCAGCTTAAGTTTGGGTAGATTTACAGAAACAACGCTTTATGGGGGGGCTTGATGTTTTCCTCTAATGCGGACTCATATTTCCACTCATTCCATGTAGACAATTTACCTTCCTGCATCGATGTAATTGGGATCACCCTGGGGTGTTAATTAGGGGCATAAATCAAGGATGCTTGGACTTCACTGGATACCATAATATCTGTGCAGTGTGCGATTTGTAGCTGTGAGCGGTGCAGAGCGCTCAGATGTGCCCGAGATGCGTTCTGGTCTCACAGAGGACTCTTTGCTTCCCGTATGACTCTTCCTCTGACTCTTGGTCCCGTGAGCAGTGAATAGGGTCTCAGCAGGGCGCTGCGCTAGTTGCTCCGTCCTGGGGACAGTCTCATCTGTTCTCCCTCCAGCAGCACTGACACTCGTTCAGATACGGAGGAGAAGCATGCTCAGGCCCCAGCTGGTGACCCGACTTTCTGGTCTGTGGGAGCTTGATGCCGGACGTGGCCATTCCCCTGGGGAGATGGCTCTGTGTGTCTCCTGCCTTAGCACTGAATCCCCGCTGCCAACTCCAGGGGCCACTGGGTCTGCTTCCCTCATGAGCCTCAGATCTTGGCACAGTAGCACCTGTGTCTTGTTTCCATGCACCCCTGGGGTACCAGGCACACTCTGAGAAGGTCTGAGAAAATGCAGAGTAGCGATGATTGGCAGGGAAAATGGATCTTCTAGAAATGGACAGTACGTTTGGACTGTATTTTCTTTTTTTTTTTTTTTAATTCCCAAGAAATGTTCACCAAGATCCCTGGTGACTCTGGAGAAGGTGTGTGCTTTTCCAGAGAGGAGCATCCTGCCGGTGCAGTAATTTGAGGATCACAGACCAGCCCTCACAACCTAGCGGGCTTTGTTGCCAGGAAGCACGGGCTTGTGTGGTGGTTGGATGTGATGGGCTGAGCGTCTTCCAGCGGCAGTGGTCTGGAGGTCGAGGGCCTCCTTGCTTCCCTTCCTCACTTCTGAGAATGAGCAAGTGGAGATGGGAAATGAAGCTGGGGAATGTAGGGTCAGGAGACAGGAGTGTTTCATGAACATTTTCTCATCAGGGGCCACACAGAGAACTCAGCCAGAATCTGCCCACCCCACCTCCTGCCCCCACGGTTTGCTCACCGCCAGCTCCCACCATCCCCACTTCCCAGATCCGACCTGGGAGTCCACACCTGCAAAACTGTTGCTCCTGAGCGTGTTTCTGCCTCTCAGGCCCTTCCTGTCCACCAGCTGCCAAGCTTCTCCCATCCTCCCGTGCTCCGTGCCCCATCGTGTGCAGTGCTGGGAGGGAGCCCAGCCCTCACTGTGTGGCTAAGCGTCAGCTCCTACCATCACTCTATTGCATGACATGCCCCCCTTCAGTTCCCTTGGGGGGTCATGGTGAGCCTCAGATGCATCACACCCCAACCTCACCGAAACCATGCCCTGAAATTCTATTTCATTTTCCCCAACTCATTCATTTCTCTGCATATTCTAGTTGGGAAGAAACACCTGTAGATTCTCTTTTTTTGTTTGACCTTAATTTTGAAACCATAATAAGCATAGAAAAGTTGCAGGTACAATCTCTCCACGTGGGACACGTTGCCGAACAGTACCCAATAACCCCCAAATACTGTAGAGTGTTTATTTTTGTGGTTTTTTAGAATTTTTTTTCCATTTTTTTATAATTTTATTTATTGAATCACCGTGAGAGCAGTTACCAAGCTTTTGGGTCTAAGTTTCAGTCATACAATGAAACACCCGTACCTTCACCAGTGCCCATTCTCCACCACCAAAAATCCCAGTATACCCCCATCCCACACCCTCCCCCTGCCTGTGGGGCAGATGATTTCCACATTATTCTCTCTCTACTTTGATCACATTCACTATTTCAACACCAGACCCACCATTATTTGAGATTTTACCCCAACACTCAGATCTGCTGAAAAGGCAACAATAGACAATTTGTGTTCTATTGCTGGTTATAAGTAACATGATGTCGTGTGGCTGAAGTAGGGCCATGTGGTTTTGAAATTCTGAAATTTTAACACTTAGATCTGAAGGGGTTTCTGCCAAAAGCCACTGGGTTTAGAGATCTGCTCCTGAGTCTCTGGAATCATGGCCGTTGAGCAGCTTGATGAGGAGCCAGAGAGGCCGTTCATGGGTGATGACTTGGGGTCTCGTTGGGGTGGGGAGAACAGGCCCAGCTCCACCTCTCCCCCCATCCCGTGAGGCCCAACAAGTTTCGCCACTGCGGGCCCAAGCCTGACTGTCCAATGGCCTTTGGAGGATGACAGCCACCAAGTCGCCAAGAGGGAGCAGGCGGAGGGACAGCACCCATTCCCCCCTGGGGTGGCCCGGCGACAGTAACCTACTGTGGGGTCTGGACACATTTCTGCCAAAAGCCGGTGGGTTTTGAGATTTGTTTCTGAGTCTCTGGGATCAAGGCTGTTGAGCAGCTTGATGAGGAGCCAGAGAGGCCGTTCGTGGGTGATGACTTGGGGTCTCATTGGGGTGGGGAGGACAGGCCCGGCTCCACCCCCCCCCCATCCCGTGAGGCCCAACAAGTTTCGTCACTGCGGGCCCAAGCCTGACTGTCCAATGGCCTTTGGAGGATGACAGCCACCAAGTCGCCAAGAGGGAGCAGGCGGAGGGACAACACCCTTTCCTCCCTGGGGCGACCCGGCGACAGTAACGTACTGTGGAGTCTGGATGCATTTCTGCCAAAAGCCACTGGGTTCTGAGATTCGTTTCTGAGTCTCTGGGATCATGTTCATTAAGCAGTTCAATCAGGAACCAAAGAGGCCTTGCCTCCAATTATATAGCTGTGCCGGAGGTGGTTTGTGGGTGTTTCTCCCACCTAACTTTTGGCCATTTACTTTCTTGGTAAACTTTGCCCCAAGTTGTTGGGGTCTGGCCAAAGGCACAGCAGCAATTTTGGGGTATCTGGAAGTCTGAAGGCGCCATGAGGCTGCTGATGCACTCGCCTCACAGGTACAGATTGACCTGCTGGCGGCACCATACCCCCAGAATTTATTTTTTTTAAGTTGAATCATTGTGAGATACAGTTACAAAGTTGTTCATGATTGGAACAACTTCCAATCATATAATGTTCCAGCACCCGTCCTGTCAACAGTGTGCATTTCTCACCACAAATGTCACCAGTTCACTTCCCGCCACCCCCATCCCTGCCTCTATGGGAGGCACTTTTCTTTCTTTCTTTCTTTCTTTCTTTCTTTCTTTCTTTCCTTCTTTTTTCTTCCTTCCTTCCTTCCTTCCTTCCTTCCTTCCTTCCCTCCCCCCCCATCAGTTTGCAATACAGTTGCTGAAAGTTTATCATGTATATCCCTTTACCTCCTTTCAACACTCAGTTCCTGTCCAGAGTGATCATTTCTAACTATTATTGTCACACTGGCCCCTTCTCTCTCTTAATTGCCCTCACTCCCAGGGTGTGTGTTTTTCAAAATTTCTTCTGTGTGACTATATCGAATGCATCAACATCACAAAAGTATTCATTTCGAAACAATACAAGCAATGCTAAGTAACACTGGGACCCTTTCTCCTACTCACAAGTGTGTACGGATCCGTTTGTACATAATACACTTACATGCTTACACGTATATAAATATGTCATATGTATACGTGAAGGATGTTTGAGACGTGTGTTTGAGTTAATCAGCCTCCCGTCATTCCCCTGGACAGTTCCTGAGTCTTCCCTAGATGTCCATCACCTTGACAGACAGTTGGCCGGGTGCCCCTCCCCAGCCAGGGTCTCTCTGCTGCTCCCTCGGGCACTGCTGCTCAGGCCAGAATCTGCTAGCCGGAGTTCTGTCCTTTGCTGACTGGGCCATGTCTCCTGGGCTTCTCTGCCCCTTTCCCGTGGGTCACCCAGAAGCGTGTTGAGCTGACGTGTGACCCGCAGTCTCGTGGGCTGTTCAAGGAGCTGCACCCCTGCCAAGCATGGCTTCACACCATGCGGAGCAGTCACACACACAGTGGGCAGTGCCACACCCCAAAGCGCTAAAGTAATGGGGGTGTGGTTGTAGCCCTGGGTGCAGTTGGGGGCAAGGGGTGCATTTCCTGTGTGTTCAGTTAAAGGTTGGTTTCCAGGAGGGCACTGAGTGAATTTTTCTGATTGGGGGCAGGAGGCTAAGTTTGGGAACCTTTGGCACAGACTCACTCATTGATCTCTCCTCTGATTTATTATACCCTCTTCATCCTCATTTGTCTTGATGCTCAAAAGTCCCAGGTCTGGTCAGCGGCGGAAGCACTTCCTTGCTGACTGGTACACCCTGGTGTCTCATCCTGATCATGTGTTCACGGTTGCCTTTTCAGGGGGCCCCCCAGCAGTGCTCAGGGGTCTCGGGTCTGCCCTGCCCTCCTCAGCCCTACAACATGGATGTTGATGTGGTGCTGCCCTGGCCCAGGGGTCCTAGGGGCCATGCAGTGTCTGTGCCAGGGACCAGACTCAGGACCTTGTGCATGGGAGGAATGCAGCCCCACCTCTGAGCTGACCCCCAGCCCCGAGTACTGCCTTTTTCTCCTGCCCCCAAGGTTTGTCCCAGCTCCAGCCCTGAGGCATAACTTTCTGCAAGGTGCCCCAGTTCCTTTCACTTGAAACCAAGATCTAAGTCCAAAAGTGCTCATAATTAGGATGTTACAGTGTCTCTGCTTTCAGGCTTTCTCCGAGGCCACAGCTAGAGAATATATGTGAGCATTATATGTATACATGCATACATACACACATGCACATACCTACATACCTACGTACCCAGTTATGTCACTCAGTTCAATCCAGTTCCAGTTCTACACGAGCCCTGTGTCCGTTTCTCTTCTTCTCTGTGTTTGTGACTCGTGACTCTGCTAGCTGCAAGCCTGATTCCATCATCCGTGGAACTTGCTTGATGAGTCTCGATCAGTTGCCGGGCGACAGGCCCCTTCCGGCTGGCTGCCCTTCTCACCCCGTCTGGACTCGGACCCCCTAAGCAGCACTGCCTCTGCGCCCCGCCATCCAGAGCTTCCTCAGCTGCTTATGCTCCTGCATGGCCTCCCACCTGGGTGGAGATGGCACTAAATGAGATGTAGGGACCTTCCAGAAACTCTTACTCCTCATGGGGGCCACCACCAGCGTAGCCAGCCGCCTTCTTCCGACTTAGCTGTTTTCTTTCCCGCGGGCCATGCCTAGGCCGCTGCTTTGACACCTCACACTCTGACCCTCATGCTCGGCGGGGTGTGGACCCCTTCCTTACCCTGCTGGAAGAGCATCCCCCGGCCAGGGAGCTCTCCTCCCCACGCTCAGGATGTCCTCCTGCCCACCCGAGCTCTGACCTGCCAGTTCCTGTTCTCCTGCTCTTCCTTGGCTTTGCTGCATCCCTGCCACCATGGCTACCACCTCCACCCTTTGCCCACGATGCCCTCCCCTCCACACACACGCCCTCCTGCTTGAGCTAGGACACTCAAGCCCAGCCTCAACATATACACTGAGAGGCTAATTCATTCACATGACATGTGTTTACACGCGCACACACACAGACACACACACGCACCCTCTTGCATTGGCTGAGACCCTGCTGTGGAATCTCATCATACACACCAAGCAAAGGTTAATCCTCCACATGTCCTGTGTCTGCACCCGGCGCACACACACAGTGGGCCCGGGCGTCCTCCCTGTCATTCAGTGGAGCTTGGTGACAGACGTGAGGCATCTGTCCCCAGCTGGACTCATTTCCGGACTTCCGCTCAGAAATACAGGGCCACCAAGCCCAGATGGGTGCCCGCAGCCTGCTTGTGTCTGCCGAGACCGAGTCTCCTGGCATAGGGAGGCAGCTCTGGGCCTGTCCGTCCACTGCTGGTGCTCACTGCGGTCTCTCGCCCAGATGCGCCTGCCCCGAGGTGTGGCTGGCCCAGGGTGGTGAGGGCCCGAGGGCAGAGCCTCAGGCATCGTGACCTGAGCCCCAGGTTGGCCCTGGACCTGGGAAACCGCTCTCCCCACATGGGCATCTCCCCACTGATGCCCCGTCCAGGCTTATCTGCCACCCACACCCCCCGCTCTCTCAGGAAAGAGTTCAGCTCTGCACCCCAACGCTTCCCTTGGTCGGACACTTGGTCTCTTCCTCCGGCTCAGACCAGCCCCGCTGAGGGCAGTGCCCCTTTGTTGTTTGTCTGTTTGTCTTTCCTGTCCCCCCGCCCCGCCTCGCGCCATCCCCACCCATCCCCCCACATCAAGTCACTCTGCAGCAGCGGGCCAGGGGCTTGCAGGGAGGTGGCCAGCAGGCCGGGCTGCCGCCAATGTCCGGTCGGCGTGTTTGTTTCCTGTGTCGGCCCCGGGAGCGAGTGTTTACTCGGCGATGACAGACACATGCAGGATGGAGCGCGGGGCTCAGCGGCTCACCTGCGCCCGCCAGGCCGCGCCAGGCCAGGCCTCGGTGCGGGCGCTAATGAGGCAGCACAGGAAGTGCCGCTGAACAGGGGTCAGCTGTGAGCCCAGCCTCCCGGCGGGCCTTTGAAGCAGGAGACAGCTGGGCTTGGGTTTCAAGGCCGTGACGCGGCCATCGCGAGATAGTCATCTGTCAGGGCACAGGGGACCACATGTGGGCAGCAGTTGTGTCCGGCCGGGCCGAGGGAGCGGCAGACGCCTGATTCCCAGGGCAACCGCCCCGGCCCTTCCCAGGCCCTGCGCCCTGCCAGGGAGCGTAGCCAAAAAGAATCGATTTGGTGAGACTGAGGCTGGGTGTGAGAAACCTGGGTCTCTCCAGGGCCCCTTCCTACTCCCAGCACTGGAGGGTTCCTGGCTCTCCGCTGTGATGCCGTCCCTGCCAATCCCAGGGTGGGGCTGGGAGGGCTCCATGCTTCTCCCGACCTCCGCCCCACTCTGTCCCTCAAGATTTTCTAGCACTGAGCTCTCATGATTCTCAAAATGAACAACAGAAAATGAATTATCTAGCGTCTGCCCCTGGCAGGTAGGCGTGAATGGTGGTGGGAAATTTCGAGCAAAACATAATGCCCAGGGGCTGGAGCAATAGCACAGCAGGTAGGGCGATTGCCTTGCACATAGCTGACCCGGGTTCAATTCCCAGCATCCCATATGGTCCCCTGAGCCCCTCCAGGAGTAATTCCTGAGTGCATGATCCAAGAGTAACCCCTGAGCATCGCCGGGTATGACCCAAAAAGGGGAAAAAAATTATAATGCCGAAAATGAGAGGGAGAATGTTGGGGAAATTGTCAGCCATAGAGGCAGGGTGAAGACTGGGTGGTGGAAAATGTGCCCTGGTGGAGGGATGCATGTTCCATCATTGTATGACTGAATCTCAAACATGAAAGCTTTGTAACTATCTCATGGTGATATAAGTAAAAAGAAAAAAAAAAGTAACATGGAGTTCATGCCGAATTCAATCAGTGTAATCAATGGCTGAACAAATAGCTGTGCTCCTACATTATTAAAATAAATAAGATAATAATAAAACTTTTTAGTTAAAAAATAAAATAAAAAAGATTTTCTAGCGCCAGTGGGGGTGAAAAGAAGTTTGGGGAAAGGGTGGGGTGCTAACCCTTGGTCTGACGTGTGTGCTGAGAGGGTGCTCATCTGTGTGAGAATACTCTTCCGAGGGGCGTCCTTGTCCCGAGCGTTTCGTTCACGGACTCGGAAGGGAGAACCTTATCTCCCCCCTAAGCCCTCTTGACTGTTTACACGGCTGCTGGAGGACTGGCTGAGAAGTGGCAGCCGTGGGCGCTGGGGGACTCCTTAATAGTCGGGCCACAGCTGCCGGGGCTGATTGGAACTTAGCAGCGGGCGCGATAACGCTATCGCAGGAGTGAAGAGTTAAGTTGCTTATCAGCTCAACTCGATAAGCTACTTAGCGTGGACAGTAGCCTGGGCAGTGGGCGTGGGGCGCTGCGGCCCGGGGAGCTCTGTGCCCCGCCTGTCCACTCCGGGGCCTCGCACCTCATTTGTTACCGTCCACGCCCCAGCTGATAATCTGCTGGACCACGGGCAACCCCCACCCCAAGGCGACCCTCGCATGGCAGTCCATGCTCATCCAGCATGGCTGGTGAGCCGCATCTGTCCGGCCTGACCCGCCATGCTGGGGGCACTGCTCAGCCCAGCTCTACCCCAGGTTTTCTGCAAGTTGGCACCGGATCACGGAGCCCTTTAGAGTCAAGTCCTTTGCCATGGGGCGGATGCTTCTCCTTGCTGACTCCCTGGCATGGATGGGGGTGCCCTGGCCGGGGGTCTTTGACCCCGGAGCAGGAGCATGTGTATGTCTGACAACTCCCAGAGGAAGGACGATGCCGGGGAGGCACCAGGAGCAGCATCGCCCTGAGATGAAGGGAATCGGGGCAAGGACGGCTTCTGGGGGAGCCGGGGGAGGAAAGGGCCACGTTTGTCCAGGCTCTGGCAGGTGTGCGGCCCCTGGACTTTCCCCACGGAGTCCCCGCAAGAGGCCTGAACGGGAGAGCCTGGAAGGCAGCTTGGAGGAATGGGGTATCCCCGCCAGGCCCCTCCACTCAGGGTACCACTCCCTACGGAGGAACCCAGGGTTTGGGCCATGGTGGGAGTCAGGGGGCAGGGCAGGAGCAGGGGTGCAGGGCGTGGGCTTGGAGCTCCAGGACCGGCCCCAGAGTTGGACCCGGCTGGCCCCCTGGGGTGGTTTCCGGCTCTGAGGCCTCCGAGTTTCCCCGTGGACAGCCATGGTGGCAGCGTTGTGTGTGGCCAATCTGGCAGGACATGTGGTTTTCCTGCTGGCTGTGGGATGGTGGGGCTGTTCCTGACCACCGAGCTGGCTTGGAATCTCTGCGGCAGGCTGGGGCTGTCTCGGAGGCACAGCGATGCTTTAGAACGGACACGCAGCCCTCTGCCCGCCGACGGCCATTTCCCTGGATCCCAGGAATAAACCTGCACATGGCCGGTGTGTGCGTCTGACACAGCCCAGGACGGGAGGACCGTTCTGGCTCCAGCCGCGCGTTTACTCCTGGCTGAAGGCTAGACGCCGAGTACTAATCTCTCCGTTTCCCTCCTCCGCAGCTATCTCCCCTGGTTCGAAGTGTTCTATAAGCTGCTTAATGTCCTGGCAGATTACACAACGAAAGGACAGGTATTTGCCTTTTTCTTTTGTTCTTTTTAAAGTTAAATGTTCATGGTGATCAAGCCACACATGTGTTAAATGTCCAAAAGCTAAATATTCATGGTGATCAAGCCACACATGTGCCCTAAAGTTCACCAAGATGGGTTACCCAGAGGTAATAATACAGGCCCGTTTTAGAAAGCTCTTGGAAATTTTAGAAAATAGTAGAAGGGAAGGGAAGGTGGGGAGGGAGGCACTTTTCTGGCAGTGCCCAGGCCGTGCCCCTGGCACCACTGAGGACAGAGGGGGGGAGCAGGAATCAGACCGGGCCTTGCACCCTTGGAGCCCGTCTCTCCGGCCACAGGGAGGGACATCACTGCCTTCTCCTGCCCCACCGAAAACAAACGCCACGAGCTTCAGGGAGGCTCCTGCGGTTTGAGTTAAGTCAGTCATATGTTCAGCCCTCAACCCTCACGGAGGTAACACCCATGTGATCTGACCTTCCTGGAAGTTCACGACCTGCCTTAGCTCGTCATGGTCATACCAGGCTGAGCATCAGGCGGGCTGCACTGTGTGCAAAGCAGGGGCTTGTGGGTAAAGCTCTCTGCCAGCAGGCGGCCCCACTGGTCCCCCTTTCAACCCGGCTCTGTCTTTTAAGGGCCTGAAAATTACCTGCAAACTAGAGCCATGTTTCACTACCCTTTTGGAAGAAACACCACACTGTAGCGTTCCTCAATCTGCCGCTGACCAGTGCTACTTCCCACCACATTTTTTTTTCTTTTTCATTTTTGCTTTTTTTTTTTTTTTTTTTTGCGTTTTGGGTCACAGTGATGCTCAGGGGTTGCTCCTGGCTTCACACTCAGGAATTACTCCTGGCAGTGTTTGGGGGACCATATGGGATGCCGGGGATCAAACCCAGGTCGGCCACATGCAAGGCAAATGCCCTCCCTGCTGGACTGTCGCTCCGACCCCAACCCCCGCCCCCATTTTCTTGCTGTGGTCCCATTTCATGCGACATGGCCCATCACTTGCGTGTTGTGTCACCTGGGCCCCCTTGGAATATCTCGGGGGCCAGCGGGAGACCTCCGGCCTTGGCCGAGCCATGCTGCATTGCTGTGCTGCTGTCTGTGGGCGGCAGACGGCCAGCTGAAGCGGGTTTAGAGGGTGGTGCCCACCTTTCTTTTTTATTTTTATTTATTTATTTTATTGAATCACCATGAGATACAGTTACAAAGCTTTCATGTTTGAGTTTCCGTCATACAATGACAGAACACCCATCCCTCCACCAGTACACATCTTCCACCATCAATTCCCCCTACCACCACCACATCCCACCCCTCCCACTGCCTCTATGGCAGACAGTTTCCCCATACACTCTACTTTTGGGGTAGACAAAGTACTTTCCACAGTGGCCTTCCCCTGCAGCAAAGCCGTCAGCCCCACACATGACTGCATCACGCCGTATTCCTGACGGTCACTCATGGGAGCATCTCCCCATTGCAGGGAACGGCTCATCACGTGACACCTTCCCAGGTCTCAGCACAGCCACTGGCTGTCTTGGCATGTGAAGCATTTTCTTCATTTTGCACGTCCTCCTTTAAAGGAGAGCGTAGTGGGGCCATGGTCAGGGCAGGGGATACACATGTGGGCCAGACTGCTTTCTGAGCCTCCTGAGCACATTCACGTGCTGCTCATGTGCAGCTCACGGCTTCTCTGACACGTGACAGTCTGATTGTTTCCATCGCATTTCTTATTAGTCAAGAGTGAATATAGCAAGATACAGATCTGTCCACTTATATTACTTAGCAATTAATAAGTATATCACTTATTTTCTTTTCCTTTTTGCAAGTGACTTTAATGATTAAAATGATTATGATCATTGAAATGATTAAACAAATTTAAATAAATACATCATATAAATATACTGTACTGTACTGGCCTGTCCTCCCATTGTTTATCAACTTGCTCGAGCGGGCACCAGTAGCATCTCCATTGTGAGACTTGTTCTTATTGGTTTTTTTTTTTTTGGCATATCTAATACATCACGGGTAGCTTGCCAGGCTTTGCTGTGCGGGCAACATACTCTTGGTAGCTTGCCGGGCTCTCCAAGAGGGGCGGAGGAATCCAACCTGGATCGGCTGCATGCAAGACAAATGCCCTACTCACTGTGCTATCGCTCCAGTCCTTATATAAATATATAAATAAATATTTAATAAATAAATCTTATAAAACTTAATAAATAATTAAAATGATCTATTATTAGTAAATGTAGAAAAATGCCCCCATGGGACCCAAGTGATAGTACAGCAGGGAGGGCATTTGCCTTGCACACAGACACCCTGGATTCAGTCCCTGGCATCATCCCATATGGTCCCCTGAGCACTGCCAGGAGCAATTCCTAAATGCAGAGCCATGAGTAACCCCAGAGCATCAACAGGTGTGACCCAAAAAAAGCCAAAAGAACAGAAAAAGAAAAAAAATCACCCATATTTTCTATAGAATGTGATAGTTCTAGAAAATGCTTCATAAAATGGCAGTTGACATTTTGTGTGATTTTTCAGTTTTTTTGGAGGTTGGGAGAAAGGAAATGGTTTCATATTTTCCTTGAGAGCCTTAACAGTGTCGGCTCTGGGAAGTGCGGTGGAGACACCTGTGCCATTTGTGCCTTCCCATCCTGTGTGGCACCAAACCCTTATTTTTGTTTTGACTTTTTTTTTTTGTGGGAGACATTCCAGGTGGTACTCAGGAAGTCTGGGGTGAGGGGAAGTGGGGCGAAGAATTCCCCAGCCATCCAGTACAGGAGTCTCTGACTGTGATGCTGCTTGTGCCCTGCAGTGGCAGGGGCTATCCAGGCCACCCCGTTGTGCTGGGGGCCTCCAGGGCCACACCCAGGAATGTTCAGGGGACCATGTGGTGCTGGGAACCACATGCCTCGCATGTGCAGTATTCCCTGGGCCTCCCACCCTTCTTGTCCAGGACAAGGATCCGCATCCTGAAATGTGCGTTTCTGGGAAGAGAATTCAGGAAGAATGTGGCAAGGCGTGTTGAACTGAGAGCCCCATCCCAGGCTGTCCTCGCTCTGAGAGGAAGCACCACCAAAAGGGATTCTGCCCCGAGGCAGCAGGGGACACTGTGTGGCTGGGTCCAGGGGGCTCCTCAGGTCACTCGGCCATTTCTGCTTCCCGGGGCCCTGGAGTCAAACACTCGGGCTGTCTCAGGACTTGGAAAGACTTCTCTAGCCAAGAGAAATGCTTCCCGTTGGTTCTTAGTCGTTTTCGAGCCGGAGATTGAGTCACATGTTCTTCCATGTTTTTGCCCCAGTCAGTTCATACAAATGGGAAACAAAATTCAGGAGACTTTTAAACTTGGGACCCGAGGGTTTGGGAAGGTTGCATCAGTGGCTCCCATGCATAGGAAGCCAGATAGTTGCTGTTTGCACTGCCCGGGGCAGGGCAGATGAGGCAGCTCTCTCCTTTAGGGGAGCCTCGTCCTTTCTTGGGAAGCACTGGAGATCAAAGAAAGGCTGATGGGGGCCTGGAGCGATAGTACAGTGGGTAGGGCATTTGCCTTGCACATGGCAGCCCGGGTTCCATTCCCAGCATCCCATATGGTCCTCCGAGAACCTCCAGGAGTAATTCCTGAGTGCAGAGCCAGCAGTAATCCCTGTGTATCTCCGGGTGTGACCCAAAAAGAAAAAGAACAAAGAAAGGGTAATGGGTGATAGGGGAAGGGCTACCTCTTGCCTGTTTGCAAGGTCTGGGACCATCATATCTGAGGGGGAAGGGGAGGGGGAGGAGGAAAAAAGAGCTTTCTCTGTAAAAATCTGGAATGTCCTCCTCCTAGCAGACACTGGGAGACCAGAGCGAGGCAGGCTTCGGTTTGGGAGGGGAAGAGATGGAGGATGAAAGTGTCTCTTTGGCCCAGGGTCGTGGCCTGGCATCACCCTGACTGAGGCCCCATCCCTATGGGAGGGAGATCGAGGTTGAGGAGAGGGAGAGGGTGAAGTGTGCGGGGCATTGGTGCCCCAGCTCTGCCACATGCCTCCATTGGCATCAAGGCATCCCCAGGAGACCGGAGACAGCGACAGTGACCCAGCACTGGGATCCTGGGGTAGGGAGGGGGGGTTGGGGGGGATCTGCGGGATGGAGGTTAATAATTGGGTAGGTAGGGTGCAGGGGTAATGATATAATGGATTGGTCACATTATTAAGAAAACAAGTGTTCAGTTCTTTGCTTTTGTGGAGTGGAGCTGCAGGCATGTAATAGGAAGAAGTGAGAATCATGTCTGAAGGTGAGGTTGGGACTAGAGCCATTGGCTCCAGTCATAGCTCTTAGCGTCTGCCAGATAGGAGTAGGCTCTGTTTGGGTGTGTAATGTGGAGTCCAGCAAAGGCTACTGTCCGGACAGGGTCAGGGTATGTAGAAGATGTGCTGGAATCCACATGCCAAATAGTAAGAAAGTGCTAGAACCATGGTGGGCCGTATGAGGAAGATACACAAGGAGCCTGAGAGGACAGGGAACCCCCACGGGTCACAGGCAAAACCACTCAACAAAACTGATGCAGTGACCAAGACAGGAGGCCCCTGGGGCCGTGCCCATATCAGATAAGTGAGTTGCCAAAGGCGAAGTTTGGTGTGGAGCAGGGTGTTTGCGGAAAGCATCACTTTGCAGAACACCAGCAAAATAATCAGGAGCCTTTCACGAAAGAGATT
Organism: Sorex fumeus; assembly: GCF_029834395.1. Taxonomy (NCBI): domain Eukaryota; kingdom Metazoa; phylum Chordata; class Mammalia; order Eulipotyphla; family Soricidae; genus Sorex; species Sorex fumeus. Next base: position 6,685,974 of record NW_026606186.1, read on the forward strand.
TCAGATGAATCAATCAAATGATCAAAGTGAGCATCATCTTTAAGGCAAAGGATCGAAATCTCAAGCACTATCAGACCATTGAGAGTTAGCGTACAAAACGGCTGGTCTCTCTGTCAAGGTCAGACACACTCAGGGTGGACGAAGGCACGGGGTCCGAGCATGCGTGCTGCTGGCCTTGCTTCTTTTGCTGTCAGGGGCACTCACTCTCGACCGGAGACCTGAGGTGCAGAGGGCTCTGTTGCATGCAGGCTGGTTTCCTGATCCCAGTGAGTAATCGTGGTTCTGTAGAAGAATGCCCTTTTTTTCTAATTTATAGATGATACTGGTAATGAAATCTCCAATTACTGATAAGGCAGTCTCCCCCCCACCCCTGCTACCTTTTTTTTCCCACCAGTAATATCCCACCAGTATTCTAAAAATTTGAGGTTTGCTGCTGAATCTCGGATTTGCAGGATGAAAAGTACACACGTACCTCCCTCCCTCTCCTTGGTGAGAGGCTGGAAGAATTTGTCAGCGTTCAAATTAGAACAGGCCCTTCGTTGGTGGTTCTTGCTCTCTCTGCTTGAATTCAGAGCCAGCCCCATAGCTGCAGTGCTGTGTTGGAGCTCTGAGCTGGGGGGCGGGGAGGGGGGTGCAGAAAACCTGCCCCGAGACCCTCGGCCTGAATTCAGAGCAAGGCGTCCCGCCCATCAGCACCTCCATTCTTGCGTCTGTCAAATGGGCACACTGCGAGGGCAGGGAAGGAATGGAGTCCTGTGTGAGCAAGTAACTGACACCGGCCACAGGACTCCCCACGCTGGGCACCATGGCTTGTTGAGCATCCTGTCGGCTGGTATGTTTCTGGGCACTTCACAGGTGAGCGTGTGTGCAGGCAGCTCGGAGCACTGCGCCTCCCTCATTAAGATGCACGACCCCCCTCCTTGATGGCCCGCTGCTGCGCGTCGCTCATTTTTAACTCCCTGTAATTGGAGGCTGCCGCGTGCCTCCCATGCACATGCAATAAAATTAATTGAGGGTAATGATGAAGACGAGATCTCTCGTGTCGCCCTTCTTCCTCCCGCCGCCCCCGCCCCATCCGCTCGTAGAGTTTGCATTTAAAAGTTGTTGCTATGGAGTTGGGGCGGCCAGATCTGCCGAGGGCTTATGGTGTAGGATCCATGAGAGGCGGTCAGGGTAGGAAACGTCAGACGCGGCAGGGTGGATGGATTCGTTTGGCTCATGCATGCACGGTGCTCAAGGGGAGTGTTCTGCCAAGCCCCCTTCTATTATGGGGCCAGCCCCTTCCGGCCCAACTCAGTTATGAGCCCCTGGAGCCCCCAGGCCATCCCTGACCCCACAGGCTCACGACCCCTGAGGGCTCAGCCTCACACGCGTGCGTGTTCCTAAGCCTGTCCTTTCTTTCAGGAGAGCCAGTGGAATGAGCTCCTTGCAAGTCTGCACAGACTGCCCATTCCCGACCCGGGCGAGTCTGTTCATCTCAGCGTGGTAAGTGGGCAGGGAACCCGCCGCCCCCCCAATCATTAGCCGCTCGCTGTGTCAGACTCACCTGCTTCCCGCCTGTACTCTCCGCACCCCTCATTACCCCCAAATTCAGAGCCTGTGGGCTCAGGCAGGCCCGAGAGTGAATGTCCCTCTGTCTCTGTGATTTCCGGAGCTGGAGGCCCCGGGCTACCCACTCCCTTCCTCTGCATGGCTACTCCAACCAATCTCCTCCCCCAGCCCCTGTCCTGGGGCTGCCCCTGGGCTGAAGCCGGCCCTGTCCCCCCCCCCCCGCCCCCAGCACCTTCCACACCTCTGCCCTGCTGCCCAGGGTACCTGTTGGGGGGTCACCCTTTCGAACCCAACTCTGGTTCTGTCTGCAGAGAAATCTCTCTGTCCGAGCCTCCTGGGCATCCCCGGGCCTGTCACCCACTCCGGGGCAGAGGTTCTCTCTCCCCCACTCTGGACCGGATGCCCTGGGAAATCAGGGATGCAAGACCCCACCTCATTCCTCACCCACGATGACTATTTCTTCGAACTTCTTGAAATACAAGCCGTGTGTTCTATGCTGGTCCATAGCGTGCCGGGGTCGCGGTGCAGGGCCCTCCCAACTCCAAGCAGGGTTTCCATCCCTCTCCTCGTTTTACTGGTGACCTGAGTGTTTGAATCAAAACCCTGAACTCTGTGAACCTCAGTTTCTTTGTCTCTCAGCTCAGGCTTCAGAGCAGACCTAGGGCTCCTCCCCTACATTTTGGTTCTAGAATTTTCCAACTCCCTGAGGCAGTCCCTGGTCTTGACCCACATTGACTGCACAGCCTGGGCCAGGAATTGACCATCCAGAGGCTCCCCGCCCCCGTGCCGTGGCGTCTGAACTGAACGCTTACAAAGTTCTGTCTTTATGCCACAGCCAGGTACAGTGTTGGTACTCCGTGGTTTTCCATGATTTTAAGAGTTTTCCCTCTTAGAACCAAGGACTGTTTCTTGCAGGGTGTTTGGTTGATGATCAAACTGCAAACAGTGTACTTTGAAAGCTGTGTATAATCAAATCAGTGTCCTGCCAGTAAAAGACACGTCTCTTCTCCCACTTCCAGATGCTACCTAAGGGGCCGGAGCCATAGTAGAGCAGGTAGGGTGTTTGCCTTGTAAGCAGCAGGCCCAGGTTCAATCCCTGGCATTCGATATGGTTCCCTGAGCACCTCTAGGACTAATTCCTGAGTGCAGAACCAGGAGTAACCCCTGAGCATCACTGTGTATGACCAAAGAAAACAAAAACAAATAAACAAAACAACAACAAAGCAAAAAAAACACTGCAAGCCAAGGGATGTATGACTCATGCTGGAAGCAGTACTGCATCTAGGCAGGAGCCTTCTTTCACAGGCTGGCTGAGGGAACCACGGAGCTGCCCATCCAAGGTTGGGAGGTAAATAGTGAAGATTGGGGTGTTTAAATCCAGGCCGGCTTCAAGCTTCGGTTCTCTCTCCTTGGTCCTGAGAGATGAGAGAAAAGAAGGCAGGAAGGAAGGAAGAAGCACTCAGGGCAGCTTCGTAGAGCACAGAACATCGTGAGAGATGAAGGAAGACGGAAGACTGAAGCGAAGGAGGACGTGAGCCTTCAGCTCCCCAGCCCCCCGGCCACTGCCCTCTGAGGGCAGCCTGGCCTCTGTCTCCTGGCCAGGCGCCTTGATCTCCTAACTGCCCTGCGTAATGGCCTTCGACAGATAGCCAAGTGAATCCCAGCTGGAGCAGCAGCTGCTGGAGGAGATGCGCCGGCCTCCAGGACAGACCCTCGCCGGGGCCCGCAGGAGCTGCCGGGGGCCAGGGTGCAGCCGTTCCATCCCGGCGCTTCCTAGGAATGCCTCTGACCTCCTCTGGGCCCAGTATTTCATGGGCGATGGAGCACGACAGAATCTCGGAGGACGTCCAGGATTCCGCTGGCTCTGGGAACCGCCGTGGTGTGCGGCTGGCAATCCCCCCCACCCCGTATCAGCGGAGGTGGAGAACCGTCCTTCCCTGTGTGCTCGGCATTCTACCCGCCACCGTGGCGTCTTGATTTTGAGGGGCTCTGTTTTTATCTAGCTAATAAAGCCTGGGACAGTGATAAAATAGCCCTCCTGGACCGTGTCTTTAATCACAAGAGACTATTTCTCTGTCAGATGTCGATGATTGAGAAAAATAGAAACCAGTGTCACGACGCAATAATCACAATTTATATTCAACGACCGCCGGGCACTTAAGAGATAACATTTGTTCTTCACAGCAGTTTAGAAGTAAATATACGGCCGTAAACATTTTATGGATAGAAGCACGGGTGTTCCGAGCTATTGATTCCGTGAAATCGCCAAAGTCAAAGAGCTCAGAGGTGGCACACTGCCCTCGCTGGTGTGTCGCCCTTCTCTGCCAGCTGTTACTGTTCTCTGGGGACGCCCAGCCGTTCGTGAGTGACCATCTTCTAGACCTTAGCTCTAAAAGTTGATATTTCCTGCCTTCAAGTTTAATCTTGAACTTTATTCTAGGTTTAATCTTCATTGTCAAATTGAATTTTTTCATCTATATATAATTGTTGTAAACTTTATCGGACATATTTTGGTAGATACAGCTTTGGGAATAAATGCATTGTGGGCTTTTTTTTTTTAAGTTCCCTTTCTGTCATTTAACTTTTTAGTCCCTTTTCTTTCTGACAGCCTTAGTGATGACTTGCACATCAGGAGCATAACTGTAATGGTCTCCTCTAAGGGAACATGTGTTGCTCTAGTTCAACAGTGCTGATTTTGCCCCCTCCTAGCTGTGTGGCCTTTGCAGATTACCTTACCTCGCCAAATGTTTTTTTTTTCTTTTTGGCACACACCCGGCGATGCTCAGGGGTTACTCCTGGCTCTGCACTCAGTAATCACTCCTGGTGGTGCTCAGGGGACCATATGGGATGCTAGGAATCGAACCTGGGTTGGCCATGTGCAAGGCAAACACCCTCCCCGCTGTACTATCATTCCAGCCCTACCTCCTTGTGTTTTGGAGAATGTCACTGTACTGAAATTTTTTTTGTCAAGTACCTAGCACAATCTTTTCCTCATAGCAAGTGTTCAGGAAATAGCTGTTGACGCTCCGGTGAGTAGGTCACACTTGGATCGTCTTCATTGTTATAATTCTGGTTGTCGCTGGGGCTTTTAAGTCCGAGATTCCCCAGCCTTGTCTCTGGAGAGCTCCTGCATGTGAGCTTCTCCAGGAGTGTAGGAGGGGGATGAGGTCCTGAAATTGCGTTTGGGGGCTCCAGTCTCAAACTCTGGCTGTGACTAGCCTGAGCGTCACTGCCCGAGACCTGGCCTGGCCTTTGCACATCCTCATCCTTAATTAGCCTCCACCAGGCCCTTTCCACTACCCTGGCTTACTACTGTCCTCCACATCTTTGGTCACACCAGAAAGGTGTCATCAGTCCAGGCCCCTGTCGTGGAACTCGGAGACAACCTCCTTATTCCATACACGGTGATACTGCTCTGGAAGCTCTCGGAACAAGGAGGTCTTTTAGCTCTGCCATGTCCCCAGCTCCCTTCCCCGGGAGTCAGGAGGCTTGTTTGCAGGGCCCACAGAGTGGCCAGACTCCTGTGCTCACCGTCTGTTGTCGCTCAGACTCACGGCAGAGATGCAAGCTCAGACACTAAAATGCGATGGCAGGTTCGCTGGGGGAAGACCATTGCCAAGGGAACCTCGTCATACTGGGTCCCCTGAGCCCACTTGCCTCATTGAGCAATAAATGATGATGACGGCAGCTCGCCTGAGTGCCGAAACCTGCAGGCAGAAAGTGGGGAGGGAGCCTCTCGCCGTTCCGGCCACCTTGCTCGAATTTCCACGCCTCTCCTGATGAGTTCACACATTCTGGCTGCATCAAAAGTATAGTCAAAGTGACGTCTGCACTTTTTTGTTCATTGCAGCACTCTTTACAATAGCTAGAATCTGGAAAAAACCTGAGTGCCCAAGAACAGATGACTGGTTAAAGAAACTTTGGTACATCTACACAATGGAGTACTATGTAGCTGTTAGAAAGGATCAAGTCATGCAATTTACATACAAGTGGTACTACATGGAAAGTATCATGCTAAGCGAAATGAGTCAGAAAGAGAGGGATAGACATAGAAAGATTGCATTCATCTGGGGGATATAAAGTAACAAAGTATGAGATTAATACCCAAGAATAGCTGAGATCAGCACCAGGAGGATTACTCCATAACTTAGAGGCCAGCCGGGTATCCTAGAAGAAAGGGCTGTTCAGATAGAGAAGGGAGCACCAAATAAAGGATGTTGGGAGGATCCTCCCAGGAGGGGAGATGCATGTCGAAAGTAGACTATGGACCGAACATGATTGCCACACAATTCCTCTTTGCAAACCACAGCACCCAAAAGGAGAGAGAGAACAAAAGGGAGTGCCCTGCCACAGAGGCAGGGTGGGATGGGGGGATGGGGGGTGAGCGGAATACTGGGATTAGTGGTGCTAGAGAATGAGCACTGGTGGAGGGATGGGTACTCGATCATTGTATGACTGAAACCCAAGCACAAAAATTTGTAAGTCTACAACTGTACCTCGTGGAGTTTCACTAATAAAAATTTTAAAAAATATATTCCATAGACATTTCCTAAAAATAAAACTCTCGTTTCTGGTCATTTCTCCAGTCTCTGAATAATGTGCCTATTGCTCTTTTTTTTTTCCAAAATTAATGGCTTTGCTTTTTTTTCAAAAATTACTGACCTTTGCTTTCTCCCTCCCCACCCAGCATTCTTATTTTACTGTGCCTGATACCAGAGAACTTCCCAGCATACCAGAGAATGTGAGTACTTGTTCTTCTTTATGTTTTTCACGTATTTTTAAAGCAAAATAAAAGAACACATCCCCTATTATAAAATTAATACATTCTGAAAGTAAAAGAGACTGTGTGAAAGTCTAAAGATGAGGCCGAACCACTATTCCTACTTCTGGGATATTAATACAACACTGCCACCTTCTCATCTATTTAGGGTACATTTTGTGCATGATTAACATCACCTAATCAACGTGCTTTCGTGTTCATTCGTGTTCATTCATAAAGATTTTCATGTTCATTCATAAAGATTGTTTTTGTTGGCTGCATAGTATTCCATTTGCTAATTCCATAGTATTCTTTAGCTCTCCTCTCGCTGTTGTAAGTCCAGGTGGTTTTTCATTGTTTGCAAGTGGTAGCTTTATGTTAAAAAAAAAAATTGATGGGAAGATTTCTTCATCAGAATTAATTAGTGGAATTGTGCTTCAACTACAGTTCTAGGATCACTTTCAAGAGAAGAAATTCAAGCGTTTGTGCAGATAGGTAGGAGAACCCCAGTCTTTCTTTAGGAGGGTTTCTGAGTGCACTGCATAGAACCAAACCTCAAATTACCCCTGCTCGGCACTTGGTCTTATGTTTTAGTTGTGTCAACATCTAAGTAAATAAAACATACCATCTAGCATCTCCAGAGTACAGTTCAGTGGAGTAGAGACTTCATGTTATTGTATACCACAAGTCAGCTCCAGAATATTTTAATCTTTCCCAACTGCTGTTCTGTTCCTAGCGAAACAGCATTTCCCTGATTCCTCCTCCTCCCATAACCTGGCAACCAATATTCTTTTTGTCTCTTGTGAATTTGACTACAGACCTTATGTAAGTAGAATCATATATTATTTGTCATTCTTTTGCGCCTGGCTTATTTTCCCGAGTACAGTGCACTTGAGGTTTCTTTACATTGCACATGTCAGAACTCCCTGCATTTTGAAGGCTGAGTAATATTTCATCAGATATATGTAAGAGTTATATGGGCACCAGGCTGCTCCCACCTTTTGACCGAGGTGGATAATGCTGCTGTGAATATTGGTACTTTCAAGTCCCTGCCTTTGATTTTCTCTCTGTAGAATCTAGGGGGATACACTAGATGGTTTTTTAGAGGCACCGCAATAAGAGGTGTATGTCTCCATAACTACCAAAGAGTCCCAGCAAAGAAATTCTTGTGAGGGCTGTCGATAGAGCGGACAAATTACAGCTGTCAGGCCACCCTGAGTAATGAAGTTAGACTGTCGTGTTGTGATTAGATAACGGTTCTAGCCGGTTTGATGGTAAGTGCCTTCACAAAGTGCATTATCCATATGATTAGACTGCGGTGGAAAATGTTGCTCGGTTTCCAATTGCCATTAAGATGGTAGAAAATTCAGACTAGGGCTTTCTTTCAGTAGCAGTAGCCGTTGCATGTTTTGTCGTATTTATCCAATGACCCTTCACTGCCATCCTTGTATTTTGTCTCTTGCCTCCCTTTATAAGCCTATTATCCACATTTTACATAGGGAAGCAAAGGCCCTGAGAATTAGCCGCATGTAACATTAAGGTCCTGCAGCAAAAATGTGGAAGAGTTAAAATTCCAAATAGGGTCTTTGGTCTGAACCTAGCCACTGGGCGCCTCAGTGCTGAACTATACCGAAAGCCCAGTCTCAACTTCCGTCTCTCAGAAACTGCCAGGGAGATGGTTTTAAAAAATAGGAATTGTGAAGAAAGGAGAAAGGTAACCATGTCGTGACAGAGGGATCTACCATGAGATCCCTGAAAATATGAGGAATTTCTGCAAAATTAAGATGATCTTTGACTCTTGGTAATCTGTTCAGCTAGACAAAGGAGGGACCCCTAAAGAATTCGAAAAGCCCCCAGAAAGAATAGAAGCCTTGTGCTCCCACAGACCAACAACGGGAGGCTACTAGAGGATTATTTTCAAATTCCATGTTACTTTTATTGTAAAAATTAATTGCTGAACTATGCTGAAAAATAGAAGTTAAGCTCTTATTGGTCACTGTCATTTTAAAAATTCATTTATTTGGAGGTGGGTGTTTGGGTCCCACCTGGCAATGTCCAGAGCTTACACCGAACCTGTGTTCAGAGACTGTATGTGGTGCCTGGGGTAGAACCCTGTCAGCAGCTCGTAAGGCCTTCACCCCGGACTACTCCCTGCCCAGCTTGGTTGTTGGTTTATAAATTTGTGAAGTTTAATGTATTTTAATTGTACGGTGTTACCACAGTATACCCACTGCCAGAAAGCCAAATGCCCTTTCTCTGGGCCTCTGTTTTTATTATGACAAGAGAAAACTAAAACTAAAGATGACAGTTAAATCCCTGTTTATTATCTACTTGAGACAGTAGCTGGTCAAGGGGAATGGAGCAGTGACATTGGGCATTATTTGTAGAATAACGCCAGTGAGATGCTCACCAACAGAACCTGCTGTGGGGTGTGGCCAGAGTCCGGGGACCCTCTGGACAGCTCAGGCCGATGCCTTCTGTTGTGAGGGCCAGTGTGGGTATGGGGGACAGTGAGGGTCAGTGTGGGGTGTGGGACAGTGAGGGTCAGTGTGGGGAGTGAGGGTCAGTGTGGGGTGTAGGGGACAGTTGGACGGTGTGGGTTCAGTTGGGGGTAGTGTGGGCATCTGGCTGTTTTCCTAGGCACTGCCCAGTGTGATGGTCACCCGCGGTTCCTGCTGTGTCCAGGGGGAATGTGGGATCAGGAAAAGCATCTGGGAAAGAGGGCGAGCAGGCAGATTTGTTGTTTGTTTTTTTCTTGGGGTGTTGGCCACCCCTGGTGGCTCCTAGGGGGAACTCCCACCCTGGTGATCAGAGTTTGCTCCGGGGACCCTAAGGGACCATCCAGTGCCCCGGGACCAAACCCGGGTCTCCCACACGCAGAGCTAGAGTTCGACCTTGAGCTCTCTGCCTAGCCCTAAAGCGGTGCTTCATCCCCCAGATTTTACTAGGCATCTCCAGAGCGGATTTTGTCTCGTTCCGTTTTGATTTGGAACGTCCCGAGCCCTGTTCTGGAAGTCTAGGGACATGGGTGACTCTTGGCCAGCGGCATGGACCAGTCGCTGTGAGGGTGGGGCGCTGCTCATGTGTTGCTGTGCTGGGGAGTCCTGGGCCACCCTAAGCGTTGGGGTCGGAGGGATCCCCAGGTCCACTCCTGCGTATGCTCCAGTGCCACACCCGTGATGTGGTGTTGGGAATCATCTGCTGGGCGCGTGCCAATGTCCACACCCTTACCACACCTCTGTCCCCGGGTCTCATTGTTAACCAGGTTTCTATGGACATGTCGGTTGTTTCTGTTTTACTGTTAGAAATAATGGAATAATTACTGCCCAGGGTGGGTTTTCATTTGCTTGTTTGTTTGGAGGCCACAACTGGCAGTGCTCAGGGCTTACCCCTGGCTCTGTGCTCAGGGGTCACTCCTGGCGGGACTCAGGGCACCATATGGATTACTGGGGATTAAACCTGGGCCAGCTGCATGCAAGGCAAGTGCCCAGGCCACTGTGTTATCGCTCCAGCCCCTTTTTTTTTTCTTTCTTCAGGACCAAGATTGCCTTGTCTGCTAATTTCTTAATTTTCAGAATCATAGTTCCGGAGCGCAAACCTAGCTTAGAAAGAAACAGGCCATACTCCCCTGGCTTCTGCCTGTCCCCTCCCCCAGTTCTTGTCTGCCTCCTGGTCCCCACCTCTTTTTTTTTTTTTCATCAAAAATTTGCATTTCCTTTGCTGGTTTCGCCACTAATGAAGCAATGCCCTGGGTGCAGCCCATTGTCCCTTAAATCCTCCTACTGGCCTTGTTTCTAAGCAGGAATAATAAAAAACAATCTGCCAGAGCTCTGTGTGGTTCCACTTCCATCCCTGAAGCTGCCCTGTGAGAGGCATCATGAACCCCATTTCCCTCTTGGGGATTCCGGGTGCCCAGGCATTAGCTCCAGCCCAGGATCTTCTCCTAAGTTAGGATCTCCCAGCCCAGGCAGAAGGACCCGGAACATTTTGTTTCCATTTTACCCCCTGCCCCGAAGGGCTCGAGGTTGACCTTTGATATTCATGAGGAAAACGGAAAAGAAATGATTTTCCATATCTCAGATATGAAGTGAAGCAGGAAAGCTGGTCCTCTGAGGAGACTCTGAACTTTCGTAGGACCAATTTGTGTGATTTTTGACATAGAATCGCTACTGGGCTCTGGCCATGTCGAAATTTGCATTTTAATCTCTTGGTGATTTTTGCAGGATTAATTTAAAATGACTCCACGGCTGCGTTGCAAATTGAAACAAGCAATAACCGTGGGGCTGTTAACACGGAACAGGCGCTGCAGTGGCGGGAACACGCGTTCCAGAGATGAGCTGACTCTGGGCCCCACTGGGCGGTGCATCCAGGACCCAGAGCTGTCGACCAGGCACTTGGGTGCAGAGGGGCTGCTCCCCAAGACCCCCAACTTCCCCTGCTTCCAGGGCCTCTCCTCGAACTTTGGTCTTAACCTCCCTTGCAGTTCAAATGCTACTTCTGTATTGGCAGGAATCCACGGGCATGTGCTCAGGGCCACCGGGGTTGCACCCAGCCCGGGAGTCCCCATGGTGCTGGGGATCGAGCCCATGATGCCGTGCATGCCAGCAGCCCTTGGCCTCGACCAACCCTTTGAGCTACCTCTCAGCACTGCATCTTAGCACTCATCTTTAGGTCAAGCTCAGTGATGCCCCTGGAGAAGCACTAGGGAAAATCGCTAAATTCCGGCTTGGGTCACCGTGATTGCCCACGCTGGGGTCAGGGCTCTCTCCCTCTCATCTCCCTCTCATCAGGGCTCTCTCCATCTCGTCTCCCCCAAAGTGTGAATCAGTGTCGGAGTATTTGCTTCATGTCATTTTGCCTGCCTTATGGGACAGGGATCAGTGTTTTTTCACCATTGTATCGCTGCGATGAGCTCGGTGTCTAAAACATGGGGAGGGGCCAGAAAGATAGTACAGTGGGGAGACTGCTTGCCTGGCATGTGGCCCACCCGGGTTCAATCCCCGGCTTCCCAGATGCTTCCCCGAGTCCCACCAGAAGTGATTCCTGAGCACTAGCGAGTGTGGTCCCAATCCAAAAAATAAATAAAACACAGGGATAATGCTCTGTGTGTCTGTGATATGAATGAGTAGGTGAATGAATCAGCACAGCCCGGGAGAAGGGGGGGGGGGGGGGAAAGATGAGTTCCTTTCACTTGGTTTTTGGGCCAGTGTGCCTGCCTGCCCACCATTAATGAAAAGCAATTCTGGAAAATTAATTCTTTCCACTTTCAGGTCCTTGTTAAAGTTGATTCTCATTATTTCTACAATTTCTTGGTAAAAATATTTTCTTCCTTTTTACTGAAAAAAAAAAACTATCACTTTGTAATTGCTCATCAGGGTTTTCTCTGTCTATCAAGATAACACTTGTAGGAGGGAATCTTGTACAGGCAATAATTAAATGAGCATAAATCTTTATAAATTTTAAACAGTTGACCTGCATTTTAAAAAGTCACAGATCATGAGCAGATATGTAGTAATAATTACATTGTAAACTAGCTGGATAAGGGATATTTTTTTTTCCGGTGGCCAGGTTTTGAAGTTTACTTTTGATTAATGAATAATCATATAGACCTTCGTTTGGAATATTAAACAAACCTGTCTTAATTATCTGGCCGGTGTCATACCAAGTGGTTAATGATGCGAGGAAAGCATTTAGAATGGACAGTTCCGTGTAACATTGCCCAGACTCCACTTTGTCAGAAGATGCACCCGTGATATAGAAAAGATTTATGAACTCATCGTGACTTTAAAAATAAACAAAGTTGAGGTGGTAGTCGAAGACCTATTATCAAGTACTGAGATTATAGAGAATCCCATTGTTGCTCTTAAGAGTTGTCAGGTAATTGTTTATTCTAATGGTTTTTCCATTCGCGGAGGGGATAAAAGTTGACCTCTGGGTAAACCCTGCTTTCTTCCCTTCCATATACTCCTCTGATTCCATTGCGCTTATGAGTTCGTGGGATTCCTTCTCGAGACAGATTACTTTAGAATCCAAATGTGTCAGGCGCGACTCCCTTTTTTAAGGATTCCACTCCGGGAAGGTAACAAGCATCCCTCTTTAAAATTCCAGCGGGAGGCCTTTTTAAAGATTCACATTATGGCACAAACAAAACGAAAACAGGAGTCATTTCAGGAAATGAAGCCCCTTGGCAGAACGGTGCCCCTTGCCTTGAAGACTCCCCCACACATCACTCTTAAAGTCTTTATCGTCTGGACCTTGCGTGAAGCTGCGAGTCACAAAGACTAATGAAATGACAGCCCGTGGGGCGGACGAGCATCTGTTTCGAAGGCTCCAAGGAGGACCCAGCTTAGAGCCAGTTCTTTGGTTTAGGGATTATCTCATTCCCCTAAGGCATTGAACCTAAACCGCTTTTTACTCCCACCCCCACGCCACCCCACCCCCACCTGCTCACTAACCCCAGGCCGCAGATCACAGAGCCTGAACTCCCCAGCCACCTGGGTCGGCACCAGGCCCGCTGGGAGCCCATTAGGCAGCGTCTCCTGGGGCCTTGGGGTTTTGCCAGGTGCCTTCCTTTCGTCTTTGTCTGGCCTTCACGTCTCAGGGGCTAAGAGGAGCTGGGGTGGGCCTCTCACAGGCAGCGGAGGGCTGGACAGGGCCGAGCTCACGCCTGACCTGGGCCCCTTCTGCATGTCAGCCAGCCTGCGGGCAGCTCGGGCTTGCTGGCCAGACGCCTTCCCCGGACTTGAGCCCCTTTCCCGCCCCAGATGCTGGTCAGCCTGGCCGCCCTGCCAGCCAGCCCCGTGGAGCAGGCCCACGACAGCAGAGGCCGCACTCGCACTCTCCGTCGGGGCAGTGAATCACGCGCGCACTTGGGGAGGTGGAGGAGAAGGGAAGGGGTGTTCTCCAGCCTGAACGCACCGTGGCGCTGAGAAACGGCCCAGGCGAGCAGGGACGGTGCTTCCCCACCCGCCTGCCCGGCACTCCGCCCGGCAAGCAAGCAGATGGCTCGCCGGGAAACGGATTGTGGGAGGAGAACCGGGCGGCGAGTCAGCCTGGCCACTGTGGCATTGTGAACCCAAGTGCTCGGCCCAAGACTGGGGGACCCCGTGACTTCACAGGAGGGAGACTGAGCCTTCCCCAATCAAAGGGGCAGCACCGTTGGGGCGAGGGGGCCTGTGGCCCACAGCCGCGGAAAATCGGGGCGTCTAGGAGATGTCCCTCCCTGCCCAACGCCCATTTGGTGCCATTCTGTGGCTGCCCGGTACAGGGACCCCGTCACCTCCATGATTTTCAAAGCTCCCAAGTTTGCAATGGGCAACCCGCAGCCTGACCCCGGCCTGCCCGTTCCTGGGGGGGCCTGGCTCAGAGCCCCAGGCTCCCGCTCAGGGCACAGCTCCGTCCCTTCAAAAGGCTTCCCCACGTGGGGAGTCGCGGGTGGAACCAGGAGGGAGAAGGGGTCGCTGATGCCAGGAACATGAGGAAGTCCACAGAGCCCAGGGTCGCAGGGTTGGCTCGCAGCCTCTCCCCCCCGCCCCCCGCAAACCCACCCCAGACCAGTCGAACCCCCGCAGAAATAGGAGAACAGGGTGGAGCAGACAGTCCAGTGCCCCAGACTATTTAAGTCTTATTTATTTATTTATTTATTTATTTGGGTCTGGGAGCCACACCCAGCAGTGCTCAGGGATCAAGGCTAGGTCTCTCTCGGGAATGACTCTTGGCAGGGCTTGGGGGACTGTAGCGGATATCAGGAATCGAACCCGGGTCAGCTGTGTGCAAGGCAAGTGCCCTCCCCGCTGTCCTGTGCTCTCCCCTCATCCCCCCCACCCAACCCCATCAGACTATCTAGTTCTTTCCGCTTGTGGGAAATGCAGCCCAGATTCCTTAGGCCCCTCGCCCCCTCCGTCGGTCTCTTCCGGTCCCCTCTCTGCCTTGGGTCCTTTCCCCTGGGCTGCTTCTGCCTCTGACCAGTTTCCTGTTCTCCTTACCAGCGACTCTGTCCCTCCTGCAGGCCAGGGCCCTTCCTCATGCCCCGTGCTTATATCTCCAGTCTGATTCTGCCTTGTGTCGGACTGCCGACATTCAGAGGGACCTCCTACTTGTCACTGGGAGATTACCAGACAGGAGCTCAGTGCCGGGAAAGCACAAAGAGCTGCTTGACTAGAGAAGTCCAGGAAGCCTTCCGGGAGGAGGTGATGTTTGAGCTGGGCTGCTGGGCCACCTCCAGGGAGAGGAGAGCCCTCCAGGCCCGAGACCCAGCAGAGGTCGAAGCCTGCAGGTGTGACAGGTGGGACAGGTCTGAGAAAGGGAGGGCTGAAAGGGGCTCAAGGCGGAGCCCCCCTCGCTCATGAGAGCCCTTCCTCCTGACGCAAGACTCAGTGGGAAGTGCAAGTGCTCTCGCCTCCTGCAGGGGAGGGGGGGCTACGCCCCTCAGGTGCTCCGCGTGGAGGGGTGGAGGGTCCCAGGGCTGCCACCGCTCCCGCCCACTCCCACCTGGCGAGGCGGGTGGCGGGCCCAGAAGGAAAGAGGCAGGGGAGGAAGCAGATAAGAAAGACAGCTTCTGTTTAGACACAAATATCTCGGTAATCAGCACAGATGGGATGAGAAATACCAAAAAAAGTACTTGACAGTTTAGAGGGAACTTGGCTAAATGTTGCAGATTTTTAACGTACCTGTGTCAAGTCGCTGGTGCCACCTGAGCCGAGGCCGGCCCAGGCCGGCCTGGGGGTTAGGGACCCCCGACGGGCATGGTTGTCGCAGGAACGGCCCCTCTCCCGGCCTCGAGCCTGTGGCCTCGTGGATTTTTTTTTCCCCCTCCCTCCCACCAAAACAAGGCGCGGGCTCTGCCTCTGACGCCGTGGCTCCCTATTTGGACGGCAAGCTGCGGAACATATTTCCACCCAGCGTGAAGCTTCTTGGCAGACTCTGGAGGCCACGTTTTGGTGGCTTCAGAGTTATCTTTGGATCTGTCAAAAGTGCTAATGGGCTTTCTGGCCTTCTTTAAGCTCCTCATTTCTATTTTCTTTTTTACTTCCCTCCTCTCTCCCAAAGGGGGCTGGGGGCGGGGTGGGGGAATCATGTAATTCCTCAGCACTTCAGCATTTCCCCCCGAACGCTCAGCTGAGGGCCCGTGTTTGTGTTGGCGCCGATCAGCTGCGCCGTGTCACCGTCTTCAGAACCCGGCCTTCCCCCACCGTCCCTGCTCAGCGCTCCCCGGGGCCTGGGCACGGAGTCTCCCACCAGGGCTGGCGCGGGCCAGCCGTGCCCTTGGCGGTTTGGCTTGGTGTCTGGAGTCCGTTAAGAGGCACATTGGTGCAGTGTGGTGTAAGCAAGCAGGTTTCGAATTCAGGACAGCAAGCTGGGCAGCTTGGCTCCTTTTCATGGGGTGACCTCAGGGAGACACCATTCCTCTGCCTGAAACTCAGTTCCCGTCCCCCCACCCCCACCCCCGTCTGTAAAATAGACTTGTGGTGCCTTTCTCGGAGTCTTGAGAAGATTCAGGCCCTATGGGGATTCCTAGTGTCTGAATCCCACAGATTGTTCAATAAATGGGCTAGCCACCATTTTTTTTTTTCAATTTCCTTTCTCCCGGCCAACTTTGATTGGCTTTGTTCCTATGCTGTGCTTTATTTTTTTTTCCAGAATGCAGCTTGACCCTACCATTTTTCAGTGCTATTAAAAAAAAAAAAATAGTACAGGTGCAGAGCCAAACCCACCCATGGCTGAATGATGCCCACTCGAGTGACCATGGGCTATCTCAAGTGAGCTTACAGATGTACAGCCTGATGGAGTGATGTTACAGAGTATCTGTGCGGGTCAGCTTCAGAGACAGCAAAGTTGACATGCCATAGGATTGGGTCTGTGTCCAAACACTCAGTGGTGGTTCTGGAATCTCTCTCGCACTTGGGTTACTGTGATTACTGGAAAGATTCCTAACGTCTCACTGGACTTTTGTGAAGATGGCCAGAGGATTCCCGTGCAGAAGTACCTGGAGCCTGGCAGGCAGTCCCAGTGCGAGGCTGTCAGTCCCCTCTGGGTTTATCAAAGCCGATGGTTTACCTGGCGTTCCAGCCAAAGAGTAACCAGTTATGAGCCAAGTGCCTGCCCTTCTCCCGGCCCTGCACACCGAGTGTGCTCCTGGCACATGATGCAGTAGGGCTTCAGCCTCGCGACTGGCAGAGGGTTATGTGTGCAGCACGGGAAATGGGGAACACCAAGGAAGTCGGCGTTATTCATGCATGTCTGCAGCACTGATTCAACAAGCGTGTGGCGAGCCCTAGGCCAAAGCTAGTCAGGTCATTATTGCTTCCTGCAACTTGCTGCTACTTGTCATCAGAGTAGCATTTGATCTCCACCCTCCACCCCAATACACAACACACACACACACACACACACACACACACACACACACACACACACAGCCTTCCTTGAGAGTAAATACCTAGGAATTGTAAATCTTGGAGTTTGCTTTCAGTCCTGCTTGGTAGAGATGGAGATTGGAGGTGAGGGACCCCAGGCAGGCGGCGCTGGCCCAGATGGGTCTGGGGGCCAGTAAGGGGCTCTGTGACCTGAGTGCTGCTCGCCCAGGACCTTCCTTTCCCGAGAGCGATGGCCTTGGGAATATTCTAGGCTCCAGGGTGAGGAGAGCTGAGCGACAGCCCTGTCTCCGGCGTGCCCTGGACTTTCAGATCTTCTTGGCGAGATCGAGGCCGGCACAGACGCCTGACTGCCCGCCCAGCTCCACCTCACGGGGCTCTTCGTGCCTGCCTGAGGTGGGGTCTTCAGGCAGGAAGAGCAGGAGTAGGACAGGGAAGGATGAGAGTGTCTGAGCATGTCCTTCCTGATGACTTTCCGCACCCCGTGGTTGGGCTGCTTGCAGAAGGAACCAGCCCGCTAAACCACACGCCTTCGGTTCTTCTCCCTCCTAGAGAAACTTGACCGAGTACTTTGTGGCCGTGGACGTGAACAACATGCTCCACCTGTATGCCAGCATGCTGTACGAGCGCCGCATCCTCATCGTCTGCAGCAAGCTGAGCACCGTGAGTATTGTCCGCTGGGCTCCTGGGAAGGTGCCCGGGATCCGGGAGGGAGGAACCGGCCCCAGCCCCCCACCGAGGATCGTGGCGTCATCATGTCTGTGACCATGCTCTGGCCCATTTCGATGCCAGGGTGGCTCACAGCTTGCCCTGGGTCCATCAGTCCCTTCTCGGGACCCTGCTCTCGGAGTGCTAGGAACTAAGGGCAGCTGAGGCTTAAGTCAAGCAAATATGAATGCCCAGGGGTAAATGTTATTTTGGAGTCAATTACCTCCCACATTACGTAGCATAGCATCAATTGTCTTTCTATGTCTATACAAAAAGGATATTGTTAAATAAACCATACAAATAACATAAAGGAAAGAGAAAAGCAATATCGGATTAGTAGTTGTGCCTCAGTTGCTCTGGCTCCATAAACCTTAAGTTCCCTTCGGGAGCAGCAAAGTGTTATCCAGCAGTCATGCATGCTCCTACCCGGTGCGAACGTGCCTCTCATCAAGGGATGCGCCAGTCCTTGCAGGTTCCAGTTTGATCACATGTTCTGAATGGTTTACGTATTTCCACAGAAGGGCCCATCATGGCCCTTAAAAAAAAAAAAGCCTCTGCCATATTCTCGTACCCAGCGTGTCTGTTTCTCTTGATGCCCGTTCATGATGGTTCGTCAGGGTTGAATCGTTTCGTTTCTAATACCGCAGTAAATATCTTTCAGCTGCTTCTGATGGTAAAAGAGTTCACGTTATAATGAGGAGGGTCACAGGGCACAGGACTGGGCGAGACTGGCCAATCGCTGATCACTTGGCACACAGATGGCGCCTGTTTCTACTGAATACTGCCAGCTGTGTTCGTGTGCCACTTCCAAGGCTGACTTCCCCTGTGTGCGTGTATGTGTGCACACGTGTGCATGCTCATTCTTAGATGTTTTAACTTTCTTAATAAAATAGGTATAAAACGGTATTGTAGATTTGCGTTAACTTTTTTTTTAATGGAGGTAACTGAATTTTTTTCTATGAGTTTGTTCCCAATTTATATTTTGTTGCAGTCTTCTCCCATTTATCGATGTTTTGATTTCTTTTTTACTTGGAATGAGCTTTTTGCTATTTGTATGCTAGAAATATTTCTCATACTTTTATTTTCGTCTTTTAACTTGCTGCGTATGAGTTTACGTTTTCCCCAATTTCTTTCCTAAAAATTTTCAAACATAGAAAGTTAAAAACATTTTCTAGCAAACACTCAGACAATCCCATCTATATTCTACTGTTAATCCTTACGAGGCTTCCTTTGGCACAATTTTTATCTCTCCTTGTCTTTTGCTATCCATTAATTTATTTTAATTTTGGATATATTTAAACAGAGATCAGTATACTTTTCTCTGACGTAATTGACTATGTATATTATTAACTTACTTCAGCAATGATTTTAGGAGGAGGAGCCATACCCAGCAAGGCTTCTTCCTGGCACTGTGCTCAGGGATCACTCCTGGTGGTGTTCGGGGACCAGATAGGGAGCCTATGAGCAAACAGGGTTGACTGCCTACAAGCAAGCAAGGCTCTCAACCTGCTGTACCATCTTCCCAGCCTATATTTTCTTTCGTTCTTCAGCGGTAACATGTACAGAAATTGACTGGGAGTACGATAGTCAACGGGTACCCCTGTCAAGATAGTAGAACTTGGGTGGGTATTTACATAATGAAGGGCTTGTGGGGAAATATTAGTTGTGTATTTGTTGACCTGTAAATGCACGGAACTTGTTGGAACCTTCGCGAGACTATGGGAGTCGTCCCTTTTGCTTTCATCATTTGTAACATCTTTATTTCCTTGGTATTGTTTATGACTGTCAGGAACTCACCAGTTTTTATTTCCTGCTAAGCACTAGGCCCATTGCACAGAGAGGAGAACAAAGCATGCTCTTGCCCTCCAGAGAACAACAGTCAGAGTAGAGCTCTTGATTCATTTGCATTTTATTTTAAACTGTAAGTGCAGTTTATAACCTCAGGGCCTGAAAACCCAAGCTGAGTGTTAGGAAGTACTGCCAACCAGATTTGTCAGTGTATTTTTATTGGATTGAATAGAATCCCTTGGGGAAAAGTCTAGTTCATAACTAGTTACTGTTGCTTTTGGAGTGTTAATCTCCAATAGAACAAAAACAGGATTATCATCGGGGCCAGAGCAATGGTATAGTGTAGGGCATCTGCCTTGCAGGTGGCTGACCTGGATTCGATCCCTGGTATCCCATATAGTCCCCTGAGCACTGCCAGGAGTAATTCTTGAGTACAGAGCCAGGAGTAACCCCTGAGCAATGGCTGCAAAACAAAAAACAAACAAACACACAAAAAAAAACTGGATATCATCTCAATTAAACCGAATTAAGCCCTTAATATGTGCTCTGGGCTAAGCACTATTTTTCCCATTAGCTGTAATTTTTTTATTATAGCACTGTGATTTACCAAGTTACTTATAAGTGTTCCAACACCAATCCTGCCACCAGTGTGCTCTTCCCTCCCCCAGAGTCCCTGGTTTCCCACCTACCACCCCAGCCTGCCCCTTTGCAGGCACAAATTTACATCATATTTTTTGTTACAGCACAAAAGCAAATGGAATTATCAAGCCTGAGACCAAGAGGAGTCAGTTTGCGGTCATTGTTGTCTCTCCCACTGATGTTACTGCAGTCATTGTGTGGGGCTCTGCAGTGCTGGTTGGTGCCAGCTGAGCCCGCTGTGTCATTGTGTCGGCTCAGTGAGCGTGGTGGGCTTCTACGCAACTTTCCCATCAGATGTGCTGTGATCCCACTGGGCCGACGGTACTAAGAAATTCTGAGGTCTAGGAGCTATTGCTGTGGAACAATGAGGTTCATTGGTGGAGTTGGGCCTTTTCTATGTTGGAGAATGTCAGGCATGGCTGCAGTGCCCGCCCCATTCCGAGAAAGCCCCAGAGTTCTCTGGGGCTAAGCACTTTTTTGTCTGTTCACACATTGAGTCTTCACCCTGACAGTTTGTAGTAAACTTAGTTATTACCCCCAAATTACAGATTAGGAAAAATGGGCCTTCTGTGTAATTGTATGTAGATAAATCTTGTGTTTATTAAGTAGACAAGGTTATTCCTGCTTCTTTCCTCAAATTAAAATTTTTAAAAATGGGGGCTGGAGCAATAGTACAGTGGATAGGGTGTTTGTCTTGCACGCTGCCAACCCGGGTTCAATTCCCAGCATCCCATATGGTCCCCCGAGCATTGACAGGACTAATTCTTGAGTGCAAAGCCAGGAATAACCCTTGAGTATTGCTGTGACCCAAAAAGAAAAAAAAAATTTTAAAAATGGAGATGGAATAAATCAATAAGCACAGAGAGCAGAGAGCTTTTTTCAAATGATAGAAGTACTATTATGCATGTTGTGCCAATATTTGAAAACAAAGGTTTGTTTCAATTGACAGAAAACTGTTTTAGGGGTCAGAGAGATAGCACAGTGGATCGGGTGCTTTCCTTGAATACGGCCAACCCTGGGCCATACCCAAGCATCTCCAGGAGTGATCCCTGAGCACAGAGCCAGGAGTAAGCCCTGAGCACAGCAGGTATTACCTCCCCTGCCCCCCCCCCCAAAAAAGAGCAAAACCAAAAAAAAAAAAGTTGTAACTTGTCATAATTAAATCAGGAACTATGAAAGAATCTAGAGACCAGTTAGGGTACATGCCTTGCCCACCCCAGCTTGAATTGGATTCCTGGTACCACAGAGTTCCCTGAGCATCGCTGGATGCATGTCTGGGGGCCCCCAGCACCACAGGGGTGGCCCGCATATCCCAGAACTGCAGGGTCCAAGCTGCATCACACCATTGCATCATTAGGTCTTTGAGCTAAAATGATAGCTGGGCTAGCCAAGAATCATGACAGAGACCCCTGGAGCACCTAAGTACTCTCAGGAGAGCCCTCCTCCCACCCCCTCCCCACAGAATGGATATATCACTTCTAG
The DNA here is from genome assembly GCF_029834395.1 of Sorex fumeus. Classification (NCBI taxonomy): domain Eukaryota; kingdom Metazoa; phylum Chordata; class Mammalia; order Eulipotyphla; family Soricidae; genus Sorex; species Sorex fumeus. Next base: position 6,707,274 of record NW_026606186.1, read on the forward strand.
AAATGTAATCAATATATCAATTTTTCTAAATTATTAAATCCAAATTTCTAGGTATGTTTTATCAAATGTCTTGAGGAACCAATCACTGACATCATAGACAATCTCTTTACAAGACAAGGAAAGAAATGCATGGCTTTTCTTTGTGACGCAAGGGAAAAAGCTTTCCTTGTGACTCTTCAATTTCCTTGGTCTTCAACCACTCCAGAAGACACTATGAGGAAATTCATTAGCTAGTTTCTCTCATTACCATATCGGTCTATAATACAGTTGCAAGTGGAGATAAAATGCAATTCATAGTTCCGAGGGCGATGTCGATAGTACTACAAAACCTATCAGTATAACTCCCCACATTGGCGTATTAAAAAGGCGGCAGCATATGATCGCCAGTAGTGGGAAAGAGTGCTCATGAATAGGAAGATTCAGTAGGCTGAAGTTGTCATTTGCTCCCAGAAAGAGAGCTGGTTCAGATACAGTAGTATTAAAAATCCAGCGAGACTTCCCATCACACAGATTCTAAAATTAATATGAAAAGCCAAAGGAAGAGCCAAGATACATTTGAAAGAAACGAGTGGATTAGCACAGTTGTAGTTAAGACACAAGTAATGAGCCGGGATGAGGCAACGAGACTGATGGAATGGGCTGGAGATTGCAGAGACAGCCCCGCGTGCAGACTTTTTATAAACAGCAGAAGTAGCATAGTAACATCTGGGGGATGGATGGGCTTCTCCATAATTGATTATCCACATTGGGAGGAGAAGGAAGACGGTTTCTATCTCACACCATATGCAGGACTGTATTCCAAATGCATTGCATACTTATATATAAAAAAGCAAATATTATTGAAGCTCTCCGAATAAAGCAATAGTCTCTGAGATCTTGGAGATGGAAAGGGCTTATTTAAATGACCCAAAATGGAAATTATGTGGAGGAAGAGATTAAAATTGTGAACATGTATTCATTGAAAGAATTCTTAGAACTGCAAGGTTTAAAAGCACAAGGCAAGTCCAACAATAGAAACGTGGAGAAAAAGCACCAGTAGGCACTTCACAAAGGGACAGAAAATGCTAGTAAATAAAGAGAGAGAGGAAATCATAAGAAAGTGATTAAAATACTAGTTATATAAAAGTTGTAGTATCTGACAAAAATCATTTTCTAGCAGAGAATTTTATGTACTATCCTTTGAAGGATTTGTAGAACAAAGCTATTAGTATGTTCACAACTCAAGAACTGTACTCTGGGTGGAATTGGGGTGTGGAGTCTGTGTGTGTGTGTGTGTGTGTGTGTGTGTGTGTGTACTTATAAACCGGCATACCCATCTGGTCATGGGTCATGGGTACTGGGTTACATGAATAAGAGTGATCTCACAGCATTATCTTCTTGGTTTTTAAAGCTGGACAGTGCTCCATTTCTCATTCCCAGAGAACCCATAAACATGTTGTCAGCAGTGTGGTACCTTCGTAGAGAAAGAGCGGCTCGGCCCACACCCTCAGACCCCTGAGCAGGAGTCAGAGTGAAAGACACCAGCAGCTGCAGGGGTCAGCAGCGTTTCACTCACAGAGCATTCGGCGCGAGAAACCAAGTGGGGATTGTTTCAGGGATAGATGCAAACTACCACAATGCAAAAAAATAAAAAATAAGAAAACATATCTACAAAATTTAGGTAGCGGTATCATCACGGGGCAGGAAACGAGTTGGGAAGAAGTATGTGGGAACCTTCCAAAGTGCAGCTTCCGGTGTGGCGCTTGGTTTGGGGTCTGCCAAGGGTCTCCTAGTAAATGTATTTTCAGAGACCATATGGTCCTGGCTGCTGCGGCTGGCTTCGACTGTGTGGGGTCACATTAGTGACCTCACTGGTGAGACTGAGACTGACAAAGCTTGCTTTACAGAAGGATGTGGGTTTGGTCTTTGGGCCATGCCGGGCCAGCTCAGGAGATGTGTCCTGAAATGTAGATTCTTCAGAGGTTTTGCCATCAGAAAGTTTGCTTGCATCCTCTGTCTGTTCGGGGAGGTGGGGGCGGGGGCGTGGTAGAGGGGGACACCCTTCCAGCAACTCTTGGTCAAACAGGCTGGCAGTTCAGTGCGAGTGCCTGAGAATACAGTGCTGCTTTTGCACGGCAGTGCCAGGGATTGCCAGGTTACACCAGCAGTGCTCGGGGATCCTGTCTTGCCTGGGATTAAACTGGGGCCAGCCATATGCAAACCATGTGCCTTAATGCCTGTAACTTTCTCTCCCGCCCCCAAAATTACTTCATTGAATATGTGTATGTCAGGGCTGGAGCAATAGCACAGTGGGTAGGGCATTTGCCTTGCATGCAGCCGACCCAGGTTCGGTTCTCAGCATCCCATATGGTTCCCCGAGTACCGCCTGGAGTAATTCCTGAGTGCAGAGTCAGGAGTAACCCCTGTGCATCGCTGAGCGTGACCCACTGCACTGCACTGTCCTCCCGTTGTTCATCAATTTGCTCGAGCGAGCCCAGTTACATCTCCTTCGTGAGATTTGTTGTTACTGTGTTTGGCATATTGAATACATCATGAATAGCTTGCCACGCTTTGCCGTGTGGACGAAATACTCTCAGTAGCTTGCCGGGCTCTCCAAGAGGGGCGGAGGAATCGAACCCAGCTCGGCCGAGCTGGCTGTATGCAAGGCAAATGCCCTACCACTGTGCTATCGCTCCAGCCCAGTGTGACCCAAAAAAGCAAAAATAAATAAATGAAACAGTGGGTTCCTAGTTGATTCCGAGTTCAGTGGACACCCTCCTTCCTGCTCTCCTCTCTCTTCTGGCCCATTTTGCCCACGTGTGGGGACAGATCAGCCGCTGACATGGTCCATTCATCCAGGCCTTTGGACAGCTCCAATGTCAGGATTGAAAGTTCTCCACCTGCTGCCTTTTATGTCTTCAGCAGTGACTTCTCACGACACTCCGGTGGGAGGGGCAGCGAATTGCAAAGGTCCTTCTAGACTGGTCTGTGGACAGACCCAGTGGCCGCCCGGTCTCGCCTCACCACTCGGCACTTCCCTTCCTCCTGCCAGGTGACCGTCAGCCTCCTGCTCTTCACAGCCCTGGGGTCTCGAGACTCCCCTGAGCCACCTCGCACTGCCAGAAACAGCCCCTGGGCGGGCACTGTCGGTCAATAGCTGTGAGCCGTTCCATCTAAAGAAACAGAAGTTTCTGCTCCTCTGCTTAGTTAGCGCATATTGATCGGCTTCCTTTACAAATGATAAATCGGAGTGGCTTAACTAAATCCTGTTCTCTCATGTAACCGCTTCCATGGGATTTCTCCCGGCCCAGGAGCCCCATTTTTCTCTCACGGTTCCCAAGCCGAGCGCAGTTCCCATGGCACTTTCGGTGGCTCCCGTGGCTAGAGGTGCCGGCATCCCCTCCCCAGGTAAGCGCGGAGAACCACCCCAGCACGCACACACACACACACACACACACACACACACACACACACACACAGTTGTGCATTGACAGCCCCCATGCCCTCCCACACCCTCTCCCACTTTTCCCAAGCAACCTCATGTGGGCCAGGCCCCATCACACACTTTTGTCCCCCTTCATTCTTCAGTCTCCCTGGGAACGCGCCGTGTCCAGCTCCCTTCACAGAATTTGCAGGCTGGCACTCGAAGTTGAAGTGCATCTTCAAGGACTAGCAGAGATGGGATTAAAACCCACTTGTCTTGGCTTGAGTCCACCCCTCCTTCCTACCTCACGCTGCCCACCCCGCCCCCCACTCCCAGGGGACTGCATTTGTCACGAGTCCTGTTGGCATTCAAAGACATCTTCCTGGTGTGAGTCTTTTGGTCTGGCGGGGGGTGTGGGGTGGGGAAGGAACCCCAGCCTGCCCATGGCCAATCGCCTCTGCGACCAGGGTCACTGAGCAGGTCCTGTGTGCCCAGCACCACTGTGGTTCTGGGGAACAGGAGGCTGGGTGGGTGCGTTCCCAACTGACACCCAACCTCTCGCCATCAAAACTTCATGTCCAGGACGCCTCCAGACCCAGGCTGGCTCTGCCCTGCACCTGGGGGTGAGGAGATCACCTGCTCCTAGCATGGCTGGGAGTCCAGGTCTTCCCGTCCTCACTCACTCTGGCTTTCAGGTGCTGCCGTCCCATCCAGACCCTGCAGGTCTCATTGATGTCCCTGATGTCCCCTTATCATTGAGGGCTCCTGCCTGTTCGGAAAACCAAGACTGTCCCATTAAACAATGACAGCGTCACGTTTCCTTTTCAGAGGAGCACATGCCGGGTTTTACTTAGTGGACAGTCTTTGAAACATTGTTCCATAGGAAGCATGATCTAACCCAGCTAAATATCCACCACCTCCCCCTTACCCCACCCCGACTTACTAAACCCAGCACCGTCTTTTCAGAAGAAAATTACTCAGCACTCCTCTGGAAATCTACCTTCTTTATTTGGTTTGTTTTCCTTTGGGGCCCCACACCCCATAGCACTCAGGACTCACCCCTGGCTCTGTGCTCAGGGATCATTCCTCACAGGATCCAGGGAACCAAACACCTTGTTGGGAATCGAATCCGGGGTAGCCAGGTACAAGGCAAGCACCTTAGCCCCTTTCCCACCCCAATCTATTTTCTTTAAGCAAACGCACACACAAAATGCCCCCTAATTGCACCCAAGGCAACTGCTGCCCCCCAGATGATCCCAGTGCCCCCATAGCAGCATAACCTGCTTCGGGAAACACTGGTGTAGTGCGAAGACCTTTACTCGGCTAATCGGGCCTCAACACCGAGCCATTTGTGCAGTCCCCATCACTATGAAGAGAACAATGACTCCCACTGGCCCCTCACTGTGCGAGTCCAGGGGCTCCTACTCGGGCAGCTTCCCCCTGTTGGGTTCTTCCCAGCCCAGTCTCGTGGCTGGGACTTAGTGACCCTAGTAGCACTGTGTCCCCAGCACCTTGGGGTCCCTGGTCCTTAGTAGATGCCTCATTGTTTTGGTGGCAGGGCAGTCCCTTCTCAGCCTCAACCCAGGCCTGTCCCTCCCCTCTCTTAGCACACGTGGTCGCCCGGGTCACGGGGTTGAGGAATGACCCTGTGTGCATCAGGAAGCAACTCGGGTGTGGCTTGGCGTGGCACGGCCTTCCCCTTGAGCTCACCCTCGTGGCAACGCTGGCCACCCCGGAGAATGCGGGCCGCATGGATGGCCCCTCTGCGCCACTGCATCCCCACAAGCTAGTGGGAGAAGGGACAGTGGTAGTGGACAGAGGGCCCGAGACTGGCCCCGCGCCAGCCCACTCTGCCCGCATGCCCCGCCCTGCTTGTGCCAGCCGCAGGAGCAAACTGCGTTGTTTGGTTTCAAACTGTGCTTGGGGGAAGCCAAGACCTGGTAACTGGAAACTTACCAAACAGAGAATTCAGAGGCTAAAATTAGTGTTCTATTTAAAAAGAAAAATAAAGAAATCGAACATTTTGTTTGTTTCATCTTTTATACATTAGAGAGGGGGAGAGAGAGAAAGAGAGAGAGAGACAGAGTCAGAGATAAACCTAGTTGACAGACAAAGAAGACCAGCAAAAGAGGACACTCGGAGAAAATGAGTCCTTTCACCGGAGAGGAAGTCAGCAAGGGCCGGGAAATCCCGACTCTGCGGCCAAACTTTCACGTCGCATCGCCTCTAATCTCCACCACATAAAATTTTTATTGTTGCTCAGAGAACATTAAAAACTATTAGATAGGAATGACGAAAACTCCACTGGCAGTGCAGGAGTTGGGACTCCTGCTTTCTTGATGGGGCTTTTCTCTGTTGGTTTTAAGTGTAAACACTGCTTGTTGCTCTGAGCGCGTTGACAGTTGGATTTCTCTCATTCATGTTGTGTCATGACGACAGTGAGGAGCTCTCAGACAGGGCAGGGGTCCCGTGTGAGGTCCCATAGCAGCAATAACTTGTGACACTCGAAGAATTGCTGTGGCCTGAATCCCGGCCACCCTGTGCATCTTGCTATTCCCCCTTGCCTCATCAGTGGCTGCTGCCACGGACACTGAACACCTCTTTACAACAAGACCGGCCTTCCCATTGCTCCTGACTCCCATTGCTGATCTGTGCATGCGTTAGTTCCGTCAGAATCTTCGAGAGACCTGTTTAAAAATCCACGCTCTTGGGCACTGCCTCCAGACAAAGGCCAAAGGTCTAGCCTGGAACCACAGAGTATCTGGTCTGAAAAGGTTCTCCAGACCATAGGTCCTGTCCCACTCAGAGCCAGTGAATAGGAGTTCTCTTAAGTCAGAACCAACATTTGTTCTTAGGTGATTGTTGCTTTGCATCATCAAATTTATTCTCATTTTGAGGCCACATGTCAGTGGCCGGTTAGGTTTGTTTGGGAGACTTTTATGAGTTTATACCACCATGCAGACAGTCCTTGGTTTCCCATGTTCTTCTCTGGGAAAGCTGTGATTGGATGTTGCCCAATATCAAAGAGGACAGAGAATAGTCTCCTCCAGTTCGTGGGAATATTGACACCGATGAACCCCTGGAAGGAAGTTCCTCATGAACCCACATTCAGTTCCTTCCTTCCTTCCTTCCTTCCTTCCTTCCTTCCTTCCTTCCCTCCCTCCCTCCCTCCCTCCTTCCTTCCTTCCTTCCTTTCTTCTCTCCTTCCTTCCTTCCTTCTTCCTTTCTTCTCTCCTTCCTTCCTTCCTTCCTTCCTTCCTTTTATTTCTTATTTATTTTTTAATTAACTCCTGGCTCTGCACTCAGGAATCACTCTTGGCAGTGTTGGGGGGACCCTGGTCAGCTGTGTGCAAGGCAAGCATTTTATCTGCTGTACTGTTGCTCCATCCTCCTGGTTTCTTTAAGACACATCACACAGATTCTTTCTTTGGCGGCTTCGGTGGCTGTGATGCTTTCAAGTGTCTTCTTGTCTTCTTGATAGGGACAGTTGCTGTCCTTCTCTAGAGCTCACTATATTTTATTTTGTTTGTTTTTGTTTAGGAGTGCCATACCCGGTGATGCTCCAGGTTTACTCCTAGCTCTGTGCTCAGGGTTCACTCCTGGAATTATTTGGGGGACCAAATGGAATGTCGGGATTGAACCAGGGTTGCCCGCATGCAAGTCAAGCATCCTTCCCACTGTACTATTGCTCCAGCCCCTAGAGCACACTTTAATGAACTAGTTAAGTTGTTTACAAAAACAAACCACCATTGGATGGGGGGGGGCCATAAACACTCGGGGGAGGAAAGTATATACCTGGCCTTGATTGTCGGCATTATCGTAAATTCATCACCTATACTGTAATAAAAACAGATTTAAAAAATGAATAAATCAAATGAAGTCAGAGTAAGAGTTCAGAGAATTGCACCAGAAAAACCAAGAAATATTCAGAGAGAAGATCTAGGGAAGCTGCCTGTTGCCGGGATAAGCTTCCCTTAGCTTCCTGGGCCAGACTTTGGGGCAGACACTCCCCGTCACTTGCCATGGGCTTTTACTCTTTCCCTTTCCCCGGAAGGTGGTAGGGGAAGCAGGAGGAGGAGGAGAAGGAGATCCCCCGAGGAGAAACAAGGGAGGCTGCCCTCCGCCCCGCCTTCCTCCCCAGCACCACCAGATGAAGAAACAATGCCTCTGAGGAAGCAGGATCCTGTGCCCCTTGTCCTTCTCCCCGGCCACACGACCCCCAACTGTCTACAGTAGCCCAAAGGTCTTGATTTCTGAGACCTTCCGTATCATCAGCTCCTCTCCTGCTTTCGGCACTAAGCAAGATTTGAACATGGACAAGCCATTTGTAGATGAAAGGTGCGTCTCGGACCTTTCAGTGGCCCAGAGGGTTAACTTCCAGCTCTCCCGTAGGTTTCTTATTGTTATTGTTGTTGTTTCTGTTGTTGTTTTTGGACAAGATCAGATAGTGGAGTCAGCGAGACTCTATAATGTAGAATAAGTGAGATGTCGCGAGACGCCATTCATTAAGCCCCCACACGGAACCGGATCATCTTTGTTTTCCAGGCTTGCAGAAGCTCATTCTCGAACAGAGAGAGCGGACAGTGTTTCCCCTGAATCTTCTGCGTAGGTGACTCTTGCTTGAAATGGATGAACATGAAAACATGTTTTAAGTGGTCTGAGAACTGACTCTGTGGCACAAAGCGCCAGCCTTGTTAGCCCCTCTACTCCATCCCTGGTGGCTCCCACGTGTGCCAAGCCAATCTGGTCGCATTCAAAGTAGACATTCAGTGGACACACCGGACCTGAGTTCCTGGGGGACCTGCCAGAAAAGTAGATTTTGAAATGAGTATCCTCAACTTGGAGGCAAACCCTTGCCTTCCGCACTAGAATTGTTAGAATTTCCTGTGGGTTAAAGATCCCGCCTCCCCGGCCAGAGAATTAGCACAGCAGGTAAGGGGCTTGCCTTGTATACAGCAGACCTGGGTTTGATCCCCAGCACCACATATGGTCCCCTGGGTCCCATCCTTGCCACCCTATAGTGAGTAAAATCTGACGAATCTCCAGAAAATGGTCCAGTCTGGTTTTTTTTTTTTTCCCCCAAACGATTCCTTTCTGTCCATTGGGGTTTTTTTTGCCCTAGATACTTGGTCATCCCAACAGGCAGGCAAGCACATTGCCGTGGAATTTGGCAAGTGCTGACAACATCGCAGCTGGTTCTGAGTCCTCAGCGCCTCCGTGCATGGGCTCGGCAGAGGCGCCCCAAACATTTCTGAGTTAATTTATGCATTGAGGAAACACAGTAGCCATTATAGTCTGACAGACCTGGATGTGAGTCCCAGTTCTGTCACTTAGGAGCTCTGTGGCCTTGGGCAAGTTATTTCACCTCAGAGACTGTTTCTTTATCTGTGAAATGCAGCAGTGAGTGTGTACATATATAAGTACATGCCACATACATGCACACACGCACACGCACGCACACATCCTATAGAGCCAGATCTCCATCCTGCGTCATGGTACATGACACATACCCTGCTGTGGGATTCATTACCTTTTCTCTCTCTCTCTCTCTCTGGGATTCTTAGATTTATCCCATATTAAATGACAGAGCTACCATGAGGACTCAGCTAAGGCATTGGACTTAAGATGGCGACTCTCGGGCATTATCCTGGGAAAATGCCAGGATTGTAAAATTCAGCAACACTTTGCTCTGCATTTCCCCCACCCTGCCCCCCCATTGATCTTTCCCCATTCATGTCCCACCCCACTGCCTTTGCCCTTCCTCTCTCCCTTTGCCTCAAAGAGAGGGAGGGGCGCCATGGAGGAGGCTCCGAGACAGCACTGACCTTGGGCCCCGGAGGCTGAGGACACGGGTGGCGGTAGGTGTGGGTAGAGCCCACCGGTGGTTTGCTTCACCGTCTGTGTCCTGGCGAGGCTGGCTGTTGGCTGTATAATTTGTCGGGTTTCGTCTGGAGTCTTAGGCTCTTCAGCTGCTGCAGGGCAAAAATCTTTTGGGGTGTCATTAAATGGGATTGATAATTGGCTTCTGATGAATATTCATCGTGACTAATGACTTTGGGCAAATTTTACATGTACTCTCGTCCTCTTCTCCCACCGAGTGAGATTTTGATAGGATCATTTCCCTCCACTTGCTCTTCAATTAAATAGTCTCCATACCCTTTGTCGGCTGTGGACCAACTTGCATCCTTTTTAAACTTTGTATTCTCTGTGGAGTCGGCGTGGTCCTTTGGGAACCCTTCTTTCTGTAAACGGACTTCGTTGGGGAGTTTTCAAGTGAGTGCCTAATGACGATGTACAGGCTGGAATGTGTTGTTTCCAGTGAGGCGTGCGTGACTGTGTGTCTGCCACACCGACAGTGACAGAAGCTACTCTGCCACTTCTCTGCGATCACCTTAGCCACGATGCCTAAGTAACCGAAGCACGTGATGCCTGCCAGTTAGGGTTTTGGAAAAGAGCCAAGCCGGTCCCTTTGTTTGTTTTCTTAATCAAATGGGTAAATGCATTTTACTCCAATCGCAGAGATTTAGCCTTGAGAGAAGCCCCGGTGAAAATGATGCTCGAGCTCTTTAGAAGTCTGAGTTTTGTGAAGGCTTAAAGCTCAGTAATTGCAGAATCTAAGCGCTGGGCTTGGGCTCGGGTTTGGTTTCGTTTTTTAGGTGACAGAGACCTGAAAAGTTACCACCTAAAGATAAAGTGCCTGCTTCTTTTAATCTCTTGAAATAGGATTTTGATTCAAATCGCTTTCAGCTACAAAGGGGCAAAATACCAAGTTCTGTCTCAGCCAGGAGCATTTTCTGAAAGGACTCCTTCCAAGAGAATTGCAAATGAGTTCTTGCGATGATAATGCCTGACGCTTGTATGGTACCTTCTAGATTTGCAAAGTGTTTTTGTTTATTTAATTAAGTGTGTTGTGGTTAGAGTAGGTATATTAGTGAATGAACAGATGAGTGAATCCATTGACTTGATTTTCCACAAGTGGCATATGTGCGTATCTCCCTTTGGAGCGATTGTTTTCGAACTTGAGTCACTACCCCCATCTGTGGAACTCACGAAAATCCTGGGCCCACGCTGCAGGGGTCAAGCCACCAACTATCTTTGTATCAAGAATATATTCTCAGAACTCTCCTAATGCCATTACCATGACATTAGCGAGCTGTGACGTAGCACAGTGCCACTAAGGAGACAGAGGAAAGGAGAGTGAGAGTCGGCGTCTTTTGTGCATTAGGGTGGGAAAACAGAAATACCCACAGCGGCAGTCCCATTAGTCATGGGGGGCATGTGCGTCAAGGAGCACCGTGGGGACTTTGCAGAAGGAAGACAGGATGAGCCCCAGGCACCGATGGAGGAAGAATTTGCTAGGGGCCCAAAGCTTGAAGGAAGGGTAGGGAGAGAGAAGGATGGAAGAGCAGCCTTGCTGGGCTTGTGGGTAGTTTCTTCCAAGGCTAAGTGTGGAGCCACAGAGGGGACTAGCCAGGTGCTCTTGGGAAGGTAGACGGGAGCTAGCATGCCAGGTCCAGATGTGTCCCCAAAAGTCCAACCTAGGAGGCCCCAGGCAAGAGCACTTGGGCAGCTGCAGGACAAGCAGGAAGCCGGTGCCTGAGGCCAGGGCCCAGCGGAGCTGCTCTTCGCAACTCGGGTGCCTCGGATGCAGAGTCCAGCAGACAGCCTCCGTGATATGGGGAGCTGGGGATGGATTGGGAGAGGACAGGCTCCAGGTGCAGCGGCTGCAAACATCCGTGAGAGCCTGCTGGCTGGGTTCCCGCACATGCACGGAGAAACCAGGGGTCTGGAGGGAAGCAGGGGAGAGCAAGCAGCTCTGGGCTTCCCCCTCAGCAAGCCAGCTGTGGAGCCCGCGCTGTCCGATTCCAAGACGGCCAGGTTCCTTTCGGGCCCTCTACAGGGCCCTCTCCTCTGGCCGCGTGAATGGCCTTCTGTCAGCGGAGGCCAGTTAAGGGCTTCTGAACAGGACCAGTGCCACCTGGGAGTGGGCTTCCCAGAAACCAGAGAAGCATTGTGGCAGAAGGACCGGAGGAGGAGCCTCAGCAGTAGGACAGTGGGTGGAGCATTTGCCTGGCCCACAGCTGCCCCAGGTTCGATCCCCAGCACTGCCCGGAGTAGTGATCCTTGAGTGCAGAGCCAGGAGTAAGCCCTGAGCACCGCCAGGTGTGGCCCAGAGACCAAAAAAAAAAAAAAAAAAAAAAAAAGCAAAGAACAGACCAGAGGAAACCCAGTGTGGCTGGCTTCTGTCCTGTCTCCAGAGCCTGGGGAGGGCTTTCGCTTTCTTGCACTCGTCTGTATGTTTGGTAGTCATTTCATTCGGTCTCTGTTTCCTAACTTGTTAATCTTACTAAATGCTGATTATATGACGTGTCTCGCTTTTAAGGAAGATCAGAGAGATGGAGTCGGGAGAGGCAGGATTAGTCACTGTGTGGTGCTGGGGCAATTGGCTACCCATGCGGGCAGGCGAACAAATTTTCACCCCAGTCCTTAAACCTAAATTAATTCCAGGTGGTTTAAAGAATTCACTGCAGGGCAAAATTGGGAGGGCCTTCTTAGTATCAAAGCCATGGAAACTGTCGTGAAGGAACATATTTATCTGTGTAGTCACTTAAATTTTCTGTGTATTCAGAAATTCAAAGAAAAGTAAATAAAAATCACTTTTTCTCACAGACATTCCAAAGGATTAGCGTCTTCTGCATATTGAACATTTGCTTATGGATCGATAAAAATTAACCCTGGAAGAATTGGGCTGAGAATATGAATAGTCCATTTGGCTAAGAAATATAGTCAAGAGATATGTGGCAGCTGGGGCTGGACTCTTGCCTTGCACACGTCCCCACCTGGGTTCTATCACCGGGTCACTGGCACTTGGCATGTCGTCCCCTGAGCACCATCAGGTGTGGGCCCTGACTATTAGAGCCAAGAGTAAGCTCTGAGCATCGCCAGGTGTGGCCCCCAATGCAAAACCAAACCAAACAAGAAATACACGGCCTTGATGGGGCTGGAGAAGGTGGGGTACTTGCCTTGCATGCAGCTGACCTGGGTTCCATCCCCAGTACCCCGTATGCTTCTGCCAGCCCCCACTGTAGAAGGTGGGGGAGGGAGGGGATGTTTCACCTTGGTCTTGATTCAAGAAATAAAATTAAATCAAGATGGGTAACAATTGGGAGAGGGGGCAGAAGCCCATAGCAGCAGTGCTCAGGGCTCACTCCTGGTGGCGCCTGGGGAATGTGTGATGTATCAGGGTCAATTCAGGTTCGGATGCATGCCAGGCAAGCACCTTAGCCCACCTCCTCTTCCCAGCCCCTCGATAGCAATTTTAAAGTAGAGTTTTTGTGCTGGTGAGGCATAGGGGCTCTAGAATGCTTGTATAAGATTGGGGGGTGGGAATGAAGATCCTCCACCATCTATTTAAGTAACACATTTATTATGTTTATTGCATTTTATTAAGTTGCCTTAAAATATTTATAACCATTGTCTCTGAATCCTACATCCACAAGCCACGTAGAAAAAAAAAAATGCTGACCTGATCTGATTATATAATTCAATGTCGAAGAGTGGTTAAATATAGAATGGGAAATTCATTGAGTTCCAACATATCGTTCAAAAATGTGTTTTCAGAGAATATTGAAGATGTGGCAAAATGCCAGTAAGGAATGTTAATGACACTATTTACAGAGATCCCGATTTTATTAGGGGAAAAAAAAAAAAGAAAAGAAATACACGTGCCTGTGCACTTAGCACCCCAAAATGCTGAGTTATTTTCAGAGGGTGAGAAATGTCACTCATTCCTTCTCCCAGCTTCCAAGTGCTCTACCATCAGTCGAACACTCGCTCCAGGATGGGGGTGCAGAGCGTGGGGGTGGGGGTGCGGGGGCTATTGAACCGTGCTCGTGTTCGGGACCCGGGTGTGTTGCAGGTGAGTGGCAGGTGCCGACACCCTGCATCCCGTGGTTGCCACACCGCCCCCGCCCCCAGAGCATCCCCTCCCGTTCGCGCCTCTGGCTCTGACTCTGGTCTCCTCGCTTGCAGCTGACCGCCTGCATCCACGGCTCGGCCGCCATGCTGTACCCCATGTTCTGGCAGCACGTGTACATCCCCGTCCTGCCCCCGCACCTGCTGGACTACTGCTGGTAAGGCCGCCCCTCCCCGTTCCCCCCCCCCATCCAGAGCTGACCGGGAAGGTCCCGTCTCTCTCGCGCACCCCTCCCCACCCTGCGGTCGGGGTAACGCTACTGTGAAAATACTTGCCGGAAAAGGACACGCAGCTTCCGGGGCCTCAGCACATGGACCTTGGGTTCCCAGCAAGTGTGTCAGGGCATCTTAAGGCTTCTAGCAAGTAGACACATGCACCCCCCCCACCCCCGTGTCTCAGTTTGGAGATAGCCCAGCAGCAAGCCCCCACCCCCACCCCTACCCCAGGCAGAGTGGCTCTTGGTGACCAGGCAAAAGGAGGCCCCCGGGTCTGGGCTTCTGGTGCCTTCTGAAAGCCTTGCTCCGTGCTGGGGTGTGGGAGCACTGGGCCATCTCCAGACCCTCTGGAGCTCGATGGGGCGCTCATGGCCCAGCAGAGTGGGCGTGTGGAAGGAGGGTGGCAGGCAGCACCCCCAGCCCCCAAACTGCGTCAGCTGTGCCATCCCAGCAGGTCCCCTGGCCCCTGAGGACCATGTCAGGGTGTGGGATGGCGTGTCGGGGAGCTGACTGGCAGAGGGGCACCCTCCCGCACCCAACAGACGCCTCACCGGCATGACTGTTCCTCAAGAGTCCAGCGGGGACTGGCACAGTGGCTGGTGGCCACTTGCTTCCCTCCCTCCCATGACCTGTGCTTCAGGATGGTGCCGAAAGCAGCAGCTGGGGAGGAAGGGCCCCCTTGAAGGGGGCCCCCATCCCTGTCACTTCACATGACTCAGGGGTCTGCCCTCCTATAGCGAGTGATGTCGCCCAGGCCGGGCTCCCCTTAGAGGGGCTCGCCAACCTGCTGTGCAGCCCACCCACTTCTTAGGTAGTCACACTGTCCCGGGCTGGGGCTCAGGCCCTCAGGGACCAGGCAGCTGCCCTCTCCTGCCCACAGTGCTCAGGGAACTGCTCTGTGCTCTGCTCCAGGCCTGCCTCCTGCCAGGTGGGCCTCACCCCACCACCTGCCCCCGCACGCACACACCCACACCTCCTAGGCTAGCAGACGGCACCTCTGCTGAGACCCACTACCCCTTTGGAACTTCCGAACTAGCACTCCATCCGGGTCCCCTCCTTGTCTCGATGGGAAAGGGCCATGTTGGCTCCCAGAAGTGTGTGGCAATGTTGAAATGACAGACTGGGGTCACGGGACCAAGGCAGACATGCAGCGCAGGGAGGAGGAAGGAGGCGAGGATTGACCAGGGCAAAGAAAGAGCCAGAAGCACACCCCGCTCCTTCCGAGGGAGGCTGGAGGGCAGGACTGTGAGGGGAGTCGGGGATCAGGTAGAAACCTGTCCCCCAAGGCAGCTCACGGGGACTCAGGCCTGAGACCCAGAGCCCAGTGGCCACCTTCCTGCCCACCACCTGCAGCCCCTACCCCCCAGCGCAGACACAGGTCTCTCCCACAGAACCCCGCACCCATCCCTGCACCCCAGGCACACGCAGCCCAGCTGCAGAGGAACTCAGAGTCCCCGTGGAAGAGACCGCAGGTGCGGGCGGGCCCTCTGCCTCTCCCTCACAACACCCCAGCCCTCCAGGGCATGCTGGGGGTGTTGCAGCATCAACTAGCGGAGGAGCAGCAGTTCCGACCCCCGAGGGCTACCCCAGTAGCCCGTGCCCCTCCGCTTCCAAGGTCCACCCAGCAATGGGGGGAACAAGCAGCTATCTGGGACTGGCTTCATCTCTGGGGTTTAAGCTCCAATGCAGAGCCTGGAACCGAACCTGTCTGATTCTGACTCCATTTTTAAAAAATTATAATGTTACATGTAATATTAACATTATACACAGGGGCCAGTAAGAGTCCAGCAGTTGGGGGTAGGGGGAGCACTTGCCTTGCACACAACCAGCCTGGGTTCAATCTCTGCCACCCATAAGGTTCCATGAGCCCCATCTGGAGTGATCACTAAGCACAGTGCCAGGAGTAAGCCCTGAGCACAGAGCCTGGAGTAAGCCCACAGCACCACTAGGTGTGATTCAAACATCCCCCCATGGCCCCCAAAGAGCTGTACACAGGCAGAAATTTGGGTGGAAATACACTAAAATCTGACAGATATTTATAATGGGGAAGGAGCAGGATTCTGCATGATGTTTGTTTTATTTTCCATACTTTTAGTTGTTTCTACAGGGGAAAAAATGTATGGTCTTCATAATAGAAAAGCTTGGCTGAAAAATAATTTTTTTCAGTCCATTTTTAGCCATTTGGTCTTTCCAATTCCAGGGCCCAGCCCTCCTTTCTAGAGAGCTTATTAACTGTTTTTACTCTTTCCTCTGGCAGCTAACCTGGAGTCCTCTTTTTATTTGGAACTTTGCTGTCAGACCATTCAGGGAGTCTCGGGGTTGGTCCCAGCAAAGCTTATCCAGGCCTGCCTACTAGTTCAGTGCTCGGGCCTAGTGAGGCAGGGGACCACCAGGGCCACCCCCAGCCATGCAGGGATGGGGAGGGCGGGACACACAGTGCTGGGGATTGAACTGGGGGCCTTCAGTTGTGACTCCCAACTTGAGTGCAAGGTTTGTACCCCTGACCCCTGGGGTCTTCCTTCGTCAGCTTCTTCCCTCAACTCTCTGCATTGTCTCCGCAGCCTGGGCACACTCAGTGGTGCTGGCAGAAAGGCCCCACCTTGGCAGCCAAAGACACTTAATCCCTTGGCACCCCAGACTTCCGCTCCAAACACCCCAAGTCCCCACTTGCACTTCTGGGAGTCTGAGCGGGTTTTGTGGCGAGGCTGCGCCCCAGCATTTTCTGTTGGGGTGAGAGCCGACCGCCTCGGCCCCATCCCTTGTTCTCATAGCAGAGTTTTTTGACACTGGACAAAAAGGATGACTGGAGAGGGGCCAGTATCTGTCCGGTGCAAGACATGAGAAGGGTGGAATGAAAGCCCGCCAAAGGGAAAACACGCTCCCTTCGAGGTGTGCTTGGGCCCCCTTCCATCTGCAGCCCCTGCTCTGCTCAGAAGTTACAAATGCCATGAAATTTGAGTTGATGCTAATGACTTGATTCCACTGCGCCCCGCGAAACTCCCCACCCGGCCGTGAGCACCAAGTGGGATAACTAGCATCTTAAGCAAAATGCTGGGAGCCTGGAACATGTAAATTTGCAGGAGGTTTGGGCCACGCGGCTGATGATTTAAATGTTAAGTGCGTCCCCATGCCGGGGCTCCACGAAATGGAATCTGAAAACTATTATCTCCTGTCGAAATGAACTCTCAATTTACTCACTGCACAGGAAGGGCAGGTCCTAGTCATTTTCGCTGCCAGCAGGTGCCCTTTCCATGCATAATAGACTTCGCAAGTGTAATTAACACATGAGGCCCCGTCGCTGCCAGCATCTCTTCAGGTGCAGGCTGCTCCGAGTTCTCAGGACCACAGCGTGGGCACCGAGAGCCCCCTATCCTCCACCCCATGCACTTGAAGATGCGGCGATGTTCAAGAGAGTTGAGCCCAGATGCTGCTACTGGTACCCTCACTCGGGGTCCTCGGGCCCCTCAGCCTCAGGAACCGTCATGTGGGCTCTGGTGGAAAGAGGGCCCGGGAAGCAGTGCTCTGGGATGCCGCACGTGAGTGGAAGGTTTGCCGCCGAAAAAGCCCAGGATTCCGGGGAAGGCTCTAATTGCACATTCACAAATACAACCACCAATTATCTGAGTTAACTTTAATGAGAGCTATAATCACAGATTTTAATGATCTGAATAAATCAGTTTAGCACGAAATGGCCTGCCCTAAATATTTCCTAAATTAATTTTTGCATGTCCCTTCCCACTTGGGGGAAGGTATGAGAGAAAGCAAGTTTAGCGAGACCGGGGTTCAAACACCCACTTTTCCCCCTTTTTTGGAATTGCGTGACCTTTAAAAGTCGTGTTCATTGCTCTGGGCCGCAGTTTATTTTTCTTTAAAATTTGGGTTTCACTTACCTCCTTTAACGCCTGGCTAGAGGAACTAGGTGCCATTTAGGAAACAGTTACGATATTAAACATGGGACTGGATTTGGGTTTCCAGAAGGTTTAATTCACATCAAACATTATTCTTGCTTTTGCTACCTTCTGAGCACAGGGGAAAACTTTATAACTCCTCTCTCTTTTTACCCCCTCAGATTGTTTTTATTTTGATTTTTTTTTTATTTAACTTGAGTTATTGTATGGTTGTTTTCATTTGCAGCTGTGGCATAAGAATGAAAAGAAAAGAAACAAAAGCAGATGGCAGAGAAAACGAAAGGAGTAAGACATTTCCAGCCCTTATGAATATTTAAAAACATGTGCTGCTGGTTCCTTTCTACTTCAGATCTGTGCCATTCTCTTGACTTTGAAAGTGAAAATGAGAACATTCCCTACCTTGGCTGATTGCAGTCCTGACCTTGGCCAGTCTTGCTTTCCCATTTCTGGGACAAAAGGATTAACTTGTGGATGAGAATTAGCTTGTGCCTTCATAAAAAAAAAATAAAATTCATCTATTGAGTACATGGCAAGTGTGCCAGACTCTCTAAACACTATTGCAAATCTTCCAAACCAAACTATCAGGGAGCTATTATTAGTGCCATTGTATAGATTAAGAAATTGAAGCCGAGAGGTTTAGTTACCTCTTCACTGGCCTGTAATGAAGAAAGTGCAGGTAGACCCTGCTCTGGGATCTAGGGCCAGCCCAAACGAACACTTTCCTCACTAATATTCCCTAGAGTGTTGGAGGATAAGCCAGACCCATCACCAAGATTTTGTGAAAAAATTCTTCATGTAGGCTTCTTGATGACTTGCTAATAGTAGACTTATGTTATCATTCATTAATTATTCATTCATTCAGCAAATATTTATAGAGCACTTACTATGTACCAGGCACTTTGCTAATTAAATGTTGCTAATAAAAGGTCCCAATAGAAGCCATATGGTATTTCCCATGTAAATTCCTTTTCTGCCATTCTTTTTTTCAGAAGTCGTCCTAAATAAGGACCACAAATCAGTTCCCAGGGTGAATTGTATATTTGGGTTATTCCGGACATTTGTTAACACCCTTTTGTGGTAAAGTGTTTCCAAAGCCACAGAGGGCAAGCCATTATTTTCCTCCCAGAGACAAGCAGATCAGTGGGTAGCTAATTCTGGTGCCTTCCAAACTCTCTGTCAAACCCCAAAGGCTTTCCTGTATGTGCGCAGCGAAGGTCGGGATTTTGCCGTTGACTTTGTCAACTGCATTTGCCGACATGTCTCCGTGGCTCTGGACTGTTCCACTCAGATGCTGCCGGAGACATGAGCTCCTTGCGTCACTGTCTGTGCCCCAGGGAGGGTCCCAGGCTGTACCCCCACGGACTGTGCCGGCTGTTCGTGTGGGAGCCATACCCAGCAGTGCTCAGGGTCTGCTTCCAGCTCGGTGCTTGGGGGTCACCTTGGGCAGTTTTTAGGGGGCGGTGCATATGATTCTGGGGTTGGAGCCCCAGACGTCCATACACCGAGCACATGCTCCCAGGCTGGACGATGTCTCAGCAGCCAGAGCACGTGCAGCCTCGAGTTCTGTCCCCAGCACCAAGTAGCCCCCAAGCGCCCAGTTGGAAACAGTCCCTGGGCACTCCCAGGTCTCCCAGCCCTCTCCCTGCAAGTGTACTCTAGCCCTTTGAGCCGTCGTCCTGGTTCCCACCTGGGATTTTTACTTTTATTTATTTATTTATTCACTTACTTGTTGAATCATCGTGAGATACAGTTAAAAAGCTTTCATGTTTCGGTCATACAGTGATCAAATATCCAGCCCTCCACCAAGTGCACATTTTCCACCTCCAATGTCTCCAGTATCTCCCCTGCCTTCCCAACCCTCCCCCTGCCTCTGTGGCAGACAATTTCCCCCATACTCTCTCTCTCCTTTGATTATATTCATTATTTCGACACCAGTTCCATCATTATTATTTGGAATTTTCCCACCACCACTCAAGCCAGCCGGAAAGGCAGTGCTAGACAATTCGTTTTGTATTGCTTGTTATGAGTAGCATATAATGTCACGCAGCTGCAAGAGTGGCCGCACGCTCCCGGAATTCTAAAATTTTAATAATTAGGGTCTGGAGAGATTTCTGCAGTGAGCTGCTTGGTTCCGAGATTCGTGTGTGTGTCTCTGGATCTTGGCCGTTTAGGAGCTTAATAAGTAGCCAGGCAGTTTGTGGGTGTCATCTCAGGGTCCCATGGGGCGGGGGGGGGGAAGGTTAGGGACTGGCTCCTCCCCGGCCCGTGAGGCCTGGTGTTTGCCGCTACTGCTCCTACATACCTGAACTTTTTGTTGAGTTCCACCTGGGATTTTTAGCAAAGGGTCTGAGTTCAGATTCCTCAGCAGGTTCAGTGTGGGTGAATGATGGCAGCCACAGCCCAGACATGGCTGTGTAGCGACGTCTGGGTCAGAGCTGAGGCCCTTTCCATCTCCGGCTTCACCTGTGCCGTGAAACTTCGCATCAAGGCCAAGCTGATGCTGACCGAAGCTGGATGGTTGCATTCCGAGGGCACAGATGAGTGTCAGCCCTATGTGAGGTGTGAGCAGAGATGCCCGACTTTGGCCCTGAGTTTCCCTGATGACCTTGAGGTCCCTTGAACCTCCTCAGAGCCGGCTTCTCTTCTATCACCTGGGAGCAGTCATGGCTACTGACTCCCCGCTGGTGCCCGGCGCTAGTAGGCACAGTCTGTACGTTATTAGTGATGGGGCATGTATATTCAAAGTAAGTTCCCATGTATAGGGGTGCAGATCCACAGACATGGCCCGGCCGGTTCACCCGACGTTCACATTAGCAGGCAGGAAGGAAGTGGACGGGGCAGACGGGCATGAGTAGGCATCCTTCTGTCACGAAGTCTGGGCCTCGGGGGACTGGCTGGGTTTGCGCTCCCAGTTGGGAGCAGCAGCTGAGTGTCACTTCCACCTCGCAGCCAGGGTCGGTGAGTGCCTACGAGAAGGTAGAACTTCTCTGTTGCTTCTGGATCTGGGAAAGCTATGCACAACAAAAGAATTGAGGTCTCCAGGCAAGGGTGGCAGAATGGGGATTTTAAAAAGCAAGACTCAAGGGCCACAGAGATAACACAGCAGGAAGGCTCCTGCAGTGCACGCTGCTGACCTAAACTCGGTTCCCAGCACCTCGTGTGGTCCCCCAAGCACCACTAGGAGTAATCCCGGTGCTCAGAGCCAGGAGTAAAGCCATGAGTGCTGAAGGCTGTGACCCAAACCCCCTTAACCACCAAATATTGCAAATAGTTATAGGCCTTAGAAAAGCAAACTAAAAAAAAAAAAAAGAATCAAAACTCTGACATTGTTCAATACTTACTAGTTTCAGTATCCAGAGATTAAAGTGATTGACTTTCATGTGGCCAGCCCTAGTTTGGTCCCTGGCAAACTATGGTCCCCCAAACACCACCAGCAATAGAGTAACCTCAAAACTAAAAATGGGCTGGAGCGATAGCACAGCAGGTAGAACGCTTGTCTTGCCTGTGGCCGACCCGGGTTTGATCCCTGGCATCCCATATGGTCCCCCGGGCACCACCAGGAGTTATTCCCGAGTGCAGAGCCAGGAGTAACCCCTGTGCATCGCTGGGTGTGACCCAAAAAGTAAAAACAAAACAAAAAAAAAACCAACTGAAAATGGGTGAGGGGATCCATAGTGATCAGGCTCCGAGAACAGAACCGTTGTACCAGGTACTGGTCCACATAAGGACCCGCATTTCCAGTCTGTAGCAGGTGGTTAAGATCTGCCTGAACACTTGTCAGTGGGAGCAAAGGAAATTAGAGGCTACTCAATAAACTCCTCACTGAGCCTTGTGCGCCCTTGACCCTGAAGCTCCAGCGAGAGGCTTGAACGCCACCAACGTGGGTGCAGCCGCTGCTCCCCGGTGCTCCTGCAGTTCTCAGATGAGTTCAACCTCTCCCCACCCAGTTTCCTCATCTCCCCGCCTCCCCCCGCCACCGGAGCAAAGCTCAAATGTGCTGTCAAGGGGCTGACGCTGAGGACGCGACTGAGAAGGAAGCGGGCAGGTGATGGTGGCCCTGAGCTGGCCACAAGGAGGCCCCTTCGTTTCCCTGGGCACCAGCTTCCTCTGAAACTCCTACTGGGGAGGAGGCTGTGGACATTCTCAGCGTGAACTGGCTTCCAGCTGGAAGCAGGGAAGAACAGAGACTGAGGTGCTCACGTTGGCTGTGCTCGTGGCCTTCTGTGGCGGGGACATCAGGGCTGAAAAGCACAGACCCCTGCCACAGACTCTGCAGCCGATGTCTCAGCTTTGGCTGGCCGTGGCCTGTGCTTCCCCCTTTCATGTCTCAGTGTGACTCCTCAGTAGATCCTGGCGGGGGCAGAGGGGCACATCCCACCCCCCACTCCTGATAAATGCTGCTCTCCGGGACTGTCTCCCTCTGTTGTGGGTACTCTAGGAAACTCTTTTCAAGGTCTCCAGATTGTTGTTGGAACCCATCCTTTCAAAGTGTGTGGTTCCGGGACAGGGGCCAGAGTACAGCAGGGCGATCACTGCTTTGCATGCTACTGACCCAGGGTCAGTCCCCGACACCTCATACAGTCCCCCCGGGCCCTACCGAGACCGAACCCTGAGTGCTGTGTGATGTTAACACCCAAAAGAACAAAACAACAACAAACCAAAAAAAAAAGTCACCAAGTAAGTGATTCGCTGGTTTGAGTCTATTCACAGGTCCAGCAAACATCGCCAGCTAACTCCATATCCGTTAGCAGTTCCATTATTCCTTCCTGTGAGTGAGTGATTCGTCCTCACTGCAAAGACTCCGTCTTTGAGGCTGAGGGGCGTGTGTCCAAGAAGTCGCGCTTTGCACCTGCGAGGCCCCGGGTCGACTCCTCCCATGTCAGGCACACATGGAAACACAGAACTCCTGTCAGAGCCTTTCAGAAGGGCACGTGGCAAACAGCATCCTGAGAGCCAGCTCTGGGCCTCTCCTGGCCCCTCAGGGGCTGCCCAATGGGTGGCACTCAGCTCCTCCGCAGGCCCAAGCTGCTGAGACTTGCTGGCTCGGGAAGACCCAGCCCAGCCCAGTGCCCTGGAGATGGAAGTGGCCGGCTCACACCTGGCCAGCCGCCCACCCCTTTGCTGCTCCCTCCATCCGAACTCCCCCACCCACAGCCCCTCCTCCTGCCTGCAGAGGGTGTCCCCCCCCACACACACACCCCACCTGCTGATGAACCACGGAATACACGGGTGCAGATCTTTCCTAAGATGGCCCTCTTTATCTTGGGGGTCCGCCCATTCTAGAGCCCCTCACTCACTCCTTTTTGACCCGGAGCCGGCCTGGGAAGCAACACCTGGAAAGTTCTGGAACCGCAGCACACACTTCGGACAGGGTCCTGGTTCCCAGGCGCACACAGGGAGCCAGCTGCGCTCCCCCAGCCACAAGGGTAGCGGCACCTCTGGGGTGCTCAGCTCGGTGTCCCCCCTCTCTCTGGGCCCGGCCCCAGGGAGGAACCCCATTCAGGCGGGCTTGTCTGCCTTCCCACAGCTGAAAGACCGGGCGGGCAGCCCCGGAGGGCTCTGGGCAGTGCTCTGCATCTCCCTGGGATGCTCTTAGTCCTGCAAAAGCAGAGGGAGGAGAACACATCTCTTTCTCTTCCCTTTTCAACCTTGACGCCCTGATGCATCTCTCCACAGCCCCTTTCTGTTGCCCCCGCCCAAGTTTCTCCTACATCTCATTCACTGGGTCTCGGGAGCTGCAGCTGCTCACAGCCCGCGACTCCCCTTGGGCCATTGGCTCTCGCTGTTAGGGTATCAGCTTGTGTCTTGACCTCTCCTGGGTGACTGATGTCCCCAGCCACTGTGCCGCCCTATCCGGTGCTGCCCGAGGCTGTCCCCTTCCACTTCTGTTCCCCTCCCCTCCCCCCCAGGCTCTGTTTACCCCTGCAGGCTTCATCCAGGCCTTCAGCTTTCTGACACGCATATGTGGTCATTTGGTTGGGTTCCACAGGCTGGAGCTCTAGAAGGCACCCCTGTCCCCCCCAAAGTTGTCCCTGGAAGTGACAGTGCCCCTTTCAGAAGTGCCTTGTCCTCCCAGTCCCCCGGGTTTACGTGTCACATGAGGGACACATGTCCCCCCATTAGAAACCTCCTGTAGGATCCCCCCACCCCGGCCCAGCAGATCTGGCTCCCCCTCCCCAGCCCTGTACCATGGCTCCCCCCTCCCCAGCCCTGCACCCTGGCTGCCGCCACCCCCCGTGCCCCTGAGCCCATCTGCCCTGGCTCTCATCCATAAATCAGAGCAGGTAGGCCGGCAGCCTCAGAAACGAAGCCATGCAGGTCCCATTCCCCTCGGAGGAAGTTGATAAACGCCCGGCTTCTGCCCCAGTTCTACTTTTCAAGCTGCGTTTTCTGTGCCTCTCTTTGCCGAGTCACTCTGGTCTGCCTCGGAATTAGGCAGGTGATGCAGGGCAACAGGAGGTTGTCGCATGATGCTGCCTCCCCCCCCCCCCCCGCCCCTGCATGGTGCCTTGTGGCAGTGGGATGTGTACAGCCGTCTGCTCTACACCCCCTCAGCTCCCTGCCCTCCACACGTGGCCCCGCGCTAGCTGCCCCTGCCAGGGGAGAGGGTTGCTGTCCCCCCTCCTCCCTCCCCAGCTGCGCTTTCCAGCCCTCCTTGGTGAGGCCTGGTGGGCTGGAGCCAGGTGTGCGGGTCTCAGCGGGCCTGGCGGGCCTGTCCCCCTGCCAGTGCCCTTCCTCTTCCTCGCACCTTCCCCGGCCGTCCATGTGGACTTCAGTCCCTGGCAGACCTGAGGGGCGTCCACCACGCCCTCTGAGCTCCTAAGGCAGTGTCAGTTCTCGTCCTGCAGTGAGACGCTGGCCAGTCCTTTCGCCTCACCTGTGACTCTCAGATGGCCCCTGAAGGCACCCGAACAAGCATGTGTTGGGGCGGCTTTGTGCTGGGAGCACCCTCCCTGGGGCCCCAGGCAGATGTCCGTGGGGGATGCCCTTTTTTATTTTATTTTTTAATGAATCACCATGGGGTACAGTTATAGACTTACAAACTTTTGTGCTTACGTTTCAGTCATACCACGATCGAGTACACATCCCTCCACCAGTGCCCATTCTCTACCACCAATGTCCCCAGTATTCCTTCTACCACCCCCACCCCATCCCCCACCCATCCACTCCCCCCACCTCTGTGGCAGGGCATTCCCTTTTGCTCTTTCTCTCTCTCTCTCTCTCTCTCTCTCTCTCTCTCTCTCTCTCTCTCTCTCTCTCTCTCTTTTGGGTGTTGTGATTTGCAATAGAGGTATTAAGTGGCCATCGTGTTCGGTTTATAGTCTACTTTCAGCACGCATCTCCCATCCCAAGTGGGCCCTCCCAGCACCCTTTACGTGGTGGTCCCTTCTGCATCTGAGTTGCCTTTTCTATGTGGGATGCCCTTGGCGGGCATGGATTGGCTGAGACAGTGACTCAGTTCCCAGAGGACCCCAGGTGTCCTGCGGCCCCAGGGTGTCAGGAGGCAGAGTGCCATTCCCCGGTGGGGGGATAGCACAGTCCCTGCCTTGTGGGTGTGGGCTCGATGCCCATGGCAAGAACCGAAGCCAGAGAGGGGGATGCTGCCCCCCCCCCCACACACACACACAGCAGGGGTGAGGGTGGTGCCAGGCCTGGTGTTCCAGGCAGCCCTGGTTCTGTGGGACTGGTAGGGAGGACCCAAGGCTGCCGGGCTGTCAAGGGGCATTTGGTGCAGGGGTGACCGGATACTCCAAACCCACTGGAGACGGTCCACCTGACTCATGCCCCCTGCACCAACTTGGGTTCTGAGCCCCTTCTGCCACCTGCTCACACTGTGACCTTGGGATGAGCTGGCTCGCTCCCAAGCTCCTCTTCTACTTACCTCGGAAGGATAGTTGTGGTGTGGTAGGCGGTGGCTGAGGACATGCACCATGGACAGTGTCCCCGCCTACCCATGCGCAGGCCTCTGCTGGGCTCACTGGCAGGGACACCCCCCCGGTGTGGGTTGTGGCCTCGGGTAGCAGAGCCCTGGGTCTGCGTGTATGCTCCTCCACTCTCCTCCCCTGGGACCTCTCGGACCACGCCAGCCTATTATTTCAGAGCAGCGCTTAAAACTGAGAGACTCCCGGCCGGAGAGATGGGATAGTAGAGTAGGTACTTGCCTGGCCCACAATCAACCAGGCTCCCTCTGCCACATCACAGAGGGTCCCCCAAGACCCACCAGGGGAGACCCCTGAGCAGCACTGGGCATGGCCTAAAAGCCAAGAAATAAATGGGGAGGGGCTGGAGCGATAGCACAGCAGGGAGGGCGTTTACCTTGTACGCGGCCAACCCGGGTTCAATTCCCAGCATCCCATAGGGCCCCTTGAGCACCACCAGGAGTAATTCCTGAATGCAGAGCCAGGAGTAACCCCTGTGCATTGCTGGGTAGACCCGAAAAGAAAAAAAAAGAGAAAGAAACAGGGAGACAAGCTGTGTTCCCACAAGTTTCTTCCCAAGAGGAAGGAGAGGAAAGAGCAGCTCAGGTGAGCAGGAACCCAACGGAGTTTGCCATTCCTTCTCATCGCTCAGGGGAGGCGTGGGGGGACAGGGTTTCCTGGGTCTCCCATTAGGAAAGTGGCTCATGAAGCTCATGGAGGGTAGGCAGAGGAAAAACAGAAGAGTCGTGGGCCCTCCCACCTCCCGCACCCCACCCCACCTTTGCCTGAGAAGCTGTAGCAGGTGCGCCTTGGTTTCAGCTGGTTCTTTCCCTTCGTGTCTGCCCGTCAGAGGGCTCGAGTTACCTGGTGTGAAGGAGGAAAACACCGTGTGCCTTGAAAAGGTCAGCGGTGTCCTCGGTCCTGCATGTCCATAGCTAGCAATGCGTGCAGGCTGCCAGCCCTACTGCCCAAGGGGAGCTCCAGGCCGGAGGGGGTGATGGGAGCGGAGTGGGCAGTGGATGCCCTTCTAGGGGTAACTGCTGAGTAGGGCCCAGGCAAAGAATGGGCACAGCCTGGCCCTTTGGCTCCATGGACGCCTTTGAGTTGTGACCTTGCGGGGTGGGAGCGATATAGGGTACAGCAGGGAAAGCACTTGCCTTGCTGACCCGGGTTTGTTTCCCGGAACCACCTATGATCCCCCGAGCCCACCAGGAGCGCCTCCTTTGAGCCAGGAGTAAGCCCCTGAGCACTGTCAGGTGTGCCCACGCCCCAAGAAATGAATAACCTTGAATCCCAGCTTCACTGTTTTCTGGCTGTGTCCTTCATCCTCTGAGTGTGCGTCTCAGTCTGAGCTTGTGGAATAGCAGCACTTGCAAAGTTGTCTCGAGAGTTACATATACAGAAAGCGTAAAAGCAGCTGGAAACCTGAGTGTGTGTGTGTGTGTGTGTGTGTGTGTGTGTGTGTGTGTCCGTCCTTTTGGGTCACACCCGGCAATGCTTAGGGCTTCCTCCCAACTCTGCACCCAGGAATTACTCCTAGCGGTGCTCAGGGGACCATATGGGATGCCAGGGTTCAAACCTGATCAGCCGCACGCAAGGCAAACACCCTCCCCGCTGTACTATCACTCTGGCCCCCGAAATCTCAGGGGTTTTTTTTTCCCCTTAAACAGATTTCCAAGTCAAGATACCTTCCAGGTAAAGATCTCTGTGGCTGCCTGATGCCAGACACAGAGCCCATTCCTCTGCAGAGGAGGAAAGAGAAGCTTTTAGTGTCCAAAGATGCAACTGATGCAGTGAGATTTGCAAAGGGCAAAGGCCAGTGGGCCTCCACCCCCTGCCCCTGTGTCCAGACAGCCAAGGGTCATTCATGACGTACTGTCTTGTTTGGCCCGGGCAGGAGCATGGTCAGAGTTCTTCATATGATTCCCTGCTTTAATTTAATTACGTGCATTGTTGGGTCTGCACATGAGTTGGGTCTAATTGCTGTTTAACTGCCTGCAACGTGGTACTGCAACTCGGCGTCGAGTACGCTGTCCCGTGGCACTGATCGGCATGGAACCCAGAGCCGGGAGGTTCCTCTGCTATCACTTGAGACACAGTTGCCCTGACATTTTTCTTGAAAAGCAGAGACTAGTTTTTGCTTTTTGGTTGTTTGTTTATTTGTCTTGTTTTTCGGAGACCTAAGCATGGAAGTCAGCTTCTAGGAGATGAAGTTTTGGTAATAGGGGGAAAACATGGGCATTGATGACTCCAAATGATTCCAATGAGGAGGCCTCTAAAGGTGTAGGTTTTTAGGACTCACGTGACCTATTTCTTTCACTTGAGTCTCCTCTGAGTGTCCGGCCGAGAGGGAGAAGCCAGTATGCACGTGTGTCATGTCAACTGCTGAGATAGGAGTGAATCACAGGGTACACTTGGTCAGCGGGCCTGCGTTGCTGTGGGAGGCCTGGGCTACCCTCTGTAGAGGGGACAGCACCCCCATTATAGACCTCGCGAGTAAACACAAGACAGGAGGGCAGGAGAGAAGGAGCGTGGGGAGAGAGAGAAGTGCACACCGAGAGGTGCGTGTCCAGGCCGGAGCCATAGGACAGCAGGGAGGGCTCTTGCCTTGCATGTGGCCAACCGAAGTTCAATCCCCATCATCTCATATGAGTTCCCTGGCCACCGCCATGTGCAGTTCTTGACTACAGAGCCAGGAGTAACCCCTGAACCTTTCCGGGTGTGACCCCCGCAAACGAAACAAACAGAAAAAAAGAAAGGTGCATGTCCAGGGCCGGGAGTGATAGTACAGCAGGTAGGGCATTTGCCTTGCACGCGCCGACCTGGGTTTGATTCCCAGCATTCCATATGGTCCCCCAAGCACCACCAGGAGTAATTCATGAATGCAGAGCCAGAAGTAACCCCTGAGCATCGCTGGGTGTGACCCAAAAAGAAAAAAAAAAAAAGGTGCATGTCCAGCTCCTCAGTGTGCACCCTGGAGCTTGGCTTCCCTACCTGGGTAGGCTCAGAACCCTGAAGAATCCAGGTGAGAACAAGCCCTTTCTCGAGGCCCCCAGGGCCTGGGCCCAGTGCTGACAGCCATGGCCGGGGAAAACAGAGTCCACCTTTGGATATGACAACAGTTGCGTCCTGGACGCCTGCCTGGTACCTCTCGGGCTCTCTCCTCTCCTCACAGCACTCCTGACCGTTACCCTTGGGGCAGGTACTCTTCCAAAAGACACCTGGCTGCCACAAACAGCAAAGTAGGGGAACAAAGTCACCAACATCCCCTTTGATTCAGTAGGTTTTTGCTTGGGAATCAGGAGACAGATGCAAAGTGGGAAACAGCTCCATCTCTAACTCTCAGGATCATGGATCATCAGTCCATGTCAGCGGGACCTTGCTTGGTGGGCAGGAAAAAATCATCCCAACGTCGGGCTGAGAGGTGGGGAGAAATGTGCGTGTAGCCCCTGAGAAGACGATAGAATGTGGACACCCTGTCATCACAAAGACGTAAAGGTCCTTGTAACGCGGGCAAGGCTTGGAGGAGAAGAAGACAAAAATAAACCAGGTTTTGGGGCTGGAGTGATAGCACAGCAGGGAGAGTGTTTGCCTTGCACGGGGCCAACCTGGGTTCGATTCCCAGCATCCCATATGGTTCCACCAAGCACCACCAGGAGTAATTCTTGAGTGCAGAGCCAGGAGTAACCCTGAGCATCACCGGGTGTGACCCCCCAAAAAATTTTTTTTAATTTTAAATAATAATAATAAACCAGGTTTTGTCACAGGTGACGGTGCGTCGCCATCACCACCTCCTTTTTCTTTAGGCTAAAAAGGAAAAAAGACTTGATTTTTTTCCCCCCTCTTAACTATTGCAGCTGCAATAACTATTAAAGAGTCTGGAGACAAGAAATGGTTTTCAGAAGGCACCAAGAGCCACCCGCTTACGCAACTGCTGAGCTGAGTGGCGTCGCCATGTTAAGGACCCGCTCCCGTGTGTCCCCTCTCCCCACATGGAACTTGTTAGTGTGTTTGTGCCGAGCAAAACCTACCATAGATCCCAGGAGGTGCCGGGGCTTCGTAAGCAGCCATTGACGGCAGTGAAAAAGAGGTGTTTGTCCAAACTTGCGTGCGTATAAAACCTGGAACTGCCGTGATGTCAGAACAAATGTGTTCTAAATATTTTCAAAATACAAAACTGTGGCAACCCTCACAATACTTGGCGATGAAGCTGCATTTCTCTGATGGGCCACAGTTGCACCTTGAAAAATTGTCGGGCTTACAAAAAAGCCCACCGACTACCTGAGGAATAAGCCCTGCTTTGGGCCCACCTGCGTCCACAGCCACTTCTGTAGGACTCGTCTTTCCCTGCTTGCAGCTGTCCTTGATTTTGATTGCAGGACAAAAGGGCCTGGCATCAGAACTGCCTGGTTAAAATTCAAGAAAAAAAAAAAAATTCTGTTTTAGGGACGAGCCTGTGCATTCAGGTTCTTGCCAGGGGTATTTCTCCTCACCCTCTCAGCATGCCCTGCCTGGCTTTTTCTGGGCACAAGCTCATTGGTTGGTGGTTCAGTTTTGAAATGCAAATGCAAATCACAGGGTCAATGGCATGATTGAACATAGGAGCTGGAAAAAGTTGCCAAGAGGTGGGTCAGCATTATGAATTTGAGTTTTTCTTCTGCCTCTGGGCTCAGCTGTCCAGGACACACTCGTAAGTGGCCTCTTTTTTTCCCCCCCTTTCTGGAACTCTGCACTCTTCCTGCCGCCTTTCATTATTACACCAGGCAAGGTTCCACTAGATGAGACGTTTGCCGTCTTAAGACTTCCTGCCAGGGTGCAGACTTTGTATTTTTTGACAGTGACGCTGTCGTGTTCCTGACGCGGCTTAATTAGAAACACATCCACTTCAGCATGCGCTGGGAGAGGCTTGGCCGGCGGAACCAGGCACGCTGGGAAGTCGGGGCACCGGCGTGGCTTGCAGAGAAACCTCTGGTTTACGGTTTAAGGTGGGGGGGGGAACATCGCAGAGCACTCCCTTGCCCCCGGACGCGAAGGGAAGCTGAATGCACACAGCAGATCGCCTGCCTTCAAAAGGCGACAGGAAGAAAGCCGAGCAAAGACGACTCCACTCTCACTGCAGTGCTGTGTTTCTCTCTTTGGCTATTATCAAATACCAAAGTCTTCTGGAAGAATCGTTCGCGGGCTGCGCTGCTAATATTCCAGCCTGCGTTCTGGGCTCCCGAGCTGCTGCTGAGATCTGTAGTAAGGACGCCGTTTCATATTCCGGGGAGAGATTTTCGCTGGAAGAGTTGTATTTGTTGAATGGTAATGAGGGAACTGTGCCCCCTTTTCTTATTTTTAAATGTTTGAGCAAATTTTTTTTTTAACGCGCAGCTGATGTTTTAAAATCTCCGAGGCCTCTCCAGAGATCTCAGATGAAAGTCGCCGCCTCGCCTGCTTCCATTCTTACCGAGCTTGTTTCCTTACCCGTCCCCGCCCCTGTGCCCAGGAATGCCATCCTCCTAGGCCCATGTCCGTTCCCCCAGCACCCCACAACCCAGCTCTCTGGGCACCCTGGTCAGATAGGCAATAAAAGAAGGTGAGGCTTGGAGTTCATGCCCAATTCAATCAGCTTAATCAGTGGCTGAATAAATAGCAGTACTCCGACGTTTTAAAAAAAAAAAAGTGATGCTCCCTCCAGATTCCATGCTGGAGAGATGCGTGGAAAAGTCACCAGTTGCTTCCTTCCCCCCCGACTCCGTGGTCCTCCCTCATCTGCCCTCCCCTAAAGCCTGCCCCAAGGGAAGTAGGCCTGGAGCTTTCAGGTTCGGTTATTACCAAGCTAGTGGGTCCCAAAGGAAGACTCGAGACTTAGGTGTCCCCAAGTGAACAGGCTTGCCAGTTCACTTGGTTGGGTGACACCTTTTCTCCTCCTCTGTGACAAAGGGGCTAATGCCTGCCAGCTGCGTGGGTGTGGGCGCTTGAGAAGATGAGTTTCAGGGTCCTCATAGAGAGCCGCACACACACTCACACTCCTGAAGCCAGGGGAGATGGATGTAGGATGCCCAGGTCCTTGACCTCCTGGGCGTTGGGGGTTCCTGTCCTGCCCATCGCCTGCCGTGGCCAAGGAAAGAGTAGGAGGGGGCTTTGCATGTTGCCATGCCGTGGGCGGGCATGGGAGAGGAGAAGAGGTGTGTGGGCAGCTCTGCACACTCAGTCTTGTCACCAAGGAGGTCTGGGTACATCTTCCTCGCCAAAGGAAAGAGAGAGTCAAAAATCATTCACTCCATCCGCACGTGCCAGCTGCTTCTTCTGTTTGGATAGGACAGCAGTGATAGCCCCTCAAAGCCTCTTTCTCTCCTTCTGATGGCAGCTGCGGGTGGGGGTGGCAATGGGGGGGAGGGGTCCCTGGGCTTGCAACAGAGCTTAAGATGTCGAGGCGGCCCCGCCCCCACGCTGCCTCCCATGCTACTGCCCGCAGTTTGAAATTCCTTGGAAGTTTCAAGGCTTGGGAACAAAATGTCATATTCGGATATTTTTCTGTTGTGAAAGGAAGTGTAACCGTGCATACGTTTATTAAAACAGCTTTTCTCCAAATAGTGAGCCATCTGCAGCTATCCGCCGGAAGCCCAGACACTAACGCAGCCGTGTCTCTTTCTCTCCACAGCGCTCCTATGCCCTACCTCATCGGGATCCACCTCAGCCTCATGGAGGTAAGTCGGCTCCTTCCCTCCCAGTCTCTCGCACTCTGGGCCGACTGGGCTCTGTGCAAGGAGGTGGCAGAGTCTTGGGTACACCTACAGGAGAATGGGGGCCCCCTCCTCATGTCCTCCTAGTGGCCCCTGTTTCCACGGGCTTCTCCACCCTGACTTAGGGTCTGCCATCTTCATGCTTAAGGGGTTGAAGTTCAGAAAGACAGAGGATAGGCACTTGCCTTGCATGCAGCCAACCCAGGTTCAATCCCCGGCATCTTCTATGGTTTCCCACGCCCACCAGGAGCCATTCCTGAATGCAGAGAAAGGAGTAAGGCCTGAGTACCACTGCATGTGACTCAAAAAAAGAAAAAAGAGAGAGAGGGAGAGGAAAGGATTTGAATGAGGGCAGGAAAATGATTCATTTTTTCTAGCTGTGTTCACACCAAATTATGCAAATGCTGTTATTTCTTATGACTGAAGATATTAAAACTGCGTAGATGTATTAGAAGTATAAATAAAATAGAAATAACAAACCATACCTTTAGTTCCGATTTGATCACCATTTGGCATTTTCCTCTCTCCCAGTCTTTAGTTATAAGCAAATGTACACTACTTATATGTCTGTGTATGTGACGCACTTAGGATTATGGCATGGAGATTTTTTTTTATTAGTGAAACACCATGAGGTACAGTTATAGACTTATAAATTTTTGTGCTTGGGTTTCAGTTATACAATGATCAAGTATCCATCCTTCCACCAGTGCCCATCTTCCACCATGGGTCCCAGCATATCTCCCACCCCCCATCCTCTCCATCCCACCCTGCCTCTGTGGCAGGGCATTCCTCCTTGTTCTCTCTCTCTTCGTTTGGGTACTTTGTTTTGCAAGAGAGGCATTGAGTGGCAATCATGTTTGGTCTATAGTCTACTTTCAGCATGCTTCTCCCACCCTGGGAGGATCCTCACAACACCCTTTATTTGGTGCTCTCTTCTCTATCTGAGCTTCCTTTTCCCCTAGCACATGTGGCTGGCCTCCAAGTCAAGGAGCAAAATTCCTGGTACTAATCTCAGCCATTCCTGGGTGTTAGTCTCCCTTTTTGTTGCTTTATGTTCCCCAGATGAATGCAATCTTTCTGTGTCTATCCCGCTCTTTCTGACTCATTTCGCTTAACATGATACTTTGCGTGTAGTACCACTTGTATGTAAATTTCAGAACTTCATCTTTTCTAACAGCTACATAGTACTCCATTGTGTAAATGTACCAAAGTTTCTTTAACCAGTCATCTGTTCTTGGGCACTCAGGTTTTTTCCAGATTCTGGCTATTGTAAAGAGTGCTGCAATGAACAAACAAGTGCAGATGGCATGGGGATTTTTACATGCTTTTTTTCCTTTTCAAATCACTCTCAGGAATTCCCCCCCACCCTAACTTTATCTACAAAGTTGTTCATGATGCATTATTACAGGCATTCAATATTCCAAGCACAGTCACACCACCCCAGTCACCTTCCCCTACCACCGCCACCATTGTCTCCATTTTCAGGAATTATTTTTGTAATGTGCGACCCGTCAGCCCACTATTTGGATAGACCACAACTTAACTACTGTTATTGGCACTTGAGTTGTTGATGTGACTAGCCCTTTAGCGGCCGTCTGCCCTGTTTGCTGAGCCGAGATCGATGGTACCCCTGGGGTCAAAGTGCGCCATCAGAGCTGCAAGTCCGCTGCCCCCTTGCTTCCCGCATGCTCCCCAGAGACTCTTCTGAGCACCGTGGTACAAGCCATTGGTTCGTAGAGGTGAACCCAGGGAAAGGGCTCGGATTTGTCCCAGAGTCAAGTCGGGTGGGAGGTGCCGGCCCTGCCTGCCTTGCAGGGGAGAGAAGCGCTTGGGCTGGGGGCCGAGGGGATCGGCAGCCATGTCCGTCTGTGAGGATGCTTTGCATTTCTCAGAGGAAGTGCTACTTCTCTTCTTCTGTTCCCTTCATTTCCCGTCGACGAGGACCACCTGCTTCCTCACGAACTGTTGCATGCTGTGCTATTGTGCTTACGAAAATGAAACAAGTTGGTTATCGAAAAACCTGTTTGTTTGACATTGAGAATCTTGATCAAAATAGACCACAGAAATCTGCTCAAATTTCTAATTTGACAGGACGGCCATGTGGCTCCTGCATTCTGTTAACAGTTCCTCCTTGTCATCACCCAGCCCTGAGCACAGACAGTACACAGTTTATGGACTATCTTGGATGGTGTATTTTGATCAGATGGAAAAGATTTCTTCTGTGTTTTACCTTTGTTTGTCAAGTTTGGGGTATGTATTCCGGGCTCCTCAACGGGGGGAAAAAGAAATCAGAATGAGAAAGTGGGTCCTCCTAACAAAGCTGTCGTTGGGAGGGCTGGACACACCCATCCGAGGACGCCTGTCTCACGGACGGCTACTCCTTTCCACTCACCGTTAGCCCCAGGTGCTCAGCGTGACTTCCCGGGGCTCAGCCCCAGCTCAGCACCTTCACAGCCTGCTTTCCCTCTATATTGTCCAGTTTCTGTCTGGGCTGCCTTTTCTTCTCCACGCGCCTTCCCGTCCTCTTCCTCTGGGCTGCTGGCCGAAGGCCGCTCCCGGGCCCGTGTAAGATCTGGGATGCCCAGAGTCTCGGCTGGGCTTCCGGTATGGGGATCCCAGCACTGGCCAGCCTCTCTCTGAGCATCCAGGCCGGAGTTTCTCGGGCCAGTTGGTCTTATCCGAGAGGGGCCTCTCTGCAGGGGTCCCCCACGCAGTCTGCCCTGCCACACCCTCCCAGGCACGCCCACTGAGCTGTGCCACTTCCGGCGTTCCTGAGCCCCAGGAAGTCACGCTGAGCCCTCTGCCTCAACCTTCCCTGCTCACTGCTCACCCCACTGGACCGCGCCTGCTGCTTCCTCCCTTCCGACATTGGCGCTGTTCAAGGCTCCCTTCTAGGCTTCTTCACTTGT
The DNA here is from genome assembly GCF_029834395.1 of Sorex fumeus. Classification (NCBI taxonomy): domain Eukaryota; kingdom Metazoa; phylum Chordata; class Mammalia; order Eulipotyphla; family Soricidae; genus Sorex; species Sorex fumeus. The sequence continues at coordinate 6,742,332 of NW_026606186.1, forward strand.
GTGATGAGCAAAATGGAGAACTCGCTGGCCCGGGTACCCCGCAGGGCAGGATGAGGGATCCAAGATTCCGTCCATCCGTGACCGCCACCCCCCTCCCCAGAGAGCAGGTTCATGTCTCCCTTGGCCACTCCCAAGCACCCTCCACCCTGCCCCCTGGTTCCACCCAGTCTCCCCACAGCTGGTGAGGCCTCATAGTCCCCAACCCCCCCAAACCCTCCCCCCGTACCCCTCTGTGGGTGGCAGCGTGGCCCTACCCCTCTCTCAGTTATCCCAGGAGACTCCTGGCTTTGTCACCCGCTGTCACTGACTCTACCTCTAGGTGAGGGCCCTGGGCTTCCAGCCCTCTCGGCCATCCCCAGGCGCACGAATTTTGGGTGCAAGGGCCAGGCAGCCTTCGCCGTGGTGTCCACCACACCTCATGGGGCAGCAGGCAGACAGACGCAGAGAAGGGCAGGGCAACCCCATACCATTGTTTAACCTAACTGTAGGAGAGTCTTGTGTTGGTTTGTCCCTAAGAGATGGGGAGTGATTTCAAACATTTGTCGCCATATGTGCGGCTAACAGGCTAACAACAGGCCTTCCATGGGAAGCGCAGCCCTGCTGCGGAGTTAAAGTCGTGTCTGCGGGGCCAGGTTCCCTCTGGTCAGTCTCTAAAGGTCTTGAAGTGAAAGGGTTCAGGAAGTGCCTTCCAGGAGTAATCTTAGCTCGTGCCGGCTGCAGAAGCTGGCCGTGGGGACTCCCAGTGTGGTGGGCGCTATTCGGAGGGAGAGACAGGCGTGGTTGTCGGCCCTCTAGAAGCCAGCTAAGACACTTTCCGCAGCCGGGAGCATTTCCTGTGTGTGCGGGAACATCGGGATCTTGGAATTCAGCCTCTGGAGCTCCCACGCCCTGTGGCTTTCAACTCGGACTGGGAACACTTGACTCCGTGCCTCGTGACTGGATCGGCCTAGTTCTCTTCCACCTTTGAGGTGGGCGAGGCGCTGGCCGGGCAGAGCTCGGACGGACCCCCGGGGAGGCTCCCGAGGGAAGCGCTCAGGGCGGCCTCGCTCCACTCACACTAGCTTTCTTACTGGCAGTTCAGCAAAAGGCTTATTTTTGACTGTCTTGTTATTTTTTTTTTCTTGAAAGCTATAGGCACCTTATTATGCCTTTGCATATGTGCCAGAATTTTTTAAACTTCAAATGAATGTGGCAGATGTTCGTAAAAGTTTAGAAAAAGCTACCATAGGAAGACTTTTTAACCATTTTTATGACACTCAAGTTGCTGCACAAAAAAGAAATACAAATTCTAACCTAGCCTTCTCCTTTGGAGAAGGCTTTTCCGGCGGGGGGTGGGGGGTGGGTAGCTCCGGTCCTCGGGGGGTGAGAGGGCAGCCGCTCCAGCTCGGGGGCGACCTGGTCATCCCCAGGGTCTTGCCTCCTCCTCCCCCTCGCGCGTTCGCCCCTGATGGGAGCCCCCCGCCCCACCTTTCTTCTTGCCTCCCGCTCCTTCGCGCAGACTCTCCGAGGGGGGCGGCTGGCCAGTCGGGATCGCCAAGGATATTGGCACCCGTCTCGTTTCTTCTTGGAGAGAATCTTCGTCTTCGCTGGCAGCTCGGAAACCCCCAAAGGAGGCCAGATCGCACAGCGGCTATTTCCGTTCCATCTCCTTAACCCTGGCTCAGTTCAGGGGCTATTTCTGCGACTCCCCCTTCTGTGCCCCGCCTGGGAGCAGGTGCTTCTCTGGGTCTCAGCACGGCTGTGGTGGGGGGTGGGGGAGAGCGGCGATAGGGGGAGGGTCTGTGCAGGAGGAATCTGGTCCTTCGGGAAGACAGCAGCCATGTGGCATTTTGGGCAGAGCCCCAGGTCGGCCTGCACAGGAAGGCCCAGCCCCCCACCCCCACAGGGGCAGCGAGGTGAAGCTTGGGGGGGAGAGAGAGAGAGAGAGAGAGAGAGAGAGAGAGAGAGAGAGAGAGAACTAGAAGGAAGGCCTTTGCTTTGCATGCAGCCACCCCCAGTTTAAGTTCCTGGCATCACTAGGGGTCCCTCCTAGCACCACTAGGGCTCACTCCTGAGCACCAGGGGGTTTTTCTCCCCTCCTCCTTTGTTAGCTTTGGATTCTGACCGCCCTGCTTCCGGCTCCCATAACCTGACTAAAGCAGTTGACCCCATTACAGGTCACCTCTGAGCTTTAAAAAACGAGGGCATGGCCGCACCCTCCCTCCTGTGGGTGCCGTGGGTGGCAGGAGGCTTGGCCACACCCACCACTATCTCCTTCCCTCCTTGACCCTAAAGCCCCCTGCAACTGTTAGCTGGATGGTGCTGACCTTGCGCTTCCGGAACTTTCCCCATGCCGAGGGAAGAGATGCAGCCAGACGGGCCTGTGCCTGTCCCGGTTCTGCTGGAGACCCTCTCGGGGTCAAGGCTAGGAGTAGCCCCTCCGGCACCATTTCTCGCTCCTTCCCCTCACCAGGCCTTGGCCAGTTCCCCTGCTGGCATGGCAGGACCGTGGTGACTCTGGAGCCAGGAGCCCGTGTGCTCAAGGCCTCATGGCCCCTGCAGCCCCTCAGGGAGCTATTTCAGAGGTCCCGCCTGGCCTGGGCTTGGGTAGCCCATCTCCTCCTCCATACAGCTCGGTGTGGAGCAAGTAGAGAGCTGGGCCCAGCGGTAGCGCAAAGCTTAAGGTGCTTGTCTTGCATGTACATGGCCACGGCCGCCACACAGGTTTGAATCCTGGCCCTGCACATGGTCCCCCGAGCACTGTCAGCTGTGCAGCCCCTGAGCACAGGGCCAGGTACGGCCCCCACATAAAGAAAGTGATCGCAGTGAGCTGGGGAATGTCACAGGAAGACCCCTCTCCAAACCTAGCCTTGAGGGCTAGGAGAGGAAGCCCCCCTTGCCCTGGGACAAGTCCCACCCCGGGGCCCCAAGCAGCGAGTGCAGAGCGCAGCCTGTCAGCCCCACCCACAGCACGTCAGAGAGGCACAGAGAGCCGGGGCAGGCGGGCAGGGCCTCATAAGCCCCGTCAGGCTGTGCTTTACGGGGCATCAGAGAGCCATTGGAGGTGTAAATAGGGGGAAGACCTGTCAGGCCGCCTCTTTCTGAGCCATTCCGAACACAGCCCTTCCTTATAAAGCGCTTGGGAACTGCTTCGCCATGTTCATAAAGGGAGCCGATATTTGTAAAGATCAAGGTCGCTCCCGAGTAAATCACCCGCCACGACCGGAGCTGTAAAACCACGACGCAGCCCGGGGCCCCTGCCGTGTGGGCCCAGGCGCCTCACTGCGCTGCGTCTTCCTCTCGTGCGTGCCCGTGCTCTTCCAGGCCGGTGCCAGGGTCGGCAGGAAGACCCTGTGCTCCTGGGGGCCTCCAGAGGAAGTGGGACACCCTCCCCCCCCCCCCCAGCAGGCACCCATCGAAATTCTCTTCCCACTGAAGCAGTTTTCAGAAGATTTGCTGAGCTCACAGCATGACCTTCCCCCTCCTCAGCCGGATAAGGCTCCTGGAAGATTTGAAGGTGCCCCAAGCAGATGGCACAGCGCTGGGCCCCAGACTCCACAGACAGCCCCCAGGGGCCACCCCAGCGTAGGCGTGATCTCCAGGATCCGGGTTTGTCTGCATCCAGGTGTTTACACAAGGTAGCAGGTTCACTTCTTATTTTGGTTTTTTGTTTGTTTGGAAGGGGTGCACACCCAGGCTGCTCGGGGTGTACTCCTGGCTCTGTGCTCACTCCTGGAGGGCTTGGGAGACCATATGGGATTGAACCCAGGTCAGCCCCGTGTAAGGCAAGTGCCCTACCTGTTGTTCTATCGCTCCCGCCCAGGATTCACTTTTTATTTATTTTTTAATTTTTTAATTTATTTATTGAATCACCGTGAGAACAATTACAAAGCTTTCGTGTTTGAATCTCAGCCATACAATGATCAAACACCCATCCCTTCACTGGTGCACATTTTCCATCACCAAAAACCCCAGTATACCCCCCCATCCCACCCCTACCCCTACCTGTGTGGCAAATAATTTCCACATTACTCTCTCTACTTTGATCACATTCAATATTTCTACCCCTAACACTCAGACCTGCGGAAAAGGCAACATTAGACAAATTGTTTTCTATTGCTGGTTATGAATAGCATATGATGTCGCGTGGCCACAAGAGCGACCATGCAATCTTGGAATTCTAAAATTTTAATAATTAGGTCTGGAGAGATTTCTACCAAGAACTGCTTGGTTCCAAGATTCATTTGTGTCTCTCTGGGATCGTGGCCGTTACGGAGCTTAATATGTAGCTGGGGGCTGTTCATGGGCTAGGCTGCGTCTCAGGGTCCTGTCAGGGCAGAGGAGGAAAATGACCAGCTCCTCCCCTACCCTGTGAGTCCTGGTGTGTGTCATCACTGCTGGCCCATGCCTGGATTTTCCAATGAATTCTGGAAGATGGCGGCTGCTGGGATCTCCAGGGAACAGGCAGAGGGACGGCATCCACTTCCATCTGGGGTGGCCCGGCAAAGGTGGCCTAATGCAAAGTCCGGAGGCATTTCTGCCAAGAGCTGCTCTGTTCTGAGATTTGTTTGTGTGTCTCTGCCAGGATTCGCTTTTTAACAGACAGGAGAAGTCCCACTTTCCTTCCCTTTGCATCTCGTCTTTCAGTTTCTGTCAAATGAGTTGGCGCCATCTTAACCAGTATCTTTTTTCCCTGTCTTTTTCTCCCCCAGCATAGAAAAAACTACAGCCCTTGGTTGGGGGCGGGGGGGGGGGGGGGGGGATAAGGTGGCTTGCAGTTTCCCTGCAGGGCACTGTGGGGGGGGGTGGGGGGGGACACTGTCATCAGATGTGGTCGCCACTCATTTGTGCTGTGACCCTTTCCTGACTGTGACCAGGGGGTCAGGCCTAAGGGCAGACTTGGAGCTGGGTCCGCAAACACAAAACTCCAAGTGAGACTTGTTTGTCCGTGCAGTGCCAAGTAGCCACGTTCCAGCTTCTACCTGTAAGAAGGAGGAGTCAGGGTGAAAATAAAATCCACCTGGGCTTCTCAGGCACAGTGAGAAGAAAGTGAGTCCTCTGGGTCCTAGTTCAGGGTTGATCCCGTTTCTGCTCTCACACACTGCTCCGAATCTCTCCACCGAGGAGAAAGCCACGTTTGCAAACAAGGAAACCAAGGCCCGGGATAGCAAAAGCACTTGCATTTCCAGGGGCCGTGCCAGACCCCAGCACCGCCCTTCCCGGCACCTGTGACATGTTTTCCTCCATGCCTTGTGCAGGCAGCTGTGGCTACAGGAAAGGCATCTTCACATCCGGCACATTCCTCCTCTGTAAAAAGCTCCAAGTCCGCTCGTCAGGGGCCCTGGCATTTCCCAGCCTCTGCCCAAGTTCAGGTCTTCCTGATGGTCTCAGACTGGCAAGGATCAACGGATGCTGTGCAACGGAATAGCTCTTTGAAAATGCCAGGGAGGTGGTACAGAGGTGAGGTGCACTGACCCGAGAATGATTGGAAAGGACCCCTGGGCCTCCAAGGGCCCTGCATGGGGGACCCTGGAAATAAAATGTCAGCACCATCAAGCATCACTCACATAGTGAATATACGAGTTACATAAGAGATGGAGTTCAGAGGGCTGAAACCCCTGGCACTCACTTCAGGACCCCAAGGAGAAGGTTCTAGGGCAGGAGCCTGGGCTCCTGGAACTGTTCTGCCCATAGGAACCACGTGCGAGGCTGGAGCACCCAAAGCATTAAGGGGGGATTCAGGACTCTTCCCATCTCCTGCCCTGTGGAAGGTTCTGGAATTAGCTTCAGGGGTTTCCCCTGGATCCGTTCTCATCTTCCCAGTGGCATCTGCTTTGAAAACAAGCATGATTCTTTCACGCCACTTATCCAGTGTTGGAATCCGTCCACGTGAGGCATTTTCAAGCTCTAGTCGTGGCTGATGTAACCAAAGGGGAACAGGTGTTCTGTCTGACTTCTGTATCTTCTGCACGTGGTACGCATCTATCTAATTTGTGCTTGCCAAGATGTTCTTTTTTATTTGTTTGGGGCTACACCTGAGTGTTCTTGGGGCTAAACCCCTAGCTCTGTGCTCAGGAATCACTCCGGGTGGTGCTGGGGGTCCACGTGGGCCACATGCAAGGCAAGCTCCCTACCCACTGTGCTATCTCTCTGGCCCCTGAGATATTCTTGTGAGGTGTTAAGATTACCCTGGTGACAGATCTGACGCTCAGGGTAATTTAGGGGGAGGAGTCCCAGCAGGAAGTGGGAGCTCTTATGGGCGCTTTCATTTCTCAGTGTTTCCCATCATCCTGTAGCTTCGTTCTAGAGACCTGGGAGGTGGGAGGGCATCTGCCCATTTCACAAATGAGGTGTCCAAGTTTCAAAGGACTTCTCGCACACCTCCATGGGCAGAGCAGGATGCCACCCCCTCAGAGGGGGTGTAAATTCTGTGTCAGTTCTCTTTAACAACGTTGCATCTGACTTCAGAGAAGACATAAAGTTTATATCGTGCGTGAACTCCTCCAGTTCCCATCAGGTTCGGGTCAGGCGCAGCCTGCGGGGGTCCTTGTGGCAGAGTGGAAGGAACCCTGGGGGCTCTGGAGTTACCTGGACCAGAGGCCGACTCCACCACTCACTTCCAGCTCCTTTATTTCCGGAAAAATCAGATTATGATTATCAGGGGCACAGAGGGTCACGACATCGTCCCACAGAACTGCTTTGGCCAAGGTGCGATTGTCCTCTTAAGACAGGCTTACTGAAAAATCCTTCTTAATCACTGACCTCTGAGTGAGGGTATACCCCATGCAGGTCACTTGCCTCATTGATTTCTAAGCAGTGCCCCCTCTGAGAAGGGTGGCATCCCACTGTGCCAGTCGAGGTGTCCAAGAAGCCCTCTGAGCCTTGGACACCTCATTTGTGAAATGAGTAGATGCCCCCAGGTCCCTGGAGTTTGCACCAAGAGTCGGTCAGAAAATTGATGCCTGGCCATGGTAGGTGCCATATAAACGGAAGTCATTATCCAGGGCTCTGTGTGTGCCGTCAGGACGGGTGCATTTCCTGTCCCAACAAGCCAAGGGGCGCCTCAGGCTGACCCTGCCCACTATTCTAGCCTCCTTTGGAATTTTTTTAGCGAGTGAAGTTTTTGTACTGATCTTAGAGTCGGGGGCCCTTTTAATGGAACCCAGCCACATGGGACGGGGGGGGGGGGGGGGGGGAGAGTGGGGATGCGGAGGGGGAGGGGCACGCGTGCTTCTTTTCATAAACCCCTTGGCCAGTGGTCAGGCCCGTGGCGGGGGCTCAGAGAGCCCCAGCATGATTGAAGAGCCGTGCCCTTGGCCTAGTCGGACCCCACTTGGAATCCGGGCACATGTGGCTTTGTTTAACGCTGTGCTCGGCCCGTCCGAGTCTGTGACCATCGGGCATTTGTTGTTGATAGGCGAGGTCACCCCAGCAAGAGGTGTGTGTCAACCAAATTAAACTACCTCTTAATGACCTACAGTAATTGATTCGGAAGGGCCCATAAGCCGGCCCCTGCAAGGAGTAAAAGGCAGAAACCAGGCATTTTCCTCAGGAATTTCTGCATGTTGCTGTTTTGTTTATTTTTGCTTTGCTTTTGTTTGGGGGAAGTGTGAATGAGCCATGGACTTGGGAGGCAGGCTTCGAGCCTGAGCTGGGACCACAGCATGGTCTTCAGCCTCTGTGATTTGGGCAAGTGTGACTCTATGTGTGTGCGTGTGTGTGTGTGTGTGTGTGTGTGTGTGTGTGCACGCACGTGTGTGCGCACATGCATGCCTGCCTTCAGATCTGCAAAATGGGACACCTACTGTAAAGTGATAGAAATAATATGGCTATGGCTCCGTGTACCTTAGTAGATCCTCACTCAGGGGTAGATATTAATAAAATATTTCCGAAGCAAACAGTTTAGGGAATAATTTTGTACCAAGCAGCCATCCTCCGGCATGGTGATCAAACCCTTTTCCCCCCCTACGAAGCTGATTTCTCTTAAATTGTTCTCAGTCCTAAACTTAAACATCCATAGAGAAAAATGTGACTACAATTGGAATCTATAAGCCTCTCTTCACATATTGTTTGAATCTCAGCTGATTTCACAGTGAATTTAAAGTTGAATATTTAAGATATATACCACTTAGCCTACAAAAGGAGCGGGTTGTTGTTATTGCTTTTTTTTTTTTTCTTTTCTTTTGCCCAACGGATTCAGACATGAGCAGCCTAAGCAGGGCTTTCTGCAGGTAAGATTGAAGCCATTGAATTCTGATTGGAAACAAAGGCATTAGCCCAGGGGTTTTCCTTCCAGTGGTCAGCATTGGGTGGAAGTTTAGTTTCTGTGGGTGGAAGTATCCTGCATCCCGTGCTGTAGCTTATGTGTCCTGCCTTGATCCCTTTTCTGAGATATATGACAAAGCTAAGCCCTCCAGGCTGGGGCTGCTACCATTCCCAGACACTTCTCCAGCCAAAGGAACCAGGAGCCAGTTGTTTGGTAAAGATCCAGTGGTTAAAAAATAAATTCGCATCCTGCCTCTCGTGGAAAACATTTTGTATTGTCCGAATGGGTTAAATTATGAAGCTTGATAAGTACATATGCACATTACCCATCCTTAGCTTTAGAAAGAGGGAAAAAAAAAGGAAGGAAAAGATAGCTATGATTTTGGAAGGCATCCCAATTTTTAAAAATAAGAGAATTTGGACATTTTGGCATATGGGGTTTTTTAAATGAAATTTCATGGAACTGAAAACAGTCAATTTTAGGTTTCCAAAAATTGTTTTGATTTTCATTGGTATAAATGTGCTGCACATGGTTTTAGGGAAGTTTTGAGATATGCATTTGGGACTTGGGCGGGGGTAGAGGGGAGACTGATTCCCCCCACCCTTGGTTTTTTGGTTTTTTTTTGAGATTTGTGATTTATTTTTAAAAGGTGATTTCCCCCCACCCTTCCAACTACAAAATATAAATCCCCCTACCAGAGTTCCATTTCTAGGCCAGATTTTGACAATGACACCAGTGAGTATCACCAAACCGCGGGCCTGCAGCAGCATCTCCTCTCCCGCCTTCGACCTGGACAGGGTGGCCCATCCAGGCCTGCAGCAGCAGCTGCTGGTGATAAGCACCGGGTGCGTCACCTGTGCAGGGTCAAGCTTATTGCACATCAAGGTCCAGGCTGAGTCGGAAGAGAAGCCAGCTGCCCAGGAGGGGACCCCAGGCCACCTGCTGGGTGAGGATCAAAGGGTGGAGAGGTCCAAGGGCACAGCTCCCTTAACCATATCTGTCTGTGCAATAACCATTTCAGATTGTAAATCTTGGCGATTTCATTAAGTCGTCCTGGCTGCTACTGGGGCATTGAAATAATAAAATTTTATATCTGTCGCCTTTCCTGCCTCCGGCAACCAGGCTGGGCCCTTCTCTGCAAAGTGGGGCGTCTTTATGGAAACCCTTCCTGGAATGATCAGAGCAGCCTTAATGACGTGTCAAATTGGGAAGTGGGGGTTCACTGGACTCATCCTTTTAGGATAATTTTTTTAACACACTTTTTTTTGGGGGGGGGGTCACACCTGGCGATGCACAGGGGTTGCTCCTGACTCTGCACTCAGGAATTGCTCCTGGTGGTGCTTGGGGGACCATATGGGATGCTGGGTGTCGAACGTAGGTTGGCCTTGTGCAAGGCAAACACCCTACCTGCTGTACTATAGCTCCTTTTTAAAACACTCTTGAAGAGAAAGAAATTACCGCGGGGCTGGAGAGAGAGTACAGTGAGAAGGGCACTTGCCTTGCACATGACCGGCACGGGTTCGATCCCCGGCATCCCATGTAGTCCCTACAACATCACCCCGGAGTGATTTCTGAGCACATAGCCAGGAGTGTCCCCTGAGCATCGCTGGGTGTGCTCCCCCTACAGCCCCCACCCCCCCCACACACACACACTCGCAGCGCCTTTGGGATAGGTGTCACACATCTCCTGTGAAAAGCCGGTCACCACAAAATTCTCTGTTGCTAAATAGGTGAAGACCTCCTCTCACAGCCGGAAACAACCGTGCCCCTGGGGCAGCCGCTCACCCATTCGGCAGCCCCCACTCCGACAACCCGGGCCCCCTCCCCAAGCCGCACAGATATTACTTCCCACTTGGCAGCCTCCGGGGAGTTTTTAAAGACATGCCTCAGGAATATGATTTCCCAAATATTTTTCCTAGATCTTAAAGTTGTTATGGGCCTTTCGGGTGCCTGGGCAAGACAAATCACAGCTAAGGGCCGCCCCTTTACTGCCCATCTGGTTAAGACCCCCTGTAGTTTGTTTGAAAAGTTAAGAGATTTTCACAGTGAAGGTGCCATTTCTGAAATTTAAAGTGTTCCTTTTCACCGGGAGATAAGTTCACTCTGATTAAGTCTGTAATTCTCACTAAGCCATGTTTATGGGGGCCATAAACAATGTTTCAGTGTGCTTGTTAAATTGGGTTTCCAACCTCTCCACTCTTTAAAAATTGACATTTCAAATAAAAGGCAGGTGGAGATGGGAGTCTAGTTTGCGTGCTAGTGATGAATGAATGATGGCCGGTGGCAGCTGTGGGGGGAGAAGGAGACCCTGTTTTATGGGAGGGTGACCACCACCACCGCCCCCCCCCAGACCATTTTGGGACAGGGGAACCGGCCCCCGTGAACGTCGGAGATTCAAGTGCCATCATTCCAAATTGGATCTCGCTCTTTTTGAAATACTGCCAGGCGAGTTCCGTGCTGGATCACATTTTCACAAGCTGCCGTTCCAGCTGCGGCAGCCCTGCCTCTCACAGATGGGGGGTTGCGGCACGAAGCGGCTGGGTGACTTCTCCGGCGTCGTCCAGCTGATAACGAGCAGGACCAGAATTCAGACCCACTTACGTCATTGTGTGAAATGTTTTACTGGGCGCAAAAGAAAAATACGTTGCTGGTCCTGGTGTCTGCCCTGGAGGGCTCCCAAACTTATTTGGCCAACGGGCCCTTTTTTAAAAAGAGGATGAAACACACGCACACGCGCACGACCCCCCTGCCCGAAACCGACCTTTCTTCAGGGAGCATACAGGAAGCACCCCACAGTTGTACCTAAAGGCTCCTCCTACCCCTCTGGGTTGTTCCAGTGACCCTCGGGGATGGTATCTCCCACTTCAGGGAAGGCTAGTCTTCCTGCTGTCACACAGCTCTCTCTGCCAGCCCATCACCAGGGGCTGCTTTCAGCGCCCACTGAGCCAGGAGGGTACAAGGAGTTGCCCCAAGAGGCGAGGGAGCGGGGGGTCCAACCTCGCACGGGGGCAGACCCAAGGCCGAATTGTGTACCTCAGCGCTCCTGTTCTCTGTCTTGCAAAATGGGACTAAAGGATGTCTAATTCTGGGAGATTGCTTTGAGTGAGGAAAGCGCGGTTTTTGTTTTGTTTTGTTTTTTTACATATAGCCCTTGAAAACCCAACAGTGCTTTATGGCACAAGGGTGTTACTGCATTTCTACGCACACGGGAGCCTCAAGGACTTGAGGGGAGATGCAGGGTTTCCCTGCCTGGACAATGAAAGGAAGGGAAATGTGAGCTGGTGAGGGGCATCTCTGTGCAGTTGGCACAAGGCCACCGACCCATCCCCTGCAGAGCCAGCTTGTACCCTCTCCCCTCCGGGCTTTGTCCCCCTTTTTCGGCCTCTCCTCACCCTTAAGGGGACTAAGGGCTGGGAGACCCCCAGACTGGAGGGTAGGGAAGCTGGTGGAACTGAGTTCTGGGGCGACGGGGGAGATGGGGATGGTGCCAACTCCTGAGGCTGATGCCAACCCCCTTTCCTTGCAGTGGACGCTGCCCACACCTCTGTGCCTTTGTTCTTACCATCTCCCCCAGTTCTCTGGGTCTGCACCCCCCTCGAGTCAGCCCAGAGCCCCCCGTGCTCAGAGATGGTGTTTTCGCCACCTCTCTGCCCTCCGCCTGGCATCAGGTGGGCCTGGTTGTGTGAGGGGCGCACGGCAGCTGGGCAGCACGCGGGAGGGAGCCCGCTGGGTGGAGATCCTGGACTCGTTAGCGAGAGTCCCCACTTATTACCTGGGGAGGCCCGGGCCTGGCCTGACCCGGGAGGTGCTCACCCCGCTTCCCTCCCCTGCCAGGCTTCTGTTTCTGTTTAAAGCAGGCTGGGAAACTCCAGCCGTGTGCTCGGGGCTCCTCTGAACTGTCAGGCGCCGATTTTTTAATTTTGTGGAGCAGGAAGGGGCCCCATCAATGACTTCTGACTCCCGGAGGAAAACCACAACGTTTATCAACTGCCTGGCAGCTCCGTGACCTCCGGGGCCAAGGGACGGGAAGGAAAATGTCACTCTTCTCTCTGAGGTTCCAGGAGGGAGGGAAAGAATCCGGAATCCCTCAATAGTCACCTCTCGGCCTCCCTTCCTTCCCCATTTCCCTCTTGTTTCTCTCCCTTCTCCTCCTCTTCCTCCTCCACTTCTTCTTCCTCCTCCTCCTTGGAGGTCACGGGCACCATGCGGCTCTTTGTTACATGCTCATATGCACATGCATCTGGGCACCTTTCATCCACCCTCCCCCCCAATGTGAATCCCATGTCAGTCCTTGCTCTGACAAGTTCCAGTGATGAGGACCTGAGCCAAGGACCTCACCTTCATTTCTTCACCTCGCAATTGGGCCCGTGTTTCATGGGAACCTCCGGCCCCTGGCACATAGAGTGGCCTCAGAGCCCCCGGGAAGCCACGTGAAGGGTAGGAACCTCCAGCACATGCTGGACAAACATCTGCTAAAATGCAGCTGCTTGAGGTGTTTGCGGACACCATGGGCAGCACATGGCCTAGGTGTTCAACCAGGTTCAAGGCCGCTCACTGACGGGGAACAAGTCCTCTGACCTTGCTGACCTTCAGTCTCCTTGTCTGTCCGCCAGGCTCTTGTGGGCGTCATGTAAAACACTGGGTGGGCATAGAGCCGGCCACCAGCGCAGGGCTTGTCACAGACAAGCGTGTCACAGGCCAGGGCTCCGTCCGCCTCAGAGGGGCTGCGCAACCCCTGAGGTAGCATTTTGGATCAGGTTGACAGGAGACGGCTACTGAGATGTCCCAGTTGGGTTTCATGTTTTCATCATCTACCTTTCAAAGTTAAAATGAAAAAACTTGAAGTGGAAACAGGTTGGAGAGACAGGACCCGAGTTTTCAATCTCTGTCACCCCAAATGGTTCCTCTGAGCCCTGTGAGAAGTCAGGAGCAGGCCCTGAGCACTGCCGGGTGTAGCGTGCGCGCGTGCGCGCGCACACACACACACACACACATACGTGTGGATCAGTGTGTATCCTGTCTAGGTTGACTCCACTCTCAATTTTCTTTCTCAGTAGAGTTCCTGCTCTGTCACTTTTCTCTGTAAACACTGGCACTGCCCCACGCTAATCATCTCTCAGAAACTGTCCCCAGGACTCCGTGTGTGAATGGGGTGAGGACACAGTCCGCCCTGCCACTCGATCGTCCACCCTCTGCTGTGCATTTCTCCTCTGCCATGGGCCTGGGCCGGGCTCGGGCGGAGCAGGGAGGTGGGCGTCGCCAGCCTAGGTTGACAAGGGAAGCGGCAGCACATCTGGACAAAGAACTCGCTAGTGGCAGTGGTCGTGGAGATGACGCGGAGGGCGGTGTGCTCAGGAGGCCCCTCAGAGAGCCACTACCAGAACAGAGCCTATAGGGAATGTTCTGGAACTGCACTGACTCACACGCGTACATGCGTGGACAGTTGTCCTGCTTGTCCTCCGGACGGCTCCGTGAGGAGACTGCCATCGTGCTCCCTCTCGGGGAGGGTGAAACCATGGAGGGTTCAGGAGGGCCACAGAGGGGCGGAAAGCCCAGAGGTGTGGCTGCTTGCGGGCCCTGCTCCCCTCTGCCTGGCCGGCCCCACAAACCTCCACTTTTTTTCCCCCTCCCCTGGCCCGAAAGACAGAGTCTGGCTGTGACAAAGCGGAACAGGGAAGACATTGGTGGTTGACAGTATTGATGGGAAGGTGCCGTTTTTGTGTCTTTCTCTGTGTAAGAGATGTCGTTGGGAGAGCCGGTGTGCATGTCAGTGGTTGTGTGTGTGTGTGTGTGTGCGTGTGTGTGCGCCTGTATGCGTGCGCGGTCTATGGAGGCTGGTGGGGGAGGGTCCGCAGAGGAGCTTTGGCATATGCTGTAACTAAAAAGAGAGGGAATGTGTTGGTGGGACCAGCTACCGGGGAGCTGTCTGGGGGCGCGGCGGTACTAGTGAGTGTTTTAATTGGGTAGGGTTTGGGGAGGACTATTTTGACATCTGCTCGTGTCTTTGCTGATTTTCCTTCACTTAGAGTAGGAAACACAAGCTGTGGATGAAATGGCTTTAAAATAATTGGAAGTAAAGATATCTTCTCTCAAAAGCCGCCTTTGAGAGGGACACTTTTGAAGAAGTGGAAAGTAAATTCCACTTCGAGGAATCCGTGCCGAAGCACAGGGCTCTCTGCCTCCGGATCCCGCCGCCGCCTCGTAGAGAAGAATTTCTCACACCCTGGAAAGAGCAGCCCCTCTCCCCACCTCCAACGCCCCCCTAAAAAAGGTGGGGGCTTGGCTGGGTTGGTTTCCGTGTAGTGAAACATTCTGTAGCAATTAGGAACGCTCTTTCCCAAGGCTTTTTAATGAAGGGGAATGTTGCTTAGATTGTAATCAATGAGAAAACCTGGAGCAGGAGAAAATGATCTCGATTGTTTTCTGAGGCGGGGATTGGGTGGGAAGGAAGCCCGGGTGAGGGTAGCCGAGTCTTTCTCCTCTCGCCTTTTCTGTCTGCCACGCTTCCACGGGAGGCGGGTGCGGACCGTGCCACCACGCCAAAGGCAAGCGTGGTTTTGGGGAGAGGGGCAGGCCCCACGTCGAGCAGTGCAGCCCAGAGATCTTCAGAAGGAGCCTGCTGGCTTCCTGGGGTCACCCGTGGGGCCCACCAGCTGGTGTCTTGGGGTGTTCATTGGGCCTCCCTGAACCTCATTTCCTCCTCCCTGGAGAGGAGAATATGTCCCTGAGGGTGACGCGTGCTGTGACAAGCAGCTTTGTTGGCCCCCAGCCCCAGTTGGGTTTTCTGTCCATTAGGGGCTTTGGTTTGGTTTCTTAGTGGCAGGGACGGGAGAGAGGAGAGAGCTCAGACCATACCTGGCAGTGCTCGGGGCTCACTCCCGACTCTGTGCTCAGGCATCACTCTTGGTGATGTTTGGGGGATCATACTGGGGTCAGCCCCGTGCAAGGCAAGCCCCTTCTTTCCCATACGCTCTCAGCTGCCCTGGTTCAGGGGGTTGTTCTTTAGCCTGCCTTTGTCCCCCTTGTCTCCCAAGCCTTTTGGAGAGCTGGCAGTGTCCGGCCAAACTGGCCTCCGGCCTTCCCTTGGGAACGCCGAGGTCCACGCAGCCCTTGAGCCACCCAGCCCCTCTGGAGCGGCGCATTGTCCTGGAAGAGGAAACTGGGCAGCCAGGCTCCTGGCCGGGGCCTGTTCCGGGGGCCTGCTGGTCACTAAGGGGACCCTGGCGGGCCTCGGCAAGAGAAAGAGCCAGGTCCCCCCCACCCCCGCCCCTTCTTCAGCCTGCTGCCATTGTTGCGAAAGTAAACACTCCACACAGCTTAAGCAGCAAGCCCTCCAGCCAGGAGTGGGGAGAAATCAAAAGCCTGTTTCAGCCCAGCTTGGAGAGCTGGGGGCGGCTCCGGGCCTGGGCCCCCCTGAGAACACAGAAACCTCAACCCGTATTGCAGTCCAGTCCAGAAGCAACAGCCAGCGCCTTGGGCTAGCTCCCCGCTCCCGTGCGCTGTGGCCTACTGCAGTCATGCCCACCCGTGGCCAAGCCCTACTGCGGCTGTGCCATCCCATGGCCATGACCTCCTGGGGCCGTGCCCTCCCGTGGCCATACCCTCCAGAGGCTGTCCTCCTGCGGCTATGCCTTCCCGTGGCCATGTTCTACTGAGGTCGTGCCCTCCTGTGTCCGTGCCTTACTGCGGCTGTGCCCTCCAGTGGCCATGACCTCCTGGGGCTGTGCCCTCCCGTGGCCATGCTCTCCAATGGCTATGCTCTTCTGTTGCCGTGCCTTCCCATGGCCATGCCCTTCTCCGGCCATGCCCTCCTGTGGCCATGACCACGTGGGGCCGTGCCCTCCCATGGCCATGACCTCCTGGGGCCTTCCTTCCCGTGGCCATGTTCTACTGAGGCTGTGCCCTCCTGTGGCTGTGCCCTCCTGTGGCTGTGCCCTACTGCGACCATGCCCTCCAGTGGTCGTGCCCTCTGGTGGTTGTGCCCTACGGCAGCTGTGCCTTCCCCTGGCCATGCTCTACTGAAGCATCGGCCCTCCCATAACTGTGTCCACCCATGACTGTGCCCCCTGTGGCCATCCCATAGCCGTGCCGTCTGCCTCCTTCTGTTTGAACTATTTGGAAAGCGGGAAGAGATGAATGAGTGATTGTGGGGTACCACTACCCTCGTCTCCTCAAGTGCTGAGGTCCCTGGCTGAGTTACAGAGCTGCTTGTTGCCCCTGAGATTTGGTGTTGGGGTGCCTGTGCCTTTGAAGTGAGAACCCAGCAGTTAGCAGAGTGGGGTGTGGGGGGATTCTGCCCCCTTTCTAGACAAGTCACTATGGTAGCTTCTGTGTGGCCCAGAAACCAGCTATGCTGCCCACCCCTCACCACCACACCAAGGAGTCGAGGAGTGGGTAAGGAGGGGGGGCACCTCCCAATCGCATCTCGATGAGGGAGCGCCTGGGCCTCTCTTGCCTGTCTCTGCAATCGGAAGGGGGAGCTCTCACCAGCTGACCTACTGGAGAGGCGCAAGTGCCCCTATGACTTGGGGGGCACACCAAGCAGAATGGAGTGGGAGGGGTGGAGGTTGCCTTCGGAACTTCTCCCAGAGTATGGCTCACGATTTAACTTGAATTTTTTTTTGGGGGGGAGGTGTTTGTTTTTGCCAGAGGCAATGCTCAGGGGTTACTGCTGGCTCTGCCCTCAGGAATTACTCTGAGTGGAATGGTCATGTTTCGTGTCGTACTAGCCGCACTGCTGTCCAGCCTGCAGATGAGGCCTGTTTGTTCCCGTGCGTGTCGGAGGAGAGGGTGCGCCTTTTTGCAGCCCTGGCCCCATAGCTAACAATCAGGA
This sequence comes from Sorex fumeus, assembly GCF_029834395.1. Classification (NCBI taxonomy): domain Eukaryota; kingdom Metazoa; phylum Chordata; class Mammalia; order Eulipotyphla; family Soricidae; genus Sorex; species Sorex fumeus. The sequence goes on from NW_026606186.1 coordinate 6,759,410, forward strand.
ATGGCTGGAGCTCCATGGTGCCCCCGCCCCCCACTACACACACACACGCGCACACACACACACACACACACACACACACACACACGGAGAAGTCACTAGCTAGAGGCTTCTGGTCTCCTGTCCCAGTGGGTGGACGGGCCCCCAGCAGTCACTTTGCAGCCCTCAGAGGCTCCTTCCCTGCTGCGGGGACGCTGAAACTTTTGCCTGGGTATGGCCCCCAGAGCGATAGCACAGCGGGTAGGGCATTTGCCTTGCACGCGGCCAACCCAGGTTCGATTCCTCTACCCCTCTTGGAGAGCCTGGCAAGTACCGAGAGTATCTCGCCCACACGGCAAAGCCTGGCAAGCTACCCGTGATATATTCCATATGCCAAACACAGTAACAAGTCTCACAATGGAGATGTTACTGGGCCCGCTTGAGCAAATCAATGAACAATGGGAGGACAGTGGACAGGACCGTGGACAGTGGATGGCTCCCCAGAGATGGGAGTCTAACAGCTGCCCACACCAAGGAGCACTGAGCAACTGAGCAAGCACTGGTTACTCTGCAGTGGTGAACCTCAGTGAGCCCCTGAAGGGGTCCACACCCCCATGGGGAAGCAGGTGCCGAGTCTCAGCCTCCCCCTAAGGTGGTTGAGGGCACACAAGCCACCAGTCATGGTGGCAGCTGGTGCTGGGTGGCTCTGCTTCCTTGAGCCTTGGCTCAGATAACCTTGGGGTGTCAAGGAGGCGGGCGTCACAAGGCCTCATTGGAGGCAAGGACGGACGTTGTGATTGCTAGTGACGGCGGGGAGTTCCCAGGGCCTGTGTCCACGGCACTGGCACGCTGAGGTGTCAGCCGCTTCCCTCGCCACTGCTGTCAGCGGGGCCCAGGGAGGGTGGGGGCACCCCGACACCATCATCCCAATGGCTCTGAATGGCCAACAGTGACCCCCATACACACACCGAGATGTCCAGGGCCCTGGTGTCACGGCATCTCTCAGGGCCAAGAGCGCCCAGTTTGGACAAGGTACTTGTCTACAGAAGAATGGAATTGAGGGGGCTGGATTGATAGCACAGCAGGGAGGGCGTTTGCGTTGCAGGCGGCCGACCCGGGTTCAATTCCCAGCATCTCATAGGGTTCCCTGAGTACTGCCAGGAGTAATTCCTGAGTGCAGAGCCAGGAGTAACCCCTGAGCATCCCTGGATGTGACCCAAAAAAGCCAAAAAATAAATTAAAATGGGGAATTGAGATAGCAATTCTGAAGTGCTGGCCAGTGAACAGAGCTTGGCTGTGGGAGCCAGGACTGGGCTGGCAGCTCTGAACAGAGGGGAAAGGTGTCCCAGGGGAGACACTTGGCCGCACCCCACCTCGTCCAGGACCTCTGCAGGCTGTGGAGAGCCCCTTCCAGCAGGGACTTGTCTCCCTCCTGTCCCTCTGTCCTTCCTCCCGCCCCAAACACAAACGCAAACATAGGCTCGGGTCCCCGGGGCTGCTCTGCTCAGGGCCCTGGGCTCTGAGCTCCCATCAGCCGGCAACAGGCACCCCACCCCTCACCCCCGACCCTGGGGAAGCCAGAGGGACCCTCCATCCTCCAGCACTGCAATGATTCTCTCCTGGGCTTTGTTTCACTTGCAGAAGGTCCGAACTATGGCCTTGGATGACGTCGTGATCCTGAATGTGGACACCAACACCCTGGAGACTCCCTTCGATGACCTCCAGAGCCTTCCGAACGACGTGGTAGGTACCTGGCCGGGAGAGGGGCTGGCGGGGCAGGCACCGGCTCTAGGTTCCTGTCTTGGCTCCCTCTGGGATCTTGGTCTCGGTGGCACACCTGCTCCTCCCAACTCTTACCCTCGCCACTAGCCCACGAGACGAGATGTGGTCTGTAGGGGTCGGGGTCTCACTTCCCAGAGGGGTCCCCACAGGTGGGCGTGAGGAGGTCATTTCTTCTGCTCCACCCTCTGACTCAGCCATTTCTCCTGGCCCCTGGCAGGCAACGTCCCACCCCACCATCCCCCCATCTCCCTCCTCTGGTCCCAGACAGGCCACAGGCTCGAGTGACCAGCAGGTGACCACACAGGATCACATCTGCACAGCTGGACGAGGATTGGGGGACCTCAAGGGAGAGTCCTCCCTAACTCTGCTCACTGAGCACTGGAGAGGCACTTGAGAGACAGGGAAGAGACTGCAGCAGTAGGGGTGGAGGTTGGCAGGACCAAAGTGCCTGGCAAGGCTAGGCTTTTGCAGACAATCATGTCAGCTCAGGGGACACAGTTAGCATCAAAGAACCTCTCCTTTTGGCCGTAAGTTGAGCTCTTCGGAGCTCAGGAACCTGATGTCTCCAGCCTGGCCCCCAACCTGGCAAAGCTTACCAAAGCCATTGGCTGGGCCTGGAGCTTAGTGGTCGGGCCTGGTCTGGCATGTGTGAGGCCCTGGGCTTGAGCCCCCAGCAATCTCACTCACGGAACACAAGAGCCAAGGGTCCCAAAGTGATAATGCAGTGGGCGGGAAATTTGCTTTCCATGCGGCTGACCCAGGTTCGATCCCTGGCACCTCATATGGTTCCCCCGCCGAGCCCTGCCAGGAGTGATCCCTGAGTGCAGAGCCAGGAGGAAGCCCCGATCCGTGCCCAAAACTCAAACCAAAACAGAACAAAGAGTCAAGGGCAAGGTGGCGTGAGGGTTAGGGGCCTTCCTGCAAGAGCCTGGGAGAGTGAGACTGGGTGGGCGCGGGAGCCGCTGTCCAGGGCATCGAGCTGCAAAGCGGAAGCTCGTCTTCATCTTTCCAAGTGCACGTGCCGGAGTCAGAGCAGTCATCCAGCAGGTAGGGTGCTTGCCTTGCACGCGGCCCACCAGGGTTGGATCTCCAGCACCCCATAGGGTCCCCCCAAGCACTGCCAGGAGTGATTCCAAAGCACAGAGCCAGGCTGAGCCCTGAGCATTGCCTGTTGCAGCCCAAAAACCATAAACAAAAGAGCATGTCCCAGTGGGGGAAAGGGGCATGTGGATTCTGCACATGTCGTGGGGTCACATCACTGTAGTCCCACAGGAGGAGGACTCCCAAATGAGGGACCCAGGGTCGGCACCACTTAGGGACGGCTCCTGGGGATTCCCAAAGGTGGCTTGTCCCAGTCTGCCTCCAGGAAACCAGAGGCTTCCAGAGAGTCCTCTCCTCTTGGTGTCCCTTGCCGGGAAGAGGAGCCCAAGGCCCGTGACAAGGCTTGTGGGGCAGTGGATGAGACAGTGGGTGGTGCTATTCCTGTACCTGCCACTGCCCTTTGCACGTGCTCACAGTTCAGTCCCTGTCTGTTCTTAGTAAAACCTTCAGCAGCACCCGGGGGGGGGGGGGGGGGGAGCGCCCCTCCCTGTCCTGAGTCTTCAGCCTGCACAGGGAGTACCTTCCTGCTGTTGTTGGCTGCTGGCCAGGAGGGGAATGTTCCACAGCACTGGTCTTCCACGTGGGCTCTGGACTTGTTAAAACTTCCAAGCTGGGGCTGGAGCGATAGCACAGCAGGGAGGGTATTTGCCTTGCACATGGCCAACCTGAGTTTGATTCCCAGCATCCCATATGGTCCCCTGAACACTGCCAGGGGACCCAAAAACGAAACCAAAAAAAAAAAAAAAACTTCCAAGCTTGTACTGTGGAGATTCCATGGTTCTGAGGACGCCAGGATTTTCGTGGACATCCTGGAACTGCCCTGATGGCACTGTGTGCGCATCCTGGGATCCAAGGGCTTTGGTGGGGAGACCGTGGCGTGCGTGTGTGTGTGTGTATCTGAAGATATCGACTGGCAGCCTGTCGATGTGTCAGCCGATACACAGGGCCTCTCAGTCACCCAGCTGCCAATGAGGCTTTTGCATGGGGATAGGGGTGAGGGAGTGAGAGATAGTGCAGTGAGAAGACTCTGTCCTTGCACTCCACCAACCCGCTTTGATCTTTGGCATCACTTAATGACCCCAGCACCACCAGGAGTGATCCCTAAGCACAGCCAAGTGTGTCCCCCAACCCTCCCTCCTACAAAGAATGAAGCTCCTGTTAAACGTTTCTGAGATCCACGTCTTCACCATCCTAGCCACCACCAAAGGCAGCGCTTCTCTTCTGCCGCCTGGTTTTCCTTCCAGCCCAGAGTAGGCTCGCTTCCTTTTCTTAAAAAGTTTTATATTTGGGGGTATACTGTTTAGGGGCTTCATCCCAGCTCAGTGCTGCTTAGGGGACACTCTCGTGTGTCTGCAGTGCTGGAAATCAAAGCACACGCCCCAACGCCCTGAGCCGTCTTCCAGCCCCTTCCGAGTGGCCTTCCTAAAGCAAACGTTTAACCTTGGGCCCGTGACTTAAAACCGTTCCATCAATGAGGGTATCATTGGGGGCGGGGGGATGATAATAATAGGGGGCCGGAGTGATAGTATCACTCAAGGTAAGGCACTTGCCTTGAACATAGCTGACCTGGGTTCAATACCCGATATCCCATATGGTCCCCCAAGCACTGCCAGGAGTAATTCCTGAGTGCAGAGCCAGGAGGAACCCCTGAGCATTGCTGGGTGTGACCCCCTCCCCCCCAAAAAAAGATAATAGTAAACCAAAAAAAAGAAGAAAAGAGAAGACCTCAAAACCCCCAAAACTGGGGCTGAAGTGATAGTACAGCAGGTAGGGCATTTGCCTTGCATGCAGCCGACCCGGGTTCAATTCCCAGCATCCCATATGGTCCTCCGAGCACCGGCAGGGATAATTTCTGAATGCAAAGCCAGGAGTGAGCCCTGTGCATTGTTCGGGTGTGACTCAAAAAGGAAAAAAAAAAAAAAAAAAAAAAAAAAACCTTGTAAAAGAAAAACATTCTTCCATTCTTCTCACTGCCTAAGGCTCCGTGGTAGGTTCCTCTTCCTACTCCAGGACTCAGGCCTGTTTAAATGCTGGCTCCTTCCCTCACTGATTTTAAGCTTTGCTTCATTCCTGATGCTTTCAGAGCTGGAGTTTCTGGGAAGGCTGGTGTGAGATTTAAATGTAATGTAAAACATACATTCTAGGAGCGCCCCAGGTGGTCCTCAGTGACACTGGGAAACAGTTGTCAGTCTCCTTCCTGGCGGCCTCTCCTGTCCTTTCTGCCTTGGCCTCGGCTCCCTCCTGCCTTCTGCAGGAGGTGTGTGGAGCTCTCAGGCCTGCTCCCAAGCTGAAATGGTGTTTCGTCATCTCATGCCCTGCATCGAGAATGTCTCTGGCCCTAAATGTCTTAACCCCTTTATCTCTGGCTCATTTTTCAAGACTTACTCTAAACAGAAATGGGCTCGAACAAACCTTCCCAACCTCTTCTAGCAGATTGGGCCGTATCTTTCCCCTGTTCCCCCAGGCCCTTGTACTGCTTGTATAATTCTCCTTATCACGCAGCCGTATATAATTTATTACTCAGTTCTGGCTCTGCCTTTTAATTGTGATTTATTTGAGGGCAGGAATCAAGTTCTGTTCCTCTTTGTTTCCCGGGGATCTCGCCGCCACGGAATAGATAGATGGAAGGATGGAAAGGGACATATGGATTGGGTTATTTTGGGAGATGGCATCCATGCTGGAAATTTTATCGGAAGGAGCCTTTGTTCTGCTTCTAGTCTTGATGGGAAAATCAGAAACGGATTTAGTCTCCTTCCATTAACAAATAGAACTTGGGGCAAATATGAAAATGACTGTTTTCGCATGATCAACCAGCAGGCCGTCAGGACTGAACGCCTGAGCAAAAGGCGAGTAGCTTTTTGCCTCAGGGCATCTTCTGGACCCTGAAACCAGAAGGGGGGTCCCCAACAAAGCACGATGCTCTTCTTGCATTGAGGGCTCAGAGATCAGAGTCTTGAGAGAGAACACGGCGTCGGAGCTGATCTGAGAGATCAGTCAAAACACCCGTCAGACACCCAGGAGGCATGATTTGGTAAGAGTGCAAATTAGTTCTGGAATAGAGACTATTTCAGTGCTACTCTTAACAGAAAAGACGTGCCTTGGGCTGGGGAGATGGCTTAAAGCGCTGGGGCAGCCCAGCTTCAGGTTGGGCCCCCAGACTGGCGTGGTCTGCTGAGCACCAGAAAAAGAGGTGGTGAGGGGGAAGAGAGAGAGAGAGAGAGAGAGAGAGAGAGAGAGAGAGAGAGAGAGAGAGAGAGAGAAAGATTTATGGGACATCAGAGCTACCAGTGTGCTGGTAATGTACTAGGGGGTTGGGTTTGGGTGGTATTTGTTGGATATTTTTGGCAGGGAGTGGATAGGAAAGGCATTGGTTTGGGGACCGTACCCACCATTGCTCAGACACGACTCCTGGCTGTGCTCAGGGGACCATGCAGAGCTGGGGATAAAACATGGGACTCCTGCATATAAAACATGTGAGCTGAGCTGCTGAGCAATATCTCTGGCCCCGTAGGGGGTTTTTTTTTTTTTTTTTTTTTTTTTTTGGCTTTTGAGGTCACACCCGGCAATACTCAGGTATTACTCCTGGCTCTGCACTCAGGATTTACTCTTGGTTACCATCTAGGATGCCAGGGATCAAACTCAAGTGAACCATGTGCAGGGCAAATGTCCAACACGCTGTGCTATTGCTCCAGCCCCATCCTGTAGGTTTTTATCTGGGTGGCAGTATTATAAGCATGAATAGGTGCCAGAGAGATAGTACAGGAGCTAAGGGCTTGCCTTGTATATGACTAATGCCAGTTGGATCCCCAGCACTGGATATGGTCCCACAAGTAGCATAAGGAGTCATCACGGAACACCTCTGGATATGACCCCAAAATCCAAAAAACAAGCAAGAAAAAACCCTAACAATTAAGTTGTATATAAATGATACTTGTGTTAAATTTAATTTAAAAGTTATTTTTTTTACTTTTTTAAAAAAAAGATTACCATCATCAACCTGATATACAGTTTACTGCTCCTTTAAATAAACTTCAACCCTCTTTAGAAGAGGACAACAAAATCCAACTCTGAACAATTTGTTGAGAATCAGGAGACAGTAACTCATAACTCAGGGGATAAAATCTATAGCACAGCGGTAGGGCGTTCGCCTTACAAGCGGCCAACATGGCCGACCCGAGTTCGATTCCTCGGCCCCTCTCGGAGAGGCCGGCAAGCTACCGAGAGTATTCGATATGCCAAACACAGTAACAACAAAGTCTCCAATGGAGACGTTACTGGGCCCGCTCGAGCAAATCGACGATCAACGGGAGGGCCTTTACCTTTACCTTTACCTTATAGCAACAAACTCGGAAATGGCCAGTGTGAAGAATAGAAGATAAGTACCTTCCAATAGCTTCTAGAGAGATTATTAAAATGGACATGAATTTGAAGAAGACCTGAACTGCAGGAGGAGAGAAGTGGAAGCTGTGGACATCTGTGGATATGTGAAAGGTAACGTCTAGGGGTGGGGGAATAAAGTACCTGGAATGAAAAAAGCATTGATGACCTTCAGATGGATTGAGACACCAGCACATCAGAGATTAGTGAACTTTGGAAACACAGCAACAGAAGACATCCCCAGTGAAGCGCGTAGGCAGGAAGAAGACTCCCCAAAGGTAACTGAGCCTATGGACTCAGGACACGAATTCGAGGGGCAGCCAAATGAGATAATGGAAGTCCTGGGAGGCGAAACGGTGGAAGGCCTACCTTTCCATGAAATTATCATCTATCAATTTGGATGAAAGTTATAACCTCTGAGTTCCAGATAGCTTCATGATCCTCAGGCAGCACAGGCACATAGGAAATCACACCAAGTCACCTCAGGACAATTACTCAAGGCTGGTGATTTAGAAAGAAGATATAAGAATTGTAGGCAAATGGTGCATCTTTGAAATGAAACAGCAGAAGACTTTCTGAAGGAGCTATGGAAGCCAGAAGATATTGGAATGGCATTATTCAAGTCACCAGGCAACATTTTGGCCAACTAGAACTCTAGAGCCAATTAAGTATCCTTCAAAGCTAAAAGGCAAAAATTAAGACTTTATAGACAAACAAGTGAGAGAAAGTGTTGACAGAAGACCTACAGTGCAAGAAATAGTAAAGGAAGTCCTTCAGACTGAAGAGAAATGACACCATAGAGAAACCAGGGCAGCAAGGAAGTGAAGAACAGAGAAGTAATAAATCTGGGAGTAAATATAAAGGCCCTCCCATTGATCGTCAATTTGCTCGAGTGGGCCCAGTAACGTCTCCATTGGAGACTTTGTTGTTACTGTGTTTGGCAAATCGAATACTCTCGGTAGCTTGCCGGGCTCTCCGAGAGGGGCGGAGGAATCGAACTCGGGTCGGCCATGTTGGCCGCTTGCAAGGTAAACGCCCTACCCGCTGTGCTATCGCTCCAGCCCGGGAGTAAATATAAGAGACTTTTTTTTCCCCGCTCTTGAGCATCTATTTAAAGCATTTGAGGATTTAACATGAAACTGTCCCCAATAAGTTTATTGTTTGATATACCTAGATGTGAAATGCAGGAAAGATGCATCAGAGCGAGGCAATGGAATTTCTTCCAACTATGTGTGAACTGGTGTGATAGTATTTGAAGGTAGACTATTACACTAGAGGTGTGTATGGCATACCTTAAAGGAACTGCAAAGGGAGAAGTAAGAGATGTATAGCTAGCTACTAAACCAGTAATGAAAACCCCCAAGATTTGGGGGAGGGGAGTGTGAGTGAGAGCGGGATTAAGGAACCAGATACAAATGAAACAAGTAGAGTTAGCAAGAGAATGGGTTTACCGAACTCTGTTAGTTATTACATTTTAAATTGCCAGGGTCTACATATTCCAATTTAAGAAAATTGTGGAAGCACACCTATTTTTGGAAAAGCAAGACCTCATTATATGCTGTCTTGGGATTTGGGGAGTCCATTGGATGAAAATAAATGAATGAAAAAGTTCTACCATGCTAACTCAAATCAAAGGATTTGGTGGAGGAGAAGAGACCAATATTTGTTCTAGATGCATACCATAGGGACTAGAGTACAGCAGGTAAGGCACTTAGATTCCATCCCCCACATGCAGATCAACCCCCAGAGCACCTCCAGGAGTGATTTCTGAGCACAGAGACAGGAGTAAGTCCTGAGCACTGCCAGATGTCACCAAAATACCGAGAACACAGGGGCCAGAACAATAGTACAGCAGATAGGGCATTTGCCTTGTTCAATCCCAGCATCTCATAGGGTCCCCTGAGCACCACCAGGAGTAATTCCTGAGTGCAGAGCCAGGAGTAACCTGTGAGCATTTCCAGGTGTGGCCCAAAAACAAAAACATAAAATAAAACCTTTGAAGACATTTATAAAATAGCTACCTACATCCATCTCTTTGCAGATGCCCGCTCTCCAGGAGCCTAGTGTCCCCAGCTCATGCCCTTGAGACTTGTGCATCTAACGAGTCACTGCTGAAAACTGAGGTGGGGGAGGGACCTCCGTGGATAAACGGTGGCCGTCACCTTCACCCAGTAGTCTTGGGTCACGTCACAGTGGTGCCGCATGACCGTCATGTCTGCCCCACTGGAGGCGAGGAGGAAGACCGTCACCCCTGTGCTCTGCTTTCCCAGAAAACCCCTTAGAGCATGACAGAAACCTCCGCTAAACCCCAAGTCAGAGACAGACTCTGAGATGCCTGCCAGGGCCTCTCATAGCTGCCAGGCTCAAAGAACACAGGAAAGATGTAGGCAGCGGCCCGGGGTGGGGAGTGGAGAGTGAAGGAGACGCAGGAACTGCACGTAAGCCCAGTCACAGGTGTGGGACTTGGGAAGAGGAAGGGATGCAGAAGGGTAAAGATGTGAGCTCACATGGACGGGAGGACTAACATGCCATGGCTCGACGTATCTTCGTGTTGACCAGGGTGAGGTGTTTGTGGAATGTCAGATAGCATTAGGAGGGGCTGGAGCGATAGCACAGCGGGTAGGGCGTTTGCCTTGCACGTGGCCGACCTGGGTTCAATTCCCAGCATCACATACACTCCCCCAGCACCGCCAGGAGTAATTCCTGAGAGCATGAGCCAGGAGTAACACCTGTACATCGCCAGGTGTGACCCAAAAAGCAAAACAAAAAAAGATAGCGTTAGGAGAGGAGATCAGGGCCAGAGAGATAGTATGGCAGGGAGGGTGATCACCTTGCACATGGCTCACCCGGGATTCTATCCCCGGCAACCCCTGTTTTCCCTGATACTACCAAGACTGATCCCTGAGCACTGTCAGGTGTGGCCTCCTTTTAAAAAAGAAAAAGATATTATTAGGAGAAACTGAACTTGGATGAGGAGCAAATAGGCATTCTCTGTACTATCTTGGCAACTTGTCTGTAAACTTAAAAATAGTCCAATAAAAAAAAAGGTGGTATGGGGGGGGGGGGCGAAGAGATAGTCCAGAAGTTCAGACATTTGCTTTGCAACTCAATAATGGTTGAGTCCCAGCACCACATATGGTCCCCCAAGTCCCACCGGGTGTGGTTCCCCACCCCAAGAATCATAATTTTAAAAGAGGGAAATGGGCAAGTTTTATAAACAACTTTGCGCTTGTAATTTTAACAAATTAAAGGAAGAAATTCCTTGAATTCCACAATTGCAAAGTGATTCAAGAAGAAAAATAGAACATTTTCATAAATGAAACCTGAATTTAGTTGAGGCAGAGAGGGAGCACACTGCCAACCAGGTTAGGTCTCCAGCACCCCTTTGGGGTCCTCAGGGCCACCAGGACTTAGCTCTGAGCACTGCCAGGTATGGCCCAAGCCTCCCCCCCCACAAAAAAAAAGTAAGAAAGAATGATGAAAACTTGCCTTTATTCAGTAGTAAGTCAGTACACAAAACTCAAATATATCTCTGTACACTAGAAATGAGCAATTGAAAATGAAATTTTTGAAAGTACCATTTAAAATAGCACACACAAAACACAAACTACTTCAGAATAAATTTAACAAAATATGTGCAGGGTTTGATGCTAAAACTTACGAAACAGAGAATTCAGAGAAAACAATTTTAAAGACCTAAGCAAATGGAAAGATATTCCATGTTTTGGATTGGAAGACTCAATATTTTTAAGATGTTAATTTCCCCTAAATTGATCTATAGATTCAACTTAATCCCAACCCAAATTCCAGATGGCTTTAAAAAATTGGTGCACTGATTCTAAAATATATATGAATATGCGAAAGATCTAGAATAGCCAAAACAATGTTGAAAAAGAACATAATTGTAGGACTTTTATTCCCTTCTTTACTATCATGTTACAGGAAATGTAGATCAACAATATCCATAGACACACATTTCAGTAGAATAGAGTAGCTTAAAATTAGACCCCGACATAAATGGCCAGTTGGTATTTGATTGGTTTGGGGGTCACACCCAGCTGTGCTCAGGACTTTCTCCTGGCTCTGCACTCAGGGTCACTGGTGGGGCTATTAAATGCAGTGCTGGGAATTAGGCTCAAGTCAACTGATGCAAGGGAAGTGTTTTACCCACTGTACCATCTCTCTAGCCCTTTGTTGAGTTTGAACAAATATTCCAAAATAATTAGGGATTTTTTCCCCCTTCTATGAAAGCTACTAGAATAACTGGATGGTCATATGGGAAAGAAATGGTTGTTATGCCTGATGCAAGTATTAGTTGAAAATAAATTATAGACCTATAGACAGAAGAAAAGCTTAAGAAATCTTTGGGAGATCTTGGCGTCAAACACATTAAACTACTAATCAGGTATAAGCAAAAAAGATGAAATCATGCATTTTTGCTACAACATGGATGAAACTAGAGCATGGAGTCCGTTTATTCAGTGCTCCCAGACAGGCAAAGCTAGCGCACGAAGTCAGTACACACGGTCAGTCGGGAGTTGGGTGGGGAGGAACAGTCAGCCGTGAAGGGCTTCGCACTGGGAGGGGATGGTGGATTGACTGTCTCTGCTTTGGTTTGGTTTGGGGTCCACACCCAGCGATGCTCAGGGGTTACTCCTGGTTCTATGCTCAGGAATCACTCCTGGCAGGGCTCAAGGGACCGTAATGGGATGCCAGGAATCAAACCTGAGTCTACTGTGTGCCAGGCAAGTGCTCTTCTTGCTGTACTATGCCCTGATCCCAAGTTGTGTCTTGGCTGTGGTGATGGTACACGTCACGTGCTCTGTGCCACCTTGAGAATTCTTCATGAACAAAATTAAACTGTGTAAATCAGACCTGAGCAAATGTGACTTTAGGGTCCCCCCCCCCAAAAAAAACCCCTGACATTGCCAAATGTGAACAAAGAGGTAGGACATCTTACCCAGAACTCACTGTACCCCCGCCTTGGAAAATAGATTGACAGCTCCCCATGTAATTATACCCACCATGAAATCCCAGTCGGCCACTGCTGGGTATTTATCCAAGAGAAATGAAAATAGACATCCCAAAGCAGGTTTGTACATAAATGTTTACAGCACCTTTATTCTAAGAAACAATGTCTGGTGACGGTCTCAATGTCCATTAGCTGGGAAATGGTGGTGTGTGTGTGTGGTGGGGGCAGGGGGCTGTCATATACATTATCCCTTATTTTTCCGTTCCCGAGTCAGTATTCCATTGTAAAATATTTGTGATATACCAAACAATATGGATGAATCTTAAATATATTACACTGAGCCAGGAAGTCAGACACGAGAGACTCTACCTTCTGAACTCACTTATATAAAATTCTAGAAGAAAGCAAGCTGGTCCGTAGCAGATGAAAGGAGTTCAGTGGATGCCGTGGGCTGGATTGGAGAAGGCAGAAACTCACTACAAAGGGTTCCCCCCCACCAAAAAAAATATGCTGTCTCTTGATTGTGGTGGTTATTGCAGACATTCGTTTGTGAAAAGTCGCCAAACTGTCCTTGTTCAAATGTATGCATTCTCTTAGTTATCAGGGAAGACTTAATGAAGTTAACGTTTCTAAAAAAGAAACCTTGGGAACTGATTTTCAAAGGAGATTCTAATATTGACTAGCTTTCAGAAGCGCTCTGCTCATGCTCCCATGATTTATGAGGAAAGGAGTAACTTTGGAGGGAAGGTAGCTTTCTACCAGCTACCCAGATAATTGACTCGGAAACTTAGGAACCTTATTCCAGTTTGCTTTTTTCTGCCTTTAAAAAAAAATAATAATAAAAGCAAAAGGGGAGGTTATCAAGGTTAATACCCTAGTACTTTCTTTGCTGGATTCCACGAAACTTGCAAATGCCTTTTCACAAACAATATCCTATTGTTCCCTGGCTGTAGGTTTGTAGAAGGCATATGGCAAGAATAGTCCATCTTTTATTGATCTCGGGCCTGTGTGCAGACTTCTTTATCTGGAGCCCACAAAGGCCGCTGGGAAGCGAGTAGCACAGTGTTTTGCCTTCTGAAACGATTTACCCAAGCACTCTTCACCTGGTCCTCTCCCAAAGTTTAAAAAACGCGTCTCCTGCCCTCACCAGCATGACGTGTAAGCTGTTTGGCTAATGAGTCATTTGTCGATTTGGAGAAAGCTGGAGGAAGTGGGGGGAGAGGAGAGCTCCTGCAGGCTTCTGCTCTGTGGACACGTCACACTTTTTCCCTGGGGCACCAGACCCCTCGGGGCTCAGCCAGGCTCCTGCTTCATATTCCCAGCCTGGAATTTGCAGGCTTGTTTTGGTGTTTTGGGCTGGAGCGATAGCACAGTGGTAGGGTGTTTGCCTTGCACGCAGCCAGCCCGGCCGAGCTGGGTTCGATTCCTCCGCCCCTCTCGGAGAGCCCAGCAAGCTACCGAGAGTATCTCACCCTCGTGGCAAAGCCTGACGTATTCAATATGCCAAACACAGTAACAACAAGTCTCAAAATGGAGATGTTACTGGGCCTGCTCGAGCAAATCGATGAACAACAGGAGGACAGTGTTTGTTTTTGTTTTGTTTTGGTGCTTGGGGGTGGGGGAAGAAAGGGTGGTCTCCCAGGCAATGCTTGGTGGCCACTCTCAGCCGTACTCAGCCAGTGGCCCCAACCATTCAGTGCTAGGACCCGGCTAAGTAACTGCTGCTTTGATGCAAAGATGCTGGGAACCAGCAGTGACCCCACCCCCAGGCTGGGGGCCCCATGCAGTGCAAAGGGACTGAATGTGAGTCTTGTGCACACAGTTTCCCCCACCCTCAGGGCTCTCTCCCAGGCCAGGGGTTTGTGTGTGTTTGTCTTTTATCCATGTTTGCAGGAGCCTTGCCCCAGTTACTTCCTCTGCTCTTCCATTTCATTCTAACTTGGTTGATGCCTCTTTTGTTTGGGGGGTTGTTTGAGCAATTTCTCACCACTCCTGGAGGTGCTCAGGGGCCCACGTGGTGCCAGTGATCAAACCCACATTCAGACTTTGTGATGATGATTAAGGAATTATCATTCAGTACTGACGATTTCCTATTCTATTACCATATTCCTTTATGGTAATAAGGTATTAAAGTATGTATTGCCACTTCATCCAGTCATTCTTCTTTTGAGGTAGGGTTTTTTTTATCCCCTCAAGCAAATACTTCTAACTGGAGACAGGCGGCCAACCACATAGCACTGTTTACTTTAACAGAAGTTAGAAGCAACCTCCCCATCCAAAATTCAGGAGACTAACTCAAGCCACCCTTCCGCTCAGACGCTCAGACTGATGGGTATGAAGAATGGGAAACACATAGGAAATGCTAAGGATGCAACTAGGAGGGATATTGCATGATACCTGCCTGCAACCATCATGAAGAAAGGTAAAGGTAAAGGCCCTCCCGTTGATCGTCGATTTGCTCGAGCGGGCCCAGTAACGTCTCCATTGGAGACTCTGTTGTTACTGTGTTTGGCATATCAAATACTCTCAGTAGCTTGCCGGGCTCTCCGAGAGGGGCGGAGGAATCGAACTCGGGTCGGCCATGTTGGCCGCTTGTAAGGCGAACGCCCTACCGCTGTGCTATCGCTCCAGCATCATGAAGAATAATAGCCAAATACCTAGACAGGAAAGATGCTTAAAGAAACTTCCAGATTGCCAACAGTGGCATATTCCGGACAGTGGAGATATAAGTCAGCAGTTTTCCTGTTTCCAGGTTTGATGCTCATCCTTCCGCCTCCCATCAGAAATGGCCTTGGTCTCTGTGATCTTTGCCTTCGGGAGAATAGTCACTCTCCTTTTTCGCCTTCTTGGGTATCACCCATGTCATGACCATGTCATGACCACAGAAATTATCTTGTTTTCCCTTGGTGGGATGCTTGAGCAGGTGTCCAGAGGTTTGTAAGCCCGGGAAAGGAGTCAGTGTGCAGGAACCATGGAGGGCTCTGTTCATCTGTGTGGGGAAGGGGAGAAGGCGGAGTTCCCCAGACACCTTTCTGCAGCTGCTTCTCGGCGCTCATCCCAGACCCCCTTATCCATCCTGCTCGGTCTCACCTCTCAACTTGCCTGCTTATGCTTCCCCTTCTCTGTCTTCTTGTATCACTTGTCATCCCATTGCTCATCGATTTGCTCGAGCAGGCACCAGTAACGACTCCATTCATCCCTGTTGCATGCTAGTGTGGCCCAGTGGCATCTGCTCGCTCCACGAACACAAAGAGCATTCAGACTCTCTGTCCTCTGCCGAAGAAACACCTACTTGGTCCCCAGAGCACTCCTTGGCACACCCTCTGCTGGGTTGCTCAAGCATCTTCCCCCGACCTCTTTCCCACCGTCTTCTCGACCCGAGCGTGCATAATTCTCTCCCTCCTGAGCAGCTTCACTGCAGGTGGTTATGATCCCATGCCTGGCTCAGCACAGCAATCAGGGGAACGTGAGTGGACGAGTAGTCTGGGCCGAACAGACCTGGGAAATCTCATTTGTGTCCTCACTCGTTGTTTCAACACTGGCTTCCTCGCATTGTACAAGTATCTGGAGAAGCAGCAGTCTCTAAAGACCAGAGCTGAAGTGGGCTCTCTTCAGGTGCAAGTCCAACACCAGTCCCATTTGTGAAACCATAAAATCAGTGTGGTGGGTCGAGAGTAGTTTTTAGTGGCACGAATGAAACAGATCCGAGTTCATCGCTCCTGTGCGTGAAACCCAATTCATGGAACTTGGACTTTAAACCTGTAGATACCATGCGCCTGTTTGGCAAAGCGGTATGGTGTCATCACTCTCTATCACAGTAGCACTCTCTCTAGCACTGTCTTCCCATTGTTCATCGATTTGCTCGAGTGGACACCAGTAACGTCTCCATTGTGAGACTTGTTGTCACTGTTTTGGGCATATCGAATACGCCACGGGGAGCTTGACAGGCTCTGCCGTGCGAGTGGGATACTCTCAGTAGCTTGCCGGGCTCTCAGAGAGGGATGAAGGAATCAAACCTGGGTCGGTCGCTTGCAAGGAAAATGCCCTACCTGCTGTGCTATCGCTCCAGCCTTTTGGCTAAGATCCGGTGTGCATCACAGTAACAGTGTAAAATGGAAAATCATTGGCATATTGCATTTAACCATTTTGATCATTGAAAGCTATATGTTCTCATATATGAACTACCATCCTACAATTCATAAATAGGCCATGATATATTTGACCAGTCCTTCCTGATCATTTCAAGCTTTGCATTACTTCAAACAGCATGATGGACGTATTTGTACCTAAATTCCAACATCATTTTACCTAATTTCATACACTCATTGAAATAAAATTGATGAGTCTTATGTCTATAAAAGTTTATGGCTTTTGATAGACACCTTTAAACACCTGTCCTTCCTCCACCAAGAAAGAAAAAGTTACATCCATCTTCACTTGTATCAGTTCCACCAAAAGACGACACCTGCTGTCTAACTCGACCTTGTTTGCTTGTGCATTCCCCTTTGTGTCATCTGGGCCCTGTACTTCTCACCCAGGCTGTGAAAACCGATTCTCTGTGTGATGATGGCTTCCTCCCTGCCGCCCCGACCTCTCTGTAACTCACTTCTCTGCTCCAAGATTGACTCTTCCCCGGCCCTCCCTTAGTGGCTGATTGCTGTGTTCTTTGCATCCTCAAAGCAAATGGCACAAGCTTCTGTTAACAGTACTAGTTGTGTTATATTGAGATTATTCCATGTGTTCTATTGTTATATTATGATTGTCACTGTCACTGTACTCCCGTTGTTCATCGATTTGCTTGAGCGGGCACCAGTAACATCTCACAACAAATTGTAAGACTTGTTGTTACTACTTTTGGCATATCGAATATGTCACGGGGAGCTTTCCGGGCTTTGCTGTGCGGGTGAGATACTCTCAGTAGCTTGCTGGGCTCTCTGAGAGGGACGGAGGAATTGAACCCGGGTCGGCCACGTGCAAGGCAAACTTCCTACCCACTGTGCTATCATAATATTATATTTCAATTACTCTTTTAAATTTTTTTAAATGCCTAAAAGTTGTTTTAGACACTCTGTCCCAGCACCAGTCCCACCACCAGTGTGGCCTTTCCGCCCCCACTGTCCCCATTTTCCCACCCAGCACCCCCACCCTGCCCCCTTGCAGGCACAAACAAATTTTCTCTATATTGTTTGTTTCAACACAGAGGCAAATGGAATGCTTGTGATCACTGTTACTATAATCTCATAGCAGTGGTATGACTTCAGAGTCATTGTCAGAGTGTCTGCGGGGCCGCTTGGTGCTGGTAGAGTCTTCGATGTCACTGTTTTTCCTCACTGAATTTGGTGGGCTTCTACACCTCTTTCCCATCAGCTTTGCGGTGGTCCTACCAGGCCAACAGGGGCACGTGTGCGCTCCAGGAGCTAGAAGCTGGAGCTGTTCGGTGGCGTGGTGGCTGATAAGGTTCAGTGGTGGAGCTGGGCCATTTCTCTGCAGAGGGTGTCTGTCGGGTGTGGCTGCGGGCTGCTGGGCTTCAGGCCCCAGGGGCTCCTGCCCGCCCCTGATCCAAGAGGGCCCAGAGTTCTCAGCCCGGATGGTCTACCCTGGGAAATTCAGCAGCCTCGTGTCTTCTTGGAGATTAGTCCTGGAGCTGGGCCAGTTTTTCTGCCAGAAGATAGCAGGTGTGGGTAGGGGCTGATGGGCAGGGGTGGAGGGGAGACTGGGTTAGGGGGGAGAGGGGAAGAGAATCTGTATATTGTGATTATCCTGTCATCTCTTCAAACCCCTCTGGGCAGGGACTCCTGTACTTCACTACATAATCGTCACAAGTTTTATGACTTTTTTTTTTTTTACAAAAAAGTAAATAGGGTGTGATGCGAAACTCATGTTTAAAAAAGTTGATACTGAAAAACAGAGTGTAACAATTATTCGGTGATGTAGGATAAAATGTTCCCCTTTCACATCTGCCCCAGAGTTTAGGGTCTAGCACATACTCGGTAGCTGTTCTTCTCTGCGTGAGTGACCATTCCTTGCTTAACAGTGACCCCGGGTACAAGTAAAAATGCTTTAAAATGGGACGTGACCACGTAGCTCGCCCATGCTCTCTGTGCGTTGGAAGACAGGCCTGGTTTCAAGGAACCCCGACTCCAGGCGGCCCAGAGTCGCCGCCCGCACACGGCTGCTTCCTATACTCCCGTAAGCCGAGATTCCCTCAGGCTGGAGAGTTTTAGGGGACCTGCAACAAGGCCACCTGGGCCCTGTGAGTCAGCCATGCGATTGGTCCCAGAAGAGGCACCGGCTTCACGGGCGGCTTGGCCCGAGGGACCTGTCCTCCTGGGACGCATCCAGATGGAGAGCAAATCTGGCAGGAAGCCCACTCTTAACTCCCAAAGGGAAAGGGAAAGGCGGGGGGTGGAGGGGAGGCTCTCATGATACCCAGTCTCGTGACAGACCCCAGTCTCAGCCTTGTCCGCTGGGTGTTCTCTGCCGGGCTCATGCGCGTTTGTTCATCTCTTTAATAGAACAGTTATCCCTTCAACATATGTTGCCTTGGGGAAGAGGTTGGTCTCAGGGTCCAAGCTTCCCCATTAGAACCTGTGTTCTGAGGCGCGAACAGACTGCCCGGTGACTGCACTTACTCCTATACTGCACGTTTGAAATCTGCTGGGAGAATAGATTTGAAGTGTTCCCTACACACGTGCGCACGAAGTGCGTAACTGGAGTGATGGCCATGTTAGGGAGCTTCGTCGTGGTGATTCATTACTGTCACTGTCACTGTCCTCCCGTGTTCATCGATTTGCTCGAGCGGGCCCAGTAACATCTCCATTCTGACACTTGTTACTGTGTTTGGCATATCGAACATGTCACGGGTAGCTTGCCAGGCTTTGCTGTGCAGGAGAGATACTCTCGGTAGTTTGCTGGGCTCTCCGAGAGGGGTGGAGGAATCGAACCTTGGTCTGCTGGGTCGGCCGCATGCAAGTCAAACAACCTACCTGCTGTGCTATTGCTCCAGCCCGTGGTGATCTGTAATATACACATACTCCAGATCGCTGTACTGGATACTTGAAACATAGCCAGCCTTGTCAGTTATACCTCAATAAATCTGGGGTCAGGGGGAACGATAGAAAAAGAAAATCCTGGTGTTCCCTGAGTACCTACTATGTGTCCAGCTTCTTAGTAGGTCCGGTGAATGCAAAAGTGAGACAAGGGTTTGATTCTCAGTGTTCAGAGAAGCTATTAGGACAGAGCAGCCTGTCCCATCCCAGTCTCATGGCCGTCAATGAAGGCCTGTGCCAGTCCTCGAGGGCACTGCTTCCTAGAGGAGCACTTTCTGCTCCACTGGGCAAGAGTCTTGCTCCCGGGGCTGGAGCAACAGCACAGTGGGTGGGGCATTTGCCTTGCACGCGGCCAACCTGGGTTTGATCCCCGGCATTCTATATGATCCCCCAGCACCGCCAGGAGTCATTCCTGAGTGCAGAGCCAGGAGTAACCCCTGAGCCGGGTGTGATTCAAAAAGAAAAAAAAAAAGAGTCTCGCTCCCTCCTGTGCCTCTGACCCTCGATCTCCACGTCCTCTCCTGGACCAGCACTCTTCTGCTCCTCCTCACTGAACTTGGCTTCACATCCATACAGTCAGTTTTGCATGCCCCAGCTGGGCAGATCCTCTGCCAGGTCAAGGAAGGAGCTTATCCCTGGGCTCGTGACTTAGCATGTGTTCGGCGGGTCACGGAGGGAGGCTGGGAAGCCGTCCCCTGTCCAGGAGAAGAAAAGTGAGCGGGCAGGGGGCAGCGATGAAAAATGCAGAGAGAGGCTGACGGTGGGCGTGGAAGCACCATGTCAGCCGGGGCATGCGGTGGTCAGCCGGAACCTCTGCTCCGTAGCCGGGAGGGCTAGCAGAGGATCACTGTCTGTGGGAGGCCAGGCTAGAGTGGCCTTGCGTTGTAGAGACAAGACACAGAGGGGTGATTTGCAGAGCTGCCAGTGAGGGGCATGGGGGCATCTGCCCCGCACGCAGTCACCTGCTCGGGCGGTGCCAGCCTCTTGTGGCTGCCTTCTCCAAGTCTCCCCCAAGATTTCCCCCTCCCAGTTCTGCCAGGCTGGGGTTCAGGGGCAGTTTACTGAGGAGAATTTTCTTTGTTCATTTCTTCAGGGGGGGTGGGCGTAGTGCTCGGGGACCAGGCAGTGCTGGGGATTGAACCCAGGGCTTTCACCTGCAGCCCGTGAGCACCAGCTGTTTGTGCTATTGCCCTGACCCCCATGAACTCTCTGCCCTGACTCTCCCCACCGGGGGGATCACACACCTGCTTGGCGGGGGTGCTCACCAGGGTTTGTCCAGGCTGTGGTCCGGGTCTGGGGCTGCCCTGCTTTAGTTGTGCTTGCAGCCTTCCTCCTTAGTTCCGGGGCTCCTGAACATTCTGGTTGAGGTGCTCCCCGGGTGTCAGAGTGCTCCCTGGAGTCACCGTATTACTCATATGTGGTTGTGGTTGCCGAGCCTCGCACTTCCTCTCAGCAGTGCTCACCTATCTTTCAGTTGCAGCCATCACTGTGAGCCACGCCCCTGTAGGTGTGGTGCTCACACACACTAGCCAGAAATCTCCTGCGGCCCCCAAAGATCACCAGCGATCCAAGTTTGCCAGACACAGACCATCAGAGCCACCTCAATAGATGTGGTAGCACCGGGACCCGAACTCTCCACCTGATGCTTACGAGGCTGGCGCCTTAAGCCTCGGGCTCTCAGGGCTGGAGCTGTAGCACAGCGGGTAGGGCATTTGCCTTGCACGTCGCTGACCCGTGTTCGATTTCCAGCATCCCATATGGCCCCCTGAGCACCGCCAGGAGTAATTCCTGAGTGTAGAGCCAGGAGTAACCCCTGTGCATTTCCGGGTGTGACCCAAAAAGAAAAAAGAAAAAGAAAAAAGGGGAGGGGGGAGAGAGAGAGAGAGAGAGAGAGAGAGAAAGAGAGAGAATGAGAATCCGTGTCCTCACTGCAATGGCCGCAGTCCAGTCTTCTGCCCCCTCACGCTCTTCAGGAATCGTCCTTCGGCCTGGCTCTGCCGTGGCCACCTTCCCCGGCCACCCCCCACACCCCGTTTCACGCGGGAAGGGGAGCCGCATCCTGCCCCACCGGGCCTTTCCCTGAGTGTGTGCGTAGGATTTGTCAACAATCGAGTATTTTAGGAGGCTTTATGGGGCTTCATTAAAGACGTGGGGGCGGGAGCACGGTGGGACATCAGAAGAGACCCCAGCAATAAACCGCAGCTCGAGCTCTGGAATGCAGTAAATGTTTAAGAGACTTCCTTCCTTTCATTACTGCCTTTTACTTTACTTTTATACCCGTAAAGAGTTGTGTTTTATTGGTTGAAATTTCTTGATTCCCCGTTTTTTTTCCCCAGGTCTGTTTAAAAGCGACATTTTATCTTTGAGGATGTTTGGCTGGCGGTGGAGGAAGTCCCGCCAGTGGATTCAATTAACCGGCAGAGCCCAGGCTCGTGGATCCCGCGCACCCGCCTTCTTACCCCTTCTTTTTCACAACTGCTACATAAACACAGCTGGGTTTAATATTTGTCGTAACAAAAGATTTCACTTGAATCATTTTACTCTGGGTAATTAACGCGGGGAGCCGGGCTCCCCTTCTCTTCAGTGGGCTGTCCTCCGCTGTGGAGCGCCGGGGCTATCCAGATAATGAAGTGCGCCCCACCCGGTCTTTGCCCGGCCTTAAAACTGCTTAATATTTGGCCGTTCCCACTAGAGAGCAGATGCTTTTCTTTGCAAGAATTGAATTTCTGTCAGCTCTTTTATGCATCATGTGTTTGGAGCCAGGAGTGGATCAAGTTGTTCATCGCAGCGGGAACACCATGAAGCCATCTATTATATACACTTCCCACCCCCTCCCATCCCCTCCCCCTCCCCCCCACTGCACCCTGAGGAGGTGGCGGTGTCCAGATCCCCGTGGGAGCTCGCTGGCGTGGAGGCGGCCAGGTGGGCCTCTGTGAGTCGGGACCAACCCCAGCCCTGAGCCTGTGGCATCTCTGTCCACAGAGCCCAGGATTGTGGCTGAGACAAATCCCTGCTTTTATCTTTGTAAACACCGAGCACTTCATTAAATCCCAAATCCACCCCAGGTTTGGGTCACGAAATAAACCCGCTTGGCTTAGCATAATGAGTGACATTTCAGTAATGGAAGCCCGAGAAAATATTCCTGGGAGCCCCTGGTTCTTGGAGTTGCAAACATAATGGCCTGAGTAGTTTTGGCTGTGGAGTCAGGCTTGTGTGGAGTGTAATTACCATCTATTAGGCCCCTACTGTGTGCCAAGAAGTGTGCTAGAAACTTCAGAAATCTTGACATTTCATCTCCCTAACAATTCTGCCAAGGGAGAGGGCGGAGCGGGGCACCTGAGCCCTTTCTCCTAGCCGAAGAGGCTAAGAACGCCCCTAAAGGCATCCAGCTCACTTTAACCCATCGCTGAATTGGGATTTGAACTCGGGGCGGTCTGAATCCTGCGGAAAGCTCGTGCTCCAAGTTTGCTAGACAGGCCTTAGCAAAGCCTAGGCGTTGTTGATCCGTCAGGGCATTGAATTATTCTCCTTGTGCATTGCCTGCTGCCTCTGCTGCCTCTGAGTCTCCTCACTGCACACCAGGGCTCAGATGGATACCTGTGTATCCATCTAAGCCTGAACTCTGGGCTGGGGGCAGGAGCCATTTATATTCCATTTTGCCTTTCCCAGTAGTGCCGGGACAGTCCTCAGCCCAGGCCCATCCTTCCCCAGGCCACCTTCCCGCATTGCAGCCCTGCAAAATTTAAGCTGTTTTGGAAAACATGAGCCTGGATAATGTTCCTGCTATGGCCTCAACTCCCGGGGCTGAGGCCAGACGTGCATTTTGAAGATGTAACAATCAATTTGCAGGAGTCCGAATTGCACATTCAGATGTCTCCATGAAATCCTGCTGGCCTGTCGTATTATTAATCACGGCTAAGGGGAAAGTGGCTTTCACTCCCCACGAAAAAGTCGTGAATCTTTTGATAAACATTTTGGCTTCTGATCCACTTTCGTCCTCCCCCAAATACTGTTCATTAGAAGCAGGCATCAGCATCCTGGCTCATTAGAATTAAACCCCCTTTCTTTTTAATTTGCAGCCCATTTTGTTGCTGAAAGATGTTGGGAGTTTGGAATTTTTTTTTTAGTTGATAGTGGATGTATTTTTGAAAAACATATCTAACTTTCCTTTTGCAGGCGCATGTCTATTTTTTTTTCAGCGATAACTTACCATTTTTATTTTGTGCATTGTGTTTGCAAGAGAATGGTTCTTGGTTTATTCATGTTGACAACTGAAAAGCCTTAGACCTAATTAAAAGAATTTCCACGAGCACCTTTACTGAACCATTTCATTACGCGGCACTGCACAGATTGCATTGTGAAACATGGTGATAGTTTAAATCTGACCTTTCAACCTAAACTGCCAGAAGTATGGGGGAAAAAACCCTGCTTTGAAAATGCTCCCTGGATACGTACATATAGAAGGATCCGTGCATGCACATATTTGGTTAGAAATAATCTTTTTATTAAATGACCACCTAATAATTTAAATACACATTTACTTTAAGCTCAGATTCGTAGCCTCCTTTCTTTAGCTTGGGCAGGATTTTCAGCTGTATTAAATGTGTGTGTGTGTGTGTGTGTGTGTATGTGTATATGTGTGTATTAAAGCTAAATTGTTTTATAGGGAAAACAAAGACAATTCTCCTTCCACTGGGCAAAAAATAATAATAGTAACAAGTGTTTGTAGGAATTCGAGGCTTGAAAACAGAAGAAAACCGCAAAAGTCTTTGCAAGTGTGTGCTTCAGTTTGAAATGCCCAGTGACTCGGGGACCTAGGCTGGGAGAGAGCTGGACTGTTGCATGGAGCTGGTGAGTCCACCTGAGTTTTATCTGGCACAAGTCGAAACTGGCCTTTTTGTTTTAAAAATGGCACTTTTTTTTTTTCGCTCCAGAAATGTTAGCCCAAGGATTTGGTGGCTGTTCTTGGGGAGTTCGGTGCAGCCATTGTCGTGCCTGGTGAGACAGACATCCACATAATGAAAATGGATCCTTTTGTCTGACAAGAAGCCGCTTAGAATGGCAGTGCGTGCCTCCAACTTTCTGACGGATCCGCAGCCTGCGAGATGTCAGGGGCGACCGCGGGAGCAGGGACCCGGGGCCCCTCGGGTCACAGCCGGCTCCGGCTCGGGGCTCCGCGTAACTAGCACAGTGCCCTCTCCCCCACGGAGAGCCAGGAGCCGCGAGGGGGAAATGGGATGCAGAAGCAGCAATTAAAGCCAAGCGAGGTCAAGGTACAACCATGTTCTCGAGAAAGAAACAGAAAAGCAGGGAATGGGAGGAAGCAGTCATGGAGATCTATGAAGTTGGGGGTGGAAAAAATAAACCAGTATCAGGGACAGATCTAATCTGCCGTCTCAGAAGCCCTAGCAGCAGTGAGCATGGAGTGGAGTCGCAGGGACTCCTGTAGAAGGCGGGCTGGGGCGGCCTCTGCCTCCAAACCACCCCCCTCGCCCCGGTGGCATTAGGGGGGCCGAGGGGAGGAGACACAGTCTCGTTCCTGTGTGTCATTTGCGCAAGAGGATGCTGCCGGCCAGCCCAGTCCCCATGGCTCTGAGCATCCCTCCCTTGGCATGTGGTACTTGGTGCCGCCTAAGGAGTGCTGGTTCCTGCTGCCCCAGGCTTTGCTTCTTTCCAGGGGCTGTTGCTGGGATGGAGAGCGCAGTGGAAGCACCTTTGCATGGTCTGCTGGTGGATGCCAGTGCCCAGGCAAGCGCAGCGTTGCCCTATTCTGGGCCAGTGTGAAGGGGGCCAGAGTGAGTCTCTTGTGTCTGTGCCTCTGAGCAGTGGGTGTCGGAGGCCAGGGCCCCTTCTGACCTCCCCATGCCCAGATAGTGCTCAGGAGACGTGACCAGGTCTCGATGGCTCCTTTTTTCGGGGGGTGATGCATTGGTTTGCCTTAATCCTTGGGGGTCAGTTTCTTAAAGGGGGAAGGAGCTTCAGCGATTGTATCACCCCGCTCTCTGCATGGCCTCTGGGAGCCCTAGCTTTGACCCCGAGCAGTTGATGCTGAGACTGGGCTTCTGCTCTGAGGCCCGGTCGCAGGCCTTGCCCGCCCGTTCAGATAGAGGAAACCGGTTACTGCGACAGTGCATTATTCCCCTGCCACCGAGGGAAGGAACAGTTGAAGTAGGGCTTCTTAAACTCCAATGTAGTCCCTTTGCTTCCCAGAAATTGTTCCCTTGGGGGTCACACCCAATGGTGCTCAGGGATCACTTCTGGTGGTGTTTGGGGCAGGGGAGAAGGGCAGGGGTTTGCTTTTTGCATTGCCCAGGATCAGACCTCGATGGCAAACACCTTAACCCCTGGGGTATCTCTCTGGCCCTTACCTTAGAAATTGTTACACAACGCTAGGTCTACAAAATAGGTCTCCAAGTCAAGCATCAACTTCCAGCGAACCGTGAGTTTACCTTATGACAGATTTTTCATGTTCCAACATTTCACTGAGTAACGTGCCCCCATGTGGCGTAGCAACCCCTCCCCGCCCCCACCACCCCAAGTTTTCTAAGTTTTCAAAGTGCTGGAAGCTGGTGCAGCAAATAGGGGAGCCATGACCTGTGTGTGTGTGTGTGTTTGTGTGTGTGTGTGTGTGTGTGTGTGATACTACCATGGTTGATGCGGTACCCTGGGCCATATAAAATAATAGTGTCTCCCCTCCACACTCACGGGTTGAAATCAGTTGAAATGAAATCCCGCTGAACTTGGAGCAGATAGGGCACTCGCTCACCTGGTCGCACAGCCGTGCCCCGCCCCCAAAAGTACAGGTGACCGCTTTGCTGGTTCAGACAGGCCAGCTGGACGATGCATAGGAGCAAGGCACAGGCCAGAGTGACCCCTACGTGGGCGTGAGATTCTGCAGATCTGGAGTGTGGGTCACGAGTGTCCCCAGAGGCCGGAGGATATGGCTGCAGCCCTGAGGAAGGTGCCCTAGCCGGGCTGGCCTCTGTGTCCACAGCACTGGGCGTCTGGGGGTCCAAGTGAGAAATCTGACTTCATCCAGGGGCTTGAGGGAGGGTGTAAGAAAACCCGAGTGTTGTGTGGAAGACCACAGGGCTTTTGTGAGCCATGCGGAGCCCGCGCCTTGTTTTAGGAGACAGAACTGGTAGGAACAGCTGCCAGGCAGGGGACTCAGTGCGAAGGGGAATGAAACACGGGCACATCCCCAGGAGGGCAGGTCATGCACTAGAGCAGGGAAAAGACCAGTCCTGAAGTGCGGACAGAAAACAGGGCTGGCCAGGATACTCCATGCGTCACATACGTCCTATTTTCACCCTCACAGAGTATGTCCTTGTAGATGTTTCCCTTCACCCCAGAGGGGACTGGCGCTCGGGACGGGGCGCACAGAAGGACGCCAGGCTGCCCCCCAAGACTCGGGCTCTGCACTCACAGCGGGTGAGACCAGGATCAGGCCGACTCATGAGTCTGCAGCTCAGTGGCCAGGGCAAGGAGGCAACTGGCTCAGCTGTTAGGGCTTAACATGGCTTTCTACAGAAGGGAAGCGGTTGGCATCTGTTCTAACCCCAGTCCTGCCCACGTGGGACCAGATTCCTCCAACTCCCCTGTCACTGGAGGGCATGGCCCAGGAGTTTGCTCCAGCAGAGAAGCGTGGCCCTAGAAACACTCTGCATGACACAGAAGTCCTGAGTAATCAGTCCCTCCTGCTGGGTGACTCGCCTGGGCCCAGCATTGAGCCCCTGGGAGCTCTCAGGAAGTGTGGTCCATGCTCCATCTCACTGAAGATGCAACCCCTGGGGATCCAGCCAGGACATCCTTATCCCTGGCGGCGGGGTCAGGGAAGGCATCCCGGAGGATGGGACCTGGGAGTTCCCTCTTTCCCTTCACTGGAGAGCAGTGTTGAGCTTGAACTGTCGAAGGAAACGTGCTCATCCGAATGCTTCCTCATGCCAGTTGCATATGCTTGGGTTCTGTTTTGTTTGGGTCAAGGGTCATCAAAGCCATCCTAAGCCTGTAGAGTGGGGAGAACTGTGTCCCTCCCTGGGCTGTCCAAGACACGGATGTGACTGTATAGATTCACACACGCCACATACACACACACATACACACACACACACACACACACACACGTGTCCTTTGGAAAGGATCAGGCCGAACTGAGAGTGTTGTGACCTGCCTTTGCCCAAGCCTGGCAATGTCCTGGGGTCTCCCTCTTCTGGCACATCATAGAAAAGCCCCACGTCCCTTCTCTCGGGCACCACATTACCGAGAGGTCGGGCCCTGCTGATGGGCACCTGGTCTGACACTGTTGGCACGTGCGTGGGCCGGAGGGCAGCATCTGCTTCTGGAAAGCTGCTTCACGTCACGTGTGACCCTGAGGGCATGCCCAGGCCGCTCAGACGAGCTGGGAGGTTTTTCTCGCTGCAGGAATAATGGGGTGGGGGTGGGGGCTGGGGAAGGATTGAGCTGCAGGAACTGCAAGTGAGGCACACGGGGAGGACCGGAAGAATGTCCCCACCCATCCCCCCCCCCTCGCCCCCCGCCATGCTGAACCATAACCAGACCCGGGCACAGAGAGGAGAGGCCAAATTCAGAATCTGTTTGGGGAGTCGATAGGGACAGCCAAGGGCAGTGGCAGTGGCCTGGGCCGTGGGTGGCCACTTTATGTTCTTGTCCTTAAAGATTTCCAGGCGTCTCATAGGAATTTTTTTTCTTTCTGAAAAGGGGACAAAAGGGGCCAGTAAGTTTAGGGACCTCTGGGTTGGCTGGTCTCACAGTGACCAAGCTGGGCCCCAGAGGAGCAGGAGAACACGAGCGAGAGAGACACCCATGGGTTCCATCTATGCTCTCGCTCTCTTCTCTTGATTTCTATTACCTCCATCGCCCTCAGATTCGGCCTGCTGAGCCGCAGTGTCACTGGACTGGCGACCCTGGCCAGAGTCCCCAGGTTAGATGTACGACCCTGGCCAGAGTCCCCGGGTTAGATGTACCTGCAGGTAATCTCCACCTTAGGTCCCCTCCTGTCCCGTCACCTACCCTAGGCACTCCCCAGGGATTAGCTGGTTCCAAGTTCCGAAGTGCTGAGCACAGCGGCTCCATACACGGCAAACCCGGTCCTGGTCTTGGGGGATGCACGAGGGGTGGGGGCGGGGGGGATGGAGGAGGAGGGAAAAGGGGGCACCGAGGTCCCGGCTCACCTGGCTGGTTTGGGGGGCGGGCACTCGGGCACACGGGTGCCTGCACGGTTGCTCCCTGGCAGCTCCTCCTTTGTGTAAGATGGTAATGAGGCCATTAGGAGCAGCTCACCTGAGGAGCAGCCTGTGAATCTGAGGTAATTAAACACCTCCCGAGTGAAAGGGAAAGGCCGGGGAGGTTAAGTGAGGAATCACCGGGCACCGCAACCTGCCGAGGAGGCAGCGCCCGCCCGTGAGGGCCGGAGTGGGCGGCGAGTTTAATGCCCAGATTAAGCCAGTTTCTTGCTCCTCGGGCTGGTTGGAACAGGAAGTCTCGCCACGGGGTCCCGGGTGCCGAGGTGTCTCGTCTCTCCTCCTGCGGGCTCCCCCTTGGTGGCAGCAGAGTGATTGCAGCCTGGGACATCTTCCTCACAGCAGACCAATCCTTGACGCCCAGAGGTTGACTCCAAAGGACCTCTGGGAGAAAGTTATTTTTCTGGGCCTCGGAGCAGAGGTGGGGTCATTGCCCGCTCAGTGCCCGTTCCAGTCATGACTTGTGACTTCGGAAGTCAGTCCCGCCTGCCCTAGGACTGGGGCGTTGTCGATGGTCTCCAAACTCAGTCCAAATATATTGGTCTCGGGCAGGATCCCTGGCCCCAGGCCCCACGAGCACTCGCTGGAGGTTTCCCCCCTTCCCCCTGGACCCTAGGAACCATCCAGCCCCTCCTGCTTCCCTTCTGCTTTGACCACAGGGTGCTCCTAGGTGAGCCCTGCAGCCCACTCTCAGCCTCTGTGTAAGAGCACGAGACCTACCTCTGCACACACTGAATCTCACCCCCCCTTCCCTTCCCCCCCCCCCCCCGCCCCATCTCTTCTGCTTCACTTCCGCTGGTGTGTGCACGCGGGCTGCTGCTCTTCCTTTGACGGCGAGGCTTGCGGTGTGTTGTTGCACACATTCGGTGTACGAACTCGCAGGTCGAACACAGTGAGCCACCTATTTCTGATATTTAATTCGAGGAGGAAGTGAAATTGGAATTTAAATTCCTGGTGCTGTTTGAGCTCAGAATCCTGGACTTGGATTCAGACCCCCGGTGACATGGCCCACTCATTGTGTTTGTTCCTGGGCATGTAACCTACTCCCTTCCACCCGCCTCCTGCCTTGTCAGCAGGGACCACCGTCCACCCTGCCTCGCGGGATTGGTGGAGGAATTAAAGTCAGAATCGTGTATGAGAGCGTTTCCGGGCTCACAGACTGCCTGAGAAGTGGGTTGTTTATGGGCTTTTTTGGTTTGGGGGGCCACAGCCAGCCAAGCTCAGAACTCTGGGATCACTCCTGGCAAAGCTCCAGGAAAGCTCCCAGGGGGCCGGGAATTAAACCTGGTTGGTCACGTGCAAGGCAAGTGCCCTCCGCACTGTCCCGTCACTTCAGCCTTGTTTGTGTTTGCACCAAAGATGGGCTCCAGGGATCAACCATCGCTGAGATCTCCCAGGCCTGCTCGGATGCTACCTGCGTCCTTGTCCTCCCAGCAGCTGCCGACGGGCCCCATCCAGGGCCCCCTCCTAGCTCTGTGGGTATCCAGACTGCCTTCACTCCAAGTCTTCTTTCTCTCCATCCCAGATCTCGTCGCTGAAGAACCGTCTGAAGAAGGTGTCCACGACCACGGGGGACGGCGTGGCCCGAGCATTCCTCAAGGCCCAGGCTGCTTTCTTTGGGAGCTACCGAAACGCTCTGAAAATCGAGCCGGTGAGTAGCCTCTGGGCCGAGGCCGGGCAGGTAGTTTTGAGACTCCAAGTCTGAACAGCGAATCGTGGTCACAGTTGTGCATTGTCTGTGCGTGTCTACTGCTGTGACCCCCTCCCCCTTACACTTTAAGTACCGAGAAGAATATGGGACCTTGCTGTCCCTGCCCCTGGGACCTCAGGACTCAGGGAACAGCCTCAAGACCCTGCCTCTTTGTGCCTTGCCCTTCACCCAACAGAGCATCCAGACTGGTTGAGCTTGCCTCGGTGTCAGGACAGGGTCTTGGTCACCTAACAGAAGGGACCATCCCTGAGCTTCCTAAGAAATGCCTCCCTCAGGTACTCTGAACCTTTCCACATAGAGCCTGGTCCCCGGGTGCTGCCGTCTCCCGGGGGGGCTGCCTCTGGGTCTGTCCAGAGCTTGGATCTGTACTCTGCCTCCCCGCCCCCCAGCCAAGCAGGCTCAGGGCTATGGGGGGCAGGCATAATTCAAGGGCAGTGCTGCCATCTTTCCAGCCCCGCAGAAATGGGCGGAGTGGCTTGGTCCTTTCCTTGGGCTGCGGGGAGCGGACAGGCATGAGGCACGTCCGTCCTTCTGATGCTCTTCAATGTCAGGTGGGCGTCTGGACCCCTGTTAGATCTTGGTACCCGTGGCCAGGGGGTACGCATGGCCCCGACTGATTCTGTAGTGGCCCTTGCGCATGGCTCTGGATGGCCCTGGATATACGGGATGAAAACCCCAGATGGGAAAGTCTTGCTGGCCTAAACCAGGGGGACCCCAGCACCTCTGAGCTCCAGCGTCTTTGGCTGTGAAGTGAGTGTAAGAGTTTGCATCGCCCATCCTCTCTCGTGGCTCTTGGGGGGTCAAACGAGCCTTCAGAGGTTGCACCAGAAACTTTTCCAGGGATGGGGGCTGCTTGCCTGGGGCCGAGGGTGCCTGGCCCCGAAAAGAAGCACCCCAGCATCCTGGGCTGGCTGTAGTGTGACAAGGGAGTAAGGGCCTGGTGGCAGGAGCCCCTCGGGGCCACTCAGAGGGGAGAGTACTGTAGTACTGTGAGTTGGGGGTGGGGAGATAGAATTGCAGGAACACCACTGGGTGTGTCCCCACCAAAATCACCAACCAAGTCAATAAGCCAACATAGCACATGGAGAGAGGAGGGTGTGTCTGATTGTAAATGTGACCCATTGCACTGGCTCCAGCCTGTCATTTTGTGCCGGATTCTATGTGCCGTGAAGAGGGCAAGGTGCTGCAGGTGACAGCTGTAGGACCTCCAACCCACCATCGGACCCGTGTGGACCCAGATGCCCTGACCAGAGAATCGGGTCTCAGGGGCAGTTTGAGGTGCTGTCAGGCTGTGTCCCAGTGCCCAAGGACTTTTAGACGGCCCTCAGGCGGACTTTCACCCTGTCTCCTCCATGTCCTTTAACCTCTAGGTTTAATTCTAGCCAGTTCTTGCCCCCAACCTGAGGGAACCCACCCTCCATACAAGATCATCTAGGGGATTCATCAAAATTGCAACTTCCCTGTGAGGTCGGGTCGAGCTGAGGGGTTGGGGGAGGTGGCCGGTGAAAGGCTGGAGTGGCAGGAGTCTGGCACTGAGGGAACGGGAGTGGGGGGGGTCTACTCGGGGGGTGGGGGGCACTCATCTTTCAGCTGTAAGTTGCGCACCTGCTCTTAGTGTTTAAAGAACCTGCACTGGACACACATGAGCATCCCTGGCGCAGCAGCTGGGGTCAAGGTGACCCATTAACTTGTTTCCGCAGAAGGTTCTAGAAAGGAGTAGGGGCAGAGGAGTGGGCTCCTCAATTTTGTATTTTTGCTTTTCTTCCGTTAGAGACGTTCTGGTAGAACGATCCGGTTCTCCAGTTATTTGTCTTTGCGCTTTAGCGTGTTATGAGCATTTTTTCCAAGATCCTGTTAAAAAAAAAAAAAAACACTGCTTGCCGAAGAAGATGTGAACTAGCAGTAGAGTGAAGGCTTTGCGTGTCTGAGGCCTCAGGTTTGCTTCCGGGACTTCCCGGCCCTTAAGGAAACCCTCTTCCTAACCAGCCTTTTTAAGGACTCAGCACATCCTGGCTCCTGAGTCCCGGCGAGTGAGGCACGATGGGCTTCTCCAAAGGCCACGTCACCTGAGGATGGCGCCATGGCTACAGAGCCACTGTACGGCAAGGAGGATGCTTGCTCTGCATGCGGCTGACCAGGCTGGGAGCCCAGTGCCACAACCCCTGCCAGGAGTGAGTGTGGAACCAGGAGTAAACCCTGAGCACAGCAGGGTATTAAATATGATTTTTTAAAATTTATTTTTATTCCCCTACTTGAATAGTTTTTAAAGGAAGACCACATAGCACCCTAACTCTGATGCATTTTGCGGGGGGAATGGGGGAACCTGCCCCCGGGGCCTACCCACCTCTCCCACCCCACCCCATCCCCGCTGCCTCCAGGACTAGCAGGAGTCAGCAGCCAAGTGAGCCAGGAGGAAGTGGGTAGGAGGAAGGTGTCAGCAGGGGGGGCCCACCCCAGCCCAGTAGCTGCAGGCTCGCTGATGGGACGCTAGTCAGACAAAATCTGAGTTTGGTGTTTTTAAATGGGGGCCACGGCCAACTCCTGGTGCTGCTCTTCTGCTCCTAGAACAGTTTGGGGGAAGAAAGGGGTCCTCCATCTGCAGCCCCTGCTCTCCCACTGACTCCGGGCTGGGGTCGAGTCCCAGCCTGAGAGGCAGAGAGGGGCAACCCCTCCCCGCGGCAGGGTCCTAGCACCCCACCCTAAGCCCAGAACTCACATGGGTTTTTTGATGGGTTTTTGTGTTTGTTTGTTTGTTTGTTTGTTTGTTTAAACTCTCTGGCTTTTTGTCTCTTTCTCTGCTGGAAAGCAAATCAGAAGGTGGCCGAGAGGGCCAAGGAAGGGGTCCCTCCTAAAGCAGCTCCAGCCACATGTTGGGATGGGGCTGAGTGTCTCTGTGCCGCCTTCTGCCCCAGGGATCAGCCACAGCCAAGCATCCAGCCTATTTGGCTACCCCTTGTGGGGGACACAAAGTGGGGGTAGGGCTGGGGAGGGCAGGGGTTACAGAGGCTCATGGCTCAGGGGACTTCCTGGGGAACTGTGGAGCCCCAGAGGAGTCAGCCCAGCCCCAGACTCCAAAGGCAGCTTCCTCCCATCGCTTCCTCTCGCCTGCCTTTGTTCGGGTTCTGTGCATTCCCCCCCCCCCCACTCTGCCCAGCCTGGCGGGTGGGCGCAGGTCAGTCCAGGGCGGGGGCAGGGCCTTACTAGCCGCAGCGGGTGAAAGAAACGTGGCCTCTGTCCACCCCGTGCCCACAGTTGTGTGGCCCCTGGCCTGCGTGGAGCCTTCGGGAGCGGGTGGTGCCCAGGGGCAGGGAGGGTGCCTGCAAATCACAAGGGCCGGTGACCCATTTTTCCATCGCCTGGAGAACCTCAGGTGCAAAGCCCAAGATGGTTAACAATCGCCGCCAAAGCCCGTCGTCCGCCTCCTCTTAACTGACAGAGCCACCAGCAGCCAGGCAGCCCCTTCCTCCGTGTCAGGCGGCAGCCCGGGCTCCAGCTCGTTTATTTAGGCCTGTCTTGCTCTCTGACACGCCTCCTCCTCACAGTTGCCAGGCAACTCGAGAGCACCAGTGTGTGTGTGTGTGTGTGTGTGTGTGTGTGTGTGTGTGTGTGTGTGTGGGATTAACTACTTCGGGCTGGGGTCCTTTTTGGCAAAGGGGGATGAAAGACAAAATGCTTTTAATTGCCAAGCCAAGAATCCCCCTCTCCGTCTCAGCCTGGGGGAGGATGGCAACTTTGGAAGGACATAGCCCTGCTGTGTGGCTCTTAAATTTGCTGGGGGGGTGGGGGTGGGGAGGGGGGTGTCCCCCTTCAAGACTCTCACTTGTCTTTCTACCCCTTTGTTTATAAAATCGCATCATTGTGAGATCAGTGTGAGACTTGGAACGGGGACACACACACACACACACACACACACACACACACGTCACCCTCCTCCCCCTCTCACCCTCCTCTTCCTAACACAATGACCTCGGTTCTTAAGGAACTTTCCAAAATAGAATCTCGCTTTTTATTCCATCCTCTTTTCTGGAAGGCGTTTCTGAGGGCCTCGCCCCTGCTCCCTGGAGCCGTCCTAAGACAGACGGTGCCTGCAAGGGAGCTTGCCCCAGGGCTGCCCCCCTGCAGGTCCTTGGCAGAGGTTAGTTCAGAGAGCAGAGCCCCGGGGTGGAGGGTGTGTGTGGTGGGGGGGGGGGGCAGGGGGTGCCATGCCTGACACCGCCTGTTCCATGCCCGTCCCTGGGGGAGAGGCCTGTGGAGACAGCTGTCTGCAAGTGGTTTATTCGCCAGGCTCCTGTGGCTCTTCCCTGGGCCATCCTGCTGGGATTGGGTATTCCCTGGGGCCGGGCAGGAGGCAGCCGCTGTCCACAGGAAGTATATGCTTGGGTTTAGGGTCCTGGGCTGGGGCTCATGGGGGTTCCCCATAGACTCCTGCAAAGGAGGCTGGGCTGGCAGAGCCCTTCCCAGGACCCCCCCAGCCTCCAGACGAAGTGCTGGCTCCTACCCGCCTTATTCAGCAGCCCCTGATTTTGTACAAGACTCTGCCGAGTCACATTGATCCACCTAAACCCCCTGGAAGGCCAGGAAGTTCTGTAAAGGCAAACAGATAGCCGGGCTTTCAAGCTTGACCGGACGGGGCCGTCTTGGAGCAGGTCGGAGAAACGCAGGTGGATCTGTCTCCTGGTTCACACCGTGATCTCATGGTTTACAGAACAACAACTATATTTCTGTGTGCTTTCAGTGTAACAGGGCATAGAAAGACAAAGATTATTTCAAAAAGAGAACAGAACGTCTCTCTCTCTCTCTCTCTCTCTCTCTCTCTCTCTCTCTCTCTCTCTCTCTCTCTCTTTCCCCGCCACCCCCGTCCCACTGAATTTCAGTGCCCCTTGGGGTGCGTTCCCTTTGGTCAGGAGCCATGGGGCAGTGTGTACCCAGCCTTCTGCCCAATGCCACACGGGAATTCCAGGAGCTTCTCTCGCCTTGGCTATCAGCTCACTTCCCATCTTCTGCTACTAGCGCCAAAACCCCAGCAGACACCAAGGTAGCCTTCCGAGGAGCTGTGTCACCCACATGCGGCAGGGGCCATCCTGTTCCCTTGAGGCCGGGCAGCGGGTCTCTGTGGGCTCAGCCTGAGAGTGTCCCTGGATGGCAGGACTCCCCCGAGCACGTGGGTCTCCCTTGGCTCTGTGATGGTTGTTCGCTGCTTTCCACTCTGAAGCAGCTCATGTTCTCTCTCGAATACGTGTCCTCCTTGTACTCTCCTTCCCATCCTTCTCAGCAAGTTTCCTTCAGTAGAAACTCCCATGCTTCGCTGACATACAAGAGTCCTCTGTGGTGTCCACTCTCGGCCGTGAGCAGCTGGAGGAGAGCCAGGACACCCAGAAATACCTTCACCAAGGTCTTGTGCGAAAGGGGGTTGAGGAAGGACTGGAGCGATAGCACAGCGGGTAGGGCAT
The DNA here is from genome assembly GCF_029834395.1 of Sorex fumeus. Classification (NCBI taxonomy): domain Eukaryota; kingdom Metazoa; phylum Chordata; class Mammalia; order Eulipotyphla; family Soricidae; genus Sorex; species Sorex fumeus. The sequence continues at coordinate 6,795,088 of NW_026606186.1, forward strand.
TTGCCTTGCACATGGCCGACCCGGGTTTGATTCCCAGCATCCCATATGGTCTCCTGAGCACCGCCAGGAGTAATTCCTGAGTGCAGAGCCAGGAGGAACCCCTGAGCATCACTGGGTGTGATGCAAAAAAAAAAAAAAAAAAACCCAGAGGGTTGAGAAACCTAGGGCATTAATCAGGACATCAGGGTGGAGCTGTGGAGGGGAGAGGCCAGAGGGAAGTGGGAGCCAGAGGGCCCTGGGCTGGCTCTGGGCTGGCTCTGGAAGCCTCCAGAGGGAGCTGGAGTCTAACTCACATCTGTGCTTAGGTCCCCTGTTGGGGGGCTTTGTTGTCTTGCCGTTGTGGTCCGTATGACGAAATCTGCCATTTTAACCATTGAGCCTGTGAACAGTCTTCACTCATCCCCAATGTGCCGAGCTGATCCTGATGCCTTTTCTACTTTCCCATCTCCCCAGAGATGTTCCAGTGAGCGGCGGGTTCCCTTCTGCCGCCCCACCCCCACCCCGCGCCCCTTCCCTTGGTGCTCTCCCACCTACCCCTTGAGCTCTGTGATGTCACCTCGCCTGGCACCTCAAGAACTCATGCCGTGTGTTGTCCCCTTTTGTTTGTCTGCCTGACTGTGCTGAACGGGCCCCTGAGGCGGCTCTCCAGGGCCGGAGGACATCCCTCGGTTATGCCCTTTTTCTTTCTCACAGACCCTTGAGTGATAGCACAGCGGTAGGGCGTTTGCCTTGCACGCAGCCAACATGGCCAACCTGAGTTCGATTCCTCCGCTCCTCTCGGAGAGCCTGGCAAGCTACCGAGAGTATCTCGCCCACATGGCAGAGCCTGGCAAGCTCCCCGTGATGTATTCGATATGCCAAACACAGTAACAACAAAGTCTCCAATGGAGACGTTACTGGGCCCGCTCGAGCAAATCGATGATCAACGGGAGAGCCTTTACTTACTTACTATTATTATTATAATTATTATTATTATTGTGTTGTTTGTCTTGGGGGCCACACCCGACCTTGCTCTGAGGGGCTGCTCCTAGCTCTGTGCCTGGGGGTTGCTCTCTGCAGTGCTCAGCACTGTTTGTTGTGTTGAAGACAGCCCCAAAGTCCTGCGAGCTACCCCCTTTGCCTGTCTCCACCGTCTCTGCCCCCTACCCCCTTCCCTCCGGCCCTCTCCCTTCCACGGCTCCACCCTGATGTTCTGAGCGAATGCATTAAGGTTCCTCGACCTTCCTCACAAGATGGAGGCACCTTGGTCAGGGCCTTTGGGGTGTTCCGGCTTCTCATGAAAGGCGTTCGTATCCCAGTCTCTCTTTCCTGTCCTCGGGGGCCACCCCCTGGCCACGGAGCTGCTGACCTTAGCTGGTCATCTCACGGTTGGCGCTTTGAAGAATAGCCAAATGGTTGTCCACACAGGGCCTGTGTGTTGTTTTGGGGTTTTTTTTGTTGATGTTGTTGGGTTTTTTTTTCTTTTGTAAGTGGACAGTGGTACATTTGTGAAGCGTGGATATGTACCCATGAATATTCTGGAGGAAAAGCTTGTGAAAGATTTTCTGATTTTCCAGTTTATTTTAAGCAAGGAGATAGGGAATTATAGCCAAACCCTACAGGCCTGCACTCAGCAGATGCACCGACAGCAGGAGTCTCTGGTGGACGAGACGAGGGCTGGGAACTTACTGGTTTCCATTTCCCCCTTCATTTCAGGGTGCGTCCCAAGCCAGGACCACGTCCTGTAGGGACCAGGGAAGGGACCCCAGCACCGCGGAACTCCAGGGACCGCACTGGAATGCTGTGGGTGTACTGGAAGGATGCCATTCATGTCGCCACAGCCTTTGACCCTGTCACTCACGTCTCCCCAAAGCCGGGAGACACTCACCCTTCCGGCACTCAATTTTCCTATCTGTGAAATGGACATAACCCCTAGTTGTGGGACTGTTGAGAAATACAGCGGCGGTGTGTCTTGCTGTTACTCTTTTGGGGCTGTTCCTGACAAGACTTGGGCAGGGCGGGACGAGGAGCGTGAGTTCTGCCGTGTTCTAGAACAGAGGTCGCACTTACTCTGCACACACCAGACTGCCTGAGATCAGGCAGACTCAAGGCTCTTTCCCCCTTATTCCTACTCTCTAAGGTCACCCAAATCTCGGCTTTGGTCTCGAATGATGCATCAGAGGGTTGTAAGAAGTTTCTTCTTTATCCACTCTTTTTATTGTTCACCAGCACTTCTAGGTAAACGTTTAAAACATTCAAGGTTTTACAATTAAGGTATCCGGGGTAAAAAATTAACATGGTTGAGCATCAGAGTGAATTTTTAAACGGGGAAGGGGGGCGGGGCAGGAAAAATGGAGGGGAATCAGCCATTTTTTTTTCTTCCAAAAAGTGTCTTTTTACCTCTTGGGAGACTATGACCTTCATTCAGTGTTGGCCCAAATTGCTGCCGGTCACCTCCAGGGACACTGGTGTTGCTCAGGAACAAAGTTTGGGAGTCCCGGAACCTTCCCACCCCCCAATGATGGCTCGCCAAACAGAGGACCATTGTTCTAGCAGTGGCCTGCCCAAGGGAAATGTGGGCCCCGTGAGCGCGAGAAGACGGAAACTGGCAAGAAGTCCGCTCAGACGCGAAGATCAAGCAAGATTCGCTGGCGAGTCCAAGGAGCACTGCTGGATGGATTAAGCTGAAATTCCCCTACGCTCTGAAAGACGTGGAAAAAGGAAACACAACGAGGGTATCGCAGACCCACTGGGAAGAATTCCCGACCTGATCTCATTTTATAATCCCCGCTCTCCACCACCCCGTCTCACTGCTCTGGGCTGCCGCCATATCTTGTGCTCCTTGTTCTCCCTCAGAACTTGGAACTTAGTAGGTGCTCATGAAACGGGTGTGGAACGACTAGGTCGGCGAGTGAGTGGCACCTGTTTCCCCAGACCCGCAGTCAGAAAAGTCTGGCCATCCTCTGCCAGGGCCGCAAAGTAGCGTTGCTTCCCTAAAGAAGAAAAGGCAATTTCCAGGGTGCTTCCCCTCTGCAGCTGGTTTCTGAATAGCTTCGTCTGTGAGCAAGAGGAGACGAATCTGACACACTCAGGAGCAGCCCAGCGGCCGCAGGTAGCTAGCCGTGGCCGTTTGGATCCAGAGGGGCTCCCCCATCATGAACTCGCTCTTCAGCCCCACACTAGACACTCAGTTCCACCTTTAAAATAAAAATGCAGGAGAGGAGCAGGCATATGAGTGTAGCAAGCAGAATCTGCAAGGACCATTTTCAGGACCGCACCTTGGTAGAGGTCACAGCCGTGGGAGCTGGTGGCTGCTGTCCGTGTGCTACATATCACATGATGGTACATCCGGGTGTCATTCCTTTTTTTCCCCCTTTTATTTTATTTCCTTTCGGTTTGGGGGCCACACCCAGTGATGGTCAGGAGTTTCTCCTGGCTCTTCACTCAGGAATCACTCCTGCTGGGGCTCAGGGGGACCGTCTGGGATGCTGGGGATCAGGTCGGACACGTGCCAGGCAGACACCCTCCCCGCTTCTGCTATCGCTCCGGCCCCAAAAGGTCTGTCACTCTTTCATGGAGACTTTGAAAGGGACCCCTGTCGGAACCATGTTCCAGTAGCAAGAGTGTGGACCAGTGATCTGTGCCTTGTGTACCGTGAGGTTGGGTAGAAGAGCCGAGTTTCATCTTTGTCCTTCTCTCTCTGTACCCCCAGCTCACAGAGGACTCGGTAACATAGCACGGCAGTAGGTGTGCTCAGGGGAGGAGAGGCTTGTAGATCCCCCCCGTCTCGCTCTTGGGCACCCCTCCTTCCCCCGGATTTCTATGGGGTGTACCTCCATCCTTAGCAATCTGCAGCAACGTCATATTTGCGCTGAGGCTGCCCTCCCTTCCACTCGCCAGGGAAGGCCCGGGGGATCATGCTGACCTGGTATCCTTTAGTGACCCATGGCCCCTTACAGAGGCGGCTCCTGGCCCTGTGTGCCAAGAGTGACGTTGAAACACTCCTCAGGGCTGGAGCAATAGCACAGCGGGTGGGGCGTTTGCCTTGCACGCAGCCGACCCAGGTTTGATTCCCAGCATCCCCTATGGTCCCCGAGCACCGCCAGGAGTAATTTCTGAGTGCAGAGCCAGGAGTAACCTCTGAGCATTACCGATATGACCCATATAAAAGAAGAAAAAAAAAATAACAATCCTCAGCTGCAGTCACCTCAGGTGTGTGGGGACCCTCAGACGCCAGACTCAGCTCGGCGCCCTACGAAACCTCCCTCACCTGCTCACGTCTCCTCTTGTTTTCCCTCTCTTGGTGTTCACTGTCCACCCATGGAAAGCGGGGCGGCCGCATCTTCCTCAGGAGACGAGGGGCGCCTCTGCCACTTTCCCCCCCAGAGTGGCAACGCCTGGACCCAGACCCTCCATCTGCCTCGTTCCCGCGGCCACGCTCTTTCCTCTGACCGCTGCCACGGCGGGGCTCACCATATGGTCCGCGTTCCGTGCAGTCTGAAGGCATTTCAGGAGAGAGCCGAGCCGCTTTCCTCTAAGGAGTCTATACCGCTAATCGGTGCAAACGTTTCTTTGGAAAATACAGGTTAAACCAACACCATTTATAAACTCTTTTGCAAAGGAGAAATGTCAAAATGTTCGATATCTTTTTTTTAAAAAAAATTCCTTAATAGATCTTCTTAATTGCCTAATATTTTGTTGTTTAAATATTTGGTGTTTGTGGTGATAATTGGAGGAAGAGGGAAGGCACCACCATGAGCCTCCCCTTTTCCTGGGCTGACACCTAGTGGCCGGCATTCTCCTGGCAGCCTCCACCTGGGGCACCGAGCTTTCTCAGCAGCACTGGCTTTGCAATTCCTATGTTTACAGATGGATCTTGTTCTTCATCTGAAAAGTACCCCGAGCTCACCACCCATTTATTAGGGCTCCTGAGAACACGTGGGACTTGTTTTTGGGTGTGAAATCAACTGCAGTCAAGTCTTGATACGAGAGAATACGAGTCTTGCACATTTGAAATCTTGGGGTGCTGGTGACTCTTCCCTTGCCCTCTTCCTCCCTGTCCCCCCGCCCCCAACCAGCCCAACCAGGTGACCACCTGTCCCGGTTTCACCCCGCACTCAGCTGAGCCTTCCCTAGAACCACGTCCCTGGCCCGATCAGCGCCTCAGAGGTCTGTGTCCTCTCCGCCAAAGTGCCAGGGGTGGGGTTCAGCTCTTGCATGACGCTCTTTGAGATCCATGCGTTACCGCAGGCCTGTTGCAAAGAAACCCGGCTCGTGGGAACCCCAGCCCAGACCCCTTTTCCCAGGGGGAGCCATGCACGCCTGTGTGCCTGGCCTCTAGCTGGTCCTGTTCACCACAGCTTGGGGGATGAGAGAGAGCAGACAGCGATGCTGGTTTTTTTTTCCCAACTGTTGGCCCAGGAGCTGGGAAGCAAGGGTTTGTGTCAGCCAGTCTCTGTGCTGTGAGCCCACGACAGAGCAAAAGGCAGTCCTTGGCCGACACATTCCCGGTTCAGCCGGAATCAAGTTTGTGACCAGGGGGTGGCCAAGAGGCAGATGAGCTGGACTGTCCCTCGGCCTGCCCTGCTCTGGGTCACCCCGCCTGGTGGTGGGGGAAATTGACAGGGTCCAGCTCAGGCCACCGAAGCCACTTCTGTTCAGATGGGTTTGTTTGTTTGTTGTTTGCTTTTGAGTCACACCCGGTGATGCAAAGGGGTTACTCCTGGGCTCATACACTCAGGAATTACTCCTGGCAGTGCTCGGGGGACCATATGGGATTCTGGGAATCGAACTCAGGTCGGCTGTGTACAAGGCAAACACCCTACTCATTGTGCTGTCACTCCAGCCCCCCATTCAGATGTTTACAAGAGGGAAAAGCGTTCCAGGAGGCGCTTCTCCCCCGGGTGGGCGAGCTGAGAGTCTCAGTGGGCAGAGCAGCAACGCCAAGAGGAGTCAACCCAGAAGCCAAAGCCAGGCATGGGGACAGCAGCTCCGTGAGTCTCAGCAGCACAGCAGGCACGTGGTGGAGGGCACCCCTCCAGGACATCCCACCCAGGCAGAGGGGGAGAAACAGAAATAGCTCAGTCGTGCCTCCCTCATGCCCAGGCCCTCACATCTGCCCGTGGCAGCGGGCAGGAGCAGCAGGCAGCAGGCTGCTGGGGCATGCAGGAGCTCCACCTTCTGCTCCGTAGATCAGAGCTGGGAATGGGAGCGTGGGTCAGAGGTCAACAGACACGGGGGGAAGAGGGGGGTGTTTCTGTGGTGCCCACCTGACACAAGACCAGGCAGGCAGTGAGTAGCTTTCCCCTCCCAGAACGTACTCTCCCCGCCAGCTCCTGTTTTATAAGGAAAGAAAAAGAATGAGGCATCAAAACCCAGGAAGGCACGGGGCAGGGCAGGAGGGAGGGGGCAGCTTATTTGAGTGTGCGGGGCCCACAGGTGTCAGAGCAATGGGCCAAAGGTTTCCTGGACGTGCTTAGGCCCCCTTTCTACCTATGCCTGACTTCAGTTCTTGGTTCGTCCCTGGGGCTGACGAAAACCCCGACTCCCATCCCTACCCTTGGCACCTGCCCAGGGTGAGGGACTCAAGGTAGGTGTAGGTTCCCGGCACTCGTCTGCCCTGCCCTCGGCCCAGGCCGCTTCCTTGTCAGCCCCGGAGTCCAGGCTCCCCAAAGTCCTGTTCCAGGGCAGGTCCCCACAGTCCTGGAAAGCCTTTGCCTTCTAAGGGTTGGTTGGCAGGGTGCAGGGGTACCCCCACCCTGATGTGCCCTGGCAGGCTTCCCCTCAGCTGGTCCTCCTCAGTCCCAGGTCACCGGTGATCTCGACTTCCTCTCCCCAGCATGGAATCCAGGGTGGGACAGGCTCCTGGCGAGTCCACTGCCAGCCGGGAAAGGGAACTAGCACCTCAGTCGGTTGGTTTGGCAGAAGTGTGGGAGAAGAATCCCTCTGTAGGGATTGGGCACCTGCCCCCTGCGCGCGCGCGTGCGACACACACACCCCACACCCCTCTCCCTTCGTGTATGTTTTCTTGTTTCCAAGTTCCAGCCATCGGTGCTGTCCATTCTCTTAGTGGAGAAGCTGAGAGACTCACCAAAGTCAGCCACTGTGGACAGACCCCAAGCAAGCCCTAGAGGCTGCCCTGAGGGGCTGGGGAGCGGGACAGAGACCCGAACCTCTTCAGCTCTAGCTAGACAGAATCAGACACAGGCAGGGGATTGAAGGTCAGCCGCTGAGGGGGGTGCCCTGAACAAAGAAAGCTGTGGAAGGGGACGGAGATCCCCCGGGAGGTACTGGAACTGGGGCCGAGACCGGACCTGCCTGTAGGAGTCCTGTCTCCTGCCAGCCGCAGGCTGCATCTGGGCCCACGGGCCCCTGTTTCCAGTCCCTAGTGTGGAGCATGAACTCTTGGATCGCACATCCTGGCCTGGAGCTGATTCGGGGCCCAGTGGTGGTGTCTCTGCCTCCCACGGCCCAGGAGACTAGGAGATTTTGTGTGTGTGTGTGTGTGTGTGTGTGTGTGTGTGTGCGCGCACGCGCGCTTTTGGGGTCACACCCAGTGATGCTCAGGGGTTACTCCTGGCTCTGCACTCAAGAATCACCAGGAGACAGTTTTGCTGCACTTCCTGCTGGCCTTTTGTCACTGGGCCTTTGGTCTCTCTGGTTCATCTTGTTACCCGAGGGCACCTGGCCGGCCCTGGACTTCAGCCCTCCCACCTGTCCCTGGAGGAGTCGCACTGTGGTGGCTGGGCTCAAAGGGACTCATCGCCTCTGTTCTCTCCACTCCCCAGAAGTGACAGTACAGGCCATGTTATTTATGTAATCTTGACATCATTTTCCAGATCTTTCATGCTCAGTGATGTCCGTTTCTGTTCTATGAATAGGCCTGGGGCATCCAGAGACACCCAAGTAGTTGAATCCAATTCGGAAGCAGCCCCCAACGGGCAAGTGGACCTGGGTCCTGGGTTCCTAGTGCCACGTGGCCACTTGGAGCAAGTCGGTTAACTCCCTGGGGCCTCGGGATCCATATCTGTGAAAGGGTGTTAGAGGGCTGTAGTCTTCCTGCCAGTCCAATGAAGGTCAAATGAGGTTGTACTGCGTGGTGCCTGGTGCAGAAATAAGCATCTTCTCTCTAAACAAACTATGCTTAAGAGCAGTTTCAAACTGACAGCAAAATTGGCAAATACCCGCAATTTCCACGGGCTTCCTTCCCCTACTCAGGCGTGGCTCCCCCGTGATCAACAGTGTTCATTTTTAAATATAGGAACATAGCTCTTTAATTTCCAGCTCAGCTTTCTCCACATTCTGTCCTCGGCGTTAACAGTGGAATAGCTGCAGAGCGTTCCTTTTCAAAGCAAACCCATGTCTTTCTATTTTGATTAAAAGGTAGCGCCGCCAGCCTGATGACAATGGTTTTGAAAGAGATGCTGGTCTGTACAATACTCCCCACTCAGGTTGGTGTCAGGACTTTTTCTTTTTTTCTTTAAGTTATAAAGTCCAGCAAATCTTTCACCTGCCTTAATAAAATGAGTCGCTTCGTCAGACCAACTCACCCAGACAAGACCAAGAGAAACACAGTCCAACTCCTTTCGTCCCCGTCCCCAGAAACCCTGTCCATCTGCATGTCCTAGCTCAAGTCACCTCCGTTCTGAGTTTCTTTTCTTGAAAAATAGCTTTATTCCCCCAAAATGTTTATCCCACGTTGCTTTGCTTTAGTGTTGGCCATGGGCTGGGGGCATCGGGGAGATACAGCTTTCCTCTTTCGAGTGTTCCTCCTCCACGCCCTTGGCGTCATGACCGTCTATTTGTTGAGGAGCCCAGAGCATTGGCAATGGCCATGGCACAGTCACTGCACTCTCTGTCCTCCGCGTGCCCTCCAGCTTGGCACCTGGATCCTGCGGCTGGGTAGAGACCCAGGTCCAACCCCCTGGGCAAGGTTGTGGAGGCCTGTCAAGTAGACATGCTCATCTATGGTGATTTTTGTAAGGGGGGGTTGTTGTTGTTGCTATTTTGGGGGCCACGCCTAGCAATACTCAGAGATTATTCCAAACTCTGTACTCAGTAATTATTCCTGGCAGTGCTCAGGGGACCACATGAGATGCTGGGGATCGAACCCGGGTTGACCACATGCAAGGCAAGTGCCCTCCCCACTCTACCAATTCTCTGGCCCCGGTGGTGATTTTTTTAGTGACCCATGATGATCCTGTGTCTGTTGATTCACTGGGAGTTGCAAAGTGGTGCTGTTCTAAGTGTACTGTGTGTTTTTCATTGATAGGCTGAAATATTTCTAAAGAAAGAGAGATTGTCCTTGCCTTACTATCTTCCTGCCCAGTGGTCTGGTTTACACAGCAAAGGCCAGATGAATGTTTGGTTCTTTGTACTCACTCACCAGTTCCCCTCCTCCGCGAACAGCTCTTTTGTCCAAGTGGGATGGCCGTGTGAATTTGAAGACAGTTGATGGGGTTTGGGTCCCTCACAGCTGTTGTTAGGGCTGGAGCGATAGCACAGCGGTAGGGCGTTTGCCCTGCACGCAGCCAACATGGCCGACCCGAGTTCGATTCCTCCTCCCCTCTCGGAGAGCCCGGCAAGCTACCGAGAGTATCTCGCCCACACGGCAGAGCCTGGCAAGCTCCCCGTGACGTATTCCATATGCCAGACACAGTAACGACAAAGTCTCCGACGGAGACGTTACTGGGCCCGCTCGAGCAAATCGATGATCAACGGGAGGGCCTTTACCTTTACAGCTGTTGTTAATGAATCTCAAACTGCCCCCATCTTTGGCCAGAAAAGAATTTCATGTTGGTGCCTTAGACCAGTTTTGTTTTTCTTTCGGCATGACCCTGTTGGTTGCCGATGACCCCCTTGCTCTCTCTAACATTACAGGCCAACCCAGATCCATCTTTGATTTCCTGCTCCCAAATTTGATGTTTTGTGATTATCAGGATTTAGTTAGTACTTCCCACTCAGATTCAGGACTCCAGAGGTATTACTTCACCTCCTCTCTCTCTTCTCCGTTTCCTTTCATCTCTCCTTGGTTTTCCTAGGGCACAGAAGGTGAATATCCTCTAATTAGAATAGAATTAGAATATCCTGTAATTAATCATTGACTCTTTTCATGCCAGCAGCATCAGTAAGCAACACAAATTCTCCTAACCCAGCATCATTCCACAAGGCCTCACTTTCCCTTACTGCCTGGCTGCTCCCTCTGCTTCACCGGGCCCTGGCCAGTTGGAAGGCGTTTGTGTTGCTGGAACAACCCAGCCGTTTCTCCTGGCACCTCCTCCCTCCCCAACTCCCTGGATCTTGGTCCTCAGGGTCACACCCAGTTCAGAAGGGCAGCTCACTCCCTGGTGGAGTCCTCAGGAATGCTGAGGGGACCAGTATTCCCTCGGTGGTTTAAGTGTGAATAATACTTTCATCTGGTTCTTGCTACATGAAAGTTAGTTTTTCTGGATATAAAATTCTTTCTTTCCTTGAGTGTCTTAATTGTATTAGTCCATTTCCTTCTAACAAAAAAGTGTTAGGTAATATTAATTTCCTTTCCTTAATAAGCCATAAGTTCTTTTTCACTCACTCCCCGGAGAATTTTTTTTCTTTTTACTTCCCCCTGCCTTTCTCTGTCTCTCTGTCTCTCTAGCTCTCTCTCTCTGTCTCTGTCTCTGTTTCTCTGTGTCTGTCTCTCTCTCCCTTCTCTCTCTCAAATTTTAGTCACTTTACTGTGCTAGTTTGGATGGGCATTTTGGGTTCCTCATCTTAGGGGTATAATGTGGTCTTTCAAGGTATTTAACGCACACTGACAAGCCTTTTTTCCCCCTCAGGAAACCTTCCCTGGAGCAGTAGGGCTTAGTTGAATCTGTTCTTTCACTTTATTTGTCTTCTTTGGGGACTCGTTATTTGTATATTTAATCTTCCTTCTACATCTTCAGTACTTTTCGTTATTATTAAAATCTGTTTTTCTCTTCATCTCACTTTAAAATTTTTTCACTAAGAGAGCATCTTTCCTTTGTCCTTTATTTTTCAAGCTGGCCGCAATCTTGTTTGGCTCCCAGCGTTATCTGTGGGCTGGACTTGCCCCTTACATTTGTTCTATGTGAATCTTCATTGCAGAAAAGAGTTTTCTCTCTGCTTCCCTTCAGAGTTCCAGCCACTCGTTTCCCGCTTCCTGCCCTTCAGATGTCTGTTCTTTCCCTGCCTTGGGTGGTCTCTTCAGCGCCGTTCACTGGCTTCACACTGTAGATGACAGTTCTGAGCAGCAGACCCCTCTCTGGCTCGCTTTCATTGTCTGAGAGACAGTATTCCGCGCCCTGTCCCCCTCCCCCCCCCCCCCCCCACCCCCGCAATAGCTTTGAGCGGGATTCGGCCTCCGTGCCGCTCTGGGTATCCAATTTGGTGTGGAATTCGCCCTCCCGTCTTTTGAGTGAAGCAGGGTTCAAGGGAGCTTTCCTGCCTCGCTGGGCCGCCTCCCCTGCCTTCCTGCCCACAGTCTCCTCCTACCCTGCCCCGGACCTCCTGCCCTCGCCCTGCCACCTCGGCCCCGTGCACTCCGGACCCCACTCACGGCCAGAAAGGGAGTCCTGATGCCCCCGTCGGAGCTCAGGAAGGGGCTCAGAGGACTTGGAGGGGCCCATCCAGCCCCCCTGCTGCCCTGCTTGCCGTGGGCGCCATCCCCCCGAGCGGCAGAGGTCAGAGCCCCCTCCCCGTGCCAGCTGCCACTCTCAAATTGGCCCACCGAGACTCCTGCCAGCCCTGCTCGGAGGGGCCCCCCGCGCCCGGGCCTGTCGGAGCAGATGTCGACGCCGCACAAGTCTGCTGGTGGTGCCTGCTCCCCTCTGGGGCCCATTGTTCTCCCGGTTTTGTTGTAAATGTTGCACATGTGCTAGAGGTTTCGCTCGCTCGTTGTTCTGCCTTTTTCGTGTGGGGATTTGAAGCCATTGAAGGGAAAAAAAAAATCCAAAGATGCCTGCTGCCTCTCCTCCATGGAATTCCCAGACACTACCCCCCCATGCCCCCCCTCCCGTGTCCCCATCCATTTTCCCCTTTCTCTCTGAGAAATCTGGGAAGAGGGAGAAAGCCTCACACGCAGCGCACGCCTGCCTGCCCCCTGCCCCTCTCTGGTGGCGGGTGCCAGAGGGAGCTGGAGGGAGGGAGGGGAGTTCAGGCCCTTCCAACCAGGCCCTCCCCTGAATGTGCACTTCTCCTGCATGCCTCCCGGTCCCTTCGCTTTTTTTCCTACCCTGGAGAAACCCACGTTCTCTCACGAACGCATTTTTCCTCTCTTTCTCTCCCCTCCCATCTTTCGAAAAGCAAGATTCGTTCCGTTAAAAACTATCCTGCTTCGGGGCCAAAGCGATAGCACAGCGGGTAGGGCATTTGCCTCATATGCGGCCGACCCAGGTTTGATTCCCAGCATCCCATATGGTCCCCTGAGCACTGCCAGGAGTAATTCCTGAGTGCATGAGCCAGGAGTAACTCCTAAGCATTGCTGGGTGTGACCCAAAAAGAAAAACAAGCAAACAAAAAAAAAAAAGAAAAAAAAAAAACCTTCCATGCTTAGGGGCTGGAGCGAAGGTACAGTTAGTAGGGCATTTGCCTTGCGTGTGGACGAACTGGGTTCAATCCCTGGCATCCCATATGGTCCTCTGAACACCGCCACCAGGAGTAATTCCTGAGCTCAGAGCCAGGAGAACCCCTGAGCATCGCTGGGTGTGATCTAAAAAGCAAAACAAAACAAAACAAAACAAAAACAAAACTATCCTGCTTTGAAAGAAAGAGAATTCCAGGCCTCCTCACCCTGTGGGCTCTGTGAAGGGGGACCCAGCGGGGCCTTGGCCCTTTGTTCTGTTGAGATTCTCCTCCAAGGTGGAGGCCAGGGAGCTGAACCCAACTGGACTGCTTGTGGCAGGCATGCGGCTCTCGAGGTGTCAGCCGTCCAGGCCCCACAGCTGGTCACTCGGGGGAGCTGGGGAGAATGAGTCAGGGCTCAGAGGAGGCAGGAAGGCAGGGTGCAAGGGGGATAGTCCCAGAGGTTAGCAGGGCTGGCCAGTGAAGAGCTTTGTAGGCAGAGCATGAACCCACATTTCCACCCCAGTCCTGGCAGCCACAGAGGTACCAGAAGGGAGATCCTGGGACCCCATTTCCGGTTAGGAGAAGCTGATTTGGGCTCTGTGTGGGGCAAAGCCTTGGAGAGCTCTAGAGTAGACATCGGGGAACAGTCCGGGCCACTGGGCAGAGAGCCCTGTGGCAGAGACAAGGTGGTGTGGATCGAGCGCCCTTGGGTGTCATTGGAGGCCGCACACACTGACTTGCTCTATAGAGGAACCAGGAGTAGAGCCAGTTTCTTGGCTGCTCTGGGTCTGCCTCCAATTATTTTGTTTGTTTGTTTGTTTGTTTTGCGTTGTTTGGGGGCTTTTTTTTTTATGTCTTTTCTGAATCTTATTTCTCAGGGGGCAGGTAGACATTTGCTCCTAAGTGAATAAATAGTTGCTCTACAGCAAGTGTAAAATACAAACCATGGGGTAAAGAAAAAGAGAAGCAAATTTAGCAGTTGGAGACTTGGTTTCTAAATTGCATGAAGCATATTTAAAAATGGACAAAAATTGAAACGGGATGTATGAGCAGACATTTCACAGGAGAGGTAACACGGATGGTCCCTAAACTTACTGAAAATTTGCTGAGCTTCACCAGAGGATCGGAGGAATTTAAACTGAGAGTGAGACGTCATAATATTTTGCTTCTTTTACATGAGACACAAATTAGAAAGTCAAGGCCAGAGAAGGCTCAGAGGAATGAGTGAATATTTGGGAGGACTGGGTTCAGTCACCCCTGAGACCACCAGAATTTACCTCCAAGCACCGCTTCTCTCTGTCTCTGTCTCTGTCTCTCTCTCTCTCTCTCTCACACACACACACACACACACACACACGTGACTGATCTAAATTAGGAAGTCAGATACCTACATTGGTGGCTACATGAAGGTTAAAGTTTTATCTTAGAAAGTTAGAACTCTCGGGGCTAGAGCAATAGCATAGTGGGTAGGGCATTTGCCTTGCACACGGCCAACCCGGGTTCGATTCCCAGCATCTCATATGGTCCCCTGAGCACCACCAGGAGTAATTCCTGAGTGCATTAGCCAGGAATAACCCCCTCTGTACCGCCAGGTGTGACCCACAAAGAAAAAAGAAAAAAAAAAGAAATTTAGAACTCTTAGCACTAAGAGACTATATAGAATTTTCATAGCCATCAACTAGAAACAATTAAAAATATTTGTTAAAAGATAATGTAGTACAGTTATAGGATAAAATATTATACAGCCAATAAATATTAGTACATTAGTGAAGCAATAACATGGTTGACTCTTATTAAACACATGGTACGGTAGCAAATCTTTTGTTTTCTTTGTGGCACATTCTGACTGCTTTGGGTTTACTCCTGGATCTGTGCTCAGAGATCACTCCTGACAGACTCAGAGTGTCATATGCGGAGCCAAGGGTCAAGCTAGGGTCAGCTTCATGCAAGCACCTTATAACCCCTGCACATCTCTGTGGCCCTTAATAGCCATAATGCTCAGGAATGAAAACTAAATGTTATTCAGGCCACATACACATTTGATAGCATTAAAAAAAAATCTATGGAATAAAAAGTACAGAAACAGGGAGCCGTGAGGCCTGGGGAGAGGAACCAGAAAAGGATCAGATAGTGGTCTCTGCCAAAAGTCAGATGTCATTCTCTCAATTTTATAGCATTATTGTGCTACAAATTAACATAGATCACATAAATATTTCCTGTGTTCATATAAATTTCATGATAAATGAAGTCCATTGGAACTACGAAGTGAGTTAATAATTTCCAAATATGGCGTGAAAATTCACTGGCAATTCAGCCCAGATCCTGCAAGGCATGGTCCTCCCACTATGATACATGCCACACTTCCCAAGAGCCCAGAAATGTGATTTGACTCAGAATGGTGGGGGGTCAGGGGTGCCTCAGGAGAAGAGAGGGTGCGAGGAAGATGCCCGACTAAAATAAAACCCTATTCTTATCCCCTCGTGGTTCCAATTTCCAGCACTTCAGACATTCTCCAGGATAGTCCACACAAAGAAATCAGTCACCAAACCCTGTGCAGCTTATCTTCCTCAATCCCACTGATAAGACAAGTCAGCTTCTGAAGCTGCCTCGCCAGCCGCCAGCCCGTTCCTTCCTTCTTCCTTTCAAGCCATCACAAGGTGTTCCCTATTGTGTAGAGTGTCAGTGGTATGATTATCGTTTTTTTTCTTCTCTATAATTCAGAACCTTCTTCCTCCAATCCTCAGGATGCCCGAGGGTAGCAGAAACTCCCTGTCTCTGACTCTGCTCACAAGAGTGAATACGAATACATGGATTCGTGTCATTTTCTTTTCACTGGAGATTAAAACTCCAGGTGGGGAAGAGCTCCCACCTCTCCCAGGCGAGTTTTTCACTGTGCTTTTTGAGACATGCGTGGAACATCTGACTGTAATGTGGAACAGAACTTGGTATTCTGCAGCCGCTTCACAAACCAGTGGTTAAAGTGTGATTCGGGTAATGGACAAGGCTCAGTAGAAAATGTGCTTTACCTCTTTCAGGGAGGAAAAAAAATTATATATATATATATATAATATATATATATATATACATACAGTTGTAACTGCCAAAGCCAGAACGAGATCACTGCTGAGAGTAGCTGGTAATCCTGAGCGCCCACACAAAATGTCCTCAAGAGATCTTCGGATCTGATTATTGTTGAGTAGGCCCAACTCTGGGCAAAGCCCTGATAACCACTATCTGTGTTAGTTCTGTGTCTGAGGCAAAGCTGTACTGGGTCCTGCTCCCCCTTGGCTGAATCCAGGTGGTCTCCTCTGTCATTGGAACCTTTGTATTCTTGGAAGAGTTGGTGATAAGTAGGAGAAAGGAGAGAATGTAATTTTTTAAAAATGGGGGCTGCATCTTATAGTACCAGGGTAATCAGACACAGTGCTTCACCCATGTGGAGCTTGTGCTCTGCGAGCCCAGCGCCACAATATTGTGTGCATAGTGAGAGGACCAGCGTGCCCCTCCTAGCTCAGTGGTCTTACCTGTAAAATGGGAACATTAACACCAATTTTAGAGAGGTGTGCGATGATTAGATCCTACAACCATCGTGTTTGCCATGTTGTAGGTGCTCCAAATCTGGTCATTCCCAGTCTCTTCTCTTTCTGTCACACAATCACACAGGCTTCCCAAAGCATCCATCTGAATATCTGACTTTCTAAAATAACTGATGAGTGACATCTCCTGCTTGTCCTTTGGAATATGATGAGCCAGTTCTTTGACCTATTCTAGGGCTACTTCTTCCTGGCCCTGGGTCTAGGAATCACTCCTCATAGTGCTCAGGGGATTATGTGGTGCCAGATATCAAACTGAGGAGCTCTCTGAGCCATCTCTCTCTCTCTCTCTCCCTCCCTCTCTTTCTCTCTCCCTCTTTCTATCTCTGTCTCTCTCTGTCTCTCTGTCTCTGTCTCTCTCTCTTAGTTTTTACTTCTCTTAAAAGAAGAGACTTTTCACTCAGGGGAAGTTTTATTTTGCTGTAAAAAAGATATCCTTGAGCCTTATAGGTTTGAGTCTTATGACATCAACGCTAATTTCCTGCTTGTGAAAATTGCCTTGTGGTTGAGTAAGAGAGCATCCTTGTTTTTTTTTTTCCACATTCAAAATCAGTGTGCTCTAATGCCTGATTTAACAACATAAGACTGTTCTGTGTTTGCTCTCAGGGAATATTTGAGAATAGCATGAACTTCATGTTTGGTTATGTGTATTATCCACCACGAGCCTTACAGAAGTGCATAAACTCCACCCAGCTTCACCAGGGCACGCAAAAGCATAACAGATGGGCACAGGCACAGAACTCCAGCTTCCTCAGGATGCTCTGCTGATTCACTGTGTGTGACCAATCCCTATCCTAACCACTACAGTGTCTGAATGTTACATCCTTCCATCACTTGACAGCTGACTCAGACCCCCTAGTTCAACATTAAAACCACTTGCTTTCAATGAAGACTTCAAGTTGTTGGGGTTTTCTTTTCAAAGTAAAATTATGTATTTATTATAGTATTTATGTATTTATCTTGCTCTTTTTTATTGTTGTTTTGTTTTGTTTTGTTTTTGAGCCACACATGAGAGTGCTCAGGACTTTCTCCTGGCTCTACATTTAGGGATCACTCCTAGTGATGCTCGGGGGACCATATGGAGTGCCAGGGATCAAACCTGGGTCGGCTGTGTGCAAGGCAAGCACCCTCTCCGCTGTATTGTTACTCCGGTCCCATGTTGAAGTATGTCTATGTTCCTGACTCACTTCACATGTGAAACAATGCTACTGTTTCAATGCTACTATTTTTAGTGGGCTTCTGTCTTATTGACAGTAGGTCTTGAATGCAGCTTTTGAACATTGTACCCCTAAAGTTGGTGAGTCATAGGAATATAAAATGTCACTTAATAGGTAAAATAACTACATAACTATCGAAGTATCGGGGGTGAAAGTACACGTCTTTGGTTGGCTTTCAAGTGGTTAAAAACATTCTCCTATCTTGTGACAAGAGAACAAAGAGGTTTATTTACTGGCCAGGCTAGGGATCTCAGCTAGGCAAAGCCCCTCACGAGCGTTTTTTATCGGGTATTTGTGCAGGCACATTGCTCTTTCACACTCCTCTACCACTCGTCTGCAAGGGGGGGAAGGTCACAGCTCTCCAGCGGAAGGGCAGTACCAGGGACTGGGGGAGCCACGAGTGACTTGTTGCCAGGGGTCTCGTGGTTTGTGCAGATGGCAAGTGAAGGCGTTTCTCAAAGCTAAAATTTTCCTTCGTCCAGGCCAGGTCATAAGTTCAACGTAACTAAATCAAAACTGCAAAATTATCATTCGCACATCACAATGTGATATATCATGATGTAGTATGTGTGTTTGTATGTATTTATAGAGGAAAAGGAAGAGAAAGATTAACCCACTGTGGCAAAAAAAATGTTCGTCTCTAGGGAGTTGTGGTGAAACTCAAATAGAAATTCTTTTCCATAAGTCTGAAACTGTGTCAAAATTGAAAAGGTGGCAGGGAGGGCAGAGGTATGGATAGAGGGTTGAGGGAGATTTTCTGTTTTTGTTTTTGGTCCATATCTGGCAGTGCTCAGGGCTGACTCCTGGCTCTATGCTCAGGGATCACTCCTGGCAGTGCTTGGGGGACCATAGGGGGTGCTGGGGATTGAACGTGCAAGGCAAATACACTTTACCTGCTGTACTATCGCTCCAGACCCTGGAAGTTTTTTTGAAAAATGAAGGAAATTAGAACAAAAGGGAAAATAACTGAGCCGGGGAAAAGACCAAAGCAGAGAAGCGAGAATGGATCCAAAACAAATCTCTTTAGCGAATTAAATCAAAAATTTAGACCAATGCTTGTTATTTGTAAAATATTATAGCAATGCTGCATCTACAAAATGGAAGACAGAGGCATTTCTCTTTTCCAGGCATATTTTTCGAGAGGCTAGCCCAAATGGTCCAGAATAAGGAAAGAAAAAAAATCTAAACAAATGTATAAGAAAATCACATAAAGTAATAGTTCTAAATTATTTTCTGTCTTTATTCTCTTCCTAAAAAGTAAAAAGGATTTTAATGTAACTACTCACTGGACTCTCCAATTTGCAGATACTATTGTTGTCAAACTGTTGTTAAAACTTCACTTTTAAAAAGTAACACCTGGGGGCTGGAGCGATAGCACAGCAGGTAGGGCATTTGCCTTGCATGCAGCCAACCCAGGTTGGATTCCCAGCATACCATATGGTCCCCCAAGTACCAGGAGTGATCCCTGAGTGCATGAGCCAGGATTAACCCCTGTGCAACGCTGGGTGTGACCCAAAAGGCAAAAAAAAAAAAAGGAAACACCAAGAATAAAGTATAGGCTGAAGTTTTACAATTGATCGACATCCATGTTCACCATGGTTTCCCTGTGGCTTCACATCTCTTCCTGAATTACATCTCTGCTACCTCCTTCTGGGGATATGAAAACGCTTCTTGTCTTTGTTTGTCTGAAGATAATATTTTGTTTTAAGTCTTAAAGCATAGTTTATCTGGATATAATATAGTGCATTGGCAGTTTTTTTTTCCCTGCCCTGTAAAGTTTTGTATTTTCTTATCTTTAACTGATGAGAGGTCTGTTACCAGTACAACTGTCTTTCTTTTATAAGAATCTGCCTTTTCTTTCTAGAAACTTGGTTCCCCTTATACTCTGCAGTTGTACTCTATTGTTTCTGGAAGTGTGCTGAACTGCATTCATTATGCTTGGAGAACGCATAGAAACTTTGCTTAGTAGATGCATAGCAGACATGAGAATTTCACATATTTCCTCATTTCTGGAATTTTTTCAGTAATTATCTCTTCAAATACCACTCCTGCCAAGCCTAGAGTTTCTTTTATTAGTTTTAGTTTTCATTCAGAAAGCTTAGACACACACGTTAGAGCTTCTCAGTCTATTAGTCATCCTTTTTGTTTGTTTTTTGAGGTGCCAGGGGGTTGAACCCAAGGCTCACACGTGCAAGGCAAGTGCTGTGTGGCTGAGCTATACCCACCAGCTCTTTTATACACATTTTTAATTACTCTTTTATCTCTTACTTATCATCTTTCTGTGCTTTCTTCTGCTAAGCTCTTCACTATTAACTTGCAGAGTAGGTGATGTTCAATCAATTTCATGGGTGAGGAAAATCTAACCCTGAAATTGGATTTTTTTCCCAACATATAACAGCTAGTAAGAAGCCAGTACAAGCCTGGATTTGAGCCTGGATCTGCCTAATTTCTGACCTGGCTTCTCTTGTTGGTCATTTAGTGAGTTCATCCCAAAATTCAGAACCTCCCAACAGTGAGGTAGCTCCCGATCCCCACATTATCCCATCATGTCACTGAGGAGATGAATGTGACTTCAGCCCCAGACTGTGCAGGATGCCACGTGTTAGAAGATCTGAGAAGTGTCAGAAGTTATATTTGGCCTTTTTTTTTTTTTTTTTTGCCATTTTCATCCTGTTGCCAAGCAAGAGGAACTTTCGTCCTTTTCATCTTTTATAATGCACAAAATTTCCATCTTCCCCATTCTTCTGGCTGTCTGTGTAGACTGTTTACTAAGATTTATTTGTCTGTCTCTTTTCTCTGTTGCAGAATGTTGGTTTGGTTTTATTGGGCAGATGTTGTCAAGCTTAGACTTTTTCAGTGAAGACTGGGAAATAATGAAATGTCTACAGTGTGAGTCTATAAATTTGAAAAGGCTCTTGTTATTATTCAGCATTTGTTAAGTACCCAGAAAAGTACTAAGTACCACTCCAGTGGGGGGGGGGTGAGAAAAAAATCCAAGGGTCTTTTTTTTTAAGTGCAAATCACATCTCTATAATTTCTCATATTGTACCTATTGTTTATCTCAAGTGGTTACTTAACATATTTAGGAGTTCATGCCACCCAGCTTGAACCTTTTGTCCATTAATGAGAATGATAGACACATTATTTGGTCATTCATTGATTCAAAGATATGTTATTGATTAATCAGTGTTTGACAGGAGAACTCACAGGCCCATAAGGGAGGCAAACATAGAAACAGCCACCAATTGGTCGAGTAAAAGAACATGCTGGATGAGAGAGTGGCACAGAGATGGCAGGATGCTCATTTGAAGTGGGTTTTTTGTGGGTTTGGGGTCATACCCAGGGTTGCCCAGGGGCTACTCACAGCTTTCTGCTCCAGAGGTCACCTGGTGCTGGGTAAAGTCTCCTGCAGGCAAAGCCTATGGTCCAGCCCTGGGAGCCATCTCCCCAGCCCTTGAAATGGATTTGGGCATTTTCTTGTTTGTGTTGTGTTCTCCTCTGCCGTGTTTTTCAGGGTCCCTGCACCATGTGTAGGGGGTTATTTAACATGGGTTTTTAGGGGTCTTCCAGAAAGGAAAAGGTTGCCTCCAACAGAAGGACCAGCAGGAGGGATTCTGCAGGGGAACCTCATGGGGGACTGTGTTGGTGAATTAGGGGGTGTCACCTTGAACAGCGACACTAAGAGATAAGGGCCAGTGTGTGGACTGTTGAATGGGGTGCCCTCCAAGGAATCCCCACCTGCAGTGCTGGGGGTCAGACAGCACCCAGAGTGGCTGTGCGCAAGGCAGCTTGTTCCTTTGCTGCAGTACTGCTCTGGCCCCCTCCCCTGATAAATTTTTAGCAAGGAACATTAATATTTTGAGAGGCATCCAGAAAATTGGTTGAAAGGAGATGAGGCCAGGAGAGAGACAAGCAGAATAGTATTGGGGGTTTAGAACTGAGCTCAGAGGTGGAAAAAGGAGCCAAGAGAACCAGATGGGCCATAGTAATAGAACATGAGTTAAGGCACTTGCATGTAACTGACCCTGGTTCCGTCCCTGGCACCACATACGCTTCCACTGAGCATCCTTCGGAGTGACCCTGAGCATATCCAGGTGGGACCGAAACAACAATTTGTTTAAGAAGATCAAAAAACAAAACAAAAGAAAAAGCAAAAACAAAAAACCAAGAGTTGCAGAGGAAGAGGACGGCCTGGCATCATTTATGGAATTCTGGATGACTGGAATTCTGGTCTGGGGCCTGTTTGGAGATTCGGTTTACTCAGTCACCGGTAATAAATTTGGCCAGTACTTCTCTTCATCTAGGTTTCTCTCACGTACCCTCGTTCTCGGGGGGCTGGTGGCGGGGGGGGGGGGGGGGGGACAGTGAACTCAGTTGCTTCCCCCCAAGCACAGAGCCCCAGTGAAGCTGCCCGAGGCGGGGTGTAATGGTTTCACTTTCTCCACAGCTTGCTGGGGGGGGGGGGGGGGGGGGGGAGAAACCTGCGTGGAAACTTGGTTCTTCTAATTTAATGCCTTTGGAGCTCAAATGTGCTCAGAAAAGCTCTGAAACTCCTGCCCTGGGCTTCCTTTCACGGCCGCAGACAGAGCACCAGCCCTGCCTCTGACCAGCCAGCTCTCAGCTCAGGCGCCCCCAAATGTCCTCTTGGACTCCGCATCCTTCACGCCAGTTTCCAGGCGCGCTCTGCAGCTGGCACGATGTCTAGGGCCCACACACCTCTCTCCATTTCACACGGAGATCACCCCGAGAGAGACGGGGCAGCCTCCATTTTACAGATGAGGGCCTGAGATTCCAAGACATTGAGCAATCGCCCCCGGGTCGCAGAGCAAGTCAGGCAGCGTGGAAGTTGGACACAGATCCGTGCCACAAGCCGGGCGTCTCTCCTCCCATCCGTGGCAGTCCCCTCTCCCTAGCATGGGCTCCCCCACCCTCCCGCCCCCGCCCCCCAAAGCCTCTTTCTCGGAAACAGCTGTTCATTCATCCATATATTGTTTCTGAGAGTCAGTAGCCCCTCCTCGCTGTCAGAAATCAGACTGGGTCAGGGGTAGGGAAGGGGCCAGCGCAGCGGAGAGGCCAAGCAGATGGACCGTTATAATACAGTTCAGCGCATGCGCCGGAGGAGAATCCAGGGATGGTCAAGGCGGGGGGGGGGGGGGGGTGTCTGGAGCAGGTGCCCAACCAGAGGCAGGCTCAGCGCAGGTGTCCCTGAGGAGGTGTCATCCCACTAAGCCAAGATTTCAGGAGTCAATGAGAAGAACCCAGGGAGGGCCGGGAAAGAAGCACCCACGGAGGGGTGGGAGGCTGGAGCGATAGCACAGCAGGTAGGGCATTTGCCTTGCACACGACTGACCCCGGGTTCAATTCCCAGCATCCCATAGGGTCCCCGAGCACCGCCAGGAGTAATTCCTGAGTGCAGAGCCAGGAATAACCCCTGAGCATCACCAGGTGTGACCCATAAAGCAATAAATAAATAAATGCGTGCCCATGGGGAGCTGAGAGCCAAATGCTGGAGTCCTTGGAAGTCCCACCGGGATGCTTAGATGGAATCCTGGAGTCAGTGGGGCTGCTGTGGAAGAGGCATGCCATGGAAAGGTAATAGAAACCTAAGGCAGGGACCAGGCAGACTATCACCGTGGTCCTGGGGACAGAGGACGGTGCCCGCCTGGGGGACGTGATGAGGACAGTGGACACCCTTGAGCAACCTCAGGACAGACCTGCAGGCCTGGGCGCAGGGTGACAGGAGAGGAGGAAGAAAGGCACTAAGGGAGAGGGGCTGGGCCCAGTGTCCCATTCACGGGGTGAAGGTTGGGATGGCGGGGAGGTGAGTTCCACTTGCTTCCTGGCAATTTGGATGAGCCAGGACAGTAGACCTTTGCAGTTGGGAGGGCGGTGGGTGGACTCGAGAGAGGTCAGCCCTTCTCAAGGGAAAGTATGGGAAGTTGGAGGGAGAGTGGACCTGCCTATCTGAGAGAATGCCCAAGAGAGGGGCCCGACGAGGTGCCAGGGACCCAGGGACCCAGGGACCAAGCCAGCCAAGGGACGCCAGCACTGACCGGCAGTGGCCAGGCACTCAGGAGGCTAATAGCCAGGGGAGAGAGTCTCTGCAGGGATCAGTTGTGAGTTGGGGGATGTTGGGGATGTTTGGGATGGAGACGCCTCCTCTGAGCATCTTGGCTGGTGTGGGGAAGTGGGGGGTAATGACCATGAGGTGATCAGTTTGGCACAAGGGCCCAGGCTGCACTTCAACCTTGGAGGCGGCTTGAGACGCCACCAGGTCCATCACGCTGCTCCTCTCAGATGACCTGTGTGCTGCCCGTGGCCACCAAGGTGCATCTGCTCAGCATTTCCTTCTTCAGCAAGAGTTGCCGGACCCTGCTGTGATGACCGGCCAGAAGGCCCAGCTTCCTCCTGGAAGGCCCCTCGTGGTTCTTGCCGGCAGACCCGGCTCCAGACAGCAGGACACGGTCTCCGCATCTCTCCCAACACCTGTGTGTCCATCTTGTGCGTCCGGTCGGTCGTTCCTTCTGAAGCCTGAGCTGGGGTGGGCTGAGCCCTCAGTGCCCGAGCCCCGGCCCCATGAGCCCTCCCCGGCCAGCTCGTTCGCCACTCCTCTTTTGAAATCGTTTTTGGTCTGGTATTGACCCCCTTCTTCTCCTGACAAGCGGGTGGATACGGGGAGGAAGGAATCGGGCTTCCCTCTTCCTTTCATGTCTCCCCGGAGCAGTCCGCGAGCCTTCCGGGAATGGCCAGGCCAGCTGCATGTGCCTAGACTCTGACAGGATGACTTGGGTTTGCGGCGCGGACACCTGTTAGCTGCGTAGGACCCTAAAAGCAAGCCACCAGCCACCACAGCGTTAGAGCTCCGGCTCCACATCAAGCTCAACACGTGATGTGGGAACAGCTGCCCCCCAGGGTTTCGAGGAGAAGGCCTCACTCGGGGGATGAAGACCAGGGGTGGAGCACAGGAGCACACGAGATCCATGGTGCATGTGTGGGGCGGGGGGGGGGGGGGGGAGGCGGGCGGGGCTGCCTCGGTGGTCTCCTGCTGCTGCCCCGCCAAAAGGATGACATGTGCCGTCCACACTAGTGGACCTATCCCAGTCCTGAAAGTCAGCCGCCACCTCCCCACCCCTTTTGGAAACTGCTTTGTCCAGTGCCTTGCTGGACGTGGTCTCCTAAGCCCCTGGCAGCTGTCAGAGGTGGCCTCTCATCGCACTGTGACTTCCACGCTCTACCCCCCCCCGACCCTGTGCCCTTTGGGGAAATGAGAGCTCCCTCTAGCATGGGAGGACCTGAGTGTTGCCTTCGACGCCCCCTTCTTCAGCCAGTTTGCTGGGGGTCCCCCTTCGTACGCCTCACTCTTCCTGTGGATGGGACAGCACCCTGGGGTAGGTCCAGGGCGGGTCAAGTTGGCTTGGGAAATGCCCGTGATGGGGAAGCAGGCACCCTCCCGGCACGTAGTGGGAGCTCGTGAAAGGCTCTGTTCCGCTGCTCCCCACTCGCCCTGGTCCAAGAGAACGGGGACCAAGAGCCAAGACAGGGACCCTCGTCGTCACCCGCAGGGCCCAGAGTGTGGCTGCCCAGTGGACAGAGAGATGCCGTGTGGCCCTTTCCGCATGCGGGGCGAGGGGAGGGTTAACAGAGCCGTTTCTGAGTGTCTGCTCCATCTTGCTGCCACTTTGCCGTATGCGCGGCTGCTGTTGCTATGGCGATTCCTTAAGCAGTTGAATAGAACAGCACCGAGTTGTTGCTAATTGCTCCCGTGCACCGGGCCTGCCCACATGAGCGCTCTCTGCACAGCGTTCCCTTTCTCCCCGACGCGCGGTTTCCCTCCGGCTCGGGGCATTGTGCGGCTCCCTGGCTCCCGTGACCCCGCGGCCCCGGGCAGAGGGCACCGGCAGTGGCTCTGGGCAGGGAGAGGGGCCCGCCAATTTTCCCGGCGTGAGTGAGCAGCACAGAGCCCTGTGCTCAAGGTGGGTAACGGGAGGCAGGCACAGCGGGTCCCCCGAAGCCAAATAAAACGCTGGCGGGGTGGGTTTATTATACATCTCGGCCGTGGTCGGGCAATTTAGTCATCGTTTTCAAGCCCACAGTGCCAGGCCTGTGCCCACCTGCCAGGAGGGCCCCATTCATTGTATCACGAGAACTTCCAGCTCTGACCTCCCCGAGACAGGGAAGGGCTGATAGGGAGGGAGGGGAGGGGGCTGCCACATCCCTCCCATGCACCAGCCACTGTCCAGCACACTAAATCCTGCCACTTGGTCCCCCCAAGTGTACTGGGGTGGGTGTGGGTGCATGAGGGCTCCTGTTAGCGACCAAGGAACAGGAGCAGAGACCCACGTGGTGTCAGAGCTGAGGGTCCCCCGGTCCCCATGAGATCTTTGCACTGGACCACACTGTTCTAGCCTTTGGTGGCACTAGGAGACCGTTCTCAGTGGAACTCCAGTGCGTGCCCCATGGAGTGGACAGCTTCAGTCAGAAGCACCCCTCTTTATTATTTTTTTATTTTATAAGGTAGTTCACACTGTTTGATTACATTCAATATTCAAACACCAATCCCACCACCATGACACCTCCCACCACCAAATTTGGGATGTTTCCATCTCAAGCCCCAATCTCTGCCCGAAAGCTCAACTGAAATAATCTGTTTTGCATTGTCTGTTATGAAGAACTGCTGAAAATGCTAGAAAAAAGTATCCATATCAGAAACAGTGTGAAGATTGTTCTATTTGGGCAGGGGCCATTAAGACATTCTTTAGGATATCACTAACATGTTGTTAAAGGTTGAGTGATGTGAGCTTTCGTATGTATATATATGAAGATATGTATATATGCACATATATATATATATTTCCTTCTATGATTTGTTGCCTACTATCTGAACCCCATCAAATGTGGTGTGGTACTTATGGAGAATGAGTAGGGAGTGTCTTGTGATGTGTCGCATGGCCTCGAATATGTTCACTCATGCGTGAGGCTCCGCCCGAGCGTATGGGGAGCGGCCTTGAGCGTGGTGGTGGTTGGGTTGTGTAGGTTTTTGGCTGCTGGATCTGGGTCCCTTGGGGCAGGGAGGGCTCTCACCTGCCCCCCTCTGAGGCACCCCGAGTTGAAACAGCCTGGCACGGAGTCCAGTGGCATGACTATGTTATGCTCCCTTCTGGAAGAAAGAGCCGAGAAGCACCCTTCTTTAACCCCAGAACAAACGCTGCCCTCACAGCACAACTGCTTGGAGTGTGGGCTGTGTGCCACACTCCCCACTTCATCTGACACACAGCAGGAGAAACCACCCGGGCCAGGGAGATGCACAAAGGAACTGCATGCTAGAGCCTGAGGATTCGGTCCTTGGCACCTTCTGGGCCCCCTGAGCACTGCTGGGTGTGGTCCAGACAGGGGAGAGGGCTAGAAAATCGAACTCTCTGGATCTGGTATTCATTCACCCATTTTGTTGATGGAGAAGTTGAGGCTCAGAGAGGGTGAGACTTGCCTCAAGGCGTGATGAGGGGTGGCAGAGGCTGGATTCAAATATATGTCAGACATCAAAACCTCATAACCACAAATAAGGATAGTCATTCTATGTCTGCCCCTCTCTTTCTGACTCATTTCACTTAGCATGATACTCTCCATGGCCATCCACTTGTATGCAGATTTCATCTTCTCTAACAGCTGCATAGTATTCCATTGTGTGGATATACCAGAGTTTCTTTAAACAGTCATCTGTTCTCAGGCATTCATGTTTTTCCCAGATTCTGGCTATTATAAATAGTGCTGCAATAAACATAAAAGTGGAGGAATATAAAGTAACATAATGGGAAACTAACACCTAAGGATAGTAGAGATAAGGGCCAGGAGGATAGCCCCACGGCTTGGAAGCTGGTCTCACGTGCTGGGGGGGAAAAGGCAGCTGGGATAGAGAAGGGACCACTAAGTGAATGATGCTTGAAGGGCTCGTTCAGGTATGGAGATGTGTGCGGAAAGTCGACTGTGAACCAAACATGATGACCTGTATTGCAAACCATAACACCCAAAAGGAGAGAGAGTAAAAGGGAATGTGCCTGCCACAGAGGCAGCGGGTGGGAGGAGGTGGGGGTGGCAGGAGGGATACTGGGAACATTGATGGTGGAGAATGGGCACTGGTGGAGGGATGGATGCTCCATCAGCATAAGACTAAATCATAATCACGAAATAACCTGCAGGTGGCCCCTGCCAGGCTCCTTTGGAACCTGCTGCTCCGTGGACATTGGAAGGCTGTCCAATGGGTGCTCGGGGACTGGGGGCCTCACTCGCTGGTGCTCTCCTGAGCAGGCCGGTGGCTCCATGCCGTTCCTCTCCCCGTCTAGTCCCCCATCCTCTGCCTTGAACACTGATTCGCCCGTTCAGGCAGCCTTTCCTGGGTGCGTCCTAGGATGTACTGGCCGCTGCCCTGGCTGGTGAGGACAGCGTCGCCCGGGAAATCCTGCCGCTGGGGGACAGATGCAGAACTTCCCCTGTGACTGCACTCCTGACTGTGGAAAGCTCAGGGCAGCTCCCTGACCATTACAGCCCAGTCTGGCTCCTGACACGCTCCCTCAGGGGGCCAGCGGCAGGAACAGGCCCGCTCCTCCTGGTTTCCTTTCTTCCCTGCTTTTACTCTTCAGACAGACGGGATGGGGCGGGCATCTTAGGGCCACACCTGGCTGTGCTCAGGGGTTACTCCTGACTGCTCAGGGATCACTGCTAGTGGCAATCAGGGGACCATATGGGGTGCCTTAGGTTAAATCAGGGTCAGCCACATGCAAGGCAAGCACCTTATCCTCTCTCTCTCTCTCTCTCTCTCTCTCTCTCTCTCTCTCTCTCTCTCTCTCTCTCCCCCATTCTTCTGCTTTTTCTTTTTATTCTTTGATCATTCCCCTTCCCCAGAATCTTTTATAACTTTTAGAGAAACCTTTCCCAGAGTCCCTACCACTGGCTTCTCATGGGTCAGGGGCTACAGCAGAGTAGTTGGGTGACGTGCCCCAGCTCTCACCCCTCACTGGGGTTGGCTTAGCCGTGATGAGCACCCAAGCCCAGGGTGGATGGAGGCGAGCACAGCGGGTTCCTTGAGGGGAAGAGCGAGGCGGGCGTGCGGGCCAGGGAGACAGCTCGTCTGCCGGTAGTTGCTCTTCCTGGCCTCAGTTTCCCTGGCTGAGCACAGGGAGATCTTCCAGGCACTGCCATTTCCCCTGAGAGGGAAGGATGAGAGTAGCTGTCCAGGTCAGTTTGGGGCAGAAACTGGGCCAGGCCGAGAGCAGGAGGTACCAGGGTGCCTCAGAGGAGCCAGAGAGAACCGGAAATCCAGGATGGAGCAGGCAAAGAGCAAACCTGAAATTCCCACAGGGCAGATGTCACGGGGCCATGCAGACCAGGGAGGGGTGCGGGTTTTATTCCAAATTCATGGAAAACCAGTGGTTGGGGGGGTTAAAAGCAAATCACTGTTTTTTGGTGGTTTTTTTTTGGTTTTTTTTTTTGTTTGTTTGTTTGTTTTTGCTTTTTGGGTCATACCCAGTGATGCTTCCCAGGGGTTGCTCCTGTCTCTGCACTCAGGAATCACTCCTGGCGGTGCTCAGGGGACCATATGGGATGCTGGGAATCAAACCTAGGTTGGCCGCGTGCAAGGCAAACGCCCTACCCACTGTGCTATCGCTCCAACCCCACTGGTATGTTTTCTAAACATCACAGTTGGGGCCAGGAGGGAGCCGAGACCTGGTGCCTGACCTGGGTTCTCAGCAACCAACCACACGGGTCCCCGAGCACCACCACATACAGTCCTGGAGGACTCCTTGCGCCTGGGGGTCCCCAGCATTGCTGGGGGTGCAGGTACCCCTGGTACCACAGGCCCGAGCAGCAGCACATCCTCAGTCAGGCCCTTGTGTTGAACCATCAAGCCTATGGGTCAAGAATCACCTGCATGGACCCCCCATCCTCCAGGCCCACTTGAACAGCCCCAGTAATAGCTGAATATAGGAAAAGAATATGCATTCAAATTTTCCCAAAGCACTGTGGTTGGGAAGGGGCTTTAGTGGACGCACAGAGAACAGCAGGAAGGTCACTGATCCCCTAGGGAGCGAGCAGAAGGGGTTCTTGGCAATGGGATGGGATGGGAAGGTGCGGTTCTGTGGGACACGGAGGTTCTGTGGGACTTGGGGCTTCTGTGGGACATGGAGGCCCTGTGTTTCGTGACAGTTCTGTGGGATATGGGGGTCCTACTGGACAGGGGGCCTCTGTGGAACATGGGAGCACTGTGGGATTGGAGGCTGTATACCACCTTGGTACAGCCCTGTGCCAGCTGCACCCCAGCAGTCATTGGTCTCTCGTCCAGTCTTCTCTGCTCTCCTAAGGAGAGGCGTGTGTGAATTATTTCGTGTGTGTACGTGTGTGTGCACACGTGAGTATGTGCGTGTGTGTGAATTAAGTGCATTCTGTGCGTTCGGGAGTTTGGGACCTGACCTGCACCGGGTCGTGGTATTTGGGGAAGCCCGAGCAGAGAGGAGGGGGGAGCAGGTTCTCGGAGAGGGAGGCAGGACCCACTCAATTAGCACTGCTCGGGGATTTTTTTTTTCCCCAGATGAAGCTTTTGTTTGCAAGGGTGATGTTTTGCGAACTGCTGTCTCTGTGGGAATATCTTGGTGATGTACAGCCAAGCCTTCTCCGCATCTACATTTTCCCGTTCAGCACATGACAGTCTTTATAATGAGTGCCTCCTTCATATGGGGTTATCAGAGTAACTCTGAATCTATTTTACAACCAAATTAATGATATCCAGAAAACATTTGTTTGGCTCCTTTACTATTTATAATTTTGTTGCCAACTAATTGCCTTTGAATGTTCCTCCTTATAGGGTCCTTTGTGCTAGTTAAAACCCTCCCCTCCCCAGGTGACTCCCTAAGTCCACGCAGAGCTGTCCCAACACTTGAAAGTCTCTTTTTGTTGCCGTAACAGGAACAGCCATAGGAACTTGGGCCAGAGCAAAGGGCCAGGGGGAGACTATACTTTACAGTACAGTATAGTCGGGTGTGTTGTGTTTTCAAGTTATGCACCTAGTACCTTTTCACTGCAGCAAAATTCAGAAAAGCACGCTGCATGCAAAGGTCATGCCACAATGGCGTTATTTGCAATATTTCCTTCCAAGTATTCCAAGCCTTTTGACACCATTGGGTTCTTGCAGCCGGTATAATTTTTCCTAATTTTTTGTATGGTCTTCACAGATCTCACACCTGGAGCACTGCCAGATGTGGCCAACCCCCACCTTCCACAACACACACACACACACACACACACACACATACATGTACACACACACACAAATGTCAACACAAGGGGGTATGGTGCCACCAGTAGGTCAGTCTGTACCTGTGAGGCGAGTGCATCAGCAGCCTGGTGGTGCCTTCAGAATTCTAGATACCCCAAAATTGCTGCTGTGCCTTTGGCCAGACCCTAACAACTTGGGGCCAAGTTTACCAAGAAAGTAAACGGCCAAAAGTTAGGTATGTGGGAGACACATCCACAAACCACCTCCAGCTCAGCTATGTAATTGGAGGCAAAGCCTCTCTGGTTCCTGATCAAACTGCTTAATGGCCATGATCCCAGAGACTCAGAAACAAATCTCGGAATCCAGTGGCTTTTGGCAGAAATGCGTCCAGTCCCTGCAGTAGGTTACTGGCACCAGGTCACCTCGTTGGCCTATCCCCCCTAGTGATTCCGTGACCGCCATCCTCCAGAGGCCATTGGACAATCAGGTTTGGGCCCCACAGTAACAAGACACGTGGGGCCTCACGGGATGAGGATGGAGCCAGCCCTTTCCTCCCAACCCCAACGAGACCCCAAGTCACTCCCACAAACAGCCTCTCTGGCTCCTGATCAAGCTGCTTAACGGCCATGATCCCAGAGACTCAGGAACAAATCTCAGAGCCCAGTAGGTTTTGACAGAAATCCCTTCAAATTTAATTGTTAAAATTTTGGAATTCCAGAATCATGTGGCCACTACTGCGGCCGTGTGACATTATATGTTATTCATAACCAGCAATAGAAAACAAATTGTCTACGGTTGTCTTTTTGGCAGATCTGAGTGTTGGGGTAAAATCTCAAATAATAATGGCTGGTCTGGGGTTGAAATACTGAATGAAATCAAAGTGGAGAGACAGTAATATGGAAATCATCTGTCCCACAGGTAGGGAGAGAGTGTGGTATGGTGGTTATACTGGGGTTTTTGGTGGTGGAGAATGGGCACTGGTGAAGGGACAGGTGTTTCATCATTGTATGACTGAGACTTAAACCCAAAAGCTTTGTAACTGCCCTCATGGTGATTCAACAAATAAATGTATACAAAAGAAAAAAAAGTCAACGCAAAATATCTTGTCATACAAAGTAGGCACAATATTTTTTTAATTCGAAGTTTTGTTTTATTGCTTCCAATAATTCTCAAATGGAATTTGGGTTTTTTTTTTTTTGTTCTTGTCCTTAAAGAGGCCCCCTGCAGAGGGTAGTTAAAAAGCTCTCTGTGACTCTGTCCCAGTAACTTCTTTCTTACTGTGGTTCTGTCAACACTGTCATCTGTCACCAGGCTCATTTACATTTACATGTATTTCTTTAATTTGTTTGTTTGGGTTTTGGAGGCCACAGTGAATGAGGGGGAACCTTGTTTTATATTTGAAATCAGCTCAAGAGTGCAAGAAATTAAATTAATCACAGTTAACAGTACCCAGGGCCGGCAAGATAATAAGGCAGTGTTAGGCGCTGGCCTTGCATGTAGCTGACCAGGGTTCAGTAAGATCGGGAGAGAAATCAAACTGTAGACCTTATCAGAGGATAGCAAACCTCAGCCTTGGGTTACTAAACAGATTGACAAGCTTTAGGCAGGGCAGGAAGATGTGAAGAGGCAGACTCGGGGGAAAGAAGGACAGTGGTGGAGGTGGGGAATAAACTATCTGTGTCCATCAAAGCCATTTACGGGGCTGGAGCAATAGCACAGCACGTAAGACTTTTGCCTTGTACGTGGCCGACCCGGGTTTGATTCCCTGCATCCCATATGGTCCCCCAAGCACCGCCAGGAATAATTTCTGAGTGCAGAGCCAGGAGTAACCCCTGTGCAACACCAGATGTGACCCAAAAAGCAAAAAAAAGTCATTTACATGCACACTATTGTAATTGTGCTATGTAAACTGTAGAAAGATAGATAGGGTGAGCAAATTTTACTCCCCGCCCCCCTCCCCTGACCCTTGCCTCCCCGCCACCCCTCTGCATGACTGGAAAGTAACTCCCATGTCTGCTGTTCTGCATCCTGCTTCGTTCCCCTTACCTGTCCTGGACACCCGCCCACAGCAGGGGGGCAGAGACTGCCCCCCTCTTTCCACCAGCAGTCTTGGGTTCCAGCCTGGCTTCCCCGCCCATGTCGCCGTTAGCCACCTTCCTGAGCAGTGATTCCTCAGAGAGTTTCGTTGTGGCCATGCACGTATCAAAAGGTGTGGCCACTCGCCCTTGGCCAGTGCGGCTCACGGTGCCCGCCCCTCCCCCCAGCCCCCGGACTCTGGGGACGGCCCAGCACCTCCAGGATACACTCTCTCGCAGGGACTGTCCCCACGAGACTCTCCCACATGTCACATGTGGTTTTTTCCTGAGTTTCTCTTCGGGGTGGGTCCTAGACAGAGAGCTGGCTGGGCCTGCGGGGCCTGCCCGTGCCCGATTCCCCCCCCCACACACACACACACACCAGGGGCTGCGTCATCTTTCATTCGTGTCCCCTGATCCCGGTGGCACGTTCTGAGCGCTGGGATCCCTCTGATGGCTGGCAAGTGAGGTCACGGTGAACTCTCCCGAGGGCCTCCAGTGCTACTAGGATGTCAAGTATCTCTTCCTCTGTTGAAGAGTAACTAGTGTTTCTCTAGGAACTCCACCAGGCTTTCAGCCACTTTTCCACTGGGTGCTTCTTTTTCATCTTGATTTCTTTAAGGAATATATATATATATATCACGCTCACGATCATCCTGTTGTTCGTTGATTGCCTCGAGCAGGCCCCAGTAACGTCTCCTTCGTCCTAGCCCTGAGACTCTAAAAAGTGCCACATTCAAGGCTCTTTCCAGGTTAGGAATGAGACCCATAACTGTTACTGGTATTTGGCATACTGGGTACGCCACGGGGAGTTTGCCAGACTCTGCCGTGTGGGCAGGCTACATTCGGTGGCCTGCCAGGTTGTCAAAAGCAAGAATGAGATAATAAGGCATTTGCGGCCGTGCGCTTCCAGGAGCTGGGTTTTATAGTCTCTGGGTCTTGGCTGTTGATGGGATTACACGGCGCTGGGGGGCAGTTGGTGGGTGTGACCCCCGCCTACTGGAAGATGGAGGATCTGGGTGGAGGATGCTCAGCCCCGATCCGAGCAGGCTTGGAGATCTCAGCCCCGGGACCCGCATGCCTTTGTTCCTCTGCCGGGTACCTTCATGCATGTGGAGAACGGTCTCAGCATTATATATATAAAAGTATATAAATATATATATAAAAGTATATATAAAAGCATATACATATATACTTTTGTGTTTATAAACATATAATAATACATAATATAATAACATATATATTGTTTATAATCCCTTTGTTTGTGGCATGGGCTATAACTGTTTTTCCCCCCGACTGGAAATAGTTCAAAACGATTGTTGACATCTCCCGCCCTGCGTGTCCTATAGATAGCAACCGAGCGAGACGTCTCCAGCTCTTTCCTTCTGTCTTTTTGCATCCAGGCGAACTGAGGTTCTCGAGACAGGTGTTGGCACGGCTGCAGGGAGGCACGGGGTGGAGGTTTGCAGGCTGAGCTTGAGCTCGGGTTCACCCCCTCGGGAGCAGCACCCGAGCTCACCCGCGGCTGTGTGACCCAGTCACTTACCGTCCAGACGGCAGTTGTGCAAGAGGTCCGGTTTTGCTGCCGGCTAGGCCGTCCTGTCCACAAGGAGCAGCTGGCACCTTCCTGCCCACTCAGAGTCAAGGACGGGGCTCTGTGTACTGATGCAGAGGCCAGGTCTGAGCAGCCCCCCGGCTGAGCAGCTGCTCCCCTGATGGCCCCCAGGAGCCATTGGAGGGGTCTGAGCAGCCCCCCAAGCATCCATCACCTTCTGTTTTCTCGTTGCCACACCCTGCTGGGGGTCCAGCTGGGTCCAGCCACCCGAAGGAAGAGCTGGTCTGAAGGAAATCCTGCCACACTCCCACGGCCCCGAGCCCCGGGCCTTCCATCATCTTTCTCGGCGTGCAAGGCACGCAGTGGGGATGGTGACAGAGACATGACCAGTGCGACACTGGGGTCTGCAGATGACCCTCTGCTCTGTCGGTCCTGCTGGGTCTCCCCTGTCCTCTGGGCCCCCCAAATTAAAGCATGCCCGGGGCGCTGACAGCAGGACTGGAGTCAGGGAAGGGTGTGGACACTTCCCCTGTGTTCCTGGGCCCATGCAAGGCTGGTCCTCACCAGGCTGCAGCGTCAGCGAGTCCTGGGGCTCTGCAGAGAGTCTGAGCAGTACCCAGGGGCTGGCACAGAGGCCCCTTGTCAGGGCACCAGACAAGAAACAGCCCAAGGCCCACGGACCTCAGAAGGCCATTGGAGGGGTCAGAAACAAGACAGATCGGCTCCTGGGGGCCATCAGGGGAGCAGCTGCAGTTCACTGACCACTGACCAGGCCAGGAAGGATTCCCAGAAGCATTCCTATGTCACACACCTGGGCACCTTGGCCCCTCACAGCCCTGAAGCTGGGTGTTCTGGCCCCAGTTTCCAGCTCAGGAGTCTGAGATCTATCGAGAACCCTTCGTGCGCATGCGTGCGCACACACACACACACACACACACACACACACACACACACACGCACACACGCACACACACACATACACCCTGTCCCCCACCCCCGTCCCCCGCCACGATGGCATCACAATGACCTCAGAGCGCCTGCCACCTGTCCTCTTCCACCGTCCTGAGCCCCCCCCAAGCCCCATCATGTTGTCAGTCATACCCACATGCCCTCTCGCTTGGCGCCACCCCTGCAGATTTGGGGTGCCATCCAGCATGGGGGTCCCCTGTGGCACCGCCTGGTCCCCACAACCAGAGAGCAGAGGAGGTAGCTCCGTCCCCACAGGGCTGGTAAGGACAGTCCCTCCCAACCCCCCACTGTGTCTGGGTGGCAGAGCCCGAGCTCTCCCCCCCCATCCCCCGCCCCGAGATCCAGTTCCTCTGTGCTCTCAAGTGAACTGAGCCGAGCGTGGCCCATTCACTCACACCCCACGCCGCGGCCCCGGGGACGCCCCCCCTCGGAGCCAGCACAAGGCGAGGTCCTCCGGGCCGGGCCCTCTGCACGCACACAGGGAGAATGAAAGTTGCTTTTCTTCCCGCTGCCCCACGGCTCCGATTGTGGTGCAGGGGCCCTGCAGGGCGGCCGCATGAGCCCGTTGCCTGTTCCACGAATCAATTCTTTGGCACTTACTTCCCGGCCTGCGTTTTGTTCTCCGGCTTTTGATTTTATGTTTGCCTTTTTTTTTCCCCTCCCCATTCTGCTGGTACTTGTTTGGATCTTTTATTTTCCAGGAACTCTGACCCGCTCGAGCCTCTATGCCTCTATGCCTTTCTCTCTCTCTCTCTCTCTCTCTCTCTCTCTCTCTCTCTCTCTCTCTCTCTCTCTCTCTCTCTCTCTCTCCCCTCTCTCTCCTCTCTCTCATTTTCCATCCTGGCTGCTTTCCCGTGTGTCCAGTCACACTCAGCTTCCCCGGACAGGCCTAGAGGAGGCCCTCTAATCTCAGGCTCTGCCAACTACTGGGGACTCCGGCCCACAGGTGGCCCCAACCGGGCAGGGCTGCAGCCCCTCTTCTCACAGGGCCCCCTCGCCACCTCCTGCCCAGGTTGGCTCAGCGCCCGGCAGGCCAACAGCGATTTGTGAAGGTGGAGGTGGCCATGCTCTCGACTCACCTATACCACTACATGCCCTGAGCAGCTTCTTGGGCCCTCCTCAGCCCTGCGGTGGCCCCTTGCTGGTGCCCCAGGCAGGTGCAAGCAGAGCCTGGGTACTCTTCCTCCCTGGGCCTCGCTGTAGACTTGCAACCACGCCAGGTCCTATGACCAGTGTGTGGCTTTCTTCAGCACCCCGTGCTCTGCTGGGCCACCAAGGGCCACAAGCAGAGCCACGACCCCAGGCCCCAAGGGTCTTGGGGTCTTCCCCCACCCATCTTGCTGAGTAGGGGGGGTGTCGGTGAGGGAGAGGCCGGTGTGTACCGCCCTCAGGACGGAGGGACTAGAAGGCTGAGCCACAGTGCCTGCTGGTGCCCCTGGCCCGGAAGCTCTATTCACAGGACCCCCTGGAGCCAGGGGCCTCCTTTGTCCTGAAAGGCCCACCCCGTCTTTATTTTATGACTATTTTTTCCATTTTGGATCACACCCAGCGATACTCAGGGTTTACTCCTGGCTCTGCACTCAGGAATTACTCCTGGTGGTGCTCAGGGGACCATGTGGGATGCTGGGGATCGAACCCAGGTTGGCTGCATGCAAGGCAAATGCCCTCTCCACTGTGTTATCACTCCAGTCCCCCACCCCATCTTTTAAAGCTCCTGTTCTCAGCAGCCTCATCAGCCGCCCCTCCATGCCGGGGATTCCCCAGGGCTACCTCTGTCCCTCGAGGCCATTGACACCCCCCCCTACGCCCCCACCAGCCTGTGGGTGGGCTGAGCGTGGCCTGGCAGGAGGCTCTGTGTGGCGGGCAGAGCCCTGGTCACCTCCCCACCAGCTTTGGTCCCTGTGACGCTGACACACGCACCCCCGGCTACATGGGACACCCCCCCCCTCACCACCACCGCAGGAAGAGTGATACCGTCCTCCTGTGGCTTCTAGTCCCCACCCCAGCAGGTGCACTGGGCCGGTCAGTGGGAAGTAGTGCCTCTGTTCCCTCCATGGACACTGTGGGGACCTCTGTCCCCAAGACGGGCCCTATAGCGCTTATCCTGGTTGTCTTGTCCGGGGTTTCCCTCCATCCGCTTATGTACCAGATGCTACAGTGTTACCAGCCCTTCATGGGCCCCTACAGGAGCTCAGAGTCCATGAGAGAAGCACCTGCCAAACATCGCGGCATGAGAACAGGGACCCTGTTTGCTGGGGGCTTCCCCAAGCTGAGCAGAGGGGGAACCTTGGGAACTGAATCTCTGCTGGACTCTGTTGGCCCAGAAGGGATGGCTGCAGACACAGCCTGGGAGCAGGGGCTTCTGGGAAAGGGGAGACCTCCCGGGCTTGTAGCCTGGAGGGTCACCGAGGTGGGTGATGCTCAGAATCAGAGTTTGAGGATGACGAGGCACCATGGGCGGGGAGGGGAGATGGGAGGCAGGGTGACTGGCCCCCTCCAGGAGCACTGAGACACTGAGACACTCTCGCCTTTGTGCAACTCCTCTAGAATTTTTGCGGCCAATCTGGTGGCCCTAAGAGTCGGAATGGAGAGTTTTCCTATGGGCCCATAGGGGTGAGAGAGACTGACAGGGCACCACTGATGTGACAGGCCCTCCTAACCTCACCCCCAGTGTGCCAAGCTTGAGATTCCATGTGCACGCTTGCCTGCCCTCCCTCTCCCCTTCCCGTCAGTGTGGATATCAAACTCTTCCCCCTCCCCCACCCCCCACCCCCGCCTCTTTCCCGCACCCCTCCAGACCAGGAAACCCTGTTGAGACAACTTGTCCCCAGCACATACAGGCTCAAACCTCTCCCATCCAGGGCCGAAGCTCTCATGCCTTGTGACACCCCCACCCCCTGCTTCCCTGGCCAGCCCGCAGAGAGACCCCAGGCCCGGCCAGCAGGGTGGCAGGCTCCTGCAGCGCATCTGACGGCGCCAAGGGGACACCGCGTGCCATCTGAATGGGCGCTGCATGCCGTGCTCTTTGCGTGGTACTTGGGAAAGCCATGTGCCTTGAAACAAGATGGAGGGGCGTGTGGAGGCCGCGGCTGGGGGAGCCTGCCTCTGAAAGCCTCTGGCTGCGGGGTCCTCGTCAAGTTGGGAAAGGTGTGAGGAGGAAGACAGCGTGAGGGTAATTGGAAGCTCTGTCCCTCTGTCTCCATCCTCCCTCCTGCGTCCTACACACACACACACACACACACACACACACACACACACACACTAGCACTTAACCCTTCGCCTCGTCCCTCCTGGGCTGTCTCTAACTGGTTTTTTGTTTGTTTGTTTGTTTTGTTTTGTTTTTTTATTCTCAAGTTTATTGACCTGTTCATGCCACTTTCAACTCAGGATTCAAAACATCAGTAACTTTTGTTTGTTTCATTTGTTTGTTTAAGGGTCCACCCCGAATTGTGTTCAGGGCTTACTCCTGGCTCTGCACTCAAGGAACATTCCCGGCAGGGCTCCGGAGAATGATCTGGGGATGCTGGGAATCGAACCCAGGTGGGCTATATGCAAGGCAAACTCTCTTCCCACTGTACTATCGCTCTGGTAACTTTTTTTTTTAAATAATAGTTCTTTATTTTATTTTTATTTTTTTGCTTTTTGGTTCACACCTGGCGATGCACAGGGGTTACTCCTGGCTCTGCACTCAGGAGTTACTCCTGGCGGTGCTCAGAGGACCATATGGGATGCTGAGAATCGAACTCAGGTCGGCCGCGTGCAAGGCAAACGCCCTGCCCACTGTGCTATCTCTCCAGCCCCCGCTCTGGTAACTTTTAAAGAGACATTTGTCCTTGCTTGAGGATGTGAACCACGTACTTGTGAATGTTCACTTGTCTTTTTTATTTTGTTTTTGTTCACCCAAACAAAAGTTCTCAGCAGCTATTATTGACTCTGTGCTCAGGGTTTCACTTCTGGTGGTGCTCAGGGAACCATGAAGGACCAGGAATCAAACCTGGGTCTCCTGTGTAACAAAGGTAGACTCTATCATTGATATCTCTCTATGGCTTCCATCTGACATTTTTTTTCTTGCATGTCTAAAGAGCGGGCCACCATTACTTGTAAAGAAATGCAATTTATCATCCAATCAGAATTACTTGCTGTGAAATTGTGGCAATGGCTCACATTATGGCATTTTCCAAAAGAGCTTTTGAGAGAAGATGGGAGAATGAGGAGAGATACCTTCCTGGGCATCATCTTGGAATTTGCAAGCCATAAATGATGCATTGCATTCAAAATGACTTATATTTTCTGCAACTACTTGAATACAAGTTTCAGAGCCATCCTGATTCAGCTATCCCACCGAGAGCAGACAAGGTGATCTTGCTGTCACCACCGAAAATGAAAGTTAAAAAAAAAAAAGACATTTTTCACCCAGACTTTTGCTGCTTTCCCAGTTCCGTTTCCGGATTCTTGGCTCTGGACTTGGCGCGTGTAGCCGAACTGCTGTTTGAGTGATTAGTTCCGTCCCTCTCTGCTGGCAATATTGGGGAACTGTCACACAGTGTCATCATTAACCCATCCCCGATGTGCATGAGAAAGAATCCCGAGACTCTGAATGGACTTTGATGTCAGAACTTGAAAGATTAGAAAAAAAAAAGAAAAGGAAGTTGTTTTCTGAGTGAATCCATTTTGAGAGGAACTAAATAAAGCCCCAAAGAAGTTTCACTGTGGAAATGGAAACTGTCTCTTTGACTCTCTGAATACTCATTATTTTAAGACCAGAAATCATTTTCTGTATCAATGTTTTTCTACTTTATTCTATTGGAGGGAGAGATATTCTAATCTTCTACGGTCCACCAGTCTTTGGCCTGGAACCTCACACATACACAGGGACTTAATGTGTTCATACACATCATCACTTCCTCCTCCCTGGTCTTCTCCTCCATCTTAAAAGAGTCACAGGTTTTGAGACTTCAGTCGTTCACTATAGCAGGTGACTTAGGTCGCCTTTTGGTAGATGATAAGATTTAGAACGCCCTTTTGAATAAAAATTACCTTGTTTTTTCTCTCTGCCTGATCACCATAAGAAATATTTTGTCTATGGGGGCCACTGGAGAGATAGCACAGTAGACAGGGTGTTGGCCTTGCGCACGACAAACCTGGGTTCGATCCCCGGCACCCTGTAGGGTCCCCTGAGCCCCACCAGGAGCAAGCCCTGAGCAGAGAGCCTGTTGTAAGCCCTGACCAAACATCAAGGAAAGGAAGGAAAAAAAAACCAGAACACTTGAGTTCGTGTTTAGCAGCTGCTGGCCCTGAAAGCACTATTTTGGGTTTTGTTTTGTTTTTTAATTGAATCACTGTGAGATAGACTATT
Organism: Sorex fumeus; assembly: GCF_029834395.1. Lineage (NCBI taxonomy): Eukaryota > Metazoa > Chordata > Mammalia > Eulipotyphla > Soricidae > Sorex > Sorex fumeus. The sequence continues at coordinate 6,835,657 of NW_026606186.1, forward strand.
ACAAAGCTATTCATGGTTGGGTTTCTAGCCATACAATGTTCCAACACCCGTCCCTCCACCACTGTGCATTTCCCAGCACCAGTATCCCCAGTTACCCTCCCACTAAACCCTACCACCCTTTCCCATGCCCACCTGCCTATGGCAGGAGCGCTCTCTCTCTCTGTCTCTCTCTCTCTCTCTCTGTACATTATGAGTTGCAATTATTATGTTTGTTCAGTATTTTTTATCTGAAAGATACAGCTGTAGTAGCTTTTTTTTTTTATTTAACTGGGTGGCGGCTTTGGGGTGTGGACACGACTGGCAGGGGCCTCCAGAAGTCCAAGAAGGTGGGGGAAGGTAGCCCATCCCCACCCTGAGAAAGCCTGAAACGCAAAACGCTCATACCCAAATTTTCAGCAGATTGATATCTCAGTGAGGTTCATCCTGAGATTAGAGCCAGCTGGGGGAATAGTAGCAGTTTGGGATCGTAGAAGCAAGCGGCTGCCAGAGGTTCTGTTTTGGAGGACACTGGGCTAACCCGCCCCCTCCAGCATATTCCAGTCTGCTTAGCCTTGCGTGGACCTGAGAGTAACTGTGGCTTTTGATCTCTTTTGAGACTTATTGACGGGTCTCTGACGCAAGGTTCATAAATGGGCTTGTATGGCTGAGCAGCAGGTGTTTTGTGTGAGCGTGGCTCCCACATACTTAACTTCTGGCGGTTTACTTTCTCGGGAAACTTGGTCCTGAGTTGTTGGGGTCCAACCAGAGGCACAGCGGTGATTTGGGGGGGGGGGGGGGTATCAGGAAGCCTGAAGCCACCATCAGTCTGTTGATGCATTCAGTGGCCAGGGCAGCAGTGGCCAGGGCCGGGGCCAGTGCCGCTACCATTCATGGATCAGGTCCTCTGGGTGGACCACAGCCTGGACCAGTCCAGTAGAGCCTGGCCAGGGGGCACGCGCCCCATCCAGGGTCTCCAGGCAGCTGGCGCTCAGGGAGATTTTCCTCCAGAATATGCTACAGGTGGCACAGGCTGGCCTGGGAAAGAAATGGCAGTGGGGGCGCTGGAGCGACAGCACAGCGGGTAGAGCATTTGCCTTGTACGCGACCGGCCCAGGTTCGATTCCCAGCATCCCATATGGTCCCCCGAGCACCGCCAGGAGTAATTCCTGAGTGCATGAGCCAGGAGTAACCCCTGTGCATCGCCGGGTGTGATCCAAAAAGCAAAAAAATGGCAGTGGGGCTACGCCACCAGTGGCCAATCACCGGGGCCCCAGGATGGGAAACCAGGGCACCCCCTCAACTCTGGGACCCGCAATCCGTGGTGAGGCCGAGTTGGACCTGAAGAGCCCTACTCAGACACATCCAAACTCTCCCGTTGCCCATAGCACATAGAGCTGTGACAGCTCTGCCCACGGCAGCCGGGCCAGCGCCACGCTCACAAGTCTCACTCCAGGCTGGCACTCCACAGCTGGCACTCCCCCTGAGACAGAGCATCCTAGGGGTGCCCGCATCCCCTCACACAGGAGTTTTATGCCCACACAGGCTGTTCAGAGTGCTGGGCACTGCCGTCCCTCCAACAGCTCTGGCACTTGGCACTGTGTTGCCCCCATCTTAACCAGAACCCTTGAAAGCACCGGGTTTTTTTTGTTTTGTTTTGTTTTGTTTGTGGAAAGAGCCCAGAACTGAGGGCAAGCACCAAGTCCTGTGGCCCTGGGCGAGCACCTCACCTCTCTGCACCCATTTCCTCCCTCGTGGCTGACCGGGCGCAGCCTCACTCCTGCACTGTTGTGAGGGCAGAGCTGGACTCTGAGCCACAGTCCGATGGCATCCTGATGGCGCTGCACCCCTCACATTTCTTTCCTGCTCCCAGGAATGCTGAGGGGTGAAGGCTATGCCCTTTCCCACAGACAGGAGAACCAAAGCCCCAGAAAGGTCGAGGGATTGGCCGGGGGTCAGCTGCTCATCGGTGTTGGTGCTGCAGGAGTCCTGGCTCTCGGTCACACCCCGCGCTGCTCATGCAGCTGGCTGGTGGAACGTGTCTGACAGACACACCTGTGCCCAGGACTCACTCAACTCTGCCCTCTCCATGCCTGGCAGGGCACCGGTCTCCGAGAACCCCCGCTTCGGGCTTGGGCTGTATTTACAGCCACTTCACACACAGACGCCGCTTGTTGGGAAAGTGTGCTTTTAGGTGGAACGGTTTTGTGATGGAATATTCCACGTCCTGGTTCCGCCACAAAGCTCAGGGCTGGTAAACAAAGCGTCGGAAGCCAAATGGCTCCTCGTCTGACCCCAATTAAAATAAAGATTTCATTCCATTCTGTCCTGTCAGAGAGGGACATATTGTTGCCTTTAAGGGAGTTTGGTTTAGTTAATGAAAGAATTTTATTTCATTTCTTCTCTCAACAACCGCCCCCAATCCAGTATCTAATACAATATCGAATTAAAGAAGATTCAATTTGCGAGGGCTTCTAGCTTTTGTTAGCACTGTCCCGTATCACTGTCCTCCCGTTGTTCATCTCTTTGCTCAAGCGGGCAGCAGTAACGTCTCCATTGTGAGATTTGTTGTTACTGTTCTTGGCATCTCAAATACGCCACGGGGAGCTTGCCAGGCTCTGCAATGTGGGCGGGATACTCTTGGTAGCTTGCTGGGCTCTCCAAGAGGGGCGGAGGAATCAAACCTGGGTGGCCCTGTGCAAGGCATACGCCCTACCCGCTGTGCTATTGCTCCAATCCAGCTTTTGTTAACCCTTTTAAAAACATCTGACTTCTCGTGTTTTCAGCGTGGGGAGTAGGGTACTCGGAGACCCCCCTCCATGCCTGTCTGCAACGCACCTCGCTTCTGGCCACGTGTGTGTGTGTGTGTGTGTGTGTGTGTGTGTAAGGATGGATTCGATACCAGATACCACCCAGTAAAGCTGACCCCCTGCGTGCATCTGCGCTCGCCCATTTCATCCTTAACCCGTCACCATAGATCCGTCCATTTGGACTCCCTCGTGCTGGGCGCTACAACTCCTGAAATAAATAGGTAGCGTAAGTTGGGTTATCATGCCAAGTTGTCGCCGAGTTCCTTGGGAGTTGTCTCAAGGAAAATGGTGACTGTCTGAAGGATGCATCGTGGCGAGCGCAAGGCCTGGGGCGGAGGTGGAGGGTGGGAGTCATACTGTCTCTCCCGTCTGTAGATGTCTCCAGCCCCCAGATGTCTCATTGTGGGGAAGTTCTTCTCCTCAGCGGAGCGAGGTCATGAGGGGTGGTTGGGCTGGGGGGCTCTGATTGGCTGTCCCCGTACCTTTGCAGAGGGACCTGGGGAGACACCCCCTCCCCAGCTGTGGGAGAGAGGCTGACCCCCCCTACCAGCAAGCCCCTTCCCCAGCCAGCTCCTTCCCCAGCTTCCTTTCCCTTCTCCTTCAAAGCCAGAGCCAGCTGGGCAGAGCACGCAAGGCCCCAAGGCTCTGCTCTGCTCAGACGTGCTCCTCCACGGAACTGCAAGCCCGAGATACTTTCAAATCCACCCAGAATTTATAGAGCGGCGCTAAGGATTTATGTTCTGAGAAGTAGAAAGTCTTTAAGTCTACAAAAGCTCTGGCATTTAAAGCACACGTTAAGGGCCTCCGCGACGCTGTGAGCCGTGCACCTTTCCTCAGCGGGGCCTGCTCCCTGCCCAGAAGACTCCTTCTGGCCTGTCTCACGGGGCGGGGGAGGGGGGCATGGGAGGTGGAGGGGTCTAACCCTGGGAACAGGGAAGCAGGTGGTCGGGAGGCCACCCCCTTTATACCCCCAGCAGTGCAGTTGGGGGGCGGGGGTCCCAGAGGAGGAGGGGGAAGGTGTGGCTGGAATCTAAAGGCACAAGGCCAGGGGTGGGGGGAGGGGGTCCCCGTGCCAGGCAGGACCAGCACAGAAATGAAGTTGTAGCTTCCATTCTGTGAAACTCCCTGCCAGAGGGCAGGAGAAGGTGAACATAACGAATCAAAGGCAAGCTCTTTGGGACCCCCAGCATCTTAGAAAGCGTCTTTCCGGGAAGAGTGTGTGTGTGTTTAACCCAGGGGCAGACACGGGTGGCCTTTGCCAGGGTTCTGAACGCAGCTGACTCCGTTTTCCCTGCCTGGGGTGGGCGGGAGGGACCCAGCAACTACGACAGTGGTCCGTATGCCTGCATCGAACCTGACTGGGCCCAGCGTTTCGCCAACTCTCAGCCAATGAACCTTTCTGAGGCAAAAGACAAAAGCAGACACAGGGTGGGGTGGGGTGGGGGTTGCACTAGAAAAGCCGGAAGTACGAGATCAGCATTATGAGACAGGAAGAGTTTGGAGCAGAGGACCCTGGGCAGGGAAGGGTACCCGTATCAGAAAGGGGCCGGAGGGTCTGGAGCAAGAGTACAGTGGGTAGGGCATCTGCCTTGCATGCGGCTGGTCCGGGTTCGATCCCCAGCATCCCATATGGTCCCCTGAACACTGCCAGGAGTGATTCCTGAGTACAGAGCCAGGAGGAACCCCTGAGCATAGCCAGGTGTGACCCAAATACCAAAAGGGGGAAAAAAATCAGAAAGGAGTCGACTCCATGGAGTTCCTCAGGGAGAATCAGCCCCATCTGACCCCTGGCCCCCCCCTTCCTTCCCCCTGTATTGGAACTGCCCCCTCTAGCAGCCTTCCAGACACAGGGGCAAGTAGGGGCAGAGGAAGGGGGGGTTTCCTGGCCTCGCTGAAACCCTGGGCTGCGGGCCCACCGGGGTCAGGGCTTGTGTGCAAGACTCTTGTGTCACACATCAGAGGCTTGTTGCTAATTCCACCATGAGTGGGGAGACAGTCAGAGCAGGGCCCCAGGCAGCCTCACACCCCTGATTTTTTTTCCTTTATTTTTTGGTATTGATCTTTTTGGGGGGCCACACCCAGCAATGCTCAGGAATTCCGGGCTCAGCACTCAGGAATTACTCCTGGTCCTCCTGTTGGGAGTACCGTATGGAATGCCGGGAATCCAATCCAGGCCATGTACAAGGCAAGCACCCTCCCTACCCCACTGTACTATCGCTCCGGCTCTCAAGCCCTCTAACTTTAGCACAGCGGGTAGGGCATTCGCCTTACAAGCGGCCAACATGGCCGACCCGAGTTCGATTCCTCTGCCCCTCTCGGAGAGCCCGGCAAGCTACCGAGAGTATTCGATATGCCAGACACAGTAACAACAAAGTCTCCAATGGAGACGTTACTGGGCCCGCTCGAGCAAATCGACGATCAACGGGAGGGCCTTTACCTTTACCTTTACCTTTATTAAAGCACTGTGATTTACAAAGTTGTCGCTGTTGAGTTTTAGGCATATTGTATTTCAACACCAGTGTCAACTTCCCTCTGCTAGTGCTCTCACGTTCCCTCCCTCCCTGCCCCCAACCCTGCCCCATCCCTGCCTGTCAACTTGACAGGCACCTTACCAAGTTCCAGTGCTTGCAGCTTGGCTCTCCTGTCAAACTCCTCTTCGTAACAGTGCTCCTGCCCTGAGTCCAGGATCAACAGCTCAGAGAAACGGGTCTGATCTCAGACCCCCGCTGGAAGACCCCTGCCCTGCCCAGCTCCTCAGCAGAGGAGCTATTCCCTAACCTAACTCACACATGTTATTCCACCAGGCTGTGGAATATCACCAGGTGTTACCCCCCACCAGGCCCCGCTCCCCAGCCACGACCTGGGGCATGTGGCTCCCATCTTTCTGTTGTTAGCTTTCCTGCATCACCGCCACGCTAGGCCCTGAGCGAGATGCTCGAGCGAGCACACTCCAAAGGTAGAGGGTGCCAGCCTGGGGTCAGCGCCCCGTCAGACGCTGTGAGAGAGAGGAGCTCTGGGGAGGGAGAATCCCACCAGGAGCCTCCCAGTGCCCCCACCCCACAAAAGAGATGCCAGGAAAATCTGCAAAGGCAGGTATTCCCAGTGGCGGGGTGCTCAAGCCCCAGGGGAGGGGGTGTGGGATGTGGGGAGGTAGGAGACTGTTGGCAGAAGCAAGTGGAGGCCCTATCAGTAGAGGCCTCAGAAAGGGCTGCCCCAGCCCAAACCAGCACCAAGCGAGAGGCTCCTTGTGCCCCCCCCAGGCCCCCTGTGGCAGCTCTCAGACTGCAGCCCAGCATTCAGGGTGCCCTCTGGGTGCCCTCTCAGTCCCCAGCCCCTCCAGCCCCTGCCAACACCTGCACCTCCTGTGGTTCCCGGCCACCAATGGGAAGTTGAACAGCCCTGCAGTGTTGGAAGACAGACTGGTCAGTCCCCACAGCACCTTGGTGGAATGCAGGGTGGCGGGGAGCTCTGTTGGACCCACCCTGCTGGGTGTTTCTGCTGTGAACACCAGGGGACCCTTAGCGGGAGAACGCGTGTCTACACAGCCAACGATCCTACTGGACCTTCACAAACTTGGCGAAGATGAGTTGGTTTTGAGGGGAAGGGTTTGGGTTTTTGGTTTTGTTTTTCTGACAGTTACTTCATTTTAAGTTACTTTTTTTTTTTTTGGTGGGGGTGGGGGGGGTGTTTTTGTTTTGCTCAGGGCTTTTACCTCCAGATCTGTGCTCAGGGATCACTCCTGGTGGGCTCAGGAAACCATTTGTAGCACCGGGGATCGAACCCAGGTCAGCAATAAGCAAGGCAAGTGCCTTACCCCCTGGACTGTGTCTCCAGCCCTCAGACACTTCTTTTTCTTCTTGTCGTTAAAGTCCTGACAACAGTGGGAGGCGTTCAGATCTTTGCATTTCCTTTTTGGGGGTCCCTCTAAAGTTTGTTTCTTACCTTTCCACCTTTGAACAATTGATTTTGATTAGAAACATTACACCCAGCATTTACTCTGACATCCCTGAGTACAAACAATCAGTTAAATGCTTTTTATTGTTTTTTTAATTTAAAAAAAAAAAAAACCCAGAATGCTGACAGGGACATCAATCCTTCGCCTGGTGTATGAAGCCCTGCTATATTAATTGGCTGTCAGGTTCTGAGGAAATAATGGATTAATGTGCTTGATCGTGACGCTCCGTTCAGAGACTGAAGTTTGATCCTGATGTCCCCAGTCTCTCTGCTTAATGCAATTACAGATATGCATCCAGGACATTTGAGGGGATCGCATTTCATTAATCGGATTGGAGCGGACAACATTAGCCTGCTGTCGCGTCCTCGCTGACAGCTAATTACTCGAGTGAAGCGTGGATGGCGCGTCAGTGGCGCCTGGACTGGGGCCGTTGGAACAAAGGAGAAGTCGGGCTGTGAGACCCACCGCTTCCTTTCCACACTTGTCCCGGGCCACGGAGAAAGCACGGGCTGGAAGTCAGAAGTGGATGAGGCTGGAGGCAGGGCAGTGCTGCCGCCAAGAACAGCCACGCCTGGGCTACTAAAAAGAAAAAAAAAATGCTGTTCTACCCTGCCCTACCCCACCTCCCTACCCCCCCCCACACACACACACATTGCACCCAAGGCTCCTACCACCGCTGCCCCCAACTCCCCAACCCCTACCCTGTGGCTCCAGCACCCCTGGACACAGAATCACCCCTGCAGGGAAACCCTAAAGCCTGTTATCTGTCTAAAGCGAGGATCAGGCATCCTCCTGCAGAGCTGTGGGGCTTTTCCCAGAGTGGGGGTCGCAGCGTGACCTCTGGCCATGCCAGCCCCCCACCTCTCCCCACTGCCACCCCCGGGTTTCGTGTGTCGAGGGCACATGGCAGCTGGGAGCTCCCATCATCACTAAGCTGTCTGAGGAGCCGGCACACACACACACACACACACACACACACACACACATGCGCACACATGGGGCCATGTCACCGTGGGCTGGTGAGGGGGCTGCACGTGCCACCACTCACTCCCCTGGCACTCGGCCCGGCCCAGCCCGGGCACCAACCGAGGGGCATGGCCGGGCCCCACCAGCTGCCAGGATAAGGCAGAGTCAGGCATAGGCCTCATCCCCTCGCCCATGCGCACCCTAAGTCTCATGAGGGAACAGACAGGCAGACAGCAGAGGGAGGGGGTGGCAACAGGCTATCATGGCTGGACAGTACAAGCGAGGCCCACTCAGGACACGGTGACCCACCTGTAGGGTTCCTGGGCAAGGAGTGTAGTGGGCAGTTAGGGGTGCACTGGGACAGTGCGCAGAGATGGGGTGCACTGGGCAGTGTGCAGAAATGGGGTGCACTGGGCAGTGTGCTGAAATGGGGTATATGCAGAAGTGCAGAGATGGGGTACACAGGAATGTGTGGAGAGATAGGGGTACACAGGACAGCGTGCAGAGATGGGTACACGGGGAGAGATGGGGACTGGGTTCATCACCGCTTCCTTAATTGTGCGAGGGCCAAGTGAGGTCCACCTTCGCACCAGACTAAAATCATTTTTAATATTTGTTTGGGGGGCGGGGGGTGAGTAAACCCAGGAGTGCCCAGGGCTTCCTCCTGGCTCTGAGCTCAGGGATTTCTCCTATTGGGGGCTCAAGGGATCCTGTAAGGTGCTGGTTATCGAATCTGGGTCAGCCTCTGCAAAGCAAGTGCCCTGCCCGCTGTACTATTGCCCCATGAAGTGGCATCTTTTAGTTTAGGGCCTCACTGCACAGTGCTCAGAGCAAATCCCTGTGTCTTGTTGGGTGACTGCTCCAGGCATTGCCAGCCATTGAACCCGGGACTCCGCAGGGAGAGCGAGTGCTCAGCCCTTTGACCCCACAGCCCGCTCCCCGGGCCCTAACCTGAAATGACCCTCTTTTGGGGGGGAGGTGGGGTCACACCCGGTGATGCACAAGGGTTACTCCTGGCTCTGCACTCAGGAATTACTCCCGGCAGTGCTCAGGGGACCCTATGGAATGCTGGGAATCAAACCCGGGTCAGCCGCATTCAAGGCAAACGCCCTCCCCACTGTACTATCACTCCAGCCCCCCTGAAATGACCCTCTTAACAGCACCTTTCAGGCACATTCTGCTACCTATGGCCCTGGTGGAGGCCCTTCCTCAGCTTGGTTTGAGAAGTTCTACATGCGGGTCCTCCTGCCAGTCTGCATGAAGCCACTGGCCTTCAGCCCTGCCCTTGCCCAGCCCGGCAGTGCCCCAGCACCCAGCTCTTTGTGCCCTGGTGTTCATCTGTCAATCCTGGGAGGCCACAGGTGCCTGAAGGCCAAGGAACCTCTGAGAGTCCTCAGTGTCCCCACTGACCAGCAGAGAGCCTGACCACTCAGGTTCTGGGAGAGGAGAAGCCCTCGGAACAGGACCCCTGATCCAGCCATTTTTTTTTTAATAATGTAGGAGTACTGCTATTTGTTGGGCTGTAGCAATAACACAGTGGGTAGGGCGTTTGCCTTGCACATGGCTGACCTGGGTTCGAGTCTTCTGTCCCTGTTGGAGATCCCAGCAAGCTACCAAGAATATTCCACTCACATGGCAGAGCTTGGCAAGCTCCCCGTGACGTATTTGATACGCCAAAAACAGTAACAACAAGTCTCACGATGGAGACATTACTGGTGCCCGCTCGAGCAAATAGATGAACAATGGGAGGACAGTGCTATGGTGCAGTGCTATTTGTTCAGCCATTGATTGAGCTGATTGAGTTGGGCATGAACTCCACATTACTTTTTTATTTTATTGTATTACCATGAGATAGATTTGCAAAGCTTTCATGTTTGAGATTCAGCCATACGATGATGGAACACCCATCCCTCCACCAGTGCACATTCTCCACCACTGATGTTCCCAGTATCCCCCTGACACATACACATCCCAGTCCTCACCCTGCCTCTATGGCAGACAATTTCCCCAGGACACCTTCTCTCATTTTGGGCATTATGTTTTGCTCAAATTTTCCCCCACTATTCAAGCATACCTGCCAGGGGCAGAAGCTAGATCATTTATTTTCCATGACTCACTTGGGGCTGAAGCAATAGCACAGTGGGTAGGGTGTTTGCCTTGCACGCGGCCGACCCGAATTTGATTCCTCCTTCCCACTCGGAGAGCCTGGCAAGCTACCGAGAGTATCTTGCCCGCACGGCAGAGCCTGGCAAGCTCCCCGTGACGTATTCGATATGCCAAACACAGTAACAGCAAGTCTCATGATGGAGACGTTACTGGTGCCCACTCGAGCAAATCATTGAACAATGGGAGGACAGCTCATTTTGAATATCATGAAAGCTTGTGCGGCCGGGATTGTAAATGTGAATTTCTAGATTGTAAATGTGTGGGTTCCAGAGACATCTCTGTATGGCATTAGTCCATTTTGGGATTCAATTGGGCATCTCTGGGCCCAGGCTGTTGCTGTGCTAAGATAGCATCCAGAGGCAAATTGTAGGTGTGACAGCCAGTCTTCTGGGCGGACGGGGACCCAGGGAGGGACAGTCCTGGTCGTCTGCCACTATGCGGCCTGGAGATTTAGTCCTGAACCTGCATACCTGGGCCTTCCTTGTGGAAATCTTGGTCACTGGAATTCCATCTGGGGTGCCCCAGTGATATTGGCTCGGTATGGGCCCAGAGAGATCTCTGGGACTTGCTTCTGTGTCTCTGGGCCGGGGCTGTTGATCCAGCAATTTCTTACCAAAGCCGGTCAGAAGCAGCCAACAGGGTCAGGAGCAATTCACTCCCAAGTTACAAAAGCATGTCTTTTTAACTGTCTTCCTGTGTCCATATACTCACCACCAGGTTTCCTTTGGTATGACCCAGGAACAAGAGAGCTTGGTGACCGGTCCCTGCCCTCACTCCAACCGCATGCCCAAGTTCATTGGTCCATGACTGCACATAGCTTTGCTCCCAGTGAATGGTTCAGGCAGGAAGGGGCTCGCTGTGGAGGCAGAATAAATACCAGGATTTTGTTTGCTTGTTTGTTTGGGGGCCAGGCCGGACAATTCTCAGGACTTCCTCCTGGCTCTGCACACAGAATCTACTCCTGGCAGTGCTCGAGGGACTGTCTCGGGTGCAGGGTTGGCCTCATGCAAGGCAGGTGCCCTCCCTGCTGTACTAGCTCTCCGGCCCAATAAATACCAGATCTCTAAGGACGGAAAGAGAAGAATGTTGAGCTTGCGAAGAAGTTCTCTGTAGCTAGCACGTCGGAAGGATCAGTCTATGTCTGAGCAAAATATAAGTCAGCATTAGAACTAATCTCCCACTTTTTTTTTTTTAATGTGATTTGGGAACGTTGCTTGTGGCATTTCAGACTCAGGCTGTGTGCCCCCCTCCCCTGCACCAAGCCCAGCTGGATTCTGCAGCACCGGTTCTGCAGCCCGTGGCTTTCCATTTTGTGCCCCAGTTCTCTGGGTACTCGTTTTGCCAACCCAACTTGTTGTCCCTCACCCATTGGGCCGTGAACAGAGAATTCCACCTGTCTCTTTCACACCTGCCTTAGGGGGAAAAATAATTTTGGAGTCAATTTTGGCAAACCGACGTGTAAAAGTGACATTTGTTCCAAATATGTCTCCACCACTTCATTTCAACACTGATCCCATTCCCCCCTCCACCCCCCTGGGGAATTTTTTTTTTCTTTTCAGGCCACACCCAGCAATGCTCAGGGGTTCCTCCTGGCTCTGCACTCAGGAATCACTCTTGATAGTGCTTGGAGAACCATGTGGGATGCCAGGGATTGGACCGCAGTAGGCAGGCCTTAGCGCTGTACTATCTCTCTGGGCAACCCCCCCCCTTTTTTTTTAAATCTTCATTGTCACTATCTTCTCTGCTGATTTGGTTAGTATTTTCTCTCTTTCTATATCTCTCGGAGAGCCCAGCAAGCTACCAAGAGTATCTCGCCCACACAGCAAAGCCTGGCAAGCTACCCGTGACGTATTCCATATGCCAAACACAGTAACAACAAGTCTTACAGTGGAGATGTTACTGAGCCCGCTCGAGCAAATTGATGAACAACGGGAGGACTGTGCTACCAATCTATATCTGATGACATTGACTCAGATCAAGACTAAGAACATTCCGCGGCCACAGCACCCCTGCCTGGCTCGGGAGTGCCCCCCCCCCACCCCAGCCTTGGCGGTTCTGCCCAGGGTTCTCTGTTTTACCCACAGTTGCCCGCACAGGGCCTGTGCTATGCCTGTGTCCACCCAGGCCTTCCCACCCATGACAGTAGGCAACCCCGCATCTAGATGCCACGAGTTGACTCATTCCCACACAGAGCTCCATCATAGATGAGGCCTGGTGGGAATCGGCTGACATCTGCTCAGTGCATGCAGATCTCTAGGGAGAGGTCTCCTCACAGTCCTCTCCCTGAAGACCCCCTGGGAGCCCGGACCCTACAGGGCAGGGCTGGAGAGAAGCATCAGGGGTTCAGGTCAGCAGGGACGGACTTGGGCTAAGGGGACAAGGATCAGGAGCTTGGCCAGAGCCCTCCCTTGAATGTCCATTTCGGCTGTTGTCCTTCCTGAACTGAGAAAGCGGCCGTCAGCTCCCCTGAGGAGTGCCAGGAGTCCTGGTGCTGGGGCGCAGGGTGGGCTTCCTGGTTTTCTAGACCCCCAGTCTCCCTTACCCTGCAACAGGGACTGAGCCCCTAACTCGGGGCCACCACCGTCATCACAACCCTCTTGCCCCCTCCCCTTCGCTCCCCTCCCCAAGAGCGTGGCTGACTTTGGTCGTCTCCCCAGCGCCATCTGTGTGAGTGTATGTGCGCCTCCGTGTGTATGCGTACAAGTGTGTGCACCCGTGCACACGCACACTCGTGGCAGACAGTTGAAGGGAGGGCACTGTGTGGGCTGGTGCCGGGGGAGGGGGCCATCTCCCCCATCTCTGCCTCAGGAAGTGCTGGGTGTGAGGGGGCGGTTTCTGGGCCTCAAGGGAAATGATGCCCCCTGGCCTGTTCGACCCAGGGGATGGCCCCTCCCCCTCTGTATGGCAGGGACCTGAGTCCTCAAGTGAAGGCGCCTGTCTCCCCACTTGATGTCCGCCTGGTGGGCTGCGTCCCCGGGGAGGATGAGGATCATGTGTGGTCGTGGCGCTGAAATGTGTCCCTTTCTAAGGAGGACACGCCTGTTTGGCAGATCCCCCCAGGGGGCCTTCGACTGCCAGCCCCCAGGGACAAGGGTCTCCAGCCTGACTGGGGCCAGCAGATCCACAAGGCCACGCAGCCACTATCTGCAGAGACCAGAGCCCCTTCCTGAGTGGGTCCAGCTGTCTCGGCTGCTGGGCACCCACGGTACAGGCCAGGCTCCTGCCTTCCAAGGTCTCTCCCACCCCGCCTTCCCAGGTTCTCACTGGACCCACCTTCCTGGGGTCTCATCTGACCTGCCTTCCAGGGTCTCTCTGGACCCATCTTCCGGGGGTCTCTCCCGTCCCCCGTTCCTGGAGTTCCCTAGACCCGCCTTCTGGGGTCTCTCCCATCCCCCCTTTCCAGGGTCTCTCCCATCTCCCCTTCCTGGGGTTTCCCTTGTCCCACCTTCCCGGTCTGTCCAGACCTGTGTCTCTTGCGTTTCGGATAAGCGGGCTGTGATGAATTCTGGGTTTTCCATATTTGTGCCTGTTCTCTGTGCTCACTGTGGCCTTGTCACTGCTCCTATTCAGCTGTCCTCATAGGGTGAGGGGCAGACCACGCCTCCAGACTGGAGGGCACTGGCTGGCCGGGGAGCAGGCCAGGGTCCCACCCTCATCCCGAAGACCCCGCTGCCAGCCCTGCCCGGGCACGGAGCAAGGCTAGAGGGTCAGACGTGGAGGCCGGGAGGGAAAGGGCAAGGTCGGCTGGTAGATTGGGGCCCACCGGAGCCGGTCTCAGGGACAGGCCACTCCCTCCCCGCCAGTCACAGGCAGGATCCCCATGGGACCATGGGTGGGGGGGTGCTGCTGAGGTTCTCGGAGGGGACTTCTGGTCACATGGCAACAGTGATGGGGACCAGCGCCCCCCTCTTGGAGCCCCTGTACCTCGCACCTATAGGTGAGACCCAGGCACATGTCAGCTTTCCTCCCTGCATGCTGCCTGGCACCCAGGAAGCAGAGCTCGTGTTCCCCGCCCCACCACCCCCCTCACACCATCTTACTTAAGCACTGTTGATTCCACAGGACATGACAGATGTACAGACTTCCGTGGGGTTTTGTGGTTCAGCCAGGAGTCGTGGAAAACATTCTGGGGACCTCAGGAAGCAAACAGGGTCTTTCCCCTAGGGACTGCCGAGCCTGACGATGTCCCTCAGACCCCTGTGACCAGAGACCCCACCTCCACCCCGGAGTGCCCACCTAGGGCCCTCCTGCCGGCTGCAGAGTAGAGGACAGTCTTGGGGGCTTGGCTGGTGGCTGGATCCGAAGGAGGGCCAATGCAGCATGCACACCGAGAGGGTGGGCCAGCTGCAGCCTGCGTGGACCTAGATCAGCCTGGTCCGGCCTCTCTGGGTCGTGGGGGGTGGGAGCCCCGGCTGGGGGGCATGGCCCGAGGGGATCTTGTCTCCAAGGCGGAGCACAGCAGCAGGGCTGGAGCACGGCGTCCACACCCTTGGCACTCGCTGCGGGACTCGCTCCTGGTTCTCAGACGTTCCCTCTGCCATGGCTGTGGAGGCTCCAAGGCTGGGTGGTCACAGGAGGAGTCTGTCCCCAGTCTGCACACCAGCTCTCCAGGGAGATGCTTGGCTCTGCCTGCAGCCCCCTGATCAGGAGCAGGCTTCTCTGGTGAGGGGGAGGGGGCAGACCGGAGTCTCACACCTGCCCCTTGGGCTGAGAGGGGGTTGGCCAGAGTAACCCAGGTGAGAATGAGGGGGCTGTTGCTTCCTTTTGCACTGGAAGGCAGAGACAGCCATGGCAGTGAGGTGAGAAGGATACCCCCCTTCCAGCTGGCTCACCCCTGCCCCTAGGCTCGACAGATGGACCTTCCCTACCCACATCAGTGGTGGGGGCCGGGGCCTCCTGGGGGAGCCAGAGCCAGGTGCTCCCGTCCCCACCTCCCGAAGCCTCCAGGGACACGGGGGGGGAGAGAGAGAGAGAGAGAGAGAGAGCGCCTCCCCGGGGGCCCGCAGTGAGGTGGGCCGCCCCACAGGTGTTGGTCAGTCCCTGTGGCATGAGCATCCGGGGCTGCAGCTTCCCTGGGACCCGTCCCTTTCCCTGGTGCTGGGCCCCGCTCTGCCCTCATGCGCCACCCAGCAGCTGCCCGCCGTGCTCCTCCTGTGCCTTCTGTTCTTCTGAAAGAGCTCAGGGGCCGGTGACCCCAGCCGCAAGCAAGGCAGGCCACCGTGAGGGCTCCAGCCAAGCTCCTGGCCATGCCCGGCGGCCCTTCCCCCCCACCTGTTACATAGCCAGTGTCCCAGGCCTGCCTCAGGGCCCCTGAGGGCCTAGGGGCAGCCCCTCATCATCCTCAGGGTGTCAAGGGCGCAGGCTCGGGGGGAGATGGGCTGAGACAGAAACACCCACCCCAGGGCCACCTAAGGGTTGGTGGTGGCAAGAAAGTCCCGGGCGCTCACTGCGTGCCGTGCCAAGCGGGGCCTCGGAACATCCCTTATGCCCGAGACGCGTGTCCAGCCTGGTGCAGGCACCTCACAGGGAACAAAGCACGCACAGTCCCTTTACTGGCTGCTTTGCCGCAAGATGAACCTCAGGTGTGTGTGTGTGTGTGTGTGTGTGTGTGTGTGTGTGTGTGTGTGTGTGTGTGTGTGCGCGCTTGTGTTCTTGTGTATGTCTGTGCACGTGTCTGTGTGCGTGTGTCTGTACTTATGTATATGTCTGTGTGTATATCTATATGTATGTCTGTGTATGCATGTCTGTGCATGTGTGTCTGTGTACACATGTGTCTATGTCTGCATGTATGTGTCTGTGCGTGTATGTGTCTGCATGTGTATGTCTCTGTATTTGTATGTGTATGTGTCTGCATGTGCATGTGTGTGTCTGTGTTTGTATGTGTGTGTGTCTGTGTGCACGTGTATGTCTGTGCAACAGTGTCTATGTGTCTCTGCATGTCTGTGTATTTGTGTCCATGTGTCTGTTTGTGTGCGTGTCTGTGTATTTGTGTCCATATGTCTATGCATGTGTGTATATGTAGGTGTGTGTCTGGGTGTCTATGTATGTGCATGTCTGTGTGTGTGTGTACATGACTGTGTGTCTGTGTATTTGTGTACATATGTCTGTGTTTGTGTTTGTGTGTCTGTTTGTGTCCATGGATCTGTGTTTGTGTTTGTGCGCGTCTATGCATGTCTGTGTGTGTGCATGTCTGGGCGTGTCTGGGCGTGTCTGTGCATGTCTTGCGTTTGTGTGCGTGTGCGTGTGCGTGTGTGTGTGTGTGTGTGTGTGTGCACGTGTCTGGGTGTGTCCGTGCAGTGTGGCAGGGAGAGACAGGCCCGGCTGCCCCGGCCGCGGTCGGGCACTCTGATGGGAGCCCTGCTCGCAGCCCCGAGCTGGTGCGCGTGTGCGTGGCGGTGGCGATTACGGAGCTTAATGATCAGCTTGCGGGCGCTGCAGCTGATGCCGTCCTCTCCCCTTTGCACCTAATTAGTCTCATTAATGAGCTCCGCTGCTCTCCGCAGAGAGAGTTTCCTCTCTGGAATAAGAAGCAAAAAATACCTTGCCCAGGTAGATTGCTGAAGCCTTTAATTATTGCCCACACCTGCTAAGCCTCGTGCCTCTTCCTGGCGATGGGGCTGCTCGCGGAGAGACACCCGCCAACCTTAACTCTTCCCATGCCACGGCACAGCAAGTGTGTGTTGGAAGGAGACGCGTCTCCCCGAGGCTTCACCCGGGCTCTTCCTCTCAAGCCCGCAGACTCTGCCCTCAGCTGGGGTGTCCCCCCAAGGTCCTCCAGGAGCTCCCAGACCGGTCATGAGGGCTGGAAACTAGGGACACTGTTTCAAAGGCTGCTGTGGCCACGGCCCAACCCGGGCCACCCCCCCCGCACCCCCTACACACACCCCTGCAGCCCTCTGGGTGGACCAAGGGATGACCCTGCCAGGAGATGGGCAGAGGTGACGTCACCTGCGCGATGGAGCCAGACTGGCAGCCTCCCCTGCTCGTGTCCCTACCACACACCATGCACTGCGGGAGAGGAGCGCGGGATGCTGGGAGAGGACAGGGCGGCCTTCAGCCGGTGGTTGTTGGGAGCGAGGCCCCACAGAGAGAGATTGTGGGCTCACTCAGGCCAGGAGAACCTGCTGGAGGGGGTTCCGTGTCAGGGGCGGTCCACATCATGGGGTTCTGTGTTAGGCGGGAGATTATGCATTGCAGGGGGATCCGTGTTGGGGAGGGAGGGTTCCGTGTCTAAGGGGGTTCTACACTGGAGGGAGTTCCGTGCTGGGGTGTTTTACATTGGAGGGGTTTCCTTGTTAGGAGGGGCTTCTCATTGCAGGGGGTGGCGGTCGGAAGGCAGAAAGCAGAGCAGGAGATCGTCCCTTGCAGGCCCACCTACAGGACCCCACCCGGCCCCCCGGACTGAGCAGCCTTTCTCTGTGGGAGGAGGACAGCCCCCACAGACTGAGGAGTGTGGGGGACGGGGGTGTGGATTCCCCAAGATCAGAGCTGCCGCAGCCTCCTCTCTGGGTGTCCCAGACAGTGGGAGACTTGAGTCTGGAGAAAGGATGGCTCTTGGTCACCTGTGTTCCACGCATGGTGGCCAGGGGGCGCTGTGTGGTCCTGGGACACAGAGATGACCCTCCTTGCCAGCCTGCAAGTCTGGACCCAAGCATTCCCCCCACCCACTCCCCGCCACAAGGAGGTGCCTTTCCGCCCAGTCCCTCCCTCCCGAGCTTGCATTGACCCCATTGTACATCAGCAGAGTAAGATTGGGGGGCTAAAAGCTACCCTCAGCCCCAAGGACAGGAGTGGGTGTCCCCCTGCCCCGCTGCCGCCTGGCCTCGCATGCTTGCTATGGGTGACCAGCAGGGTCACTGCCCTGCCTCGGGGCTCGGGGCTCCTGGCTCTGGGGGGCATACTGATGTGCCCAGGCCCCTGGGCTTGGGGGCAGGACCGCTGGGCCAAGGGTCCTGCTCCCCAGCTCCAATGCAGCACAATCCTACTAGGCTGATAGTACTGTGAACTTCGGAGGTGTCGGCCGCGGGTCCTCCCAAGAGCTGTGGGTCTGGAACAGTTTGGTGGCATGGCAGCTTGGTGAGGTTTCGTGGTGGGGCTGGGCTATTTCTGTCCGGGTGGGTGTCGCGCATGGCTGCGCACTACTGGGCCTCAGGTAGAAAAAGGAAACTGTGTTAGGAAAGATGAAGTTATGAAATTCGCTTACAAGTGGATGGTCCTGGAGAGCATCATGCTAAGTGGGATGAGTCAGAAAGAGTGGGACAGACATAGAAGGACTGCACTCATTTGTGGAATATAACGTGACATAGCATGAGACTGACACCCGGGGACAGTAAACACAAGGGCCAGGAAAATTCCTCCATGGTTGGAAGCCTGTCTCGTGAGCTGGGGGAGAAGGCAGCTGGAATAGAGGATGGGCTCACTAAGTCAATGATGATTGGAAGAATCGCTTGGGATGGGAGATGCGTGCTGAAAGTAGATAAAGGACCGAACGCGATGGCCTCTCAGAATCTGCATTGCAAACCATAATGCCCAAAAGTAGAGAGAGAGTATGGGGGAAACCATCTGTCATGGAGGCTGGGGCAGGGTTGGGATGGAGGGAGGGAGGGGTACTGGGGACATCGGTGGTGGAGAATGTGCACTGCTGGAGGGATGGGTGTTCAATCATTGTATGACCGAAGCTCAAACATGAAAGCTTTGTAACTGTATCTCACAGTGATTCAATTTTTTTTTTAAAAAGGGAGGGTGTGTATGTGGGGGGAAGCTCCCCGCCCCCATTCCGAAGAGGACGCAGAGTTCTCAGCCCGGGGAAGGTTCAGGCTGAGGAGGGTTTGGCGGCATCATGTCCTTTTGGAGACGTGTGCTGGGCTGCCTCTCCAGACAGGCGCCTATTTAGGTTTGGTTCTTGGGGTTTGGGTCTCTGGTTCTCTGTGTTGCTGACTTGGTTTGGATTCTCAGCTCGGCCACGCCTCTGTACCACCTCTGCACCCCTGCGCCCTGTCACTCCCCGTCCGTCTCTTCCTCCCCCCTCGAGCTCTTTCCTCCTCTGCCCTTCTCCCTCATACCCTCGCCTTCGACTCCTGTAAGCCAAACTGCAGCATGCAGAGGGACTCCTGTCCTCGATCCAAAGGAGGAAACTGAGGCTCAGAGAAGACGGGGTCTCCCCAGGTCACGCCGCCGCCGGCTCCCCGGGGGCCCCAGCTGGACCCGCACTCTCCAGGCGACCCCCTCTCTCTGCTGCCTTCTTTGCTTCAGGAAAGCGAGCAGCAGCAGGGGAAAGGGAACAGCATCCATGGGGGACCCCGTCTGTGCCCGCCGGTGCCCTCTGTGGCCCCACAACTCGCTCCACTCTGGCACACACGGCTGTTCCCATTCCTGAAGAGAAGCGTTTGCCAGCAGGGGCCATGTCACCCACTGAGGGCGGGAGACCTGGCGTGCAGCTGGTGGGGGTGGGGGGGCTTCCTATGTCTCCCTTGGAAGGTTCCAGGGGACACTGAATGATGATTTGGTTGCTTTTTTCCCTGAAAAGGGACCAGGTGGGACCCGGGTTCCTTGCCCAGATCACACTGCCAGAGCCTGCGCCCACATTCACCTCAGGGCCGGGTCCCCCCTCACTCCCCTCTGACCATAGGGAGACACAAGCCACGCACGGGGGCAGTGGCGTCACGGTGTCGCACAAGCATAAGACTCTGCTGTTTCTCCCTGCAGACGACAGGAGAGGAGTGTTCCAGAGGAAACTTCCACAGATTGGAGCCAGGGAGAAGGTTGCAGGGATTCGGGCTCTTGCCTTGCCTGTAGCCAACCTTGATTCAATCCCCAGCACCCCTTATGGTCCCTGAGCACAGAGCCAGGAGAAAGCCCTGAGCACTGCAGGTGTGGCCCAAAGCCCCTCTCCCCAAAAGCCTTTATTTTTTACAGTTCCCAAAGAACTATAATCTTGGTTAAAAAAAAAAAATAGGGGCTGGAGCAATAGCACAGCGTGCAGGGTCTTTGCCTTGCACACGGTCAACCCAGGTTCGATTCCCAGCATCCCACATGGTCCCCCTGAGCACAGCCAGGAGTAATTCCTGAGTGCAGAGCCAGGAGTTACCCCTTTGCATCGCTGGGTGTGACCCAAAAAGAAAAAAAAATTATTATTTCCACTCTCATTTTCTCCAGGGCGGTTCCATAAATGTCTAGCTCCTAAGCTCATGCCATGGCTGCAGGCATCCCAGGATCCATTTTTGAATCTGAGAGGTGACCCCTGGGATGCAGGGACTGGCCTCAAGTGCACCCCCCCCTTACTCATGCACATGCCCCCTCCCATCCACCCCAGCCTGCACCTGCTCAGCGGGGCCTAAAGGGGGCGACATTCAGCTCTGGCGGAGGTGGGGGGACTCACTCCTGAAGGTGGTAGCATTGCTCTGCCCGAGTACGAGTCCAGGGGAGCCGGTGGGCCTGGGCAGAGCAGGACAGCGGCCCGGGCAGCACGGGGCCCCGCACAGAGCTGCTCATCTGCTCTCTGTTGGAAGGCGTCAGGCGTGCAGCTGGAGGGCTGCCCCGGCTCGGCTCAGAGCCTGTCCTGTGCTTGTCTCCAGGACAACCCAGGAGCCGCAGTGCCCACCCCAGCCGCCCAGCCAGATGCTGAGCGCACATGTGGTCTAATTAGCCGCTGTGCTGGTCTCCCGCCCACCCCGCCCCAGCACCCTCTCCCCATGTCCGCCCCCCCCCACCGTGCCCACCACCCTGCCGGCCTCTCTCTGAAACGCTCCCCTGACCCTTCCCACGGTGAATAATCTGTTTGACAAGCACCCGCGTACCTGCCCTGACCCCGCCCGGCACCAGGCCTGGGAGGGAGATACAGAGACAAGATCCCTGCCCCTTTACCCCCTCGAGGAACACACACCCCCCCCCCCCGAGACACACACACACACACACACACACACACACACACACACACACACACACACACACACACCAGTGGCCAGGCAGCGAGATAAAGGCAGCTAGAGCCAGTGGAAGTGACCAGGGCGGGGACACATCACCCAGCGCCCGCCCGCTGCCCCCACCCTTGCGAATCTTGGCAGGTGCCCAGGCTGCAGTGGCTTGAGGGAACAGGGCTGCAGGGCCCTGCCCCCTCTCCCGGATGATGACACCCGTGGGGGTGGGGGGGACTGACACCAGCTCTCTGTGAGGGGGTCACTCCTGGAGAGCGTCCCTTAGCCTCCATGTCATGGGCATGGGGGGTCTGGAGGAGGGGGCGGAGACCGGGGTTGGCCCCCAGGGCTGCCTGGCCACTAGGGTGGGGCCGGAGGATGAGACCCTTCCAGGATGAGGATGAGGTGACCCTAGCCTGCCTGCAGGGGACAACAGTCACCGACCTGAGGAATCCAGGGGAGGGGGTGTGTGGCAGGTCTCCCCAGCTGCTGGGCGTTCTCCAGGAGGCAGAGTCTCCGCCCCGCTCTCTGGGAAGGCACCCCGGGTCAGGGAGAGACTCCGCCCCTTCTGCCCGTCCACCTTCTTGACCACCCTGGGCATCGCCCGGCCCCTTCCCTGCTCTGGCCTCCTTCCGCCATCCCCCACGCTTGTTCCTGTGTCACCTCTTCCCCACTTCCACCACATGATCCTCCTTGGGTATAGCCACCCCCCCCCCACCCCTGGAGCTCTTCCCACTCCCAGAAGGGACCCCCCGGCTCCCGGCAGGGCAGTGTCGACACTCTCGGGGTATCTATCAGGAAGGAGTTGGGTGGGCCACCCCAACCCCCACTGGGGGTGCATCAGCACCCTGGGCCATTCCTAGGGCACATAGGTTTCACTTGGGGGAAACTGAGGCCCAGAAACTAGGGGCCATATGGAGCCTCGACACTGCCGGAGCCAGCCCGCCGTATGAGAAAGGATGTGTCATCATGGGCTGGGGTGAGTGGGTGGATTGGGGGGGGGGGTTGTCTCACATGCTCCCGACCCTGGGGTCTCAGGGCAGCGCAGGGGGCGCTGAGTGTGCTGGGGCGTTGTTGGGAAGTGCTGGCCCCTGAGCTGTGGGGGACGCCCCTCAGGGCTACCCAGCTCACCAAGCGGCTGCCCTGGATCCTTCTCGTCCCTGCTCGGGCCGCTCCAGGTGGCCCCTTTCCTCTCTGCCCTGCCTCTGGCCCCCGTCTGCTCACACGCATGAACTTCCTGTTTCTCCAGCTCACGTGGCTTCTCCTGGCTGGTGACACATCTCCCGGGGGGCTCCAGGGACCAAGCTCCCCGCCTACACCCCCGATTTTGTGCCCCAGCTGCCTCCTCCAGAAATGGGAGCCCTTAGCTGCCCTCACTGTGGCACTTGGGACAAGACCCCGCAGGGTCCCACCCCCAGGGTCCGGGTCTCCGAAACAGACCACTTCTGGGACATGGCCAGGGCTGTGTGGTACCATCCCAGCCCAGGGGCCCCCGTGGGCTTTCCCATGGCCACCAGCAGAGCCCAGGGCATCCAGATTATCTCCTGCCCCTGTCTGCCTCCACCCCCGCCCCCCGCTCCTCATTCCATGGGACAGTACTTGAATTCCCCAGGTTTTCCCTGCCTAGGGCCCAACTCCACGGGTGAGACATGGCAGCCAAGCCCAGACACACTGGTCATCCCCCAGGCCTCTGCCGCCGAGACAGGCTCTGCCTGGCGGAAATGCCTCTGAACCCAAGGGAAAGTCCTGTATGCGGCCTAGACACCAGGACCCAGACAGGCGCCACCTCCGGCTCAGGCCCTGTCCATTTGTATATCCCTCTGTCCACCCGTGTGTCCATCTACCCATCTATCCATCCATCCATACATCTGTCCATCCACCCATCCGTCCATCTGTGACCTCTGTGTTCCCGCAGGCCAGTGACCCCATGAGCTATTGAGTGAGTGGGAGAAAGCATGTGAGCCCCTGAAGTGGGGCGGGGGCGGGGAGGGGGGGGCGCTCTCAACCGGCAGGAACTGGTTTTAATCTGCTCCCCTCCCACTCTGCCCAGCCCGCTGCTCGGCATCTGCATGTCTGGAGCAAATCTGGAGCCCGTATGCATGAGGCCCGTCTCATCGCCTCTCCTGAGCCCACGCGCCCCCCAGCTCGTCTGCGCTAATCAGGGCTCCCTGACTTCTCCCCACTCGGCGCGGTTAATGCTGAGGGAAGGGGCCGCGGGCTGGCACGCCTGTGATTTGAATGTCTTTACTGTAATCTAGCGAGCGCGGGCAGGGGCTCCCGTCGATACCCCAGCGGCGGCCAGAATGGGCAAATACTGTCAGCCCGGCAGCCCCCGGCCCCACGGAACCAGCGGGGGAGCCCCCGCCAGGCACCCACAATCCCCCCAGACTGCAACCACCCAGACGGGGTCCGGCCCCTCCAAGCACATTGATTCTTTGTTTAGGGCTCGTCACTGTTACAGCATTGCGGGGGGAGAGGGGCAGCGGGGCGTCTCCTCACCAGCCTGGGCCCTGGCAGGATCCTTCTGTATCTCTCCTAGGTGGGATGAAAAAATTTGTGGTGTTCAGTGGGGGCCGGGGGTTACTTCTGTTTTGTTTGTTTGTTTGTTTGTTTGGGGGCCACTCCTGGCAATACCCCCGCATTACTCCTGGCGGTGCTCAGATGCCAGGGATCGCAATCTGCTTGGCCTTGTGCAAGGCCAGCGCCCTCCCCTCCGTGCTGCAGCTCCAGCCCCACCCCTGGCGTCTCAGCGCTGCCAGGGCCCTGTGGAGCCCAAAGCTAGGGCTACCCTGGCTCTGCGGGGTCCTTGCGGGGGGACCATGGGGATCCAGAGTCTGAATGAGGGTCGGGTACAGACAGGGCCTGCACCCTGACGCCTACACCAGCTCCCAGGGCGGTCCGCGGTCAGGAGTACCTCCTGCTCCCCAGCCACCCACAGCCTCGGGGAGAAGCCGTGGGCACGATGGGGAGAGCTGGGGCTGGGGGAAGAGCACTAGAGAGCAGACTCTGCCCCTTGGGGGTCACAGGCCTGGGGACAGTCCTGACCACAGGCCCAGCAATGATCAGGTCAGACACCCCAGGGGGGTGGGGAGGGGGGGTGCTAGGCACCATGGTCACGCATTCTCTCCCCAGCCCCATTCTGCATTTCTTAACCAACATCCCAAGCTTTGCCCTGGGGGCTGGGCCTGGGGCTGTCCCTGGAGAGTATAGTGATGGGTCCTGCAGGCACCTTCTTAAATTCCTAGTCACCGGAGAAGCCTCTGACGATTTCTCAGCATACACACACACACACACACACATGCGCATACACACACACAAATATACACACATGCATGCATGCGTACATGCACACGCACACACATATGCACATGGACACACGCACACACATGCACACACGCACATACACCCACATGCACACACACATATGCACATGCTCGTACACACACATGCGCAAGCACACACACGCACACACACACACACACACACACACACACACACACACACACCCATACCCTCTCCGCATGCACCAGGAAGGGGCTGTGGGGAAGCCGCTGGCTGGGAGGAGTGAAGCAGTGGAGAAGACAACCCCAGGGATGGAGCAGCATGGGCGGGAAAGCAAAGCAGAAGGTGGGGAAGGGGTGCACGTGGTAGGGGTTTGGGGACAGGAAGGTGACACCAAGGGCCCCCGGGTGGCTCAGGAAGGGTCTGTGAGCCCCTGCGTCCATGCCAGCAGACGCGGCTCCTGCTTGCGGGAGCACGGTGCCCGGCGGAGGCAGAAACAGGCTTCCAGTCGTGGCTGAGCGTCTTGTCTCCGTGATCCCAGCTCTGGAGCTGAACAGACGGCGACTCACTCATCAGAGGCAGCGCTGGCCAGAGAGCAGGCACTGCCCCAGAGAGCGCCGAGAGGGGAGGGACGTAGGTCCAGGGCAAGGGGCAGGAGAGCTTGAGGAGGGTCCCTGGGAAACAGGGGGTGGGGGCACCGCAGAGGAAAGGGAAGCCCCCCGAGACGGGGTGCAGCCCTGATGGCGTGGTTAGGGGGAGCTTGGGCCAGAGTTGAGGTTTGGGGAGTTGGGGTACTGGCAGGCCGTGCGGTGGGGGGAGGGGGGCACTTGGGAGCGTGAGGAAGCTGTCAGACCTGGTGCTGTTTCCCTGGGGCTGTCGGAGTGTGAGGGAGGGGCTGTGCTCAGAGAGACAATCAGTTGTCCCATGTGGTTGCAGGGTCAAGAGGAAAACCACAGGCCACAGGAACGGAATTCTGGGTGGGCATTGGGGGCTGGTCACTCGTTCATCTCAACAGTTCAGCGCAGGAGGGGACAGCCCTAAAATGTCCTGAAAAACTGCCTTTTTCCTGAGCAGTAAGGATGTGTGTGTGTGTGTGTGTGTGTGTGTGTGTGTGTGTGTGTGTTCGTGTCCCCGCCTCTCTCTCTCTCGCTCACAAAGTCAAGTTTGCATTATTTTCTTCTCACTTGGGCAGCCAGGAAGCTCAGTGCGGATTAACATGCTCTTAGGAAGTGTGTAGGCTCTGCCACTCATTTCCCAAATAAATACCTTATGCATATTTATGCATCTTCCAGTCCTGTTGTTGTTGTTGTTGTTGTTCCTAAGCTGCCACCATTTCTTTGTAAACTGGGTGGGCTGTAGCTGTCAAACAGAACAGTGCTCCTCACCTTGATTTTTTTTTTTTCCGGGCTATCCTCATGAGCTTGTTCAGCCAGGGTCTACCCAGTTGCTGAGCTAATATTGGCTGGATATAAGCAGGAGGAACTCTGAGAATTTGCAGCAGGCAGACAGTAAATTTAACACTCAGGTAACTCATTAAAACAGGATAAAAGTGGAGCTTCAAACGTCTCTGCTTTGCGCCCGGCCTGCCGAAGGAGGGGCCCCTTCCTTCTGCTCAGGATAGGAAAGTCAGATCTCTCGGCATGGAGAACACACCACCGAAATTAAAGGCTTGTCTGCACCATGTGCGTGCCACAGACCTTCAAAGAAGGATGGAGGTGTTGACGACCAGAAGGGATTATTTTTTTAAGCTTGGGGTGTCATTTTCTTGACTCAAAAAAATGTAGTTTGGGAACAGCCAACCACCTTCTCCAAGCACGGTGCGGTGTCCTAGCTGGTCTGGCTCACCTTCCGTCCTCCCTGGCTTCTGATGGAGTCGTGCGGTTCTCGTGGCTTGTGGTTGGTTAAGATCAGTGCATAACCCGTTTGCAGACTGTTCACGGACTGGAGTCTTTGGCAGAGGCGACGAGGGTCGGGGGACGACCAGGGGGCCCAGAGGGTTCTTCCCTGAGCATGAAGAGCATGGGAATGGTCCTGTAGAGCCTTGTAGGGTGGGGTGCAGAGTGCCCTCTGGGCTTCCTCCCCTGCTCCCAGGGGCTCTGTCAGCCTGGGGAGGCCTCCCGCTGCAGGGATTGTGTGGATAGCTGTCTCCCCCTCCAGGGCAGAGGCATGGGGTGCCGCCAAGCCTGCCCTTCCCCAACCCGCCTGTGCTATCTCCCTCCCTCCAGGAGGAGCCCATCACCTTCTGCGAGGAGGCCTTCGTGTCCCACTACCGCTCGGGGGCCATGCGGCAGTTCCTGCAGAGTGCCACACAACTGCAGCTCTTCAAACAGGTGAGCCCCTCCCCCCACCCGGGGAGCCGCCAGCCCTGTGCCCGCTCTCAGCCCTGGGTTTGTAGGCCTGGCTGGAGGAGATGGGGTCCTCCCAGCCCCTCTGCACTTCTGCGATGTGTGTGTGCACGTAGGCGAATGTGTGTGCGAATGTGTGCGTGTGTTAGCGAGTGTGTGCGTTTGCATGTGTGCATGGGTGCATGCCTGTTTGGCCGTGTGCCCTTGTACGTGTTTGCACGCATGTGCTGATCTGTGTGTGCATGTTTGCACATCTCTGTGTGTGCATTGCGTAGGTTTACATGTCTGTGTATCTCCCGTATGCATGTGTGTGTGTGCTCGCATGTACATCTACAGATGTTTGTGTGTATGTCTGTGCACGTTTGCATGCTCTTGCACATGCATTTTGCATGTGTGTTCCTGGAGCACACAGCTGGAAACTGCCTGTGGACACTTGCTTCCTGAACCAGAAGGTGCTTTAGTCCACCCTTCAGGGGCCCAGCTGGATGGGCGTGCACACACACACACACACACACACACACACACGCTGTCACACTCATGTTCTTTCTTTCCGCAGTTTATTGATGGTCGATTAGACCTTCTCAATTCCGGCGAGGGTTTCAGCGACGTCTTTGAGGAGGAGATCAACATGGGCGAGTATGCGGGTGAGGAGACCCATTTCCAGTCTGCTCTGGTCCCTGGGCTCCAGTGGGAAGGGGGCGGTGGGGGGAGCACAAGAGGATGGCAGTGACTCACTGGGGGCGTGGGGAAGACTGATTTCAGCCTTGGCCCTGAAGTGCGTGTTAAGGGGTTGGTTTTGTGAAGAGGTGCTTGGCCCCTCAGAGACGCTAGTCCTGAGTCCCTGGGTGCCTGCCCCCTGTGGGGGGGTGGGCAAGCAGAGGCATCTGGGCCCGCATGGAGCAACAGAATGCTTGTGGGGGCATTTTGTGAGGAGGCCTGGCCTAGACGGGGGTGCTGGCTCCTTGCTGGTGGGGAGAACCCAGGCAGCGGTTCTGCCATCCCCGCCATCTCCCTATCTCTGCCCCCAGGGCTCCTCCTGAGGAGGGAGGGTTGGAGAGAAAGATTTTGTGCACCCCCAGCGCAGACCCCTTTCAGTAACTGTTTCCTTAGAAGGTGGAAACCACGGCAGAGCCTCTGCTGACCTTTGGAACTGAGGATGGGGAGGAGGGGTGAGGGACATGCAAACACACACACACGCATACACAGACATGCAGACATGCAGACACACGCACTGAAACATGCACGGGCTTACGCGCGCACACACAGCACACCTGCAGGTGAGAAGGGCTGTGCGGGCCCCTCCTCCCCTCTGTCCAGTGCAGAGAGGGACCCGAGCCACCCTGGTCCTGAACCCCAGCCCGAGGTCTTGGGGGGGGTGGGAGAATGAAAACTCGACGCAGGGGCTGGAGAGGGGCCACAGCGTGGGGGGAGGGGGGCGCTGGACACGTGCACGGCCGATCCCAGTCCGATCCCAGAGCACAGAGACAGGAGGAAGCCCTGCGCACCGCTGGGTGTGTGGCCCCCAAACAGCACCAACTAAGTGCAAATAAGCCACCATGTGGGGCCGGGGAGAAAGCGCTTCCTGTCTTGGCAAATTCTGTCCAGTCACTGGAGCCTCAAGAAGAGCAGGCGTGCCCCTAAAGTGAGCTGGGCTCTGTGGCCACGGCTCCCGGCGGCCCAGAGCCCTGCAGTGAGGCGGGTCCGGGGCCTGTGCTGTGGGCCGCCCTGAGGGCTCCTCACCCCTCTGAGAAGGAGGCCCTGGGAGGTTGGGGGCCCCCGAGGGCCATGCAGAGTCAGGAGAAGCTTGGAGGTCCTGAGGTCCAGGGCAGGGGCGTGGGGATGGTGGTAGACAGGGGTGTGGGGTGGGAAAGGGGGGTTAGCGGGGGTGTGGGGAGGGGGTGAGCAGGGGAGTGGGGATAGGAGTGGGCAGGGGTGTGAGGAGAGGGTGGGCAGGGGCGTGGGGATGGGGTGAGCAGGGGAGTGGGGATGGGGTGGGCAGGGATGTGGGGGTGGGCAGGGGCATGGGGAGGGGGTGGGAGTGGGCAGGGATGTGGGGGGTGGGCAGGGGGGTGGGGATGGGGGTGAGCAGGGGTGTGGTGAGGGAGTGGGCAGGGGTGTGGGGAAGGGGTGGGCAGGGGCACTCCCTGGGGGTGGAGCCTATGGCTGCTGCGGCTCACTATGCCCTCCATGGCCGGGGGAGGCCTTGAGCCTGGGCCGGGCCGCCGGGTGGCTGCCGGGGAGTGGGGGCTGTGCAGGTGACCCCCGAGGCCTGGCCCTTCCTTCACGACGGCTTCTGTCTCCGCAGGCAGCGACAAGCTGTACCACCAGTGGCTCTCCACCGTCCGGGTAAGTGTGCTGCCCTGCGTGGCCACCTGGACCTCCCCTTGGCCTCTGGCCGCCCTCACTCCCCCCCCCCCCGCCACACCCCACCCCCACGCCCCCACACAGCCGGCTGGCTGGCATGAGGCCAGAGCATTGCAGTCTCCCAGCTGAGCCAGGCCCCTCTGCGACCAGGTGCAGGGTGGCAGGGAGGGACCATCCTGAGTCCCGAGCGCCAGCGGGCCCCTCACCGGAACACCCGCCCGTGGGGTGCTGACAGCGTAGCTGGCCGGGGCACGGCTGGCTGGCCGGAATGTGTCTGTGGGGACACAGAGGGCCCACCCCCCTTGCTCCCTCACACCGCAGAGGCTCCTGGCAAGGTGGAGAAGCGCTTGAGCCCCTTGCCATGGCTGGCAGTGGTCTCCGTTGAGAGGTGCCAGGTGCCGGGAGCCTTGGCATCACTCGCGGATTGAAAACTCTGGCTTCTGCCCGGCTTCTGTTTCCCAGGGCTGAGTGGGGAGGGCTGCTGTGTGCCAGCGGCCTGGGGGGGGGGGGGGGGGGGCGCAGGCACGGGCGGGGCGCTCCCGTCTGGCTGGGGAGGCGGGCAGGTAAACAGGCCCCGCTGACGTGACGTGACGCCTGTTCTCCCCTGCTCGGGGCCAAGCGCAGCTGCCAAGGCAGGCCCGTCAGCGGTGGCTGCAGTTGTCCGGGCGTAAGCACTTCCCCGGAGAAAGACGCCCTTTGTTCCCCCTGGATGGCCAGGCAGGCACTTGGCAAGTCCCAGACACGCAATAAGGACTTGTTGATTGATTGATAAAGGGCGTTTTAATACGCCAAAGGACCATTGAAATCGGATCCCCGGTAATTTTGGAAATCAGCATGGAAGAAATGAGTGGGTAAAAATGTGCGTTGTTGTCCTACTAATAGAACGCTTTCTAGGTCAGTTTGAGACGTGCTTAATGGACGCTCAGAATTTCCACCACAGTCAGTTCACAGACTCTGTGGTCCGAGGCCGTCTCCCTAATTGCATTATCACGCCTCACCCTCGGCTGTGCCCACAGGGTCACACCGGCAGCATCCTCCCAAACGGGCCTGGATCAGGCTCCGTGGTGTCTGGTACTAATGATGGTCTCGGGACAGCATGGAGCTCAGTGTTCAGAGCGTTTGTCTTGCACGCTGAGGCCCTGATTTTTTTGGTTCCCAGCAACCTCCTCTCCAAAAAAAAATACACCTGCCTTTAGAATAAAGCTGGGTCGTTTTTCGTTTTGGGCCAGGCTGAGAGCTCAGTGGGCTGAAGTGTGCCCTGAGCACTGCAGGGTGTGACCCCAAAACAAAAAGGTCCTGGAGCACAGCACAGTGGGGAGGGTGCTTGCCTTGCACGCGGCTGGCCCCGTTCTATCTCCGGCACCCCATCTGGTCCCCCTCCACCCCCAAACACCAACAGGAGTGCTCCCTGAGCCCAGAGCCCGGGGGTAAGCCCTGAGTACTGCCGGGTATGGCCCCAAACAAAAGCCAAATGAATGCAGATCCTCTCATGCGTGGTCTCCCAGCCCTTGTTCAGTGAGCGCCACTGTTGGCATGACTTTCCCCTGTGGCCCCTCAGAGTATCCTGGGCGCCCAGAGGGAGACAGATGGCCCCGCATTGAGAAACTGCTCCCCAGCATAGCCAGTGGTCTACACCCGTGAGGTAGCAAAAGTCCTTGGACTGGGGGGCTGAGGACCAGAGGTGGAGACACCTCCGCCAGCCCCTCAGGAACCCCATGCCCACTCCTCCTGTCACTCAGCGCCTGCTGGAACTCTGGGCTCTTGCACTCCGTGGCCTGCTCCCGAAAACCCCGCATGTTCCTCTCCCCCCTTGTGAGCTCCTCCTCATCTTCTGTGGACCTGACCACCCCTGACCCGCCGTGACCACCGTTTCCCCACCACACCCCAAACTCTGAAGGCAGATCCCGGCCCTCCTGGGGCTTGATACCCCCAGCGGCTGCTGGGGGGTTTCCTCAAAAGATCCCTCCACAGAATGTCGGGGGACAGGGGACTTGGAAAACAGAGGGTGGTCCCCAAACTGACTGTGACCCTCGGCTTGGGGACAGGGATCCACAAGCCAAAGGGTAGTATGGCCACTGAGCCTCGGGGCCAGCCCTCACCGCCCCCGGGGTGCCTCCGAGCACCTCCCCTGCTCCCCCAAAGGCAGCAAGCTGAGAGCGCAGTGAGCTTCCTACCACGCCAGACGCGCGGCCGTCCACCCTCTCTCCATGCTGAGGAAGGCAGCCTGCCAAGGTGATGCAGGGGCCGGCCCAGGGCTGCAGAGAGCACTCAGGGCTGAGCGCAGGCTTTATGAGAGGGCAGGGTTCAACCCCCCCCCCCCCGCCCACCCCAGCGCCACTAGGAACCACCCTTAACTAGCACCTGGGGCGCCTGGGGGGTCTGGCCTCCTCCCCAAAAGAACAAGCAGAGCAAGAGCAGAGGGAGCGACTGACAGCTATATTTCCAGAACAGTCCACACCCAGGCCCCCGAGTCTGTGTCCCCACTTGGGGCCACCCCCAGACTCTGTGTCCAGGAAACTGACCTTGGCGTTGCCCTTGGGAACGAGCAGATTTCTGGAGAAGCCGTAGACCACGACAGGGACGGGGTTCTCCTCGCAGCTAGAGTGGAGGGACTGAGCCAAGGACCGGACCCGAGTCCTGGGCCCCTCGCAGAGTTGCCTGTCCCCCCAGCCTGTCCCCCTTCCCTCCCCATGCCCAGTCACCCGGCACGGCAGATTCTTGGTGGTGCCACCGCCGGAACGAATTGCCGAGCATCCATCACCGTCTGGGGCTGCTTCTCTAATTAAATCCCACGCTCTTGAAACGACGCTTAACTTGATTAAGGAGAAGAGGTCTTTGTGGGTGTCGGCCCTCTCTGTCTTCAGCCGGAATCGCTAATTGACGTTTTTATTACAGAAAGGGAGCGGGGCCATCCTGAACACGGTGAAGACGAAGGCCAACCCAGCCATGAAGACTGTCTATAAGTTTGTAAGTACCGACCCCGGTGGCACCCCGGCAGCCCCCCTCAGCTCTGCCCTGCCGGGGACCCTGAGATCTCCGATCGGCTCCTTAGTGCCGAGCTTGGTGCGGGGACCATTGAGTGGCTTCCCACAGCGCCCAGGGCCCTGGGGATGGTTATATGAGGCTATTTTACAAGCAGGTCAGTGACTTTTTTTTCCCACCCTGTGACAGCTGCGGGAAAGTGGGAGGCTCTTGGCTTTAGCTTTTAAAATGTAGACTGGGCCCCGGGGAGATGCTTTGTCTGCCTGCAGGAACCCCAGCAGTAGTGACTGGCACCATCTGGTCCCCGAAGCGAGGCCAGGGACATCCCCCCTAAACTCTACATTCAGAGTTTCCTCTAAATGCCATAGGGAGTGACACCTCCCCGCCCCATCCTCTCCCCCTACCTCCAATAAAAAAGTGCTCTGGATAAGCGAACATTCTGGCCGCCCCAAGCCAGAATCTTGTCTAAGATGCAGAGACGTCTCTGCAGGGGTCTCTAGCAAACCATTCCCATACAGACCCCTTGAATGCAGCTGCATGCGGGAGCTCCTGTGCAGGCCAGGGCGCCCCCCGCCCATGGTCCCGGTTCTCCCTCCTCTCTCCCCTCTTCCCCCAGGGCAGACGTGTGGCCATGAGAGCAGTCAGGATGCTGCCTGGCTCACAGGCCTCCCGCCCACTTCGCCATGATTTCTCTGGCCACTGGCTTGACGCCGAGGGAGGGGCTTATTTCCATTTTCAGTTTTGTCCGGCCTTTCCCGTGCTTCTGTTTTGCTTCTTTTAACAAGAGCGGGCGCCGCCAACAGAACCACTGGGGGCTAAAGTGGAAGAAAATGAAAGCACGTGTGTCCCCTGAAATGCGACAGGGAGGAGCTGGAGCCATAGCACAGCAGGGAGGGCGTTTGCCTTCCACGCAGCCAACCCGGGTTCGATCCCCAGCATCCCATATGGTCCCCTGAGCACCACCAGGGGTAATTCCTGAGTGCATGAGACAGGAGTAACCCCTGAGCATCGCCAGGTGTGACCCAAAAAGGAAAAAAAATAAAAGATAAGAAAAGAAATGGAGAAAGCCAGGGCCGGCCAGCGCCAAGGCCGTCTGTCCTCACGAACGTTGGCGCCCAGGCCCTGCCCCGGCGGGACAGGCCACAGCAAAGCTCCTGCTCTCCCAGCTGCTGTCGCCAGGCTACTGCAATAAATAGTCACAGCGAGCAGAGGAAGGGCTTCCAAAGGGGGAGAGAAATCCATGCCATCGTGGTGCAGGAAATAAAAATCTCTGCAGCCCCCTTAAGGGATTTTTTTTTAAATTTTGGCTCCTTCGTCCCTTTTAATGTGGTGTTTGTTTTCCTCGCCATTATGTTTTCAACTCCATGACCCCTCTTGTCCCTCCCATTTTCTAGTCATCAGAGAAGGCCATCCACCGCGGACTGAAATCAAGCATCATCCCTGCTGGAAACAGAATGGGAATCTTAACTTAAATTAATTTTTCATGCAGGCAAAAGATCATGCAAAAATGGGAATAAAGGAGGTGAAAAACCGCTTGAAGCAAAAGGTACTTGAAGTTTCTTATTCAAAATGTATAAGCACCATGTCTGAAAATGCGTGGCCACAAAAAAAAAAAAGAAAGAAAGAAAGGAAAGTCTGATGTGATCAATAGAGGCCTGTTTGATACAGTGTTGTTAGCACACTTCAAAATGCATTACCAGCTGTCCAGGAGCTTTCACACTGTTATAAATATTCACAGACAAAAAAACTGTCTTCAGATACCATTAAGACTCCAGCTTAAACCCACAAAGACTGAAGCTAGTTCAGAGTCACCCCCTTCGGCTGACCCCGATGGGTCTTGGGGATTACTAGGGCCCCCCTGCCGGCCCCACCTGCGGCTCTGTCCCCTGGGGCAGGTGGGAGGCACCCCAAGGAGCACCTGCAGGCCTGTGCTAGGTCCTGGCAGGCAGGTGCCCCACCCAGAAAGGTGGTCAGTTCACTCCAGGAAGTCCAGCGTTTCTGGTGGAGACTCCAGACAGGCAGGGAGAGGCCCTGGCCAGCTCCCTGGATGGCTGACACAGGTGTGTGGAATCACGCAGCCTGATTCTCTCTCCTTGTCCGGCGAGGTGGCCATGAGTGCGGCCACCGTTGTTGTTGGTGCTGTGCTTCCCTTGCCGAGGACCCTGTCATCCAGATCCTGTAGTTTGTACGTCGAGTCTTTAGAAGAGCC
Source organism: Sorex fumeus (assembly GCF_029834395.1). Taxonomy (NCBI): domain Eukaryota; kingdom Metazoa; phylum Chordata; class Mammalia; order Eulipotyphla; family Soricidae; genus Sorex; species Sorex fumeus. Next base: position 6,869,625 of record NW_026606186.1, read on the forward strand.
CCAGGGAGACCTCATGGGCATCAAGGTCCCGGCCCTGTATTTGGCTTCCTGACTTCCGGTTTGATCCCTGACACCTCATGGCTGGGCCCCAGCATCATCGGAAGTAGCTCCAGAGCCAGGATTTGCCTACCCTACCCCCTCCACCCTCCCGAGCACAGCTGGGTGTGGCCCAGAAACCCAGCTTATTATATATATATATTTTTTTTTTATATTTTTTTAAGGTGAAGTCATTAGCCCTATGCCCAGGCTCTAGATCCAGCCACTCACAGCCCCCGTGCCCATCCCAATACAGTATATTTCCTGTGGCATCCTAAATAAGTGACTCATCCTCCAATAGACACTTGGCAAAACTTCGCTGTCCTGCCCCCAACCCCCAGATGCATCCCTCTAATACAGGGTCTTTGTCTGTCTCGGCAGTTTTGGGGTTTTGTTTTGTTTTTAATTGAGAGCAGTTTTAATTTTATGAACTCAGAAAGGACCTCTCATTAACTCCAAATGGTCGAAGGAATTGATTCTTTTCTTTTAATTGGAAAATAATTTGCTCCGACTAAGCACTTAAATTCCGACTTTCAGCTGAGAGTGGAGTTTTAGCAGCTGAGATCCAAGCCCTGAAATAAAAGTCCTGCCATGTCTAACTCTGAGCTGACCTTACCTGGGACCGGGCAGGGGCGGGGTGTGGGGTTGGTGGGAGGCTGCGGATCTTGGATGTGAAGTCCCTAAATCACCCCTTCCGGCTCCTCTCTCAGAACCTGGATCTGACGGGGAAAGAGGGAGAAAATAGACTCACAGTGGGGCCGGAGCCATAGCACAGCGGGGAGGGCATTTGCCTTGTATATGGGCAACCTGGATTCAATCCCTGGCATCCCATATTGTGCCCCCAAGCCCATCAGAAGTGATTCCTGAGTGCAGAACCAAGAGTAAGCCCTTTGTACCACTGGGTGTGACCCAAAAACAACACCCCCCCTCGAGACACACACACACACACACACACACACACACACATACACACCACACAAAATTAAAAAATTATAGAGAGTCACCGGGAACAGGGAATTTTCTCTCTGCATTTTCCCTCTTTGGTGACTCAACCCCAGGCCCTGGCTGGGATGCTGGTAGAATATCTAGTCGGGCATCACAGGAAGTGCCCGGACACTTTACCGCCTGCGCCCCTCAGCTCTGCACTCTGGGCTTTCCTCTCCCTCCCCACAGCTGCTCGTGCTGGGCCCGGGGTTCAGCCCCTGGCCCTGCATAGCACCACCCCATCACCGGCAGCATCACCGGCAGGAATCCTAGTAACCACCACCCACCCCCTGGACCCCCCCCCCCCATGGCCTTCACACTCACACTAGCAGCCAGAGACAAAAGCCCCTTTCTGAGGGAGCACTTCCAGCACTTCCAGCCCAGCCCACCCGGGTGGGACCTGGGGGGCTCAGGGAGTCTGGCAGAGGTGGCGGCTGAACCCAGAGCCTCACACACACCAGGCGAGTTGCTTGCTCACCAGATCCACAGGGCCAGTCCCAGGAAAAATATATATATATTTTTTATATTTATTTTTTATTTTTTGACCCACGCCTAGTCACACTGGGGGGCGGGGAAGGTGGTCCTAAGGCTCCCGTCCTTCCATGCCTCCCCTGTCCTTGCCTGGCCTGACCAACACCTCTGGCAGATTTCCCCTCCCCAACACCCCTGCCCCTGCCAGTCTTTGCAAGAATCACGTTGGGAGCTAATGTTCCATAGAGTGTCAGGACATCTCAGGTGACACACGCACACGCACGCACACACACACACACACACACACACACATACACACACACGCAAACGGGCGACGGCACTTTATAGAAATGCGACTTGTCACCATCGAACTGTTGACAGATCCATTAGAGCACCCTTTTCAATTTTCACTTTTCCCCCCTTCAGTCTTACAGATTTTTCCAGACTTGATGTTTGTGGTGGTTCTCAGAGGCAGCTGTTTTGTCACTAAAACTCCCCAGCATTGTTCCGTGTCTATCCACGGAGCTGGTCTTCCCGACCAGGCGCCCCGGCCGCCGTTGTCTGGCTCGTTTTAGGATGCGGCTCTGTTCTGTCTGACCCCGCTCACTGCCAGGGAAAAGATTTCCATGTTCTTTTTTTCTTTTTTTTTCCCTTTTTTTTTTTTTTGGTTTCTCTTTCTCTTGGCTGCCCCCACCCCTGACCCCACGGCTGTACATGAGGCTTCCTGGCAGGTGTGATACAGACGTGTCCGGTTTGGTTCTGCTAGGAAATCGAGACCGTTCCGCCACAAAGATCCAATTTTCAAATGTGCTGGGCTGCCACCGGGCCGCCTCTTAACTCAGCCTAGCAGCAGTGACCCCGTGGATATCAAGCGTCCAGCCCCTCCTCCACGCCCCCCCCCCCCTCGCTCTCCTTGAGCTTAAATTGCCACCAGAGGATGCAGGGCCCGGCCCTGTGGCGAGGTCGCCCCAGTGTGTGGAGAAACCATCTCTAATGTGCCCACACGGGTCCCTTTGCCCCCACTTGCTCTTTTGTGCTGTGGACCCTCAAAGGCTTAGCGAGGGGAGCTGCCCTGTGACAGCTGGCAAGTCATCACTGAGAGATCTGGTCGTGGGCCTTTCTCATCCAGAGCAAAGACGGGGGGACGGGCCCCCTCTCTCCCTGGATAAATCGGGCAGGGTGGGCAAGTCCTTCCACAGCGCAGCCCCCTTTTGAGTCTGACTTGCTCAGGATGAGGAAGAAGAGCCCCAAGACACTCACTGGTCAGGCCAGCCCAGAGCACATGCATGGGGTCCCCGCTAGGTACAGCTGGCAGCCCTGTGGCCAGCCTGGGCCTATGACTGTCCACATGCACCATTCTTGCCGCAGCCCACAGGCCAGCAGGCAAAAACCATTTTCAGGGTGATGGTTCATAGTGACTCCCCTCGGGAAGGAACATTGAGCCACATCAGGAACTCTGTCTACACACACACACACACACACACACACACACACACACACACACACCTGTCTACGCACCCCTCCTCACGGTACTACCACTCCAGCCCACTACCCATCCCCTTTAAACTTTCTGACTCTTGGATCTTTGAAGGATTGATCAGCTCATTGATTCCGAGCCTCTGGTTGGTTGGAGCAGCTTCACAGCTGGCTCAGGCCGGGGGGCAGAGGAAAGGCCAGGCCCGGGTTCTGGCCACGTAGCTTCACTTCTGAGGTCAGCAAGGGAGGAGGGAAAGAGCTTTGTGTTGCAGGGATGGAGGCAGACTCCTGTGGAGGAAGGCCAGGAGGCGTTCACACACACACACACACACACACACACACACACACACACCCCTGTCTACACACATACACACACACTCACACACACCCCTATCTACACACACATTCTCTCTCTCTCTCTCTCTCTCTCTCTCTCTCTCTCTCTCTCTCTCTCTCTCTCTCTCTTTCACACACACATACACACACACACACACGCACGCACGCACGCACACACCCATCTCTGGGCCCCTTAGTCTGCTGAATGGAGCCCGGGCCCCAGCACTTTCCCTGCCAGTCACAGGCCAGCCCTGGAGACTCTTTGTCTCTCAGCGTTCCTACTCTCATGTGCATTTGCCCAGGTGTGGAGTAGATAGGGAGAGGGTGGGGGCCGCAAGTGAGAATGGGGAGCAGGAGGCTGGGGAAGCGATGGTAAAGCCACTGCTTTTGCCCCCGCCCCAGCACCTCTGCAAGTTGGGTTTTCTGAGACAGACCTGCTGGGGTCAGACCTTCAGAGCATGAAGGCTTGCCTCTGTGTGACGTTGGGTCAGTGACTAGCCCTCTCTGAACCTGATTTGTAGTCTCTCCTTGTCGACTTAGGAACACACAGGGTGTGCGCTGAAGCGTGAGGCTGAGAAGAGGTGACGGACGTAAATGACGATACTAAATGGTTGTGCGATGTAGGGGAGCTCCATCCTGTCCATCCCCTCCGTCTCCCACCCGGCACAGCCAGTGTGCTACATCCCGCAGAACAGGCCACCCTGGGACCCTCCCCGAGCCGCCACAGAGCACTGGGGCAGTCTCTCTAGAACACGCTCCGGCCAAGCCCCTCTGTGGCTGAAACTCTTCAGAGGGTCCATCTCCTTTCCCGGGGGAGCCTGGAGTATCCCTCGGCTGGACCCGTACCCCTCCTTAACCAGGCCCCTCTCCCCACCTCCCCGGGCCCCAAACCCTCAGCCCCTCCTGGTCCGTGTCCCCTGCGTCCACTCCGGGGGCTGTGTCCAAGGACGAGCCAGTCCCCGGACGTGCATGGGGATGAGGACCGGATCTGGAGTGTCATTAAGGCTTTGCTTCCCCACAGAAGGGGGATGGGCATCCCGGGGGAGCCCAGGACTCGGGGTGAGGGCAGCCATGCCCTGTGCTGACCACGCTTGGCCACCCTGTCCAGCTACCCCGTGTGACTCTCCAGCGGGAACAAACTCCCCACTCCTGTCAGCTTTGCGCCTTTTTTTTTATGACATTTTTTATGACATTTTGAAGGTCGCTGCTTTCCTGTTTACTAACAGAAATCATGACTTTTTTTTTATTGAGAAAATTGAACAAACCAGACACCAAACACCAAGAAAATCATCTCCTTGTGTGACCTGTGCTTTTCCTGCCCCTGCCCCACCTTAGCCCACGTTCCCTGCCCTCTCTGTGCTCCAGTCCTTTTAAATGACTCCGAGAGTCTTACCAGATAAGGGGAGGCCTTCGTCTCTCTTCATCTCTCTCCATCTCTCTCCATCTCTCCTCCCTTGGGGGGGGAGGGGGACACAGGAGTTCTAGGTTGGTTGGTTGGTTGGTTGGTTAGTTGGTTGGTTGGTTTTCTCTCTAGGCAAATCTGCTTGGTGCAACCTTGCAGAAATTCCTCCATGGCTGCTTCTGGAAATTTTTCTAGAAGCGGAACTTGGGGGCCAAATGGCTTTGGGGCCCATGGACGGAGAAACCCCGGCCCATGGCTCAGCCCCTGGGAAGGTCTGTGAGTCCCTGTTCTTCCCATCCCCTTCCCATGTTCCCAAGACGCCGATGTCTTCTAGGCAGCCCTCAGGCCCTCGTTTCTCCATTCCTGGAATGAAGTTGTGGGATCCCACCCACAAAGAAGACAAAGTGAACCTTGCTAGGGTGTGACCTGGCCCTTCCTTTTCTCCACCTGGACGCCCACCCCCCCCATTCCCTGCCTACTCTGCTCCCCCTCAGGTCCTGAGAAGCTCTCATGTCCTTCCCTACTGGCCAGAGGGGTGGGGAGTGCATAGGTCAGTGCAACGAGCCAGCAGACTCCTGGGAGCTGCCAGCGCCTGTGGCCCTCGGGCCAGACAAAGTTTGCAAGCAGCCTTGGGTCCGAGGCGCACACGGCACCTGCTCCCTTTTCCATGCTCCACGCAGCCAGGACTGCAAAGTCAGGGCTTGGGACAGGGCTGGAGGCAGGAGCTGGTACCACAGTGAATGCCCTGAGGGACCAGGAGAGCTCAGCGTGTAGATGCCCTCAGGTGTGACAGGCTTGGGCACTGAGGGTGTCAGTCAGCATAGCAGATGAGAAGGCAGTCGGTGCAAGGGCTCCCCGAGGCCCTCTGCAGACCACCTGTGCCACCCATGGGTGCCGTGGCCGGTGGGTGGAGAAAGCCAGGGATTCCCAGGGTGCAGGGGTTCTGCAGTGACTTCCCATCTCTCACCCATCACCCAAGAATCCCCGGCATGGTGCTGTGTGATGGTGACGGGAGCTTGGCCCCTGCGAAGGTCAGCGGGGGTCTGGACAGACCCGCCTGCCTCTGTGGGCTCCCGGCCGCTCAGCTCAGGGAAGCTCCTTCCTCGCAATTGCGGGACGTGTGTACACTGGCTGCCGCCCCATTCTCCACCAGCCCTTTCTCCCAGCAAGCCCTAAGCACTTGGTGGTCTCCCCATCATCAAAAAAAAAAAAAATAGATCTGTGCATGGGGGTTGAACACATTGGAAAGATCAGCCCACCATTCACGACAAACACAGAGTAGGAGAGCGTGCTTTTATACAGACACTTCCCCCAGCTGCCACCGTCATTCAGTGAAACGGCCATCACCTCCCGGTGACCATCATTCTGTGCCCTTAATGGGCTCTCTGACAGTCCCGTTTCTTTTTTTTTTGGGGGGGGGGTCACACTTGGCGATGCTCAGTGGTTACTCTGGCTCTGCACTCAGGAATAACTCTTGGCAGTGCTTGGGGGACCCTATAGGATTCTGGGAATCGAACCCAGGTCGGCCATGTACAAGGCAAACGCCCTACCCGCAGTGCTATCGTTCCAGCCCCCGGTCCTGTTTCTTTTTCTTTTTCTCTATTTTTTGTCATCAATCACTCATCAAGCCATGTGCTAATTTTCCTGAACCAAAAGTGAACCAGCCTTCCCAGCTGTTTGGCTCTGCTCGATTTCCTGGGTCTGTCCTCTCACCCGATGACAAAATGCCCCCGTTGTTCCCCCTTGGTTACTCTTGGATGCAAAAGGAGTGCCCCCTACCACCCTTGGTCCCACGTGACCCAGGCATCCTCTGGACCCATTCCAAAAGAGCCGTTCCTAATTAGTTGGCCAGCCACAGCCACACCTCGCTCACCACTGCACCTCATCCCTGCTCAGACCCTGGGCCTCTTGGGGCAAGCTCCCTGCCCAGTCCAGGCTCCCAGCCCACCCATGTCCACTGCAGACTAGAGACCGCAGCAGGGCTGAATTTCCACGTTGCATGCATTTCTAGAGACCTCTATAGGAAGACATATGTGTGTATAAAAGCCCATAGATTCTGTCCGTGTGCGTGCTGTCACCTTAGGCATGATCCTCCTGTCTGTTACTTTACGAGTATATCAGTGATCATTCGCCACCAAAGCTATGGCACCCGGTTGGGTGTTGGTATTCTAGACGCTGAGTTTGCATTATCTCCTTTACACTGAGGAGCTGCCATCTCCCCCTTTTACAAATGGGGGGGGCGGGCCCAAGAACTGTGGGTGCATCCGGGAAGGCCCACTCTCCCCCACATGCCATCAGGCGCTCTCTGTGGCTGAGCCTTTAAGAGGGACCAAAGAGCAAGAAATAAATGAGGGGCAATAAGCGCATCTGACTTGACACGGTACGCCAACATTTCGTTTCTCAACAAAATCGCAAAGTGTGTTTATTGTTTTCATCTGGCTGCAAGTCCTTTGTGTATGTGTATGTGTTTATAATGCTTTAACTGATGTGTGTGTGTGTGTGTGTCGATGTGTATGTGTGTGCGTCTGATTTTTATTTGCTGATGTCTCCTCTGTCTTGCTCCAGTGAAGTCCTGAGCAACTTTCCTGTCTTGAATAAAATGTGTAGTTCCCGTGACAGTGGCACCTTCCATGTCCCAGAGACTTGGAGCTGTCAGCTGCTAGGTTGCACTCGGGTCCCCTTCACCTGCCTTTTGCATGGATGAGGTTTATCCTTTTCCTTATTTGACTTCATCAGAAGCACAAATCCACAGTGAACTTCCCAATGTCGAAAAAGCAGTTCTTGCGACCAGAGCAATAGTACAGCGGGGTGGGCACTGACTTTGCACTTGGTCGACCCAGGTTCAATCCCCAGCACCCCAGCTGGTCCTTCAAGCCCTACCAGAAGTGATCCCTGAGTGAAGAGCTAAGAGTAAGCCCTGAGCATCATCACCAGGTGTGGCCCAAAATACAAGCCCCCAAAAGTGGCCTCGGCTCCCGACTTTTCCTCCGAGTTGTCACTGTCTCACTCTGACTTCCGTCTCCTCCTCCTCCTCTCACGCCGCCATCAAACCCAGACAAAGAACAACGGGCAGCGGAACGCGACCTTCCACACTCTGTAGCATTATCCATAAACAAACATGGAGGGAGTGTTCTCACTCACAAATAATCAAAGTCATGCAAATTGAAACAACAATGACGAGGTCTCAATTTTTCACCTCTTAAATTAGCAAAGGGGCTGAGGCGCGCTGAGACTGCTGACGCCCCCACCCCGGGTAGCTGGTGTAAATTGGAAAGCAGTTTGGTAGCATGAATAAAAAGCCTTTCAAGCGGATTTTATCTTTTTTGACCCGGTAACTTCATTCCTAGGCATTTTCAAGAAAGGACATAATCCAGGTGGGGGAACATAGTGCCCTCCCCCCCCCCCCGGGGAACAAGGGCCTCATGAGTAGGCTTCAAACCCGGCACCAGTCCGTGGTCCCCCAAGTATTGTCAGTGGTAGCCTTGACATCCCCGACCTTCACCATGGTGGCCCCAAGCACCCCAAGGTCATCCATCCCAAGTTGCTGAGAATCTCTGGGAGTGCCCCCCAGTGACCCCCCGCCCAGCACGCAGCACCCCCCCCCCCCCACCAAAAAAAAGAAGAAACCACTAAAGAGGAGGAGAAATTGCAGTGTTAATTGCTGTGGTATTTACGGGGGCAGGGGGTCAGGAGCGGTCTCCGGGCCCCTCAGGAGAAGAAAAGTTGGTTGCATTATTTCACCTGCACACTGCCCCCGTAACTCACGTAACTAACTAGCTAACACCATGTGGTCCTTAAAAGGGTCCTCAGAAGGCCAAGCTCCACAGAGATGCTTGGATAGGGTGAGCAGAGGCTGTCAAATTACAGCCCCGTGGCTGCAAGCTGTTTGCAGATACCCGTGCATGGGCAAAGCAAGTGTATCTGAGAGTTGGCCAGGTGTCGGGGCTAGAGTCATCGGACAGTGGATAAGCACCTGCCTTACTCAAGGCCGAACCGGGTTGGAGTCTCCACATCTCACACAGTTCCCTAGTTCCCACTTGGAGTAAGCCCTGAACACAGGCAGGCATAAGCCCTGAACGCTCCCAGAAAGGGAAGATAGGTACCCAGCCACAGGAGGAGGAGGAAGGAAGGACGTCCCCACCATGGCGACGAGTGAGGGCATCCCAGGACATCAAGGCTCAGTCAAGCGCAGCCAGCCTTCCTCCCTCCACCTCTCAGATGCCCCCTGGGAGCCAAGGACAGGCCTCGTACCTGGGAGCTTGGCGGGGGGACACCTGTGCTCAGGGCAGGTACCCCAACATCAACCCCACCTCACTGCCTTCTCCCCACAGGACATCACCGAGAACGGCTGCACGGCCCCCTCTGAGGAGCCACTGCCCAGGCCGGCGCCATCCCCACTGGTGGAGACCAAGCACCGAGAGGACCGGAGGCCCATCACTGTCCACTTCGGCCAGGTAAGTTCCCGTGCTCGGGTGAGGGGACTGCACACAGCAGCTCCATGAGCTAGTATAGATCTCCAGTTCCCACGGTGCAAAGCCTGTTGGGAAGGAGAATGTTCCAGAATTCACAGAAGGCCACAGCCTCCACTCTTGGCCCAAGTAGAAGACACCTGCGTGCCCCCTCCGCCCCCGTCATGCTCTCAGGCCCTAGTTTTGAGGGGCTTCTGTTAGCTAAGCATCTCATTAGGACACTTAAGCATCCAAGGCCCTTCTTGGCACCTCCAAATAGAAGACAGCGAGCGCAATCATTTTGTAAAAAAAAAAAAAAAAGAGGAAGGGGGAGATAAAGAAAGAAATCAATTAGGAGTTCTTTATTAATGTCCTTCCTGAAAATCAGTATCGGACTCAGGCCTCTCAGAGTGAATGCCGACCTGCCCTCCGTGAGAGCCGGTTCCTTGGCTATTTTCACCAGCCTGAGCATTTGGAAAATTGTCTCCTGTTGGATTCTTCTTTTTTTTCTGTCACTTAAGTAAAGCCATCCACTCAGCCGAGAGACTGAAATTTCTGCATCTGTTTCTTCCTGGGCGTAATACTTTACATATATATGCATATATATAAATATACATATATATTTGGTTGATGATTGCACAGCCTCCCCCTGCTTCTCTTGCTTGAACTCTCACCCTTAGCAGAAGTTTCTAATATTACCTGAGAAATGGTTCTTAACAAGAACTTAGCAAGACTCAACTACAACCAGAATTTGCCGGGTTATCTAATCTTGAATCTGCTGATACTTTTGGCTGTTTCCTAGAGAATGTGTGATTGAAACTGTCATCCTGATCTTATCTTAGATGACCATCTTCTTCTCTTAGCATAGGATATAGAAATATGCATGTAAGATGTACCTGTTGTAGGGGTCAGGATTAGTACAGCAGGTAGGGCATTCGCCTTACACACAACTGACCTGGGTTCAGTCCCTGGAACCCTGTGTGGTCCCCAGAGCCATGCCAGAAGTGATCCTAGACCGAAGAGTAAGCCCTGAGCACTTAGCCCAATCCCCCTCTGGGCTCCCCACCAACACTGCCCCCCCCAAAAAAATTTACTTGTTGTAACAGCTGGAGCGATAGCACAGCGGTAGGGCGTTTGCCTTGCACGCAGCCAACATGGCCGACCCAAGTTCGATTCCTCCGCCCCTCTTGGAGAGCCCGGCAAGCTACCGAGAGTATTCGATATGCCAGACACAGTAACAACAAAGTCTCCAATGGAGACGTTACTGGGCCCGCTCGAGCAAATCGACGATCAACGGGAGGGCCTTTACTTACTTACTTACTTAACAGATAAGTATTAAGCATCTCCCATTGGGAACCAGGCTCAAATCCATTTAGGATTAAAGGGAAATATTGAAATAGTGGTAGTGGGTTAGTGTTGGGGTGGCAGGGGGTGTTTGTGAAAACATAGGCTCTTCCTCTGTAATTTGTTATTTCAGAGAATAAGTTATTATTCAGAGAATTAAAGTTGGGGAGGTTCCCTTTACATTTAAAAAACAGTGTTTTTCTTAAAGAAAGAAAAAGTAGCGCCAGGAAGAGGCACCCACTCCACTCGGCACTGCAGGCTTTGGTTTATGATCATCTGCAGATCTCTCTGTTGGCACCCCTGCAGAGCTGCGTCCTGAGGGGGGAGGGGGGGCGAGTTCAGGCCCTGTGGGAGAAGCCTGCGCCCATTCCCAGGGCTGCTGTCTGGGGCCTTCCAGAGCCAGCTTCCTGCCTGCCTTTGTCCTCATTCCTGCGCACACCAGCCTTCCCATGAAAAGAGCCAGCGCCGCCGTCCTCGCTGGAGTTTGGAGCCCAGCGCAGAGAAGGAGGGGGGCAGGAGAGGGGATTTCATGGTGTTAAACATTCCATTTTCGAAGCGCGCGCGCGTGTGTGTGTGTGTGTGTGTGTGTGTGTGTGTGCGCGCACACACACACACACACAGACACGAAAAGGAGGCTGTATTTGAAGCGGAGAAAGGACTCTCCATTTCAGCAAGAAGGAGAGCGGCTTTAATGCCATTCCCAGCTAAATGCAGAATAAGCACGCTGCAGTTGCCCGCAGGTGGGGGCGATAAACAATTAAAAAGAAGAAAAAAGCCACCCCAAACTCTGTGGAAATGAGAGCTGCCTGTGCCTTCCTGGGTCTGGAAACCAGAGAGGGATGAAAGTGGCTCCCCCCACCCCCCCCCCGCCCCTATCCCGCCCCGTTTGTCACTTCCGTCACGTGGCTGCCAGCATTATGCAAGTGTACAGGAAGGCAGGGTTGTGGTGTTTTTCCCCCCCCCTAATGCATGCATGCGGATTAAGGTCAGGCCCCGAACATCAGCCATGCAGCCGGCTTCCCCTCCAGCTGCAGCCGCAGAGCCTACCCGCAGCCACGCGGTGCCTTAATTGAGACGCGCTGTCAAAGTGACAAACACATTTGCATACAGTCTACACTCTATTTATTTTCTCGGGAAAGGTCCGCCGTCCGCTGTTGGTTGAACATTCTTAATCAGTTTGCTGTAAGTGAAGCTGGCTCTCAGTGCTGGCCTCTTCTTCATTAGGTGACAGATTAGCTGCGGGGGTGGGGGATGGGCTGGGGAAATCAGCAGAGCCTTTTCTTTTAACTCTTTCCCACTTGCCCCACCCCCCCGCCCCCACCCAGCTCGCGATTGATTGATGGGCAGTGCCTCGGCAGCACCTCCTCCTGGCAGCCGGCCCTTGAAAGACCTTCGGCTCTCTCCAAGAGTAGTGAGCGATAGCACAGCAGTAGGGCATTTGCCTTGCACAGGGGTTCGATCCCCAGCATCCCCTACGGTCCCCCGAGCACCACCAGGAATAATTCCTGAGTGCCTGAGCCAGGAGTAACCCCTGAGCATGGCCCGGTGTGACCCCCAAAAGAAAAAAAAAAGAAAGTTTTTACTGGGGCTGGAGCGATAGTACAGCAGCTAGGGGACATGTTCAATCCCAGACATCCTTTATGCCCCCCCCCAAGCACCGCCAGGAGTAATTCCTGAGCACAGAGCCAGGGGTCACCACTGAGCACCACCGGGTATGGCCCCAAAAGCCAAAATATTAAAAAAATTAAATATTTCCTGTGCCACCTCGGGGCTGGAGCCATCGTCCACACAGGTGAATCCCGCCAGGATGTGGATGGTGCTGGGTTCTCAGCACCTCTTTATGAAGCCAGACAGAGCGGTGGGATGGGAGGGTCCCGGCGGCCCCCACTTACCAAGTAGCTCTACAGAGGGAGGGGGGTTTTCTGCAGCCTGTGCAGCAGCAGGACCCCCAGCACCCGCAGCTTTACTGGCTGAGCTGGGTCTCTGCCCCGGCCAGTTCCGCAACTCTGGGTGCCCCCGAGTGCTGAGAAGTCACCTGCAGGGCCCTTCCACCCGCCCCGACCCTGCAGACCCCACTCTGTTCTGGCACCCCCACCGAGCTACAACTGGAAGGCACCTCCCAGACGCCTTCCCCCGCCCCCCCCCCCCCCCCCCCCTCTAGCCTTCACCCTGGCAGAGGTGGGAACTTTACCAGCCACCTGTGCAGCTCGGAGCCTGCCCCTGTGTCTCTCTTCCCAGTGCCTCTGGGAGGCCAAAACCTCTCAATGGTGTCCCCTCCCCCAGGGATCCCACCCCCCCCACACACACACACCCCCCAACGCCCTCTGTCATTACCTCTTTTTTTTTTATTATCTTCCTCTCTTTTTTTTTTTTTTTTTTGGTGTTTGGGCCACAGCCAGCAGTGCTCAGGAATTATCCCTGACTCTGTGTTCAGGAATCCCTCCTTCTTGGCTAGGCTCGGGGGACCCTATGCAGTGCCGGGGGACCGAACCCAGGTCGAATGTGTACACGGCAAGCGCCCTTCCCGCTGTCCTATCTCTTCGCCTTCCACCCTTTTCATTTCTTCTTTAATGCCACTCGCCTTCCCCCCTCAAGAACGTGACTTCCCCCCCCCACCCCCCGTCCAAAGTCATGCCCCACCACCGCCCCACAGCCTGGTACCGAATGGGCGTCCATCCAGGTCACGTTATCAGTGCGGACTTCGTCGTTGGTTTTAGTCGGCCATCGTCTGAGTGAGCAGCCTGGCTGTAAGGCCAGCGAGTGACTTGGTTTTTAGTGCCGTTACTCTGTGTCTGACTGTGAAGAAGACGCCGAAGATGCCCGTGCGTGGTCGGAAGCTGCTGGCAAACGGCTTTCTCTCAACCAGGGCCTGGTTTCCAAGCGGAAACAGCTTGGTGGGGTGGGAATTTTCGTCCTGCCTCATTTCAGCGTGTGTCTTCACAAGCCTTTAAAGGGTGGTGTGGGGCTGGAGAGATAGCACAGCGGATAGGGTGTTTGCCTTGCACGTGGCCAACCTGGGTTCGATTCCCAGCATCCCATATGGTCCCGTGAGCACCGGTCTGAGTGCAGAGCCAGGAGTAACCCCAATGCATCGCCAGGTGGGACCCAAAAAGCAAAATAAAATAAAATAAAGGCCGGTGTGCCAGGCCTCTGGCAGGGAGGGCCTGGGAGTGGTGAGGGAGCATCAAGGGAAGGGAAAGTCCAACAGGCCTTGCGTCCTACCAAATGGAACATTTTTTTTTTAATTTTCCTGTGAGAGACTGGAGTGATAGCACAGCGGGTAGGGTGTTTGCTTTGCACGTGGCTGGCGTGGCCGACCTGGTTTCAATTCCTCTGCCCCTCTCGGAGAGCCCAGCAAGCTACCGAGAGTATCTCACCCGGCAAAACCTGGCAAGCTCCCCGTGGCGTATTTGATACGCGAAACACAGTAACAAGTCTCACAATGGAAACGTTACTGATGCCCACGCAAGCAAATTGATGAACAACAGGAGGACAGTGCTACAGTGAGAGACTGTGGGGCATAATCAAACGCACTGTGTGAGCATAACTGGAGTCTTGTTCCAATACAAAGCTCCTGCGGGGGGGCGGGGAGGGGGTGTTAACTCGGGGCCTGGGGCATGCATGCCCTGGGGCATGTCTGCTCCACGGCTGGTGCTCTTCGGGTCCGGCGACCTGCTGGGGAAGGCTAGAAAGTTGGCAGCTGGCCTGGGCAGTGGGTCGCAGTGCACGATGGTTCCTACCAGCCGGGCTTGGTTGGTGGCGGCAGTGGTGACCTGGCGGTGGGGTCCTTGAGCCAGCTCGGCCCACTGGTGAGGCCAGTGACAGTGGCCTGGCCCTGCCTGCAGGGGGCGCTCTAGCTTGATAACAGCGCGCGGCCGATGAGTGCTATGTGCCGGTGCCAAGGCCCCTTGGCCTCTGCTCCACCTGGTCTGCACCTCCATGGGGGTCCTGCTGCACCGCCATGCCCTGGTGGAGAGGTTTGCAGAGGTCAACAGAATTTCAGGAGCCCAGCCCTGGTCCCCCACGGTCCACAGCCGCGCTCTGGCCGGAGAGCACTTTCTCCTGGGATGGGGAGCAGGCAGGGGGGACAGGCGCAGCCTTCTGCAGGCCAGTCTAACTCCAGCCTATTCTAGGCCTCAGTGGCAGCCGCGGTGACCTTTTCAGCCCCTGCTTGGGCCCCAGGTAGAGTCTGCAGAAGGGCTGGGCTGGCACCCACAGGGTGGGCTAGCCCTGGGCGACCAAGCACCCCCCGGTTCTGCGGCAGCTTCTCGGGCTCAGCTCTGCTCTCCCTGAGTCTGTCCTTGGACCGGGAAGCCAGCCCAGCCCCCAGCCCTACCCAGGCGAGGCTGCCCCCCAGGGCTGTCAGCTGCACCTGGGCCCTGAGGCCTCGGCTCTGAGACCCCTCGCAAATCCCGCGGAGGCCCCCAGCGGGTACTTCTGCTTCGCCTCCCACCCTCCCTTCTGCCGCTTGAGTCTGACCCTTTGCTTTCTCCCCAGCGGGGCTGCCCTTCCCGTCTGTATCTAGTAGCCCTCTCCCTGTCTTCCAGTTTGGGGCAGTGGGGACCACACTGGCCAGGGACTCCCCGACCCCCAACCTGGGAGAACTGGGCCAGAGCAACAGTCCACGGGCGGCAGCGCTGAGTGGCACTTTCCAGTTCCCTGACTCTGAGCACTGTTTGGGGAGTTTGCCACACCCAGAGGTGCTTGGGGCTCCTTCCTGGCCCCGTGCTCAAGGATCCCTCCTGGTGGACTCATGGGAGCCCTACGTGGTGCTGGGATGGAACCTGGGTCAGCCACGTGCAAGGCACGCGCCCTCCCTGGTGCCTAGTGGCTCTGGAGTGGCCTTACCCGGGCGGGGTCCATCAGCTGGACCCAGAATCTTTCCCAGAATCTCTCATTGTGTTTCGTTCAGCCTGAGAAAGATTTTTTGAAACATAGGGAGGAACTCGGGCTAGAGCAATAGCACAGTGGTAGGGCATTTGCCTTGCATACGGCCGACCTGGCCGACCCGGGTTCGATTCCTCCTCCCCTCTCGGAGAGCCTGGCAAGCTACCAAGAGTATCTCACCCGCACGGCAGAGCCTGGCAAGCTCCCCATGATGTATTCGGTATGCCAAACACGCTAACAACAAGTCTCACAATGGAGACGTTACTGGGTCCGCTCGAGCAAATCAGTGAACAATGGGAGGACAGTGACAGTGACAGGGAAGAACTCACCCGGGTGGAGGAGAAGGCAGAGCGTGACGGGGCCTGGGGGAGTCGGGGATCTCGTGGCCCAGAGCCATCTGAATGGGACTCAGAGATGCTGCTGCCACTCAGCCAGCGTGACTCATGGTCTCAGCCATCTCCCAGGCCCCTCAGGACTCCCCGGGCCCCCTCTCTGGCAGGGGCCCTGGCAACCGGTAGCAGCCAAGAGAGGGGATAGCCCCCACCTTCCCAGAGCAGGAGGAAGGAGGGAAGCACTGCCCCCACTGTCTGCCAGACCCTCTGTGCCCCACTGAGAATGGGGGGCACCTGCCACCTGCCTTTCTCCATGATTAGAAATCCAGGTGCCATGCGGGGAATCTGCAGGCAGGACCCCCAAGTTACCCTATGATGCCCTCGTGAAGTTCTGCCTTTGCTGAGGCAGCGGACCCTGGGGCATGTCAACCCCAAGGCCAGCCCTGGCCCAGGTCACAGGGCCTGGCAGAGCGGGCACTCCCTGTATGCGGCCGACAGTGACCTGCCACCAGGGGACGGGGTGCTGGCTGGCAGAGGGCTGGCCACAGGGTGTGAGGGGAACCAGGGGAAACTTCCTGGTGGAGGTGTGATCACTCTGCCAGAGGGGTTGGTCCATGGCAGGAGCACCGTCCCACCGCAGGAGGGACAGGGGGACATAGGGGGGCACAGGAGGGCAGGAGGCAGCTGGCAGGGCAGCAGGGGAAGCTCGGGGGCCAGACTGTGGGGGACCCTGAATCTTGGGAGGGAGCCGGGGGACACATTTGGGGGGACATGTATGCCAGCCCCCCACAGGAGGGGGTGGAGGCAGCTGAGGTGGGGAGATTCACAGAGCTAGTAGGGTCTTCATCAGGGTTGTCACCTCAGGGGGTGATGAGGGAGACACCCCAGGGAAGCCCCTGGGCTCTCCCATGTCGAGGGGCACAGCCCAATGCTAACCGTGTTTACCCGGGGGTGCAGGGCAGGTGCTAACGGACCCTCCCATCACCCAGGGTAGGGGGCACTATAGAGCGACAGACCAGCCTGGTGGAAGAATGGGGGGACAGGGCCCTCCACCCTCAGCCTTCTGAAGGGCAACCCCCGACCACACACACACACACACACCACACACACATTCTCTCTCTCTCTCTCTCTCTCTCTCTCTCTCTCTCTCTCTCTCTCTCTCTCTCTCAGGCCATTCCCCCTGGGGATGGTGACCGTCAGGGCTCGGGGCTACAGCGGAAAGAGGCCCCGCCCAGGGTGACCACCAGCCCCGCCACTGCCCCTGAGGTCCCCTAAACGGACGGCAGGCGCCTGGGGGCCCAGCATGCTCTCAGAGGGGTTCGGGGTCCCGTGTCGAGGATGCACTTTTTCCTGGGGCATCTCTCAGCCTCAGCCTCATGGGGCCGGGGAGAAGGGCCCTCCGAGCCGCATCACAGCTAGAAGTGGCTGCCACCGCCGCCGCCGCCGCCGAGGGAGGGCCCTCCAGCCCACTGACCCTGCGTCATCCCAGCCAGCAGTAAGACGGCAGGTGGGGGGTCACCAGCATGTGGCTGTCCGTCCAGCTGCCACACCTGCCCGGCCGTGTGCCCTGCAGATGTCTCAGGGCCTGCGCTGAGCAGAAGGCTGATTAGTGCCGAGTTGCAGGGGTCACACCTACGAGAAGCGGGGGGTGGGGGGGTAGAGGAACAGGGGGGGCATTTGCCAATTATGCAGATTTGCACAGTCTCGGGAAGTGGATCCATCTCTGCGGCCTGGCAGAAGGCAGTCCCCGGCGCAGCCGCCCCTTTTGGAGCCCTATACCACCCCCCCATCCCCGCACCCCGATCCCCGCCCTTCACCCAGCGCCTGCTCCCCAGACGCCGGCCGGCCGAGCGGCACCCCGCCCCTCGGTGGCCGGGGCCCCGCGCTGGGTCTCCGGATTTTAAATGAAAAATATATGCAGTTAGCTGCGCGCTGACAATGTCCTTGAGGATTTGACAGTGAGATTTTCCAGCAGTTGGTCTTCGTTAGGATCCTGGCGGTGTTTAATAAGGCAGTCGAACTGCTGGCACCTCGGGCTCCTGTTTGTTCTCCGAGGGCTCCGGGGCTGCTGCGGTAAGCACATCGACCAGAGCTGATCATTACAAGGGCGTACGCCACCATGAATAAAAATGTCACACGTTTTCCCATCTCACAGCGGTACAAAATGTCAGTCCTGTCAAACACACGTTCCAGGGAGCTGTGTGCAGTCCGTACAAATTGGAGAGCTGCATATTCCCCAGCCTTCTGATAGTCTTCATTTGAAGCCGAAGAAAAACAGTTGTTAACCTATTAGCTAGGATTTTAAACTCTGCTGAGGCGGTGGACGGGTAGACTTTGACACAGATAGAAATATATTCCAGGGTCCAGGAATTTTTTTTTTTTAAACCGGGTTCTCCATCCATTTGTTGTAAGGGAAATTAAAAAAAAAAAATTTTTTTGTTTGTTTGTTTGTTTGAATCCCGACCCGGGTGCGAAGCCTGGCTTGGCTGGCTGGCGTGGCACATACGCTGAGGAAGAGCTCCCTGTGCTGCTCCAGTCGTCTCTTGCTGTCTGGCAAGGCCCCGGGGCGCAACCTGTTCGACCAGGAGCCTCAAGGCAGAGAGCCTTTTCCGTCAGAAGCACGCGGGACACGTGGCGGGGCGTGCAGGACACGTGGCCAGGCCTGGCGGGAAGGTGGTCAGATGCGTCAGGGAATGCGGTGGGAGGCGGCGGTAGCAAAAAGGTAGTGGGAAATGTGGCAGGAAAATGTGTCCAGATGTGGCTCAAAACTAGCAGAAAATGTGGCAGGAGAGAGCAGGGAGCGTGGCAGGACATAGGGGGGGAAATGTGGCAGTATGTGACGAGACACGTGGCAGGGCGTGACGGGGAGTGTTAGTGTCACAGGAGTCGTGGGCAGACTGGTGGTTGGAGCCGCCCTGGGGACAGGGATCAAGGATGACAATGATGAGCACTAGCCGTGGCTCCGGCAAGCACCAGGTCAGGCCTCTCGGGCGCTGGACGCTGGTGCCAGTCAAGGCTACTGTGGAGCATGCCAAGCTCATGCCCAGAGCCGGGGTCCAGAGGAGACGCTGCCACGGCACTGCCCCGGGGAAGCGGCTGTCTCTAAGGCAGGACAGACGAGGAGAAGGGACAGCGGCCAGGGAAAGAACAAGCCTGAGACCGAGCAGGACCCGTCAGGTGGGCCCGGGGAACAACGGAAAGCCGAGAAAGAAGGGGCGGCCGGGGCGTGGGGTGGGCCGGTCAGGGCCATGATGGGTCTTCAGCGATGGAATGCCAGGCACGGGACAGGCTGCATATGGAGTCAGGGGTGGGAGAGGCCACCAAACCAGGCTCTGTGCCCCCACGGGAGCCTGTCCACCCATGCGTGGGGCCTGCCACCAGGGGTTGGCCGGTGCTGGGTGTGAGACTCACCCTGATTGGCCCATGTACACTGCAGGCTGTCCCTTTCGGAGCGGGGATGCCCCGCTGTCCCGCGGGCACTGCCCAGCAAACTGAGAACTGGGTCAGGTTGGCACCAGGCTTGGTGAGGTGGGACAGCATCACTGCCAGGGGGACCCCGGGGCACCGTCCTCCTGCGCGCCTTGTGGAAGGAGTGCCCGGGTCACGGGGAGGCCGGGCTGTCCCCAGACCAACCAGTCTCAGCTTCCTCGCATGCAGCCAGGAAGAGGTGGGGGGAATCCCCTCTGTTAGGCTGAGGTGGAGGGTGTTACTGCCTTTCCCTAGCAGGGTACCGGACACTACCCCCTGCTGACCCCGGGTGGGACCCAAGAATAAGTCACTCTCCCCACAGCCAGAAGCCAGAAGCCCCCTCGCCTCCGGGAGTGTCACCTTGGGTGGGCACAGGGCGGGGGGGATCCCCATGGGGTGCCTGTCCCCCACAGGGTCTGAGCAGAGACCCACATGGTCTAACGAGGCTGCAGCCCCCCACCGCCCCCCCACCAGCTACTGTCCGCATCTGGCTCCCGACCTCTGGTCAGCAGTAGGCTGGCACCTGTCCACGCAGAGCAGCTGCGCGGGCTACAGACAAAGCACGGCCCCCGTCCCGCCCCCCGCGCGGGGGTCGCCCGGGCCCCCACGCCCGCCCCCTGCCAGCCCTCCCAGCTGCCTGGCGCTGCTTTTGTGGGGCCTGTGAACCGCGCGTCAGCCGAGCTCCTCGCGCGGTAAGTAATCAGGGCGCTTGACAAGGCTTCAAGCACAAATGCCACTACAAATTAACCGGCACCACGACAAAATACTACTCCTGTCAGCGTCGGGGGGCCGCCCCGCTGACGGCTCGCAGCTCCCACGCCCGTCGGGAAGCAGCCGGCCGGCGGGGCCGCCCAGGAGAACCCCTCAAGGTGGCCCGTGGGGGTGCTCAGCCCCCCCTCACCCCCAGCCCAGCCCAGGAGTCGACCCTCCCCACCCTGGCCCGGGCCCCCTTCCCTGCTGGGGTCCCCTCCCTGGGGGGATAGGGGAGAGGGGGCGGGGTGTGGCTGGCTGCAGGCCTGGCTACCCTTGCTCTGAGGCTACCACCGCCCACTATGCAGTGTCCTTGTGCCCGTGCCCCCACCTGTCGCATGGGGAGCCTCTCCCCGGGGCTCGGCTCAGCCGGGCAAGCCTGAGCAACACCAGTCTGAGCAACACCTGCGGTCCAAGGCAAAAGCCCGGCCCCTCTGAGACACGGGGCACAGTCCACCCTCCACAGCCACCCCCTGGAGTTCCCGCCTTAACCTCCCTGGGGTGTCCAAGCTGTGCCTCCCTGCCAGCCAAGGACCGCCCTCTCCTCCCTCCCTCCGACCACAGGACCCTTGCTGTGTACTGAGATGAGCCATTGGCCCAGTCAGTGCCCAGGGTCTGCCCCAAACTACCCACTGTCATCCCGGGCAAGCATTTGCCTCCTGGAGCTGCTCAAAGGGGTGATGGCATGGGGTCCTTGCATGAGGAGGCCCCAGATGGTCAGGGATCCGGAACACAGGGTATAGTGTATGGGGCAGGGGGCGGACGTGGGTGGGGGTATTGCGTCCAGCTCACCCTGCAGGCGTCAGGAGGGCGTGGCAGCTGCTCCTCTCCCTCACTCCCACCGCAGCAGCTCATCAGCTTGTCCGCACAGCCAGGCCGCCAGGGTAATTAAGTTGATATTCCAGCCTGGCATCCCCTCCTGACCTTTTGGAAACAATGTGTTTTGCTGCATCAACAAATGAACTGCAAATCTGAGGCTCACCTGGGCCTCCTCTCAGCTGCGCTCTGGGCCTGGGCAAGGAGTTCCCAGCTGGGGAGGGCGAGTCTGTCCTTGGGAGACCCCCACCCTCCTTCCCACCGTCACCTGCCCCTGGTTTTCCAGGCTCCAAATCCCACCCTGAGGTCGACATCCCAGGCCCTCCCAGGGCCTGCCCTGTCCCCAGAATCACCCTCGCTCACACTCGAGTCTCTTTGGGCCCCCAGAGAGCCCAGTTCCCGGCTGGATGCAGGAGCCCGAGTCCCACCCGTGTCCAGCCGGGAGCAAGAGCGCACTCAGGATTTTCCTCCCGTCCCCAAGGCACAGACCTGGCCATATGGCCCAACCTCAGAAGGTTCAGGAACGACAGGGCCTGAAAGAGAGCACAGTGGGCAGGGCGCTTGCCTTGCATGCTGCTAACCCCGGGTTCCAGACTCCATATGGCCCCCCGGCCCCCCGTCAGGAGTGATTCCTGCATGCAGAGCCAGGGTGAGCCCTGAGCATCGCCAGGTGTGGCCAAAGTTTTTTTAAAAAAGTAAAGCAGAAGGGGCAAGAATAATGAGTTGGCCGTGTTAGAGAGCGGCTGACTCTGGTGGCCCCGCGCACTTGGACACCGGCTTGTTAGAATGCCCGCTGCCGCAGTGTGGCCGCCTGCCATCTCTCAGCCTCTCTGGGGGAAGGAGAGAAGTGGGAATGCATGCAGAGCTGAGATGTCGTGAAACCCCATCCCCTCCCGGAGGACCTCCAGGCCCCAGGGCTCTTCTGAGAAGCCCCGTGGGCACAGCAGGGGCATGGGTGGTGCAAGGGGCTGGGATGCCCGGTTTCCCCAGCAGGCTGGTGGACAGAACCCCACACCAGCTCCCCGGTGTCTCCTCCTGTGGGGGACTCCCGAGAGGTTTCTGTCTGAGTGCAGAGTTCCCCGGGACGTGAGCACATTCACTTCTCTCGTCACCGAGGACCCAGGTGCTCCCAGAGAGAAGTCGGGGGGCTGGGGCCCAGGCTTGACCCCCGCAGCTCACGGTTCCCTGTATACCTTCACGTTGGCCCCAGACACCACTAAGTGAGCCCCTGCCCCCAAAGGGAAAAAATAAAATTTAAACGGGGATTTTTTCTTTTTTAAAATGGAAGAAACACACTTAGCCCAGTGCCTTTCCCGGCAGGTACAGTTTCAAGGCCCAAGCCCACAGGTCCACTTCTCTGTCCATCCTGCGTGGCGGCCAGTTTCCAGGCAAGAGGCTGAGGGTCACCCCCAGCACCCCGTCACCCAGACCTGAAAGAAATTACTTCACCTCTCTCCACTCTGCACCCCTGTCCCAGGCCCTGCCCCCTACCACGGTGGTCATGGGGTGCCAGGTCGCTGAGTGGAGTGACCCCCTCTGTGTTCTCATGTCCACCTGGGGAGTGCATTCGGAGCTGGGGGTCTCCAGGCTTACAGACTCTCTCAGTGACCTCCTTGGCCCTGGACCCTGTCCTGGTCCCCACACACATTTAATCCTGGACTCAGCTCCCAGGGCACCCAGGCCGTGGGCTGGAGGATGCGAGGCTGGGCTGGTCCTTCCTTGGCTCTGTCCGACGGGCTCTGCCACTCCTCCCATCCGTGTCACCCCCCGGGGCCTGCCTTGAGTCACCCCCAGTGTCATCAGCTCATTTGTCCCACTCCTGCACCCCAACTGTCAGCTCATGTGCACACACACACACACACACATGCACACACATGCATACACATGCACGTGTGCACATGCATGTACACAGGCACGCACAGATATGCACACAATACATGTACACACACGTGCGTGCACACATGGACATGCACACATGAGCACCCACACACGTGAATACATACGCACACGTGTGCACATGCATGTACACACACACACACATACATGCACAGCATCATTGGGAAACCACAGCCTCCTCTCCTACCTGGGGCACCCCTGCTCCATGGTATACACGGGCCTGGGGTTGGCACATCCCTGCTCAGGCTCAGGACCCTCGCACCAGCTTTCTTGCTGTCTTCAAACCCTCTGGTCGTCTGCTAGCTTCTAGCCTGGGTGTGGCCAGGAAAAGTGACTTTCCTGCCAGGTGGTACAAATGTGACTTCAGATGACAGACAGACCCTGGTCACAACCCCGGGACCACAGGTCGATCACAGAAGCTGACGGACCCTGCAGGTGCCAGGCAGTCTAGCCAGACCGCAGTCACTGCACAGCTGTGCTGCGCCTGGCGCTACACTCAGCAGAGGCAGGACTGAGAGGAAACGAACAAGACCATGGCAGATTGTCAAACCGGGGTGCCCTGAACACAGGGGCAGAGGGGCCTGGTGGGGGGCTGAGGGGTCAGGCTGGCAGCAATGGATGGGAGGCCCTGAGACACAGACAGAAGGATGGGGATCGAGGGGGGTGTTTCAGGCAAGAGATGAAAACCCAAGAATGGGGGGGGGGGGGGGTCGGAGGGAGCGGGCTGGAGCGATAGCACAGCGGGCAGGGCGTTTGCCTTGCATGCGGCCAACCCGGGTTCGATCCCTGACTTCCCATATGGTCCCTCAAGCACCGCCAGGAGTAATTCCTGAGCACAGAGCCAGGAGTAACCCCTGAGCATCGCTGGGTGTGACCCCCCCAAAAAAAAGGGGGGTGGGCGGGCCTGGGGAGACCCCAGTAATGAGATCACAAAAGCTCGTGGTGGGACCCTGAGTCTGGGAGCTTGGAACACTCCAAATGGCATTTTTCCCAGGGGGGAGCTAACCGGCGTTAGAGGAAAGCCAGCCTGCGTCCACATCCACGGGGGTGGGGGGGGCCAGGGGGGAGAGGGCTTCATTCGGGGAGGAGTTAACCCGGGGCGCGCCTTCGTGGGCAAAGCCTGCCAACTGCAAGACTTGGCAGTCTGTGCCACGGAAAGGCTTGAGAGCTGCCCAGAGGAGCACGCTGTTCACTGACCACTGTCCCAGGCGTGTCCTGCTGCAGGCTGCCCTCCCGCCCCACGCCCCAACCTTTTCCTTCCCTCAGCTCCCCTGCCAGGATGGCGGGGGTGTTTCTCCAGGGCCTCCTGGCGGCTTCCAGGAGCCGGTCGGCTGGAGCTGGGCGTGGGCCAAAGGACACTGGCGTGTTTAGGCCGTTTCCCCCGCAGCAGGTGTGGGAGGCGGGTGGAGTGGGAGAACCAGCTGAGCTGGGGGTCTGCAGGTGGGGGGACCCGTCTGCACAGCCAGCAGAGCCCTTGGCTTCATGAGGGGCCAAGGACCCCAGCAAGGGCATGGGGCTCCGTCAACTGCCGTTCCCCCTGACCCCCGTCAGCCACCTCCCAGCGCTCTGCTTGGTGTGGGCCTCCTGGTGTCGTGGAGCAGGGGCGGGGTTGGGGGAGGAGTGAGAGGAGCATCCGTGATCCGTGGGGCAGCAGCTCCGTGGCGTGAAAGACCCCCACCCCTGTTATCCTTCCGTGGGATGGTGTGATTGCAGGGGCTGGGACGTTTGGACGGAGGTGGGAACCATTGCTGGCCAGCAAGGCAGGGCAGACAGCTGACCAAAGTTCTTTCAGACATCCCCTTGCCTGGTGGGCCAGGGGGACCCAGGTCAGCTCCCCTCCCCCCCCCAGAGAGGGACAAGGGGGCCAGGACCACCTGCCTGTCCGTCTGGGATGGAGAGTGGGGGACTCCACAGGACCCACGTGTAGCAGTGATGGCCAGTGGAACAGGGTCATGGGGTGACAGGGTCAGGACAACCCTGGGTGCTGACTCCGTGGGGACAGTCAAGGACCCTGCCCTGGGGGGTTACTGATGCTTGAAGTTTCCACTTTAACACAGCCACAGAGACCCCGGCCGGCGCGCCCGCCGCCCCCCAAGATACAGCGCTGGAGGCCCGTGAGTAGCTGGCCGCCCTGCCCCCTAACAACTGCCTGGGCCCCCTCCCCACCTGACTAAACCGGGTGGGTCCCGCTGCCTGGCTTAGGACACCGGGACCGCGGTCACCTCCTCGCTCTGCGTGGCACGACCTTGGATACTGGCATTTTCTGGGCTTCTCTTTGCTTCCTCGGACTGCGCCGGGCGCCGGGCGGTGTGGTGTGTTTGCTGTGTGCAACCCCAGAGCATGGCAGTGGGTGGCAGGGCCTGGTGGCCGCCGGGTCTGGGCTTTGGACATGCACCTAATGCCCCTCGAGGTCTTGGCCCCGAGACCATCAGCCAGTTCAGAAGGAGTCTTGGTTCCCCCTCCCTGCCTGCCCTTCCCACCCTCCTCTCCCTCCCCCCCAGCTCCACACTCACCACTTCCTCCCTCTTCCTCCTCCATCTCCCCTTCACCTGCTTCCTCCCCTCCTCCACCCTCCCCCTCTACCCGGTCCCCCCTACTCACCCCTCCATCTACTCCCCCTCCTCCGCCTCCTCCCCCTCTTCCTCTCCCTGCCCTCCCTCCCCCTGTAAAGGACTGAGCGAGGCCAGAGACCCTCGACCCCCACTCCCAGGGGCGAGGCCTGCACCTGCTGTCCATAGGGCAGGGCCCTGGGAGCCCCTGGGCTGGGTCCCCCCAATTTCCACGTCAGCTCAGTCCAGCCGCGTTGGCAGGTCCCTTAGTGGAGCCCAAGCAGCATCTCCTGGGCACAGTTCTGTTGCCACCAGGCTCCCTCGGGAACGCCCCGGAACTGGTGTCCCACCTACACTGGCTCCAGGGCACCGTGGGGTTTTGGGGGGGGCAGGACCAGCCTTCAGGTGTTGGAAGGTGCTTTCTTCCCACTGTGGATAAGAGTCGGGGTGGGGTGGGGTGTGGCCAAGGTGGCGGCTCCGTCCTGTGCGTGCCCACACCCCAGCGGGTGGCATGCGCCGGGAAGGCACCGAGAACCACAGGGGCCCTCACTGTGGGCGTCAGAGCGCACGCGATTCCAGGAGTTTCTGGCACCGTTCTTTAGCCTGGAATCGGACAGCGCACCTGGGGGCTTTTTCTGCGTTTAAGTGGAAACTTCAAGCATCAGGTGTGCGTGCTCTGAACCCAGCTTCTCCCCAGCATGCCGGGGGACAGAGCTGGCTGGCATCGGGCCGTGCCCGGTGTCCTGTGCGTTTCTGTTCTTCCAAGGAGGCTCCCGTCTTTCGGCTCTTAGGGGCAGCCCCCACCCCCCCGTGAGTGACCCTCGTGCTCTGTTTGCACATCCGCAGAGGGACTGGGATGGAATCGGGCATCGAGCCCACCAGGCCTGTTTTCCCTCCCCCATTCCCCCTCTCCGGCGTCCCGGTGAGTCGTCGTAGCACCCTTGCGTCGGTTCCCTCACCCCCACAGCCAACGCCAGTACTCAGGGTCGCCCACCACATCCTCGGCGGCACATCAGGGTTCCCGGACTCCAGGACGCTGCCCACGGGGCTGTGCTTTCTCCCCATTCCAGCCTGTCCCATAGGGTTTGACTGAGTCCAGCTCTGCTGGCAAGAAGGAGAAGCTTCATGGGTGCTGGGGGGGACTGAAGGTGACTCCCGCCCTTGTGACCCACCAAGCACCTCTCCTGAAGCTCAGGGCCCCTGGGCGGGGCGATGGCCAGCTCTGCATGCAGGAGCCCCTGCGTTGGTCCCCGGCACCTGGAGTAATTCCTGAGTATCACTAGGAGTGTCCCCCGAGAGACTCTGGGTATACCCTCCCCCCAAAAAAAAACACCCATTTTGGGAAGCTCTCAGTAGGGACCTCAGTCCCCACAGAGGTTGGACTAGGATTCTTTTTTTTTTTAATTCTTTAGTTTTTGGGTCACACCCAGTGATGCTCAGGAATTACTCCTGGCAGTGCTCGGGGGACCATGTGGGATGCCGGGGATTGAACCGGGGTCAGCCACGTGCAAGGCAAACGCCCTACCCACTGTGCTATCACTCCGGCCCCTAGACTAGGATTTGAGGTGGGCAGGGGAACTCTGAGACCCAACCATGGAGTCAGAACCCTTCCCTGGAAACCCCAACACCAGGTCCTGGAGGCCAGGGCCACTTCTCACATGGCCTCACCAGTAAAGGTGGTGGGGCGGGGGGGGGGAGGGGCGACACTGGGGAAAGTTGTGGCAGGGGGCAGGAGGCTGCCCGCTGGATGACTGGCTCCCCACGGGGCCTGGAGGTCCAGAGTGGCCCCCAGGTGAGGGACAGCTCCGTCCATCTGTCTGTCCGTCTATCTTTGCCCGTACCCTGCCGAGGGGCCTTCTGCGGTGTTCCTGTGAGCATCTGTGAAATGGGCTTCACAGCATCCTCGGGGAGGCGGGGAGGGGTCACCAACTCAGTGGCCGTTCCTGGCCCAGGCGTCCTGACCATAGCGAGACCACGGGGCGGATGGAGAAGTCTCAGAGCCGTGAGACTGGTGGGTGGCCCGGGGGCCTCCAGGGGGAAAGCGTGGCTGCCCCTTGCCAGAACCCGGTGGCCTCTGTCTGTCTGTGGTTTTCAAGCTGCCCGCCCGGCAGGGCAGGACCCGGGGCTCACCTGTCACTGGCGTCAGGTGTGACCAGGGATCTAAGTTTTCCTTTCGAAAAAGAGAAGAGCCGAAAACAGCCTGGCCTGCATCTTTGGGGTGGCATGGGGGGGTGGGGGGACGCCGGGCTGCGGCTGGCCGCGTGCGAGGCGCTCGAGGAGCCCCCTGTTTATTATTTCTCGCTCAGCGTCGAAATCAAATGTGCTCGGTGCTTCTGTATTCAATACACATTTAACCCTGCCGACTTAGATTTCTCAGGTTTGAAATCCAGTGGGGAATTGGCCCGTTTCCCAACTTTCCCTCCAGTCCCCTTGAACAGAGCTTCAAATCCTGCTTAGCACGACCCTCCACACACACACACACACACACACACACACACACACACACACGCACGCACACACGAGGACGGGGGTAGGGGGAAACGCACACGCGCGGCTTCTTCCCGCTGCCCCCAGCCCCCTCCCTCCATGAGCACCCCAGAAAGACGGATGCGATGGCTGAGATGTGAGGGGCCAGTTGTCTGCATTGGCTTGTGATTGGGGCTTAATTAAACCATTTTGTCTGTGCTTGGATGCGGCTGTAGCTGTAAGGCTCGGGGTGTGCGTGCGTGTGTGTGTGTGTGTGTGTGTGTGTGTGAGAGAGAGAGAGAGAGAGAGTGTGTGTGTGTGTGTGTGTGTGTGCTGTGCTGTGCCTGTGCTTCCGAGTGTGTTCGTAGCCTCCGTGACGGGTGCATGTGTGTGTGTGTGTGTGTGTGTGTGTGTGTGTGTGGCGAGGTCCGGCTTTGTCCTGGCTGGCCGGTCACGGAGGGCGGGGGGGTGTGACTCGGCCCCTGTCTCCGGGTGCATGGCGCCCCCCCCGCCCCACCCCCGGCTCTGTCGCTGCGTCACCCCTAATGAAGCAGTCTCTCCATCCACCCCGCTGATTGCCAGCCCTTCCTTTTGTTTGTTGGCGCGGAGCCATTCAGCCGCGCGCTGACAGCTCAGCTCGTCTAATTAGCTCTGTTGTTCTTTTTCCCCATGTTTCACCACGTTGCAAGTTCAGTGGAAGTTGCCACAAACTTAATTCCGCTCCCCACTCCACCCCCACCCCATCCCCATTTCAGTGGCCAGTTCCCAGTGCCAGCCCGCCTTGCGGGGAGCTTCCGTGGGCTGATGGGCCTTCCCGCCTGAGGGCCCCTGGACCCCGCCCCTACACCCACTGCCGGCCCCTCCCCCAGGGCAGGGTGCCTTGCCCTCGCAACCCCACCCCTGCACAGCCTCATGGGGAGCACTGGTGGCCCTCCGCAGGAGGGAGTCCCACTCCGGTGGGGACAGCAGCCTGGAGCTGGCGTTGGAAGGGTGGGGGGAGGGTTCCTGTCCACTCAGCAAACGGGGACGGGTTATGGGGGCGCAGCAGTGATGGTGCCAAGGGGATCTCTCTCCAAGCCGCACCATCTTCTCACTGAACGTCTTGTTCCCCGGCAACCCCGGCTTTGGACCTAAGCCCCCACCCCACTTTATTGGGGGGGGGTGCAGTGCAGCCTGAGAAGGTTCCCCTAGCACCAACACTGCTGTCGCCACCACCGCCGTGCTGGCTCCAAGGAATACACTCGCTGCTCCCTGGCCCGCTGGGGCTTGTTCGCCGAGCCAGGCTGAGCTCAGACTGGCCACTCGACAGGAAAATCTTGGGTCGGGCGAGGCGTGCAGAGGCCTGAGCGCGGTGCCTGGAACCTGGTCCTCGAGTGGTTTCGCTCCCATCACCCTCCCACCACCCGGGGCAAGGGGAGAGGCCAGGCGGGGACCAGCCTGGGGGTCCTTCCTGTCCCCCTCCCCTGCTGTGACCCTCAGCCACGAGAGTCTGACCACCCCCCTCCTTTGATCTCATGGCCGGGGGTAGTTAAGCC
Source organism: Sorex fumeus (assembly GCF_029834395.1). Classification (NCBI taxonomy): domain Eukaryota; kingdom Metazoa; phylum Chordata; class Mammalia; order Eulipotyphla; family Soricidae; genus Sorex; species Sorex fumeus. Next base: position 6,898,821 of record NW_026606186.1, read on the forward strand.
CCCGGGTTGGGGTTCCAGGTGGTTTTCACAGGCAGGGAATTCAGAGAAAGCCTTCCGCCGCCCAGCTGGTGGGCCCCGATTTAAAACCATGGTATGGGGGGGGGGGGGGCGGAAGTGATAGCACAGTGGATAGAGCATTTGTCTTGCACACGGCCAACCCGGGTTCGAGTCCCAGCATGCCATATGGTCCCCGAACACCACCAGGAGTAACTCCTGAGTGCAGAGCCGAGAGTAACCCCTGAACATCACCGGGTGTGACCCAAAAAGGAAAAAAAATTTAAAGCTTTAAAAAAAAAAAAAAGAACGGTCTGCCGACGTTCCCCATGAATCTGAACTCTCTGAGGTTCAGAGAAATTTGAAGCCTTCCCACTCCCTCAAGCCCCGCTCTCTGCTGAGTGGGTATCCTGATTGTCCGTGGTGGCAGTGAGGCCGGGGATGAATGAGGCATGGGGATCTCTGGGAGTACATTGTCCTGCTTGGGGACTCCAGGGCTGCCCTGGGGGGCTGGGAGATGGATCTGAGCCCCCCTTTAATGCCCTCACTCCTGCCTCCCCCCCACACACACTTGGGGAAATAAGCGCCCTTGGTCCCACCGTGGAAAGAACAGATGAAGCTCGTGTGCCCTAAAGTCTGAGGAGAACCCTCGTCCTGCCAGACTGTGTGTGGGTCCCCGCCGGGGCCAAGGAGCCCCGGGGTCGGCCTCCGAGCACCACCAGGAGTGGCCCTGTGGCCCAGAGGCGTGGCCTTGGCATCACGATCCCGGGCACCGTGTCCCTTTGGCCCCCCGTGACCCTGCGAGGAGGCAGATGGGCCTGCCCTCCCCGCCCTGCCCATGCGGACCCCCTGCCCAGCAGCCCTGCTGCCCCTCCCCCCACAAGGCAGAGCTCCCTCCTGGGGGCCGCCCCGCCCACCACCCACTCAGTGCCCACTGTGTCCCCTCTGTCCCCCGTAGGTGCGCCCGCCCCGCCCACATGTCGTCAAGAGGCCCAGGAGCAACCTGTCGGGGGACGGCCGGAGGACGTCGGTGCCCAGCCCTGAGCAGTGAGTCACCCCGTCTGCGCCGTGGGGGGCTCGTGTGGCAAGGGGCTTCCTCCCTGGGGGGGTGTGGGCCTACGACTGCCCCACCCTCATCTGGGATTCCCAGAGGCTGGGCCAGGCATCTGGGCTGGCTTAGGAGCAGTGCCACCCAGACGGGGCACCGAGGGGCACCCGAGGCAGGAGGGGAACAGGATCGGGTGGAGGCAGGGACTTGGTCGGTCAGGCCTGGGGGCGCCCACCATGCCCTCGGCATGTGCTCAGACCCGGCCTCTCTGCCCTCCCTTGAGTCCGGGGCGCTGGACACTGCTCGATGCCATGGGTCCCAGTGCTCCCGTGACCAGGACAGAGATGAGGTGGGTGTGTGCGGGCAGCCACCAGAATCCGGGGGGCAGAGAGGGAGGATTTAAAGCTGAAGCACCCCGGCTCCAGAGCCACCTGGAGATGTTGAGATGTCGAGCCACCTGATGTTGAGATGTCTCTCAACATCATCGGGTGCCCACGGTTCCCTGTGGCCCCCAAGCCCCCATTCTGGGGCTCTGCCCCGGCCTCTCAGCAGCGGCCTTTTCCAGGAGAGCGCGAGAAAGCACATCAGTGTCCATCTCGGACCAGGACTGTGGTGGGGGGCTGGGGCAGACGGACGGCCTCACCCCTGGCTCCTTAGGTCCTCTGGGTGGGCAGGGCCTGGTTTGTGACTTCCCGCTGGCCTCTGGGGAAAGAGATGAGGGCAGATGGCAGGGGCTCGCCAAAAGGTGGAAAAGGGCTGGGAAACGCCCAGCGGGGGCCTAACTCTGGGGGTGGGGGAGCACTTGGGCTGCCGCCAGAGTTTACTGCTTGGCCTCCCCGGAGGAGGCAGCATGGACACAGAGCCCGCTGACCTTGCAACCTGAGAAAGTGCATGCGTGCACACCTGTGTGTGCGCGTGTGCACGTATGCATGCATGTGTGTGCTCACGTGTGTGTGCCTGTGTGCGTGTGTATGTGTGTGTGTGCGTGTGTGTGTGTGTGTGTGTGTGTGTGCATGCACAGGGCGCTGGAGACGTCTGTCTGTGTGGCACCTGGAACTAAGGACTGTGAAGTCGGGTGCGGATTTCGCATGGGCACAATAGGAATGCGGGATTCAGTGGGTCCCTAACCCCCTGCCGCTGTGGGCTCTGGCTGCCCCCTAGTGGAGAAAGCTTGGGACTGCTGCATGGTCTCCAACTTCCTGGGCCTGAGAGATTTTCTGGTTAAGGGGATGAAATGGGAAAGTCACTTTTCCTTGAAGCCGTTTCTTTAAAATCGTGTGGAATTCGGGGTCTGAGCGATAGTACAGCGGGGGGGGGGGGGTTTGCCTTGCACGTGGCCGACCCAGGTGGATCCCCAGCATCCCGTACGGTCCCCCAAGCACCGCCAGGAGTAATTCCTGAATTCAGAGCCTGGAGTAAGCCCTGAACATCTCAGGGTGTGATCCAAAAAGTCAAAAAGGAAAAAGGCAAAAAAAAAAAAAAAAAAACGCCAACAGACGAACACGTGGAATCTGGGGCCGGAGCAATAGTACAGCAGGGAGGCCGTTTGCCTCACAGACAGCAAACCCGGGTTTGATCCCTCGGCACCCCATATGGTCCCCAAGCCCCACCAGGAGTGATCCCTAAGCGCAGAGCCAGGAGTCAGCCCTGAGAACCGCCAGATGCCGCTCAATAAACAACCGGAAAAAAACGAAAAATTAAAAACGTGGAATCCTCCCAAGCCTGTTGTAGGACAGAGCAGAGAAACGCGTAGGCAGAGTTGGTTTTCGCCTTGTAGTTTCTCCCCCGACCAACAGCGCCCCCTACCTTCCCAGAACAGCATCACCACAGCTCTCTGGCTCCCAGCCAGAGGCCAGTTTGGGCTACCCACGTCCTTTCACACCAGGTTAGGGGTGCTGCACCCCTTCAGTGGCTGCCACGGAACCCTTGTCTGGCTATCACCAAACTCTGGCTGGCCCATTCTCGTGTCTTTTCTGCCGGATGCCTTTTTTTTTTTTTAATTTTTGTTCAAGCAACGTGTGAGCTTGGGAAGAGCCGGCAGGAGCGTGTGGGCAATCTGGCCAGGACAGGAAGCCACAGCAGACCCAACTGACCAGCCCAGCGCCTCTGGACCACCAGACCACGGTCGCAAGTCCCAACTTCCCTAACGTGGCAGTCCCAGGGCGGGACTTTCTCCACCACTTGGGACCTTCCTAGTGCCCTCCCCCCTTGCCCACCCGCGTCTCCCCACCCCCCACGGCGCTTCTCCACTTCCAAACGCCATGTCACAACAGCACTCGGTGTGTTTCTCCCAACCGTTGTCGGCTCCAGCTGGCAGGACCGGCTTCTCGAAACACAGGAAGCAACCCAGCGGAAAATATTTTAATAAAACAGACTCCTCATAAAATAGCATCCTGGGGAGTGGCTTGGGGGGGAGGGGGTGTGGCCCCACCCACCTGCCGGTCTCCTGGGTGCTGGGAGGAGCCTCAGGGCAAGCCCGCGCCTCAGGGTGGTACACAGTTCCCCCCCCCCCACTACCACCACCACCACCTGCCCCAGACACTAGCCCTGGGGGCGGGGGCGGGGGTCTGGCCTCGCAGTGGACCTAGAATTTCCGGAATCACAGATGTTTGTCTCCGCACTATCTGCAAGTGTCTCCGGGGTCTGGAGGATCAGACAGCTGGAAGAGACGTGGGGTCTTCGTCGCCAAGGGAAGGACTCCGTCCCCCTGGCTTTCTCAGACCCCACCCCACCCCACCCCCAAATAAAAATTTAGCCTCCCAGGCCACCAGCTGTGGCTCAGCGTCTGGGTTGCACCAGAGCCCTCAGGCTAGTCATTCCTTGGGATTTGGTTCTCACTCTCCCTCTCCTGTCTCCGGGGCCATGTGAGCACTGTGCCCCCAGCCAGCCCCCCCCCCCCCAGCGCCTCCTGGCAGCTGTGGTGACTCGCCTCAGGGACAGGGTGCCCAGGCAGGCTCTCTGGAGAGATTGCTCCTCCGGCCCGTGCCCTGCCAGCACCAGCTCCTCGCTGCTCAAGCCCCCGGAAGCCACTTCGGGAAGATGGCGTGGGGTACAGCCACCCCAGCACCCCACCCCCACCCCTGTGACCCTGCAGCCAGCACCCACCAGAAAGGGAACAGTTTCTCCAAAAGCCCCCCACCGCCTGCTCTGTGCCCCCCCCACCCCCACCCCGTGAAAGTCGGCTAATGAGTAGTCAGGGCCGTGCCCTCCAGGCTGGGCACGCCGCCATTAGTATTCAGCTTGGGGCTGGCAGAAGACCCTCAGCATTCCCAGAGTAAAAGGTGGGGAGCAGGCAGGGGGGCCGGGGTCAGAGGCCAGCACGCAGCCAGCGTAGCTGGGCACTCGCCCAGCCTGGCCCACTAGGGCTGGGACTTGCCGCTGCCCCCTGCTCACCACCGGTTCCCACGGCCCTCCAGCTCCATCCACTGTGGCATGGACCACCTCCCCTCCATACTCTACTGCTTGGAGGGGGCACCTAGAGGTGGACCTAAGAGGGCCTGGAGGAAGCAGGGTCCACCTGGGCTAGGGTGTCCCTCCACCACCCAAGCGGCTGGAAGGAGATGGGACCTTATGTGCCCACTCTGGAAGAGGCAGGCTGGCTTTCCTGTAAGACATGTCGGGGACACTGAGGCAGGGGCACTGGGTGAGACTGTCCCACGCTGGGGTCTCAGGCTGGGAAGTGCCCAGCCCCAGCCTCCTGCCCCAGCCAGGCTTAAGGCCCTGGACACAGCTGTGACCTAGAGCATCCCTGCACTGCGAGCAGGATGGAGAGGCACCTGGCGAGGGCCACCGACCCCGCCCCCTTGAGAAGGGGGCAGTGGGCAGAAACCAGAGTGTGTGCCTGGGCCGGTGGGCAGAGACAGGGTGTGTGCCAGGGCTGCCGTGCCCCAGCTTCCTCTCCTTTTGCCAGAGACCCCTCAGTTACCACCCGCCTGCCAGGACCACACAGTGTCCATGCAGAATCCGAGGATGCAGAGTCACACACACCAGGCCACTCTGCCGCCTGTCCCCCGCAGGGAGACCGCCATGAGGACTTAAAGACCTTTGCACCGTGGGGGTCTCCACCTTCCTCCAGTTTTCTGGCCATGCTGGGCAGCGGGGAGACCCCTGTCTTCAGAATCCCAAGCCACAGGCACCCAGCAAGACCCTGTGTCTGACCTTGAGTACCTAATGTGGAACCACCCTCACCCTCGCTCCCCGAGGCAGAGTCCTCGTCCTCAGTGGGAATGACCCGGATTCTGCCACCCCGGAGTCCACGAGCCCCAGGTTCCGATTCCGCCTTGGGCCAGATTCAAGCCAAACCCGTCTCTCTGGATGACTTGTTTTGTGTCGGGGGCCAGACCCAGCGGTGCTCAGGGGTTGCTCCTGGCTCTGTCCTCAGGAATCACTCCCGGCAGGGCCAGGGAGACCATATGGGATGCTGGCGATCGAACCCGGGTCAGCTGCAGCCCCTGTGCGCATGACTTTTTGTTGCTAAAAATAACCCAACCCATCATCCTGAAATTAGGGGCCAGAGGGCAGTTCATCCTCAATCCCAGGACTGCAGCTTCTTAGAAGCAACTAACTTACTAGGTCCACCCCCCTGTGTATATAAACTGCAGAGATGCTATGTTGGGTGTACACAAACCCCAATCCTACGACTGGCCAGAGCCCTGGAGATAGACAGACCGCCGTGGTTCCTCTCTCCTGTCTTGCTGTTGGCTTGCTGTGAACAAAATTGTTCCAGGCTTTCACAGTTTGGGTGATGCCTCGTCAGTACCCTGGTGATCTGCACCTTTTCTCATTCCAGACCACTGTTAGCCATGGGGGTGGTTGACCGCTGCCCTTAGCGAGAACTCCCTGCCGTGCTGGGGGGAGGGGGGGTCATTCATGAGCCTCACTGTTCTTGCTTATTTGGGGTTCTATTTTACTTGGTGGTGCCAGCAGTAGAAACTCCTGCGTGCACTTCAACGCCGGCGCTAATCTCCAAGCCCCCTCCTCTGCCCTCCCTGGCCTAGTTTTAAAGAAAAGGTAGCTGGGGCCAGATAGTATAGTAGGTAGGGCACTTGCTAACCTGGGTTCTATCCATGGCATCATAGAGGGTCCCTGAGCACTGCCAGGAGTGATCCCCGAGTGCAGAGTCAGGAGAAATCCCCAAGCACCATCAGGTGTGGCCCGTCTGTCCGGGATCCCCAACCCCGGGACAGGGTGGGTCTCTAGGGCACAGACAGGAGAGGGGACGTGGCTCCACCACCCCAAGCGGGACCCCCCCGGGTAAGCCTGGCATAACTTCTGGCCGTCACAGCAGCAGCACGAGCAGGCATGGGAAGGGAGGTGAGGTCACACTGCTTTACTCTCCCCACAGCTGAGCTCGCTGGGGGTCCCGGTCTGAGGAGCCCCCACATGCTGTGCCAGCCGGGCAGAATTCCCTCACCAAAGCACCAGCCCTGACTCACAGATAAATCTCAGAAGAGAGGACCAAGCTGCCGAGATGCCCCCACACCCCACGCCAGACAGAATTCACCTGGGGCACCCCGGAGGGGGCCAGCGGGTGACCCCGACAGCCGAAAACCTCTAGAACCCAAACGTTGCCATGCTGAAAGCTGATCTCCACAGGCTCAGGGTGAGTCCCTCAGGCACAAGAATGAATCTGCTGAGAAACCTCAGGCATGCGGGGTTTGTGATGGAAACCTCCAGGCGCGCTCTGAGTTGGGAATGGGCAAACTTCCCCCCATCTCCCTGTTCTTCTGGGAGCCTGGCAGTCACACCCACGGCTGCCTCTGGGCGCCATACAGAGCAGCCACCCACACTACTAAGAAACTGGAACCTGTCATCGGGTCACACTGCATGACCCCAGCACCGCAGAAGATGAAGACCAAGAGACACAGCCAGGAGCCAGAGCCACCGCACAGCGGGTAGGGCGTTTTGCCGTGCACGCAGCCGACTCAGAGTCTATTCCCAGCATCCCATATGGTCCCCGAGCACTGCCAGGAGTAATTCCTGAGTGCAGAGCCAGGAGTGACTCCTGTGCATTGCTGGGTGTGATGCAGAAAGAAAAAGAGACATGACATGACCAGCAGCCTTTCCATGAGCTCTGCCCCAAGCCTGGCATCAGAACTCCCTGACGATCGTGTCACAGACGCTGTGCAGAAAAGGGCGAGATGATGCCGCCCCTCTGGCCCCAGGCTCCCCCGTGACCTGCTGGGGTCACCACCGTGCCTTGCCCCTCCCCACAAGCCCAGCGCTGGCCTGGCGGGGGGCCTGCTGCAGCAGGTGGGCTCAAGACCTGGACTTTGCCTTGTCTTTCCAAAAGTGGTGCTCGGAGCCCAGGAGCTCCTCGGCGGTAGGGCATGTGCCTTGCCCGTGTGGGGGCCCAGGTCGAATGTCCAGGTGCACCCAGGCACACGGCAGGGCCCAATAGCACCCCCTCACCAGGCCCCCAGCACGGAACTCTCCAGCCCAGTGGACAGAGTATCGCCGAGAAGTGACCTCATGATGTTTCCGAGCTCGCGGCTTGGGGGAGCTGCTCCCGCAGCCTGGGTGATACCCCACATTAGTAGCGAGTGCCATCCCCCTCTGACAGCCCCAGACCCCACCCCCTCCCCACTCACCCTCCCTGGCATCCCCTGACGGGCACCGTCCTCCCCCAGCAGGAGCTGTGTATCTTCAGCATGGACTGTTGGTCCCCCAAACCAGAGCTGGGCTCCTGGAGTCCCCCCAAGTGACCAGTTCGAGGAAGGACTGGGAGGCAGGAAGAGATGGCGGAGGGACGTGGCTGCCCCCCACGGCCACCCACTGCCCTGAAGAGGGGGTGACTAGGAAGCACTCGCCCCACCGCCACGGGAGCCGATTCAGACGTGGCCCTCCAGACTCAGCCCCCTCAACCCCCGCCCAGTGCAGGTCACCAGCCTCCCCCGCCGGACTCAGGGCCCACTCCTGGCGCCCCCGAAGTGGCCTTGCCCCCCGCACACCCACCTTGGGGACAACACCAGGCTGGGAAAGCAGGAACTGCCAAGCACGCCTTCTGCTCAGAGGGAGCCCCGCCGGCTGCAACGGGCCTGTGGACACTCGACGGCAGCCCTCGAGCCTGCCGTCCTCACGCCGCCCTGACCTCGCTGCCCTCCAGGGTCAGGGAAATGTCTGCCAGTGCAGTGCCCTGCCACCACCCGTGAGCCTTGGCCAGGACGCACACAGGCCCGCTGTCCTGCAGTGGGCAGGAGCTCGTCTCCCCCTGCCCTGTTCCCAGCTGGTCAGAGTCTGGCAGGAAGCGCACACACGTATAGTCACACACACAACCATACATTCACGGACACGCACGCCCGCACACGTGTGCACGTGGACATGCACACATGTGCACACGGACATGCACACATGTGCGTGCAAGCACATACACGCACAGCTGAGTGTGCACACACATACATTTGTGTGCACACACGTATACACAGGGACACATGCCTGCACATGTGTGCTTACATGCACATGCATCCATATACGTATGTGCACATACATGAACCTGCGTGCACACACAAGCTTGCGAGCACACACATGCCTGTGCACACATACACACATACACACACGTTCACCTATAGCAGAGCCCAGAGAGCCAGTGTCACGGCCCCTCCTTTGCCTCAACTCCTCTGGGGGTGGTCCGGGCCCTCCCCCGCCCCCAGCCACTCAATAGAGCTCTGTCTGCCATTCCTTCTGTGGGTGCTGTGGGCTTCCCCACCACACCCCCATGCAAGCCCTGTGACGTGCCGTAGAGTGAGTGAGTGTGTGCGTGCGCGCGCATGTGTACACACGCACTGTCCTGCTGAGCCACCTCCCTGGCTCCGGTCCGTGCACGTGACCAAGAGCACGCGGGCATCCTGGTGACAGGCAGGGGCCGGGAGGCCCCAGGGAACCTGCAGGTCACCGCGGGTCTCCATGACTTGGAGCCGCTTCGCCTGGGCAGGGCTCCAAGGCCCACGGCACCTGGTTCGTCCTCAGCTGCTGGGACAAGCCCAGACCCCATGGCGGCCAAGCGAACCCAGCACTGGGTTGAGCACTAGAACGTCGTTGCTGAGCCTGGCGCTGGCCTAAGTCCCTGACGAGTGCCCACCTCCAGGGTCTCTGTATCAAAGGCGGGGTCTGAGAGAGATGCTAAGGAGTTCTGGGGGACGAAGGGGCTTCTGCGGGGCAGAGAAGCCCTGGCCACGCCTGCAACCGGCCCCACAGGAAGGCGGCCGGGACTCCAACACCGTCGAGATCTTCAGCACCCGGGGAGAAGCGGCCCTGTAGCACCCAGCCCGGCCCCCTCCTTACCTCGCGCCGGGTGCTCGGCAGCTCCCACACACACACCCCCGCCTTCTTCATCTCCAGGACGTTTTAAACGTCAATTAAATTTGAAATATCTACATTTGTCAGCATTTCATTGGGGGCCGGCGTGACGTGCCGCTGATTTGTCCACGCGATGTGACACATGAGGGGAGGGGGGTGGAGAGAGAAGGAAAAGAAAGAAAGAGAGAGAAAAAAAAAGAACCTCTGGAAATGCAGATCTTCCTCATTAAAACACGAAGCCGGTGTGATCCCGGCACGGCCGAGAGGCGCCGCGCAGGGCCCGTGTCTGTGACACGGTATTCTCAGAGGGACGGCCGCGCCTGTCACCCCGTCACGGAACACGCGACGCCAGTGCCACGCCGAGCCCAACGTGCGACAGCGATTCTGGAAGCCGTCTGCGCAGAGCTCGGCGGGCAGGGGCTGGGAGGCCTGCCGAAGGACTGACGATGGACGGGCCCAGGGGTGGCCGCACGCCCCACGACCTGCCTTCGTTGAACGGGCTCGGCGGGGGTAGTGACGCCGGGCGGGCACAGTGGCAGGCCTCAGAGGACTCACTGAATTGGGTTAATGAGGGGAAGTGGCGCCTGCCCCCCCTCCCCTCACCCCTGCCTTCCGATTCCGCCTGAAGCTAATAAAAAATTTAAGCCTGGACGTTTGTGACAGCACGTCCTTCATCCCTGACAAACAACTGTCTGCTTCCTGGGCGAGGCGAGCAATCGGATTTAAGTCGGTGCCTTTTGAAACCTCCCCCTGCTTCTCACCACCTGCCTCTGGCCGCCACGGGATCAGCACGGGGGCTCAGCCAGTGCCCCCCACCCCACCCAGTCCCCAGCCCTGCCTCCGGCTGCTGTGTGACACAGGGCGAGTGGCTGTCCCTCTCTGAACCTCAGCTTTTTTTTCCCTCCCCTTCATGCATTGGGGTCTGCCGTGGTATCCCCGGGGATCGTGCGGAAAGCACGTGGCCATGGAAGTGCCATCGGGAGGGCCGTGCGACCCAAAGCCTGGACCACATGCCCTCCCCCCAAAAAAGCACTTTCAGAAAAACACTTGTGGCAAATGTCTCACATATGTGTCCCGACATTCTCCACGTGCAGATTGAGCGCTGGGAAGCGTCTGGGTTTCCTGCCAGAGCCAGATGAGACACCCCCACCCCCACCCCACAGTCACACCAGCATAGGGAGGTGACGGGAACTGGGGAACTGCGGGAACTGGGGAACTGCAGCCTCTGGACGTGGGAGAGCCCGTCCCCCGCTGGGCACTCCCCTGTCCTGCTCCGGCTCAGGAGGCGGGGCTGGGCCTCAGCTCCCTGCAAAGCAGGGTGGTGGAGTGGGGGGTCCCCATTCCTGAGTGCTCCCGCCACGCCCTGGGCTTCCTCCCATGCACCCAGCATCATGGGGGATGGGGGCAAAGGCACCACGTGAGCGCCAGACAGGATGCTAGTTGCCCTGTGCGGGGTTGTGGGTCCCCCTTCCAGGCCCTGGGATGTGCCCCCGGGGTGGCCGGTGTACCTCGGTCAGAAAGGTTCTGTCAGTCACATGCCTCCCCCCCAAACCCTTGGGTCCAGCATGAGACGCCCAGGAGCCGGGCCGGGGATGCCCAGTTCCCCTCTCTGCTCCCTGCTGTCGCCTGCAGTGAGGGTGCGGGGATGGGGTGGGGGGCACAGGGTGGGGTCCAGAAGCGCCTGGGGCCTCTCCGAATGCTGCTTTATCTGGTGTTTTATAAATCACTGGGGGAGGCCGTGCCAGTGGGCAGAGCCCTTGGACAGCAGCGGGCAGAGCTGGGCCCAGCCCCCCAGGGCCTCCTCTCCCGCTCTGCCGGAAAGCAGGTTACCGTCCCAGTGCTGGGGGGACACCGGAGCCCGCCTCTCACCCGCCTCCCACAGCAGCGGCTCTTGTGCCCCTAGCCAGGACGCCTGGTTTTCCCAAAATAAAACGAAACTGAGTCGTGTCACCGCAAGCAGCGTTTCTCAGCTGGATATTCCCGGATATGGGTGAAAATATATAGGCGTGAGACTGGGGCTGGCTGACAGCACCCACGGTGGCCGGTGGGGGGGGGGGGGGCGGGGGCTGTAGGGAGGAGCAAGGTGGGAAGGGGGTCCCGGGTGGGAAGAGGCTGTGAAATGCCGAGTTCCAGGAGAGCAGGGAGGTGACACAAGGCAGCCCTCGCGAGCAGCGCCCACTCAGTCTCCTTCCGTCCCGGGATCCCCAGGGCAGATCCCCTGGCCAGGGCAGGGCCTGGGGCAGGTGTGGACACACTGGCTTTGGGCCTCACAAGTACATGAATCACAGACGTCCCTCTGGGCTGTGTGTGAGAGAGAAGAGTGTGTGTGTGTGTGTGTGTGTGTGTGTACATGCGTGTGCTTGTGTATACTTGCATGTGTGTATACTTGCATGTGTGTGCATATGTGCGCGTGTGTGCATTTGTGCGCGTGTGTATACGTGTGTGCGTGTGTATGCGAACGTGCCTGCGTGTGTGCGTGCACACACGTGTGCACACGCAGAGGGGCACTTTCCGGTGGCGGGCACGGGAGATGCATTTTTTTATAATGAGGAATATTTAACCCCACATTACAGATGAAGAGCCGGGGTCCTCCCTGCCAGCTGGCCCCCCCCCCCCCGGCCCTTTCTGCGCAGGCTTCCCCCACCCTGCCACTGTCCCCAGTTCCCGGATTAGACATTGAGGAGAAAGTAAGGAAGACGCAGAAAAAGGCACAGAGGCGGACCAGAAGCCGGGGGCAGGCCTGCCTCTGTCCCCCACCTCTGCAGCTCTCTCTCTCCTCCCCCCCAACTAGCTCTCTCTCCAGCAGCTTTCTCTTTCTCTCACTCTATTTCTCTCCTCGCCCGCGGCTCTCTCTCTCCTCCCTCTCTCTCCCCCCAGCCCTCGCAGTTCTCTCTCTCTCTCTATCTTTCTCTCTCCCCCCACAGCTCTCTCCCTCTCCCTCTCTTTCTCTCTCCCTCTCTCTCCCTCCCTCTTTCAGGCCAAGGGCACCTGCTTTGCTAGACTTTTCTTTGCACTCGCATGTTGATGTCCAGTCGGTGTGCCCTGTCTGCTTCCCCGAGCCCCGGGGCTGGACACCGGGCTGGCATCCCTTCGCTGAGTGCAGACCGGCCCGTCCTCCCCACGGGATCCAGGGCCGTGTCCAGGATCAAAGTGTGTGCAGGTGGGGGAGGCAACTGGCTCTGGGGTGACGGGACCCACCATTTCTGGTCTGCCTGCTGGGCTGGGGAGGGGTGGAGGGGGCTTCTCTCTGCAGGGCACCCCCACTCCTGGCTGCCCGCCTTCCCCCTGAGTTCCGAGGGCACCTGCTGACTCTCCTCTCCTCTCTGTCTCCCCGGCCCAGCCTGGCCAAGCCCTCCGGCCACTATGCCGTCTTCCTCTCCGAAGACTCCTCGGAGGACGAGCGCCCGCGGGAAGAGGGCCCCAGCTCTGGCTTCGCCGAAAGCTTTTTCTTCTCCGCTCCCTTTGAATGGTCTCTCCTTCCTTCTAGCCCTTCTCTGCTTGGTGACGCTTCTCTGGGTCCTGCGGCAGAGGGTGGGGGGAGGATGCAGGCCCGGGGGGGCGGGGCGGGTGGAGGGGTGTCAAGAGCTGCCTCTATCCCAGTGCCTCCTTGCAGGGGTCTTTCATCCCGCCCCGTGCCCCCATCCTCGTGCACACGTGGGGGCTGCACCCCGGAGTTGGGTGCCTACGGGGTAGGCTGGGGTGGGGTGCACAGGACTGTTACGAACCCACCCCGTCTCAGCGTGGCTTGGCATCCAGGGAGCTGGAGGGTCCAACGGCTGGAAGGGGGAGGGGAGAGGAGCATGTAGCTCAGTGGTAGAGCGTTTATCTGCCTCACCGGAGTGGGGTCCTAGGCTTGATTCTGACGTCACAAAAAGTAATAATAATAAGCACTGTAGTACTGTAGCACTGTCGTCCCATTGTTCATCGATTTGCTCAAGCAGGCACCAGTAACGTCTCCATTGTGAGACTTGTTACTGTTTTTGGCATCAAATACGCCACGGGGAGCTTGCCAGGCTCTGCCGTGCAGGCGGGATACTCTCGGTAGCTTGCCGGGCTCGCCAAAAGGGATGAAGGAATCGAACCTAGGTCGGCCATGTGCAAGGCAAACGCCCTACCCGCTGTGCTATCGCTCCAGTCAAAAAAAAAAAAAAAAGGCAGGAGGAAAAGCTGACTTGATTGGTCAGGGGCTGAGCATCCTGACGGGCTCCAAGCCCAGCTCAGCTACTGCCCCCTCTCGCATCACAATTCAAAAGAAAAACCCCTGCTTGTTACTGTGCCCCCAAATTGCCTTCCTGGGAGTCTCCTTCGTTGCCAGATCTTGCCACCGCTGGTATGTCAATGCTGGGGCTAAGGCAGCACTGTTAAGTAGTTTCTAGAAGGTTATTTTTGGGGGGGAGGGAGTCACGCCTGGCAATGCACACAGGTTACTCCTGGCTCTGCTCTCAGGAATTACTCCTGGCGGTGCTCAGGGGACCATATGGGATGCTGGGAATCGAACCCGGGTCAGCCACATGCAAGGCAAAAGCCCTACCCGCTGTGCTATTCCTCCAGCCCCCGGTTCTAGAAGGTTCTCAAGCGGGGACTTTTTGAGAGTAGCCGCTGCCTTTGCACTCCACCACAGGCCCTTGGGTGAACTGTTAAAGCCAGTTTACGGGAGCTGGAGCGATAGTACAGCAGGTAGGGGCGTGTGCCTTGCACATGGCCAACCTGGGTTTGATTCCCAGCATCCCATATGGTCCCCGAGGACCGCCAGGAGTAATTCCTGAGTCAGAGCCAGGAGTAACCCCTATGCATCGCCGGGGTGTGATCCAAAAAGCAAAAAGTAAATAAAGCCAGTTTACAGAAGAGGGGTTCACTCCCTCCCCTCCTTTATTTTTTACTTTGGGGCCATATCTGGCAGTGCTCAGAGTTTAGTCTGGGCTCTGCATTCCTGGTAGGCTCGGGGGACTCTATGGGGTACCAGGGATCAAACCTGGCTCTGCTGCTGTCCTATGACTCTGCCCCTGCCTTGTCCCCACCTCCCCCCTCGTGGCTCCCTGGCCCCATTCTCCTGTGGCAGTCCCCAGGGCTAGGCCTTCTGTGCCCTAAGAAACCAGCCAGCTCTGCCTCCCGCCTCGAGCCTGTGGGGTAGGAGGTTTGCACCTCTCCATCCAGCGACTCACTTTACGTGTTTGGGGGCGGGCGGGGATTGGGAGGTAGGATCAGAGAGAGAGTGCAGTGAATAGGATGTTTCCCTTGCATGCAGCCGACCCAGATTCAATCCCCAGTACCACATCTGCTCCCTCGAGCACTGCCAGGAGTAATTCCTGAGCACAGAGCCAGGAGGAACCCCTGAGCATCCCCCACTGGGTAGGACTCAAAAAAAAAAAAGCTTTTTAAATGTTAAAAATAAAATTAAAATGATGCTAGTGGGGCTGGAGCTATAGCACAGCGAGTAGGGCATTTGCCTTGCACGTGGCTGACCTGGGTTCAAATCCCAGCATCCCATATGGTCCCCTGAGCACTGCCAGGAGTAATTCCTGAGTGCAGAGATAGGAGTAACCCCTGAGCATCGCCGGGCGTGACCGAAAAAAGAAGTAAAAAATGATGTTAGAACCATTGGCTTACGAGGTGACTGCTGCCCACCCCCGTGTTTCCCTCCGAGCCCATCAGCATCTCTGCTACGAGCAGAGTGGACAAGGGCGCCCGATTGGGGCAACTGAGGGCTGTGGGTGTCCCCGGAAATCTGCCCCACGTCCTTCATCCCTGTCCTGTGGCCAGACTCCTGCCTGCCTGCCTGGCTCTGGGTGCTCCCTGAAGTTGTAGGAGAGACCACCTGGCCTCTCCGCCTACAGTGGCCTGGCCTTGGAGACCCGTCCAGCTTCAGGGCTGGCCTCAGAGACCCGAGTGTGCCTCTAGTGGCCGCTGCTAGCCCGGCTCCCTGTAGGACCTGCTCAGAACCAGCAGGTGGCACCCTCGCCCCACCAGACCCCAGGCCCCCTGCAGCCTCCTGGTTCGCGGAGGGTTGGGGAGGGACCCTCCAGGATCAGACAGCGCTGAAGGGGAGCCCTCTCCGTACTCAGGTCTCCATACTCAGTCCCCTCACGGGCGAGATGGGAACGCAGAAGGGGTGCCACCAGGTCCCCACCTGGGCCTGGCCCCGGTTTTCTGCACCAGGCTCTCTGCCTACTCAATGTCATTCCACCTTTCGCCAGGCAGGGACCTTAGGGGGTGAGGGGGTGAGGGCCTCCCGGGGGTGGGGGACCTGCCCCAGGGCCCCACTGTCAGAGGTGGCACAGGCAGAGCTAGAACCAGCGTCAACCCCAGCAGAGGCCCAGCAGACCCCCCCCCCCCCGGGAATCTTAGGGTCCCTGGGTGGAGTTTCCCCAGCTCAGTACCCCCAGAGCCCCACAGCTGCCCGCGGGTGGGCTGTGGGGGAGGGGGTGAGTCTTACTGCTCAGCCACTCCCTGTATCTGGGCCGAACCACTCAGGGGGCCGCTCGAGGGGGTTGGGGTGGGGTGGGAGGAGCTCAGGGGACCCCAGGGCATGTGTGCACCCAAGCAGCTGAGCCCGAGGCCACCAGTGGGGAATAGAGCCCACATTCAGGCTCAGACCTGAAGCCCGGGAGTCAGTCCTGGGGGTACCTCTGGGGAACCCCAAGCTCGTGGGGTGAGGGTTACTTGCTCCTCCCACTCTGGGTGGCACAGCCCTGCCTGTTTTGTCTGCCCTCCCCCCATGCTCCCCACCCAGGCCACAGCCCTACCGGACCCTCAAGGAATCAGACAGCGCCGAAGGGGAGGCCGAGAGCCCTGAGCAGCGGGCGCGGGAGCCTGGGGGCCCAGTGCCCCCTGACCGGGCAGCCAGCATCGACCTCCTGGAAGACGTTTTCAGTGGCCTGGGTGTGGAGGTCCCACTGCAGCCGTTGAGCCAGGCCAAGAGCTTGGAGGATCTTCGGACCCCCAAAGAGCTGAGGGAGCCGCCGGGAACCTTCAACTACCAGGTAGGGAGGGGTCGGGACGGGGCAGGTGGGCGGGTGCAGGGGGGCAGGGGAGGAGCAGGGCCCCCTCCCCCATGCAACAGCCAACAGCTGGAGAGGCGGAAGGAGAAATGGAGAGTTCTTGGGGATTGTCCGGTGTCCACAAGCCTGTGGGGACGTGGCCCCCACTGCTGGCTCTGGCCCCTGACGGAGGGGCTGGGGCTCCAGGCTGGCACTGCAGAGCTGCTTCTCCAGCTGTCCTTAGTTTGGACTCAGCTTGCTGGGCCCTGGGTTACTCGTCTGAGACCTTCCATGGGAACCTTCTGCCCCTTGCACCCATCTCCGGGCCCCAGCGGGCTGCTGGCTGTTGGCCCTGGGTCACGGGCTCCCTGTGCACATGCAGGGCCAGAGGCGTGGTCTCGGCAGGGTTCCTGCTGCTGAGGCCAGATTGATGGGGGCGGGGGGGGGGTGCTGAGGGGCCCTCTGTGTCCCTCCTAAGCAGTTGAGCTGGTTCCCGGGCCCAGCCCACCCCACGTCTTGCTAGCCTGGGCTCAGGGTGTCTGAATGTGCCCATGTGTAAGTAAGGCCCAGGCCAGGAGAGCTCAGAGGACTGAGCACAGCTGCCCCCAGAGGTGCTCAGGCCTGACTCCTGGCTCTGTGCTCAGGGAGCACTTTTGGAGGGTCTTGGGAGAAATGGGAGGCCGGGGATGGACCCCAGGCAAACATCCTAGCCCCTGTGCTCTCGCTAGGGGCCCTGAGCACGGCTTTGCATACGGGAACCCTGGGATTCAGTCCCTGGCACTGCACGGGCCCCTGAACTTGGCACCAGCAAACCCTGAGCACCTTAGATGAGGCGCACGCACACACACACACACACACACACACACACACACACGCACATGCACAAGTACACAAGCAAGCAAGGCCCTGACCAGACAGTGATCCTGATGCATCCTGGTGTCCACCAGCATGTAAGGGCAGGACTCTGGCAGCCCCGGGGTGCAGCAGAGACAAGGGGCTTGGAGTGTGTACAGACCCGAGCTGGCTGGGTCGCCCTTATGCAGGGTGGTCCGGGACCCCCTGTGCTCACCGCCTCCCCTTTTCCCTCTCCAACAGCGCCTGGAGCTGGGCAGGAGCGAGAGGAGCCGAGGGCTTCCTGCAGCCCTGAAGCTTGCCCACCCCTACAACAGCCTCTGGAACCTGGGCCAGGACGACATGGCCATCCCCAGCAAGCCCCCCGCCGCCTCCCCCGGGAACCCCTCGACCCTGCTCGGGGGCTCTCGGGCTCTGCCCTGCCGGCCGCAGAACCTGGACGGCACTGCGGGCCCCGGTGACAAGGAGGAGGTGCTCCCACCCACCCCAGGAAGCATCACCATTCCCCGGCCCCAGGGCAGGAAGACCCCTGAGCTGGGCATTGTGCCCCCGCCTCCTGCCGCTGCCCGCCCCACCAAGCTCCAGGCGGTGGGCCCCGCCCTTGCTGACTCTGTGGAGCGGGAAAGGCCCTTCCCGGGGGGCCTCCCCACGGCAGCCCCCTCGGGTCCC
Organism: Sorex fumeus; assembly: GCF_029834395.1. Classification (NCBI taxonomy): domain Eukaryota; kingdom Metazoa; phylum Chordata; class Mammalia; order Eulipotyphla; family Soricidae; genus Sorex; species Sorex fumeus. The sequence continues at coordinate 6,916,656 of NW_026606186.1, forward strand.
CCAGAACTGCTGCGTCCACTCAGCCTGGCCCCCGGGGCACCAAGCTCAGGGCCCGATGGCCTGCTGGCCCTCCTGGACCCTCTGAGCACAGCCTGGCCGGGCAGCGGCCTCCCCCCAGGCCCGACGGCCCCCCGTGCGGCCTCGCCCTTCACCCCGCAGCTCAGCTTCCCCCCCGCAGGCACCCCCAGCCTCTTCCCGCAGCCGGGCCTCAACCCCTTCCTGCCGACGGTGCCTCTGCTGTCCACGCCGGCCCGGCCCTTTGGGGCGGCCCCTGCGCTGGGGCCCACGTTTGCGCCCGGCGTCCTGCTGCCGGCCTCCGGCTTCTGCAGCCCGCACAGACCCCAGCCCGGCCTCTCGGCCCTCTCCATGCCCAACCTCTTCGGCCAGGTGCCTGCGAGCGCCCACGCCGGCCCCCTGCCGGCCCTGGGCCCCCCCACCGTGCCCCCGTCCAGGATCCGAACGTTGCCCCTGGCCCGCTCCAGCGCCAGGGCGGCCGAGGCCAAGCAGGGGCTGTCGGGGCGGCCTGGGGAGCCCCCCCAGGGCCTGGGCGCCCCCGCCCCTCGGGAGTCCAGAGACCCCTTCGAGGACTTGCTGCAGAAGACCCGGCAGGACGTGAGCCCGGCGCCCGGCCCCGGCTCGGTGGAGCAGCTGCGGAAACAGTGGGAGACGTTCGAGTGAGCCCCGGGCCAGCCAGCCACTCTGCGCCCGCGCGTCCTGCTGCTCGGGATGGACGGGGCTCCGTGGTCCCCGGTCCTGCCACACCGCCCGCCGCCACCACCGAGGGCCGGCCAGGAACCCTGCCCCCAGACACCCCCTCAGTTGGGTTTTGCACTAGAGAGGTCAGCCAGTCCAGTGGGTGCTGACCTACCCACCCTCCTTCTGGAACCTTCCATCAGGGGCTGTGAGGCTTTCCGGGGACCTTCGCTCCGCTGCCCCCTTGCCGTCCAACGCTGCCCAGTCCACCTGGACAGGCACAGGCATCCCCTGGAGGGCCTGCCCCGAGCAGTACACGCCTGCCTTCTGTCCCGGTTCCCGTTTCCTGGACAGGCCGGAACGTGGGTGCGGAGGGAACCCTGAGGGACCCCCTTGGGAGAACTGGGCGCAGCCCAAGACAGCCTGAGACAGCCCTGCCTGCAGCGGGCAGGAGCACCAGCAACTCTGGTTGGCAGAAGGAGAAGCTGCATCCGGCCCCGTTGGGGGACTCGACCTCCAGGTCGGGGTTGGGGGGCGGCGTGTCACGGGCAGAGCCAAGGGGCAAGTGCCCCTCCCCCTTCCACCTGGATGGTAACAGTGAGGCAGGGGGTCACGGCTGCCTGGATTCTGGGGGTAGGTGTCAGCGACCTACGACCCGGGGTCCGCAGACCAACTTGGGAGGCAGGAGAGGGGTCGGGGGGGGGGGGCCACCGTGCCAGCCCACCAACACCGCCTCCCCGATTCTCGCCAGCGCAGGAATACCCGAGGCAGCATCACCAAAGCTCAGCCAAAATGTTTCGTTTCTGTTCCCTTTGTCTTTCTTTTTCCTTACACTTTATTGATTTGATGGATCTTGAAATCGACTAGTTTCAATAAAGGAAGTGACAATACAGACCACCCCCCTCTCCCGTCGGAGATGTCTGGGACACGCCAGCATTGCCCCTCCTGTGTCCATCCCACTGCCTGCCCGTCTGTGGACACTCAGGCAGTTTCTGGTGGGGGAGGTCCCCGGAGGCCCCCAGAGCACCAGGGACCCTTGTCAACATTTACAGGGTTGCGGACCCCTGTAGCAGGGAGGACCCCGGAGTCCATGTCAGCCTCTCAGGCCTGCATGGGGCACCTCAGGGCCCAGGTTTCTCCCAGCCCCTCCTCCTAGGCAGGTACGGAGCTGCCCCCTGGACGCCCTCCAAGCTGACTGGTCCCCGTGGCAGCAGGGACCAGCCCCCCAGGCTCCTCTGAGCACCACAAATCTCCAACTCCCTCTGGACTGGAGGGGGCCACCCTCCTGGATGACAGTTGTGCAGTCAAAGCCCTGGGGTAGCCATGGAGACGCGTGACAATCGCAGCGCCCCCTGGAGGTCAGCAGGGGACCCCAGGGACTCAGTCTCTCAAGCTGGGTGTCCGCAGAGGGCCACGGGCTGAGGAAAGGGACTCCTGACATCAGGGGGTGCCTGCCCCTCTGAGATGCGGGGGGGGGGGCAGGTGAGCCGGGACCAAGAGCCTTGAGTGTTGTGGGTTAAACGCCCCCATCACCCCAGTCAGCCTCGCTGTCTGCCCCAGGAAGTACAGACGCCAGAACCTTCGGAGCGAGGGGAAGAGGGAACAGGGGATCTCCAGTGTTGGGGCTCCACACCAGGTGCCCTCTCATGTCTGCCAAGAACACGGGTTTTTCGGGTCTGACTCGGGGCCCAGCCATCTCCCCTGGGCCCCCCCCATGCTTCAGAAGCATGGCCAGCTGGCCTGGTGGCGGGCCCCCTCCTATCCCCCCCCTCCTCAAGTTCCCCGAGGGCTCAGGATGCTGGGTCAAGTCCTCCTCCGGCCTAAGGTGGGAGAGGGTCTCCTGGGCATGGCACAGCAGGCACAGGACCCCCAGAAGCCTTCAGGCAAGGTCCCTTGGCAGTGGGAGCTGACCAGAGGCGCCGAGGCAAGAGCCCCACCATTGCAGGAGCTGCAGGTGGGCAGGGACACAGGCTGCATCTTGGTCCTCGCCAGCCTCCCAGACCCCTTCCCTGCACCTGCGCTCAGCTCTGCCCGCGGAGCCGAGTGTGCCTGAAGCCCCCGCCCCAGCAGGCCTGATGCTGCACACCCACTGTCCCTGGCTAAGTCCCACCCCTTTTCCCAGTGGCCTTCAGAGTGGGAATCACCCAGGAGCCAGAGAAGGAGAAGGAGAGGGGCCCTGGGTGGAGCCCGGCCCAGCCGCCTAGAGATGACACAGCTTGGGCTGTGACACTTGTGCCCACAGTCCTGTGTACCCACAGCAATGACAGGAGGGTGACAGGAACCGCGCCTAAAACATCTGCACCACATCTGCCAGCTGGCAGTCCTGGAGATCTTGAAACACACACATGCACACACCAACAGTCCACACAGACACACCCATTGGCACATGCACACGTGTGAACACACAAATAGCCCACGTAGACACACCCATGGGCACATGCACACAGATGTGCACATACAAACAGTCCACGCAGACACACCCATGGGCACATGCACACACACACACACACACGCACACAGTCATACATGAAGGTGCACATATACAAGTATACACGATTGGTCCATGCACGCACACATGCACATGTGTACATCACACAGCCACACACCCATGCACACACAGTCCATGCATGCACATGTACACATGTACATGCACTCTCAGGCCTGGGTGTGCACACAGGCACACGTGCTCGCACGTACATGCACGCCTATGCACGCACATAAATTCCCCTGGGTCCCTTACTGATGGCCCTAGGCCAGATGGGAAGGCCTGAGGGGCTCGCGGTGTCAGCCCAGCTTCCCTGAGTGCCCCTTTGCCTCTGCCCTGAGGAGGTAGAAGCAGGAGCTGTCCATCAGTGGGCAGTGGAGCGCCCCCTAGAGGGGCCCAGGGACTGCTCCCCTTGGCTGAGAGGAAGGTTCGGCCTCCCAGAACACGCCTAGATGAGTCTCTCCTCGGGGGGCACCTTGAGGACACTGTCCATCTCCAGCCGCGCCCCGGCCACCTCCTGCTGGCTCGGGCTGTAGGTGCCCTCGGACTGGCGGCGCTTGCGGGCAGCCAGGATGCCCGAGAGCAGACTGAGGAGGAGGAGGAGCAGGCAGGCACAGGCAGCGGGCACAGCCACCTCCAGCAGTGGGAACGGCAGCGACAGGCCCTCCTGCAAGAGACGCCACAGACGGCAGGACAGTGCCCAGTCAGAGGAGGGCAGGGAGGACAGACGCCCCAGACGGCAGGACAGACACAGAGATGCAGGACAGACGTCCCAGACAGCAGGACAGACGCAGAGATGTAGAACAGATGCCACAGACAGCAGGACAGTGCCCGGTCAGCACATGCTCAGAAGTCAGCAGAGAGAGCAAGAGCCACCCCTGGACCTGGGAGCTGCCCACAGATGCTGCAGGAGCCTGGCCCAGGGTCTGGTGCAGGGCAGGGCAAGGCAGGGCAGGGCAGGGGGACAGTGGGGGGAGGGGGCAGTTAGGCACAGACACTGCCTGCCTCTGAGCTGAGGCAGTGTGAGGGAGGTGTCCCTCAGCCGTGAGCCCTGCTACCTGGTTAATGTTGGTCCCTGGCATGGCCCCGAGTCCCCAGAGCAGGACAGGGGACAGCACTCAGTATCCAGTGAGAAAACGGGCTCTGCCCAGGGGCCCACCAGGCCCAGGGGAGGCTGCCCCTAGCTCCCCCATCCCCCAGCTCAGCCCCTGCCTCACCCACCCCCACTCACCGCCACTTCGCAGAACCGGCCCGAGAAGCCAGCACTGCAGAGACACTCGTAGACCCCATCCTCCACCTGGCAGGTGCCCCCATTCAGGCAGGGTTTGGCATCACAGGGCACAGGGCACCTAGGGAGGCGGGGAGGGTTCGGTGAGAAAGTTCCTTCTCCAGCGGCCTCATCCCCAGCTCCTCAGCCCCCACCATACGCCCACTGTCCACCTGGCCACCTGGAGGGGACCTGGACTGGGCCTTCCAGCTCCGCTCCCTCACCAAACCCACGGAGTCAGCCCGTGCCAAAGCTCCCATGTGCCCCCTGACTCGGGTGTTGTCACAGCAGGAAGGGGGATCTGGGGCACCCCAAGAGGGCAGGCCTGAGTGACTAGGGTGGAAGGAACCCCCCCCCAACCCGCGTGCCACACCCAGCACCCACCTGGGGCCTGGGATGCCCTCCGGGCACGTGCAGTTGAACCCTCCAGGCGTCTCCTCGCAAGGGCCACCCCCGGGGCAGGTGGAGTTGAGGACGCAGTCTCCAGGCAAGACAGGGGACCTGGGGAGGAGGGGGCACAGAGGTGGGGCTGGGGACAGGAGACCCGACTGCCGACCTCCCACCCCCAGATCCTGAGCCTCTGGGGTCCCCTCCGCGGGGTTCAGAACCACCAGGTCCTACAGCGCCAGCCCGGCCAAGGGGGTGGGCTGGCGGCGGGGGGGGGTCGCCGGAGCGCCACTGGGCCGCTCCTTCCCCACCAGTGGGAAGCAGCAGGGAGCGCGCACTAGTCTCTGCAAATGGGGGTCGGCGGGGAGGGTCTGCACGGTAGCTGCCTGCTCCAGGGGGCACCGGTGGGGCAGAGACAGGGAGAGGCGGTCCCCGCGCTCCCCACCTGCAGCGGCGGCCGGCGGAGCGGCAGGGGTCCGCGCGGGCCTCACAGCGCGGTCCCTCCCAGCCGGGGCGGCAGGCGCAGGCGACGGCGTCGAAGAGGTCGAGGCAGGAGGCGCCGTGCAGGCAGGGCGAGGGGTGGCACACGGGCGCGCCGCGGCAGCCGAGGCGGGGGGCGGGCCCGCCGGGCTGGGCGAAGAAGGGCGAGCGGGCGCCGGGGGCTGCGCCGGGCCGCGGGGCCGCCAGGGGCAGCGGGAGGCCGCCGAGCGCCACGCGGCCCAGGCAGCCCGTGAAGTTCTCGGCCAGCCGCACGCGCGCCCCGTCGGGGCCGCGCAGGAACTCCAGGGGCCCGGCCAGGCCCCGCAGCGGCAGCGGCGTGGCCGCGCCGTCCAGCCACAGCAGCCAGCGCGACGCAGCGGCCGCCGGGCGCTCCCGAGCCAGGCGCACGCGGTGCCACGCGCCGTCCGACACGCGCGGCCCGGGCGCGGGCAGCACCGCCCCGCCGGCCGCCCCCGGGCCGCTGCGCACTCCGGCCACCAGCGAGCCGTTGCGCACGCTCAGCCACACGGCCTGGCCGCCCCCCTGAGCCCACAGCAGCCCGGCCTCGGGGTCCCGCGTGCGGAAGGCCAACGCCAGGCCACCCAGCGGCGATGACACGTTGCCCCCGCCGCTGAACTCGGCCGGAGGGCCCTCGCGGAACGTGGCCTCGGACACGCCTGCGGAGAGGGGAGGGGGGCGCTCAGCGCGCGGGGTGGGGGGCGCGGCCTACCTGCAGCGCCCCCGCCCACCCCTGCCCTCGGTCCCCCTCCTTCTGGGAGCCACCCCATTACCCCCATCCCGGCGCTGGGCAGTCCCCTGAGCCCGGTGCGCATCCAATCTCCGCCCCTCCCCGGCACTGGCCAGCCCCACCCCACGCCTCCGCGCCAAGTCGCCCCGTCTCCTCCTCGTCTCCTCGGCGCTCTCGGTATCTGCACAGTGCAACTTTGTTCCGCGCTGGCCTTGCTCCGTTTACAACCCCGCAGACCGGGGAGATAGCTTGACGGGCCAGAGGGAGCTGGGGCCCCGGCATGGGCACGGAGTACGCGGGGAGAGGACCCCCCCACCCTCACTCCCCAGCACCACCAAGCGTGATCCAAAACCAAGAGGGCATTTTTTTTTTTTTAAGAAAGGAAAACCTTGCTTGGGGCCAGAGAAATAGTACAAGGGGATACGGTGGTTGCCCGCATCCTGGCAGCTGGTTTGAATCTTGGCACAGTCCAAAGAAAGGAAGGGAGGAGAGGAGGAGGGAAGGGGTGGGAAGGAAAAGGAGGAAGGGAGGAAGGAAGGAAGGAAGGAAGGAAGGAAGGAAGGAAGGAAGGAAGGAAGGAAGAAGAGCGAGGAAGAGAGGGAGGATAGGAGGTAGGGAGGAAGGGAGGGAAGAAAGCAGGGGAGGAAGGAGGGAAAGAAGGAAGAAAGGAGGGAGGAAGGAGGGAGGAAGGTGGGAGGAAGGAGGGGCTGCCCTCAATTTCTCTCTCTGGCCTTGCAGTCCTTCTCCCCTACGGTCACCTGTCCTTGTCCTGCCTCTGCCGGTCTCATTTGCCCTCGTCTTCTCCAGGAAGCCCCACCCTCTGCCCTCTGGACACAGAGGCTGGCTCCTTGGGCCTCCTGGTCCCTGTCTGTGAGGTCTGATCCCGCACCCAGCCTGCCCCCGCCCCATACTCACAGACAAATCCCCCAGGCACCTCCTCACAGGTGGCGGGCAGGAGGCAGGGCTGCCCAGGACACCACAACGGCTGGGCACATGTGGGGCCTGTGAAGTTGGCAGGGCAGGTGCAGCGAAAGTCGTTCCAGGTGACAAGGCAGGTCCCACCATTGAGACAGGGCTCGGACTGTGGGAGAAATGGGCAGCGACTGGCTTGGTTTCCTGCCCAGGCAGAGAAAGCCCTGGGCACACCCACTTCACAGGTGAGGAAACTGAGGCTCAGAAAAGAGAAAGGTCCAGTCAGGAAGGAACAGATCTCACAGTCCGGCTATCTGGACCCAGGGCTGATGCTCTGTGCACTGGCCTGGGGTGTTTCCTGCAGGAAGGTGGAGTATGGGGAGGGGAGATAGAGAGATGAAGGGAGAGGGAAGGAGGGAGGGAAGGAAGGAAGGAAAGGAAGGAAGGAAGGAAGGAAGGAAGGAAGGAAGGAGGGAAAAAAGAGGAAGGATAGAGAATCAGGAAAAGAAGAAAGGAAGGGAGGGAGGGAGGGAGGAGGAAGGAGAGAAGGAGAGAGAGGGAGAAAGGGAGGGAGGAAGGAAGAAGGAGGGAAGGAAGGGAGGGAGGGAGGGAGGGAGGGAAGGAAGGAGGGAGGGAAAGAGGGAGCCTCGGGGAAGGAGGAGGGGAAGGGCTGGGGGCCAGAGACCCACCGGCTGTGCCCCTCTGGGGTGGGACCCGCCCTGCCCCTCCCAGCAGAACCTGGGAAAGGTCCGGCCCTTCCCCACCGCCCGGTGCCCTAGCACTCACGCTACACACATCCTCGGAGACACAGCCAGCGGTGACATTCCAGGCCTGCCCACTGCCCAGCTGGCCAGGCTGGCTTGAGTTCCCCAGTGGCCACGAAGACAAGGGAAGGTGGAGGCCGTTGAGCCTCAGGTCCTGGATGCAGCCTCGAAAGTGGCCCCCCCAAGGCCGGGCATCAGCGGAGAGGAGCCGACCGCCCACGGTCACCTGCTGTCCCCAGCCCTGCAGCCGGTCAGCCCCGAGGCTGAGTGTCACCAGGCGGCGGAGCCCGTCGTCCCAGTGCCCCGGGAGCTCCCGGGCGGTGGCGGCGCCTGGAAGCTGGGCCCAGACGTGGCCCTCCCGCAGGAAGACCGTGAGGGTGGCCGTCGAGTCGGACTCGTTGGCGAGCTGCAGCAACAGGCCGGCGCGGGCCCTGGTGCGCAGGAAGAAGGACACGGTGAGGTTGGGGCCTGGCGGCTGGGGAAGCAGGAAGGTGGCCACACTCGGGGTGTCCCCCAGGCCGAAAGTGGCCGCAGGAACCTCTGCAGGGAGAGCGGGGACTAGGGTGAGACGTGCAGGCTTGGTGGGCGGGGCCTGGTACCTGGGGCGAGGCTAGAGGTGAGCGGGCGGGGTGGGCGGGGCTTGGGTCCGGGGCGGGGCTTGAGGCCCCTCCCACCCGCCGGCTCCTCACCCTCAGTGCAGGTGGGTCCCAGGTACGGCCGGGGGCAGGCGCAGCGGAAGTGGGTCCACAGATCCTCGCAGAGCCCTCCGTGGGCGCACGGTGCCGGCTGGCACTGCTCCCGGCGCTCGCAGCCCACGAGCACGGTCCCGCCCAGATCCTCGGGCAGCAGCGGGACCCGCCCGTCCACACGCACATCCTGGAGGCAGCCGGCAAAGGCCGAGCCACCCAGCTGGATGGAGCCCAGCCCGGTGGGTGCAGGGGCCGTGGAGGCCGTAGGGCTGGGGGCCACGGGAGCGGAAGCCACACAGAGCCGGGCAGGGCAGCCCTCGTGCCAGAGCCGCAGCTCCAGAACCCCGAGGCAGAGTGTCACCTCCACGCGGTGCCAGTGGCCGTCGTTGAGGGTCAGGTTGGGCAGCCGCAGGACCAGCGCCACGCTGCCGAGTGTCCAGAGCGTGGCCTGCAGCGTGGCCCCCGCCAGAGCCAGCTCCAAGCTGCCCCGGGCGTCCGTGCGCCTGGCCAAGGCCCCGGCGGGGAGCGTGGTGCGGAACCTCAGCGCCAGACCCAGGGGGCCCCTGGCTGGCACCGATGCCCATGCGGGGCTCCCAGCCACCAAGGAGAAGGTGGTGTTCTGGCCGCACAGAGGTCCATGGGTGCCAGGAGGGCAGCGGCAGGTGTAACTGTGAACTCCCGACTCAAAGGTGGGCGTGCAGGTGGTCGCTGGGGGGCAAGGCTGGCCCCGGCAGCCAGTGAGCCGCACTGAGCAGTCGTGTCCACCCCAGTCCTCTGGGCACCAGCAGATGTAGCTGGCCACAGCGTCCTCACATGTGCCACCGTGGAGGCAGGGCCCCGAGGCACAGTCGTCCACGTTTTGCTGACACGTCAGACCTTCAGGAGAGAGCAGAGTCAGGGTCTAAAGCCAAAACTTCCATGCCTCACATGCCGGGGATCTCACTACGGAGCAACAGACAGATAATGGAAGGGGTTCGGGGCTCTCCTGCTGCTGCATGAGGTCCAAATGCCTGGCTTCCTCTGTCGGCAGGCCCACTCTGATCAGCATCCTATACCCTCCTCGCCTCTCCCCAGGCCTCCGGTTCTCCTGCCCTCAGGACACCCCCTCCCACCTCCCAGCTCCTCAGCGCCCAGGATCCACTTTGAAAGCCCCAACCAAGTTCTCCAGTACTTCTGCTCCATCCCGGACTCTCAAGTCTCTCCCCTGCTCCTTACAAACCTTGACCTACTTGTCCACATTCGCCGCTGTTGGAGATGCCTTATCCTTCCGTACCCTGCTTCCCACACTCCTACACACCCCACAAAGCCCTGATTCAAAGTGCCAATCTGCTCAGAGATCTCTCTCTCTCTGACTACCCCCAACCCCAGTGAACTACATCACTACCAATTCCTTGCCCACAGCACCCCCTGAACCCTACTGATTTTTTTTGGGGGGGGTTCCGTCCGGGCGACTCCTGGGCCTGGACTCCCAGAGGTGCTGGGGGAACCATGAGGGCCAGGGAGCACACAAGGGCCTCCTGCATAGAAAGGCCTCCTGCTGCAGCCCCGTGCCCTGTCCCAGGCCCTAAGGCCTGTATTGGATGCCTTTTCAGATGTCATCTCCCGAGACCTGAAAATATCCTCAGTGGCCGGCCAGCTACAGGCCGGGCGTGGCTTTTGTGGACCGTGAACACTGAAGCAGGGAGACGCCTGCCACCGTGGCACCCAAACAGACCCTCACTCCAGCCCCCCAGTGCCCCTGATACCCCAGGCCGCTACCCAGGACCCTGCCCCTCCACCCCCAGCCCCCGTAACCCTCTGTAATCTTTTTTTTTTTTTTTGCTTTTTGGGTCACACCCGGCGATACACAGGGGTTACCCCTGGCTCATGCACTCAGGAATTACTCCTGGCAGTGCTCGGGGGACCATATGGGATGCTGGGAATCAAACCCGGGTTGGCCGTGTGCAAAGCAAACGTCCTACCCGCTGTGCTATCGCTCCAGCCCCAACCCTCTGTAATCTTAGTCCCCAGAACGGGTTCCCAGTCCCAGCACGCGTGAAGAGTATCCAGCCTGACCCCAGTTTGACAAACCTTCCAGGGCCAGCCCCCAGGGAGCCCACACAGCCCTCACCCCGTCCGCCCCCCTGCTTCGTACCTGCCAGGAGCACCAGGCACCCCAGGAAGGCACTCGGAGCGGGTGGCCCCATGGCCTCTGCGGCAGCTGAGCAGTGGGCGGGGACCCTGCTCCTCCAGCGTCGGCTCAGGAATGCCAGGCGCTGGCCTCCCCCACGCCCGGCCCAGCCTGCAGGGAGGATGAGCGTGGACACTGCCCAGCCCGGCTGCCACGGTCCCCCTCCTGCTCCCGACCGCCCCGATCTGACCTCCCTGTCACCCGCCCGCTGAGCTCAGTGTGGGGAGGAGCCGGGCTCCGGGGCCACAGCGGAACTAGGGTGACACCCCCTCCCTGAAGCCGCCCTAGAGCCTCATGGGGCCCGGCGCCCAAGGGCAGAGGCACTCCCCCCAAGGAAGGAGCACAAGGTGGCACCCCAGAGACTGGCAGGACCGGACCTTGACCCACGGGGGTACAGGATGAGTTCACAGGGTCCCCAGGGGCAGTCGCCCTCTAGGGCGGGGACACTGAGCCCGTGTCTTGGTATGGATGAAGGGGGAGGGCCAGAGATGGTCACCGCATCCTTTCCGTGTGGGGGAGCCGTGCCAAGGGCTCTGTCCACTGGGGAGAGGAGGACAGGAATGCAGGCTGCGTGGAGGAGGAGGCATTCCAGGGGGCAGGGATACGCGGGGCGTGCGAGAAGCACAGCACAGAACGGGGTGAGGAGACTCCAGGGAATGGGGCCCACGTGCCCCAGGCAATCTTGCTGCACCCCTGCCCTACACACCTCAGCGCCCCAAGGCTTAATCAGCTCCTTCTTGCATCCAGTTCACTCCTCTGCCCTCCTTTTGCCCAGGCCTTTGAGATCAGCTCCTACCTCACCCCCTAGGACTACCTTGAGCCCTCCACCCATCCCCCCAGCTGCCGTCTGGCTCCAGCCCAGACCCTCCTCTGGGGTCAGCCCCCAGCCGCCTAGCCTGCACAGTATGGAAGAGGCTGACCTCCAGCCTCCAGCCTCCAGCCAACATCACCCAGGGCGGACGCCCAAGCACACCCCACTCTGGCTAGAACAGTCCTGACCGCAGCCTCTGTCCAGGATAAGTCCCTCCACGCCCACCTCCTCCAAAGCTGGGTCCCAACCTTCAGGGGCCACCGAGGTCACCACACCCACTTCCAGCCTGCCCACACCTGCCGGAGACTCCACCTTCCCCAAAGCCCCCCACCTCTCCAGCCCCTCCCCGTGCCAGCCCACCCCGGGCACCTGTGTAGCCGTCCAGACAGTGGCACTGGAAGCCGTTGGGCAGGTCCTGGCAGCTGCCTCCGTTGTGACATGGCTGGGAGGCACAGTCGTCCACATCCACGCCACAGTCGTCCCCTGAAAGAGGCCCAGCTGTGCCCTCCCAAGCACCGTCTCAGCAACCGCAGCTGGAGGGGCCCATTTTATTGTTTGGGTTTTTGTCTGCGGGGAAGTACTCAGGACTGGTGTCGGGCTCTGTTGCTCATCAGGGATCACTCCTGGCAGGGCTCAGCGGACAATATGAGGCGCCTGGGACTAAACCCTCAGCCAGCTGCATGCAAGGCAAGCCCCCTACCTGCCTGGACCATCTCACCAGCTGCTGATGGGCCCGTTATATGGCTTGGAAGACTGAGACCCCTTTGCAAGGTGCTAGTGCTGGCTTTGAGTCTCACCAGCAGTAGCCCTCCCCTTTGCAGCCCACCATCCCTGAGAAGTGAGACTCACCCTCAAAGCCGGGAGGGCAGCGGCACAGGAAGCCAGCCGCGTGCTGGAAGCTGAAGGGGCCGGGGAAGGCGGCCTGGGCCCCGCTGTAGAGCTCCGGGTCCGAGCGCTGCAGACACTGGCCCCCGTGCTGGCAGGGCTCTGCTGCGCACTCATCCTCGTCCACCTCACATTGCTGACCGCTGTAGCCTGGAGGCGCACACAGACGAGGGTGTCGGAGCACACAGGGGCGGGGGCAGCCCCTCTGCAGTGTCCCCTTGGCCGGTCCGGGGCGGGAGGAGTGACCAGTGAACAACCCCCCACTCTGCGTCCCATTACTACATTCCCGTCAAAGTGAGCGCGTGCCAGGCCCTGTGCCCACCTTTCCCGGGCCCCACACCTTGATTCCCCTCACAGTGCCCCGGCGCCAGGGGTCCTGATGAGCCCCTTTGGGACGGATCAGGAAAGTGAGGCTCCAACAAGGGGGGGGGGGGTTGCCAGGTTCCGTGATGTCCCCCTCCCCCACCCAGGACGCAGGACCAGCCCGCGCGCGCCCCCACCTGGCCAGCAGAGGCAGCGGAAGCTCCCGAGGCCGTCGAGGCACGTGGCGTTGTGCGCGCAGGGCGCAGACGCGCACTCCAGCACCTCCAGCTCGCAGCGTGCGCCCTCGTAGCCCGTGTCCGCGCAGTCGCACCGGAACCTGGCGGCCAGGGCACACCCCGAGCTGAGCCCCAGCCTCCAGTCTCTCGCCATCGCCCGCCCCCTCCACGCCCCTCGCCTCCCCCATCCCCTACCCCCCCCACCCCCCGCCGCCGCGCGCCTCACCCGTTGACCAGGTCGTGGCACACGCCCCCGTGCTCGCACGGCTGGCTCTGGCACTCGTCCAGATCCAGCTGGCAGCTGGTGCCCGCGTAGCCGGGGGCGCACACGCAGCGGTAGGAGCCCACGCCGTCCAGGCACGAGCCCCCGTGCAGGCAGGGCCCCGAGGCGCACTCGTCCACCTCCTCCTCGCAGGTGACGCCTGGGACACAGACAGAGAGATGCACGTCCAGATGCCCAGGCAGAGGCCGCGCCCCACCCGGGGAAGGTCACGGGGTCACGGGGAAGGACAGTCTAGGCAGAGCATCCGCTTGGCCGCGTCAGTCCAAGCAGGTGTCTCCTGAACCCACCGCGGCGCGGAAACAAGACAGAACATTCCTGGGCCCTGCAGCCCGCGGCTGTCTAGCCAGGGAAACAGGGGTTAAGTCAATATTACCCAAAAAACAGGACAGGGTTTGCATTTTGATCAACTCAGTGGTGGGGGGGGGGGGTGCGGGGGAGGGCGGGGAGTCCTGGAACCTGTAAAAACAGGAACGGGGTGGGGACCCAGGAGGCTGCGTGGCAGGAAGACCCTTGCCTGGCTCACAGGGGCCCAGATTCCATCCCTGCCGCCACAGCATGGTGGGACCCCCCAAACGGAAAACAAGAAAAATAAGTAAACTACGACCAAAAAGAACTGGGGATTCTGGGATGCTGGGAGGCTCTTGGAAGAGTCGCCTCATAGGGGCTAAGGGGTGTTCTCCAGGCTGGCATGGAGTAATGGCAGGGAGACTGGGGGCATATGGAGGGACAGAGGGGAGGGCGCTGGTGATGAGGCAGGGGTGCAGGGCAGTGGCTAGGCTCTGGGGATCTGTAATACGATCCAGGCCTGTCCTCAAACGGAGGCAGCTGGGGGACAGGACTGGAGACACTGTCATATCACCACCCTCTCTGCATCTAAGAGTCGGTCTGAATGACTGAGCACAGGTTTGGCAGGAGAAAGGGTTCAACCCTCAGCCCCATACGGTTCCTAGGGCAGGGCAACCCCGCCCCAGCATGGGCAGGAGTAGCCCCAAGACGTCCAGATGTGCCCCTCACCATGAAAACTCACTCTGGAGGGTTCACAGAGCACTGGACAGTGTGTCCCAGGGAAGGACACATTCCAGGGTAAACTGCTCCTGTGCACCCCGGTTTCAAAACCGCCAGGACCCAGGGCCCTGGGATGCAGCTCCGAAACAGACCCTTACATATGGGAGGCTCCAGGCTCCATCCCAGCATCGAAAACCCCAAATCAGGGGGGGAGCAGAGGGATAGTACAGCAGGTGAGGCGCTCCCCTTGCACACAGCCCATCCAGGTTCAGTCATACCCAGGTTCAATTCCTGGAACCCCGTTTGGTCCCCTGAGCACCGCAGAGAGTGATCCTTGAGTGACCCCTGAATGCAGAGCCAGGAGTAAGCCCTGAGCACTGCTGAGCATGGCTTTATGAAAAGAGAAAAAGGAGGGGGAAAAGAACAAAACCCTAAGGCTCCAGTGCTAGGGCCTCAGTCTCCGTCCAGGACCAAACGGATGCCACTTCTCAGACAGAGACAGAGATAGAGGCCTGGGAGTGGAGTGGTGTCCAGCCCCCTGTAGCTCAGTGGTCATTACAGATTCTAATGGCCCTGCCCCTGTCCTCAGTGGATTTGTTTCTGCGGCCCAGAGGCCCAGCAGGTTCCAGCTGGACCCTCCTCCCCCGCCCCGTCCCAACTCAGGGAGCCCAAAGGACAGCCCCTCCCGCCCCCCCCGCCGCCCGCCCGTCCCAGACTCTGTGCCAGGGGGAGCCAGGCCCAGGCCGCCTGGAATCTCTCCTCCCCCGCCCGGCTCCACCGGGGAGGGAAACAGGAGAGAAATGAGTCACGGCAGATTCTGCCCCTCACATCCCTACTCCCCCAGAGAGCCCAAGGGCCTGAGCGCCCCTCTTCCAGGTGTGTCCCCAGCCACGCCACACACACGGGGAGCAAAGGTGCACTCAGGGAGCCCAGGCACCCACAGACACGGACACGCACAGAGGTACACAGGGGGCCACGCACACACACGGATAAATGCACACACATACATGCACACACACATACATGCGCACACACACATGCATACACGTGTACACATGCACACCAGACTCATGCACATGTACACATGTACACACGGGCACACACATGTACACACGGGCACACACTCATGTACACGCATGCATTCATACAACACATGCACACACATCACAGACTCACATGCACGCACACACACATGCACACACACACATACACGCAGCGCATGAGCCTGACCCCAGCCCCCTCCTCTACCTCCTCCACAATGCTGAGAACAATTTGAACCGTTTGCAGAATCTTTTTTTTTCTTTTTGGGTCACACCCGGCGATGCACAGGAATTACTCCTGGTGGTGCTCAGGGGATCATATGGGATGCTGGGAATTGAACCCAGGTCGGCCATGTACAAGGCAAATGCCCTACCTGCTGTGCTATTGCTCCAGCCCCATCTTTTTCTTTTTTGCTGGCTTTCCAAGTGTGATCCTGGGGCTGGGGGCCACTTCCGGTGATACCTAGCTAGCCAGGTGAGCAGTTCCATGCTAGCGCCCAAGGATGTGGTGCTGCTGGGGCCCAGGATTGGGGCTCCACCTGGCAGTGCTCAGGACTCAGTTCATTTCCCTTGGTGTGTCCCGCTCTTTGCTGTCAGCCCCCTCTGAGACAGAATGTGCCTCCACACCCCACCCGAGCTGGTCCTCTCTGCTCTGAGGTCGCCTCATACTGCCCTCTGCCCTCTGTGGTCTGAATTCAGGTTCAAATAGCGGCCCCCCGAACCTCCGCAGAGACTAAGGGCAGGTTCCCAACTGCCCCCTGAGGCACTTCCCTTCCCACTGCTGTGGGCACAAGGCCGCCCCCTGGAAGGGTGGCTGCAGCCACTTCTATGCGGGTATAGACGTTCTGCGGGAGACGGCAGGGACCCCACAGGGTCACATTTGAACCAGACTACAGGGCCACAGGGGGGCTCCCAGAGGGAGGAGCCCACATCACCCCCCAACACACTAGGGCCTCAGACTCTAGAACCTTCCACCAAATCAATGGCATGTACACTCCTGTCTGGAGTCAGCAGATCCTGGAAATATCCAATTTCTTTTCTTTTGATTCTCCCTTCCCTTCCCCCCTCCTCCTCCTTCCCCTTTCCTCCCCATCTCTTCTTTTCCTTTCTTTTCTTTCCTTTCCTCTTACTTGCTTTCTCTTTCTTTCCTTATTTCTTTTTCTTTCTTCCTTTCCTTAAAAAAAATTGGGGGTGGGATGGGGGCTGGAGCGATAGTACAGCAGATAGTGCATGCAGCCGACCTGGGTTCGATTCCCAGTATCCCATAGGGTCCCCTGAGCACCACCAGGACTAATCCCTGAGTGCAGAGCCAGGCAGGAGTAACCCCTGTGCATCGCCGGCTGTGACCCAAAAAGAAAAAAAAATTTTTTTAGGACTCCTGTTGGTGCTCAGGCCTACCTGGTGCTCAGTGCTCACTCCTGGAGGTGCTCAGGGATAGCCCCCAGGGCTCCCACTCCCACTCCCTCTGTGGGAGCATGCTCACTGTCCCTCTGAGCCATCTCCCCTGGACGTGTCCTCCTGAAAGCCAGACCAGACGGTCTGCTCTCTGCTCTCGCCAGGAATACCCACAAGGTGTCTCCACAGCCCCAAGGGATGGGAACAACCGTGCTCAGTGCCCCTCCCCTCCCAGGCCTGTGCCAGCGCTCCCCAATCCCCAGTTGGCCAGAAAAGCCTCCGTTCTGGAGCAATACCCAGAGAGCTACACCCCAGGGTTGCCAGGAGGTAGGGATCTGGGGCATGAGTTGGCACCAAAGTCCAAGCAAGGTCATTCCTGTGGGACCCGCCTCCCCACCTCCTCCCGGGCTGCTGCCCTTACCCGCATATCCTAGGGGGCAGTGGCACTCGAAGTGGTCAGCCAGGTTGCGACAGGTGGCCCCGTGGCGACAGGGCCTGGATGCACACTCGTCGATGTCCAGCTCACAGCGGGGACCCTGGAATCCGGGGACGCAGTAGCAGCGGAAGCCCTGGCTGTCTGGGGCCAGGGGCACACACAGAGCACCATGGTGGCAGGGCTGGCTGGCACAGCCTCCGGGCTCCGGGGGCGCACAGGTGTAGCCACCATCGTCAGTAGCCTGGCACCGGGACCCCGGCGGGCATGGGGCTGAGGCACAGGTGCTGGGGGGCTCCAGAGATCCAGTACCTGCAGAGAGAGGAGCACGGGCTGGGTACCCCTATGTCTGCCCAGCCCCAAGGCAGCCCCCAGGCTGGCCATGGTTTCAGAGACCCGGACGTTCCGTGCCCTGGCAACAGTCAGCACCTAAACCCCAAGAATCTGGCGTCCACTGTGCCCAGTGTCCATCACTCACCATCCCCCACGGATTAGCAGGTCATGCCAGGTTCCCAGGGTGGGAGACAGACCCAGAGAGAGAAGTGAGGGCTCAGAGGATCTGGGCTGCACCCACCTGAGGGGAGCAGTGTCCCCCTGAGCTCCCACCCACCCCACTTCGGGGCCAGTTCCTTCCAGGAGGTGCAGGAAGGGATTTCTTCCCCAGCCCCTGCTGCTGGGGGTCTGGTAACTTCATCCCCCGTGAAACTGGAGCTGGAGGACTTCAAAGGCAGAGCTGAGCCCGGCCCCTCTCCTGCTCTCCCGACCCCCCCCACACCACCACAACCTCCTGATGGCCGGCCTGCCAAGGTCACTGGAGTCACAGGGAGAGAGAGAGAAACAGAGACAGAGACAGAGACAGAGACAAAGACAGAGGAGAGACAGAGACTGACAGAGAGGAGAGACAGAGAAGAGACAGAGAGGAGAGACAGAGGAGAGAGAGACAGAGACAGACAGAGAGAGGAGAGACAGAGAGAGAGGAGAGACAGAGACACAGAGACAGAGAGAGGAGAGAGAGACAGAGACAGAGAGACAGAGAGAGGAGAGACAGAGAGGAGAGAGAGACAGAGAGACAGAGGAGAGAGAGACAGAGAGGCAGAGAGAGGAAAGAGTGACAGAGACAGAGAGAGAGGGAGAGAGAGAAATCACCTTCCCTCCCTCCCCTCCCCAGTGTCTTCCTGTCAAGCCAGGGTTAGAATTTATGCTTCTGGGGGCCAGAGTGATAGCACAGCGGGTGGGGTGCTTGTCATGTATGTAACCAACCTGGGTTTAATTCCCAGCATCCCATATGGTCCCCTGAACCTATCGGGAGTGATCCCCAATCACAGAGCCAGGAGTAAACCCTGAGCACCAGGTGTGCCCCCCCCGCCCCCACCCCCGTACCCCAAGGTGTGACCCAGAGGCAAAGCCTCCAGATGGAATCCAGCTCTGACAATGACCAGCTCTGAGGCCTTGGGCAGCCTCCCCCCCACCACAGTCTTGTGCAAAGAGGACAGACCAGTGCAGGAATGGGGGGGAGGGAGCGCCCCAGGGGCGGCCGCCCTAGAGCCCCCTCCTCCACCCCAGGTTGTCATCCAGACAAGAACCAGGCCTGCTTCTGGCCCTGTGCTCCCCTCCCCCGGCCTGGTGAAGACCCCCAGATAAGGCCAGCAGCCTCTGGGGTCATTCACATTCCACCAGGCAGGCCTGGTCCTCTGCGGACCCCCCACCTTCCTCGGCCAAGGCCGGCAGGACAGCAAGGCAGCGACTCAGGGAACCACCCTGCTGTCACCCCCAGTTCAGGGACCTCGGCAGGGTCCACCAGCCTCAGCCTGCACTTCTCTCGGTTCAGGGCAGTGAGTCCAGGCCCCTGTGTCCAAGTCTGAACCCGAGGGCAGCCCTTCCTTCTGCCCACCTGGAGGAAGGGCTGCTACCCAATCTGTCCATCACTCGGAAGCCTGGTCCCCAGGGTGAGATGGGCAGGTGAGGCTAGAGTCACTCAGCCTGGGAAGCGACAGTCAGCTGGTGTGTGGGGACAGTGTCCCTGGGGGCACATGCCCCGTCAGCACGATGGATCCTGGGGGACACAGCAGTTACCATCATGCCCCATCATCGGTGTGGCCTCAACCCCCCCCTTCCAGAGCGGTCCCTATCCGAGACCCCACTATTGGCAGTCAGGAGAGATGGCTCCTGGGGGGCATAGGGGGGAAAGCCCTTCACCACGGGGGACCCCCAAGGGTCCAGCCACAGTCCACCGAGAGAAGGGGTTGCCTGTCCCCCAAGGCAAGCGCCAGTGACCAGTGTAGCCAGGAGACGGGGGCTGCTGGCTCTGTTAGCAGGTGGGGACAGGGGGCTCAGGTCCACGCCCGCACGGGCAGGGCTCCAGACCTGCGGGCGCATGCCCTGTCTGGGGTCAGCTTCCGGGGCCTCTGCTACCCACATTCTGGGTGGGGTCCCCGCACCCCACCCACACCTCACTCCCCAGCCTGGGAAAGCCGCGCCGCGGGACCTGCAATCCCGAGGAGGGGAGGTGTTGGCGGGGGGGGGGGGGGGGCGGGGTTGGGGGGAGGGGAGATTGCACCTTGGGGGGCGGCATCCCGCCTTGGGCCTCCAGGGAGGGAGCCAGGAGGGCCGGGGACGTGGCCAAGGAGGGGCCGGGCGAGAGGCGGGGCCTGTTGCCAGGGCAACGAGGGGCCTGTGCTTATCTTTGCAAATCCCCCCTGACCTCCCTGGCTGCCCGCCGCGACCTGGGGGTGGGGCGGGATTAACCGGCGCTGGGGGCGGGCGGGGGGCGCGGGAAGGACACGTGAGAATCCCCCTAAAGCCCGGGGTCTCCGCGGGCGGTGCTGGCATCCCCACGCTCTGCATCCCAAGCGGGAAGAAGTGGGTGCGCTGGAGCAGAGCCCCCCATGGGATGCAGGGGTGATCCGGCTTCGCCTTCCCGCGCTCCAAGCGCCCCCTTGGCCAAGGCTACCGGCGGTGTTTGCTCCATCCTGTCAGTGAATTCAGCATAGAGTCCTGACAGCCCCTCCACGCGCCCCCTACCCGTCCCCAGCAGCGGTTAATCCCGCCCAGAAACGGGGGCTCCCACAGCAGCGTGGGCAAAAGAGGAGCCACCTCCCTGCCCCTCCAGACACAATTCTCAGGGCTGGAGAGAGAGTCCAGCTGGCAGGACACTTGCCTGGCATGCGGCTGTCCTGGGTTCCACCCCTGGCACGGCCATAAGGTCCCCAGAGCCCACCAGGAGTCATCCCTGGGCCCAAAACAAAATTAAACCAATTCTCTGCAGACACACCCCACATTGGACGAGCAGGAACCAGGCCCCAGATGGACTGTCCAGTACTTGTGAAGAGCCCGGTAGCCCTGCTCACAGCCAGGGGACCCAAGATCCCCAGGGCAGAAAAGTCAAAAGCCCAACTCACCAAAGCAGAAAACCACAGAGCAGCTAAATTGGGAGCACTGTATCCACGGGGCTCACCCCCCCCACACACACACGGGATGAAGAGGCATCGTTTGGGCTGGTACATCATCATGGAACAGCGGGGAGGGCACTTGCCTTGCCAGACTGGATCCCTGACACCCATAGAGTTCTCCAAGCACCATTAACAATGAGCCCTGAGGGGCCAGAGCCATAGGACATCAGGGAGGGCATTTGTCTTGCCCCTGGCATCCCAAATGGTCCCTCGAGCACTGCCAGGAGGAATCCCGGAGGCATCCTTTGGAGTTCCTAGAGTGGAGAAGGGACAGTGGGACAGACAGGGTGAGGGGTTGCCGCTCCCTGCTGGGGGGCTGGTGAGGCAGCACTCGATACAGCTAGAGTATGAACCACGTTCTCGTAATACAAATCGTAGGGGGAAAGGAGCTCTACTGCTAGAATTTATTCTAACCAAACTCTAATTTATAACCATGCATACATGAAACTTGTACGTTGTGTGATGTTTTCTCAATTAAAAAAAACTTACTTTTTTTTCTTTTTGGGTCACACCCGGGGATGCACAGGAGTTACTCCTGGCTCTGCACTCCGGAATTACTCTCGGGGGGTGCTCAGGGGACCATATGGGATGCTGGGAATCAGACTCTGGGTCAGCCGGGTTGTGTGCAAGGCAAACGCCCCCGCTGTGCTATCCTCAAGCCCTAAAACTTTTTCGAAACAAAGTATCCCTCGCTCACTAGGCAAAAATGCATCATCTGGCCACAGTGAAGACAGTGAGATTTGCAGAGCTGCTGTGGGTGAGGTGTTAACTCTGTGCCCTGGGGAGGGGGGGCGAATGTGCCCCAGAGTTTCCAATCAGGAAGCAGAATAAGTGGGGGGCTGTCTCTGACCCCCGAGGCTAGTCACTTCACCATGGATGGGTTTGGGAGCCTAGCTTCCTGGGGCACTGGGGTTTTTGTGCCACTCATCACTCTACTATTGGCCCGAGCCCGCTGAGGTTGCTGCTGGCGCTTTGTCCTGTGCCAGGGTGCCCCCTGCAAGCTAGGCCCAGCCACACACTGGCTCTGGGGTCCTGACTGACCCTCTCTGAGCCCCCTTTCCCTCTCTGCAAATGAACAGGGGCTGGACCAGCCAAGCTCTGGGGCCTGTGAGGGGGATTCAGTTCCCTCACGTCGCTTCAGGGGTGCAGTGTCTGCCGGTACATAGCTCGGCCAGTCACCCAGCTAACCCCCACTGGGGTACACTGACTTACTCCCAACTCCTCCTGTGGGTGGCGGGTGCTTCCCGGCCCAGCCCCTGCACTGCTCCTTCCAGGAGGGATGAGGAGTCCCCGCCCCTCTGTAAACCAGGCTGGGGGGGGGGGAGGTGGGGGGGAAGGGGGGTGGGAAGGGGAGAGCCCCATTGTCCTCGGGCATGCTTCGACCTCTCCATAGCAACCAGCCCGGGCTTGGTGACAGAATGGGCCCCGATGGAGGGCAGCGGGCAGCGGTGGCGGCCGAACAGGGGCCCGCCAGAACCCTCAGCCTCTCAGGGGTGGAAACGGACTTTCCCTGCTGGTAGTCAGTGCTTGCAGACTGGACGCTCCCACCCCCACCCTGGGTTTCCAGATCGCCCCTGGGGGCGGGGTGGGGGGGCGGTCCCTACCCAGTATCTGCAGGGGGCCAGGGTGAGTGTTTGCAGTGTGGACCACTGTGTGTTGACTGGCGGAGAACCCTGGCCGTGCACGCGTGGTCACTCACACGTCCACCTGCTCGAGGGGGTGTGCCGGGTGCAGGGGTGTGTGTGCACAAGCAGCAGGAGATAAATGAAAGCTGCTATCTGCGCCCCCCCCCCACATACACACCTCAAAGCTCCAGGTGGAGGGATCTGGGGGAGGCTGGTGCCCCACAGCCCAGGCCCCCCCATGTTGGGCTCCCTCCCTCAGCCTGGGCCAGCGGGGGGTGGGGACTTCCCAGGCCTGGTGCCTGTAGCTATAGTGACCAAGACAAAGGGCCCCCCAAGCCCCCCCCCACCAGGAGGAATTCCAGGCCTGCACACGCGTGAATCCACCCAAACAAAAGCAAAAGCACTTGGGTCTGGCCGGCTGGGGGGTCTGGCTGTCGGAAGCCCTTTCAGTTGGGTCTGGAATGCGGGGGAGGGGACAACACATCCAAGGGACCCGGAGCAGGTTAGGCGGCCCCGCCCCACGCAGGCAGGACTGACCCACATGGGGAGGGGCGGCGGACACCGGCCAGCCCTGTCTTCTTTCCCGCTCTCCACCCGGTGCTCTGAGCTGGGCACACAGAGGGCAGGACAGCTCAACCCTCGGGGCCGCGTCCACCCCACAACTTGCACGGGACACTTGCAGCACTGCTGACACAGTGCCCACTGGCCAGGGACAGCCCACAGCCTGCAGTCCCCCACCCCCACCTGCAGCACCCAGGACTACTCTAACCCCAGGGACCCCAGCAACCCTCACAGAGCCCTCCCCAGTGCTGGAACATGGTGGTCGCCCCCCAAAGGATCCAGAGCTCCCCTCAGAAGTGCATTCCCCCAACTCCTGCTGGCCCCCTGCCCCCGACCCTCCCACCGAGCACTCCCCAGAACCTGGAGAGCCAACAGACGGTGCCCCAGAGCCCCTCCTCCAAAACCTGTACCCCAACTCACCAGCCAGGAGGGCAAAGGCAGAGGTCCAAGGGAGCAGGAGCAGAAGGACGGGGGCCCTGGAGTCCTGGGAAAGCCCCCTGGCCAGCGCCATGGCAGCCGCTCAGTTTGGCGGCTATGGGAACCGGGCAGACGGTGTCCCCCTCCTCCCTCCGACCAGCACTAATGCGGTGGACAGAGGCCGGCCCGCCCTCTCCTCTCTCAGGGCCTCCCAGCGCCCCGCCTCAAGCCTTCCTGGGCGAGACGGGAGGGTCCGCCCCCCAGGATCCCCGGCCCAGGACTCCAGGCGGGCCCAGGAACCTGGTGGGTCTGGCCTTATCTCACACACACACACACACACACGCAAACACACACGCCCCTCTCTCCTACCGCCTCCCCCACCCCCTCCCGCTCACAGCCAGAGCCCCCTCCCAGGGCTGCCCTCCAGGGAGCACTGGCGCCCAGCAAGGCCCTGAGGGCTGATCCTGGGCTCCTGGTCCTGGTGGCCCCCACCCAGCCTGACCACACAGAGCACAGCCCTGCCCCCCCTCCCGCCCCCATCTTCCTCTCCGTGCCCCCAACCCGACCCCTCTCCACACCAGGCAAACCTCATCTTTTCCATTTCTCCCCCCTGGCCACTTAAGAAACCTCACTGCCCTCCAGGGGTTCTAATCTCCGAAGGATGAGCACACACACACACACACACACACACACACCACAACACACCACACCACACCTCCAGCTGGGAAGTTCTTCCCAGGCTCTAACTTTCCAGCCTCCTGCTGCACTGGATATGGGCTGCCTCCAGGCTGGCCTCCGGGATAGGGAGGAACTTGCTTGGATGGAAAGAGAGGCTCTTGGGGGTACCTGGTCCCCAGGTTCGCATACTGGCTCATCCAGAAACTCCTGTGCATAGAAGTATAGCTCTTCCCCAGCCCCTCAGCACTGCAGCCGTGTGTGTGTGTGTGTCCAGCTTTGAGCAGTGCCCCTCGCTCCAGGTCAGGCTGGGGAGCCCTGGGAGGCACTGACCTAGCTCCAGGCTGGACCCCAGGTCCCATTTTCCACCCGCTGCCCTGGTTCCCGGGGGTGGGGGGCGGGGGGGCGGGGCTCCGCGACGCCGCCTCTCTGGGCCCTTGCAAAGCCCAAGAGCTGAGCACGGTGACTTCTTCCTCGGCCTCAGTTTCCACAGTTGTGCAGAGGAAAGATTGAGCCAGCAGAAGCAGCAGGGCCGGCTCTCTTCTCTCTGAGCTCCAGAGAGACCCAGGCGCCCGGGGGAGGAGGTCTCCAGGCTTCCTCAGCACCCCCCCACCGGGTCTCGGAACTCCCAAACCCAGACCCCCCAGGTTCTGACCTGGAGCCCCTGCAAGCCCCGCCCCCCGCCCGGTCCTGCGGCCGCCACGCGCCCCCTGGTGGGCAGGCCTGGGAATGTCCTGCGAGGTCATGGGGGCGGGGTGGGGGGTAGCGGGTGCGAGGAGGTGTGTTTGGGGGTGAAACATCAGGGGCGGAGAAAGTGGGAAGCCGGGAATCTCTTGGCAGGCGGCATCGAGGTTGGGGAGCCCCCTCCGCATCCTCACCCTCAGTCTACCGCCTCCTCCTTTTCACTGTCCCCTGATCCCAGGGGATGGGAGGCGAGGCAGGCTGCAGCCCCTTCTAGAAGGTTCTTGGGAGAGCCCATTGCCCCACCACCAAGAAGGGAGGCTGGGGAGCACAGAACCTCATCTGATTCCCATAACAGTGCCAAGGACAGTATCCAGCCCTTTCACAGGGAGGGAAACTGATGCTGAAAGAGATGGGATGACTGCTCCATCTCTGACTCTGCCGGGGCAGGCCTGCCAGCCCTCCTGCCTGCACCCCTCTCTGACTCTGGGTTGGCTAATTGTGCTCTTCTGGGTTCCTTATCTGGGGTCAGGGGTGTTGCTCAGGGATAGCGCAGCTGGCTGGCATGTGGACGACCTGGGTCTGGTCCCTGGCACTGAGGAGGAAAAGGAGGAGGAGGAGAGCCCTGCTGTGTGGCCCTGGGTAAGTCACTTAACTTCTCTGTGCCTCGGTCGGCTCTCTGGTAAACCAGGGACCTTTATTCTATGCAGCACTTGACTGCTGGAGCTGTGCGGAGGGTTTGGTGGGTAATTATTCATGAAGTGTTAGAACAGTGCCAGGTGCATGTTTGGAGCTAAGCGAATGTTGGTTGAATTGAGGAGAATGTGTGTATTTCAAGCTGGAAATATGCTCGTGGGGGGTGCCCTGAAAGATGCCGTGAACTAAGGAGAAGGTTGAGTCGAACCCCGGCTGTCACAGCTGCTGCTGCAGACCGTGCAGTGTCTCTAACACCACAGGGGGGGTGACATGAAGTATGTCATTTTCTCAAAAGCGGTGACAGAGCAAACGTCTTTCAGTGTGCATGGAGCCTGTATTTCTCGCTGATTCAAGATGTTCGTATAGGAGTGCTGTGTGTGTGGGAGCAAAGCTGTCCTGGGTTCGAGGCATGCACACCCACAGAAGGGGGCTTTCCCTGAGTGTGAGGGCCCGGCAGCTCATTCCGAGTTTGAGGGCATTTGTGGGGTCCTCAAAGCACGAGCTTCCCCCATGTCCTTTCCCCTTGGTTCCCTGCCAGCAGTGTCCAGAAGGCTGGTGGGCTCGAGAGAGGCTGTCCTAGGAACCTTCCCGAGCTTGGCGCTTGGAGGTGGTGCCCAGTAGTGCGCAGGGGAGGGAGGTGTCAGGGATTGAACCCAAGGCTCTCCCTCACACCCCAGCCCTCTGAGCCATCTTCCCCACCACCCTTGGCTGGCCCTTTATTTATTTATTTATTTATTTATTTGTTAAGGAAGGGGCGGAATTACAAATTTTGGAGACATGATTGGCCTCTGCTTGAATCCAAATGACACCATCTTTTATTTTTTATTTTTTTTGCTTTTTGGGTCACACCCGGTGATGCTCAGGGGTTCCTCCTGGCTCTGCACTCAGGAATTACTCCTGGCGGTGCGCAGGGGACCATATGGGATGCTGGGGATCGAACCTGGGTTAGCCGCGTGCAAGACAAATGTCCTACCCATTGGGCTACAGCCCCCTTGGCTGGCCCTTTAAGACCAGAATTTTAAAGATAAGAACTTGAAAAATTCCGGATCATCCCTGGGAAGCCTTGGCCCCCTCCAGGATTGGTTAAAGCCTCCTATGCACCCCGTGAACTTTTGGGCTGCCCTTGAGGACCCCCCGCACTGGCCAAGACTGTTCTAGTGGCCAGGCCAGTGTCTCCACTCCCACCCGCTGCTCTCCAAGGCAGGCAGGGCACACAGGAGGTGACACGGGGAACACATGAGCACCAAGCACCGAGCACCGCAGCCTTTGCCCTTGAGGGACCGCCTATCTAACTGATGTAGGGTTGACACGTGGCCTCCTGAGGGCTGCCCCAAGGACAGGGAGGCCCAGCTGCCTGAGAGCAGTGTTCCCTAAGAAGAGGCGGGGGAGCTTTCCAAAGAGAAGAGGTCAGAGGTGCTGGAGCGATCATACAGTGGTCAGGGCGTTTACCTTGCACACGATCCCTGAGCACAGCTGGATGTGGGCCAAAAGGAGAAGAAAGAAAAGAGAAGAAAGGAGGAGGAGGAGGAGGAAGAGGAGGAGGAGGAGGAGAGAAGAAAAAGGAAGAAGAAAGGAAGAAGAAGAAGAAGGAGGAGGAGGAGGAGGAGGAGGAGGAGGAGGAGGAGGAGGAGGAGGAGAAGGAGAAGGAGAAGGAGAAGGAGGAGAAGGAGAAGGAGAAGGAAGAGAAGGATGAAGAGGGAGAGGGAGAGGGAGAGGGAGAGGGAGAGGGAGGACAGGGAGAGGAGGAGGAGGGGAGGAGGAGAAGATGGTGATAGAGACCCTGAGGCTCAGAGCTCAGACAGAACCATCTTTGCTGCGGCTGGGTGGGGTTTGGGGAGGGGGCTTGGGGGCGGGGAAACCTGGGTTCAGCCTCCAATGCACCTCTGGGAGTGACCCCTGAGCACAAAAGGGCATAGCCAGGTGGGGCAGAGGGCAGCGTGGCCCTGGGCCTGCGCGCTGGTGACTGTCCACTGCGGGACAGGAGCAGCTGTGACTGTCCTCCTACAGACCTCGTCCCGGGGGCGCTGGGGGCCTGGAGGGGTCCGTGGAGGGCGGCCGAGCGCGCGGCTCTGCGAGCCTGCAAGCGCGGTCACGAGGTCTGCAGCAGGACCGGAGCGGGGATGGGGCTGTCTGCTGGGTCTGGGGGGCGGGGGGGGTGGGCGAGAGTGCCTGCCAGCCTCCCGGCACTAGGTGAAGACCTTCGATGAGGGGTGGGAACGCCCAGAGGGTCGGCGGAGCACTGGTTCCCCGCGGTCGGTCCTGGCCGCGTGGACAGGCTGCAGGTCCCGCTCTGGGGCTCTAGAGGGCGCTCCAGGCCAGGCCAGACTGGGCTCTGCCTCCAGGGGCGGGTGTCCCCCTCCCCAGGGACCCCCAAACCCCAACCGCACCCCACACACGCCTCACTCCCGTGCTCAGAGTAGATTCTCTGCCAAGTCCAGACTCCCAGGTTCAACCCTCCTCATCCTCCAACCACCAAATTTTCAAGGGAGGTGGGTGCTGAAGGGTTGATGCCCCTGATTCAGAGGCTCTGCCTCAGGTTCCTGCTCAGTCCAGGGCGGCGGGAGGCTCCCAGGGGCCACTCCCAATGGGTATGCCCGGGGCACTCACACCGGGCTCTCTCGGAGCCGGTATCCCAGCCTGGCAGGGTGCGGGAGGGGGCAGAGGGCAGTGTGGCCAGAGAGTGGGGCGGGAGGTGGGTGTGGAGGGTAGGGGTGGAGAGCAGGGGGCAGGCTGAGCCAGCCCAAGCAGTGCCAGGGCAGCTTGGCACCCGCGGAGGCTCCTCCAGCTGCCAAGAAGGAAGGGGCGGAATTACAAATTTTGGAGACGTGATTGGCCTCTGCTTGAATCCAAACGACACCATCTTTTAAATTTTTATGAAAACAAACAAAGAATAACAAATGGAGACTCTGGAACAGGAACTCCATTTCCTCTTGAATCGAATGGAAAGAGCAAATCCACGTCCAAAATAACGCTAACGGGATGTGAAGGACCCGGATCAGAACGTGCCGGCGAGGCCAGAGTTGGAGGGCAGAGCCGGCAACTGCTTATCCCGAGGAGAGCAGCTGTCGTCCACTTGGGGAAACTGAGGCTCCACTGGGAAGAGATGAACCGAGTCCCCACACTGGAGCTGAAAGTGGAACAAAGACTTTCAGAGCTGGACCTCTCCATCTGCCGCTTCTGCATGTCCACACACACATACACACACATGGACACACATGCACACACATGCACATACATGGACACACATATATGTACACACAGATACATGCGTTCACACATACACATGGACACATACATATATGTACACTCATGCACATATATACACATATACATGGACACATGCATATATGTACACTTATGCACATATATACACATATATACATATATGTACACATACACACATATACACATACATAAGACACATACATACATGTAACTTGTGTATATATATATACACATATACACACATATATATGATTACATACATATATGCACACATATACACACATAAACATAGAAACCCTTCCTAGACTCTAATGCACAAATAACTGTGGACATACCATGTCCCACAGATTCACAGTTTTGCTCACCTTGAGGTACACTTGCCTAGAGAGTTCACAGCCAGCACCCATACCCCAAAGTCCCCCAGTGTACACACACACACACACGCACACACACACACACATGCACACTGCACACGCACACAAGCACACTTTGCTCTGGTCACTTCAAAGCTCAATACTGGAGCTTTGTACAGCACTGTACAGCACACAGCTGTGCATATCTGTGAGATTCCAGACTAGCCCCAGGACTCTTGCCTGCACCCCATCTCACCACCAGACAGTGGGAACACAAGGTCAGCCCACCCACCCCTGTGAGGGTCGGAATATCTGAGAAGGGCCAAGTGCTGTGTCAAGAAAGGCGCGGTCTCCGCTGCGCATAGAGAGGGGAAACTCTCTGTGGGCTTGGCTTGGGGGCACACGCCTCCCACCTTCCCTGCCCCAGACCCAGCGCAGAGGCTCAGGCCCTGGTGCTGGAGAAGCTTGGGGAATTCAAACCCCTGCTTCTCTGCGACTAGCTGTGTAGTTTTTTTTTTTTGGGGGGGGGGGTGGAGTTGCTTTTTGGGTTTTGGGTCACACCCAGTGATGCACAGGGGTTACTCCTGGCTCATGCACTCAGGAATCACTCCTGGTGGTGCTCAGGGAACAATATGGGATGCTGGGAATTGAACCCCGGTCAGCTGCGTACAATGCAAACACCCTGCCTGCTGTGCTATCACTCCAGCCCCTAGCTGTGATTTTGAGCCAATTACTTTACCTCTCTGAGCTTCTACCTTCCTGTCTGGAAATGTTGAATCATGTCAAATAAATATTTGGGTTTTGCTTTTTTTTGACCCCACCCAGCAGGGATCGGTGCTACTCTAGCTCTGTGCTCAGAGATCACTCCTGGCAGAGCTCAGGTGGGATCATGTGGGGGTGCCGGGGATCGAACCTGGGCTGGCCCTGTGCAGGGCAAGCACCTCACCTGCTGTACTATCACTCTGGCTATTTATTTATTTAATTTATTTATTTTGCTCTTTGGATCACACCCAGCGGTGCACAGGGGTTACTCCTAGCTCTGCACTCAGGAATTATTCCTGGCAGTGCTCAGGGGACAATATGGATGCTGGGAATCGAACCCAGGTCAGCTGCATGCAGGGCAAATGCCCTCCCTGCTATGCTATCGCTCCAGTCCCACTGGCTTTTTATTTTTATCTAAACTCTTTTAGGTTGTTGTTGTGGGGCCACTTTTTACCTGTGCTCAGTGCTTGTTTCTGCACTCAGGGGTCACTCCTGGTAGTGCTTGGGGGTACCCTATGGGGTGTCAGGGATTGCACCCAGACCAGCTGTGGATGAGGCCCGGCAACTTGCCTGCTGTATGATGCCCTCTTTACATGGGTGTCACAGGAGGTCGGCCACAAAGCAGGTGTCCCATGTAGTCAGCTGCCTTGGTTTATTCACGCAACAAACACTGAGCACTTACTTTGAGCCAGGTGTGACCCTAAGAGCTCTCCAGATTTGGATTCATTCAAACCTTCTCCCAACAATCATTATTTCTGTTTTACAACCGTGGGGTCCAGTGACTTCACCAAGGTTACCCAGCCGGCCAGAGGTAGGGCTCGAGCTGGAACCCCCTTCTCTTGGGCCCTCTACCTCCCCTCCACCAGACAGGCGCATCCCTTTCATCGTTCAAAGCCCTCCGCTCTCCCCGGCAGCCCCTGTTAAATAAATCATCTAGTAACGGTTTCTAATTCCCAGACTTGGTTGCGCATGAATTATTCACACCGTCAGGCCCTGCAAACCGCAGGCGGGGCCTCATTTCCCGAGAAGGGTTTGCCCGCCCACGAGATGCCACTCCATGCCTGGGCATGGGGCCTGGTGGGCCAGACAGTGGCGGGCAGCGCGGGTGGGCGTGGAGCCCTGCTCTGGGAACCGGGAGTGGGAGTAGGCACCCCACCTCAATTCCCGGCCTTCGCTTTCTAATAAGTTCATTGCTGGGTGTTGTCAAGAGAAACATCAGCTCCGGTCACCGCTCGTCCTGGGTTCCAGGCTGGTTCTCCCCTGGGCAAGCTGGGTGTCCTCAGGCAGGTGGCCAAACCTCTCTGAGCCTTTGCGGGGGAGACTGACAACTAGTGCTCGGGGCCTCAGTTCACACTGTCTCTGTGGCCACGGGTGTTTGGAGGCTGGTGTGGCCTTGCAGACCCAGGTGGCTCGCCGTTCTTCTGCCACGTCTATGAGAAGCTGGGGCCCACCTGGAGCCCTGGAGCTGGTCGGGAGGTGGATACGGAGTGCTCCCCCCCAGGGTGAGTGCTCCATCCCATGGTTGCTGTCACAGGCCTGCAGCTGGCTCACTGACTGACCCTCTGCCGGGGCACTGGTGGCCAGAGCCTCACTGAGGAGCATTACTGGCCTTGCCAAGAGAAGGGGTGGGTGGTGACAGCTGGTCACCTGGGAAGGACTGACACCCTCCCGGATCCCCCACGGAGACCTTGGTGGTGGCTCCTCCCATCCCCAGCCCCGGTGGCATGTCCCCTTCCCCAGCCTGAGCAACCTGCCTGCTATCCTCCAGCCCAGCCTGTTTCCAGGAACCGGGAAGCCACAGCCACAGCCGCAGCCGCGCCCGTCCAAGTCCCTGGGCTGGGTTCTGCTTCCTCCCTCCCCGGCCCCAGAGCACATCCGAATTCCAGATGGAGCCTGGCCTGCTACCACCAGCTGGGGCCGGAGCAGGCCCGGAGGCTGATACTGCATCTCCAGCCCCGGCCCAGACAGGCCCAGGCAAGCCCAGGCGGCCAGGTTTGCCGAGATGGACACGGGGGAGGCCTAGCAGGGAGACAAGCCGAGAAGTTGAAGGGGTCTCAGAGGCCTCGGTCAAAAATCCACCGAACTGGCACGCAGCCAACCAGGGTTCGAGTCCCGGCACTCCCGTAGGGTCCCCTGAGCCCCCGCCGGAGTGATCCTGAGGCAGAGCCAGGAGTAAACCCTGAGCACCACCGGGTGTGGCCCAAACACCCAAACCAACCACACAAACAAAACCCCACTAAATGGGATGATTGGTGGCAGGGGCTGGGGTATTTTAGCCATGCCTGGCAGTGCTTAAGAGCTAGGTCCTTCCATGCAGTGCTCAGGGACTCAGTCCTTTCTGGCAGTGCTCAGGGACTCAGTCCTTTCTGGCAGTGCTCAGGGACTCAGTCCCTTTCTGGCAGTGCTCAGGGACTCAGTCCTTTCTGGCAGTGCTCAGGGGCTCAGTCCTTCCTGGCAGTGCCGGAAATTGAACAGGTTCTGAGTGCCTACATCCCTGCACACCCCTGGGATGGGTGCCTGTCCTCCAGTTCACAGAGGAGAAACTGAGACTCTGGGTTGGCATGACTCCCGTGTCTGGCCCTCGCCCGGCCCGGTCTGTGCTTCTGTGCCCTCTGCTCCGGTCACCCCATGTTTGTCCAGCGGGGGGGTCAAGAAGAGAGTGCGTGGAGGGGGTTGTCCCGCCTCAGGCCGGTTTCCCATCCCCCCCACCCCGCATCCTCCAGTTCCCATCTCCTGTGGTGGTCACTCACTGTAGAAGTTACCCAGGTGAGGAGACAGAGGCTGGCCACTGTCCCCCACAGGCCTGACATGTCACCTCCCCTCCCCCAGGTCCAGGACAGTCCCCTCTGTTACCTGGCCTGGGAGCTGAGCAAGCGGCTTGTGCACGACAGCAGTTTCCCACGTGCTGTGCCATCGGCTCTCCCTTCCATTCCCGTTGCCCAGGGATTCCCCGCCATCCGTCCGTCCATCCATCCATCCATCTGTCCGTCCTTCCAACTTCCATATTCCCGTTCATCACTCATTCATTCGCCCCCGTCACCCATCCATGCCCAGCTATCCATCCATCCACCACCCATTCCTCCATCCCCTTGCATCCGGTCCATTAATGCCCCACAAGCATCCGTCCCTCCCCTCACATCCATCTTTCTGTCACCGTTCCACACATTCATTTTCATCCATCCACCAACAACATTCATCCGTCCATCCCACCCTCCATTCATCTGTCCTTCCACTATTAACAACCTATCCAACCTTTCTTCCTTCCACCCATCCATCATCCATCTCCCTCCCTCCCTCCTCCCTCCCCTCCCTCCCTCCCTCCCTCCCTCCCTCCCTCCCATCCCTCCCTTCCTTCCTTCCTTCCTTCCTTCCTTCCTTCCTTCCTTCCTTCCTTCCTTCCGTGCACGATGAATCTCCTTTATGTCCCTGGGCTGGTGGTGGGGGCCGAAAGGGCAGAGCCCCACCCTCATGGCCATACTTTCTGGCAGACCAAACAAAGCCCAAGTACACCCACGTGTGCTAAGTGCCCGGGGGCAGGCATCCGGGGCACTGTGAGTGGGGTTTACTGAGGACAGGCTCTCTGGGGAGTGTTCTCCGGGCCCCAGGGAGCTGGTGGGGCAGGGAAACCTGCTGAGATGGCCCTGTAGGCTTCCTCTCAGGGGACAGAAGCTACAAGAAAAGCCTGAGCAATGCCCAGCTGAGCCAGCTAGCCCAAACTGGGGGGGGGGGGGGGGGGTACTGCGTCAATACACCGCTCGCCCCCAGGTGGTGGGCCTGGCCCCACCTGGTCTTTCAATAATCCCTCTCCCTCCCTCCGCAGATGTCTCAGCTGTGGCCCTTGTTTCAGGTGAGGTGAGAGTTTCAGGAGGAAGGGCCAGGCTGCCATGGAGCCAGGAAGCAGGGGACAGAGAAGAGGGAGGCCAGGCGGCCCGTGGGCATCAGAACACCTGCAGGGGCAGCCCAGCCCCAGCCCAGACCCAGACAGCGCTGCTTGGGGCCTGCAGGCCTTTCTGAGCTGGAGGGAGGCCTGGCCCGGCTGGCCTCGCTTCTTCCTGTCTGGGTCCAAAAAGCTGGTTCCTGCTCGGTCCCACGATGAAACCCATCACGATGGGAAATTGAGCTCAGGAGGCTTCCGGATGCCACCCCGGGGGGAAGAGGTGGTGCCCAGCTCCCTGTGGCAGCCAGGACATGGGTGGTGGGCAGGGCCCAGACTGGCCCCTCCCTGGCCCTGTCTGTCCTGTCCTGCTGCTACAGCAGCTTGGGCCTGCCACCAGGCTCCGAAGGGGGCGCTGGGAGACACGATGGGGGAAATCCCAGCCCCTAGAGCAGGCCTTCACACAGTGCTGTCGTGGGTGAGGGGCTGCTGGCGCCCCCATTTCACACCTGGCTAACTGAGACCCCAGAGGAAGCTGCAAACCTGCCAGGAAGCCAGGGACTCATTAACAAACCGTGATTGTGCAAATGAAGGAAGGATAGAGAGTGGGAAGAGAGAGAGAGAGAGAGAGAGGAGAGAGAGAGAGAGAGAGAGAGAGAGAAGAGAGGGAGAGAGAGAGAGAAAGAGACGGGGGGGGAGAGAAAGAGAGAGGAGAGGAGAGAGAGGGAGAGAGGGAGAGAAGGAGAAAGAGACAGAGAGAAGGAGAGGAGAGAGAAGAGAGAGGGAGAGGGAGAGAAAGAGAGGGGGAGAGAGAGAGAGGGAGAGGGAGAGAAGGGAGAAAGAGACAGAGAGAGGCGAGAGCGAGGGGAGGGAGGGGAGGGAGGGAGGGAGACAGAGGGAGCTGGGACAGGCCCCCCCCACCCCCAAGAAGAGTCTCATCCTAGTCTTCTTGGCAGAGTCCCAGGAAAAGGGCCCCTCCCCCATTTCCCCCTCCTCCACCGGAGGTGGGAGGGCTCTGCCCCGCCATTGCCTAGCAACAGTGCCCCGCCTAGTGACACTGACCACAGCTAGTTGCACCCCCTGGGCCTGCCCCAGGCCCGCAGGAAGTGAAGTGGCCCTGGGCATGCAGGCCAGGAGAAAGGTCAGAGACAGGAAAGGTGGGCCTGGGGGCAGGGTGAAAGTCCCTCCCTCCCCGTCCCCCCAGACTCAAGCCAGCAGCCTGGTGTGGGCTGGAGTGCCTGGTCTTGGGGTATGTGTCCCTTCCCATCCTGAGACCTGTGTGTGTAGGATGGGGACCAGGGCAGCGTGAGGGCAGGCGGGGACCCCGGGAAGGCTGGTTCTGGGGTGGCGCGAGCTGCTGCTTGGTCTCTCACGTATTGGGGGATCTTTGTTCAATTTTTTTGTTTTTTGCTTTTGCTTTTTGGGTCACACCTCGCGATGCTCAGGGGTTCCTCCTGGCTCTTCACTCAGGAATCACTCCTGGCCGGTGCCTCGGGGGGATACGATGGGATGCCAGGAATTGAACCCCGGTTGGCCACGGGAAAAGGCAGACGCCCTCCCAGCTGTGCTGTTGCTCCGGCCCCTGTGTGATTGGTTTTGGTGCTCAGGGCTTCCTCCTGGCTGTGCAGGCAGGCCGTGAGGGACCATGCGGGGGTCAGCCCCGTGCAAGGCCAGCGCCCTCCTCGCGGTGCCAGGTCCTCCACGAGCAACAGACGGTGCGTGGGGAGCAGAGAATGAATGTCAGGGATGGTCCCCACCCGGCCTGTCTGGGAGCGGGTGGCCCAGGAGGCGATTGGGGCAGGACCTCTCGGTGAGGGTGTGTGCAGGAGGCCATGGCTGGCCCCCACTATTGGGGGGTCCCCTGCTCCGTTCTGGCAAGTGGAGCTAGATAGACCTCCAGCTGGGGGGAGTGTGTGGGGACCCCCCTCCCTACCCTGGGGGCAGGGGCCTGGGGCAGCCCGGGGAGCCGCGGGGGTGGGGGTTGGGGGGGATATGGGGACAGGGTCTCGGGCTGCAGGCGTCGTCCCAGGCCCATCTGTGCCGCCCCCACCCGCCACCCCCGGCCTCTCCGCCATGCCGACAGCCATGTGTGACGGAGGAGAGAATGTAAAAATATATAAGCGACGGAAAACAAGCCGGGCTGACAGAACACGGCTATAAATACCCTGCCGGGTGTGGAAATGTTCCTCCGGGCCTGCTTCCTGCTGCCTGAGGAGAAGGCGATGGTGTGAGGCAGGTGGGGGGTGGAGGGGGGGTCCCGGGTCCCAGGGAGGGCAGAGCGAGCGAGGGGGACGGCCACATGGGGACCTCCGTGGCACCAAGCATTTTGCCCGTGGCATCAAGCACCAAGCACTCAGCCGAGCGCTCAGGAAGAACCTCTGGGCCGAGTCCCTGCCTGTCGGGCTCAGAGTCTCCGGGAAGGATCAAAACCCAGGGAAGGGCCTCGGACCCCAGGGCTCGAGGCAAGGACAGGAGAACTGGGGTCCTCCGAGCCCACTGTTTGGTTGCGGGGAGGGGGTCCGCTCCCCTGAAGCCCTGCCACAGCCCTGCCGCACCCTCATCCCGGTGCCTCTCCTGCTGCCTAGCTGCCCTCCAGAGAAAAGAACAAACTCGACGAGGCCTTCAAGGTCGGGATCTGACCTCTGCCCCCTTCATGCCCCCACCCCAACATGGCCATCTCCCCCCCAGCACCCTGAGGGTCCGAGGGGCAGCCACGCCCATGCCGGCCTGCTCGCAGGACCTTCTCAGGGGCACGCCGCTCTCAGCCTCCACACCCTGCTGTTCCCTCTGTGGAGGATGCTGTTCCCAGCAGTTCCTTCCCAGCCTCTCCCCAGGGCCCCTGCTGCAGTGCCTCCTCCTCCGGGAAGCCTCTCTGGCTCCTTCCAAGGCAGTTCTGCTGTCGCACAGGGGGTCACCGGAGGCGATACGCTACTGCGGCGGAAGGAGGGGAGACAGACCCCCAGCAGCCGTCAAAGGGGAGGTGAGCAGAGCACGGGGTTCCCCAAGTGTTTGGCTTGGGAGAGTGAAACTGAATTGGGGGTGGTGCCAGCAGGTGGGGGGTGCAGTGGGCATGAATGGGAGCTCCAGGATGTAGCCGTGAGGTGGTGGCATGAAGTGGCACTCGAGGGCTGCTGGACTCAGGAGTCTGGGCGCAGAGGAAAGGAAACGAAGAGGCAGGAAGAGAGAAAGGACACTTGAGTCCCGCAATGGGAACTGCACCTGCAGGAGAGGTCTCAGGCTAAGGGGCCCCGTCTCCTGGGCACGTGCCCCGGGCCTGGGGGAGCCGCCCGCAGGGCAGGCTGCTGCTCGGGTGACTGCTTGGTTTTCTGTCCCGTCCCTGTCGATCCACGATCCCCCACAGAATGAGAGTAGGAGGCACCGGTGCCATCGAAGTCCTTAGCTTCTTATTTTTGTCTTTGGGGTCAGGCCCCGTGGGTGTATAGAAGCTTCTCTTGGCTTGGTGCTCGGGAGTCACTCCCAGCAGTGCAGGGAGGCCTGGAGTGTGGGGTTCCAGTCCCAGAGCTCTCCCTCATGGCCCCCAAATTTACATTTTATTAAAAGAAGAAATAGCCAGGGATGTTCATTTTATGGACTCTCTCTCTCTCTCTCTCTCTCTCTCTCTCTCTCTCTCTCTCTCTCTCTCTCTCTTTCCCCTTTGGTGTCACACCCCCTGGTGCTCAGGAGTTACTCCTGACTCTGTACTCAAGAATTACTCCTGGTATTGCCTTGTAGGAGAGGTGGGCTTGGCCTTGTGGGAGGGGTGGGTTGGCTTTCTTGGAGCAGGAAACCAGAACCACGGGAGGAGTCTGAAGAACGAGCCTCTCATCCCACCTCTGTGCTCCTTCTCCTGCACCACTCCAGGTGGGCAGCTCCCCTCTGGGGACTCAGTTTCCCCACGTGTAAAGGCTCTGGACTCTCTGCAGTTTCTCTCAGGGACCCCGCCCTAGGCCTACTCTCCTAACACCTACATGTGGCAGGTCTGGGGCTCAAGCCATCCAGGGGACCTCTCTGGGTAGGGATGAGCCTGGGGCCAGAGGGGAAACTGAGGCAGGGCTCAGTTTCCACCTAATGGCTTTGACCTTGGGAGCAAAGCTACTGTGGGTTCCCGAGGGGGCACAGTCCAGCAGGAAAGCAGTAGGGCAGCGCCGTGGGGTTCCGCAGAGGAGGAGAGGCCAAGAGCAGGGCCCAGAAGCTTCCAAGGTCACACCATGAGTGGAGCAGAGCTGGCCACTGCCCGGGCTTCTGTGTCCCCTGTCTGGAAAATGGACAGGGCACCTACCTTCCTCCCTGCCAGCCTCCCCCACGCCACAGGACCCACCCCTTCGTTGCCCCGTGGTCCTGGGAGAGACGTTGACCCTCCCGCCACCGCCACTGTCTGTGTTTGCGAACAGAGATGACGACAGCCCAGCCTCAGCGCCTGAAATGTGTCATCACGCCCAAGCCCTTGGTCGGGGGGAGCGTCCGGCTCCTTTGACGCCCCTGTGGAAGCGGTGGGGTTATTATTAGCTCACACCATGGGGGGCCTCTGCAGCTTGGAGGAGGCAGGGGGGCAGTGTGTGTGTGAGTGCGTGTGCGTGTGTGGTATGTGTATGTGTGTGCGTGTGCGTGTGCATGCGTGTGTGTGTGTGTGTGTGTGTGTGTGTGTGTGTGTGTGTGCACGCGCCCAGCACTGGCGTCCTGTAAAGTGCCCTTTGGAGAAGCGAGCCTTTTCTGCAGCCACCCAGCATGTTGCCACCCTCAAAGGCATTGTGACTTGCCAAGCATTTTGTTCGTGTTGCCGCGTTAAGCCCCCCGATCATCGAAAATGCACTTCAGAAATAAAAAAATCATCAAAAATTGGCTTTGGAGTGCCCAGAGAGCACTTTGTGGGGACATCTTGGGTGGAGAGAGCTGGTGACTCTGAGGCCTGCAATGGGCAGGTGGCAGTGGGGAGGGGGGGGAGAGAGAAGGGGAGAAAGAGAGAGAGAGAGAGAGAGAGAGAGAGAGAGAAGGAGGGAGAGAGGAAGAGGAAGAGAGAGAAAGAGAGAGGAGACGGTGAGGGAGGAGAGAAAGAGGGCGAGGGGGAGAGAGAGAGGGGGAGAGAGGGAGAGGGAGGGACGAGAGGGAGACTGGACCCTCTCCCCTCCCCTCTGGGCACCGCCCATGCAGCCTGGCAAAGACATTCCAGCGTCTCTGCAGATTCCTGCAATTCTGCGCTCTCGGCATTGCTGACTCAGCCGAAGGGGGATGAGTTAAGCAGGAATCCGCCCCGTCTTCCTTGCATTTGTGCTTGCACTTTTTGCTTTTTTTTTTTTTTTTTAAACCACAGAGACAATGAACCTGACACCATTTAAAGATTTCCCTGTGGGTGGCGAGTCAACCTGCATCTGTGCGCGCTGCTGCCCCCACCCACGACTGGCAGGGAGCAGGTGGGGTTCCAGGACGGAGGGCAGGTGGGGGCCTTTGTCTTCCAACGTCTTCAGTGGGGAACCCCCAGGGCACTGCGTTCCAGCCCCATCTGCTGCCACGTTCTCGCCTGGACCAGTTCCTTGGCTTTTCTGGACCAGAGTCCCTGGCTGGGACAGGCTCAGGATGCTTAGGTGTATGCGAGCTTCGTTCTGTCTCTTCCAGCCACGGATCTGCAAGACAGAGAGAGTGAGGTGGGGTCTCGGTTTTCCCACAGTAAAAGACTTGGGCTCCTGTGGCTGGCAAGATGGTCTGAAGGCCTGATCATGGGGGGAACGTCCCAGGCTGGACCCCCGGCACCCACGTGGCGCCCCAGCACCTTCAGGGCACCTCATCCTGAACAATGATCTGGGAGTAGCTCCAGAGCATGGCCGGATGTGACCCCTCCCCCAAACAAGAACCAGAATAAGATTGGGGTCAAATCTTGTTGCTGTGACCCCCCCGAGCACGGAGCCAGGAGTAGGCCCATGAACACCCTCCTGGTAGTGGCTCCAACACTAAAAAGAAAGAAACATTAAATAAAAATAAATAGAACTCTCTGTTTTTGTTGTTGTCCTTGAGGAGCTGTGCGGGGAACTCCCCCAGGGGCCTCTCCTGGCTTTCTGGTGCAGGACTCCCCCTGGCAGTGCTCGGGGCGGTGTGATGCCCCCCCTTCATGCCCAGGCAGAAGCTCAGCTTCTGGGCCTTCTTGCTCAGTACAGCTGGCGGTCAGTCCATGAACAAAGCTGGCGCCCTCTCCAGGGTTCCTAAGGAGGGCAGGATGGGGATCCTTGCTCAAGAGCCCCCTCAGTCTGGTGGCAGGGGTGAGTCAAGAGTAAATGAGGAGGGCCGGAGCCATAGAACAGCGGGTAGGGCACTTGCCCGTGCACAGCGATTGACCCGGGTTTGATTCCCAGCATCCCATATGGTCCCCCTGAGCACCGCCAGGAGTAATTCCTGAGAGCAGAGCCAGGGAGTAATCCCTGAGCATCGCTGGGTGTGACCCAAAAAGGAAAAAAAATAAAAGAGTAAATGAGGGGTGGGAGAGCCCCTCTGGTGAGCCTGGGGGCTGCAAAGAGAACACTCTGTGCCTGCCGGATCACCCAGCTCTGAAGGCCACTCTGTGGCCAGGGGACCAATGGGCCCCCTGGCCATCAGGAAGAGGCTGCCGCTGATGTGAGCTCACCTGAGACCCCTTAACCTCCCCCCCAACACATACACATCCCTGACTTCCTCCACGCTTTTGTCTGTACTAGATTGTGGGGGTCCTTTTTCTAGGGTCCGACCTGTCCCATCAGCAGTGAGGTCTCCAAGGGGGCACCAGGACTGGTCAGGACACAGGGCTGTGACCCCTCAAGTCAGAAAAACCCTTCAGTCTTTTATTTTAATTTATTTTGGGGCCATGCCTGGCGATGCTCAGGGGTCACTCCTGGCTCTGCACTCAGAAATCACTCCTGGCAGTGCTCAGGGGACTGTATGGGATGCTGGGAATCGAACCCAGGTCGGCCTTGTGCCAGGTCAGTACCCTGCTCACCAACTATTTCCCAGCTCCAGCCCTGCAGGGTTTTGGGGTAGTTTGGAAGCACATAAAACCTTTGTCCTGCACCTATGCTCCATCCCCAGCCTGGGTGCTTTCTTTAAATTCTTTTTTTTTTAATGTTTTTATTTTATTTTTTTATAAGTTGTTCACAATATTTGATTACATTTAATAGTCAAAACACCAATCCCACCACCATCACACCTTCCCACCACCCATATTTCAGATGTTTCTATCCCGAACCCCAATCCCCTGCCCCCACAGCAGGACCGAAAATAATATATTTTGTATTGCTTGTTATGAATAATCCTCTAAAAATGATCCCCAAAAAAAGGTTTCTTAAGGAAAGCGAAGATTATGGCATTTAACCTAGGAGCCATGAAGCCGTTCTATAAGAGATCACTCGTAAAGGCCCTCCCGTTGATCATCGATTTGCTCGAGCGGGGCCCCAGTAACGTCTCCATTGGAGACTTTGTTGTTACTGTGTCTGGCATATCCAATACTCTCGGTAGCTTGCCGGGCTCTCCGGAGAGCACTTAACATGTTGTTAAAGGTTGAGTCTTGTGTACACATATATCTGTAAAAATATATTCCCCCCTAAGATTGGTTGCCCTTCTACTTAAACCCCATCAAAATGTGGTGTGATACTCTTGGTATATTAGTGGTGTAAAGCATGAGATGTCCAGGAATAGATGCACTCAAGAGTGAGGCTCGTCTGAGCATGTGGAGACCAGCCTGGATGCTTTTGTTTTAATTTTATTTTTGTTATTTAGGGCGTTCGCCTTACACGCGGCCAACATGGCCGACCCCGAGTTCGATTCTCCGCCCCTCTCGGAGAGCCCGGCAAGCTACTGAGAGTATTCGATATGCCAGACACAGTAACAACAAAATCTCCAATGGAGACGTTACTGGGGCCCGCTCGAGCAAATCGACGATCAACGGGAGGGCCTTTACTTACTTTACTTTGTTATTTATTTATTTGGGCTTGGGGGACCACACCCAGCAGTGCTTGGGGGGGAACCGCATGGTACCCAGAATCTAAGTGGGGCCTCCTTCAGGTGAAGCATCCTTTTAGTTCCTTGAAATCTCTCTCCAGCCCCTGGAGAATTTCTTGTTTGTTGGGTTTAGTTTTGGGGACTACCCCTGGAGGTGCTCTGGGCTTACTCCTGACTCTGTGCTCCTGCTGGTCATCAGGGCAACACAGCGGTGCCAAGAGTTGAACTGGACTTAGCTGCTGGCCAGTGCATGAGCCACTGTTCTCCCTGCAGGCCTCACCTTGGAAGGTTCCAAAATGCCAAAAAGCCCTTGAGTTTTTCTTTTCTTTCTTTCTTTCTTTCTTTCCTTTCTTTCTTTCTTTTTTTCTTTTCTTTTTTTTTTTTCTTTTGGGGTCACTCCTGGCGATGCACAGAAGTTACTCCTGGCTCTGCACTCAGAAATTACTTCTGGAGGTGCTCAGGGGACCATATGGGGGATGCTGGGAAATCGAACCCAGGTCAGCCGCGTGCAAAGCAAATGGCCTCCCCGCTGTGCTATTGCTCCAGCCCCCACCCTGTGGTTTTCTTCCTGTTCCCCTGAAATTCTGACCTGGATGATCTGAAGCAGGAACCGATGATTGATCTTTTTTTTTTTTTTCCCCCACTCCTAGTGGATTCTAAGCCACACCAGGGATCTAGAAAAAGGGGCTGGTTTGGAGGGGATAGATGTGTCTCTGTTTGCTGTGGGGGTGGCCTCCAGAAGCCCCAGGAGTGGGCGGCGGGGGAAGGAAGGGGAGATATGGGCTGAATCCCATCTCACCCACCAGGGCTGGGGTGCCGGGGCAAATGACTTCACCTGGCAGAGCTTCGCCCCCGGCCTGGTTTCACTGGTGATCAGAATTCCTGCCTCCCAGGTGGGGGGAGTGTGGGCTCGTGTTACCTGGGCGCAGGGCCCGAGCCAGAGTCAGCGCTCCCGGAAAGCAGAGCTCTTTCTGTCGGCTTCCTGAACAGCGGCCCTCCAGGCCGGAGAAGGGCTGGCCTACATCGGTGCCGGGCAGAGGGCTGGAAGGGAAGAGAGGAGCGGCAGGCCTGGCCCAGTTCTGGCCCCATCACGATGCAGGACCTGAGCCAAGCCCTGCCCACCCGCGTGCCTCTGTGACCCCATTTGGGTCAAGCCCGGGCAGCGGGTGAAGGTTGTGCTGGGGGAAAACTGGTGGCCGCCCGCTCTCCAGGGCCAGGCTGGGACGCAGTTTCTTCATCTGTAAGTAGCAATGCAGGGGTGGGGGTTATCTGTTGAGCAACCGGCTCAGGGGTGCAGGTCTTTGGAAATGGGCCATGACGTGTTTGCACCAAGGACACTCGCCCACACGGTCAAGTAGGATCCCTCAGCCCCGGGGGGGTGGAGGAGAAGAGAGTGGGGGAGAGACCCGGAAGTTGCAAGCCCTGACCCCAGGCCTCTGGGCTCGAATACTGGCGGCTGGTCCTTGAATACTGACTGATCCTGGGTTCT
The DNA here is from genome assembly GCF_029834395.1 of Sorex fumeus. Taxonomy (NCBI): domain Eukaryota; kingdom Metazoa; phylum Chordata; class Mammalia; order Eulipotyphla; family Soricidae; genus Sorex; species Sorex fumeus. Next base: position 6,959,405 of record NW_026606186.1, read on the forward strand.
CACCTGTCTCTGACCCGGTGGCTTGAGCATCCCTGAGCATGACCATGAGAAGGCTGTTCCCACTTGGACTCACTTGATGATGTGCAACAGAATTCAAAGGTCGAGGCCTCTTGCAGGGGAGAGTCGGTTTCTGTGTTTTATTTTGGGGGCGCAAGAATTCAGGGCTTCACGCCTGCAAGGCAAGCTATATCCCCAGTCCTGGGGGCTGTTGATTTTTTGGAGTGGGAGGTGGGGGAAGGTTTGTGTTGCACTCTGGAGTGCTCAGGGGCTAGTTCTGGCTCTGTGTGTGGGAGCGCCTCAGGTGGTGCCTGGGGGGCCCATCCACAGGGTTGGGGATTTGAACCAGGTTGAATGGAAGAGAAGGGCAAAGCCTTCACCTCAATACTATCTTTACCACCTGGGTGTTCTTTTTTTTTTTTGCTTTTTGGATCACACCCGGTGATGCTCAGGTTACTCTGGCTCTGCACTCAGGAGTTGCTCCTGGCAGTGCTCAGGGGACCATACGGGATGCTGGGAATCGAACCCGGGTCGACCAGGTGCAAGGCAAACGCCCTATTGCTCCAGCCCCTGGGAGTTGATTCTTAAGCCCCCTGGGTCATTCACAAACCCTGTCTCTCCTGACAGGTGAGAAACTGTAAGACCCCATCTGGGAAGTGCCCGTCTCAGGGTCACACGCTCAGGGCACCAGTCTTGAACTTGCCCATGGCCATCTCCACGACTCCTTTGCCCCCTTTGCCCCCTTTCCAGCCACTTCCTGAATGAGGGCGCGCCTGGCCGACCTGCTCCCTGTGGCCCTTTCCAGCTCTGACATCCTGGGTATTTAAATCAGCCCATGAATATTTCATCAGCATCCCGGGCGAAAATAACCCCCCCAATCCCCCCCAGCCCCGCCTGTTTATGTCAGGATGCGGCCCCAGTCACCGGGCCCAGGCGCTTCTGCTATTTGCAAGTCCTGTGATTCCATGAGGGCCTCCCAGCAGCAGCCCAGGGATCGATGGCCCTTAAATAAGTAATCAGAGGCGCTGGAGGCGGCGGCCGCGCAGCCGGGGGTGAGCCGGGGAATAGAAGCTCGTCGTCTTCCAGGCTCCCGGCTCGGTGCTGTTTCTCAGGTGTGAAATGTGACAAGACCTGGGGCAGGGTGTGGGCAGGGGTGAGGACACGCGTGCAGGGGTGTGTGCAGCGGGGAGAGGGGGCTGGCAGGAGTAAGCTTGTATAGGCTTGGTGCTTCCACTGGGCCAGGCTTTGCCTCCTTCTGGTTGGACCTGACGTTCTCCTAAAGACTCTGAGTGTCCAAGAAGGCAAGTCAGGGGCCTTGGTCACCCGGCTGGGAAGGAGCAGAGATCTTAACTGCAGGGTGAGGTGTGTGGGGTCTCAGGGTTGGCACTGGCGCATCCTTGGCTGGGAGGGGTGGCCGGTGATGGCAGGATGCTCAGAGGCTTCCAGGCCCCGCCTGCCAGATGCCGACGACTCCTATGTCCCCTGGCTTGTGAAAACCCACAGTTGTCTCCAGACATGGTCACATGTCCCCAAGTGGGAGGGGACCAGGCCGGGGAAGGCGGCTTCTTGAGCATCTCTGTTCTCTTTGTTCTTCCTTGCCGTGACTGCCAGGGGCTTTGAGGTTCTGGATCAGACACTTTTTTTTCGAGGGGGTGGAGCCATAGTATAACTGAGGTTGGGTGGGGGGGGAGGGTGCTTGCCTTGCACAGGGTCGACCGGGGTTTGATCCCTAGCACCCCGAGCCCCACCAGGAATGATCCCTGAGCACAGAGCTGGGAGTCAAGCCTGAGCACCGCTGGGTATGGTCCCCAAACTCAACAATAACAACAACAACAAAACAGACACCTTTTCCAGGGACAGAGAGTGCTGAAAGCGTGTGCGCTGTTGGATTCTCTCTGAGCAACTCTGGGAGCTGTCCCCATGCAGAGTCTGGGAGTAAACTGGATTTGAGTTCCCTTACCCCCCCCTCCAAAAAACAAAAACAAAAACAAAGCCCTGCCCAAACTTTCAAAATTCTTTTTTCTTCTTCTTCTTTTTTTTAATGGAATGACTGTGAGGTAGACCCTTCCTTACAAAGCTGTTCCTGATTAGGTTTCAGTCATAAGTGTTCCAACACCCGTCCGGGCACCAGGGTACACTTTCCAGCACCAGTGTCCCCACGTTCCCTCCCATCACCCTCCCCCCCCCCCCATTCATCCTTCTCTCTCTCCTTTTGGGCATTGTGGTTTGCAATACAGATACTGACAGGTTGTCGTGTATATCCCTTCCACCTGCTTTTAACACTCAGTTCTTGTCCAGTGTGATCATTTCCAGCTATTATTGTCGTACTGGTCCCTCCTCTATCTTTCCTGCCCTCCACTCCACACACACTTGTGGTAGATTCCAACCACTGACCAGTCTTCCTAGTCCTTGTAAAATTCTTCCCCCCCCCCCCCCATCTGTGCATATTTATTCAAGGTTTGGAAGAACATACCCAGCAGTGCCTAGGGGACTCCCTGGCTCTGTGCGGGAGTAAGCACCTGTGGTATATAGAGCCAGAAATTATACTGGCTCAGCCACATGCAAGACAAACATCTTAATCCCAGCACCCTGCCCAGCCTCGAGCTGCAGCACCCCTGGCCGTCTCCTTGTCCCTGGGACCTTTCTTGGGCATGTTCTCAACCTCTTTGTGCTTCAGGAGCCTTGAACATGGAGTTCTCCACAAGAGTTGCCATGAGCGTTAAACAAGCTCAGCTCTGGAAAGCATTTGCTTGTTTAGGGTGGGTCCTACCCAACAGTGCTCACTCAGGCATTACTTGAGGCTCGGTGCTCAGGCGTCACTCCTGGCGGTGCTCGAGGGAGTGCCACGGATTGAACAGGGTCAGCCGCAGGCAAGGTCATGGTACCAGCTCTCTGGCCTTCTGCAAAGCATTTAGAACAGAGCCTGGCACACACGTGGGAGCCATTGTTACATTGTTACATAGGTCACTCCTGTAAGATTAGAGCTTCAAGGGAACACTGTCCCCAGCATTGTTCAGGGCTGAGCGCCCTTGAGGGAGCCTGGGAAAGTATCATCTTTTCTGTTCCTCCCTAAGCAGGACACTCCAGAGAAGACAGCAACAGGATAACCACATGGTCCCCGGGGACCACGCAGCAGTCAGAAGAGAAACTGCCACTTCCTCTCTCCGTGTGCATCGGTGCCTGAGAGCAGGGAGCAGGTCCTGCATGCTGATGACCTGGGGCACCCTATTAGCGTGCAGTCCCTCTCATAATCCAGGAAGCTATAACACACACACACACACACACACACACACACACACACACACACACACACTTCGTCACAGAAGCAGTCCTCAGAGTTTATTAGTCTGTAGTGTGTTTTTGTTACACTGATGTCTGTCAGAGACAAAGCCCCAGAACATGGTTCTCTGGGTGCTTGGGAGGAAATACCATCCAGACAGGCATCCTAGGGCTGTACCTCACGGGAAAGGCCTCATGCAGGAGTTGGCAGAGCTGCGGGTTCAGAGGTGCATGACTCCCTCCTTCCCCCCAGGAGGAAGAAGGGTCTGGCCCAATCTCTGCAGAGTGGAGGAAAATAAGGCCCGGAAAGGCCAGTGCTTTGTCCAGGATTAGAAACCAACTCTGAGTGCAGAAACAATTTTTTTTTCTTTTTGGGTCACACCCGGAAATGCACAGGGGTTACTCCTGGCTCTGCACTCAGGAATTACTCCTGGTGGTGCTCAGGGGACCATATGGAATGCTGGGGATCGAACCCGGGTCGGCCACGTGCAAGGCAAACACTCTACCCTGTGTTTGCTGTGCTATTGCTCCAGCCCCAGAAACAATTTTCTTTTTTTAATTTAATTTTATTTTTATATTAATTTTATATATTAATTTTATTTTTATAAAATTAACATTTCTTTTTGAACAATCAACCATTGTTCACAATGGTTGATTACATTCAATATCCCAACACCAACCCCACCGCCATTACATATTCCCACTACCATATTTCCATTTATTCCACCCTGATTCCCAAAGCCTACCCCCAAAGTGGGACTTAAATAATTTATTTTGTATTGCTTGTTATGAATAATCTGCTAAAGACGATCCAAAAAAAATTTCCTTAGAGGAAGGTATGTAAAGATTGTTGTACCATTCTGGAGCCATTAAACCCTTGTATAGAGTAACAGATGCCATGTGGCCACATTAGCAGACGTGCACTCCAGAAATTCTAAGATTTTTAAATAGGATGATACAGCTAGAATTAAGTTTTTAACTGGATGGTGACTTTGGGGTCTGGAGGCATCTCTGCAGCATGTTGCTCTCTACTCTTCCGAGGTTTATTTGTGAGTCTCTGAATCATGACCGTTAATGAGCTTATATGGCGCCAGAGGCAGTTTGTGGGCGTGACTGCCAGGCTACTGGAAGCACAGGGAGATGGGGGAGGGGACCCATTCCTGACTCCACGTGAGCCTGGAGATTTCGGTTACATACCTGGGTTTTTCAGCAGATTCACTCATGGATGAGGCTCGTCCGATCCTATGGAGATCAGCTGTGAGCATGATGGCAATTGAGTTCTGGAGGTTTTCGGCAGCTGGGGCTCTTTCAGGGAAGGTGGTGGGACACACCTGCTCTTCCAGGTTGCCCTGGATGAGACAGCCTGGCACAGGGTCCGGTGGCATCTCTGCGGCGTGTTGCTCTCTTCCTCTTCCCAGTCACAATTTTGGAGTAGATCAGCAACCTCTCTCCATCTCAATGCCTGAGGAGCTCCCAGCACCGACACACTGGGCAGCGGATGGGCCTTCCGGATGGCAGTCAGTGACCCACGCTTTGTCCTTGTGAAGCAACCCTTCTCTAGAGCCTCAGGAGCAAGCCCTGGTCTGAGCACTGGCTAAGGAAGAATGGGAGGGTGGCGGCTCTTAGGAGACTCCCTGGGGGACCTCATTGATCAGGCCCAGAGGTGGGCCTATGGCTCTGCTCCCAAGGCACCAGCGAACCCGAGTCACATTCTGTTCCCAGCTGCAAGCAAGGCTGGGAAAGGTCGCCTGGCTGTGTGCCCAGGATGTGTGGGTGACTCACTGGCCACGTCAAGCCAGACCCAGGGCAGGAGCTGCACAGGGCAGAGATGTCTGGGTCAGAGACTGGCCCTCATAAAGCTGCTTCTCTGATGGGGGACAAAAGGCAGCAGCAGAAGGACCAAGTGTTGCTTCACATGTGTGAGGCTCTAGGTTCAATCTCCAATACCAGAAGCAGAAAAAAAAAAAAAAAGGAACTGGAATAATGACTCATCTTTTTGGGTCTCCCAGTGATCACCAGAGTGATGTCCATTGTCTGTCTGCTTTTCCTGAGTGAAACTTCCCATGGGAAGTTCAACTTTGAGAACTCTTTTCAGAAGGAATCAGCAGAGCCAGGAGAGAGAGTACAGAGATCACGGCACTTGCTTTGCCTAAGACCATGACTGCAGCCATGGTTCGAATCCTAGCAGTGTCTGTGGTCCCCTGCGTAACACCAGGTGTGGCCCCTGAGCATAGAGTCAAGTGCCCCCCCCCCAAAAAAAAAGCACCCAAAGAAAAGGAATCAGCAATCCTTATTTCTACAAGGTTGCAAAGAGGAAACCGGAAGTTGTGTTTTCTTTCCTGAAAAGACTGGGTTTGGTTTTGGTTTTGATTTAGGGGCCACACCAGCTCAGTGATCTGTGCTTGAGTGATCTGAGGTCACTCACTGGCTGTACTTGGGGACTGAATTTGCACCTGGACCTCCCGCACCCAAGGCTCCGGCCCCCAGCACCGTCTCTGTTGAGAGGTAAAAGTGGAGAGCCTCTGCCCAGCACTCAAGTACCACCGAGGCAGGCCGGAAAACACCGCAGAGCTTGAAATGACCTGGTTCCTCCCGTCACCTGCAAGCATGCTGTGTGCACGCACCCTCACATGCACAAGCCTCCTATGTACATACATGCACACACACACTCATGCATGGGGCCCATGTATATATACATGCACATGCATGCACACATGCACACGCCCAGAACCCTCAGTGCAGATTTTTGCAGCTTCAGTTGGCCTGAGTATCCTGGGGGATTATGAGATGATGAAAGGACCCGCCTCCTAGGATGGAGCTCGGGGCTGTTCTTGTGCGCCCCACGTCAGCCAACAGACAAGGCTGAGGTGTGGACAGGCACTCCCAGGACTCTGAATCTCTGTGACATGGAGGCACAGGTCAGGTGGAGTTTTAGGGGCCCCACCAGCAAAGGAGCCTCTGGGGGGTAGGTGATGCATTGGACCCATGACGGAAAGCACCCGTGCAGGACAGAGACCAGCTGGCAGCCTTCGGTGTGGCATCTCAGCTGGGCCTGAGTGATCTGGGTACCCGTCAAGCCTGTTTCTCCGGTTGCCATCAATAGTAGTTGCCACCTGTATATTTCCAAACAAGTCCTGCCGCTGATCCGGGCCAGATTTGCTTAGCGGCAGCCAAGAATCACGGCTGACTGGGTCTTAGTGCCACCCTGGGGTCAACAACCCACTTCCTCCAGGGTTTCCTCTTCTGCTGCTTCACCCAGGACCACCCAGAGTCTGGGGATGGTCCAAAACACCCACGCCCAAGGGACAGGCCCAGAGATCCCGAGATTCTTCTCCAGAGATCCAGAGCAAATCTCTAATTAATCCATTTCTTCACACTCCTCCAACATTCAAAGTCCTCAGGAGGGCGACAGACAGAACCGACCTAATTGGTTTTTGTTGTAATTGTCCTTGATTTATTTTATGTCTTGAAAATCATGATTCAGCAGAGAGAGAGAGAGAGAGAGAGAGAGAGAGAGAGAGAGAGAGAGAGCGCTCAAAGAGCTGAGCCCATGCTTTGCATACGGGAGGTCCAGGTTCAATCCCCAACACCACATGGTCGCCTGAACACTACCAGAAGTGATCTCTGAGAACAGAGCTGGGTCCTCAAGGTCTGTCAGGTGTGGCTGAAACATCCACCTACCCCCAACCCCCCAAATGCAAAATAAAACCTTGTTTAGGGGAGTCAGAACCATAGTACAGCAGGTAGGGCACTTGCCTTGCACACAGCTGACCTGGGTTGATCCCTGGCAGCCTGCAGGGTCTCCTGAGCTGGCCAGGAGTGATCCTTGAGCTCAGAGCCATGAGTGAATCCTGAACATCGCCAGATGTGGCCCTAAAACCAAACTAAAACATGAATCGGGGAAGAGATCCCTTGTGCTCACGTCCTGTGTGATGGCAAAGGCTGGCAGGTCCTGGAAGGGCAGGTGGCCACTGACCGCAGCCTCCACTGGCCTTAGGGACCCCTAGTGGTCTGAGGGTCAGCCTCTCCTCCCTTTTGGAAAGGGTTCCTTACTTCTTTGGGGGGGTGGGACAGTGAGCTCCTCTCTCTTCTCGTAAGAGGCAGGTAATTCCAACAGGAAGTGCCAGGGCGGTCACGTGACATGGCATGGTCCTCCAGTGTCCATGGCTTTTAGGGGCGGGGCTCTGGGGCCAAGCCAGCCAATCAGATCCTTCTCTGTGGTCAGCTGTCTCAGACAGGACCTGGAGGGTGGGGCGGGAGAGAGCAGCTGCCAGTTACACCCTCCCTGGTGAGGGCTCTGGGGGCACAGGAAAAGTGGAGAGAGGGAGAGGGGCAGGAGGGAAGGGGAGAAGAAAGGGCAGCTGTGTGGGCCTCCTCTGGCCCCAGCCTACTCTAGGCATGTGGTCATTTTCTGCTTCCCTTTGCCTCCGAGATTTAGTAACAGATTTGACCCTCTTCCTGGTACCCGAGGGGATGGAGGCCACACAAGGTCAGGGCGGCTGTACAGGCCTGGGGAGAGGGCAGTTCACCACGCAGGAGGTTCTGGAGTGGCGGGGGCTATTGCAAGTGGGCTCTGGAGTGTGAATAGGAGTTTTCTGGGGTGGGGGGAGAGGGACTCACAGTGGCAAGGGGTACACCAGCCATTAGGATAACGCCTGCGTATTCCTGACCAATCCAAGCCTCCCTCCAGAGGGGCATCTGCTGCCTGGAACGTGGGGGTGCCCAGACGCACTCATCTTTTTGTCAGCTGTTAGACCATGCAAATAGGAAGGCAGGGGCACCCCACCTGGCAGTGCCCCTCCTGAGACCAGCCCCACAGCATCACACCCGTCACCCCATCCTCAGGCCCCCACCAGCTCTCCCCCTCTGACCCCAAGCCAGGAGCAGTCCTCTTCCTGGGTTCATCAGCCTCACCCCCTCACTCTCTCCCTCCCCCCCTTTGTCTCTCCCTCCTTCCTCCTCTCTTTCTTTCTTTCTTTCTTTCTTTCTTTCTTTCTTTCTCTTTCCTTCATTCCTTCCTTTCTCTCCCCCCTCTTCCTCTTTTTCCTCCTTTTTCCTCCCCTCCCCTCCCCTCCCCTCCCCTCCACTCCCCTCCCTTCCCTTCCCTTCCCACTGTGCTCAGGGCTTACTCCAGGCTCTATGGTCAGGAATCACTCCTGGTGGGCCTCTGGGAACCACATGGAGTGTTGACTATTCGATTTGAGTCAGCTGTGTGCAAGGCAAATGCCCTACCCACTGTACTATCCCTAGGGTCCCTTTCTTTCCTATCTTCCTTTTTCTTTTCTTTTTCTTTTTTGGTTTTGGGGCCACACCCAGTGGTGCTCAGGAATTACTCCTGGCTCTTCACCTAGGAATTACTCCTGGCGGTGCTCAGGGGACCAGATGGGATGCTGGGAATCGAACCTGGGTTGGCTACGTTCAAGGCCAACGCCCTCCCTACTGTACTATTGCTCTGACCCGTCTTCCTTTTTTCTTTCCTCCCCTCCATACCCAGCTGTGCCTGGGGCTTACTCCTGGCTCTGTGCTCAGGAATTGGTCCTGGTGGGGCTGGAGTGTTGGGTAACAGCCTGGATGGGCTCTGTGCAAGGCAGATGCTCTACCCGCAGTTCTGCCTCTCCAGCGCCCTCTCCCGCTCCCCACCCCATTCCTGTTGAAGCGTGGGGTCTCCCAGGGCTGCTCCTCTTCCCCTCAACCCTGGTCCGATTGGCCCGCTCCGGTGGCCTTAGCACAGGGACGCCCGTCTGCTCCTCGCTGGCTGGGCCTTCTCCTCCTTGCTCCCCCACGGCACCTTAGACTTGACAGCACGCGAGCCAGCGCCCCGACCCGACCCGACCCGTCCCTCCCGCCTCTGCAGCCCTGGGAGCATCAGTTCCCAGCGGGCAGGAGCATGGAGGGGGGGGCGGGTGCCACTTGATTACGGCTCTCACGGCCCTCCCCCCTCCCCTCGGACTCCCCGCGCCTCCTGGGGCCGGAGCAGTAAATGTGACCACATCGATTTCCACTGCGCTTCGAAGTCAGCGGTCAGCTGCTGACCACACCGTCAATTATTCAGACTCCTTGGGAGTCCACCAGGAGCTCGAACGGTTTAACTAATACCAGCTCCCTGGTTGCCGCCCCTTCCCCCACTTGCCCTCGGAGGCCTGGGCAATCAGCCAGGGCACCTCCCTGGGGCCGGCACTGCACCTGCACCGGCCGGGCCATCTGTCCAGCGCTGGGACGCCTCCTGGGCCTCGGGTCTTTCAGCGGCATGTCCAGGCCTGGAGAACTGGAGGGCAGAGCTGGGTCCCGGAAAGTGACCGGAACCTCCCTGGGTCCTTGCAGTTGGTGCCCAGGGGACACGGAATTTTCTTGTTCCCAGACACAGGTCCCACGGAGGCAGGAACCCTGCTGTCATCAAGTCCCTATGTCCCTGGCCAGTGCCCTGAGAGGCTGACCCCGGGGAAAGGCCAGGCTCTGGAGGAGGAAAAAAAAAAAAGGATGTTGACAGGAGGCATTAAAGTTTGCAAAACACACAAGGGGGAGGGTAAGATGTTGGCCTTGTGTGTGGCTGTCCCCCTGCCGTCTGCAGCACAGTACATGGGAGCACTGAACCAGGAGCACCCACAGGTTTGGCTGCCCGAACCAATAAATTTTTTTTTTTTCATTCATCATCCTGTTATTCGTCGATTGCCTCGAGCAGGCCCCAGTAACGTCTCTTTCATCCTAGCCCTGAGATTATATTCAAGGCTCTTTAGGAGAATGAGACCCATCATTGTTACTGGTATTTGACATATTTGGTACGCCACAGGGAGTTTGCCAGACTCTGCCCTGTGAGCAGGCTACATTCCGTAGCCTGCAAGTTTGTCCAAAGTAGGAATGAGATAATAAGATGTCATAAAAAGATGTCCTGATAAGATGTCCTCAGCATGGTGGTGGCTGGTCCTGGAGGTCTTCGGCTGCCGGAGCCCTGGTCGGGGCTGGGAGGAAAGTTCAACCCGCTCCCCTCCAAGGGACCCCGGCGAGGAACAGCCAGGTGCAGGGGCAGGAGACTGCACTGGTCTCGTCCGGGGGCTGGATTTTATGGTCTCTGAGTCTTGGCCGTTGATGGGATTACACGGCGCCAGTGGGCCAGGTGGTGGGTGTGACCCCCGCCTACTGGAATTTGGAGGATCTGGGTGGAGGATGCTCGACTCCAATTAGAGTAGGCTTGGAGATCTCGGCCCCGGAACCCGCGTGGCTTTGTCCCTCTGCCAGTACCTTCATGTGTGCGGAGAGTAGTCTCAGCATGGTGGTGGCTGCTCCTGGAGGTCTTCGGCTGCCGGAGCCCTGGTCGGGGCTGGGAGGAAAGCTCAACCTGCTCCCCTCCAAGGGACCCCGGCGAGGAACAGCCAGGCACAGGGGCAGGAGACTGCCCAATAAATAAAGAAACAAAATTTGCTAGCTGTGGCATGACAGCGATGGTCAGGGGACCAGTGGCCAAGGAGAGGACACAGGGTAAGGGGCACCATCTGCCCAATTCCAATTTGCTCCCTGGCATCATACGATCTCTAGGCATTGCTGGGTGTTTCCCTGGAGGCCCCGAGCACTGTGGAGGTGAGCCTGGAGGTTCACGCACCATGGGGTCTGAAATGGACCTGGGACCCCTGGACACCTCTTGGAGCCCCCCAAACCGCAAAGTAGAAGAAATAGCTACTGAGCCTGCCCTGGAGTATCGGTATTAAACTGGACTGATGACCACTGACAGGGTCAGTCTCTAGACCAAACATACCAGGTGCTGTGGGCTCGCTTTCTTGGAGAGGCACTGGGGACACATGTCCATGCCCAAGGTCACACAACCTGTATGATGGCTAGAATAGGGATTTGAGCCTGACACCTGGCTTCCAGCCCCACCCTCAGCCTCTCTAGTAGAGATGGGCGATGATCACATAAGTGAAGATCTTCTGACAGAGTTGTGGAGGGGAATCAGGACAGGAAGAACTAATGGATCCAGGATGTGTGTGTGTGTGCGTGAGTGTGTGAGAGTATGTGTGTGAGTGTGTGTAAGAGAATGTGTGTGAGAGTGTATGAGTGTGAGTGTGTGTGTATGTGTGAGTATGTGTTGAGAGTGTGTGAGTGTATCTGTGCTTGAGTGTATATGTGTGTGTTTGTGTGTATGTGTGTGAGAGTGTGTGTGAGTGTATGTGTGAATGTGAAAGTATGTGTGTGAGAATGTTTGAGTGTGTATGTGTGTGTCTCTGTGTGAGTATGTGTCTGTATGAGTGTGTGAGTGTGTGAGAGAGTGTGTAGGAGTGTGTGTGAGTGTGTGAGAGTATGTAGGAGTGTGTTTGAGTGTATATGAGAGTGTCTGTGTGAGTGTGTGTGAGTGTGTGTAAGAGAGTGTGTATCAGAGTATATGAGTGTCTGTGTGAGTGCGTGTATGTGTGAGTATCTATGTGAGAGTGTGTGAGTGTGTGTGAGTGTGTGAGTGTGTGTGTGTGTCTGTGTGTGTTACAGGGAGGCAGGAAGGATGAGTTGGAAGTTTTTTCTTGCGGTGTCCTGGGAGCTGAGATCTGCCAGAGGGAATCCAGGAAGGCAGGAACCCAGAGCAGAGACACAGTGTGGTAACCCCTAGTCCCTGCACTCAGGCCAGGCCCCCTGGCTGGGGTGGCGGTGGGGGCGTGCCCTGGAGGTGGAGCTGCAGGCTGAGTAGAAGCAGCCCCACCCCCTTCCCTTATTGCCAGGGCACCTGGGTCTCCCACTCTCCCTCAGTCCACCCCCTCCCCTCCAGGTTGGCCCCACCCCACCTGTCCCAGTCTGTGCCGGCCACCAGGGGTGAGATAGAACCAAGACAAAGCCCTTTAGGGTGGTAGGTGTTAGCATGGGGAGAGCCTCTATAAGTGCAGACTGGGACATGAAGATAAGGAGGGGGGGTGCTGGTGTCAACTCTGCGGGGTCATAGTGCAAGGCCAGGACACTACACGCAAGGGCAGGGATGGGGAGATGGCTCGAAGGGCCCGAGCTTATGCCTGGCACGCAGGAACCCCAGGTTCACTCCCCGGTACTGCACAGTCTGAGCCCCTCTGAGAGCCGCCCCCGGGGAAGCCTGAAGTCTCTGAGCACGACCATGAGTGGGGCCAAAACCCAGGAAGAAGGGCTGGACAGAGGGCGCAGTGGGGAGGGCACCTGATTTGCATGTGGCCGACTAGGTTTGATGCTTGGCACCTCTTATGGTGCCCTGATCTCCGCCTGGAGTGATCTCAGAGCACAGAGCCAAAATAAACCCTGAGGACAGCTGGGTGTGGCCCCCAAACAAATGAGCAGAAACAGCCAGGAGGAAAAAAAATAAAGGCCAGGGAAGGGCCTGGGGAAATGTTTCGGGGGATGGCTGGGGCTTCGCCCAGCATGGGGAGGGACCCAGCCCAAGCCTGGCACCACACTTCCCCATCCACACCTGGCCAGGCCCAGGCAGCGCCATAGCCGGCCAGGTCCCCCAGCCAGGTGGGATGTTGCTGTGAGTGGCCCCTGGAGTGCCCCTGAAAGTAAAGAAAACGCAAGGTCAGCTGAGTTTCCTGGAGGGGGAGGACACACCAGGAGATCTGGGAGAACCATGGCGGGGGGGGGGGGGGTGTCCCCACACGCCCCCAGAGCTGAGGGCGCCCTCCCCAAAGCTGAGCAACGCAACTGCTCATCGAGTTTAGGTGACCGGCGTGTCACCCTGTTGGGTGACCCTGTTGGTCCAGAAGGGGGGGCCATGAATCAAGCCCCCAGTCATGGGACCTCTGGGGACCACAGAACTACCGACTCCAAGGCCTGCTGCCCCCGCAGAGGGACCCAGCTCACAGGGCCACCGCAGGGCACCACAGGCGTCCTCTCTGCCACCCCCACTTTAGCGGGGAGCCCGGGGATGCGAGTGGGAGTGTGTGTGTGTGTGTGTGTGTGTGAGATGTGTATACGTGAGTGTGTGGTGTGCACATGTATCTGTCTGGGTGTGTTTGTATATGAGTGTGTATGAAAGTATGTGTGTATATGAATGTGTGTGAGTGTATTTATGTGTATGAGTGTGCATATAAGTATGTAAATGTGTGTATGCACGAATAAGTGTGTGCGTGTATATACATAAGTGTGTATGAGCCCATTATGTGTGTAAGAGTATATAAGAGTATATATGATTGTGTGTATGATTATGCATGTGTATAAATGTGTGTGTATGAGCGTGTACATGTATATGTATGTGTGGATGTGGATGTGTGGATGTGTATAAGCGTGTATGAATGTATGAGTGTGTATATGTATGTGTGTATGAGTGTGTGCATGTGAATGTGTACGTATGAGTGTGCATGTGAATATGTACGTGTACATAGATGAGTGTGTGCATATGAATGTGTGCCTGTTTATGTGTATGAGTGTTTATATGTGAATGTCTGTGTAGGTGACTGTGTGTCTATGTGTATGTATGAGTGTGTGTATGTGAAGGTGTATGGATGTGTATATGTGAATGTGTCTATGTGTAAGTATATGAGTGTGTATGTGAATGTTTATGTATGTGTGGGTGTGTGTATGTGTCTATGTGCATGTGAACGTGTGTCTGTATTAGTGTGTGTATATGTGTGTGTATGCATGTGAATGTGTGTCTATGTGTGTGCGTATGTATGTGTATGTGAATGTGCATGTATGTATGTGTGTGTGTGTGTGTGTGTGTGTGTGTATGGTGGTCCGGGGAACCCTTCAGGAGCTGCTGGAGAGGGTGGAAGTAGCAAGACCGAGTGAGCAGAGGCCCAGCCAGCCTTCCCTCTGGCTCTGCAGTACTTCTGCAGCGGGTAGTGGGGAGGAAACAGCCGTGGGAGCAGGAAGCCGCAGGGAGGAGAGACAGAGACCACCAGCCCAGCGCCCCCTGCCCTGCTGAGCCTGGCTGGTGGGGGCCCCACCGAGTAGAGTCGGGAGAGGAAGGGGTGAAGCCAGAGGTGACCAGGCCTGCGGGGCGGAGCTGGGACCTTTAGGTTGGCAGGGCTGGTGGCATCGCCAGGGGCGATGAGGCGTGAGGCGGGAGTTCTGGAGAGAATTTGGGGCAGAAGATGGAAACTTGGGAGTGCGGAGGAGAGGGGAGAGCTGCCAGCCCTGGAGAGAAACCCGAGAGCAGAGCGAGGCTTGGGGGAGCGGGAGAGCGTGGGCCGGGAGAGGCGGGGTGGGCCCGCGCCAGGGCACCTGGGCGCCCGGCCATCCGCCCAGCCGCAGTGGCGTTCTCAGCTGCTCCGGGAACCCGGGCCTGAGTTGGCGCAGGTGGGCAAGCAGACAAGTTTACCTTCCTGCTTCCTGCGCCCCCGCCTTTGGCTGCGCTCGGAGCCCCCTCCCAGCCCTCGCGGCAGACTTCCCCAGTGGAGTTACCAGCCTGGGCTCCTTCCCTGGCCAAGTTCTGTGGGGCTCCTGGCCTGCCTGTCCCTCCTGAAAGCGGGAGTCCTTAGAGGCCCGTTTGCAGCCCTAGCCAGGCCCTGGCGCCCTTCTGCCTTGGCACCAGAGCCCCCTCCCCAGCCCGCCATTGGGCCCCGAGGTGTCCTCAGGTCCAGTATCTGCCAAGAGAGCTTCTGGCTCAGAAACCGAGACCCATGGAGCCAAGTCTCATCAGACGCCAACCTGAGTCCTCGTCCTGCCACCCGGCCCCAGGCCCCGGAGCAGGGCTGAGAGCTGGACCCCACCCCCCTACACACACACGCACACACACACACACACACACACACACACACACACGACTGGAAATACACAGCACTTGAAACCTGTCTCCCACGCACTGGGGAAGTGCAGCACTATCCCTGACACTGTGGAGAGTTCTGGAACGGCTTGTGTTTTCACACTCTGTCCTGCGGCAGAGCTGTGGCTTCTGCTAAATTCATCTAGTGTCTGGCTTGGCCCCTGCCCCGGGCCTGCTGTCTCGTTTCTGCACAGCTGAGTCAGACACAGAAGGCAGCAAAGGTATGTGTGTATATGGGGGCAGAGGCCGGGATCCATCCTGAGCCCCACAGTTCCCACCCATCCTGACTCTTTATTTCCTTGTGTGTGTGTGTGTTGGGGGTGGGGTGGGGAGGAAGCAGGGGTGTAGGGTGGAGGCATGGAGAAGGGAGGTCCAGGGCAAAACCTAGTGATGCTCAGGGCTACTCCTGACTCTGCTCACGGGTGCTTCTGACTATGCCCAAAGGATCATGCAGTGCCAGGGATCAAACTAGGGCTTTGCATGCAAGTAAGTGCCTTGTCCCTACCCTTTCCTCTTTTTCTCTCCCTTCTTCTCCCCTTCCCTCCTTTTTCTTTCTTCTACCATCCTCTTCCCCCCTTTTTTTGCCTATGAACCTCAAGTTCACCTGTAAATGAGGAAAATACAAGTTGAAGATACTAGGATTGGTGGTGAGGATTTTATAAAGCACTTAGCAGAGTGTTGGCTCAATTGCGTTCGCTGTATTATTATTATTCATTTGAGTGCCTCCCAAGTATGCCCAGGGATCATGGGATTCCCAGAGGGTCTCTGCCAGCCAGGACAGTGATTCAGGGCGAGGGCAGGAGAATGTGGTGCCCCTGATTCTCTGCAATGTTGGACACTACCAAGGTCTAGGGGGGGCGGGGGGTGGGGTGTTCAAGGGTCTCCCTTGTGATGCTCAGGGTCACTTTTGGTGCTGGGGGTCCGGTCCAAGTCTAAAGCCCCTACTATCATCCCAGCCTGATGATACTAAGAATGATTTTTGAAAAACTCTTTATTTTGTTTTTGGGGCCACACCCAGAGTTGTTCGGGGATTATGCCTGGCTCTGCACTCAGGAATCATTCCTGTTGGGTTTGGGGGACCATATGGGCTGCCAAGCACTGAACCTGGGTCAGCCACACGCAAGGCAAATGCCCTACCTGCTGTACTATCTCTCCAGCCCTTGATGGGGATTATTAACACCTCCAAATTCTCCTTCCTCTTCCAGACAGAACTAAAGTCAGCCTTCTCAGTCCCCATCCCTAATGCGCCTACCTGCATGTCAGACTTACAGTGGTTTATTCCCAGAAAGGAACCTTTTTTTTTTTTTGAGTTACACCCAGTGATTCTCAGGAATAACTTCTGGCGGTGTTTGGGGATCATACGGGGATTGAACCTAGGTCTGCCTTTGTCCAAGGCAAATGCCCTACCTACCATTCTATCGCTCCAGCCCCAAGGAATCTTCTTTAGAAAATTAACTCTCCTGTTTTGCTTGTTTGGGATTTTTGTTTGTTCGCTGTTTGGGGCCATATCTGTGGTGCTTAGGGTTTACTCCTGGGTCTATGTCAGGGATCCCTCCTAATGGCCTGGGGGACCATACACACTGGATGAACTCTCTGAAGGAAGTGGTGGAGGTTGTAAAAGAATCCCTGACCTGTGATCACAGTGTTACAGCGGTCCTTCCCCACTACCTCCCAGATCTTAGACATCTGGGTTGAAGGTCCACAGCCCTGTGAGCAGAGGCTGCGTTGGTCTCAGCACCCCATGGGATTGGCCACCCTCGGCAGGGGAAGAGCTGCTGCCTTGGGTAGGTGTGTGTGGGGGGGGTGGTTACTCTAGGCTGCAGTTGCTGGGGGCATTGTTTCTACCCAGGGGAACACTTCTTTAAGCATGTAGCACTGTAGCCCTTTCCTCCCGTTCATCATTTGCTAGAGTGGGCCCAGTAACATTTCCATTGTGAGACTTGTTGTTACTGCTTTTGGCATATCGAATATTCCACGGGTAGCTTGCCAGGCTTTGTGGGCGGGATACTCTCAGTAGCTTGCCAGGCTCTCTGAGAGGGACGGAGGAATTGAACCCGGGTTGGCTGCATGCAAGGAAAATGCCCTACCCGCTGTGCTATTGCTCCAGCAACTTTAAGCATGAAAACAACAAAAATGGTCCCTCTGCAATGGCTTTGAGCTCCTACTTCCCACCAGGTGTAATTCAGCCTTGCGGCTCTCCAGTTCTGCCAAGGAAAATGCTGGAATAACAGAACTCTCACCTAACTCTAGGGCTTGTTCTCAAGCAAGAGGCCTAAAATCCCTGTGCAGGATGAGGAGAAACTGGAAATCACTCTCTCTCTCTCTCTCTCTCTCTCTCTCTCTCTCTCTCTTTCTAGACCAGCATTTTCGCTGATTCATTGGCTCATCTAGAAAAGGTCCCAAGGATGATAATCATTGACCCATGTGGGTCATGTGACCACCCCACCCTTTACCCTGGGCCCAGCCTCCTAGGGAACCATTACCTCTTGTCTAAAGGTTAATTTTTTTCGCTAGAATTCTGTTTACAAAATAAAGGGGCACAAATGCTCAAATATACCAAAACTGAACCACCACACAGGCCTCTCACCTGGGATGAAACTACAGTTCTGTAAGTCAATTGAGCCTTGAATAAGCTCTACCAAGCCAGACTCTTGATCCCAGAGAAAAACTCTGAGGTCAACTTGCTAGGACAGTTCCAGAGAGGGGTTTATTTATTTATTTATTTAAATTTTTATTAGTGAAACACCTTGAGGTACAGTTGTTGACTCAAATTTTTGTGCTTGGGTTTCAATTATACAATGATCGAGTACCCATCCCTCCACCAGTGCCCATTTTCCACCACACTGATCCCAGTACCCCTCTCACCCCCCATCCCTCCCATCCCACCCTGCCTCTGTGGCAGGGCATTCCTTTTTGTACTTCAGAGAGTGGTTTTAACGAGGGCTTTCTCTCAGCAGGCTCTGAGTCCAGTCCCAGCCCAAGCCCAAGGCCCTTCCATGGCAGCGCTGCTTATTTCATGAAATGATTGTGGAGGGAAGCCAGGATGTCAGGGCAGGATTCTTGGTGTTCTCTGAACAGATCTTTCAAGGATGGGCAATAAAAGCGTCTGAGGGCTAGCATCAAGAAGCAACAGGCAGCTGTTGACAGCCAGAGAGGGAGTACAGGGGCGAAGGTGCTTGCCTAGTATGGAGCTAACCTGGGTTCAATTCCCCGCAACGTAGGAGCACTGCCAGAAGCAACCCCAGAGCACAGGGCCTGGATAACTGCCGAGTGTAACACCCAAACCCAAAAACAAGAACAACAACAAAAGACAGTCTCAGGTGTTGGTA
The DNA here is from genome assembly GCF_029834395.1 of Sorex fumeus. Classification (NCBI taxonomy): domain Eukaryota; kingdom Metazoa; phylum Chordata; class Mammalia; order Eulipotyphla; family Soricidae; genus Sorex; species Sorex fumeus. The sequence continues at coordinate 6,977,711 of NW_026606186.1, forward strand.
AAGATATGGAGAACTTGGTCGAATGTCAAGTAGAACAGTCACTTTGACAATCGGTCTGGCAGATCTTATCCAACCATTCGCTCCTAGGCATAAACTTGAGACCAATCAGAACTTATGTCCACACAAAACTGACATGCGCATCTTCATAACAGCCTCATTCATAGTTGCCAAAAAGCCAAAGCAACCAAAATGTCTGTCAAGCAACGGATGGACTGCAAAAAAGTAGCATATACCGTACACTAAAATACATGCAATGAAATATTACTTCACCATCAAAGAGAATAAACTATTCAAATAAACTATTCAAATATGAGTAAACCTTAAAAACCTTAAGGTAGGGCCAGAGAATAGCAGAACGGACAGAGTGTTTGCCTTGCACGCACACAGCTGATTTGAGTCTGATCCTAGCACCTCATATGGTTCCCCAAGCCCCACCAGGAGAGAGATCTCTGAGTGTAAAACTTGGACAAATCCCTGACCTCCACCAGGTTTGTGCACCCCTGCCACCCCCCAAGATCTTAAGGGAAAGAAATCAATCACAAAAGACCATACGTTATATGATTTCATGTATGTGAAATGCCCCAAATAGGCAACTACATGCATAGAGAACATAGATTGGGGTTGTCTAAATATGGGAGGAACTTGGTGGGGGAGATAAGGAGTCAGTGCTAATGAGTATCTGGGGGAAAGATAAAAATGAATTACAGTGACTATGACTCCATTAAGGAACACTGAAATGGAGACTCTGTTGGGTGAATGATGCGACAGGTGAACATCTCACGAAGCTATTACTAAAAAACAAAGCAAAACAATTGGAGGGGTGGGATGCCAGGTAGGTAATTCAATGGGCAGGCCTCTTATCTTGTACATGGTCAACCAGGATTTGACCCCTGGAACCTCATATGGTTTCCAGAGCCTCTTTAGGACGATCCCTGAGCACAGAGCCACGGGTCTGCTTAGCACTTAGTCGTCCTGAGTGTGACTTAAAAGAAAACTCACCATCATTATCATCATCATAAGTGAGGGATTCTATTAAGAAGAGGGACTGAAGCTGTGTGTGCACCTGGTTACTCTGGGAGACCCAGTTAACTAGCCCCTCCTGCAGCCGCCAGATTCCAAAGCAAATGAGGGAGCTTGGGGAACAAAAGTTCACTCCTATGGCAAAGAAGTGAAAAAGGGAGGAAAAACCCACTCCTCAGCTCCCAGGCATGCAGGCCGCTGGTTTGGGAGTTGGCACGGGGAGCAAGGTGGTCCTGGCTGTAAGCCGTTGCGTTCAGGGGTCTTCCATGTGGAGCTGCCACCCTAGGGGGCACCTGCTTGGTTCCCAAAGACTCCTCCACCTGTACGGCCGCGCCTGCAGAGTGCAGCACTCGGCTGCAGCTGCTCTTCCTGGGAGACCTCCCGAACCCAGCTGAGCCCACCGTGATCCGTCCCTGGAATTTAGGATCTTACCTTTTTTTTTTCTCTTTTTGGGTCACACTTGATGATGTACAGGGGTTACTCCTGGCTCATCCACTCAGGAATTACTCCTGGCGCTGCTCAGGGGACCATCTGGGATGCCGGGGATTGAACCCAGGTTGGCCACGTGCAAGGCCAACACTCTACCCGCTGTGCTATCGCTCCAGCCCCCTGGAATTTAGGATCTTGATAGAGGAAGTGGCTGTCTCTCCAAACAACCGAAGTCTGTACCTGAGGCATCTGGGAATCTGTGCCCGCCTCCTCCTCTTGCCTCAGCTGGGCAGAGCTAAACAGAAGGGGCGGGAGTGAAGGTTCAGCTGGTAGGGAGCTTGCCTTGACCACCGCCGACCTGGACCCCATTTCGGCATCGCGTGTGGTCCTCTGAGCACTGCCAAGAGAGATTCCTGAGTCCAGAGCCAGGGGTAACCCCTGAACATCGCCAGGTGTGGCCCCCCAAAAACAAACAAACAAACAAACAAACAAAAAGCGAGCGAAAGAGAAAGAAAGCAGGTTTTGAAGGCTTCCAGAATGTTCCCAGTTCCCGGTGGAAATCGCTATAAACAGAAAGCACCTGGGAGCCCTCTGGGAGCCTGGAGAAGATGGTGAGAGAGGCTCCGAGGGCAGAGAGCGAGAGCCTGGAGCAGCGCCAACAAGCAGCCGGCAGGTAGGGCAGATTCTGGACGAGGAGTGAGGGTGGCTGGGTGCCGCTGTGTCCCTGCAGAGGAACCAGAGGGAAGCACGGCCTGGGGCTAACAAGTCCAGGGAAAACAAGACTCCACAAACAGCGGATTGGCCTTGCGGATTTTACCCATGATTCAGAGTTTGCGCCACAACCCCCCATTATCTTTTCCAAAGCCCGTCCACCTCCACAATCCCCTCGCTCCTGCCCCATCTGTGCCAGAGGAGGACGACGATGAGGGGTTGGGCTCTCACCACATTCCTTGGAGACGAACGCCACCTCTGGGGGACACGTGGGGGACAGTGTGCACCTGCCCCAGGCGGAGAGGATGGCGGTGACCCGCGGAGCCCAGCTGGCTTCTCTCCTGGGCCTGAGCCAGTTTCTGGGGACAGGCCGGGTTCTGTGGTTTGGTTTGGTTTGGTTCGGGGGCCACACCTGGCAGTGCGGTGCTATTTTTGCAAGGGCAGAAGCCCCGAGACACAGAGCAGGCGGAAGCGGAAGCCAAGAGTAATCTTCGAGGAGTGGCTGAGCCTGGAGGGTGGGGGGAGGGTTGGGGGGGAGAGAGGCAGGGCCAGGGAGTCAGGACTGGCCAGGGTGGAAGGGCAAAGAGAGGACTGAGCTGACGGCGCCCCCTTGCCTGGACTCCAAGGATATGGCCCACCCTGAGCACTGACTGATCTTTTTCCACAGAATGTCACTAGGTGTGTAGACACTGTCATCCTGTGGTTAGGGACACTGTCCGCAGGAACCTGCGCTGCCTCTTCCTTTATTGAGAGAGAGGCATGTCACACCTGGCAGTGCCCAAAGGTTACTCCTGGCTTTGCGCTCAGGGAACGACCCTGGTGAGCTCGGGGGATCCTATGGGGTGCCGGGGATTGAGCCCGGGTGGGCAGCCTGCAAGGCCAACACCTTTACTCTCTCTGCACCCTGCCTCTCTTCCTGTTCCATCCTGGACCTGCCTGTGGAGGTCATTCTGGTCCATGTCAGCACATCCCAGTAGGACCTTCCTCTTCTTTGTTTTTTTATTGGTGTTTCGTTTTTTTGTTTTTGAGTCACACCAGCAATGCTCAGGGATTACACCTGAAATCACTTCTGCCAGTGCTTGGGGGACCCTATGGGTGGCAGGGATCAAGCTGAGGTCACCTGTGTGCAAGGCAATCACCCTACCCGCTCTACTATCTCTCTGGCCCTGTCCTTCCACTTCTCTGGCACCTGCTGGAGCTTCTTATCTAGGGAGCCCCAACCAGGGTCTACCAGGATGTGTTGACATCACCAGGATGACACCTGCCTTCAGCGTGAACATGTCTCACGACGGGATTGATGACCAAATTAAGTCCGAACAGTGAAGGAATTTTCCCATCTTCCTTCCTTCCTTCCTTCCTTCCTTCCTTCCTTCCTTCCTTCCTTCCTTCCCTTCCTCCCTCTCTCCCTCCCTCCCTCCCTTCTTTTCTCTCTCCCTCCTTCCCACCTTCTCTCCTCTTCCTTCTTTTCCTCAAACACACCCGATTCTCATATGCAACACTTGCTCTGTCCCAATTCTATTTTTCTTTTGTTTTGTTTGAGAGCCACAACCAGGACTTACTCCCGGCTCTGTGCTCAAGGATCATTCTTGGTGGTGGTCTGGGGAAAACAAGACTTGCCAGGGATGGAACTGGGGTCAGCCGCAGGAAAGACCTTCACCCCATACTCTCTTTCCAGCCCCTCTATCCAATTCTAAATTTCTGCCCGAATTATTCAGACCGGTTGGCTCAGAGGCGGCTGAGTGACCAGCAATAGCTGAATCAGTGCCGACCAAGGGAACTGTGTTCCGGTCTAATAGCATGTCAGGGGCAGCTCTACCCTGGCGTGTGGTTTCACAGAGAACAAAGAACATCAGGTACACAAATACTTAGAGAAATACAAAACAGAAATGAACATTTTTTAAATTGGCATATGTTGAGGGCTCTAGAAATAGTACATACATTTGTTTTTTTCTTTTAATTTATTTCAGGCTTCACAACAACTCTGGGAGATAAGCATTTATAACTATGTTCTGCAAGTGAGGAAAATAAGACTTGGGAAAAGAAGGCAGTTCCTGGGTGGAGTAAGCAGTGCAGTGAGATGAGAACCGGAACCTTCTATGGCCAGGGCCTCAGCTCTATCCCCTTACACTGCCCGGCATTCCTTTGAAATGCTTTTATGACCTTTCCCTCCTAAGGCTCAAGACTCCACCAAATTGACTTTGTCAAAGAGTCTTTGGAACTTTCCAGTTCTTGTTTGTCATTCCAGACGAGGAAGCAGGGTCCAGAGAGGGCTAGTGACCAGCCCGTCGGGACTCTGAGGCCACTTCCTGTCCTCACTCTCTGGTGCTGCCTTTTCTTCCTTCTCTGCCATCTCCTGAGTGTGCCCATTAGTCCTCTCAGTGAGGACCCCGAGATGCAGGGTGAGGTGACTCCACCACTAACCCTTTTGCTCTGCCCAGGGGACTTTCCTCCCAAATCGATGGTGAATTTCCTGCCACTGGTCGGTGTCTATCTGTGTGACATTCCCTAAATTCCTAGCATTATCCAAACATCCAGGAAGTGCTGATAAAGACTCAGATAAGTGCTGGAGGAGATAAGATCCTTGGATGGCGTGCGTTTAGGTGACCACAGTTCCTGTCCACCCACCTGCCACTCATGCCTTGTGTCCAGTCACCTCTCCAAGTCTCTGTCCATCCGTCTCCTCTCAAGCTTTCAACCCAGGCAAAGTGGGCCTTGGAGGGGGGCGCTGGGGTTGTCAGCTGGTTCACCCACTGCACCTTTATTCTTGCTATTGGCTTGTCTGAATTCCCTTCCCCTCTTTTCTCCTCTCTCCCCTGAAGAGCCTTTCCCGTCAGACTAACGCAGGGTAAAGCATCTTTTGTACTTCTCACATTTTGAAAGCAGCAGCTTTTTTTTCTTTTTTTCTTTTTGGGTCACAGGGATTACTCCTGGCTCATGCACTCAGGAATTACTCCTGGCAGTGCTCAGGGGACCATATGGGATACTGGGAATCGAACCCGGGTCAGCCGCGTGCAAGGCAAACTCCCTACCTGCTGTGCTATCACTCCAACCCCTGAAAGTAGCAGCTTTATCCAGCTCTAGTTCACCCACCTCAGGGTGGTCCTTAGTACAATCTGCTTGCAGAAGGTTTTCGCCATCCTGGAAAGAAGCAGTATTGTCTGGTAGCGTGCATTAGTGCACGGAACACAGTTTTGGGGGCAGGGGAGCTGGGCCACACCCTGTGAAGCTCAGGGCTTACTCCTGGCTCTTTGCTCAGGGATCTCTCCTAGTTTGTGCTCTGGAGACCACAAGCAGTGCCAGAAGTCAGACGTGGGTCAAGCCGGGCATCCGCAAAGCAAGTATTCTCTGTGCTATCTCTCTGACCCTAACTTAGCACCATTTTAAAAGTTTTTTTCTTTTAAAAATTTTTTAATGAATCACCATGAGGTACAGTTACTGACTTACAAACGTATGTGCTTACATTTCAGTCATACAATGATGGAGTACCCATTCCTATACCAGTGCCCATTCTCCACCCCCAATGATCTCAGTATCCCTCCCACCACCCCCACCCCACTAAGCACCATTTTTTTCTTTTGGGGCCACACCCAGCGATACTCAGGGGTTACTCCTGGCTCTGCACTTAGGAATTACTCCTGGTGGCGCTTGGGGAACTGTATGGGATGTCAGGGATCGAACCCGGGCTGGCTGTATGCAAGGCAAACACCCTCCCCACTATACTATTGCTCTGGCCCCTAGCACCATTTTTCAAAAGGGTTCTGAGAACTCAAAGGTTGCGTTCTGACCTGGGGGGAAGCTCAGTCACAGAGCGGCCTGTAGGTGCTAAGCGGCCCAGCACGTCCCTACCTGCGGTGCAAATGAGTCTTCCTCACTGGATGAGTCAAATCAAAAGACAGAACCCAGTATTTCTCCATTGCAGCCGCGCAGAATACCTTCCCCACTCCTAGACTCAGCCCCCCTCCCTCGCGGTGACAGTATCTAATGACAGATGACATCTGCCAGCTTTCCACCTCTCTTTGTGTTGAGCTCAGAGCTGTTTACCCTGAGCTGTGTTCCATTACAACAGAGCTCCTGGCATCTTGAGACAAAGCTCTCACCGAGCAAAAGGAGTCAGGGCTCTGTACACATCCCTCTCCTGCAAAACAAAACGCTGCTGCCCAGGGCAGGGTGGCGCTTGTCCACCCCCAACAGGTGAGGTAACTCCCCAAATCACTTACTTCCTGGGTATTAACCAGGGGGTGAAAAGGGACAAAACTGCCATAGAGGCAGGAGGAGGGATGAGATGGAAAGGGGGCGGGAGGACGGATAAGGGGGACATTGTACGGATAAGTACAATGTACATTTTCCACCACGGATAAGTGGTGGAAAATGTACACTGGTGGAGGGATGGTTGCTCGATCACTGCATGACTGAAACTCAAACATGTAACTGTGTCTCACGGTGATTCAATAAAAAAGAAGAGACAAAAGGGGGTGGGGTGGGGACAGCAGGGAGAAGAGTCTGTCCCCCAGGACATCCCCAAGGTGATGCAGGAGCCTGTAGACAAACAAGCAGTGTTATTAATGAGAGTTGCTTGGATTTCAGGCCTCAAGGTCCCAGCCCACCCTCGAGACCCAGTGCCCTTGGAACTGAATGGATTTCTTTCTTTGATTCATTTCCCCACCCTGCTTCCCATTTCCTCTTTTTTTTTTTTTTAAATCCAAGCACCATGATTTACAAAGCTCATAATGGAGTTTCAGGCATACAATGTTCCGACATTAACCGCTTCCCCAGTGCCCACTTCCTTCCACGAATGTCACCACTTCCCCTCCCACCACCCAGCCTGCCTCCAAGGCAGACAGCTTTCTCTCTCTCTCTCTCTCTCTCTCTCTCTCTCTCTCTCTCTCTCTCTTCCTCTCTCTCCTCTCTCTCTCTCTCTCAGCCCTGTGGTTTTGATGTTGTTGTTTTTGGTTCTGTTTGATTGGTTTTGGCTTTTAGGCCACACCTAGTGGTACTCAGGCCTGACTTCTTCTGAGTCTGCACTCAGGGGTCACTCCCGGTAGGGCTCAGGGAACCATAGGGGATGCCAGGGATAGAACCAAGGTTGGGCTGTGGCAAGGCAAGTGTCCTTCCCCCTATACTATAGCTCCGCCCCCTCCCACCCCCACAGGCAATGTGGTTTACAGTCCTGTTACACATAGGGCTTCATGGAGCACCTTATCAGCTCCTCTGCGTAACTTCCCTCTACTGTGTTATATTCCCTCCCCCTCTTCCTACTGAAGATCAGTTCTGCTGTTCCTTGTTATTGGACCTATTTCTAAGTCAGTCACCCTACCCGGACCCTGATCTCCTCATAGGCTAACCGAGTAACCGCCCCATTAACATGTCCCTTTTTTTGGGGGGGGGTGGTCACACCCAGCGATGCTCAGGGGTTACTCCTGGTTCTGCACTCAGGAATTACTCCTGGCGGTGTTCGGGGGACCATCTGGGACGCTGGGGATAGAACCCAGGTGGGTGACATGCAAGAGAAATGCCCTACCTGCTGTACTATTGCTCCGGCCCGGATGTTAATGTGTTAATCCTAGAACTCCTGAGTTTGCAGGTAAGGTGGCAAAGAAGAATGAAGAAAGTGATGGAATAAAATTTGATTGTTAAGATAAAGATGGCCTGGCCTGTCTGGATCTGCTTATAGAATCCCAAGGGTTAGAGCCAGAAAGTGCTAGGACAGGCCTTAAAGAACTTGCCTGGCATGCAGCTGACTCCAGTTTGATCCCTGGGACATCATGATCCCTTGAGCACCAGCAAAAGCAGTCCCTGAGCAGAACCACAAGTAATCTCTGAACACTGCCAGGTGTGGCCAAAAACATACTTTTAAAGGGACTGGAGCAATAGCACAGCGGGTAGGGCATTTGGCTTGCACATGGCTGACCCGGGTTCAATTCCCAGCATCCCATATGGTCCCTTGAGCACCGCCAGGAATAATTCCTGAGTGCAGAGCCAGGAGTAACCCTTGTGCATCACCAGGTGTGACCCAAAAATATATATTTTTTTAAAAAATAAGAAATATATATATATATATATATACACACACACACATACATAATCACGAGGGCCTTTATAACTGAAAAGAGAGAAGATTAGGAAGAAAGTGAGTATGTACACCCCTGCCTACCCAGAACTGGTGGGTTTTGGGGTTTTTTTTTTTTTTTTTTTTTTTTTTGCTTTTTTGGGTCACACTCGGCAGTGCTCAGGGGTTACTCCTGGTTCATGAACTCAGGAACTACTCCTGGCTGTGCTCAGGGGACCATATGGGATGCCGAACCCTGGTCGGGCCGCATGCAAGGCAAAGGCCCTACCCACTGTGCTCTTATTCCAGCCCAGGCACTGGTGGTTTTGAAGTCAAGGACAGGACCGTGAAGAACTGGAGCGATAGACAAGTGGATAGGGATTTTGCCTTGGTGTGGCTGACCTGGATTTTATTCCCAGTATCCTATATGGTCTCCTGAGCATTCCCAGGAGTAATTCCTGAGTGCAGAACCAGGAGTGACACCTGAACATCGCTGGGTGTGATCCAAAAAAAGAAGAAAGAAAGAAAGAAAGAAAGAAAGAAAGAAAGAAAGAAAGAGAAAGAGAGAGAGAAAGAAAGAAAGAAAGAGAAAGAGAGAGAAAGAAAGAAAGAAAGAAAGAGAAAGAGAGAAAGAAAGAAAGAAAGAGAAAGAGAGAGAGAGAAAGAAAGAAAGAAAGAAAGAAAGAAAGAAAGAAAGAAAGAAAAGGACAGGACCGTGAGCAAGGGAACAGTCTAGAGGTTAGTGAGAATGAGGTCTTCTCAAAGAATAACCTGATAGTTTTATCTCAGTCTCTTGAGACCCGCTGGGAACTCCTCACTCCCAGAACTCTAAAACAATAAGTTTGTGCTCTGTTTCCCCAACTCGCCCGTTTTTTATGTCTGCGGTCACACCCAGCGGTACTCAGGGCTTGCTGCTGACTCTGTGCTCAGGGGTCACTTGGGAGACCACATGTGGTGCTGGGGATTCAACCAGGTCAGCTGCGTGCAAGGCAACTGCACTAGCCTTCTGTTACCTCTGTGGTCCCTAAACTTGTCTTGTTTTAAGCTGAGTTTCTCTTAACCTGCTACAGTAGCAATAGGGAACAAATACAGATTTTGGTATGTGGAAGTGGGTATAGGATTGTGTCAAATTCATCTCAGAGTCTGGGGGGCAGGGAGATGACTCAGAAGGCTGGCGATCATGCTTTGCATTGTAGAAGCTCCTCATTAGGTTCTAAGTGCTGCTGGGAGAGCCCCCCACCCCCCCACCCCCACACACACACTTCGAAAGGGGGGTTGAACAGGAAGTGCTTAGATTCCTTTAGATTCTGCCTTCAGTCATCTCGGGTTTATATTCCAGCATTTTTGCAAGCAGCGTGTCCTTGGACAAGGAACTCAGACTCGCCAGAGCAATTTCCTCCACAGTTAAAGGGTAACTTCTCTCAGGAGGTTGTTATGAAGGTGAATAAAGAGCATGCATGTACGCACGGAAGCGCAGGGTCTGGCCCTTGGAAGCAGCGAATAAGTAACTGTTAGCCAACATTGTCATTATTGAAATGGCCCCAAGCCAGCAAGCTCTCCTGGATAGGGACCATAGACCTTACCTGTCTTCTTCCCCCAGAGCCTAAGATAAGGACAGGATGGACCTTTGGCTTAGGTTTGTGGAATAGAAGGAGGGGCCTCAGGTGACCAATCCAAGGGGGAGTTGATTGCTCATTCTGCCCCCGTAGGTCTGTATCCCAACCTCCCCAATCACACACACATTCTTCTCTTTGTCTAGAAAAGCCACTTTCTGGGACTGTGCAGACAGCTTGGTTTTTCAGGGACCCGTCTCAGGCAGCTAGCACCTAAACAAACCTGCTTGACGTTTTCTTTTTTTTTAATAATTATTTATTTATTTATTTATTTGTGTATTTGTTTGTTGACTTTAAGCGGGTAAGTTGTTTGCCTTGCACACGGCCGACCCTGATTCGATTCCTCTGTCCCTCTCGGAGAGCCCAGCAAGCTACCGAGAGTATCCTGCCCGCACGGCAGAGCCTGGCAAGCTCCCCATGATATACTCGATATGCCAAAAACAGTAACAACAAGTCTCACAATGGAGACATTACTGGTGCCCGCTCGAGCAAATCAATGCACAAGAGGAGGAGAGTGCTAAAGTGTGCAGTGTGTTTGCTTGGGGGCCACACCTGGCTGTGCTCAGGGCTTGCTCCTGGCTCAGAGATCGCTCCTGGTAGGTTCAGTCAAACCTGAGTCAACTGAGTCCAAGACAAGCACCCTACCTGCTCTACTAGTGCTCAGGCCCTATTTATATTTTTTATTGATTGAGAGTTATAGCACCATCAATGGTGATTTCTCGAGCACATAATTCCAACAGTACAGCCACCCCAGTGTGCCGAACTTTCTCCCCCAAGGGTGCCCCTAATTCAGTGACTGTGGGGCTTGACACATGAAAGACAGGTGCTCTACCACCTAGCCACTGCCCATCCCCCGCCCCGTTCCATACCCTGAATAAAACTTATTTTTCTTTCTTTCTATTTTTGTACAGGGGGCCTGCCATTGCTTAGGACTTACTCCCAGTTCTGCACTTGGGAATTACCCCTTGTGTGCTCGGGGAACCAGATGGGATGTTGAGGATCGAATCTGGGTTAGTTGTGTGCAAGGCAAATAGTATATATGCAGTACTATCACTCTGGATCTTACATCCCTTATTTCTCTCACCACCCCTTGTCTCTTGAATATATCGGCCTTCAAACAGGGAGCACTGGATCTTGGATTTGGTCACGTTATCACCAGTCATCACTGACTGTTAGATTGACACACGTCAGAGCTGCCCTCGCACCCCTCTGGCATCTAAAGGAACAGGACACTTGGGTTCACTGTGGGTTCAACTGTCCAGTCAAGAACATTGATTCCTAATAGTAGAAGAGGGTCACGCAGCACCCATATGCTCCAGGCAGGTGGTTTTCCATGATTCCAGATGTCTTGTTCGAACTATGGTAACAATTGTTTTACCAAGAAAGGAGGGCATCTCAGCACACAGGGATGGAGCCAGGAGAGGGATCAAAGTAGCAATCTAGTGACTGAAATGCATCCAGATGGTGAAGGAGAAGCAGGACCACCAGGAAATACCTATATCCACCATCCACATTGATGTATGGTAAGGAATTGCCTCACGTGATGCTGGACATGAGAAGTCTCAAGATCTGCATTTGACATTCATAACAAGCAATACAAAAGAGAGCACAGGGGAGATCATCTGACACAGAGGCAGGGGGAGGGGGAGGATGGGGAGATACTGGGGATCTTGGTGGTAGAAGATGAGCACTGGTGGAGGGTTGGGTGATCGATCATTGTGTGACTGAAACTCAAACAGGAAAGCTTTGCAACGGTATCTCACGGTGATTAAAATAATAATAATAATAACAATCACTGTCACTGTCACTGTCCTCCTGTTATTCATCGATTTGCTTGAGTGGGCCCAGTAACATTGTGAGACTTGTTACTGTGTTTGGCATATCGAATATATCACGAGTAGCTTGCCAGGCTTTGCCGTGCGGGCGAGATACTCTCGGTAGCTTGCCGTGCTCTCCTAGAGGGGTGGAGGAATCGAACTCGGGTTGGCTGTGCTGGCCACGTGCAAGGCAAATGCCCTACCCTCTGTGCTATCACTCCAGCCCAATAATAATAATAATAATAATAATAATAAAATAATAATAAAAGAAAATGAGCATTTTGAATAAAAAAGTATGTGGAATTCATGCCCAATTCAATCAGCTTAATCAATGGCTGAATAAATAGCAGTACTCCTACATTAAAAAAAAATCTTCATTTGAAAAGCTGGAGGGCTAGAGCAATAGGACAGGGGTTAAGGCACTTGACTTGCATTGACTTGCACTCTACAGACTCACGTTTGACCCCTAGCATTGCATGGTACCCTGAGTGCCACTGAAAGCAACACCCCTAACCCTTTAGCTCCACCAGATATGATCCAATGAGGAAGGAAGGAAGGAAGATAGGAAGGAAGGGAGGGAGGGAGGAAGGGAGGGAGGAAGGGAGGAAGGAAGGGAGGGAGGAAGGGAGGGAGGGAAGGGAGGAGGGAAAGAGGGAGGGGGAGGAAGAAGAGAACAGAGAAGGAAGAAGGAGAAAGGAAGGAAGGAGGAAGGAAGAAAGAAAGAGAGGAGAGAGGAGGGGAGGGGAGGGGAGGGAGGGTGGAGACCTAGGAGAGCCATTGATGTGACCAGGTAACAACATGGTACCATGGCAGTGCACAGACTTCACAGGTTTAAGGTCCCAGGTTCAATCCCCAGAACCAAAAAATATAAATGAATAACAAAGCAGAGAATTTAAAAAACAAAGGCCCAAGAAGCAGCCGAGCTGGTGTCGTAAGTTCCACTCTGAGGACAAGAGAAAAAAACAAACAAACAAACAAACAAACAGTGTTCCCACCTGCCCATCCTGAAGGCAAAGTCCCCTCCAGAGGAATCTTTGCTTTATTCAGCTCCAGAGGCCTGGATGGGGGCCACGCACATTAGGAGCGAGATCTGCTTTACTCAGCCTATTGATTCAAATGTTAATCTTTTCCAAAAGCACTCTCAGACACAGGCCCAGAATAATGCCTGAGCCAAGGTCTCAGGACCCAGGGGTCCTCTGGGGGCCAACACATGAAATGAACCATCCTTGGTGAGAAGCAATATGCACATTTTGGGAGCAAAAGAAAAGGAGAAGAGCAAAAAAAGAGGGGAGAAGAGAGAACCCAGACTCTGGATGATAGGCACAGAAAGTGCAAAAAACAAGGAGTGGTAAAACGAATGAATGACTTCTATAGACGCCACCGTTGGGGTCTCCAGTGCCCTTGCTTTGGATTAGGTGTTCTTTGTAGGGTTTTTGTTTATTTGTTTTGTTTTGGGATCATACCCAGCAATGTCCAGAGCTTACTCCTAGCTCTGTACTCAGGGATCACTCCTGGCAGTGCTCAGGGGACCATATGGAGTATTAGGGATGGAACACACGGGTTGGGGTTGGGCGCTTATTATCACTCTGGTTAGGCTTTTAGCTACAGTGAATTGTTATTGTTGCCAGATCTAAGATATTTTCTATCTTTTCTTTTTCCTTTTTTTAGATTTTTTTTTCTTCCATTAAAAAAAAAAATCTCCAGCTTGAGAGAGACTCTGTTCACACATTCCTGAGGCGTGTCACATTTGATATGGCCACTGGGCATGCTGGCCGCCTTCTTTATTTATGATTTCTGGCACTTTTCCTTGGAGGCTGCTCAGAATAGCTTCTGATCCTGCTCAGTCACAGAAACGGTGAAATCAAATCTTCCTGCGCCGTCTTGATCAGAAGCAACTTTGCTTATGTAAGCTTCTCCCGCCCTTGGCGAGGAACCGGATGGACCCAGGCGAGTCCTCTACGGATGTCCATGGCCGCTTTCCCTGTAAAACATCCTTGACTCGCGCGCGCGGCTCTTCTGGTAAAGGCCCTTCCTTTCCAGAAACCTCGTCGCCAATCAATAGAAGTGTGCGCGCCGTTGAGGGCCAACTTGAGACCGTTTCCTCTTTGCAGACCTCTTTACCCCCCTTTCAGTGTTTTGGGTCTCTCTGGTCTCGGCTCATATTCAAATCAATGTCCCGACTAATTTACTCTTGGGAAGTCCTGTGTTTCTCCTGCAGCATCCTTCCCCTTCTATTTGATGGCTCTGGCTGGGCGTCTGCATTTTGGATAACAACAGGGGCTCTGAGAAGTGTTCCTGGAGCCCATGATGATGTGTGCTTGGAGGGATGAATTTATAGCTTAGGTTGTGGCAAGCCCTCTGAATTTGGAATCAAATGGATTTCGGTCAGAAGGACAATCCTTTCATCTTCTAGCGGTTCACTTTGGACCAAATGCTTGGTGGAGTCTTTATTGCCATAGCCACAACACTGGGGTGTAGGTAGTTCTATAATCCCTGAGATTCCATGGTGAACCCCTCCTTTCTGAACCCCTACAGGTGCTGCACAGAGACTTCGCATCTCACAAGGAGCCGCCCTTGGGCCTGCTATGTGGACCACCATGTTAAACCATGTTTTGGGGTTCTCTGGCTACAGGAGCCAATGGGAATCTTCTTTTGTACCAATGATCTTGGGTGGGGGGGATTCTCTGAATTGGGTGTGAGCAGACCCGAAAAATCAAAACCTGGGGCTGGAGAGATAACACAGCGGGTCAGGTTCTTGCCTTGCACATGGCAGATCTGAGTTCAATCCCCGGCAACTCGTTTGGACTCTTGAGCCCTGCCAGGGCTGATCACTGAGCACAGAGCCAGGAGTAAGCCCTGAGAACTTCTGGATGTGGCCCCCAAACAAGCAAACAGAAAACCAACAACCCTATTTCCACACAAATACTTGTGTGCTGGGGTTAGAGTGGTTAAGGCATTTGCCTTGCATCTCACGGACCCCAGTTTGAATCTCTGGTACCACATACAGTTCCTTGAGAATCACCAGGCACACTCAGAACATAGAGACAGGAATAGCCCCTGAATACTCCTGGGTGTTGTTCCAAAACAAAACAAAACAGAAAAAAAGAAAAAACCCAAACAAACAAACAAACAAAACCCCCCACAAAAACCAACAACCAAGAAACAAACACACGGGGCTGGAGGGATAGCACAGCAGGTAAGGCATTTGCCTTGCATGCAGCCAACATGACCAACACAGGTTCCATTCCCAGCATCCCATATGGTCCCCCGAGCACCGCCAGGAGCAATTCCTGAGTGCATGAGCCAGGCGTAACCCCTGAGCATCGCTGGGTGTGACCCAAAAAGAAAAAAAAAAAAAAGAAACAAACACACAAAAAAAGTTCATGCATGAATATTCATAGCAGCATCTTTTCCTAATAGCAAATGAGACCCCTATATCCATCGTGGATGAATGTGATCTCCCCCACAGAACCGAATCCTCACGTAGAATTATTAGGACACTAAGAGGAAGGAAGGGTAACCTGCTACAGCAGAGGCGAGCTGAGTGGAGAAGTCAATCTCACATCACTTTCTTGCCGAGATTGCAGAGTAACAAAGTACCCAAACTGGTGATTTAAAAAATAGAAATATGCCTTTGTTTTATTTTTAATTTTTGGGCTACTGTCAGCTCGGTTCTTGGGGGTCATTCCCATGGAACCCAGGTCTCTCTCATGGATGTCATGCGATCCACTTATGTCTCCCGCCCAAAAGGAACGTATTGTCTCACTGTTGTGTGTTGGTTTGGTGGTGCTTGGGGCTGAGTCTTCGTTCTGTGCTCAGGGACCACTCCTGGTGGGCTTGAGGGACCAAATGTGGTGCCAAAGGATCAAACTCAGGTCGACCACATTCATGGCATGCCCCCTACCCTCTGTACTATCTCTCCAGCCCACTCACCACTCTGGAGGGCTTCTCAGAATCAGCATCCTTGCTTGTGAGGAGTGTAAGAATCTGTTCTATGACTCTCAGGTATCTTCTAGAGGCTTGCTGGCAGTTTTTGGCCTATAGAAGCATCTCCCCATCTCTGCCTTCATCACCCCTCTCCACCCCTGGAGAAGGTGCCCACACCTAGTGCTCAGGAGCTATTTCTGAATGTCTCAGGAGTGACCCCTGGTGATGCTCAAAGGACCATATGTGGTATGGGGCATTGAACTGGGGTTAGAAGGGTGCAAGGCAAGGGCCTTAACCCCTATATTTCTTTCCAGACCCTCTCCTTTCATCTGATATGCCCTGTCCCCAGTGTCCAAAATATCCCCTTTTTATAAGGACACCAGTCATCTTGGATTAGGGCCCATCCTAATGACCTCATAGCTAATAACATTAATTACCTCTGCAATGACCATATTTCCAAAAAAAGGCCGTATTCTGAGCTGGGAGCAGGTGTGGCAGAGGGGTTTAAACTTCAAAATCCACACTTGGAAGGGGCAGGTGACACAGTTCACCTTCTACTATCACATATGTAATGATTTCATTTCTCTAAAATGTCCAGAAGAGGTAAATCCACAGAAGCAGAAAGTAGATTAGTGGTTGCCAGGGGCTGGGGGAAAAATAAAAGGGATTTGGAATGACTGCTAATGGGTAAAGGATTTATTTTTGCCTCTGTTCTGAAATTAGGTAGTGGAGATGGTTACACAACTCTGTGAATATACTAAAAAACAGTGAATTGAACACTTGCTCCCAGGGTGAGCTGAACGCAAAAGAGACCCATATGGCTGCAGTCTTAACGCCTCTCTAGTTGAGATTCAGAGCAGTTCTCCCCGAAAGACGATTAAACACAAAAGACAAAAAAGCAAAACTTCTCTATTTCAACTGCTCATCTTGGGTGAACTGTAATGGCATGCTGATTCTATCTCAATAGAGCAGCTTAAAATAGAAATAAAAGTGTAATGCGGGTCCCTCTTCTGCTAAGTTAAAATTTATGCAGCTCGTGTGATGGAACGGAAGAGTATGTGTTTGGGAAACTGCGATGAGCAAAAAAAAAAAAAAAAAAAAAAAAAAATTGCAACCTCTGGTCTTTCGTATTTAAGTCCCTTTTGTCTGTGCGTGCCTTTCGCCTTTAATGACATGCTGGATGCCTTGGGACGCTTTTCTAATGTAATAAGGAGAATTCCAGCTTTCCTTAAAAAGCTAACTCAGTTGCTGCAAGCTCGCTCTCATATTACTTCGAGAAAAATGTCTTCCCTGAACCAGCCCCGGGAGTCCCAGGAAAAGGCTCATCCTTTCCACTCGGCTCTTTCCCTTCTGAATTTTTCTCAGCGCAATCTTTGGAAATCAGCTTTAAGCTTCGGCTATCTAAGAGATGAACTGCCCCTCCCCACACCTACACTCACCCTGCCACATCTGTGCTTTTGCCCTTGTTGGATCACAGCTAGCTGGTTCCCTAGAGGCCACATAAAATTGCACAAAAAGGTCAGTGGCTGCAGGCCTGGGGCTCTCTCCCATCCTGAGCCCTTGGGGACTACTTTGTAGAGACCTTTGTGTCTGTAAGTGCCCCCCCCCCACACACACACATACACACTGCAGAACCACTGTGTTTGCAGTCAGGCTGCGCCGCTGCTGCTCTGGCCACGGTAGCAAGGGGCGTCCTCCTCTCCTGAGGACCTTGGCTGGGTTCCTCCTGCCTGCTGTTGGCCGAGCTGTCTCAGTTGCAGGCCTCTCCGGCAGCCTGGCTCCTGTGTTGTGTTGCGAAGGAACTCTGGGTGCAAAGAGCAGAAAGATCAGTAGGTTGGAGGTAAACAGGGCAGTTGCCAAATTCAATTTGGCCAAACCTGATACACCCTCCCTCTTCTCCTTACTGCCTGCTGGGGCTTTATGCTTTGGGGACCTGAACAAAATGGATCCCTGTTCTAGCACTCCAGTGGCTTGCTGTGTGTCCCTGACTGAGCTGCTTAACTTCTCTGGGCTTCTGTTTCTTCATGGTTGATCTGTTCATGGGGTTGATTCTTTTTGTTGTGCTGGAATAAAACCCGGTTTGATGCAAGGTATGAGCTCTCTCACTGAGCCACATCCCCTGCCGCTTTAATGTTGAAAAGTGGGCTAGAGATTCCTTTCTAATCAGGTTGCAATTAAGAAGGGACAATATTTTCTGTTATATTTGGAGAGCCTTACTTATATTGGTTCTTTCTTCCACTCCCCCCAAGTCATCAAGGAAAGAAAGGTCTGACCCTCACCCCCATTCTAACTGGACCAAGAACAAAGGCATGGGCAAGAGGCTGTATGTGGGGGGTATCAGATGCTCCTCATCTGAAACTCCTGCTGGGCTGGGCTGTAGGGCTCAGGGGTTGAGCCAGGAGTCAAGGGCCCTGGAGAGAAACATCTTAACAAAGCTCTCTGGATGGAAGTGCCTCGGACAGAGGGGCTCAGTGGTTGTATGGGTACTTTTGGTTTGTTGCTTGGTTTGTTTGGGGGCTGTTCGCCAGAAAGTGGATTTTCCTGAGAAGCTGGGTTCTTGAGAATTGTAGGAAAGATTTGTATACGAAACCCTGAAGGTTAAGAAGTTAGAGTTCAGGGGACAGAGCAATAGTACCGAAGGTAGGGCTCTTGCCTTGCACAGGGCCGACCTGAGTTCGATCCCCAGCATGCCATATGGTTCCCCAAGCATCGCCAGGAGTAATTCCTGAGCGCAGAGCCAGGAGCAACCTCTGAACTTTGCTGGGTGTGACCCAAAAAGAAAAAAAAAGTTAGAGTTTGTTGTAGAGTTCAGTAGATGCATCTGGACGACTGCCCAAATATCCATCCCTCATCTGTCCTGCGCTGTGCTCTCCCATCCCTCGGTATCAGGTGGCCTTCAGAGTACAATGACCTGGTCTTGTCCCTGTGCCACTCTCTGTCCACTTTCCATGTGTCCCTGGGCCTTTCCCGGACTGTCTCCCAAAGGTTCATTGTCATCCTGTCTGTTGCGCTTTCCTGGCGTTTCCAGCCGTCTGTCTGAGTGTAAGACGTCTGATCCTGCAGTCTGTCTGGCCGATGAGCTTTGCTTCATCCTGCTTCTGTCTGGGTCCATGAACCCCCCCCCCCCCCCCCCAGCCCCTGAAGGGCAGATGTGGAGAAGGGACAAGAGAAATTTGGAAAAGAGGTGTGGGCTGAGCTGGGGGACCCCCAGCCATTCCATTGTCTTTTTTGATTGGCTCCTGGTTGGCTGGGCGAGACTTAAAGTGATGAATTCATGGGGCCGGAATGATAGTACAGCAGTTATGGTGTTTGCCTTGCATGTAGGAGCAGTTGGTTTGATCACCAGAACACCATCTGGTCCCCCAAGTACTACTAGGAGTGACCCCTGAGCTCAGAGTCAGGAGTGAGTTATGAGCACTGCCAGGTGTGGCCCCCAAACAAAATAAATTAATAAAGCAACAGATGAATTCTCCTGGCGCTCCACCCTTCTGGTCCCACTGTACCAGGCCATGTCCTATGACACTCTGAGGCTATTCCTGGTGGTGCTCAGGGCCCCAGGTGGTGCTGGTTCTTGTCTCTATCCAGAAGCAAGAAGTGCCTGGACCCTTCTTGGGCTCTGCAAAAGTCCATTTTCATGGCTGCCTTCCTGACAACCATGTGCCCTGAACCCTCTGACCCAGAACCCCAAACTCAGCTCCTCTTAAACTCTCCCCTCTGGCACCAGGTTGGGGGGTTGCAGAGAGATAATCCAGCAGGTACTTGCCATGGATTCGACCAGGTTTGGTTCCCAGCACCTCACATGGTTCCCTGAGCACCCCATAAATGTTCCTTTTTTTTTGGTTTTATAGGTCACCCCAATGATGCTCAGGGGTTACTCCTGGCTCTGCACTCAAGAATGACTCCTGGTGGTGCTCAGGGGACCCTATAGGGTGCCAGGGATAGGTCGGCTGTGTGCAAGGCAAACGCCCTCTCCACTGTGCTATCCTTCCGGCCCCA
Organism: Sorex fumeus; assembly: GCF_029834395.1. Taxonomy (NCBI): domain Eukaryota; kingdom Metazoa; phylum Chordata; class Mammalia; order Eulipotyphla; family Soricidae; genus Sorex; species Sorex fumeus. The sequence goes on from NW_026606186.1 coordinate 6,997,270, forward strand.
CCATGAATGTTCCTGAGTGTAGGGCCAAGAGTCAGCCCTTAGCACCAGCTGGCATGACCTTCCCCCCACCCCCCACACACACCCAAACAGAGCCAGGGTTGGTTGCCCAGTTCTGGGGACTTTTCCTTTCCTGCCTCTGCCTGCTGGCGTCTGTATGTTATTTCATGTTGGTTGTGGGGCAGTGAACCTTCCTGTGCAGTGATCGGAAGGCCCAGTTTCCTCCCAGCAGACCTTGGCCAACCTGACGGGGGTACAGGAGCCCAAGAATGCACAACTCAGGCCCTGGGTACTGAGACCCCCAAGCACCACCTTAGTGGTGCTCAGGAGTCTCCGGCGATTCCTAGGAGATTGTGCAGTGCCGGGGATTGAACCCAAGATGGCAGCCCAGCCTCCAGTTCTCCTGCCATGGTGGCCGTGGAGCTCCCGAGAGAGGTGGCGCTGCGGGTCCTCTAGGCGCTGGAGGGCCCTGAGTCTGAGCTGGGGCCATCACAGCCCTGCAGATGCTGTGCGGACAGACAGGTGCTTGTGCGCGAGTCTGTTTGCTACTGTGGGTGCCAGGATGGAGCAGGGTCCCACCCACATGAGCCACTCCCAGTCCTCTGAATGGACACCCCATAAACCCGATTCCTCCACCTCCCACTCACTGGACATTCTCTCTGCTGGGCACAGGGCAAATGAAGGAGGCCAGGGGAACCCCACCATGTAGGAGCTGCCAGGCCAGGAGGAGCCTGGCCTGTCTGGTAGCCTGTGATAAGTGAGTCTGAGTGATAACAGGGGCTGCCATGGGGTGGGGGGTGGGGGTGTTGGTGGGTAGAGCGGGGGATGCAGCCTGCAGGAGGGCACCTCTGAAAAATGAGGAAGGCATTGGGGCTCCCCCAGTCTGGGAGAGGGGCCCCACCTTAAAGGGGAGGTGATGGCTTCCTACCTGCTGCAGGCTGGGGTCCTGCTGCAGGCACCGGAGACCACGGAAGCCAGAGGGGCTGGGGAGGGAGCACGGGGGATGAGCCTTAGTCAAGGGGGGCAGGTAAGAAACCTGCGTCCTCCACCTGGTGGGTGGACAGCCGGAAGTAGCCTTTTATTCCATGTCCCAGAGGACCCAGAGGGACAAAGCCGCTGTTAGCTTGGAGTGCCACCTGCTTTGCAAGGCGACCCCAGACAGGTGCTTGTTCTGCAAATGCACTCTTGGACCCTAATCTTTTCCTCCAGGTAGGGCTGCTTCTTAGAACTAGCCAGCATAAGCCATCAAGTTTTAGGAGGGTGACCGACAGGTGACAGGCAACAGGAGGGGCACCTCCCATTTCCTAGCATTTCACCCTCCTGATTGGTTCTCCTGGTGACTCAGGTCAGCCCTGGGCGAGATTGGAGTCAAAGCAGCGGAGAGTTAGAGTTCTTGCAGGAGTGATTGGAGGAGGAAACGTTAATCTGCAAAAAAGAGAAAACACAAGAAGGGAAAAAGGTGGGGGGAGTTCATTTATAATTCAGAGCTAGACCCCAGCTGATGGCATTAGACGTAGGCCTGAGCTGCAGAGAGAAGTGCTGAGCACATGCTAAAGGGAGGGGCCCGCTGGCCAGGGTGGGCGTGCACCAGCCTGGAAGGACAGTGTGGTGGGTTCTCAAGCTCAGGCACCGAGGAAGGATGGACAACCTCTGCATTCGCAGGACCCTGGGGTGCCCAGGCAGGGTGACAGGGGCCAAGTGGGACAGTGCTTGAGTGGTGGCCGCCGGGCCTGGCTGGGGTTCCGAGGCCAGCTGTCCCAGGTCCTCCCTGCAGAGAGCCATCTTTTCCCTTCCCACCCTTCCTCTCAGACCCGTTTCCTGCCTGGCCCACACATCTCCTCCCATTTCTCCCACCTTCTCCTATTATCTCTGACTTCAGAATGTTTGCTTTGGCTTTCTCCTGCGGTGGTGGATACTCAGAAAAAAAAAACAACAACAACACAAAAACTCAAACTCTCTTCCTGCAAGTCGGCCCAGACTCCAGGGCCAGCATTGTCTTCTCTCGACTTTAAGTACAGGGAACCAGCGCACCCTTGGCCTAGGAAGATAGACTTTGTCTTCTAACGACTTTCCTTCAAAACCACAAATGCATTTTGTCTCGATTGGAGGTGGCGCTTGCTCCGGGCTCGGCGACCTCAGAGGGAGTGTGAAGCGGCAGTTGGCACAGCGGACGCTGCACGGAGGTGAAAAGTCGATTTCTCTGCAAACCAGCTGGGAGGGCAAAGACGGCGCGATGCTCGGTCCATTCAATAATCAGCTTGGAGCCAGGTCTGAGCTGGGAGTCCGTGAACAAGACGTCTGTGCTCTGGGCCCGCCGTGGCCTCCTGGGGGAGCTGGACAGAGCAGCTGGCCCAGATTTCCCCTGGCTGGGAGACACTGGAGCTGCAGGGCCGGGCAGGTTCCTGAGCCTCCCTCTGTCTCCCTCGCCTCAGCTCCCAGGCGGGCTGCAGGGAGGTGCTGAGGCTGGGCGAGGCCATTCACAGGCAGAGCTCAGCACAGTATGGGTGGAAGCACCAAAGCCAAAAGCAAAATGCCAACCGTTATTTACAGAATCTCCGTGTCATCCAGTTCTCCCTTTTGAAGTGTACAGTTGAGTGTTTTTTTAGTAAAATCCCAAGGACCCTCTGTAAGGCAATTTCTTTCTTTCTCTCTTTCTCTCTCTTCCTTCCTACCTTCCTTCCTTCCTTCCTTCCTTCCTTCCTTCCTTCCTTCCTTCTTTTTTCTTTTTTTGCTTCACACCCAGCGATGTTCAGGGGTTACTCCTGGCTCTGTACTCAGGAATTACTCCTGGCAGTGCTCAGGGGACCATATGGGATGCTGGGAATCGAACCTGGTTCGACCGCATGCAAGGTAAATGCCCTACCCACTGTACTAACATTCCAGCCCCTCTCCTTCCTTCCTTCCTTCCTTCCTTCCTTCCTTCCTTCCTTCCTTCCTTCCTTCCTTCCTCTCTCTCTCTCTCTCTCTTTCTTTCTTTCTTTCTTTCTTTCTTTCTTTCTTTCTTTCTTTCTTCCTCTTTACTCAGGGCTTACTTCTGCCTGTGCATTTGGATCATTTCTGGTGGGCTTGAGGGCATATGGGATGCCTGGGGTTCAAATCTGGCTGAACCAGTGTAAGACAAGTCACCTACCCGCTATAATAAGACTTGGCCCAAACCCATTATTAGTGTCACTCTCCACAGCTTTCCCTGCCCCAGGTCAACCCAAATCTGCTTCTTTTCTCATGGCTTTGCCTATTCTTGGTATTTCATATAAATATGATAAACACAGCTTTTGTGCCTGGTTCTTTCATTAATGTTTACAAATTTCAACCGTGTCATATCCTATCAGCACCTCTCTCTCTCTTTCTCACTCTCTTTCTCTCTGTCTCTCTGTCTCTGTCTCTGTCTCTCTCTGTCTCTCTGTCTCTCTCTGTCTCTGTCTCTGTCTCTCTCTCTCTCTCTCTCTCTCTCTCTCTCTCTCTCTCTGTGTGTGTGTCTGGGAACCATAGGGTGCCAAGGATCAAACCTGGGCCTCCTAATACATATACTTAGTCATTGAGCTCTCTCCAGCCCTGATCTTGAACTCTTTTCTAATGACTGAGTAATACTCTCCTGTCATAAGGACATTTTGCTTATTCTTCAACAGCTTTTGGTCTTTTGATCTGATGGGCTTTTGCTCTATTAGTGATGCTTACTATGAGCAGTATGGGTAAGTTTTTTTGTGTGTGGCTTTATAGTTTCCTTTCTCTGGGGTCTGTACCTAGGGATGCAATTAAGTCAGAGGTTAGCTCTGACTTAATTAGTGTGTAACTTGCTGAGAACTCCCAGACCTTGCATGCAAAGCCAGCTCCTTACCTGCTGCACTGTCTCTGGACCCCTAAGTTTTATTTATTTATTTATTTATTTATTTATATTTTTTATTAGTGAATAACCATGGGGTACAGTTACAGATTCACAAACTTTCGTGCTTGCGTTTCAGTCATGCAATGATCCGGTACCCATTCCTCCACCAGTGCCCGTTCTCTACCACCAATGATCCCAATATTTCTCCCACCTCACCCTCCATCCCCCCCACCCCCCACCCCACCAGCCTCTGGGGCACAGCATTCCCTTTTGTTCTCTTTTTCCTTTTGGGTGTTGTAATTTGCACTAGAGGCAATGAGTGGTCATAGTGTTCCATCTACAGTCTACATTCGGCTCACATCTCCCAACCCGAGTGGGTCCTCCAAATACACTTCACTCGATGTTCCCTTCTCTATCTGAGCTGCCTTTTCTCCCAGCATTTGAGGTCGGCTTCCTAGCTGTGGAGTAAACCTCCTGGCCTAGGTTTTATTTTTAAAATGTAATTTTAATATATGCAAACATGTAGTTATGCAATCGTTTAGTTAATAATGGATCCCTCCAGATTTTTGCTTTTACAAATAACAGCATCTTTAGCCTTAAGCACAAATCCTGGAGGCAAAAATACTAGATAAAAAGACACAAAGGATTTTTTGGGGGGGGAAGGGGCGTGGTCATACCCAGAAGTGCTGGGGATTGGCAATCACATTTCCTTTGCTTTATCTCCCGGACCCTTCAGCTAATTTGTGTGTGTGTGTGTGTGTGTGTGTGTGTGTGGTGGTGGTGGTGGTGTGGGACACACCTGGTGGTGCTCAGGGTTTTCTCCCGGCTCTGCTTTCAGAGATGACTCCTGTCCAGGTTTCAGGGGACTTTATGGGCTGCCAGGGATTGAACCTGGCTTGGCCACGTAACAGGGCGGGTGCCTTGCCCACTGTCCTACCACTCCAGCCCCCTCAGATAATCTTTAATGATTTCCCATCCAAGCTGTTTGAACTGTGCCATGGGTACTGCTGTCACCACCTAGGAAACGGCTTGTTTCTTGACGCGCCTGCCAAAACAGGCATCAAAGCATTCCGTGTGAAATGAGGCATCTCATTGTAATTTTCACTTTTGTTTCTCGGCTTATAATGGAGCCTGAGCAGGGACTGAGCCTGTGTCGATTTTCCCTGTCCAGTTGGCAGTGGTGAGACGCAGAGGAGGTGTGTTCTGGGGGCTTGGCATCTTCCTCTGACTTGTCACGGAGCTAGGTGCAGTATTTGTGGGTTAATTAGAATTTTAAAAGAATTGTCAGCACTGGAGGGATCATTGAGTAGATAAGGCACTTGCCTTGTCTACCCCTGGTTAGATCCCTGGCACTCCACAGGGCCCTGGGCACAGGGCAGGAATAGCACAGGAGCTCTGCTGGGTGTGCCCCAAGGTCCTACCCCCAGACTGATTTTTTTTTTTCAAATATTAGTAGCTTTAGTGGTCAGACTTGGATCTGAGATTTGAGAGGGGACTCAGTGGTAGAATGCTGGCCTTGTATGTGCGAGGCCCTGGGTTCAATCCGCAGCACCATACAAAAACAATCTACATATTTATGATCTTTCTGCCTCCTGCTTTGCTTTCTTGCATGCCACTCTCCAGAGTGTCTTTGAAGACCCAGATCAGATTCTATCAGAACTCACCCCACCCCAAACACACACACACACACACACTTGAACTTTTCATGTCTTATAGTGACCTTTAGGCTAAAGCACAATCTTCTTGTCCCAACATTCAGGGGCCACTTGAGGTTTTATTTCCACCTTCCTTTGCAGACTTCTCTTCCATTCATCTCCTCAGAACTTGCCTTCCTTGGCCCACCACTAATCTCTTAGTCACCTCAGACTCCTACTTCATTTCCCACTCAGACAAAGGTTAAAATATTTGTGTGTGTATGTGTGTGTGTATACCCAGGGGCTCATGCATGCTGAGCCCATGCTTTGTCACCAAACTTGGCCAGTATGTGTGCGTGTATACACACATTTTATATATATATATATATATATATATATATATAGACACACATACATATAAATTTGGTGGGGTAGTCAGTATTTAGGGCTCACTATGACTCTGATCAGGGATCATGCCCAGAAGGGCTGGGGAACCATACAGCATGCTGGGAATCTAACCTGGGTCAACTGTGTATAGTACAGGCCTCCTACCCTCTGGGCGATAGCACAGCGGTAGGGCGTTTGCCTTGCACGCAACCAACATGGCCGATCAAGGTCCTGTGATTTACAATATTCTTTTTATTGTTTGGAATCACCTCTGATGGTGCTCTGGGCTTACTCCTAGCTCAGTACTCAGAGATCACTCCAAGTAAGCTTGGGGAACCATGTGGAGTGCCAGAGATTGAACCCAGGTTGGCTGCATGCAAGGCAAGTGCTCTACCTGCCGCGCTATTTCTCAGACCCAATAATATTGTTAAGGATATTTTCCTGTGCATGTAATTCCCACATCATAATTTCATCACCAGTGTACTTATCTTTTTCACCCCAAAAACCATTATGTTCCCCCCTTTCAAATCCTCCCCACCACCAAACTCACTTGCGTGAATCAGTTCTCCCATTGCTACCTTGCAGTGTATCTTTCAGTCCTACATCTGAGACAGATTCTGTATCTAACCCTTTCTTTCTGATTGACTTCACTCAAGATGATATCTTCTAGTCTCATCCAATTTATAGCAAATTTTGTGATTTTCTTCATTTTTAGAGCTGCATAGTATTCATCCATAGTTGGGCATTTGGATTGTTTCCAGGTTGTTTTCATATCTTTGCTATTGTTCTAGGCATGGCACGGACATAGTTGTGCTTATATCCTTTCAATTAGAGTTTTTGTTTTTGTTTCGTGGCCACATCTAGAGATGCTCCGGGTTACTCCTGGTTCTGTGGTCAGGAATCACTCCTGGTGGTATTAGGGAGACCATATGGGACACCAGGGATCAAATCCAGGTGCATGCAAGGCAAACACCCAACTCACTGTACTATTGCTCTGGCCCCTCAATTAATGTTTTTATGTTTGTGGTATAGATGCCAAGAAGTGGTATCACTGGGTCTATAGAAGTTTTATTACTATTTCTGGGAGAGATCCTATTGCTTTCCAAAAAGGCTGAACCAGATGGCATTCCCACCAGCAGTGGGTGAGGATTCCTTTCTTATCACAACCCAACCAACACTGGTTGTTTCCAGACTTTTATTTGCACGATTCTCACTGCTGTGAGATGATATCTCAATATTGTTTTGATTTGCATTTCCCTTGTCATTAGTGATGATGGGCACTTCTTCATGTGTTTATCCATCATCCATATGTCTTCTTTTGGAAAGTGTGTTCATCTAGCCCCATTTTTGAATAGGGTCATTGGATTTTTGTTGTTGTTGAGTTTTGTGAGTGCTTTATAGATCTTGGATATCATCCCCCCACACACACACACACACCACACACACACACACTTTTTTTTGGCGGGGGGGTTACACTTGGCAATGCTCAGGGATTATTCCTAGTTTTGCACTCAGAAATTATTCCTGGTGGTGCTCAGGGGATTATAAAGAATGCTAGGAATTGAACTTGGATAAGCAGCACGCAAGGTAAACAGCCCTACTTGCTGTACTATCATTCTGGTTCAAGGATATCAGTCCTTTCACTGATGTATTGTGTGCAGATATCTTCCCCCATTCAGGAAGGTGTCTTTTTCAGTCTTTGAGATACAGCTTAATGACCACTTTCCTGAGTTGCCAAAGGGAGAGAGCTCTGGGCCCGTTCCTTTGCCCCACAGCACAACATCCGCCTTTGGTCCTCTGGGGGTATCCTTACAGCCTCCTTCTCGGCAGGCCGCACCCTCAGCGCCAGCTTCTCCCCTCACATCTATTCCCTGAGGCTCAGGGAAGTGACTGGCAGTGCGTAAAGACTCACTGGAGAACTGTGTGCCTCGGGTGGCATCCTGTATGATGCTAGAACATCCATACTGCCACAAAGGCTGCCATAGGTGACAGGGAAATGAAAACACAGAACTTCTTATCCAGATATCCCCCAGGAGCTGCTGGGTCAGAGCACTTTGCTAACTGAGAAGGTGTTTAATAAAACCCCAGTTAATTAACAAGTGAAAGATTCCTTTGTGGTTTGCCTCACAGAGGAGGGCAGCAGGGAGCTGGCACGGGAGGCAGAGCTAGGACTCATCTCACTTTTGTTCAGAACTTTTAGAGTTAAATGACTTAAGGGGACCCAGACCAGGCTCCCCCAGGGCTGTGTTAATACCCGAGAATCTGGGGTTCCCAGCCCTCCCCACTCTCCTCCGTGAATGCAGCAACACTCTATTAACGGAACCATCTCTTCGGAGAGCCAATTGACAGCAAGACAGTGTCTAACCATTTAGACCCTGCACCCACCTGAGGGCACCCAAACTCTAGAGACCCTGGCTCAAGTGTTCAAAAGAGACATAAAAGAGATGGAGCTGCTGCCCATTTGTTTGAGGAAAGAATAAGCAAAATAGGGCCTGGAGTGATGGCACAGTGGGTAGGGCATTTGCCTTGCACACGGCCAACCCAGGTTCAATTCCCAGCATCCCATATGGTCCCCCAAGCACCGCCAGGAGTAATTCCTGAGTGCAAAGCCAGGAGTAACCCCTGTGCATCGCCAGGTATGACCCAAAAAAAAAAAAAAAAAGAACAAGCAAAGTTTGAGTCAGCTCGCTAGGTTCCAAACAGGTATTTAAAAGGATAAGTAACCTTCTGTACTTCCGAGATGACAGCAGAAGCCGCTTTCCTATGTCATTTTGCAAAATAACAATAGCAAAATTGCATTCACAGATGTTTATGCACACTCGTCCCCCGGGTGTAAAGGTAGGAGAAAAGATAGAGCCGGAAGTACTGGGTCTCTGGGGAGAGGCTTCTGGGGGAGGTGGCGCGCTTTCACTTCTTACCATCGTTAGGGTGTTTCCATTTTACAAGCAGATATTAATTGTGTAGTTAAAGGGAAGATAAACAAAGCCCTTCCAAAGCTGATTCCTGACTCTCTCTCTCCCAGTCTTGACTCCCAGAGCACCCTCATTCCTCAGAATAATCACTAACAACTCTCAGTTGTGTTTTCTTTTTAAACGCATCACACCCACCCTGTGTTCCCATTGTCACAACAAACCCATGACAGATACCAGGATGATCACCTCTGTTTCGCTTCTCAGGAAACTTGGTCTCCTGAGTTCTGGTCTTGAATTTATCAAACTCACAAAGGGGGGGGGCGGGGCTGGGAGGCATTGCTGGCCAGAGAGACAGCATAAAGGGCTAAGCCCTTGCTTTGCATGTGGGGGGGCCCCCTTGGTGATCCTGAGAAACCCCAGAGCATCACTGGGTGTGGCCCACCAAAATCAAGAAATAAAAATGAAAGTAGGAGGCCAGATTACGTATTGTCCCTCAAAATGCTCCCCCCTCTCCCAGGAGTGATCCCTGAGCCAGGAGTAAGCCCTGAGTACTATAAGGGATGGCCCCCAAACCCAAATTAAATTAAATTAAATTAAAAAGAGGGACCAGAAAGGTAGTACAGAGGGTTAGGTGCTTGCTTGCTTTGCAAGAGGCCAAGCCTGGTTCAAATCCAGCACTGGCTGTGGTACCCCGAGCACCCCCCAGATATGGTCCCTGAGTATAGAGCCAGGAGTGAGCACTGAGCACCTCCAGATGTAGCTCCCCCATTCCCTGAAACAGGAAGGCTCGAGAGATACCATGGGAAAGGTGGCTCACATGCATCAGATCCAAGGCCAATCTCCAGCACCACCCCTGGTCTCCTGAGCACTGCTGGGAGTGATCCTTGAGCACAGAGTCAGGGGTAAGCCCTGAGCACAGTTTGAGTGTGATCCCTTATAATAACAAGTATTTTTTTTTTTAAATTAAAGAGTCCTTTTTTTTTTTTCTTTTTGTGTCACACCTGGTGATGCACAGGGGTTACTCCTGGCTCTGCACTCAGGAGTTACTCCTGGTGGTGCTCAGGGGACCATATGGGATGTCGGGAATCGAACCCGTGTTCGGCCGCGTGCAAGGCAAACGCCCTACCCGCTGTGCTGTCTCTCCAGCCCCAAGAGTCCTTTTTAATGTCAGAGCAAGTACGTGTGAGCAAGCACCTGCATCCCGTGTGTAGGCGTATAAATTGGTGTAATCCTTCTGGGAAGCAACTTGATAACACACACCAAAAAAAAAAAAAAGTTCAAACCTACATCCCTTTTATTCTAGTGATTCCTTTTCTAGGAATTTCTCCCAAGGACATAATTAGGGATGTGTGCTGCGTTTCAGCCACAGGAATGTTCATGAAGATGCTTATAATTCTGAAAAATTGAAAACCACTTAAATATCCCAGAATAGAAAAAGTACTTAAATAAATTATGTACATTCAGATGCGAGAATACTATCAAGTCATTAAAGAGTGGGGAAGAAGAATGTTTAATGACAGGGAACATAGCTCATGATGCATTTTTAAAAGTAGGTCACAAACAGTATGTACTACGTGAGTCCATTTTTTGCTTTAGAGAAACAGGGAGGCAGGAGCTAGAGACAGAGGATGGCGGTGAAGGCACTTGCTTGGTGTGTGACTGAGCTGGGTTCGATCCCCTACACGGCATAGACTTCTGAGCTTTGTGCCATGAGCAGCAACCCCTTAGTGCAGAGTGAGGATAGGCCCCGGGCACTGCCAGGTGTGGTCCAATGCCACCCCTCCCCACACTGTCCACTGCAGAATGGATGGGGGACGGGGGAGGGGGGCTGAAGCGATAGCACAGCGGTAGGGCATTTGCCTTGCACGCTGCCAACCCGAGTTCAATTCCCAGCATCCCATATGGTCCCCCTAGCACCGCCAGGAGTAATTTCTTAGTGCATGAGCCAGGAGTAACCCCTGTGCATCACTGGGTGTGACCCCAGAACAAACAAAAACAAGAATGGGGCAGGGGTTCTTACCAGAAATGCAGAAAAAAACGGCCCTGGGTTCTAATAGAGACAGGAACAGTGAAAGTTAGGAAGGGAAGCTTCTCAGGGTTACTTACTTAGCTTTTAGCAAACTGTTCCTAAATCCCACCCGTCACTCTACCCTCAGACATAAGAGCCATTTGGGACACTGTCTGCTGAGAGGGGTGGAAGCGGGGAGCTCAGACCATCGGGGAACATGAGGTGCTGAGACGGGTCCCCAGTTGAGAGGAGCTGCCGGTCCTATGCCCAGACATGGACAGAGAGAAGGATGCACTCATCCAACTCCCTTTGGCCCCTGTAGCCACTGGAGAATATGCTGACCACTGAGGTCTTGTCACTGGGTGGGGCTGCTTCTCAGGGTTCACTTGCATCTCTAATCTACCCATTGTGCTGTGAGTTGGGTGTGGTCCCCAGCATTCTCTCCCTCTCAGGCTTTCCTCCTCCCAGAGTCTGGGGGGTGGTACCCAGATAAAAAAAGGCTTCCAGGATGGGCCTTCTAGGCTCTATCTGCCAGAAACTGGGCGATGCCCTGCCCATTTATTCTACCCTGAATGCGTCTAACAAATCTCACAGGTGATGGATCCCGGCTCTCCAAAGCAGTGTGGTGAATCCGAGCCCCCAAGTTCTTTTTTTTTAATGTTTTAATTTTATAAAGTAGTTCACAATATTTGATTACATTTAATATTCAAACACCAATCCCAACACCATCACACCTTCCCACCACCGTATTTCAGATGTTTCCATCCCGAACCCCAATCCCTGCCCCACAGCAGAACCGAAATAATATATTTTGTATTGTTTGTTATGAAAATCTGCTGAGAATGCTAGGAAAAAGTATCCTTAGAGGAAAAGAGTGTGAGGAATGTTGTATTTCACCCAGGGGCCAATAAACCCTTCCATAAGAGATCACTAACATGTTGTTGAAGGTTGAACCTTGTGATATATATATATATATACATATATATATATATCTGTTAAAAACTGTATATTTCCCTCTAAGATTGGTTGCCTCCTACTTTGAACCCTGTCAAAAGTGGTGCAGTAATCCTGGAGTATGGGTAGAGTATGTGGTTTGAAGTATCGCAGCTTTGCAGCCCAGGAATAGTTGCACTTGTCGGTGATGCTCAGCTCGAGTGTATGGAGAGCAGCTGTGAGTGTGGTGGCAGCTGAGTTGTGGAAGTTTTTGGCTGCTGGGGCTGGGTCCCTTGGGGCGGGGAGGGGTCTCACCCGCCCCCCCTCCATGGCGCCCCTACTGAAACAGCCTAGCACGGGGTCTGGCGGCATGGTTATGGCGAGCGTCATGTGGGCCCCCAAGTATCAAGAGAGTATCATGCTGAGTGAAATGAGTCAGAAGGAGAGGGACAAACATAAAATGATTCACTCATTTGAGGAATATATAAATATTATATATATGTATATATATAAATATATATAAGTAATATGAGGCTAATACCCTAGGACAGTAGAAACAAGGGCCAGGAGGATTGGTCCACAGCTGGAAACCTGCTTCAAGTGCTATGGGAGAAGGCAGTTGGGATAGAGAAAGGACCGCCGTGACAAAGATAGTTGGAAATGATCACTCTGAATAAGAACTGTGTGTTGAAAGTCGGTAAAGGAACAAACATGATAATCTCTCAGTATCTATATTGCAAATCATAATGCCAAAAAGAAGAGAGGGGGAGGGGAGAGAAGAAAAGTGCCTGCCAAAGAGGTAGGGTTGGGGGCAGGGGCAGGAGGGTAGCTGGGGACATTGGTGGTGAGAACCGTATACTGGTGGAGATTTGGGTGATGGTACATTATATGATGGAAACCCAACCATGAACAGCTTTGCAACTGTGTATCTCATGGTAATTCGACTTAAAAACAAAACAAAACAAACAAAAAAACACCTAAGAGGGGAAAGGTAGGAGAAGAAATAGTGTAGTGGGTAAGACACTTGATTTGCACATGCTGACTCCTGTTTGATCCCTGGCACTGCATATGGTTCCCTGAGCACCGCCAGAAGTGATCCCTGAGTGCAGAGCCAGGAGTAAGCCCTATAGCCCCGAAGCCAAAATGAAAGGGGGTGGGGGAAGCTAAAAAAATTACTTAACGTGGGGCATATCATGGGTTGGAGCGATAGCACAGTGGTAGGGTGTTTGCCTGGCAAGCCGCTGGCCTGGCCAAGCCAGGTTCGATTCCTCCACTCCTCTCGGAGAGCCCGGCAAGCTACCGAGAGTATTTTGCCCACACGGCAAAGCCTGGCAAGCTACCCGTGACGTATTTGATATTCCAAACACAGTAACAATAAGTCTCACAATGGAAGACGTTACTGGGTCCGCTTGAACAAATTGATGAACAACAGGAGGACAGTGCTACGGTGCTACAGGGCATATCATAGTCTATGAATTCAAATACATTTTAAACCCAGTTTATAGGTCTATATAGAACAGAATTCTATTTTGATTTTGTAAGTATATAGCTTGTTATTAGTTCTTTTATTTGAAAAAAAAATCCATCATAAGTTCAGGGGCTGGAGCAATAGTACAGTGGGCAGGGCGTATGCCTTGCATGTGGCCAACCTGGGTTCAATCTCCGGCATCCCATATGGTCCCCCAAGCACCGCCAGGAGTAACCCCTGAGTATCGCTGGGTGTGATCCAAAAAAAGAAAAAAAAAGAACATCATAAGTTCAACTAGATTTTATTTTCTTCTTCATATTTGTTATTTTCTAAAAATCTATTTGCAATGAGGATGTAGCGCTTTAATAATTAGAAAAAGCAATAAGGTTATTTTTATGCTTATGAAAAAAAGCAAAGGAAATCCATAAAGTAGAATCACACAAATGGCTAATAATCATGAAAAATATTCAACCTTGCTAATTATGAAAAATGCAAATTCAAATGGCACTGGCAGCCATGTTTTCACCCACTAACTCGAGAAGAAAAGCCAGCTAGGACACACTCTGCTTGGCAACAGAGTGGAAAGAGAAATACTAGCTGTGCTGCAAATATTGATGATCATTGGGTTGTCTTTCTGAAGAGTAATTGGGCATATATATATATATGTATATATATATATATATATATATATTTGCTTTTTGGGTCACACCCGACGATGCTCAGGGGTTACTCCTGGCTTATGCACTCAGGAATCACTCCTGGCGGTGCTTGGGGGACCATATGGGATGCTGGGAATCGAACCTGTGTTGGCCATGTTGGCTGCGTGCAAGGCAAATGCCCTAACAGCTGCGCTATCGCTCCAGCCCTGGGCATATATTTTCAAAACCTGCAAAATGTGTCCTATCACTAAAGTTGAATCTGTAGCACTGCACTGTCCTCCCATTGTTCATCAATTTGCTCGAGTGGGCACCAGTAACGTCTCCATTGTGAGACTTGTTGTTACTGTTTTTGGCATATCGAATACGTCACGGGGAGCTTGCCAGGCTTTGCCATGTGGGCGAGATACTCTCAGTAGCCTGCCAGGCTCTCCGAGAGGGGCGGAGGAATCGAACCTGGGTCAGCCACGTTTAAGGCAGATGCCCTACCCACTGTGCTATCACTCCATCCCAAGTTGAATCTAAAGATGTGTAATTAGGGGTGAAGAGGCAGCTCAATAGGCTTGCACACATGCTTTGCATCAGGAAGCCCAAGTTTGACCTCCAGCACTGCATGAGTACCTGAGCATCACTGGGAGCACCCCCCCTACACACACACACACACACACACACACACACACACAAGTTCCAAGCTTGGAATAGCCTTAACAATTCTGGGCCAGCTCCTCCTCCTCCAACAACAAAGAACTTGTAGTTATATATTTTTTCTTTTTTGGTGGTGAGGGGGGACAATGCCTGGCAATGCTCAGGGGTTACTCCTAGCTCTGCATTCAGAAATTACTCCTGGTGATGCTCGGGGGACCCATAGGGGATGCTGGGGATCCAATGTTGGGGATGTTGAGTTGGCCACGTACAAGGCAAGCACTTAATCTCTGTACTATTACTCCAGCCCCTTCTTGGCTATCTTAAGGGAAAGATTAGGAATTATGTATAGATAGGCATATAAGGAAGAAAGCTAATTATAGTGTTCTGTGGGAAGCAGTGCCAGGGATCAACCCAGGGCCCCACACATATGAGGAAATGTGTAACCACTGAGCCACGTCCCTGGCCCCAGTACTTTTTTTTTTTCTTAAGTAGCATATCAGGCCAGAGAGATAGCACAGGAGGGAAAGCACTTACCTGCATACAGTTCAGTTTGAATTCCTGGTACCACATACAGAACCCCTAGTACTACCAAAGGTCATTCCCTGAATCCCTCTGAGTGTGACTCCCAAACCAAAAATAAATAATTTTAGGAACCAGAGAGATAGAACAGTGGATAGAGTACTTGCCTTGCATGCAGCTTACCTGGGTTTAATCCCCAGCACCCTATATGATCACCCAAGCCTACCAGAAGTGATCCCTGAGTCTAGAGTAAGTCCTGAGCACCAGTGGGTGTGGGCCAAAAAACCAAACAAACAAAATACCAAAGAAATACTTTTGGGTCACATCTGACAACGCACAGGGGTTACTCCTGGCTTTTGCACTCAGGAATTACTCCTGGTGGTGCTCAGGGGACCCATATGGGAAGCTGGGAATCGAACCTGGGTCGGCTGCGGGCAAGGCAAATGCCCTACCTGCTGTACTATCATTCCAGCTCCCAAAGAAATGCTTTTAAAGAGCAAATAAAGAGAACATTGGGGGCCTGCAGCTCAATGTGCAGGAACACTTGCCTGTATGCTGGAGGCCCCGCGTTCCATTCCTAGCACTGCCTGCCTCTCCCCCAGCACACCCCCCTCCCCCACCTGGTGGTCTCCAGTGCTTCAGGCCTGAGCACTGACTGTCAGGCCCACACCATTGGTCAAGTATCTAAGTACCTCAGGGAGCAGCCTCAGACTCCAGAGCACTGCTGGGGGACCCCCATGGAAGCGCATTTGTATAATATACTGTTAAAAGTTAAAATATGCATAAAACCTGCCCTAGGTTTTATTCATCCTTTTAAAGACCCTCAAATTATATATAAATATATAATTGATATGTTAGTATATATAATTATAGCATAGTGATTTTATATAACTATAAAATTATATATATATTATTGTTTGTTATAATTAAATGTAAAAAATATATATGCCTTAGGGCCAGAGAGACCGTACAGTGGGTAGGGTGCTTGCCTCTATGCGGCTGACCAGAGTTTGATCCCTGGCATCCCATCTGGTCCCCTCAGCACGACCAGGAGGAATAACTCCTGAGTGCAGAGCCAGGGGTAACCCCTTAGCATCATTGGGTGTGGCCCCCCAAAGGAAAACAAGAAATAAGCAGAAAGAACATACGCCTTGATATCTGTGTAGGTATTAAGGAACGTGTGTGTGTGTGTGTGTGTGTGTGTGTGTGTGTGTGTACGCGCGTGGGGGCAGGGTGCATACCTGTAAGTGTCCCAGGCTACTCCCAGCCCAGGACTGAACCCGGCCTCAGCTCAGCACACACGTCAGCTCTCTGAGCCATTTCCCTGGCCCCTGATTAAAAATTTCTAAACCCACCCGCTAACAACAGCCTGGCCGCATGCCCGGAGCTAAGAGTGAAAGCTTCCCCCGGTTCTGCCGCAGTTGACTCCAGAAATAGACTCTAGGAGCCTCCCTGGAGGCGGGAGAGCCCTGCGCTCCTGGTTCTGCAAGAACCGTCCATTCCCCTCAGTCCTGTGGACCTGCTGGACTAGGAGAAGCACTAGTGGCATGGATGGGAGGCGGAGCACCTGCGTGCCCCTGCAGGCTCCTGTGATCTGAGCCCTTGGACCAGCTCTGCCTTCTCCTCTCTGTTCCTCCTCATCCCACCCTCACCCCCACCACACCAGGACACTCCAGGATTTCAGAGCTTCTTTCTCTCTCTGTTTCTCCACTAGAACTTTCCCTTTGTTCCACTGAGCCCCCTTTCCCTGAGTGTGCCCTCCCTTTCCACTCCCTTGTCACCTGCCCAACTTTTGCACCTTGTTTACTTCTTCTTTCTTCTCCTTCTCCTTCTCCTCCTTCTCCTTCTCCTCCTCTTCCTCCTCCTCCTTTTCCTCCTCCTCCTCCTCCTCTTCTTCCTCTTCTTCTTCTTCTTCTTCTTCTTCTTCTTCTTCTTCTTCTTCTTCTTCTTCTTCTTCTTCTTCTCCTCCTCCTCCTCCTCCTCCTCCTCCTCTTCTTCTCTCCTCCTCCTCTTCTTCTTCTTCTTCTTCTTCTTCTTCTTCTCCTCCTCCTCCTCCTCTTCCTCCTCCTTCCTCCTTCCTCCTCTTCTTCTTCTTTTTCTTCTTGCCGTACCTGGTGTTCAGGCCTTATTACTGGCTCTATGTCCAGGGGACCATATACAGTACCAGAGATCAAAGCCAGGTTGGCCACATGTAAGGCAAATAAGCACCTTAACCCCTATATTATTTCTCTGGACCTTATGTTTCTTCTTAAAAGTCACTTCCTGGGCCAGATCAGTAGTACAGTGGAAGGGAGCTTGCCTTGAATGTGGGTGGTCCAGGTTCAATCCCCCACACCTTACCAGGAGTGAGTCCTGGGCACTGTTGAGTGTGACCCCCCAAATCTGCCCCCCCCCGAAAAAATGTTATTTCCTACTTTGGGAAATTATGGGTTGCTTATTTTTTTTTATTCTGATTGTGATGTTATCTCATCACATTATCTCATTCTTACTTTGAACAACCTGGCAGGCTACCGAATGTAACCTGCCCACATGGCAGAGTCTGGCAAACTCCCCGTGGCGTACCCAACATGCCAAACACCAGTAACAATGATGGGTCTCATTCTCCTAACCCTGAAAGAGCCTTAAATATGGCACTTTTTAAAATGTCTCAGGGCTAGGACGAAGGAGACGTTACTGGGGCATTCTCGTGGCAATTGACAAACAGCAGGATGGTCTTGATCGTGATCGTGATTGTGATGTTGATTAGGGAGATATCAAATGCATCAAATTAGACCCTTTCAGTATATGTGCAGTTTGTTGCATACTTGTTTTCTTTAGAAAAAAACAGAATTTAAAAAAATCACTTTGATGGAGCCAGAGAAATAGTACAGTGGGTAGGGCATTTGCCTTGCATGCAGCCAACCCGGATTCGATCCCCGACATCCCATATGGTCCCTCAAGCACCACTAGGAGTAATTCCTGAGTGAAGAGCCAGGAATAACCCCTGAGCATCGCCAGTTGTGAACCCCCCAAAAAGCAGCAGACTCTATGTATGAGAAGGTGACCGATCTGTAGGGGCTCAAGAGACAGCACCCTCACAAGTTCACAAAAGTTTTCAGAAGCTGGAGCCCAAACAGGGTTCCAGGGGCTAGAGCCATAGTCCAGCGGGCAAGGTGCTTGCCTTGCACACAGCATCCTATATGGTCCCCCAAGCCTGCCAGGAGTGATTCCTGAGTGCAGAGCCAGGAATAAGCCCTGAGCATTGCTGGGTATGGCCCCAAATTAAACAAACAAAAACAATGGAAAAAAACCCAATAGACTCTTGGTGTCGCCAGGCTTTGAAAAGGGCAAGTAGTCTGCTGCAGCTTCCCAGTGTGAACAATTGAGAATAAAAATAACCATCTCATTATTCATAAGGATGTTTCTGTTGGGAGCTGAAGGAGTTCATCCATATACAGGCTTAGAATAGGACCCATTGGAGACACCGAGTGTTTACGCTGAGACTTATTTGGTTGTCAAGAGACCTGATGATCAAGGGGTCTGAAGGAACCTGGTAGCAGCCTCTGGTTCATTTGGTCTGATGGTGGGTGACTTCAGGAGTCCCCTCTCCCTAAAGACCCTTTTGACCTCCTTTCCCCTTCCACCCAGTTGCTGGAAATCCCCACCTCGGCAGCCCTCCTGGAGCGGTGCTCGGATCTCCTGTCAGCCTTTCAACATGATTTTGCAAAGCTGCCTTGCTAAAGCCTCTGCTCTCCTAACGACAGGGAGGCACATATGTTCCAGCTTCTGCTCGGGTTTTGAGTCGGGGATTTGGAGAGCGCGAACGTCCACGTGGGCAAGCAGGCGCGTGCACGCTCGTGCGGGCTCGTGAACATGTGCGTGACTGCACAGACCTGCATGCGTGTGCGTTCATATGCATGCGCCACGGAGCGTGTGTTCGGCGTGTACGCGCACGTGTGTCCGTGCCCCCATGAGCGTGGTGGGGAAGGGGGCGTATTTCGCGCACACCTGGGTCGGTGTGCCCGCGTGCAATCAGAGCTGCTCAGCGTCTGGGTACAGATGGTGTGGGTTTGCCTCTCCTTACACCCCCAGGAGGCAACCAGGCAAGTGCGAACTCTAAGGAACAAAGGAATAATTTGCATAATTTACCCTTTGATCTCGGGTCTCCCTGAATCTTTCCTTGTTCTCACTCCAGCTGCCAAGCTGTCTCCTAGCCCTGTGGAATCCATCTTTGAACACTGTCTTCCAGAAGCCTCTGCCTCTGGCTCCAGAAGGTAACGAGCATTTCCTGAGCAGTACCTAGCGTGCACCAGGCTTCTTCCTCTTTTTTTTTTTCTTTCTTTTGGGTCACACCCGGCAATGCACAGGGGTTACTCCTGGCTCTGCACTCAGGAATTACTCCTGGTGGTGGTGCTCGGGGAACCATATGGGGTGCTGGGAATCAAACCTGGGTTGGCCGAGTGCAAGGCAAACGCCCTACCGGGTATGCTATCACTCCAGCCCCTGCACCAGGCTACTGAAGAGCTTCCATGTCAGACTTTTTGTTTGGTGGGGGGGTGTGTGGTCATATCTGACTATACTTGGGGCTGATGCCTGGCTCTGTGAATCAGGGATCACTCGTGACTATTCTTGGGCAACTGTAGGTGGTGCCAGGGATAGAACCTGGGTCAGCTGCATGCAAGGCAAGCGCTGTACCTGCTGGACTAACTCTCCTATGTCTCACACCTTGGCAGCAGTCCCAGAAAGTGCAGCAGCCCTTGTTCCCGTTTGACTTCTGCAGTGGCAGAAAGGATCTGGAACTTCAAGCCGTTTGTGCGATGCAGCCAGAATGTAGAATGCAAAGCCTTTGTGCGCTCCACGCCACCACCTTGTCTGCCTGGATTGTGCCAGAGACGAGAGAGCTGCAGCCAGAGCTCCTGGGAAGGAGGAGACAGTCTGGGAGACACAGAGAGGCTGTTGGGGAGTGCGGGGGGTGGTGGTGGTTGGGACAGTAAGCAGGGAATCAGGGCAGGCTTCAAAGGGTTGTATTTAATCGTATTTCGTTAAGAGGGCTGGATGGAGAAATACCAGATGACACGTGGTCCATGAACAGAGCAGGATGGACAAATAAAAGAAGTAGTGAAGGTGTCCTCTTTGCCTCTTCCCTCCCCAAGACTCTGGACAAGTTATTTCAAATCTTTCAGCTTTCAATTTTTAGAACGCGTATCCATGGGAGAGAACGGGAGGGGGAGGGGACGATGCTGGAGAGATAGTAGAGTGGGGCAGGTGCTTGCCCTGCTCACGGCTGACCCAGGTTCCACCCCCAGCACTTCCTTGAACCCCAGGAAGAGTCCCAGAGTGATTCTGAAGCACAGAACCAGGAGTAAGCCCTAGAGCGCCACTGAATGGGGCCCCCAAATGGAAAAAAAAAAAAAGTCCTCACCTAGAGCACAGGTGAGGGAGGGAACTGGATCTGTGAGTCTCTAAGGCCCCCAAGGCACACAGCTACAACCTGAGGGAAGGGTTTTTTTCATTTTTTCATTTCATCACCCTGTTATTCGTCGATTGCCTCGAGCAGGCCCCAGTAATGTCTCTTTCATCCTAGCCCTGAGATTATATTCAAGGCTCTTTAGGAGAATGAGACCCATCATTGTTACTGGTATTTGGCATATTTGGTACGCCACGGGGAGTTTGCCAGACTCTGCCCTGTGGGCAGGCTACATTCGATAGCCTGCAAGTTTGTCCAAAGTAGGAATGAGATAATAAGATGTCATAAAAAAGATGTCCTGATTCGCTGCCGTGCGGTTCCGGGAGCTGGATTTTATAGTCTCTGAGTCTTGGCCGTTGATGGGATTACACAGCGCCAGGGGGCCAGGTGGTGGGTGTGACCCCCGCCTACTGGAATTTGGAGGATCTGGGTGGAGGATGCTCGACTCCAATCCGAGTAGGCTGGGAGATCTCGGCCCCGGAACCCGCGTGGATTTGTCCCTCTGCCAGTACCTTCATGTGTGCGGAGAGTGGTCTCAGCGTGGTGGTGGCTGGTCCTGGAGGTCTTCGGCTGCCGGAGCCCTGGTCGGGGCGGGGAGGAAAGCTCAACCCGCTCCCCTCCAACGGGCCCCGGCGAGGAGCAGCCAGGCGCGGGGGCAGAAGACTGAGGGAAGGGTAGTGTGTGTAAAAAAGGAGCTTTAGAAACTCATTTACAAGTATCATTTGTTGACCTACTGAGCTAACTCATGCAACCTCACAATCATTCTACCAAAGACTGGTTGCTATTATTGTTACCATTTTATTTTATATATATATATATATAATTATATATATATTTATTTTTTGCTTTTTGGGTCACACCCAGTGATGCTCAGGGGTTATTCCTGGCTCTGCATTCAGGAATTACTCCTGGTGGTGCTTGGGGGACCATATGCTGGGGATCAAACCCAGGTCGGCTGTGTGCAAGGCAAATGCCCTGCCAGCTGTGCTATCACTCTGGCCCTATTTTTTTTTTTAATTTGGGAGTCACACTCATCCAATGTGGCAGGGGACTACTCCCAGTTCTGTGCTTGGGGTTGCTCCTGGCAGTGCTTGGGGGACCATGTAGGGTTGAGGCTGGAGCCAGGGTTGACCACATGCTAAGCTAGAACCTTAAGTTCTAAATGATCTCTCCAGCTCTAATGACCCCATTGATAAGTCCACCGAGGCACATGCACAGAGAGAGAGAGAGACAGAGACAGAGACAGTGAGAGAGAGAGAGAGAGTGGGAGGGAGAGAGAACCAGAACAGAACATACACCTAGAGACTCCCTGATCCCCCATATCCTTACTAGGCTTCCCTGTGTAAGAGTCAAACAGACGGGGGCCGGAGCAATAGCACAGCAGGTAGGGCGTTTGCCTTGCACGTGGCCAACCCGAGTTCGATTCCCAGCATCCCATATGGTCCCCTGAGCACCGCCAGGAGTAATTCCTGAGTGCAGAGCCAGCAGTAACCCCTGTGCATTGCCGGGTGTGATGACCCAAAAAGCAAAAAAAAAACAGAGTCAAACTGACGATGCATGAAAAAGACCAGAATCACAGAACCTTACCAAGTGGTGGCTAATAAGGTGGAGAACAAAGATGGAGCTTTGCCGAGGGTTGAAGTGGCCTGAACTTTCAGGTGCCAATGTTTCTGGAAACTCCCACACTGTGAGGGATCATTTTTAGAACAAAGGCTGCTCGCTCAGGAAGGCAGCTGTCTGTTCTGCCAGCCAGACCAGACTCAAAACCCGCTGCCTCCTTTTAGCTATGTGACTCGGAGAATCTGAGCCCCCTCCGGGGATCATTTCCTTATCTATCACAAAGGGTAATAATAACCTGCCCACTTCCTCAAAGCTTCAATGCAGAGTGGCCACATGACCCAGTCATTCCACTCCTAGGTGTTGACTTAAGAGAACTGAAAGCAGATGTCGACCAGTGCTCACCACAGTTTTATTCCTCCGAGCGAGCAAAAGTTCCTCGGTCTGCAGCCACCTGGCAAAAGTGTGGTACATCCATACAGCTGACTGGGCTTCAGCAGCAAAGGGAGTAAGTTCTGATTCTGGTTATAATCTGATGAGCCTCAAACGTGTCTGCTAACAGGTTAGCCTGACAGAGTAGGTCGCAGGCCAGAAGGGTGCACTTATGGGGAAGGGTCAGAATTGGCAAATTCGTAAAGATAGATTGTAGGGGGGCTGGAGTGATAGCACAGTGGGTAGGGCATTTGCCTTGCATGCGGCTGACCCAGGTCCCATTCTTCCATCCCTCTCAGAGAGCCCGGCAAGCTACTGAGAGTATCCTGCCCACACGGCAGAGCCTTGCAAGCTTCCCGTGGCATATTCAATATGCCAAAAACAGTAGCAACAAGTCTCAATGGAGACGTTACTGGTGCCCGCTCAAGCAAATCGATGAGCAACAGGAGGACAGTGCTACAGTGCTACAGATTGTAGGGGAAGGGGTGTCTGTAGGGAGAGAGAAAGGCTGTTAATGGGAACATGAGTTTCCCCCTTTTTAGTTTGGTTTGGTTTCCATTTCAGTTCTATACCTGGTGATGCTTATGAATCAGTCCCCGTGCTCTGGAGACTAGGCAGGCAGTGCTGGGGATCACCCCTCCACACCCCACCCCACGTCCTGCATACAAAATGTGCACACTGGCCATTGAACCATCTCTCCATCCTGTGGGAATGGGATTTCTTTTGGAGTCGTAGAAATGTGCTGAAATCAGCATGGCAATGAACATAAAACCTTGTGAATATACTAAAAACTACCAAATCATACACGTTATGATGCGAGGGCCACGGGGATAGTCCAAGGGTTAAGGCACTTGCTTTGCATGTAGCTGACCCTGGTTTGAATCCTGGCACTGCATATGCCCTCTGAGCCTCACCGGGAGTGATCTCTGAGCACAGAGACAGGAGTAAACCCTGAATTTATCCAGGTTTTGGTCTAAAAGTAAATAAATAAATAAAAAGAATAGATGGTGGGGGGCAGTGTAGGGATATGACTCAAGTGGTTGACCATATATGAGAAGTCCTAGGTTTGATCCCTGCTCCCTGGTTGTCACTGGGTGCCCCTCCCGCCCAACTAATAACTGTTATGGTCTGCGAATTCTTTCTCAGTGAAAAGAATACATTGCTCCATCTCATAAGGTTGTGGTGACATTTAAATGAGACCATTTCTGGAGTAGAAGTTTTGTGTGTGAGGGTGAGTGGGAGCATACCCACCGGTACTTAGGATTGACTCCTGGTTCTGTGCTCAGGGAGCACTACTGTTGGTGCTCCGGGGACCATATGGGATGCTGGGATCAAACCCGGATTGGCCGTATGGCGGCTGTAAGGCGGGCACCCTCCCCACTGTCTTATTACTCCAGCCCCCTCACAGAGACCATTTCTGCACATCTTTTAGTCTAAAGCCCGCTGTACTGAGTGCTCATCAAATGAAAACTAATTCATGCTCCTTATCAGACTCTGGCTATCATTATATCATTATGAGGCTAACTGGGAATTTCACTTAACCACTGCGGAACACCAGACTCCGCCCCTAAAACAGTGATAGTATTTTAATGACTTAATGTTTCTTGCAGGCTATCGAATGTAGCCTGCCCACAGGGCAGAGTCTGGCAAACTCCCCGTGGCTTACCAAATATGCCAGATACCAGTAACAATGAAGGGTCTCATTCTCCTAAATAGCCTTGAATATAATCTCAGGGCTAGGATGAAAGAGACGTTACTGGGGCCTGCTCGAGGCAATCGACGAATAACGAAATGTTTCTTAGCCACAGCCAGCAGTCACCCTCTCTGGTTTACAAGTAAAGGGGGAATTTATTGGAAGGCAGCCATGGAGGAGGAAAGAACAAGTAATCATTCTTGGGTCTGTAGCAATGGCATAGCAGGTAGGGCGCTTGCCATGCACAGGGCTGATCGGGGTTCGATTCCCAGTATCTCATATGGTCCCCTGAGTAATCCCTGAGTGCAGACCCAGGAGTTAGCCCTGAGTGCTCCTGGGTGTGGCCCCCAAACAAACAAACAAAAGGGAACAAGAAAAGACCTGAAAGCCAGATTGTGAAGAGGCAAGTACTGAGGTGTGGAGTTTCTGAGGCAGTCCCTGGTCCCTGAAATCTGGGCTGGGGCAAACTCTCCCACAAAGACCACGTTGGGGTCTGTTGCAGGAGAGAATGGGAGCAAATCCTAGCCTATTTGATAGGATTGTTGTGAGGATGACATGAATTCATGTCTGACCTTTTAGTGCTCTCTAAATATGGCTATCATCTCTGTGTGTGTGTGTGTGTGTGTGTGTGTGTGTGTGTGTGTGTGAGTTCAAGCTCTCCCCTGGGTGATATCTGTGCTTTATCACTGAGCCACATCCCTGGCCCCCCTCATCACTCTGATTGACAGGGACCTGCGATTCTGATTGACAGGAATCGGATGATTCCACGCTATCCGATTTTTCTCCCCCTGCACAGTGCTGCTCAAAGTTCAGACGCTTTAAGATCAGGACGGGCCTGGCTGGCATCACTCACCAATTCCTGGGGCAGGGACAGTGAAGCACTTGACTGACAGTCCCACCAAAATGCTTGATTGGAGGTAACAGCCAAGGTCGGGTCCAGAAGAAAGGGGAGGGGGGCCAAACAGCCAGACCAGTCTGTTCTTCCTACAAGCTCCCCATTCCAAACTGCGAGGAGAATCAGAGGTAACAGCGCAGAGCGTCTGGCACGAGCGGGTCCCTCGTGGCTGGGACTCTTCCCAGGAGACAACTGCTGTCTGCCTGGGAACTCTGGAGTTTTCATTTTCACTGCAATAGAGGGCTGGGATGAATTGTACAAGGACTTGCATGCAGTAGTGAGGCATCTGGACTTAATCGGAGAAATAAGGAGGTGCGTCACCTGAAAGCCCTCCCTATGCCCCGACTTTCTGTGGATTATAATCCCAGTTCCCAGCACTGAAAACTCAGGCAATTTAACATCTCCAGACCTCAACATTCTGATGATTAAAAGGTGACCATATTTGGGCCGGAGCGATAGTACAGCAGGGAGGGTGTTTGCTTTGCATGTGCTGACCCTGGTTTGATCCTTGGCACTCCATATGGTCCCCCAACCACCACCAGGAGTAATTCCTGAGTGCAGTGCCAGGAGTACCCCCTGAGCATTGCTGGGTGTGACCCAAAAAGAAAAAAATTAAAAAATTAAAAATTAAAAAGGTGACCATATATAGGCGGAGTTTTTTGTTTGCTTGATTTTTTTAAAATTTCCAGGGCTCAGGATGGAATCTAGGGCTTCACATATACAAGGCAAGGGCTCTACCGCTGGGCAATCTCCCTGGTCCTGTTCTTTTTCTTTAAAGAAAGCTACATTTTTGCTAACACCCAAGAATAGCTGAGGTAAGTACCAGGAGGTTTATTCCATGGCTTGGAGGCCAGCTGCACATGCTAGGGGAAAAAGCAGCTCAGATAGAGAAGGGAGCACCAAATAAGGGGTGTTAGGAGGATCCTCCCAGGATGGGAGATGCATACTAAAAGTAGACTATAGACCGAACATGATTACCACTCAATGTCTCCTTTGCAAACCACAGCACCCAAAAGGAGAAAGAGAACAAAAGGGAATGCCCTGCCACAGAAGTGGGTGGGATGGGGGTGGGGAGGTGGGAGGGATACTGGGGTCATTGGTGATGGAGAATGGGCACTGGTGGAGGGATAGGTACTTGATCATTGTATAACTGAAACCCAAGCACAAAAATTTGTAAGTCCACAACTGTACCTCATGTACTAATAAAAATAGAAAGAAAGAAAGAAAGAAAGAAAGAAAGAAAGAAAGAAAGCAAACAAGCTACATTATTGGGTGCTAAAAATAGAGCCTTGTGGATAGGATGCACGCCTTGCACACGGCCGACCTGGGTTCGATCCTCAGCATCTCATATAGTCCTCTGAGCACTGCCAGGAGTGATTCCTGAGTGCAAAGCCAAAAGTAACCCCTGAGCATCACCAGGTATGGCCCAAAACACAAACCAAAGCCAAAAAAAGACAGCCACATTTTGGGTGGTTGTGTGGTTTAAATGATGCAGTGCTTATAAGTACTTAGAACAGCGCCTGATTCAACAAGAAGCTGCAGTTGTTGCATAGAATATGAATACCATCCCCACCTGGCTAATGGGAGAATCTTTTGGGAGCCAAGATGTCATAGCACTTAACATAACACTGCTGTGTTCAGAAAAAGATATTCCTTTGATTGTAGTTTACCACTGGCAAGATAATTAGAGCCTTTTTTAAAATTTATTTTGGGTTGTGAACCACACTCAAGTGCTCAAAGGCTCTTCCTGACTCTGCTCAGATGTACAGCTATGCTTGGAGATCCCTAAGTGGTACCATGGATTGAACTGGGGTCAGACACATGCAAGGCAAGTGCATTCCATCTCATACTAGCTCTCTGTATTCCCAAAGACATGTCTTTAGACTAATGCCTATTTTATGTCTTTATGAAATAAAGTCTTTTATGAAATTATGTCTTTTATAAAATAAAAATGAAAACAAAGGGCTGGAGCGATAGCATAGTGGGTAGGGGGGTAGAGCATTTGTCTTGCATGCAGCCAACCCAGGTTTGATTTCTCCATTTCTCTTGGAGAGCCCAGCAAGATACCAAGGGTATCCCACCCACACAGCAGAGCCTGGCAATCTACCCATGGTGTGTTCGATACGCCAAAAAAATGTTAACAAGTCTCACAATGGAGACATTACTGGTGCCCGCTCGAGCAAATCAATGAACAACAGGAGGACAGTGCTACAGTGCTTGATCACTTGACTTGACTTCCCTTTAATCACTGATTTGCTCAAGCAGGCACCAGAAACGTCTCCATTTGTCCCTGTCGCGTGCTAGTGTAGCTCAATGGTGTCTGATTGCTCCAGGAACACGAAGTGCCTCAAACCGATTGTTCAGGGTCTTGATGAAGAAGTCTGACTATCTTGTAGGTGGGCTGCTATGCGGTCTTTTGACGTCCTGTGGGTTCCAGTCGTCGAAATGGCTCTAGTCCAGTGGTCATCTCCAAATCTCATTACGTGTCCAGCCCATCTGATTTTTGACGCCTTGGCAAATGAGACAGCATCCCTGATTCTTGATCATCGATGGAGATCGGAACTCCGGATTCTTTCTCTCACTTGAGTGAAACGTGATACTCCAAGCATAGCTCTTTCGATTCCTCTTTGGGAGACCGAATAGAGTTCTCATCCTATTTTCGTAGGGCCCAGGTCTCTGAGGCATATGTTAATGCAGGAAGAACAGTGGAATCAAAGAGATGTGCCCGGAGCCAGAAGTTCTTCGTCCTCTTAGCTATTTCTTAGACACTTTTGAAGGCATTCCAAGCCACTCTCTTCCTCCTGCACAACTCAGTTTCCAGGTCATTCGTTATGTTGACTTCTCGACCTAGGTACACATAACTGTTGCATTTGAAGATGATCATTCCATTGAGAGCAAATGGAACGCCAGGAACGAGTCTGTTTCTCATAAACATTGTCTTTATGAGATTCAGCTGTAGTCCGACCTTTCCACATTCACGGTCGAAGTCGGCCAGCATTTGTGCCGCTTGGCTAATGTTTGGTGTTATTAGAACGATGTCATCAGCAAAGTGGAGGTGGTGTAGTTGCCGACCATCTATCTTCACTTCCATTCCTTCCCATTCCAGTCGTCGTATGACGTTCTCGAGGGTGGGACTGAAGAGTTTCGGTGAAATGGTATCACCCTGCCGAACCCCTCTCTTGACATGGATGATCACTTCTTTGTAAAATGGTGAGATACTGGTAGTGAATCCGTAATACAGCTCACGGAGGATCCTGATGTATTGAGTATGAATGCCCTGATTGACAAGGGCTTCGATGACAGCTTCCGTCTCAACAGAATCAAAGGCCTTCTTTAAATCAATGAATGTTAGACAGAGCGGCATCTTGAACTCCCGAGAAACCTCAATGAGCTTGGTTATCGTGTGGATATGGTTGATGGTGCTGAATCCTTTGCAGAACTCAGCTTGCTCACATTGTTGTCCTTCATCTAGTGTTCTACCAATCCTATTCAGGATTACTCGAGTGAACAGTTTGTAGATGACAGACAATAGGCAGATCGGGCAACAGTTGCCAATGTCGCAGATATCTCCCTTCTTGTACAGTAGTACAGTCCTGCTGGTTTTCCATTGAGATGGAACCTTGCATTCAGACAGGTAGCACATGAAGAGCCGAGCCAGTATACTGATGAATACTGACGGAGGTTCTTCAGGTGTTCAGGTATGACCTTGTCTGGGCCAGGTGCTGTTCATTTCTTTACCAACGAAATGGCGTGTCGGTTTTCAGAAGGGAGAACGTTGGGAATGACATATCCATCCTGCGGAATTTGGTATGTGGGCAGGTAGACGTGGCTATCAGAGATCTGAGTAGAAGTCATGGATAATCTTCTCCATTGCCCTTCTGGAAGATGTGATAGATCCATCAGGACATTGAAGGGCAGTCATCTTGGTCTTGTAGTTGGCGAAGGACAGCCGGGAGTTATGAATGCTTTTCCTGTCTTCTGCTGCATCTACCAGCACTGCTGCTCTTCTCTCTGAGGTCTTCCTTTATCGCATCTCTGCACTGCTTTGTGAGATCAGACATTCACTTGCGGTTGCCTGAGGCATACGCCAAACCATGTTGGCGAATAAGCTCAAGAGTTTTTGAAGACAGGCATCTTTTTGTGGCTATCTCTCTCTTGGCGTTTCTCGCACAATCATGGAGGTGCTGAACCAGTCGATCGTATTCCTTGTCAATGTTGTAAACAATGGCATCTTCCCATGTTGCAGCAATAGTGCCAAAGAGCTCCCAGTTGGTGGTCATTCTTGGAGTTCTCTTCTTAAACTTTGCAGCCCTTTCTCCCCGCTCTGTGAAGTAGAATTTTGCACGAAGGAGACGGTGGTCCGATCCTGTTTGGAATTTTGGGACAACAGCAACATCGGTTAGGCAAAACTGTCGGTTGAATATGATGTAGTCAATTTCATTGTGGAACTGTCCACTGGGAGACTCCCATGTCCAACATTTAGATTCTGCCTTCTGGAACTGTGGGTTACCATGGATGGTCTTGGTCGACATGATGAACTCAGACAGTCTCTCACCCTGTTCGTTCCATTCTAGGCCATGGGTCCCGATGTGGAGTTCTTTGGCTGATCTTCTTGGTCCTATCTTGGCATTAAAATCACCGACAATGATCTTGTAGAAGGTGTGGTCTTCTTTATAGAACTCCTCCAGCTCCATGTAGAACTTCTCAATTTCTCCTTCATCATAATTGGATGTTGGTGCATAGACAACGAAGATAGAAACTGCCAGCAGTGAGCCACATCTATTCAAGTGTAATCATCTGATTCGGGTTGTTAGGCATTTGAATGACACCGATGCCTCCAACGCCTCTTTTGTCACATGTTCCAAGGAACAGTTCTTCTCCAGTGTCGAAAAAGTCATGATGTGATTGATTGATGTCTTCTTGTCTCGGTAAGACCAATGATGTCGTACTTGATCTTTTGCGCTTGTATCATCAGGTCTTCAATGGATGCATCTGATGCCAGCATACGTGCATTGAAAGTACAGACAATCATTTTTTGTCTTTCTTCATTTGGGCAGCCTAGTTCAGCCTTGAGATTTTTGTCAGCCTCTCCTTTCTCATCCTTTTTAACACTGCCGTATTGGTGACTCCTTCAGGGTCAGGGGAATGAGACCCTTTGTAATTACTGGTTTTGGCATATGGAATACACAACGGATAGCTTGCCAGGCTCTGCCATGCGGGAGGAATACTCTCGGTAGCTTGCCAGGCTCTCCAAGAGGGATAGAGGCTTTTGGGGAAGCCTCTAATCGCCCTTGTAGGTGTTACCATGGTTCAAAACATATTTGAACCCTAACAAATATGGTGCTGCAAACCTGCAAGATGGGTATTAAGTGTCTTATGATGTGGTCCGGAAAGCATCCTGGAGCGTGGCGGCGGCTGGGTAGTGGAGGTAGTGGAGGTCTGCAACAGTAGCTACAGTGCTATGAGATAAAAATACCTATCTTTTTTAAATACAGTAATGTACAATGTGCATATTTAATGATAAGATGGAGACTGGTTTCAGGCACATTCATATATGGAACCTGTGTGTCTTAGAACTGATGAAAGAACCACTCATTAGTAGTATTTCAAATAATGAAAGAATTTTTTTCTCATAGAGTCCATTACCAATTTCCTCAAACTTAGAACACAATACTGTATACTTAATGCTCAAAGGGCACTAAGCAGAATTTAATCTTTCCTTGAAGCTTTTAAATTTATTTGAAGACAAGATCAGCAGTAGTAAAACACACACTTAGATCCTCAAGCTCAATGGTTCTCAACCCCGACTACACATTAGCATCCCCTTGGGAACTTTTAAAAAATACTGTTGCCTGGGTCCCATTTCAGACCAATTAAATCTGAATCTCTGGGGGAGGAGCCTAAAAATTTTTCAAAGCTCCCCAAGCAGGTCATCTGAGAATTTCTTTTCCCAGTAGGGGATCTCTCCTACAGAAGGTGTCATCTGAATTGGGAGATGAGATGGAAAAGGTCTGTGGAGGAGATGATGTAGGGAAAGGGAGAGGTCCAGTGTCTCCTGGACCATGGGTTGCTAACAGAGATGTTTAGCAGAATTATATTCTGGGGCCAGAGAGCTAGTACAGGGTCAAACACCCCGTGCAAGCAGCTAACCCCAGTTCAATCTCTGACACTACAGGGTTCGCTGAGCACTGCTAGATGTGGCCCCAACCCCTCTTCACCCTAAAAAGAAGTAATCCCCCTAAAGAAAACCAAAAAAAATTATTAGTTCAGTGTGTGTTCAAGTTAGAAAAAGCAGCACTGGGTTTGTAAGACTGGAGTATCAGAACCCAGAGTAGCAGTTGTAACCAGTTTACTGTGTCAGTTAACGAAAGGGCTGGGCTGCCTGATTGAGTTAAAGGAAAGTAACATTATATTACTTCTGGTATATCTCTGGCCTGGCTAAGTTCTTCTTCTTCAGGTCTTACACAGCTGTGTTCACTCTGCAGTTTGCACTGGGGCCTGTCAAGTTTGGACTTTTTTCTTTTATTTTTTGGTATTGCTAAGACTTGAACCCAGGACCTCACACATGCAAGGTAAGCACCCTACCACTGAGCCACCCCTCAAGCTTGAACACTAGAGGGAGGCTGAGGGGGAGTATCCAACCAAGAAGTCGGAGAATGGAGGTCAATGAGGTGAAAAGAGGAGGAGGGGAGTGGAATATGGAAATCTGGGAAAAGAGTGTTTCCAGAGAGTTGGGATCTTGAGTGCTGCTAGGAAATCAGTGAACTAAGGTGGGGAAAAGCCTCACTTGCCCAATAGAAAAATGATAGAAGTCACTGGTGAGCTTCAATAAATGGAATGCCGGGAGTGATTCCTGACTGCTGAGCTGGGTGTGCCCCCCAAACAAAACAAACAAAAAGAGTGAGGGGTGTGGGGGTCCAGAGGAATATTACAGCAGTAGGGCACCATAGGCAGGTAGGGCAACCCAGGTTCTATCCTCAACACCCCAAATGGTCCTCTGAGCCTACCAGGTGTGATCCCTGAGCACCGCAGGCTGTGACTTAAAGCCAAAAAGATAGAAAGGGGGCCCAAAGTGGTAGGTAGGATGTTTGTCTTGAGAACGATCCAGGTTCCATCCCATACGGTTCCCCGAGCATCGCTAGGACTAATTCCTGAGTGCAGAGCCAGGAGTAACCCCTGAGCATCACTGGATGTGACCCAAAAAGCAAAAAAAGAAAGAGAAAAGGAAAGAAGGAAGGAAGAAAGGAAAGAAGGAAGGAAAGAAAGAGAGAAAGAAGGAAAGGAAAGGAAGGAAGGAAGGAAGGAAGGAAGGAAGGAAGGAAGGAAGGAAGGAAGGAAAAAAGGAAGAAGAGCATTTCTGTCTATGAATTGAGGTGGGGAGAAGCTAGATACACGGAAAACGAAGCTGTGTACTGTGATCGGTGCAGAGAAGTGGAGACTAATTTGTATGTAGGTGGGAGTAATTTACTAGGAAGGGAAAATTGTCCATGACACAGGGGAAAGGGGTTTTGTGGCAGGAACAAAAGGCCTGTGCTGTGACAGAGGCAGGGAAGGCCTTCCATTGTGTCCAGAGGGGAGGCAGAGCCTCGGGTGCTGCAGGTAGATGGAGGGTGTGGAGAGTCGGAGGCCTTTGCAAAGCTGACGGCTCCTGGGGAGATCATCTTTTATCCATACACCTTCCTCCCCTTTCCCCTGCCCCCCCTGCACCCCTTCTCGGACTGATGGGCTGAGGGGCTCATAGATGAGTCACCCTGGGTCCCTGCTGATGAGAAGTTCACAGACAAGGAAGGGAGACAGACCCGTAAACTGACAGGAGCGCTAATAATAAAGACTAGCGCGGGGCGTTTGGAGAACAAAGAGGGAGTGAGTAACTCTGCCTGGAGGGGTCAGAGAAGGCTCCACTGAGGTGAAATTTAAATGAGGCTTCCTGGGGGATGAGCTCAATAACGGCCCCAAAGGCAGACAGAGGAAGG
Organism: Sorex fumeus; assembly: GCF_029834395.1. NCBI lineage: Eukaryota > Metazoa > Chordata > Mammalia > Eulipotyphla > Soricidae > Sorex > Sorex fumeus. The sequence goes on from NW_026606186.1 coordinate 7,030,248, forward strand.
TTGTTCAAGGTGGATAACTTGCCTCCTGCAGCCTCAGGGATGAGAGGAGCCTTCCTCTCTGTCTTCCGTGGTCCTCTAGGCTTCCCGGTTCCTTGGTCCTGCTCCACCCGCCCCTCTGTCCGCCCCAGCCCCAGCCTGTCCATCTCCCAGGCTCTTTTAGTTCAAGAGGGAATTTTTCTTTTGGTAAAGTTGTATAAACTTCCGCTCAGCCTGTACTGAGTCATGAGCAAGGTGTGCTTCACACTTAAACAAACGGCTCCAATGTTATTTTTTGCACTTAAAGAACAAGCTATTTTTAAAGAAATGCAAACTCACGGGGTCTGGGCAAGGACGATGCCGATGACCTACTTTGGAGAGACAAGCCGTGGAAAGGAGTGTAGTGGCCAGCGCGGGTAGAATCCGTGGGCTGGGCAATTCTTTCCTTTGTATGTCTGAGCTCGCCAGGATGGAGTTGCACCTTTCTAGGTCGCTTGTTTTTTACCTTCGCTATCTGGTCTTCTGGAAAATGCACAGAGAGACTGCAACGGAGGTCCAAGAGCAGAATGACGGGGACAAGGGCACTGCATTGGCACAGGAGGACTGAGACAGAGATGATGGATTTGAGAGGGATTTCGCTGGTGCAGTGAACAAGGCGCCTCTACCCCGGGTTCAGATATGTCACCATAACCATCCACACACCGTTTCTTCCCTGAACCTGTCCCCATCAATCCTTCACTCCTGGACTGTGCTCAGCCCTCATTGCCCACCACTGCACGCACCTCCCCGCACCCCTCCCCCTTCACTTCCAGCTTGGTCTATTCCTCTCCTCCCTGGAATCTGATCTGGCTACTTTCAGCAATTGAAGGCAGGGGAGACTGGGCCAGAACAGAGGACTGGTACTCATGAATATTGAAGACCTAATGCTGTGAGAAGTTCAAGCCTGACGAAGAGGCTCAGTTCAATTTCAGCTGAGCTTCCCACTCAAGAACTAGCCTCAGCTGCCAAGCCCACGAGTGCGCCATCTTGGAGATTCATCCCCCTGTTGATCCTTCAGATGAATCCAGCACAGCTGGCATCTGACTGTGACTGCATCAGACATTCCCAATATGAGGTGCCAGCTAAGCCCAATCAACACAGAGGATCATGAAAGATAAAAGTCTTGGGGCTAGAGAGATCGTACAGCGGATAGGGCATTTGCCTTGCACATGGCCCACCCAGGTTTAATCCTCGGCATCCCATATGGTTCCTAAGCACTGCCAGGAGTAATTCCTAAGTGCAGAACCAGGAGTAACCCCTGAGTATTGCTGGGTTTGGCCAGAGAGAGAGAGAGAGAGAGAGAGGGAGAGAGAGAGAGAGAGAGACAGAGAAAATTCTATGGGGGCAGGGTACAGTGGATAGAGCCTTGTACATGGCCAACCCAGGTTCAATTTCTGGCATCCCATATGGCCCCCTGAGCACTGCCAAGAGTAATTCCTGAGGGCATAGTCAGGTGTAACCCCCAAACAGTGCTGAGTGTGACCCCCAAACATATATATATATTATATATTATATATAATGTGGTTTTGTTTGGCTTTATTTTGTTATTCTTTTATTGGGGGGGGGGGTTTATACCCTGTAGTCTCAACACTTACTCCAACACTGTGCTTGGGAATTGTGCCCAGCAGTTCTGGGAGACCAAGTCATGTTGGAGCTTGAACTCAAGACTCCAGCCCTTGGAATACTTTCCCTAGTCTGTTTCTGCTTTTGTAGCACCAAGGATGAACCCAGGGTCTTATACATGTGAGACATGTGCTCTGCTACAAAGCCATACCCACAGCCCTAATATATTATTGTTTTAAGATAGTATTAGTGTGGCTTGTTACACAGTGAGATAACCAGAATATCCTCTATTTTTATCCATCTTCGTCAACAGTGGTACTGCGCGAGGATCCTTTCATTTGATGCTCATGACACCATAGAGATGAGTATTATTTTATTTCTTTTGGAAAAAGGAACAATGCTCAGTGATGCTCTAGAAAGGACCACGGAGTGGATATAGCTCCATGGTAAAGCGTGTGCATTATCTGTATGACATCCTCAGTTTGATCTCCAGCACCCAAAGGAAACAAGCACTCTGGGGGCCAGAGCCATAGTACAGTACATAGTGCCTTCCACGTAGCTGACTCGGGTTCGATCCTTCACATGCCATATGGTCTCCTGAGCACTAGCAGGAGTAATTCCTGAGGGCAGAGTAGCAGGCACCTGAGCATCTCTGGTACCTCCCCCCCGCCCCAAAGAAAAAACATCATGGACCACAAACCACTTTAGGGAAGTTCCTCCCTAGCTGCAACAGCTGGCCGTGTTCATGCTATCCACATCATTTAATTTCTTCTAACTCTGCCCCTCTGCTGCCAGAGTCTAGTTCAGAGTGAACTTCCACGACTCAGATCTGCGTTTGGAAACGCCTCTGTCCACCTTGTGAAAATGTAAACAGCCTAGATCCTCAGAGTTAGAAGACTTGGAAGTTGATTCTCACCCTTTTTTCTTGCTTTACTGGGACGTGACATTATATAATTTCACCCCTCAATTAAGGTTGCCAGACTTAACAACTGAAAAGCACAGGACTCTTGGTTAAATCTGATAACAAGTAATTTTTTTCTGCTTTAGTATGTCTTGGCGTTACACTGGATTTTATCTTGCAACCCCATCCGACAACCTCTAGTTTGCAGTTTATGAAGGACAATTTTGTTGTATAAGGACAAAGAGAGACCTAACAATTATGAGACCTAACAATAGTGACAATTTTATAATCACTCATATGATAGTTTATGTTGTTAGTCACTCTCCTGGTGATGCTGGGGGATACCAGAGCTGCCCCATTGGAGCTCAGGGGCCAATAACACTACAGACAGTGGTATAGGGGCCGGCCCAGGTGGTTCCAGGGATAGACCAACTTTGGTGCCTGAGCTGTACCTCTTGAGCTTTCTCACTATTGTGTGTGTGTGTGTGTGTGTGTGTGTGTGTGTGTGTGTGTGTTTTGGGGCCATATCCAGCGGTGCTCAGAGCTTACCCCTGGCTCTGTACTTAAGGATCACTCCTGGTGAGCTAGGGGACCATACGGTGTGCCAAAAATTTAACCCAGCTTGACCACATACAAGGCAAATACCCTACTTGTCCTATCTATCACTCCAATTCCTTGACTCCTTGTGTTTGTTTTCAATGAAAAAAAACCCATCAGTTTCACAAAATGTCCAAGAGAGAAGTGAAGAGCAGTGATAGTATTTGCAATACAAATATAAGATTTTAAGTTTTCAAATGTTAATTTATTATTTATTATTAATGTTATTATTTTGGGTTTTTAAAAATGTTTATTTATTTATTTTTATTAGTGAAACACCATGAGGTACAGTTGTAGACTTAGAAAATTTTGTTCTTGGGTTTCAGTTATACAATGATCAAGAGCCCATCCCTCCACCAGTGCCCATTCTCCACAACCACTAATCCCAGTATCCCACCCCCCATCCCTCACATGCAGAGCAAGTGCCCAAACCCCTGACCTGGCCACTTGACTTTTTTTTTTTATCTAAAGGATTATTTTTACATTAAAATGTGATGGAGACATTACTGGACCCACTCGAGCAAATCGATGAACAATGAGAGGACAGTGCTACGGTGCTACATTGATTTATTTAGTTTGCAGATGGAGCAATAGCACAGCAGGTAGAGCATTTGCCTTGCACGCGGCCGACCAGGGGTCGATTCCTCTGTCCCTCTTGGAGAGGCCGGCATGCTACCGAGAGTATCCCACCTGCATGGCAGAGCCTGGCAAGCTACCCGTGGCGTATTCGATATGCCAAAAATAGTAACAACAAATCTCACAATGGAGACGTTACTGGTGCCTGCTGGAGCAAATCTATGAACAACGGGAGGACAGTGCTACAGTGCTTAGTTTGCAGTACTTTTGATCACTCATGGAGAGGCTCCTGGGCTAGCCTAGGATCTGCTGTGGGGGAGCAGGCGGTGCCAGGGATTGAACCTGGGGCTCCCACATACCATGCATGGGCTCCAGCTCTTTGAGACATCTCCCCAATCCCAATGGATCTGAGTTAATGTTTAATTATTTGCATGAATCATTTATATGATTTCACAGTCAAAGCTATTTTAACAAGCTCATTCAGAGAAAGTTCATTTATAATCTTTCCTCCTCCTCCACTGTTTTCTTCTTTCCTACAGAAACTCTCTCTTTTTAATCTTTTAACCTGTACCTGGGCAGTGCTCAGGGGTTCTTCCTGGCTCTGGCTTGGAGACCCTATGGGGTTCTGAGGATAGAAATCAGGTCAGACATGTGCAGGCAAACATTCTACACACTGTACAATCACTCCAGCCCTCATGCAGAAACTCTTTGAAAGCTTGGTTTCTCAATTTAGCACTACAGATATTTCAGGCCAGATCAACATTGATAGTGGGGGGCTGTCTTGTGTGTTCTAGGATTTGTGTGTGGGGGTGGTCATACCCTGTGTTTCTCAGGGGTTACTCCTGGCTGGTTCCAGGGGATCACTCCCACTGGTATTCAGGAAACACGTAGTGCCAGGGGTTGAACTGGACTTGGTCTTGTGCAAGGCAAACACCCACACAGCTCTGGCCCCTGGAATGTTTAGCGGCATTTCTGGTCCCTGAACAGTTGAAAATGTCTCCAGACATTGACTCAAGATGACCCAAAGTGGGGGTAGCAAAATGATACCACGTTGAGAATCACTGTTCTAAGGGAAATGATTTCTTGCCAACTCTTGAAAATTTGATCTCCAGTCTAAAATATCTGCATTTGCCATTAAACTCTGTCATTTTAGACACTCACTTTTATTATATCTATAATTAATAATTATATTATTGTTACAGTTATTATTGTTCATAGTAGCTCTTAGGACTATCTACTAGCTTACAACTACTAGTAGGTTGTAACTGAAACCAGGAAACATATTTAGAAACTTCTCTCAGAACTGGTGGACCCTGAATATGTATCTATGTAGACACCAGATATCTTGCCCTTTCCTGGTTTTGGAAAATACTGTCACTCTAAATGCTCTCTTAGACTCTCCCTACTTCATAAAGTTTTCTTATTCAAAAAATTCAGAGGACCAGAGAGATAGGGCAGAGGGTAAAGCGTTTGTGCTGTAAACAACTGGCCCAGGCTCCATCCCCAATGCATCTGTATGGTTTCTCGAGTACCGTCAGGAGTGATCCCTGAACAGAGAGCTAGGAGTAAGCCCTGAGCACCAAATTCTCCCCTACCCCTCCTAACCCTCTCCCTAACCCTGACTTTCTTTTCTATCTGAAATGGACAACACAATGTCTATACTGAGTTCCGTCTCAGGTGTTTCACCCTGATGAAATGCAAGTTAGTTACCTTCTCTGAGCCTTAGTCTCTCCTACTATAAATTAAGATGAAAATCGTATCTACTTCATCCGATTGTTGCAAGGATTAAAGACACAATGCATATTAAGTGCTTAATATACTGCCTAGCATATAATAAATGCATAATAAATGTTGGCTATTAGTATAATTACCACCAGAGTTAGTGGTGGTGTGCCAGGAGCTACTCAGGGCTACCGGATAAGGAATATCTTCCTAGAGTGTGAATTTCTACTTGAAGAGTTGGGAATGCAAGACTTTGAATTTTTCTCCTAAGGGGAAGTAATTAAAACACCGTTTTCATGTTAAAGCAAACATGGGAATAACATGAGAGACTTCAAAGAATTTTTAATGTTTGAGGCTGATGCATTTGGACAGACCTCTGGCATTGCGTAACATTGGTTTGTCCTTGCTCCTCCCGCAGGGAGCTGAGGTTTATTGAGTTACTCCAACCATAGTGCTCCTGAGGTATACTCAATTCTGTCAGGCACTAATAATCCTATATTGCTTTCTCTTTCCTTTATATCCTTTGCATGGTTTAGCAATGCCCTTTTTGTATAGATACGGGAAGACCATTGGTACTGTGTTTTTGTAACATGGGAGTTACTTGACTACAAATAATATTTACTCCTGGACATCCATCATATTTACTTGACTCAAGCCTCAGTTGTCCTTACTTCCTAACACCCCCATAAGGAGGGTCCTAGTGAGGGATTTGGATGGACCCAGGGCAAGCTGTAAGCTACCATGGCACCCAAAAGGCACAGGCAAAATGCCTTACACAGTCATGGAGCAAACTCTGTCATGATCCAAAAAGAAGTAACTTAAGGATCGTGCTGGGGTTCAGAAAGACTAATCTGACCTGAGGACTGTAGTTTGGAATATATGCAAAATATCCCCAGGAGGAGCCGCTCTTTTTTTTTTTTTTAATTTTTATTAGTGACAAACCAAGAGGTATAGTTGTAGACTTACAAATTTTTGCGCTTGGGTTTCAATTATACAATGATTAAGTACCCATCCCTCTACCAGTACCCATTTTCCACCACCACGGATCCCAGTATCCCTCCCACCCCCTTTCCCTCATCCCACCCTGCCTCTGTGGCAGGACATTCCCTTTTGTTCTCCCTCTCCTTTTGGATGCTGTGGTTTGCAAAAGAGGCATTGAGGAGGAGCCACTCTTTAAGCTTAATATATCTCCTACTATCCTCACATAAGATGACTAGTAATATTAGTAAGAAGTAAATTTAATGAGCGTTTAAATGGATTACTAGCTAAGGAAAGGAGAAAGCAATACGCCCTTAGATAAAATCCTGCTCTATCTAGCAGATACCCTGGTAATCTAGAGTGCTGAACTCCAAATGAGATTCTGTCCTTGAGTTAATCTCCTAGAAGAACTTCCCCTGAAGGAGGAGCTTTATATTTGTTTATTGTTATGATAATGTTTAGCCCCACCTATGTGTATCCCCACCCTTCACTATTTCTATGTAACTACACTATCACGATCATGACCATCCTGTTGTTCCTCGATTGCCTCGAGCAGGCCCTAGTAATGTCTCCTTCATCCTAGCCCTGAGATTTTTTTTAAAAAGTGCCATATTCAAGGCTCTTTCAGGGTTAGGAGAATGAGACCCATCATTGTTACTGGTATTTGGCATATTGGGTACGCCACGGGGAGTTTGCCAGACTCTGCCGTGTGGGCAGGTACATTGGGTAGCCTACACTATGAGAGAGAGTAAAAGGCCTTGACCACCAATCAGCCTTGGCCCCCTTCCTTCGTTCCCCTGTTCGTCCATTGCCATCTCAGTTCTTTGCCATCTCAGTTCTTGGCCACCGAACGCACTCACGCTTTGTACTCACGCTTTGGAGAGGTTCTCTTAATCTCTTCTCCCATAGGAGAACTTGGTTGGGTAAGTATCAGTGGCAACTCAGGGCTGCTTTTCACCTTGAGCTGATCAGAGTATCAGGGATATTAGAAAAATTCTATAAAACATTTGGGAACTGGGGGCCAGAGAGATAGTACAGTAGGCAAAGTGCTTGCCTTGTGTGCAGCTGACCTGAATTCAATCTCTGGCACCCCATGTGGTCCCCTGAGCCCCAGCCCATCCCCCCCAGCCCCCACCCCTCCCCACTGAGAGTGATCCCTGAGCTCAGGAATAAGCCAGGTGTGGCCCCACAATCAAAACCCAAAGCAAAACAAACAGGACAAAAAAAAAAAAGCAGTGGGAATGGATGGGGGAATGGCTCAAAGAAATGGCGTGCATGCAGGTGCCCTGGTACTGGAACTGCAAGATCCTCTGAGTTGGGGAGCAATCAGAATAGCCCTGGAGCATCTCCAGATGTGTCCCAACCCCTACCTCTACAAAAAAAAAAAAAAACACTATTTGAAAGAAAGCAAATGACAGAAGAGGGAAAAATAGAATAGAGAAGTAAAGAAGAGGAAAGGAAACCTTTCGACCAGAAATCCTGACTTCTCTTCATTGATTCCTCCCTTCCAAACTGTTTTGGGATTTGCAACCCAAGGAAGGGGAATGGGAACGTGTGTATGACATTCATCCAATAAATATTTATTAAGTGACTCCAACATTGCTGGTATTATTCTAATGGCATCTAAAGGCAACAAATCAATTACTCTTCCAATGCGAGAGCTTCAGCCTAGTGACCGTTCAACATCAACTGTGACTGTGACCTTAATAAAGGGAAGTGATATGGTGGAATGAGATGGGGGTAAAGGGGAAAAGTAGGTATTTTATGGACAGTGGAGTATCAAGAAAAGCATCCAAGCAGAGGTCCTGAGCTGGCTGTAGAAAAGTCTGAAGGTGGGGTTTAGTTTGGGATTTTTGGCATTTGTGCTAGGATTTGAGTAGGCATCATGGTCTTTACCAGTGTGGGGTGAGCTGGAGCTAGAAATGCGAGATTTCTGGCAGTGGAATACATGATGTGACCACAGAGAGAAAAGAGGGATTAAGATGCTTGCCTTGCATTTGGCTGACTCAGCACCCTCAAGCTTCAGCCCTGAGACAGGAGAGACCTCTTAGCTGGGAATAATCCCTGAGAATCACTGCCAAATGTGGCCCTCAAATGCCACAACAATACTGTATGGCTTTTGGACATTTATATAGGCGAGAGTCTGCTATGCAATAATCTGAGTATAACTCACTCCACTTGTCGTATAGACACTAAGCATATTCTGGTCCAATTTTAATATTCCAGGGATGCAAAATGCTATGCAAATTGCATGAAGATAATACCTTGTTGTGTTAGGACTCAACTGAGAGCTAGTCACCACTGAGTAAATCATATCCTTGGCAGCAACTCTGCTCAGCTGTTCAAGCCTCCAATAAACATTTGTAACTGCGGCCTTGGGGTCAATGTTGCTTAAACTGTGAAGTATAGGTGAGTCATCTGGGGATTTCATTTCTTTTTTTCCTTAAGTATGGAAGAGAGGGGTCAGAGAGACAGTACAAGGGACATGACACTTACTTTGCATGCAGTGGTCACTGGTTTAGTCCTTGGCACTGCATACAGTCCCCAGAGCATCACCAAGAATGATCCTTGAGTACAGAGCCAGGAGTAAACCTTGAGCGTCACCAAGTGTGGCCCTAACCTCCTCTTTCCCTCAAAATGAATGGGCCACAGAGATGGCAGAAGGCTTAAAGCACCTGCCTTGCATATAGTCAGCACCAGTTCAAACACTGGCATCATATGGTCCCCCCAGCATGGCCAAACCCCAATACCCCCTATAAGAAAGTAGATGAAGAATGGAAGAGATTGAATAGCAATGAAAAAAAGTCAAGCAGAGGAGAGATTGACCATCCCAGATGTCAAGAAAAGAAGGAATGAAGCAGGAACGCCACAAGCTTCCATCCTTACTTATCTGATGTGCAGGGTGACCAACCCTCTGTTTGGCTTCAGCTCTGACATATCATTTGCCAGAGGGGTGAGGAAAGGAGGGACAACTATATTGAAATGAAGGGATCTCCATCTCCCAGAGCAAGTGATTTGGAAAACATGGTACAAAGCTCTTATTCTACTCTCCTGTTCTATTACGAAGGTTCCTCTAGGACAGTGCCCACCAACAGGGTTTTCTGCAGTAGTGGAAACATTTCACATCAGGGCTACTGTAAGCCACTAACTTCTCGTAGCTATGGAGCATGTGAAGTGTGTTGAGCATAACTGGGGAAGTAATTTTGACATTTTATGAAGTTTCCAACTAATTTAAATTATAAAGAGCCAAACCTGGCTAGTGTCTGGTACCTCTGTCTCAATGAGATTGTTCCAAGAGATGCTGCTTGCGGACAAGCGCATTAGACTGAGAGTCAGACCAGAGACCCAGTTAGTTGTGCCTTTTCTTTCTCTTCTGTGGGGAGATCAGGTCAGATGGTCTCCTAGCTTGGAGGTGGTGGGAGCTGGGAAACATGCAGTTCCTGCAGAGGAGCCAATCCAGTCCCCAATCAGTATCAGTGGTGCATTTACAAATATGGCACCCACACAGTGCCTCCTGCAAGAGTCTTTGAGAACTCTGTCTCCCTGCCCCCGTCTCTGTTTGCCACCCTCATCTCTGGGGTCCAGTGACTATTGCACTCTGATTCACAGACCCTCTTTCCTACTGGTCTTTTGTCCCATAAAGGTAGGTTGTATAGCTATTTGCTTGCTTTTCACTTAGTAGGTTCTCAGTAAATGTTCATGCAGTCAGTAGATGAAACAAATGCTTTTTGGTCATTTGTATTTCTTCTTTGAAGAAGTTCTTCATCACTTCTCCCAAGGTTTTGGTAGGGTTTGATGTGTGTGTGTGTGTGTGTGTGTGTGTGTGTGTGTGTGTGTGTGAAGAATTCTACCAATGCTTTATATATTCTTGGTATTAACTCTTTTTTGGATGAGTGGTGGGAAAATAATTTCTCTCAGTCTGTGGGCTGTCTTTGTATTCTGGTCATCATTTCCTTTTAGGTGTGGAAGCTTTCCATAGTTTAATGTAGTCCCATTTGTTTATCTTTGCTTCTACTGTCTTGGTCAGTGGCATTTCATCTTAAAGATACCTCTAGCTTCAATGTCATGGAGAATTCAGCCTATATTTTCTTCTATGGAACTTCCTCAAAGAAGAAATACAAATGGCCAAAGCATATGAAAAATGTCCTATATCACTAATCATCAGGGAAATTCAAATCAAAACAACGATGAGATATCACCTCATGTCACAGAGACTGGTGCTCATCAGAAAGAACAACAACTAGGGCTGGTGATGATGTGAGGAAATATGGACCCTCATTCACTTCTGGTGGAAATGTTCACTGGTCCAGTCTTTTTGGAAGACAATATAGACATTCCTCAAAAAAATGGGAGTTGAACTTCCATTTGACCCAGCAGATCCACACCTGGGAACACATGCCGAGGTCCCAAAAGCATAATTCAGAAAAGATATCAGCACTTCTATGTTCATTGCAGCAATATACACAATAGTCAGAATATGGAAACAACCCAAATGCCAATGAACAGATGACTGAATAAAGAAACTATGGTATGCATACACAATGGAATACTACTCAGTCATAAGAAAAGATTAAGCCACACAATTTGCTGCAATGTGGATGGATCTGAAGGGTATCATGTTGAGTGAAATCAGTCAGAGGGAGAGGAACAGAGTCAGAGTAATCGCTCTCCTAAGAGGGACATAATAAATGCTGCAGAGGAATATCGTATGCCCAGAGACAATAGGAATGAAGAGCAAGATAACTAATCTTCAGTAAGAAGCTTGCCACTGGGGCAGTAGAGGGGGAGTAAATTAGGAAAGGGAACACTAGGACAATGGGGGAAGGAAAGTGCCTGCCATAGAGGCAGGCTGGGGGGTGGGAGGGAAAATGGGGACATTGGTGGGGGGATTGGTGTTAGGATATTATAAACCTAAGCTCAATAAAAAAAATCTTTGTAACTTTGTAATTCACAGTGATTCAATACAAAAGAGAGAAACGGAGCAATAGCACAGCGGGTAGGGCATTTGCCTTGAATGTGGCTGACCTGGGTTCGATTCCCAGCATCCCATATGGTCCCCCGAGCATCGCCAGGAGTAATTCCTGAGTGCAAAGCCAGGAGTAACCCCTGTGCATTGCTGGGTGTGACCCAAAAAGCCAAAAAAAAAAAAAAAAGAAAAAAGAGAGAGAGAAACAATAGATGAAAATGAAGGGTTAGTTTCTGAGCTTAGCTATGAGTACAGAGCTCACTGTGTTTTCTCAAACTTTATAACATCTATCACCTTGCCCTATTTATAATAGTTGAAATATTTGAAAAGATCCCAATATGCAATATAGGGAGGGGGCTTGGTTTTATTCCTGAAGTTCTTTGGGAGGGTGATGGGCACATCTGGTGGTGAATGAGGGCTGTTACCAGTTCTGCACTTGTTCTTCCTGGCGATACTTGAGGGACCAGGCGGTGCTGGTGAGCAGTGTACAAGTGCCTGAACACCTGTATCATCTTTCTAGCCCTGCTTAGGAAATTCTTAGGGGCTGGAGCAATTGTACAGTTAATAAGGCACTTGCCTTGCACATGGCTGATCCGGGTTAGATCCCCACACTACATGTGATCCCCTGAGTCCTGCCATGAGTGATCCCTGAGCACAGGGCCAGGAGTAAGCCTTAAGCATTCTATGTGTGACCCCAAAACAGAACAATATAAAGAAAGGTGGTGGTACAAAAAGAGAGGGGTATATGGACCTAGTTTTTTTTTTTTTTTTTTTTTTTTTTTTTTTAGTGGCAACTTGCAAGTGGTATTTAGGAGGTTTGGGGGCTCCAGAAGCAATTCTTGGACAACTGCACTGGCAGTTCAATGCAATGCAAGTGGTTCTGGGGGTTACCTGGTCCACCCTGGAGCTGCAGGCAGGTAACCCCTTCAGGATCCTCCAAGGGCTGTATCTGATTCCGTACAGGGGCCACGTGGGACTGGGAATCAAACCCTACCTGCTGTACTGTTTGTCAGTCCTGCTAAAATTATTAAATAGAGGAATAAAAACTCCAAGTTTACTATAATCTCATTTTGTATTTGTTCCTGTCTTTTGGTGGGATTCTAATCCAGGTCTACCGCTGAGCCCTAACCCTGATTCTTATAATCTCATTTTGTAAAAGCTATGTATTTTTATGCATAGGAGACGGTTAGAATAATAGTTGCAAATAGTAACTATTATCACTGGGTGAGATTAGGAGGTAATACTTTTCCCCTCAAAAGCATCTATTTGATTATTTTAAATGCAATCTACAAAATAAAGCAAAAATACAGACTCAGTGCTGATGAGTGGTTTCCTGTGGTTGGGGTGGGGACGAGGATTAACAGTAAACGGACAGGAGGAATTTTATGGGGAATCCGTGAAATGCTCTAAAGCTGATTTTAGCAATGCTTGGTAAAGATGCTAAAAGTCACTTTAAAATCCTTCATTTGTATATTTGATATGCACACATTTTATAATATGTAAATATACTTCACTAAAAATTAAATTGATTTTATACACACACACACACACACACACACACACACACACACCTATTTGTTTTAGGCTTGGGGCCACACCTGGTGATAGTGTTTGGGGACAACTCTTTCTATTTATATAATTTTTTAAATTAAATAACTGTGAGATAGACACTTACAAGGTTGTTGATGATTAGATTTCAATCATATACTGTCCCAGCACCCATCCCTCTACCAGTGTTTATTTCCCAGCACCAATGTCCCCAGTTTCCCTCCCATCACCCCCATTATTTCCCACCCCCCAGCCTGCCACTATGGTAGGTGCTTTTCTTCTATGTCTCTCTCTGTCTCTGTCTCTGTCTCTCTCTCTCTTTTGGGCATTGTGGTTTGCAACAGATACTGAAAGGTTATCAGAAATACCCCTTTACCTACTTTCAACACTCAGTTCTTGTCCAACATGATCATTTCCAGCTATTATTGTCATACTGTTCCCTTCTCTTTCTCACCTGTCCTCAGCCCCCCACACACACTTGTGGTTGGTTCCAACCATTGACCGGTTCTCCTATCCCCTGTTTTCCCTGGCCATGGACATTAGTCTTCGAATACATACTATATTACTGTATCACTGTCACCCGTTGTTCAGCAATTTACTCGAACGGGCGCCAGTAGCATCTCTATTCATCCCACCCCTGAGCTTTTAACAGCCTCTCCTTACTCGTCTTTCCCAATGATTGGAGGCTCTTTCAGAGTCAGGGGAATGAGACCTGTTATCGTTACTGGTTTTGGCATTTCGAATATGACTTGGGTAGTTTACCAGGCTCTGCTGTGCGAGATTCTGCCATTTAATTATATAATTTTTTACAATAGGGCTGGAGCAATAGCACAGCAGGTAGGTCGTTTGCCTTACATGAGGCCGACTTGGGTTCAATTCCTCCGTCCCTCTCAAAGAGCTACCGAGAGTATCTCACCCGCATGGCAGAGCCTGGGAAGCTCCCCGTAGCGTATTCCATATGCCAAATAAAACAGTAACAGCAAGTCTCACAATGGAGATGTTACTGGTGCCTGCTCAAGCAAATCAATGAACAACTGGAGGACAGTGCTACAGTGCTACTTTATACAATAATATTATGTATCTATATAATATGTAACATGTTACATTATAATAATAATATAATAACATATTATAATATGTTATTGTTACATTATATTATAATAATGTAATAACATATTATAATAATAAAATCACACTTGATCACTTGACATCCTGTTACTAATCGATTTTCTCGAGTGGGCTCCAGTAACATCTCCATCTGTCCCTGTTGCGTGCTAGTGTAGCCCAATGGTGTCTGCTTGCTCCAGGAACACAAAGAGCCTCAAACCGATCGTTCAGGGTCTTGATAAATAAGTCTGACCATCTCATAGGTGGGCGGCCACGCGATCTTTTGACGTCCCATGGAATCCAGTCTGTAATGACTCTAGTCCAGCGTTTGTCTCCAAATCGCGTTATGTGTCCAGCCCATCTGATTTTCGATGTCTTGGCAAATGAGTCAGCATTCCTGACTCTTGATCGTTGACAGAGGTTGGAACTCTGGACTCTTTCTCTCACTTGAGTGAGGTATGATACTCCAAGCATTGCTCTTTCGATTCCTCTTTGGGAGACCCCAATAGCATTCTCATCCTGTTTTCATAGTGCCCAGGTCTCTGAGGCATATGTTAATGTAGGAAGAACAGTGGAATTGAAGAGATGTGCCTGGAGCTGGAAGTTCTTCGTCCTCTTAGCTATTTCTTCGACGCTCTTGAAGGTGTTCCAAGCTTCTTTCTTCCTCCTGTGCAACTCGGGTGCCAGGTCATTCGTCATGTTTACTTCTCAACCTACGTACACATAACTGTTGCATTTGGAGATGTTCCTTTCATTGAGAGCAAATGGAACATCAGAAACAAGACCATTTCTCATAAACATTGTCTTCGTGAGATTCAGCTGTAGTCCGACTTTTTCACACTCAAGTTTGAAGTCGGTCAGCATTTGTGCTGCTTGGCTAATGTTTGGCGTTATTAGAACGATGTCATCAGCGAAGTGGAGGTGGTGTAGTTGCCGACCATCTATCTTCACTCCCATTTCTTCCCATTCTAGTCGTTGCATGACATTCTCGGGGGTGGCACTAAAGAGTTTCGGTGAAATGGTATCATCCTGCCAAACCCCTCTCTTAACATTGATGATTATTTCTTTGTAGAATGGTGAGATCCTGGTAGTGAATCCATAATACAGCTCACGTAAGATCCTGATGTATTGAGTTTGAATACCTTGTTTGACTAGGGCTTTGATGACTGCTGCAGTCTCAACAGAATCAAAGGGCTTCTTTAAATCAATGAACGTTAGACAGAGCAGCATCTTGAACTCCTGAGAAACCTCAGTGAGCTTGGTTATTGTGTAGATATGGTGGATCATCACATGTCATCATCACATGTCCTCCCGTTGTTCATCGATTCGCTCAAGCGGGCCCAGTAACGTCTCCATTGGAGACTTTGTTGTTACTGTGTTTGGCATATCGAATACATCACGGGTAGCTTGCCAGGCTCTGCCATGTGGGCGAGATACTCTCGATAGCTTGCCGGGCTCTCCGAGAGGGGCGGAGGAATCGAACTCGGGTCGGCCATGTTGGCTGCATGCAAGGCAAACGCCCTACCGCTGTGCTATCACTCCTGAATCCTTTTTGGAACCTGGCTTGTTCACGTGGTTGTCCTTCATCTAGTGTTCTGCCTAACCTATTCAGGATGACTTGAGTGAACAGCTTGTAGACGACAGACAACAGGCAGATCGGGCAATAGTTGCCAATGCTGTGGATGTCTCCCTTTTTGTACAGTTTTCCACTGGGATGGAAACTTGCATTCAGACAGGTAGTGTGTGAAGAGCCAAGCCAGTGTATTGATGAGTACTGACGACAGGTTCTTCAGGTGTTGGGTCTGACCTTGTCTGGGCCAGGTGCTTGAGGAAGACCTCAAAGAGAGAAGAACAGCAGTGCTAGCAGATGAGGCAGAAGCCGGAAAAAGCATTTGCAACGCCTGCCTGTCCTTCGCCAACTACAAGACCAAGATGATTGCCCTCCAACATCCTGATAGATCTATGACATCTTTCAGAAGGGCAATGGAGATTATCCGTGACTTCTACTCGGATCTCTTCAATAGCCACATCCACCTGCCCACATACCAAATTCCACAGGATGGATATGTCGATCCCAACGTTCTCCCTTCCAAAATCCGACACGCCATTTCTTCGGTAAAGAAGCGAACAGCACCCGGCCCAGACAATAATATAATATTGTTATATAATTATAATGTAACATTATAATATAATATTAGCACTGTAGCATTGTCCTCGATTTGATCGAGTAGGCCCAGTAATGTCTCCGTCCTGAGACTTGTTGTTACTGTGTTTGGCATATCGAATACGCCACGGGGAGCTTGCTAGGCTTTGCCGTGTGGGCGAGATATCTCCATAGCTTGCCAGGCTCTCTGAGAGGGGTCGAGGAATCGAACCTGGCTTGGCCAGGCTGGTCACGTGCAAGGCAAGCGCCCTACCCACTGTGCTATTGCCCCAGCCTCATATATATGTATATATATATATAATACTATATAATATATATAACTAACATGATATATATGATGCAACAATGTGAAGTATTTATTTTTGGCATTGGGGCCATACCCAGTTGTGCTCAGAGCTTACTCCTGGCCCTGAGCTTAGGGATCACTTCTGGTGGGTTTTGGGGACCATATCGGGGACCAGCGATCAAACCCACATTGACTGCGTGCAAGGCAAACTCCCCACCCACAGTACTAATCCAGCCCTTCAGAAGTATTTAAAGTTTTCATCTCCACACTCAGCTTAATTTTCCAGCCATAGGTAGGAACTGTACTTAATTCTTTTTTGACTTTTTTCTATGTTAGAATCCAAATATTCCACTGCAGATACCTCATTTCTACAACTGGACTTAATAGGGATTTGCTCGAGCGGGCCCAGTAACGTCTCCATTGGAGACTTTGTTGTTACTGTGTCTGGCATATCGAAAACTCTCGGTAGCTTGCCGGGCTCTCCGAGAGGGGCGGAGGAATCGAACTCGGGTCGGCCATGTTGGCCGCTTGTAAGGCGAACGCCCTACCCGCTGTGCTATCGGACTTAATAGGGATATGGGATGTAAAACTTCCGTTCCTTGGTTTAAGGGCCACACCTGGTGGTGCTCAGGGCTTACTCCTGACTCTGTACTCAGGAATCATACTTGATTGGCTCAGGGGACTGTTTGGGGTGCGGGGGGTCAAACTTAAGTTGGCTTCATACAAGGCAAGTGCTGTACTATTTCCAGGATATAAAAGTCTAACAGTAATGTCTCAGGGAGGTGGGATAAGGAGTCGAAGGAGTAGAAATAGATCTTCCCTGATTACAACCAGCCTGTGGCCCCGTTCCTCCATTCCCTCATTTGCCTGTCACTATTGGCTGATCTGGAGAGGCGGTTCTCAGCCACCAAATTCATGCTTCACGCACCCACACTTTGAACTCCCAGTGCTTGGGAGACCACAGGTGTACCTGGGGATGGAGCCCAGGTTCACAAGAGTACACAAGGCAAACGTCCTACCCACTGTTCTAGGGCCCCCACCCCCCATGAAATGGATCTCTTAACATACTTGAGGCTTGCATGTTAGAAAGATGGAAGCAGCCCTGGGGGGGTTCTTGGGAGAGAGCCCTCCTCCACCCCCAGCCCTCAAGCCCTGACCCATCCATGGTTGAGGTCGGTTCCCCCTCAAGTTAAGGAATTCCTTTAGGACAAGGACTTGATTCATCCTAACACCCAGCCCTGGCATGCCACAGCTACTGGGGTCCAGGCTAGCAGAAGGCTGGGCTTTAAGGCAATGCCAGCTAGTAATCCTGACAAGTACAAAGTAAATCTTTTTTTTTTTTTCCTTCCACACTCAGCTGTGCTCACGGATCACACCCGGCTGGTGTGGGGAACTGTATGCGCTGCCAGGGATCCAATCTGAGTTGGCTGCGTGCAGGCAAAGCACCATACTCACTGCACCTTCTCCACCCTTAAACCTTCATTTCCCCTCCCGCGCCTTTGGGCGAAGAGTCCGGCCCAAGTATAAAGAGGTCAGGGAGGTTCTGTCCCCGACGCTCAAACCCAGGACTGGGAAGAGAGGTGGGTGCTCGCTAGGCTGCAACTTTTGGTCAGTGCAAGCTTAAGAGCTTTCGCACTAGACTTATACCCCAGGTTCTCCATCAGCTTCTAAGTCGGAATACGGACTCAGCGGAACCCAAGCGGGAAACCGAGGCTCAGAGGGGTTCCATTCTTTGGTCAAGGTCACAGAGCTGGAAAGTGTGGGGGTGGGGGCGGGAGGCGCGGAGTCGAATCTTTGAACCAGTCAAAGGCCACCACCGTTCCTTCTGCTCCACCTGGGGAGGCACTGCGGCGCGGATTCCGTTGGCACGGCCAAGGGGAGGCTGGGGTGGGGGGCACCCCGCACGCGGGCGCGTGGCTGCCCGGAGCCGCTCCCACATTCGGAAGTTACGGCGTTTCCGTTTCTTGCTCCCTCTCTGCTCCCTGCGCAGCTCGTCCCGGCTCTTCGGCAGCAGCGGCGGCGGCGGCGGCGGCAGCAGCAGCAGCAGCCACGCCGCCAGCGCGGCGCGGCTTCAGGTGCTGCAGCAGGCGCGGGGCCCGGGGCCGGGAGGAGGGCGGGGACGCCGTTTACGTAAGCGTCCGCTCGCAGGTGCACGCGGCCGCCCCCCGCCGGCGCTCCCTGCGCGCTCCCAGGTGCGCAGTTGGCGCAGGCGGCCCGGCGGCGGCGGCGGGCGCTGGCCGGCGCTCTCAGGTGCGGCAGGGCGCGCGTGGAGGGGGGCGCGCGGCGAGCCGAGGGGCGGGTTTTCCGTTCCCCGGCAGCCGCGGGGCCCGCCCCCTGCCCCGGCCAATGGGCGCGCTCGGCGGCGTCACGTGCCCGCCGCCGCCGCCGCCGCCGAAGCCGAAGCCGAAGCCGAAGCGGAGACCGGAGCCGCGAGCGCCACCAGGGCAGCAGCCGCCGCAGCCGCCGCCGCTGGGCTGAGGAGTCGGAGCCGCGGGCGGACGAGGTGGCGGCGGCGGCGGAGCGGGCGCGGGCGGCGGGCGCGGGCAGAGCGCGGCGGCGCGGGTAGGCTGCGGCGGCGGGGCCGGCGCCTGCGCGGCGGGCCGTCCCGGGCGGGCGGTTGAGGCGGCGGTTGAGGCGGTTGGCGGAGCCGGCCCGGGCCCCGCATTGTTTGTTGTGCGTCCTTAGCAGCGGCGGCGGCGGGCGCGGGCGGCGCGGGGACCCCGGGCCGGCGCGGCGCCGGGGGAGGGCGTGGGCGGCGCGGGGGCGCGGGGCGCGGGGCAGGTGCCGGAGGACGCTGCGGCCGGGGGCACGTTGGGGGGCGAGTCGGCGCCGAGGGCTCCGGCCCTGGGCCGCGGCGCGGGCCCGGGGCGGGGGGCAGCTCCGGGGGGCCCCGCGCGCGGCGGCGGCGGCGGGGGGGGCGTGCGAGGAGCGGGCCGAGTGCCCGGGGTGGGGGTCCCGGAGCGGGGGCGGGGAGGGATGCGCGAGTGTGACGGGAATGAAGGCGACGGGGGCCGGGCGAGGGGTGGGGGGGCCCGGGGAGGAGGGAAGGGCCGTCCCGGGCGGGTGAAGGGCAGGGGGTCGGGCCCGGCGCGGCGAGGCCGCCGGCCACATGGGAAGACGGGGAGCCCCGCGAGACAGGTGCCCGGGCGGGCGGAGGGGCCGGGAGCATCCCTGGGGGTGGGGGGTCGGCGGTGGAGGTGCCCGGAGGCTAGGCCCCGAGGTTGGGTGTGTGTGTGTCTCTGTGTGTGTGTGTGTGCGCGCGCGCGCGTGTGTGCATACACATGCACAGTCTGGGGGTGTGTTGGGCCGGCGCGGGGCGCGGGGACCGTGGGGTGCTGGCGGTCCAGAGGAGGAGCTGTGCTGGCGATTGGGGGTGGGGTGGGTTGGCAGGTGCATCTGGAGAGGGAACTTGGGTTGGAGGGCGTTGGTGGGGGGGCAGGTGGAGTTGGAGTGCGTGTGTGTGTGTGTGTGTGCATGCACGCGCGTGCGTGTGTTTGTAGGCGCGTGCGTGCGTGGGGGGGAGGGGACCGTGTCCCCGCGGGGCAGGTGAGCCTAGGGGGGTAGCGCCTCTGGGCAGGCCCGTTTCTGGGGTAGGAGGGTGGTGGGAGGTTGGGGTGAAGGAGGGCTGGGGCAATGGTGTGTGTGTGTGTGTGTGTGTGTGTGTGTGAAGGGCAGTCCGGGAGGGGGCTCCAGTGCGGAGGGAGGGGCGCGGGCCCCGGGCCCCGGGGTGCGCCCCTGCCTTGTTTGGGGACTGAAGATGTAGAAGATGTAGAGAGGATGTAGAAGCTTGTGTGGGACCTGTCCTGCGGGCAGGGCAGGGCAGGGGCCGGTGGAGGATGTGTATCAGAGTGGGGGCTCTGGGATGCCCCGGTTTCATGCCTGGAAAGACTATTGAGGTTGGGGAGAGGGAGAGAGAAAGGGGGAAAAAAAAACTGGTTGCTTGAAAGAATATGAAAGGAGCAGGGTGCTGAGGTGTGGAGAGAGATCAGAAAGCTGAATCTTGAGAGATTAAAGGGACTAAAATAGGCTAGGTCAGAGTGCAGAAGTTGGAAAAAAAAAGTGAGGGGATTAAATTCCAGGCTGAGAGAAGCTGTAGATAACTGTCTCATATATATATATGGGGCAGGGAGGGATAATATGGTAGTATGGCTTGGAATGATAGATGTAGGATATGTGTGTGTGTGTATGTGTGCGTGTGTACCCTGGCATGGTATTAATGGGAAATGCAAGATGTTAAGCCCTGTGCCACATCTGAAGGTTCTGCTTTTAGGCTCAGAGGGATTCTGAAGCCCGATTTTAGTTCCAGAACCCAGTGAAGGGGAAGGGCTCAGGGAGGACCGAGAACACGCAAGTTCAGAGGAGTGTGTGGTGGGGCATCACTTCAGCCCATTGTCCTCCTAAGCTGGCAGATAGAAGAGCCCTTAGAGGTGGTGAAGGGTGCGTGGAGAATGGGTAGGAATCGGATTGCACAGGTGCAGGGCCTATGTCTTTGTGAAGATACCGCAGAAATAGAGAACTGTAGTGTTCAGTAGCGTTTGAGTACTGTGTCTCATTGCGGGAGGAAGGGACTTTGGTGCAGTGCCTTAGATACCCGGCTGCTTTCTGGGTAATGGGGCAGTTTTCAAGCATTGGGTGATGTAATATCTGAGTCCTGTGCTAGGTGCAGCAGAAATGATGTACACTCAGCTTCTGAAAGTGACTGGCATGGAGCTTGTCACCTCTTTTACTCTCTTTCTGGGTACTTTTCAGTATTTCAAGTAAAATTTAGCTGGAGCCTCTTGGTTTTTCTGGCATTTTGATTTGATTTGGCGATTGTAGTGTTTGTTGAGGAAGGATTTCTGGGGTTATGTTTGCCTGAGCGCATCACCTTGCTAAACTCTGGAAATAACCTTTTGGGGTTTGAATACAAGCTTTGCAGTGCGGGTCTCAATATTGTGGCTTGTGTTAGATTCTTTGGGATTTGGGAGGATTAAGGAAACTGCTTCTAGACTGCCTCAGCAAGCAGGGTTTTCTAGGACCTGGAAAAATGACTTCCTTTTTGACTGTTGAAAATTTAGTCTTGTCAGATAAATTATTTCACCTTGCTGCAGAAGGTCAGTGATCACTTCGTGAACTTCATATAGTGTCTAATGTGATACCTAGCATGATTTCAAATTAAAGGTTTGCTTTGGTACTTGGAGAAGCTTTCAGGGTTGATTAGTTTTCTTTTGCCAACATAAGAAATATCTTAATGCTGCCATTGTATCTACAAATAAGTTTGAGTGGAAGTGTGACTCTTGCCTAAACATGAGGGCTGAGCAAAGCATCATGATTTAATATAATCAGAATCTGTAAATACAAATATTTAAAAATAAATTGAAAGCTAATTTTTAAAATAAACATTTGAAGTGTATTCTGAAGATAGCAAAAATGCTTTAAAGCTGTAAGATTCTACTTTCTGGAGGGAAAGGTTCTTAAAGCATAATAAGCCTTTGAAATTTTTAGCAGTATTTTGAGATCTCATGTATGTATGCAATATAGTTATGAAGAACATATTTGACCCCTTCGGTTCTCTCAGAGAATTTGAGCAGTACAATTTAAGATGACCTTTGAAAAATTTCACCAATATTGTTATGTTTCCTTGTATTTAAAAAAGATGATTGTGGTAGTTCATTTTATTGATTTGAGGCAAGCAGTACTTTCTTGCTCAGAATACTCAATTCTGGCATAGCTTCTGGTTATATAAATATTGTTCTGTGAAGTTTTATGGTTTGGAGTAATTTGTAGGTATTCATATCTTAAGTTTATGGACCAAGGAAAGCAGGTTATTTAGACTTTTGTAGGCTGAATAATTGGGTCTGGTTTTATTTTCACTGGCGACCTGCTGGACAAGATACTTAATCCCATTGTGCTTGTTTCTCCTTTAGAAATCTGACTCTTCATCAGCCTCCCGTGAGAATTGAGTTGGTTTATATAAAACAAGTTTAAGTCTTTCAGGAAGATTAGGACTATATAAATATGGCAGTAGATGTTGTTTCTTTGTTCCTTTTTTTCCTCCTAGCCTGGTCAGATAATACTGTTTCAGAATTTGGCACTAGATGTGTTAATTCATAGTGATAATTTGAATAAGATGGAATTTCTCAGTGTGCAAATGGAAGTTTATTCAGTCTTTCCTGTCCACAAATCTTTTCTGACTTGTCCACGTGAGTGTTGGTGCTGATTTAAATTCTTGTCAGAGCACAAGTTTGTGAGAGACAGTTGTAGATCTAACTATAGCTTAAAATCATTTCTATGCACTAATTTCCAGAGAGGATAGTTCTTTCAGTAAATTCAAACTGTCTTTGGTTTTTTGGTGCCACATCCTGTGGTGCTCAGGGCTACTCGTGGCTTTGTGTGCTCAGGGATCGCTCCTGGCGGTGCTCAAGCGACAATATGTGGTGTTGGGATAGAACGGGGTGGGCTACTGTCTCTCCCAGCCCTAAAGTCAGTTCTTAAATCAGGAGTAATAAGGACCCGAGAGGTAACTCAGTGAATTGAGTGCGTTCTTTGCACGCTAAAGGCCTGGTCTCCAGTCACTCCTGAGACCAAGACTGAGCATAGAGCCAGGAGTAGCCCTGATACTAATCCATCCATTTGACATTTCTGAGTCCATTGACAAGTTATGCTATATTTGCTATGTAATAAATTTTTTTTTTTTTTTTTTGCTTTTTGGGTCACACCTGGCGATGCACAGAGGTTACTCCTGGCTCATGCACTCAGGAATTACTCCTGGCGGTGCTCAGGGGACCGTATGGGATGCTGGGAATCAAACCTGGGTCGGCCCTATACAAGGCAAACACCCTACCCGCTGTTCTATCGCTCCAGCCCTGATATAGAATAATTTTAAATTAAATGCTTCAAAAATGTCTTAGATTGTATTTGCTTTATTATAAAAGCCCCCTGTGGCCAGAGTGGTAGTACATCTGGTAGGGTGCTTGCCCTGTACGCAGCTGACCTGGATATGATCCCTGGCACCCATATGGTCCCACTAGCCCTGCCAGTAGTGATCCCTGAGCACAGATCCAGGAGTAAGCCCTGAGCACTGCTGGCTTTGGTCCCCAAACAGAAAGCCTGCAGTTAATGGTTATGATTAGCATTGCAAAAGTGTGGACAGTAAAATACTTTATTAGATAATAATTTGCTTGCACTTGGTAATGCCCAGATTCTGAGAATAATCTTTCGGTGCTAGCTGATCTACTCTATTGTTTTTTTTTTCTTTTGTAGTGCTGGTGGGCTGGAGCAATAGCACAGCGGTAGGGCGTTTGCCTTGCACGCAGCCAACATGGCCGACCCGAGTTCGATTCCTCCGCCCCTCTCGGAGAGCCCCGCAAGCTACCGAGAGTGTCTTGCCCGCATGGCAAAGCCTGGCAAGCTCCCCATGACGAATTCGATATGCCAGACACAGTAACAACAAAGTCTCCAATGGAGACGTTACTGGGCCCGCTCGAGCAAATAGATGATCAACGGGAGGGCCTTTACTTTACTTCACTTTGTAGTGCTGAGGATTGAATCTAGACCCTCAACACATGCAAAGTGAGGGCTCTACTGCTGAACCACACCCACTGGCCATGCTGGCTGTTTCTTTGTTTTTTGTTTGTTTGTTTGTTTTGGGCTATACTCCACTCTGGGGCTACTCCAGACATCTTGCTAGGAGTTGTTCCCAGCAATCCTAGGTGGACCATGTGGTACCAGGGATTAGAGAACTGTTTCCCTGGCCCTCATTAAATAACATGTTCAGAAACCATTACCCTTCTTATTGCTCTTTTCATTTGTTTTGCATAGATTGTCTTATTGGAAAATTGGTTATTTTTCAAAATTTGTTCGGCTGTTGAAAACCTGTCTCTGAGAAGAAATTATGAGCGGCTTCAGAATCCAGTTTTATTTTAGAAAACTGTTTATTGAGAATCATAAGTTAAATTTATATATAGTTAGAAAGGAATAAGGCAATGAGGCCAAATCAAATGGAGATGTATAATCTGTGCTCAGAAATCACTCCTGGAGGTGCTCAAGGGACCACATGGGATGCTGGACATCGAACCCAGGTTGGCTCTCTGCAAGGCAAGCCCCCCTACCTCTGTACTATTTCTCTCCAGCCCAAATATTTAACTAGTTAAGGCTAAATGGAATGTAAGCCTTAGTTTCTGCGTTGAAGAGTGAGATGACCAAATGGCCTTATTGGTTACTTTTATGCCTAATTTTAGTTATTTCTTTCCTTAAAGGACTTAATCATTTTTGGGAAGTAAGGTACCTTTGTGCTCTGTATCTCATATATGGTTAGTGGATGAAACAGTCCTGAATTTTTATTGATACCCAAATTCCCTTCTGATAATAGCAAACTGTGGTGGGACGTTCACTTTCTTACTTTGGCACAACTTCAATGGGTGCAGCCAATTATATCAGTAATAAACTCACAGCCTTGCATTGTGTTAATCCATGGTTAATTTCCACTTAGAAAGTGGGGATTCAGGAGCAGGTTGTATAATAAACTTTGAGGCATTTCTGGGTCGTGGGTAAGATGTTTCTTTCTGCACCTGCAGAATTTTTTGTTCATTGCAGTTTTCCGTATGTCATGACTTTTTATAATGTCTTTCTGGGCAGATCAGCATTTTGCTTGTGAATTGAATTTAACCATTTAAATACTATTGATTATAAATTAAAGCAAATAGTAATTGTGAATTGTCCTGACTATATATAAACTTTTTTTAAAATTAACTATGCTTACCTATTGTAGACTTTCATTCAGTAAACATGCATTAACATTTAAAGGTTTGTTTTGTATCAGATCTAGGAATTTCTCAGTAGGGTTTAAGATTGTTTTGAATAAAGACTAGATCTTTCCCTATAGAAATTGGCCCTGTTTACTTTGGTTTCTTTTTTGTTTGTATTTTGGGACACACCCAGCTCAGGGGTTACTCCTGGCTCTGCACTCAGCATTCAGTAGCTATTTCTGGTAATGCTCCAGGCTCCTGCAGGGTCTGCCGCATGCAAGGCACCCACTGTACTCTCTGGTTTGGCTTCTTATGTTTAGTCAACAAGGGGTTTATTTTTATTATGTATATTTTTGTTTTGGGTCTTTCAGTGATGCTCAAGGGCTGCTCTTGGCTTTGTGCTGGCTCCTGGAGATGGTTGGGGAACCCTGCGGCAGCAGCAGGGATTGAACTTGCACTTTCTGCATGCAGAACATTCACCCTCTCTAGTAGAGGTAGCTCCCTAAAAGTGAGGTGGAGACTGGTCCTTCTCACAGTGTTGGTATTTGTAATTCCAGGTAAATTGGAAGTTTTTCAAGCATTGCGTTTTACCACAGACTTTTGTCCTGTTTTGGCAGCCTGTACCTCTTCTTTAATGAAGTGCTGGGGTAATGAGTAGCTCTCTGCTTAAGGAACTCTGAATGACTATTTTAGTTAAAGCGAGTGAACTGGATGGGACTAAGTGTTGCTTAGTTTAGAAGCTGGAGTGAATAAGCATCTGTAGCTCTTGAATCGCATATTATAAGAAGTAATCTTCCAGTGTGTCAGCTTGGAAGAACGTATCAGACATTAGTGATGAGTTTTTAAAAAAGCTAATATTTTAAAATGTTTTCTTTGGTTTTTGGGCCATACCCAATGGTGCAGAGGGCTTACTTACTCCTGGCTCTGTGATCACTCAGGGATCACTCCTGGAGGTGCTTAGGGGACCATCTGGGGTGCCAGGGATCAAATCCCGGTTGGCTGCTTGTAAGGCAAACATCCTACTCACTGTACTATCACTCTGGCCCCTATCGTAAAAATATTTACTACTGTTTTTCTTGGTGAGGGAGGAGCCCTGAAGATGCTCAGGGCTTACTCCTGGTTCTGTGCTGAGGGATCATTTCTGGCAGTTCTGGGGGACCTTATGGGATGCTGGAAATCAAACCTGGATCAGCTATGTGCAAGGCAAATAAATTCCCTACCTGTGGTACTACTTCTCAGGCTTGTTTCTTACTATGCCAGCTTTGTAATGAATGTGAAGCTATGCAAAGTTGTCTTGAAATTACTAAGTATTACTGTTTAGTATTGTTCTTTATTTTTTAGAGTTTACAGATATGGACTTTGAGCTTTACCATAGCTATGTAATGTAGGTCAATAGCAGATACTGCGTTTGGGGAAATGGAGGCACATGAGTTGACATTAGAGCAGAGAGAAGCTTTGAGTATATTTTAAGAGAATACTATGTATCTGAATTTGGCAGGGAAGGTCAGTGGTTGGGGAAATTTGAAATATGACTCTTAGTCAAGCCCTTGAGTACAAGTCTTTTCCTGCCTGAGCAAACTCAGGCCCTTAAATTATAGAGATGTAATGAATTTGCAAAGAGCTACCACTTGGGTGGATTACTCTTACACGTAAAGAGATATCCTAGGTGTGGAACCTTGATTACTGTGTTGAGTAGTCATTTTTCCCCTTCCCTTTTCTGTTTTTGGGCCACATCTGGCAGTGTTCAAGGTTGGCTATGCTTAGGGGTTACTCTAGTGATGCAGGGGGGCAGGGGGACTCTATGGAGGGCTGAGAGCCAGAGAGGAATGGGGTAGGCTGCCTACAAGGCAAGGCCCTGCCTACTGCACTGTCTCTCTGGTTGCTGAGTAGTTTTTTTACATTAGAAGACTTGGTTTAGAGATCTGATCAAGCTGCTTATTAGTATAAAGGACATCAGACCATGCTCCTTCTCAGATACGCTTGGAATAAAATCTTGTACTTTTCTGGATTATGGTGGAGATTAAAGATTAGGTGGGGCTATAGAGAAAGTACAGGGGTTAAGGCACTTGCCTTGCATGTGACTAACCCTGATTTAATACATTATTAGTACCATTTACTGCATTGGTTCCTCAGCACCCCCAGGAGTGGTCTCTGAGTACAGAGCCAGGATCAGCTCCTAAACTCCTCTGGGTGTGGGACCTTGCCCTCACCACTCCCCCCAAAAGAGATGGTTAGAAAGTTATTTGATTAGAGTTAAATGATTAGAAAGCTGTGAAGCCTGTAACTTTTGGAAAAGGCTAATTGAGCAAAATTTAAGGGCAGGATTTTGAGAACTTGGATTCAGAAGGATTTGGATTATTTGTTTTTGGATTTTGGGCCACACCTGACAGTGCTTAGGACTTACGCCTGACTGTGCTCAGGAGTCATTCCTGGCCATGCTTGGGGGACCACATGGGGTCCTGGTGATTAGACCTGGGTTGGCTGCTTGCAGGACAGGCACCCTGCCTTCTGTATTATCTTTCCAGCCCCAGAAGAATCTATTGTACTTTATTATGTATATTTATTTTTTGCTTTTTTTGGGTCACACCTGATGATGCTCAGGGGTTACTCCTGGCCCTGCACTCAGTAATCACTCCTGGTGGTGCTCATAGGACCGTATGGAATGCAGGGGATTGAGCCCAGGTCGGCTGCATGCAAGGC
The DNA here is from genome assembly GCF_029834395.1 of Sorex fumeus. NCBI lineage: Eukaryota > Metazoa > Chordata > Mammalia > Eulipotyphla > Soricidae > Sorex > Sorex fumeus. Next base: position 7,058,097 of record NW_026606186.1, read on the forward strand.
AAGACCCTACCCACTGTACTATAACTCTGGCTCGCTGGATCTATATTTTAAAGAAATGTAATTTTGTTTTTGGGCTATACCTGGTGAAGCTGTAGTTTACTCCTGTTTTGGTGCTCTGATTGCTCCTGGTGCTGCACAGGGGAGCGTAGCAATGCTGGGAATCAACCTGGGCCTTCTGCATGCAGAGCCTGTGTTCCAGACCTTTGTGCTTGCTCTCCTGAATATTGTTCTTCTTCTTTTTTAATTGTGGCATTTCCAAACATGTCTACAAGAGTACATTGAAGTTTATGTATACTCATCAGCTAGCTTCAGTAGTTACTGGCATTATGCTGTTCTTATTTTCCTCACTCACAATTACTTTTTGTTCCTATTTTGGCTGATACTTACAGCAAAACTTATTATATGTTATGCATCATATTATAGACCCCTATAAGGACTCCAGAATGTATGTCTAACAGTTAAGAACTTAAAACAAATAACTGGGACTGGAGAGATGGTACAGGGATGATGGTGCTTGCCTTGCATGTAACTGACCCTTGTTTGAACCCCAGCATCACATATTGACCTCTTGAGTACCAGCAGGTTTGTTCCCAAAACCAAAAATAAATATTGTAAAACCATTTTTATCCCTTAAATTAGTAATTCCTTATCTAATATTCATAAAGAATCAGATTTGAAACATCACTACTCATCAATTTTATGCTTAAATCAAATTAAGTTGAAACTCTGGGGACCAGGCAGGTAGCTCAGTAGGCTGAAGTACACTGAATGTAGGCCTCCAGGGCTAAATTCTTGGTACCTCTTGGTTTCCCTGGCACTGAGTTGGGGAATTGGGTAGTAGCTGAGCACCACCAGGGTATGACCCCCAAATCACCTCCTGAACCTCCTGTGGTATATGAATTAGAATAATTAGGTTGCTCTCTTCCCTTTAGTAGCACAAAGAGCAACAGTACACTGGAATTGTTGTCTTTCAGCTTAGAGAAATTTTATTTATTTATTTATTTATTTAATAAAAAGTTTTTTAGTAGTGAGACATAATGAGGTACAGTTGCAGACTTACACATTTTTGTGCTTGGGTTTCCTTTATACAATGATCAAATACCCATCCCTCCACCAGTGCCCATTTCCCACCACCACGGATCCCAGTATCCCTCCCACCCCTCATCCCCCCCATCTCACCCTGCCTCTGTGGCAGGGCATTCCCTTTTGTTCTCTCTCTCTTATTGGGTGTTGTGGTTTGCAAAAGAGGCAATGGGTGACAATCATGTTTGGTCTGCAGTCTACCTTCCGCATGCTTCTCCCATCCTGGGAGGATTCTCCCAACACCTTTATTTGGTGTTCCCTTCTTTATCTGAGCTCCCTTTTCCCCTAGTATGTGTGGTTGGCCTCCAAGCCATGGAGTAAAATTCCTGGTACTAATCTCGGCCATTCTTGGGTGTTAGTTTCCTATTTTGTTACTTCATATTCCCCAGATGAATGCAATCTTTCTATGTCTATCCCTTTCTTTCTGAGTCATTTTGCTTAACATGATACTTTCCATGTAGTACCACTTGTATGTAAAAGAGAAATTTATTTTAACTGGACTCTTTGGCTTGAAACTTTCAGTGAAATTCTGCAACAGTTGAACACATATCCTTTCCCCCTGCAACATCATTATTTCCATCTATTGATTACATTCCAGTCATCATACACATGTATTATTTAATGTGTGTGTTTTTTTTAAGTGCCAGGAATAGAACCTGGGGGTGTCACACATGCAAGACTTAGTGATCTACCATGGAGCTTCACCCCAGCCCTGTTGTGCTTCTCGCAGTCTATACACACTGTCTCTTCTAGCTACTACCCAGTTCCTTAAGTTCTTGAAAGTTGTTTTTAATTATCTTGAAGTCTTCTGTTTCATTTGAACCTACTTTTGACACCACCACTTTACCAAAGTTGTTGTTTTCAGAGCCTTCAGGTTTAATTCTTTACAAACTAGCACTGGTTGGTACAATGGATAACCTCCCTTCTTGAAATACTTATTTTTGAGTTGATGGTGGTGTGAGGGGAGGCACACCCAGTGGTGCTCAGGGGATTCTCCTGGCTCTTGTGCTCAGGAATTACTCCTGGAGGTGGTTGGGGGACCAGATGGGTTTCCAGGGATAGAACCCTGGTTGTCCGCATACAAAGTAAAAGCCTGCTGTATTATAGCTCTGGAGGCCCCTCCTTGCCACTTGCGTGCTGATGACAGATTTTTTAATATCCAGCTGTGTAGTTGGTACCTTCCCTTAGGCATCACAGCTTGTCCCAAACCAAATTTCTGATCTTTGCCTTGTTCCCACTTTCCTTGTCATCTTTCACAGTTGAGTAAATAGCAATTTCCTCCACCTTTTTAGTTGCTCAGGCCAAAACTTAGAGTCATTCTTGACTCTTTTTCTCATGCACCATATCTAATCTATTAGGAAGTCTTGCCAGTTCTTCAGAATGTATTCAGGCTCAGGCTGTCCTTGCCACTTTTTCTCACGTGTTCTTCTGATAAAGAGCCGTGAACTCAGCTGAATTATCACAGTAGCCTTCCTCCCTCCCTGACTTGTCCCCTTGTAGTCTGTTCTGAGTATCATAGCGAGAATGACGCTTCTCAGGCCAGGGTGTCTGTTTGGCATGTGGAGGCCCTGTATTCTAACCCAGATGCTACATGGTCCTCTGTGCATTAATGCACACCACTCCCTGACCTCCTCCCTCCCCCAAAGAATGATCCTTTTGAAAAAGGTAAGTCACATTCCACTCCCTCCCCTGCCCCCCTCCCCCCAACCCCCTTTTCAGGTCAAAAACCCCTCATGATTCCCAACTAGCACAGAGGGAAAGGCCAAGCTTATTGTCATGGCCTGGGGTGATAGGATCTCTGCTTTCCTCTCTGACCTCATTTTGGGTTTTCCATTTGCTTGCTCTGTTCTGTCCACAATAGCCTTTTCTACTTTCCTTTGACTTACCAGGCATATTCTTGTGTCAGGTCCTTGGCACTTGCTGTTTGCCTAAGAGTGCCTTTCTTTTATTTTTGGGGCCATACCCAGCAGTGCTTAGGGCTTAGTATTCCTGGCTTTGTGCTTAGGTATCATTCCTGGCCATGCTTGGGGGAACCGGAAAAGGTGATTGGGATTGAACCAGGTTAGACGCGTGCAGGGCAAGTGCCTTAACCTCTGTCCTGTTGCTTCAGCCCGGGAATGCCGTTTCTTATATATTCTAGGCTTCATCTTTTTCAGGTCTTTGCTTAGGTCCTTCTCAGTGAGGCCTACTGTATTAAAATGGCAGCCCTTTCAGCCTGCCCTCGTCTCTATTCCCACCCTCTCTGTCTCCGTACTGCTAAAACTTAAGGTATATTTTTCTTATTTATTTCTTCTCCTTTTCACTTCTCCCTTTCACTCCCTTAAGTTAAATCATTTAACTTAAGGTATATATTTTTTGTTTATTTTCTTCTCCCTTCTCCCTTTCAGTGAGTGCAAGGCTTTTTTGGGGTAGGATGGGGGCTTGGGCCACACTGGCAGTGCTCAGAGGCTACTCCTGGTGGACCTTGATAGTCACTCCTGGCAGTGCATGGAGATCATATGCGGGGCCAGGAGCAAAATGAGGCCAAGGCAAGCACCTTTACCCCTGTATTATCTCCGTGGCCCTGAAGGAAAGGAATTTTGTCACTTTTTTTTCCCTCTTGCAGATTTTAAATACCTGGGCCACTGATTATGGCACTAAACAAGATACTTGAAGTTGCAGGCAATGTGTTATTATTTTTTATAAGTATTTATAAGTATTTTAGAAGTATTTTATAAGTATTTTAGTTGAAATTTCAGTTTTTTGTTTGGAATATCTTGTATCTTGAAGTCTTTGTCTTTTTTTTCCCCTTTTTTTGGGGTCATACCCAATGATGCTCTGGGGTCAATCCTGGCTCTGCACTCAGAGTTTACTCCTGGCGGTGCTCGGGGGACCATATGGGATGCCAGGGATTAAACCTGGTGTGCAAGGCAAATGCCCTTCCTGCTGTACTGTTGCTCTGGCGGGTCCCACCTTGAAGTGTTCGTAATGTATTTTTTTCCTTAGGAGTATTTTTTTTGGGGGGGAGCAGTGCTTGGGGAGCCTGGGGGCACTTCCTATTACACTTACCCAACAGTGCTGAATGGTTTAGTGCTAGGCCCAAGGATTGGTGAGTCTCATACTCTGGAATCAGGAAAATTAGTATTTGATTATGATAAAATGGGGAACGAGGGAGCAGGGATGTAGTTCAGTGGTTGAACTCATGCTTTGTATGTGTATGGACTTGGGTTCAGTTCCCAACAACCTTCCACCCCCCCAAAAGAGAGAAAAATGGGGGGAATGCCATGTGGAGGAAATTACATTAGCGATGCATGAATATAAGTTTAGGTTGGACCGGAGAGGTGCTGCTGCCCAGGTCAGGTTCTGTCCTTGTATGGAGCTGTGACTGTGACAGTGGTTTGAATCCCAGTGGTGCAGTTCCCCAAACACTGAGCCAGGTGAGCACTGCTCGGTGTGGCCGCCACCTAACGCCCTGGGCATCCCCTTCCTCCCCCGCATCACTGCTTAGGATTTTCATAGGAAAAATAAGTGGTTTGCCTCAAGATGGGGATATGGAAAGAGTTGGTAGGGCCTCAGTGTTGGGAGGAAACGATGGAAGGACTTGAGTAGAAGAATGAGGAGTTTTGATTTTATTCTTTTGACACTGAGGCTTCTGTGAAAGGGTTTTGAGCAAGGACAGAGGGATGGCATCAGAACTGTCTTTATGAACTTGACAATTTTATGTGAAAAGAGGCTGAAGTGCTCATACTGATTAAAATGGCAGGATGTAGTTGACGGGGAGATGTGATAAAGTGATAAAGTGGTGGACGTGAGTCTGAGGTGGGTGTTTTGGAACTGATGAAGGAACCGTGGTAACTGGATGTGGAGGCTGGGCCTGCAGGGCTACAAGGTTTCCAGCGTCCTTCAGGCAGAGGAGGTACTCAGAAGAGAGGGTGGGAATATGGGAGAACCGGGACTAGAAGAGAACTGGGTTTAGCTTTGTGTTGAATTTGCAACAAGTGATGACATACAAATGGTGATTGTTGTGATGAAAAGAAAGTTGGGGGCTGGAGGCCAGCTCAGTGGGCAGAGTGCATATGATCTGCGTGATGGGAACTTGGGTTTGATCTCTGGCACTGCATGGTCCCTCCAGCAGTACTGGGAGTAACCCCTGAGCACAGGGCTGAGAGTAGCCTTCAGGCGTCACTGGTGTGGCACCCTGCATGTGCTCCCGCCGGCCCCTGCCCCTCGCACCCCCCTCCCCTTGTCAGGGAGCTTATTTTTATTTTTAGGCCACACCCTGTAGTACTCAGGGCTTACTCTTGGCTCATGCTCAGGTATCATTCCTGGCACTTCTTGAGGGAACCGTATAGGGTGCTGGGGATTGAACCCAGTTGTTCCGAACAGGGATCTTAACTTTTCAGACAGAGGTTGTGCATCGGAGACTTTGTCTTCCTTTTAAATGTCGATAACTGCCAGAAAGAGAAATTAGACTTTATTGCTGCATCTGGAGCTGAGGTCTGGATCTAGGTAATTGGTGAGATAACTTCTGATAAAGCATCTGAACTTTTGATTTGTAACTGACTTCATTTGTTTCACTAAATTTGTTAGATAAATTGCTTTGGATTGTAAAGCCCTTCATGTATTCCTAGTGGCTTGATCCAACTTGAGTGTTACTCGTTGAGGTTTTCTTTACTGCATCATTGGTTATGGCTATCTAAGCAGTATCCAGCACCCCTGTGAGTAACATGTGAAAGTTCCCTGCTAGTCACCTTGACCACCTGAAAAATCGGTATGTATCTTGCCATATCCTTCTTTTCTCCCTTTAGGATTTAAAGGTACATTGGAGTGAGACAAGTCCTTTGTTCTACTTAATGGTAGTTAAGATGTTAGTTACCAAAACATTTCCTTAACAACCTACACTTAACAAAATTCCAGAAGGTATCAGAGGATTTAGTTTCTATTCCAGGTAAACTCAAGAAGAAAATTAGGTTCTTTTAGTTACATATCCTTTTCAGAGTCTTGTAGCAGTTTTTAACCTAAAGGTTATTTTTAGGAAAAATCAGTCATTAGCAAAATAATGTTGATGTATATTTTTATTTTTATGCTTAGTGTAGTTTTTAATAGTCAAAAAGATAGCAGTGTTTTTGATCAGTTAAAGACTTGTAGGTTTGGAAGAGTGACCTTGAGCTTACCACATTTGTCATCTCTGAATTAAGTCTTCTCTGTGTTGAGGTCATTATGTTAGTTAAGATGATTTTTGGTGCATTCATTACAGCGTCTATTTTGTTTTCCAGTAAATTGGAGTTAATAGGACTCAATTATCCTGCAAAGAGACAATTTCTCTGTTTAGAATATCGCTTTTCCCTCACCTTCTTCCCCCTCAGTCCACTGGTGTGGTGGTGGTGGCTTTTAGTTGGTCAGATTTAGAATATATTGCTGTCAGTTTTACTGTTGTTTGTTTTGGGACCACCCCAGGTGCTGTTTGGAGGCTGTTCCTGCTCAGGGTTAGGGCCACTCCAGTGGTGCTCATGGGAGCATGTTGTCAGGGATCTAAGCTAACTTCTCTTATGCAAAGTAAGCACTCCAGTCCTTTGAACTTTTTGTCTTGACCCTGTTCAATATTTTAAATCGAGGGCAGTTTGATTGTATGTAATTGGCTAGCCAGGAATATAAAGTATAAAATCTTAATTTGTGAGAGGACTGAGCTTTTTTTTTTTTTCTGCTTTTTGGGTCACACCCATCGATGCTCAGAGGTTACTCCTGGCTCTGCACTCAGGAATTACTCCTGGCAGTGCTTGGGGGACCATATGGGATTCTGGGAATTGAACCTGGGTCAGCTACGTGCAAGGCAAACACCCTACCTGCTGTGCTATTGCTCCAGCCCCTGAGAGGACTGAGTTTTTATATTTTTAACCTTTGTTTTGTTCATTGACAAATGAGTTGGGTTTAAACAAACATATCTATAGCTGCGATAGCACAGCTGTAGGGCGTTCACCTTGCGTGCAGCTGGCCCGGCCGAGCCGGGTTCGATTTCTCCGCCCCTCTCGGAGAGCCTGGCAAGCTACCGAGAGTATCTCGCCCGCACGGCAAAGCCTGGCAAGCTATCCGTGACGTATTCGATATGCCAAACACAGTAACAACAAGTCTCACGATGGAGCTGTTACTGGGCCCGCTCGAGGAAATCGATGTATAACGGGAGGACCGTGACCGATCCAGAGAGATGATGGGCACTAGGAATGTGCTCAGTGAACACTTTACTTGCGTGTGTGAAACTCTGGGATTGGTTTCGACATGGCTTTTTTTTTTTTTTTAAAAAAGTTCTTGTCAAAATTATATATGCAGTTAGTGGTATAGTTGGGATGAGAGGTGAAAGGCATGGGCCTTATTTATTTGCTGTACTCTCTTCTTTCTTTTTCTTTCATTTTTGGGGCATACCTAATGTTCAGGGCTTACTCCTGACTCTGTGCTCAGGAAGTACTCCTTAGTGTGCCAGGGATTGAACTGGGGTCTCAGCTATCTATAAGCCAATACCTTAGACACTATACTGTCTGGCTCCCTGACCTTAGATCTTTAAAACTTAAAAAAAACAACAACAACCTGTTAATCACCTCCCTTCATCCTCTTCCTCCACATCCCCGCCTGCTTTTGGATGATGGTTGCTTCTGCTTTGTCGCAGTATGCCAGATGCTGTGGGGACCTCCAAGGGCAATGCCAGGTGGTTTACACTCAGCATGTGGGGAGGTGTTGAACTTGAGACCTCATTCATAACACATTCAAGACAGGCTCTCTACCACTGAGCTACTACTTGTTCACTTGTCTCTGAGAAGATTTTTTTGGGGAAGGACCAAATCTGGCAATGCTCAGGTGTTACACCTGGCTTTGTGCTCAGGGGTTTGTCCGGATGGGGTGTTGGGAACTAAGTACAGTACTGGGCATTGAACTGGGTTCACCTGTGTGCAAGGCAAACACCTTAATCCCTGTATAGAAGTGAATTTCTTGACCTGGTATTTGGTTTCCTTCCACTGTGTTAGGCTGCTTGTGGACCAGAAAACCTGGAATAAACAAAGCAGTTGGGTTATTTAAAAACATTTCCTCTCTGGGACTGGAGAGGTAGTACAGTGAGTAAAGTGATTGCTTTGTACACAGCTGATCTGGGTTCAGTCCCACTACCTTAATTTCAGAGCATTTCCATCACTCTAAAACTCTAAGCACATTAAGTGCTTTGAAGATTTGTTTTTTAAGCAAGTGAAAGAAAAATTCTATTTATCCTCATTTTTATTATTTTTATTAAACTAAAAATAATTTTCCATTTGCTGATGAGATAACTTGGAGTTCCACAGAAGCCTGTCTTTTGCACTTTTTTTGTTTTGTTTTATTTTTGTTTTTGTTTTTGTTTTTTGGGCCATACCTGGTGATGCTTAGGGCTACTCCTGGCCTCCTGGCTCTGTTCCCAGGGACTACTCATGGCAGATTTGGGAGATTATATGGGATGCCGGGTATGAAATCCAGGTTGGCTACATGTAGCAAGACAAATGCCCTATGTCCTACCTGCTTTACTGTTGCCCTGGTGCCTGCACATTTTCTAAAATATTGTTTTATTGAATCACCATGAGATACATAGTTATAAAGCTGTTTATGATTGGATTTTAGTCATGCAGTGTTCCAGCACCCATCCCTCACCAGTACATTTCCCACCACTAATGTCCCCAGTTTCCTTCCTGCTACTCACACCTCAGCCTGCCTCTATGGCAGGCACTTCTTTCTCTTTCTCTCTCTCTTTCTCTGAGTTTTGCATTTCTTCAGTTGTGTTGCCAGTGCAAGGGTCCTCCTGCTGGCAGTGGTGCTCACACATCATTTTAGTTATAGTGCTCACTGGGCGGCTGCATCTCTCTTTGTTTACACACACCTGATTTCTGACTGTGATGTGGCCAGAAATCACTTGTGGTTGCCTCAAAAGAGGGTGTAGGGGGTAAATATATATATATATATATGTGTGTGTGTGTGTGTGTGTGTGTGTGTATATATATGTATATATATAGAGAGAGAGAGAGAAAGAAAGAGATGTACACTGGTGAAGAGGGGGGGGATGGATGTTGGAACATTGTATGACTGAACTCCCCATCATGAACAACTTTGTAACTGTGTATCTCATGATGATTCAGTTAAAAAAAAGAAGAAAAGAAGAGCAAAGGAAACAAAATCACTTGTGATGCCAGGACCATAGATAGCCAAGCTGCCAGACTGTCACTTCTCTCAGCCGTTGCCCCATTCTTCTGTGTTTTTTAGTTATTTATTTTTTTTTGTGAAGCAGAGTTTTTATTTAAATTTACTTAGTGTGAGAGGACAGAAAGAGAAATACTTGTTTAAGAGAGAACACAGGCTTCTCCAGAGTGGAAAAAGCCCTTCTGTACATTTTAGGGCTTTTTCTGACTCATAACTGGGCAGACAGCTCAAAGGGTAAAGCACATGTGAGCGGGATGCTGTGCATGGCGTTTTGGTGTGTGCTGGGCCCTGGGTTCGATACTTGACACTATGACCTCCAGAGCACAGCTGGGTGTAGTACCCCTGGTGACCCCCAGTACTTCTGGGGATGTCACCCTTCCATAAAAATGTGACGAGGGGCCAGAGCAATAGTACAGCAGGAAGGGCGTTGGCCTTACGCAGGATTAATATGGGTTTGACCTCCAGTATCAGATACAGCTCCCAGAGCACTGCCACTCCAAGTGCAAAGCCAGGGGTAAACCCTGAGCATTGCTGGGTGGGACCCCTCCAAAAAATAAGCACTGTAGCACTGTCACACTGTCCTCCTGTCCTCCTGTTGTTCATTAGTTTGCTTGAGTGGGCACCAGTAACATCCCTATTGTGAAACTTGTTACGGTTTTTGGCATATCGAATACGCCAAAGGGAGCTTGCTAGGCTCTGCCATGTGGGCTGGATACTCTCGGTAGCTTGCCGGGCTCTCCGAGAGGGATGGAGGAATCAAACCCGGGTCAGCCACATGCAAGGCAATGTCCTACCTGCTGTGCTATCACTCCAGTCCAACAAAACAAAACAAAACAAAGTAAAAACAACAACACAAAAATGTGGCGAGTTGGACCTGAGAGAAAGGTCAGTGGGGAGTTCATTCTTTGCATACAGGGGGCCTGGGTTTGGTCCTTGGCACCACAAGGTCTGAGCAACCTTGAATGTGTCCCCAAGCCAGCTAGCCCAAACAAAAACAGTGGTGATTCAATTTCAGGAATAACTCAAAATGTATGAATAACTCAATGTATGTGTTAAGGATTTTGTGATTAAAATTTTTCCCTATTGAAAAGCACTCATTTTAGCTTTATTTTATTTTATTTTATTTTTTTGCTTTTTGGGTTACATCTGGCGATGCACAGGGGTTACTCCTGGCTCTGCACTCAGGAATTACTCCTGGTGGTGCTTGGGGGACCATATGGGATGCTGGGAATCGAACCTGGGTCTGATGCACGCAGGGTAAACGCCCTGCCTGCTGTGCTATTGTCCAGCCCCTTAGCTTTTATTTTTTGGTGCTGAGCATTGAAGCCAGACCTTTGTAGACTTGCGGCCTGAGCTACTGCTGAGCTGCCTTGCCCATCTACTCATTTTATATTTTTCAAAATGAAAGAATTTAAAGTGGAAGAATATTTGGTAGGTTGAATTTTCAGCCATTCTTCTGAAAGAATGCTGTGGAAGCATTATCACTTTCCTACTGTGTTTTGAGCGAGATGAATTGTTTATAGGCAGTGGGGTCAGATGCTTCGTGTGATGGGTTTTGGTTGAAAAGTATGTTGTTATGTAAAAGTTCCTAGCTCCCTTGAACAGATTTTTTTTTAAGATTATGTGAGCATAAGAAGAATGTAAGATTCTTGTTATAGTCAGTCACTTTAAATGTCCTAAGTTTAAGTGTATTGATAGTTGTCCAAAGAAATATGGATTTTTAACCATGACCTCTTGTGACTTTTGTCAATATCTAGACAGGTACTTCCATAAATGGATTTCAAGCTTTTAAAAACTTTTATTTAAAAATTTAAAGATGGGGGCTGGGGAGCTAGTGTAGAGGCTAAGGTGCTCTCTTGTGTGTGGCCAACCCTGGTTCGATCCTTGGCACCAAGGATGGTCCCCTGAGTACTGCCAGGAATGACCCCTAAGTGCCGTTGGGTGTGGCCCAAAACCCAAAAACCATAAAAATATATTTTCTAAAATACCCTTGTAGAGGGGCCAGACCTGTGCTTAAGTAGTTTAGCACGTTCCTTCCGTGTGTGAGCCGCGCTTTGGATCCCCAGTACTGCATGATTCCCTGGGTCCCGCTGGATGTGACCCCCACAGTGATGGAATACAGTTTCTTTGTAGCTTGACTTAAATCTCAGAACTAGCAGAATATACAGGTTTTGGAGTTAGCTTTGTTTTCTTATTCCTTCTCTGTCACTTACTAGCTGTAAAACTTTTCATCTTTTAAGATAAATATTTTGTCCAGGGACTTGGTCTCCCTTGCAGGTGTGGGATTCAGTGTCCATGTTGTCAGTGTCCTGTGAATGCTGAGTGTGATCTGGGCAGTGCTGTTGTTGGAGCTGATGGCTTTGCTGTCTCTGCTCTACGGTGCTGTAAAGTGATTTTTGGACATTACTGCACACCCCAATAAAGACTCCTGGTTGGTGCTGGGTCACTCTGACCTCAGAACAGCAAGTGTGTGAGCACTGCAGTGACCCCTGGCAGTCAGCACACGCCTGACTTCTGGGCCTGAACTGAGCACTGTGACTAAGTGTGCAAGCACTGCCCCCCAGTGTGCAGCCCTCAGCAGCACCATGGCTTGGCAGGTGTGCCCCCGCTGATCACCGCGGCAATAATGGTGAAAGGGTGTAGAGGTACTTATTAAAAAATGCTATAGATTTAAGGGCAGAGAAGCATAGGGGCTTAGAGTACTTGCCTTGCATTCTGGCAATCTTGGTTCAAATCTTGGCACCACATGTCATCTGACCAATGTTAGGTGAGAACTGAGCACAGAGCCAGGAATGACCTCTGAGCACTGATGGGTCTGGCAGCCCCCATTAAATATACTTAACACACCTTCATGGTGGGTTAGATGCTTCCAAAGGTTTCAGCACACATCTGACTGGCACGTAGTACATCGTGCTCAAATTACAGGTATTAGAGGAAGAAGAAGAAAATTTCACCCTTCATCTGGTCATGTAGATTTATCCTGGAATCAGTAATTTTTTTTTAACGGAGTGTGTGTGTGTGTGTGTGTGTGTGTGTGTGCGCGTGCGCGCGCACATGTATGTGTCAAAATGCATGTGTCAGTTTTCACTATTTTCCTGCAGCCTGCCCTCTTCTCAGAAATGCTTGGCAAATATTTCCATTGATTATTGTATAACTTACTCAAAGAATAGATGGTGCAGATATGCTTCTTATATAAGCTCCCGCAAGCGGTCCTTCACTTAGATGTTTCTGTATAGAATGCTCCCAGGTTCTTGCCATCTTTAGAATCTGCTGGCCGGATGCCCAAATGTATGTCAAAGGAGGAAGCTTTGGCTATATGGAATGAAAGAAATACACAATATCTGCTTGGTGCTTAGGGTATATTTTATGATTGTTAAAATCTGAAAAGCGATATCCCAGTCTATTAATTTTACTCATTATTTTTCCATTACTTACAGTCCTTCTCTACAGAAAAACACATAAAAGGCCGTTTACTCTAAAACTGGTGTGCTGAGTCTTAACTCACGAGGTGCACTTTGGAACAGTTTGGAGCTCAGCTATGCCAGTGCTCTTGTGTGAGAGAGAAAATTTGGCTGAGAGAAGCTGTAACTTGGTCAAGGACAGGGAGAATAAGTCACAGGTCAGATTATGAAGTAGTCTGGTAGAGTGGAGAAAGACCTGGACTTTGGAGCCAGCATAGGCCTGATTGTGAGCCCTGATTTTATGTTATTAACTGTGACCTTTGGCAGGTACATCTGATTCTGTTTCTTGCTCTGTAAGATTTGCTTTGCTGGGTTGTATTATGAGGTAATGTCAGTAATGCATAATGCCTAGCTTATGGTATGGGTTTAATAAGTGCTATCTCATACTGTTTAGCACTTCTTGGTGACTTAAAACAGGTCATATGGTTAAGTGACTTTTGTCATACTTGGTAGCTCTCAGGGCTTACTCCTGGCTCTGCCTTCAGTTACCATTCCTGGTGTGGCTTGGGGGACCATATGGGGTGTGGGGGATCGAGCCCCGGTTGGCATGTACAAGGCAGGCATCCTACCTGCTACCTTCAGCCCCCAAGTGACTATTCTTTATGAAATTGGAATTAAGGAGAATGGTTGATTTTTGTCAGATCCTTTAATTGAAAATCTAAGTTGCTGCTGTTGACAGGGAAATTGGACAGAGAACTTTGGGGAATACTAAAATCAGCCTGTGCTCAGCTATACTCAGGGGCTATTTCTGGCTTGGGGAGGTCTCCTCAAAGTTCTGAGGGGACACGTGGTGTTGGAGACGGCACCCTGACCTCCTGCTTGCAAACATTGGATTTCTGCCCACTCAGCTCTCTCTGTGGCCCCTATAAATATGTATTTGAAGATTTTAGGTGTTCTCTTTGCTTTTAGAAATAGTCTCTTCAGCAGTGCTTGGGAACCCTGAGTCACTCCTGGAGATTCTTAGCCTGGTGCTGTGGGTCTGGGTTTTGATGTGCGAGCCTGTGATGAGTTGCTGTTGGGGCCACATTGGCCCCCCCTGGCAGAGCTCGGGGCTGCTAGGGCTGTGCCAATTGGAGCCAGGGAGTGAACTTGGGGTCTTAAGCTGCAACACCATCTCCCTATTAAAAATAATATTGAATCAAAAAAAAATGGAATTACTTCATTTGTATAGGATCCCTTTGTTCCCTGTGGCCAAGCCTTCAGTTGTTCCAGATTCTTCCAGAACTTGATTTTTATATAATTGTAAATTCTCTCTCATATATTACAAATGTTGGATGACTATTTAAAAAAAAAGAAAGTTGTAGGGATGGGAGCAACAGTATAGCGGGTAAGGTGCTTGTCTTGCACACAGCCCACCCAGATTTGATTTCCTGGTACCCCATATTGTCCCGTGAATGTCAGGACTGATAGGTAACAGAGAGCCAGGGGTAAGCCCTGAGTATCAACTGGTGTAGCCCCCAAACAAACAAAAACAAAAAACAAAAGAACTGTATGTATTTAAGGTATATAAGATGATACTTTGATGTATATTTAGTTACAGTTGGTTAGTACAGTTGAATTATGATGAACATGTCTATGCATGGTTCCCCTCTCCCCCGCTCCCTCCCTCCTCCGTGGTGAGAGCATCTGAAATATCCTCTTAGTAAGTTGCAGTGTTCAATATAATATTTGTTCACTTAAGCTATTATTATGCTGCAGTAGGTATCTAGACTTACCTTGCATAATTGCAATTTTTTTGTGTGTGTTTTTGTTTTATACCCAGTGGAGCTCAGGGGTTACTCCCGGCTCTACACTCAGGAATTACTCCTGGAGGGGCACAGAGGACCATGTGGGATGCTGGGAATTGAGCCTGGGTTGGCCGTGTGCAAGGTATGTGGCCTACCGACTGTACTGTTTTTCCGGCCCGCATGATTGCAGTTTCTTAAAAAATTTTTACATCCTGGGGACCCAGATCATGGGGTAGTCATATTGCCTCCATGCTCTCCCAGAGAGCTCCTGCTTGCCCTGGGCATGTTCTCAGCCACAGAGTTGTGTTCCAGGCCTTTTTTCCTCTGCCATCTCTGCCAACACGACTCTTAGCAGTGTTAGGAGTGAGTGCTTTAGTGTTTGTGTAGGGCACCTGAGTTTGGACTCAGCCTTATGCACGCCAGGCAGCACTTAAATCGATTAAACCGTTTTCCAGGCTTCTGTAACTTTGACTTTTTATTCTTTGATTGACATTTGTTTTTCCTACTTTCCACAACTAATTTTTTTTAGAAAAGTGAAAACTAGTTTCTAAAAATATTTAGTGATATCTACTTATGTATTTAATCTGTTGTGATATGTCTTTTTTTTTTTTCCCTTCCCTTTTTGGGTCATACCCGGCGATGCACAGGGGTTACTCCTGGCTCTGCACTCAGGAATCACTCCTGGTGGTGCTTGGGGGACCATATGGGATGCTGGGTTGGCTGCGTGCAAGGCAAATGCCCTACCTGCTGTGCTATCACTCCAGCCCTCCGTGATGTGTTCTAATAGACGAAAATTTGACTCTGTAGAATTGAAGGTGGGACAGGAAGAAGTGCTATTAATAGTGTTCTCACATAATTGTATGTTTTTCTTTGCTAAGATACCTACACTTGACAAAAGTAATTTCTTTTTTCTTTTTAGTTTTGTGCATCCAAATGCCCACACTATCTGGCTCCCTGGCCCTGATTTTTATGTATTTTTTTTGGGGGGGGGTGGGGGCATGACCACCGATGCTTAGGACTTACCTTTGGCCCTGCACTCAGGTCCTGCCATTGGGCTTGAAAGACCTTATGGGATACCTGGGATCAAACCTGGGTCAGCCACCTGCAAGGCACACACTCTGGTCTCTGGACTCTCTCCAGCACTAGATAATTGTAATATCTAAAGTACTCGCAGGTCTGTAATATTTTTGAATGGATCTCTTGTTGATTCAGATGTTATACATTGTGCATTGTTTATTGGGAAATTAGCACTGTAGCACTGTCCTCCCGTCGTTGATTTGCCCAAGTGGGCCCAGTAACCTCTCCATTGTGAGACTTGTTGTTACTATTTTTGGCATATTGAATACATCACGGGTAGCTTGCCAGGTATTGCTCTGCGGGCGAGATACTCTTCGTAGCTTGCCAGGCTCTCCGAGAGGGGTGGAGGAATCGAACCTGGGTCGGCCGGGTCGGCCGCATGCAAGGCAAATGCCCTACCCGCTGGGCTATCACTCTGACCCGTTGGGAAAGTACTCACTAAATTATTCAGTTTTGTTATTTTATTGTTATTTGCTAGATTATTATTATTCTGGGTGTGGAGGTTGTGTCTAATCGGGTGGTACTCCAGGACTGCTACTGACTCAGCTCTGGTGGTGCTTGGCCGACTGTGCCATGCGGGTGATTGAATCACCTACCAGGAAAATCCCCACACCCCCAGACACTCTCTCAGGCCCTGGTAGTCCCCCTTCCTTTCCCTCTGTTGTCGCTGAGACAGGCTACACATGTGCTTGTGTAATTGGTTGTGCTCCCTGGGTGCTGCTTGCTTGATTGCAGTACTTAGATACTTTTCTTGTGACATCACTGGGGTTGCACACTTCAGTTTGGTCCTTATACCTGTCCTTTCTGGGGTTGCGCTCAGATATGTGTGGTACATTCTGGGGTGTAGTGCAGGTTGAGACTGTTGGGCGGCACATTCCTGCTGTGGGGCCCGGGTATTGTTTGTTGCCGAGCTCCCGGTTGCACACTGTAATTGCAGTGCCTGTAAACACATGGCCGTGCCCCGGAGCTCACACACTCTGCTGTGCCGAGAGTCCTGGACAGCAGCCCTCCGCCGTTTTTGGCGCTTGTCATGGCACCAGGGAAGAACTTGTGACCTCATACTTGCAAGATGGGAGCTTTCATTTAAATTTTTTTTAATTAAAAATCTAATTCACTGAAGTATTCTTATTTGCAATACCATTAATCTTAACGTTTTAGGCACATGCTGTTACTGCGCCACAGCCACCATCAGTGTGCCCAGACCCCTCTCCTGCTGTCCCTAGGACCCTTCTCATCCACTGTCCCCGGCCCTCCCCCCCTTGGTTGGGTGCCTCAGTTCTGCTGGTGTTGCCTTAGGGCTTGTTTGCATTCATCATTGTCTATTTCCTTGCTTTGTTTTTTATATTCTACATCAATGAGATCATCTGGTATTTGTCTTTCTCCTCCTAATTTATTTCACCTAGTATGGCATCTTCCAGTTCGACTGAAGTTGTAGTGAAATGCAAGATTTCAACTTATAGCTGAGTAGTAGTGTTCTATTGAGTATATATATATCACAGTCAATTTATCCATCATTTCTTGTCAGACACTTGGATTGCTTTCAGATCTTGGCTATTATAAATAGTGCTGCAGTGAACATACATGTGCAGTTATCTTTTTGAATTGGTGTTTTTGGAATAGATGTAGGAATAGAATTACTGGCCTTACAGGAGTTCTATTTTTACTATTCCCCTCCCCCCCCCCCCCTTTTTTGGAGTGGAATCTCTCAAGTGGTGCTCAGGAAGCGCAAGGAAGCGCACCTGGTGCTAACTCAGCCAGCCTCGCTGGAGGTTTGGTGCAGGTGCTTCTTGGACCCCCTGGTGCCAGAGACCACTAGAACTGCCCTGGTGGTGCTTGGGGGCCCTCCAGAGCCATACCCGGCTTTGCTCGGGTGGTGATCATGTGGTGATCGGGATCCGGGGGTCAGATTCATACCAGGCCTACATCTTTAACTGCTGCACCCCCATCTTCACTTTCAGAAGTCTTCATCCTGCTTTTTCTTGAGGCTGAACTCAGCCGTCTCACCAGTGATCAGAGTGTTGGTTCTGTTTTCAGTGAATCCTATGGCAGTCACTGTCAGCTGCTGAAACATTCGCTGGGCCCAGGTTACTGAAATGTATTTGACTTCCAAATTTAACACCTTTCATTACATAATACCTCCACATATTATACAGCTTCTGGAAAATTCTGCACTGGTGAGAGTAAGAATTAAAAAGGCACACACAATGCCTCTGTATGGTTAAGAAAATACTTTTGGCCTTCTAAGTTCCTAAAAGGACCTCTGAAAATTTAAGAAATTTTCTTTTCTTTTCTTTTTATGATTCCAGGCGTTGACCCCAGGGCCACTGAGCTACTTCCCTCATCCAGAAAGCGCCTCGAAGACTTCCAGCCGACCTGTACTTCAGAGTACTGTGGATTTTTTTTTGCGAATTGGTAAGCAAAAGTGTCAGCAGGTTCCATACTGTGCTTTGATAATGAATTCAGGAAATTGTCATAGAACTAGTGTACCGGGTTTCGTCTTAAGAGTCCATCTTCTTTCCTAAAGACAAGATGGTCAGTGTTGGCCCCCTTCCAACAACAACAGGGATGCTGTGACGATGGGTTGAACATGAGCTTGGTTGTAGTGCTTGCGGGGACTTCATTGTTAAGTTTCACTGCTTGCTGGGGCTTGTGTTCACACATTCTGGTTGTACTCACTGGGGGTTGCTGTAGTATTCCAGTATGTTCTCACGAGGGGTTGGACTCTGGCTGCAGTGTCCTTTAGTATGTTGGAAATTGTTTCCGGTACATGGCTGCTCAGCCACAGACAGCAAGGCTGCCAGGATTGTCCGCGGCACAAGTGACAGCACCAGGAATCACGTTTGTGCCTTTCTGCTTGCTGGGCAGGGGCTTTCACCACTGAACCATCTCTTTGCCCTCAAGTGGCCTAATTTTGAATTGCAGTGAATTGGTCATTGAATATGCATGCAGTTTATTGGCAAGGTATTTTAAGATACTTCTGAAGATTGCATTATAAAACAAGAATTCCTCTTTAGTAATTTATAGTCCAGCTAGAGATGTAGGACATATAGGACTTTGTGAGGAGATAGAGCATTGTTCTTTGAAACAAGTGTGGGTGAGATACAGTGCTGGGTAGGATGAACTTGAACTAGGTGAAGGACAGAGGAGGCCATTGTCTTTACAAGGAAAAAGAACAGTGTTTAGATAGTCATATCAGTTATGTTAGACAGGAAAATCCACCAATTTAGCTATAACTTGCAAAATAAATTGTTTTTATTTTTATTCTTTTTATTCTCACGTTATAACTTGGGACATACATTCTATAGTACAGGTTCATTGTCTTGCCTCTATAAATTAAATGCGTGTCCAGAGAGAGTACAGCGGGTAGGGCGCTTCCCTTGCCTGCAGCTGACTCCATTTCGATCCCCAGTACCTCATATGGCCTCTTGAGTCCACCAGGAGTGATCCCTGAGTGCACAGCCAAGAGTAATCCCTGAGCACTGAGGCGTGCCCCCCCCCCCCCCAATATGTTCACTGTAGTATGGGTAGGCTTAATCATTACACACCTATCAAAATGTCATCATTATATGATAGATGGGGCTGGAGTGATAGCACAGCGGGTAGGGTGTTTGCCTTGCACTTGGCCGATCGGAGCTCGATTCCTCCGCCCCTCTCGGTGAGCAGGCCAGCTACCGAGAGTATCTCACCCGCACAGCAAAACCTGGCAAGCTACCCGTCATATTTTCGATATGCCAAACACAGTAACAACAAGTCTTACAATTTGTTGTGAGACATTACTGGTGCCCGCTTGAGCAAATCAATGAACAATGGGAGGACAGTGCTACAGTGCTATATGATCGATGAATACACAAGACCAAGATTACCAACATTACATAGATTGCTCTCAGTAAGTTCCAAATACATAAATGATGCGGTATTAACTATGATTACCATACTGTACATTTATATGATTTATTCTTTTGTTCTACTATTTTACTGTTTTTGAAATTTGAGGTGGTATGTTCACATTAGTATTTAAGTAATTATTTTTCTAGTGACTTGTTCTGTAAATGGGTACTACTTGTAATGTTTTGGAATGGAACTGGAGATTGCACCTGGGTCCTCCACATGTCAGGTGCCAGATCTACTGCTGAGCTACATACCTGGCCCTGTTTGTACCTTTCGACTATCTTTATTCATTTTCTGTCTCACCCATCACTGCTCTTAACTTTGCCTATCAGTACTAATCTTTCTTGTATCAATGAGGTTTTTTTAATTTTTTTAGATATCAAATGTAAATCAGATCATTAAATGATCTAGTATCTAGTTTTTTATTTGGGTTCTTTTTTTCCCTCCCCTTGGGCTGTGGCAGGGGTTGAAGTCAGGTCCCATGTATGCAAAGCCTGTGCTTGACCGTTGAGCTTCATCCTGGCTCTCTTATCACTTTCACTTTACTTTTTATCTTTTGGACCAGATGCTGAGGGCTTAGTCCTGCCTCCTTGATACAGTGTTTTGTTTTATAAGTAAGAGTGAGGCCTGGGGGGTAGGGGGGAGATAGCACAGGAGGTAATGTATTATTTGGCTTGCTAGTAGCCAGCCCTATTTGATCCCCTACACTGCATATGATACCCTAGTGCCACCCCTGAGCACAGAGCCAGGAGTCCCTGTGTAGCACTAGATATTGGCACAAATAACCTCCCCTTTTACCCCCCCCCCCAAGAAAAAGTCTGGGTCTGGATTGACTTAAGGTGGTTTCTAGCTCAGATGTTATATAACTGGAATTTGAATTCTTTGGTCAGTCTGCCTCCAAAATGTCAGCTTCTCCTTTTACATTTGGGCAGCAGAGTGAAAGGAATACTTTCAGGTTGACGTTAAGATTATGCTGTTTTCAAAGGATAGCTTTTGGGGGAGGTATTTAATTACTCTGTTCGTTATTATTTGGATTCCGTATTTCACTATTTCTATCATTACTGAGGTATTGAATCAATTGTTTGAAGTAATGATAAAATAGTCAATATATGGGCTGGAGCGATAGCACAGCAGGTAGGGTGTTTGCCTTGCACGCAGCTGATCTGGGCGACCCGAGTTCAGTTCCTCCGTCCCTCCGTTTGTCTCGGAGAGCCAGAGATACTGAGAGTATCTCACCCGCATGGCAAAGCCTGACAAGCTACCTGTGATGTATTCGATATGCCAAACACAGTAACAACAAGTCTCATGATGGAGACGTTACTGGGCCCCCTTGAGCAAATCGATAAACAACGGGAGGACAGTGCTACAGTGCTACAGTCAATACATATGTAGTAATGATATGGTCAGATGGCTGTAAAATCGTCCACTTTTTCCTCTAAGGTGGTATTTTACTATAGTGGTTGGGAATAGTTTATGGACTTTCTGTTTTTCCCTTTTTGGGTCATACCTGGTGATGTTCAGGGGTTACTCCTGGCTCATGCACTCAGGAATCACTCCTGGCGGTGCTCGGGGAACCATATGGGATGCTGGGAATCGAACCCGGGTCGGCCGCGTTCAAGGCAAACGCCTTACCCACTGTGCTATTGCTCCAGCCCAGTTTGTGGACTTTTTATACTTTGTTTGGGTCAAGAAAGACTTACTTTTATTTATTGTTTAATGCATTACTTTTTGAAGATTATGGTTATAGTCACTTTTGAAACTATTATGACTTACAACACTTTTTTGAGGAAAAAATTCATTCTTATTGGCACTCAGCCAATATTTTATAAGCTATAATTTTCTTTTGACTAGTTGGTGGTTTGTAACTCCGTAATTTGTGGTTCTTCTGAATTTGTAAAAAGATTACGCATTTAAGAATGACCTGATCACCTTCATGTTTCAAGCAGTGTAGAACTGTCAGGTTTCGTTGTTATATTGCTCTTATTGTTTCACTTATTATTTTCCTAGACTAAGACTCCTTTGAATTAGTAGTAACTTATACAGCACAATTTCCCTCCTTCCCTCCACATGAAAGCTCAAGCAACGTAAAACCAAGACTCCTTTGGTAATGTAACAAGCACAGTGGTAGGGAAAGATAAAATGAGCCTCTAGAGGTCTGCCCAGTCTTGGCCGTAGCGCTGCTACTTCTTCCCTCATTCTCTGTTGCCTGGATGTGTTGAATTATGTGGTATGTGGGTTGGTTTGGATGTGTTTGGTGTTCCTGCATGTCATTTAGGTTTAAGTCAGTTTTTTTATGCTGCCACTATTGGCAATTCACTTGCACTTGGGAAAAAGCTCATTGTCCTATACTTTGTTCTCATGATTTGTGAATAGGTAGTTAGATTTGTTAAAGACATGGGATTATTCTAAATCCTTCCTTCCTTTTGATTTTAAGTTAAATCCTAAATGGAATATGGTAACTTTTTTGCCTGAAAGAATTTGTAAAGGCAGATAATAGTTATTTTTTAAATACACACATTTATAGAAGTTTTACAGATAAAAATGAACTTAGCTGGGCCAGAGCAATAGTACAGGGGGGAGTTAGGCTGACCAGGGTTTGGTCCCCGGCACCGCATGTGATCCCCTGAGGCCTGCCAGGAGTGGTCCCTGAGTGCAGAACCAGGAGTAACCCCAGAGCACGGCTGGGTGTGGCCCCAAAACCAATAAACAGTTCCCCCCCAGGGGAAAAAAAACCCATTAACTTCTGACTTAGACTTCGTTGCCAAATGAAGATATTTAAATTTATAGTGCAGTAAACTCTTTGTTTTTCTTGAGCTAATTTTGTCGTTTGTTTTTGGAAGGTGAATGATTCTTTTTTTTTTAAATCTTTATTAGTGAGACACCATGAGGTACAGTTGTGGACTGGAAGGTGAATGAATTTTGGGTTAATGATTACATTTATTAGTGAAATTATTTCATTTATCAGTGGAAAAGATTTTGGCAAATAAATGACTAGAACTTTTTATTTTGTAATAAAATCTGGTATGCTAATGTGGTTTGTTTTTGAAATGAGTCTCAGAGTATTTTTATTCTTGATTGCACATTATCTTGTACTTAAAAAAAACAAACAGACCTGGTTTAAAAATGCCTAATTTCACACTGAGGGATTCATTCTAACTGGGTTGTTTAGGATGTGGTCTGTGCATCAGAATTTTCTTTTAGTGGAGGGCAGTGCCAGAATTTGCATACAGACATGTGAGGTATGTGTGCTGTAGCAGTGGGCCACACCCCAGCACCAAGACTTTTGTTTTTAGGTTACATCCTGCAGTGCTCAGGGGCTATTCCTGGCTCTCTGCTTAGGAATCACTCTTGACAAGACTCGGGGGGACCATATGTGGCATTTGAACTGGGGCTGGCTATGTGCAAAGTGAGTACCTTCACTCCTGTACTCTCTGTGGCCCTATAGACTTTTACAAGCGATTTTCATGTGCATTCTGAGATTGAGAGTCCAGCTCACTCATAGGCAAGCATTTCATTTAAGAAACAGCATTACCTTTGAAGTTGAAAAAACACATTTTGAGATAACTCTGCTTACTAGCTCTGTTGTAAGAAATAATATATTCAGCCGTAAGCCATGTGCATAAGTCATTTTAGGATTGTTCTGTAAATAGAATTATGTGATATGTAAACCTTTTCTGTTTTTTTCCCCCGTTTACTATAATTCTCATTGAGTATTGTCCAACTTGTTGAGTATCATCAATATTTTATTCCTTTTTTTAAAGCTAAATCTCAGAGGATTGGTAAGAAAAAAGCTGTGTTCTGTGATTGGTAGGTGTGTCAGTTTAATTCTGAAAGATGTTTCACTAATTTTATCATTTATTTTTGGTTTTGGGCCCCACCTGGTGGTGCTCAGGCGGTGATTACTCCTGGTGGGCTCTGGGGACCCTATGGGGTGCTAGAGATAGAACCTGAGCCTGCCATGTACAGGCAAGTGCCCTACCCACTGTACTATTGCTGCAGCCCCGGAGGGATTTTAATGTTTCTAATTTTTGGCTGTTATCAATAAAGCAGATGTGAACATTTGCATATAGAATTTTGTATGGCTCTAATATTTTCTTTTCTTAGGGTAATGCACAAGAGTACAATTTCAGTGTTATGTGCCAAATGCACTTTAGATTTATAATAACACTGCTTATATATTTATTTTTATTATTTTGGGGGGCACACTCAGCAATGCTCAGACTACTGCTGCTCCTGTCTCTTTGCTCAGGATTGATCCCTGGCCTTGTTCAGTGGATGACATGTGGTACCAGAGGATCAGACCAGAGTCATACTTATTGCAGCTGTGTGCAAGTGTCTTACCTCCTCTAGTGTGCTGTACATTCTTAGAGACTTTTATAATAGCATGTTTTCTGCAACCAGTGTGTGAATGGCTCAATTTTTCTACATCTTCACTGGCGTTTGATGTTACTAATTTTTAAAGAGAAAGACTTGGGAGTAGAGAGACAGTACAGAAAGTAGGACACTTGCTTTGCATGGCCTGACCCGAGTTCTAGCCCTGCATCCCATGGTCACCTGAGTCTGTCAGGAGCATTTTCCTGGGTGTAGAGCCAGTAGTAAGCCCTGAACACCACCAGGTGTGGCCCACTGCCCCACCCCCTGAAAAAGGAGAAAGTCTTAATTCTATTCAATTTTATTTTTTCTCTTTCCGAGCTATCTTTTGTGATGACTGGAAGTTGCACACATTTGGTTGTCGTATATACACACTTAGTTGTAGTATTCACCAGAGGTCATACACTTTATTCCTTTCCTTTCTGCCTTCATTTGGTGGTGCTCTGGGCCAGCTCCTGCCTCTTTTTGCTCAGGGGATGCTCCTGGTGCTACATAGGGTGCCTTCAGGTACTGGGGATCAGACCTGAGCTTCTTGCGTGTACTCAGCTTGCTGAGCTATCTCCTGGGCCATCCACGCTTAGTTGCAGTGCTCGAACTCGCCAAGTTGTGGTGTGCCAGAGACCTCAAATTCTTTTGGGATCTAGGTGGTCCCAAATTACGGAGAGTGCCTTTGGGTTTGTGATTGACATGTGGGGTGCTGGGAATTAAACTCATGGCCCTTATGTGCTCGACCACTGAGCTATCTGCTGTCTTCTGGAGGCTGTGTAATCTATAAAGCAGTTTTAGGTTCACAGAAGGTTGAGCAAATAATACAGAGAATTCCCAAAGGGAAGTTCCTTCTTCATTGGTCTCTCCTTTTATTAACATTTGTATTAGGTAAAATTGTGACAAATGGACAAATATAAATATACTATTAATATCTTAAATTTGTGTTTTTTTCATAATTTTATTTATTTTTTATATTTATTTATTGAATCACTGTGGGAAAAGTTACTAAGCTTTCAGGTTTATGTCTCGGTCATACAATGATCAAACACCTCTCCCCTCACTAGTACTCATTTTTCACCACCAAGAGCCCCAGTATACCCCCCTCCCACCCCTCCCAATGCCTGTGTGGCAGATGATTTTCACTTAACTCTTCTCTACATTGATTACATTCATTATTTCGACAAAAGATGTGCCATTATTGTTTAGAATTGTTCAGAATTGCTGAAAAGGCATTGTGAAATACTTTGTTTTCTATAGCTGGTTATTTGAATCATATAATCTCACGTGGCCGCAATAGCGGCCTCACGATTTTGGATTTCTGCAAAGAGCCAGATAATTACAAGATTGGTTTCTGTGCGTCTAGTGTTATGGTCTGGTGTTATGGCTGTGCCGGAGAGCCGCTTGTGGGGGGCAACTTTTGACCTCTGTAGGGCGTGAAGGATGAGCTGGTACCGCCCCCCTTCCCATGAGACTGCAGTTGCCCTGTCACTGCTGGCTCATACTTGGCTTTCCTATAAGCTCTGAGGCAGCAGCCACCCTGCTGTTGGGGGGGGGGGGTGGTGAGGGTGAGGGAGGGAACAAGGGAACAACAACACCCTTTCCGTCCCGGGGAGGCATGGCACCATAGTTTAACACATGGTCCATTCACTTTTCTGACGCAACCTGCTGGGCTCTGGACTAAGTCCTTTTGCCTCTGGAGCCATGGCCTTGCTGGAGAGCCGCTCTTGGGGGGCAAATCATGACCTCAGTAGGGCATGAAGGACAAGCCGGTACCATCCCCCCTCCCATGAGACTGCAGTTGCCCCATCACCGCCAGCTCATACCTCGCTTTCCAGTAAGCTCTGAGGTGGCGGCCACCTTGCTGCCGGGTAGGAAAAAGGCAGAAGGGAGCAACACCCCTTCCCTCCCGGGGAGGCATGGCGCTGTAGTTTAATGCATGGTTCATTCACTTTTCTGACGCAAGCTGCCGAGGTCTAGATTAAGTCCTTTTGCCTCTGGAGCCATGGCTGTGCTGGAGACCGCTTGTGGGGGGCAACTTGTGACCTTGGTAGGGCGTGCAGGACGAGCCGGTACCGCCCCCCTTCCCATGAGACCGCAGTTACCCCATCACCACCAGCTCATACCTGGCTTTCCTATAAGCTCTGAGGCGGCGGCCATCTTGTATGCGGTCTAGATGCATTTCTGCCAAAAGCCGCTGGGTTTCGAGATTTGTTTCTGAGTCTCTGGGATCATGGCCATTACTTAGCTTGATTAGGAGCCAGAGAGGCAGCGACTCGGGGTCTTGCTGGGATGGGGAGGAAGGGGCCAGTTCCACCCCTGTCTGGTGAGGCCCCGCATGTCTCGTCACTACAGGCCCAAGCCTGACTGTCCATTGTCCTCTAGAGGGTGGTGGTCACTGGGCCACCAAGGGGAACAGGCCAAGGCATGAAACCTATTTCCACCTGGAGTGGCCCAGCACCAGTAACCTACTGCAGGAACAGGACACATTTCTGCCCAAAGCCTTTGGGTTCCGAGATTCTTTTCTGAGTCTCTGGGATCATGGCCATTAAGCAGTTCCATCAGGAACCAGAGAGGCCATGCCTCCACTTATATAGCTGAGCCAGAGGTGGTTTGTGGGTGTGTCTCCCCCCTAACTTTTGGCCATTTATTTTCTTGGTAAACTTTGCCCCAAGTTTTTGGGGTCTGGCCAGAGGCACAGCAGCAATTTTGGGGTATCTGAAAGTCTGACCGTGCCATTAGGCTGCTGATGCACTCGCCTCACAGGTACAGACTGACCTGCTGGCGGCACCATACCCCCAAATTTGTGGTTTTTATTCGGGTTTTTGCATTGTACATTCTGTGGATTTTGATAAATTTGTATGTATATACCATTACAGTATCATGCGGAGTAGTTTAGTTGCCCTAAAAAAGAGCCCTAAAAAAGAGCCTGTGCTCTTCATTCCTCCTTTACCCATCCTCTGGCAGTCACTGCTCTTTAACTGTCTTCATAGTTTAGGATTCTCTAGAGTTATGTATGTAAAAATCATTTATTATGTCATTTCAGACTGCCTCTTTCATTTAGTAATATGCATTTTAGGTTCCTACATGACCTTTGGCACTTTAATAACACATTTTTTCCTGAGTAATATTCCACTGTATGTATGGACATGTTGCAGTTTGTTTTCTTTTTGAAGGATTTCTTGATTGCTTTCAGTTTTGAAAAATTATGAATCAAGCTGCTGTAAACATTTGTGTATAGGTTTTAGTGTGGACATGGTTTGCTCATTTGGTTAAGTACCCAGAAGTTCATTCATTTCCTGAGTTGTATGGCTAAGACTGCACTTTAGATTTGTGAGAAACTGTCACACTGGTATTTTTTTTCTCTCTTTATTTATAGTATGTGCTTGTTTATTTACAATATTGTTTGGTTTGCAGTTCTTTTAATGATAGTTTCAGACATACAGTGTTCCAGTACCACTCCCACCACTGCCGTGTTCCAAAATGCCTTCCCTTCCCCCCACTCTCTGTAAGATCAATTCTGCGTATCAGCTCTTAAACATAGTAAGAAGACTCATTTTGCATTTCCACTAGCGATGAAAAAACAGTTTTTTTTATTTGGCCATTGAGATTGATGTGTAGTTACATTTCTTTCTGGTTTTATTTGTACTTCTCTCTGGCTCATGCTTTTGAATGTCCTTTTAGTTGCTTATTTATTTGAATCTAAATGTCATTTTCAGGGAAATGTTTGTGGGTCTTGTCCATTTTCTAACTGAAGTATTTGTTTTTTTGCTTTTGCATTTTGGGAGTCCTTTATATATTCTAGTTTGCAGCCCTCATGATATGTGTGAGGCTCTCAGGTTTTTACTTATCTCTTTAATGTTCCTGTCTTGTTCTTAGAACAAAGGTTTTTAATTTTGCTGAGGTACAGGTTTTTAGGTGGTTTTCCTTTCTCTTACAGGTTTTATTTATTTATTTATTTTCACCCAGAAGTTTTGCACTTAAATGGGACTTAACAGCTGTAGACTTTTTGTTTTGGATTTGGGGCCACACCCAGTAATGCTCAGGGATCTCTCCTGGTGGTGCTCAGGGGATTATATGAGGTTCTGGGCTTGCCTGCAAGCCATGTGCCTTACCTGCTGTATGACCTCTCTGCCCTTGAGTTCCTTTCTTTGTGTGTGTGTGTGTGTGTGTGTGTCTGTGTGTCTGTGTGTCTGTGTCTGTGTCTGTGTCCGCATTTTGGGCCATTCTCTGTCCAGCTCAGTCCTAGGGGGACAGTGTGGAGGCAGGGATGGAAACGGGTCTCCGGCCAGCAAGACGTGTGCTGCAGCCCAATGAACTATCTCTCCAGACTCTGAATTCCTTTTTTATATAAGGGGTGAGATTTAATTAAAATTCTTTTAAGAATTTGGTCTATGGGATATCTAGTTTCTGCAGCATTTTTTGTTGAAAGGTTATCCTTTCTCCATTGGAGTTCCTTTGTACTTCTGTCAACATTTATAAGGGCGTGTTTGCATGGGTATATTTCTTTTTGTGTTTTCTGTTCTGTTCCACTGATATGTACCCTTTTTTGTGTATGTGTGTGTGGCACAACCAGTAATGCTCAGGGCTGACTCCTGGCTCTGCTGTACTCTGGGATCACTCCTCGTGGGCTCGGAGGACCATATAGGGTGCCGGGGATCAAACCTGGGTTGGCTTTATGCAAGATAAGCACCCTATGTGCTATACTATCACTCTGGCCCCTCTGTTCTTTCTTTAAGTTTTGGTTGGAGGTGGGTGTTTGGGCTATACTCATTGAGGCTTAGGGCATAGTCTTGCATCTTTGGTCAGGGATTACTCCTGGTAGTGCTTGGAGGTGACTATCCGTGGTCCTGGGGATTCAAACGGAGGTCCACAGAATGCAAGGTAAGTTTAGTACCTTGCCTCTTGTACTATCTTTCTCGACTAGTCTGCCAATATTACTGTCTTTATTACTGTAGCTATATAAGATCTTTAAATTGAGTGAAGTGACTCCATTTTTTTTATTTTTTATTTTTATTTTTATTTATTTTTTATTAGTGAAGCACCATGAGGTACAGTTGTAGATTTAGAAATCTTTGTGCTTGGGTTTCGGTCATACAATGATCAAATACCCATCCCTCCACCAGTGCCCATTTTCCACCACCATGGATAATATCCCCCCCCATCCCCCCTTCCCACCCTGCCTCTGTGGCAGGGCATTCCCTTTTGTTCTTTCTCTCCTTTTGGGTGTTGTGGTCTGCAAAAGAGGCATTGAGTGGCAAACATGTTCAGTCCATAGTCTACTTTCAACATGCATCTCCCCTCCTGGGAGGATCCTCCAAACACCCTTTATTTGGTGCTCCCTTCTCTATCTGAGCTGCCCTTTCCCCTAGAATGCCCGGCTGGCCTCTAAGCTATGGAGTAATCCTCCTGGTGCTGATCTCAGCTATTCTTGGGTATTAATCTCATATTTTGTTACTTTATATCCCCCAGATGAATGCAATCTTTCTATGTCTATCCCTCTCTTTCTGACTCATTTCGCTTAGCATGACACTTTCCATGTTGTACCACTTGTTTGTAAATTTCATGACTTCATCTTTTCTAAGAGCTACATAGTACTCCATTGTGTAGATGTACCAAAGTTTCTTTAACCAGTCATCTGTTCTTGGGCACTCAGGTTTCTTCCAGTTTCTGGCTATTGTAAAGAGTGCTGCAATGAACAAACGAAGTGACTCCATTTTTAATTTTTCAAAGTGATTTTGCAACTTTTATTTTTCATTTTTAAAGTAATTTTGGATCTTCTGTCCTTCCATATAAATTTAAGGCTAAGTTTTTGCTTGAGGTAAGGAATACATTGATAGATGGAGTACTATGTAGCTGTTAGAAAAGATGAAGTCATGAAATTCACATACAAGTGGTACTACATGGAAAGTATCATGTTAAGTGAAATGAGTTCAGAAAGAGCGGGATAGACACAGATTCATTCATTCATTCATTCATGCATTCATCTGGGGAACATAAAGAAACAAAATGGGAGACTAACACCCAGGAGTGGCCGAGATTAGTACCAGGAATTTTGCTCCATGACTTGGAGGCCAGCCATACATGCTAGGGGAAAAGGAAGCTCAGATAGAGAAGAGAGCACCAAATAATGGGTGTTGGGAGGATCCTCCCAGGTTGGGAGAAGGATGCTGAAAGTAGACTATAGACCAAACATGATTGCTACTCAATGCCTCTCTTGCAAACCACAGGACCCAAAAGGAGAGAGAGAGAGAACAAAAGGGAATGCCCTGCCACAGAGGCAGGATGAGATGGGGTGGGTGGGAGGGATGATGGGACCTGTGGCGGTGGAGGATGGGCTCTGGTGGAGGGATGGGTACTTGATCATTGTATCATTGAAACCCAAGCACAAAAATTCATAAGTCTATAACTGTACCTCATGGTGTTTCACTCATTTAAAAAAAAAGACAAAAAAAAAAAGAAATAAGTTGACAGGCATTTCATTAAATCTATAGATCAGTTTGGGGAGATATGACAGCTTTACTATGGTATACATTTTAATTGCTAAATTTTAAGAGGTTGATACAAATATTAGAGTAGTTTTGTAGAAAAAAATGTTTCCAACTAAAGTTGAACAGAGATTTTCTTACAACTGTCAAAATGTTAACTTTTTAATGCTCCCTCTCCAGTTTGGTATTAACCCTTCCACCACTAGTAGAGCAATGGAAATGGAAGCAATGGAAATGGAAATGGAAGTTGTTTACCATAAATACATTCAGCATCCTTTGGAATATCTAGTGTAGCCACGCATTGATAGCACAGGGATACAGTGGTGAGCAAGACAGGCCGGCTCCAGCCTTTGTTGACATTATATATATATATATATAAAATATATATTATATAACATATATGTTATAATATATAACATATATATATGTTTTGCTTTTTGTGTTACAACCAGTGATGCACAGGTGTTACTCCTGGCTCATGCACTCAGGAATTACTCCTGGCGGTGCTTGGGGGACCACATGGGATGCTGGGAATCGAACCCAGATCAGCCGTGTGCAAGGCAAATGCCCTTCCTGCTGTGCTGATGACATATTTCATGGGGAAATGGTAAACAGTCGAAAAGTGCACCATTTCTATACTGTGCAGAGACTTGAAATAGATTGATATTAAAATAGGAGAGTGATAGGGCAGTTACTTCCTTGGGTGATCCAGGAAGCCTCTGAAGAGATCTCCCTTGTGGTTAGAGCTGAACGGTTTGGTCAGTGGGAACAGACCGTGCCTTGCAGGGACACAGTGTGTGGGAGGAACCAAGTGAACAGGAGATCACAGTTCCTGGACCGTCCTTGACCTTTGAGAGTTTTGGAATTGCGAGGCTACTCAGAAGGTATTGTGGGAAAGAGGGGACTAGAGCCTTGGATGCTCAGGGAGCGTGTGGAGCTGAGTTGGGCAAGGCCAGGACGCCTGCCGGCCCTCGGCGCCTCTGCTCTGTCTCTGGTGTTCCGAGCAGGAAAATGAAGGCTTAAGGGACTTTTACTGAAACTGAGGAGAGGTTTGTGATTTGCTGATTCTCCCAGTTGTGACAATGTGGGGGGAAATAAAAGGGAATAAATCGTAGGGGCTATTTTCTGGTAGAAAACTTAGTGATTTTTTTTTTTTTGGTGTTTTAGTAAAATGCTATAAAATCATTTCTGTGGTTCTTAGTTTGTCTTCATGAATTCATAGAGTTGGTAATGTTGCTCTTTTCAAAAAATTCCTCATTTTAGTGCAGTGGGCAAATGCTACTTTAGAGTTTTTATTGTGATATTGTGATGGTTTCATCAAGAAACCAAGCATTATAAAATATAAAATATGTATGCATATGTGTGTATGTAAGGGCTATGGGATAGAGAGTATTACTCTGTATTACTCAGGGCCTATTCCTTGCTCTGTATTCAGGAGTGACCCCTGTCAGTGCTGGGGGTACCATATGTAGTGCTGGGAATTTGAATGGGGTTGGCTGCTTGCAAAGTGCCTTATCGTTTCACCCTATCATCTGTTTATATATATATGTATATATATATAACATACATACTTAAATATGGGGCTGGAGTGATAGCACAGCAGGTAGGGTGTTTGCCTTGCATGCAGCCAATATGACCGGCCCGAGTTTGATTCCTACACCCCTCTCGGAGAGCCAGGCAAGCTACCGAGAGTATCTGGCCCTCATAGCAAAGCCTGGCAAGCTACCAGTGACGTATTTGATATGCCAAACACAGTAACAGTTGTCACAATGGAGACGTTACTGGGCCTGCTCGAGCAAATTGACGAACAACGGGAGGGCAGTGACAGTGACTTAAATATGCTATATATAACACACACACATATATATATATATATTATGTGTCTGGTATATATACTGTACGTCTAAAATTGGGGGAGGCAGCAAAAGTCAAAGTATAGATTTGGGAGCCTTGGAGATACAGTACAGTAGTTAGGGTGCTTGCCTTGCATGCAGTCAGCCTGACTGGGTTTGACTCCTGACACCTCTATCCTCAACACAACCCAGCGCCAGGAGTAAGCCCTAAACACAGTCAGGTGTGAGCCCAAAACAAAAACCAAAAACATACTGAAAATATAGATTGGGGGGCCTGGAGTGGGGATGTGGGGAGAGAAATAAGGGAGGGAGGGGTAGAGGGAGAAAAAGAATGAGAGAATACAGGGGCTAAGGTACAAGTGCCTTCTGTGGCATGTTTTTCATTCTATTCCTGACACACACATGATCTCCTGAGCACCTCCAGGTGTGATCCCTGTGTACCACTGGCTGTGAACCAACCGCCCTGTCCCTGATTTTGCTTTAATCACAAAAGAGAAGATCAGGATTTTTTTTCCCTTTCTGGTGTGTGTGCCAAGATTGAACCACAGGGTCATGTCCATCTTAAGTATGCGCTCTATACTTCATCCCTTGCCTGTAGAGGATTTTTTTGGGGAGGATTTCGGCCTTGAACAATAAGATTTAAGTAGGAGAGCAGATTCATAGAATCAGTTTTAGTTAGATGACCTGGTTTCTGTGTAGGCTTTGTCACTTGGTGGTTTGTTTCCTTTGTCTAATGCCCTGCCTTCACGTGCTTCTGTCATCTGCTGGCATACCTGCATGTCTTGTGGGACTGTTGTGAAGATGAAGAATATGCTTAAGTGTAGCCGCAGTGCATTAGTTCTTAAGTTGGAAGGAAGGCTAGTTTGCAGATAATTTGTTTCATATACATACTTCATAAAATCAAATGTCTTATAATGAGTATTTATCAAGTATTTTACAACTTTCCATTATAAATTATGTACAGTCTTTAAATGCTTTAAGTAAATTATCGATGACAATCAGTATTACTACTTTTGCTTCTGTTGTAAGCATAGCATAGCAGAAGGAGAAATCGGCCTCTGCCCTGCAGGGGGTTGACTTGCTGATGTAAGGCAGTCCGTGTAAGGCATCTGAAATTGCGGCACAGGAACAAATAAAGGGGTCAGGATAGATTAGGCTTTATTGACTTTATTGTAGCAGTGAGAATAGATGTGTCCTAGGGAGAAAAAGGTAAGATCTGGGGGTTAGGGAGATGGTTGGAAGGCCTGGAGTGCATGCTTTGTATGTGTGAGGCCGGTTTTCAATCCCAAGCATTGGGTGCAGAACACACCCAATGGTGGTGTGTTTTGTATAGAAAATTCTAACAATTCCACTCATGACATCTTTCCTTCATATGTGCTCAGTATAATATTGCTAGTGTCCAGTATAATCTATTGACAGATTTACTGGTGTTCTCTGATCTTATTTTGAAGATCAGAAAGTACTTCAAGAATTTGGATTGCTTTCATTGTTGTCATTGTATTCATAAATGGCTTCTTTAAGCATGCCACTTAATGGAATGCAACACAGATTCTACTGTTTGGAAGTTGTGTTACAGCCTTGCTTCCCCTAGATAAAACCACATATTAAAAAAGCAAAGGACTCCTGAACCCCCAGTTCAGTTCTGGAAGCCCCCGCAACTACACTCAAATCCACCTTCATGTCAGTTCATCCATTAGCCCATTGTTGTCACTGACAAGTTACAGGTTCACGACTAAATCTTAGAAGAGATTCAAACCCAGGTTCCAAAAATTCATGGGTGCACTGGTATCCCAGCTGAAAACTCGAGGGTGCTCTTGTGAGGTGGTGGGCTGAGTTTGTGCCCCACCAAAGCCCCAGCGGCTGCACCCACACCCCACAGCTGTCGCCGTGCCAGCTGCCCAACTCCACTGCTTCTTCACTGATCTCTGCAGTTACCAAACCGATGACAATTCCAGGGTCACAAGTTTTCAGGCTGAGAACTCTGGGTTCTTCTCAGAGTGGGGTGGGCAACCTCTCTCCACACCCACCCATACTTCCAGAAGCCCTGCAGCCACATCCACATCCCCTTGATGCTGTTACTGGCTTAGTTCTACAAATCCTAGAATTTCTGAAGTGTGTGGCTGCATGTGTGGCCTTATGACATTTCCAAATTCCACAATATCGACATCCCTATACGAGCACACCAGATTCAATGGGAAAGTAGCCTTGAAGCCAGCTAAGCTCAGTAAACAAAAACAGTAAGCCTCAACTAACAACAAACGGCATAGTAAATCCTCAGACAGGACCCCATGGTCAGATAAAATAATTTGTACAAATTTTTAAAATCTTATAAAGTATTTTATTTCTTGATAATTTCATTAGGCATTTAGTTGTAAAAGGCCATTTAAAATAAAATTTTTTGTGCCTGCTCAGGGACAGGCTTGGGAGTGATTGGGAAAATGGGGACGTGGTAGAGGGAAGGTCACTCTGGTGGTGGGATTGGTGTTTGAACATTGAATGTCCGTAACAACTGATTATGAACCACATTGTTCAAATTAAGTAAAACCAAAACAATCCAATGGAAGAGTTAATAAGGAAAAAAAGCAAAGGAAATAAAAATAAAAATAATTGCAGCAGTTAATATTTTTTTTTCTCTTAGTAGATAAAGTGGCTTTTTTAAATGAAACAAATTAATTTCACAGATAATCATTTTACTATACTCACTGTATAGTAAAGCCATTTTTGTATGTGCTATTCAAGAAAATTAAACATTCTTTGTTGCTACTGAAGTAATTCTTTTTCCTAGCCGATACTGTAAGCTGAGGTGCTATTTCAGGTGTATTTTGAGTTGTTGGGGAGGTGAATTTTCAGTGACAGAATTAGTGGTAATCTGTTAAAGGAATTGGAAACTATAGTGTAGAATGATAAGTATTTGTACAGACAGATTATTAATCAGAAATTAAGGTAGAGGCTTCTACACACCTTCACTTAATTTTATTTGTTTATTGGGTCACATCCGGTGATGCTCGGGTTATTTCTGGCTCTGTACTCAGAGGAATTACTTCTGGCTGGACCATATGGATGTTGGAGATCAAACCTGGGTTGGCCCCATGCAAGGCAAGCACCCTCTCTGCTGTACTATTGTTCTGGCCTCTACACCTTCTCATTTTAATTTAATAATGGATGCAAGCTAATTCTGATTGTCTTTTGATTATTTTTCTTGGAATCTTAGCTTGTTGAGCACTCTTCCTATATTTTGTCAGATTAAGTAACTTGTATGCTGAAATTTAAAATAGAAATAGTATGATTTAAATTTACTTAGAGCAAACCACCCCGCAGACATTCCTTGCATCTTTACTTTGCCATGATTGAGACAAGGAATCCCATTCTGGTTATATCTGGTTGGTCACCTGTTGCTCTCCCTAGGAGAATAGTCCATTTTGCTTCAGCTCTGCCTTAAGTGGTCCATTTTTCTCATCGATTTTCAGTTGTCTGATAGACTGACAATAAAAATAGTGGTTGCAGTATAAACACAGTGAATCAAATTGAAGTCTTTATACAGCATAAACTTACATTCTTTTTAGTTTTAGTTTTTTGTTTTGTTTTGGGCTCCTGCTGGCTCTGTGCTTGGGGCTGTTATGGGTAGAGCTTGTGCAAGGAGACTGTGCAGTGCTGGACCTCGAACTTCGGTTTCCTGCATCATCTGAGATGTGGCCTCCTGCCCACTGTACTTTCTCTCTGGCCCAAACTAGAATTTTTAAAAATGCTTTTACAAAAAAAAAAAAAAAAGTTAGGTATACATACTGAGTAAAAGGGGGAAAAAGACTTTGAAGAAAAAAAAGATTCTTCATCTTCCATAGCCTTGAGTTACATTACTGTCAGGTAATTATGCTCTGAGTAAAAGAGAAAAAATGGACTAGAAATTTATCCTTCATCTTCCATAGCTCAGTTAGTTTTTTGAAAGAATTTGTGTAAGCAGACAAGCAATGCAGGCAGCTTCTGATGAACTTCTTTCAGTGCCTCTTCTCTTTTGGGGGTTTGGTGGGGCGGACCTGACTTTGCTCAGGGCTTATTTCTGGCTGTGTTTTGAGGGATCACTTGTCATTGCTCAGGGGACCATGTATGATGCTGGGAGGATTCGGCAGCATGCAAGGCAAGCACCTTATTCTCTGTACTGTCTATCTGGCCCCATGTCAGTGCCTCTTTTTGCCTAAAATAATATGACAACTTTCAGACCATTTTATTTTATTTTTATTTTTTAAATAAATTTTTTACTTAACACTGTGATTTATAATTGTCTACTAGCTTTTCAGGCATACAGTGCTCCAATGCTAGTCTCACCAATATTTCTCTCCACCAGTACCCCCATGTTCCCTCCCCTTTCTCCTCATCTCCCTGCAGCCTGCTTTTTCTTTTCTTTTTTTTTCTTAAATTTTTATTAGTGAAACACCATGAGGTACAGTTGTAGACTTACAAATTTTTGTGCTTGGGTTTCAGTTATACAATGGTTGAATACCCATCCCTCCACCAGTGCCCATTCTCCACCACCACTGATCCCAGTATCCCTCCCATCCCCCTTCCCCCCCATCCCACCCTACCTCTGTGGCAGGGCTTTCCTTTTGTTTTCTCTCTCCTTTTGAGTGCTGTGGTTTGCAAAAGAGACATTCAATGGCAGTCATGTTCGGTCTATAGTCTACTCTCATCACGCATCTCCCATCGTGAGAGGAACCTCCCAACACCCTTTATTTGGTGCTCCCTTCTCTGTCTGACCTGCCTTCTCCCCTAGTGTGTGTGACTGACCTCAAAGCCATGGAGTGAACTTCCTGGTACTTATCTCGGCTATTCTTGGGTGTTAGCCTCCTATTTTGTTACTTTATGTTCCGTAGATGAACGTAATCTTTCTATGTCTGTCCCTCTCTTTCTGACTCATTTCGCTTAGCGTGATACTTTCCATGTAGTACCACTTGTATATGAATTTCATGACTTCATCTTTTCTAACATGCAGCCTGCTTTCTTAAGAGGTACTTTAAAAATCTCTTTTTGGGCCACACTTCAAAATGAAATGTTCAAGGGTCAATCCTGATAGGACTCGGGGGGCCAAAAGGGGCTCAGGGATGGATCCCGGTCAGCAGTGTGCAGTGCGGTATCCTACCCTACACTTCTCTTTGGCCTCAACAGGCACATTTTAAAGATTAATTATGGTTGTTTAGGACTCAGTATTGATGACTCTGTGGTTTAGCTCTATACATCCACCAGCACTGTGTACCCAGTACCTGCCTCTTCTGTCTTTTCCGCCTCCCTTTTTCTTGTTCCTGGCCTTGTCATTACTGTAATCTGTACCAAGGCTTTGCATGCTTTGCTTCCTTGCATTCTCTTGCCATGTTATTCTTTATACCGCAGCTAAGTGAGATCACTTGGTATTTGACTTTCAGGTTGCTGCAAATTGCATGATTTCATCATTCCTTGCAGCTGCATAGTATTCCATTGTGTATATATATCACACCTTCGTTATCTGCTCTTCTGTTGTTGGACACCCAGGTTGATTCCATACTTGAGCTATCCTAGCTACTGTAAGTACTGCAATGTCAGACCATTTGAGTCAGTTTCAGTGAACATTTGTTATTTACAGTATTTGTGTGTTATTTGAATCCTGGTAATACAATTCCTGTGTTTAGTAGTTCTTGCAACCTGAATGCCTAATACAAAAATATTAAACCAGTTAGACAAATATGAAACATTTAAGTTGAGATGAGGCACTTCATGCTTTAATCCTCTTCCCCCAAACATCTAAGATAAAAACATGCATAGAATGAGCCCTGGATTTATAGTCCTGAATCTGGGTTTGCATCTGTGCCTTGCTAAAATTTGGGATGCTGGAGTGATAGTACAGTGGGTGGGGCATTTGCCTAGCATGCAGATGACCTGGGTTCCATCCCTGGCAGCCCATATGATTCCCTGAGCACTGTTAGGAGAAATTTCTGAGCACAGAGCCGGGAGTAACCCCTGAGCATTGCTGGGTGGGACCACAAACAGAACAAAACAAAATTAAGATGTGCTTCTGGCAACTACTTCAGTTCTTGGAGGGTCATATATTAGTTTTTGGACCAATTTTAGCAGTCTGTAATTCTTTCCTCTTTTTCTGGCTTTCTGTCTTCTGAAGAGACACATAAAGTTGCCAGCTCTTTCTACTTTGTTATGAAGAATGGTCTTTATGAATAAAAAGAAAATGATTTGAATTATCTGATATACCTTAATATGTCTTCTGAAATGACTTTTAAAAGGCATGAAATTGAAAGTACCTGGCTTGACTTCCTTTCATAGGGGCCATCTGCAGAGGAGTGCAGGGAACTAATAGGGGTTGTCCCTGGAAGTAGTTGACGTGGTGGTGTGGGTCTTCCAGCCCCTGCTGGGGTGGTGAAGCACAGTGTAGTCTGGGGGCTACCAGGTGACTCCAGCAGTGCTTGGGGGCTGCTGTGGTCATACTCAATCGTGCTCAGGGAGCCATGGGGTATTGTGTCTTGAATCCAGAGCCTTGCACATGCTAATTATGTGCTCTTCCAGCTGAGCTGCCACCCCTGCCTGAATCTTACTTTTCAGTTGTGCCTCACTGTTATCACTGTGAAAATAAGCATTTAGAACGGAAAGTAAGGCAAGACACTTTGAAAACTCACTTAGTGAAAGGGCATCAGGGCTTCACACATGTGAGTCATGTGCTGTGCCACTGGCCTATATCCCTGTTCCAGCATTTCCTTTAATTAAGTACATATCTTTTCATCTGTTTATATCCTACTTTATGTGTATCAGTTCATTCGTTTGAAGAAACATTGTTATTTTTGATTTAATTTTGGGTTTATGGACCACACCTGGATATGCTCAGGGCTTAACTCTTGGCTTTTTGATCAGGGATTACTCCTGGTAGTGCTTGGGGGACTGAATATGGGGTATTGGGGGTCAACTTGGCTTTTTGATCAGGGATTACTCCTGGTAGTGCTTGGGGAACTGAATATGGGGTATTGGGGGTCAAACCAGGTCAGCTGCTGTGCAACGCATGTGCCTTATCCTCTATACTGTCTCTCTGGCCCCAGTTCATCTTATTTTTTGATGTACTTAAAATTTTTATAGTTTTATCCCTAGATTTGACATCATTGTTATTCAGTTCAGTATTTATACTTTAAAAAGTCCAAATTTATGTATGTAAAGTACATAACAATGTGTCTTGTCTTAATGTGTCAGTGTGTCTTATTAAGTGAGCACCTGATGTTTCTGGGGTCTCAGTTTGGCAGATAGATGAATAAGAAAGCCTCTGCCTTTCTATTGTTAATAGGCAATAAAGGAAAGACATGTGAAAAGTCAATTTTGCATAGTACTTTGTTGTTTTAATTGCAAATAGAAACCAGCAGTCTCTAACTATTGATGGAAGGATTCTCTTAGCCCTGTATATTAGGATCTTATGAAGAGTTTAAAAAAAATTAATAGTAATCCAGATCTTAAGTCTTTTGAATGCAAAGGCACACAGCCAATTTAAAAGGCTCCCTGTACTTTTAATTTGGTTTCACAGAGGGGAGATTATAAGAAAATGAATTGTATTTTACATCACTGAGAGGTACAGTTATGCAGGGAGGATTTTGTTGTTGTCTTTATGTTTTGTTTTGGGGCCACAGTTGGTGGGGCTACGGGTTCATTTCTTGCTCTCTGCTCAGGGATCACTAGACTGGGCTCAAGGGGCCATATGGGGCACCAGGGACTGCACCGTGGCTGGCCTCTTGCAAAGCAAGTTCTCTACCTGCTGTATTATGACTCCAGCTCTTGTAATTGTTTTAAATCTCAGTATAAGTTTGATCTATTTTTATGGGCACCATTCTTTTTTGGGGTGTTGCACACCCAGTGCTAAGGAGTTTTAGCCTTTTGTCTCCTTAGCCCCAGGATGTTATGCTAAGTGTGTGCTTGTCTACTTGCTATCTCCCTGGCCATGGACATAATTACATCATGTTTTTTACACCTGTTAATGCTTGAAATAAAAAATAATGATACATGTACATATATATATATACACACACACACATATATATTTTTTTTTACTGAAAATTTATTGATTATTATTTTTTTTCTTTTTGGGTCACACCCGGAAATGCACAGGGGTTACTCATGACTCTGCACTCAGGAATTACTCCTGGCTGTGCCCAGGGTACCATATGGGATGCTGGAATCCGGGTGGGCCGCATGCAAGGCAAACGCCCTACCCACTGTGCTGTTGCTCCAGCCCTGATATACATATATTCTTGAAGAAGAAAATGTAGAAGATGTAAGCTGTTTTAGTTAAAATAATTTTAAAATAAAATAAGCTTGCTTTTTTGTTTTTCCTTTGATGAGATGACTATTTTCTCTAATTGCCTAATAGTTTGTAGGTCTTTGCAGCCAAATATAGAATATTACCTCATCAGCTGCAGTGTCTTTGAATAGTAATTATGAAGGACACCAGTTGGTAAATGAATTGTGTGTGTGAGGTTGTCTGAAGTCAGACTTTTCTAAATAGTGAGAAATTGTCTCTGATATTATGTGATAGCACAGTTGCTCACTATACGGCTGTTCAACTCAGAAAGGTCCTGTTATCTTTTACTCAGAATTTATTTGCACCTAGAATAAACCCAGGAATATTTGAAGATACAGATCCAATAGATAGAAAAGAGTGGACTTGTACTAGCATGTCCGTGTTTTGAGTTGGGGAGGGCATGTACAATGACAGTTGAATGTCAGATTCTGTGATATTGATTGGAGGAGTCTACTTGCTTTCCAGAAATTGTTATGGTCCCTTGACTTTGAGCA
This sequence comes from Sorex fumeus, assembly GCF_029834395.1. Classification (NCBI taxonomy): domain Eukaryota; kingdom Metazoa; phylum Chordata; class Mammalia; order Eulipotyphla; family Soricidae; genus Sorex; species Sorex fumeus. The sequence continues at coordinate 7,099,016 of NW_026606186.1, forward strand.
TTTAGGGGTGACTTACACATAAATGAGTCTAACTCTGTGCACTCTGGTTCTTTGAACTCTCCTGGTGATGTTGTGTCTCAGTCAGGCTCTGAACCTCAGATCCACCTTTTCTTCGTCTTCTCTCTCACGCTCTCTTTAGACTTGCAGTTTTCTTTACTTCATTTTTTTGTGGTGCTCGGAATCAAACCCAAGACCTCACATTTGTGAGACATGTACTCTGCTGTACTCTGATGCCAGGTCCTATCTTATGTGTTTGATGTTCTCACTCATCTTTTCACTGAGTTTAATATCGCTTCTGCTCCCATGTCCTTTGTCATACTCAGACTCAACTCTGTGGCTGTACCTATGCATCTGAACATAGTTAGAAAATATGAAAATTTTCTCTTCTTCCCTGCCTTCCTTCCCTTCTCTGCCTCTCTCGTTCTACTCCCTTCCTTCTCACTCATGCTATTATTAAAAAACCACAACCATGACCCTCTGGTGGGTACTTAATGCAGCCAGGCTGCCTTCAAATTTGATCTTTTGTTAGGCTAACAAAACCCATCCCATCTCTTAACACTTTCTCCCATTTAACAGATGATGTTGCTTCATAATTTACTAAGAAAACAACACACTCTGTGCTTAAGTATTTTGCCCTCACTTGTTACCTACCATATATGAACCATCTAGCATCTGTTAAGATAATAACTTTTTTTGGTGTGTGTTTTGTTTTTTTTTTTGGGCCTCACCCAGCAATGCTCAGGGGATATTCATGAATTACTCCTGGTGGTGCTTGGGGGTGGGGTAGACCATATGGGATGCTGAGGATTGAACCCCGGTCAGCTGCATGCAAGGCAAGCCCCCTGCCTGCCATACTATCTCCGATTATCTCAAAGATAATCACTTGTGTACTGGATACTGTCCTTTTTATTTTACTTTTTGTAGTGGTGGTGGGGCTCCCAAGCAGTTCTCAGGAGACCCAGTAGGCGGAGGTCTTAATGCTGACTCTTGCCATCGAGACCATAGGTTCAGTGCAAGGCCCAAGGATGCGATGCTGCTCAGGGCCCTGTAGCACTGTGAATACTCTTGTCTCCAAGACCCCACTTGCAGGTCTCAAGGACCCCCAGGGATGTACCAGACAATGTTTGGGAGACCGTTTGGTGTTGGGAATTCAGCTGGGTCAGTTGCATCTAAGCACACACCCTAACTACTGTACTATCTCCTGGCCCAGATATTATCCCTCTTAGCTACTCAAGGACATTTCTTTTGTTTTTCTGTTTATTTTTTACTTTGACCACTCCCTGCTCTGTACTTTGGGTAGCTCCTGGTTCTGCTCAAGCAACCAGCTGGTATCGAGAATGGAAACCAGGCCTCATGCATGCAAAGCATACAGTCAGTGTATTGAACTGTCTCTGTCCAGTGCAGTTGTATTATCCCAACACTTTCCCCTCTTCAGTTTCCCTTGTTCTCTGTTGGACCACTTTTCAGCCTATAGACATGTTAATTTTCCCACTTATAAAATTTAAACTTTCTTATAAAAAGCCCAGGACTTTCTTTTCAGATGTAGCTTAACAGTAAAGCATTTGTTTTGCAATTGTTGAGAAACCAGGAAACAATCGTAATTGAAAAAGGAATACTGTATAAGACAAGAATACTTTGTCTTGACCCTATTTTTATTGCCGTTTTATCTTTTATATCATTTATTTGACCCGCTGTGGCAAAATGTTAGGAAGGAGTTATCAGTCTTTATCAGTTTTGAGTTTCCTATCGTTTTTCAGTTCCATTACTGAGACCTACTGCTAATATAATTTATATCTAAAACAATAATAGAAGAGTTGTAAGATTCATCATTTTACAGTTCATTGGTTCAGTATATTTACAAAGTTGAACATTAATCATACTAACTCCAAAACATTTTTAATCATCCCCAAAGAAACTGTTTCTTACAGGTCCTCACCTCTTCCTTTGTCCTCCAATCCTTGGAAACTGTTAATCTACTTTCTGGTTATGTGGATCTGCCTATTCTAGATATTTTTCATAAATGGGATCATTGAATGAATACATGACCTTTTGTATCTGGCCTCTTAGCCTAATTCTTTAGAGCGTCATCCACGTTTTATCATGTATTAGTATTTCATGCTTTATATGATTGACTTCTGTTGAGTGGATATACATTTTGCTATCATTAATGAACATTTGAGTTGTTTCTGCTTTTTCCACAATTATGAAACGTGGTGCTATGACCATTTATATTCAGGTTTTTGTGTGAATGTTGAATGTTTTTGTTTATTATCCCTCTGATACAAACCAAAGAGAATTGCTGGATCATCAGATAACCTTATTATTTAATGTTTTGAGCAAATACCACATTTTCCCCAGTATGGCTTTATTTTCTATCTTCAATTATTAGGGCTTTGGTTTCTCAAGCACATTCTCTCATTATTCTCCCCCCCCCCCCCCCCATCACTATGACATAGCGTATTACAAAGCTGTTCGTGATTGGGTTCTGACACTTGTCCCTCCACCAGTGTAATTTCCTAGCACCAGTGCCCCCAGTTTCCCTCCCACAACTCCCCCCAATTCTAGCATGCCTCCACAGCAGGCACCTCTTCCCCCTGCCCCTCACCCCCATTTTGGGCATTATGGTTTGCAGTACAGATGCTAAAAGGTATGTCCAGAGTGATCATTTCCAACTATTGTTGTCATATTGACCCCTCTATCTTAACTACCTTCCACCCCCCACATTCTCTCTTTTTAAGATTATAATTTATTTTGCTTTATTATTACTTTGGATGTCTCCCCATCTGCATGACAGCATGGGGGCCGCTCCTAGTGAGACTTGGCCTGGCGGTGTTTGTCCTGATGGGTAGGTGCTCAGGTCCAGCCCTGCAGGGCTACTAGGGGCATGCCGGTGCTAGGCCAGGGCTACACCCAGCAGTGTTTGGGGGTGGAAGGGATGTACTGAGGATCAGATTTGGGGCCTCACACATGTTAGACAATTACCTTACATGATTTACCTCCTTGGCCTCCCATTCATTTTTTCCCCTCCTTCCTGCCCTCCCGGGTTGTTCCTAGAGGTGTTCAGGGGCCACATATGATGCTGGGAATTGAATCAGGATTGGCTGCATGTTAGTGCCTTAATTTACGTCTGGATCAAACGTGCGTGGCTATGTGCAAGGCAAATACCCGCTGTACTGTCTCTCCATCCTCTTAATGCTCTGCATGATAGATTGTTTTCCTTCTCAGTTCCCCTGAGGGCAAAGTTTTGCTCCATTTCACTGCCCTTTCTTAGCCTTACTTAGCAGCAGTGATGTTGTGCTTTTGGTGTAGTTACTGTGCCCGTACCGCCACATGATGTCCGACTTTTGCCGTCGTCCTTAGGCCATTTGTGCTTCCTTCTTCACTTAGGCTCCTTGCCCCACCTCTTGGTAACCTCACCTGTAAAGTCAAAGTCCAAGAGTTTATCATTTAGTACTATTTAGCACAGTGGTAGGGCGTTTGCCTTACAAGCGGCCAACATGGCCGACCCGAGTTCGATTCCTCCGCCCCTCTCGGAGAGCCCGGCAAGCTACCGAGAGTATTCGATATGCCAGACACAGTAACAACAAAGTCTCCAATGGAGACGTTACTGGGCCCGCTCGAGCAAATCGATGAACAACAGGAGGACTGTGACCGTGACTATTTTCTTGCTTTGTTTCTTTACCACATATGAGGGAGATAATTCCGTTTTTGTCCTTCGCCCTCTGACTTTCTTTCACTTTATACAACACCCCTCAGCTCCAACCATGTTGTAGCAAAAGGCAAGATTTCATCTTTTCATACAGCTACATTGTGTGCATGTATCGTGTCTTCTTTATTCATTCATCTGTGTTGGACCTTTGTGACATTCCCATCTCTTGGTTGTTGTATACAGCATTGAAATGAACACATGTGTGCAGATAGCTTTTCCATGAATGTTTTGTGATCTTGGGATAGATGATGAGGAATGGAATTGCTGGGATGTAGGTTCTATTTATAATCTTTTGCAATGTCTCCATACGTTTTTCAGTATTAAGTTTGGGGATTCTTTGTCAGATGTAAGTTGCTCAGCTATTTCTGGTTGCTGGGTTGTTCTTTTGGGTGGGAGGTGGTAGGGACACATGGGGTGGGCTCAGGAATCCATGTGATGAACCACCTCCCTGACATATAGGTTGCCTTTTGTTCATGTGATAGTTTTAAAATTATGGTATGGAAGGTTTTTTAAATTTTAATTTATTATTTAATTTCCCCACACTTGGTGGTGCTCAGTGGCTACTCCTGGCTTGTTGCTGGGTATTGCTGCTGTCCTGAGGATTGAGTCCGGAGCTCCTGCATTCAAAGCTTTTCTCCTCCAGGCCTTTGAGCCCTCTCCCTTGTCCCAGAAGAGCTTTTTGTTTGTTCTCGCTTTTATTTTATTTACCAATGGAGTCAAGTTTCCAAATATTTTCTGATGTTGAGGTTCTAAAGTGTATCCACCCATGTTTTCAGGTCTAAGGTAGAAGTCTTTGATCCATTTTGAGGTAATTTGTGTGTGATGTTAGTGGTCTAATTTTATTTATATTTGCACGTCTACTTCTCCAGCACTTATTTTAGAAGCTTTCGTTCATTTCTGGGTTTTCTATTCCATTTGTCTCTATACTTGTTATCACATGCAGTGTTATTAAGTAATATATTTAACTTAATATGTTAATTATTGTGTTATCAGTTACATGATTTACTAAGTCATATGCTATAATTTTATACTTATTAATCATAGTGTATTGGTAGTTGTAACACAATTTGAAGTTTAGAAGATGCCTTTTTTTTCTCTCAGAATTGTTTTGACTTTTTTTTATGTTCTTCTGTGGTTCCACACAATTTTAGAAGTTTTTGCAACTTACCTTGCATATAGCCAACTCCAGTTCAGTCCCTGGCGTCCCATAAAGGCCCCTAAGCCCTGCCAGGAATGATCCTTGTACCCTGCTGGGTGTGGCCCATTAACAGAAAAACACAAATTTGTGTCTGTATAGATAAGCTGTATAGTCAACTTAGGATATTTTGCCCTTAGAGCATTTGGGTGGGGGATGTGGACTTTGCAAGTGGTACCCGGGAGGCCTGGGACCCCCTCTTACTTCTCAGTCATGTTACAGGTTCAGTGTGAAGGCCTGGGGTGGCTTTGTTGTGAGAGCCCTGGTGGTGCCTGGAGTTGTCAGGGTTGCCCTGGCAGTGTCGGAAGCCTGCAGAGCTGTGCCCAGTCATGCTTGTGGGACAGTTGTGCTAAAGACCAGGCCAGGCTTGACTGTATGCAGGGCATGCTTCTATACCCTGCACTGCCTTCCTGTCCGACCATCAGTTTTACATTCATAGTCTTTTTTTTTTTTTTTTATAAAGCCTGTCCCCTTAGCAGGCCCTCAGTAATTTATTTTCTGTTGCTTGTTATCAATAATTTGCTAGCAGAATAATAAAAAAAGTTTCCTTAGAAGAAAATTGGTGTGAATTGTTGTGTCTCACCATGGAGACGTTAAGTTCTTGCATGAGATTATTAGGATGATGTTACAGGTTAAACCTTTCATGTTTTGCGCTCCAGGAAGTCTAGAAGTTTAAACAGGGTGATACATCTGGAGTTAAATTTTTAACTGGGTAGCGGCTTTGGGGTATGTGTGTAGCTGGGGCTTCTGGAAGTACAGGGAGGTGGGGAGAGGTAGCCCATCCAACTCCAAGAAAGGCCTGGAGATTTCACTCACAAAACCTGCATACCTGAATTTTTCAGCAGATTAACTTCTTTGTGAGGCTCTGTCCCGAGACAGTGGAATCTATCAGGGGATGTGGTGACGATTTTGGAACGTGAAAGCAAGTGACTGCTAGGGCTCTTATTTGGTTTGGCCACTCCAGAGCGCTCCGAGAGCCCCACTTGAATGTGGGGTGCCTCAGACATCTCAGCCAGCCATGCACGGATGTCCAGGGAGAAAAAAAAATCTTACGTAGCTTGTTGATCTCTTTTTTTTGGGGGGGGGGGTGCACACCTGGCAGTGCACAGAGGTTATTCCTGGCTCTGCAAGAATTACCCCTGGCGGTGCTTGGGGGACCATATGGGATGCTGGGAATCGAACACGAGTTGGCGGCGTGCAAGGCAAATGCCCTACCTGCTGTGCTGTCACTCCAGTCCCTGTTGATCTCTTTTTGAGATTTATTTATGAGCCTCTGGAGTGTGGCTTGTAGAAGAACTTACATGGCGCTGGAGGTGGTTCGTGGGCATGATCACTTTAATATTCTTGTCATAACTGAAGGTTACCAACAAAAGTAATGGTGTAGAAGACACTATTAGTGACTAGTGAAAAACAACTCTACATTGAGTCTTAGAAGACAGTATTCGTTAAATCTGTGCTGAAACAATGTGTCATAGACGGAAGTCTTCAAGGTGCCAGAGGGAAAGAAATAGAAAGTGTGTATTGGTTGTTGAATTTAGAAATATTTTCTCTGTGCTGATTTGGTCTCTTCAGGTATTATTTTGCAACCTAAGAATGCTAAGTAAGCTTCCACTCTAGGTATAAAGAATCAAAACTATCTTCTTTGTAAAACATTTCCAAGGGAAATTGTATAAAGCCATTGAAGCATCAGGATTGACAGACTAGAGATGCCTTTATGTGAAGCCTCATTAATCTTCTTGAATTTGAAAAGCAAATATGTGTCAGAAAAGCAGTGTGGATTTGCAGTATTGAAATTCCAGGGTCTTCAAATAAATGTCGTAGAGGGAAATGTGAAATATCTTAATGGACACTGCTTAATGTAGCTCTTTTAGAATAATCAGTATTAAGTAGAATTTTTAGTGCTAATAACATAACATGTCACTGATTAAAAATTTTTAAGTGAGGGATAATTTTTTCCCACTGGCTATTAAAACTTTGTGTTGTGCGTTGGCTGGAATGATTGTGCTAGAGAAAGGTGCATATGCTGCTGTACATCTAGAGGAAGGAAGTAGATGGTGATGTTTCTTGGTTTGAGTTTCATATACTCTGTGTTCTAATTACTGATGCTTATTTCTGGTTGTTGGTTTTGGGCCACATCTGGCAGTGTTAAGGGGTTACTCCTGGCTTTGCCCTCAGGAATCACTCCTGGCAGTTGACCCGGGGCCCATATGGGATTCTGGGGTATGGGACATGCAAGGCAAGCACCCTCCCTGCTCTACTATCTCTACAGCCTGTGATTACTAATGCTTTTAACCTTTTTGTTTTAATTGACAACTTAAATATATCTTGTAAATGTCACATGTTTGTTTCATATAAATTGGCAGGAGAGAAACTGCATATGGGCTGCTGTTCTTGAATTAGCATGACTTTCCCCTCTTCTTTTCTTTCTGGCCTGCTTTCCTAACCTTTAACCATCCTCTTAACAGATGGTCAATTTATCCTTTTTACTCCATAATTTTGGATAGTTATTCTGAAAAAGGCCAACTTCTGACTTCAATATTCTCATGACAGCATCATTTGGACTATATCTTTGTCATAATGGTTCTGATCTTGAAACTGCTTTTACCTTTTGGGTTGAGTTTGTATCTATACTGAATAGAAAACCTAACCTTATATATTTACGTTATTGAATGATTGTTTTTTTCTTACTAAGCTCAATTTTTAGTTCAGTTTTCAGTTTGTTGACGCACCTAGTGAAGCAAGTAGTACAAGTGTCTTTTCTGTGAGGGCATTTCAGTGTAGGGAATCACAGGTTTTTCTACCTCACATATTTGGGTTTCAGTTTATCCTTGTGGTGCCTTTGACAACTTATTTAACCTTTTGAGCCTCTGTTATTCCAGTTTAAAATGGAGACTGATCTTACACTGTTTACCTTGTAGAATGGCTGTAAATATTAATTAGATGGTTGGCATGAAGCGTCTTATATACTCTGTAGAACATGGAGGCTCAGGGGCTGGAGCTGTAGTACAGCAGTGAGGTGCTTGCCTTGCACGTGGTTAACCTGGGTTTGATCCCTGGCATTATAGAGGGCCCCCTGACCCCACTAGGAGTGACCCCTGAGCACTGCTGACTGCCAAAACAAAAGCAGAAAAATAGTCCCCACCCCCAGTGGAGGCAGACTGCTGAGCCATCGTTTTATAAGATTGATCATGTAATTTGAGTCTGATATGTATTGTTGCTATTTATATGAGGAGCTTCCTTAAATGAATTATCTGGGAATAAAGAATGAATCATCAGCAGCACTCCGTTGAAAGCATGCTCTCAGGAACTTGAATTTCCTTCTCAGTCACAAAAAGAGTACATAGTCATAGTAAGGGCTAGAGAGAAAGAGCAGCTGGTAGCACCCTTGCCTTGTACACGGCTGACCTGGGCTCAGTCCCCAGCACCTCATATAACCCCCTGAGCCTGCCAGGATTGATCCCTTAGCACAGAGCTCAGGAGCAATTCCTCAGCACTGCTGGTGTGCCCCCCTCCTACCCCCAGTGCAACCTTGCAAAAAAAAAAATAGTAGCTGTGGTTATGGCACTTGCTGGCCTAGAGCCTGGTAGGATGACAGCTCTGTGGAAAGATACAGTTATGGGTCTAGTTTTTCTGTAGCCATGGGGAATGGTAGGGAGCCACTCATGTGCCCCAACAACATGTAAACCAAGGCCTCATAATTATGTCATTGGGCATTTATTCATTTGATAAATATTTGAGAATATATTATTTAAGCATTGCAGTATAAGAGAAAGAGCAGCAAACAAAACAGCATGTCTTAAACATAAGTTTATTTAACTGAACATAAAGTTACAAACTAGTAAGTGGTGAGACATAATGCAAAACTAGTCTAGAGGGATCATATCGAGAGAGCTAATTAATTCAGTTCATCCTGGACAAAGGAAGTGACTGAGGTAGAGGTGAAGGTCAGGGAAATCTTCCCACGGGAGTTGCTGTCGAAACCAATCTCAGGACCCAGGAGATAGCTCAATGGACTGAAAACATGCTTTACATGTAGGAGACCCAGTTTCAGTTTCCAGTACCACAGTCTCCCAAGTACCACTGGGCTCTAACCCAGAGAAATGTGCTGGGAGAATGCACTGAGGTAACTAGCTGCTGCCCCCAAACAAACTGGCTTTCAAATGTTTTTCACACCTGTTTGAACCAGTCTGTGTACCGAAAACTACTTAACTGAGTGTATAAAAAGTTAAAAATAGTACATTAGAAATTTCATTCCAACTTAGACATTGTATTTCTGAAAATAAGTTATTGAATAGGCCTGTTTTCCAACACAAATTTCATCTAATTTCCAGCACAAACGTGGGAAATTAAGGCCAGACAGGTAGTGCGGTGTGCTTGTCTTACATGTGACCAAGGATTGTTTGATCCCCAGCACTATGTATGGTCCCCCAAACAATGTCAGGAGTGATCCCCAGCACCACGAGGTATGGCCCAAGTGTTCTAAACAAAACAAAACAAAACAAAACTGGGAAATCAGATTTCAAAAGTCGTCTCTTTCACTGTTAGTGGGAGTGAGGTTAGATCTAAGTTCACATACTCTGGAAAGCCAGTAGTCTGGAATCACATTCAGAAGATGAGATTCGTTTCTCTCTTGCGGTTACAGAACATCACCAGCGGTGTTTGTCACAAAAAATATTTCTTGATTTAGTAGCTGGTGGGTGGGATTGGCATGGTTCTGATCCTAAATCCACCTTCAGCCATAAGAATTGAGATGGTGGGGAAGAATGGGGCACTGGAGCACATGCTTTGCATGTGGGAGGCCCAGGTTTGGTCCCTCGTCTGCATGGTCTCTCAAGCACAGCCAGGGGTAATCTTCAAGCTTCAAGCTTCGAACACCACCAGGTGTGACTCAAACCAACCAAAACCAGAGTATCAGAGCTCGGGGGAGTGGTGTGGTGGCTTAGAGAGCCGCTTTGTAAGCACATCTTCACAAATTCAAATCCCTGGTATTCCGCAAGTGCTGAGTACGATTCGGGTACTCTGCCGTCTGTGGTTCTAGGCATCACAAGTGATATCCAGCTATATCTCACCTAGGTCTGTTTTAGCACACAAAAAAGGGGTTGTGGACCCCAACAAGCACAACAGCTAAAAAAGATGTCTGAGCACCGTCACAGGGAGTGTGAGTCCTGTGAGCACCACTCATTGCAGTAACTGATTGGAAAGGGGTAAGAGGATGAGAGGAAGGTGGAGGCATCAGTGAGTAGATCAGTAGCAGAGCTCATGCTTAGCAGTTGATAGCCCTGATTTGATTCCTAAGCACTCACTATCAGACCCAGACCTCCAGGGAGTGACCCCTCTAACAAGAAATAAGAGTTAAGACTGGAGAAGGTGTATGTAGACAGTGTAATCAGCTTAGAGTGTAAATGATCAAATACATGAATTCATATCTTTATCACTCTGATTTCAGGCAGATAATGTCTGCTAAGCACTTTAAGGACATAGTTTCAAAACAAGGCTTTTTTTTTTGCTGGTGGTGGTCAGGACTTATTCTTTCATTCTACCTGTTTGCTTATGAATCCCTCCTAGAATTACTTGAGGGACCATGTGGGATGCTAGGATCAAACCTGGGTCTGCCATGTGTGGTACCCTTCTTCCATACTCTTCAGCCTGCTGTACCACCTGTAATACCTGCTTGTTCCAGTAGGTGGTTTAGGTATGAGGACCTCAGTACTCAAAAGTTACATTAAGGTTACTCTTCCATTTATATGTGTGTATATACATGTATGTATATCAAGATGGATGATGTTAATAGATTTTTATTTTTTAAATTCATAACTAAGGTAGGTAGAGGTGTCACCAGAGAGGAAAATAGAAGCCCCTTGAAGGGAGAGATAGAGCACGGCTTCCCAGGAGAGCTGGTATTTTAGTTGGGTGGGCGTTGGGGGCAGATGTTTCGTTGCTGAATATGATTGGAAGGAAGTTCTGCTGGTCTAGCTTGAATCTTGATATTGTCTGACTAGCTGCTTGATCACAGATAAGTCACCTCACTCCTTTAAGCATACTGCTCGCCACAGAACTGATAGGGTAGCATCTCCCACAGAGGGTTTTTGAGAATTCTGTGACTTAGCGCATGTTAAATGCTTAGCCAGGTGGTTGGCATATAGCTAGTGCTTGCTGTCTTTACTGTCCATCTTCTTGGTGGGAGGCTTTTGTAGGCCTCTTGTCCTGATAAGCTATCAGGACAATTGTTCTCGTCCTGATAAACTATCTGGTTTTGGTAAGTGAATCTCTAACATTTTTCTCTTTATGAATTGCACACAGAATAGTTGAGATTCATTCAGGTTCCTCTTGGATTGCAGAATTTGGACTGAGCCACTCTTCACAAGCTCTTGGTATTGCAGCGCTGTCCCTAAGGTTCAGGACTCACTGTTGTCATTACTTAGGTTGGAGGGAGACTCCTCCTTTCTAGAAGACTGCTATTTGCAGAGTGTTCCTCAGCAGTGGCTAGCTCAGTGGTTCTCCGTAATCTGGTGCGGCGTAGGGCAGAGGCTTTCACTTTTCAGGCAGCAGAATCCGAAGGCCCAGGGGAATGACGCTCTCCGCTGAAAGGCATTCCAACATTATGACCTGCTCTCCCAACTCATTCTGGTTTGTTTCCTCTGAATAAAATGTGTCAGCAGACCTGAATTTTCTTTTAATTGCTGTCATTTATTAGTGTGTGATATTGTAAGAATCCATATTTGTGTTTGTTTTTTCCGTCAAGTGGTGAGAATTTGAAGCATATAGGATTGTCTGTAGTGCTAAATTTACTTTGCCTATGCTTCATAAAAATAACTTTTCTATTGTAGGGGTGTGTGACATTTATTCACTGGTGTCTTGTGTACCTAATGATAATTCAGGTAGAAAATATTACCCACTTTTGCCTTTGATATTTGTTTTCTTCTTATTTATAATAGCCTTGATAATAATAAGATGTAGCTATTTCAGGAAAACCTAAGATCTGAGTGTCTGACAGATGAATAGTAACACTTAAAATATAACAATCCATTTTCTGCTTTGACTTCTTTCTTTGTTCTCTTGTTCTCTCTCTCTCTCTCTTGGTTTTTCTCTGATGTTTAGATAATTTAAGGCTTTCCATCTGAGAAATACATTGTTTAAGAAATTTGAAGTTTGTTTCCAACTGGAAATACAGCCTAGGAGGCCCTACTGACTTCTGAAGATCATTGAGAATTAAGTATTTGTTGTTTCTATGCTATTTTCCTCACGAACATTTGACAGAGTAGGTGAATATGTATGTAGTTCTATAAATAACATTGATTGGAAATTCTGAAGCGTAGAAATTAAGAAATTGTTTTGTAGCCTCATTTTTCTGGTTTTAAATGCAGACAAAAAATGCAGACATACGCATTTATTGAATGGTAGAGTTGTTATAAAGACTAATTTTATGTTTTCTAATAAAAGAGACTTTGCCTTTCACTGTTTTAATTTTTTTTCTGAACCATAGAGTGAGAGGTTGGGGGCAGGTAGAAATGAGGTTGACTTGAAAATGTCATTTATGATTTGGCACCTATATTTAAAGGATTAGGTGTAAAACAAATCATCTTGTGAAAAACAAGACTCTATTCTATGGATCATAAAGAATTTTGTTCTCTTTCTAGTATATAGCAAGCTAAGAGTATATTATTCATGGTTTCGTGTCTATACCAGGAGTCGATTAAGTGTATCACTTATTTACTCAGATTAATCAGTGGCATAGTAGTATCTTGGATAATAACTCTATCAGTAACTCTCACTTTTTGTTATCTGCATTAGGAAAATAATATATCAGCTTTATTGTTGAGTAGCTTTAACTTAGGTAAAAACGTTTTATCCCAATCTGGAAAGCTATAATTCAGGTTAATAAAATATTTAGTGTAGGTAAGGAAAAAAATGAATATAGCATGAAGAACTAGATAATGAAGTATTCATGTTTATGGCATGTTTTTGTTTGACCCTGTGTATAAAATGTATCTGTTTAATTATTATTATTATTTTCATTTTTATGCTACACCTGGCAGTGTTCAGGGTTTACTCCTGCCTCTGTGCTCCAGGGATCACTCTTGGCTGGGCTCAGGGTACCATTCATATGGAGTGCTGGGGAATTAAACCTGGGTTGCCACGTGCAACGCAAACACCCTCCATACTCTGGTCCCTATACCCTGATATTTAATTTCAAAATTTTACTTTATTTCAATGATTTCTTGTTGTTCACTCCTCATATCAGCAGTGTTTGTATGGGAGATCTCCTGTCGCATCTGTCTTTGTACTCTGCTCTCCCACAGATTTGAATTCCAAGACCCCCTCCAGTGGGTATACACTATGAGATCTGGTTGTGTCTGCTGCTGGAAAGTTGATAAGGGTCAGATTGCTGCTGTCACAAAATGGCTTGTGAAGTGCTTTCTCAAGTGTTTTTTTTTTTGCAATAAGTGTTTGATTTCTGTGTTAAAGAGGTCACCTGATAGAGGGACTGGCGGCCACTTCTGATACTCGATTCTACCCATCAGTGGCAGGGGACCACACAGTGCTGGAAACAGGAAGTTGAAGTTAGTATCTTTTACTTGGGTTGTCTCCCTGTTCATGTTCCCAACTGTATTTTTTAATTTAATTTTTCATTTTGGGGGTCAGAGTCAGCTGTTGTTGGTGCTACCAGCTCTGTGCTCAGGGGTTGCTCCTCGAGGTGCTCAAGGGATCATATGGTGACTGGGATTGAACTGGGTGCAAGACTTAGCCTTAACCCTGGAACTGTCTCTCTGGTTCCTCTCTTAGATTGGTGCCTCAAACCTGCAGGTTAATAAATCTTACTTAGTTTGTAATTTTTCCTCCTCCTTTGTAGATGTCTGGGGGTTGCTCCATAGACGGGGCTGGTGCTGGCTTGGGAGCTGCTCTCCTTTACAGCCTCACACACACGTTTGTTGGGGACCCTGGCCAGATGCTTGCTCATAGCTTTAGCTGCCAGCACGTACTAGGGGCCCACACCCTTTAGTTGTGGTGCTCACACATGCTTGACTGTGATATGTCCAGAAATCTCTTTTGGTGCTATTGGCCGTCTGTCGAACAGCCACTCCCAAACTAGAGCTGCTAGAATATGTTTGACACATGTAGTTTCACCTGAGGATGGAAACCACCAGCTTGGCAGGCACTGGCCACTAAACCATTGCCTCAGCCTGTCACTCTGCTTTCAGCTCCACCAACAGTGACTCGAAACTTGAAAGTCAGCTCTTTACTGTTAAATTAAGATTCTCTGCTAGTATTTCTTGGATGGATGGATGGATGGATGGATGGAGGAATGATTCACTAGTTACTTTTTACCCTAAAGCCCTGTAGATTATGCCATTTACCTCAGCATAGGTGTTGATGTAAAGTAGAAACTAGAATGTTTATTAACTTTTCTGTATGTGACAGAGTAACTGGTTCTGGACTAATCTTCCGAACATTAAAATCAAACAAACATGAGAGTTATGAGCATGAGGGAACTTTTTCAGACTTTAAGTTAACAGGTCTGTGATGTTTACAGGTTGTGAAGTGAGTCCCATTTCCCCTGCTTTCTTGAAAGCAGATTCCAGTGCTGGGCTAGGTAGGAAGTTCTGGTGGCTTCACTGTGCTGCACTCAGGGTCTGGCACTCATGAGTGGCTAGAGTCTTCAGTGCAGGGGAAGCTGCAGAGAAGGGCAGCCCATATGTTCTTGTGTGGTCCCTGTGAGTTCCTGGCAGATGATGGTGTTGTCTATGAGGGAGAAAGACCCGGTTTATCTAAGTGGCTGCCCCAGGTTGGGAGAGGGGTAGAAGTTCTAGAGGATGCAGAGCTGGGCAGTGATGGACTTCATCACCCCCCCCCCCCCCCCCAAGCCCGGTGAAACACTAAAAGATCACGAGACACAGCAGGGGTCAGCAGATGATTTCAGTGAATTTTTAATTGAGACATGCTCATTGAGCTCCGGGATGTGACTCAGTGCTCGAGAGCGTGCCTTACGAATTGGGGACCCTGGGGTGGGGGCTGGCACTGCATAGAAACCACCACTAACAGAAATCAACAGTAACCCCCAAGCAAAAATGTGTCCGTTCTTTACAGATTAGCTAGCTACTTTCACTGGACAACAGTGATGTTCAGTAGTTGCTACAGACTTAGGGCCTGCAAGCCTGCATGCAATATTTTCTTTTTGATCTTTCAAAGACTGCTCCCTCCCCATCCTTCCTCTCCTTCCTCTTTCCTCCCCTCCTTCTCTCCTTCTCTTTCCTCCCTTCTTCCTTCCCTCTTTCTTCCCTTTCCTCTCTCCCTTTCTTCCCTTTCCTTCCTCCTCATCTCCCTCCACTTTTGTTTTGGGGGCTACACCTAGCACTGCACAGGGCTTTCCTCTGGCCTGCACTCAAGTGTCACTAATGCCACACTTGGGGGACCTGGGGGAGATCATATGGGATATCAGGGGTTGAACCTGGCTTGGCTGTGTAAGGCAACCTCCCTACCTCACTGTACTCTCACCCTGACTCACTTTTAAGGTTTTCCAGAGAGGCAGCTCCTCGGGCTGTGTTTTCTTAGTATGTGGGAGCTCTGGAGTCAGTCTCAGACACTGGTTGGTCCCCCAACAGTGCTAGGACTGGTCCTTGAGCACTGAGCCGGGAGAACCTGAGCACCACTAGTTGCGGCCCCTAAACAAAATCAGAAACCAAGAATCAAAGTTTTGTGACTTCTGCCCTACCTTAAAGCCTTCCCTAGATCAGTGGTTTTATAAGTGTTTTATATCTTTACAGTTGCACTAATCCATCAACTAGTTGTCTAAAAGCACTGTGGTGGATCATTCTCCCACTTCCCCCTGTCCTCCCTCTCCCCCCCTTCCACATTCAACCGCCCCCCCCCCCCCCCAACAAAGCCTATAATCCTAACCGAATGTGCAGGGGAGACATATTGGATATGGAGTTCTGCCATTTATAGATCACGATCACGATCATCCTGTTGTTCGTCGATTGCCTCGAGCAGGCACCAGTAACGTCTCCTTTGTCCTAGCCCTGAAATTCTAAAAAAGTGCCACATTTGAGGCTCTTTCAGTGTTAGGAGAATGAATGTGGCATTTATAGAGACTTGGGAAATATCTTACGTTTACCATTGATTTGCCCTAAGGGAAAAAGTTTTTTTTTTACTTAAATCTAAAATGTTTCTGGAAGCATTGCCTCATGTAGCCATGGGATCTTCATAACAGAGAATCAGTCAGCTGCTACTCTTTAATACTTACCAAGTCTTAGGCTATTTCTCTTTGTAGGAATAAATCTCATTCCCTTAAAAAGAAAACTATAGCATTTCTTTAGTGGAAATTTCCTTTTATCTCTTGTCTCATTTCAGTATGTTTCTACTTGGGAAAAGTGGCTAATCCCTGAAAGCTAAAACCAGAACTGAATAGTTTCTTGCTGAAAGAGGACCAAGGTTTCTTTGCTTTTTATGTGTGTGTCCACAGTTTTAAAATATTTTGAAATTGTGAAGTGTTTCAGACACTATGATAAAAAGCACCTTAGTCTTGTATCGTCTTAATGAAAGAAATCGAGGGTCAGGGAGACAGATATTTATTAAAACCTGCCCATTTCCTGGTTTGGAGAGATAATTTAGTGAACTGGAGCACATACTTTGCATGAAGGGAGCTCAGGTTTAATTCCCAGCACCTATCCTGAATACCACTGGGAGTGCCTTCTGAGCACTTAGTTGGGAGTAGTTCCTGAGAACCACCAGGATTGGCTCAATGTCGTTCCCCCCAGTCGGCCTTTGTGGAAATAAAAAGGCAAATCTTCATATACATTGCTCACAAATCACATTGAATTGCCTAGTGTGTTATCTTGGTTCATTACCTCTTAACAGTTTTCTAAAGCTAGCAAAAAAGTATTTTTTTCAATGTTTTATTTAATTTTAGTAGCACTAATCTTGTGATTACATGAGGGCATATTTCAAAGGAGTTTATGAAAGGATTGAATTATAATTGTTGCGCCAGAAATATTGAACTGTTCTGAAAAGCCACTTGTCTTTTCTGACCTAGATACATGGTTTCCAACCGTGGCAGAGGATGCCAGCAAGAGCATGGGGTTGGCGGCACTTGGCGAATTAAGTTACATTACCGAGGCTCTAAGATGTTTCTTACTTTCAATACTGTTATTTATACAAAGTATTCTGTATTGATGTAATGTTTGGCCAGTCGGTGCATTTTTTGCAGTCAGACCCATCATTTATTTCTTGTTTTGTTTTGAGGACACAACCCTGCATCTGAGGGCTTGCTCCTACCTTGTGTTTAAGAATCACACTTCTGTTGGTACTTGGGCGACCAAATGTGGTGTCAGGGTCAGCTGGTGCAAGACAAGTGCCTTAACCACTGTACTATCTCTCAGGCCCCCTCTCCTTCTGTTACTTATTTTACCAAATAGTTTTTAATATTACTGCTTATTTATAACTAGATTGCAGGTTCTGAGATTGCTTTGCAAATCTGACAAGAGAAATAATTACATGCATTCTCTCCCCAGATATGATCGCTTTATTCTGTAGAATGAGACCACAGAGGCTGTTGAGAACCAGACACTGAAACTTCTTTTCAGAGGTTCTAGTTTGTGTGTTGTGTTAAGTCTGCATGGCACTGATCATGTAAAGGCACAGAAGGAACTATACTTGGGTATTTGCCTGTTTCTGGGCACATTACTCCTTCCTTTTGATGAGAATAGTCACATGATTTGTAAATTCTAAAGAAAATCTAATGGTTGTTGTTGCACTCTTGAGAAGAAAATAAATAGCTGCTAAGGCATATGAAGTTTGGAGTACAGTTTCATGATTGATTCTCATTTAAAAGACTAGATCTCAAGTTGAACTTTTAAAGATCACGGCAAAATTATATACGTACTCCTTTTTGCTTCTGGAACCAGTGATGTGAATCAGAAAAGATTTTAGTGCTTTGATCCTATTTCAAGAAATTCTTTCAGTGTGTCACCATAGACAAATCACTCAACATCTGTTTGTTTTTTAAACAATTTTACAAGAAAGTTTTATCACCAATTGCTACCATGTTCCTGGCCTGACTCCACTGCTCTCGGTTTGGGAAATTAATCTGCATGCAGAAATTAATTCTCTGAATAACTCCAGTATTTGGGTTTTGTGACTGAAATCTCCAGACTCTCAGGGATTCAGGGATGGGTTACCTTCTCCCATTTCCCTTTACTTCCGGAAGTCCTGGCAGTCCTATACATGCCCCCAAGCTGCAACCCTGTTAAAAATTTAACTCCGGTTCTATCATCCTGTTAAAAATTTTAGATTAACTGGAGTGACATCTCAAACTGAAACTACAACACTGATAAATCAGGAGTAGCATACCAGATTCGATGGTATGTAATGTAGAAGGCAACCAGTCATGATTAACAAAATATAAACACGGAAAAACTTAATCTGTAACATTTTAGTAATCTCTTATATGCAAGGACTCAATGACTCCAGGGTGAGATACAGTAACTTTCTTCTAAGGAAGCTTTTTTATTATTCTGTTAGCAAATTATTGATAAGAAGCAATATAAAATAAATTATTGAGGGCCTGCCTATGAACAGAGTGGTTGGGAAAATTAGAGCCATTGGTGGAGAGAAGGTTTGTAATGGTGGTAGGATTGGTGTTGGAATATTGAAGACTCATAACAAATCATTATGAGCTACTTTGTAAACCACAGTGTTTATATAAAATATAAGGGAAAATAAAATTAAAATTTTAAAAAATTAATCACGGTCACGGTCCTCCTGTTGTTCATCGATTTGCTCGAGCGGGCCCAGTAACGTCTCCATTGGAGACTTTGTTGTTACTGTGTCTGGCATATCGAATACATCACGGGTAGCTTGCCAGGCTCTGCCCTGCAGGTGAGATACTCTCTGTAATTTGCCAGGCTCTCTGAGAGGGGCGGAGGAATCGAACTCGGGTCAACCATATTGGCTGCATGCAAGGCAAACGCCCTACCGCTGTGCCATCGCTCCAGCCCGCTGTGCTATCGCTCCAGCCCAAAAAAATTAATAAAAAGAGAAAAAAACATACATACCCAACCCAATTTAAAAGTTGGTAAAAGCACTTTCACCTTGTTGGAGATTAGCCCGCATCTCAGTGAGAGATGTTGACTTTGGACTTTTTCCCCTCTGGAGAAACCTAGTTTCTTTCTTGAACGTGCATTTTTTTTTCCCTCTCCCCTCATTTTTCTCTAAGTAAAACTGTCTTACTTAAATAAAAGTTGGTAAAAATTTGAATTTAAAAAAGAAGAAAAGCTTTGTTCTTTTTCCCCAGTGGTTTTCAGGATGAGTCTCAAATGTGACGCTCTATGAGAAAATTTTAGTTTGAGGAAATTGAGTTTCTCCTTTGTGCCTGGCATTTTTCTAGATGTAAAAATAATAATAAAAGTAAAGTAAAGGCCCTCCCGTTATTCGTCGATTTGCTCTAGCGGGCCCAGTAACGTCTCCATTGGAGACTTTGTTGTTACTGTGTTTGGCATATCGAATACGTCACGGGTGGCTTGCCAGGCTCTGCCGTGCGGGCGAGATACTCTCGGTAGCTTGCCGGGCTCTCCGAGAGGGGCGGAGGAATCGAACTCGGGTCGGCCATGTTGGCTGCGTGCAAGGCAAACGCCCTACCGCTGTGCTATCGCTCCAGCCCTAAAAAAAATAATAAGGTAGAAAAAATGATAAACCTATGGTAAATTCTATGGCAAGAAATTGAATAAAGTGAGAGGTGTATTGGGGTATTGAAACTTCTTATCAGTCAGGGATGGGTTTATAATAAAGTGAAGTCACTAAGTGAGGAGGATAATAGGGAATAAGATAAGTTAATAGGATTCTTACTATTAGGGCTTTAAGGTGTTTTCTCTGAGATGAAAAGGGTTTTTTTTTTCCCCTCCCCTTGTATCTGGTCATGCTCAGGGGTTACTGCGTTCAGGAATTCCTCCTGGTGGTGCTCAAGGGACCAGATGGGATGCCAGGAATGGAGCCTGAGTTGGCTGCAGGAAAAGCCAGCACCCTCCCTCCCTGTTTCGTCGTTACTCTGGCCCCTCTGAGCAGAGCAATGATATGACCTCATTTATTATTCTTACTGGAATAATGTTTTATAGTATTTTAAAGTTTTAAGTATATACCGTTGTAACTCAATATCTGTATACGCTATGATTTGTTTAATAAAAATCTTGTTTTAAAGGAATGGTTTGGATGGTATTGCTGAGAATTAAACTAGGTGAGAAAGCGAAATGACAAAGTAAAGGGGATTGATGGATTGGAAATGTGCGAATTTGAGTGGAAGAGAGATGTTATAACTACCAAATCTCTTGATAGAGGGAAGGTGAGGAAGAGCTAAGTTTAATTTTACTTTTGTCATTTGAGGGGACAGGAAGGAGTTGACCTGGCATACATTAACTTTAAGATACATTTGACATCTAGAGGACTCTGTTGCTTATGAAGTGAACGTGAATATAGAACTTGGTGATATATACATTTTTGGCTCCTTAGTATATAGATGCCATCTAAGGTCTCAAGCGCAGATAAGAGATGGCTGAGGTAGTGCATGTGTAAGATAGCAAAGAGCTTAGCTGTGAGGCCTGAGTTCTCAGGTAGGTTGGCGTTTAGAGGTTTGCAGATAAGAAAGAAAGGCTAGGGCAGAGTGATTTATGAAGTGGGAGGTGAACCAGGCAAATTAGATGGGAGACAAAGGAAGTAAGTGTTTCTATAACAGGCTGTTGTGCGGCACCTGTTAATGAGGACTGAGAATTGTTTGCCACAGTAAACACAATGCAAGTCCTCATCCTCAAGGACCTAAACACCTACTTCTTCAGTGTAGCCTTGGGGTGAGAGGTTGGCTGGGGTTAAATGAAGGTAAGCAGGGAGGAAATGGGAATCAAAAGTGTAGCTGAAAGAATTAGGCCTGAATGTGGGCTGAGTATTGGACTTTCGGTAGAGAAAAGGTCCAGGAAAGTAACACAGGAGAGATGATCACTGGAGTGATGTCCTTGGGTATGTACAAGAAGGTGGCATTAAGTGGGGTCTGAATCAAGAACCAAAATTTTAGAAGATTAGGATTATTTAGAAGATTATGCATGTGGTTGTTAAAATTACTAAGAATTATGCCAAGAATGCATGTGTTTAAAGGAACGGTAGAGGTTTTGGGGGACTAACTCAAAATTGGTGAAATGAATCCATAAGTAATGATATTTATGCTGATACAGAAAAGCTCAGAAGTTCCCGAGAATCACTGGGGTATTTGAGGAAATCAGCTTCTAATTTATTTTCCAGTAGCCCACTGTAGTCACACAGCCCATCACTTAACACTCTCATGAGTAATTCCCAGCCAGCTACTCCCTGAACAACTAAATGGGGGAGAAACTAATTGTGCTCTTAGATGGAACCTTAGGTTCTGCAGTTTTTATATTCTATTAGAAAGGATAAATCTTAGGCAGTGCATTGGATTAAGTGTTAGAGTGCATGCCTCATGTGTAAGGTCCTGTGCGCTTAAAAAAAGTCCCTGTTACTTAAAAATGATCCAAATTTTAATTTATTCTGAGTTAAGAACATAGTGCTAGGTACTGTGAAGAAGATGTAAGCAATTCTTTCAGTTCGTTAAAAGCCGTGCTGAGTAATAGAAATGTCATAAGATAAAAACTGTTGATTGGGGGTCAGGGAGCTGAAGTCCATGCTAGAGTACACGCCTAGCATGTGTGAGGAATTGAATGTAGTCCCGACCCCGAGCACTGGATCCCCCCCACCCCTTCCACACTCCAGATGTAGCCCTGGGGACCCATGCTTGTCCCTGGGCGGAGGTCTGAATAGTCAGGCCCTTGCTGCTAGGCTGTATTGCTGGGGTAACTCTTTTTTGGGGGGGAACGGAGGGGAATTCAGACCACATCCTGTGGTGCTTAAGGCTTCCTCCTGGCTCTGGGCCCAGGGACCATATGGACCTCCAGGGATCAAATGCAGGCCTGTCCTGTGCACGACAAGCACCTTGCCCGTTGTACTGTCTCTAGCCCTGAGTCCTGCTTGTTTGTTTTTAAAGGAAAAAGGGATGGCTCAATGAAGAAGAAATCTGTATTAAGGTATATGTGAATTTTTATGAAGGGGCAGGTTGATGTGGGTACTTGATGCAGAGAACCATGATAAACTATGTATAAAATTGTAGTCTTAAGTAAGGGAAAGGTTTAATTTTAAAACTTAGTGCATTGCAGTATAGCCCTGGAAACAGTCATTTTCCTATTCCTATGGAGGACCTTGGTGCAAAATGAGTACTAAATAGAATACCTGTTTCTTGGGAAATGAATAATTTCATTTAAATGAATTAGAAGTTTTGAAAGGGAGGTTTCACATTCTCAGGTTAAAAATATTCCCCCAAATGGGCCCAGAAGTATGCTAGAATAATGTAGGAGTTAAGTTCCTGAGAATGGTAAAACATGGCAGAACTGATTTACACAGTAGTATGTCAGACTTCTAGATACAGGTATCTGGAAGCATTACAAGCATTCTCAATAAAGTGACCAGTATTCAGGAACTTTGGTGTCACCCTGTATTGCTTTTCCTGTTTTATTTTCTTATTTACTAGTTTAATTTTATTTATTTATTTATTTTTGTTCTGGTTTAAAATTTTTTTTTAATTTTTATTAGTGAGATACCATGAGGTACAGTTGTAGACTTACACATTTTGTGCTTAGGTTTCAATTATATAATGATCAAATACCCATCCCTCCACCAGTGTCCATTTCCCACCACCACGGATCCCAGTATCCCTCCCATCCCCCACACCCCCATCTCACCCTGCCTCTGTGGCAGGGCATTCCCCTCTGTTCTCTCTCTCCTTTTGGGTGTTGTGGTTTGCAAAAGAGGCATTGAGTGGCAATCATGTTTGGTCTATAGTCTACTTTCAATATGCTTCTCCCATCCTGGGAGGATCCTCCCAACACCTTTTATTTGATGTTCCCTTCTCTGTCTGAGCTGCCTTTTCCCCTAGCATGTGTGGCTGGCCTCCAAGCCATGGAGCAAAATTTCTGGTACTAATCTCGGCCATTCTTGGGTGTTAGTCTTCTATTTTGTTACTTTATGTTCCCCAGATGAATGCAATCTTTCTATATCTATCCCTCTCTTTCTGACTCATTTTATTAACATACTTTCCATGTAGTACCACTTGTATGTAAATTTCATGACTTCATCTTTTCTAACAGCTACATAGTACTCCATTGTGTAGATGTACCAAAAATTCTTTAGCCAGTCATCTGTTCTTGGGCACTCAGGTTTTTTTTCCAGATTCTGGCTATTGTAAAGAGTGCTGCAATGAACAAACAAGTGCAGATATCACTTCGACTATACTTTTTTGCCTCTCTGGGATATATTTCCAGGAATGGTATTGCTGGGTCAAATGGGAGCTCAATATCTAATTTTTTGAGAATAGCCCATACTGTTTTCCAAAAGGGCTGAACCAGTCGGCATTCCCACCAGCAGTGAAAGAGGGTCCCTTTCTCGCCATATCTGCACCAGCACCAGTTGGTTCTGTTCTTGTGGATGTGGGCCAGTAGTTTAATTTATTTATTTATTTGGCCACATCCAGTGGTGCTCAGGGCTTGCACGTTGGGATCACTTCTAGTAGGGCTTTGGGGACCATATAGGATAACGGGGTGAAACCCAGGTCAGCTGTATACAAGCCATCCCCTGCCTTCTGTGCTATCTCTCTGTCTCCCCCTACCCCTTCCTGTTTTTAGTATAAAGATTTGTAGCACTGTACACTGCCCTCCCGTTGTTCATCAATTTGCTCGAGTGGGCCCAGTAACATCTCCATTGTAAGACTTGTTATTACTGTGTTTGGCATATCGAATACATCACAGGTAGCTTGCCAGGCTTTGCCATGTGGGTGAGATACTCTTGGTAGATTGCTGGGCTCTCCCAGAGGGGCGGAGGAATCGAACTCGGGTCAGCCAGTTTGGCCGCGTGCAAGGCAAACTCCCTACCCGCTGTGCTATCACACCAGCCCAGTATAAAGATCATACCATGTTTATCTCCTTTATAAATTTTTTAATTTTATTTTTTGGGTCCTCCCAAGTTCGGGAGGTTCAGGGGCTCCATGGTGGTTCTAAGTAGGCCAGGCTGAGGGTTCAGGGATGTGATGCTGCCATGCCCTGTTGTGTTGGGCCTCCCTGGGCCTCCCTAGCAGTGCTGATGCCCTCCACACCTAGGGGTGCTCAGGGGAGTATGCTGTGCTGAGAACTGAATCTGATTTGGATGCAGCAGACTGGGACTCCATCCAGGACCTCCATTCTATCTCCCAGGCCTCTTTATAACAAGCTTTGTTGTTGTTGTTGTTGTTGTTCC
The DNA here is from genome assembly GCF_029834395.1 of Sorex fumeus. Classification (NCBI taxonomy): domain Eukaryota; kingdom Metazoa; phylum Chordata; class Mammalia; order Eulipotyphla; family Soricidae; genus Sorex; species Sorex fumeus. Next base: position 7,123,252 of record NW_026606186.1, read on the forward strand.
TTTTTTGGGTCACACCCAGCGATGCTCAGGGGTTACTCCTGGCTCTGCAATCAGTAATTACTCCTGGCAGTTCTTGGGAGATCATACGAGATGCTGGGGATTGAGCCCAGGCTGGCTGCGTGCAAGACAAATGCCCTACCCACTGTACTATCGCTCTGGCCTCCGTAACAAGCTTTCTTGACTCGACTTTTAGTTCTCGTTTTGCGCTTGTTCTCAGGTCATGCCTCTGAATGCAGTTGTGCAGCTGCTTCTACTTTTCTCATTCACTGGTCCATATGTTCCCTTGGTGCTTTTATTGCTTTCGGACCTAAAAAGCAACAAAAGCAAATTTATATCATAACTTCCAGACTTTTCTTCTAAATTCTCTGTCTCTGTATCATTTCTTCCTTGGATATTTAAAGAATATCTTAAAATTGACGTGCCTAAAACTGGCTTCCCTATCTTAATTACAAGACTTGCTCTCCTGCACTTCTCATTTTGAGCTGCATCTCAGGTAGAGCTTAGGGCTGCTCCCAGCTCTGTCCTCCCAGTGGTGCTCTTGGGAACTTCTGTGGTACTGGGGGAACACACCTGGCTGTGCTGCATGCAAAGATAAAGTGTACTCACACTCGGACTTTTGCAACTCCATTGCTTAAACTGAAAATCTTCAAGTCAATTGTTACCTCTGTTGCTTAATTGCACATTGATTCTGCTAGAGAGTCTTGTCATTGTTCTTAAGAAGATGTTCGGTACAAGTCAGCTTGCTGTCATGTGGAGACTATTAGGGGCATCACTCCTTTGTCAGGTCACTTGGTTCCTCTTTCAAGGGATGTGTTAGCATTTTGTTTGAAATTGGATTTTCTTCTGTAGAGCTTGTTTCCAGTTTATCAATGACATTAATGGATGTCATACTCAAATGTGAAAGTAAATGTGGTTTTCTTTTTTGTTTTTTGTTCCCGTGCAGGTGTGTTCCAGAGAACAAGTCTTCACACATCTTTCTGTATTGACTCTGAGCTGTCAGGGACTCAGGCTTATGAGGAGGTACTGTGACACAAAACAGTGTCTAGCCAAGACGACAAGAAAGAGGGGAAAGGATCGGAAAAAGAAGCTAAAATACTATAGAGAACCATGGTAGGTTATTATGGTTATTATTTACATGTTCTTAATTCAGTTTTAAAAAGATTTTCATAATTCAAAATTTGAATGTTAGCAGTTAGCAATGTTAAGTGAAAAACACTTGGCTTAAATTTTTCTTTTTTAGACGTATATATATATATTTAAATTTTGGATTCCAGGGCTTCCTTCTGATAAAGATGAATAATTAAATTAGTTCAGATTTAGTGTGACTCTTTGAAACCACCAGATGGAGCCCCGTGAGCCTAAATACAAAGGATGGAATGCATGTAAATAATATTTTCTAGTAAAACCAGCAGAGCAAACATACAAATGGTGAAAGGTGACCTTGAATTAGCACTGTCCTCTCATTGTTCATCGATTTGCTCAAACAGGCCCAGTAACATCTCCATCGTGAGACTTTTTGTTACTGTGTTTGACATATTGAATACATCAGGGGTAGCTTGCCAGGCTTTGCCATATGGGCGAGATACTCTCGGTAGCTTGTCGGGCTCTCTGAGAGGGGCGGAGGACTCGAACTTGGGCCGACCAGGTCGGCTGCGTGCAAGGCAAACACCCTACCTGCTGTGCTATCGCTTCAGCCCACCTTGAATTAGAAATCATGTAAATTTTGGGCCAGGCTGTAGATGGAAGGGCTGGAGTGTATGTTTTGCTTGCAGAAAGCCCAAGCAACAACAACAACATGATGCACCCTCCAGCCCCCCTCCCCCCCACCCCCCCAATCCTTCAGCGCTAAGTCATTTTTCTCTAGTCTTCTATCAAAAGTGTCCTGTGGAAACTAAAAGCTCAGCCAGAACAGGGAGATAGCTCAAAGAACATGCTTCGCCATTGGAGCCCTGGGTTTGATCCCTGGCACTGCGTGGTCCCCCGAAACATCTGTGGGAGCAATCTCTGGACACTGAACTGGGAGTTGCCTTTGCGCATCACCTGATGTGGGTCCCTCCCACCCCTCAAAGCAAACGACAGACAACAAAATTCCTCAGTCAGTCGTTCGTGATTAGTGATGAGGATTGTGCAGTAGTTTATGAAAATGTATGGGATTATTACCTTCAAAAGCCACCTTTTCCCATTCACTTTGAAAATAGTAAATATTCAGTATATTTGGGTTACTGAAGCGAATAAGTAGGATACCTTGCCTTTATGGAAAGTTCATCTTTGAGGGGGTGGGGGAGGGCTTTCTGGTGTTATTCGCAGAGTACCAGGGGCCACTCTAGCAATAAAACTGCTCCCAGGTGGGCCCAGAGGTTCAGTCACAATGAGAAGTGTTGTTCAGCGATTTTCAGGGCTACAACTGGAAATCCTGAGGGGGGGCATGTAAGGGGTGGGGGGCTTTGTGCGCGCACTCTGTTCCTTTGGATTTTCTTTCAGGCTCTGGAAAATTCTTTTTTTTTTTTTTTTTTTTTTTTGCTTTTTTGGTCACACCTGGCGATGCACAGGGGTTACTCCTGGCTCTGCACTCAGGAATTACTCCTGGCAGTGCTCAGGGGACCAAATGAGATGCTGGGAATTGAACCCGGGTCGGCCACTTGCAAGGCAAACACCCTACCCACTGTGCTATCACTCTAGCCCCCGGAAAATTCTTTTGTTGAATTTGAGATGTTAAAAAAGACTAACTTCTGGTGCTTTTGTTTTTAAAAACCACTTGTCCTGATACTTATTTCTGGAGGTTGTGTGAATTTTTACCCTAAATTTTTAGTGTGAAAAGACTTACGAAAGATGTTATAGTTTAGTTGAAATTCTACTAGTATTTTAGTTCTGCATGTAGAAAACATTAACTTGCCATTTTCTTTTATTTGGTTAAAAACTTTAAAAAATTATAGCAGCATGAACTTACCAAGTTGTTGATTGTATAGTTGTTTCAAGCCTTAAAAATGTTACAACATTGATCCCAGCACCAATCCTACTGCCAGTGTGACCCTCCCTCCACCAGTGTCCCTAGTTTCCCACCCATAACTCCAGCCTGCCCTCTTGCAGGTGCAAACAGATTTACTTTATGGTATTTGTTACAACACAAAGGCAAATGGAATGATCTAATCTTAGATCAAGACTAGTCAATTTGTAATAATTGTTATATCTCACATGGATGTTGCTAAAATCACTGTCTGCGGATCTGCTGTACTGGCTGGTGCTAGTTGAGCCTTCCGCATTATTGGTTAGTATCATTGAGCATGATGGGTTTCTGCATAATTTTCCTTTCAGATTTGTTGTGCTCCCACTGGGCTGACAGTTCTATGAAATTCTGAGGTGTTCCAGCATGTGGTCCAGGAGCTTTATCTCTGAAACAATTTGTTGTTTCGGCAGTTTGATGAGGTTCAGTCGTGTAACGGACCTGTTTTCTATGTCAGAGGCTACATCCACATTCCCTTTTCAGGCAGAGAGATATCTGCCCGCCCCCATTCTGAGAAGGTCCGAGAGCTCTCAACCTGGACCAGTTCTCTGGAAAGATTTGGTGGCATCGTGTTGTTTGGGAGACATGGCACTGGGCTGGGTCTCTGCCTGCATGATGGCAGGTGGGTGGGTGGGTGGGGGTTTCTTATTTAATTTTTGATAGCACGGTAGCACTGTCCTCGCATTGTTCACTGATTTTCTCGAGCGGGCCCAGTAACGTCTCCATTGTGAGACTTGTTGTTACTGTGTTTGGCATATTGAATATGTCATGGGTAGCTTGCCAGGCTTTGCTGTGCGGGCGAGATAATGTGTGGGTGTCATGCCTACATACTGGAAGATGGGGAATCTGGGTGGAGGAGGCCCAGTCCCAATCCGGGCAGGCTTGGAGATCTATGCCCCGGGTCCCGCACACCTGGGTTCCTCTGCTGGTTCCTTCATGTGTGGGTTGGTTTTCCCTCCCCACCCTGAGCAGATCCCTGGCAGCTGAAGACTGCTGGTTCCAGCCACAGCCATGCTTAAGACCATGCTCCACAAATTCGGAGGAGCCTCACGCATGGTCTTCCTCTTCCTCCTCCTCCTCCTCCTCCTCTTATTCAGGGAGGGGGCACAATTGGCAGTGCTCAGGACCTAGTCTTGGCAGTGCTCGGGGACCATTTGGGGTGTTGGTCTGCTACATGCAAGGCAGCTGCCCTACTCGCTGTACTGTCTGGCCCCCAGTTTGCTTCATTTTTAAGGGATTATGATACTGTAGTCCCGATTCACAAGTGTACAGGGTAGTATAATTTTTTTTGTAGCTTTTTGTTTGTTTTTGAGTCACACTCGGCAGTACTCTTGACTCTTTACTGAATCACTCCTGGTGGGTTTGGGGGGGATTCTGGGGATCGAACCTGGGTTAGCTGTGAACAAAATGAGCGCCTTACCTGCTGTACTCTCTCTCTGGTCCCAAATTAACATGATTTTAAAGCATTAAACAAGACAAAAACAAAAGGCAAGAATTACAAACACTTTGTGGTAAACTCTTTAAAACAAAATATTACCATATAAGTTCATGTAAGTAAAGACTGCAGCTGCCTTTGTAAGTGAAGCACTTTTTTTGGCTGTATGAAAGCTCACCAAGTTATTCTTGTTCATTTTTCTGTGTGGTGGTGCATGTTTCTAAATGCTATTTGTAAATTTGGAAATAGATAAAGGTTTTTAGATGTGTGATTCATAAATGTGAAGGATTTACTTTTAAATTTTTATGAAATATTTCTGTATCTGGGTTCTGCTTCGCTAGCAAGCTATTTTAATTATTGCTTTAAAATTTTAAAAATACTTTGTTGTAGCGGGCTGGAGCGATAGCACAGCGCGTAGGGCGTTTGCCTTGCACGTGGCCGACCCCTCTCGGAGAGCCTGGCAAGCTAGAATATCCTGCCCTCACGGCAAAGCCTGGCAACTACCCGTGGCATATTCAGTATGCCAAAAACAGTAACAAGTCTCACAATGGAGATGTTACTGGTGCCCGCTCAAGCAAATTGATGAACAACAGGAGGACAGTGTTACAGTGCTATCTCCTCAGTCCCCCCCAGTCTTAATATTCTTAATACATAAATTAGTTTCAAAATTATTTGAGTATTTAAAAAAATTAAAGTGATGATGATTTATAATGTATAACTTTCAGGTAGATAACCTTATATGTTAGTATTAGTACTACATTATAACAGCACCAAAATTCTAGTTTCTGTCATCACCGTACATTTGCTCTTTCACCCAATAAACCCACCCATTTTCCCCTGATCTTTCGGTGACTACTATTTTGTTTTTGTAGTGCAAGGTTTTGATTTTGCTTTTTGTTTATTTTCTTTTGTTCATTTTGTTCATTTCACATTAGTGAAATCATATTTGATTTATTTCCCTCTGGATAGATCAGTGTTGTTATAAAGGGCTTGATTTCATCTTTTTTCCCTCTTTCTTCCTTCTTACAGAGTTGTACTCTATTGTGTATATTTTCTAAGCCTTCTCATTTGCTAAGGGGTATTTAGGTTGTTTTCAACTCTTGGCTATTGTCAGCAGTGCAGATAGATGTCTTTACTGCATTGTATTTTGGGGCTCATAGGGTATATTCCAGGAGTGGAATTAGTGGGTTATACAAGAAGCTCCAACTTTTTTTTTAGGAATGCTCATGTTGTCCTCCAAAAAGACTGAATTCATCAAAACCCCTCTAATGAGGGGACAGAACTGTGTTTCCTCCCAGCTATTACTGTGTCAATCTCAGTGTCTTCCTTCAAATCTACTGTTTCAGTTATTTGGATGGCCCCTCATTGGTTGCATATATGTTTAGGAGTGTGAGTGCTTCCTGATGTGATATTGATAATGTTCTTTGATCATTGAGAAGTGACCTTCTCTGTCTCTTTCAACCTTTAAAACTTTTTAAATAGTTGCTGTTGTCTGACACACGTATGGCCACCCTTCTTTCTTGTGAGGGTTGTTTCACTGTGTTTGCCCTCACTCTCCTAATGTGTTTCTTGTAGGCAGCAGCAGCTTGGATTCATTCTTATAATCCATCCTGCCATTCTGCTTCTTGTAATTGGTACATTTAGACCATTGACACTGACTGAGATTATTATGGGATAATAATCTTCCTGTAGCACTTGGTGTGTTTGTGACATTTGTACTGTCTTAAAGTGCCCTTTCAGTTCTTGCAAAGTTGGTTGCTCTGCTGCTGAGGCCTTCCTTTATTTTTCATTTCAGCTACCAAATTCTTTAGTCCCATATTTTTTTGTTTGTGGCTTCCTAATTTCTGCTATCATGTGCTCTTGTGTTTTACTGTGTGCTCCATTGTTTCTTTGAGCTCCTTAAACATCCTCACTATTTCCTCTCGAAAGCTCTTTTCAGAGGGCTCTTCAGGGCTCCTGTCTTTGCTCACCAAGCATGGTGGGGTTCTGTGTTGCATTCCTGTTGTGACTTTTGCTGTCTCGAGATGAGTAGTGTTGGTAGGTGACACACCTAATTAGGGTGTCAGTGTCTGCTCTCCCAGAGACATGTTGGAATGAAGTATCCTGTGGCTGCTAACGTGGCTGTGGCCTTTGGAGCCTCCTGACCTGGGGGCCAAAATAGCGGCTTCTGAGTGCAGCTCTTTCCTCTCTGCCCCATTCTATGTTAATTTTTATGTGCGGCCTAAGATGAGAATTTAATTACTTTGAATGTAGCTGAGTTTTAAGTAAGTCCATCTCAAGGATATTTTGGTTGAAAATGTAATACATTTGTAAATAGCTTGGGAAAATGATTCTTCTGTATTACATGTTTTTTCCTATTTTGGAAATGGCAATATTTTCTACTAATTTCTTTTAAAAATTAGAGTCTTGTGATTGGAAAGATAGTAGAGGGGTTAAGACACGCATCTCTTGGCATCACATGCTTCCCTGAGCATCACAGGTAGACCCTTGGAAGTGCCTGAGCACCTCTGGATGTGTACCTGGAGACCTCTGAACTCTGCTCGGGTGCCCTGAAGTCCCGGCCCTGAGGCCTGGATCACACCGTGACTTGAGCCTGGGAATTGAAACCCTGGGCCAAAGGCATTCTGACTTTTGAGCTGCCTTCCCCCACTCCCATAATAGCAGGAATCAAAACAAAACCAAAAATGTAGCGGAGTTTTGAAAGCACAGTAGTAAACAATATTCTAATGTGATCCATAGTTTTATGATAGTGTTCACATGTAATTTTGTATTTCATTTTTAAATATTTAGGCATCAAAATTTATAGTACTGTTAATAATAAAGTTTTAGGCATACAGTGTTGCAACCTCCATATCACCACTGCTGTCATTATCTCTTTACCAATGTCACCGGAATCTTTTGATAGAAAATGTGTTTTTTTTTTTTTCTTTTGGGGTTGGGGGTGGGGAGCATACCAGGAATGCTCACAGGCCCATATGGGATGCTGGGGATCAAACCTGGGTTGGCTTCATGCAAGGCAAACACCCTACCAGCTGTACTATTGCTCGGGCACCTAAAATTTTTTTAAATTATTATTATAATTTGGGTTACATGTTTTCAATGGTGTTAACTCTAATGGCTTTGATGTATATGTGTGTAGTCACTTCACCTCTGCTAGCAAAGAGACCAAGATCTTCACTAATGTCCCTATGTCACCTTGAGCCTACTGCGTCATTTCTCATTCCCTATTCCCCCAACTCATTATTCCATATTTGGTAGCCCTAATTGTGTAATCCACAACTAAGGGTTTGATGTCATACTTCAGTTTCCTTGTTGATTCCTAGGTATTTGGTGTTTTTTGGAAACTTTATTTTTTATAGCGTAGCTCGTGTATTATCATTATCTTGGTCTAAACATTACATTACCTTACTACCACAAGAGTGCCCTGAGTCACTTTCCAAGCCCCCATCTACCCCAAATTTCATGCTTTCTGTTTATACTCCAGTGTAAGTCGGTTTTGTTGTGAATTGATTTTGTGTATACATTTATATCTCTTTTCCCTCCTTCATAACAAAGATGAGTGAAATTCAGTGCTTGGTGAGCATTATTTTGTTGTTTTGGGGCTTTACCCAGCGCTGCTTAGGGCTTATTCTGTCTCTGTGCGCAGGTATCACCTGGTGGTGTGGTTATGCTTGGGGGGGCCGTGTATGGTACCAGGGATCAGGCCTGTAATGGCAGGCTGCGCTTACCTGCTGCAACATCTCTGGCTCTAGGACACTATTTTCAATAGTCTTTTCCCTTTCTCACTTAGATTCTGTTATTTGTATGTAGAAATACAACCAACTTTTATGCCCTGATTTAGTACCCTGCTAATTTGCTGTATTGGTTTGTTTATTTTTTGTTTTTGGAAAGGAAGAACAGGCTTTTCATTAGAATACTTTGGAAATCTCTGTCAAATACATTGGTGTAGTTCAGCATCATTTCCTAATTGGAATCATCAATATTTTAACATCATAGTCCCCAAATTTGGACTTTGAAATCTCAGAATTCTGTCTCTTTTGGCTGGCTTCTCTCTTGATTCGACCTAGGCTTTATTGATGGTTCGCTTCATAGCATCTCCGTCTTCATAAATTTTCTTCAGAACATGCATCAGACCCTCTCGGATCTGTCTCCGTGTCAGTAGGGGACTTTTCTTTCTCTTTGCAGTCTTTCTCAACCTGAGTCAGGTAGTCCCATCGCATGTTTTCTGCTTGCTTTCTATAAGAACTGCGTCTGTCTTGACTTTTTGGGAACTGCATTCCACAGAGACGGGTTTTGAGAGATTTTTCACCATCATAGAATGTTTCCTCCCGTAGGGTCAAATGCCCTGTCTGTGTATGCTTGTGGGGGGCCCCTGGTGAAGTCCAGTCCCCGTGATGTCAACCTTCTCGTCCCGTCAGACTGCTCCCATCCGTAATTACTGCTCTTCACTGGGTACCCCGTTTTCGTGGAAGCAACCTGAGCAACAGGCTTTTCACTTTCAAGTTCTGTTTCCTTCTGTGACTGCTGCTGTGTCTTGTTCTTGCTTTGTTTGTCTTAGATTTCCAAATTGTAAGGCCCTCATGTACTCTTTGTGGTGATCTTTCCCATCAGTACCTTCACCTCTTGTAAATCTTTCTATAGCTCCTTCAGGATGGCAGCCCTGGTTGGGCAGGGCGGGCAGGCTGAGCCGCTGGGCCAGGGATGGCAGCAAAGGCAGTGGGCAGCCAGTGTGAAGCGGTCTCGAGGCTGCCGCACTCACTCCCTGTGTCTGGAATCTGGTTTGTTTTTTAAAAGGATTTTTTTTTTTTTTTTAATCAGTGGGGTCTTTTCGGCTCTTCTGTGTCTATCCCTTTGATCACTATTTTTGGCCTACTTGCTATGGTGAGGACTTCCAAAACTATACCGAATAATCTGCAGAAACTGAACATGCTTGTTTCATACCTGATCTCAGAAGGTGCTTTCGGATTTTTGCACTTGAGGGTGCTGTCGTTTTTTTCTTTTTCCATATAGACATTTTCCTCCCAATTATGGAATATTCATTTTGAATATCATTTTGTCTGCTTACAGAGGCTGTCACCTTTTATAAGCTGGTGGGAGTGATGGCATACTTGTGTCATCTGAGCAATCTCCTTATGACAGAAGGGAAAATACACAAATCCATTCTTCTTCAGGGAGTAGTAACTACTGTAGGAATTAGTCTCTTCTGTGCTCAAAGCATGGCTGGGCTCTTTATTCTCTCTTTGCACGCCTTTTTTCTTTTTTCTTTCTGGCTTTTTGGGTCACACCCAGTGGTGCTCAGGGATTACTCCTGGCTCTACACTCAGTAGTTACTGCTAGAAGTGCTTGGGCGACCATATGGGATGCTGGGAATTCAGCTTGGGTCATCTGTGTGCAAGGCAAATGCCCTACCCACTGTACTATTGCTCTGGTCCCCCAATTGTTTTTCTTTTTTTTGGGGGGGTGGGGTCACACCTGGCAGTGCTCAGGGGTTGTTCCTAGCTCTGTACTCAGGAATTACTCCTGGCCATACTCGGGGCGCCAAATGGAATTCTGGGGATGGAATCTGGGTGAAAGGCATGCGAGGCAAGTGTCCTTTGCTTCTCTGCACGTTTTGGGGCACGTTCTGCTTATTGTTGTAGATGACCATTGCATTTTGTTGTTGCTGTTAATTTAGTCACCATGAAATCACAGCCACTCATGATTGGGTTTCAGGGATGATGTTTCAGCATCACTGCCTTCACCATTGTCTACTTGTCTCCAGCAGCCTTTTCCCACCAATGCCTGTCTGCTTCCCACCAACCAGTCTGCCTCGACGAGAGGCACTATTTGTTTGCCTGGATGACATGTTTCATCATTACTTCCTCCTCTCTGTTGAATACTTTTCCCACTGTAGTTAATCCCCCCTCTCTGTCTTATTCTCCAGCCCCCCAAGTGGCACAGTTCTACTGAAGAGCCATTACTATCTTGAGATAATGCTCTGTTCTATTCCTGTTTGGTAAAGGTGTTGAGGGTTTTTTTTTTCTTTTTTGCTTTTTGGGTCACACCTGGAGATGCTCAGGGGTTACTCCTGGCTCATGGCTCATGGACTCAGGAATTACCCCTGGTGGTGCCCAGGGGACCATATGGGATGCTAGGAATCGGACCCGGGTTGGCCGCGTGCAAGGCAAACGCCCTACCCGCTGTGCTATCACTCCGGCCCCTGGATGTTGAATTTTGTCAGTAGCTTTTTCTGCATAAGTTGATATGATCACGTATATGCGTAAAAATACACATATATGATTTTTAGGGGGAGGGGCCAAACCTGGCAGTGCTCAGGGCTTATTCCTTATTGTTCACCCTTGTTGGTACTCAAGGGGCCATTTGGGGTGCTGGGGGTCAACCCAGGTCTGCCACATACAAGGCAAGCACTCTGTCCAATATGCTATCTCTCCAGCCCCTTTTATCTTTTGATGATATAGAGTGTTACATTAATTGATTCTTGTATATTGAATTATTGTTGCATTCCTGGAATGAATCCTAATTGAATATGATGTATGATCCTTTTGCTATATTGTTGGATTCGGTTCTCTTAGCTTTTGTTGAAGATCTTTGTGTTGCTGTTCAGCAAGGATATCAATATATTATTATTATTATTATTATTATTATTTTGGTGGGGAGACATTCTGCAGTGCTCAGGGCTTACTCCTGGCTCAAGACTCAAGGTTCACTCCTAATGGGCTCAGGGGGCCATACGGGGTGCTGAGAATTGAACTCAGGTTGGCTGAGTGCAAGACACTATACTATTAGGAATTGCTTTATAAACTTTGCTGTTTCTTCATTTGGTGTATATATGTCAATATGAATTAAATCTGTTTGATCTATTGATCCCTTAACCAATATGAAATGTCCATTTTTATACCTTCCTATTTATTTATTTATTTCAGCTTGAATATTCTTGTCTGATATAAGGCCATCTCTGCCTTCTTAAATTTACTGGCTTGAATGATTGTTTTCCATCTTCTTACTCTGAGCCTGTGTTTATCCTGTGAATTCTAGTCTTTCCTGTAAGCAGCAGAAGGTTGGAAAAGACTGTTTCCTTGTCCATCCGCCCACTCTGTGTCTTTTGATAGGAAAGTACAGTCCATTGACATTTAGAGAAATGATTGATGTGAAGGACTTGGATTTCCATTTTTCTATAAAATAGTTTCTGGAGTTTAACATTTTGCTGTTGTTTGCTTTGCTCATTGTTTCATGCCTGGAAGTACTTAGCGTTTACTCTGGAGAGAGAGCATATTGGGCAGGGTGCTTGCCTTGCATGTGGCTCTCTGTTTAGGGATCCTTTCTGGTATGGATTGGGGAGAATATCTGGATGCCAGGGATTGAACCTAGGTTGTCTGTGTGCAAGGCTCGTTCCTACCCACAGTACTATCTCTGTGGTCCCTTCCCCCCCCCCCCCCCCCCCCCCATAGGATGTGTTCCGAATCCTCACAGAACTTGTTTGGATGTAACACATGTCTTCTTGGTTGTCAAAAAATGTTTTCATGGGGCTGGAGCAATAGTCCAGCCGGTAGGGTGTTTGCCTTGCATGTGGCCGACCCAGGTTTGAGTCTCAGTACCCCTTATGGTCCCCTGAGCAGCACCAGGGGTGATTCTTGAGTAACCCGTGAGCATTGTTAGATGTGACTAGAGAGCCCCCTCCCCACCAAAAAAAAGTTTTTATCCTCTCTCAGATCTGAGTGATAGGTTAAGCTTTCTTGACTGAAATCATTTCATTTAGTATTTGAATAAATCGTCCTATTTCTTCCTTGTAGCTTCATTTGAAAAATCTGATGAGAATATTTTGTTATTTTTCTTGGAATTAGGTCTTTCTTCTCCTGTGCTCCTTCAGGTAGTCTTTGGTTCTTGGTATTCGATCCAAATGTTCATCTTGGTATTCTGTTTGTGTGTTTCTGGTTGACGTTCTGTGGGTCCCTCACTGACGGTCAGTGCACGAGTCTCCACACGGGGGAGGCCTTAGCTATTATTTCCTCCCCCGACATTCTTCCTTTTTTCCCCCTTCTCTTATGGTTTCTTACAACTTAGAGGTTTTTCTTCTTGTTGTTGTCTATTAAGTGTCTTTTTTTTTTAATTAAAATTCTTTAATGTTCCTCTTCTTTGTTGATGATGTCCTGTGCCTGCTCCTTAGGGTTGTTGATTCTAATTTTGGTTTCTTCTATTCTGCGCTTTAGTCCTGCATCTGTATTCTTTGACTCCTTCGATTCTGTTTCAGTGAACTTTAAAAATTTATTTCTGTCAAGGTTTCTTGGATTTTATTGAATTTTTTCTTTGAATGATTTTGTCAGTTGTTTGAAAAACTTTGAGTGACTGTTGCTCTTCGGTCCTCGGCAGCACTGAAAGATTTGCTGCACCTGAGGACTTCCTCTTGCTTCCAGTCCCCACCTGGTGATCTCTGAATTCCTTAGTTTTTTCAGTATTTCTGTTGATTATTTCATCATTTCCAGTGGGGCTCTGAGTTGCAGGTGATCTGAGCAGCGAATCTGCGCTCCCCTCCCCAACATCCAGCTAGTGCTTTTGCCTCTGCTGCTTCCTGGTGGTCACTGCAGCTGTGTGAGGCTTTCTTACGGCAGGACTGCCCTGGGTGGAGCGCAGACCCGTGGTCTAACCAGGCAGGGCTCCTGGGCAGCTGGGCCACCAGAGGAACCTGTGAGAGCACAGGATTAAGGGGTAGGGCAAGCCTCTTGAGGTGTGCTGAAGTACAGAGAAGTGGGGAGTCCATCTGGTGAGAGGAGGGGCAGTAACGGACTTAGGGCCTGTGTGCTGGTGTTTTCGTGTCATTCCCAGTGAGGCAGGAAGGCCTGAACATGGTATTATAAGCTATTGTTCTAGTATGAAATACTTTTTTTTTAAGTGTTTGAGTCATACCCAGCAGTGCTCAGGGGTCATTTCCTGGCTCTGTGCTCAGGAATCACGCCTGGTGTGTCTTGGGGGACTGTTGGGGATGCCGCAGATCAAACCCGGGTCAGGCACATACAAGGAAAGTTATCTTTTCCGCTGTGCTGCCACTCCAGTCCTTGAATTACCAGTTTTTAAGGTACAGAGTTTGTATTGGTTTGGAAAGGAGTAATTAGGTGTCTTGACTCACTACTCTGCTTCTTAGACATTCTCTCCAAGCTAGGCGGAAATACCTGTTTCTTGCAGATGTTGTGTTATAAGGACCACCTATTTTGGGGTTGGTGAGGAGGTATTGGTTTGAACTGCACCCATTAGTGACCAGATCATTCCTGGCTCTCTGCTCAGGAGTGAACCCTTGGTCCACCAGCTGCTCATACACACAGCTGAAAGGCAGCGTATACGTAAAACTGAATGTGACCTGGAGCCTTACCAAAGCATCTTTCATTCTCTGGTATAGACATTGGTAAAATGAGGTTTTATTTTCATATTTCTAAGCAATTGAAAAAACCATTTCAGCTTTAAGTGTTTTAGTGTGTGGCAGTTTATGACATGAGCCTAGTTCAGTATATTTTCCAGTTAAATTTCCTTTTGTTGGAGTAATTTTTTTCTCTCCTAACAGAGATCTATTCGCTCTTTTGCCAATGATGATCGCCATGTAATGGTGAAACATTCAACGATCTATCCGTCTCCAGAGGAACTTGAAGCTGTCCAGAATATGGTGTCTACTGTTGAATGTGCTCTTAAACATGTTTCAGATTGGTTGGATGAAACAAATAAAAGCACGAAAGCAGAGGGTGAGGCAGAAGTGAAGAAGGAGGAAACTGCAGACACCTATTCCAAGTGAGTGGCCTGGCCTTGTGTGACTGATCTGTCTCCCTCCCTCCCTCCCTCCCTCGATTCAGTCTCAGCTCTGTGTTCAGGGATCACTCTCTGGCAGTGCTCAGGAGACCATATATGGTGCTAGCCAAACACCTTAGCTCCTAAACATGGATTTTCTTTTTCTGAGTTAAAATTAAAGCTAGAAAGCAAAAGTGGTAGAGCCAGGTAAAACAAAGGACCTGATCTGCATACCTTTTGCAGGTGTACCAAAAATTTTAAATATACTTCTTTTTTTTTAACTCTTTTATTGAATCACTGTGAGATAGACCCTTACAAAGCTGTTCATGATTGGATTTCAGTCATATACTGAAATACACTTCTGTTTTGGAGTGTGTGAAATGTCATCTTTGAAATTTTGAAATGAATGGTTCAACTCCCTAAAATTGGAAATAAAGTAGTATTTTGGTCTTTGAGGAAATGTCATATTTTTTCAGATATTTAAAAATTCTCCTGTAGAAAAAGGATTGTAGGAACATGTATTCTAAAGCCGTTTGGAACTTACTTGCTTTGTTGAGTATCAGGCCAGCCTTGTGTCTTACACATAATAAATGCTCGTTTGCAGAATGAATGAGCTCTCAAGGGAGCTTGAGCTTCATATAGCAGAGTAGTTGTACATCAGAGGGCCGTGATGGAACGGAGTGACCGGTTCTGAGTTCTGAAGCCCTGTGTGTGCCATGCTTGGCTTGGAGCTCTTTTTCTGAGCGTTGACACTGTGGCTGACGCAAGAGTAGGACTGAATGCTAACTCTCCTCTGACTCTCAGACTTAGAACTGCTACTTAGCTACAGTGCATGAACAGGATAGAGAGATGACAGAATTCCATCCCCCCTCCCCCAATTCAACTCAGCGTCATAATACTTGGGAATAGTGAAAAAGTATTGATAAATTATTTTGCTTCCCTAAATGATTTTCTTCCCTGAATGCAGTGCCAGGGATTGAACCAGGGTTGGCAGCGTGCAAAGCAAGTGCCTTACCCACTGTACTGTCTCCCTGCCCCTATTTTACATTGATACAAACTTACTCAAGGTCAAATAAATTGTACAAAGTGCCACTATTTAAAACTGTTATTAAAGCTATTAGGACTCTTACTATTTTCCTTTTGGTGCAGTGCTGGGACTGAACCTAGGGCCTTACAGTGCCCTGGATTTGATCCTGGTTACAAGTCTCTGGTAACAACTATACTGCACTCCTTTTATATATTTTTTTAATTTGCTGGCTGGATTCTATCTTGGGCCAAGATATTGAATATTGCAGGCCAAGATATGAATATTATGGCAAACCCAATTTGAATTTGAATTTAGCCTTTGCCATTTTATCCTATGAACTCAGTTTTTTTTTCTGAGATTCACATTTATTGTCTTTCAAATGCAGATTTCTTGTGAAACGTAGAGAATTAGTGGCTTATAGTTTGTTTTCAGATATTACTTTGTCTTCTTTTAGCAAATCATTGCTTTCATATTTTAACTTGAGTGGAAAACTCAGGAGCATGAGAGATTGGAACTCTTTCGTATGTTTCTGTTCTCAAACACTTGTTTACTTGTTGAATGTTTGCTAAGTTTAATTGCATTCCCGCTTGTGGTTGAGGACAATGAACAAATAAACTTTTAGTATTAAAGTCAAGTATAGATGCTAACTTTCTGTGCAACATTTATAACTTGATACTCCTTGGATGTTTATAATGCTGTTACTAGATTTGGAATATATGTATTAGATTATATTTGGCTCTTTGTCTTCCCTTAACTCTTGTGTTTTTCTGCTTTTCTCATAAACTTCTGTGGATTCCAATATTGATGCAGCTGGAACAGATGTTAGCTTTTCTAGCTGACAGCAGTTTTACAGTTTGGGGTACCAAGCTAGGAGGCATCACTAGGAATAGAGTCTTAGTTTTTTATGTTTCCATTCTGACTTGTATACGATATACTTTCTTAGTATATCGTGTTTCTCATTAGTTACTTACTACCTCCCAAAAGCAGGTTTCTTTTCTGAACAATTTTCTGGGGAAAAAAATCTTTCCAGGAGTAAAGTTTTTTCCCCCTAAATAATAAAGCATGGTAGCACGGTCCTCCCCTTGTTCATCGATTTGCTCAAGCGGGCCCAGTAACATCTCCATCGTGAGACTTGTTACTGTTTGGCATATCAAATATGTCACAGGTAGCTTGCCAGGCTTTGCTGTGCGGGCGAGATACTCTTGGTAGCTTGCTGGGCTCTCTGAGAGGGGTGGAGGAATCGAACCTGGCTCCGCCAGGCCGGCCTACTTGCTATGCTATTGCTCCAGCCCCTAAATAATATAGATGTAATAATTTAAAGTCCTATAGAAATTTCGTCCTTTATTGACTATGGTGAAGATAATTTATAAGCCTTTAAATTTGACATCTGATTTTATGGAATTTTGCATACTTAGATTTACCTACTTTACATTCAATTTTGTGGATGTTCAGGAAGCCAAGTAATGGTCAAGTTACATCCTGGGAAATAGGTTGTAAAAGTAATCACTCAGATTTTGACTTTTAGGGATCAAAGTGGCCGGACATTGTGTGGTGTAATGAGGATTGGCCTGGTTGCCAAAGGCTTGCTGATAAAAGATGACATGGACTTGGAGCTGGTTTTAATGTGCAAAGACAAACCCACAGAGACCCTGTTAAATACGGTCAAGGAAAACCTTCCTGTACAGATTCAGGTGAGTACAGTTTCATTGAGCCTTTAGTTTGTGAAAACGTGAAAATAGGACGTGACCTTGAGGTTGATCATAGTAAAAGGTGGGTATGGGCGAAAGGAATATTACCATTCTGGGCCAGTAATTCATCCATTCCATGTAAAGCATGACTGGTACTCTGATGACTGGTACTCAGCTTAAATTTACCAAATTAAAATGGCTTTTAAGGTGCAGTCTTACATTTGGGGCGTGGGTGAGGGTAACTCTGAAGTGGTGTCAGGGGCCCTGAGGGCCAACCACTCCTGACTCGGACAAGCGGGTCAGTACTTTGATTTGGTGCTGCTCAGGCTGTGGAGTCTGGCTATGCCGGTTCTTTAGTTTGAATCCCATCCTTGTGCCTGCCTTTATTTTCCAAACTAGATCGCTTAGCCTGGAATAGAACCCAGCCTGGCTGCATGAAAGACAGAGGCCCTTTCCGCAGTACTATCTCTCCAGCCTTGGATATTCTTGATACTCAAATGTCTGATACTTGTTAACACCTTACCCTACCCAGTTATTTGTAGCAAACATTAGTAGCACTGTCCTCCCGTTGTTCATCGGTTTGCTTGATTTGCTCCAGTGGGCACCAGTAACATCTCACAACAAATTGTGAGACTTTGTTGTTACTGTTTTTTTTGGTATATCGAATATGTCACAGGTAGCTTTCCAGGCTTTGCCGTATGGGCAAGATACTCTCGATAGCTTGCTGGGCTCTCCGAGAGGGGCAGAGGAATCAAACTCGGGTCGGCCATGTTGGCTGCGTACAAGGCAAACACCCTGCCCCCTGTGCTAGCGCTCCAGCAGCGTTGGTGTTGGGATATAGCTCTGTGGTAGAGAATTTGGCTGCAGGGTTTCCTGGTTCAAATCCAGGTGTCCCTTTGGTGGCTTTTCTAATCTTCAGCAAAGAAAAATGCCACGTTTCTACTTTTAATTCTAATAAATGTTTTCTGTTTTTTTTTTATAGGGTTGAGTTTCTGTATTTATAAAAGATTAAAATTTTTTTGTGATCATTTTGGGAGGTAGAATAATAAACATCATGTAACATTAAGGTTTTTAAAAATGGAAAGTTTAGTAATGGGTTTCTGATTGACTTTACTTTTTGTTATTAGAATTCGCAAAATCTTTTCCTAATTTTATATTGTTTAATATTTTTTTTTTTTGCTTTTGGGTCACACCTGGCAATGTACAAGGGTCACTCTTGGCTCATGCACTCAGGAATCACTCTTGGCGGTGCTCGGGGGACCATATGGGATGCTGGGAATTGAACCCAGGTCGGCTGTGTGCAAGGCAAACACCCTACCCGCTGTGCTATTGCTCCAGCCCCTGTTTAATAATTTTTTGACTTTGCTTTTTTACATTTTTTAAAATTTTTTGAGGGGGTTTGGGTCACACCCAACGGTGCTTAGGCTTACTCCTGGCTCTGTGCTTGGGAATCACTCCTGACTGGGCTTGGGGGACCATCTGGGGTACTTGGAATTGAACTTGGGCTGGCAGTGTACAAGGCAAGTCCCTACCTGCTGTGCTGTGTCTCTGGTCTAACATTGTTATTCTTAAGTCTATAATGGAGTAATTAGAATAATTATGATCAGATGTACTGCACTTTTCCAGCTTTCTCCTGCACTTTCCCTTTGTGTGTTACCTTTGGTGAGTCCTGTTTCTTAACAGAGTGGTCTTGTTCCTTAGGTGCGTCAGGGTGGAAAAGGGATTGATAGGTTGTGGTATGATGAATTGGAGGCTTATTCTGAAAATCAATCCCATTTTTCTAGAATTGAAGTTACAGTGGATTACAATGGACTGTCAGTGTCAGTATGCATTGATAGAGTAAAAACACTCATTTTTTTTCTCTCCTAAGATAGGGTCTTTATTTCTAAACACTACTGTTCTTAAAATGCTTTTGTCAAACTAGCAAAATGTTTAGGAAGGCCAGGAGAGTGCAGGATAGGTAAAACACTTAAAACTTGAAGGGACTGGAACTTTGGGGGTAAGAGAAGACAAAAGGCTTAAATAGGTCTAGGTCTTTTAAGGGTTTCTTAGGAAAGGTAGAAGAGGGTCATTGTAATAAGCTAATTTCAATGTTAGGATAGCAAAGTGGGTTCTCCAACAATGAAGCTAGTTGCTTTGTGTGTTTATATTCATTTTCATAGGTACTTGGGTAAAGATGGTCACATAAAATAGGGATGTAACTGAACACCTTTCTCAAATCAGATTATATGCATGTATATATAATACTGTTTGTATATGCACACACACAAACATACACACACACACACACACACACACACACACACACCATTATTTAATTAGCCAATTCTATTTTATGTTTTAGAGGGAGTCTTCCCAGGCGATGCTCAGGGGTACATGAGGACACTGCTTGTCACTCTTAGCAACCAGGTTGGCTGGTGTTTGGGTCCTCCAGGGTTACATGCAGCAATATTCAGAGGACTTTGTGGTGCTGGGGATTGAACTGGGGGCAGGTGTGTGCATGATACCTGCCTTCACCCCGTCCTATCTTATCTCTCTGGTCCCACAGACATAATTAGTACTTTAATGTGATTTCTAGCTTTACTGTCTCCTTGATTCCTTCGTGTTTGTCCGAACAACCAGTCTTTGGTAGGAAGGATAGATCTTACATTTTTAGACATTTTTTTCCTGAGCACTTCTGGACAGCAAAACCTTTGGTCAGCTCAGTACCTTGATTGTGGTTGTCCATATCTGTTTTTCTGTGTAATCTTTTTAAAGAAGATCTTAGAACTCCCTTCTCTGGTTGTTGGTGGGGAGTAGAGACTGGGGACTCCCAGGCAGAGCTGACGGGCCCAGGGACCCCCCGTGATCCTGGGCCCATCAGCTCCACGGGGGGGCCTGCACATGCGCTGCTGCTTTGCTCACATGTAGGATGGTCTTTGCTTTTCTTTTTTCGGCAGAGGAACGTCCAGTGATAAAATCATTTTTATATAAATGGCCTTTAGGTTTTCCTTTTTCTTTTCTTTCCTTTTTTTTCCTGGGACGCAATTGGCTCTGCACTCAGGAATCACTCCTGGCGGTTCTTGGGGGACCATATGGGGTGCTGGGGATTGAACTCAAGTTTGCCGTGTGCAAGGCAAGAGCCTTACCCTCTGAACTACCTCTGAGGTCATCTTTGACGTTTTTAGAATACATATTGACATAGAGACTCGGTAGTAGTTTCCGTTCAGTTATTGATGTTTGTAATACTAAATTTTTTAACGATGAAACTCCCGAGGTGACTTATTAAAGTACACATTTACTGTATGAAATATAACTTGTGATTTTAAATTTTAAATTTGTGGACGAGGTAATTCATGTGTCCTTGCCAAAGCATTTGCCCCATCATGATAGGTTTCCCTGGAATGACCTTTAAAATCTGATGTTAGAGGAAGTCTGTTGCTTGGGTTTTTTATTTTAATGGAGTAACTTGGGGTACTTTGTGCTGTCAGGGATTGAGCCAGCGTCTGTCATGTACCAGGCTATCCCCTAACCCTGTACTAGCTCTCCAGACTGGAAGATGCTTGTATATACTATATATTTTTTTCTGGTGAGTGACTGTAGAGCTCCTTCTTCATTTATTCTTACCTATTCACTGCGGGGTGTCTCCCTGGGAATCAGAACCCGGGTCCAGCACATCAATTGCTATACTATCTCCCAGCCCCCAATAAGTTGGCATATTCATATGCCAAAAATGTATATGATCTTTATTTAGCCACATAGAAATTCCTGTTTAGATTATAGGCCACCTGCCAGTGAGTTTTGACTCTAATTCTCTATACTGATTTCAAAAAAAATGTTTTAAGGACCATCGAGATAGTTCATAATAAACTGCGATACTTGTCCTGCATATGGCAAATTCCAGTTCCATCCTTGGTACTGCATATGGTTCCCCGGGCATCACCAGGACGGATCTTTGAGCACAGAGCCAGGAATAAGCCCCCAAACACTTCAGGCTGTGATATCCTGCCTGCTCCCTTGGTCGAAATGATTTTTACCCATGGTCACTTAGCGGTGCTGTTTCTGTTTTAAAGTATTAGAAAAAGTGCTCTTAAATAGTGTTTTATAATTGTATTGATGCTTGAATCTCTGATTACTTTTTGAAGGGTGAAAGAGTGGGGGTGGAGGGAGAGACAAAAATAGAGAGAGGGAGGGTGGGAAGGAGGGAGGGAAGGAAGGAGGGAGGAAAGAGAGAGAACTGGTTACTTTCAGCCTGATGCAGTTGAAAAATACAGGGGAAGTCATTCAGTTTTTGAGATTTTAATCTATTGTGTGTTTTTGTTATCTTGGTGACTTGCAGAAACTCACAGAGGAGAAATACCAAGTGGAACAATGTGTAGATGAAGCATCTATTATAATTCGAAATACAAAAGAGCCCACGTTAACTTTGAAGGTGATACTTACTTCCCCTCTAATTAGGGATGAATTGGAAAAGAAGGATGGAGGTACACGTATACATACATATATATTTATCTATTTATGTTTTTGTTTTGTTTATGTGCTGGCTCTATTGGAATGTATGTTAACTATGCTCCATGGATTTAAGAGTTAACTAACTTCATTTTATGCCACTAATAGTATTATAAAGGGTTGTTTCTTTATAATCATTTTGTGAGCTGTAATTTTAAAATATAAAATTCAAGAATAGGTGTGCATCACGTTGGATTTTAAACTTAGTTTTTTATTAAAATATTGTGTTCTGTTTCACTAGATTTACTATTGCATTAATAATTGCTGTCAGCCAACCTTTCCTGTATAGTTTGGATTAGTGATCTGATTTCAGCATTGTATATGACCCAGGACATTACTCTTTTCAAATTTTTACTCACTGTTTCAGATTTACTCACTTGTGTATTGCTTTTGACTTCAAATAACTATATAACCTTGTGAGATTAGTTCTTTACCCAATTGCTTGTGAGTAAATACATGTGTTTTATAATGTAAGAGATGAAATTGGGTTATTGATTTTTTTTTTATTTTTAGAATAAATAATCTGTACTAATCTTTTTCCTAGGAGGTTTGTGATCATGATATATGTGAGAACCGTGCTTGAAATTACTTTCTTCTGAAGTGAAAATGAATTCCTGTATGGCCGTCTTGCTCTAAAAGAGTAGAGTGTGGAAATCTAGTTAGTTTTGATGGAACTGGGCTTCTTTTTCTGATGTTTTTATCCTGTTAGTGTGTTTCTGTCTTTCAATCCTGTCTCATGGAACTTGCCATGGAATATTTGTCCTCATTCAGACCTCTGAATAGCCGGCCAGCCCCTCTGTCCTGACAGTGAAGAGCCAGTGAAGCCCATCTCAGGACTTATGTGGCTCACATGAGATGCTCTTCTCCTTTACGTAAATTTCCAGGGTAGTTAGAAATACCAGCCAGTTTCTTCACTTATTTAAAGTTGAGCATAAAGACAGAAAAAGACACATTTCCCAGTGAATTTAGGACTTTGAATTTTGGCAGACAAAACTCAGAATCTCTTTTTTTTTTTTTTTTGCTTTTTGGGTCACACCCAGCGATGCTCAGGGGTTACTCCTGGCTCATGCACTCAGGAATTGCCCCTGGCGGTGCTCGGGGGACCATATGGGATGCTGGGAATCGAACGTGTGTCGGCCATGTTGGCTGCGTGCAAGGCAAACGCCCTACCCGCTGTGCTATCGCTCCAGCCCAAAACTCAGAATCTCTTAAGTGACTCAAAAAGTTTTTCTTGGTGGGCTAATTAAAATCAGCTCTGCCATACCCAACAGATACAAAATGGAGATATTGTGAATCAGTTAAAAATTAAAGTGCATCCAATCCATAATTTGGGTTTATGCTTCTACTTTTTTTTTCTTTGCTGTATACATAAAGAACCAATCTTAAATGACTTAATTTCTTTAACAGCATTACAGTTCACCATTAACTGTAGAACTATAAAATGATTTCTGAAGTATCAAGATAATTCTGTTAATTCTGGTAAGCTGTGTTCTCCTTGACCCGTTAGTGTAAAATTGACTATTTCTAAGCACAATAGTAATTATAGGTTATTAAAATTATTTGAGTATGGAGAGATGAGAAAAAGATTGAAGTTGCCAAACTAGATTAATTTTGTTCACTTGTAGATATATCCATCTCTTCCATTACATACGTGAAAGTATTAAGAGAATATCAGGCTTCGTTTTACCCATGGTTTTATATATTTAAATGAGATTTAGGCATAGTTTGCAGTGAGACCTTATTTGAATCTGATGCCTTTTAATTTAATTTCTATTCAGAAGAGCTAATTATGGACTTAGAGTGTATTTTATCCCTTAGAAGACACACTTTTATAGAATGGAATTTATAATGAATTAGGAGAATCACTTAGATTGTTCAAAGTGTGTGGGGTTGCTAAGAGCTCCCAACATCTCTTTGTATGCAGAATCTTATCAGTCGATGTTAATATTGTGTGGGATCAAAAAGGTGAAAGAATCCGCCTCAGTCTAATTTTCGCACTAGTTATTTCTCCTTTGGAATGGCATGTTTGGTTTTTGATTGCCCTTAGTCTCCCAGCCTTGCTGATGACTCACTTGATCCACCTTGCAATTGGCTTAGGTTTGTCTCACCTGGGTTTTGTCACAGTTTTTTATACTAGCAACACTGGGACTCGTGCACCCCGAGCAGTCAGGCTCTGGCTGTACTTGTTTGTCTGTAGGACTTGTTTCCTCTCGGAGCACTCCTGTCCTTTCTGAACTGGTACTGCTCTTTTCAGATGAAGAAAAGGCAGGGAATTAATCTGAGGTTCCAGAAATTTTTAAATTGAAATATAATTGAAATATCTCTTTATTAAAACAGTAAATATTCTTTTCTTTCTTGCAGTATAAAATTGTATGCATTGTAACCTTTTCCAAAGGAACATTTTCCAATAGCATCTCTTATTCTCCCTTTCTCACAAAGCAGACTAATCACCACACATATCTGTCTCAAGTCTTTGTCTTCCCGGGGCCAGAGCAATAGTACAGTGGGTAGGATGTTGCCTTGCATGTTGCCAGCCAGGTCAGTGCCCAGCACCCCCTCGGGCTCCCCAGATCCCACCAGGAGTGAGCCCTGTGTGCTGCCAGGAATAGCCCACAAACACACAAGCACGAATCTTTGTCTTTCCTCTCTTTATTTTCCATGTATTTGGGGGAAGAGCATGTTTCAGAGCATGTGGAACAGGAGGTGGCAGCTTATACCATCACACTTGACCTCTCAATGTTGTCTTTGCAGAAATGATCTCTCTGTTGCCTGGTTCAAGTCACCTTTTTGATTCTGGAGAGTATTAAGAGTAATAGCTATTCTCTTTGGTATTTACCATGCCATAGATAAGGTTTGTCTTGTGATGATTATCTTCTTTGCATATTTTGATCTTTTCTTGAAGATCCTGGAGACAGCTGGTCCCTAGTCCATGCTTTCTGCCAAAAGAGCATATAGGAAAAAAGCACAGACCTTGAATTCCTGGTAGCCAGTGATCCCATTTTAAATCCACTAGTGACTACTGCTCTGTAAACCTGGGCAAGTTTCTTCATTTTATTTAATACTGTTTTTGGAGGGTGTTGGGCCACATCTGGCAGAGTGCAGGGGTCACTCTGGCAGTGCTCCAAGGACCATGTGAAGTGCCAGGGATCACATCAGTTGACCCCATTCATGGCATGTGCCTTAACCCCTGTATTCGCTCTCTGGTCTGTTTTCTTCACTTTAGAAAGTGTTTAGTCAATACTTTACATAAAGTTGTTCAAGGTTAAATGAAATAATTTATGTGATATGTAAACAGCAGTAGTTACTAATTTACTAAAACTTCATAGCTCAAACTCACATACTTAAACCATGTTGAATTATTAGTGAGAAGACTTGTGCATGGTTGGTCCAAAGAACTGAACTCAAACACAGTTTAATTCTTAAAATACCCATTGAAGTGTAACATAGTAATCAGTATACTTTTACTTGCTGAAGTGCTGCTAATATGCCATTTATTATATAGCATATGATTTTTTTTTTATTTATTTATTGAATCACTGTGGGAAAGGTTACAAAGCTTTCAGGTTTATGTCTCAGTCATGCAAATAACAAACACATTTCCCTTTACCAATACTTATTTTTTCCCATGAAGAACCCCAATAAAACCCCACCCCCCACCCCTCCCCGTCCCTGTGAGGCAGATGAATTCTAGTTAACAC
Source organism: Sorex fumeus (assembly GCF_029834395.1). NCBI lineage: Eukaryota > Metazoa > Chordata > Mammalia > Eulipotyphla > Soricidae > Sorex > Sorex fumeus. The sequence continues at coordinate 7,148,357 of NW_026606186.1, forward strand.
TCTATCCGCTTTGATTAGATTGTTTCAATAAAAGATTCACCACTATTATTTAGAGTTTACCCCCCCCCCCCCCAAATCAGACATGCTGAAAAAGCATTGTGAAGTGATTTGCTTTCTACAGCTGGGTTCAAGAATTAAATGTTGGTTTTGGATTTCTGCTATTTTACCTATTGACCCTGGAAGTATTTCTACTGAAAGTCAGATAGTTAAGAAATTGGTTTCTGTGTTCTGGAGTCGTGGCCGTGCTGGAGAGCCGCTCGCGGGGGGCAACTGGTGGCCTCGGTAGGGTGTGAAGGGCGGAGCGAAACGTCCCCCTTCCCATGAGGTTTTAGTCGCCCCCACACTCCCGGCTCATATCTGCTGTCCACAAGGCTCCCATGTGGCCGCCATCTTTCTTTCCAGAGAGGAGAGGGTGAATGGGGCAACACCCTTTCCCCTCCGGCAGACTTGATGGGCTGGATCAACGCATAGTCCATTCACTTTTCTGCTCCAAGCTGCTGGGTTCTGCATTAAGTCCTTGTGCTTCTGGGGCCATGGCCGTGCTGGAGAGCCACTCGCGGGGGGCGACTTGTGACCTCGGTAGGGCGTGAAGGACGGACCGGAACGCCCCCCGACCCATGAGGTTTTAGTCGGCCCCACTCCCCCGGCTCATACCTGCTGTCCACAAGGCTCCCATGTGGCCGCCATCTTTCTTTCCAGAGAGGAGAGGGCGAATGGGGCAACACCCTTTCCCCTCCGGCAGACTTGATGGCCTGGATCAATGCATAGTCCGTTCACTTTTCTGCTCCAAGCTGCTGGGTTCTGCATTAAGTCCTTGTGCTTCTGGGGCCGTGGCTGTGCTGGAGAGCCGCTCGTGGGGGGCGACTGGTGACCTCGGTAGGGCGTGAAGGACGGACTGGAACGCCCCCCTTCCCATGAGGTTTTAGTCGCCCCCACACCCCCGGCTCATACCTGCTGTCCACAAGGCTCCCATGTGGCCGCCATCTTTCTTTCCAGAGGGAGGAGGGCGGAAGGGAGCAACACCCTTTCCCCTCTGGGCAGAAATGATTGCCTGGATTAACGCATAGTCCTTTCACTTTTCTGCTCCAAGCTGCTGGGTTCTGCATTAAGCCCTTGTGCTTCTGGGGCTGTGGCCGTGCTGGAGAGCCGCTCGTGGGGGGCAACTGGTGACCTCGGTAGGGCGTGAAGGACGGACCGGAACGCCCCCCTTCCCATGAGGTTTTAGTCGCCCCCACACCCCCGGCTCATACCTGCTGTCCACAAGGCTCCCATGTGGCCGCCATCCTTCTTTCCAGAGAAGAGAGGGCGAATGGGGCAACACCCTTTCCCCTCCGGCAGACTTGATGGCCTGGATTAACGCATAGTCCTTTCACTTTTCTGCTCTAAGCTGCTGGGTTCTGCATTAAGTCCTTGTGTTTCTGGGGCTGTGGCCGTGCTCCAAACTTAACTCTGACTTTCAGGGAGAAAGATTGGGTGGTTTACTTCTCATTGATCACTTTGTATATAGAGAGATGTCGCGCAGCGGCGTAAGCGGCCGTGCGGTTTTGAGAAAAAGTCCTCGTTCCCGCATACTCGAGCTGTGTTTGTAGAGGCTTCTGGTCACCGGGGTTCCATCTGGGGGAGGTGGGATGCGGCACCTACTCCATCTGGAACTTGCGGGTGAACTCGGCTCTTTCTGGAACCTGTTTTTTCTTTTTTTTTTTCCCTCCGGGATCCCGCACCCTCCATGTGTTCTTTCTCTTATGCTTAAGGCTTCAAAGATGGCGCTGGGGGGCGGGCTGTGGGCGTGACTTCCGGAATCAGAGGTTACCTGGGAGGTGTAGTCCGGCAGATTTGAGAAACAGTCCTCGTTCCCGCATACTCGAGCTGTGTTTGTAGAGGCTTCTGGTCACCGGGGTTCCATCTGGGGGAGGCGGGATGCGGCACCTACTCCATCTGGAACTTGCGGGTGAACTCGGCTCTTTTTGGAACCTGTTTTTTCTTTTTTTTTTTCCTCCGGGATCCCGCACCCTCCATGTGTTCTTTCTCTTATGCTTAAGGCTTCTAACCCTTATTCTTGAGGACATCTTCCCCATGCCATTTCCATACATTTTTATCCTGTACTGTATAAAAGACACTGCCTCATTTTAGAGGTAGGAAACAAAGTAAATCCTGAGAGGAGACAAGTGTTGACAAATTTATGGGCCAAAGCAGGTTGAACAACCTTTTAGCAAAGCCAGTAGTAAAATCTTGTCAGATTGTGTGCCCTGTTTGGTTCACACAAAGATTGTGGTACTTCACTTCCTTTGGGTAAGTTAACACTTAAACAGGTTAGAGGTGGGAGGGAAGGTGCAACCAAGCAATCCTTTTTTTAATTTTTTTTAAAATCAAGCAGTCTTGAGGGACTTGTTACCTTGAGGGCAGCGACAGGAAATCTAGCAAAGGGACATACAACTGTAAATGTCTTTTTCTTTTAAAGAACTGCGGTGGGCAGCTGGGTTTGTCAATAAAGTTTGTGACACAAAAAGCCTACTACCAAGCTTCAGTCCAAAATTCGGAACCCACGCCGTTCTATTAGACTAGCCGGGAGTCCGGAGAGCATAGCATATGATTTGTTGACGGCAGGTACATTTTTATTCCCCCTCTCACTATTCTTTAATTGTAGCATCTGGGGTGGTGCCAGAGACATAATAGTCAAAAAATGTTTATAATGTACCATGTTACAAACACTTTCTTATTTGTGATTAGCCCTCACAGTAGCCCTGTGAGGTGGTTAATTGCCCTGTTTTATAAGTAATTTGTCACATTCCTCCCTACCCCCATCCATTTGTCCTATTCCTGACTCTCCTCTCTGTCTCCCCTGTTCAGTAATGCCCAGGGACTATCCTGTTTCTCTCTCTGTCCCCATTCCCCCCTCATGTACTACTGGAATTGAGCGCCCTGGTTTTCTGCACGCAAAGCCTGCACTCCAGCCTGTCGAGCTGTCTCTGCAGCCCTATTGTGATTTTTTTTTCTTTTTTGGGTCACACCCAGCAATTCACAGGGGTTACTTCTGGCTCTGCACTCAGGAATTACTACTCCTGGTGGTGCTCAGGAGACCATATGGGATTCTGGGGATCGAACCTGGGCGGCACGCCCTACCCACTGTGCTATCGCTCCAGCCCCCTTATTGTGATTCTTAAGTCGAGAGTGCAGTTCCCTTTTCCATTAACTGTCTGAAATGAGAATATGAGCATCTCAGCTGATTTAAATATTCCATCAGATAGTCTCAGCTTCTTTTGGTGTACGTGATTTTTAAAGTAGAAATATATTTGCTATAGGTCAGGAATAAATCCATGTAAAATATTTACATTGCTGTTTGAATCCAGGCGGGTGGGGATACTATCCACTAAGTCACAGAGACTCTTGTGACCAACCTTACTTTCTAGGGGGTTCACAAAGAAATTGCTCAAGAATCACTTTTCACATACAGGAGCCCATGTGAATTTGTACCTTGTGGCAGAGTTTCACTTACATGGGTCTTGCTGTGAAAGCATTAGATCACTCATCTCATCAGTTCAGAGATCACAGCAAGGTTTATGCAGACATTTCAGCTTCATCCAGATTGTCACGGACGGCCTCTGTGATGACCCAGCTCGGTTATTTTACCTTTGAGAATCCCAGGTTGTAGACTTAAAATTCTCATTTAATTAGAAAAATCATGTACTGGCTTTTCTGCATTCCATCTCTGAGCTACTGTTTTCATTACCAAAGGCAGAGCATGAAGTTTGCGTGGAAGGGCTTGAGAGGAACTGACCAGCATCTCCCATCCCTGGGTGTGTTTCTTGTCATAATCTCTACCGGGTTCACCCACGTTAGGAATAATAGACTTCTTTTCTGGTGCTTCCATTTTTCAGAATGTTTTATGCATCTTCATGCCCTGATTCCAGGTAACTGAACAATACATCTGAAATTGTTTTGTTTTTTTTTTGCTTTTGGTACTTTCATCGTTCCCTGAGCCCTCCTTCCATGTTGTTTCTAATCTATTTTACTGGTCACTGTTGTAAAAAAATGAAATGCCTCACACAGTTCTTTAGTTTTTGATACCTTTCTTTAAATAGAAAAGCTTTGCTTCCATGTGTTGTTGAAACATCCACACTAAATTCTATACAGTAATGAAAAACTTGAGATTCTGCTAGAAATATCAGTTGTTTTTTCTAGTACCAATTCTGTCACTGCTTCCATTAAGTGATTATATATAAAGTTGTATGTAACTTATAAAGGAAATAGCAGGACTTGTGTTCCTGTGGTGCCATGTAAGTTTAAGATGAGTTGAATTACTGCATCTCTTTTGCTGTATCTTACCACCTGACTTTTTGTTGTTGTTGAGCATTTGGCTATCAGATCCTGAACAAACATGGTCATTCGATGGTGATGTAAAAGGGAATCTGGAATGGTCTAGTAGAATCTCCTCCTCCAGTGGTCAACTGAATAGCAAGCTGATGTCTCTTTTTTTTTCATAAGAGTTGGTGGTTACAATATGACTTTGGGGATGAAAGTACTTTTCTATGCATGTATACAGACATAATTGCTATCTGTTCTATACATTTATATATTTTTAGATATACAACTGCTATCCCCTTTTAATAATACCTGTGTTGTTGGGGCTGGAGTAGGGCATTTGCTTTGCAAGCTGCTGACCCGGGTTCAATCCTGGGCACCATCACGAGTGAACCCTGAGCGCAGAGCCCCTGAGCAATGCTGGGTGTGACCCTCAAACGAAGCAGTTCAAAAAATTACCTGTGCTGTGATGAAAATGTCATTCACAGCTTTGACCATTAGGCAAAAGTACTAGAAAGTTTTGAGTTTTGATTTGCCCTGTCTTTTCCTGCCCACGCTTGTTTTGCCTCCTCCTATCCCTGTCACCCCCATTTCTCACCACCTTCTTGGTAAGATAAGACGATCAAACTTGGTTTGTCTTGCCAAAGACCGAACTCTTAAAAAATAAGTTTGATCATTGTGTGATTGTAACCCAAACATGAAAGCTTGTAACTATCTCACGGTGATTCAGTAAAGTTAAAAAAATCGGTTGTAATCATTTGTCATCCCGGTGTTCATCGATTTGCTCAAGCGGGCGCCAGTAATGTCTCCATTTGTCCCTGTCACGTGCTTGTAGCCCGTGCCGTCTGCTTGCTCCAGGAACACGAAGAGCATCAAACCGGTAGTCCAAGGTCTTACTGAAGAAGTCCGACCATTTTGTAGGTGGGCGACTAAGGTGTTCTTTTGATGTTCCATGAAATCCAGTCGGTAACAGCTCTAGTCCAGCAGTCATCTCCAAATTGATTATGTGTCTGGCCCATCTGATTTTCGACGCCTTGGCAAGTGAGGCAGCGTCCCTGATCTTCGATCGATCGTCGATGGAGGTCGGAACTTCGGATTCCTTCTCTCACTTGAGTGAAGCATGATACTCCAAGCATAGCTCTTTCGATTCCTCCTTGGCGACCCGAAAAGCGTTCTCATCTTGTTTTCATAGGGCCCAGGTCTCTGAGTCGTTTGTTAGTGTAGGAAGAACGGTGGAGTCGAAAAGATGTGCCCAGAGCCGAAGGTTCTTCATCCTCTTAACAACTTCTTTGATGCTCTTGAAGGTGTTCCGGACCGCTCTCTTCCTCCTGCGCAGCTCAGGTTCTAGGTTGTTTGTCATGCTGAGTTCTCGATCTAGGTACACATAACTGCTGAATTCGGAGATGTTTGTTCCATTGAGAGTAAATGGAATGTCAGGGACTAGTCCGTTTCTCATGAACATTGTCTTTCCGAGACTCAGCTGCAGTCTGACCTTTGTACACTCATAGTCGAAGTCGGCCAGCATTTGTGCCGCTTGGCTGATGTTTGGTGTTATTAGAACGATGTCATCAGCAAAGCGGAGGTGGTGTAGTTGCCGACCGTCTATCTTCACTCCCATTTCTTCCCATTCCAGTCATTGCATGATGTTCTCGAGGGTGGCACTGAAGAGTGTCGGTGAAATGGTATTACCCTGCTGAACCCCTCTCTTTATGTCAATGGTCACTTCTTTGTAGATCCTTTGTGAGATCCTGGTGGTGAATCCGTAACACAGCTTGCAGAGGATCCTGATGTACTGAATTTGAATGCCCTGTTTGGCTAGGGCTTCGAAGATTGCTTCTGTCTCAATAGAATCAAAGGCCTTCTTTAATGGATTTTTTTTTTTTAAGTAAAAAAAGTATGTTCCTTCTTGGCGTTACTTAACAGTCAAACTTTGACATGCTTAACTTTTAAGAGATTCCAGATATTCATTAACAGTATTTTTATCTGCTACGTGAGCTTTACACAGATGCTTGGTTGACCACAAACATTTTGACATAAAAAACACGAAAATGAGCAAGTTGTATGCTTTAGTCGTTTTGAAGACAGAGATGAACAAGTTCAAGAATGAGATACCTGTGAAGTGAATACCCATAGTATGTGTTTGTCAATCTCATTAAAAAAATGTTAAGGCCTTCTGTTTTCTGAGTAACAGAGGGTAATGTAACGAGGTCCTGTTTCTGTGAGTGACTGGCCAGCGGTCCATGGAGCAGGGCCGGGATCCATCGAGCTCACCCCATCAGGAAATAAGTGTGTAGGACCTCGGACTGGCCTTCAGACACTTGCATCTGTCAGACTTTGTTTTCTCTTGGGCAGAGTGTGCCTTTGGGTTTGGCTTACTAGTATTCTGTCAGAATGTTCCAGGAGTTCCATAACAGAAGCCTGTAATCGTTGAGGAGAAGGGAAGTCCTATGGTCCTGTCCCCTTTAAAAATGTTTGCATTGTGTCAGTTGGCCTTCTAACACAGAATGGAATCCCTGACTCCTGATTATTCCCAGAAGATGTGTGGGTCAACTCTCCTGCTTGTAGTCGTGCTCTTAAAAGAGAATACTGAGTGGATTTAGTTTGATTAGAGAAAGAATAAATCTCCAAGAAACTTTTATTTTTGGTGCCACATCCTGTGGTGCTCAAGGGCCATCAAGGGCCAACTCCTGGCTCTGGTAGGCCCCAGGGGACCATCTGGGATGCCAGGGATCAAACCTGGGTTGTCCACTTACAAAGCTCTAGTGCCCTACCCGCTATACTGTCTCTCTGGTCCGCTAAGAAAAGAATTATATATTTTTGTCATTGTTTTGGGCCACACACAGGTGTGCTCAGGGTTACTCCTGGCTCTGGGCTTAGGAATTATCCTGGCACAGTAACTGGGACTCTGCTTGGGGGACCAGGTGGGGTGCTGAGGATTGAACCTGGATTGACTGTGTGCAAAGCAAATGCTTTACCTGTTGTACCATTGCTCTGACCCCCATATTTATACTTTATATTTAAATAATGCACCAACTTTTAAAAGTCTAAAAACCTATTTTCCTGGCTAAAGCTTAAAAAAAGGGGCCAGAGTTATTGTAGAGTGGGTAGGGTGCTTGCCTTGCATGCTGTTGCTGACCGGGTTCTATCCCTGGAACACGCGTAGGTCCCCGAAGACTGCCAGGAGCACAGAGCCAGGAGTTACCCCTGAGCACCACCAGTCCCTCTCCACCGAAATAGTATGGAAACTCAAATAGCTGTAATTGGATAGTTTCTTACTGCCCCTTTTAAAAGAATATGTAAAACTTAAAAAGATATTTCCTATTCATACTTTTTATCATTTGGCTTAGAAAAGAAAGAAATGCTAAAATAATAAAGAGTTTGAGAGTGGAGAATAGATTCTCTTAATAGTTATGTTGGTGGATGAGTTTAATGGTTGGGGTTTTTTTTTTTGTGAGTCTTTTTGGGGTCATACCCAGTGATGCTCAGTGGTTACTCCTGGTGGTGCTCGGGGAACCACGTGGGATGCCGGGGCTCAAACCTGGGTCCGCTGTGTGCTAGACAAACATCCTACCCCTGTACTATCACTCCGGCCCTTGGTTATTTTTTTTTTTAAAAAAAGCCATCATATGCAGTATATTCTTAAGATATCTCAAATTCAATTACAAGAGATACCAGTCATCTTTAAGAACTGATTAGTGATTAAAACCCATTTTATAAGAAACACTGGTATTGCTGTTGGTTCCAGATTTCTGCTCTTTGCATCCTGCCAGAGGAAAAAGTGCTATGTGCCTCTTATGTGTCTTGTGATAATGTACATGTGCATAAGAGCCCAGGTTGTATATATCCGTGCTCCTTAATTTGTTAAGGAGCAGATTCTTTAATGCTAATTGTGCTTGTGTGTAGAACAACTCTGAGATTGTTTACTCAAGGAATCACTAGTGCATGTTAATTCTTTTTAAAAGCTACAACATCAAGACAAGAAATCTTCTGGGAATCTTACTAGTTCACTGAGATGCTGATGTTTTTATTTTTTATTGGTTGATAATTTGACAGGAATCCCTTTGTTAACTTGTATCTGTCTTTCTCTGTCCCATTTTCCCATTAGAAAAGGTTGCGGTGAAAGATCCTCCGGACTTACTGGACAGGCAGAAATGCCTGAATGCCTTGGCGTCTCTGCGGCATGCCAAATGGTTTCAGGTTGGCTCTTTGTTATTATCTTGTTGTTGCTATGTCCTCGTGCAGGCTTCCTGCACAAGGAACACCTGCCACTTCACACAGTTTCCTGTATCGTATATAAAATGGGGATGCTCTTTACGTAGTATAGTTATTCGAGTAAATGACTTAATTGTGGCAAAGTGCCTAGCACAGCCTCTATTGATGTTAATGATGGTTAATTATCGTGTAATTCTTTCTGAGTTTAGTACTCTGAATTTTAAATGGTGGCTTACAAATTACACATGTGGGGGGAGAAAAGCTAAGAGTTAAGATTGTTTTGAGGCTCTGAAAACAGTTTTGAATACTGTGTTTTGAATGTTTTGTAAAACTGCCTTTTAAGTCACAGTTTTATTGCTTTTAGTAGCTTGAATTTTTGGTTTGCCTGATAATGCTAATTAGTATTTACATGAAAGAATCTATCCATGATCAATATGTTTAAAGACTGGATTTCAGTAGGGATATTGGAATCATTTTGTTTGTTTTAGGCAAGGGCAAATGGATTGAAATCGTGTGTAATTGTCCTCCGTATTCTGCGTGATTTGTGCAACAGAGTCCCCACATGGGCACCGTTGAAAGGATGGGTAAGTGTTTGTGGTCATAGCAGACTCTGAAGTTGTGCTCAAGGTAATCTGTAGAAATCACATATTTCACTAAACATGGTTAATTTCTGAGTTAAATGTGGTGTGTAGTATCTGTTATAGTTGGTGGGAAAACTATCTTTTTTTAACTTTGGTTTTTGCTTTTGGGCCACACGTGGCAGTGCTCAGGGCTTACTCCTGACTCTCATATGGGGTCCCAGGAACTGACCCCCTGTCCCTATCCTGCCGTCTTATCTTGCAGGTCCCTAAGCAGTTATCTTTTTATATGAATTTAAAAATGTTTGTAACCTATCTGCTCAGTCCCATTGTGTTTCTGTTCCAGAACCTGAGTTTTCTTTTCTGACAGGAAGACTCTGATTCTGGTAGAAGTGAACCTCTACATTTGGCACTGGTGTCTGATTATTGAATATTGCCCTACTGCCCATGAACCACTTCTTTGATCTGGCTTACATATTTTTTAAATGTTATTGAACTACCAGTCTAAGTCTAAGGCTCTCATGCCTACTCTTTCCTCTTGTATACATATTTAAAGTTTATTTTAAGTTCATGTTCATAATTAAAGTCAGGGGAATAGTACCTATGACCCAACTATGGACATATTTATAATGTATGTTGCAAAAGCTACTTAATTTGAATATTATTATATTTGACCTAATCTAGACCAGCATTTAAGAATATTGTGAAACAAAGTTATAAGGCGTCATTTTTAGTGTAGTAATTATTACTTTGAATGTTTCCAGTTTGTGGAGATTTGATCTTTCATTCTAGTAATTGTACTTGGAACTGTTTGAAACGAAGACCTGTTGTGGTTTATCTGCTTTCTAGTTTAAGTGACAGATTTGGGTATGAATACAGTAGTATTGTTGAAGTTATGAAGACTTGTAAAATAGTTGTTAGATCAATTAAATGACAACAAGTTTTAACGGTATTCTTTCAGGGTAATGAAAAATAATTTTTTTAACAATATATCTTCTCAATGTATTATTTAAAAACGGTTTAAAAATGGTGACTGGAGGTAAAATTGATAAATCAACATGAAAAATTTAATTGGGTTCTATTTGTTAAGTTGACTTTCACATTTTTGCCTCTTGTTATACATGAAATGTCAGCTTACTTTTAACTGTAATCCCTTTAACACTTGGTGCATGTAACTAATTTGTAATTTAATATCTTCTAGCCACTAGAGCTTATATGTGAAAAGTCTATAGGTACTTGTAATAGACCTTTGGGCGCTGGGGAGGCCTTGAGACGAGTAATGGAGTGTTTGGCATCTGGAATACTACTTCCTGGTAAGGGCTTCAAACTCTGCAGGCAGATGAATCAGAAAAAAATTCATTTTGGTGTATTTTTCTAAATATATGCTAAATTTGTGCTCTGCACAGAAAAAATGTTGTATAGGAGTAAAGTTTGCTTGGAATTTTCACACTGGAATGTTTGAATGTTATAAAAAGTGCTATAAACTTTTAATAATCTGTTTTATATGTACTAACATAAAAGGTACTAATAAGGTACTATCTGCTATGAATTTGCTTTACCTAGAGCTCTGAATTAGAAAATGTAGACATTTGGGTCTATTCTGAATGAACATAGGAAGTTCATTTTGTTTGCAGTCTGGTGTTTAATTTCTAAATATTTTATTTGGTCTTAATTTCCATATGTACTTTTAAAGAGTTGGTATGGTTCATGTGCTGTTACTAAATTCTCAGAGTATAACATAGTTTTGGTCTTAATTATTTTAGTGACTTTTAATAGACTTCAGGACATTGAAGTGCTAACATAGTGAAAATGAGTGTCCTTTTCGTCCTCAACTGTTTAATTGAGCAGTTTAAATGTAGTTTTAATGGAGTTCCTCAGTATACTTCCCCACCCCCCACCACACACACATACATGTTAATTTATTAACGTATGCAACTTTGCTCTGAGAGGCACTTATGTTCTTCTTTGCCTTTGCTGAAGGGGGCCCTGGCCTTCATGATCCTTGTGAGCGAGACCCAACAGATGCGCTGAGCTACATGACTGTCCAGCAGAAAGAAGATATTACCCACAGTGCACAGGTAGGAGATTGGCATTGTGATCCCTTAGAGGGTTGTCTGAACTTTTTTTTTTCCTTTTTTTTGGTTTTTGGGTCATACCCGGTGATGCACAGGGGTTACTCCTGGCTCATGCACTCAGGAATTACTCCTGGCCCTGCTTAGGGGACCATTTGGGATGCTGGGAATCGAACCTGGGCCAGCCGCATGCAAGGCTGTGCTATCACTCCAGCCCTGAACTTTTTTCCTGAATTGTTCTATTTAAGCACTTTTGCCTATTATCAGCGACTCTTGCCATCATATTTAATGAGCCTCTGTTTTAGCTAAAAGATATTCAGCTAAATATTGGATTCATTTGAGTATAATTCATAAGAACTTTATGAGTAGCCATTGAAAGTTTGACAAATACTTTTTTTTTTTTAGCATGCACTCAGACTATCTGCATTTGGCCAGATTTATAAAGTGCTGGAGATGGACCCCCTTCCATCTAGTAAGCCTTTTCAGAAATATTCTTGGTCAGTCACTGATAAAGAAGGTGAGTATGAAGACTTTATTGAGGTTGGACATGGGTAGTGGTGGAGATGGTCATGGATTTGTGTCTTATCAGAGCTTGAGGAAACATTATTGTTAAAAACGAACCATGTATAAGAAAGTTTACTACTTGGGCTGGGAGGGTGTTTCGGGATTGGACTGCATGCCTTGAGCGTGGAAGCCAGCATTGTCTGTTTCCCGGAGCACTTCCAGGAGCTACCTCTGATCACTTCGTGCAACTTAATTTGTCACGTTCACCTTCCCAAAAGCTGAGGGTTGCCTTCTCATACCTACGGGAGAAGAGTTTTCTGGCTCTACTCATGTATCTTGCCATCAAATCACTGTCCCCTGGAATAGTGAAAGATTCACCTGTGTTTTAGATTATGTTCATTAGCCTAGTAAAGGCAAAAAAGTGAAAATAAGCTGGCAGTGACCGTATATTTTTTTTGTTCTTAATTGTGCCAATTTAATTAGGAATTTCCTGTCTCTGAGTGTTGCCTTTCACTTAACGAAAATATTTTAGTGTGATGTATGTATAACATCAACTAAATAAGACTTAAAACTTCTGAATAAAAAACCTTATTTGCTTTTTGTAAAGAAAATTTATTTTCCTCAGGTTGCAGATAGGATTTGTTCTAGATTTTACAACCCTCTTTAAATGTCTGTTATGGGAGAATGTAGCTTAAACCACTGAACTCTATGTAATTGGAGGATCTAGAGAAGAGATCTGTGCATTTATTTGTGATTTTCAGATAGTTTTACTGGGACTTAACGAATAAGAGAGTGGTTGAATAGATACTGTTTCTTTTTAAGTTTTATCTTTAAACACTGCATTCAGTGAGACCAGATTTCTCAAAGTTTCGGTAATGCAAAATGAAATCCAATACTCAGCAGATATAAATAGATAATAGCTTTTCTTGAGATCATCAAAACTGGTTGACCAAAGTGGTAAGGATTGACTTAAGCAACTGCTAGTCAGTGTGAGTTATTACCACGGGCAATAAATCTTGATGATTAGAGGATCTATAATCTGGATTTTATCACAAGGTTTCAATGGAAATATCTGGAAATCTTGTGACCTGAATCTGTTGAACATAACTTTCTTTTACCATAAATCCAGCGACCAGCTTTTATATTGCAGACAGTGCTTTGAAGCGTGGGTAGGTGGGGCATCTTCTCTGTTGTAATTCGGACAGCCAAAGCTTTTCCTTCATGCCATAACTAGCTGCTTTATGCAGGAAATTGCCCATTTAGTCATTCTGTTCATACCCGTGAGTCTGTGTGAGATAGTCTATAGGATACAAGAGAAGAAAAAGTATCTTTGAACTTCGTAGTGTACTAAAGAAACACATGATTTCTATATAGGTGGTGGACACAAGTCTGTGGCACTTAATGTTTCTGATATTATAGAAATGTTCAGAAAGTTGAGGTCAGAGAAGAGTTAAAGAAAACTTCATAGAGAAGATACGCTATAAAAATTGGTGAGGGAAAGGACTATTCCCAGCTCTGTGCTACCTGGACAGTGCTCTGGAGACCATGTGGTACCAGGATTTGAACCTGGGCCTCTTTTACACATTCCAAGCCATTGGCTTATCTCTCCATCCTTCAGAATCTCTAAGAGAAGTATAATTGACACAGAGTAGACTATTTTGTAGTGTGAAGCAGTTTCCTAATGCATAAGGCTTTAGGGGCCGGGGGTTAAGGGGCTAAGCATCTCACATTGCATGCAACCAACTTGGTTTGGACCTTTCTGACATCGGAAAGTCTCCAGAGCACTTTTGGGTGTGGCAAAACCCTCTGACTGCTCAGAAAAAATTCTGATGTGTCAGATTTTGGCATATATGTACTTAAAAGTATATAACAGAAACGTTAAATTACAGAAGTATTTGAAAAGACAGGTGAACTCTCTGGGGGAAAAGTCATGTGTAATAAGAGCAGTGCAAAGTACCTTGTACTTTGGATCCATATCTTTCCAGTCTTCTGTTTGTGCACATGTAGGCATGAATATATGCACAAACATTTGTATATATGTGAATAAATTTAGGAAATTGAATTTCCTTTAAGAAGAGTTAATGTTACACTGTTCTATGGAGATTCTCTATGATTCCAAGGTGTTCCGGTGCCTTTCATTTGGGCCAGGGCCAGCATCTGCGGTGCTCAGGGCTTGCTGGGGTGTTGGGGCCACTCAGTCCCTTGGCATGCAGAGCATCCAACCCAGCCCTTTGAACTGTCTCCCTGACCTCTCATTTGCCTTCCTGTACATTTGGTAGAGTAAATAGGACTTTTGTTTTGACTGATAGTGAATCTTTAGCAATTATTTTTAGGTCCTGGGTCTTCAGCTCTGAAGAGACCATTTGAAGATGGATTAGCAGATGATAAAGATCCCAATAAAAAGATGAAACGAAATTTAAGGAAAAGTATGTAAAATCTTCATTTTAAAATAAGACACAAACTAGAACGTATTAAAAGTGTTATGTGGGAAAATAAAAATTACAAAGAATTTGATTTGCATTGCAGTTTTAAAAGATAGATCTAAACTGGCTTTAAAAGTTGAATAGTTTTTTGTTTCTAAGCTTCATTGTTTAAGATACATTAATATCGACAGATTACAATGGATATGTAAATATAACAGTGCATATTGTTTTTACAGCGACATTAGAATAATTTTGTAAGTGATTTTATAATTATGGCTTACATTGGATTTTTATGTATGTTTTGAAATCCTGTTTTGAAACAGTCTGGTGAATTTACGGTGATCACTTGAAACCTATAGGCGCATATATTAAAGCATAACAGCTTGCTTTTGTATCTCCTTCATCTTCCTTTCACAGTTCTGGATAGTAAAGCAATAGACCTTATGAATGCACTAATGCGACTAAATCAGATCAGACCTGGGCTTCAGTATAAACTCTTATCCCAGTCCGGCCCTGTCCATGCCCCAGTCTTCACTATGTCTGTGGATGTGGATGGTACAACATATGAAGCCTCAGGACCATCCAAGAAAACAGCAAAACTTCATGTAGCAGTGAAGGTACGGTATTTATTTTGCTTTTTGTGCTTTTAAAATGTCATTTCTAATAGATGCTTATATCTCTGTAAGTATATTAACATCTAACTTTTGATGTTGGGTGGGGCGTGGTGGTTGGAGATCTGGTACACACAGTGGTGCTCAGGGGCTGTTCCTGGCTTGGTGCATCCGATCATGTGTGGTGCTAGGGATTGAACCCAAGCTTCTTGAATGCGAATCACACACACCAGTTCATTAAGTAAACTAATGCGCGCGCGCTCTCTCTCCCTCCCTCCCTCCTCTGACCCATAACTTAAAAGATAATACAGTGTAACTTTTGTTATCTCTGAATCCCAGAATTCTTTTGTGTATATTGAACAATTTGGAAATGGGACTGGAGAGAATATAATGGGAGAGTGTTTGCTGACTCAGGTTCAGTCCCCAGAGCACTGCCAGGAGTGGTGCCTGCATACAGAGCCAGGAGTGACCCCTGAGCATCGCCATTTGTGGCTTCCAAACCACCCACCCCACTACCACCAAAAAGCCAAAAGGCCTAAATTTGGAATAGAAAAAAATGTAAAAAAATACATAAATAGGATAGCTCTGAGGCAGGTCATTAACATATATAGAGTATTGGATTCTTTCTTTCTTTCTTTCTTTCTTTCTTTCTTTCTTTCTTTCTCTCTCTCTCTCTCTAGGTTGAGCTCACAATATATAAATAAGTAAATTATGTTAAGCTCTTATTTTTAAAATTTAGCATCATTATTATTCCATTTATTAACAGTTTTTTCCCCCTGGGTTTTGGACCATACACAGCAGTCATCAGGGGCTACTCCTGGTGGTGCTTGGAGTACTGTGTGCAGTGCTGGGGATTGAACTGGGATTGGCCACAAGCAAGACAAGTGCCTTAATCCCAGTAGTATTTCACTGATATCAGAGACTATTTTCTTTGGAATGGGGTGGGAGTGTTTGGGCCACAGTTGACAGAGCTTCCTAAAGTTGGGGGTTTATTTCCAGCAGTGCTTGGGGAACGTTGAGGTGCCAGGGATCAAACCAGGGTCAGCTGCATTTTAAAAGCAAGTGTCTTAATCCTATACTATCAGTAATTTAATGATTTAGATGTCATTTAGATACATTATTTAAAATTTTCTGTTACTGGAATTTTTGCTTTTTGTAGATTCTTATCATAAATAAATTTTAAGGCTGGAGCGATAGCACAGCGGGTAGGGCGTTTGCCTTACAAGCGGCCAACATGGCCGACCCGAGTTCGATTCCTCCGCCCCTCTCGGAGAGCCTGGCAAGCTACCGAGAGTATTCGATATGCCAGACACAGTAACAACAAAGTCTCCAATGGAGACGTTACTGGGCCCGCTCGAGCAAATCGACGATCAACGGGAGGGCCTTTACCTTACCTTACCTTACCGGTACTTTTTTATGTGGTACCTTTTCTATATTTTACTATTTTTATAGGGAGGTGCATGATTGAAGTAATCTTGCATATTGGTTTGTAAAAATCTTAAATACATAAATACTCTTAGTAGCTTATTTGAAGTCTTGCAGACTAATACAAAAATAATCAGATATCATGTAGACTGATTGATACTTGGTCTTTTTTCATAATCATTTCATTTTGCGGCTATTTTAATTTAGGTGCAAACATTATCCTGGGGTGTTTGGATGTAGCAGTGAGGAGGACGAAGCCCTTGCTCTGCTGGAGCATCGTAGAGTTGAGAGGAGTGCAAATGTCAATCAGTATATTGCTTATACCCTGCCTCGTACCCTTAGGTATGATGAAGGAGTCTGGGTTTATTATGCAGCAAAAAGGGACTGAGGAGATGAAGTAAAGGACACATGCTTAGTGTGTCCAAAGTCCTGAGTCCTGTCTCCAGTACTCCATGACCCCCGAGCACTGCTGGGTTGTTTCTGGTGATGCCTGAGTGTTGCTGATGCGGGCCTGCTGGTTGGGTCCAGCACCACTAGATGTGACTATCCTTGGCGCCCCCATCTCCAGAACAAGTTGGGCCAAGCTCTGCTGGCAGTGGCCCCAGGGTCTCAACCACGCTGGGTTTGGCTTCAATGAGAAATGATTAAAATGAGAAATGATGGAAAATGAAGAGTCCAGGAATAAAGCTAAAGTACAGTTCAATAACTTAGCTTTCATGTGTTTGAAAATGAGTCACTAATTGAAATGAAAGTTCTTTGTACCTGGGCCAGAGAAATAGTTCATTGCAGCATATCTATATCTGTATCTGGAGCTATAGCACAGCGGTAGGGCGTTCGCCTTGCACGCAGCCAACATGGCCGACCCGAGTTCGATTCCTCCGCCCCTCTCGGAGAGCCGGGCAAGCTACCGAGAGTATCTCGCCCGCACGGCAGAACCTGGCAAGCCACCCGTGACGTATTCGATATGCCAAACACAGTAACAACAAAGTCTCCAATGGAGACGTTACTGGGCCCGCTCGAGCAAATCGATGATCAACGGGAGGGCCTCTACCTTTACCTTTACCTTTACCTTTATCTCTATACCTATAAATATGTTGTTCCTTTTTGGGTCACACCTGGCGATGCACAGGGGCTATTCCTGGCTTATATACTCAGGAATTACTCCTGGTGGTGCTTGGGGGACCGTGTGGGATGTTGGGAATCGAACCCTGGGTCAGCTGCGTGCAAGGCAACTGCCCTACCCGCTGTGATATTGCTCCAGCCCCGCAGCATATCCTTTGCGCGCAGAAAACTTAGTTCAATCCCCTATACCACTTGATTCCTCAGGCACTTTTAAGGAATCACCATCAAGCACAGAGCCACGAATAACCCCAGTTGTTGTGTGGAAAGGGCTGGAGCGATAGCACAGGGGGTATTTGCCTTGCACGCAGCCGACCCTGCCGACCTGAGTTTGATTTCTCAGCCCCTCTCGGAGAGCCTGGCAGCAAGCTACCGAGAGTATCTCGCCCGCATGGCAAAGCCTGGCAAGCTCCCCGTGGCATATTCGATATGCCAAACACAGTAACAAGTCTCACAATGGAAAAACAAGTCTTAGAATGAAGACGTTACTGGGCCCACTCGAGCAATTCGATGAACAACGGGAGGACAGTGCTACATTGTGTGGAAAGTTTCTAGCAACTGACGGAAAAGGCTTGTGGAATGTCGATTCACTCTTCATGATCAAAGAACACACAGTTGGTTATCAGCATCACAGTTATTTTGGTACAAAGATCACATGGTCTTCATAGAAAGGGTTAGCATGAGATATTCAAAAGCCCTCCGATACAGTGGGTTGTTCTTATTATAACATTTAACATAAGCTAGTGGCCTCATAGCAAGTTTGTGATTCAGTAATATTTGGGGGAGTTAGTAAGTTGGCAAATTTTGTAATATAACACTTAGATGCCATTTGTTCTTCTAATAACTATTAACATTTGGTATGTTTTCAAGGCCCCCAGCCCCTTTTAACCAGCAATTCTAAAAATCTAGAAAGCACTGCAAATAAATATTTCCCTGAGTGCTGCAGACTCACTTGATGGGAAAAACCCAAATTGATGTGGAACTATTTTTAGTTTTTGTTATTCCGGTTAGTGTGAATATTTTATTTCTTTTCACTATCATGAAATAGCACCTGAGAGTGCACTGAGGATTTGAAAAATACATTGTATTAACTTTATGAACTCTGAAAAATTTTAGACTATCAGAGCACTCATCCCAGCTACCATTTCATAAGATGTGATGGGACCAGTGCAGTCTGTGTACAAAATATATACCTAAAATAACATTCCTATTTACAATAGGAAATTTTTTAGTGTTTACACAAATATTTATTTTTAGGAATGGGCTAATTATTATTTTACGATTCTTAACTTACCATCATGTATTTAATTATTTTAGATTCAGATTCTTCTAATTGTTTCATGTTTTACTGAACTTGACTGATTAACCCTTTAGGTGTATTCTGAACTGGAATTAATAAGGTTAAGAGAAAACATGTTTGGCTGGGGCTGTAGCTCACGGATAGAACAGAGGCTCTGGATTTAAGCCCCATTAGTACAAGCAAGCAAACAAAAAATGCATAAATGATCTACTAAATATGATGGGAAGAATTTCTCCATAAAGGTCACGTTGCAGGTTTTACTCATTCATGAGTTTGAGGGAGTAGTTTTGTGTGTGTCGCTTCAGGTTGGGAATCCTGGGGATGGACCTCGGGCCTCACCACAAGCATGAGCAGGATGCTCTCACCCCAGCCTGAGTGTTCTCTGTCACGTGTGTTTATGTGAGTAGGTCCAGTGAACATAACAGTCTCAGTAGCCTGGTAAGCAGGTGGGGGCAGTGCTATGAATGCAGATCAGACTAAACAATCAAATCCGAGCAAAGCAAGATTAAAACAAGTTCCTGTTCCTGGAGCTTGGCTTCCCAGCTGCAGGTACCCTGGAGAAACAGATTAGGGGGCCCTCCTCCCTTTCTCCTTCCAGCCCTTTTTCCTGGGCGTCCTGGACAAAAGGCATCTTCCTGTACACAGTCAGCCAGTTCTTGTGAAGGAGGCCTTGTCAGTATGCACTTGTCGAGTCGGACTCCCGGATGTGAGGCTTGGCTTTGTGCAGGGCGGGGCAGCGTGCTCTTACCTGTTTGCTTCTGCATCTTTCCCAGCCTCATCTGCCTTCCTAGAAGATAAAAGGTTATGCTGGATTTTCAGGCCACCTTGTTTCCAGGAAACATCTTGTCAATTTTCACTTCAGTAGCCTTGTTTATTAGGTTGATTGGCTTCCAAGACACTTCGAGACTCTGTTTTCTGTGATATGTAGCTTGTTTTGGCCTTAACATTGCTTCCAGATATTTGGTTCAAGTAGTGGAGAACGCCTTACTTTTACTTTCACTTCTGTAGTGTATACTGGTTATTCTTAGAATAAGTTTATGTTTATAGGAAAGTGACTCAAGATAAAGCACGAATAAATGAATTTGATAAGTGAAGAATGGGCAGAGAAAAGAACTCAGGCCACTTAAACTATTGGGAATAGCTGCAGTATACTTAAGTTTTAATGGAATAAACCCACATTGTGACTCCTGGCTTTTTTTGTGGAATATGGTGGATATGTAAGGATTGGACCACACTGGGTGGTGCTCACAACTTATTCCTGGCTCTGAGCTCAGGGATCACTCCTGGGATCACTCCTGGTTCAGGGGACCATATGTGGTGCCAGGGATTGAACTGGGATTGGTTGCATTGCAAGTTAAGTGCCTTAGCCTTCGACTGTTTCTCTGACCCTAGGTATTTGTTTTTCAATCTTGTCTCCATGTACACCATTAATAATACAAACCAGGCAAAGGACGTGGGTTGAAGTGGTTATGGGATGGATTTACTATGCCTCCTCTTTTTAAATAATTAATGTTAAGAGCACAAGCTGTGTAAACACCAGAAGGGGTTGTAAGAATCTAAGGTATGACCTTATATTCCACAGCTTTAGATATTAGTGATAGCTGAAACAGATACAGGAATTTTTTGGAGCCTATCTATCTCTGTATCTCTGATATAAAACTTGAAATCAGTAACCAAGAACTGCAGTGTCATTCTGTTTGAAAGAAGTTTATAATAGAGCGAGTGAACATACTCTTTTTTTTGGTGAACATTTACAAAGCAGTAAAATCTTGAACGAGATAACTGAGTGTGTTTGCAAGTGTGTGCTTGTGTCGAAAAGCAATTCCGCTGTCCTGAAAGCTTTTGTTTCTTTTCTTTACAATGTGGTCTTTCAGCTTACAATCCTATAGAAGCCACTGTTTCACAGCCACAGTCCGCCTCACCCATCACTCAGCAGTGTTTGCAGGTCGCTCCACCATCACCCCCCAGTCCCCTCCGCCTTCCACCACCTGTCTCTCGCTTCTAGATCTTGAAATGGAGCACAGAGGGTAGGGCACTTGCCTTGCACAAGGCTGGCTAAGGTTCGGTTTGCGTGTCCTGTATGGTTCCTGAGCCCAGCCAGGCGTGATCTTTGAGTACAGAGCTAGGAGGAGCACGGCTTGATGTGACCCAAAACAGAAAACAGAACAAAGATAAGAAATGCCACAGATTGAATGGAAACACAAGAAGGGTGAACATTGGAGGTAACCATCGCATAATTAGGAAACAGGAATAGAAATTCAAGAGCAAGCACTATGCTTTCAAGTTTTTATTATGGTTTCAGATGAAGACAAAGAAATCAGTAGAACCACATTGTTTTGCAATTGAAAGATATGCTGGTTTGAAGGTTTATAAAACAGTTCTTGGTTTTCCCTCTCTCCTAATGGGTTGAGAATTCAGAGAGAACCGAGTCAGCCTTTTTGTTTTGCAGATTTGAAAGTTGAGAATGGGAGGAGAGATGTAGCATTAGGTCCTCCCTTAGGCTTCCCCTTCCTGGTCCGGAGTACTTTCAGTGCGCCCTTTCATGCTCCGCTTGCCTGTCGGAAGGTGCTTTGCTCTTTTGTCTTCCATTTTCAAGTTGTATAAACCAGAAACATTCTCGGATTAGATTTCCCTCATATTTTAATTAAACCTAATTACTCTGGGAAGGTTGTTTTCATTTTTTGTGTTGATTTTACCATGGTCCTTTTACCCTGTAGGTAAAACCTGTGTAATCATGGATTTGTAGATTTAATACCATCTTAGTCTTCATGCAAAGTGATTGTTCCTGGATTCACATGTGAAATTAAAACTTGTTCTCAGTGTTTCTTCTGTTGTCTTTTTAAAAAAATCTTTGGTGTCTGAATAAACTTTGTCTTAATGTCATTTGTGCAGGTATTGCAGGCCATGGGATATCCAACGGGCTTTGATGCAGATATTGAATGTATGAGTTCTGATGAAAAATCAGATAATGAAGGCAAAAATGAAACAGTGTCTTCAAATTCAAGCAATAATACTGGAAATTCTACAACTGAAACCTCCAGTACCTTAGAGGTATGCTAAGTGTATCTTTTTCCTTTGAAAGAATAAAAATTGCATGTTCACTGTAGAAAAATATCTGTAAATCTAATTGTATACAACACAGCACACGAATGTGTCCTAATTTAACTAGCATTCCTTTTTTTCCCCCCATGAAAATTACTTACAGTTTTTTATGTATTAATATCAGCTGTCATTGTCACTGCCCTCCCGTTGTTCATCGATTTGCTCAAGCGGGCCCAGTAACATTGTGAGACTTATTACTGTGTTTGGCATATCGAATTTGTCTTGGGTAGCTTGCTGGCCTCTCCAAGAGGGGTGGAGGAATCGAACTCGGATTGGCCGTCTTGGCTGCGACAGTCAAAAATGAAAACCAAAAAAATCTAGTATAGAAAATTTAGGATTATTTCAGGTTTTGTTAAGCTGTAGTAGGCAATGGATGATTGTTGAGTTGGTCTAGCTCTGAGGAACTCAGAGCCTGACAATGTTATTTTAAAGTTGTTCTGTAAATTCTGGCCTATGAGCTTATTGCCACAGATCATCAAATGAGATGAAAATCAAGTACTGAGTCTATACTAGATATTTGGGAACTGATGGGGCTCTTGTTTGTTACTTTTTGTAAAAGGACAATGGTTTTAAAGTAATAGCTAACCTTGCATACGTATTTAAATTTGTGCAATTTATAAAAATGGGTGGTTATTAAGTAAACTTTTTTTTTCTATTCATTTACTCCGTTTTAATACTTATCTATTGGATAGTATCTCTCTGAAGCCTCAGGATCTATCTATCTAGAAAGACAAACTATAGAGCATGTTCTGGGTAACTGTAATGTGAAAAACATCAGTGGGTGCAGTATGAAATTGGAGTATAAAATCTCGAGGGTGGGGAAGTGATCATGAAGCTTCTTGTGTAGTATCAAGGAAGACAAGTGTGAACTAGGCTTGGGCTGAGTGGGTTCTGCCATGTGAGACAGGTGGAAGGAAGCATTACTGATCTGGAGTCAGGGATTGACTGAGAAGTGCCAGGTGGGCCAGTAGAGAGGGAATAGATGGTATAGAGGTCCAGAAAGTAGTGACTGACTGGTCATGTGATAGTGGGGAGGATAAAAGACTTAACAGCTGATTGTTGAGAGGATCAGTCAGTTACAAGTTAGAGGCTGGACAAGATCTTTTGCGATTAGTGTTATACAAAGTGGGGAGAAAGTGGACTTAATTATGAGGCTTAGATTTTTAGTTCAAAGGAATTAGTAGGGGACGAGGGAATGGGGGTGCAGGGGGCCAGGTCTGGATGTGCAGGGGGGCAACAGGGTGTCTAAGATCAAATCCGGGGCCTCATGCACACCTGTGTGGGGAGCTGCCCATCACTGTGGTCCTCACCCCTGTCTAGTTTCAGCGGTCAGAGCCATAGTGCAGTTGTAGTGATCAGAAGTTAAATACGCTGACCTTGACTTAATTGAACCTGTTTTTAGGTAAGAACTCAGGGTCCTATCCTCACAGCAAGTGGCAAAAACCCTGTAATGGAACTTAATGAGAAAAGAAGAGGTCTTAAATATGAACTCATCTCAGAGACGGGTGGGAGCCATGACAAGCGCTTTGTGATGGAGGTACGTGCATGTGCGCGCGCGCGCACACACACACACACACACAGACATAGTCAAACCTTGTTTTCCTCTCAGGTGGAATCTCATCCTGAGATTGCGACCAGTAAAAGTTTCAGAGCAAGTTTCTTTATATATGTTGGCATTTTTTGACTTTTGCTATTTTCCGTGATGCATGTAAGTGAAAATACACAGAAGCATTGTGAGAAATGACTCTAGAGTGTTGTTCTTCATTGCAGGTAGAAGTAGACGGACAGAAATTTAGAGGTGCAGGTCCAAATAAGAAAGTGGCAAAGGCAAGTGCAGCTTTAGCTGCTCTGGAGAAGCTGTTTTCTGGACCCAATGCAGCAAATAATAAGAAAAAGAAGATTATCCCTCAGGTATGAGTTTAAGCCTTACACTTTGTAATAAATTTGGAAAAATGTATTTTTTTCTTTTTTTTAAACTTATTTATTGAATCACTGTGGGAAAAGTTACAAAGCTTTCAGGTTTAAGTCTCAGTCATGCAAATATCAAACTCATTTCCCTTTACCAATACTTATTTTTCACCACGAAAAACCCCAATAACCCCCCCCACCCCTCCCAATGCCTGTGAGGCAGATGAATTCTAGTTAACACTCTGTCTACTTTGATTAGATTCATTGTTTCGACAAAAGATGTACCCTTATTATTTAGAGTTTACACTCACAAATCAGACATGCTGAAAAGGCATTGTGAAATAATTTGTTTTCTACAGCTGGTCACAAGAATCAAATGATGCTATTGCGGCCACGCGATTTTGGATTTCTGATATTTTACTTATTAAGCCTGGAAATATTTCTGCTGAGAGTCAGATAATTATGAGATTGTTTTCTGTGTTCTGGAGCCATGGCCGTGCCGGAGAGCCGCTGGTGGGGGGCAACTCCTGACCTCGGTAGGGCGTGAAGGACGAGCTGGGGACGTCCCCCTTCCCATGAGGTTTCAGTCATCCCATCACGACCGGCTCATACCTGGCTTTCCATAAAGCTCCAAAGCGGCTGCCATTTTTCTTTCCAGAGGGAAGAAGGCGGAAGGGACCAAGACCCTTTCCCCTCTGGGGAGGCATGGTGGCGTGGATTGACGCATAGTCCATTCACTTTTCTGCTGCAAGCTGCCGGGCTCTGCATTAAGTCCTTGTGCTTCTGGAGCCATGGCCGTGCTGGAGAGCCGCTCGTGGGGGGGCAACTCCTGACCTTGGTAGGGCGTGAAGGACGAGCTGGCAACTCCCCCCTTCCACATTTGGAAAAATGTTGCCAAATTCAAATTTCCTCTTTTTTTCTTTGTGCTTCTGTATTGTTTCTCTCCCTTCTTCCCTCCCTCCCTCCCCCCAGCTCTCCTTCTCCTCACCCCCCTATCTTTTTTTTCCTTTTTGGGCCACACCCAGCAGTGCTCAAGAGTTTCTCCTGGCTTGTGCCCCTGGTAGGTTGCATCCTGTGGCCTGTACTATCTATCCCTTGTAGTTTTTTCTGAGGCGCTCTCTTTCTCTCTCTCTCTCTCTGTCTCTCTCTCATTGGTGATCATTTCTCTATGTCATGGTTATTATGATTGTGGTCGGCGGTTCCCTGTTTTGTGACTTTTCTATAAAATTATATGTTCAGAAGATATTATTGACCTACTTGAGGAGTTTTAGGTGTCTCTAGATGAGGTGGAGTCTAAGGAATTTGGCCTTGGCTGAGATGCTAACATTAGTTCAGGGAAACCAGGCTTTTGTCATCACTGACACAGGAGATGCCAGTGCTGTGAGAGACTTTGAAAAGATGGCCTCCTTATTCTGTTTCTTTGGATAAGCGTTCTCCTATGCATTGATTGATAAATAAAAGAATATCTTTTATGATAGTTTTATGGTCAGACATAGATCTTGTGTATCACTCAGAGGGAAAAAGAGCCAGATAAGTATGACAGACTTTCTTCCTCATGGAGTACTGGTGTAATAAAGGTAAAGGTAAAGGTAAAGGCCCTCCCGTTGATCGTCGATTTGCTCGAGCGGGCCCAGTAACGTCTCCATTGGAGACTTTGTTACTGTGTTTGGCATATCGAGTACTCTCGGTAGCTTGCCGGGCTCTCCGAGAGGGGCGGAGGAATCGAACTCGGGTCGGCCATGTTGGCCGCTTATAAGGCGAATGCCCTACCGCTGTGCTATCGCTCAGCCCGAACATATATGATAGAAGCAAATCAATTAAAGATTTTATATTATGTGGGTTTTTTTTTTTTTTTGGCCACCATCTGGCAGTGCTCAAGGCCTGCTCCCGGCTCTGTGCTCAGGGAGTCACTCCTGGTACTGCTCGGGGACTATATGCAGTGCTGGAGAAGACGCCAGGTCAGTGAATGCAAGACAAGCACCCTCTTTGCTCTTCTCTTCCCCAGATTACAGAAAGAAGCTTAGATTATTTAAGATTTTGTTTTAAACGGTGTGTTTTATTTTTACATATGCTAAGTCCATTTTGGGGCACAAAAATTAATCTTACTTTATAAATGAGAAAATAAGGTTCAGAAGACCTTGAGATGTGTACAGTGACACCTTTCATTGCTGGTGGCAGTCCCTTTGAAGTGGGTTTTTCTATTTCAGTAGACCGTAGGCATCATTGTATGCGATAGTCATGTTAAACTTTCATGTTCCTCTAATCAACTTATATTTACTGTAATATAAGAAGTAATTCTGCTTATTCTAGGATTTAAAATTTTTACTGAACTTTTTAAAAAGTATTTAAGTGGAACACTTAACACAAATTTAAATTTAAATATCTACACTTGTAGAAAGAGAAAATAAGTAGATAACCTATTTTAAAAATCTTCAGTATCTTGTTAAATTAGTTAAAAGAGCATTGTTGCAGAACTGGAGTGATAATACAATGGCCAGGGCACTTGACTTGCACATGGCGGGTCCTCCCCCAGGGGTAAACCCCTGGGCACCGCCTGTTTGTGGCCCCAAAACAAAGGCAAGACAAAGAACATCAGTACCTAGTTTGGTACATGTTTTTCCTCACTGGTCATATTTTGTATTTGGGGCTAAAAATCCTATGTCCAGACACGTATTGGAAGAGTGGGTTCACCTGACATGAGCTTGACCTGTGTGGTCACGGCTGCGGCAGATTGCCACTTCTGGAGCACTGTAGGCCTCTGAAGTTCCCTCGCTGTTAGGAATCTTCCATACCAGGGCTGTGAGGCCCAGGTTTCCAATGCTCCTGGCAGCCAGGAGACAGCCTGTTTTTGATGTGTGGGTTGGGTTATTTTTGGATCCATAAGAAAATGGCTGTGTCTAGCTCTGCATGTTACATTTTGACCTTCCAGCTGTATTCTACCCAGGCATACTAGTTACAACATCTGCCATAAGAGGAAGAAAGGAATAAAAAGACAAATTTTCAAAGTGAGGTAGATGAATCCAGTCCCTGGGTTATTGGATTTGCTTTAGGCACTGCTGGCTCTGTCAGGCTGTGAGCTGTGAGCTTCTGCACCTCTGTCCTTGCACCTTGACTAGAATAGGAAATTTTAGTGGCATCCAATTTTTAATTGTTATACCTCTTGTGTTTAAAAACAAGCATAATATTTAAAGGCAGATAATTCTGTGATTTTCTTACAATTTCCATTTGAGAAAGAGATGTTTTGCCAGCTGTGTTTACGGTCACTCATAGGTGTATCTATTTTATATCAATTTGCACAATAGCTTTTTCCTCTGAAGCAGAAAAAAGTAGGTATATTATCCTCATTTTAAAATTTGTGAGGATACTTCTAGAGAAAAATAATAATGCCTTTTCACCGAAGTTTTATGGCATTTTAAAGCAAGAATAAACCTGAAGTTTTAAATTTTTATTTAATGATTATTATGCAGACACAGAACTGGTCTCCACATCTTTCATCTAGTCTTAATCCTTTTTATTCTAAACCCCATTCAAGTGCATGGTTAAATCTAGATGGTGGGTTGTTGCGATACTTTTTAATCTGTAGGCCGGGAAATTATTCAGTGGATTTGACCTAGGTTTCAAATGCCTGTGATTACGGCAGTCAGATTTAAAATGACTTTGAATATAATTTGACTACTGAAATTTGTGTGTAGAAAGGGAGCTGTTTTTGAGTCACCCTCAAAGGAGAAGAAATTATTTGCATACTTTTGTGTACTCACCGTATTTTCTAGAGCAAAGCTTTTAAAACTGTGGGTCGTGTCCTCAGAGTTACTGAATGTGGGGGTTGTGAGACAAAATTGTTTTAAACAGTGTTTTATGACTATCCTTATCAAATATTTGATTTCTATACCTGTATACCTGGGGTCATGTAAAACATTTCTCAGGTGCAAAGGGGCCCCAGGTGGAGTAAATTTCCGAAGCCCTGCTCCAGAGCCGCTGCCGAGGTGGGCATTATTTTCCCTCTCGAGGTGATGCTAACATCTCCTTGCCTCGTCTAGAGTCTCAAGTTTCTCATTGCACATCTATAGGGATAGAGAATAAGGTGTTCTGTCAGTAACGAAAATGATTTTCTTGAACAGGCCAAAGGTGTGGTGAATACAGCCGTGTCGGCGGCAGCCCAGGCTGTGCGGGGCAGAGGGAGAGGAGCGCTGACGCGGGGTGCTTTCGTCGGGGCCACGGCCGCGCCTGGCTATATTGCTCCAGGTACCGTACCACCCCTCCGAGTTCTACTTCCCGTCCTGCTCTAAGGCTCGAAGAACAGCCTCTCCTTTGTTTCCCAGGGTTATGCGTGGTCGGAACAGAGAAGGTGTCTGTGCAGAGAAATTCAGATGGGCTAGGTGAATAGAGGCTTCCTAGAGGGAGGTGTTGGTGGAGTGTGTAAACACAAAAGGGGACAGTGGCTCTATCTCCCGCTGCTTGTGTTCAGTAGTCTCCAGCCACTTCCCCTACCCTGGGAAGGTCATTGGCATTGGGCAGACAAAGGAAGGAATGAGGGCCAACATGGTTGGTGTCAGTTGCAGTTTATTCCACTCTCATTTCCATTTTCCTCTGATTTCTCCTCCTGCTTCTTCCTCTCCCATGCTACTTCATTCTCCTCCTTGATCCCTCTTCATTCCCCTTCTGGCTGTGGAATCTGGATCCCCCAGCCCACTCTTACGGTCTAGTTAAATGCCGGGGGCAGCGTGAGGGGTTGGGGTAGCAGTTACGTATAGATATCATCACATAATCAGTGGATGGAAGGACCTTCTCTTAGGGGAAGCTACTTCCAGGACAGATTCTTATCCAGCAAGATGACTGGCCTAAAGGCAAATATGGGTGTGTTTCTCCCCTCCTTAGTCCAACAAACATATAAACATTCATAATATTAATCATTTTGTATGGACACAGTAAGAGATACATTAAGGTTAGAGAATCGCTCTCCTGGGGTCATCTTGATCTCAGACTACAGTGCTCAGGCCAGATTAGTCTTTCCTATCCCTAGCAGGGTGCTAATCTCATCGTCACTTTTGGATCATGAAAGCATTTGTCCATAATCAAGCTCTTAACTTATAGTTAAGAATCGTGGCTCTTTGGCCTGGCCCATATCGATGCCAGGGTAGCACACAGCTTGCCCTGGGTCCATTCAGTCCCTCGTTGGGACCCTGCTTTTGGGGTGCTAGGAACTAAGGGCAACTGAGGCTTAAGTCGAGAAGCAGATGCCTGGGAGTGAATAATATTTGAGCCAATTGAATCCCAAGTTACAAAAGCATAATATTAACTGTCTTCCTGTGTCTATACAAAAAGGACATTACTTTAAAGTAAACTATTCAAAAGACATAAGGAGAGGAGCAAGGCAATATTTCACCCATACATATAAAGTCATAGATCTCTGAGGAATCTGACCTTACAAGTTAACTGGCTGTAAGGTTAGGGGGGAAAGCTGATGAACTGATTGGGAAGGAGAGCATAGGGAAGAGTGTACAGATAAACACAATGGAATGGGAGTGACTCAGGAGCACTGTAATAAACCTGAGTTCCTTGTGGCAAGGGAAACTGGACATGCCAATGTTATCCTAAAAATGTTTGGAGCTACATTCCAATAAACAGAGAAATTGAGGTGCGGTGCTTCAGGAGCACTGTGATGGGTATCACCCGAAAAACCTAAGCTCTCCGTAGCAAGGGAAAAAGGAAAACCAATGTTATCCTACAGTGGAGGAATATTGCGTTTGTTTTCACAGTAAGACCGCTCCATGAGATTTCAGAGAATGAGGAGTCTTGACATCTGAATGTTGTCTATTCAGTTGGGATCATAGGCAACAGATTGAGTGAAAGAGAAAACAGTGGTTGACAAGATCCTCCTGAATTTGGGGCAAAACCTGGCATTATAAGTATTTCTTTAACTTTGGGAATTGTTAAGGTAAAGAAGTACAAAAGGAAAGAACTTTAGTATTCATATTTACTGTCATCTGGATCATTTCACTTGTGTTCATTTTTCACTGTGTTTCTCCAGACATTGTTTTCATTTCCCAGGGGAAGAAACCGAGGGCCAGAAGATGAAGGCAAGTGTAGCCCTGTATGAGAAAGGTCTAGTCAAGAGGAGATGGGGAGGACGTAGTTGTGGTCTCAGAGTCTGGATTCTTTCCACTCCAGCACGTGCAGGGTTTGGCTTCTCGTTTCCTTCCATTTTAGCCTGTATTGCCTTGCAGTTCGTGCGGAGGTTCTGTGTAGGACTGAAGGCCTGGAGCTTTTAATTTGATGAGTGAACTGCTTGTTGACCAAGACTGAATTGTTACACGAATTTTGTCTTACCCCCTAGTCATCATTTTTTATGTGACATGCCTAAGAAGTTTAGATTGTGTTTCCTTTTTTCTTTTTTATTGGTGGGGGGGGTGCTGGGCATATTCCTGGCTTTGAGCTCAGGGCTTACTCCTGGGCTTACTCAAGGGCTTACTCCTAGCTTTGAGCTCCTGGTGGAACGTGGGTCCATATGCACTGTTGGGGATTGAACGCAGGTCCATTGCATGCAAGGCAGGTGCCTTACCCACAGTGCCGTCTCTTCAGCCCCAAACCTGGCTGTAGAGAAGTCTGGAAGACTCATAGAGGTTAAAGAACAGGTGTCATTGAAGGTTGCCTTATTAGTGACAGGTGAGCCAGGGTCTAGAACCCCTGCTAGCCTTACTAGTAGCCACTTAATAGTTGTAGTTTTATCTTTCAGGAAGGACTGGGAAAGCTCTGGAAACTGCAGCCTTCCTACCTGCCTTTGTCTGGAATAGATTTGTGTGACCTTTTTTATTTATTTTTTCTTTTCTTTTTGTTTCACACCTGGAGATGCACGGGGATTACTCCTGGCTCTGCACTCAGGAACCACTCCTGGTGGTGCTCAGGGGACCATATGGGATGCTGGGACTCAAACCTGTGTCTGCCGTGTGCAAGGCAAATGCCCTGCCTGCTGTACTATCATTCCAGCCCCTGCAACCTTTTTTAAGCATTAATTTTTCTTTTGGCCTCTGATGCCATCTCTCTCTCTTTTTTTAATAGCTATTTTAACTATATTGTGTCCTTTTGCAAGAAATGATTACATGAACACTGAAGTGATTTCATGTACCATCCTCAACTTCATACAATTTTAGTACAGGTTATGAAAAGTAAAACAGAATTTAAGAAATGTTTCAGTTAATAAAGCACTTTCTTATTCAGCATACATTTTGTCTCCAAAGAGAGATTTGAGACTGAACCAGGCGTTCAGACATGATTAAGATCTAGGTGTCTGCCCCAGTGGCAGCTTGGGGACGGATAGGATAAGGACAGACACTGGAGGAGGTGCTCCCATGAAGGGGTGCTGGTGGTCTGTGTCGCACTGTTGGCAAAGGCACAAGCAACAAGCCCGATATTCTTCTTCACAGAGGAGACGGGAACTGACCCTGCTCTAAAGGATGCATTACAGCAAGAGAAGGGGGGGAATCAGGCCACACAGCAGAAATGGGGTTAGGATAGTGGGACGAAATGTCAGAAGGTTTTGTGTGCATATTCGTGTGTTTGGGCCATACCCAGCGATGCTCGGGGCTTATTCCTTGCTTTGCGCTCAGAAATCCCTCCTGTGGGTTCTTGGGGGACCATAAGGGATGCTGGCAATTGAACCTGGGTCATCCATGTACAAGGCACACACCCTACCTGCTAAACTATTGCTCTCGCCCTGTAATGTCAAAATGTTTGTCTTGGGTGCTGTAGGAAGAGCACATGTATGGTATTATACTCTTGTTCTCGTTTTAAAACTTGATTCTATCAGTTGACTTTCCTAGAGATTTACACAATGTTTGTGTCTGTGGGGATGGGGGGGGGACGGTCAGGGTGCCATTCTCAGTAAAAAAAAATGGTGCCGGGGCCTGACTGCTGGGGACCAGGGCCCCACATACAGGGACGCTTATGTATCACTTAAATTTTTCATAATTTTAAGTTGTGTTAAGAGTAGATTCTGTTTGTCTGTGGGCCATAGTGGGCAGTGCTCAGGGATTACTTCCGGTAGTGCTTGGGGGACCGTATGGGATACCTGGGGCTGAACCGCAGTCTGCTGCATGCAAGGCAGTTGCCCTACCCACTATTGTGTGCTCCAGCCCCAGGAGTAAATTTTGAGAATTTAAAGTATGACTTCTCTTAGCACAGAATTTCTAATCTCTAACAATACTGTAAAGTAGCTTGGTTGTTTCCTGTTTTATAGATGAGAAAATGGGAAATCAGAAATTACATTTCTAAGGATGTGTAAGAAATCAGAGCTAGAATTAAGTAGTTAAAAAACTTCTGTGCTTGGGGGGCTGGAGAAATAGTCCAGTTGGTGGGGCGTTTCTCTTGTATGCACTGACCTTTCTTCGATCCCTGGCACCCCAAATGGTCCTCCGAGTCCTGCCGGGAGTGATCCCTGAGCATTGTTGGGTGTGAGACTCCTTCCCTTCTGTCTGCCCCCAAGAAAAACCCCATGCAAAACTTTGGTGCTTTTTTACTTGTTTTGTTGACCGTGATGCTAGTTACCTGTTTCACCAGTATTTGTTGGGTGGTCCTGTCCTGGGACCAGAGTTCAACAAGAAGTAGACCTAGCTCTCGGCCGCAAGCGGGGCCAGGTGTGCTTTTAATGTAGCCTGACCCGTCCCTGCTCTCCTGAAAGAGGCTCTAGAATGCACTGTTTTCCAGCTTTGGGACTTGGGTGATTTGAGTAGTTCTAACAATCTTTTGTTCAGCCAGCTGTATTTATGAATGTTAGTATATGCCAGCTACGCTGCTAGGTACAGGTGGTTCGGAGATGCATGAGACTTGGTTTTCCTCACTCTAGTGGGGATCATAGGTAGTGAGGATCCAGTTACATTCCAGGATGTCCTGGTGGGCTCGGAGAGGCTTTGCAGGCTGTGGTACAAAGCAGCACCAGGACTGACAGGCCAGGGCGTTCTGGGACTGGGTCTCATCTCTCCGGCATTGGAAGCTGTCTTCAGGGCTGCAGGCCTGGGCCAGGTGGCACTTGAGAACTGGACTGCTGCTGCTGGCCTCTGTCCAGACTGATGTGCTTTCTTCTTCCTTGTACCAGGCTATGGAACACCATATGGTTACAGCACAGCAGCCCCTGCCTATGGTATGTACCCCATCTTTCTGATTTCTCCTTTGAGCCCCTCTGTCACAACGCCCACTGCACAGTTTGTACCTAGGGTTTCTTGACACGACTTGGAGGATCTCAGACCTGTTCATTCACTCTAGTGACCCAACTCAAATTCCCTCTGAAAATGCCACAACCTTGTGGTTCTTGTTTGGTTGGAGTTGCTCCTTTCTCTGCTTTGCCTGACTGAAGGACTGCTTGTTCTAATTGCCTGTTTCTGACCATATTGAAATTAAATATTTGAAGTAGTTCTTCTTACAGCCAACTTATACTCCATTCAAAGGCTACTGAAGGGCCATACCAAGTTTCTGGCTTGGCTGTCTGCCAGTTTTATAGCTTAATTTAAGTTTCTGGTTTGCAACTGTGTGCGGTATAAGAATAGGAACTGCTATGACTTCAAATTTGTGACAGCCTTTCCCCAAAAGGTTTGCTTTAGAATTGGAGTGAAGGAGTCTTAGAGAGGAGGTGATGGGGGTACCTACCTCAGCAGTGTCACTTGAGTGACTACTGCGGAAAGGCCGTGGCACCTGTCCACAAATCACACGGACATGTACTCTGCTCTGCCCACCCCCTCCCAACATCACCCCTGTATGCTGACCTCCACAAAAAATGCAGAAACAATTCTAGTGGCCCTTTGGATAACTTTTGAATGAGGTTTATGTGGCAATGGAGGCGAGTAGGTTTGGAGTCAGTGATATGCTGTCTTGGACATTCTCCCGAACTCAGGCGCTACATTAAGGACTGACCATCCGCAGGATGCTTGTCTCCGAGAGAAGAGAGCAAAGTGTGTGTTTGTGTGTGTGTGCGCGCGCATGCACAGTGGGGAGTGTGAGGGTGTGAGCGTGCAGTGTGCAGTCTCGTGTACACAGAAGGAAAAGACCGTGAGTGTGCTACTTACGACCTTAGACCTCTACATAAGACCTTTCATTATGCTTTCTTCTCTTCATGCATCAGCTTTTCCCTTTTTGTTTGAAAATTAAGGGTTCTCACGACACTGCTGATTGAGGCTTTCATGATTTCATAACTTTAGAAATAAGTAGAAAGTGGGTAGTTTGACCGCTTTCTCCATTGAAGTGGTTTGCCTCCGACAAAGATGCGGAGAGCTGCAAGAGTCAGACTCTGGAGGTGAATTTTCTCGTAGGCAGTGGTCCGAGACTGGAGTTTTCCTCCTTTCCCTCAGGTTTGATTGAGGCTCTCCCATATGCTCTGTATTCTTAGATGGGGGGTGATTAGGAGTTAAGGGCCTCATCCAAGAATATAATCTGACGCAACTTTTTTTTCTAAAGTCAAGTACTGTAGCTTCTTTTGATTTGGCCATTTGCTTTTAACCATTCAGCAAACATCTGAATACCTAAATCTCCTCATCCTTCCTGTCAGTTAGGTGTGGTTAGTTTATCCAGTACATTTAGTCTCACTAGACTCATAATACATCTTATGTGAGTGCCATGGCATCTGCCTCCCTAGGGCAGGTCCTGAAGTCCTGGATGGGTGTTTATTTGTTTGTTTATTTTTGGGAAGTATCACAGTCCCTAGTGCAGATATGCTAGAGCTTAATCCCCTTCCCCCTTCCATACTTTATAGCTAGCCTATAAGCTGCATTCATGTTTCCCCTCAATCTTCTTAATTTCTCTTCTCTTGTTCCCCCCTTTCCTCTAACATTATACTTTCGCCCTGTGGCCTCCGTGGCCCGCTCCGAAGGCTCCTCTCTTCCATGCCATATAACTGACTTCCAAAGCTGATGAAATTTGACGCCCCCATTTTTCACATAAAAGATTTGGTTTTTAAATGTTACTGTGATGCCAACCTACTAAAACGATGCTTTATTTTGGCTGTAAGGTAAATATGTCTTTTGGCCTTTGTAAAGCTGTTGCATGTGGGGTAATTTCCCTCTGATCATCTGGTGCTCTTGAATACCTGCTGTTGCTGCTTTGTGATTTCTCCATAGGTTAAATATCAGAATAGAAAGAGCAGATTTCAAATCATGCTTGAGTATGCAGACGTTTGTGAGGCCACAAGAACTTATTAATTACAAAATTAAGAAAGCAATTAATCTTTCCAGATTTGCCATGCCAATATTGGCAGTAGCCACAATGAAGAGAAATGCTGGGTCACGCCTCCACTCTTAGCTGACTCCCTCGGGAGCCCAAGCCTGCACAGAAAACTGTGCTCTGACCCTTGACGGGTGCTGTGTCTCCTGCACTAGGTGACAGGCTAAATTGAGAACCAGTATGGATTCCAAGACTCCCTTAGGCCATGAATCAATAGCATTGGTTTTGTACCTTAGAGTTTACGGCAGCTCACTCAGATGAAGTTGCTTTCCAAATATCATTCTTCCTATGATGTAGCCAACTTGATTTCGAGTGGAAAATCTTATCAGAATATTAAGAGCAATTTCCAAATGGAAGAAACGAGCGAGAGATACGTGGGCCTCTTCCACAAAAATGGTACATGTTGACTGACTAATCTGGAAAAGGTTAATGATAATTAATGTGAGATTTTTTTTACCTGAAATTTTTATTGGATTATTAAACTTATTTGGAGTCCTCTCCGTTTCTTTTCTCTGTAGGTTTACCCAAGAGAATGGTTCTGTTACCCGTTATGAAATTCCCAACATATCCTGTTCCCCACTACTCATTCTTTTAGCAAATGACAGAAGCTAATTCCTATTGAACAACAATACAGTACAATACAGAATGTTAGAGAAAAGCCTTTTTATTCTGCTTTCTTTGAACACATACTTGATCAAAATTATTTGTAAAGAACATCTTTCCTACTTTTTGATTTTAACAAATGCAAATTTAGTTCTCTAAAACTTGAAAACAAACAAACAAAAAAAAGAAACTAGTTCTGTGAAACGGTACCTCATTTCCGGAAAATAACTTATACCAGCCCTTCTGTTCTAGGGAAATAAGTCTAGCAGTTCAAAGTTTAAGTTTTAAGAAGAGTATCAGATTATGTAAAATTAAATTTGTGAAGGATGTATAGTCTCAAACACTGATCACAAATAAACTGCTTTGTTGTAACACAGAGTACTGCCTGGTTCCTGATGCAGTCACTGATTCTTAGTTGATTGAAATGTATTTGCCCCAGGGCACTTTAATTCAATTTGGGCTGTAGTTATTTTTTTTTAATACAATAGAATTTTCATTTAAACTTTGTAAATATTAAAGTGTGTAATTAAAGCCAATAAAATATGGGTTTGAATATTGTTTTAGCTTATTATTTTTGATATGTTTTGGTATCAAATTACACGGAATTGAAAATCAATAATAATTTAGCCCTAGAAACCCATTCATTTGTAAGCAAACAGCTAAATACAAAGCAAAGGCAATTGTTAGTTTGAGCCAGTCTACTTTGTAAGCCCTTTGTAGTTCTGTTGTACAAGGGCAGCCCCGATAACGGTATACTCTGTTATTTGAGCATTGCTTATTAAAATGATGGCACTACCCAGAGATGGGGAAGGAGGAATGTGATTATTTTAGTTTCCGAATTTCCAAGTTTTAAAAAAATAATAAATTAATCAATCAATCACCTTTTCTTGTTCTTGTGGCCTTCTTCACTCTGTAAGATACTGTGCTCACTCCCTGGCTTTTTTCATGCAGATAGAAGATTAGTGACTTTTTTTGGATTCATTGAAGGGTCTTTTTCCTCTTCAATTACATCAGAATCTAAAGCAGCAACAGGGTCCCCATAAAAACTTGCTCTTCAATTGTCCCAGTTCTTGTTGAGTGCTGCTGTGAAAAGTGACAGGTTTCAGCCATGGGTCAGCATTTATTTTTAAGATAACTGATTAAGCCGGTGAAAAATGAATCAGTCAGTAACATTGTGCTGTTCTGTCAAGGGCGCAGACTTAAGTCTTCCACTTGCATTCTCACCTCGTTTGGAAAGCGTATGACGTTACTAGAAGGTAATGGTTTCATTAAGGTACCCACCCCCATGAAGGCAGCAGAATGTGGGCCCGGCTGTAGCTACAAGTGACTGTGTCTCGAAATTGTCCATTTTCAGTATGGAATAGCAATCCTCTCCTCTCATAAATTCCAGTAATTTGGAGCTGGACATCACTGCCTGATATTCACAGGCTTTACACAGTGTGTAAATTTATGTTCCAAAGATTGTTGGGGCCACTAAATGTGAATGAAATGGGCAATTTAAAACAAATCCAGTGTCACTTCTCCAAAATGTATTTCTTCCATAATGGCTTATTTGTGACTTTGGCTCCTGGATCATTTATCTTCATTAGTGGTGGGTGATACTTTAATAAAACCGCGTCACTTGCTAGAAATAGCTGTGAACTTACCATACTCATCCTGTGCATTAGTGGCTAGACATAAACAAGGGCCCATTGCAGCTGGGAGTGTCTATGTTTCATTGATCTGTTTTGCTGACCTATGGATGAAACAGAGCCATCACTGAGAAGAAAAAGCATGGCTGGTAGTGTCCAGTTTTTAATTGATGCTCTATTTACGATAGCCCTCTTTGCTTCTGAATACTATTAATTGGCAGCAGCAGCTGTATTGTTATTGGAAATTGATTGTCAAATTTGCATTCCAACTTGGAATCTCGCTGGAGATTTCTTTTAGAAAATTCTTCTGAAGTCGCTGTCTAACTCAGCCCCCAAGAATGGGAAAGGGAGCTGTGCTCTTTTCCAACATGATGGCAGTCATTTCAAATGGTTCCTACCAAGTCTTTTTTTTTTTTCCTTTAATTTTGTTGTTTGTTGGAAGTTACTAACCATGTTGTAAACCTGCCCAGTTGCTGCAAACTTTTACATTTCTCTGCTTTACTTAAAATAATTGAGCTGTCAGTCCTTTGTTAGAAGTGGTAACCATGCAAGTTCGACTGTGGAAATTTTGTAATGAATTAAGTGTCCCTCCCCCTTTTGCCCTTCCCATCCCTCATTTTGTAATGAAAATTCCACTTGCAGCTGAAAGAGCAGAGAAATATAAATGAAGCTCTTGGCTTCACCAAATTCTCTGAAATTAACACAAAGTTTTGCTTCTCTGCTCTTTTCTCCACTGTAGGTGGTTTTTTCATTGACAGTCCCTATTGCCAGCCTCTGAGCGTCGCACCATTTATTATTCACTTGGGCCCTCAAGATTTCTTCTCTGACTTCTAGAACCATCAGGTTGTCTGGCTTGAAATGGCAATTTCTCTGTTCTGATCTTAAAAGCAATGTGATCCCCTGCGGCTTTCCAGCTTTCAGATACACTACCCTGACACATTCTTTTGGAAAGCGATGACTGAGCATTTTAAAGAAGAGCAATACTTTATTCAGAGCCACGGTGTCTGTTTTAAAACTTTTCCTTTTGAAACCTAGCAATATCTCAAGTTCAGCCCTCTGCTCTAGTCTCTTGTCAGGGAGTTTACAGACCAACGTAGAACTTAGAACTAGCGCGTGAGCTGTGCTGTCTTCTGACCGTTTTTAAACATTTTTTTAGCACATAAACCCAACTGTTGCACTCCTACCTGTGTCAGTTAGTGCTTTTATAATTTCCCAGAGATAGGGGTCCTCCTCCAAGCCATACTCTTTGCATGGGGGCTGGTGCCCAACCAGGGATGTGCCCTGCACCCTGTGTCTTCAGGCTGCAGGAGCGGCCATCTCCCGTGCAAGGGGATTGGTCCAATGAATCCCCAACATACCTCATGCTGGCTCGATGCAGTGCGTGGTGCAGTGAGGTGAGGAGTCCTAGCGCTGTCTGTTGTCTCTCTCATTGTTAACCTGGGCAACAATCCCTGGATAGGTTCTGCTGCTATTATTATTAGCCTTTTCTTCTTTAGACAAATTAATTTTTTTTCCCTTGGATGAATGTTTGAAAATCATGAATCAGTCACCATTATTAATTGAAGAGCTGGGAATACCTCGTTAATGTATTTTTAAAACTGGTGTTGGACCCTCTGTGTATTTCAGGTTAATACTTTTAAGCAGTTTTCAGCACGTTTATCTCACTTTATTCTCGTTCTCCTCGGACCTTCGTAGCCATATCACTTGTATAAAATAGGCCGAGATATAGTGACTGTAAGCTGTGGTCTCAGTATACAAAGGTAAGCTCTTTTATTTTCTGATTAAAGAGAAAATGAATTAAAAAAATCAATGAACACAACATGCATATATGACAATCATATATGATGTATTTGATCGCCTAGGTCTTATGTCATCACACTAACTTAAAGATTTTTATGATCTAAATGTAAACTAGTTATTTGCAGCATTTGTTTGAATCCCTTGTAATTTACTTCTTAGTTGAGAGACGTTTTACGTTTGCTGAAGTGTGTGTGTGTGTCTCTGTGTGTGTGTGTGTGTGTGTGTGTGTGTAGAGACTTAGGATGTGACCTAAATGTGAATTGCACACATGTACTTGTTCATGAGAGCGGAGGGAGTCCCCTGAGAAGAGGCCGGAGCAGCCAGGTCAGCCACAGTGCTGACTGGGCTGGATTTTTTTTTTTTTTTGGGTAGCTGTTATATAAGCTGAGGGTCAAAGTGCCAATTTCTTAAGGAGAGAAATTTCTCCAAGAAATGAGAATCTCTGATCTATGTTGTATGTCCCAGTACAACTGCAGCAAGAAGCCATACATTTAAAGCAATAGAAAATGAAAAATACCAAAACCTTGAGGTAACTATGGGAAAATCTAGAATTGTGACTGAGTTAAGCTCCACTGTTTGCAGAGGAACTCTGGTGAGACTCGGGTGGCGAATACCCGGTGCATAGAGACCAGGCAGCCTCGAGCAGTTCATCTCTGTTCTAGGCTCCTTGGGTAAATGAGACGTCCCCACCTGACTCAGCTCCTGTGAGTTCCTGTAAAAGGGGAGAAGATTAGGCCAAATATTTTAATAAGGATTTGCTTCATTTAGTGTGTCCCATAAATGCATTTTATATGTGATAGATGTTTTATGCTAAAGCTGTATTTGATATATAGAGATTAAATTGAATATTATGTTTTATATTTGTCTCTAAGTAGCAGTTTTCTTTTTATTACTAACTTTGAAGGTTGCTGGAACAACTTTTCCCCTGCCATACAGAAGCTGTATGTCTGTCGAATGTCGCTTTGGCATCCATAAAAAAGACTGTACAAAGTCTAGAGGCTTAAGTACCAACTACATTCCAGATCCGATCACACAGCCCGTTATGTGCCCGATTCTTTGGGTGCTAGTGAATCAGAGGTCGGCCCTGGGAAGCATTGTAAGTCTGAGGTCTTTCTGCTGGTGGAATTGGGCCTGTTGTCAACATTTTAAGTTGGGAAATATGTGCAAAAGCAGTATCATCAGATGATTAACTTAATGGTGTATTTATAAATGATTTAGTAGCATGGGCCCACAAACATGCCAGCCAAGGGCATCATTCAAAACTTCATTCAGTAGGAGACTGAGCGATAGTACAGCGGGGAGGGCGTTTGCCTTGCATGCGACCGACCTGGGTTCAGCCCCTGGCATCATCTCATATGGTCCCCCAAGCACCGCCAGGATTAACTCCTGAGTGCAGAGCCAGGAGTAACCGCTGAGCATCACCGGGTGTGACCCAAAAAGAAAAAAGAAAAAAAAAAAGAAAAAGAAACAATATAAGTTACTTCTGGCAGTTAAACCAACTCTGTGTATGTTCTTGGCTCTCTGTCCAAGTAAGCAAACTAAATGAAATGAATAGCAGATTTTCTTGCCCTTTATAAACAGTTTTAATGCCATAGCGAAGAACAAAATGGTTAATTTAAATGCCGATCATCTATATATATTAAGATAAAAATGAGAGACATTTTACCTTCACGATCAGCCATTCAATGTAAGCTCCCTGTTCTTAGAATTGAAAATTTTCAATATCGAGGGAATGGCGTGAGGCGATTCCTGTGAGTTCCTGCCTCCCAGGCAGTGAAATTTCCTTCTAACAGCCTAGAGCCCTCAACCCCAGAAACATTCAGTGCGGTTAAAGCCGAGACCAGTCTTTCTCTGTCAGTGGTCTTCCTGCAGCTGCTGTGTTCCAGAGCCATCTGGAGCCTGGGGCCCTCTGAGGTCAGGGAGGACAAGCAGAGCCTCCTCTGTTCACGTGCTCGCTCTCGCCATTGGCTGCCAGGCCGTCCCGTGACCTGAGGTTCCTGTGTGCTGGGAGGCTTGGACGGGAGATGAACACTGAATAGCAAGGCCAAGCCAGGAAGCCACCTCATGCTGAGTTGTGCTTCACATCAGTGGCTCCCCAGCACAGAGCCATACTTCCTAGATGAGGATGAGTTCCATTGACAGGCGCATCTTCTGGAAAGATGGGTTTAAGTCAGGAATCGAGGTAGTTGTGGGAATAGGTATGCTTCCTCTCATTATTGTTTCAAGTGAAGCTAACAGCTTCCATTGATGCTTGGAGCAGTGATCTTTGGAGAGTTTCAAAAATAGCACCAGAATGCAAATTAGGTTATGTAAGCTTTACAGCACGGCCAGAAATAGGGAAGAGAAACCAGGTGGCAATCTGGGCCAGAGTATTTCTAGCCCTCTCACAGAGTCCCATGGGGCCTGGGAAGTGAGTGAGTTAATACCTGTGCAGTGCATTGAGGGGTAACTGACCCCTATGAGTATGTAGTTAGTGTTGGCGTGGTTAGCGGAGTTGACGGGAAATTAACGCTGGGAGTGGGGCTTGCTGGCAGCCCGGGGCCTGATCATGAGGATGCTGTGGTGGTGTCTTTGTGCCCACTGATTTGGGGTCTGCCAGGGCTTGGGAGAGGCCCCCTGCTGTGTTGTCTGCTGCTGGGCTTGGAGCCAGTGGGGTAGACTTGCTTCGAGACTTGAGGGTTCTTAGGATTTCTGAGTGGCCGAGCTTAGCGTGTCGGCCTGCTGAGTCCAAGTTGCCAGGCAGTGC
This sequence comes from Sorex fumeus, assembly GCF_029834395.1. Taxonomy (NCBI): domain Eukaryota; kingdom Metazoa; phylum Chordata; class Mammalia; order Eulipotyphla; family Soricidae; genus Sorex; species Sorex fumeus. The sequence goes on from NW_026606186.1 coordinate 7,189,892, forward strand.
ATTAATAAGGAAAAAGAGTGTTTCTCTAGCTGTTCCTGGAACTGTGTCGTCAGAGCAGCGCCTTGTCACCCTGTCAGGGAGCAAGTTATTTTGAGCCATAGGAAAAAAAGGGGATTGGGTGGGGGGCTTTGGCTGTTGACGCATGCATCTGAGGATTAGACCTGCGGCCTTTGTCCTTCAGCTCTTTGGAGAAAACTGATCTGTACGCCTCACCACTCTGTTATTCTTGGGGGAAACTCTGTCCTCCTGCCTTTGTGCATGTAACTCTCTCTAGGCGTAGTTGGGGGTAATGGGTGAAGTTGGCATTTCTGGATCGATTCCAGGGTGTGTTCCTGCAGAGACCTCGGGGCCGTGAGACTTGGGCAGAGGTGCTCCTGGTGGGAGGCAAGCGAGGCCTGGCAGATGGTGGGGACATTGACCCAGCAACATCTCTAAAAGCAGAGAAGGTGGATGTGGGTTCTTGTCTGGGTTTTCTCTGCTGCAAGAGAGATTTCGATAACTCTCATGTCGTGGATTCTGCAGGTGGGGCGGGGGGTGGGGTGCCTGGTGGATTCGCTCCCTTACTGCGTCTAGGTTGAATGAGGCCCTGTCTGGTTTTTCCTCAGAAGTCAGTTGTTCGAAGCAGAACTGCTTGGCTGTCAAGTTAAGGCAGGGGGCCCGGGCATGGTTCATTCCGTACAAAGGCCTGAGGTGCAGGGGCCAGAGCGATGGTACAGCGGGTAGGGCCCTGGGCTCGACCCTTGGCACCTCATATAGTTTTCCGAGCCATGCCAGGAGTAAGCCCTGAGCACCACCGGGGGTGGCCCAAAGAACAGAACCAGGCTTGCGTCCCCAAGTCTGACCCCCCAGTGCTGCCCGCCGGTGCCCAGCACCATCCTGGCAGGGTCCACTCTGAGAAGACCAGAGGCCGCGCTCTCTGGAACTCATGCAGTTGCCAGGAAACTGGTAGTTTGTATTTATTTCCTATTTGTCTTTTTCGAATGACTAACAATCGGAGAGCCCGGCAAGCTACCGAGAGTATTTGATATGCCAGACACAGTAACAACAAAATCTCCAATGGAGACGTTACTGGGCCTGCTCGAGCAAATCGATGATCAACGGGAGGGCCTTTACCTTTACCTAGTCAGAGTAGCGCTGTAGCACTGTCCTCCCGTTGTTCATCGATTTGCTTGAGTGGGCACCAGTGACGTCTCACAGCAAATTGTGAGAGTAGTCGTTACTGGTTTTGTTTTGTTTTGTTTTGCATATTGGATACATCACGGGTAGCTTGTCAAGCTTTGCCGCGCAAGCGAGATACTCTCATAGCTTGCCGGGCTCTCCGAGAGGGGCGGAGGAATCGAACTCAGGTCGGCCATGTTGGCTGCGTGCAAGGCAGACGCCCTACCGCTGTGCTATCGCTCCAGCCCAACTAGTCAGAGTAGAAAGTAGTATTTGTTTCTCAGTTGGCAGAAAACCAGTGCTGATGACTTTGAGTTTGTTTTTTAGAGAAAGATCTTGACCTTTCTTTGCCCAGCTTTTCTGCAGCGGAACCCTGTCACCGCCGCTGGTGGCAAAAGGTGCCCCTGCTGGGCATGTGCGTTCTCTGGGCACTGCTGGAGCCCAGTGTCTGCCATGTCTCTTCTGCCTTGGTCTTTCTGTAGTTCCTGTCAGACGCCAGCTGAGCGGCCAGGCAATGGGGCTGCGCGTGCCTGGAATTGAGTCCACTTGCCGCACATGGAGGAAGTGGGAATGGAAGAAGGAAGAAAGGAAGGAGGAAAGAAGGGAAGGAGAGGGCTCCACGGTGCGGCGGAGGTGTGTTCATTCTGGAAACCACCTTCTTGAGGCGGGCGTCTTCCTGTCGTGCAGCTGCAGTCTGCTCGATTCTAGAGTGAAGCTGGTGCTGTCACAATGCCGCTTCCCTCGAGGGCGTGGCCTCTGCAACAAGCCCTCCGGGGCTGGGCCTGGACTCTTCTGCTGGCCCCTGGCCTTTCTGACCTGAGGCCATTTTGACTATAGATAGACGCACACACGCGTGCGCGTAATTTTTTTTCTCATGAAATTGGGCTGTTATCTTCAGATCTGTTGGAAAACATTACAGACGGCAGAGACTGGAAGTCGGAAGTGTGACTGACAGGAAACCTTAGTGTTTGGAGCCAGGTGTCTGTGTAACTGGGGAGAGGTGCAGCTCTCGTTCTCCTGTAGCTGATGGTCCGCCTCCCTGAGGGGCGAGAAGGTGTAGAGCTGTCCCGAGGGAGTTGGCTCTGGCTTTGAAGGCCGCTGCGGCTCCTCTTCCCTGAGAAGAGTGGCCATAGCCCTGGGGGGTGGGGAGGTGACCCCGGGCAGGTGCTGAGCGGACAGGGGCTGCCCGTGCCCTGCGTTTAGCGGGCACCCCTCTGCACGGGGAGCTCTGTGGGTCTGTCAGAGGCTGGGCATGCGTGGGGTGGAGATCAGTCCCATACCCCTGCAGATGTGGGTAGGACATTGCTCGCACGGTTGCATGGCACCGACCACAGGCTGACCAGTGGGACCCGGCAATCTCGCCGGGACCTCCACCTGGTTCGGGTGAGTGTGGTGGTTCTGACCCGGGAGAGTCTTCTCAGTGTTTGGGGTCATGCCCCGCGCCCCTCCGGACTGCTCCTGGCTCTGTGTGCAGGGTCTGTGGGGCCTCCTGCATGCAGTGTGTGTCCCAGCCCGCTCATGAAGGCTTGGTCCTATGGGTTTGCTTTTGTTTGGCGCCCACACTGGTGATGCCAAGGGGACCACAGAATAAGGCGGGAACTGAAGCCCGGTGTCCTACATGGGAACAGGCGCTCCAGCCTGTTGCCCCGGCCGCGCCCTCAGTAGAGACAGACTCTGCCTCCCATTCCGGCCGGGAGATGTGCTTTCTCCAGGTGGGGCCGGGGATGCACTCTCTCCAGGGGGCAGTCGAAAGTGCGCCACAGCGGCGTGCTCTGGGAAGGTGCTCTTAGAGCTGAGGACACGGCGGCTCAGACAGGGTGACGGCAGATTGGGCCTGGTGCCCTCCCACCGCCCCTCCCCAGGGGTGTGCTTGGTTTGTGCTGCTGGTCGGGACTGGCACCTGGCTTGTTTCCACACCCACTGGGGCAGCATCCTCTCCCTCTGCAGCACCGCCTGCTCCCCTTGCTCCGGACTCGGGCATTCTCTGTGGGTCGGAACCGACTCTGCCTCTGCTTCCTGGGGAGTAATTGTTCCCAAACTGAAGCCCAGGGGGTGTGGCTGGAGAGATGAGGCCCAGGGCTGGTGGGTGGAGGGTGCGCTGCCTGATGTGTGATTTCGGCAGGCCGCCTTGTCATGCTCGGTCGTGGCTGCTCTGGGTCCCTGGGATGGCCTCGGTATACTCACCAGAAGCCCTGTCACATGGCGCCATCCCTCAGTGCTCTGAGGTGGGGCGCCATCGAAGCGTTCCATCAGAGAGGAAGCGTGCTCAGTTCTTGGCCTGGGAGGCTCCATTACAGGAAGTGGGCGTTACCTGGCAGGGTCCCACTGCTGGGAGAGAGGGGAGCTGCTGCCTGACGCAGGGATTTTGACTATGGACATGTGGTCGCGCCCAAGAGGAGCTGAGCGGGCAGTGCAGGGCGCAGGGACAGTAAGAGGGCAGAGACCCTCTCCCAGGAGCGCTAGCATCAGTCTTCTCTCTCAGCCAGCCGGGCTGTGCAGAGTGGGGTGCAGGACGCTTTGGGGGCTCGCGGGGTCTGGGCCATCTCTGCTTGGGAGAGACCCTTTGGCAGTGGCCTCCTGGCTCCGAGGGACATGGCTACGGCCAGGGGCAGGGAAAGCAGCGTGGGAAGGAAGGAAGCGCAGCCATAGGTCTGTGGTCGGGCCTCGTGTCATTGGGCACGGTAGGAAAGGCTGGAGATGCCCAGCGCCAGGGCAGGGGCGATGCTGGGGGCCCACCTCAGGTGAGGAAGTGGGGTTCCTTGGCCTTCTCATGGTGGGGGCATCGAGCCCCCGCCTGCCCTCTGGGGTGCCTTCTGCTTCCCTGCCTGACGCGGGTGGCCCGGGGTTGCCTGCGCAGCAGCTCTGGCTTGGGCTTTGTAAGCAGTGGCACGTGGCTCTCTCTTCCCTGGCAGGAGCTGGCGAGTGCAGGGGAGCCGGGACGCGGCCAGCCCCGCTGGTTTGTCCTGGTGGACGGGCAGGGAGAGAGGAGTGGGGAGCCCAGGCCTCAAGTGAGCACAGCCTGGTGGGGCGCCCATAGGCGCCACCAGAGCACAAGAGCCTGTCGGTGCGCATTGTGGTGCCAGCGCCGCGGACAGGATGTTCAGGCTTGGAGGACGGCCGCTGCCACTGCTTGGCCCCGTTGCTCAGCAGCGGCTATGGCCGAGGGTGGGTCCCAGCAACAGCAGGTGAGCACATGTGAGGAGCACGCAGCAGGGAGCACGCAGCGGGGACACTGGCTGTTCCCACTAGCCCTTGTCTCCAGATTTTTGGCCTGATGCTAACAGGAATCTTGGTCCCATCTGCTGGCTGGGTCCTTCCGTGTCCCCATCGAGGTTTCCTGAGCTCTGTGTGCAGGGCTGTGGGCCTTCCTGCGGGAAGTTTAGGTTTCGCCTCGGAGGCGAGCACTGGAGGGTGAGCTCAGAGCAGAGTTCAGGTGCAGGAGACCGAGGGGCGCCTGGGGGCTGCAGTGACGGGTGTGGCCCGAAGTCACAGCTGCATTCGGGGATCGCTCTGGCATCGGTAACACAGTGCCCAGAGGAGAGGAGCCCCCGGCCCCACCCCCACCTCGGAGCTTTTTGTTGCCTCCTAAAGGCCACTTAGCACAGCAGGACTCTGAGGCCTGTGCTGGTCCCACTCTGGCTGGGCCTTGTGTGAGTGAGATGGCTAGGGCGGCTGGAAGCGGGCAGCACGAACACATCCCACCTCTGTGTGCCCCCCTGTGATAGGTCAGGCCAGGGACAAGGTGCTCAGGGTTGCTGGCGAGAGAGTCCTGCTGCTCTGCTGGCCACTGCTATGGGCGTGCAGGAGCCCTGGCCGCAGCTTCCACCTCCCCAAGGCTCTGTGCTATGACCGGCGGGGCACTGAGGTCATCCGTGGCTGGACAGGCTGGCGGAGGGTGTTGAGGTGCCGGGCCCCCCTCAGCACCATGGCCTTCATTTTGTCCCCTCGAGGCTCTCTCAGCCGAGGGACATGGTCCCACCGTGCTTTCCGGGCCAGGTTTTGTCCTCGGTACTTGTTTCCGGCGTTTCTGACAGCAGGGTCGGCCATCTAGAGCCACGTGGTGTCCCTTCTCCTCTGTGCTGTCTGGTGGGTTGTGTTGTGCCCAGGGGCTTGAGTCCCTGGCTGATTAAATAGTGGCTTGTCAGCAGCGGTGCAGCCAGGATCTGAGAGGGTGCCAGGGCCCCGCGGCCGTATCTGCTGCCCACAGGCCTTTCTGCCACAGGGTCTGAGGCAGTCGCCACCTTCTGCCTTTGTCCATCTTCCCCTCTTGACAGCCACCGGCTACCATCTTTGGCCAGCTGCCCGTTTCTAGTCCTTAGAAGCGCTGACCGCTCCCCCCACTTAGCGTTGCACTCGGGCCTTTCTGCCCGCCGTGTGCTGCCGCCCTGGTCTGAGACGGGTCAAGGGCACTTCCAGAAACAGCTCGGAGGCCGGCCAAGGGTGCTGTGGCCCTCAGTCCTCTCTCTGGCCCCCAGTCCTGCTCTGAGGAGGCTGGAGGCCACCTGGCCAGACCTGGAGGCGGCCGGGTGTAGCGGTGAGTAGAAACCTTTCTGCTGCACGGCCACGCACACGACACTAGTCGAGTGGGTGGCCGAGGTAGCTTTCAGATATGGTTCCAAGTAAATATCTGTAATTATTGACTGTTTCTTTCTGAATCCGCGATTGTAAATAGTGTCTAGATTTGCAGTGCAGAGTCCTTGGCAATAAGTCCATGTTGTGTACTATGTTAAACGGACACTGGACTGTCCTTCCCTCTGGGCAATGACCACATGTGGGACTCGGAACTAGGAGTCTTCGGCGCGGCGGAAGCGGCAGCCTGCGCGGGCGGACTGTCCCCAGTGCCTCACCTCGAGATGCCTGGCCTCCTCCCGAGGAACCTGCCACCGCCTCCTGCAAGGCAGCGCCGCGCGGCGGCTCCTCTGTGCTGACGGTGGGACTCGGCCACCAGGAGCCTCTTGTCCAGCTGCCGCCCTCTGTAATGCCCTGACATGTTGCATTTTCCTTATCTGGATGAATCAAATAAAAGCTTCTGTCTTCAGCAGCAGTGGGCTGGACTGTTCTCTCTGCTTGCAGAGTGTGTGGGGCAGGGGTTAGGGGCAGCATGGCTGCATCTGGGCTTCTGGGCCAGGGCCCCACTCCGCCGCTACTCCTCCCGCCTGGCCTCTCATCCCCCCACCGTGGCCGGCTTGGTGCAGACTTCGGTGCAGGCGCTTGCCCGGGGGCCGGAGCCTCCACATTTGGCAGTTTGCATCCGGAGCAGAAGCTCTTCTGCCTGTTCCTTCCCAAGCAAGATTCCTGCTAGGGAGCCCCCAGAGCGGGTCTGGTTTGCACAGGGAGGTGGTCTCCAGAGGGACCAAGGAGCATGTGACGGCCACCTCCCTGCCCTGTCACTGGACCAAGAGCAGGCAGGAGCCTGCTCTGACTTCTGCATCCTGGCAGCACCGGCACGATGAAAACCTCCATATGTACGCAGACGGGCAAGGCTCAGCGGGCACTGAGACGTGTGCAGGGCTGTCCCTGAGTCCCGGGACGAGGCACTGAATCCCCCGCCAGTGTGGTGTATGTCCGAGGTCGTGGCAGGCCTGGACCTGGGCGTGCTGTGCTGCTTGTTAAAGTGCTGATGGCTGATGCCCATCTCTGCCCACAGGACCATTTTAAAGCAGCCACTGTTAACGGGCCCTGACTTCTCTGCCCTGTTCTGAGCTAGCACCTCGGTCGGTATGGCCAGTCTCCTCCTGAAAGCCGTTGTCCTTGTTCTGGTGTCCCCCTCACCGGCTCCACATCCGAGGTGTGAAATTTAGGTTCAAATGAGCACAGCTCTGAGCAGGGGAGGCACTCCTGTGATCCTTTATTTTGGGAAGATTATTTGTGGGGCCTGAGTGATGGTACAGCGGGGAGGGCATTTGCCTTGCACGTGGCCAACCCAGGTTCAATCCCTGGCATCCCATATGGTACTCTGAGCACTGCCAGGAGTAACCCCTGATATGACCCAAATGAAAAAGATTATATAATTTTGGGGTCACTCCTGGCAAGGCCTCGGGCTGTATGACTCCTGTAATTAACCCCAACGCCTGGAACATGGCTGGCATGTGCTCTGCCCATGACACAAGCCAAGCCCCCTGCTGAAACACGAGGAGTCAGGCTCTGAGGGGTCCACCAGGGCCCGTGTCACCTGAGGGGCCAGCTCAGAGTTGAGAGCTGCTGTGACTCCTCTCATTCATGCTGCTCAGTGCTCACGACAGGGCACTCCTGGGAGGCCTCTCAGGGTTATTCCGGAAGAACCTGCCCACCGAGGCCCCACCCCAAGCATGAATCCCTCTCCCATCTTCCAAGGCCTTTTCTCACCCTTCCCTCCTTACTGCCCTTGGTGGGGAGGGGGGGGGGAGGGCTCTCAGCACCCCAAGGCAGAACCAACCGTGTCTTCTCAGCCCACATGGCTAGCGGCCCTGGATTATTCCAGAATTATCTGCAGGGATGGTGGGGAATGGTGTGGTGCCTTGGGGGTCATACACATGTTGGGGGGGTAGGAGGGGGAGGGCGTCTGACTCTGCTCGTGGCAGACGGAACGGGAGAGGAACACAATGATAAACTGGTTTTTACAAAGCGATATTGTTTGTACCAAAATATTTAATGAATATGCTGTTAAAATAAAACCAACAAAAGAAATAGTGATACAATTTTACTGGTTTATATTTCGGTTCATAAAGTCGACACACTGAAACTACCTAGCACAATGTCCACGCACCTAGTTGTAGATGGGCTTACAGCTGTCTTGGTCAATGAACAAAAGACACAAAGCAGAGGGGTGGTGGGTTAGGGGCTGCTACTTGTTACCTCCCAGTACCTTAGCGAGCATTAGTACAGACTTGGGGGGAAAAAGATACAAAAATCCAAGTGTCTTTATATACAAACCAGTGCCTCTTGTAAAAGCCTGTCAGCATATCACTGTATAAATTATTTTTTTAAAAAGGTGCCGAACCTCCATCCCATTCTCCTGCCACCTTCGGAACATCGAGGTTCACACCCGGCCACCTTCCGGGAGGGCCCAGGTGGCGGGGAGTGATCCACAGGCCAGCAGGACAGGCCTCGCCACACATACGTCCTGCATGTATTCACACTTACACGCGCACGCGCACACACACACAGAGCTCAGTGTCTTTCTCACTTGTACAACCTGTTGTGCAAAGACTCTAGGAACCTTGAAGTGAGGAGGCGCTTCAGGGCGCAGCGCCCAGCAAGGCTGGAGAGAATAAGTGCCAAATAACCACATAATTCAGTTGTGCGGGTCAGTCCTGGTCAGGGAGTAAACACTGTCAGTTGGGTGCATCGGGAGAAAATATTTATATATATATATATGTACACACACATACACACACTTATGACACATAAGCAAAATAGGATTTGTCCACGTTATGATTAATTCTGTCTCACAGTTAAGTCACCCACCCCAGCCCAGTACTCATTTTTGGCAGCTACCACTAAACAACAGGAACTGTAAGAGTTGCATAGAATTGGTCAGAAACAGGTGAATAATGCCAAACCAAAAACCTGTGCGTCAGAGCTTAACCAAACGAGGTGGTTCAGCGACAACCATGAGTCCCTCCTATGTCAAACAAAGTGCATCTCTATGTCTACCTGGGGTGCCCTCTGCTGGCACTGAAACGTAACAATTATTTCGAGTTACTGATCCCCCAGCCTCCCCACCCCCATATATATTTATATATATAATATGTATATTTAAAAAAAAGGTTAAAGGTTTAGAAAAAAACCCAACAGCTTGAAGGATCCCCAATCTCTGACCATGTCCACAGAGCTCTGAGCTGTGTGGGGGCCACTGCCCAGCCCGGGGGGCCTGTGGGCGGCCGCGCCAAGGAGTATCTTGTGAGCATCAGCCAAGCGAGCAGGCCTGTTAGTATCAGTAGTTAGGAGCGCCTTCCCCCAGAGGCTGGCTGCTTCGTGAGCTCTGGTCCAGTGACCTACCAACATGCGTCTATGGATCGGATTTAGCTCTATCCTGGTCCTGGGACATGTCTCAGAATCACACATCTGGCCGAAGAAGGCAACAAAAGGTGTCGTGTTTTCTGGAGGTTGTCCAGAGGCAGCCGCTGCCTCAGCAAGTCTCTTTCCCTTGAACTCCGGTCGCCGTCTTTATGGAGCTCAGTGTTCGGTTAAACCACGTCTTCTTGGCCGCCTGGACCTCATTTAGGGCCAGGCCTAAGTGGTGCTCCAAGTCCTGCGAGAGAAACAACCGTCCATGAGGTCAGTGAAATGGCCACGAGAGGCCGCTGTAGACTTCCCGGCTAGGGTCAAAGCTTTGGACTCTTCCCTAGTTAAAACCTTGTTTCCTGCTGTTCGTTCCTCACTGAGAATCTCCCTCTCCCGCATTCCACTGCCTACCAGGCAGAACTGATGCTCCAACTGAAATGGCATGACTTTCCATCAAGAACCCCGAAGGCCTTGGTTTCCCTGCGGGGTCTGCGAGCAGCTTCGCTTGGGGCCCTGCCATGCCCCGCCCCGCCCCGCCCCGCCCTGCCCTGCTGTGTCCAGGCTCAGTGCTCACTTCCAAACCTACTCCAAGCCCTTCCCTGCTATTCCTCCTCCCTCTTCAGCAGCTGCAACCCCTGTTCGTGCTGACTCAGCAGACTGCTGCCTTGGGGACACCCCTCTCGAATAGCAGACACCAGCCACACTCTGCTGCTGCCCCAGCACCTAGAACAGAGCCTGGCACAAAGAGCGGATGACTGTTGTGTGCGTGCGCGTGTGTGTTTCTGTGTGTGTAGGTAGGGCTGGGTCCTGGGCTTGATTATCTCCAAATCCCACTGAGTGCCTTTCCTGGGAGGACTCTTGTGCCTGCAGGGAATCAAGGCTCACAAGGGTCAGGCATGTCACAGTCACTAGGTAAGTGATGGTTTGCTCCTGGCTCTGGTCTCGGGTTCATATGGGATGCCGGGGATCGAATGTGGGTTGGCTGCATGCAAGGCAAAGGCCCTACCTGCCATACTACTGCTCCAACCCTTGGTGCATTATTTCATTAAAAAAAACAATTCTCTAAACAAAATCGCCTGGTAGAGTCCCCTGTTCTATCTGCAGAAAATGAAGCAAAGAGGTTACAACTAACCTTGACCTAAGGCCAAAGAGGTTTGCTGGGGCAGATGTGATTTAAAAAACATGTATAATTGGATTTAACACAAAAGGTTCTAGGCTTGATGTATAATTCTCCTGAGAAAATCCAACTGTTAACAGGCCAGAGAGAGGACAATGGCTACGGCAGTCGCCTTGCAAGTGGCTGACCCGGGTGTGATCACCCCAGCATCCCAATACAAACTCTGACCACTGCTTCGAGCGATTCCGGAGTGCTGAGCATCGCTGGGCATGGCCCCGCCCAAGTGTTAGGACAGACGAAACTCATCAAACATGCCATGATGAAAACAACAAGCCTCTTTTCATGAAGTTTAGAAGAGCCTGAAAAGGTTCCCAACCACCAAGCTCATTCTGGGGGTTTCCGGGGCCCCGCGGGGGTGAGGCCGTGGCTGTTACCTGGATCTTGCACTCGGCTTCCACCAGCTGCAGCTTGGTCTGCGCCAGCTCCAGCTCCATCTCTCTCAGCTGGTTCTTGAGCGTCTCCTTCTCTTCGTCCGTGTCCTCGTCCACCACCTCCTTGGCGGCGCTCACTCCCTTGATGCGTCCTTCTTTGTTGAAAAATTCCCGGCAGCGCTCGCAGTCATCCACTTTTTGCTGAAATGGAATTTCAGACATAAAGAGGCCCCTTAGCCGAGTCTGGCCAGCTCGACGCAGGGAGCTGGGCGCTCCTGTCTGTACGATGGCTCGGGGAAACACAATGTTCTTGCAAACTGGCCGGGAGCCTATTAGAAAAAGCCGCCTGGTCTTACATACCCAAAGCAATTCAAAGATTTCCCTTTGGGCGGTGGGGTAGGGGCGAGCCAAGGGTGTTTGGGCCACACCTGGGGGTGCTCGGGGGCTGACACGGCAGAGCCCAGGCTCGGCTATCATGGCCACATGCAAGACAAGTGTCTTACCTCCTCACTGTCTCTCTGGCCCAATAAAAATACTCTTAGGTCCAAAAACGACCAGAAATGTCTTGGCCCAAAAAGACCAAACATATCTTGGTCCAGTAAACTTTTAGAAACCTTGATTAAAGAATGAAGCGGCAGTGACTCATGTGCAAGGATTTTCAACAGTTACAAAAGGAGAGGAAAAACTACTATTGAAAAGCTGGGAGAAACTAAATACATTGTCTCATATTTAGAATAAGAAAACGTACTGCCCTAAAAAGTTGTTTTCTGGCAAAAAAAAAAAAACCACGGTGAAAAGGTTAAATGTTGGGCAGACTAGGACGCAGAAACGTATATACAAAGACGGTCATATACACATAGAACACACAATATTTTGTCTATGATGCTACTTTTTGTAAGAAGCATCACTATTATTTTATATTGCTTCTAAGCAAATAGTCTGCCAATTATGCCACCAAAAAACACTTACGTAAAATTTGCCATTTTCAGAGATCACAAAATTTTTTTTAGAAGTTAAAAAAAAGCGTATGTTAAAATACAGAACAGAGGAAAAAACCATGCCGAAAAGTAATAATGATTGTTAAAGCTAAAATGGCTTCAAAAGTTTATTTCCCAAGTGTTTTCCAATGAGCATTATTCGTTTTAGAATCGGCAGACAAGTCCTGTTTCAGGAGTGAGGCTGCAGGAGGCCGGGGGGGTCCCTGTGCTTGGCAGGGGGCTGGCTGCTCTTCGCAAACACAGCCCTGCCACAGCCTGTGCAGCGAAGCTGGGAATATCTTAGCAAGTATCTCTGTGAACTCTGCCAAGTTCAGTGCTGCAGGGGAGGCTGCACCAAGTCAGCTCGAGTTAGCACTCCCTCTCTCCCTCCCTCTCCACATCCCTGGGTACCTGCGCCTGGTCCTCAGCTGGGTGGAGCGACCCCTCACCCCCTCGCCGCCTCGCCCCCTCCCGGGCACACTTCCCGGGCACCGTCTGGTCTGGGTTCTGGACTGAGCCAGCGCTCATTTGTTCTCGCGTTCCCGGCCAGAGCGAACCAGGCCCCTTCCCTGGTACTCGCCAGCTCATGAAATAAAACGAAACTGCCACCTGGGAAGCTCGGCGTTTGCCCAGTCAGGGGAGGCTTACCCGAATCTTCTCAATCTCTACTTTATTGGCCGTCTGCTGCTTCTCCAATCTTTCACTCAACTGAGAACAAATCTGAAAGAGAAAAATATATTTATATCTGAAATGACAATCTGCATCCCTTTGGATTGGGATGAATTCCACAGTGGAAGTGACCGTAGATTCAAGACTGTTCCCACAGGGTCCTGCTCCTTGTGGGCTGCTGGGATCCGGGATAGGCGTGTGCCACAAACAGTGCCCCATTATTAACACCCGCCATGCTCGACATTTGGCGCCCCTGAAGGAAGGAGCAGGGCCAGTTCAGTTCTGCTGTGAGACACGCAGCCAGGCAGACATGGTCCTTACGTGTACCTACGCTCCCCCCCACCCCCCGCCCCCGGCTATGGTCACCCAAGTCCCCTCGATGCAGGCCCAGGTGCACAGACCTACCTGCTTGTAGTCGCCGATGATAGAACTGTTTTTCTTAATCTCGGATTCTGCCTTGTCAAGTTCTCGGCGGCACATTTCTTTTAACTGTAGACACAAAAAGAGCAAGAGTGACGCGTCCTGGGGAGACAGGAAGGAAGGGATTCTGCCGCGCAGCTTAGCGCTGGGCTGTCCAAAAAGGGTCCGCCCACTCAGATAGAGAAGGGAGCACCAAATAAAGGGTGTTGGGAGGATCCTTCCAGGATGGGAGAAGCATGCTGAAAGTAGACTATAGACCAAACGTGATTGCCACCCATTGCCTCTTTTGCAAACCACAACACCCAATAAGAGAGAGAGAACAAAAGGGAATGCCCTGCCACAGAGGCAGGGTGGGATGGGGGGGATGGGGGGGATGGGAGGGATACTGGGATCCGTGGTGGTGGAATGGGCTCTTGGTGGAGGGATGGGTATTTGGTCATTGTATAATTGAAATCCAAGCACAAAATTTGTAAGTCTACAACTGTACCTCAGGGGTGTCTCACTAATAAAAATTAAAAAAAAAAAAAGGATCTGCTCAGACTCTGGACACCACTTCTTCATTTCTTTTTTTTTTTTTTTTTTGAATTTGGGGCCTTATCCAGCGGTGCTCAGGGGTCACCCCTGGCTCTGTGCTCAGGGATGACTCCTGGTAATATTCGGGGGACCATATGCAATGCCGGGGATCAGACCTGGGTTGGCCATGTGCAAGGCAAGCACCCTCCCTGCAGTGCTGTGGCTTGGGCCGGGAGACCCCTTCCTCATTCTCTCCCCTTTAGCAAGGACCCTGCTTGAGGAGTGGGACAGGGGAGAACAGTGGAACCCTCGAAGCTGTGGAGCCCCCTCCCATCCTGACCCGCGCTGCCACGGCAAGCCCACCGCTGAGCATGAGCTGGTAACTGGCACGGTGCCACCCGGGCTTGGGGCTGCTGGGGCTTGGGGAGAAAGGGTGCGGCCTTCCTCCGGCAATGCTGCAGCAGGGCCCAGCCCGGGGGTGTGGGGAGAGATGGGCGTCCAAGGGTCTTTCTATGGCTGCAGGTGCCCCAGCAGGCTGACGCAGAGCAGGAGCAGACTCTGGCAGGTACCCGGTTGCTTTGCTTGGCCCAAATGCTCAGTGCTCACCCCACCCTCTTCTTTTTAAAACTCAAGATTCTGACATACAGGAATTTTCCTGCCCCGACTCAGAGGAGCTTTGCCCGCTCGCTGCCCTCTCCTGTGCTTTAATTATTAAGAACCATTATGCCTTTGCATAGCTAATAAAAATGAAATTAAAAAAAATCTTTGGACAATATCTGAAGCCAAATGTCTCTGTATTCTTGAGTGCCAGCAGGAAGCCGGCAGCTGAGCCCGCGCTCCGGCCAGGCCTCACCTGGGCCGACTCTCCCTCTAGCCGCCGCTTCTCCTCCTCTGCGTCGATCAGCTTCTGCTTGGTCATGAGCAGCTCCTTGTTCAACGCGTCCGCCTTTTCCTCAGCCTGAAACACCGAACAAGAGTGAATGTGGGCACTGGTGGAGGGATAGGCACTTGATCATATTATGACTGAAACGTAATCACGAAAGTTTGTAAGTCTGTCACTGCACATCATAGTGATTCGTTAAAAAATTAACAACAACAAAAAGTGAACGGCTGCAGCTAGGCTGAACTTCTGAACACAATTCCCTTTTACAGTGCTGGGAAGCTGATCCCGAGGGGGGGAATGCCGGGCCCCAGGGCAGAAACTTGGTCCGGGTCCTTGCCCGGAGGCAGTACAGGGACCAGCCAAGCTCCTCTCCCACCCCCAGGGGGCCACGTGCCACCTGGGTAGGTATGTGAGACCCTCTCTGAGCTCAAGTTCTTTCTTCGAGGAAGACGGTGTGGGTCGAGCAGGTATTAGGTTGTTAGTAATGGTACCTTCTCATCTTCTTGCTCTAAAGTCTTGGTTATTCTTCCTTCAAACAAGGTCTATTTTGGACTTTTATCATGGAAAAAGGCTACTCCCTTTTCTTGATGAAATGACTGTCCTTGAACCCTGAGTTCCTCTAGAGGTTTGGCATTCATATCTGGGGGTCCGAGTGAAAAGGGTTTACTTGGGGCTCATGTTATGAGTTTCCCAGTCTAGTGAGTCACAGGTTAGCCGAAGAGTGAGCAACTGAAGCATGGCAGGAGATAGTCAAGGCAATGCCGAGAATTTCCGGGTCAGTCCCCCATGCCCCTGCCCCACCCCTGCTCCTTAGACACAATGCCCTGTCTCGAGGCCCAGTGATTCGGGCATGACCGAGCCAGTGGTGGAGCTGAGCCCTGTCCCTCCCTGTCCCACACTCCCTCAGGCTCCTGAGGGCAGAGTGGCAGGTTATGCAAACTCAGAGGTCACTGGTCACTGCAAACTGCACGCACAGGCATGTCTCAAGGCTCGGAGTGAGGCCCATCCGTCATGAACAGGGGCTTCTCGCTGCCTTCTCTAGCTCAAGCAGCTACCGAGAGGGAAACGAAGAGAATCCGGCAGGGGAAGAGCCATGGAGGCGAGGCCACAGGCTCCGTCTGATGAGCAAAGCAGCTCAGGGACTTCGGTCACACGGGCAGCTTGGCAACCAGCCCTGGCACGCACATGGGCTTCCCGCGCTCGCTCCTGCGTCACGCCACGGCTCACGCCAAGAAGGTTTCCCAGAGTCTGGGAAGACGGGTGATGGCCTGGATCTGCCCCCCTGGGTCTTCCTTGGTCCCCCAGTTTAGAGAGGACGTGGGTGGGACCGTGATCTCGCCAGCTGTCACAGTGCACACAGCAGAGCTGGCATCTGAAAGGGGCTGCCTGACACAGGGCCTTTGTGTCATCACTCCGGGGGCAACTGGCAGCTTGTGCCGGTAGGTGGGGGTTGGGGAGGGAGCAGAGCATCTGGCGGGGGTCGATACACACCCTTGGCTCATCCAGGAGCAACAGAGACACACTCATGTCCCTGGAACCAAGACCACACTCAGTACCTGAGACTTGTTCCCAGGAAGAAACAAATGCAGAACTGCATTTCCTGGGAGAAAGAAAAGAAGGAAAAGAGCCCCCTAATGCAGCCCGAGATTCTACCGAGGGGGTCATTCTGGACTGAAGAATCAGAGGAGGCAGGATCTAGAGGCGTGAGAGCAGAGAATCCATGCCAACAAGCGACGCCCCAGTGCATCTGTCATTCCGAGAGGGCAGGGGGAGAGACGGCAGAGCAAACGGGGCACAAGCAGAATCAAGAGTGCAGAAGTAGATCTGCATTCACCACTCATCACCTGAAAAAGCCTCCGATTATAGAAATGACTTCATTAAAATAACATCTAAATAATCCAATCAGAAGGCGAGATGGGCTGGGGAGAAGCTTGGTGGTCAAAGTGACAGGTGTGGGGAGGGGGACATTGCCGTGGCACTGCCTTGCGGAATCTCAGTGCCACAGAGGTGTGGCCCCTGCTGCACCCCAGCCAAGTCTGTACCTGGGTCGCGATCAGGTAGGGCTGTGACAAAAGTGGGGGCCACTGGTATTTTGGCTATATAAGCTCAAATTTTAACATGGACCAATATATATGTCCATGCGGGCGAGATACTCTCAGTAGCTTGCCGGGCTCTCCGAGAGGGGTGTTGGAATCGCGGAGGAATCGAACCTGGCTCGGCCGGCCGGCTGGCCGCGCACAAGGCAAACGCCCTACCGCTGTGCTATCGCTCCAGCCCGTAAATACACACACACACACACACACACACACACACACACACACGGAAAAGAATGAACTCTGAAAACTGGAATAGCTATAATACGGTAGATTTCAAAATTAAGTATATTACCAGGAACGAAGAGAGAGATTTCAGAACCAAGAGTCACTTCACTAAGAAATTTTAGCAGGGGTCGGAGAAATAGCACAGTGGGGAGGGCGCTTTCCTGGAACACCAGCAGCTGACCCAGGTTCGATCCCCAGCATCCCATAGGGTGGTCCGAGCACTGCCAGGAGTGACTCCTGAGAGCTGAGCCAGGAGTAGGCCCTGAGCATCACTGGGTGTGGCCCCAAGAGAAAACAGAAGCAAGTGCAACATCCTAAGTGTTACAAGAAGCGGACACTGATGTAGCTGAAAGCAGGAATAAAGCACTGGGAGCCAGGCTGGCAGGGCCAGGGTCCAGCCCCGCCTCAGCATTGCTGGACAACCCTGGCGGCCTCTGGCATGGCAGGGGTGTGTGTGTGGGGGGGGCACCTCCTTCCAAGATGAAGGAAGCAGAATCCGATTCACATAGGGTTCTATCGGTAGAGGGGGGCAGCCTGTGAGTCTGTAAGTGTCGGCCAAACCGGACGGTGCCCCTAACAGACCAGGTGCCAGCATCAAGCAAGCATCCACCCTCCCCTATGACACTTTGGTGAGGGGAGGGGCGGCACCTTTTATTTGGGGGGAGAGGTATTGCCAGGGACGGAACCCTGAGTTCCGCACACCTGAGTGGGGTCTCAGACACTGAGCCACACCTTCAATAATATATGGTGAAGGATTAAACGTCAAGACATGAACTTCTTTGTTCCGGGGTCACACCCAGCTCTGTGCTCAGGGATCACCCCTGACGAGGTAATGACCAGGGAACTCGGGGGACCATGAGGGGTGCCAGGATCAAACCCAGGTCAACCATGTGCAAGGCAAGCGCCCTCCCAGATAAACTTTCTCACTAGCCCCTGTATTTAGGTCAAAACAAGAGTCAGAAATTAATGACAGAAGGGTTCCTGTGAAAAACACCTGAGCGAAACAAAACACTCACTAAATCAGGAGTGGAAGAAATCACAGAATGGAAGGAAAAGGAAAACATCACCCCGTGTGGGAGGACAGATGAAGTCGTGCGTCAGGCAGAGTTTTAACTTCCAATGCTTATTTTAGAAAAAGGAAAAGTCCCACATCACCTATCAAGCTAACTTCCTCTTCCAGAAGCTAGTGCGAGAGCTGACAAAAACAGAAGATAGCAGTACACAATCGAAAGGAATCACTGAAACACAAAACCAACGGACCTCAGAGAACCTCTGAAAAGGTACTACCATGGACAAACTTGTAACTCGATTCATTGAGGGCAGGCAGGGAGAAGGCGCCGATCGATCCTGTGACCAACGCGAGGACACAGACGGTCACATTGCAGCTGACCCTGCAGCCATGCCAAGGGTAAGGAAACGCCAGCAATTTCCTGCCACTGCACCCGACGCGAGGACGGAAAGTTAGCTGAAAGTCAGTCAGGAGCCATAAAAATGAACCCGTGATCAATTAGGAAATTCTGAATGCTCTCTATCTGGGAATAAGCCTAATAATCCAATCATTCCCTGCAGAGAAAACTCGAGGTCCACGTAGCTTCACTATGGAATGACACTGAATGTTCAGTTCACGAACTATCCTCCAAGAGGATCATGATAAACATGATAATGCTAACAGTCGGGGGTGCGTGGTCTTTTAGGAGGCCAGACACAGCCCACGTGGTGGGGGCATTCACGAGTAAGGTCCTGGGTTGGACGCCCAGGCACTGCCCAGTCCTGGCATCCTTGGGGTGGCCCCGGCAGCAGCAGCAGCAGCAGCAGCAGCAGCAACGGCACACGAGGAGCAGCGAGCTATGAAATTCCACGAAACATCTCTGACGTGAAAGGGGGAAAAGGGTGAGAGGATCCTACAACGCCTCACTTCAAAATCCTGCCGATGTTTCGTGATGACTCGGATGAAAAGAGAAGAGTGACTCGGAGCTGAGCGTGGGCAGTCTGTCTCCTCCCTGTGGCGGCTGACATGGGCGTGTGGGGACACGAGGCTGCGACTGTGGAGCAATCGGGGTCCGCAGTGACTCCTCCAAGTCATTCTACCTTATCTGCAGGTGGGGGGTTTGCACCCAGCTGCACTTAGGGGCTACTCCCGGCGGCCCGGTGCTCCGAGAGCCACACAGTGCTGGGGATTGGAACCGAGGCGCCTGCATGACCTCTGGCCCACGGAGTTCTTCCCCTGCGCCCACCTGTATTTCATCTCAGTTTCCTTGGGGGCCGGGGAGAAGGGGGCTCCCATTATCATTTATGCAAGGGAGGCTGTTCTGAGGATTTAACAAAGACAAAGATTCAGGGCAGCGCCGAGGCCCTGTGTCAGCACGGCTGGTGTCCCCCACTCGTGTTCTCACTGTGGCTCTGCTGCCCATCGGGGCTTCCTGCTTCATTCATTCCGAACACAGCGTGGACAGAGTCTCCTATCAAGGGGCCCGAAGCAGGAAGCAGACTCGGGGCTCTGCCTGGTTGGCTCACATCTTCTCTTGTCTCGGGTTTCAAGGTGCTTAAGGAAAGAGAACCCCAGAGCCACGGGAACAGTTTCTCTCTGTTTCTGCCCATCAGGGAGCTCATCAGCTCATGGGAATTCAGACTTTTAAAATGAGTTTTCACTTCGAATACTGGGAACGGAACTGAGCACGCGGAACACTGTGTCAGGGTAAGGGAACGTGTGAGAAGGGTTACACCTTCCCAGGCGGGTTTCACAAATGTGATGTCTGCACCCTACCTGGTTCTTCTGTTTGGTTTTGAGGGGCTGCACCTGGACCTGCTCGGGCGCCCGGGTAAGCCTCCCCCTTGTCCTCCCTCTTTCAGGCCTGGCCGCTGCCTCCCAGACTGGAGAAGGCGACAGTTCAAGGGCATCTGCGCTCCAGCGGACCCTGCCTTGGACTCACTGTGGACATGCAGATGCTCTCTGGGCTGTTCTCTTTGCTCTCCCTGCTTCCTGCATGCTGCGTGCTGGCCATGAGGGCCATCTGTGGTGGACACTGTGTCCCCCACTTCAGAAGTTCACCCCCCTTCCTTACTGGCACAGACACCCATAGAATGGGCCAGTGACTCCTGTCTCTGCTGGCACTGTGCACCCCGAGAAGCTCAAACCCCACAAGCGGGCAACGCTGAATCTGAAACACGGAGACGGGTTGGCGTGGGCTAAGGATCTTGAAATAACCTTCCTGTGAAAACCGGAAAACGAGACCTCACAGCATTCTGGGCACCCAGCTGGAGCTGATGGCCAGGAGGCCGGCAATGCTCGGGCCTGACTGTTCCCCTTCTTTTCTGGTGGTGACTGACCTGATTTACATATAAACCACATCAGACAATTCTCTACTACACCCAGGGTCCTGGCTAGCCTCCCTCATTTTATGGGACACCCAAATCAAGCTGATAAAAAATCAGAGTATCTGGTATTGCGATCTGTGTCTGTCCGAAACTTTACTATTATTCTGTTCCTAAAACGAGGTAAGGAGCAGCAGTACGAGACACAGTGTGCAGTGATGTTTCTACCTCGCGTGTGAACCACTCTGAACATGAATACAAGCACAGTTTCAAAGAAACGCACTTGTTCGCCCCACTTTTACATGCTTCTGGAATGTGTGTGAAAATGCCTGGAGTCTCACTTGCTCAAGCTTCAGGCCCACGCCCCATCCCAGACCCACCACATTCTTCAGCTCTTACCCCCGGCACTTTTCAGACCTGGAAGGGGGTCCCCCCAACCTGGGACCCGCCACCTCGGCAGGCCCCCAGCAAACCCTCTGCAGCCAACATGTGGGCCCCCTGCTGTAAACCCACGGGGTCCCGACTGCAGACCCTGCCTCCTCCAGCCCCAAACGAAGCTTGAGGAGCTTATGTTCTCCCCCCCACTTCAGCCACCCCCCCCAATTCCTCCATCAGCAGCCGGACAAGCCTGGACACCGCCAGGGATCTGGGTCACTGAGCGAGCGCTCAGGGATGTCAGGTTCCACCCACGGCACCCACGGAATGAGGAAATGCAGGAACTCAGCAGATGGGGGCAGGAGTCCAAGCGAGTCCTCCAGGTTTTTGTTCTGGTGGGCTCGGGAGACCGTATGGAGTGCCAGGTCAGCTGCACATGAGGCAGGTCCCCGACCCGCTGTACTGTTGCTCCGGCCCCGGCCTCCCTCAGGACAACAGCAATGGCAACCAAAACAAATGGTCAGATGTGAGGCGAGAATACTGAAGGATGCACTCGGAATTATGAACTCTAGCAACTATTAGAGCACAGTGACACTCATAAGATCTACTTGTTTCTGTATGATATCTCTGTTGCCCTGTTACTTCGACTTAATTCTACTTTGAATTATTATTTTTAATATTTATGCTTCAGGGCTGGGAGACAGTACTGGAGGCAGGATGCTCACCCTGCACGCAGATGACACTGGTTTGGTCCCCAGCACCACATAAACCGCCCCCGAATCTTGCCAGGAGTGAGCCCTGAACACAGGGCCAGGAGTTGGAAGCCCCGAACACATCCAGGAATAGTCCAAAACCAAACAAAAACAGAAAAAAGTCCCCACAAAAACCACCTAAATTTTAGCTCCAGCAAAATCCAACTGAATATATTCTGGAAAAGTTTGATTTCAAGAGACACATCTTGGTTTCTTGTGGTTAAAATGTGAAAACATTAAGGCTGGGCTTTACCAATGAAAATAATAATTAGGGAGCATGTTTGGTGTTAAGAGAAAGCTGTGCACAGTGAAATTCAGGGCTGGCATACAACAGTTATGCCTCCATGATAACAAACCACAAAAGCACATTGACACATACAGGCAGGCGAGGAGCCGGGAGAAGATGAAGCAGGAAAGTGGTCCGAGCCCCTTTCGGACGCGGCAGTGTCCCCACGCAGTTAGGAAAGTCACTTCCTTCAGGTTTTTATTAACGCCAGTTTTAGGAAGTCGGATCTGATGCCAAATTATTTAATTTCCTCCTGAACTGCGTATAGGATTCTAAATTGCCAACTGCGTTTTTTTTTTTTCACCTTGAGCAGAAAAGATCCGATCTTCCCTCTCTCCAAAGGGCACACAGGGGAGAGGGGCCACAGGGACAGGGCAGAGGCGACTGACCTCAGGTGGGGTTAGGGAAGTGGCCCTGAAGGTACTCAGCAGTGACACAAGCAACTGTCCTCAAGCACGTGCTCACAATACAAATGGGTAGGCAGAGGGGGGAACATTTCTACTGATGGAATTTATATTCCAAATCTAAAATCACATACTCGTTCTTTTTTGTTTTTTGTATATGCAAACACTGACTTATAATAATCCAGGCATGAAACATATAATGTGGTGATACAGTGTTAAGGCAATAAAAATATTTTAAACCAAGAATGTCGTCTTGTGAAGTTCACAGTCTAAAGGGGTTCAATGTGACAGAAAGTCCCCTTTAAATCCTCTGCAGTCTTGAGTTCTAGCTCTAGAAACTGAGGTAATCCAAGGGCAAAAAAAGTAATCTTTAGGAACCAGATGGGGAGATCTGTGTCAAGGGATGAGGAACTGCAGCCTACAGGCTAACTCTGGTTTGTTACCTACTGCAAAACAAAGTTTACTGGATTGCAACCATGCTTAGACATTTACCTATCGTCAACAGATCCTGCCGGACCAAGGCGAAGGTTAAATGTGCATGCCCCAAAAGCCAAAAATTATTTATAGCCATAGCGATAGCACAGCGGGTAGGGCGTTCGCCTTACACGCGGCCAACATGGCCGACCCGAGTTCGATTCCTCCGCCCCTCTCGGAGAGCCCGGCAAGCTACCGAGAGTATTCGATATGCCAGACACAGTAACAACAAAGTCTCCAATGGAGACGTTACTGGGCCCGCTCGAGCAAATCGACGATCAACGGGAGGGCCTTTACTTACTTTACTTACTTTACTTTTACAAACTAAGTTAGTCAGCCCCTGGCCAAAATACTACGAATGATGAGAGACTATAATTCTCAGGGAAGCTTAAAGAAAAAGAACACGCGCTCTGTCAGGCAAGCAGTCATCTTCAAATTTTTAAGATCAGAAAAAGCAAAAGGAAAAAGAATATCTTCCAAGAGAAACGACTACATCAAACAGTGCTGAGGGTTTATGGCAATCAGTCCCACCTATTCAACAGGCATAGAAACAGGAACGCAATCTCCACATCTTTGGGGAAGTTAAGGAGTCCTAATGACTAAATGCTACGCCAGCTGTGATCGCACAGGAATTAGCCAAGAGATTTTTCAATCAAGCCACGGCAGGAAAGGAGACCAGGGATTCCATGCACAACCCCTGTGATAAGGAGGGTTTAGCAAAAGAGCTGATGATCCCGAAAAGGAATTATCAGGAGGGGTGCATACGACAGGAGTGAGTGGAATCCTGAGGTGGACACCGAGGGCGCCAGCCTAGGAAACCAACCCTCAGTTACGGGCAAAGGCCTGAGCCTGAGGGGCCGGACCGCACAGTGGGTAGGGCAATTGCCTTGTACGCAGCCGATCTGGGTTCGATCCTCAGCACCCCATATGGTCCCCCAAGCACTGGCAGGAGTAATTCCTGAGTGCAGAGCCAGGAGCACACCCTGAGCATCGCCAGGTGTGACCCAAAAAGGGCAAAAAAAGGAAAAAAAAAAGGCCTGAGCCTGAATCTGCAAAGCCGGCAGGCCCGTCAGACTTACGTTATCCAGGTCCTTCCGAAGAGCAATCTTGCTGGTCACCAGCTCATGGGCTAAGTCGTCGTTTTCCTGTTCCAACCTCATGTTCGCTTCCTGGAGTCGTCTATTTTCCCTCTAAAGGGTAGAAAGAAACCAATGACAGACACAGGAAAACCGGCGGGAGGAGATGGTGTCTTCTCAGGGCTAATGTCTAATTTGCCTTCAAAACAAATGACGGGGTTCAAGCTGGGAGATGGGACCGGTCCGACTGCATTACTAATCAACAAGCTCCTACTTTACATCTCCACTCAGAAATAATTAACAGAGTCAAGCGACCCTGTTCAACAACCATTTCTGATTAACTGTGATGAAATGCCACTGGACTGTAACAGCCAGGCATTTGGCTTAAAGCAAAAACAAAACAAAACAAAACAAAAACAAAAACAAAAAAAAACCTTGAAGCTTTTTCATTTGCAAACTTGAAACTAGCCACAGAATTTTTAAAAGCACTCAATAAAGCACTCTAAAAAATAAACAGAATTCTCAAGTCATAAAATATGTCCATTATACTATATATTATGAAGGAAACCAGGCAATGGATTATATATAATTATAGGTGTGGGAATCACCGCTTCATATTATTATTCAAATATGCATTAAGATTTGGTAAACATGAACATGTATTTCAGTATAAATTATTTGGTTAGGATTAATAAACTCATTCAAGGAACTGCATATTCTTTTTGTGTAAACCATTTCTTCTTATCAAGTTGTGTTGTTACTGTTTACTGCTATGTTTATTATGTGTTTATTGTTAATGATTATAAATATGTAATTGAGTATCTTCTCACCAGAGACAAATGAATTCTTTTTAAATTTAATTTTCATAAAGTTGTTCACAAAAAATAAATAAATAAAAGCACTCAATCAAACTATACGCATGCGCAATTACGTGACCCAACTGCCAGCACTTCCCAGGGCTTGGGAGAATCACACAAACCTCGAATCGCTCAATGGGGTCTTCCTGCTGGGCCTGCTGTTCCCGCATCGTGTGGTATTCTTTTTCGTATTTTTTCAACTTCTTCTGACTGATCTGTAGGATAAATCACGGAGATGAAGGCGTATGAAACAGCAAGGAAGGTCACTAAAGGCGGCCTGCTGGATATCCTGGCTCCACGGAAACCAAGCTTGTCAGAAAGTGGGGGCTCTCCTTTGCCCCCCCACCCCCGCCAGGAACCGGGAGCGCCAGCTCTATCCAAGTGCCGCCTCCTGTTTACGGAGGGTAATCTTCAGACTGGGGCACGGCGGGGGATCAAATTCTTACTCACCGACTGGTAGACAAAGTTTTGGTTGGGGCTTTTGGTTCTTTAGAATTTTACCGTGTGAAGGAACACTCCACAATTAACCTCCCTGTCAGGACTCTGGGCCCAGCTGTCATCATAGCCCAACACTCAATTCAGCATACCCGCCTGCTTCAAGACGCTATATATCTGGGATCCCAGAACACTTCCTCTAGGTACAAATATCTGGTGCCAGCGGCCTCATTTTATAGCCCGGTTACAGGAGTAGCGGAGGATCCCGCCAGGAGGGGCTGCGTCAGGGTAGGTCAGGGGTCCAAGTCTAGCAAGCAGAGTCCACTCACCGGCCAGGCTGCAGCTATCTCACTTCCTACCCACCAGAAAAGGCTGACAGCCTTTTCTTTCCTTCAGTGCCACTTCTAAGCAGGTACAATTTTTTTTTTCTTTTTGGGTCACACCCGGAGTTGCTCAGGGCTTACTCCTGGCTCTGCACTCAGGAATCACTCCTGGTGGTGCTCAGGGGACCATATGGGATGCTGGGATTCGAACCCAGGGTGGTTGCGTGCAAGACGGATGCCCTACCTGCTATCGCTCCAGCCCTGCAGGTACAATTTTCTCTGTCCTTAAAAATATAGCCCTGTTAACTATTCTACTCAGCCGCTCCATGCCCCATCAAGCTATTGCCCCCTCTCTTTATCTTGTCAGGGCAGACAAGGACTTTCGCTTTCATTACGTCATGACCCCCAACTCTCTCATTCACTAAATCAAGTTTTTCCCGGACTGGTGGATAGCAAGAACTCTCTTGAAGGTCACCGGGGGTTTCCCTTCCCAAGTCTTGACTCTATCCGGCAGATTCCGACTCTTCCAATTGGACCTCGAAATTCCTTCCAGTTCTAACAAAACCAATCCATTCCCTCTTCTCTAGAAACTTCTCCCTTTTATCTCTTGGCTCCCGTAACGGGGTCCCCTTCTTCAGTGGCTGGCTTCTCTTTTCCTTTTTCCAATTTTTATAATTTTATTTATTGAATCACCGTGAGAGCAGTTAGAAAGCTTTCGGGTCATACAATGAAACACCCGTACCTTCACCAGTGCCCATTCTCCACCACCAAAACCCCCAGTGTACCCCCATCCCACACCCTCCCCCTACCTGTGGGGCAGATGATTTCCACATTACTCTCTCTCTACTTTGATTACATTCAATATTTTGACACCGGACCCACCATTGTTATTTGGGATTTTACCCCAACACTCAGATCTGCTGAAAAGGCCAGTGCTCTAGGCTTCTCTGGACCTGGGCTGAGGAGGAAGAGGAGGAGGAGGAGGAGGAGGAGAAGGAAAGGAGGAGAGCAGTGGGGAGCAGGCGCCCCCTAGTGCCTGACTGAGGAAAGAAAAGAACCCATGTCTAATCGGACAAAATAGTACGAAAATCTTCACAATTCCTCAACTTTTTATTCTAATGTTGGGGTGAAAAGGAATGAATATTCCTAGCCCTATAAACGATCATTTTAGAAGGATAATTATAAAATGATTTCTCCCACCATTCACGATTGTAAGCGTCTCGTTTTGAGAGCAAAAGGGACGATCCCCTCAGCACTCTATTGGCAGTCAGACCCCTTACACAGTCTCGCATCCTTTTTTCCCATGCTGGAACTCTGTCTCCCCAGTGCTCTCTGCATAGGGCACACACTATTAATACATGATTGTTACTGTAGGTTTCTGGGTCACACCCGGCTGTGCTCAGGGCTTAATCCTGGCTCTGCGCTCAGGGATCCTTCCTGGCGGGGCTCGAGGGAACAGGTGGGGTACCAGAGATGAATCCTGGGTCGGATGCAGTCAGGGCCAGTGCCCTGCCTGCTGTACTATCTCTCAGCCCCCAATTATCTATTCGTTATTAAGTCAATGCATGTTGTTTCAGAAGCTTCTCCCAGTTATACTGGAATTCTCAGAAACAGGCTTGCTCACTTGTGCAGATGACGGTCCCCCTGTGCTTCTGAACCCTGAATCTGAAATTGCGGGTTCACTTGGAGTTGGACACAGGCTGATTCTGCCTGTCTCAGCTGGACGCAGACTGACTTCTGTCTGTCTTCAGGGCTGGACACAGGCCAATTTCTGCCTGTCTCAGCTGGACACAGACCGATTATGCCTATCTCGGCTGGACACTGACTGATTCTGCCTGTCTCCGGCCAGCTGCTCACGAGCGCTGCCTCCTTTGCCAGCTCAGGCTCTGCTCTCTGTCTTGGGCTCCATAGTTCTCCTTTCCCTTAAAACGCCTTTCGCGGCAGCCCTGCCACAGCCAATAAAAGCAACCCCGTTAAGGGTTCACGGCTGATCCTGGCGTTTGGCGCACACCACAGCCGAACAGGTCAGGAAGCAAGTGGACCCCACGGACACGACTCATGTCTGTGACCTGACTGGAGAGCGTGGAGGTGGTCAGAGTGAAAGAAGTGGCACAGGCCTCCCGGGAGGCTGACGGGGGGAGGAGGGGGCAGGGGCAGCTCCCCGTCTGCCTGTCCTCTCGCAGCTGTGCCCCCCTCCCCCCACAGTGCAGTGTGCTCAGAGATGCCTACTGAATGAGAACGAGCTCCCTCTGTCTTGCATCTTTTCTTTTCTTTTTTTAAATTCTGGAAGGTAACAGCACCCCAAGTGAAAGTGTATCACGAGTGTGGTCTCTGCCTGGACACCCTCACACGAGCAGGCGTGTGCCTTTGAGGCCAGCAGGCAGCATCGCCTGTAGTGAGTCATCCCCGGCGGGCGCCGTTCCTCCTATCCAGCCCGGATGCAGCTGCGTACTCACAGCTCCCCGCCCATTCCTGCGTGACACTCGCTCACGTGCATGATCATTTATGTATACTGACGTATTTGGGGCTCCACCAGGAAACAGCCCACCCTTCTTTTTGGCTTACCACTTTATCTCCAAACTTAATGCCTGGAACATAATAGGAACTCAGTACCGATGGTGAATATGGTGAATGCACTAAAACAAAAAATCTTCTAAAATTAACATTTTGTGGGCAGGAGCCGACCCGGGTTTGATCCCTGGCATCCCATATGGTCCCCCCCAAGCACCACCAGGAGTAACCCCTGAGCGCTGCCGGGTGTGACCCAAAAAGGAAAAAAAAAGAATAAAATTGACATTTTGATGCTGGCACTGCAATTTGTGCTGATAAACAACATTCAAGTGTGAGTCACCAGTAGTACGCGCTGGTGCCAATGAGTTAATGATCTAACAGGGGTCTTTATTCACCCAATATCTGAGTCCTCCTCCATGTGATGTTCTTTGCTGGATGCAAGACGTGTACAGAGTCGAGATGTATGCAAGATGTGAACAGTGACCCAACGATGTATACAGCCATCAACGTGCAAAACCCACACGGGTAGAACCTCTTACTATGCAATCGCTAACGTGTGGCAGAGTAAACCTAAAGTACTTAATGAACAAAGACACAGGTACTGGGGGCCAAAGGGATAGTACAGGGGGTAGGGTGCTCGCCTTGTACATGGGGAACCCAGATTCAATCCCCGGTGCCCCAAACATTCCCCTGAGCCCCACCAGGAGTGATCCCTGAGCAGAGAGTCAAGAGTCACCTCTGAGCACCACCTGGTGTGGCGCCCAAACCAAAATTAAAAACAAGACCAAACAAAGACACAGTCTCCAATCTCAGAAGTGAAAAGTTCATTTTGCTGGCTCCTAATTACGCAAATAACACCTTCTTGGAATTTAGAATTTGGGAAGCTACGCAGTTCGTCCCAGAGTTCCAAACGAGGCCCTCTCTGGAACTCCTCTCACAAACCTGTGGCAATCACAAAAGCATACGCGGAGGTATGGGACTGGAGGTTTGGTCTGTCGAACTTTCAGAGGTGAGAGACCCCGATTTCCTGTATGAGGCTGAGCTTGCAATTCCATCCTCCCCACTGCAGTTGGTGCCGGGGCCTCTGCCCTCTCCGGGAAAGAAACGTTTTAAAACACCGCCGAAATCTCCGACTCCAGCTCCCCTAAAAAAACCCCCACAATGTTCCCATGAAAAAAACACAGACATCAATTCTGCTCCACCCCATCCCAGCAACAGAACAATCTACACACTATTTCGGAGGGCTCATGGGCTCCTTGAAGTTCTGGACTACAGTTCTGTGCACTTTGAGAAGCTACACTGGTTTCTCCTTGCTCTAGAGGAGCTTAAGTTGATAGCACAGCGGTAGGGCGTTTGCCTTGCACGCAGCCAACATGGCCGACCCGAGTTCGATTCCTCCGCCCCTCTCGGAGAGCCCGGCAAGCTACCGAGAGTATCTCGCCCGCACGGCAGAGCCTGGCAAGCCACCCGTGATGTATTCGATATGCCAAACACAGTAACAACAAAAGTCTCCAATGGAGACGTTACTGGGCCCGCTCGAGCAAATCGATGAACAACGGGAGGGCCTTTACCTTTACACCCATCACAGTGCTCACGAGGCACATCTAATTCCATCAGGGACTCCCCCAAACCTTGGTGTTTGTCTTTAACCTCTCCCCTGTGCTCTTCTTTCCCTATATGTTAATCACTTTCATTCCCAAATCAGACCCTGTACCCTGTAGGTCAAATCGGAGGGCTCTGGATTTTGTATATGTAAGTGGAATATTGCTTTTCTCTTTTCCTTATGTCCTTTGCATAGTTTGCTTTAGAGCAATGTCCTTTTTGTATAGACACAGAAGACAGTTAATGCTACGCGCTTTTGTAACTTGTGAGTTAATTGACTCTGAATAACATTTACTCCTGGGCATCTGCCATGTTTACTTGACTTAAGCCTCAGCTGCCCTTAGTTCCTAATACCCCTAAAGGGGGTTCCTGGTGAGGAACTTGGATGAACCCAGGACAATCCTACGCTACCCTGGCATCGGAAAGGGTCAAGCTAAGTGCCATAAAAGTATAATAAGAGCACAGTCACAGAACAAACTGTCATGACCCAAAAAGAAGTAACTGAATAAGGACCCTGCTGGGGTTAGGAAAGACTAACCTGGCCCGAGGACTGTGGTCTGGGATATGTGGCAAGATGTCCCCAGGAAGATCTACCCTTTAAGCTCAACACATGTCTTACCGTGTTCATTAAATGACTATCACTGTCATTATCACCCCGTTGTTCATCGATTTGCTTGAGTGGGCACCAGTAATGTCTCCATTCATCCCTGTCACGTGCTAGTGTAGCCCAATGGCATATTCGGGGCTCTTTCAGGGCCAGGGGAATGAGGACCATCATTGTTACTGTTTCTGGCATATCAAGTACGCCACAGGTAGTTTGCCAGGCTATGCTGTGTGGGCGGGATACTCTTGGTAGCTTGCTGGGCTCTCCTAGAGGGATGGAGACTTTTGGGGCAGGCTCTAATCACCTTTACAGGTATTTCCAGGCAGGCCTACATGCGGGCAGGAGACTCAGCAGCCTGCTGGGTTCTCTGAGAGTGAGAACTAGACGATAAGAGATTGCACAGCTGCTAATGCGGCCGTGCGCTTCTGGGAGCTTGGTTTTATAGTTTCTGGATCCTGGCTGTTGAAGGGGTTACACGGCAGTTGGTGGGTATTCATTAAAGATGACTAGAAATATTACCAAGAAGTAAATTTAATATTATTGTTTCAATGGATTACTAGCTGAGGAAAGGAGAAAGCAATGCGCCCTTGAATGAAATCCTGCCCTTGGGCTGAAGTTCCAGTAGTGAGGTAGAGTGCTGAGTCCTCAATGAGATTTTTGTTCTGAAGTAAATCCCCTAGAACTTCCCCTGAAGGAAGGGCTTCACAACTCCTCATTGTTATGATGCCGTTCAACCTAAGGTTCAACCGTACCTCTAAATAACTGCTACCCCCAACCCTTCTTGATTTCTCTATAATAATGCAGTGAGACTTGAATAAATGGCCACTGATTACCAACCAGCCTGGGGGCCCTGGTTCCTTCTTTCCTTAAGTTCTTTGTTTATCTGTTGCTGGGCAGAGGTGGGCGGGGGTGGAGGAAGGGCGAAGCCCCAAATGCAACAAAGGGCCCTTGGGTCACTGCGGGATGGTGACCCCCCAAGAATAGCGACACTGAAGACCATCCATAGTCTCAGGTTAAGGAACCCTGAACTAGAAAGAAGGTGGAGACTTGCGCATGCCTGTCTGATACTGCCGGGGACGCACGAATCTAGTCGGAAACATCTCCCAGGACTGTCTACTCGCCACACATCTACTGCAGGCAGGGACCGGGCACTGCCAGTGCTCTATACAAGGCATGTAGAGAGAGAGGGAGAGAGGAGGGAGAGGGGGCTGGCGGGTGGGGTGGGGGCGGGGGTGGTTACGGGCCTGGCTGGGAATGAGCTCTGCTCTCTGAGCTCGTAGACTGGCCTATTCCCGACTCCAGCTCTTGGTGCCAGGCTGTGCCTAAGCTCTGTCTACTCTGAGCCTACGCTTTCAGTTTCCTCACTTGTGAAACTCCTGAAGGTTCCTATCAAGAATATTCTGAAAGGAATCCCATGGAATGGAAATCTACAATAGGTGAAGATCAGAAGAATGTCTGGCAAACCTGACCTCTCTTCCATAAACTTTGCGTTCCTGTCCTGGATCAGAAGAAATAACAATCCTGGGAACATGTGATGCGACCAGGAACCACTGAAACCGAGTCCATTTAACCAAGAACAGGACACAGGAGCGATTCCTGCATTTGCCTTAACTGCTGTTGATGTCGGACTCTGCCCTGCGTGGAGAAGCCCTTCTGTGCACTGAAAAGGGAACGTTTAAAGCCAGTTCTGTGGCAGGGCTGAAGGGCGCTGTATCAGGAGGAGGTTTGATGCACTTGAGAAAAATCCAAACCCCTGAAGCCTTTTTCTAAACAGAGAACACGACACAAGTCTACCTCTCTTTTCTAGCATGCCTATGGCAAAGAATTTGCTTCTCGGAGGTAATGGAAAGAACCTGAGATTTACAAAGCGCTCTCCAGAGACTAAGGCAGCTTCCACCCACTGCTGCATTTCATCTTTAGGTCAAGGTTCTGATATGGAAAGAGCCTGTCCTAGGCATTGAAACCCTCAGGCCAAGTGGGCTGGTCTCACAGTGCAATACCAGGAAGGTAATACCAATTGGGGTAGATTCCAGCTCTGTTCTTTTTTTGTTTTGTGTAACTGGTTTTTGGGCGACACCAAGCGGTGTTCAGGTATCGCACCTGCCAGAGCTCAGGGAAGGCCTCTGTACTACTCTCTGGCCTGGCAATTCTAGTTTCTAATCCATCTCTGTAGCACGCGCCCTACTGAGCACAGTTCTTCTCACACACACACACACACACACACACACACACACACACACACCTGGTAATTCTAGTTTCTAATCCATCTCTGTAGCATGTGCCCCTCGTTCTCTCTCTCTCTCTCTCTCTCTCTCTCTCTCTCTCTCTCACACACACACACACACATACACACACACACACACACACACACACCTGGTAATTCTAGTTTCTAATCCATCTCTGTAGCATGTGCCCTTCTGAGCAGTTCTCTCTCTCTCTCTCTCTCTCTCTCTCTCTCTCTCTCTCTCTCTCTCTCTCTCACACACACACACACACACACACTCACACACATACACACAAGGTAATTCCAGTTTCTAATCCATCTTTGTAGCATGCGCCCTACTGAGCACAGTTCTTCACACATACACACACACACACACACACACATACACACACACACGCGCGCGCTTTGTGATTTTACACTTAAGGTGAGTTTATGCCAAGCAAAAGAGGTCAAAATAGCACTTAGGTGTGAAGGAGGACGCCAATGATTACCTGAAGAACAACAGCCACCCTAAACATCATCTTTGCTATATGCAAATCATGAGAAGAAATTAAGAAAACCCAGATTTTAAGTGTGTTCAAAAGAATGACACACTTAAGGATAAAACTAACAAAGGTCTTATGCAATAAAAGTACAAAACCTGTTAAAGGACATGAAATAAGGAATGAGACTATGACTAGAACTAGACATTGAGAGGAGAAAAGGTGGCACACACTGATAGATGGAGAGAATTACATAATAAAAATGTCCACTTTGCAAGCAATATACACAAACAATGCAATCGCAGTCAACAATCCAGTGACATACTTTAAATAAATGTATTTAAAAATGTTAACATTTAAATGACGTCACTGAAGACCTTCAACAGCGAGAGCAATCCTGGGGGCCGAAAGGAAAAGTGGAGGCTCTATGGTACCTGACTTCGTGCCACGCTGCAGGGCAACAGCAATTAAAGGTGGATGGCACTAGAATGCAAACAGACCCAGGGATAATGAGACAGAAATAAGCCCACAGAGACAGCTTATGACCTGTGACAAAAGAACTGTCCATAAAGCAAGAAAAAGTCATTTCGATAAAGTGTTGGGAAAAACCGAAAAACCACACACAAAATGATGAAACCGCAAGGGGGCTGGAGCGACAGCACAGCGGGTAGGGCGTTTGCCTTGCATCTGGCCGACACGGGTTTGATTCCCAGTATCCCGTAGGGTGCCCTGAGCACTGCCAGGGGTAATTCCTGAGTGCAGAGCCAGGAGTAACACCTGTGCATCGCCGGGTGTGACCCAAAAAAAGAAAGGAAGAAAAAAAAGAATGAAACTGGACTGATTCTAACCATGTATATGAGGACCAGGCGGGGAGAGCCAGGTCCAAACCCTGAACCAGATGGTATGGAAGGAAACGAGGGTGAAGCATCCCCGCCGGCAGCTGCAGTGCCTCTTTGGAAACGTGACCCTGACAGCAAGAGAAACCGAAGCCAAGATAAATAACCGAGACTCATGATATCGGAAACTTTTGCACGACAAAAGACGGTATCAGTGGCCAGAGTGATCCTATGCCCAGCATCCCATGTGCTCCCCGAGACTGCAGCCCCGTCTCTGCACACAGACAGAGCAAGAAGACAATGCTGAACGGGGCGGGATATTTGCACACTGAAGAGGGAGTTAATACCCAAGGTCTACAAATAGATACAATTCAACAACCAAAACAAACCACCCAGACAAAACGGGGAGAAAAATTTAACAGTTTCCCCAAGAGGACAAACATAGCAGGAGGAAAGAGCACAGAGGCAAGGCAGTGGGCATGATGCATCTGAACCAGTCTGATCCCTATCACCATTCTGGTCCCCAGAGCACCACCACACAGGTCACCCTGAGCACTGAGCCAGGAAGAGCCCCTGAGCACCACAGGGCCTGACCCCAAAATTAAACAAGACGAGAAGAAACGATACCAATAGGCATAAAAAGATGCTTATCGAGCCTGCTCTCTCGGGGTCTGCCTGAAGTTGGGGGACACTGGGGTGGGTGCTGTCACCTGCCGTGGGCAGTGGCGGCCAGCGCTGCAGGATGGGGATGGATCTGCTCAGGGCTCAGCACCCTGTGGCCGAGCTGGAGGTAGAGATGATGGCTGGTAAGTACAACAGAGCAGTCCAAAATGCCTTGGGTTCATTTTTCATTCCTCCATTTTAAGAAGAGGAAATGGAGACTTCTAGAGATTAAGTTACGTACTGAGGGCCCACGGCTGGCCTGCAGTGATGTCAGGACTAGGGCATCTGAATTCTGTGTGCTTGGATCGCTGCGTCTCCAAGTACCTGGACATCCATGAACGAATGGGCAAAAGTTAACGGAGCTGTCTATGCAAGACGAGGAGCTGATGAAGAGGGTATAGCAGACCTCTGGGCCGACGTGAGGCCCCTGACCGCACCCTCCCCTCCTTCCCTCCTCCTCCCCCACTTAATAATAGAGCCCCCTTTGGGGGGAAAAAAAAAGATTCTTATTGGGCTGAGAGCTGGTGCAGTGGTAGGCACTTGCCTAGCCAGTTGTTGACCGGGATTGGTTCCCAGGCACCCCATAACCCCCCAGGGGCCTCCAGGGGGGATCCCTGAGAGTACAGCCAGGAGTAAGCTCTGAGCACAGATGGGTTTGGTCCCCAAACAAAACCGTAACAAAAAAAGGATGCTTATCGTCACTGTCAGGGAAGTACGAATCCAAAGTATAGTGAAGTATCAGCTCAGACCTGTGAAAATGGCTTCCACACTAAAGAAGCAGCGTGGGAAAGGGTGAGGAGACCAAGGAACCTCCTGAACTGATGGGGGATAGAAACCGGAGGGAACCATGGAAACCACTTGGGACTGCCTCAACAAGGTACGATGGAGCTACGATAAGGCTCAGTATTCCCGTTTCTGGGCTTCTATCTGACAAGCATAAAAAATTAACACAGGGGCTGGAGCGATAGTACATTGGGAGTGCATTTACCTTGTGCGTGGCTGACCTGATTTGATTCCCGGCATCCCCTATGATCCCCGAGCACCACCAGGAGTAATTCCTGAGTGCAGAACTAGGTAGCCCCTGAGCACTGCCGGGTGTGACCCAAAAGCAAAATACAAACAAACAAGCACTGTAGCACTGTCCTCTTGTTGTTCATCGATTTGCTTGAGTGGGCACCAGTGATGTCTCCATTGTGAAACTTGTTATTACTGTTTTTGGCATACTGAATACGCCACGGAAGCTTGCCAGGCTTTGCCGTGTGGGCGGGATACTTCTGGTAGCTCGCCGGGCTCTCCGAGAGGGGTGGAGGAATTTAACCCGGGTTGACAGCATGCAAGGCAAATGCCCTACCCGCTGTGCTATTGCTCCAGCCCACAAACAAATAAAAAACAAAACAAAACAAAAAAACACAGAATTCTGTCATTCCCATGCTTAATGCAGCATTATTTACAATTGGTAAAAATATGGAAACAACTAAATGTCCTATGTCTGCAGATGACTGGTCAGAGCAAACGTGTTTATATATATATATATATATATATGGGCTGGAGCGATAGCACAGCGGTAGGGCATTTGCCTTGCACGCAACCAACATGGCCGACCTGAGTTCAATTCCTCCGCCCCCTCGGAGAGCCCGGCAAGCTACCGAGACTATCTCACCCTCATGGCAGAGCCTGGCAAGCTCCCCATGACGTATTGGATATGCCAAACACAGTAACAACAAAGTCTCCAATGGAGATGTTATTGGGCCCGCTCGAGCAAATCGATGAACAACGGGAGGACAGTGATAGTGATCTATCTATCTATCTATCTATGCATATATATACACACAAACAGTGCAATATTATATATTTTTTTGCTTTCTGGGTCACACTTGGTGATGCACAGCATTTACTCCTGGCTTTGCACTCAGTCATTACTCCTGGCACTGCTCGGGGGTCCATATGGGATGCTGGGAATCAAACCCAGCCAGGTTGGCTGCATGCAAGGCAAATACCCTATCCTCTGTAGTATTGCTCCAGCCCCCATAATGCAATACTATTAAGTTACTTAATAGTATTAAAAGACGGAATTTTGTCTTTCATTAGCAAAGTGGAAGGAACTTTGGAGGATATGTGAAGCAAAGCAAGTCAGAGGGAAAAAAACAAGCATTGGATGATTTCACTCCATGTGTACCACGGAAATTGACCAGAAAAACCTGAAACAAACCAAGTGGGGGGCAGGAGAGAGAGAGCCCTGCCTTTGGCTCCCCAACACTACCAGAGGCCATGAGGACTGCTGGGAGGGCTCCAAATAGCAGGACCAAGCACCCAGAACCAAGAACAAATATGACAGGGGACACTGGCAAAAGAGCTAAGGTTACCCAGGCAGGAAGGGCACAGGAAGTTGAAGAAAAAGAGAAGGGATTCTTTTTTTAAAGGGGGGGGGGGGTGTTGGGCTTCTTCTGTTCAGAAAAAAGGTTGTATTCTTTTTTTTTTTTTTTGGGTCACACCTGGCGATGCTCAGGGGTTACTCCTGGCTCATGCACTCAGGAATTACTCCTGGCAGTGCTCAGGGGACCATATGGGATGCTGGGAATTGAACCTGGGTTGGCGGCGTGCAAGGCAAGTGCCCTACCCGCTATGCTATCTCTCCAGCCGTCCCCAAAGAATGTATTCTTTTTCTTTTCACAAGTCTGGCTTCAACTTCTCCTCGTAGCAACAGAGGGTGAGCCAGGAAGAGAGCTGTGACAACCGCGATGGTCACCAAAAGGGCCTCCTGAAACCAGTCATACTCTATGGACTCTCTGAGCCTTTACAATTTCATCTATTCAAAGTCCCTCAAAGACCATGAGAGAGAATTAAGCAACCTGGTTCTGGAATTGGGATGTTTTCCTAAAAGGCAAGGAATAAATTGGAAGCAGGATACCCACGCAGTAAGGACCCAGGAGAACAAATGGCAAATTTTGGGGGTCAGTGCGGAGAAATAGGGCCCTCACTAAAAAAATTTCTGGTAACATTCAATCCTACAAGGTACAAAGAAGCAAAAAAGGAAGAGCCATAGCCTGCCATGGTGAGATACAGTAATCTTCACTAACTTTCTTCCAAGGAGACACTTTTTATAGATCTGTTAGCAAATTATTGACAACAAGCAATATAAAATAAACCACTGAGGGCCTGCTATGGGGTCTGGCTTAAGAGTGGCTGGGAAAACTGGAGTCATAGGTGGAGGGAAGGTGTAATGGTGGTGGGATTCGTGTTGGAATACTGAATGTCTATAACAAATCATCACGTGTAAGCCAGTGTTTTTATGACGTGTAAGGGGAAATATGTAGGCCTACCTACTCCCTATTAACTCCAAAATATATCAACACAAACTTGCTTTAAAAGTGTTATTAACGACAGGTGAGACATGATAGTTACCATAACAAAATCCAAGTCACTGCCACTGTCCTCCCGTCGTTCATCGATTTGCTTGAGCGGGCCCTGTAACGTTTCCTTTGGAGACTTTGTTGTTACTGTGTTTGGCATATCGAATACGTCATGGGTAGCTTGCCAGGCTTTGCTGTGCAGGCGAGATACTCTCGTTAGCTTGCTGAGCTCTCCAAGAAGGGTGGAGGAATCGAACTCAGGTCGGCCATGTTGGCTGCGTGCAAGGCAAACGCCCTACTGCTGTGCTATCGCTCCAGCCCACAAAATCCAAGTAAAAGGTAAAAAGGTAAAGGCCCTCCCGTTGATCGTCGATTTGCTCGAGCGGGCCCAGTAACGTCTCCATTGGAGACTTTGTTGTTACTGTGTCTGGCATATCGAATACTCTCGGTAGCTTGCCGGGCTCTCCGAGAGGGGTGGAGGAATCGAACTCGGGTCGGCCATGTTGGCCGCGTGTAAGGCGAACGCCCTACCCGCTGTGCTATTGCTCCAGTCCACAAAATCCAAGTATAAAATAAAATTTAATATACTTTAGATTCCAGGGCTAAAAACGTATATACTAAATGAGAACAGGCATTTTACTATATTGTATTAAGTAGTTTTAATTTTACATAGGTCAAAATAATATAGTGATGACTAATTGGCTCTTACTGATTTATTTTCTGATCATTCCATTTGCCAACTTTTAAAGTTTTGGTAAAGTAAGAAATATAAATTTATTATGTACCAAAGGGGGCAGGTTGGGATTGGGAGAGAAACTGGGAATACTAGTGGACGGAAGGTCACACTGGTGGTGTTGGAACACTAAGTGCTTGGAACAACTGTAAAATGAGTAACTTTGTAAATCATGATGTTTTTAATAAAACCAAAAAACAAAAACAAAAAACCCATAGCCTGGCCAAGTGATAAGAAAAGCTGAATTCAGTGACAGTGCAGATAGTTAAGTCTATACTTAACTGGACCCAGCATCTGGGCTGATGCTGTTGCTCTAATATTAATTTTATGATTTGTAAAAATTCCTAGATTGGGGCCAGGGACGGAGCTCAGGTGGTGGAGTTGGGGCTTTGGAGGGGAGGGGCCCTGGGTTCTATTCCCAGTTACATTTTCCCTCCACAGACAGAGCTCTGATAGCTACTGATCCAGACAGTGATATACTAACCTTATACATAGTTACTAATAACGTTATGAATATAATTCTGTCACTGTCCTCCCGTCGATCGTCGATTTGCTCGAGCGGGCCCAGTAACGTCTCCATCGTGAGACTTTGTTGTTACTGTGTCTGGCATATCGAATACGTCATGGATAGCCTGCCAGGCTTTGCTGTGCAGGCGAGATAGCTTGCTGGGCTCTCCAAGAGGGGTGGAGGAATCGAACTCAGGTCGGCCATGTTGGATGCGTGCAAGGCAAACACCCTACCCGTTGTGCTATCGCTCTAGCCCAAATATAATTCTAAATAAGTCAAATTATGTTCATGATTATGTTCCAAAACTGCAGGACGATGAAAGGGTTCCGCAGTTACTAGGGCCATTACCGCATCCTAGAATAACCCATTTCAAGTGCAGTTCCATTCAGATCTGTATTAGGTCACTGACCCACAAAAAGTGAAGTTCAGAGGCCAGCTGATAGATGCTACTAAATATGAGACTAAGAGAAAAACGTCTAAAATAAATCTTTCAATTCCGTCATAAATTAAGGCAAGAAAGGAAAAAAGAAGTAGAAGGACAGAACAGAGGAAGGTAAGGTCAGGCAAACTGAAGCAGAAAGACTTGTTAGAAAAGGAAGACAGGTACCTGAGACACTTTGAGTAGCACCGCCCTCTTGTGGCCATTTCTGGTACAGCCACACTAATTGGAATGTCTTGTCTGAGAAGAGGGAAAAGGAATGAATTCCACCAGGGGACTTCTTCCTAGCCAGAAACTCTCCTGGTTTCTGTACGCGATTTGCTCAATTTACTGAAACAATTAAGATGCTAATAAAAGCCCTAAAAATAACAAATATAACTATAACCGCTAAAATCATATTGCTAAGAATGACAACAAAAAATGGGTTTTTTTAGGGGAAGAGAGAACAGAAGAGAAAAGATTTGATAAAGATAAATTGTGGCCAGAGTGATGGTGCAGTGCACAGGACACATGGCCGCGCATGTGGTTGACCTGGGTTGATCCCCGGCATTCCATATGGTCCCCTGAGCACCAAGTGATTCCTGAGTGCAGAGCCAGGAGTAACCCCTGAGGTATACCTGATGTGATCCAGAAAGTCAATAAGTAAATAAGATAAAATGATAAATTATTATTATTTTGGTTTGGGGGCACATGTGGCAGTGCTCAGGGCTTACTTCTGGCTCTGTGCTCAGAGATCACCCTTAGTCGACTCAGGGGACCTTTTGAGACGCCAGGGTTTGAACCCAGGTCAGCTGTATGCAAGGCAAATGCCCTACCTTGCACATAGCATACAAATGCTATATGATGGCTCCAGCTCCTTATTTATTGAGGTATCACAGTCTACAATACTACATCAATCCCTCCACCATCGACTGGGTATTTGATCCCTGACTTGAATGAGAGGCAAAGCAGTTTCAATTCACACCACAATTAGGAAGCACAGCTTAAAAGAAAAAACTTGCCACAACTGAAAAACAAAGAACAATGGAATGAGATTTTTAATACAATATAGAGCGGAGGCTTCCTTTCTAGATCCTACCCCAGAGTTCCCACACAGTAGGAATCCAGTTTTCACGTATACAGAGAGGGCGCTGAAGTCCTAGGAAATTGCACGCATTTTTCTCTTTTTGTCCTGCCTGAGGCCCCATACTGCCTGAGGTCCACACAGCCCAGGGCTAATGACCGGGCTCGTCAATGAGTTTTCTTGTTTCTGAGCTGGCAAATTATCACTGGGAATGAGGTTCTTTATGCAACAGGCTCAACAAGTGCCTATTTCTTCCCTAATGTTTTACGACATTAAGAGCTGCTGCCAGAGTACAACTGATCATCACTAACTAAACCAAACTTGCCACATCCAACCCGGAGGTAGAAAAATCTCCTTCTCTCTTCTTCCGGGGAGTCTGTGGGCTTTTGCACGCTGTGACGTTTCTCACCCTAAACCAAACTTAGGTAGGGGAAACTGCCCCAAGCACACCCGAGTCCTGCAGAGATCCCCAAGTGCTAGGAGGAATCACTTGGCTAAATGCAAACTGTGCACAGTGCAGCTTTGTCGTCCGTAATTCCCTGAAAGAACAGGTGAGCTGGAAAAACGAAAGGGAAAAAGAGACATCCAACAGCCCCACACAGAAAACGGAAACAGAAGGATCCCCTATTATTCAACTATTTTTCAAGATTCCAAGCTAGTGAACACCCCAAAGGTGAGAAATCTTCGGGGGAGGTTTAGTCTGCAACCGCAAGGCTCCCCTGTCCCCCCAAATGGGCCCACCCAGCCACCCAGCAGTGCTCACTTGGTTCCATGTTCCTTGCACAAATTCACTCTCTTTGAAATGATACTGGAAAGTGTTTGATATCTTTCCAGTCTCTGCTTGATACACCAGAGAAAAGAATCTGGTAGTAGCTCTCGTAATTTGAACCATTACTAATTACCAGGAGTGACATAGGTTTGTAGTTAATCTGTTTGTGTGTGTGTGTATGTATATATGCATATGTAGCACTGCACTGTAAGCACTGTCCTCCCGCTGTTCATCAATTTGCTCGAGTGGGCACCAGTAACATCTCCATTGTGAGATCTGTTGTTAGTCTTTTTGGCATATCGACTATGCCACGGGGAACTTGCCAGGCTCTTGCCATGCAGGCAGGATACTCTCAGTAGCTTGCTGGGCTCTCCGAGAGGGATGGAGGAACAGAACCCAGGTTGGCTGCGTGCAAGGCAAATGCCCTACCCACTGTGCTATTGCTCCAGATATATATATATATATGTCTATATACATATATATATATTTCATTATTCTTCACCCAGAGAAGCAAAGCATCACTGAACACTAGTTATATACTCTTTGTGAAATACTGAACACTTTAAGTAACCTTAGCACAGCGGTAGGGCGTCTGCCTTGCACGCAGCCAACATGGCCGACCCGAGTTCGATTCCTCCGCCCCTCTCGGAGAGCCCAGCAAGCTACCGACAGTATCTCGCCCGCACGGC
Source organism: Sorex fumeus (assembly GCF_029834395.1). NCBI lineage: Eukaryota > Metazoa > Chordata > Mammalia > Eulipotyphla > Soricidae > Sorex > Sorex fumeus. The sequence continues at coordinate 7,231,134 of NW_026606186.1, forward strand.
AGAGCCTGGCAAGCTCCCCGTGACGTATTCCATATGCCAGACACAGTAACAACAAAGTCTCCAATGGAGACGTTACTGGGCCCGCTCGAGCAAATCGATGATCAACGGGAGGGCCTTTACTAACTTACTTACTTTTACTGACATTTTAATTTTTAGTTCTTTACTCAAATTCTCCATTCATTTTGTTATGTTTTCTATTGTTTCTTAGATTTATAGGTACAGTTTTTCTGTATTTTTCTTTTCCCAAACAGGAATACCCATTTCAAAGTCATCTGTGGACTTATGTAGAGGTTTGAGTTTCCATTGCCAAATTCCAGGTGTCCATATGTGTCTATGTGAGGATTAAAACCATAATGCTTAATCAACTCCATAATCCTCAGGGCTGTTTCAGCAGCTTACAGAAACACTAGTTTAGGCTAATTTGTTTTAGACACATGAATGTTTTTCTTTTTAAGACCAACTAGATCATCTATTTTTTAATTTTTATTATTAATTTTTCGCTTTTTGAGTCACACCCAGCGATAAACAGGGGTTACTCCTGGTTCATGCACTCAGGAATTACTCCAGGCAGTGCTCAGGGGACTATATGGGATGCTGGGAATTGAACCTGGGTCGGCTGTGTGCAAGGCAAACACCCTACCCGCTGTGCTATCGCTCCAGTCCCACATTTAGATCATTTAACATTAATTTCTTGTTTGTTTGTTTTTTTTTTTGAGGGGGGAGGGTGTTGGCACACCCAGTGGTGCTCAGGGCGTACTCCTGGAAGGCTCCAGGGACCATAAGGGGTGTTGAGGATGGAACCTGGGCTGGGTGTGTGCAAGGAACCACCCAACCCACTGTACTGTTGTTGCACCAGCCCCAAACATTCTTGGGTTATATTTTATTCAGTGCATCCAAGTACGTAAGGAAGAGAAGTCTGCATTAAATTTAACCTGGCATACAGAACCAAGAGTATGGTATTTTTACTTAACAAACTGTGCCTATCGGCTGGAAATATAGTACAGGAGGTAAGGAGCTTGCTCTGTCCGTGGCAGAACTCAGGTTTGGTCCCCAGCATGTCATACGGTCCCTCAGGATTGCCTGCAATGATTTGAGCACAGAGCGGGGTGGGGGCGGGGGGGCGGGAGACAACCTCTGAGCACCAACCGGGTGTGACCCCAAAACAAAAACAAGCACTGCACTGTAGCACTGTCCTCCCGTTATTCATCGATTTGCTCGAGCGGGCCCAGTAACGTTTTGAGACTTGTTGTTACTGTGTCTGGCATATCGAATATGTCACGGGGAGCTTGCCAGGCTCTGCCGTGCGGGTGAGATACTCTCGGTAGCTTGCCGGGCTCTAAGAGAGGGGCGGAGGAATTGAACCCCTGTTGGCCGGGTCAGCTGCGTGCAAGGCAAACTCCTTGCCGCTGTGCTATCTATAGATAGTCCAGCCAAAAACAAAAACAAAAACAGCAAAAAGAAAAAAAAAAAAGATCCGTGCCTTAAAAAAAGCACTGAACTCTGATCTTCCTGTTTTTACTCTAAACAATATACAGCAACGCTTCTTCCCTACCACACCGGCCCTGACACATTAATTTCAGGGGCCCTTGAAAGAAAACATGAGTCTTTTCGACACCCTAGAAGAGTCTGACTACAACTCTCTGGGCCACTTGCCTCCATCCCCAGATCATACCCACCCCCCTCAGGTACTTTCCCTTTCAAACACAAAACTTGATTTTAGCATGGACCTAAGGAGAGCAAATCTACAAAAACAAACAGCGGTACAAGTCATAACCCATGGAAGTGATGAAACGGAACGTGTTTTCTTCAGGCACTGCACAATTCAGTTGAGGGAGTTTCTGACCACAACAAATATTGAGAGTTAATAGAAAACATGAAACCTGGGTTCACTGCTGAGTACTATAAGGCTGTGATGGAGCGTGAGGGAGCGCTAACTTCTGGAGTTTTGGGGTTGTCTTCCAAATGGTGACAACAGTTCCCTCAGAGCAGGGAGAGGCAATGAAAATCAGACACATACGAAAATAATCTGGGGAAGAAAGTAGCAGAAGGAAACAATTCTATCATTATGTATCAGATTACAGATTGATCAGGAGGGCTGAGCCACCAAAGAATCTAAATTAGTGCAAAAAACTAGCCTTACCTTCATGTTGCAAGCTAATTCCATGAGCTTCTTTGCGTTTTCTTCTGAGCGGTATCTCTTGGGAAGCTGAACCCTGAAGAACTTCAAGGCACCTTCAAAGTCAGTTAAGAGCAAGTCATCCTTGGAAGTCTTAAGGAAATACAACAGGGAAGTTTTTGCTATGAAAATGCACAAGAAGCATTTCATAATCCCAGCATCTTAAAACAACAACAACAACAAACAAACAACCAAAAACCACCCCAAAGTCCCGGGTGAGCCTGTGTCCGAGCCTCTCCCGTGGGCCCCTCCGAGGGGGCTGCCCAGAGAGAAGGGGGCACTCAGTGTCACGCTCAGCTGAAAAGGAACTCGTACCTTCAATAATCCCAGGGCAACATTAAAAATCACACTGATTCCCTAGAGGAAAAAACACAAAAAAGAACATTTTCAGTTGTTTATTGACTGTTCTCAAAATAACGTGCAATTTTAGAGAAATTATATCAACTCGAGAAAAGAGAGTAGCATGAAAATATCAGGGAAAGTAAAAATTATAACGGCAGCACTGAAAAAGCATTTTTTGCGGGTGAGGGGAGAGGGGGCCGGGGTGGCGTTTGAGGGTCACAGCTGATGGTGCTAGGGGACTATACTGGTGCCAGAAACTGGGGTCATCTGCATGCAAGGTCAGTGCCTGGCTTCTATGCTGTCTCTCGAGAAACCCTTGCCGTCGCCTTGCTTTCCCGTTTCTCAGAGAAGAGAAAATGGCTTTTCTAGCTTTAACTTCACATTTTACACAAAACAATACCTTCCCAAACTATGAGCCTCAGGAAAGCAACTGTCAACCTCTACTTTCTGTCATCACTGCTGTTTTGGATTTCTTAAAGAAACGCCGTCACGCCCAATACTGATATAGGCGGTTACCATGCGGGTGGGTGGCTGAAACCCAGAGCAGATCTGCAAGACAATCTGAGCCTGAGGCTGGGCCCAAGAAAAACTACTTCAACCCGAATGTTCTGGGGCTGAGAAAACAAAGATGCACCGGAGCTGGCTGGCACAGGAAGCACAGAGCCAACGGAAGCCAAGCGGTGGCGCGGGGAGATACGCACCTCGCACAGGAGCAGGTCGATGATGTGGAAGACCATGTAGAGGGGGAACTTGGCGGTGAAGAGGGTGAGGAACCACTGCGAGGCGTACATGTGCGCCTCCAGGCTGATGTCCAGGAAGTGGTTGTACAGGTCGGGGATGTACTCCTGCAACAGCAAGCTACTTAGTGTGGGGGTACACAGGTAATTGTTCACTCCCCACTCGAGAAGCTCATATTGCCAGGAATAGTTTAAAACAAACAAACAAACAAACAAATAAATCAATTCCTTTTATTTTCCCAGAGCCTGAAAAGGGTTCAGAAGGGTATTTCTCATCTGTCTTCTCATCTGTCGTTAAACTGGCAACCGCCTTTTCCAGTCCCTAAAGCAGTTAAAGAGGAATGCCCGTTGGGGCCGGAAAGACAGTGCGGCGGGCAGGGCATCTGCCTTGAACACAGCCCACACAGGCTCAAGGCCCCACATCCTACAAGGTCCCCCAAGCCCCACCAGGAATGATCCCTGAGCTAGAGTCAGGATTGAGTCCCGAGTTCCTGAGCACTGCTGGTGTGGCCCAAAAAGCAAAAGGAAGGACGGTAGGGAAGAAGAGAGGGAGGGAGGGAGGGACAATTCCTCAAACGGCAAAAAATAATTGACAGGATAGTTTTTCTTCTAGGTTATGAGATGCTTGGGAAAGATTGTTTTACTTTTGTTACGAGATGCCTAACCAGTCAACTACAGATCCTTGGCGAGTATTTCTTTTTTTCTGGTTGTTGGGTCACACCCGCAGTCCTCAGAAGCTACCTCCAGTATGAAGGGAACCAGTATGAAGGGACGCAACCCAAGGCACCCACGTGTGAAGTATGCATGCACTCCGGCCCTCTGAGTGAGCTCCCATCCATGCAGTGAATATTTCCCGACTGAGTTTTCTGTATCCAGCCAGGTCCCTGCTGAGTCATCTGAGTTTTTATTTTTGAGTGTTTAGGAGACTCAAAATCCAGCTCACACCCATCAGCCTCACCCTGTTCATCTGGGTGTCCTCACCACAGCGTGAGAAACAGACAAAGAAGAAAACCAACTACAGCAAAAATCACCTTCCACAACCCCGATGGCTCGGATGAGGCTTCCTGCTCCCTGGCACCCACCCAGCTCTCTTCGATTCGGTACCAGCACTGCAAGGCAGGCTGCGTTCTTACCTGCATGAGGCGCTCCAATTGGTAGAATTTGCAGTGCAGGTCTTCAAAGTTTTGCTTGAAAAGTTCCCTGAGGCCATAGTCAAACATGATCTTGACCAGAACACTGAAGGCCTGTTCTTCTGGCATCTGTCACAGGGAGGGAGTTGGGGGGTGGAAAGGAGGAGAATGATGGAACACACGCAAGCGTTCTTGGTATGTTAAACCCACCCTTCAGCTCTCTCTTAGATACCAAGGGATTTTGAGGTATGCAGGTAAGCCCAACTATAGGTCTGACTTAGACCTGTCCTAAGGCTTTACAAATAAAACTCATCCACTCAACTGAGGTATTTACAAGGGTACACACCTGGAATTATGTTATAATGTCATGATGCTTCAACTAAAAAAAAAAAAAAAAAAGAAAGAAAATCTGGACTGGAGAGATTGCTCAAGGGACTGAGGCATATGCTGAAGGTCCGGGTTTGGTCTCCAGTACCTCATGCCCCAGGAGAGACCCCCCCCAAGCAAGAGAGAACCCCAAGCAAGGAGCTGCTGGGTGGCCCATGAACATCATTGAGTGTGGTCCAAAAACAAAATGAAACAAAGTATTTTACTCAATGATGCTTACTCTATATCAAACACCGGTCCCGTTCTGAAACACTAAGACAAGTAGCATAGAATATTTGCAATATAAATCACGGAAAAAAGTGGGACCAGAGGAAGAGAAAATCTGAGTCAGCCTCAGGCACTGAGAAACAGGTCAGTGAGATCTCAGCCTCCCCAGCACCGGGACCTGGGTTCAATCAGCTCACCTCCTTCGCTGCTATTCCAGTCTAATAACGGTGTTCTCCCCTTATTGTTATTAAAGACATGATTATTTAAGAAGCGCCTAAGGTTTGCAGTAATACTTAAACACTACAATACTTCTCACTCGCAATAACACTGGGGGAAAAAAAACCCTAAAAAAAAAAAAAACAACCCGACTTATTTACAGATTTAGCAACTTATAATACCTGCATCTTCCATAGCTTGATGGGAAAAAAAAAATGTTTCCCTAAGAATCTGGCAAAATGTCTGGTTTTCAAAATAGGAAAAAAAAGCACTGGAAATGTTATTTAAGGCTTGGTGTGACTGTAGCGAGCCTTCAAAATGTCAAGAAGGTGGGCGGCTTCGAGGGAAGAACAGGATGGGAGTGGGCTAAGCAGAGAAACCACTGGGAATAAAGCAGAGCTAAAGAGCAAATCGGATTCAGTAATGAACGCAGCAAGCAGGGCCGCTGACTCTCAGAAACCCAAGGGCATCTGGATTGCTCTGTCATGGAAGATAACTTCACTCCTCCGTACACTGAGGGAGAAGGAGCTCTCCGCCCGCACGCTCAAACAGGCACATGCTGGCCACCAAGACCCCTTAGATCTGATGGCAACGCATATTGGAAGGGGGCTGTGAGACATAAGTGAAGAAAAATGTCCTTGAACTAGAGCTGGGGATAGAGACAACAAACCACATAGGATGGTGGGATTCTGGTTTTAAAATTAACAAAATTTTGACCTCTTGACTATCATTTTTTTTTTTCTTTCTAGGACACACCGACGATGCACAGGGGTTCCTCCTGGCTCTGCAGTCAGGAATTACTCCTGGCAGCGCTCGGGGGACCATATGGGATGCTGGGAATCAAACCTGGGTTGACTGCGTGCAAGGCAAACGCCCTACCCGCTGTGCTATCTATCACTCCAGCTCCAGACTATTAGTTTTGTGACTGCTTTAAAATTGATTGATTTTGTTGTGACCGTTTCACAAAATTTGTGCTGATTTTGGATGCCCCATGCATCTAAACACAAATTTCTGTGCTGATTATACTGTCCTAGCACTGCTGCTGCTGCTGCTGGTGGGGTGATGGGGGGGGAGGTGTGCGGCCTCTTTCCCGTTGTAGCTTTCTCACACAGATAACCACAAGCTGGGCTCACAGTAAGAAAGCGCCATGAAGGGTGTTTTACTTACAATGTACCCTGTACAATATGGTTTAAAATTTCTAACTCCTACTCCAGGTCCCTGTTCTCTTGATGCTCGAAACACATGGTCTTTCCTTCTTGATGGGGTTCGGGCCGTACCTAGCAGTCTTGGGAGGTTAGTGCACGAGGTACTCCAGGGACCGAGCGGCACCGAGGATGAAACCCAGGGTTCCTGCATGCAAAGTAAGCGTGCAGTATCTCCCAGGCCAGACGCACTGCCCTTCTCTCAGCTCTTCCAATACACCACAGTTCCATCTGTTTCTGCGCTCCAGTATATTGTATATCTTCCCTCTCTACTTTCTTGCTTTGAAAATGGTTTCAAAGTATAAAAAGAGATGACAAACCCCTTCTTTTCCAGGATTCACTTTGAAAGTCACCTCCCCAGAGAGAAGGCTACACCGTCAGTAAGGTTCCCTTGTTAAATCTCGTATCAAACTTTCTATTGTACTCTCACTGTGCCACTACCACAGAGTGATGCATTTGTATGATCTGATGCCTTAAGCTAGTCGGCCTCACTGGCACTGGACCCAAGACTATGGGGACGAGTCCACTTTATTCCCTGCTGAGCTTCCCAGCAGTGTAAAACTCATCAAAAGAAGCTAACTGTTCAAAATACGAGGTACTCAAAAACATGACTTGTGTGGAATTTCTGATGAAGATTTTAACTTGAATAATGAAGAAATCATTAGTCAAATCAGGGACATGGAGTGTCTTAAAAATTGTTTGTATTGAAATTCTGAAAGGAGAGAGAGCAAGAGGAAATGTGCCTGCCACAGAGGCAGGGGGTGGGAAAGGGTGGGGGTGGCGGAAGGGACACTGGAAACATTGGTGGGGGGAGAATGGGCACTGGTGGAGGGATGGGTACTTGAACATCGTTTGATTAAAACGTAATCACAATAAGTCTAATAATCTAATGGAGATTCATTAAAATAAAAAAAACTGCACTGAATTTGTCAATGGTGTGTAACACAAAAGGTAAGGAGATGGCTCAGACTAAGAAAATCCTATTACAACCAAATGCAATAGATGATCAGCAATCTTGGAAAAAAAAAAAACCATACAGGACTCCATTGGGCAAAAAGCAGGGAGGCGGGGGGGAGATGAACACAGACTTTTTCTAAGGCATAACTGAATCAGTATGGAATCTCCAGGATACCACTAAGCATTTCTTAGGAGATCTGTGCTTGCAAGTTCAAGAGTGAGATGTCATAAGAGTGAGATGTCATAATGTTTGCTTTGCAAACAACAACAACAACAACATCAACGTCACCTAAGCAAAAAATAGTATTAAAAAAAAAGAGAAAAAGAAAGACTACCACGATACTTCAAGTGGTAGAGCATCTGCAAGGCCTTGAGTCTGAGCCCTAGGGACTGCATGGCTTCCCAGCACAGCTGGTTGTAACTGCTGGCACTCAAGTAGCACTCTAGTACTAGGTCTGAGTACTGAACTCTCAGGCCCGCACCTCTGGTCTGAGCATTGCTCTGCATGGCCCCCAACTCCACTGGCTGGGTCCTAAAACATTACACATACACACTTCTGTTGTTGTTAGAGAGATTAGAAAGAGAGTTTAGAAAAAGTGAACTGATAACGGAGACAAGGCGAGTGTAGGTGTTCACATTCCAGTAATACTGCTTAGATTTTGCTGAGGCTCTGAAGGAGCATTGGTAAGTTTGAGGTTAAAGGTCCACGAGGGTAAATGAATGGATAAATGGATAAAATGAGTAAAATGGGACTAAAGAAGGCCAATACTCTGCCTCTCGCACACTGTAATACATGTATCTCCCGACAATAGCGGAACTGGCAGTTTCAGGGAGATAAACGTCCCATGGTTCCCACAAAGACTAAAGTCTGTCCAGTCATCCTGGCAATAAAAACGGTCTACTAGTTTTCAACACTGTTGCTTATTCTAGGTCTCCAGCCCCTGACAGCACTAACTCAGAGAAAAACAACTCCTTGAGAGAGAAGTTGAAGTTCATGCTCCAGAGACAGGCCAAAGCCAGTATCAAGCCATGCTCAAGTCAGAGCAACATAAGCGGAGTCCACATTAAGCTGTAACAGGGTTCTGATTACTCACGTGTAGAAGCAGAACAGCAGCAAGAAACGACTGGCCCTGGCAGTAGCCAATCTCCTCGTCGTACACGGAATAGGCCTACAACAAAAACAGACACACCGGGAGGTACAGATGAGCGCGGTCACCCACGGGCCAGAGCTTTCCCAAAGACAGAAGAACTCAAGTCTACTGTGACATTCTGATTTTCACTGAGTTGCCAACATCTCTCCCCAATCGCAGTTTATTTCTCTACAAAATATGGCCGTCACCCTACCGCTTTCTATAGCCCAGGAGTGAGGAGAAGTGAGGCTCTAATCACTTCAGCATTAAGAAAAGGCCTTCGTGGGGCTGGAGCGATAGCACAGCAGGTAGACATTTGCCTTGCACACAGCTAACCCGGATTCAATTCTCAGCATCCCATATGGTCCCCCGAGCACTGCCGGGAGTAATTCCTGAGTGCAGAGCCAGGAGTAACCTCTGTGCATAACCCGGTGTGACCCAAAAATAAAAAATAAATAAATAAAAGGCGCTTGTATCTCCTGGGTCTAGCACAAGTTGCCTCCTCAGCCTCAGAGGCCTTTCCCCCTTATTTTTCCTTTGAACAATGTGCTCTTCCTTCAGATTCCAAATGTACTCCATTCTGCCAGAGTACTCTCTCCATCCTATGTTCCTATGACACTTATAACACATGACTATTATGGTTCTTGGAACGCCTACCTTCTACTTGATGGAAGTTTCTTAAGGGCTGAGGTGATAGCTTCTCAGCCAAACCAGCACAGAACAGGCACTCACTAAATACTGTCATCGTTATCCTTTTTCTCTTTCTGGGAAAAAGTCTTTTTGGCAAAGACACAAAAATACAGTTCTTTCCACAATGCCAGTAATAACTTTTCTGATAAGAAGGATCACTCTGAAACCACTTGTGGGTTCCTCTGGAATTCTTATTTTGAATTTTTCTTGGCAGACGACTCCTATCCCTCTTTGCTGAACATTATCTTTAATGGAATATTGACATCTAACATTCCTTGTGGTTTACTCTTTTGTCCTTAAGGCTGTTTTTTTGAGCTTTGTTCTTATTACTAAATTTACAGCTCTCATTTAAGCTGCAGTAGAAAGAGAATTCCTATAGGTCAAGATGTTATATGATGTTTGACAACTATATTCCTGGTGAAACTCCCTTATTCTCCACATATTATTGGGGTTTTTTTCCTGTTCAAGATTTGTAAGTCCCAAGAAAACAAATTAGAATTGGGCATGGTTAGAATTCAGATCAGTTAGTCAACTGCTGTGTCAATATTCATTTAATAACAAATTAGCATAGAGTTTGCATTATCTTTTGGTGGAAATCTAGTCTTATTTAGACATCCATACTCATGTTTTCATAAATTCACACTGAATTCAATATGTTCTCTTTGTGTTATGCGGTATAGAGCAAGAAACATGCTGATCACAGCAGCTTTTCTGTTTGAGCTTGCTGACACCAGTACCAAAGTGTTATCTCTAGTTACACTGCAACCAGGGTATGCAAGCCCTACAGTCAGGTGTGAAGACCCCACTTACCCGCACACACGCACATATACCTCCCCCCACCCCCCCCCACACACACTACCAGGAAGCATGCAACTCCCATTCATCAAAGGAACAAAAAAAGGAAAGGGGGAAAGGCTTCTGGGTCAGGCTAAAATCTCACAATTGCTACTCTCCAGGTCTGAACCTCAGGTTTGTTCCTTATTTCCCATACCTGTAAGGATATTTATAGTATTTACACCATAAAGTCAGGATATTATTCTCTGTCAAGGGCTCAGCATGTGACTGATCCTTGATAGACTACGGTGAAAATACTCTGTGTTTCCATAGGCAAAGATCAAAGGAGAGGATATTTTTCAGGCTCAAGGAAAGCTTGGAGGAATGCATACAGACAGGAATTGGGTGATTATATTTGAGAAATGTCTGGAATACAAGGTTCATGGTAGGCCATACTGAAGTATGGAAGAGAAGGCATTTCATTAATTTACAAATAGTAAATACCTGTCACATGCCAAGCAGTGTGCTATAGATGGCAATATAGACACAAAATGGTTAACTACCCTAGAAAACTTCAGAGTCCAGCCGGGACTTCTAACAAGTAAGTCAACCACCATACAGTGAGAATTCCAATGTGGTTAAAAACTAAGTATTCAGTGAATAAGTCAAGATACATTATAGAGTACTCCGGAAGCTGCCTTGGAGCCAGCGTGCAGGACTGTGAGGTCTTTGTGAACTCGCAATGTGGCCAGGGCCAGAAAGTGCAGAAGGTGATGGTGCAGCCCATCAACCTCATCTTCAGATACTTGCAAAATAAATCTCGGATTTGGGTGTGGCTTTATGAGCAAGTGAATATGTGGATAGAGGGCCGCATCATTGGTTTTGCTGAGTATCTGAACCCTGTGTTAGATGGTGCAGAAGAGATTCACTCAAAAACAAAGTCAAGAAAACAACTGGGTCAGATCATGCTGAAAGAAGATAATATTACTCTGCTCCAGAGTGTCTCCAGCTAGAGACCATGGGTGAAGTGAGAAATCGTTGAGAAGGCATTGCAGTTTGTTTTTTAGGTGTTTCTTTGGGGAAAGTAGTTTTAAAACATTTATTCATATTGTTTGGATCACTATTATGTTAGTATTTGATGGCAATAAATGCTGGGGGATTGTTTCAAAAAAAAAAAAGATATATTACAAAATATCTTTTTTCGGGGGGAGGGGGTCATACCCGGTGATGCTCATCCCTCCCTGATGTACTATGGCTCCTGTTCCTACATTACAAAATATCTTAAATACTAAGTTGAGGCATCTAGAATCTGCAAATGAATTAGGGAAATTTAATTTTATTCTGTAGGTGATGGGGAAGCACTAAAGGCACTAAAGGCTTTCTTAGAGGCCACCGAAATAATCCAAATCTGAATCCAATATGGAGAAATTTCTAACAAGCTAGAACCCAAAGTGGAAGACATAGGTCTGAAAGGGTTAACAGAGGGGCCAGAGAGATAGGACGGTGAGTGGGCGGTGAGTGGGCGGGGTGCTTGCCCTGCACGAGGTCGAACTGGGCTTGATCCCTGGCATCCCATATGATCCCCTAAGCACTGCCAGGAGTGATTCCTGAGTGCAGAGTGAGGAGTAAGCCCTGAGCACCCCCTGGGAGTGGCCCCAAAGTCCCTCCTATCCCACCCTAATGAAAAGTAACAGTATGGTCAGGAAAGGGGAGACACCAATCCTACCAAATTCAATGTGGCCAAAGAAAGGAATACAAATAGGAAATCAGCGGAGAAATGACTAAATCTTTAGCAAAATAATGACATGGGAGGTTGTTAGTGGAGAATAAGAATCTAAACATACTATAGACAGATATTGCTGGATCCTGAGTCTAACCAAATATAGAACACGTAATATTTAGGAAAATCTGAATATATAATAAACATTGCTTGGTACTAATGGATAACCCTATTTTTTTAGAGGTGTATAGAATTTGTGGTTATCACACCTAGGTTTTTCTTTAGAGTGCTTCAGGAAAACTGACTGAAGGGCTTGCTGGGGGCTGACCTGGACCCCTGGCATCCTATATGGTCCCTGAGAAATCAAGAATAATTCCTGAGTGCAGAGCCATAAGTAACCCTTGAGCATCACTGGGTGTGAATCAAAAATAAAAAAAAACAAAACAAAACGGGGGGGGGGGGGGGGAGAGTTAGCGGAAGCAACTGTGGCAAGATATTGACAAATATTAAATCTTGGCACGCATATATATATACATATATAATTTTTTCATTTTTCAAAGTTGAAATGAATTTATATACACTGGTATATAAATTTATATATTATAATGAAGTTACATACACATAGGTACATTCATTCTAGCATTCCTTTGAAAATGTTCATGGTGAAATGTTTTTAAATGCACTATTTTAGATCTGTTTTATTTTACTTGAAGAATTTCTGAAGGAGACCCACTGGCAGCCGGAAGTTAGAACTTGAGCTAAAGTGTAAAGTGGGTGTGGGAACAGCCATGAAGTGGCCATAACCACAGTTTCAGGAATGGGAACGGTCACTCACTGGAGGTGGTGCTGGGCGACAGGAAGTGCTGAGCCCGTGGGCGAAGGTCCCTGTTTGCGGAGCAGGGAGAGAGAGAGAGAGGGAAGGAGCTGAGGAGCCAGTGAAACAGAGAAGTGGGCCTGGTGGGGAGGGAAAGAAGTCAGACGCCGGGAAGGCGGCAAGGAGGTGTCGTGAGGCAGGAACGAGAGCGGGCAGGAGGGGCAGCGGGGTGGGAGGAACCCGAGGCAGTGAGCACAGGCTTATTTTCTGGAAAACTCTGTAGTAAAGTTAGGGGTGGCTGGACTGGTTACACAGAGGGACGGGTGCAGCTCAGGGTGAGCTCAAGAGGGATGACTGGGGCGGGGGGTGGTAGGGGCAGAGTGATGGGACAGTGGGTAGGGTGTTTGCCTTGCACATGGTCGACCTGGGTTTGATCCCCGGCATCCCATATGGTGCCCCGAATACTGCCAGGAGTAATTCCTGAGTGCAGAGCCAGGAGTAACCTCTGAGCATCGCTTGGGTGTGACCCAAAGAGGAAAAAAAAAAGGGACGACTGGAGAAGAGGAAAGAGGATGGTGACAGAAATCACAGACAACTCCGTGCATCCTAGAAGGATACTAAAAGCCAAGCAATGTTTAACTAAATCCTAACTCCTTATAGTTAAAAAAAATCTCCCCCCTCCGCTGCTGGCTGTGGGGCTTGCCTGCGGTTGCACGTTAGATTCAGGGGCAAGGAAGCCTGGCCATGCTGCTCAATGCGCTTTGCACAGGAATAACGGTGGTGCCTGCACTTAGTGGACGCCCACAGGCTAAGGCCACAGTGCCCACAGGAGGCTGCTGGCCAGAGGTTGGACTGTCTTCTGCAGGGCTCAACACTGGGTGGAGGTGCAGGAGCCGCTGTGTGCAGGGCCTGGGCCAGCAACCAGATCCTAAGAGCAGGGCTGCCAGGGGCACGCTTCAGACACGTGAGACACCAGGGCTTTGAACTCGTGACCATACGCTTGCAAGGCAGACGCTCTAAGCCACTGACCATGGACAACACTAATTCCTGAGGCTTGAAGCCTCTTTATCATTAAAAAATATGTCATTAAAAAAGCAAAGAGACATGTCTTTCATTCCCAGCCTGTTCTAAAACTAGCTGCTGGTGTTCTATATCATAGGGAAGTTCCTTTTAGTATAGCCCTTACTTCCATGTACGTCTTATAAAGATATGAAATAGGTGACTCACTTGTTATGGGGGGCTGGGAGGGGAGGAAAAGAATTAAACTAGTAGTGCTAAGGACAGAAGCAGGTCGAAGAACTGATTCAAATTCCCTCTTTTAGTCCAATGACCTTGACTTTGCTTTTTTACTTTTTTGGGGGGGGAGGTGGCGCGGGGGTGGGGGCACATACTCAGCTGTGCTCAGGACTTCCTCTGGGCTTTGTGCTCAGGTGACTGTATGCAGTGCCATGAACAGCTATATGTAAGACAAGTGCCTTAACCCCTGTATTACCCCCCTGGCCCTGGCCCAGTGGCTCCAAAGGAATACTTATTTTCTACCGGAAATATAATTTTCAGATACAAATCTTTTTGGTGGGCAAGAGTACTGCCCATCATTCATTCAGCTGCAATGCTCAAGAAGTCTACCTGACGGGCACCAGGCTGACTAAGCCCTACGCACCAACTTCATGACTCAGGCGAACAGTGTAAATGTGTCATGTGTAAATGTCACAGTACCCAGGGGTTCTTAAAACCAACAGTTTTGCTGGTTTGGTTTGGATTTTGGCTCCTGAGGGTGGTTCCGGGGTTGCTTCTGGCAATGCTCAATGAACTCCGAGGTAGCAGGGACTGAACTTGGGGTTCCCACATGCAAAGCATGAGCTCTAGCCCTTTCCGTCAACTTCCCAAGTCCAATGAGGAATGAGGAACCAGGAGACTGTTGCCTGTCAAGTCCTCACAGGTGAAAGCTCTAATTAACAGGGTAAAAGAAACCCTACCATTTTCCCAGTATTTGGAATCAATTTCTGTTTGTCACTGTGTTGGTCCCTTTGATTTGATAGTGTCCCCTCCTTATTTTAGCATAATTTCAAGAACAGGAACCAGGGGATCCCTTTTTTCCCTTTTTTTGACATGACATACCTTGCATATTTTATACAAAGAATCTTGTCCGTCTCCTCCAGTGTCCTTAAAATAATCATGGGCTGGGAACGTCCGGTTAATGTCCCGGGTGATGGCACTGTCCTGGGGAGACTCCTGCGGAGACATAAGGGAGAGGATATCGAGCAATTAATCATGCATGCACCTCCTGGGCTTCACAGAGCACAGTCTTCTTACTTTACGCTTTAAAATGTTGCAGGGACACACATGCACATATGCAAGCCCAAGTTATTGCTGTTTTGGGGGCTGCTCAAACAAAGGCAAAATAAAATCTTAAGGGGGGATAAAAAAAGACTGGGGAGGAGAAACCTGTTTACATACCACTGTGTGTGAATTCCACCCGTGTTGCAAGGAAACGCAGGCGGTGACCTTTCCATTACAACAAGATAAATGTGTAAAAATGACTTCCCATAGGAAAATGTTCAACAGAATATTAAAAGGAGGCAAAGCACTCCAAGTAGGAAAACTGGGCATAAAAATTTCTATTTTAACTGACCTTTGAGCATGAAACCCATAAAAATGTTCTTAAGAGGAAATCCCTTAACTGGAACTTGTCCTAGGGGCAAGTGGCATAAAAATGCACAGAGCCATCGACTCGAAACAACACTAGGCCACTAAGCACAAAGGAATTCAATCGGGCAATGGGAAAATATCCCTTGCTTTCACAATGGAGAAAAATCTGCTTCTTTCTATGAACTAAGACTGAACTAATGGCAGCAATTTCGACAACTTTATATAAAACACAGGGGGCTTTCAGCTATTGCGATTACCCACCCCTTGTTAAGTATCCTATTTGCTCCCCTCCTAAAGAAGCAGAGCACAGAGTCATGCCCTGCTTCAGCAATATACTGCCTTCATATCCACGGCTGCAGCTTTGCGGCTCTGTAGTGATACTACCTCACATTCAGAACATCCTCCAAGAGCCTGAGACTCCTGCTTCTAGATGAAAAAACAAGACTGATATTCTTCTTCTCTTGTCTGGCAATTTCCCTGGGCTTTTGGGCACTCAGGTTCCCCGCGCCATAATAAATATTCAGTTGTGGAATCTGAACTTACAAGCCTTTACTCTTCCTTAACCAACAATCCAAACTGTTAAAGACACTGCCAAACTACTATCCACAAGGGCATTACTGGTGTTTATTGCTACTGGATATGAACACACAATAACAACAGTTAAAGCAGTCCAAAACGATGGTGGTTCCAAAACCCAAGGTTGTCTGTGAGATGCATCAGCTACTGCCGTGCAGCCATGTCTAGGCTGCTGCAGATGGACGAAGAACGGAAACAGAACTAGGGGAGAAATGTCGGCAATGCAAGACAGCAAAATTAGGGGAGAGAGCTAGAGGACTGAAGAGAATGTGAACACAGAAAGCTACAGAGTGAGCGCAAAGGGTTCCTGATCAATCATGAAAAAGAAAAGAAAATGTAGATGGACATTGTCAAACTGAAAACCTATCTGATCATGGAGCTGTATCCATAACTCTTAAGTAGGAAGACAGACAAATGCTTTTGAAGAGAAGAAAAAAGGTAATGGTAGTAAAAGACTGAACAGACATTTCATAAAAGCAAATATATAAACGGTAAACAAGCACAAGAGAAAAGTTCAACATTAGTCATCAGGGAAACATAAATTAAAAGCCACATTTGAGATTCTACCACACACCCACTAAATGCTAAAATTAAAAAGACCCAATACACAAACACACACATATGGTATCTAAGTGTTGGCAAAGGATGTGAAACAAGTGCAACTTCCATCCACTGCTGGTAGGAATGCAAAATGGTGCAAATAGTTTGGGAACAGTTTGGAAGTTTCTATAAAGTTATACACTTACAGGGCCAGAGAGATAGTACAGAAGACAGAGAAGACAGGGCGTTTGCCTTGCACACAGCCAACCCGGATTCAATACCCAGCATCCCATATAGTCCCCAAGTACCACCATGAGTAATTCCTAAGTGAAGAACCAGAGTAACTCCTAAGCATCACTAGGTGTGGACCAAAAAGCAAAACAAAGCAAAACAAAACAAAACCAAACGCGAACAACAACAACAACACAGTAACGTTATATACTTACCACAGACTCATAGGTATTTAACCACGAAAAATGAAAACATAAATACATAAAAGGGCTTGAATGCAGATGTTCATAGAAGCTTTATTTATAGCCCAAACCAAAAACAATATAAATACATTCCAAGGGGTAAAAATATTGTGTTACATCCATATAGTAGAATACTACTCATAAATAAAACAAAACAAACTTTTTTAAAAATAGTTTTTGGGTTACACCCCAGCAGTGCTTAGGGGACCATCTGGGGTGCCGGGGAGCCATCTGGGTAGGCTGTGAGCAAAGCAAGCACCTGACCCACTGTTCAGTGCTCTAGCCCCTAGGTCAGAATAAACTCTTGACATACGCAACATGATGGGACCCAAAAGCACCACGAAAGAAGTCAGACAATGGAATCAAAGGCAATATCCTGTCATTTCCTGTATATGAAATTATAGAAAAGTTAGGATTATCGGGCAAACACCCTACCTGCTGTGCTATCGCTCCAGCCCCTGACGCAGTGTCTTACTAGTTTAACAACGCAGGTCAGTTTCATCTAACTTACGTAACTATAAAAGGAGTCACTGAAATGGAAGTGTCGATTATAAATACATAAACAAGTTCTCCCATGCAGACAGAAGACACTTCATGTAAATGTGGCTAAGCTCTGGCACCTGCTGACAGCCGGGGCTGGCGTTGGAACACAGGCTTTGCTCAGACACACGCAACACACGGCACCTACGTGGCATATCATTTTCATTTTTGTATCGTACTTTCCCTTGAAGACGATCTGCAGCTTCTACAGAGCCATGCAAATGTATGAGGCAGTCACTTCTGGGGAAAGAGACATAATAAAGTCTCAAATTTTCATGCAGCTTATGTAGAAATATGATGGGACCTATGCACATAGCCACAGACTAGAAAATGTGTGGTGAAATGTATGGGGCATCCCTGGGGTAATAGAAAGTAAGTGTGTGTGTGTGTGCCCGCGCGCGTGTATGTGTGTGTGTGTGTGTAAACAGAAAAAAGTGAATTCACAATAAAATTTAGGCCATATGTCAGATGTCTTGAACTTTTTTCTTTTTAAATTCTTTGACATGCAGGGGGGGAAAAAGGCCCAAGGCATCTTTTGTACTAAGCAATGAAAATGCTCATCTGATTATGAGATTACCCCATCCCATCAAAAGTCATGTGAATGGGGCACTGAACTAAATCAGGAATATACTTCATTAATTGAAAAATTTAAAACACATTCCAATATATTAAAAAAACAGAAGAACGCTCTGATTCAAAAAAATTTTCAAGTTGTGTAAAAAGCAGGAATCAGAAAATAACTTTGGGGCTAGAGAGATCGTACAGAGGATAGGGCGCTTGCCCTGAACATGGCTGACCTGGGTTCAATCCCTGGTACCCCATGTGGTCCCCAGAGTACTGCCACAAGTGATCCCTGAGTGCAGATCCCTGAGCACTGCTGGATGTGGCCCAAAAGTTAAAAAAAGAAAAGAATTTCAAGAGAAATAGAACAGATATTGTGTTAAAATTCTGTTACTTTCAAGAGATATCACAAAAAAAAGAGATTGTATATCAAAACTATATGCTCTATTTTTGTGAGGTAAAAAGTTTTTTTTTTTAAATCTAGGATTATGAATATTCTCCTGAATGTAGTTTTAATTTAGCACAGATTTAATATGAAACAACAACACAAAGTGATAAACCCATATATGACTTGCTAGAAAGAAAATTTTACTATTAATAAAATCAGCCAACAATGAATGCATTATAAATAAAACCTCTTCAATTACAAAACTGTAGTGCGGTTATAACACTAGGAGGAAAAATATCCACCTTACCCTCATTAAGAGAAAAAAAATTAACAAAGACTAAAACTTTCTGAGCTTAAGGTGTAGCGGAAGTAGCATAAGGACATTAGTAAAAGGTCTTAGGCCTGATAAACTCAAAACCATAAGCATCAGCACCATAAGGCACTTGCCTTGCATGTGGCCAACCTGGCACCACAAAGAGTCCCCTGGGTCCTCCAGGAAAGATTCCTGAGCCCAAAACCAGGAGTAAGACCAGAGTGCCAATGGGTCTGGCCCCAAACCAACCACCAACCATCCAACCCATAAATTAACACATCAATACCATTGTAAATTGTGGCCTAAATTATAATCCTTCAATTAAGATTTCCAGAGTTCAGGGATGTGGCTCGGTGGTTCAGGGCTTCTGCAGGCATGAAGCGGCCAGTTTCCTGCTGACACGAAACCACAAGTCTAATGTGATCCTTGTGGCACTGCTGCTACAGTGAGTGACCCCCCCGCAGCTCAACCAAAGCGTGTGGCCATAGGAGAGCAAAGCTAAAGTGTGCAATCTCTGACAAGCACTGCGACCACACGTATGACCACCGGCCAGTGCAAGAACAAAGCACGAAAGAGAGGGGGAAAGAAATTTTTGTAATTCAGTTTAAGAAACAGGCCAACAGTAGGGAACCGATCAACCAAGCGGGCAGCAGTACTTTACTATATTAAAAAAGGAACTGCTCGGATTATGTACAGGAAAACTTTCTGGAAAAAGAAAGATCTGTTAATTGCATCATTGAATTAGATCTTCTCTTCTCAAGAGGATTCTGATTAAAAAAACCAAACAAACATATACTTCACTGTTACTGATGTAATATGGTTATAATAGTGCTAATGTTTATACTCTTGGTCGTCTCACATGTGACCAGCTTGGGTTCAACCCCCAACATCCCATGTGGTCCCTTGAGCACCACCAGGAGTGATTCCTGGGCAAAGAGCCAGGAGTAACCCCTGAGCATCAGCGGGTGGGACCCCAAAACCAAAAAAACATTTTTGTAAATGGTCATTCTAGTCATATTGATCACATCAAACTGATGATGAAGATAAACTTGCCAAGGAATATTAGATATCTAATATAGATATAGATCATTTGAAAACTCAAATCATATATGTGCTCTTGGCATAAATTAGTTTGTGCAGCTCCACCACCAAAGTGCCAATGAGTCTCTGCCACTATCTTGAAGTCATTTCGGCTCCGTCATTTCTTCCCACCCTTCAAGCCCCTCACCCCTCCCTGCCCTTGGTAGCCTCAGTTCTACTGTCAGTTTCCAAGGCTTTCTTCACATTGGGTTTTGATATTTTTAAAATGTCAGAATAAACCTACTGTAGGAATTCCATGAACGCAACACTGGAGCTCTGAGGCAAACTAACATCATAAATCATGGTGTAACGGGGCCGGATTAGTACAGTGGGAGGGTGTTTGCCTTCCAAGTCCTGGGCCCAAGTTTGATTCTGGCATCTCACATAGTTCCCTGAGTCCCACTAGGACTGACCCCTGCATGTAGAGTCAGGAGTAGCCCTGAGCACCGCTAAGTGGCACCCAAACAAAATTCTGGAGTAAGACAGGCATGAAAGAGAGAAAATTATTTTCAGAGGGGCTAGGGAGATAGTATAGCAGGCCTGGTACTTGTCTTGCATGTAGCCGACCTGAGTTTGCAACCCAAATGAAAAAAAAATTATATTCAAAATTGAGTAAGAAGTGAAAAATCTTTTAAATGTTATGCCTAGGGCTGGATAGATAGTACAGTAGGTAAGGTGCTTGACTTACATGTGACCAACAAGGGGACAATCCCCAACATCCCATATGGTCCCTCGAACACCATCAGGAGTGATTCCTGAGTAACCCCTGAGCATCATTGTGTGTGACCCAAAAATAAAAAAAAATTTAAAAAAAATGGTTATTTCAGTCACATTGGTCACATCAGAGTGATGATGAATATTAACTTGTCAAGGTATAATTATCAGATAGATATGATCTGAAAACACAAATGTACTTAGGATGGAAAAATAATAAAAATTAAAAAATTCTGTCACTTTTCAGTTCTTTTCTGCCATCCAAGTTCTATTGATCATAGGAGTCACCAGAGAACCAAGGGGCAAAATGCCACTTTGGGAAAGGGCAGCTTTGAAAATTCACTTGCCAAAATTTTAAAGCTTTCAAAGAATGATAATAAATTCAGGAATCCATGTGAACCTCTTTGCTTAAAATACATGATCTTAGAAAATATGCTAAAGAATTTGGGGGAAAAAATCCATTTGGCTTGCCAGAGGCCAAGTCACACAAAAATGATCCAGAAATTTTAACAATGACGGATTTAGCAAGTGTCTAGCAGAAGAATGACATCATTTAGCTTGAAAATTTTCTGAAAACAAATTCCAGTAGCATTATGGATAACGCCTACCTAAGATTACACAACAAAAAACTTTGGCAAAACACTGAGATCTGTATCAAATAAAATTAAGGTTTTTGCACCTATATGGCGTCCTTTTGATTCTCAGGATTTAAAGTTGCAGATGATATAGGGAATGTATTGGTATAATGTGCTTTGACTGACATTACTCAAATGACTAAGGCAGTCAAATAATTCTCCTCACCAGATTAGTTAGCAGTCACAAGAAAACAAGTTTTATGACAAGTGAATTTAGGGGAATCCTTTTTAAAAGATTTTTTAAATCTCTAAAAGAACAGAAAGGGGCGGAGGGGCTGGGGCGACAGTACAGTGGGCATTTACCTTGCACACAGCTGACCTGGGTTCCATCCCCGTCACCCCAAATGGTTCCCTGAGCCCTCCCAGAGAGAGTCCTGAGGCAGAGCCAGAAGAATGCCCTGAGCACTGCTGGGTGTGCCCCCAAGTAAAACTAAGAGAACAGAGAATAGGAAATTAGCTCAAAGGGCTGCCACCCCATCCCTCATACTAGGCACTGCACCAAGCCTTCACGCTTGCACAGCCAGGCTGAGTAACGCCAGGTACAACCCTGAAAAGGCTGAACACTGCTCAAAGGTTCCGGAGTCCTTAAAATAATGGAAGTTGTGTGTGTGTGTGTGTGCGCGCGCGCATGCGTGTGTGTATTTGTGTGTGTGCGCGTGCGTGTGTGTTTTAAACTGGTCTGTGTTTCAGTTGCTTTATCACAAGAAAAAGTTAAATCTCAGAAGAAAACTAAAACATCAGGAATATGCAGAACAAATATCTTGAGAATGTTCTGTGAAGAGCAGCGTGGCGCATCTGTCTGGTTTTGCAGGACACTCCGTGTCACTAGGACTCAATCCTCCTTGTGTTGAGTGAAAACAGCACAGACAATTTATAAATACACAAACTATTTCCATAATCTAGAAAGATTTTATTCACAAAAACCAGAGGCACTGCTGGATTTGTCCCCCGGGGCAGCTGGCCAAGTCTCGCTCCTTATACAGCATGTCAATTGGTTAGGAGCGACACGACCACTGAGAGTTTCATAGCAATTTCAAATATACTGAACATGCTTTTGCTGACTTATAACTCATTCACAGAATTTCTGTCACAAACAAGCTACGGCAATTTGAAATGCACAGCCCTTTGAACACATGCTCCCCCCCCTACCCCCACCCCCCCCACCCCTTAATCAAATGGGTCGGGCCTGGCAGCAACGTACATGGCTTGCGTGTATGGATTAAATTCTGAACACTATCGAAAATGAAACAAAACGAGGCATAAATGTGGCCAGCGAGAGAGCTAATGGGCTGGAGCACATGCTTTGTATGTGGGAGGCCCAGGTCTGACGCCCACCTGGGGCCCTGAACGTTGCCAGGAGCAACCACTGAGCACTGAGCAGGAAGGAGCACCAAGTAGTCAGGAGCGACTCACAAAACAAACCCCTCCCAAGCGGACTTCCCCGTGCACGGCCCTGTAGTACGCTGCCCCTTATATTTGCTGACGGATATGTGTAAATGACACAACCACTTCTGTAAATTGTATGAGTTTCATGTAAAATTAAATATACATCCCAGAAATTCCACAGTTGCTGTATAAGAGATATGAAAATGAATGTCCAAAATAAATAAGACATGTATAAGAACGTTTATAGTGCGACCTTTTTTGTAGCAGTCAGCCATGAGGAAAGTTCACCAACCAAGAAGTCAACAATTTATATTTACATAATTATCTTACACAAGAGCAGGTAAAAAATTATTATTATTTTTTTGTGGTTTTCGGGGCCACACTAAGTGGTGCTCAGGGACACTTTCACACTTTGTGCTCAGGAGTGACCCCGAAGCCCAAGGGACCACATGTGGTGCTGATGGCATTTGAACCAGCGTCAGTGGGATGTGAGGCAAACGCCTTTGACTTCGTACTTGCTCTCTGGCCCTGGAAAAACTTTTGTTAAAAAACTACACACCGTTATTACCAGCACATTGACTTTATTTTTGGCTTGGGGGCTACAGCAGTTCTGTGCTCTGGAGTCACTCCCAGCACATACTCGTGAAGTGGTGGGGGCTGAACACGAGCCTCCCACTTGGGAGTCAGACTTCTGAGCGACGTCTCTGGTCCAAAAAGCAAGTTTACAACTCAGAAGTTACCGTGGCTAATGTTTGGCTGACATATGCTTAATGTTTATATATATTTTTGAATCGCTTTTGGGGGGTCACACCTGATGGTGCTTGGTTGTCTGCAGTCACTCCCAGTGGTACTAGGGGGCCACCTGGGCCCTACCTGGCACGACTCAGGGAATGAAGATGCAAGGACTGGAAATCAGGGCCTCAAACATGCAAAGCATGAGCTCTACCACTGAGACCACAAGATTAGCAGGTGATTTTAAATTAATTTTCACTCACAACAAAACGTTGAATGTATTATCTGGAAATTATCCTCCCCGAGTATTTTTAGTATGTGGGGACCTATCAAATTCAGGATCATCATTTTCTTGGCCAAATTGCTAAATTTGTTTTTTTTTTTTCCCCAGAGGGCCATTCAGTGGTGAGGGTTAAACCTGGGCTCCTGCCTGCAAAGTCTGCACTCCAGGCCCTCTGAATCATCTCCCTAGCTTTGGAATATTAACACATTTATTCTTCTTTTGCTATAGACAAGGTTAGTAAGTGGAACTACGATTAAGGGAAAACAGATGTTTTCCATAATCACTCCAATTCCCAGAAGACCAAACATGTGCCCCCTCCTACCCCCACTCCCCTTTTGTTGTTTAGTTTCTACCTGGATTATACTGCTAATTTGTCCCTTAGAGAGATGTAGCCATTACTCTGCTTTGTAACAGTCATCTACGTATGTGTCCTGCCCTTCATCTGATCTATGACTAACTGTTGCATCTAAAGTTCCAAAGAACTGCACATGAAGTTTATGGACCCCATTAGGAGCCCATGTACGACTTGCTGAGATCACATGTTGACTTGGGGAGGACTTACCAACTGGAGCTCAAGGGCACAACACGGTGCTGAGGATTGAACCAGGGTTGAACATGCTTAAGGCACAGAGCCTTGACCTCTAAACTAGATCTATGATCCATGGGGACTGATTTTAAAGAAGATCCTCCACAATATATGAATCTCCTTGGTTTGTCAGTCGAGAAGTCCTAGAAACAACAAAGAGTCCATGCCATGCAGTACAAGGTTCTTGGTTTATAGGCAACCAGGGCTTGGAGGGATGGCTGACTCTAAGACTAAGGCAGGAAATTTACAGGATGACCCTGGAGCATGGAGTAGTGCCAGAGAGAAAGGAAATCCCCTGACCTATCCCCTCCCCCGCCAACATAGTTCCACAAGACTGGAGTATCTCATAGGAACATAAGAGTCAAATGAGGCTTCTGTGGCTGAAGTTAGAACTTTCTGAGCAACAAAATAAATGAAGTAGTACAGGTTTTATAATCTAAAGTAAAAAGTAAATTTTTCTTGGAGCCCACACTTAGACGCAAATACAAAGAGAAGTTGGACTTTTCACAAAGAACTGTGAAGAGTTCAGACTATAGGAAATGCCCTGAATTCATTTCCTATTACTTTGTAAACCAAACATAGCTTTTAAAATGAAATTCTATTAAAACTGGAAAAAGAAGCATAAACTACCTCCTATAAAATATGGAAAATCAAGCTTAAGGAGATAAAACCTTGGGGCTGGAGCAATAGCACAGTGGGTAGAGCATTTGCCTTGCATGCGGGCCGACCCAGGTTCAAATCCCAGCATCCCATATGGTCCCCTGAGCATCGCCAGGAGTAATTCCACAGTGCAGGAGTAACCCGCGCATCGCCGGGTATGACCCCCCCAGAAAAAAAAAAAAACAAGGAGACAAAACCAACCAAACCCACATAGCAGTAGAGCTTTACGATTACTAGGCACTCAATAAAAGGTTGTACTGAATTTATACAATGAAACTGGAAAAATGAAGTAGTTCTAGGCTCACTTTTAGAAGCTCAGTATGACTCAGGTTTCTAGATTCTTCCTTGGTTCCAGTTCTAATATTCTTTAGTGTACAGGATAAAGCAGTGCAAATTCTAAGAGTCTTCTAATTAATTTGTAGAGAGAAAAGTCAAAGGAAAAAAATAACATTTGACTGTTTGCTTCTTAGTTTGGAAAGTCATTTATTAGTTCAAGTCTCAGTAGTACCGCATTCTGTCATTTTTTTTTTTGATAACTATTTTTATACCTTACTATGAGAATTGGTCCGCTGGGTAATTTCTCAGGATTAACAAGGTACTGGGAACTGGCGGAAACCCTTTGAATACACACCCTTTGTAAACTCAAGTTGAAAAATAGCAAGCTAAGAATGGCAGGAAGAAAAAGAAAGTACCCAAAGAGAATGAGTGGAAGGCTGCCGTGAGAAATAACCAGCACCAGGAAGATTATTTTTCTAAATTAACTTGTTGCCTAAAGAAAAAGTTAGACTTAAAGACTATTCTGGAAAGTTACAGATGCTATTTTTAGAAGCCATTGTGTTAATATTTAAAAAAACAGAAATGAGCACTAAAGATTCACTCAACTCCATTTTCGCGTATCCTATCATCACTGCTTACTATAGAGTAAAATCTTGAAGACCGTGAAAACAGACCAAGTTGCTTCTATAAAATCTGGAAATTTTATTTCTATTGTTCATGTTGAACCCGACAGTTCTAATGTGATAGTAAAGAAACACATTTAGGAAAAAACCAAAAATTATTTTGTCCTATAAATAATAATTTGGGTCTGAAAAGCAAACACTGTCTTTATGCAAGGGAAGGCTTCTAGGAATTCTGACAAAATTTTAAAAAGGTAGTCAATCTGAGATTTAATAAACAGACTTACAAGTTATTACCCTAATTTCTCTATAGGCATATTATCTAAGAATAGGTTATATCTTAATTATAGTGATTAAAACAAATTAAATCCTCCAGTCCCTTTTAGAAGATAGACAGGATCACATAATACCAAAAATGCAAAAAAAAAAAAAATCTTAAACTGATTTCAAGAATACAATTCCGGGGCTGGAGCAATAGCACAGCAGGTAGGACGTTGGCCTTGCATGCAGCTGACTACGGTTGGATTCCCAGCATCCCATATGGTCCCCCGAGCAGCGCCAGGAATAATTCCTGACTGCATAAACCAGGAGTAACCCCTGTGCATAGCCGGGTGTGACCCAAAGAGAGAGAGAGAAAAAAAAGAAAAGAAATACAATCCATCTCACTATGAAAAAACATTCTAACATTCCTATGTGACCAGGCTGTGTGGCACTGCACCAATGCTACAGTGGGGAATTCATGGATTTGTGGGTACAGATTGTTTTATAGATTTACCCCGTGATGCTCTTGGAGGCAAGAATCCAGGAATTACTCCTGATGGTGCTTGGGGGATATATGGGATGCTGGGAATTGAACCTGGTTGGGCGCGTGCAAAGCAAATGCCCTACCCACTGTGCTATTGTTCCAGCCCCTTGGAGGCAAGAATCTTAATTCTAGTAAAATGATCACCAACTGGGCTGGAGAAGAGTATAGGGGTAAGGCACTTGCCTTGCATACAGCTAACCTGCACAATGGTCACCTGGGCACTGGCACTCCATATGCTATCAAGAGTTCACTGAGCACAGCCAGGTAGAGCCTGATCATTAACTTAAAGACTTTCAATGAAATATTCTATACGTCTTCAGTAGTGATTCAAAATTTCCATTCGAAACCCATCAAACATACGTTCTAAAACATCAAGCAAAGCAAACTATTACTACCCTTTTTTTTGAACGTGACAGAAATAGAAGGCATTTCAAAATGTCCTCAACAAAAGATTGGAGTTGGACTTTTCACAAAGAACAGAGAAGCGGGGGGTCGTGGCAGGCTACCAGGGCACACAATGGAATGAAAACATTAAGTAGGCGCAGACAGTTATCTGCGGATACCCTCTCCCCCACATACTGTGTTGGCCTTTCCCTGCCTGGAAATTTCACACAACGATTTGGCCTTCCAGAGTTGGGTCACATCACTGAGTGATGTTGCACAGTGACACTTTCCTCTACAGCTCAGAATGTAGAGCTCTAACAGCTACGTATGGGTAACAGTACAGGCTGCAATAGCGACGTGCGGATAATTAACTCTATAATGTCAGACCACGACCAAACAAATGACACATATCTCTGTCCTTTTCCAGAATGGATCCTCTTTTTAAGTGAGGCCTGTCTGGAGAAGCCTATGACATACTGCTAGGCAGGCAGAAAGCACAAAGCTCTCAGATCATCGGTCGCTCTTTCCCATTAGACTGGAGATTTATGATGCTGCTGTAATTTCAATATGAGGAGAAAAGACAAAGGTGAAATATTCTATTTGGCCATTTCTTAACGCCTTGCGGGGGCATCTACAATTTCAGACAGTAGAGTCACTGCATATTATCAATACCATAATCGACCTGAACCAAATGAAAAAAAGAAAGGCAAAGAGCAGAAAATATTTACTGAAACACAGAAGGCACAAAAGTGGGATTCTTTTTTAATCCATGAAATATGTGAACCTGAACATTATAGAGGTTTGCTGATTCTTTTTTTTTTCCTCTTTTTGGGTCACATCCAGCAGTGCACAGGGGTTACTCCTGGCTCTGCACTCAGGAATTACTCCTGGCAGTGCTCGGGGGACCATATGGGATGCCGGGGATGGAACCCAGGTTGGCTGCATGCAAGGCAGATGCCCTACCCGCTGTGCTATCGCTCCAGTCCATTGATGACTATTCTCAACAAAAACAAACAAGGCTATTTCTCAGAGGCAAAAACAAAAAAGGTTTTCCTATTCCCTGTCTCATTCAGTAAGGAGTTCTTCCATTTCAAGACAATCAAATAACTATTTTAACCCCAAACACTGCTCATCTGTATTTATTTTTCTCCTCTCAATAAAGGAAACGTATCCACGCCCCTCCCCCCCGCCACACACACATCATGAAAACTAATGGTTATGTGGTTATGATCGATGAACTGCCAGTCTTTGTACGGAGCAATAGTACGGCAGGCAGGACACTTGCCTTGCACATGGCTCAACCATATGGTTCCCCAAGCCTGCCAGGAGTAATCCCTGAGTGCAAAGCCAGGAGTAAGTTCTGAGCACCACTGGGTGCCCCCCAACCCACAACTGGAAAAAACAAAGTTCCAGAAATGTTCGTCAAATAAATATCTTGATTTTAATAATACTTTAACACTTTATCAACTGAATATTTACGTTTACTTATGTTGATCTACAGTATATGATGTCAAAAAACTAAATGATTTATTTACAAGGGGTAGTTTTTTAAGTAAAATAATGCACTGCTATCACATTGTGTCAATCCAAATATGGCATTATAGTGCCATTCTAAAAATAAACCCCAGTCCCATGTGATGTGCACTTTTAGCTATGTTCATTTCCTTTTAGGGTTCAAGTTTCCCACAGGAAAATTGTTCAATGTTCGGCAAAACTGTTCAAAATCATGTACAGTGAAGGCATAAAGCAAACTGTACTGTCAACCTTTTCCTGATTTTACACTCTTGATTTTCCTCCTTGGCAATTTTTCTTGGAGAGGCCCACGAAGAAGGAAATAATCAAACACTTTTATCTGACAAAAATGAGCAAAAAAAACTCATTTGACAGAAGACGTGGAGGGGGGGGCGGGGGGGGGGGGGAAGGAGAGGTAGTTTCTGAGTCACCTACATTGCAAGAGACACAATTCTCACGCAAAGTCAGATTCCAAGTATTTCTGTTAACTATGAAGATTCTCTAATACTCATTTGAATGCCATTTCTGATATAAGTAAGTCAAGCTGCACATTAAATACTGTTTTGATACACCTTAAAATGGACTGCAGGATTTTAACTGAAGAAAGCATTAGGTGCTAAGGATAACATTTTCTCAAGATCTGTTCACGAGACATCCCTCTCCCCGCAAATGCAGCCCACATTCAAGTTACAGTTTTAAATGACCAAGCCAAACAGTTCATGACTACTAAGGAAATCTATATTTTAATGCTTAACAGACGCTCAGTTTTACTCTGGAAAGCCACTGCCTTCTGGGACCAGGGAGGTGGCCCCAAGGATGGGATACATGCATGGTCCCCGATACTGCCTGTTCCCCACAGCTATTGTGACCAGCCCCCGAGCACTGCCAGGCACAATTCTAAAAGAAGCAAAAAGGGACTGCCTTCTGCAAATAACACATACTGACTCAGAGATGTGAGTCCACTGAACATAAAATTCCTGCAAGGGCTGCAAACTGGATCTACTAAGAACTTCCAAACTGTTTTTAAAAAGACAAAAATCTGAACGAGACTGTACAGAGAACCAGAAAACTGCTGAAGTGCATTTAGAGCTTTCACAGGTTTATGTTCCTTCTGTACCTATTCCCAAGACTCCACAGGCAGTGAGGGCTGGGTTTCAGTTCTGATTTGGATCGAACTTCAAGCATGGAAGGCTTCAATGAATGTGCCTGGAATCGGTTGCAGGAGTCATGCCATTTTCCCTGGATTACTCCATTTGCAGTATGTGCCACCACAGTGAGCACCCAATGTTTAGTTACATATTTTGTATAGCTCTCAGGCAAACCGCGTTTCCTAAAGTCCCGGTAAGTAAGAAAAATTGTGAGATTTTACTTATTGGTTTTTGGGCAACATGCGGTGATGCTCAGGACTAATTCCTAGCTCTGTGCTCAGGGATCAGTCCTAGGAGGGTTCGGGGGTCCATACTAGGTGCCAGGAACCTTGTGTAAAACAAGTGCCCTATCCACTGCACTATTACTCTGACTCTGGGTTTTTTCATTTATCTACTGTTTGGTAAGTTAAAGTGACTTTGTCTTTTGTGCACTGAATTTTGAGTTCCTCTAATTCTATCTAGCTGGATACTTGTCAGTCTCATTCAAGAGTTAGATTCTAGAAAATCTACTTTTTTTCAGAACTAAGCCCACTTTTTTCCTTTATTTTTTGGTTGGGCCATTCCTGGCAGTGATCATAGCCTATTGCTGGCCCGAGGATCAGGAATCACTCTTGGCAGGGTTGGGGGACCACATGGGATGCTGGAGATCAAACCTAGGCCAGCCATGTACAAGGCAAATGCCCTACCTGCTGTACCACTGCTCCGGCCCCAAAGTCGGTCCTTTCAATTAAACTTTCACTTTTCGATTCTGGAAATTTTTCTTTTAAAAGTTAGGGAGTGTTCTTGTCTTTTCCTATATTCTTTTGCAAAAAGTAATCTTTGTCAGACTTAGGCCTCCCTAATCTCTTGCTCTTTATCTACATTTGTCTCACTATCTGGCCCACTTCAATTTTATCTTGCACCTTTCTGAGTTTTGAAGCTATTTGATTATCCAGGCTGGAGCGATAGCACAGCGGGTAGGGCGTCAGCCTTACAAGCGGCCAACATGGCCGACCCGAGTTCGATTCCTCCGCCCCTCTCGGAGAGCCCGGCAAGCTACCGAGAGTATTCGATATGCCAGACACAGTAACAACAAAGTCTCCAATGGAGATGTTACTGGGCCCGCTCGAGCAAATCGACGATCAACGGGAGGGCCTTTACCTTTACCTTACCTTTTACTGACACAAAACCTAAGGAGTTCTTTTGCAGTCTCAAAATTTCCAAACGTTTTTATGGCAGGTGTAAAATCTTTTCTGAATCTATTAATAATCAGTGGAATTTCTGAAAAATAACCTTTTCTTCTTTACCTTGCATTTTTTGTTTCTGCTTTTTCTTGTGGGTGTGTCCTCGATGAACAACAATCTCCTGCTGACCACTAATGTGAAAAGCAAAGGAAACAGAAACCAAAGGGGAAACGCTGGGAGCCTGGAAGGGATTTGCTGCTGGCAGGAACCGAAAGGAAGGACTGCTAGTTTGGGAGTTCCCAGGCCAGACTCCTCAATCTCCTGGGAAGGATTTAGGCTGGCTAGGAGTTGAGTGGGGAAAGGAAAGGTAAGGTAAAGGTCCTCCCGTTGATCGTCGATTTGCTCGAGCGGGTCCAGTAACGTCTCCATTGGAGACTTTGTTGTTACTGTGTCTGGCATATCATTTTTATTTATTCATTTAGAGTTTGGGTTTCGGAGTCACACCTGGTGGTGCTCAGGAACTATTCCCAGCTCTGTACTCAGGGTTTGCTCCCCGCACTGCTGAGGGAACCATGAAGAGGCAGGGACAAAGTTACGCTCAGCAGTATTCGAGGCAAGCATTGTAAACCCTCCTGGACTATCTCGCCAGTCCAAAACTGATTTTTGAGCTGCGCAGACTTTTCTCTTCTTTTTAGTTAACTGAGTTCCATCTTCAGCTTCACCTGCTTCTCAGGAATACTACTTCCATTCAGTGGGCTCCACAGCCAAATCCGCTCGCTTCCTCCCCTCCTCATCTGACTTTAGGATGCGGATAGGCTGCTTCTGCCAAGCCACTTACCTCTTACTGTGTTCATTTCACAGATTTATTGGTTTCATTTATGTCATTATCTCTGCTCTGCTTTTTATTCAACTGTATTCCAGTGGAATTTAGAGATACTGCACATTCTCCCTGGTATATTTAGTAGAAGTCTGCCATTTGTTTTTCGAGCCTAGGACCAGTTTTGTTGCTGCTGCTTGGCTGGCTGATTTTTTGGGCCACATCTGGCAGTGCTCAGAGGTAACTCCTGGCTCTGTACCCAGGTAACACTCCTGGTGGATGCTCAGAGGAGCATGGGATGCCTGGGATTGAACTCACGTTGGCCGTATGCAAGGCAAGT
Source organism: Sorex fumeus (assembly GCF_029834395.1). Classification (NCBI taxonomy): domain Eukaryota; kingdom Metazoa; phylum Chordata; class Mammalia; order Eulipotyphla; family Soricidae; genus Sorex; species Sorex fumeus. Next base: position 7,262,797 of record NW_026606186.1, read on the forward strand.
GCCTTATCCACTGTACTATCTCTCAGCCCCCTGGAATTAGCTTATTTTTGTAAATTTTTTTTTTTTATCATTTTGGTTCTGGGGACATATCTCGTAGCAACTGGCAGTACTTGGGAAAAACAGTCAGTTCTGGGGAGCGAAAACTGCAGGACTCCAGCCCTGGAGATATCACCCAGCCCTACGAAGTAGTTTCTAAATTGATAAATGTTTATCCCTTTATTCCTGTTCCCTCATTTGTAGGATAGGGAACATCTGATAGGTTTCTGTGAGAATTAAATGAGGCAAGGATGGAGGAGTCAAAATGGCCTGAGTTTGAATCCCAGATCTGCCCCTTACTGTGTGACTTTCAAACCTCCTTATCATATACTGGTTTCCTCATCATAAAATGGTACTGAAACCCAAGCACAAAAATTTGTAAGTCTACAACTGTACCTCATGGTGTTTCACTAATAAAAATTTAAAAAAATTTAAAAAATGGTATTAATGGTTACGAGGCTCATACAGTGTTGGATGAATCAGAATAAGTCTAAAACTCAGAAAGAAGCCTCAATTGACATTCTGTTGTAGGCTGGAGAGATAGTAGAACAGATAAGGTACTTGCTTGCATGCATCTGACCCAGGTTTGATCCTTGGCACAGCATATGTTCCCCAAGTACTCCCCTAGTGCAGTGACAGGAGCAAGCCCTGAGTGCAACAGGTTTGGCTCCCCCCCCCCGCCCCCAAGCAAAACGAAAGGATGATTTACTTTGTTGTTCACAATTTTTCTGATACCTAGAATCACACATGCACATACTAGTGTGAGCACTCTCCTCCACCCCCACCGCCTGTCCCCTATCCCCATTGAAATGCACTTTGTGTCTGTTTAGTTAAAATCTGATTCATTCAGAGCCTAGCTCAGTGAACCAATTCTAACTCCTCTGCAAAAGCAACATGGCACAATAGAAAAACACGAAAGCATTAGGAAGCAGGAAGTCTGATGTAACTCATAAAGATATGTGTGGACACTGGATGGGTTTCCAGTCTGCAAAAAGAAAAAACCAGAGCAAATGATATCTGAGGTCTCTTATGCACAGATGCCCTTCCCCTTTTCTTTGTCATATTGCTAGACCTAATTTGACATTCCATGCATTTTTCACTTTAAGCAATAATTTTCCTAGCACCATAAATTTTATGCATATTTCCATGTATATTGTTTCCTAAATACACTTGGATATAGGTAGCATGAAAACCCAGATGAGTTGCTCTCCTAATTAGGGTCAATGAATCAGGCTGTTTTCTGAATATTTTAGTCACTAAACAATTCTATTATAAAAGATAGCACTGAGCTTCAAAGGTCTTAATATAGGGGAGCTGGTTATCATTAGTTCCCACATCATTCTATAAATCGAAAGCAAAGCCACTCTCTTTATTCTACAAGGATGGTGGGTAAGAAAATCTATTAACAGTTAATGAAAGGGGGCTGGAGCAATAGCACAGCAGGCAGGGTGTCTCCCTTGCACGCGGCCAACCCAGGTTCGATTCCCAGCATTCTATATGGTCCCCCGAGCACCACCAGGAGTAATTCCTGAGTGCTGAACCAGGAGTAACCTCTGAGCACTGCTGGGTGTGACCCAAAAAGCGCGCGCACACACACACACACACACACACACACACACACACACACACACACACACAAAGTTAATGAAAGGGGAACCTGAGCGATAGTATGGTAGGTTGGAACTTGCCTTGCACATGGCCAAGCTAAGATGGGTTGGATCCCTGGCACTGTATGGGCCCTCCAAGTCCCTCAAGGAATGATCTCTAAGCGCAGTTAGAAGTAAGCCTTGAGCAGAGCCAGGTGTGCTCCACCCCCCAAAACAAAATGTTAGTAAAAGAGATCAGGAAAAGAGAGAGAGAGAGAGAGAGAGAGAGAGAAAAGAGGTTTAGGGTGGTGGCTGACTAGGGGTCAATACTGGGTACCATGTGATCTCCTGAGTATCCGGGATATCTAGGTAGGCCCAGAGGCCCCGACCACCAGCATTGCACCCCAGGAACCTAGCTCTGAAATGTAAGCTTGGGGAACAAACTACTACAGAAGTAGTCCTGGGGCCCATGAGCTCCACCGAGGAGGCCTTCCCTGCAAAAACAAAGTTAATGGAAAAGAAATCTTCACCATGTAACTGAACCCTCAACGTAATGGTCTAAGGGAGGAAAAGATTATTATTTACTTGTATATAAAACTAAATATTTACAAAAATGACTTGCTCTCCCCAAATTAATTAGCAATAGAATCCTTTGAATTTCTAAATTCTCAGTTCAAAGATTATTTTAATCTAATCCTGATTACCTTTTGTATCTGAATTTTGAACCAAAAAACTCATTGACAGTATTAGAATATTTAGAATATTCCCAGGGTCGGCAAAGTATGTTAGTACTATGTATGTTTTTCTTCAACTTGAAAAAATTAAATAAAAATCAACACACAGATTAATGAAAACAAAAAATAATCTCAGTGGTCACAGTTCTCTTATCCTTAATCTTCTTTGCACTGACTCACATGAACAATGAATTCTGGTTTGCCAACAATTTATTTCACAAATGTTTTATGATAAAAAACAAAAACAAAAATCATACACTCAGTGAAATTAAAACATTTCCCAGAAAGCCACTACACAATTATTATTTTAAAGCCAAACTCTCAGAAACCACCCAGCAGTCTGGGAGCCTGTAACGTTCTTGCTTCATTTTCAAGTTCAAAGAGGTGGACAATGCATTTATTGTTACAAAATTCAAGTTTTTCCAAACCTTCAAACACTGAGATCAAGTAAAAAGGAAAAGCCTCTATAAAAGGATCACAATGGAACCTAACCAGCGGTAATGCTTAAAGAAAAATCTTTCGCAAATAGAATTTAGGGGTCAGAGTTGAGGCATGGGGGTAGCACCCCATACCTCTTAAGTATGTGGCCCTGGGTTCAATCCCTGGCACAACAGTACCCCCCCACCCCCATAGAATAAAAAAGAGAAGTGGAATTTTGGGTAAGAATTGGTAGGTTTTTGAAAAATTCATGATGTATTCTGACTAGGGTGGAGCTCAGAGGTAGAGCTTACGTTACATATGTGAGGCCCTAGGTTACACCCCCAGCATCTGTGGCGGAAGAGTCTCTATCCTGGTGGACTGAAAACGTTGAAGTTGTCCTTCGTAACGACTTTATTGGGCCAGAGAGATAGAGCTCAGTGAGCTGCAGTGCACACATGCGCGGGGCCCGGGTCTGGCTAGTGGCAGGGAACGGTCGCCTGACCACTGCCAGGGTTAGCCCCAAACCAAGACAAAAAATAAACACTACTGAAATCACTGCACAGAACACACAATTTATAAATACAATAATTAGTAGTCTTAGTTTTACATCTACTATTAAATAATTTCAATACAATCTTTAAAAGCTTATGCATTTTCTGATATCAGTCATACACACCATATAAAGTGAAATGTGCTGTCTTGCCAAAGGCCAAGGTAATTGCATCTAAAAATATACTTTTTTCTCATTCTGAACTAGTCACATTGGTATTTAATCCAAACGTCATCAAACATTGCATTAAACATGCCAGGATGAAAAGGTTACTTAAATACAAGCCCTCCAAATATATAGAAACCACCCCCAGTTACTTAAGACTGTATGACTGCATCCAAAACGCACGCACACAGGGAAATACAAGAAGCATTATAGACAGCTAGTATGAGAAAAGAACTGATGCCTGGAGGAAACAATATGTCTATCTCTTATCTATATATATCAAGATAGATATCGAGATAGATATCTATCTGTATACCTACCACAGTTTTAGACTGAAACACAGAAATTCTAGTGAAAAAAAAAAAACAACAAAAAAACAAAAACAAAATCCCAACAACCTCTAATTGGGTCACAGAGATAGTACAGGGGGTTAAGGTGCTTGCCTTGCATGTGGTCAACCCTGATTTGATTCCCGGTACCACATATTATCCCCTGAGTACTGCCAGGAGCGATCCCTGAGCACAGAACCATGAGTAAGCCCTGAGCACCGCCAGTTGTGACCCTTCAAACAAAAATACCTTGAATAATACCTAAGTTTGGTATCAGGATAAAAACATCAAAGTCTATTAACAAATTCCTAGTAAGAGTTTTAGTCTTGGGTCAGAGGTGTAAGTACAGTGGGTAGGGTGCTTGCCTGGGATGCAGCTGACCTGGGTTCAATTTCCAGTACCACTTATGGTCCCTCTGCCCCTGCCAGGAGTGATCCCCAAAGTGCAGAGCCAGGAGTGAGCTCTTAGAGCTGCCGGGCGTCACCCCAAAACCAAGACAAAACAAAACCGCACACACACACACACAAAACACACACAAAAAACAAACTAAGAACAAAACCCCAGTTGTTACCTGCCAGTGAGTATGCTTGATCAACCATTCCCAGAAAACTATACATTTTTTTCCATATTCCTTTACTTCTGGGGAAAATATTAAAAATGCTCATTTTCTCCATCACCAAAATAAAACCTAAAGGCTCAAAATTCTGATACCACTGAACTGAAAATTCACAAGCGAACTACAGCTTTGAGTTACCTTTACCAACATTTACATAAAAAATGACATCTGGATTTTTTCTTCAGATGTGAGACAAAATTAATGGGGAAATACAATTTTTTAACCAAGTCCAACAGAAAAGGTTGTCTACTGGACATGACAATTTAACAAAGTCATTAGTAATGTTGCTTATATTTCAACAAATTCTGAATTTAGAAGCAATTCAGAATAAAGTGTTTTAATACTGAATAGAAAAAAAAACAAGTTATGGCAAAGAACTTAATCTGAAGTTTAAGTATTTATATAACAGTTCAAAAAATAAAACACATTTGATATTAAATCAAGTCAGTATCTAAAATCTGAAATTATAAGAGTGTTGTCCTATAATAAAATGGAGAAGGAGGTTTTCAAATCACATGATGGAGAACCGATGCATTACTACCTGTTTCATGAATACCTGTGTCCTTTCTTTTGGATTAAAAAAAGTCCACTTGAACCCACTGTCTCGGATTTCTTCTATCTTCCACTCACTAAACACTTCTGCTACATTCAGATTACAACAAACAGCTAAAAGCAGATAACAAGTAAGTCCCCTGAAGACTTCCTAAACATTATCTAATAGGAAAGGAGAGGAAATATCCTCATTTCTAGAGCTGTGGGAAGATCTTCTCTGCTTTTAGAAAAATAAAACCTCTTCATCTAAAGATAAGCACTTTTAAGAATAACTATCACTACTATGTACAACGATAGCACTCCCAATGATTCTATATTAACAAATACAAAATCCTATAGATTAAATCAGCACTTTGATTTAGAAGACTAGGAAGAATGGTATCTCACAGAACTTTTTCCAGAAAAAGAACAAAAGAGGTAAACGTGTCTTAACAGTAACTAAAAGAATATTTTAAAAGAATGAGTTGCAACTTTGTCAGCTAATTCCGTTCAACCACAAAGAGACTATCTCAATTAATTTTCTCCTATTTAAAATAAAAGGTTTACCAATACAGCATTTTTTTCTGACTTAATTAGGACACCTTTCTCACTGACTGTCCAGTATCTTAAATAGAATAATGATGTATTTTTATGTATTTTTACCATTATAAAAAATAGAGCCCATTACCCTATCATTTAAGATTTTTTGCTTATTAAAACACATTTTGAGGTACAGGATAAATCTAACTGAAACGCACATACACAATAGCCAGGGCAAAAATACTGCAACACGATCACTTTTATTTTGTCACTATTATTGTGGGGCCCCCTCTCAGAGCCGCTGGAGAGGAGAGTAAGCAGCTCTGGGCATCAAACGGCGGGGCTTTACACATTATAAGAATGTGCTCTGCCTCCTGAGACTTCTTCCTGGCCTCACACCACTTTGGAGGCCAACACTTCTTTCAATTTCTACTGAAGCACAGCAGAACAAGTAGCTCAGGTTTTTCTGAATTTATAATATTTGTGCTTTTGGTTCACTGTAAATTTCCAAGATCACTATGCAAGTACTGGTGTTATTCAGGGACTGAGAAGGCTCTCAAGATAGACACATTTGGCTTTCTAAATGACAGTGTTGAAATTTGCTGTATAGTTATACTTTGGCATACAACAAATTTGACAGTAAAATTTAAAAACCCTATTAAATCCATCACCAAATCTGAGTATTTCCTTTTAAGTCAATTGTACATGCAAAGAAATTGGCAGACAAGAAATTTGGCAATAAATTTGAAAACCCTGTTAAATCCATCACCAAATCTGAATATTCCCTTTTAAATCAACTCTACATACAACAGATTTGACAGATAACAAATATGGCAATAAACAAAACTTTAAAACCCTGCTAAATTCATCAGAGTACTGTTAAAACAAATCAACTGCTCAGGAAGCCCATATGACTGGTAAGAACCCAGAAAAGCAAGAGACGGAAATGGGGGCTTTTGAGAACGCTGACAATTTTCACATGGCTGGTTCAATCACGCCTCTCTGGAGAGAGGTGTTAGGATATGGCTTTATTCATTCTAAATCTGAGAACTGCAGTCATTTCAATGACATTATGAGAACTGGAACCAAGAGCTATTTTATCTTTATGGTCCCGATTCTTCTGACTGAAAAGCACTTTTAAGAAAATTATTTCTGAGGGCTGAAAAGGTATCTGGTTGGTATTTGTTTTGCTATTGCTTAGACTGAAATAATTTTGTCCCAGATTTCTTAGCGAATTAGGAACACAGAGAGATTAAAAACAAAAAAGAGACCAAAGCGAAACACACACACACACACACGCGATCTAAACCACATCAGACCTGGCCTCCGTTAAGGGGCCCTTTGCTCCTGACAGTGTAAGGGTCCCTGGCTACCGTCTGATTTGCACAGGAAGTGCACATGGCCCCAGAGACGCGTTTCAGCCCCCTGCGGAAAACACTGTTGGAAAGGCTGTAGATGACACAGTTGCAGAAACTGTTACTGATAGCAAGCCAGGTGGTAAAGAAGGAGGCAAAGCGGTTGCTGAGGCCCGTGGAGCTCTCCAACAGGAAGTAGATGATGTACGGCAACCAGAGGATGTAAAAGACACTAGTAATTCGGAACAGGACCATGGCATAGCGCTTGTCAGAGCAGGCCTGCACCTCCCCAGTCTCCCCACTCTGGATGGTGAAGCGGGCTTTCCTCTCACTGATCTCCTTTGTGTGCTGCTGACAGATGCGGAAGATGTTGAAATAGGTGAAGCACACAACGAGGGCGGCCGGGGCATATAACATCATCACGATGAACAGGGTGAAGTAGGGGTCGGTGGGCCAGGACTCTGCACACCACTGAAACACATCTCCATGATATCCAGGTTTGCCCCAGTGGAAGAAAGAAGGCAGGAAGACCAGGGTGGAGTACAGCCAAATCAGGAAAATGCACAGGCGGAGTCTCCAGGGGGTCACCAGGGTGTTATAGGTTAGAGGCTTAGTGATGGCAATGTATCTATCAATGCTGATACAGGCCAGGGACGCCATAGAGACACTCTTCAGAACTGAGACTACGAAGCCAAACGCTTGACAAGTCAAAGACTCCTCGACCGGAAGGGGATAGTGGAGGAGTGATAAAGAAGGGACCAGACAGCTTACCCCAACCAAGAGGTCGGCGTAGGCCATTGTCTGGATAAAATAACTGGTGGTATGGTGATTCAACAAAGGTGCGCAGTGGAAGACAAAAATCACAATGATGTTGCCGGAAATAATCAATACCGTCAAAAAGACAATGATCAGCACTTCCAAGAGGCAAAAATCGACAGTTTCCAAATAGCCAAAGGTCAAGAGGCAAAAGGGGCGGCTGCTCTGATTACCATCCCAGGTGGAGTTCATGTTGAGCTCGGGAGCGATCTCGCTTACTTCATGCTGCCGCCCGGCTGCTGCCAACCGTGCAAAGGAAGGCTGCTGTCATTGCGGTCAGCTTTGTGTGTGCAATACGGCCCAAGGAGTCTGAGTCCCTGGGCTCCCGCCGCCGCCGCCGCTGCTGCTGCTGCTCTGGTGCATTGCCTGCAGGACAATTCCCCTTTAAATCCTTCCTGGAACAGGGAGAGCCAGCAGCAGTTGTCTGGCTAGTGCCAGATGCAGCCCAAGTCCCCGGTTTACCATAGGCATAGTATCGGGGGAGGAAGGCAAAGTCGGGGTACCATGTCTTCAGGCCAGTGAGGGGAAGGGGAAGGGGCAGAGGAGAAGGGAGGAAGATTAGGAGCTTCAGCAGGAGCGGCAATGAGTCTCCTCTGAACAGCTGATAGAAGAAAAGGAGAGAGGCATTTTTACATTTCGCATCCGACAACCGCATCCAAGAACCTTTCTAGCTCAGGCTGGCATTATCCTTCCCGCTCCATCCCACCCCGCCCCAGACCAGCATCCACGGAGACCCCACGGAACTGGCCCTGGCTCTACAGAGACACGGCGGCAACAACACTGCGCGCTCGTGGTCGACAGAAAACAGACCCTATTGTAGCCACATCCATCGAGCCCTGCTTCTTCCATCGGAGCATTCTCGGGGGAGAAAGAGAAGCTGCTTATAGCATTCCTGAAACGCTTCTAATTATCACTATTAAAATAAAATCAACATTTTAAAAAAATTTTGCTTATCCTAATTTTTTTTTTCCTCCTTAAAAACACTTGGAAAGAACTGATCTATCTAGCTCAATTTCAGAGGGTTACCTGTAGTTCTGCAGGCTGGAATCCAAGCAAAAGCCACAAGGCATCCTTAACAGAAAGCCTTGCGATGCAGGAATGTGCCTCTGCCAGTTTACTGCAGAACTGAGACACAGAGGGAGGAGATAAAGGAGTAGGAGGGGAATCGGGGAGAAGAGGGGGCTTGGGAAAAGGAAGAAGGGGGAGGGGAGAGAAAGCGCCTTTGCCTGCACACACTCCACAGGCACACACCGCATCTTAAGCAGTTCATTAGACTGCACCTCCAGAGAAGTGCACCCTCAGCGCGGGGATACTTGTCAAATACTGCCTGTCGTTCAGTGTTTAAAAGCTGTTTTCTCATCTGTCTGGAATCTCCCTTTTGGTAAACAAGCAGAATTTAAACTGCTATTTTCGAGAAGAGGTAGTAAGCCCGTCACGGGGGCAGCCAGGAACTGGACAGAAACACAACTGCCAGAGTAACAAAAAGGAGGAATTTCCACATTCTTACAGCCTTTCTCCAAGGAACAAAGAACAATATTCAAGCACAACGTGTATGACCACTTCATGGCAACAAAGTAATCCTAATCCACCTGCACAAGAATAGCTAAGGTTCAATATTCAGCACTTTTAGGTGTTCTTTTAGGGTTCACTGGATTTGGGCTGATATTAAGATAACCAAAACAAAACAAAACAAAAAACCAAAACCAAAACCCAAAACAAATAAACCCCAAGCAAACCGAGAAATGTTTTTAATAAAGAAAAACCTCGCATATGCAGAATACTGCAGAAATATGACATACTGCAGAAAGAGAACACAGAAGAGGAATCACACTGCTTCGGTATTTAGTTGTATCTTATGGGTTACTGAAATGCTACTTCTTCCAGTTTGCTGAAAACAAATACATACACAAGTGAACGGAAGATGGAGAAGTCAGTGTACTTTTATTTCTAGTCAGGCTTCAAACTTTGAGCATGTTTCATGGTACAAATTAGATTTTGTATACTAGAACACATAGACTTGGTTTGTCCCTGCTAAAATAAGGCATTATTAGGGTTATACTGTGATTCTGCTGATGTCATAAAAAATGACAATTTGAGCTAATTCGAAATATGTGTCTGGGGCTTCAGAGATAGTGCAGGGGTTCAGGTGCTTGCTTATCTTGCATGCAGATAACTTGGTTTCGATCCCCAGTACCCCACATGACTCCTGAGCACTGTCAGGAATGATAACTGGAACAGCCAAAAACCTGGAGCACAGCTGGATTTGAACCCCAAACAAAAACAAAAAGCAAGAATGCATTAGCATATGGATGTTTACTTATGTTTTAGTGTCTCTTCCTCTAGATGTCTTAGGACTCTCAATTCATCTTTGTAAATAGAGTTCCACATACTCAACACAGTAAAATAAACAAATGCTGGTATCTGTGAGCATTTCAGGAGTCTGCACACCTGGGTGGAAGTATATTCTAGGATCCAACTTTCACCTCTTGTCATATAAACGATTTCTCATTGTAAGCAAATGAGTACCCACAGTCAAATTCAATTCATTGCATTTTTAAGATATGAAGCCCTGTGCTAGTTACACAAAAGCAAAGGACTCAAAAAAGTCCAATGGGTGTATTTGACAGGATTTCCTGGAAAACACAGCAAATTGTGCCATTAAATCCCCCTGGCTCACATCTGCGCTCCAGAATTGTTTAGTCATCTTGCCCTTAGTCTGATCAGACATAACATAAGGATCATATGCCCTATATCATGAGCTTGTTCGGAAACGGGGAAGGCTGTATACTTAGCACGCGGAGGGAATGTAATTCTCACAGAACCCAAAGCGCTTTCCTAAAAGGCTTTGCTCTCCTAGAGTCAAGCTGTAAAGCCCAAGGCTGGGCTCCTTGAATCTTGAAGTGCCCTCTCTTCCGGGCCCGGTTTTAAGGCCCCCAACCTCATCTGGATACTTGGCTCTCTCACCTTTCCTCAAGTGCACCGAAGCTATGCACATGTAAGACAGGGAAGATTCCTTAAGAAAAAACGAGTGCAGAATGACAGGAAACTGATTGTTCTCGCTCCAGAAATAATTCCTCTGCTTATGTATCCAGTCCTGGCTGCACTCCAGAATGCTCGCTTCCACCTACAGATTGGCAGCGAGTCACACACCTTCCACAGGCCATCTTCCTGAATGCTCTGTACAGACCTCAACTATGGCACTTCCAAAATCAAGTCCGCGTTTCCCACCCAACACTCCCCTCCAATGTCATACCTGGACTTTCAGGTATGAAACCCAGGAACGACGAAACCCCACTCACTCTCCTTATGTTCGGTTCTTAGTCCCAGTTCTGGGAATGTCTTTCTGGAAAGGTGCTCAAATTCATTCCTTCTTTCAGTTTTTAACAGACTAGGCCCTTACTACATCGCATGTGGACTGTCTTGTGTTTATTTTTTGATCTATTCTTCCTGTCTGATAAAATAACCAACAGAACATGCTTTTTAATGACACCTTATTGACTCCATGTCCTACTGCTGCCTTCCCTGTGTGATCTCACAATTTTACATATCTTTGCTATAGAGCTTATCTTTGAAATCCCATTTTTAATTTTTTTAGTTTTGCGGGGGGCATACCCTACTTCACACAGGGCTGCCTTTTACTCCTGTACTCTCTCTGACCCCAATGATTTTGCTTTTACTGATTATTAAGCACTAAAAAAAAAAAAGTTTAAGGGCCAGAGAGCTAGCACAGGGGGCAGGGCAGGGCACTTGCCTCCCACAGCTGACACCAGAGTTCAATCCCAGCACTTTCATATGGTCTCAAAGCACCGCCAGGAATGAGCCCTGAGCACAAAGCCAGAAATAAATCCTGAGCACCACTGGATATAGTGCTCAAACAAAACCAAAGACACAACGAAATAGAGGGAAAATTCCTCTGAGTTATATTTTAATAAAAAGAAAAAAGTAGTCACCAACATCAGAAGTCGGGGATTTTTTTTTAGCCATGTGTGTATCTAGGCTTGTAAGTTTAGTTTCTGAACCTGAGATTTAATCATGTATAAAGTGAACAGCTACGCTGATTAAAAAGAAAACAACGACCGCACACTGGCTGATAATTTAAAATGCTTAAGAATGCAATTAAACTCTAAGCTGTTACATTACTATCTTAGTATAATAAAAGAGCTTTATTTCTTTTTATTTAGGGGAGGGGCTGGGCTGGGTGATACCTGTTGGTGCTCAGGTTTACTCCTGGCTCCTTAGCCAGGGTTTACTCCTGGCGATGCTTGGGGACCATACATGATGCTGGGGACAACACGGTCTGTCAAGCACCTTATTCTGTGTACTATTTCTCTGGCCTTCAATTGTTCTATTTTCATAAACCTATTCTTAAAACTATAATCAAAATGCTCATATAGGAAACAAAAAAGTCTGACAGCCACATCTGACCCAATCAGTTCTCTTTGAAATGATGTTTTAAAATAAAATGTTGGGGGGGGTGGGGGTGGGGGCTAGTGGCCTACCTCCTGTGCTAGCTCTATGTTCGTTGTGCTGGGTACAAAACTCCAGCTCCCTTCAGCAAAGCATGCACTCAGCACACTGAGCTATCCATCCAGCCCCAAATATTTATTTTTCTAATTAAAGAAAAACATTTTCTTCAGAAAACATAGTTCATTTAAGATATGGTGAGGAGCCCACAACCAATGTGTTCTCACAAAAACCTACTTTTCCTTTATGGTAAGGAAAGGAGGGAGGGGAAAGAACAATAAAAAAAGAAAATCATACAACCACAAACGAACAAGGCTGAAAGAAAAAAATCAAAGACAAAAAAAGAAAAATAAAAACCTTTTCAAGTTTTATTTACTCTTCTCCCGATCAATTCAGCAGCTTGACTGAGAGACAACATGGACACTATCATTAGTTCTTCAAATAACTAAGTGATTTATCATATATTCCCATCAGTTCTTCAAATAATTAAGTAATTTATTACATATTCCTTTATCTAGTAAAAATATAAGAACTTTAAATGTTCTTAGTATTATTTTTGCAAATGAATGCAAGTGTACATATATCAACATTATTCCAAAAGCAATCAGAATTACCCTGACTCTTTCATTCCTCACTTTTCTTTGATCTACAATTATAAAGTATTAGGAATGTTATCTCTGGAATTTATCTCAAATGTTATCTTTTGGGGACAGAGTGATAGCGGAGTGGATAGGGTGTGCTCACTTTGCATGTGGCCAACCTGGGTTCAATCCCCAGCTCTACATGTGGTTCCCTGAGCCCCCACCAGTAGTGATTTCTGCATACGGTGTAACCCCCAAATCAAAATAAATAAATAAATGAAAAAAAAAAAAGGTGGATGGGGCAGGAGAATTATTACCATTGGGTAAGGCATTGGCCCTGCACTCCACCTGGCCTAGGTTCAACCCACAGCATCTCACAGGAGTGATTCCTGAACACAGAACCTAGAGTTAGCTCTGAGCAGAGCCAGACAGAACCCCCAAACAAAAAAACTATAAATACTAGAAGCTAGCTTATAACAAAAGGCAGATTGCTGTGATTCAAATTTCTAACTGCTCGGAGCTTACTCCTGGCTCTGTACTCAGGGAAGACTCCTGGTGTAGTTCAGGGGACCATACAGTGCCAGGGATAGGGTCTGGGCCGGCCACCTGCCGTACTACATGCTTTTTGGGGAACATGATACATGACTTATCTGGTTGAAAATGCACAAATAGGGGTTGGGGCGACAGCACAGTGGATCGGGTGTTTGCCTTGCACATGACCAAATGCTGGTTTGATTCCCAGCATCCCAGATGGTTTCCCGAGCACCTCCAGGAGTAATTCCTGAGTGCAGAGCCAGGAGTAACTTCTGTGCATAGCTGGGTGTGACCCAAAAAGAAAAAAAAAAATCCTGAATGATTTTATTGCCTGAAACTCTGAAACTGTAAATATGCCCTGTTTTCCTAAAATATGGCCTCTAACTAAGCAATTTAGACTAATCATCCCCTTCATATTAGAACTACTCCCAAGAGAAACCCCCGAGTTCAGATCTGGGAATAGCTGCAGGGTGTACCCCGAAAACAACTTCGGCTCCTTCCCCACCAAAATAAAGGGTGGGGGGGTGTGAAAAAAGAAACGTGAAACAGTGTAGCGGAGACAGTGAAGAAGACTGGCATTAGCAGACATCAGAACCTAGCTGAAAGGCTCTCTGATATGGTCTGTTTTGAAGCACATTCAATTCAGTGGCAGTGCTTAGGGGCTAGTCCTGGCCTGGAGCTGGCGTAGTGGTGAGGAGTCACATCTACCCACCCCTTCAGCCCCTTTAAACCAAACTATATCGTTATGGGAGCACACAGATTACCAAATGGAAAAAAAAATCTAGAAATTCAATGCCAGATATGAAAACAACTTAACATACAACAAATATGATAGTTGTTCTCGGGAAAATAGAGCACGTTTTCATCATTCCAGAGAAAAATTAGACCATTATGTTATATCATATACAAAATCTAGCTACAGATAAAGACATAAGAATACACATAAAATTATTACAATACCTTAGGAACTACACTAAAAAATTCCCTTTAATAAATTCATGCCCCCCCCAATCAGGATTCTTAAAATTAAAGGGTTTATATACCATCTGATACCTACTATGTGCTCAAAAAAGTCACCATTATTAAGGTTTTTCCCCCTCTTGAGATGAAAAATCAAAGGGTTTTAGTTTAGGGTCAGAGAGACAGGGCAGGGTGAAGGTGCTTGCTTTGCAAGCTGTACCTGGTTAGACTCCTCTCACTGCATCTGGTCAAACTATTTCCAAGAGTAATTCCTGAGCACAAAGCCAGGAGTAAGCCCTGAGCAATTAGAAAATTTGAATCAAGGCAAAAGTTTTCACTTAAAAGGGAAAAGAGTGATTCTGACTGTCATTGCCTAAAGAAATATGAAACAAGGCATACTATACATACACCTGTAAATTGGGAGACCAAGATCACAGGCTAAAATGTCCCAACTGGTTTTGGTGATGGACCCAAGTCTGTGGTTTTCAACTGCCCACCTGAGCACAAACAAGGTGCAATAAGCTTAAAAACTACTGTTCTAGATATCCAGACTGCTAACTTTTGCATAGTTTAAATGTGAAGAATCAGGCTGGAGCGATAGTAGGGCATTTGCCTTGCATGCGGCTGACCTGGGTTCGATCCCTGGCATCCCATATGGTCCCCCGAGCACTGCCAGGAGTAATTCCTAAGTGCAGAGCCAGGAGTAACCCCTGAGTATCTCTGGGTATGACCCAAAGAGACAAAAAAAAAATCTGAAGAATCTTTCATAAATGAATAATCCCTATCAGGAGGGCTTTATCTTTCAACCTAGTCACCTCCTAGTCACACATCTACTGAGCGTGAAGGTTAGGGGTCAGTAAGAGCTTTTCCCCCAGGTAGTGCACAGGAGACCCATGCACTAGGGACTAAATCAGGGTTGGCTGCATGCAAGGAAGGCGGCTTATCCACTGTGTTATCGCTCCAGCGGTACATGAAGTTTAGGGGCACATACCTAGACTGTCACACTTGCGTCTGTGAGAATATTAATTTCAGTTTTATAAAAACTGCTATATCTTTCAAAAACATCTTTTTAGAGTCTAGCAATCTTCGTGACCGTAAATATAACAATCTAATAAAAATAGGCTACTTTGTTAATAGCTAAGTTTACACATCATATACAAAAGGTTTCAATTTGAGATCAAGATGTCACCATTTTCATGGAACCATAAAAATGGAATACTTCATATTTTTGATGTGCTTAAATTAGCTACATGACTAACAAAACAAAATATTTGAGAATTATAACCAAAATCTTTACAAAGGGCTTACAAAAAACTCTAAAGAGCTACAGAGGCTCTAAAGAACATACCCAAAGTCTAACTTGCAGACCAAAAAGAAAAATAAGCTAGGTGCACATTTACTTGTTACATGACTTCCATGAGGGTATCAGCCTTGATCACTCCATTCATACAAGGAAACATTCTTCCAATGTCTTTACATTAGCAGATTCTCCTGTTTGCCCAGGATAAGTGTTAATCACTCTACGTGGTAATTCCCACTATATTTTTTACAAACTATCATATGGCTAGTCTATATTGTGGTCTTTTACCGCTTTTGTATTTAACTTTTGAGTCTTAGTACTATGATAGCAACAGTCACTCAATAAATGTTGGTTAAGGGGCTGGAGAGAGTACAGTGGACAGGGCACTTGGCTTGCACTCAGTCAATCAGGATTAGATCCTTAGCATCCCATATGGTCTCTAAAACCCTGTCGAGAGTAATTCCTGAGCACTGTGGCCTCAATCGCCCCTCCCCCCACTTCCCACCACCAAATTAAATAAAGGACAGAGGCCTGAATTTCGACAAATGTTCCACAATGCCCAGGACAGCTTTCGATATCTCCTTTCAAATGTCAATTTCATCTCTTGAGAAAACATTCTACAGGTCAATAGAGAAATAAAAAAACGAAAAAGTGCTGCTTAATTTCCCTTGCCAAATATCCAACACATGTTTTGGATTTGAAACTTGGAAGACAGAAAAATAAATAAACGTTAGATAAGCCATTCTATCAACAAATTAAGGGAATCACAACATTATTGAAAGAAAAAAACTTCTAGATGGAAATAAGACAAAAAGGAATATATACATTTTAAATATTTGAACAATAAATTTATTTTTCTAGTTTTTATTTACTATTTAAAAATAAATCCCATGTTTGTCACATTGAAACTTCTCACCTAGGCGCAGAACAACCCAACACCCAGGTCTGGCACTTAATATAACTCTGGAGAAATGGATTCCTGAAGGGGAACACTTGGAATTTTAGAAGACTACAAAATTAAAACTCGTAACATGGGTGCCAAAGTATAAAAACAGCTCTCTGATCTTACAGAATATTAAGGTCTTGTACACCTGACCCAGAAAGATAACAAGAGGGTTAGAGAACCTGCCTTGTATGCAGCAAACCCAGGTTCAATCCCAGTCATCACCTAAGGTCCCCTGAGAACCACCAGAAATAACCCCTGGAGCACAGAGCCAGGAGTAAATTCTGACCACCACTGAATAAGACCAAAACCAAAACACAAAACAAAGATATACAAACATCTCTGTACACTTGTACAAGGAATAATTTTTGTTCCTTTGCTTGCAAAACCTGGAGGAATGCATGAACTTGAGGAGATGCAATAAAAAATGAGAATTCTTCACATAAAAAGAACAAGTTGGGCTCAGGAATGGCTCCTCCACTCCTGAATGGCCATGATCCCAGAGGCACACAAACCAATCTTGAAACCCAGTGGCTTCCAGCAGAAATGCTTCTGGACTGTGAACTAAGCTACGGCCCCATGCCGCCCGGGGAGGGGAAAGGTGTTTATCCCTCCTCCTTTTCCCCCTCGGCGGTAGCATGATGACCACCATCTTTCAGAGCCTACTGGACAGAGAGGTATGAGTCTGCAGTGATGAGACATGCGGGGCCTCCAGGGATGGGGGGAGCGGAACCGGCGCTTCTCCCCACCCAGAAGAGACCGTGAGTTGCCGCCCACTAACGGCTCCTCCACTCCTCAACGGCCATGATCTCAGAGGCACACAAATCAATCTTGGAACCCAGTAGCTTCTGGCAGAAATCCTTCTGGACTTAATTACCAAAACACCAGAAATCCAAAATCGCCTGGCCACTATTGAGGCCACGCGACAACACATGCAAATTATCTAGTGATGCCTTTTGGGCAGGTCTGATTGTTGGGGGGAAAATTCCAAATAATAATAATGGGTCTTCTGTCAAAAAATTGAATGTAATCAGAGTAAAGAGAGTAAAGTGAAAATCATATGCCACACAGGCAGGGGGAGGTATGGGATGGGGGGCATACTGGAGTTCTTGGTGGTGGAACGTGTGCACTGGTGAAAGGACGGATGTCTGACATTGTATGACCAAGACTTAAACCTGAAATATTTGTAACTGTTCTCAAGGTGATTCAATAAAAAGGAAAGAAAAAAAAAAGAACATGTTAAAAGGGAGTACGATTTTTAAGAGGAATGAACCTTCACGTTCTTCAACTACAGAAACTAGAGCTAGATGGTACCTATAAAGAGATTATTTCTGTGAAGAGTAAAAATCTTAAAGTTTAAGGTTCAAGTTCAAGCCAAAGACACCTTTTATCTAATGCAAAATACAACTGATCTAACAATATTGTAATGATAATACAAAAGGATTTAGACACACAGGGGTAGAAGATGACATGTCAACCCAGGGGGCAAACCAAGAGCAAACACCTTTCTCCTTTATGCCAACACGAGGAACGGCTTTGAGCCTGACCCTTCTGCTCTTATTATGGACAACAGAATCATCAAGGTCTCTTTCAAATCAGCGAGGTACCATGGTCTCATCCAACAGCGGAAAGGATTGTTCCACTAAAACGGAGCTACCGTCCCCATACCTTGGTGATGAGAATCCGGTATTTTTCCACCAGGTGGTCGTTGTTGTGGCACCCGGCTAGCAGCTGCCACACCTCGCCTCGAAGAGCTTCGGGAACACCGCTTCTCACTAAGGATGGCAGCTGCTTCGGTCTCACATTCAAATTGAGGTGCCTGGAAATAAATGCAGAGTTTCTAAGTACACGAAAGATTCTTTTTTGTGTGTGTGGCTTTTGGGGTCACACCCAGTGATGCTCAGGGGTTACTCCTGGCTCTGCACTCAGGGATTCTTCCTGATGGTGTTTGGGGGGAACCCATGGGATGCGGGGATTGAACCCAAGTCGGCCGCATGCAAGGAAAACCTGCTGCACTATCGCCCCGGCCCCTCGAAAGATTATTTACAGTGGGTTTTGTTTTGGTTGGGGAAGAGGGGTCATACCCAGCAGAGTCAGGGGCTATTCTGGACTCTGTGCCTGGGGGACCATGTGGCAGCGGGAATTAAACCCTGGGCCCTCCACGTGCAAGCAGACACTGAACCTTTTGAGCACTCCAGCCTAATGGAGGACTATTTTTATGAAAACGGAATTAAATTGGGCTGGAACGATAGCACAGTGGGTACGGCACTTGCCTTGCGCACAGCTGACCCGGGTTTAATTCCTCCGTCCCACTTGGAGAGCCTGGCAAGCTACTGAGAGTATACTGCCGGCACAGCAGAGCCTGGCAAGCTCCCCGTGGTGCATTCGATATGCCAAAAACAGTAACAAGTCTCACAATGGAGACGTTACTGGTGCCCGCTTGAGCAAATTATATATACAGTCTTAATAATAGGAGAGAAAGCAAGGCAAAGGAGAAGGCTCAGCTTTTGAGCAGTTGCCTTACATGTGTGAGGCCCTGGGTTCAATCCCTGGCACCGCAGTGAAAAGAAAAAAGAAATTAAAGAAATGTTGGAAGAAAGACAAAGTGAAATTCCAATTTGAGGACACAGAGCCAAAGATACGGAACTGACTCCGCACCAAAACTAACAACAGTGTATTTTTATATTCTATGTTAGACTGAATCTTTAAAGAATATTTTCAGCTGTTTTTGTGATATCTTGCTTCAAGCAACATCTTTTAACCATTATGGTGAACAGAGAAGAAAGTTTCTACCACACTACTGTGACACCATGGGCTGGGGCAACAGAACGGCGGGCGAGGTGCTTGCCTTGCACGCAGCTGACCCAGGTTTGACCCCCGGAACCCTACCAGGAAGGGGTCCCTGAGCGCTAGGAGAAAGCCCTGATTACCGCAGGGTGTGGCTCTAAAACAAACAAATGAAAAGCTATTAAGGAAAAGTTTACTTTATCTCATTTATATAATAGGGAAAATTTACTTTCCCTGGAAATTCTGGTATAAACATACGCAGTGCTTTGTTTGTTTGGGGGCCACACCCAGCAGTACCCAGCGGTACTCAGAGGCTGCTACTGCGCTGTGCTCAGGGATTTCTCCCGGTGGTGGTCCAGGGGGCACATGCCATGTAGGAGCTGAAGCTGAGCCCTGCAAAGCATGAAGCCACCCACCCCTTCAGAGTGCTTTAGTGCAACATCTTATTTGAGCCTCACAACCAACACCTGGTCTTTTCTCCTCTTTTACCAACAGAGAAAAAGAGCTCCGTATCGTTAATTACATGACTGAAGTGGGCCAGAGTGATATGACAGGAGGTAAGGGGCGACCCTGGATTTCTCTTCCGAGTACAGAGAGAGGAATCCTCCCTGAGCACTGCTGGGTGTGTCCCAACAGCCTGCGTCCCTCCACCCTGCACATTACACGACTGCAGTAGTCCTTAAGCTTTAAATCCTATTTCGATGTTTTTCAAACTGGGAGATAACGGCACCCCAGGCCCACTGGAAGAATGAAGGGGAGTAGAGCTGCCTTGGGAGCAATGGGTGTGTGTGTGGGGGGGGGGGGGCGGTAGGGGAATGGCCATACACTCACAGAAGGTCTATTTCTAGGGGAACTGAGTAACAGCCATTCTGAAGGGGGGCAGCTGGCCACAATAAGTCAGAAAGCCTCTGTTCTATCTGCTGGACTGTATCGCTGTTGTCATTTGAAAGTCGGCATCACAAAGTCATGAACTTTGCTTATAAATGGATAGACATGAGAGTATCATACTAAGTGAAATGAGTCAGGAAGAGAGGGACAGACAGAGAAGGACTGCACTCATTTGTGGAGTATAAAACAGCATAACGAGAGGCTGACTCCAAAGGATAGTAGATACATGGGACAGGAAGATTGCTCCTTAGCTAAAACCCGGCCTCGTGAGCAAAGGGGAGAAGGCAGCTGGAATAGAGTAGGGATCACTAAGAAAAAGACGGCTGGAGGAATCGGTTGGGATGGGAGATGTGTGCAGAAAGTAGATAAAGGACCAAACATGACAACCTCTCAGTGTCTGTACTGCAAACCATAATGCCCAAAAGTAGGGAGAGATTATGGGGAATCATGTCTGCCATGGAGGCAGGTGGGAAAGGAGGGGGGTATACCGGGGACATCGGTGGTGGGGAATGTGCACCAGTGGAGGGATGGGTGTTTGATCATTGTGTGATTGTAACTCAAACATGAAAGCTTGTAACTATCTCACGGTGATTCAGTAAAATTTAAAAGAAGTTAAAAAAAAAAAAAAGCAACCCGTGGGGGGGTTGCGGGGGGGGGGGGGAGAAAGTCACCATCACATCATGGATAAAGCAGGATACTGACTAGAAAGCTTCTGTGAATCTTTGAATGGGCTGTTTACTGAATACTCTGAAAATATAAAAAGGTTTAAGGCTGAGGAGAGAGCGCAGTGGGAAGTTTACCTTGCATAGGGCCAACCCAGGTGCGATCCCCAGCACCATATATGATCACCAGAGCAGTCAGGAATGATCCCTGAGGTCAGAGCCAGGAGTAAGCCCTGAGCATAGCTGGGTATGTTCCCCCAACCATCCCCTCCAAAAGAAGAAGGGGAAAAATATAAAAAAATTTTAAGTCTTCTCAAAAACAGTCCCAGAATTGCAGCAGAAAAATGGACAGGATGGGGTGCCAGGGATCAAATCCTGGTCAGCCACATGCAAGGCAAACGCCCTACTATCGCTCCGGCCAAGAGTTGAACACTTGTAACAGTTAACCCATAAATTATTATTATTTTGATAACTGTAGATTATTATAATTTAGGGTTAAATTATTGATTCCTACATTATTTACATTTGGGCCCTTGCATACATTTGCTAACCCTAGCCTAGGGTTAATCGGTAAAATTATTTTAAGCATAATTTTATGTTGTCTGATAATAATAAGTTTATATATCACAACAAACTGTTTTACTGTTACATGAGTTCTCCTATACAGAAAACCACATCAAAATTAACTTGGAGAATAAGAGTTCAAAGGTTCCCTTACCAAAGTTGCCACTAAATATCTAATGTAAAATTAAACAAGTTTTGGGATCGGATTTGACTGAAAACCCTTGCTCTATGATTATGAACTAGAATAGCTGAATTAATTTGAGTTAGCTTCCTCATCTGTTAAAAACAATACTAGCTTTTCGGATGGTTATAGCTGAAACAGAATATTATCAATGCAACTACCATTAATTTATTCAACAGTATGATATGTTGAATAGTGTACAGACTTGTATTTTCTATATGAAAAAATAGATTCAAAAGTATTAAGTGATTTGTTATATTGCAAATCACTCCAAGACCATATATCTTTAAAGTCGGACAGAGAGAATTTAAAGCCAGGTCTACCAGATTTCCAAATTTCGTAACAGTAGGATGCTTTTCTATCTGTAGAAGACATATAATAATGATGAACAATGATGGAGAAATTAAGAGAAAACGATACTATTTCTGAAGGCAGAACTGTTTCAAAGCAAAACCAGTTTTGAAGACGCTTAAGACAGCTGAGACATTGAAACTCTGTTAATAAATCTGCAAGAGTGGGAGGACATAACTAATAATAAAATGATCACAGCTTAATAACAAAAAATGCAAGCAACTATATAATTCTGATGAATTCATCTAATAGACTCTAATTCTAGATTCTAAATGTTCCCTCTAGATGATTTAAAATATACCATTATATCACCATGCCAAGTCTCAATTACAGTTCTATTTCAGAGCAGAAACCTTTTTATACATAACAAATCCCTGCCAGCCAGCAGTCAAAACACTCCAAATGTACTGAACTGAAAATATAATTGCGATGAGAGCATCAGCAGTTTGCCTACTGATTGCTAAAGGAATGTAAAAAATAAGTGAAAATTATTCCCCTGGGCAAGCCTTACAGAGTTCAGTTATTGAAACTACCTTTCTAAGACAAAACATGCTTTGGCTTATCCTTTCTCTCTGGGCTCATTTGCCATTTCCCCAAGTTAGAGAGAGTTTTATCAAAAGTGTAAAAGTGACAAGAGAGTTCTCAGGCAAAAGACACCCTCTTGTAGTTTCGTCCCTTAAGGGCATGAAAAGTTTCAGAGCTGGGACTGGAGAATAGCACAGCGGGTAGGGCATTTGCCTTGTGCGGACTACCCAGGTTCTATTCCCAGCTTCCCTTATGGCTTCCCGAGCACCATCAGGAGTAATTTCTGAGTGCAGAGCCAGGAGTAACACCTGTGCATAGGCAGGTGTGCCCCCCCCCCCCCCCCCCGCAAACAAAACGTTTTAGAATTTGGAGATACTGTTTTACTCAGTATAGAGTGAATGTTTTAATCAATAGTTAAAACTTCTGGGGAAAAAAAAATTGGTTTCCCAAGTAACAGGCTTGTAGGAAGCAATATGTCAGTCTTTTAAATGAGCTTAGGAATGGGACTCAAGGGGCTGGAGTGACAGCACAGGGCGGTAGGGCGTTTGCCTTGCACGCGGCCGACCCGAGTTTGATTCCCAGCATCCCATATGGTCCCCTGAGCACTGCCAGGAGTAATTCCTGAGTTCACGAGCCAGGAGTAGCCCCTGTGCATTGCCGCGTGTGACTCAAAAAAGAAGTAAAAAAAAGAAATAGGACTCGAGGGGCAGAAGTGACAGTACAGTGGGTAGGTTACTTGCCTTGCACAAAGTTGACCCAGGTTCCATCCCTGGCACCCCGCATAGTCTCTAGAGTCTGGAAAAAGTGATCCTTGAGTGCAGCACCAAAAGTAAGCCCTGAGAACTGCCAGGTGTGGTGCCTTTACATTATTACTGTTATCTCTTTAGATGATGAGATAGTTCTGAATTTTATGAGTAGTAGAGAATAATCGACATAGTAATAAATCCTTGCTATACTAGTAACACTGCCTTATCACGCCAAGTTCTTAACATAGAGATGGAAAAAAATCTCACCTGAGATCACTCCTGTGACTCTAGGGAACTGGCAGAACTCTTGAAACTCCTCGACAACTCTGCAGTTACTCTCAGCCTACAGCTGCTAACCTCTTCAGGGGAAAGGATACCTTTGCTGACTTAATTTCTCTTTGGATTTACATTTAAATAGGTGCATTCTGCAGCAAGGAGAACTTACTGCATCTTTGATATTCTGAAGGTTGACTTCAGATTTTTTACTCTTACTCTGATAAACCTCTAAAAGCAGAAATTTGGCGGTATGGTGTCGCCAGCAGGTCAATCTGTGCCTGTGAGGCCAGTGCATCAGCAGCCTGATGGCTCCTTCAGACTTTCAGATACCCCAAAATTGCTGCTGTGCCTTTGGCCAGACCCCAACAACTTGGGGCAAAGTTTACCAAGAAAGTAAACGGCCAAAAGTTAGGTATGTGGGAGACACACCCACAAACCACTTCCGGCTCAGCTGTATAATTGGAGGCAAGGCCTCACTGGTTACTAATTGAACTGTTTAACGGCCATGATCCCAAGACTCAGAGACAAATCTTGGAATCCAGCGGCTTTTGGCAGAGATGCATCCAGTCCCCGCAATGGGCTACCGGCGCCAGACCACCCCAAGGGGGAAAGGGTGTTGTCCCTACACCTGCTCCCCCTTGGCGGCTTGGTGGTTGCCATCTTCCAGAGGCCATTGGACAGTCAGGTTTGGGCGCGCAGTGACGAGACAGGTGGAGCCTCACAGGATGGGGGTGGAGCTGGCCCTTTCCTCCTCGCCCCAACAAGACCCCTAGTCGCCACCCACGAACGGCCTCTCTGGCTCCTAACCAAGCTGCTTAACGACCATGATCCCAGAGACTCAGAAACAAATCTCGGAACCCAGCGGCTTTTGGCAGAAATGCGTCCGGTCCCTGCAGTAGGTTACCAGCGCCGGGCCACCCCAGATGGGAATAGGTTTTGTGGCTTGGCCTGTTCCCCCTGGCAGCTCAGTGGCCACTATCCTCCAGAGGCCATTGGACGGTCAAGTTTGGGCCTGCAGTGACGAGACATGTGGGGCCTCACGGGATGGGGGTAGAGCCAGTCCTTTCCTCCTCACCCCAATGAGACCCCAAGTCGCCGCCCACAAACAGCCTCTCTGGTTCCTGATCAAGCTGCTTAACAACCATGATCCCAGAGACTCAGAAACAAATCTCGAAACCCAGCAGCTTTTGGCAGAAATGCGGTAGGTTACTGTCACCAGGCAACTTCAGGGGGGAAAGGGTGTTGTCCCTCCGCCTGCTCCCCCTTGGCGGCTTGGTGGCCGCCATCCTCCAGAGGCCATTGGACAGTCAGGTTTGCGCCCACAGTGACGAGACACGTGGGGCCTCATGGGATGAGGGTGGAGCTGGCCCTTTCCTCTCCACCTCAATGAGACCCTGAGTAGCTGCCCACGAATGGCCTCTCTGGCTCCTGATCAAGCTGCTTAACGGCCATGATCCCAAAGACTCAGGAACAAATCTCGGAACCCAGCAGGTTTTGGCAGAAATCCCTCCAGATTTAATTGTTAAAATTTTGGAATTCCAAAATCATATGTTATTTATAACCAGCAATAGAAAACAAATTGTCTACTGTTTCCTTTTTTGGCAGATCTGAGTGTTGGGGTAAAATCCCAAATAATAATGGTGGGTCTGGTATTGAAATGTTGAATGTAATCAAAGTAGAGAGAGAGTAATGTGGAAATCATCTGCCCCACAGGTAGAGGGAGGGTGTGGGATGGGGGGTATCATGGGGGTTTTGGTGGTGGAAAATGGACACTGGTCAAGGGACGGGTGTTTCATTGTATGACTGAGACTTAAACCCGAAAGCTTTGTAACTGCTCTCACAGTGATTCAATAAAAAAAAAATTATAAAAAGGAAAAAAAGAAAAGTAAGGTGGAGTTCATACCCATTTCAATCAGCCTACTCAATAGCTAAATAAACAGCAATACTCCTACAAAAAAATAAAAGCAAAAATTTTGTGAATATCTGGTTTATAGGTTTCTATCACTAGCTACGCTAGGCAAGGAGGTTCCAAACGATAACATAAGAATTAGACATTAAAAAAAAACCAGAGAAACCTTATACTATATCTTACCATTTTGACAGCAGTTCTCCCCACGTTTCGAGAATCTTTTCTGCGCATTCTTTGGATACATCACCAGATCCGCTCAAGAGGGGTTCGTCATTATCTTTAATAAATGAAACACACAAAAGGTAGAAACGTGACAATGATAGGCAAAAGAATGGACTGAAAACAGGACAGTAAAACTAAGAATATTTTACACAGAGCATAATGTCACTCCCCCCCTCGCTGAGAATATAAACATACATAACTAAACATGGACCTAGACAGAATGCTGCTATAATTGCTTTAAAACTCATTTGCTTCTGAGATAATATAAGCTATAGAAAGAGACCATCTACTTATAAAATGATCGGATTAAGATGATGGTACACCTTTATTTTTTTCCAGTGCCACAAGCAGAAGCAGCTTTACATAAAACACACAGTGGTCTTGTTTATAGTATCTATAATATTTTTGATGAATGGCTAAAGAGCCTGGAGGAAAACACGGGAGGCCTAGAATGTGTACGGTCACCAACTCAAGTCCCTGATGTTACCACGAGCATGCAGCACCATCTCAGCGCCTCAGCTGGGATCCCTGGCACAGGATTTCCAACCGCATTATAACCTGCCTGTAGCACTGTCTTCCCACTGTTCAATGATTTGCTCAAGCGGGCACCAGTAATCACGAGACTTGTTGTTACTGTTTTTGGCATATCAAATACGCCACGGGGACCTTGCCAGGCTCTGCCACGCGGGCGGGATACTCTCAGTAGCTTGCGGGATTCTCCGAGAGGGGAGGAGGAATCGAACCTGGATCAATCGCGTGCAAGGCAAAGGCCTTATCCGCTGTGCTATCACCAAAAAAAAAAAAAAAAAAAAGGGTATTGTGTTTACCAAACAGTGACTCCTGCAGAGGACCACAACTAAAAACATGTGTGAGCGCCACAGCCACCATAGCTGGTCAACAAGTGTGTGAGCCCAACGGCGACTCTTGGTCACCACCACGGCTAGAACCAGCATGCGTCAAATGCAAAGGATGGCCCCTGGCAAAGATGTGGGAGGCAGCTGAACTAAAGGGAGCACAAATCTCAGGGAGCACCATGTCCTGCTGTGTGAGGGCCGCCACCTCATATGTAACCCTACACCCTGGGGAGCACTGCAAGTAGAGACAAATTGCATCCCAGCCCTCATCACTCATCGTGTGTGTGTGTGTGTGTGTGTGTGTGTGTGTGTGTGTGTGTGTAAAACTCCCTCATCAATCACATCAACAACAAAGGGAAGAGACAGCAAATGGAAAAAAATGTTAGTCAGTTATATACAAAGGAAATGTAATTGTCTGCAGACATTTATTTACATGACAAGACAAGAAACAATATAAAATAAAAACATGAAGTACAATCCTTAATTATAATCTAACCAGTCATAGGAAATTAAAAAATGGTTTGGGATGAACTACACTGAAATTTAACTATGCTTAACAAAATTTAACTCTTACCACATCTGAGCATCCGAGTGATGGGAGTTCTGATAGATTTTTTCCCTTTTTTTGTCTTTTTTGTTTTTGGGCCACACTTGGCAATGCTCAGGGGTTGTTCCTGGCTTCGCAGGCAGGAAACACACCTAGCGGTGTTCATGCGACCAGTGAACAGTGATCACATGCGAGGCAAGAGCCTGACCCATTGTTTTATCTATGAATTTTCTACAATGGCACTGATTTACAGTAGAAAGCACAAAATATTTAAAAGAACAGAAATGAACAATTTCAAACTGAATTCAAGAACTCAGAAAGATTCCCTGAAAGGGGCAGACCCTGGGTCCTGGGGGGGGGGGGGGGGGTAGATGCGGCTAGAGTGGTGCGGGTGTGTGGGGCGAGAGAAACCATCGCCAAGAGGACTGAAATACAGGACCTCAAATCAATCTTTACAAAACTAAAAAACAAAAACAAAAACAGAAAAATTAGGAAGATTCAAATGAAAATTTAAAGGTTATAAACTATGAACAAAGTACACAAAAGTGAAAAGTGAACTGATGAAGCCATGTGAGAGTTGGGAAGTGTAAGTTAGGTGAAGGCATGAAATAAGGATTAAGAAGAAAGGTGCTGGGGCTGGAGTGGGGAGGGCGTTTGTCTTGCATGCGGCCAACCCGGGTTCGATTCCCAGCATCCCATATGGTCCCCCGAGCACCGCCAGGAGTAATTCCTGAGTGCAAAGTCAGGAGTAACCCCTGAGCATCGCTGGGTGTGACCCAAAAAGTGGGGGGGGGGGGGGAAAGGGAAGAAATCTGCTTAATTTCTCCTTCACAGGAAACTGCTGTGGAGAGGTCAACTTATTACAGACAGTATCAGAACAAAGTTCACTGTTTCCGTTGGTTATATGCTCAGAAGTGGGCTGAAATATGTAGATTTTTAAAGATTTTCAAACTTAGTGGCAAACTGCCTCCAAAATAATTAACATTTCGACACTGGAAATAATACTTTTCCCCCTGTGCCTCATCGATGCTGCTTCTGTGTTGTTTTCATCTAATCTACCTACAATGTTTGGATCTTTAGAAATCTAGTGACTCTGTCATGAATGTGCACCCCACTGAGGAAAGTAATTATTTTAAGAATATTTGTTTTTAAAGACCCGGAAATCCATGAAACTGATTACCAAACTTCTCCTTATAAATGCCGTTATCAAGAGTATTGATGGCAAGACAGAAGAGGATTGCCTGGATGTAAAGTGAAACGATTCCTGTAGATGAATGAAAAAGAAAAAAATTCCCTTATTTTACCACTGCGTCAAAAATTATTTCTGATGTTGCAAGTTAATGCTCATCAAAATGTTACACAACTCTTTGGTGGAAAGTAGCTATGAAAAAAAGTATTAAAATTTAAACTTTCAAAAAAATCAGTAGCAGTAAGTTGGAATTCATGGAATTCCAAGTTAAGCAGTTCAGAGTTTAGAATCCCATGTATCTAATGGAAGAATATGAAGGGGAGAAAGCAGGTGATTTCACTTTTTTTTCCCTTTTTCTTCCCTTTTTGGTTTCTGGGTCACATTTGGCAAAGATCAGGAGTTAGCCCTGGCTCTGCACTCAGAACTCACTCCTGTCGGTGCTCAAAGGACTGTAAGGGATGCTGAGGATTGAACCCAGGTTGGCAGTGTGCAGGGCAAGGGTATTACCCAACAATTTCGGAATGCTGTTTGTGAATACCTCACCCTATTTTTCTTCTAGTTTTTGGTGCCACACCTGGTAGTACTCAGGGGCTATTCCTGGCTCTATGCTCTAGTGCGGTGGCAGGGATTCAAACCAGTGTCAACAGGATGCAAATGCTTTAAACCCTGTAGCAGCCTCACTGGCTCACAAACACCTCCCTTTATAGGAGCATGTTTCCAGGCCCTGGGTGCAAAAATGTCTTATGGATGAAAAGCCTGATTACAGCCATTTCTTTTCAGAGCATAAAGAGCACTACAGGACCATTCATGGTTCATAAACAAGGTTGAAGAGAATTTTAAGATAGCCAGGTAAGAAGCTTCTTCAGGGTGGAGCAGTAATACAGCAGGTAGGGCGTTTGCCTTGCACACGGTCAACCTAGGTTCAATCCCTGGCATCCCATCTGGCTCCCTGAGCACTGTCAGGAGTGATTCCTGAGTGCAGAGCCAGGAGTAACCCCTGAGCATAGCCGGGTATGGCCCCCTGCTCCAGCACCCCCCTCTCCAAAAAAGAACTTCTTCAGTGCTGAGTGTCCACACAAATAGAAGCTGGGAGGTTTACCCATCCTGCCAGTGATCATTTAACGTATGCTGGAAACTGCTACAGACCAGGGAAACACTGTGGGCAGAAGAGCACACCCCCCCTCCCTTCCACCAATTTTGTCTTGTTTTCACGGATTCTTCCAGGCTACTTGCTGTCTTCAGTTTTTCTCTCTCCACAATTGCATAATGTCAGTAGTGCCTTCAAACACTCCTCAGCGATAATAAGGAAGAATCTGCAGCAGCAGTAAACATGCAGAACTAGAAGACAATGCCAAATCTCTGGCAATGCCCATCTTTTCGGTTTGTTGTTTTGGGCCACATTCAGAAGTGCTCAGGAGTTACTACTCCTGGCTCTGCACTCAGGAATCACTCCTGGCGGGCTCTGATGTCCACATGGAGGGCTGGGGATCAAACCTGGGTTGGCTTGTCTAAGGCCAATGCCCTACCCACTGTACTACTGCTCCGGCCCCTGGGCAAAATATTTTTTGGTTAATGCAAGATCATCTCTAAAATCAACAGTGCACAAAAGACTTGATGTTCTGTGGTTTTAGAATTGTCTTTGGCAATTTCTTTTGCAGGGAGACACATCCGATTGTCCTGGGGGTTTGTGTCCTGCCGGATAACAACCTGGGGCTCCTATGTGCTGTGTGCAGCAAACCAAGCACTCCCCCTACCACCCTGCCTTCTCACGGCCCCTGCTCTTAGCACTGTTGTTACCACTGAGTTTATTTTTATTTAAAAATTTTTTTTTAATTTATTTTTGGGCTTGAGCGATAGCACAGCAGGTAGGGCGTTTGCCTTGCACACAGCCCATCCGGGCCAACCCGGGTTCGATTCCTCTGCCCCTCTCGGAGAGCCTGGCAAGCGACCGAGAGTATCCTGCCCACACGGCAGAGCCTGGCAAGCTCCCCGTGGCGTATTCGATATGCCAAAACAGTAACAACAGTCTTACAATGGAGACGTTACTGGTGCCCGCTCGAGCAAATGGATGTACAATGGAAGGACAGTGCTATTTATTTTTGCTTTTTGGGTTACACCCGGCATTGCACAGGGGTTACTCCTGGCTCATGCACTCAGGAATTGCTCCTGGCCATATGGGATGCTGGGAATCGAACCCGGTAAGTGCCCTAACCACTGTGCTATTGCTCCAGCCCCACTGCTGAGTTTAAAGGAGAAGAGCTGCCAAATTTTACCACATATTCTCTGCCACCACATAACCATCACACCATGTTTTTAAGCAATACTGGTATAGTTTAAAACAGACAGGGATCAGAGAGATAGTACAGCAAGTAGGGTACTTGCCCTGTGCGTGGCCAACCTGGGCTTGATCCTGTATGGTGCCCTGAGCCCCAGCAGGAGTGGTCCCTGAATGCAGAGCCAGGATGAAGCCCTGAGCCCAGGTGTGGCCTCCATCATTCCTGAGAAATGAACTTTACATAACGACTGTACTCCATTGTTTGGTATAAATCTCAAAGGACTATCCTGCAAAATGTGGGTCTACTCAATCACCTTAAAAGTTATGAACTAGGGGGGCTGGAGAGATAGCACCATTTGCCTTGCACGCAGTCAACCCGGGTTCAATTCCCAGCATCCCATATGGTCCCCTGAGCACCGCCAGGAGTACCTCCTGAGTGCAGAGCCAGGAGTAACCCCTTGCATCACCAGGTGTGACCCCCCCCCCCAAAAAAAAACAAAAAGAAAAGTTATGAACTAGGGCTGGAGCTATAGCATGGTAGGTAGGGTGCTTGCCTTGCATGCAGCCAACCCGGGTTCAATCCCTGGCATCCCATTTGGTCCCCTGAGCACTGCCAGGAGTAATTCCTGAGCAGAGCCAGGAGTAAACCCTGAGCATCGCTGGGTGTGACCCAAAAGAGGAAAAAAAAAAAAAGAACCATAAACTAGAAGGAAACTGCTAGAAGTTCTAGGAGTGCCCAGTGCCAGGCACTCTGGATTGTATCTCTTACAGCTGTAATCCAGCTCATGCATGTCCTCTGTAGTTCAAACTGCTGGATGTGAACTCAATGCCCAAAGATGACAGAAGAACTGTAAACTCAAGACATGTGAATTCAACTACATGCGACCCATAGTGAGCCCCTGCCACTGGCAAGCCATGGATCGCGGGCAAATTTATTTTTCTGATGCTCCATTTCTTTATGGGAAAACTGAGTATAACAAATCATTGTACTTTTCAAGATTTTTGGTTAGAGAAATATTAACAAAGATTATTTTACTTTATAACAAAGAACTGCACATAAAGTATTATACAACATCTAACTGGAATGTGTTACTATTAAAAGGCCCCTCGAGCGGGCCCAGTAACGTCTCCAATGGAGACTTTGTTGTTACTGTGTCTGGCATATCGAATACTCTCGGTAGCTTGCCGGGCTCTCCGAGAGGGGCGGAGGAATCGAACTCGGGTCGGCCATGTTGGCCGCTTGTAAGGCGAACGCCCTACCCGCTGTGCTATCGCTCCTCAAGTAAAAAAAGATCCAAAGCTGAAAGTCATAAGGGAGGCGGAAGCTGCAAAGTCAGCGATCCCACTAAACTGGAAAGCACACATGTACTTTTGAATATTTTTGGACATGTATCTCTTGTAATCCAACCATTCCTTTCTCCTGTGCCTTTCTTAATGCCATTTCTTAGCCCCAAATGTCCAAACCAGCTGTGTGTCTCTGTGTTCTCTTAGCATTTTGAAGCTTCCAAATCAAAAAGTTCTCTTCATGACAAACCTCGCTCTCCCAATAATGAAAAAAAAAATTCACTATTACTTTCTAGACCATGTCTTCTGATTTTCTAATAGCACAGAATAGATTCGCAATCTGCTTCTTTGGTTCCCTTAAAAGTCTTGAGGGACGCAGTCCCTGTACAGTGGGGAGGGTGTCTGTCTTGACAAAGCCCACCTGGGTTCAATCTGAGCATCCCATAGGGTACCCCGAGCATTGCCAGGAGTGATGCCTGAGAGCAGAGTCTAGAGTAATTCCTGGAGTTGCCAGGTATGACCCCAAAACTGAAAGAAAGGTGCAGTCTTGGTACTGGTACTAACTTAAACTTAGAGATTGCTCCCCAAACTTCACTTTTCCTGTGTGTCTTCCCTTTATTTCCTACTTCCATGTAGGATTTCTTAAAAAAACAAAAAACTGACAGATTAATTCAATGGATGAAACATAAAGAACTCTATTAGCAGTATTAAAACTCAACAAATAAATGTGCCTATTAAATTTTGCCTTTGTGGAAGTCACATTTTACCAAGTGAACTTGTCCTTGTAGTTGGGAGATGTATTTGGGTGAAAGCTATGTCAAATTTCTTCTAAAAATATCTAATATATAAAGTTAGTGGAAGACTGATTTTTGTTTCATTTTACTTTGTTACTTTTTGGGTTTTCAGGCCACACCTGGCAGTGCTCAGGGGCTAGTCCTGGCTCTGTGCTCAGGACTGACTACCAATGGTGCTGGGAGACCATGGTGGTCCCATGGATGAAACCAGAGTTGTTCACATGAAAGGCAAGCACTTTACTCCCTGTATTCGCGCCTGGACTTGATTTTGGTTTGTTTTACTATTTTTAAAAAATACTGCTTATAAACTTCATTCTTTTAAACCTGATTAAAATGACCTGAAAAGAAATTCCATGTTAGTCTCTTTTGAGTTCTATGCCTATTGAAGACTCATAATTCTAAATGCTATATCATACCATCAACTCCTGATAAAATTATCATAACCTACGCTATCCCCTCAAAAATAGGAGTTAATCCCTCCTTATACTTCACCTTCCTCGTCATCGTCTTCTGGAGGAGAAGGAATCATCGAACTCTGAGACCCAGACTGAGGCAGGCGAATCGAAGGGCTCGCTGTAGTTTTCCTTCTCTCTCTCTCTGATTCGCTTTCCAAGCACACGACTTCATATAAAGTGTCAGTATTATTCTTCCTCTCCTTCTGCTTTATCTTGAGGAGTGAAAAAAAAAATTAAGTGGTAAAATCATCATTTATGTTCAGCACTCTATCTTTTTATTTATACAGTGAGAAAAGATACTACTTTCAACATCTATACTAAAGGAACCTTTCATAAATAGAAAACTGTGTGCTTTAACTAAAATGCTTACATTCAAAACCCTTTGGAGGAGCCAGAGAAACGTATAAAAGGGAAGGCATTTGCCTTGCATGCAGTCCAACGCAGTCTAATCCCCAGCACCACATTGTTCTATGAGCACCACCAGGAATAATCCCTGAGCACTGACAGGTGTGGACTCAAATCCCTCCCACACCAGCAAGAAATTTTTAAAAATAAAACAACCAAAAAAGCCTTGGAAAAGAGAATACAGACCGGGACTCAATTTATTGTCCTGAGAATTTCTCATCGAATATCTAACTGCAGTTTGAACAGAAAAGATGAATTGGAACTAAAAAAATAACCTTCATAGATTTAAGTTATGTTCGTTGTCCTCCAAGTCTTCCTACGGAAAAACTATTCAGGGAAAAAATGCTTTAAATATATATAAAGTTTTTTTAATATATATATTTTTAATTAGGGAAACACCATTAGGTACAGTTGTAGACTTACAAACTTTTGTGCTCGGGTTTCAGTTATTCAATGATCGAGTACCCATCCCTCTACCCGTGTCCGTTCTTCACCACTAATGATCCCAGTAGCCCTCCGCAAATATTCTATTCTTTATCAAACTTCTACTCACTAATTTCAGCACACATTAGTAGTTAAAAATTTTATCACTGGTTGATGAGTTGATCTATCAGCATCATTCTTTATCCATATATGAGCTCGTATTCTAGGATATGATATATTTTCTTTTTTCAAAATTTTTTTTATTAGTGAAACACCATGAGGTACAGTTGTAGACTTACAAACTTTCGTGCTTGGGTTTCAGTTATACAATGATCGAGTACCCATCCCTCCACGAGTGCCCATTCTCCACCACCAATGATCCTAGTAGCCCTTCCACCCTCCACCCCACCCCACCTCTGTGGCAGGGCATTCCCTTTTGCTCACTCTCTCCTTCAGGGTGTTGTTGTTTGCAGTAGAGGTATTGAGTGGCCATTGTGTTCGGTCTATAGTCTACTTTCAGCACACATCTTGCATCCCGAGCAAGCGAGTACTCCAAACATTCTTTACTTGGTGTTCCCTTCTCTATCTGAGCTGCCTTTCCCCCCAGCATGTGCTGCCAGCTTCCAAGCTGTAGAATAGTCCTCCTGGCACTTATCTCAACTATTCTTGGGTGTTCGACTCCCATCTGTTATATTCCCCAGATGAGTGCAGTCTTTCTATGTCTGTCCCTCTCTTTCTGGCTCATTTCACTTAGCATGATACTTTCCATGTACAGTCGAAATGACATCTACACTTCTATGTTCATTGCTGCACTGTTCACAATAGCCAAAATTTGGAAAACACCCGAGTGCCTGAGAACAGATGACTGGTTAAAGAAACTTTGGTACATCTACACAATGGAATACTATGCAGCTGTTAGAAAAGGTGAAGTCATGAAATTTACATACAAGTGGTTCTATATGGAAAGTTTTTTAATATTTTAAAATAAAATTTAGGGCTTAGAAGCTCTTTAAGGATGGGGAGACAGCCCACAGGGTGGGTACCCATATTTTGTCTGCAGCAGGCCCAGGTTTGATTCCCCCAACTACAACGGCAGATTCACTGTGTAGTATCACTACTAGGGAAGTCCTTTCAGAAAAAAGCCCTTTTATTTACATTTGTCTCGCCACCCCTTGAGTTAAACAGAGAGAGATCTTCACCTGCAAGCTACAACTACAACTAGCCCGAGGTGGCCAGCAAACAGGTGAGCAGCAGGCTCCTTTTCCAATCTCCTGTCCCATACGGTGGCCTAGGCACTATCAGGCGTGGCCATGGTGGTCCCCAACTCGAATGAAGAGGCACACAAACCAGAGACATCGAACTCCGGGAGCGATAATACAACAAAGGGGGCATTTGCCTTGCATGCAGAGAACCTAGGTGCAGAGCCAGGAGTACCCCTGAGCATCTCTGGGTGTGACCCAAAAAAACAAACACTGTCCTCCCGTTGTTCATCGATTTGCACGAGCGGGCCCAGTAACGTCTCCATTTTGAGACTTCTTGTTACTGTGTTTGGCATATCCACGTGGGTGAAATACTTTCAGTAGTTTGCTGGGCTCTCTGAGAGGGGTGCAGTAATCAAACCCGACATGGCCAGGCTGGCTTCGCGCAAGGCAAACGCCCTACCATTGTGCTATCGCTCCAGCCTGACCCAAAAAGCAAAAAACAAAAACAAAAACAAAAAAACCCAAAACATCAAACTCATTTGAAACTCTGCCACTATTTACCAATAAAAATTGTTTAATTCTATCATTTTAAGAAGTTAAGAGTCTTTCTTTCATTCCTTCTCTGTGAATGCTGGAAACTCTACTCTGATAGCAGAATATTTTTTTTTAAAATTTATTCAATCACCCCAAGATACAAAATTACGAAGTTTTTCACAGAAGACTGAGATTCGGTCTTAACAATATCCAAGCACCCTTCACCAGTGTCCATTTCTCTCTACCGGTGTCCCCAGTTTCCTTTCCACAGGCCTGCCTCTACGGCAGCCACTTTCCCATTTTTTCCTTTTAGGGGCTGTGGGTTGCGATACTGCTTCTGAGAGGGCATCTGGTATTCCACTTCCCTCCTCTTTCAGCACCCAGTTCTGGTCCAGTGTGATCCCTTCCCACCTTCCTATCACTGTCACCATGGCCCCTTCTCTGACCAGCCTACCCTCCCCACACCGGGACCAACTTCCTGTGAAAGACCAGTCCTGGCCTTCATTTCTGTTGTCTCCAGGTCTTATTCTCCTCCTATATTTCGATATAAAGAATGCGCTCATTCTCTGTCGGTCCCTCTTCCTCACAGCACTGAGAAGCTGAAAATTCAAACCCAAGAAAGGAGACACTCCAGCAAGATGGCAAACTGGCTCTAACAGCCTCTCGCCCATTTCCAGTGAGTTCATCTCTGAAGTGAACTGCACGCCCCGGAGCGGATGAGGTGGCTGGAGCACCTGCATGGTCGGCAGAAGGAAGGAGGCAGTTGAGATGTGGGTAAGCTGCCTGCAGTGCCCCCAGGAGGGACGGAGCAGGACAGTTAGGTCCCACACAGCCAGCCAGGATGCCTCTGCCGATAAGCCTGCAGCTGCCCCATCACTGAGACTGAGACCCGAACCCGGAGCGACAGGTCTCAACCGCGCTTCTCATCTGCTTTGCCTCTGCAGGTGCCGGGAGGCGGAACCCCCAAGTTAGGCACAGACTTTGGGAAGGGGGGCTGCACAGCCTGGGGGCGGCCCTTTGAGGGGCCTGAATCTGTGGGCCTCTCCAACACGGATCTCTACTCTCCACTGGCTTGGTTCCTACCCTACACTAGATCCCACATACCTGCACAAGGGCAGGGGCGCCAGGCTGTAAAGCAACCGACAGAAGCCCAGGGAGATAACGGAACGAAGGGGTCAAGCCCAAAGTGCTGTCCCATGCGCCCCTAACTCTACCCCAAGCACTGCACATAGTCCTGGGGGCCCCCGGGAACTGCGGGGTGTGGCTCCGCAAACAGGAACAACGAAACAGGAACAACGAAACAGCTACGTTTGGAGATCGTCCCTAAAAGAAATGCCAGAAATCCGTCGGGTTGGAGTACAAAGATCAGACAGAAATGTGAGTCTTTAGAAATACATAGGACCACCATAATGATGTGTAAGCTGTGACAACAACTGAAAAAGGAAAATATCCACGGGAATATCAAGGGATTTTAGGCACGACGATTAAATGCTAGGTACTAATTTTAAAAGTTCGCTGTCTCTTGGGTCCAGAGAGATAGTACAGGGGGCCTTACACGCTGCCGACCCCAGTTTGAGCCCCAGCACTGAAAAGGGTCCTGAGTGCCTCTAAAAGTGACCCCTGGGCAGAGGTTGGAATGCTCCTGGGTATGGCCCTGCTGGATTAGGCTCTGAGCACTGGCGGCTGTGGCCCCCAGATAAACAAACAACAAAAACTTAATCATCTCACTTTGAGAACAGTCTTATTTAAATTTCAAAAAATATCTAAGAAATGCTTGAAATTTTGGCACCTAAGCACAGGGGCAACTATTGTAAAGTGTAGAAAAATTAAGAACTGCAGGAAGTTAACGGGCCTGAGAGAGGGCAATACGTAAATCGTTTGCCTTGCACACAGCCAACCCATGCTCAATTCCAATCCTCTGCACTGCATACGGTCTCCCTGGCACTGCCAGGAGTGACCCTTGAGCACTATTAGGTGTGGCCCCCAAACAAACAACAACGACAATAATCACCCCCCTGTTGGAAGTTAAAATTCTCCGTGCTGGGGGCCTTCAGGATTCACCCCTACTCCT
Source organism: Sorex fumeus (assembly GCF_029834395.1). Lineage (NCBI taxonomy): Eukaryota > Metazoa > Chordata > Mammalia > Eulipotyphla > Soricidae > Sorex > Sorex fumeus. Next base: position 7,300,401 of record NW_026606186.1, read on the forward strand.
GGTAGGTAAATCTCCAGCCTGCACTCTGCTTTATAATCAGATTCCATGACCTGAACCTCATCCTTTGGTTTATGGAACACCTTTCTGGAAGGATACTTGCCCCATCTCAACCTTTTCTTTGGCCATCCGTACTCCCTTCAAACACAGTCACTGTCACTGCCCTTTGGTGATTCCCGTGTGCTCCTTTCATTAGGATTTTTTTCTTTTTTTCATTTAGGTCATACCCGGCAATGCACAGGGGTTACTCCTGGCTCTGCACTCAGGAATTACTCCTGGCGGTGCTCAGGGGACCATTTGGGATGCCTGGAATTGAATCAAGGTTGGCTGCATGCAAGGCAAACATCTTAACCGCTGTGCTATTGCTCTGGCCCCACATTAGGATTTTCAAACTGGTCATATGACACTTGTACTGATAAAAAACATATTATGGTATGTCAGGAACCATTTAGCTTTCTGGCCTTGGAGAAGTCAAGTGGATTTACTATTCGAGGAAGAAGCAATTGGCTGGCACTTTTTGGTACACATAGATGATGGTCGTTAGAAGACCGGGGGGGGGGGGGGGGGGGTTGGGGGAGAAGAGCATGTGAGGTTTTCTTGGAGGCAACAACAGAAGTTATGGCCTTCTTTCAGTTTCTGCGAACAACCAGTGGTGCAATGACACAATCCCCCCATCTTGCAGCTTCTATCAGAATCCCCAAAGAGTTTGGTTTTGCTTTATATTTTTAGTGGTATTTTTTCCCTTTTCTAATGAGACAAGCTGGAAATAACTTGTGACCAATATCTATGGTGCTTAAGATCAGCAGGTATCAATTCTCAAATAAAAATAAAAGTAAAAAAAGCCAAAATGATACATCCTGATATATCAAAAATTGTAAGTGGGATGGGAAGGGGGGTGTTTCGGTCCGCCCTTCACGCCCTACCGAGGCCACCAGTTGCCCCCCACGAGCGGCTCTCCAGCACGGCCACGACTCCAGAGCACAGAAACCAATTTCTTAACTATCTGACTTTCAGTAGAAATACTTCCAGGGTCAATAGGTAAAATAGCAGAAATCCAAAACCAACATTTAATTCTTGAACCCAGCTGTAGAAAGCAAATCACTTCACAATGCTTTTTCAGCATGTCTGATTTGGGGGGGGGGGTAAACTTTAAATAATAGTGGTGAATCTTTTAATGAAACAATGAATCTAATCAAAGCAGATAGAGTATTAACTAGAATTCATCTGCCTCACAGGGACTGGGAGGGGTGGGGGGTGGGGTCTTATTGGGGTTCTTCATGGTAAAAAATAAGTATTGGTAAAGGGAAATGTTTGATATTTGCATGACTGAGACCTAAACCTGAAAGCTTTGTAACCTTTCCCACAGTGATTCAATAAATAAATAAATTAAAAAAAAAAAACTAAGAACGCAGTCAGAAATACTGATTACAGGCATATTTATAATGCGGGGGTAGACAGATATATAAAGACAGAGTAAAAGCAGAGTATCTAGTATGGAATAGAGATTTAGAATCTAATGGATTACTCATTGTGATGTAACCTTTGGAAAGTTACTCTTTCTCCAAGCTTCAACTTCTTTTTTAATAGTAGTTGTAACAAAAACAAGACAGCAATGATAATATCAGTCACAAAAGAATAATAAAACCTATTTGAGGCCATTTTAGTAATAAGATATAACATATATATTTGTATTTGAAATAAAATTATTATAATTTGAAACAAAAATTAAGTATACGTTCTCTTAAACAGTCAATGTAGGATATTATTTCCAATAAAAAAAGTTTGGATATAAAGAGTTAACTATGTTGTATCAGTGCCAAATATTTTAATTATTTTAATGACGACTCCATATGACATGACTACTGATAATTTATTAATCATAAAGGTAAAATATTAGTCTTTAAATTTTATCTGTCATTTTAAATTGTGTCAGCCAAGGTCTGTGTGCTATTAAATCCATAACATTTGAAAATATTTCCTCATTAGTGACACTACTGTAGTTATTGCTTTCATCCATGATCCTGGTTTATATTAATAAATGTTATATAAAGTTCAAAAAAAAATTGTAAGTGGGAAAAAAAATTTTAAGTGGGTAAAAATAAGTGACACTGGATTCTCTTATATTTAGAACACTAACAATCTAACATAGTTTTATGACAAATCAACCTTAGAAGTGGCATTTCTCTTGTTACTCCTCCTCCCGGTTACATAGAGCAGTACCTGTTTTAATTTCAGAAAGAAATTTTCAGTAGTACTGCGTTTGCTGAAAGGCCAGAATAATCGTTCATTGGGTGAGCACACACGAACTTTAGTCTCTAGAAGAAATCGAACAGGCTCCTGCACTTCCGTGATTACCAAATCAACAGCTGTGGTCATAAACAGCACTTTATCTAGAAAGAGGGGAAAGGAAATTTAAAAACATGGAAATATATTTGCTATATGATAATTGTAAAACTAACCCCTTCTTTCGTTCTTTTTTTTTTTTCTTTGCTTTTTGGGTCACACCTGGCGATGCTCAGGGGTTACTCCTGGCTCTGCAATCAGGAATTACTCCTGAAGGTGCTTGGGGGACCATATGGGATGCGAGGGATTGAACCTGGGTTGGCTGTGTGCAAGGCAAATGCCCTACCCACTGTACTATCGCTACGGCCCCCAACCTAACCACTTCTATTACAAATTTAGGCTTCGTACAGGATTTGAGGCTCTCTCCTTGCATGCGGCTGGCTCTGGTGAGATCTCTGCAAAGCAGAGAGTCCCCGGAGCACCCCTGGGACTCACTAAGCAAAGAGCCTCGAGGAATCCCCAAGCACTGAAGGGTGTGACCCCCAAAACCAAAGTAAATAAAATATCTGAAGGTAATCCATCATCATTTTTAAAAAGAAGCGGATGGCTTCTCTATAATGCTAACACAGGGCACCCCCAAATTTTAAAATCATTTAACAAAGGAAAGTGTTTGTTTATAAGCTTCAGTGAAATGGTGCATTATGAACAGCTAACATGAAGGCATGAAAGTGAATGCTTTTGGGGGCTGGAGCCATAGTACAGCGGGGAGGGTGTTTGCTTTCCACACGGCTGACCCGGGTTCGATCCCAAGCATCCCATGTGGTCCCTCGAGTACTCCCAGGAGTAATTCCTGAGTGCAGAGCCAGGAGTAACCCCTGTGCATCACTGGGTGTGATCCAAAAAAGAAAATAAAAAAAAAGAAAGTGAATGCTTTTTTAAGCAAATGTTGTTTTCAGGATAGACTATAATTTTGCCATTAAGTGACGTTTAGAAAGAGCATGAATTATCTTAAGGAACAACAACAACAAAAACACTTATCCAGAGTCAGGAGTAAACCCCGAGCATAGCCAGATATGGTCCAAAAACCAGAAGACAAAACTTTATCCATAGAAAATCTGTAAAGTTATGCAAAAAACTTGTCACAGTGGGTCCCTTTGGGTGGGGTCTTGGGAACTATTATAGACTTTCCCCTGCAAGTCCTTTGAATTCTTGACCATATGTGGCAATATTATCTTTCCAAAACAAATTAAATTTGTAAGTCTCTAAATAAGCAAGGACATAAAAATAAAAGGAAGCAGGAAATAAAAAAATAAAGGTTTAAAAAATGTGGGAAAGGGGCTAGGGAGATAGAGGCTTTACATGTGCTGGGACCCAAGTCTAAACGTGAGTGCCATCAGCACACCAAGTACGGCCAGGTAGAGCTCCAAAGGCTCCCAGCACTGTTGGGTGGCACTGGTGATCTCTGGGTCACAGTACTGAACTGCCCAGTCTGGTTTGCCAAGTACTGCAGGAAGTGTCCCCAAGTCCCTGAGTATTACCTGGGAGGTCCATGCCTCACCTCAAATAATAGTGAAGAGGGGAAGGAGCAATAGCACAGAGGGTAGGGCGTTTGCCTTGCACGTGGTCAACCTGGGTTCAATTCCCAGCATCCCATATGGTCCCCTAAGCACCGCCAGGGGTAATTTCTGACTGCAGAGCCAGGAGTAACCCCTGAGCATTGCCGGGTGTGACCCAAAAAGGAAAAAGAAAAAAAAAAAGAGGAAAAAGGATGTCTTGTTTACAAGTTTTATTCTTAAAGAACTACCCATTTAAGGGGTCAGAAAACAGCAAGAGAAAAAAAAACTTACCCATTTATTTGGTTTCAACAGAACTAGGAAAACAATTTGTGAAACAAATGGTCTAATTTTAGCCTCCTGGGACTCAATATTCTACAACTATGTCAGCCGTCTCTATTACCTTTAGGAGTTTCTTCATTGACAACTTGAAAATGAGGGGATTTTGGATTCCAGCTCCCAGTAATTACATAGGATTTTCCATCTGAACTTTTGCCCATAGATTCCTAAGGAAAAGTATAAAAACTCATTAATCCCAAAGTAAGGGAATAACAGCTAATCCCCATTTTGTTGTTCTTAATAAAATAGAAGTTGAAAAGTATAAGAATACGAAGAGGTTCAAGATTTCTTTTAAAAGGTAGGATTATGGGGCTGGAGCAATAGAACAGCAGGTAGGGTGTTTGCCTTGCACGCGGCCGACCCAGGTTCAATTCCCAGCATCCTGTATGGTCCCCCGAGCACTGCCAGGAATCAGGAATAATTCCTGAGTGCAGAGCCAGGTGTAACCCCTGAGCATCTCCGGGTGAAACCCAAAAAGAAAAAAAAAAAGATAGGATTATATGTGAATGACTATAGTAAAAAATGGAAATTTTGACTATTTATACATTTTCCCTGAAAAATTAATTCAAGCTTGCATATCATATTAAAGTATACAAACACCAGGGAAATCCATTATTTAAAACTACGTTGGATTCTTCTATCATGTGAATAATTACAACATAAAGAATTTTATATAATATAAATATACTAATATCAAGCCAAAAAAATCTTGCAATCGCACCCTCAAGGGTGCAAATTCCTTTTTTCTTTTCTTCCCCCTCTTAGTCCAGATTCATCTTAGAATCAGTGTCCTCCCTCAATAAAACCATAATGTTTTTACATGTTTGCAAAAAAACCCCTCATACTTTTTTTCTTTATCATATGAACACTGCATGATAGAAAAGTAGAATCAACAACAACACAGAGCCAAGAAACTCAGGCTAAACTAAAATAAGGCCAGATCAGACTAGTAAACAGAAAAGTCAGAAATAAGAAAATCCCTATTATATCTATCATGAGATGTTTTATAGCCTACAATAATACATCACAAATGTACATTAATTAGATTCAAGTGGGGTAAAATGAAATAACCTTTAAAAAAATGAAAAATGTAACTCTTACCAAATCTAATAAGTGCATGTCACTATTTCTTACATCTTTCCCAGGACTAAGGAGAAGACCAAAACACCTGCAAAAAATGAACTGACATAAATTTCGAAAAAAAAAGAGAACCAAAACATTGTTTTAAGTCACTGAAATAACTAACCAGTAGGAAAAGGAACACAGTTAATGATCAATTTACATTGCTAAAATAATCCTTACTTCTTTGAGTAGCAAGCTCTTTGTCTTTTTTTTTTTAACTGCATAGTCCGAGCCAGCATTAGCTGAAGAAATATGGGAGCAAACTTTGAATAATATATTCACTATAACCCCCAAAATTCCGTATGAACAAAATAATCCACAAACACATTTTGCAAATATTTACCTTTCAATAGCCAGTTCTTTATTAGTTGTTTGCTGCACATAGATAACAATCTTCTTATCAATTCCTTGGCGCAATTTAAAGCATTGTCTGTCCTTATCTTTAGGAACTGCACTGTAGAACAATACATTTCATTAATTTTGCAAAGTATCTTCTGGGACATACACCAAGGCAGCATTTCCCAGAGCGGGCGATACCACCCACTGGAGGGCACTAGAATCATTCACGGGTGCGGAAGCAACTTTGGTTGCAACTGGGGAACACTTCCAACTTACTCTTTTCCAGAGAGGGGCTAAGAGATTTTTTTTTACCCCCTGAAAAAGGCAAGTGGGCCAAATAAATCTGGGGACCTCGATACTAGAGCAAAATTTTGCTATGACTTGAAGAGAATTACAGGTTTTGATTTTATTGTGCCTGTTTCTCAGATACTAATGGGGATGGTAGCTTAGAGGAAGATGGTAGCTTAGTGGATGATGACAAGCTTCACAAATTTGACCTCAGAAACCTATTAAAGAGTCAAATTAAAATAAGGATAGTATAAGGATTAAGGGGCTGGCCTTGTATGCGGTCAACCCTGGTGAGATCCCCGGTTCAATCCTTGGTATTACATACAGTCCTGAGCACCACCAGGAGTGGGTTCCTGAGCACAAAACCAGGAGTAAGTCTTGAACACTGCTGGGTATGGCCCCCCAAATCAAACAAACAAAAAAATCATATAAAGATATAGATTGTTACCTACCCCACGAGGTGAGCATACAATCCTTACTGTGTGTAATCCAATTAATAATATATATTTTCTCCTAAAGCATGGATTTAAATGTACTGCTTTTGCTATTGTGAAAATCAAACTGCAAATAAAAATCACCTTATTAAAATAATTTAATAAATTAAAAATCTTTAGCTAAAAGTAGAACTTCTTATTTGTCAAGTACCTAGTAAGAGCATCTAACCTACTAGCACACACCAAAAAAAAAGTCAGTTTTCAATTATTTAGTCATTAGTTTTTCACAAATAAATGACCACCTTCTAACAAAGAAACTACCTGGATCAGTTCCTCTGGATGCTGAAACAAGGTATCCTCAAAGAAACAGGAATTACAGACAAAATGGTAAAGAGGGTGCCGCTGCTGAACGCTTAAGAAACAATAGCCTCACCAAACAATTTGTGAAAGTCAAAATATTCTTAAAATACAACTACCCAAATAAGATTCCATTCTGCCACCTACCACCTTCTCTGTCTTATTCTCAAACGCAAATGTCTGTCTATGGCAGTTATGTCCTTACGCAGCAAATCTAAACCGTGTCTTACTTCTGTACAAGCTTACTGTAACAGTACTGAATTTCTGATAGAATATATTATAAAGGGTTACATGAAGGTTCTGACTACCAATTTAAATTTGAAAGTAGCTCTGGGGATGGAAAGACAGTCTGAGTGCTAAAGCCCTTTCTGCCTTGCATGCAGCTGACCCCGGTTCAAATCTGGCATCATAAACAGTGCCCCAAGCACCATCAAAAGTGACTCCTGAGCAAAGATCCAAGATTATGCCGTGACACTGTAATGTGTAGCCCAAGCTGGATAGCATTCCCAAAAAGCAGGTCTGAAGAAATAAAACTGGGCTAAAGTCCAGTTACATAGTAAACAACTTAGACTATACCACACAAATGAGAACAGGATGCTGGAGTGATAATACAGCGGGTAGGGTGCTTGCCTTGCAAGCGGACGATCTAGGTTCAATCCCCAGCATCCCGTATGGTTCCCTAAGCTCTGCTAAAACTAATTCCTGAGTGCAGAGCCAGTAATAAGACCTGAGTACCACTGGCTGTGCTGCCCATCCCCCACCCCCCCAAGAATCAGACTGGGCTGGAGCAATAGTGCAGTGGGTAGGGCATTTGCCTGCACATGGCCAACTCTTGGGTTTGATCCTCAGCATCCCATATGGTCCCCTGAGTCCTGTCAGGAGTGATCCTTGAGCACATAGCCAGGAGTAAGCCCTGAGCACCACTGGGTGTGTCCCCCCACCAAAAAAAAAATAGATAAAAGATATTAGCAATGAAAATTACAAACATGCAAAGAAAAACTTTGCACGTCAAACCTAAAATTGAGGCTGATGAAATTTTTACCTATGATGAAATGGAGCATCTGACTTTTCAAATGATAACAGACACATACTAGTCTGTCTGTTCTAGGGGTGCTTATTAAAATAAAATCGTGGGCCAGAGAGAGAGTACAAGGGTGAAGGCACTAGTCTTGCATGTAGCTATCCCAGTTCAATCCTCAGTACTGTGTTCATCCTTTGAAACCGTCTCATGAGTAATCACCCCGCTCTCTTGACAGCTCCCCCCGACCTACACAGAGCTCAGAGTAGCTCCTGAGACTTCTGGGCATGGTGCAAGCCCAACAGGGAGAGAGACAACAATAAGGGAAGAGGTTAGAAGCCCTTGGTCCACTGGAAGGAGGCAGGGTGGGCAGGAAAGAGGGAGAGAAGTATCAGAAGGGCCAAGGAGGGGTGTGGGCACTTGGGGATGATAGAAGTACAGTAACTGTGCAGAAGAGCATCAAAAGAGCATCAACAATTAACACTACTGTAAACATGTAATCTTGGCTACAACAATTAATTTAAAAAAATTTTTTAAAAAAGGACCATAAGCATGGATTTAAACAAAAATCTCACTATTTTGCAGGAAAAAAAAAAAAAAACCCTGGGGACCAGAGTGAGTACAGCAGGTAGGGCATTTGTCTTGCACTCGGCTGACCTGGGTTCAATCCCAGGCATACATATGGTCGCCCCAGCACCGCCAGGAGTAATTCCTGAGTGCAGAGCCAGGAGTAACCCCTGAGCATCGCTGGGTGTAATGCAAACAAACAAACAAACAAACAAAAAACCACCTTTGAGCCCACCCCCACTCCTCCCCCCAATAAATATAATGTTCTTTTTCAGCTTTATTTAAAACAGCAACAGAGCAACAGCACAGCATGAAGAGCCTCTGAGTGACTGACTTTTTCTGTTGTATGTAAAGTTGGAATGGCTTCTGTTGTAACTTTTCAGCCAGTGACTTATTTATCTGAACTTTTTACGGAAATGGCAGTTATCACTGAACACAGCTAAGTAATTTTACTTTTAATTCCTCCCGAATAAACTGAGGTATAGGCTTTCTATCCCTGGGATATTATTTTTAAGCAATAAAGTCAGGCCTATAAAAAATATCAACTCATCTCATGAAACTAGTTAGCAGATTCTAAGAAAAAAAAAAATCGCAGCTCTGAATGGTGTAAATGAAAAACATTCTATCTTTCAAGAGCTAGGTTCCGGACAATAATAATGAAGGAATGTATTTTTCTCTTTTCCTTTTTTTCTTTTTGGGTCACACCCAGCGATGCTCAGGGGTTACTTCTGGCTGATGCACTCAGAAATTACTTCCGTCGGTGCTTGCGGGACCATATGGGATGCTGGGAATCGAACCCGGGCTGGCCGCATGCAAGGCAAATGCCCTAGCTGCTGTACTATCACTCCGGCCCATAGCTATGTACATTTTATGGCACAATACTATGAGCTACATTTAAGTACATGTATGCGTATCTCTAAGGGGTGGTAAGTCTTTTAGACACTGTTATATTTCAGTTAACTATTATGGTCAATAATTACCACTCCTTTTTTCTTTTTGGTGGTGGGGCATATTTGGCCAAATGCAGGGGCTGCTCCCGGTTCTGGGCTCAGCAATCCTGGTGATACTTAAGAGAAATCCGTGGGGTTGGGGGGTTAACCAGGGACAGCTGTGTGCAAAAGGGCCCGCTCTCTCAGCCAGATCACTTCTTTGTTTTGTTTTGCCTTTTGGGCCACGCCCAGTAGTGCTCAGGGCTTATTCTTGACTCTGCACTCAGGAATCACTCATGCTGGTGCTCAGGGGACAGTATGTGAGGCCAGGGAGTAAACCTAGGTCAGGTGCGTGCAAGACAAGTGGCTTCTTAAGTCCCTCCAAATGCTTTTTAAAACTTGCTATTATACATAATGTTAAGTAGACCATTCATGTTGACAGCTCTTGGAGCACCTCTGTGATTATTTCTGCAGATAAATTCCTAACATATCAGCCAATAGATAAAAGGAACTTTGCTTGCCAAGTCCAAATCCAACAAATCAAGGTATACGCTTCAACGTTTCCATCACAGCATTAGGTCACACCACCCTATTTTCTATTATAAACTCTAAAGTCAGCAAACCACTCAACAAAGAGAACAAAGCCATAACAAATGTGAAAAACAAATGTGGCTTTCTTCCATGGCCCACGGGTAAACAGAACAGGGATGTTTGTGAATCTGATTATACTACTTCCAATATGCCTGAACTCAGATGGCAGAGTAGTTACCTGCTCTGAGACAGTTTAGAAATCTTTCCTACTCGTAACTGATGCTTAGAACCAGAATGTGCAGAAGGGAAAAATATAATTTTTGAGTTTCTTCAAGAGCAAAAAAATTTTTTTTTATAATTATAGATACTACTTTCCCAGGTGGGAACGCAAACTGCAAGAGGGTTCTGAGTCCTGTGTGAGATGGAAAACACAGGTAATGAGAGAGCAGAGAGCACAATTCTGTGCAGTCCAAAACTGGACCCATAACGCACACTAATTTGGCCAATTTATACCACAAGGCTTGACGCTTCCAAAGCCTTTGAAAGAAGACCGAGGGCTATCAGTTTTCCAAACAATGAACCGTTAGTTCATTTTTAATTGGTGTCTTTTAATTTAAAAGCAAAATATTAGAACTCATTTTCATTCCATATAATTTTATTGTAACCACTTGAGGTAATCATGGAGGGAAGTGATTCCATCAGAAATTACTGATTATGATCTGCAGAACTGTGGAGCATGGTGACGGGTATTAGAGGAGATAAGACTCGACCTTGCAAAGCGACCCAGATGCGAAGCCTCGCAAGAGGGAGTATCTGGGCAAAGCTGGCAAGAATAGGCTGTCAGCCAGCACCAGGTGTTCCGCCTTGAGCCTCACTCGACCTCCTACTCACATGAGCCCTAGACACAGAAACTGTCACGTATGCTTAGCAAGTCATCCTAGCTGTAGCATCTAGCCTTGTTTGGGATTGGACCAGGGCAAAGGAGAGTTGGAGAGGTGATAGGCCAAAACTGCTGAACTTTATGTGATTGGATTTTCTTGTAAGCCGAGACCCTCTATAATACACGTGTGTATTGGGCAATAAGGTGAACAGCCATCAGCTGCTCCCGGAGGGTGTTTCTCTGAGCTCCCGTCATCCTTCACCCCACGTCTGCCCGGACCCAGTGCCAACATGTCCAGGCACCGTTGTGGGGATGACTGTTCCCCAACAAAGAACAGTTTTGGGACAGGTACTAGAAGGGAGAAAAAGATCAGTCACCTCTCAGATATGTGCCTTACCCCGAGGTCCATCAAAGGGCCGTTCAGCAAAGGGAGCTGAACTTGGGGCTTCATGTGGCTAGGCATGACTTCAAGAGCTGAAGAACCACCCTCCCTCATCCCTCTCGCCCAGGCCCCTATATATTTATTTCAAGGCCCACTCCCAAATATGCATGGCCTGCAAGTGCTGGCCAGAACTGGAACCTACGGGGCTCCACCTGGCAGAGCTGGGGAGGCTTCTGGTGCCAAGGATTGAACTCAGGGCCCCAGCAAGTTCCAGGCAGGGTCTTTACAAGGGAGTCTTATTCCTGGCCTGCAGCTACATCTTTTGTTTTGTTCTGGGGCCTCACAGAGTGGTGCTCAGGGCTTACTCCTGGCTCTTCCCTCAGGGAACATTCTTGGGGGAGATCTAGGAGCTGTATGGGATGCCAGTGGTTGAACCCAGTTCAGCCACATGCAAGGCAAGTGCCTTATAGGTTAGAAAAGGTTTGACTGCAGCAGCCTCAATGTGTAAACAAGAAACTGCACCCAGAAGAGGAAACTAAAGATAAAACTAAATAAACTTGGTAAATGTGACCCTGCCGATAGTAGCAATAGTTAAAGCTTTTATTTCTACTCCAAGGTCCTCTGCGCCACTTAAAAAAGTATTAGTTTACTTAAAAACCAAAATGTATGATTATCGGATCCCTCCTTTATGCAATGGTATTAGACTCTGGACACAGACCATAATATATTTTCTCACACGAAAGAATTTCAAATCTTGCCTATTTCCTTTCTAATCATTTACCATAAAAACAAAACAAGGGGATGGAGTGATAGCACAGCGGGTAGGGCATTTGCCTTGTATGCGGCCAACCTGGGTTCAATTCCCAGCATCCCATCTGGTCCCCTAAGCACTGCCAGGAGTAATTCCTGAGTGCAGAGACAGGAGTAATCCCTGTACATTGCCGGGTGTGAACCAAAAAAACAAAAAAAACCCAAAAAAAAACCAAAACCAAAACCAAAACCAAAAACCTCTACCTATGAAAGTAATCACTGTATAGTAAAAAATTATTTAATCTGGGCCGGAGCAATAGTATAGTGGGAGGGCGCTTGCCTTGCATGTGGTCGACCCAGGTTTCACCCAGGTTTCATCACTGTAATCCCCCAAGAACTGGCAGGAATGATCCGTGAGCACAGAGCCAGGAGTTAGCCCCGAGCACTACTGGGTGCCGCCTCAAAACAAAAAACAAACAAACAAAAACCGCCCCCCAAAAACAACCTCCCCAAATAAACAGAAGTTATATCATCTGATGTAAAAGTTTCAGTGTATCATAAAAAATACTGCATGTTAGTTAAAAGCTCAAAGAAAATGAATAAAAACAAGACGCCCTACCTAAAATAACCTTTACCATCATCTTCTTTTATTTCTAAAGACACAGAGAAGGTAAAGATGTCGCTGTCAGGAGTCTGGGGTGCAGCTGTGGCTGAAAGTGGGGTCTGCTTGGCAGAACGGCGGAAGGCAGTGGCAAAACTATAGAGTATCCGGCTCACCTGCAACCAGACGTGTTAGGAAAGGGTGGTTATCACGGAAGCAGAAGACTTTCTTAAGTCTAACTTGGTTATGGAAAGTAACCGATCTTTTCCCTACTGATTTTTTTTGGGGGGGAGGGGTATAAAATATCCAGTGGATTAGTGCCTATTATCAAGCCATGCTAGAAATAGCCAGAAAGAATTCTTTTCAATGAATGTTTGCAAGAACTATAAATTCAACTGAAAAGTGACTCACTAGATTGTTAGCAATTTATTTATTCATTATTATTGATTATTATTCATTATTATTGATTTATTCCAATAAAAAATATGGAAAAAAAATAGTAGCTCCAGATCTAAACCCTGCATCCTTTAGGAAACAATCAGCCCAGAAAATCTGACTGTTTAATGCAACAGACTGAAAAAAAAAAAAAAAAAAGAGGAAACATGGGTTACTTTAAAGTGTGAGTGGCTAGAAAATGTTTACTGACTTTAAGGAAAAAATTGGGAGGAAAATGTGGGAAATAATTGGGGTCATGTTGAAAGTAGACTATGGACCCAATATGATGGCCACTTAGTACCCACATAGCAAACCATAACACCTAAAAGGAGAGAGGGTAAAAGAGAATGGGCCGACCACAGAGGTGGGGGAGGAATGGGGTGGGGATGGGGAGGAAGGAATGAAGAATGGGGTGGGGGTAGCGGGAGGGACACTGGGAACATTGGTGGTGGAGAATGGGCTCTGGTGGAGGGATGGGTGTCGAACATTGTATGACTGAAATGTAATCAGGAAAGTTTGTAAGTCTGTAACTGTATCTCACAGTGATTCATTAAAACAAAACAAAATATCTTCAATAACAAGAACTAAAAAAACAAACAAACAAAAAAATAATTGGGATCATCTTTTCCAGTCTACACTGCTATTCTGCCAAATACATGGTACTAAAATTAAAAAAAAAAAGTAGAAAAAAAAAAGCAATTTGCAAAAGTCCCACTGCTGGAAGCAAGATGCCCACCTAATCCAATCAAGAAGCAGTCCCTGGCCTGCTCTGACCTTTTAGCAACAATGAGGCTCTGGTTAACCAAACTTTATATATACATATCTATATTTTATGTCCATTAGCTGAGATAAATGAAGCGCTAGCAGGAAATTTCATTTGGATAACACGTGTGTCGTAATAAATACTAATACTGTTTCATCACAGTGAAGGAACAAGGGAACAGGCGGAGATTCATCTCTGGGCAGTTTTCGCTCAGGGACTTACAGCTTCTTGTATTTCACACCGGAAGACATGTATTCTGAAAAGTTCTGCATTGTAGTGACTTTCGGTGAAAGCAAAACAGTCACTCTCGGGAGTTCCATCATGCCCTCTGACACAGAAGAGGATTTTGTAGATAGGGTAGTTTGCTATTTCAGTGTTTGTCTGAGGATCTAAGAGTCTGTTCAGACAAAGAAAAAAAAAAGAAAAGAACAGTACAGTGATTAGAAGAATTACAGAATATTTTCACTTTACCTATGCTATGATTAAAGACACAGCTTTCATCTTCTTAACAAGATCATACAAGTCATTTTTGGTATGTTAATCCTGTTAGGTCTTGACAAAAAGCCATGTGAATTCCTTATGCTATTGATTACACAACGCTAAGGTATGAAAGACCACATCATCTCATGTTTGGGGCGGTAAACAGGAAAGCATAAAGAACAGCAGAAGGACATAGTATCTTAGTTATATTCCTAACAACGAAAGACCAAACCAATGGTTTATTAGACTGCGAATCCAGGTCATTAAGATGGAGCTTCTCTTTGGAGGACTGAAGTGGTAATACAATGGGTAAGGCTTTTGCCTCGCACAGGGCTGATTCTTGGCTCCTCGTTCGGTGGTCACTCATTGCTGTGCTGCGTGCAAGGCACGCTCTTTATCCCTACACCATCTCTCTTAGCTCCTTTTTCGTTAAAAATATACCTACAATCAGGACTGCAGCAGTAGTAGAGTGGCTACAGTAGGTAGAGTGCTTGCCTTGCACAAGATTCAACCCCCTGCACCCCCTCGATGATTCTGCACATCTGCCGAGAGGGATCCCTGAGTGCAGAGCCAGGAGAAGCACTGAGCACTGCCAGGTGTGGCCCCAAAGCCAAAAACCAGACAAAAATCCCTAAGATCTGGCTGCAAGGACAAAAATTAAGGTTCTTTCTTAGTGCGTGGCCAGTTCCAGCCAGATACCAGTACCATGTATGATCCTCTCGCAAGCACCGCCAGGAGGAACCTTGAACACAGAATCAGAAATGCCCAAGTGCTGATGCATGTTCCCCCGCCCTCCAGCAAATAAAAGCCAGTGAAACAAATGCTACCAGAACTACCACAGGGCCAGAGAAATGGCTCAGGGGGCAGAGCACACACTTCACAGGCACGAGGCCCAGGTCCTGTACAGGGCTCAGCACTACGTGGACATCTGAGCACCAACCAGGAGCAACCTCTGAGCATTCCAGGAGCCTGGAGCAACTCCTGATGGGCATGATCCCCTAGAATGACATAATTTAATTTAATTTATTAAATAATTTAAGAGATGGGTCAGTGCTAAATGATCCTTCATGCGCCATCATGATAAAAGTTTCTAAAGCCCTGATTAGGAGAAGCTGACCAAGCTGGCATGTATGACTTGGTGGATTTAGGGACAGGGTGACAGCCTGGAGTTAGAGCACATGATTGGCATGAGCATGACACTGGCTTTCAGGGGGCACCCCATGTCCCCCAAACACCTCTGGTGTTAACCCCTAATACTGATATTCTTACAAATCAGCAACTTCCAGAAGCATGTGTTTGGAAACGAGAAATTCCCGACCGATCTCTAGTACTCTCTCAGAGTAATACCAACTTTTTTAAGTGAAAAAAAAAAAAATTAGTGGGAGGCCACAGCATTAGGTCAGAGGGGAAAGCATTTGCCTTGGAGGTGGCTGACATGGGTTCAATCCCCGTCACCATGTATGGCTCCCTGAGCACTGCCAGGAGTGGCCCCCAAACAAAAGGCTCCCATTACCAACAAAGAAAAACAATTCTGAGTTGTATGTGTAGGCACACAGATGCATAAACACACACAACACACAGAGGGGCTCAATACACCAAAATTTTAACTGCACTGATCAGCAGCAGCACCTCTTTCCTGGGCCGGAGAGATAGGGCAGAGGGAACACAAGCAGAATCTACCTGAGACTGACCTTCTACCCCCCGCCCCCCCAGAGTATTCCATTTACTTATTTATGGCTTTTGGGTCACACCCAGCGATGCTCAGGGGTTACTCCTGGTTCTGCACTCAGGAATTGCTCCTGGCATTGTGCAAAGACCATATGGGATGCTGGGGATCAAACCTGGGTCGACCATGTACAACGCAAACATCCAGCCCGTTCTCCCACTGCTCCAGCCGCGTGGCTGACCTCCTGCAAATCACAATTCAATACTATCGCTGCTTGGCAGAAACAGACCTACTGTTGCCGGGCACATGGTGGCGTGTGCTATGCTCTGACCCTCACACAGGTAATAAAAAATACAACCGCGGGCAAACTACCCAGTTCCCTTACATTCCAAGCTCGCAGAAACCCCTAACACCTATAAATTCTCACAAATGAGCAACCTCCAGGAGGAAGTGTTTGGAAATGATCATTTCCTTATCTCTAGTACTCCCTGAGAGCAACATAAACTTTTCTGGTTTTTTGCTTTTTGGGCCACACCTGGCGATGCACAGGGGTTACTCCTAGCACATGCACTCAGGAATTACTCCTGGCGGTGCTCAGGGGACCATATGGGATGCTGGGAATTGAACTCGCGTGCGAGGCAAATGCCCTACCTGCTGTGCTATCGCTCCATCTCCTATAAACTTTTTTAATTAAAAAAAAAATGAGGGCGAGGCCACAGGATTAGTCAGTGTGGCTGACTTGGGTTCGATCCCCGCCACCATGGATGATTCCCTGCCCAGGAGTGGCCCAAAACCCAAAACCAAAACCAAACAAACAAAAACATTTGGGGACCAGGTTGGGAGGCAGGTCAGAGACCTGGAGCACATGCCTAGTATGTGTGAGGCCCTGAGTGTGAGTTCTGGCACTGCCGAATCCAAGTACTGAATCTCCAGGCCTGTATCACCAGACCAAAAATCACTAAGAATTGTCCTTTGCTTCCGAGCACTGCTGGGGATGACCCACAAACTTTTTTGGGTAAAAATTAAGAGGCTGTACTTGAATAATTAATATTTATTAGTAACGAGATAGAGTAATAGTACAGCACGTAGGGCATTTGCCTTACGCAGTCGACCCGGGTTTACCCCCCGGCATCCTATATGGTTCCCTAAACATTACCAGGAGTGATGCCTGAGTGCAGAGTCAGGAGTAACCCCTGAGCATTGCTGGGTGTTTCCCAAAAAGAAAAAAAAATACTAGTAAGTTTTGATAATTTCCAAGTTATTATAAAGAAACTGCAGAGGGACCAGTGTGACAGTACACTGGGTAGGGCACCTGCCTTGAATGCGGCTGGCCTGGATTCATCCCCAGCAACCAATATGGTCCCCAAGCCTTTTTAGGAGTGACCCATGAGCATTGAGCAAGGAGTAAATGCTGGATCTGGAGCAACAGTACAGCGGGTAGGGCATCTGCCTTGCACGCAGCCAACCTGGGTTTGATTCCCAGCATCCCATACAGTGCCCTGAGCACCACCCGGGAGCAATTCCTGAGTGCAAAGCCAGGAGTAATCCCTGTGCATTCCTGGGTGTGACCCAAAAAGAAAAAAAAAAGGAGTAAATGCTCAGACTGAGGCACTGCTGGGTATGACCTCAACTCCTCCATTTCTTCCATTAAAAAAGACAAACAAAAAACCTGCAGAGAACTGGGGAGCTGATTCAAAGGGCTGGGTGCTGGAATGCATGCTTCGCACTGGATTTGCACAATATGGTCCCACAAGCATTGTGCTGGGAGGAGAAGCCACATATGGTCCAAACCACTCCCCAACAAAATGAGTAGAATGAAAAAGGAAGAAACTCTGTATTGAATCTACATGTCAAGTTAGTATTCATGCTGGGGAACACAGTAAATAAAACTTTGTTAAGGCAGACAGTACAGCATTTTGGGATTATTTTAAATAATCCCAAAACATTTCTATGGAGGACTGGGGTGGGAAAAGCGTATCATTAGAGCAGGTAAGGCAAGTGCTTGCCTTGCACACAGCCCAACCCAGGTTCGAGGCTGGCCAGGAGTGACTCCTGAGCACAAAGCCAGGACTAAGCCAGGAAGCACAGCTGTGTACGGCCAAAACTAAGAAAACAGAACAAGAATTGCTCAGTTGGGTTGCCATTTTCATAAGGGTCACCATTTTTGAATGGCATGACAGAAATGTCACATTTATTATTGCATGAGAGCAAGAATATTTTGATTTTCACTACTCGCCTTTCCAAGTAGAGAAATTTTTATCAAAATTTTCTGCTTGAGACAGTAAGCGGGGCAGGGTGCTAGCCTTGTCCTCAGCCAGCTGACCTGAATTCAATTGCAAGCGTTACACATGCTCCCGAGCCGTGCCAAGAGTGACCCCTGAGTACAGATCCAGGAGGAGTAAGTCCTGAGTATCATAGCTAGGTGGCTCAAAATCCAACAAATGAAAGCAACTGAATCAAATGTTACAACCACTTCTAGAAGCTGGTCTTACCTCACAGTTCCTTCTGACACATTCGGCACCGACAAGGTCACATCGAGTGAAATCTGTAACTGGCTTCTCAAGATGGACATCATCCTCAAGGCTTCGACTTCACTCCTAGGGGCATTCACTGAGGCACAGCCTAAATAAGTCAGTTTACTGAAAACTACACTGTCCTCATCAGCCACTGGTGTGAAAGGGCTTGACTCTTCAGAATCTGAAAAAGACACAGAAGAGATGGATATTTTCCTTTGGATATTTTATTGGTATGAGTACCAAGTAAACTTCGAGGTGCGACATTGAACTTCAAAATTTAGTCTTTTTTTTTTTTAAATTAGTGAAACACCATGAGGTACAGTTGTAGACTTACAAATTTTTGTGCTTGGGTTTCAGTCATACAACATACAATGATCGAGTACCCATCCCTCTACCAGTGCCCATTCCCCACCACCACTGATCCCAGTATCCCTCCTCCTCCCCACCCCTGCAAAATTAAGTCTTAATGAGCTCATATGCCAATGCCCCAGACAAAATTTCCACTGTAAACCGAAATTTCACATCAGGACTCTGTGAAGCCAGAAATTTTAGGTTCTGCTATAGTGCCAATCCCGAATCAAATTTGAGATTTAGATTTATCTGCCTTTTTTTTGTTTGTTTTGTATTTTGCTTTTTGGGTCACACATGGCAATGCTAAGGGGTTACTCCGGGCGGTGCTCAGGGTACCATATAGGGATGCTGGGAATTACAACAGGGTTGGCCATGTGCAAGGCAAACGCCCTACCCGCTGTGCTATTATTGCTCCAGCCCCTAGATTTATCTGCCTTTTCTAATTTATTTTGATGTTGTAATTTACATTTAGAGGAAAAACTACACTTAGTATTTTAGCGCTTTAAGAAATGTCTGTAAACTTAGTTCTGATCTGCACTGCTATAATTATTTCTTTCATGATCCTACTGATGTATTGTTCTCCCAAGACTATCAAGACTATGTAGTGAGTATCTACAGCTTTATATCCTAATTTTTTTTTTTTGCCCCAGTGAGCTTTTAAAACTGCCCTCTTCCACCTCTTCTGATAAATCTTTCACCTTCCTTTTTCAAACTGGTAATTATTCCCATGGAACAATACAGGTCTGGAGCAAACATCTTTTTTTTCTTTCTCCAGCTAGATTATCATAAATATCTGAAGCAATGATACAGAGTTTCATGGACAGATAACAGCTTAGGAAATTCATAGCTGTTGAAACCAGTTTCGCAAAAAGCATTAAAAGAGCTCTGATGAGGGAAACTTCCCATCATGTGGCACTGAGTAAGGCATGGAGCAAACTTATCTTTATCAGTCATTTATTTCCCTCTCTTTCTTTGACTTCACTCAAATTCTGTCTTTCCTGCAAAAATCGCTACACTCATTTAAAAAACTTTCTTGACATCATTGAACTACTGTTTCACATTCTTTGGTAAAAATGACAACGATTTAAGGGGAAATCAGAACGGACAATGTATTTATTTCTAACATTTCCCTAACGGAGAACCTGAAGATCCTAGGAGACAGGCAGAACAGTTTCTGGGCTTGCTCTGAATGAAAGCTAGCACAAGATGGACACTCAAATATGAAAAACAATAACCTTTCAGTTACGCAAGCAAGGCAGCAATCCTAACCTCCTTGTCCAGATTTCACCGGCAGGCTCATCTCTGGCTTCTGGAGCCCGACTAGTGGCACAGGGTTGATGGTGGAGGACGCTGAGAGCTGGTCAGGAAGAGGGCCATCTCCTTCGCCATCCAGCTGGGACCTGTCCACAAGCTCCTTGTCCCCCGGCTGGTCGTCCACTGGAGGATCCATCAGCACATCTGCTAACTCTTTCTGTAGCTGCTGCTCACTTCCATTCCCTATAATCTAAGGGTCACAAACACACAATCAGCAAAGTGAGAAAGACAGGCCACTATTGATTAAAGCAGGTCTGCATTCTAGAGAGTATCACCCGTAGTTCTTTAGCTACAAAGATATTTTCTTCTTCTTCTTCTTTTTTTTGGGGTGACACCCGGTGATGCACATGGGTTACTCCTGGCTTTGTACTCAGGAATTACTCCTGGTGGTGCTCGGGGGATCATATGGGATGCTGGGAATCAAGCCCGGGTCAGCTGCGTGCAAGGCAAATGCCCTACCTGCTGTGCTATCGCTCCAGCCCCAAAAGATATTTTCTAAATGGTATATTAAAAAAAAAAAAAGGTGGAGGGGGGAAGAAACAAAAAAAAAAATTTTTTTAGAATAACTCAATGCAGGGAAGCTCTGCAGCTGCTACTCGTTCATAACTTTCCATAAAAATGTACTTACTGAATTTCAGACTAACAGCCAGGGAAAAAATTTTGTCAGTTCTGTCAAAGATATTAAACGTTTTCTACCGTCTCTAAACAACGATGAAAACATTTGCAATTTTATCTGGTGAGAAAAGATAATTTTAAAGAGAAGTATCGTCAGCAGATTCTCGTTTTTGAGGGAGGGAGGTCACACCCAGCAGTGCTCACATCCAGCAGTGACTCTGTGCTCAGAGATCACTCATGGTGGGGCTCCGGGAACCAAGGGGTGTTGGATCCAGCCTGGGCTGATTATGTACAAGGCAAGCACCTGGCCTGCTGAACTAGCTCCTCAGCCCAGGAGTTTATTTTTAAGACAAAATGTATTAGCTTCCATTCTATTAACACCAACCTATTTTGCAGGCAGTGAAGTTTTACCTGTACTTTGTCATTCCCGCTATAAGCAAGTCTCATTTTTGTTTGTATCAACAGACTTAAACCTCAGGTTCACTTGAATACAGCAGGTGAGCCGTGGAGCAAAGTGAGCACTCTGTGAATGGCCTGAGTCACCGTGTGCATGCAGGAGGCTGGGTTTGATCCCCAGCACCGCAAATTCCTCTCAGTAGCATCCTAAGCACATAGCAGCCACAAGCACCAAAAGGTGTACTCCCTCAGAAACAAATCAGGTGGGTTGCAGGAATATAACGATTTAGGGTGGGGGATGTGGAAAGAGAAGGGACGTGTAAAAAGCACTGTTTTAATTTAGGTTTTTTGGTCACACTCAGCTATGCTCAGGACTTCTTCCTGACGGCACACAGGGATCACTCCTGGTATCCTGGTGGGGCTCGTGGGCCAAAAGGTGTTTCGAGGGTCACACCTGGGTCAGTTACAAGCCAGGTAAATGTTCTGTGCACTGTACAATCTCTCTAGTCTCTCCATCATCTTTTGATAACTATATAAAC
The DNA here is from genome assembly GCF_029834395.1 of Sorex fumeus. Classification (NCBI taxonomy): domain Eukaryota; kingdom Metazoa; phylum Chordata; class Mammalia; order Eulipotyphla; family Soricidae; genus Sorex; species Sorex fumeus. Next base: position 7,321,846 of record NW_026606186.1, read on the forward strand.
TCCAAGTCCCTTTTCCTATAAACCGCTATTAAGAGGGTTCTTCCACTCCAGAGAAGCCTGTGTTCTCTCCTATCTTGAGCCCTGTTTTCCTCCCTTTATTTCCTGAATAAAACTTTTACTTAACAAAGAAAAATCTAGAAGCCAGAATGATAGCACAGCGGGTAGGGCATTTGCCTTGCAAGCGGCCGACCCAGGTTTGATCCCTGGTACCCCATATGGTCCCCTGTGAGAAATTCCCGAGAATAGAGCCAGGAGTAACCCCTGAGCACTCCTGGGTGTGCCTCCTACCTCCAATCCCCAACCCCCAAATTCTATCAACAACTGGCAATCTTCCCAACAAACTTCCAAGTCAGCTTCTCTTGACTTGGAAACAAGAGCCAGACAAGAGTTAAGCCCCAGGTTTAGTGATGTGCTGATGTTTCTGTGAGTTTCAGCTCATTTAAAGTTACTGTTAATGGAGCTACAAGTGGTCAATTAACTTTTAAGTTAATTTAAGTCTTTGTTATCCCTGATTCTACATTTTCATGGGTCTAATCAAATTTATCACAAGTTCTTCTTTCAAAGGTTTTTAAAACAAACTTTAAGAGTACCAAAAAGCCACTGAGAACAGGAAAAAAGAAATACTGCATTACCTGCAGTAAATAAATAAACTATATTCTAATCAGACCTAACCTGTTTTTTCAAGACAAAGGGGAAATGACATAATGATAGTTGCAGTTTCCTGAAAACAAACGGAGAAGAGATTAAGGCTCCATGTTTTAGCAGTTAGTAATTATAACTAGGAAGATGATCGTTAAAAGAGTCAGCTACATTGATGAGAAGACATGATGCCTTTCATGCTATAATGGTACTGTTTTGTTCTTTGGTATACAACCTAAGCAGGCCCAAGTTTTTAGTTGAAAAAATCTGTTGACCTTGTATTTATCAAACATAGAAATACATCTAGCACTGAAAGAAAACACGTTTGTATGCTTATCACTGTGCTACACTTATATTTTGCACTCTTCCCTCATTCACAGTCAATAAAGAACTGCCTTCAATTTCCTTAATTCTCCCTTAAAGACCATAGTAATGTACAAAAAAATATGTTCATTTTTAAACAGTAAAAGTAGTAACATAGGTCTCAGGTAATTAAACCCAATTCAATAATTACTGGTGAAAAAAATTTTAATTCATACATTGTGATTTATAAAACTATTAATAACAGAGTTTAAGGCAATATGAAATGTTACCTCCAAACTCCCCTCCAGTGTCAACATTCCTACACTAAACAATGACCCAAGGATCTCCCTTTCTCCACCCTACTTTGCAAACTCATGCTTTGTTTAATTTACTTATTATAGTTTGGGCCACATGCTTACAGAGTGCTGAATTTAATGATTTTTTTTCTTTTTTTGTTTTTTGGGTCATACCTGGTGATGCTCAGGGGTTACTCCTGGCTCTGCACTCAGGAATCACTCCTGGTGGTGCTCGGGAGAGCATATGGAATGCTGGGGACTGAACCTGGGTCGGCTGCATGCAAGGCAAATGCCCTACCCCCTATACTATTGTTCCGGCCACATGTTTTTTATGTATAGCTCCCTCACCTCTGCATCACGAAAACATCCAAAACCTTGACCAATGCCCTTATGTCATGGCCTCAAAATACTTGGGGGCTTGAGATAGTACAATGGGTAGGGCGTTTGTCTTGCATGTGGATGACCTGGGTTAGAACCCTGGCACTCAGTATGGTTCCCCCAAACCTGCCAGGGGGATGCCTGAGCGCAATGCCAGGAGTAAGACCTGAACACTACCAAGTGTGGTCCCTCACGCCCCAAATCTGGTTTACTTCAACCGTATCAGTGATAGTTTGGGGGTTAAGGCACTTGCTGTGCATGCTGCCGTCAACCTCAATTCAATCCCCAGCACCACCTATGGTCCCCTAGGCACAACCAGGAGTTAGTTACTCCTGAGCTCTGGGCCAGGTACCTGAATCTGGGAAATACGAAAGAATGCCTTCCAAGGCTCTCAAACTTTTGGCAATCATCAGAATCACCCGGAGAACTTGCTGAAACACAAACTACTGGAATCTAACTGAATTTCAATACTTTTTTCAATACTCTAAGTTTGAGGTGAGCAGGGTATTTCACACTTTTCCAAAGTCCCCAGGAGACAGTGATGCACTAGCATGGGAATCACACTTTAAGAATCAATCTTAAGTTAATGATTCCCCCCTCCTAAGCAGTGCCCAGGGACCGGGGTTGGGCGCACTCCCAGCAATGCTTCACTAACCACATTCGGGATGGAGGAGATAGAACTGTCGATGGGTGCCGAGTTGATTTCACTGGAACACTTTGGATGGAGCAGGTGTTCTCTCTCTACCTCCTCTAAATGAACCCCCAGTGGCCACAAACTTCCAGAAGAAAAGTCCAGGTACGAGGAACCAGAGACTGAAGACTCCAGGCCACATGGCAGCAGGGAATGGCTGATGGCTGGTCCTTCCTGTCTCCCCACCACTTCGGGGTCCTGGCTGTCATGCCCACAAACTGCCTCCGGATGCCAATTAAACACATTAATGGCCTTGATCCAGAGACTCACAAATGAATCTCAGAATGGATTCAGTTGCTTCAGAGATGTCTCCAGACCCCAATCATTTACAAATTTAGAATTCCAAGAGCGTGACATCTCATGATATTCATAACAAGCAACAGAAAATAAATTATCTAGCATCTGTTGTGGCAGGGAGGCTTGAGTGGTGGTGGGAAAATTGGAAATAACGGTGGTGGGTGTTAGGGTCCGAGCTCAGGACAGCCTCACCTGTCAAGAAAAACTTGGAGAGACCAAGTCCATGCAAAAGCAAGAGGTTTATTCGAGCATGCTCGGCTCATAGCATGACCGCAAACCGTCAGTGACTGAGAGCCCCGAGCCTCTTCAAAGGGGGCTTTTTATAGGGCATCTTCCTGCGCACTTCAGAAAGCCCGCGCACAAATCACCCAATACATTTGAATTATCACATTAGATGCTGCACGCAGGCAGCCAATCATTTTGCAACAAGTCATCAGCACCAGTCACTCTCTTCTGTACCTGTCACCAGGCCCTCCCAACGGGCAGTCAATCAGGCCTTTTCATTAGGCCTTCTCCGACCTTGTGGCCTTATCTGGTGAATTCCAGGTGCAAGGAGGAGATGGGGGTACTTGGTGTTGGACCTTGTTAGGTGGATTCCAGGACAAGGAGATGCCTCACTAGGCCTTCTCCGGACTTGTGGCCTTATCTGGCGAATTCCAGGTGCAGGGAGGAGATGGGGGTACTTGGTGTCACTAGCCTGCCGCAGCTGCAGGACGGGATATGGGCTGGGACTTGCTTTGCTAGGGCCCAGTTGTCATGGGGCTATCTTTCAGTGGGAAGATGTAAAGGTGGTGGGATTGGTGTTGGAATAATGAATGTAATCAATTAATGTGAATAACCTTTTGAAAGTAAAATTAAAAAAAAAACTGTTGGGGACCTGCAGTGTTAACGATCACACCTGGTGGGGATGCTCAGGGACCACAAGTGGGGAAGTCCCAATACAGGCAACCCTACCTGCAGAGCTATCTACCTGGCCACAGTTAATGGTTTTTATTTTTCTTTATTTTTAAAAATTTTTGGTTTTTTGGTCACACCTGGCGATACACAGGGGTTACTCCTGGCTCTGCATTTAGGGATTAATCCTGGCTTGGGGGACTATATGGGATCGAACCCAGGTTGGCTGCATGCAAGGCAAATGCCCTACCCACTGTGCTATTGCTCCAGTCCCAGTTAATGATTTTTCACCCCACAATCATGCTAATCCCCAGTTAACATGATAGCACACAAAATCACCATTATTGCCAGGTAGCTTGTTAAAAATTTTATTAACTGCTCTCCATTTTCCCCAACTAAATCAGTCTCAGAGTTAAAGTCTGGGTGCATGAAATTTTAGAGTCTATACAGGGGAGCTGCAAAATTAGTGGCAGATCATATTAGAGAAGCCGCTACAATTTATTAACCCCTGGCACAGACGAGCAGTTGAAATAAACCATCACTGAGACTTGTCTCCAGACTTCATGTAATAGAAAACAGACCCACTATTCGTAGTGTTCCTTACTCTAAGTGCATTCCTACCCAATACCACCATCATCTCTAAATTAAATCTGAGGCTGGAGAAACAGCACAGGGCTTGCCTTGCACTTGGCCGACCCCAGCGGGATCCATGGCACAGCAGATGGTCTCCCGAGCACTGCCAGGAGTGATCCTAAGACACAACCAGCAGTTCCTGGGCACCACAAAGGCGTGGCCCCAAATGAAAGAAATACAATAAAAATAAATGTCGTTTCAGATACAGTCATCAAGACACTGTGCAGTTGCTGAAATGGCAGGCACAGAGATCAAAGGAGGGCAACAGAGTCCAGAAATCGAATGTCACAGTACAGCTTGCAAATTCCAACAGAGTTGGCAAGGGAATCCAATGCAGAAAGGTAACAAAATACATCAAATGGTGCTGGAACAATTAAGCTTGACGCAGAGAAACATAGAGAAAAATATTAACCTCAACTGCTACTTTATAAATAATAAAATTAAGGTAAAATGAGTAAGTCTAAAAGTAAAGCTTAAAATGGTAAGACTTATATAAGAGGGACTGTGGAGAAAATTCAAAGTGCTAGAGCACAGGCCTGGGCATGTGCAGGCCCCAGTCTGATCCCGGGCACCACCTGGCACCCCAGCCCCACCCCGGTGGTCCTTGACATGGTTGGGCCCAAGCACTGCACTGGGAGGCTCTAAACCAAGGGTTATAGGGGTGTCCGAGCCTCTGAGCATGCCTGGGAGAGGACCCCTGCTCACCCTTTCCCACCCAGTACACAAACCAATTTAAAAAAGGGGGAAGGAAAACAAAGGTTAAAACTACCCTGCGGGGGCCAGATAGTACAGCGGGTAGGGAGTTTGCCTTGCATGCAGTTCACCCGGGTTCAATCCCCGGCATCCCATATGGCTCCCCAAGCACTGCCAGGAGTAATTCCTGAGCACAGAGCCAGGAGTAATTGCACACCTGAGCACTGCTGGCTGTGACCCACAAAAAAGCAAAACAAACAAACAAAAATCTACCCCATGGTCCCAGGACATTAAGATATCTTAGGACACAAAGAGAATGCGCAGAAAATGGTAAAATGGACTTTCTCAAAAAGACGAGACACATACTCAAAAAAATATTTACAAGTTTTATTTGATGAAGAATTTCTATCTGAAATAATGAACGCACAAAACTCAATAATTACACTATTTTTTTAAATGAGCACTGTGCCAAAGAACATATCCAGATGGCAAATAAGTTACACACACAAAAAAATGCAATGGCACGTCTCCTGGTATGGCTCAATTGTGAGCCAGAGAGATACCAGAATGAGGAGGGCATTTGCTTCGCAAGTGACAGGCCCAGGTTCAATCCCCAGCACCACAGAAGGACCCCAAGCCTGCTAGGAGTGATCCCTGAGTGCAGAGCCAGGAAGTAAGCCCTGAGCACTGCTGGGTATGACCCAAACAAAAACAAAGCCAAACAATGACTAAACTGATAATAAAGCAATCCTAAGGGCACCAAGGGATGGCAAGGATATGGAACAACAATGGAAAACCTTGAATACAAGGGTGGGTGGTAACCATAGAAGGACACTTTGTTGAGGCTTAAATAAAATTAAAGGTACACACATGAAAAAACTCACAATAAAAATACTCATCTACACAAAGGCCCCTGCATAAACGTTTTAGCAGCACTTGCTCATAACGACACAAACCCTGAAAAGGACCCCTATGGTCACGAACTGGTAAACACACAGGCAGATACACACACATCGGTAAGGAGTGAAGTATGGGGCCAGGAGGGAAGCCAATGCGGTGCCTCACTGCCTGAGACCCTGAATCTGTTGCAAGTTCTTCAGGTGGAAGCCAAAGCACCACTGCATTCTCCAGGCCCATCAGCCTAGATTGGGGGGCGACTTCTGGTCTCCCTCAGCATCACCAGGGAGAACTCTATATCATTAAACATACACTGGGTGGGGTAGGGTGGTGTGGAGGTGTGTGGGCCATATCTGGTGATGCCCGGGGCTTACACCTGGCTCTGTCTCAGGGATCACTCCTGAAGTGCTAGGGGCCATAGAAGGTGCCAGAACCAGGGATCAAACCAGGGCTGGCTGCATGCATGGCAGGTGGGGCCTCTGCTTTTTAAAAATGGAGGGAACGGGGAGATAATACAAGGTGCAGGGGGTAAAGTTCTTACCCGTGCATGTGGCCAGTCCTGGTTGAATCCATCGGGGCACAGAATGCCCCAATGATGGCCTCCAGGAGTGACCCCTGAGCACAGAGCCGAGAGGAGACCCTGAGCATCACCAGGTATTGTCCAATGCATCACCCCCACCCTGGCCAAAATTAATTAATAAAAAACAAAAAAAAATTAAAACAAAAAAAGGGGAAGAAACCAATACAAAGCATGTAATATTTAGGATGAATCTCAGATAAACTATTGTAGGGCAAAGAAATGAGACATAGGGATGGGGAGACAGATCCAGAATACAGGAGGCGGCCTGGGGCCGACCCCTGCCGCCATGAGGTCCCCTGAGCACGAGACAGGAGGAGCGAGCAAGTCTGCTGGATGTGGCCTGAAAGCTAAACCATAAAAACAGAAGCCAGACACAAAAGTTACATTTACCCGGCATTCTGGAAAAGACAAATTTGTAGGTACAGAAGTCAGGTCATTATTTGCCTAGAGCTGGGAAGGCAGAAAGGAATATAAACAAAGGGACTCTTTTTTTTTTTTTTAAATTAAATCACCATGGGATACACAGTTACAAAGTTGTTCATGACTGGGTTTCTATCATATAATGATCCAACACCCATCCTTCACCAGTGTACATTTCCCACCACCAATGTCCCCAGTTTCCCTCCCGCCCCCATGATAGGCCGGCCTCCCTCCCTCCCTCCTTCCCTCCCTCCCTCCCTCCCTCCCTCCCTCCCCCTCTCCCTTACTCCCCCCTCCTTTCTTCCTTCCCTCCCTCCCTCTCTGTTTCTCCCCAATTTGGGCATAGTGGTTTGCAACACAGATATTGAAAGGTTATCACATATGGTTATCACCCCTTCCCGGGTCCTCTGACCATCTTTATTATAGTCATTCAAGGCCTTTAAACACTCAGTTCTCATCCAGAGTAATCATTTCTAACGATTATTTTCATACTGTCCCCTTCTCTATCCTAACTGCCCTTTGCCACCACCACACTCCCCCCCCCCCCCCCATACACACACTCTAGTGGCATGCTTATAATTACTGATCAGTCCTCCTGGACCCTGTCCTGTTTCTTCTGGTCTTGGATATTAGGCTCATACTACAATGGGACTTTTTGGAATAATAAAAATAATGCAATGTGGCCCTGGTTATGTTAGAGTCTATTACCACTATCATAAAAAAAAGTCCATCAAAGCTCATGAAACCATTCAAGCATCAGTGCTGCATTTACTGTGTGCAAATATTACTTTAATAAACTTAGAGAGAGAGAATTGGTATTGGGGGAGGCGATGCATGTATGTGGGGACATGGGCTGTATGCACAATCTGTTCCAATATCTCAATTTTGCATTAAACTGTTCTAGGGGTCAGACAGACAGTAAGGGGGCTGGCTACTTGCCTTGCAAAGCAGCCAACTGGGGTTCAATCCCTGTGGTCCCACCAGGAGTACGTTCTAACCACTGTTCCCCAAAAGGTATTCACCCAGGATTCTATCTTGGACAGAATAATCTCAGCTTATTAAAAAAAATTTTTTTTTTGAACACACTTGGCAGTGCTCAGGGATGACTACTGACAATGCTTAGGCAGGATTCCTAGCAGCGCTGGGAACCCAGATGGAATGCCGAAGATCAAACCCAGGTCAGCCGCATGCAAGCCAAGTGCCCAACCTGCTGTACTACCTCTCAGGCCCGAATAATCTCACTTTAGAGGTTACTTCCTAGAATGTGCTATCATCAACTGTCTACTGCAGTGGTTTTCAACTGCAACCCTTCACGTATAAAAATAATTTAAAACCACTGGTCTACCAGGTAAGATACCTTCAGCTAAATATTGTAAATTTAGTGTAAGACTTAAATTTAGTGTAAGACTGTCTGGTCTCTATTCTGCCATACATTTTTTTTAACATGAATGAACTGTGCATTTCTCTCTCCTATCTCTGTACACCAAAGACCTCTTTCATTTTACTCAGAGTCATGCACCAAGGTAGCCGTTTCCTTGCTTGCTTTCTCCTTTGACCATCTTTTTTTTTTTTAATTGAATCACCATGAGAACAGTTACAAAGCTTTCAGGTTTAACTGTTCTCGGTCATACAATGATCAAACACCCATCCCTTCACCAGCGCACATGTTCCACCACCAAGAAACCCAGTATGCCCCCCATCCCACTCCTCCCCCTGCCTGTGGCAGATGATTTTCACTTTACCCTTTCTTTACTTTGATTACATTCAATTTTTCGACAGAAGACCCACTATTATTATTCGAGTTTTCTCCCAACTATTAGACCTGCCTACAAGGCATCATTAGATAATTTTTCTATTGTTGATAATGAAGAGCATATGATGTCTTTGGATTTTGGATTTCTGGTATTTTAGTAATTAAGTCCAGAAGCATTTCTGCCAGAAGCCGCTGGGTTCCAAGATTGGTTTGTGTGCCTCTGGGATCATGGCTGTTCAGGAGTGGAGGAGCCGTTCGGGGTCTGTCCAGGCGGGGGGAAGGGCCAGTTCAGCCCCCCTCCCCCCAATTCCGAGAGGCCCCGTGCGCCCCGTCACTGCAAGCCCGTAACTCTATCCAATAGGCTCTGAAAGATGGTCACCATGCTGCCGCCAAGGGGGAAAAGGAGGAGGGACAAACAGCTTTCCCGTCCTGGGTCCTCTGACCATCTTTATTATAGTCATTCAAGCTGTGATTGTGAATCTTGGTTCTAATCAAGACTATTTATTTGTGAAGCTGCTCTCTGGTGCCTCAATTCCCCGAAGACCTAAATCAGAACTTACACTCTGTTTTTCACAATTCTACTCAATCTGCCATCCTCCCTCTTTAAGGTAAGGTAAAGGCCCTCCCGTTGATCGTCGATTTGCTCGAGCGGGCCCAGTAACGTCTCCATTGGAGACTTTGTTGTTACTGTGTCTGGCATATCGAATAGTCTCGGTAGCTTGCCGGGCTCTCCAAGAGGGGCGGAGGAATCGAACTCGGGTCGGCCATGTTGGCCGCTTGTAAGGCGAACGCCCTACCCGCTGTGCTATCGCTCCAGCTCCTCCCTCTTTAGTTATACAAATGGTTCAGCTCCTGCAGAACGTGTCATGAAATTTCTAATAGCTAAGTTTGATGCAACTTTTCCCTGCCTGGAAAGACCCCTTTACTGCAAAGTCCTCCCCTTGTTCTCCTAAGACCTATCTTAAATCATTTACCTCCTCTTAGATTTTAACCCTGTTTATATGGGGTTTAACTATCCCCTCTTTAGGGAGACAGTAATACTCTCACAGTAATAATATGCCTAAGGGGCTGGAGAGAGAGTACAGCAGCTAAGGTACTTGCCCTGCTTGCGGACAATCCAGTTCAATCCCCGGCATTGCATATGGCCTCACAAGCACCGCCATGAGTAATTCCTGGTCCAGAACCAGAAATAACCCTATCGTCAGGTGTGACCCCAAAACAACCAAAAATAGTATGTTTAATTCTAGCATTGTAAGGGGCTGTATTTGTTTTGGTGGCCTCTTTGAGCCTGAGCAGTTATTATTAGATAGCAAAAACCCTCCTTAAGTTATACTTGTATTTCTAAAGCTTCAGGTAGCAGGAGGGACAAGGTAGGGCTGTAAATCCTATTACTGAGTCAATTTTGTAAGTGCAAAGAATACAAGACAATCATCCAATTTGGATATTGAGTATTAGACCTTGGTTGGCTAGGTCATGGAAAATAAAATTCAACTGATTTGCTTTAGGTTCATTACTGAAAAACACACAAGCTGGAAAGATGGCTCAGTGGGCTCGGAGCAGGCTCTGCATGCAGGAGGCGGGGTTCGGGTCCCTGGCATCTCAAGGTCCCCAAGAACAGCTGAGCGCGTCCCTCTGAGCACTGCTGCATGTGATCCAGAAAAAAAAACAAAACAAGAAAGCCCTCGAAAACACTACCATCTTCTGTTACTCCACAAGTATCACTGAAATCTTAACACTGAAACTACTGTTTCCTAAACTCGGGGGATACTGCCCCCCAATCCCGGGAGGGACACTGGAATGAGTCAGGATAACAGCAGTAGCCTTGGGTGCAATCGGCGGGGTGAGGGAATTCGGTCTGTTTGCTTAAAGATGGTAGATTTCCAAGGGGTGCTGAGTGATTTTCTTTTCTTTTTTGTTTATTTTTTTTTCCCCTGAAAAGGGGTGGTAGGCCAAGTCTGAGAAGCTCTCTGTTTTAAATTAATAGCACTGGTCAGGTGCCGCTGGACCCTGCCCCAGCCTGTGTCACTTGGGGCACCTCAGAGTGGGGCGGGTGAGACCCTTCCCCGCCCCAAGGGACCCAGCCCTGACAGCCGAAAAACTCCAGACTCAACGACTGCCATGCTCATGGCTGGTCTCCACATGCTTAGGCTGTGTCTCACCCACGCACGAACCCTTTTCTGGGCCATACGGCCGCATTTGCAGCCATGCAACACTTCATAGGACACAACCTACCCATAATCTAAGAGTACCACACCAATCTGATGGGATTCAAAGGAGAGGCAACCAACCTTAGAGGGAAATATTATATTATTTTGGTTCTGGTCTGGGGCAGGGCTTGGGGTTCAGGATGGAAACACCCAAACTATGGTAGAGGGAAGGTATAGAGGTGGTGGGACTGGTGTTTGAATATTAAATGTAATCAAATATTGTGAACTACTTTATAAAATAAAAAAATTTTTTAAAAAAGAGAACTGGTCAGGATGGTACAGCATAGTGCAAAACACAAACTTAAAATCTGAATCCAACAAAAACTTTATTTAACCACAAATAAGAATCAGAAAAAGGAGATATAAATATCTCCTAGAGTCAAGTAGAACTGTTTCATCTTCATGGAGTATCCAGGAAGAGGACTGGGGAGATTTTTGGGAAACAAATCTGAACTGGTGCCAGGACCAGACACCACCATGCTGAGATCACTCTCCACACACCTGAAGGTACCGGCAGAGGGACAAAGCCACGTGGGTTCTGGGGCCGAGATCTCCAAGCCTACTCGGATTGGAGTCGAGCATCCTCCACCCAGATCCTCCAAATTCCAGTAGGCGGGGGTCACACCCACCAACTGGCCCCCTGGCGCCGTGTAATCCCATCAGCGGCCAAGACTCAGAGACTATAAAAACCAGATCCTGGAACCGCGCGGCCACAAATGCAGCCGCGCAACATTTTATTATGACATCTCATTCCTACTTTGACAAACTGGCAGGCTCCTGAATGTAACCTGCCCACACGGCAGAGTCTGGCAAACTCCCTGTGTCGTACCCAATATGCCAAATACCAGTAACAATGATGGGTCTCATTCTCCTAAAGAGCCTTGAATATAATCTCAGGGCTAGGATGAAGGAGACGTTACTGGGGCCTGCTCGAGGCAATCGACGAATAACAGGATGATCTGTGGTCTGTGATCTGAAATCTGAACTGGGAGGGGGGAAAACACGAAGTGCAAAGTAACGAAGACGCCTCTATAAACACAGGTAAATGTTTGTGAGGACAGAGACCACATGCTTAAGTAAAGGATTTATTCATAATTTTTCTGAGAAAGCAAGGTGGTAGCAAAAACCTGGGGCTAAGAGCTGACTTCTGACAAAACGCTCTGGAGCATGCCCCACATCACGGACTAGGGACCAGCTCCTTCTTGGGGTTGTATGAGGTAGCCGATGGTACCAAGTTCTGCCCAAGACCCACCATAAACTGATCTGGGCTTGGGACATTCCCGGACAGTAACACTGTCGGTTATGAGCAAGTGAGCATCAGAGAATGGCCATAAGGTCAGTACTATTCTGATTGATGGACACTTGTTTATATTTCAGAAATCACCGTGATTTTTACAGGAATTACTTTCTTCTTCACATCATTATTCCTGCCAATTTGTAAGCATCCATCTACCATGACTTTTTTGTTTTTGGGCCACACTTGGATGTACTCTGGACTCATGCCTGGTTCTGCGCTGAGGTGTCACTCATTCCTGGCAACCCCTGGGGAAGCAGGTGGGGTGCTGGGGATTGCGTTTTATCAGCTGTATGTAGGTAGGTAAGCACTCAGCCAGCTACACTATCTCTTTGGTTCTGCGATTACTTCTTTTTTGGTGGTGGTGTGGTGAAGTCTCCCCCAACTGTGCATCTCTCTGACCCTCTCATGTATTTCTACATAAGCTATAATATATCTACTTGAAATGAGGTTCAAAAACCAAACAATAGCTTGTTTTAAAAATTGTTTGGGGCCTGAGTACCCTCAGCATCCCATATAGTCCCCTGAACACTTCCAGAAATAATTCTATACTGCCGAGCCAGAAGTAACCCTTGAGCATTGATGGGTGTGACCCAAAAGGCAAAAAAAAAAAAAAAAAAAATTAATTAATTAAATAAATGTAGCATGAAAACTCAGCACACACTATTAATATACAATAGAAGCATTACTGGAATAACATCTGCCCTTTCTAAATATATCAAATAAAGGTCCTAACTTGCATGGCAGAATTGGCTACAAGTCTATTTCCTTGAGGGCAAAACTGCATTTATGGAACCAAAGAACAAAATGTTCCAAAAGCAATATCCAGAGTCATTTCCTGATCTTAATTTTCTAATTCTACGTTTAGAGCCCCTGTTTCCTTCACTGCAACAATACCAACTAGGTCCCACTTGATTTGCTGGTCATACACAAAAAAATACTTTAGGTGTTAAGAGCCCCTTTGCCTAAAAAGGCATTTTTTACATAGTCAAGAAAACATGCTTAGGAAATCAGTTTGAGTTAGAGAATCTAGAGGTAATCAGAAGACTCATGTCACAAACCTGACAACATAGAGTTCCAACTACTTGTTTCATTATACAGTTAAAATATAAACAAAAATAATTCACACTGAGTCTGCTCAATTTCAGAGTAAACACAAGACCACATAAAAATAAGTATGTGGGGCTGGAGCGATAGTACAATGGGTAGGGCATTTGCTTTGCACATGGCAAATCCAGGTTCTATCCCCAGCATCCCCTAAGGTACCCCAAGCACCGCCAGGAGTAACTCCTGAGTGCAGAGCCAGGAGTAATGCCTGAGCACCACTAGGTGTGGGCCCAAAGTTAAATTAATAATAATAATAATAATAAATAATAAACACGTAAGAGCCGTGAGAGGTGCAGCACTCAAGAGTGAGGCTGGGGGCTCGAGTGATAGCACAGCGGGTAGGACATTTGCCTTGCACGCGACCGACCCGGGTTCGATCCCCAGCATCCCATATGGTTCCCTGAGCACTGCCAGGAGTAATTCCTGAGTGCAGAACCAGGAGTAACCCCTGTGCATGGTCAGGTGTGACCCAAAAAGGAAAAAAAAAAAGAGCAAGGCTAAGAGCTGGATCCCCCGGGCTGCCCTGACACAATGCCTCCTGTCCCTAATCCCTCGTTACTGCCATGACTGTGGCCGGCAGCTGTGTACAACAGCATGGCCAGGAGCGCCATCTCCCAGCTTAGACACGCCAGCACTGCAAGTGGACCGAACGACCCTCCAGAGAGCATGCCAGAATGCAACCACCCTAACTAAGGAGCACAACCATTGGCGAGCCCCTCAGCTGGGTATGTGAGTGTCACCACCAGAAAACAACCAAATGTTGGGAAGGTGTAATGGTGGTGGGGTTGGTCTTGGAATACTGAATATATTCCAACATGAACAACCTTTTTTTCTTTTTTGGGTGACACCCAGTGATGCTCAGGGGTTCCTTCTCGCTCTGCACATAGGAATTACTCCTGGCAGTGGTTGGGAGACCACATGGGATGCTGGGGATCGAACCCAGGTCAGCCGCGAGCAAGGCAAACACCCTCCTCCCTGTACTATTGTTCTGGCCCAATCATGAACAACTTTAAATAAATAAATAAATAATCCAATGCCCATCATGGCAACATCATCAACAACAGAGAAAATGGAATGAGGGCACTTTAAAAAAAATTTACTATCTCACAGTGAATTAGGCAGTTGCAGTTATTAGTGACTGGATATCAGGAACACGGTGTTTCAATACCAGTCTCTACCAGTGTCCACTTCCCTCCACTAACACCCATTTCCCGACCACCCACCCGCCAATGTGACAGGCACTTCTCTTTTTTTAGAATTTATTTACTTATTTTTGCTTTCTGTGTCACACCAAGTGATGATCAGGTTTTGCATTCAGGAATTAGTCCTGGTGGTGCTTGGGGGACCATATGAGATGCCAGGGACTGAACCTGGGTCAGCCACTTACAAGGCAAACGCCCTTCCCACTGTACTGTAGCTCCCTCTGGTGACAGCAACTTCTTAAAAGAACTCTGGGAAGTGGCCTTTGCAGTACTGTTGCCAATCAGATTTCATACCTAACATTTTACCACCTTTTAGCCCCTCCCTCTTCCTCCCTTCCTGACCTATCCTCCCACTCCCCAAGTGGCAAGCTTCCTTCTGAAGACTGTTCTCACATTTCTGTTGCCCATGGGGATTTGTTATCTCACTATTATGCCTCTTTATAGCACACATATGAGAGATCGTTTTGTGTGTCTGGAAGGCCAGGATTTGAAAAAATAAAGGGGGGAGGGGGTGCAGGGATGTGGCTAATAGGTAACAGGACTTGCCTAAAGAAAGGATGTCTGGGTTTAATTCTTCACACACACACACACACACACACACACACACACACACACACACACACACGCGCACGCGCAGTGAAACCAAATAGGTGCAAACAGGTCACCGTAGAAACAAACAGAAGTCACTATCACTGTCGTTCCATTGTTCATCGATTTTCTCGAGTGGGCCCAGTAACGTTTCCCTTGTGAGACCTTATTGTTACTGTGTTTGGCATATCGAATAAGTCACAGGTAGCTTGCCAGGATTTGCCTTGCGGGCTCGATGCTCTCGGTAGCTTGCCTGGCTCTCCAAGAGGGGCAGAGGAATCGAACTCGGGTCGGCCAAGTTGGCTGTGTGCTAAGGCAAACGCCCTACCCGTTGTGATCTGAGTAGCATTTTCCAATAAGAAAACTATTAATGCTGGGGAGGCTAGAGATAGCTTAATGGGATGGAGCACATGTTTTGCATATGGGAGGCAGGGGTTCGAGCCCCAGTACCCTTCCCTGCAAGATGGGCTTAAGAGTACCCTGAGAATTAATGGATGTGACCCTCCCCAACATTAAAAAAAAATCCTGAGGGGGCAGGGCCAAAAAGCTAGTACAGCAGGTAGGGTGCTTGCCTTGCATGCGGATGACCTGGGTTCAGTCCCCGGCACCCCATCTGGTCCCCTGAGCACACTAAGAGTGGATTCAAAACAACAGAAAAAAGTGCAAAAAAGAATGTTTAGGCAATGTGGTCCATGCTTAAGCCCCCGGTCTCAGTATTCAGTCACACTGCCAGAAGTGACTCCAGGCTGGAGAGGGAGCTCGCCTTGCACACAGATGACCCAGCTTCAATTTCTGGCACCACATATGGTTCCTTAGGTGTGGGCAAAAGTGACCCCTGAGCAGCAGTAAGCTCTAAGCAATCAGGGTGTGGCCCCCCAACCAAAAATAAATAAATAAACCCCCCTAAACCCAACAGCAATGTTCTGAGGCCCATGAGAATCCACTGTGCCAGACAGAACCTCTGTGCACCCCAACCCAGTCCCCCCACCTAAAAGCGAAAAGTGTAAGATTCCTCACACATAGAGTCCTAATACTTAGTCCATTTTTTTGAATTCACAGAAAGCTCTTACACCTGCGCTACCACCAAGCTACACCCCTAGCCCCAGGAAGGGCATTTTAGAAGAAAAATATCTGTAATTTTTGTAACTATACCATCACATAAGCTATTTAAGGGTTTAACCAAATTATTACCTTGTCTAAGAAGCCTTCCCTTCTGGAAATAGGTTTCCGTTCCCTCTGTCCTATGCACCCTCTTAAACTTTGTTAGCATTTATATACCTATATTTATGTTAGAAATTACATAAATGGGTGAGGAAGTTCAGAAGTTAAGGCGCATGCCTCGCAGTTGGACAATGCTGGCTTGACTCCTGGACCTGCATGGTACCCTGAGCACCACTGGAAGAGACCTCCTCACCCACAGTACAGAGTTGGGAGTAGTCTGTGAGCACTGGTGGGGTAAGGAGACCCCCAAACCCAAGCCAACAGCAAAAGAGAGTCCATGAAACCCTCTACAAGGCCTCAGTCAAGACGCAGAGTTCACTTCCCTAAATGTATTAATCTGGATCAGCCTGTGCTTTGATGAAGAGAATGTGAAAATGGCACCATGTAATTTCCAAGACTCAGCTTTTGAGGTTTCACACCTGCTCTCAAACTACCATAAACCTGAAGAAGCTCAAGTTGAAAGGGGATCATCTAAACTATGTTTATTTTCTATCTATACTTAGAAGGAAAAACTTTTTTTTCCTTAGTCTATCCTTCTGTTCGGATATAAAGACCGAGGGTGCAGTTGAAATATCGATTCCAACACCCTTTTCTGTTACAAAGTGTTCTCTTACCAAATTTAGCTATTAAAATCCAAGTACTTTCTCCCCGAATCCACACCAGCACTGGCTGTTCTTGGTCTTTCAGATGTGTGCCAATTCGAGGTGTGAGATGTTATCTCATTGTTGTTTTGATTTGCATCTCCCTGATGATTAGCGATGTAGAGCATATTTTTGCACGTGTCTTTAGTCATTTGTACTTCTTTGAGATTTTTCTATTAATTTCTTCTCCCCATTTTTTGATGGGGTTGGCTGCTTTTTTCTTGTAAAGTTCTACCAGTGCATTATACAGCTTGGGTATCAACCCCTTAACTTATGGGTATTGGGTAAATTTTCCCAATCCGTGGGCAATCTTTGTATCTTGGTCCCAATTTATTTTGAGGTATAGAAGCTTTTTAATTTAATGTAGTCCCATTCATTTATCTTTGCTTCCACTTGTTTGGTCATGGTGTTTCATCTTTGCTGATGCCTTTAGCTTCAATGTCATGGAGGGTTCTGTCCATATTTTCCTCTATGTATCTTATGGATTTAGATCTGACACTGAGGTCTTTAACCCATTTTGATACTACTTTTATGCATGGCATTAAAAAGAGGTCTGAGCTCACTTTTTTTTTTGCATGCAGCTGTCTAGTTTTTTTTTAATAATTTTATTTTCATAAGGTTGTCCACATTGATTACATCCAATATTTCAAATTTTCCCAGCACCATTCAAGCCTGTCTGCCAAGGGAAGATGCTAGATCACTGATTTTCTATTGCTTATTATCAATATGAGAGGTTGTATGGATGCTTTTGCATCCACGGGTTTCTGGATTTCTAAAATTGTAAATGGTTGGGGTTCAGAGACAGCTCTGTAAGGAACTAATCCATTTTAAGATTCATTTGGGAGTCTCAGGATCAAGGCTGTTGATGTGCTGAGATGGTACCTGGAGGCAGATCCTGGGTGTGACAGTCAGGACCCCAAGTGGGTGGTGAGACAGGAAGGGCTGGCCAGTCTCTGCTGCTGCCATGTGGCCTGGAGTCTTAGTTCCTGAACCTGCATACCTGGGTTTTGCTCCTGACCACTGGGTTGTCATCTGGAACGGGTGGAAAGGGCACACCCACTTCATGTGAGGTGTCCTAGTATAACTGGCTCAGTTTGGGGTCTGGAGAGATGTCCAGCAGCAGCTGTCCAGTTTTCCCAGCATCACTTGTCGAAGAGGCTTTCCTTGCTCCGTTTCATATTGCTTGCTCCTTTATTAAAGATTAGGTGATCATTTATTTGAAGGTTGGTATAAGGATATTCAACTCTGTTCCATTGATCGGGGGAGGGGGGGAGAGGTCTGCCCTTATTCCAATACCATAGTGTTATAATTATTTCCGTTTTGTAGTACAGTTTGAAGTTGAGGAAGGTGATGCCTCCCATCTTCTTTTTCTCAAAGATTGATTTATTTATGGGGGTTTACTATTCCATACGAATTTCAGGAGTGTTTGATCTGTTTCTTAGAAAAATGTCATGGGTATCCTTGGGACTATACTGAATCTGCATAACACTTTGGGGAATATTTCCATTCTGACAATGATAATCCTCCCAATCCGTGAGCAGGGGATATTTCCATTTTTCATGTCCTCTTTTATTTATTGAAGTAGTCTTTTGTAGTTTTTATTTGTATAGGTTCTTCACTTCTTTTTTTTTGCTTTTTGGGTCACACCTGGCGATGCACAGGGTTTACTCCTGGCTCTGCACTCAGGAGTTACTCCTGGCGGTGCTCAGGGGACCATATGGGATGCTGGGAATTGAACCCGGGTTGGCCTCATTCAAGGCAAACGCCTTACCCGCTGTGCTATCTCTTCGGTCCCTGGTTTTTCACTTCTTAAAACTGATTTTGCGATACTTGATTTTCTGAGGCATGATTGTGAACAGGATTGTTTTTCTAATATCTCTCTCTTCTCATTCTTTATTAGTATAGAGGAAAGTCATGGACTTTTGGGCCGTTTTGGAAAACAATATGGGCATTCCTCAAAAAGTTATAAACTGAGCTTCCATGAGACCCAGCAATATCACTTCTGGAATATACACAGGGAGCCAAAATCACAAATTAGAAATGCCATCTGGAATTCTATGTTTATTGCAGCACTCCTCAAAAAAGTCAGAATCTGGAAACCCTAGGGCTTGAGCAGATAACTGGTTTAACACAACAGAATACTACGCAGTTGTTAGGAGAAGTGAAATCATGAAATCTGCTTATAAATGAATGGACATGGAGAGTATAATGCTGAGTGAAATAGTCAGAAGAAGAGGGACAGACATGGATGATTGCACACATTTGTGGGATATCAGAATAATAATAAAATAGGACTAATACCCAAAAACAGTATAAACAAGGGCCAGGAGGACTGGTCCATCATTGCAAGCCTGCTTCAAGTGCTGGGAGAGAGGCAGTTGGGACAAAGAAGGGATAACTATGACAATGATAGTTGGAAATGATCACTCTGGTAAGAACTGCGTGTTGGAAGTGGGTAAAGGAACAAGCATCATAACTTCTCAGTATCCTTAATGCAAACCATAATGCTCAAAAGGGGGAAGGGAGGGAGGGGGTGAAGGAGGAGGAAAGTAGAGGGAGAGAGGGGGAGGGAGAGACAGAGAAGCAGGCTGGGGGTGGGGGATGACTAGGGACAATGTTGGTGGGGAATGTGTGTTGGAATGATGAGTATTGGAACATTCTATGACTGAAGCCCGATCACAAACAGCTCTGCAACTGTGTCTCTCAAGGTGATTCAATAAAAATAAGTAAATAAACAAAAATCCCAAGTACTGGTAAATGAGAGTTCCCCCCAGTGTGAATTCCCTGGTGTAGCCACAATGTCAATTAAGTTCTAGCTTTCAATTTCTTCTTTGCTTCTGTTTCTTATTTCCTTTAACTTTCTGAAAATACAGTTACAGAATTCAAATAGTGATTTGTTACTTTTCACTCAGCTTGAATTTTGTATTGGGACAATTTTAGGTTTTCTGGGGCAGTTTATTTCCAAAAGTGGACAATACTTACTCTCAGTGCCTATGGTTAGTAACTGTCAACTGATTATTTAGCAAAAGACTCAACTGGGACTTGAAGGCTGGAAGAGTAACAGACCTTTTTTGAATGTACTTGCTAAAACCAGTGCAACTTATAGAATTTTTAAAAAAAGTTTTATGACAGGGAAGACAAAATTACCCCACTAAGATCCAACTTCAAAAATAAAATTCAATGCAATAAGGTTTAGATGCCACGGTTGAAAACTTATTTATGTAAACAAAAACAGGCATTATATTGTATTAAATAATTTGAATTGTATTAAATGATAAAATATAGCAGTCAGGGGTCCAGAGAGATGGTATAACAGGAAGGGCGCTAGCCTTGTACATGGTACATTCTATACGGTCCCTTGAGCACCGACAGAATAGTTCCTGAGGAAATAGCCAGGAGTAACCTCTGAGCATCTCTGGGTATGGTACAAAAGCAAATAAAAAATAGCAATCATTCAACACAAATCTGACTTTTATTGATTCATTTTCTGAAAATCCTATTTGCCAATCCTCTAAGATTTGTTAAAGAATTAAGTCTTGCTAAAAAAATGAAATAAATCTGTTACATGCCTGCCTGGGGGGACAGGGTGGATGGGGAGTGGGAGGGAACTTGGGGAAAATGGAGGAGGAAAGGGCAGACTGGTGGTGGGGCTGGTATTATGACACCGTATGCATGAAGCAACTCTATTACGGACAATATTGTAAATCATCCTGTCAATAACAAGAAATAAAAACTAGTAAAAAATCTATTAGTGTCTGAGAAAACGAAGTTTCAAAATGCAAACTGAGGGGCTGGAGCAACAGTACAGAGGGTAGGGCAGCTGCCCATTACCCCCATCCAGAAGCAGACCAAGCACCATTTTCTATTTTCCCGCGATGATGGTTTCTTGGGTTAACTACTTTAATAATTTAACTGCTTAATCAGTTACCATTTAAAAATCCAATGAACTGATACTCTGCATTGATGTACTGAAATTCTATTAAATTTTACAGGAAACTTAAAATCGAAACAAATTTTAGAGCTGTTTGACTTCCTTGAAAAATGCCACTGGCTTGTAAAATCTATTGAATCACTGTGAGTTACAAAGTTGTTCACGTTTGAGTTTCATCAACACCCATCCTTCCTTCCACCAGTGTCCACTTCCCTCCGCCAGCGTCTCCAGTTTCCCTCCCGGCCTCTGCCTGCCTCTAAGTTAGGTACGTTCTTCTTTTTCCTTTAGGCACTGCGGTTACAATACTGTTACTGCAAGGGTATCTCTTCACCTCCTTTCAGCACCTTCTTCCCAGTGACAACTTACCTCCACCAATGTCACACGTATTGCAAATATGACCACCACAGTAAAGTTGCTAAAACACACATCCCTGCAATTGAAATATTTTTGTCTGCAATGAGAATATATATAAACAATTTTCTTAGGAACTGCACTAAGTTTCAGAAGATAGAATTGTGAATTATCTGAAGAGATGCTGTTTAGATCTCTGAAATGATGACCTGCTTACACAGAAGTTCATCTTCTCCGGCATCATCGCACACAAACATCCAAATCCCCACACTTCCTCCCACCCAGTAATATCCAGTCCCTAGCAACCACCATTTTCATACTCTTAAAATGTGTCTGACATTTTTCAGATGTCATATAGAAGTTGCAGGATATATAATACACTTTTCTATTTCTGTTCCAAGGTATCTGAAGTCCCCCTTAGGTCAATTCTTTTTTGGTTATGTTAAATTTTCACATATTCGTGAACCTTCAATGTTCATTTTGTTATTCCTTCTCGATCACGGTCACCCCATTGTTCATCGATTTGCTTGAGCGGGCCCAGTAACATTGTGAGACTTGTTACTGTGTTTGGCATATAAAATATGTCACAGGGAGCTTGCCAGGCTCTGCCGTGCGGGCGAGATACTCTCAGTAGCTTGCCGGGCTCTACGAGAGGGGTGGAGGAATCGAACTCGGGTCGGCCATGTTTGCTGAGTGCAAGGCTAACACCCTACCCGCTGTGCTATCGCTCCAGCCCTCCTTCTCGACATAATACTACTCTGGCAAGGATAGTTTTTGCTATGATTTAAGTCTTATATTTCTTAAGAGTTATTTTGTTGTTTCCTAGAGTTATTTAAGAGTCAAATAGAAACTCTGATGTTTCTTAATAATTTACACCTAACATATAACCCACCCTAAGGAATGTTCCATGCATGCTTGAGGATGAGTGTTCTGTTGCTGCTGATTGGTATACTCTGGATATGTCTGTTAAATTCATTTTGTCCAAAGTATAGTCCAAATTCAGGGCTGGCAAGATAGCTCAAAGGGCTGGAGCATATACTTAGCATGCAAGAGCTCTGTCTCAATGCCTGGTACCACACAACAACCCAAGCACTGCTGGAAGAGTTTCCCCCTGTATCACTGGGTATGGCTCAAAACCAAATCAAAACTCCACCAAAGTAGCTCAAATTCAGTATCTGCTAAGTGATTTTCTTAGCAATGTATCCTTTGAGAAAAACAGCAGCAAGTAGCCCCTTACTATTAATGAAGTCTGTTTCTCCCTTTAGATCTGCTAGTTTTAATATAGTTAGTGCTACAACATGCATCCAATATTCAATATCTACATATTCTCTGTAGACTAACATATTTATTAAGACATAATAATGATGTTTTGTATCATTTAAATTTAGTTATGCCTGCTCTTAAGAATCCAATTGAATGAAATAACTTTTCTGACTATTTATATCAAATCTGTTTATCCTTAAAGCTAAAATGAGTTTCTTAGAGAGTCCTGTTGGTTTTTTGGTTTTGTTTTTCAATTTTGGGGACATAGCTGGCAGTGCCAAGGGCTGGCTCTACATTCAGGGATCACTTCTGGTGGTGCTCAAGGGACAGTATGGGGAGCTGGGAATTGAACCCAGGTCAGCTGTGTGCAAGACACTCTCCCTACTGTACTATAGCTCCAACCCCTAGAGTCCTATTTTTTTATAACCAGTCTCCCCATATCATGATTAACCAATTTAATCCATTTGCAACTAAAGTAATTATTGATAATGACCTAAATTGTGTCACGTAATTTTCTACTATTTTGTACTTCCCTTGTTCTCTCTTCCTTTTTGCTAGTCTCCCTTGTGAGCCAATGATTTGCCACAGTGGTAAGCTTTGATTTCTTTTTCATTTTTTTTATGTATCTACTTTAGGCTTCTGTGTTTTCTCCTGACTATGAAACATGTTATAAATGTAACTATGTATATATATTTTGGGGGGGTCTGGAGGGGTTGGGTTTTTGGTACCAAACAAGAGGGTGGTTGAATGCTGTTCCCGGTAGTGCTCAGGGAACCATGTGGTACTGCAACCCCAGTCCTGTAACAATGCACTTTACACTGACAACTGAATTGTGCATAAAACCTCCTACCTGCTGGCCCCCAATCACACACACACAGAGACACATACTTGGTTTTTGTTTTGACTAACAGAGTAAGAACAATCTCATTTTACAGTTAGTTTCCCCCACCCCCTTTTTGGTCCACACCTGGCGTTGCACTGGGGTTACTCCTGGCTCATGAACTCAGGAATTATTCCTGGCGGTGCTTGGGGGACCACACGGGATGCTGGGAATCAAACCCGGTCGGCCACATGCAAAGCATATGCCCTACCCACTGTGCTATCGCTCCAGCCCCCTACAGTTGTTTTTAAAGCCAAAAAAAAAAAAACCCCAACTATGTTCTTCATGCATAAATATAACAGACAACTGCATTAGACTCTCAAAAAAAGATAGGCACTTCATTCTATGGTTTCAGTAAGGCTGTTTGGGCAAAGTCACACTGGACTAATTCCAAAACATAACACTGCATCCCTCTGTACCTTTGTGATTAAACTACAGATTACTGTCATCAGTTTATACATTCTTGCATCCTTACACATTTCACAATACACATATAAACAAATTTATCCGTTAAATAGCTGGTTCATCACCAGGTTCAAAAGGCTACTATGTCACTCTCTGTAGTCTTTCTTCAAGGCTTTCTGAAATCGGGAACTCCTTCTCATCACCAATTAAATTCTTTATCACCTGTAAACTCCAAAGTCTTTACCAAAAATTCCTCCATGATTGTTGTAAGTACATCCTGTTCCATAGCTAGTGTCTCTGATAAAGCGTGTAGATAATGCTTAATCAGTTCATCCAAACTGTACTCCATCAACTCAGAAAAAATGTCTAGTGATATGCCTGCTAGCTGACTGAAAGTGAGCTTCAATGACACAACTCTGCAGTCAAAATTGTTAGCAAGACAGGTTTGGAAAATAAAGGCCTATCTGCACACTACAGTAATGAACAGTCCAAAGACATGAACCCTAGCTGAATTATTTCACTGGTACGTGGGTTTTGCTTCCAGTTAGAGATACATGAGGAGACACAGGGAAAGGGGGATTACATACGAATATGGAAAGCGAGCACTCCTGTACACACAATTATGTAATGGTCTAGGAGCTGTATTAAGTCACTTGAACTGTCCAATCATTATGTCTGGAGTACAGCGGATAGGGTGTTTGCCTTGCACGCGGCCGACCTGGGTTTGATTCCCAGCATCCCATATGGTCCCCTGAGCACCGCCAGGAGTAATTCCTGAATGCAGAGCCAGGAGTAACCCCTGTGCATCGCCAGGTGTGACCCAAAAAGCAAAAAAGAAAAAAAGTTGTTGTTTTTAAATTTCTGTGTGTGTGTGTGTGTGTGTGTGTGTGTGTGTAGTGGGTGGGGGGTGGGGGGGTGAGGAAAATGTGGGGGAGGGACAAGCAATTTGGGTCACACCCAGAGATGCTCTAGGGTTACTCTGAGTAGTGTTCCAGGAACCATGTGGTACCTGGAGCAGAACTTGAGGTCAGTGGCACACAAGATGTGCTTAAATACTATTCTTCAACACTAAAAAAATTTTAATTTTTGTTTTGTGGTACCTGGGATCAAACCCATGGCCTCAAACAAGGCTTATTACCACCGAGAAATGTTCACAACCCTATTAGTACTTTAAATATCTCTTCTCACTGTCTCCTGGCCTGCTGAGAAATCTGCTAATAATCACATGAGGGCTGTTCTTTAGCAGTATGAGATTTTTTTCTTTTGCTGCCTTAAAAATTGTCTTTGGGGGGTGGAGCAATAGTATGGTGGGTAGGGCATTTGCCTTGCATGTATTCAATCCCAGTTCACTCCCCGGCATCCCCTATGGTTCCTCAAGCACCACCAGCAGTAATTCTTGAGTGCAAAGCCAGGAATAACACCTGAGCATTGCTGGTTGTGACCCAAAAAGAAAAAAAAAAGTCTGTTTTAGATCATTTTATTATGTCTTAAAGAAGATTATTATTATTGTTATTGGGTTGAAATTTCTTCCCCTATGTGAGATATTCTCGATCACTATTTCCCTAAGCCAGAGGTTCCGAAATTTGTTCGTCCTACTGCCTCCATTTCAGAAAAAAGTTACTTATAGTCCCTCTGGAAATACACCTTTCAGGAAACAAATAGAAAGCGCTCTCAATTATATCTGAAGCTACTTCTAAAACCCTAGGATCATGCAACAGCCCCTAGGGATGGGGTGCTGTACCACTTACCTTCTAAAACACTGGTCTAAATCAATGTTCTTTCAGAGCGGAATGGCTGAAAACATGTCATTTTGGTTACACCACTTCCACTAATTTTTTTGTGTTTGCTAGTTGAAATTTACTTTTGAGCTACTCTGGTGAAATTTTAATTACTGATTTTTCCACTTTAGCATTTTTTGTAATTCCCATTTCCTAAATGATAGTCTCCTTTTGATTTACATGATCATCATTTCCTTTATGCCTTTAAGCAAACTTTAGTTAAACATATAAATAATCCGAAACCCAACATGTCAATCTTATAAGCACTATACAATGCTTGTCATCTTAAGTATGGCCTGCATTTATACTTTCTTTGCAAAGCTTACAGTATTTTGGCAAAAACTAGATACTTTAAATAATATCACTGCTTTTTAACCTTTTTCCAACGGCAGTCCCCTTCCAAACTTGTTTCCTTCCTGTGGCTACCCACTCCTACTGGTCCGGCTCCCTAACTCTCTGCATTTACACTACTTCCACCTGTCATTCCCCCTAGAATGCCCCAGGGTGCCAGAGGAACCCATCTAGCACTCAGTTTAGAAATGCTGAGTATGTACCACCAGTTCTTTGCAATGGGTCTCCCCCTTTCTGGGGCTTGTAATATTTTGTTTTGGGGCCATACCTGGTTGTGCTCAGGGCTGACTCCTGCCTCTACACTTATGGATCAGTCCTGGTAGTATGTGGGGGACAGATGGGGTGCCAGGGATTGAACTCACCTGGGTCAGCGGCATGCAAGGCTAGCACCCAATCCACTGAATTATCTCTCGGGGCTCACAAATTTTTGCGGGCTGCTCATTTAGAGACGAGCTCACTGATCTTAGTAGATTCTATTTCCCTATTCCCTCCACATTCCTAATGTTCCTCTTGGGGCCCATATTGTATTTACCCACACTCATACGGGAAACAAAGCAGTTTTGGCAGGGCCCTCTGTCTTTCTCTGACCACACCTAGTTATTAAACTTGAGGAGCTGGAAGGAGAGTTGAAAAGGTAAGGCACAGCCTTGAATGCAGCCCACCCTGGGTCACTCCTCACATAAACAGGAAGTGCCCCTGAGCACCCCTGGGTGTGACTCCAAAACAAAAACTAAAAAAGCGAACTAAAAATTCCTTGCTGTGGTTAACTGCTTGTTGGTTTTGGGTTTTTTTTTTTTATCTTTCTTTTTTTCTGTATTTTTGCCCCATCCCCATCCATCGCTACATAGTTCTTACCAATACATTCAAGCACAAATTCCTCTATAAAATAAAGCAAATTTAGGTTACTTTAAAAAGAGAGTTTTAGGGGGAGGGTTTGAGATTTGTGGGGAGGAAAAAAAAAATTCAAACCCTAGCCTAGGCTGTTTCTTCCAGCAAGCTACAGTTAAATGTCTCCTGGAGATACGCTGTCAAGGGATGTGCAGAGAGCGCTCAAAGGGACAGTTTGCAAACTTTGGATGCTGGTGACTGGGTTCAATCCCCAGCATTGCATGGTCCCCCGAAACCTAGCCAGCAGTATTCTAAGCACTTCATGTGTTTCCCCCAAAACCCAAACTAAAATTTTCTAGAAACTCCTTCCATATTTCTAATGAAAGTCCAAACTCCTACCAGGCTCTATAAAGCTGCCCACGGTCCAATCCCATCTTTTGGCATGTTTGTTTATCTATTCACTCTGTTCTAATGGACCCTGTCCTTCTGCTGCTAATCCTCAGGGCTCTTCTATTTCCTGTTCCATGCAGAGAGAACTTCCGCTGGGGTTCTCTACAGCACTCTTCTTTCATTCAGGTTTCTGCTCAAATAGCATTTCAAGACATTTTAAAAACGTAAAACCTGTCCTTCACTCTTAACTTGTTGTATTCTGCTTTGAGTTTTTTTTACAATGCCTGATTTGTTTTCTTATTTGCTTAAGGCCTACATCTCACTGGACCTAAGAGTTCTAAGAAGAGCTTTATCTGTCCCAATCATCAAGGGACCTTCGGTATTTAGACCGGTCATTAGCACAGCTTAACAAATGTAAACAAGAATTAAAGTATTTTAAAGCTATTTATATTTTAAATTATCTTAGCATTAAAGTACAGCAGTAGGGTGTTTGCCTTGCATGCAGCCAACCCAACCAATCCAGGTTCAATTCCTCCGTCCCTCTCGTCCCTCTCGGAGAGCCCAGCAAGCTACTGAGAGTATCTCGCCCAAATGTCAAAGCCTGGCAAGCTATTCGTGATGCATCTGATATGCCAAACACAGTAACAAGTCTCACAATGGAGACATTACTGGGCCTGCTCGAGCAAATCAATGAACAACGGGAGGACAGTGACAGTCTATTTTTTATTTATTAATTTTGCTTTTTGGGTCACACCCGGCAATGCACAGGAGTTACACCTGGTGGTGCTCAGGGGACCATATGGGATGCTGGGAATCGAACCCGGGTCGGCCGCGTGCAAGGCGCACGCCCTACCCGCTGTGCTATCTCTCCAGCCCCGACAGTCTATTTTTATATACATTCATAAAGATCAGAACAATAATGAAGTATGGGAACAGTAGTAGTAATGGTAGCCATCTGTTATAGACAGAAACCAAAAGCTACTTAAAATTTTGTCTGATAAATTCTAAAACAAACTTATTTGTAAGTATCACTGCTGACCAGTCACCATCCTTTGTGCTACATATACCAAGTCCAAAAAACAATCCTGTGTTCCTTTCATCTGGAACCTCCATCTTCCAGTTAACTGCTGAAATGACGATCACAGGACCAAAGAGCACAGCAGAGAACGCACAGGCCTTGCACGTGCTGACCTGAGCTCAAGCCCTGGTACCACGTATGATTTCAAGCCCTACCAGATGTGATCCCTTAGTGCTGGGCCAGGAGTAAGCCCTCAGCACAGCCAAGTGTGACCCCCAAACCAAACCAAACCAAACCAACAAACAAAAAAGACCATTACAAAGGTGCAGACTTTTTTTTTTTTTTAAAGAATACATGGAGCTATTCCATGTATATGTATCCACATGTATTCCATGTAGATACATGTGGATCTCTGAGAAAGATGATGTTGTAGACTCCAAGAAGACAGCACTGTTCAAAAGGAATGCCTCACAAATGTGGCTATGACAAAGCTGGAAGAGTCTACGGTGTTACCTAGCATGCGCTTGGAACTGTTTGTCACAAACAAGGAAGTGCAAGGTTCTTGCCAAGAGAAGGTGTACTGAGCATATCAAGTACTCTAAAAGTTGAGGGAGCTTCCTGAAACGTGTGAAGGAGACTGATGAGAAAAAAATCTAATTAAAAAAACAGGGACCTGGGTTCAAACAGCGCCAGCCACTCCAGCCAGAGAGGTAACTGAGTGAGAACCACAGGCAGGAGCCTGAATGAGCAGCTGAAACCCCTTCCCTAGGAACTCATGGCAAGGCAGGTGTGTTTTTTTTTTCCAAAAGACCTTTGAACTATAAAAATGTTTCTCTTGGGCTGGAGCAGTAGTATAGCTGCAGGGTGTTGCCTTGCATGCGTCTGACCCAGGTTTGATCTCCAGCATCCCAGATAGTCCCCTGAGCACTGCCAGGAGTAATTCCTGAATGCAGAGCAAGGAGTAACTCTGAACATCACCCAAAGAGCCCCCGCCCCCCCAAAAAAATTGTTTCTCTTCAGTTAGTGTCAAGTTCTTTGATCCTTACCCCCCAAATTTATAAACCAAAAGAAAAAAAAAAGAAAAGACAAAGGGGGAAAAACTACCCTTAATGCAATGGAAAAGTTAAAACAATGTTAAAATGTCAATTTCTATACTATAACCCCTGGCTTTGACAAGGGTATTAAAAGACTTAGAAACTAGTCACTTTTAAATTCTAAATTAAATATAAATTTGCCAATCTCACTAAGTATTAAAAAACTCTAGCACTCTGACAAGGTCAGTTATTACTTTCAAGTTCTTACTTTCACTCCATATACCTTACTATCAGGCCAAATTTTGGGATGAGCTTAGCAAAGCTAAGCAAATAGATAAGGCTATGGAGTTTTACCTTGAGTCCTGTTTTCTCGTCGTCACTTCCATTATTTGTAGATGGTGTTTCATCTCCTTGCCTGGAAACCAAGACAAAATCTTCACTATTAAGAGTAGATACTGAATCTGAGGAGACACTGATTTTTCCAACAGAAGCCTTGTCATCCATGACTCAAGAATGAAGCTCAACTCATGAATGATTAAATATTTTAAAAATGCCTGAAAAACAAAAACCATAAAGATACTCATATAGGATGTCTGCCAGAAAGTCAATTATGTTCAAATTTTTACAAAATACATTTGGTAAACTTGAAAAAAAAAAAAACCCAAACTGCCAAATATTTTCCCAAGGATTTCACTACTTATAGTTTAGACTTATTTCAGAAAAGAGAATCTGATGCTATTTGGAATCAAGATTTCAGATTAAAAAAAATAAAAAATTCCCATGAGAATAACTCTGCCTACCTACAGTGGTTTGTTTGGCATATGCTGCAACTCTATTCTTGACCTCTAAAAATAAGGAAGTGGTAAATGTTTGTTTGCTCTCTTTTAATTTGTAAAGCAGTACACATAAATGAAATTGAAAGCCCTTAGGACAATAACTAAGGTTCTCCTAATACTTTTTGGATTTAAATTTAAAAACTCTTTAAATTTAAAGATAATTTTCTTTTCTAATATTTACAGTGCTGGGGAATCAAGTCTCATGTATGCAAGGCATGTGCTTTGTAGCTGAGCTTCATCCCTGACCCTAACAGTACGTTTCTAAGAAACAAAATTTCACACTAACTCCCAAGATAAATAGATTCAAGGCACAGCAAGCACAGATTAAATATGTGGTAAGCACTAACATGGCAAAAAATTCAGAGATCCTTAAAATCTCAATTCCCCATCCCATGGATTTTTGGAATCTAGCTTAACATGTACATTACCAATGAGTTTCTATGCCAAAGCCCCCAAGCAAAAAATATAAAAATCTGTCATTGATGAAAAATAAAATTACTGAATTCTAGACTAAAACCCAAACTTATCTACCACTAAAAACCTGATTCTTCATACTTTGCAGGCAATGTTCCCACTTGGTCGTCAAAACAGTAACAGAAAAAAAAGCAATACATCAGATGGAGAGAGCTTTAGTTAAATTTTAAAAAGCAGCTCTATGCTCATCTTATACTTTAAGTAAAGGTTCTAAAGAAAAGAAACTAATCTCTCCACTTAAAAAGTCTTGATCTATGCTTTAGATTTTAACAGCAAGTATTTATTGAACATTCACTGTGAAAAGCACTACTCTCCCTTCAAAGGTTCACGTCTAAGTACCTGGCAGTAGGAATTACACAAAACTTAAAAGATCATCATCACTGTTAAACAGACAAGGAAATGGTGACAAGAGGCAGCCCTGTAACTCGTAGCACAAGGCTCAAACCCCGAAGTCCTCACTACCTCCTACTTAACCAATTCCTTTACATAAAAACTAACACAGAAGAGGAAAGAAGAGTTTAAAAGGTGAAAGAGGAGGCTGCCTCACAACCCAGAACTCAGATTTGAAGTTCTAGTACCACGTATTATCACCAGAGCACAGCCAGGAGTCACTTCAGCGAAATCAGGAAAAGCTGCTACCCTACTCCCCACAAACTAACTCTCTCTAATTCTCTCTTCCTCCCCTCTCTCCCTCTCCACCCCTGCCCCCTACAAGCTACCAGCTCTAAGATTCACAGCACTAAGTTTAAATACACACTGTGGTATGCAGACACTCCAAAATGAACTTTTAAAATGTAGTTTTTTTAATTCTCAGTTTTATGGTCACACCTGGCTGTGCTCAGGACTTACTCCTGGCTTTGTGATCTGGTGGAGATCCAGGCACCATGGTGGTGCCGAGGACAGAACCTGGTTGGCCATATGCAAGAGAAGCAAGGCAAGTGGTACTGTGGTACTATCTCTCTGTGTAGGTTGTATTTTACATTTAATTTTTAGGGGGGGGGGAGAGAGAGAGAGAGAGAGTTTGCAATGGGTGGTACTCAGGGCAAGTAGGTACTCTGGATGCAAGTAGGGGTCAGGAAACCATATGGGGTGCTGGGGATTAAACCAGGTTGGCCATTGCAAGACAAACACTCTACCCACTGCACTATCACTCCAGAACCTAAACTATAGTTTTTAACAGTGGTTTTATTTCATCCAATGATGGAAGCCTCCTAGAGATTTCCCTGCTTCATATTTCTTGCTCCAATTCCTCATCTGTGATCTATCACTCTTGTTCTGAAGTCTTATGGGTCTATCTGTTCGCTAGACTGTTTTATATCTGTTCTCACGGCATTTAACATTTCTTACAACTATTATGCTGTATTATGATTTGAAGCTAAGTGACTCCTAATTTAATCTTCACGCATCCACTTCACAGTGGAAGAACTAAGCCTCAGAGGTGTTACAATTTAGGAAAATTGTCAGAGGGCTAGGGAGAATACACAATGTAGGGCACTTGCCTTGCACGCAGCCTACACAGGTTTGATCCCCACCATCCCATATGGTCTCCCACCCTCACCAGGAGTGATCCCTGAGCCCAGAGCCAGCGACCCTGAGCACTGCCAGGTATGGCTCCATAAAAACAAAACAAAACAAAACAAAACAAAAAAACAGAGCAGAGGGCCTGGAACAGTTCTCTAAAACTATCTCAGACATGGACACCTTTCTGTAATTCTCTAGACTTAAAAGTTAATATGCTATGATTTTTACACTCACGGACCCAAGATCTGGCAGCTTCAAAGTTCAAGCTATTTTCTTTGAAAAGGTGATAGGAAAATACACCTAAGTTACTTTATAAGATACTGTTTATTTTGGCACCTGAAAGTGACTGAATCACTCAGTGGGAATGAGGTTTATCAAAACACTAAGCAGCACAAGGAAAAGTTACATAACGAGACTCTCCCTTCTCTGTCCTACATAGGCAGAAGCGAAGAGGGCGTTTTATGAGCCCCAAGAGCTCTCGATGAGATTATCCCTTCCAGAGCCGGACAGAGGGACTCGGCATGCAGCCAAACCAGGTCCAAACCCCAGCAATACAAATGGTCCTCAGCACTGTCCATAATGAGCTGGGCCAGGTGTGGCTCCAAAATCAAAACCAAATAAAACCAAAATCAACAAAAAAGACTACTCCTTCTCTGGCTTCCATAATAGATGCTACAGAATATTGTGTGCTGTCAAAATTCTAGACCACAACCAGCCTTGATATCGTAAGGCCCGTTCTCATTTGTGTTCAGTTTCTACTTACTGCCTTACCACAAGAAGCCCCCTAGTTCAAGTCTTCATTCTTCAGACTGTAATTCGAATTCTCATGGACAAGGAAGTACAAAACTTTCTCCAGAAAGTATCCCACACTGCCATTCCTCTTCCAGCCTTACTGGATATCACCTATCACCACTTGACACCCATAATATTTAAATCATGTTTAGAACCTAAGTTTTCCAAGAAATGTTTTTGTTCTGTTAACTATTATATCCTGAGGCCGGGAACAATAGCACTAAGTAGGTGCCAAGAATTCAAGAAAAAGGAAAATAAAATGGAAAAAGATGAAATACTCCCAATAAAAAGCAATTCTTTCACAGACTGATAAAGAGGTCATATTTGCAGTGCTAAATCACTCGAGTTGATGGGCCAAAGCCCCAGCACAGTGGGTACGACGTTTGCCTTGCAGGCAGCTGATCTGGGTTTGAACTATGGCACCCCTATGGGGTTCTCTGAGTAACACCAGGAATGATTCCTGAGTGTAGAGCCAGGAGTGAGCCCTGAGCACAGCCAGATGCTGCCCTCACATACACAAAGAGGCAGGCTCGCAAACTCAAGAATTCTCCATCCCCATATTCCCTTTCACAATCACTTTTAAAGTCAGTAGTTTGAAAGACGGGAGAGAGAATACAGGAGCTAAGGAACTGGCTTTGCACGCAGCCGAACCTAGTTCGGCTATTATGATCCCCTAAAGACTACCACGATGATCCCTGAACACAGAGTAAGCCCCAAGCACCACTGGGTATGGCGTGAAATGCATATAAAACATTATCCATCAGTAATCTTACTGGATTATGTAATCTCCTGCATCTCAACCCCCCAATTCAATCATGCTACATTTTCATTATGTATATCAAACTTTATCTGTTGGCTGATTTGGGGGCTACACTCAGTGATGCTGGGGCCTACTCTGCGCTCCAGTTCTCAGCGTAAGTAGCTCCTGGTGGGGCTCTGGGACCATGTGGCATTGAGGGTCCTCATCGCTTTTATTCTTTTGGCACAAAAGAGCACTGGAGAATTTCTGACTAAAATTACAATCATGATATCAAAAGTCTTTTTGATGCACTTTTTGCCCCCAAATCACTCCTCTGAATCAAAGTTAATCACTGGGGGCTGGGTACCCCAAGAGGGTAGGGGGCTACCAAGTCTATACCCAGTGGAACATGGGATAGGAGAGATCAAACCCAGAACCCTGTGTGCAGGCTAAGCTCACCTTCCAGTCCTTTGAGCTCCTTTCTTAAGAGATGATTTTATATGTAGCAAAAAATCAGCAAATAATGCACCACAATTGTTGTCAATCTCTTCACAGCCTCTCTAGACCCAGTTAATAGAGAATGAGATGGAAGAAAGTCTACCATAATAAAGGCTCCTTAATAGCTACTTCAAGAACAGTAGGCTGCCAGATACAACGCTTACTTTTAGAGCCTGATCCTGAGGGCTTTGATCTCGAGGGCTGATGTTGGGGAGAATTTCTGACTGAAAATTAGGGTCATAATATCACAAGTCCTTTTGATGCACTTTTTGCCCCTTTTCAGCACTGCTTTGCAGACACGAGGCCTCCCTATACACTGAGTGAGAACCAGCAGCACGGCTGCACGATGATCTCCAGTGAAACATCCAAAATACATGCAGGTGCCTTAACCCAAGCATGAAGCCCTCTCAGCACAACCACAACGAGAAGAGAATGGGGGGAAAATACATTATAAACAAAACTCAAAGAACCTTTCGGGGGCCCAGGGGAGAGCTTAGTGGTCTAGAGTAACTGCACAGAAAGCATAAAACTCAACTGCAGTTCAACTGGAGTTACCACATGCACTGAGTGGAGTCCCCAAGTCTCTGCTCTCTGTGCCCAAAGCTGGATAGTGTCAACTCCAGCACCACAAGCAATTCTGGCTGGCCTGCATGTCGGTGCATGAACATAATTATAAGGGGGCCACCCCTGGTGATGACAACTTCCGGGAGGTGGGAGGAACATGTGGGCACCACAGCCAGAAAATGTGAGCCCTAGAAAAAGCTCATGTATGAGAAGCAGTGAGCTCAGGGAGCACATTCGCCCATTCGCACTCAGCCCATTCGCCAAAATCTACCCTGTTCCTCTTTGTTCAGACTTGCCCTGGTTATGCTACTGGCTCATGTTTAACTTTAAATTCATGGTGACTGATGATACAGTAGCTGCAACTCTTCTCACTGATTTCTCCCTATGGACATTCATGCTTTCTCTTTCCAATACCGATATGGGCCAGTTATTTGGTATAGTGGAATAACAGGAATAGGTACCTTTTTCTCGTGACAAACTTGTAGTAGTAGAGAAAACGGACAAGTAAACTTGTAATTACAATACAGCATAATGTTTGAAAAGAATGATGGCATGCATAAGACTGTAAGAATAAATTAGATGGGGCTAGTACACTGGGTAGAGTGCTTGCCTTGCACATGGCCGACTTGGGTTCAACCCTGGACATCCTGTATAGTCCCCTGAACCTTGTCAGAGCCAGGAGTAAGACTGAGCACTGCCAGCTGTGCCCCCCCCCAAAGAAAAAAGACCCAGAAAAGCAACACAAAAGTAATATAGATTCTCTTCTATCACACAAGCACATTCTTCCTCACCTCAAAGTACCTCTCCCAGCTAAATCACTGATCCAAAAGAGATTATGTCAAAAAATCCAAACATCTCAATCCTTAGAGCAAAAAAAAAAAAATTAAAAATCACAACTACCCCTTTTCCCATTCTTTCTAGGCACTTAGCGGGTTTTAGTTCTAAAATATACTCCAGTTCTAACCTTCTTGTCATTTTTCATGTCACTGACCTGATTACTTCATTCTCTTCCAACTTAGCAAGAACATGAATATGCTTTTCTAGATTCTCTCTGGTAATTATCAAGTCTTATAGTTTCTTTCCAAACTTTAAATCACACATTTTGAGGAAGGGGTTGAGCCCTTCCTCAAAACTTCTGACTGTTCTTGACTGAAAACGGAATAAAACCTAAACTCCTCTTACCATCAGCTCCTCAGAATCTCGAGCCCATCTACGATTTCAGTCTTACCTCTTTCTAGAAAACAGTATCATCAGAGAACGCACCCGTGTGCCATGACCCTCTATGCTTTCAAGCCTTTGCTCATACTGTTTGCTAAGCCAGGAACGCGTCTTTGTTTCCCGGGTTTCGCCCTCCCACACCCGTAACCTGGGGGTTTGAACAAATATTCAATCTCCCCCTTTCCTTTCTGTAACACTTATCATTTCCTTCTGGAAGCTCCTGAGGCTTTCTGTTAGTTTGCTTCTTAACTGGATCACAGAATTACAGCATTCACCACAACAGTAAAATAGTAACTTTTCCTATGTCTTTATAATGACTTATTCCATGATTTCAGAAACATTTACTAAAGCAATGGTACCTGGTGGGGAAAGAATGAGAAAACACACAATCCCTTTGAATCACTTGTGGAACTGGATCTTAGGTTCCCTCCCATTATCTTCATGTCCTACCTCACTGGCAAAGCGTAATAAATGTGACTGAATAATACACCACTGTTTAACTGGCAGGGTAAGTATGGTGAAAACGACAAATACAAACATACTACACTGTTCATATATGACAGGGATGTGAAAGTGCTTGATGGCTAGAATGAAAACCAAAAAGCACCCATCTTAAAGTGTGCTTGACTCGATCAAGTTCCTAAACGTAATAGCACAGACCAGTTGGACACTGAATAACAAAACATACCTACTCATGCCCTATCTGGACCAAAGTTGTCCTATCATTTCCCTTCCAACCCCCATCACTTTTGTTGCTCAAATAGTGAGCAGATAAACACAGATGTCAGAAGTTCTAAGGGAGACACCTAAACTCTTGCTAAATCTATTAGAGATTAGATTAGTATTATACTCAGAGAGCCAAGTATATGTCCAACAATATTAAGAAGCACGACCAAAGTAAGTTTTACAAACATTACCACAACCTCTACATTAACCTTGCCAGATGGGCATTCATTAACTTCGTATGACACAAACTGAGGTTTAAGCTAGTTCAGTAACATATTCAGGGAGAACTGAGGCATCCAGATAAAACTGTCCTTTTCCTGAAGGGCTCTTTCTGCTCTTTGGTGGCCCAAACTCCCATCTCTCCCCATTCCAACCCCTTCTTCAGGCTACTTCCAGCTGTAGCCTTCTAAAACAAAGATTGTTGTAGGAGAGAGTAAGATTACTCTCGGTTCAGAGCGAAAACAGGACAGGAAGCAGCAAAAGAATCGGGGCTCAAATTATGGTCGCAGGCCCGGACAGGAAGCGACAAAAAGAATCAAGGCTCAAAATTAGGGTCGCAGGCCAATTCCTATGGGCTTGCAGCCCTTTTAAACTTTAAGTGGGGCTGGAGAGATAACTTAGGAGATAAGACACTTGCTTTGCCTGTGGCTTCTCCTGGTTTGAATCCTCAGCACCCCATATGGTCCTCAGAGTCCCACCAAGAGTGATTCCGGAGCAGAGCCACAAGTTAGCACTGAGCACAGCCAGGTGTGGCACAAACCTGTCCCTCCCGCCCTGCCCAGAATCAAACTAGATTAATGCCAGCATTTTTTGGGGGGTGGGGTGGGGGGGGATTGGTAGCTCCCAGCAGTGCTGAGGGTGGGGGACCCAGGAGCTACTCACAGAGATACTCAGATGATGGGCTAGGCCCTGAGAATGTGGTGCTGTTCAGGCCTGTTGGTACCTTGGGACCACCAAGGCCTCCCCACCAGCCCTTTTCTTTGTTTTCTGGGCTCTGATTTCCTCACACTGGCTTCAGAGTCTATCCCTAGAAGAGTAAGACACATCTAATTCAAAGGAAAATGATGCCTTCTTTATAAAAATAAATTCCTTTCCACCACCACTAATTGCTAAACAATAGATGTGCTTTAAGTCTGACTCTGAACTTGGAGACTGTTTCTTTGGAATGTCTAAGTGAGCTAAGTGAATCATATTAACGTAGGCCTTCTGAATAATTTCAGCTTAATTTACAAATTAGAACACAAAGAAACTTAATTATCTTAAGTCAACAGCAGCACTTAGAGGCAAGAAAAACAGGCTTATCTAGATGTTACTCTGGCAAATTTCAAATAATTTACTTTTCTAAACTACTAGTCCTTCTTGGAGAGTAAGTCTTGATGAACTAAAACGAAAACACTTTAAAGGAATATCTGATTTTTTCGTTTTGTTTTTTTGATCACATCCAGCTATACACAGGCTATCACTCCTGGCTCTGCACTCAGGAATTACTCCTGGGAGTGCTTGGGGGACCATAGGGGATGCTGGGAATCGAACCTGGGTCCGCCACGTGCAAGGAAAACGCTTTATCAGCTGTACTATCGCTAAAGGAATATTTGCAGTGAAAGGAATTTGTAAGACAAGTTAACAAAAATCATAAAAATCATAGGCAGCCCCTGTAGAGCACTGAGTGTGTGTGAGGTCCCGAGTTTGAATCCCTAACCTAGCTTGTGTGCCATTCACTCAGTTCCTCTTCCCAGTGCAGCCCTTGATCACGGCTAGATGGGCCTATAAAAACTGTTTTAGGGCCAGGGAGATAGCTCTATGGGCTGTAGCATATGCTTTGTGTGCAAGAAACCAAGCTCAATCCATGATACTGCAGTTCCCAGAGCACCTCCAGGAGTGACCCAAAACTGCCCCAAACAAACAAGAATTCACAAAATCAATATAGTGATGTGCTTAGCCTCAATATTTTCAGATTTTTCTCACTTTCTCATTGAGTAATCAAATTTTACTGAAGCTTTAAGAAGTTTAAAGTCAGGCATATATATTTTTGAAAACCTTGGGAATTGAATTTGCCTTTTTTGGGAGGGGGTGAGGATGGGGAGTTCTCAAGCAGTGGTTTATGAGGCCCAAGGGCCCAAGAATTAGCTACTATTTAATCCCTGCAGTGCTGGGGATGCCAGAAAAACCAGAGGCTGTGTTGGAGGTGCTCAGGGCTACACCTGGTGGTGCTCAGGGGTCACTGGGCTGCAACCCTAGATGGGTGCAGATAAGCCATACAGACCAACCTCTGCACTATCTTGATTATCCTTCATGATCTGACTTGGGTGATGTTACAGCTTCAGTTTTCTCATACTTAAAATAAGGTGACTGCACTTTTCTATTCCTTCACAAATAGGGTATCCAGGAAAAACAAAGAGAGTGGCAGAAAATGACAGGTTGAGTTTCCAGTTCAATTCATAATTTTTCTTTTTTTTTGGTTTTTGAGCCATACCTAACAGAGCTCAGAGATCATTCCTGGCAGTGGATCTAATTACGCAGGCTGCATGCAAGGCAGGGGCCTTAACCCTCCTATATCTCTGGCCCTATAAGCATTTGAAAAAAAAAAAACACATGAATATCAGAGTCACTAGCTTATTTATATTCAGATACTAAGCTCTTGCAAGATGTGAATTATGTATGTCTTTATGATACCTAAGCTTACTTTACCACCTGTATTTTCATACCTCTAATGAAATCATGGATAAAAGGTAAGAGGAGAGGAAATGTATATAATTCATTTTACTGTTTTGACTGAGTGCAATACTGTTACACTTAATGCCTGAAAAAGTAAACCATATAGTTTTATTATGTTCCTGTGATATTTCAAGAGCAATGCTTTAATTTTCCTAGAAATCTAGACATGCTGCCTTAATGCCACTTTTACACAATATTTCTAAAAATAAGTATTTAAATTTATTTGATTCTCATAATAGAAACCTACCACTGAAAACAGGGAAGGTTAGCATAATGTTAACATTGTACTACTGACAGATTATATATTCTGACCTTGCTAGTCTAATTTTTTTTTTCAGGTAACAAAGAAGGAAAAGATACATGTTTATTATTTTTAGCTTAGCATCAAGAATCAAGAAACATTTACTTCCATGGGCAGCGCAACAAAGCTAAAAAAAATAATTGTCTTGACCATCTGGAGGAGTGATGAAAACAGTTTAGGAGCTATGTGAAGTGTTTTAAAAATAGCAACAGAATTTGATTTGCCTTATCAAAACTGAAGAATCCAACAAAATACTGTGAACATAATTTTTTTTCTTCCGATTCTGTTTTCGGGCCAGACCCAGAAGTGCACAAGTTTAGGAAACCGTGTAGCTAGAACCAGGCGGGGGTGGGGGTGGAGGGTTCCTGCATGCCAAGTGTGTGTTCCAGCCCTCTTGCCCCAATATAGTTTTTTGTTTTGAGTATCCATGTCCTTTCATATGACCTAGATATTCCACTTCTTATTTCTATTTCCAAGTGCAAAAAACATTAATTCAAAAAGATATTTGCACTCTTTTGTTCCCTTTTGATCCCTGTCAATGCATATGGACCCCCAGCACTGCCAGGAGTGGCCCCTGAGCACCACTGGTGTGGACCTGCTGACCAAAAAAAAAAAAACGTGGAATAGACACATATTGGAATACGATTCAGTTATAAGATGCTATCTTGCAGTTCCCTGAACCTATATAGTTCACTGAACTATAGCATACGTGCTGAATAAAATGAGTCAAAGCGAGGACAAATATTAAATGATATTTCTCATGTGTGGAATATAAAGAAACAGTGAGTGAATAAACAGTGGCCAACGAAAATAGACCTTGAGAATCTGCCAAGTGAACTGAGTTTGCTAACTGAAAGGGGCCGGGGCTGAGAGGGGACCAAGAGGCAGAGGTAGTGGGATGAGACTGCGGTGGTGGAGGCGGTACAAGGAGATTGTTTCCCAGCACCACCGGTGTGCCTCCCCCCAAAAGAAACTGAGACAGACTATGTATTATGAAACCAGGGAATGTAAAATCTTTTATTGATTTTAGAGAATATCTGCCATTAACCAAAAATGTTTGGCTCGGGGGCTAGAGCAATAGTGTAAGACATTTCCTTCACTCACGGGATGCCAGGGCTTGAACCCTGGTCCCTCGAGCACTGCCAGAAGTGATCCCTGAGTGCAGAGCCAGGGGTTAGCTCTGGGCACTATTGGGTGTGGCTCCAAAACTTAAAAAAAAATAAAAAGGGAGAATTGCCAGATTTCAGGGGTCAGAGAAATAGTTCAACTGGCTGAGTACATGCTTTGCATACAGAAGGCCCAGTTTTAATCCTCAGATCTGAAGAATCGTCCAAACACCACTAGGCATGACCCCTGGGCAGAGAGCTGGGAATAACCTGTGAGCACTACTGGGAGTAGCTCAAAACAAAAAGAAAAACGGAGATGCCAGAAATTTACTATGGAGGGAAAAAAAAAATGTATTGCCACAAAAAAACAATCCTACGATGTAGTGATTTATAGCACAAAAACGGATGCAAACCTTAAGGAGATATACCTTAAGGAGATATACATCCAACCAGACATTGATATTTAAGAGATAATGCAAACCTCCAAGTTGGACGGTATTGTAGGACAGGAGATACTTCTCATGTTTTAGAGCCAAAATAATCTGCTTAATGTCAAGTATGAACGATCATCAAAAAATTCCCACTGAAGACTGCCTAAGAGTATTATTTATGGCTGTTTTGGAAAAAGGGGGAAACTTCTAGATTAAGTTCTATAAACTAGAGCGTTCAAGATTTGCAAATAGCCATATTTGGTCCCTCAGTCTTTCTATACAAAGAGAAACAAGGCAGTTAGGGTCAGATGTCTACCCAATATTGCTCTGACTTAAAAGCTTTCTAAAGTCTTACAAGTTATCTAAAGAACAGTTATCCCAGGGTGTCAGAGAGATTAAGGTGCTTGCCATGCATAGTCCAGTCATTTGATCCCTGGCAGCAGGAGCAGCCACTGAGCATCACTGGCCTTGGGCCCCTACCCCAATGTACGTGCATGAGTAGCAGTGGGGTTAACAAATTTATGTTGTATGTGGCTGTCCTGGTTCTATCCCAGGAACCTCATTCAGTTTCCTGAATGCCATCAGCATAACCCCCAAGCACAGAGCGGCACAGCCCCTGAGCACTGCTGGGGAATATCCAAAACTGTGTATCCCCAAAGAATAGATCTCAGAATGAATATAAAACTAGGAGGGGACTGGGAGAACCAGATAACCATATTAGGCAAAACACAGCTCCTGGTAATGGGTTTGCTTGTTTTTTTATATACATACCCATGGCCAACAGGTCCTTAGCTGTGGAAGTGCATTTTCCTGACCCTAACTATAGCAATAAATCTAACTACTCAAAACCGTAACAGTTACAAAGCATTCACTATCATGTCAGACTCTGCTTATTTATTTACATCTTGGCTAAATTAGCACTTCTTTAATAATAGTTAGGCTCTAAGTCCAAGGAAGATTATTTAATCATTTTAAACTCATTCCATATGCTGGTGAGCTCTAATGACATTTTAATGTAACGAAAACCAGAAAGATAATATTACCGGCAGCACACTTCAGAAACTCAAACACTAGTGTCCTTAGAGACAAGCAACTGTAGCACCAATATAAACTATTTTCTGAAACCCATATTCAGTTCACTTGATACAATGACAGTGAAAAGAGCGTTCTAAGCAGACTCCACTTCAGCTGGGAACACACACAATAAAAGACAATAACTTCCTTAAGAGAATCTGGGTCGTAAAGCTGAGTTGCATTTCTGAAGAATCACGGATGTTCTATCAGGTATATAACATGTGCAATGCATTTCTTCTGATATGAAAGATAAAATAGGAAAACAGGTGTCCTCACTGTAATCTAGGGCAGGTCTGTTAGATTACTAATGCAGACTAAGGACGGGTAAACTAATAAAACTCTATGTCAAAGCCAAAATGAATTGCTGACAGATAAACTCATCAGATTAATATTTACCACATTAATGCCATTAATTTAACTGTAAAGTGGTTTGTAAAACAAAGAGTATATCATAGCAAGTTTCATTTTACTAATAAACCTGGTCTAATAATTCACATTAGAGAAAGCAACATTTGATTTTTTTTTTCTTTTTGGGTCATACCCAGCGATGCTCAGGTGTTCTTCCTGGCTCTGCACTCAGGAATTACTCCTGGCGGTGCTTGGGGGACCATATGGGGATGCCCGGGATCGAACCCAGGTCAGCCGTGTGCAAGGCAAACGCCCTGCCAGCTGTACTATCGCTCCCGCCTCAACATCTGTATTTACTAATAAACACTAACCAATCATGAATTTTAATTTTAATGCATATCATGGTACACAAAAGAAGATCCCAAAGAATTCTCCTGTATTTTTACCTTTATGAGTAAACTCTTACACATCTTCAGTACATATTAAACAGTACCCTGCACAAGCCTGAAATAAGACCAACAGGTCCGAGCTTAAATAAAACAGTTGAGTGTGTACTTCTTTGTCACCTATGCTTTTTTCCCCAACTACTTTTCAAACATCTTAATGGGACAAACAGTTCAATCCATCCCTCCAGCGTTTTCGTCCTCCTAAAACAGCAGCTCGGCAACCCAGGCATCCGTGATTCACTAACTCCAGACACACGTGCGTGATTACAGGTGTTTATTTGAATGAAACAGCAAACTGCGGACCCCTGTCTCTGACCGTTTTATTCCCGCTGATAAAAAGCAACAAAAGGCCAACAAACCGCCCTCCGTGGGCCAAGAACAGGTCCCCACGCTGGAACGTGATTTGAAAAGGGGGAGGGGCGGGGGTGCCCAAGCGAGGTGAGCGCGCAAGAAGGACGGCTTCCCCGGCCTCCCGAGCCCAGCGCTGCCCGAAGCGGGCCGAGGAGTGGACAGTGCGACAGCTGTCAGCGCGGGCGGGCGCGGCGGGGCACTACCCGGCGTGGGGGGAGGGAGAGGGGAGAAGTCCCCGCGCACCACCCCGCAAAACCCCGCGGGATGCAAAGGCCCCCAAGACTCAGCTGCGAGCCCCTCGGTTCCGGACCCCAGAAAGCAGACGAGGGGAACCCCTGAACTGCAAGGGGGAAAATGATACGAGATGGCCGACCGGCACTAACGGGCAACGCGCCGTGCAGAAGAGGGGGCGCCCTGAATGCTAGCAGGGGGCCCCACACGCTACATCACACACATGCCCAGAATGCAAGCAGGGGACCCACACGCTACATCACTCACAACACACACACACACACACACGCCCAGAATGCAAGCAGGAGACCCACACACCACATCACACACACTCTCAAACTCACACACGCCCAGAATGCAAGCAGGGGATTCACACGCTACATCACTCACAACACACACACACACGCCCAGAATGCAAGTAGGGGATCCACACGCTACATCACTCACAACAACATACATACATACACACACAATCCCAGAATGCAAGCAGGGCAGGGGACGCACAGGCCACATCACTCACAACAACACACACACACACACATGCCCAGAATGCAAGCTGGGAACTCACACGCTACATCTCACACAAACACACACACACACACACACACACATACACAGACCCAGAACGCAAGTAGGGGACCCACACGCTACATCACTCGCAACAACACTCACACATAAGACAGGTCCAGAATGCAAGCAGGGGACCCACACGCTACATCACACACACACACACACGCACACACGCACGCACGCACGGGCGCTGCGTGCAACAGGGGCAAACTGAGGCGGCGGGAGGGGCTGCAATCCCCACCTGGACCAGGCCCCAACACCCCCAAGTCCAGAGAAAAACCGGCTCGGCTGGCACGGGGCACGTCGGAGCGGGCGGGGGGCAGGGCGGGCAGAAGGATGTCCAGGAGCTAGCGCCTCCCCAGAGCGGACACCCACCCAGACAGGGGGAACCGGTTCGGGCAGGGGCCGCCCGGGCCCGCGCATGCGCCCTCGCCCCTCGGCTCCCCCTCCCCCCAATCTCGGCTCC
This sequence comes from Sorex fumeus, assembly GCF_029834395.1. NCBI lineage: Eukaryota > Metazoa > Chordata > Mammalia > Eulipotyphla > Soricidae > Sorex > Sorex fumeus. The sequence goes on from NW_026606186.1 coordinate 7,366,216, forward strand.
CCTCCGAGCCCGGCTCCGGGGGAGATGAGCGCCGGCAGGCGGGCTCGCCGCGGGGGCCGCCCGCGATCCCACCCCCGCCTCCAGCCCCTGGGCTTCGGTGGATAGGAGGGGGGAGGAGGAGGAGAGGAAACGCGGCCCTACCCGACCCGCGGTCTCCTCCTCCGCCGCTCGCCGTCCCGGAGGCTCCGCCGCCTGGGCCTCCCCAGCCGCCCAGCCCCCGCCCTCCCCGCCCCCTACTCACGTGAGAGCGGCTCCTTCCGCCCGACGCCCCGCCCCCGCCCCGTCCCATTGGCCCGCGGAGAGGCCGAGCGTCCACATTGGCCCGCTACCGGGCGGCGAGGGTGGATTTCCTTTCCTCGAAGCCCCGCCTGGACGCTTAGCTCGCCCGAAGCGTCTGCGCCTGCGCGCGCTCTGCACCCTGGTCTGGACCTGCCTGCTGGGTGCAGCGCTGTGGTCACTGTGTGCCAGGGCAGGACAGCAGTGGCTGTGTAACTCCTCCGCGGGGCCCAAGTGTGGCTGACTGGCCGGGGTAGTTCCTGTTGAATCTAAGAGGGACGGGGTGGGGGTACCACCACTGCAAAGAATGCCAAAGCAAGAAGTTCCCCTGCTTCACATTCGAAAGCAGCAGGGAGCAATGTTCCTCGCTCAGCTCAACAGGCCTTTCTTTAGGGCCCGCGAATGTGCTAGGCCCTTCAGGACTATCTTGCGGGGCTTTGTCCCAAACGTGTTTTTTTCTCCTTTCAGAATAGTGCAGCTCAGAAGAAAAAGCTTCCAGCTCCCAGACCAGGGGTCTCAGGGAGCTAAGACAGGGCAGGGCAGAGTGAAAAGACGGTTTTAGAGTTACTTGAAGATGAGACGGAGATTTTATTTAAGATTCATTTAATAAAACTTGCAGCCCTCTCCTAGATGAAGTTTACTTTGTTCTTGGCCCGGGGGAGGGGGAGTCTCTTTAATAATTTTAAGGCTTACTAAAATTATAATTCTGCAACCTCTTCCACACTCGTACCTTTATCCAAATGAAATGCACTCCTTTACTGGTGAAATGAGTCATTCACAATGTTTTCCTGTGCATACTGCATCCAATTCAGAGGGGGAAAGCTGCACTCTGTTGCAGTTCTTTTTATGAGTTGTCCATTACAATAGATTTGGCTTCTTTCCCACAGGAAAATGACTCTTCCTTCTCTCCTTATACAGTAATATAATGCACACCCATTTAAAAACATTCAGATAGAAATCATAATCCCTGAAATGGTGAAACCCTGAAAAAAATAACTTGACAATTTGGTGGCTATATTCACATCTTAATTCATATATATGGCATCCAAAGGTGTAATGTAAGTTTTGACAAAAATTATTTCAATGAAATTTTTTTACAGAATTAATAGTTTCCTTGGAAATGGAAACAATGGTAAGTAAAATCATCACATTTCCACCATAAATGGTAAAATGTTAATACACTCATCTACATATTGTTCCTCAAAAAAAAAAATCAATGTAGTAATCTGCTTCATGCAATTAATTATATCTACCCTATCATTTTAGTATTTTTACTTCTGGCTTAGCCATACTAATAATATCATTAAGTAAACTTTTATCTAATATCTAAAATAGTTTATATAACACTATAAAGCTGTTTTTACTAAGCATTCAGAACTACATGTTACATCTTGTAGTTAGGTCACTTAAGTATTCCTAAAACTAGCAGTTAAAAAAATTATACAATGATTTATTGAAGTCACCTGAAAAGCAGAATTTCCAACCTTCCAGTCCAGCCGTCTTGAGTTTGGACCTCAACCAGGGTTTCCCAGGCAAGCTATACCGCCCTCTAGAGGGTGCTGTAAGGACCCTGGGGGATGGTTGCAACCAAACTTGGATGAAGTTGATTTTTTATTTGTTCACTTAAAGAAGGCAGATTTCCTGTAGTGAGACTGAGTAATTTTTTCTTTTTAGCTTTGAAAAGCAAGTGGTAGGCTAAATAATTCTGGACACCTTTACTCTAGACCTTCCATTTTCTGGGAACTGAAAATGATCTCTTAAGGCTCAACCTATATATTTTGGCTAGTTCACATCCAGGGTGATAGATACTTTAATACTTCATGCTTCATTAGAAAAGATTCACTATCATAAACACATTAAAAAAAAAGAAAAGACTCACTATCAACAGCAATACTACTGTTGACTCCTTGATTAGCGATGACAGGTTTTATCAGAAAGTCCATTTTATCTTTATTTTTGGAGAGGGTATTCTAAGAGATGCTTAGGATACCTGGGAACCCTACCTGGGGACTTGGCTCACGGGGCAGGTGATTCAATGCAAGGGTTGGTCAGAGGAAGCTTTTGACAGATGCAGCAGTGCTGCTGGTGGGAATCAACTGGGCAACACCCAGGGGTGCACAGGGGCCTCTAGGGCTGCAGTAGTGCCCAGAGATGCTTCGGTGACCATGTGGTGCTGGAAATAAAACCAGGGTCGGCTGTATCTGAGGGATCTGACTTAACCCCTGTACTATCTCTTGGACTCCCAGGAGTCAATTTTAACAACCTATAATATATATAGATATAATTATATACATACACCAATTCTATATATTCTATCCACATAGCCAGTCACAGGAAAATAATTATGATTAACTGTTCAACTTTTGGGGCCAGAAAGATAGCACAGCGGCTGAAGCGATAGCACAGTGGGTAGGGCATTTGCCTTGCATGTGGTCAACCCAGGTTTGATACCCAGCATCCCATATGGTTCCCTGAGCACCGCCAGGAGTAATTCCTGAGTGCAGAGCCAGGAGTAACCCCTGTGCATTGCCGGGTGTGACCCAAAAAGAAAAAAAGGAAGAAAGAAAGATAGCACAGTGCCTTTCATTCGACTGACCTGGATTCAATCCCCAGCATCCCATATGGTCCTCTGAGCACCGCCAGGTGTGATTCCTGAGTGCAGAGCCAGAAATCATCTCTGAGCATCACCATGTATGGCCCCAAAACCAAAACAAAGAAACAAAATCCAAACATGTTCAACTTTTTATTGTAGTCAACTTTATACTTTAGTACATAGGGTACATAAAGATCATAGGGCTGTTGTTAGGTAAAATGATACCATAAGCTTGAGATGGAATGGGAATTTCCCAGAGTGCTGAAACAGGTGCCGGAGAGATTATACAATGGGCAAGGTGCTTGTCCTGCAAGCAGATGACGTGGGTTCAATCCCCAGCACTTCACATGGTCCCCAGAGCTCCTTCAGAAATGACCTCTGAGGGCTGAGTCAGGAGTAAGTACTGAGCACACCCAGGTGTGGCCCAGTACCTCCATTCCAAAATAATGCTCCCCAAAATGAATAAAATAAGAACAATTAAGTTCACGCTATAGACATCAGGCTGTCGAGGTTTTCAAGTACAGAGACAATAACAAATTTGGGATGTTGAAGATCTGGTAGTAGAGAAGTGCATGTATCATATGAAGAAGAACCAGTAAACCCTGAGCACACCCTCTTCCCACCCATATACAAAAGAGGTCAACAAACTGAAAAGAAAAACCTTTGTGCTTTTGGCAGCACATATACTAAAAAACTGGAACAATAGGGATCAGCATGGCCTGTGCACAGAATTGAGATACAAATTCATGAAATATTCCACATTAAAAAGAAATGTATCTTCAAGTCTGCCGATTCTTGCTTCTTCCTAAAATCCTATTTTTAATACCTGGAGTGACTATGTTACTGACCTTTACAGCTCCAATTTTTTATTTGACTTTTAAAAATAATTTCTCTTTAATATTTCCATTTTTTTCACAGCTCACTTTCCTAACTTTATTCACTTTTTATTATTTTCAAATGGAAGTAGACATTAGGTCTTACTCCATATGTGGCACCAGGGATCAAGTTAGGGCCAGACACATGCTAGGGAAGTGCCTACCCCTTCACTTTTGGATCACTTTTTGCTTGTTTGTTTATTTTCTGAGCCATACCAGTCAGGGCTCATTCCTGCCCTGTGCTCAGGCATTACTCCTGGAAGCTCACTCGTGCGCTCAGGTATCACTCATGGAACACATGTGGTGCCGGGGATCAAACCTTCGTCGGCAATTCTACCACTGTGCTCTATTGCTCTGACCCAAAACCGTTTCTTTTTTATTTTCCTGGTTTTTTTTTTTTGCTTTTTGGGGTCACACCTGGCGATGCACAGGGCTTACTCCTAGCTCATGCACTTAGGAATTACTCCTGGTGGTGCTCGGGGCAACATATGGTATACTGGGAATCAAACCTGGGTCGACCACGTGCAAGGCAAATGCCCTACTCGCTGTGCTCCAGCCCCAAAACCAGTTTCTAGAAGATCAACATAATCCTGATAACAAAGTAGACAAGGACATCTCTCTCTCTCTCTCTCTCTCTCTCTCTCTCTCTCTCTCTCACACACACACACACAAGGACATCTCTCTCTCTCTCACACACACACACAAGGACATCTCTCTCTCTCTCTCTCTCTCACACACACACACACACACACACTGATGAATATAGCTACAAAGATTCTCAATAAAGTGTTAACAAACCAAACCAAATTCAACAATACTTTAAAAGGACTATACAGGCTCTGCAGAGGATAGGATGCTTGCTTTGCATGCAGAGACTAGGGTTTGATTCCTGTTCCTCTAATCCCTACCAGTAGTGATTCCCAAGCACAGAGCCAGGAATAAGCACTGAGTACAGTTGGGTGAACCCTAAACATGAAAAATGAAAAACTATACATCATGACCAATGGGATTCATTCCAGGGATGCAAACTGACTTAATATATATAAATCACTTAATGGAATATATTAAAACCAATATAAGGAAAAATAAACATCATACAATCCTATCAATAGGTACAGAGAAGACTTTGACATCCAGAGACTTTGACATTCAACATCCAATAATGATAAGAACTTTCAACATTATGGGGACAGAAAGAATGAACCTCACCAAAGGAAGGACCACTCATGACAAAACACTGCTAACATACTCAATGGTGAAATAATGAAAGCTTTCCCTCAGGATCAGGCACAAGGATGTCTACTCTCAACCCTATTATTCAACATGGCACTTGAAATCCTAGACAGAGCAAGTAGGCAAAAAAAGGAAATATAAGGGTTCCAAATTGGAGAAGTAGTAAAATCATCAGTATTTGCAGATGATGTGATATATATATATCACTTCGCACCAGGCTGTTTTCACTTGGGGTGCCCCAGAGTGGGGTGGGTGAGAGCCCTCCCTGCCTCAGAGGATACAGGTCCAGCAGCCGACATCCAATACCCAACTGACGTCCAGCTCCAGGCTGCTTTCCGGACCGCGCAGCCTTTTCCATTTTCCTTAATTACCACACCATATTTGATGGGGTTCAGACATTAGGCAACAAATCATAGAGAGAAATATATATATATATATATATATATCACAGTCACAGTCCTCCCGTTATTCATCAATTTGCTTGAGCGGGCCCAGTAACATCTCCATCGTGAGACTTGTTGTTACTGTGTTTGGCATATTGAATACATCACGGGTGGCTTGCCAGGCTTTGCCGTGCGGGCGAGATACTCTCGGTAGCTTGCTGGGCTCTCCGAGAGGGGCGGAGGAATGGGCTGGAGTGATAGCACAGCGGGTAGGGCGTTCGCCTTACAAGCGGCCAACATGGCCGACCCGAGTTCGATTCCTCCGCCCCTCTCGGAGAGCCCGGCAAGCTACCGAGAGTATTCGATATGCCAGACACAGTAACAACAAAGTCTCCAATGGAGACGTTACTGGGCCCGCTCGAGCAAATATATATATATATATATACACACACACACACACACACACACACACACATATACATATATATCGGAGAGCCTGACAAGCTACTGAGAGTATCCCATCCACACGGGCAGAGCCTGGCAAGCTCCCCGTGGCATATATGATATGCCAAAAACAGTAATGATAACAGGTCTCATTCCCCTGACCCTGAAAGAGCCTCCAATCGTTGGGAAAGATGAGTAAGGAGAGGCTGCTAAAATCTCAGGACTGGGAGGAATATATTCGTTACTGGTCCCCGCTCGAGTAAATTGATGAACAACGGGATGACAGTGATACAGTGATATATATATATATATATATATATATATATATATATACACACACATGTATACATATATATGTATATATATCCTAAAGAATTGTGGTGGGAAGGTGCAATGGTGGTGGGATTTGTGTTGGTATACTGAATGTCTAACAAATCATCATGAACAACTTTATAAATCAGTGTTTATATAATTAAATTTTTTTTAAAAAAAAGAGTTCTAAAAAGCAATTAGAAACTACCAAGACAGAAAAGCAGTGAGCTACAAAAGCCATACAGTTAAAAAAAAACCTGTTGTGTTTCTATGTACAGGAAACAAACTAGAAAGAACACACAAAAAATCAATAAAACACAGTAACCACATCAAAAAGAATTATGTATCAAAAACTCCAGGTAGCCGTTAAAAGAAACAGAAGACACAGATGGAAAGATACTCCATGGTTATGGCTAAGAAGAATTAACACTGTGAAAGTGTCCATCCCACCCCATTACACAGATTCGATGCAATGCCATTCAAAATCCCAGTAACATTCCTCAAGGAAATAGAACAAACATTACTGAAATGTGTAAGGAACCACAAAAGACCGTGAATCACAAAAGGCCACAGCAAGTGAAAGGACGAGGGAGATACCTAGCTCTGGACGGCAAACTATACGACATATCTTATAATAATCAAAACCGTAGCACTGGGATAAAGTAGACAATGGAATAGACAGTGATCAATGGAAGAGAATTGATCAATCCATGTCAAGAAGCAAAGAGCAAAGAAATGGAGAAAGTGAAGTCTCCCCAATCAGCGATGTCAGGATGGAATTGGCGGGTATCATTCTAAATGAATTGATTCAGAAAGACAAATACAGGATGATCTTGCCTAGGGGGAGCCGGTGTGTGTGGGGAGGGGGGAACACACACACACCGTAAATTTCTGGGTCTAAGAAATTTTTTTTGTTTAAATTAAATTAAGGGCTGGAGCGATAGCACAGCGGTAGGGCATTTGCCTTGCACGCAGCCAACATGGCCGACCCGAGTTCGATTCCTCCGCCCTTCTCGGAGAGCCCGGCAAGCTACCGAGAGTATCTCGCCCGCACGGCAGAGCCTGGCAAGCTCCCCGTGACGTATTCGATATGCCAGACACAGTAACAACAAAGTCTCCAATGGAGACGTTACTGGGCCCGCTCGAGCAAATTAAATTAAGTGGGGCCAGAGAGATAGTTCAGCAGGTAAAGCCCTTGCCTTGCACTCCCCTGAGGAACCCTAGGAGTGATTCTTGCATGCAGAGCCAGGAGCAACTCAAGACCATTGCCAGGTGAGGCCTCCAAACAAAACAAAATGAAGTTTTAAAAAAAGAAAGGGATTAGATAGTCCCAATGTAAATAAATCCTGAGACTTGATCAATAGAACAAAGAAATGAGGGGGATAGGGGGCAGGCAGAGTAAAGGGGAAGTGGAGAATCTCTAAACATGGGAGTAGGGATGAGTGAGTCAGCACAGCACTGTAGCACTGTCCTCCAGTTGTTCATCGATTTTGCTCGATCGGCCCAGTAACCTCTCCATTGTGAGACTTATTGTTACTGTGTTTGTTATATCGAATACATCACGGGGAGCTTGCCAGGCTTTGCCATGAGGGCGAGATACTCTCGGTAGCTTGCTGGGCTCTCCGAGAGGGGCGGAGGAATTGAACCCGGCTCAGCTGGGCCGGCGCATGCAAGGCAAACACCCTACCGCTGTGCTATTGCTCCAGCCCAAGGCAGCACAGCAAGCATAAAAATATGACTTCATTACAATTATACACTTGGATACTGTTGGAGTACAGTTCCAAGCACTTCAGGTTTAACACTGGGCTGTCCTTTCTCCTCTCACAGGGAGCTTGGGTTAGTTGAGTCACACCCATCACAGTGCTCCTGAGGCTATCCCATGGGGCACTCCTAATCCTCAGTGTTTATATTTAACTCCTCCTTTGTACTCTTCTTCCTGTTAGTCACAAACATCTCCAAATCAGACACTGTATCATGTAAAGTCTAACCCTCTGATGACTCTGGGTTTTGTATATGTAAGTGAAATACTGCTTTTCTCTTTCCTTTACGTCCTTTGCATTTTATTTTAGAGTCATGTCCTTTTTATATAAATACGGGAAGACGGTTAACGCTATGCTTTTGTAAGATGGGAATTAACTGATTCTGAATAATATTTACTGCTCAGCACCTGTCATATTTTTACTTGACTTAAGCCTCAGTTGTCCTAGACTGACCTTAGTTTCTAATATCCTGAAGATGTGTCCCATGGAGGGACTTGGATGAACCCAGGGCAAACTGTAAGCTACCCTGGCTTTGAGAAGGGACAGCCTAAGTGCCATGGAACAAACTCTGGCATGACCCAAAAAGAAGGAACTGAATAAGGACCTTGTTAGAGTGAGGAAAAACTAACTGACCTGAGGACTGTAAGTCTGGGAAATATAGCGAGATGTTCCCAGAAGAAGCCACCCTTTAAGCTTCATGTAGGGTATAGGGAAAGCCTCTCTCTCTTACTGCGTTCATACAAAATGACTAGAAATATTATTAAGAAGTAAATAAATATGATAATTTAAATGGAATACCAGCAAAAGAAAGGAGAAAGGAATTCCAGCTTTGGGCCGATCTCCTAGCAGGAATCTGGAGTGCGGGAGACCCTATATGAGACTCTGTCCTTGGGTGGATTCCTGGAAGAACTGCCCTTGAAGGCAGGGCTTTACACCTCTTCACTTTCATATTGATGTTCAATCACACCTCTGTGTAATTGCTATTCCCCCAACCCTTTACAATTTCTCTGTAATTAAAGCTGAGAGATTTGAATAAACAGCCACTGATTACCAACCACATGAATTACCAGTCCATGGCCCCTGTTCCTTCATCCATCAGCAGGAGGCACAGTCATTCACCCCTGACGCACTAGGGGACCCTTGAACACTGTGGGATGGTGACTCTAAGGACGACAGATACCTCAGTAAAAATAAATGCTGCTATGGAAAGCAGACTGTCACACTGATAGGAATGGAACTGGATCCTCAGAGCAAAGATTAGATGTCAAAACTGAAACCATAAAACAGACTGAAGAAAATAGGGGCAAAACTTGACATGATATTGGCTTTAACAATGTCTCTAGGGATTCAACTCCAAAGTAAAAAATAAATAAATAAATAAAAACAAATATAAACAAGTGATGGGCTGGAGCAATAGCACAGCAGTAGGGCATTTGCTTGTGCGTGGCCGGCTGGCTGGCCGAGCCGGGTTCGACTCCTCAGCAATTCCTCCGCCCCTCTCGGAGAGCCCAGCAAGCTACCGAGAGTATCTCACCCGCACGGCAAAGCCTGGCAAGCTACCGGTGAAGTATTCGATATGCCAAACACAGTAACGAGTCTCACAATGGAGACATTACTGGGCCCGCTCGAGCAAATCGATGAACAACGGGAGAACAGTGGACAGTGGACAAACAGGTGGGAACACATGAAATTATAACTTTTCTGCATATGAAACTATCACTGAAAGAAAAACATACATAGGGGCTGGAGCAATAGTACAGCAGTAAGGCATTTGCCTTGTACGCTGCCGACCTGGGTTTGATTCCCAGCGTTACATATGGTCCCCTGAGCCCCGCCAGGAGTAATTCCTGAGTGCAAAGCAGGAGTAATAGGAGAAAAACCAACACACTGTACAGTTGATAATGGTCAAATATCCGATATATTTAGAACTCATGAAACTCAACAGCAAAAAGAATAAAGAACCCCATTCCAAAAAAGGGAGGGGGGCCAAGAGAGCACAGTATTTGTCTGGCACAAAGCAGACCAGGGCTTGAGACAGTAAGGGTCTTGTCTTGTACATGGCCCACTGGGGTTGGATCCCAGGTACCCCGTAGTTCCCCCCAAACCTGCCAGGAGCAATCCCTGAGCACTGCTGGGGCACCTTTCCACAGAGGAAAAAATAAAAGGGGGGCCAGAGAGACAGTACAGTGGATTAAACACTTGTCTTTTATGCAGTCAACCCAGGTTCGATTCCTGGTACTGCATATGGTCCCCCAGGCCTGTCAAGCAGAATCCGTAGAAAGTCTTGAGCATAGCAGGTGTGACCCCAAAACCAAAAAAAAAAAAAGGGGGAGAAGAGGGCCAAGGAGATAGTACAAGGGGGTTAAGATAGTTGTTTTGCATGCTGCCAATCCTGGTTCAATCTATGCCCCCACATATAGTCCATCAGCCCAGATGGGAGTGATCCCTGAGGACAGAGTCAGGAGTAGCTCCCAAAGATTGCCAGGTATGGCCCCACTCAAAAAATGTGACGAGTGGAACAGACATGTTCTGAAGAAGACATATTACATCCTATGAGTGAAGACAGCATTTATCAAAAAAACCAGAAATGATTAAATGAAACCCGTGCACACTGACGGTGGGAATATAAGTTGGAGCAGCCTTTATTAAAGCTTGTTTACCATGTGATCCTGCAAATCCACTCAGAGTTTACCTGAAGAATACAAAAATACTAGTCTCAAAGAGATATGCACACATTTGTTCACTGCAGTGCTATTTATAATAGTCACTATCTGGAGGCAGGATTCCGAGACAGCTCAATGGGCTGAGTGCACGCTTTGCAAGGAGGAGGTCCAGGTTCATCCTTGGTACTCCCCAGGGAGTGACCCTAAGCACCACGCCACGAATAGTCCCTTGGGTATGACCCAGAAACAAACAGATATGGGAACACCCAGAGTGCCCAGTGACAAAGAAGTGGAAAAAGAAGGCGTGAGATACACACAACCCCTACAAGGTGAGGTGAGCACAGGGACATGCCAAGCAATAAGAGTAAGAGAAAGACCCTTACAATAATCAACTATGTTCCTACACATCCAAAACAAACAAGACGAAAAGGACATTGACACATATTCCCACTTAAAATAGTATCAAAGGAGAAATAAAATGTTCGGAACATTAGAAAAAATAGCTGAAAGAAATAAATGAACCAAATAAAAGGAAAGCCATGCTGTATTTATGAGCAGGAAGACAACCATTTGTAAGATTTCACTAATACCCAAGTGATCTACAGATTCAACACAGTCTCCATCAAAATTAGACTTTTCCTTAGAAACTTGAAAGTTTACCCTTAAATCTATATGGCATATCACAGAGCCCCAAATAAAAACAAAAAGCAACATTGTGGGCCAGGGGCAGTATAGGGGGTAAGGCGCTTGCCTTGCATGTATCTGATACCTGCTTGATTTCTCTCTCAGGCATAGTCCCCATATCCCCATATCATGCATAGTACCCCATAATCCCTGGAGTTATAGCACAGCAGATAGGGTGTTCGCCTTGCATGCAGCTGACCAGGGTTGGATATGTCCGCCCCTCTTGGACAAGCTACCAAAGAGTATCCCGCAAGGTATCCGTGGCGAATGTGATATGCCAAAAACAGTAACAAGTCTCACAATTTGTTGTGAGACATTACTGGTGCCCACTTGAGCAAATCGATGAATAATGGGAAGACAGTGCAGTGCACAGTCCCCAGGAACCCAGGCCAAAGCAGGGTCCCTGAAAAAAAACCTTATAAAAGATGTAGACTGGAGGACTCAAACTTCCTAACTCCCAAAACTGCAAATATTCAGTAATTAACACAGAACGGTATTAGCATGACAGAGAGTTCACCGCAAATAGTCTAGAAGTTCTATTAAAAACACACTCCAAAAAAAAAAAATCCCCACGCTTATAGGGTCAGTTAATTTTCAACACAGTGTCAAGATCATTGATAAGGAAAGGAGTCTCGCCAACAGAGGTTGGAAAAGCCGTACAATCAGAGAATGAACTTGGACACGGCAACTGCGACTGGTAAACATACCCTGAATGCCTTGAACGCCGCCCAACTTCGGATTTACCAAAGATGAAAGTGAGAGTGATTATGTGTGCAACCACAATGGCATAACAGGCCTCAAGCACAGAAGGAAAAGGAAACACACGCCCCTACTTCACCTTCACCACCATCACCACCACCACCACCACCACCAGTCCCAATCCCCACCCCCAGTGAACAACCAGATTGCCGAGAGAAAAAAAAAAAAAAAGGAAAAGAGATTGAAGAAAAGGTACTCAAGTTTTCTGCTTGGCAGAACGACGTGGATGATGCTATTCGGGAACAGCGCGTCTACCCAGGCACTGAGCTGCACATCTGCAGGCTGGACAGCACAGCGTGAGGGGCGTTTGCTTTGCACGAGGCCCACCCGGGTTGGGTCCCAGCATCCCCGAGGGTCTCCCGAGCGCGGCCAGGAGTGCTCCGGGGGTGCAGCGCCAGGCGGGAGCCCTGAGCATCTCGGGGATGGGGGGTGGGGGTGGGGGTGGCCCAAACAAACGAACAAAAAAGCAGTAGATCTGCGGATACACCAACATCAGGGCAGACGGAGGAAGACGTGTCGTCTCGGCGGGTGGCCCGTCGAGGGGTGTGGGCGTCGGCACGCTGCAGGCGATGGGGAGGACGCGAGAGGTGCCCGGGCTAAAGACCAAAGACCACCCCAACGGCCCGGCGGCTGTCGGGGGTCCCGCGGGCGGTGCGAGTCCACATCCCGAGGCGGGAGGGACTTACCGAGGCCACGCGCCGAGGCCCACGCAGCCGCGGGCGGACGGACGGTGGCGGCGCGGCAGGCGGGTGGGCGGGAGCCGCGCGGGGCCGGGCCCGGGCCGGGGTGGGCAGCAGCAGCCCCCGCGCCGCGCACTGTCCCGCGCGCCGGCCCCCGGCCCCCCGGGCTCCCCGCCCCTCTTGCCCTCCGAGCCTTCCGATTGGCCGAGACGGCCACGGGACCTGGAAGTGGTCTCTGTCCGGCGAGGGCTGCCCTTCCGGTTCCGTTGGGTCCCCCTTTGGCTCGGGTTCCGCGCCCCTCCCCCTTCCCGGAGCCCCGAGGGGCCGGAGCTCCTGGCGGTGCGGGATCCTGGAGGCGCCTTCCCCCGGGTCTGTAAGTGCGGAGGCGGCCGGAGCGCCGGGCAGGGGTGCGGGGGGCTCTGGAGAGCGAGCCCCCCTGGGGGGGCTCCGCAGTGGCCGGGACCTGCCGCGGGATGGGGGCCGAGGGGGCCGGCCTCGGCCCGGAGGGTGGGGAGGGGTGGGGGGGGACGGGACTGGAGCGCGGCTCGGCCCAGCCCACGTCGTGCCCCGCCCCTTTCGCTTCCCAGTGTCTGGACCGGGAAGCCCGCAGGATGCCCGAGGGACCCGCTCCTGGGCGCCCCTCGGGCCGGGGGCCCGCACTTGGACCGGGAGCGTGTGGTAGAGCCCCAGCCCCCGCCAGGCCACAGCTTCCAGTCCGCCCTCACCCTCGAGGAACGCTGTCCGAGGTGGCCCCGTGGCCGGGCTCTCCCTGCACACTGGCCACCTTCGCTTAGCGCGAGCACTAGTCCAAATTGCTCGGATTTGTAAGCTGTCCTTGCAGTTTGCAGGGTCCAGCTGGGGAATCACGGATAAACCAGTAAATGCTCCGGGGACCTGCGTTTCCGTGAGAGACGGCCGCGTGGACTCTAAAGGGAAGTTGGCGGGAAGGCTGGAGATGCACCTTTGCTTGGCTGCTTCTGTCTGGTCCCCTCGGCGGGAGGAGGAGGAGGAGGGACCAAGAGGAGCTTTTCAGATCCCAGGCGCAGGAGGGCAGCGAGGTGCAGAAAGGAGTGCATGTGAATGTTTCGTTGAAGAGGAGGGAAGGGGAGCCTCCTCTTTCGCCTAGGAGGAGATCGGGAGCCAGGGTAAGGCTGTAAGGCTTTACCTTGTAAGGCTGAGATCCAGATGGTAAAACTTGGAGGCGAAAGGAGATGACGAGTTTTGTATGGGAAATCGGTAGGGTGGTGTTCAGGAGATCAGCGTGCAGTAACGGAATTTCTTTAAACGGATGCTGAGCTCTTTCTTTTGGAAAAAGCTTGGGTACTCCTTGGACTGGATAGTGGGATCTACCTAGTGAGAGGTAGTGAAGCAATGAATGGAATTATGACAGTTATTGGAAAGAGGCCAAACAAACTGGAATGAATTACCGAAGACTGCTGGCCAGGTTTAGATGTTACTGAAGAGCTACCAAAACTGATACTAAGTTTTTGGCCTCTGGGATCTGAAGAATGTTGATGCCCCTATCAGTAACAAAATTATAAGCTTAGTGAAAATTTAAGATTACTTTTTTGAATGTACTGAGTGGGTCTAGTGAGATAACCACATAAAGCTGTGCCATAAAGACTGGAAGCACAGATTCACAACTCAGTTTAAATGTTGTGACTAGTGGTAAGCTTTTCATGAAAGGTGAAGGCTAGGTGTATACCTGGAACTAGGAAAGGAGTATTGAGAAACAAGGGAGTAGTTGGGTGGAATGGTTGCATTTTTGAAGCACAGAGAGGAATTCGAGCTAGTAGTTTTTGGAATAGTAGCAGAGAGATGAGAAATTTTAAGAGAGCAGCATTCCAAGAACCAAAAAGATCCAGAAGAGAGGAGAACTTTACTGTGAACTCACTGGGACAATTAGGAAGTTATTTGGAGAATGCTTACTCTTTGTTATGAGATCATTAGTGAACTTTCAGAAAATCAATTATAGTAGAGTGATGAGCTGATCATGTATATGAAATAATGGAAACCTCAGCTGGTGTCAGATGACAATGAGAAAAGACCATATTTAAACTTGGCAGGCTTCCTTTGTTGATGAATTTAATAAAAGCTCTATAGAGTACATTCCAGGTACTTGTTCTGAGTGCTTTGAGAAGTTAAAAGTTTCTAATTTAACTGCCTTTAAAGCATAAGTTCCTATAATAACCCGCTGAAGTAATATTAGTGCTTGACAGATGGGAAAACAAAACACAAAAGTTTTTGTTATGTCACTTGCCCAAGGTCACAGAGCTGGGAAGTGGCTGAGCAGGTTTTGATCCTAGGAAATTTGACTCTCCAGTCCTTGACTTTATCCACTATGCTAAGCAAGCACTGAGTTTAGAAGTCAGAGGAGTGGGAAAATTTAAGCAAAGGTAGTCTCAGTGATAAAAATGGAGAGGCTTGGAAGAGATCCAGATTGAGAAGAAGGTAAGTAATGGATTTATGTTCATGTTGTACATTTTTTCATTTCTTCCTCTCTTAGATTCCTTTCTGGTGTGTGCCACGTGGGGCCATTTTCTCTCACATTTGGTCAATTTATGTTCGGCTTTCATTTGTCCCTTTGTTTCTCTACTGGGTCTCCTCATCTACTCTTAGGTCTGTGTCTGTTGGCTCTTCCTTCCCTTGACATCACAGTTAAAGATTTTAAGACCAGTCCTATCATTCCTGCAGTGTTCCTTCGCTTCTTGAATAACTGCCAATGATTCCTAATCAGTTAAACTAAACATATTGCCACCGTCTTGGTCATTTCTCTCTTGTCCTCCACCTTGATCACTAAGTCTATCAATGATGTGAAATATCTCAAGAATGCTGTTTTCTTCTCCATCCATATCATGGTTTCTGTTCAGGTTTTCACATATTTTATCTTGGTCTATTGACGTAGTCTAAGGTTTTCTTGCCTCCCTGTTCATTGTTCTCCAAACCATTCTCCATGCTCCATAAATTTTTCATTTACTGAACTTTAAGCAGTGCAGAAGTTTAGACATCATGCATTTCAATTGAAAGGGAAAGGTAATTTTTTAATAACTTGAATGAAGGTTAAATTTGATTAAGGTTGGCCATGAGAATGGAGATTCAAGGTTCTTTTCTAAAGTTAGGAATACAGCACTGAGAAACTAAATGGATTTTTCTTTGGTGGTGGGGCAGGAGTAGGGGGTTTTGGCCACACGCTGAGCTACTGCAGAACCTCTGGATCCTGGGAATCCAGGGTATCCTGAATTCAAAGCACACACTCAGCTCATTGGGCTGTCTTTCTGACTTCTGAAATGGGCTTTTTGAGGTAGTAAACCTTGGGAAAAAAACACCCTAAAATTTTAAAGACCAGGCTTTGAAGAATTTCCTCAATCTTTACACAATTTAGTGAACTCCCAAGGAATGGACCAGCAAAAGAATAGTGGAAAACTGGGCTGGAGGGATAGTACAGGGGGTAGCCTTACCAGGGCTTGATCACTGGCACCACTTCAAGAATGATCCCTGGGCACAGAGCCAAGAGTAAGCCCAGAGCACCACCAGGTAGTGCCTCCCCTCATCCCATTCCAATAAGAATGGTGGGAAACTGAGGACAGCAATTAAGTAACTTTCCCCCTTTTGTACTGTTGCTGTTCCTGGGGTCACCAGCCTACCCGTGGCAACCCAGGGTTCCCCTTGGTGCGTTCGGGGTCAATCACCATTGTGTCCGAACCTCCCCCCATGGTAGCAGACTAGGAACAGGGGCCACCTGGCTGGTTGGTGTCAGTGGCCTTTTATTCAAGTCTAATAGCTTTAGTTATAGAGAAATCACGAAGGGTTGAGTGTAGCAATTACACATAGATGTGGTTGAACATTATTATAAACAATGAACAGATATAAAACCCTTCCTCTAGGGAATCTTACTTAGTCACTCAGATCCCTAGTGGGAGATCTGCCGAAGACTGTATTGCTTTCTCCTTTCCTTAGCTAGTAATCCATCTGAACAGTCATCTTAAATTTGCTTTTAATAATATTTCTAGTCATTTCGTATGGACACAGAAAGAGATAAGATATTAAGCTTAAAGGGTGCCTCTTCCTGGGGACATCTCACTATGTTCCAGACTGCAGTCCTCAGGCCTGGTTAGTCTTTCCTAATCCCAGTAGGGTCCTTACTCATTATTTTTTTGGGTCATGCCAGTTTGTTTCATGACTGTGATTTTTAACTTACACTTCTTATGGCACTCATCCTGTCCTCTTGATGCCAGGGTAGCTTACAGCTTGCCCTGGGTCCATCCTTGTCCCTTTCTGGGACCCTGCTTTTGGGGTGCTAGAAGGTAAGGGCAACTAAGCCTTAAGTTAGGTAAATATGATGGATGCCCAAGAGTAAATATTATTTGGAGTCAATAAGCATAGCATTAACAGTCTTCCTCTGTCTGTACAAAAAATGACATTGCTCTAAAAGAAACTTTGCAAATTATATAAAGGGAAGAGAAAAGCAATATTTCACTTAAATGCAAAAAACCCAGACCCCTCAGAAGAATTTGGCTTTACAAGTTATAGAATCTGATTTGGGGATATATGTGATTAACAGGTAGGGCGGGGGGGAAGAGGAGAGGTTAAAGATAAACGCAGAGGATTGGGCGTGCCTGATGGAATTGGATGTGCCTCGGGAGTACTGTAGTGGATGTAACTCAATAAAACTCCCTGCAGGAAGAGAAAAGATCAACCAATGTCACTTCTTAAAATGTTCAGAACTATAATCCAACACTGTACAATAGTTTTAAAAGAATGACCCAGGGATGGAGACAATGACTCAAATGACTAGCACATGGATGCAGGAAGGATCTACTTGAATCCCCAGTGCTACATGGCCCTCTTAAGTGTTGGGTATAACCCTGGGGTTCCGTGAGCACTGTGGGGGTCACCCTGGTAGCCCCAGCACTGTGGAGGCTCTAGCACTCTCCTCCTCAGCCCAGGCACCATCAGGCCTGCATAACCAGGCTGAGTAACACCAGGAGTGATCCCCAGCTTCCACACACTGCTTGAGAGGTCCAGCTCCCTCCAAATAAACAGAGAATTTCTGGGCTGAGGAAATACATCTGTGTAGAGTACATGCAAACAATTTATGATGGTGTCCATTATTCAGTCTCCACAGACACACCCTCCCCCAAATGAGAACTATATCGGTATTGACTTATGCAAAACAAATGTTAAAAATAAATGAAATATAAAATTAATAATATGTATAACTATCTAATAGAAACCATTTTATTTTATATTTTCTGTAAATATAAGATATTTTATGAAAATATATATTCACATAAATGTAGTGCTTTATAAAAATGGAGGGAAGGTCGCAAAGGATTCAGCTTAGACCATTACTGAGCGGAAGGCAGTTGGGAAAGTCACTTGTACTTCATCTACAATGTATAAAATTTTTCAAGAAGGAATGATCTATTCCAGTTAGAAAATAAAGACAAAAAGCCTGAGAGATAGTACAGCGGGAAAGCCACTTGCCTTACATGTGGCCAACTCAGGTTTGATTTCCCGTACCACATATGGTCCCCCGAGCTCCCAGCACACAGTAAGCAAGCCCTGGCTACTTCCAGCTGTGGCCCAACCTTCCACCCTCAAGAAAAACAGTAAAGGCAAAAGAGTGAGAACTTGAATAATATGTTGTTATGAACATTAACCCAAAGAAAAAAATAAAGTTAACAGAAAAATGGAAGTATAGTATAACCTCTTTGAAAACTAAGTCACGGTGTTCGTGAGAAACAGAAAGGTGTCTTGGTAGTTATCTATGCTAAATTGAAAGATAAAAGGGATGTTTATGAGATAGATGAGAAAAACTCATAGTTCATTATGTGGAATTAAAAAAAAATTTTTATAGTAGTTTTTAGAAGCATTTGAGTAAGTGACATGAATTTCTCCCTGCACAGCAATGAATGTTGTCCATCCCAGAATATTTGCATATTGTCTATTGTTATTTCTGTTAGAGTAAAAGATTTTCAAAACAATGGGCATATTGGTAAGGAAATGTCTGGAAGAACAGTGTAAATATAAATAAAGTGATTTGGGCCATTCAAGACTGGCTAATAGAAACTTGGCAGTATTCAGATTGAATTGTCATCTACACAGTAGATGCTGAGAACATGAAGCCTGGTTTTGGTCATAATAGCAGAGAGAAAGGGGTTTTGAAATCATGACAAGAGATTATCAGTAGAATGTTTTGATCAAGACTGTGCAATTGTGTTCGTTCTTTACTTTCTTTCAATTACTAGAGGCTCTGCTAATTATGAATAATTGCTCCTATACTTTGAAGTTGCTATAGACATTTGAAAACCAAATGCATTCACAATGTTTTTAAATTTAAAAATAGCACTTTTTTCATTTGTAAAGATAAATATATACACAAATAACCTGAAGTTAAAATTTGTGGGAAAGGGTAAAAAAGATAAATAAAGTACAATCAAGAATAATGTTATTAGGGGGCTGGAGAGATAGCACAGCAGGTAGGTTGTTTGCTTTGCATATGGCCAACCCGAGTTCAATTCCCAGCATCCCATATGGTTCACTGAGCACCGCCAGGAGTAATTCCTGAGTTCATGAGCCAGGAGTAACCCTTGTGCAATGCCGGGTGTGACCCAAAAAGGAAAAAAAAAAAGAATATTATTAGGGGACCAGAGCCATAGTACAGTGAGAGGGCATTTACCTTGCACATGGCTGACCTGGGTCCAATTCTCATAATCCCATATGTTCCTCCAAGCACTGCCAGGAGTAATTTCCTGAGGACAGAACCAGGAGTTGCCACGAGCTTTGCTAGGTGTGCCCCCTGCCCCCCAAAATAAAGAGTATTATTAGGGACTGGAGAGATCTTACACTGGGTAAGATGCATGCGGCTGTCCTGGGTTCAGACCCCAGAACCCAGTAAAGTTCCCCGAGCTCCCCAGGGATGATCCCAGAGTGCAGAGCCAGGAGTAAGCCCTGGGCACCACTGTCATGGCCCCAAAAACTAAATAATAATAATAGTAATATTATTATTGTGTTGAGACCACACTTGGTGGGGATTGAATCTCAAGTGTCTGTTATGGGAGAGTATGTGCTCAACCTGGTGAAGTGTCCATCAGGCCAAGAATATTATTAACTCCGGAACTGGAGAGATACTATAGTAGGTAGGGTGCTTGCTTTGCACGCAGCTAACCTGGGTTTGATCCCCAGTAACTCGTACAGTCTCCCAAATTCACCGGGAGTAATTCCTGAGCACAGAGCCAACAGCAAATTTGAGCATTGCCAGGTATAGCCCTAAAACATAATCTTTTTAAAAAATTAAATAATTTTTAATTAAAAAATTAGAAAGATTATTAATACCTAAATAGCTTTCTGTTAAAGCCCTCTATACTTGACATAAATTTTAAATTCTGATTTTTAGCTTTAAATATAAATCGTTTACTGAAGCATAAACGTATATAAATTGGCAAGTATACAGCTGAATGGATTTGGAAAGGGAAATCCAAATGATGTTATATATTATGAGATCAAATTTTACGTAGCCTCATTTTTCCTTAGTTGGATTTTAGTATCTTGCCCCTCGAGTACACATTTTTCAGCACTAGTATTTAAGACGTTGTACCTCTTTAAGCAGAACAGTTCATTTATGTTTTCTATCTAGGCTTGCAATTCCTCATACATAAAGTGGGAATTATAGTAATAGCTACTTCAGATAGATTTTGTAGTTTAAGTGGGTCAATTAAGTAAGACACTTCAGTATTCTTGATATGACTCAGTTGTAAATGTCTGCTTATTAATTTAGATAAAATTAATCCAGTTTGTAAAAGTTTCTTATACCTTTTATTTTGACCTCAGGTTGTGGTGCTCAGGGCTGACTCCTGGTTCTATGCTTAGGTATCACGCTGGGCGGTGCTCAGGGTACCCTGTGGGTGCCTGGGGTTGAATCCGGGTTGGCTCCTGTTGGATTACATTGGTTTGTCCTTGTTCCTTCCTCAGGGAGTTCAGGTTTATTGAGAAAAGCAATATGCCCTTAGATGGAATCGTGTCCTTGAGAGGATCTCCGCGTAATCTAGAATGCTGAACCCCCACATGAAAACTCGTGCCTGAGTTAATCTCCTAGAACTTCCCCTGAAGGAAAGGCTTTACATCTGTTTATTGCTATAATGTTCTATTTATTATGATAATATTCGACCACACCTATGTGTGTACCCCCACCTTTCACGATTTCTCTATAACTAAGGCTGTGAGAATCGAAGAAACAGTCACTGATTACCAGTGAATCTGTGGCCCGTTCCTTCGTTCATATCATCACTGTTCATCCATCTCTGTCCACTGGCCTGGGTAGGCAGTTCTTGGCTACCAAATGTACCCAAACTTGAGCCCACTGCATGCAGGGCAAGCACACTATCCTTTGTACCAATGCTCCAACCCCTATTCTGGCATTTTGTTTATCTTGGTTTAGTTTGGGGCCAGTGCTAAGGGCTTACTTCTGACTCTGTACTCAGAGAATCACCCCTGGCAGTGCTTAGGGAACCATATGAGGTCTGGGACTCTAACCTGGGTCCAGCCTGTGAGAAGCAGTTAGCCTACCTGATATAGTACCTCTCTGGCCCACCTTCTTTTGACACCTTGAAAATGTTTAAAATTAGTTCACTTTGGTTTTGTAGTGACAGTGCTATTTTGGAAACAAAATCTGGAAAGAACTAGGATCTCAGGTCACTTCGAAGGGCCGATCCCCTGGAGATTGCGTGGTGTAGGATTGTGTTAGGTATGGAAACCCTGTCATTACAGCATGTAAAATCACATTGCCTAAAATGAAAAATAAGTTGAAGGATTTTGTAAAGCTTATCATGAAAATGAAAAAACCTCCACTATTTCTGTTATCATAACTAAGAGTGAACTATTTGGGGAGGGCTGGAGCTGTCAAGAGCACATACTTTCTTTTTTCTTTTAATTAATTTATTTTTATTATTTAAGACAGTTTTTATTTTTTATTTATGTATTTATTTATTTTTGGCTTTTTGGGTCACACCTGGTGATGCACAGGGGTTACTCCTGGCTCTGCACTCAGGAATTACCCCTGGTGGTGCTCAGGGGACCATATGGGATGCTGGAAATCGAACCCGGGTCGACTGCATGCAAGGTAAACGCCCTACCCGCTGTGCTATTGCTCCAGCCCCAATTTTTTATTTAAAAGTAAAAGTAAAGGCCCTCCCGTTGTTCATCGATTTGCTCGAGCGGGCCCAGTAACGTTTCCATCATGAGACTTGTTGTTACTGTGTTTGGCACATCGAATACATCACGGGTAGCTTGCCAGGCTCTGCCGTGCGGGCGAGATACTCTCGGTAGCTTGCCGGGCTCTCCGAGAGGGGCGGAGGAATCGAACTCGGGTCGGCCATGTTGGCTGCGTGCAAGGCAAATGCCCTACCACTGTGCTGGAGCGATAGTACAGCGGTAGGGCATTTGCCTTGCATGCAGCCAACATGGCCGACAATTTTTTATTTATTTTTAAAAATTTTTTATTAGTAAAACACCATGAGGTACAGTAGTGGACTTACAAGTTTTTGTGCTTGGGTTTCAGTTATACAATGATCGAGTACCCATCCCTCCACCAGTGCCCATTCTCCACCACCACTGATCCTAGTATCCCTCCCATCCCCCATCCCCCCATCCCACCCTGCCTCTATGGCAGGGCATTACCTTTTGTTCTCTCTCTCCTTTTGGGTGCTGTACTTTGCAAAAGAGGCATTGAGTGGCAGACATGCTATAGTCTACTTTCAGCATGCATCTCCCATCCTGGAAAGATCCTCCCAACACCCTTTATTTGGTGCTCCCTTTTCTGTCTGAGCTGCCTTTTCCGCTAGCATGTGTGGCTGGCCTCCAAGTCATGGAGTTGACCTCCTGGTACTTATCTCGGCTATTCTTGGGTGTTAGTCTTCTATTTTGTCACTTTATGTTCCCCAGATGAATGCAATCTTTCTGTGTCTGTCCCTCTCTGACTCATTTCGCTTAACATGATACTTTCCATGTAGTACCACTTGTATGTAAATTTCATGACTTCATCTTTTCTAACAGCTACTTACCGCATGTCTTGGAGTTCTGGTAAGCACCTCATGGTCCTGGGTTTCTGCCGGGGACATTCCCTGCTCCTCAGGAACCCCCACAATCCTCTGTGGCTCCAGGAACATGCCCAAGTCGTGCATTTTCCGAGTAACCTTTCCTCGCATCCCTGGTCCCCTGGACCTCCAGAATTGCACTGGTGGTGGTTCTCTGCCGGGGGTTCACTGCCTTCTCTGGCTCCCTTGTTTCATTTGTGAGTGGGGTGCCCAGCAATGTGAAATCCAGGGCCTGCCAAAGCGCAGCCTCTCTGTCCCTACAGACTTGACACCAACTGAATCAGGGCTCTGCAGACGTACAGCCTTGGGGGCTGGAGCAATAGCAGGTAGGGCATTTGCCTTGCACGTGGCCCGACCAGGCTCACCAGAATTCGATTCCTCCGTCTTAAATTCCTCTGCCCCTCTCGGAGAGCCCGGGAAGCTACCGAGAGTATCTTGTAGGCATGGCAAAGCCTGGCAAGCTACCTATGATGTATTCAGTATGCCAAACACAGTAACAACAAGTCTCACAATGTTACTGGGCCCGCTCGAGCAAATCGATGAATAATGGGAGGACAGTGACAGTGACATAGTACTCCATTGTGTAGGTGTACCAAAGTTTCTTTAATCAGTCATCTGTTCTCGGGCACTCAGGTTTTTCCCAGATTCTGGCTATTGTAAATAGTGCTGCAATGAACAAACAAGTGCAGATGTCACTTCGACTATACTTTTTTGCCTCTCTGGGATATATTCCCAGGAGTAGTATTGCTGGGTCAAATGGGAGCTCAATTTCTAATTTTTTGAGAATCGTCCATACTGTTTTCCAAAAGGGCTGAACCGTTCGGCATTCCCACCAGCAATGAAGGAGGGTCCCTTTCTCGCCACATCCACGCCAACACCGGTTGCTTTTGTTCTTTTGGATGTGGGCCTGTCTCTGTGGTGTGAAATAATATCTCATTGTTGTTTTGATCTGCATCTCCCTGATGATTAATGATGTAGAGCATTTTCTCTTGTGCCTTTTAGCTATTCGGATTTCTTCTTTGAGAAAGTTTCTGTTCATTTCGTCACCCCATTTTTTGATGGGGTTGGATGTTTTCTTCTTGTGGAGTTCAACCAGTACTTTGTATATCCTTGATATCAACCCCTTGTCGGATGTGTATTGGACTAGTATCCTTTCCCATTCTGTAGACTGTCTTTGTATTTTGGTCACTGTTTCTTTTGAGTTGCAGAGGCTTCTTAGTTTAAGATAGTCCCATTTGTCTATCCCTGTTTTCATTTGCTTCTCCAGTGGCGTGACATCTTTGAAGACACCATTAGCTTCAATGTCATGGAGGGTTTTCCCAACTTTGTCTTCAATGTACCTTACGGATTCCGGTCTGATGTTGAGGTCTTTAATCCATTTTGATCTTACTTTTGTACATGGTGTTAGGCAGAGATCTGAGCCCATTTTTTTGCATGTAGCTGTCCAGTTTTGCCAGCACAATTTGTTAAAGAGGCTTTCCTTACTCCACTTCACATTTCTTGCTCCCTTGTCAAAGATTAGATGTTCATATGTTTGAGGGGAGATGTCAGTATATTCAACCCTGTTCGATTGGTCTGCAGCTCTGCCTTGTTCCAGTATCATGCTGTTTTAATTATTACTGCTTTGTAGTAGAGTTTGAAATTAGGGAGGTTGATTCCTCCCATTTTCTTTTTCCCAAGAATTGCTTTAGCTATTTGTGGGGGCTTATTGTTCCATATGAATTTCAGGAGTGTTTGCTCCATTTCTTTGAAGCAAGAAATGGGTATCATTATAGGGATCACATTGAATTTGTACAATGCTCCTTTGACAATGTTGATTCTACCAATCCATGAGCAGGGGATATCTTTCCATTGTCTCATGTCTTCTTTTATTTCCTGAGGTAGCATTTTGTAGTTTTCTTTGTACAGGTCTTTTACTTCCTTAGTTAAGCTGATTCCTAGGTACTTGATTTTCTGGGGCACAATTGTGAATGGGATTGTTTTCTTCATGTCACTTTCTTCTCTCTCACTATTTGCGTATAGGAAAGCCATGGACTTTTGGGTATTGATTTTATAGCCTGCAACTTTACTATACAAGTCTGTTGTTTCTAGGAGTTTCTTGGTAGAGTTTTTAGGGTTCTCAAAGTATAGTATCTTATCATCTGCGAATAGTGAGAGCTTGATTTCTTCCTTTCCTACCTGGATGCCCTTAATATCTTTCTCTTGCCTAATCGCTATTGCAGGTACTTCCAGTACTATATTGAACAGCAGTGGAGAGAGTGGGCATCCTTGTCTCGTCCCTGGTCTTAGGGGGAAGGCTCTCAGTTTTTCCCCGTTGAGGATGATGCTTGCTGTAGGCTTGCAAAGCACACACTTTCGTGTGGAAGACCCGGGTGTATCTCTGGTACCCTGAGTGCTGCCAGGAGCAATCCCCAGCAGTGAGCTCAGCTAGTAGTCCCTGAGCACCGCCAGGTGTACCCCCACCCACGTCCCACCCTAGAAACAAAGAGTTGGTTACTCTGCTGGTTTGTTGTTGTTGTTGTTGTTGTTAAGTACGCTGCATGAAAAATAAATGCTGTTACTTACCTTCAAATAGCTAGTCTATCGGAAAGAGAAACAACAGGATACAGTGAAGGGATGAATTGCTTGAACTGTAAAACTATCACCGGAGAGATGACAGTGCAGGCTGTCACATAGGAAACATTTTTTAAATGAAAGATCAACGTTGCTCCCATTTTTGGACTCTAGCATGGAGCGATAGCACAGCGGTAGGGCGTTTGCCTTGCACGCAGCCAACATGGCCAGCCCGAGTTCAATTCCTCCACCCCTCTCAGAGAGCCCGGCAAGCTACTGAGAGTATCTGGCCCGCATGACAGAGCCTGGCATGCTCCCCGTGACGTATTCGATATGCCAAACACAGTAACAACAAGTCTCATGATGGAGACGTTACTGGGCCCGCTCGAGCAAATCGATGAACAACGGGAGGACCGTGATTTAGCATGTAATTCAAAGCAAGTGCTTTCCTGTGATCTCTGTGTGGCAGGATGGTAAGTTTCCACAGCCTGGTGGGCAGGATGCAAATGAAACCGGACTCCAGTGCTTCACCTTTGGATCTCCAAGGAGCAGTTGTCCTTGAGGGTAGTTGACTAAAAGCAGTGTTTCTCAACTGAGGGCCATAGGGCCCCTGGTAGGCCCTGAGGATATTCCAAGGAGGTCACAGGTGAAAAATGTAGATGGAGTTCCAAGGCACAAGACTAATGGGGCCAAGCATTAAAACCCTGGGGGAAGAACTGGGCCCAAGAAGGAAGCAAATTAGGAAAAAAGGTTCAAGAATGCTGGTTTAGGGGCTGGAGAGATAGTACAGTGTGTAGGGTGCTTGCCTTGGAAGCACAGACCTGGGTTTAATTCCCATTATCTCATCAGCCCCTCAAGCTCTCACTGTTGGCAGATGATAAGGTACTATACTTAGTCCCTCACTGCCAGAAATACTTCTTGAATGCAGAGCAAGGAGTAACAACTGAGCACTGATGGGTGTGGCCCATAAACCAAGCACCACCAACAGTAACACTGGTTTAAAACCAGTTGTGAGTGAGTATATAATCTAATGGCTGTGGTCAATTAACAACTAACACTCAGTTTCAAGTGTGCATAGTGAAATACTTATCTAAGGGTAAATTTAGGACAGACTAAACAAAAAAATGTTCTTTTTATTTAGTCAGTTGAAAC
Organism: Sorex fumeus; assembly: GCF_029834395.1. NCBI lineage: Eukaryota > Metazoa > Chordata > Mammalia > Eulipotyphla > Soricidae > Sorex > Sorex fumeus. Next base: position 7,392,677 of record NW_026606186.1, read on the forward strand.
AAGTGGCTCATTCTTTATCTTTTAGTTATATAAGTGGATGTTTGACATTCTCTAAATGAACATAATTCAAGTGACCTTAACTGTTAAAACTGATCGTGATGAGGTCTGCTGCTTTCTGGATTGATCTATTATTACCTGTAGTTCATAGATTTTTTTTTTATGATACCTTCTTTCCTCTGATTCTCCATTTGCTTCTCTCCAAGCCTTCATTCTCCTCTCTCAGCGCAGTAGTTGTCTTTGTCCATTCCCTTTACTTTCAGAATGCCATACAAGGAGAAATTAATAATTTATACAAGTTATTTATATCATATACCTGTTCCATATCACCCCTCCTAAACTTCATCTTTTTTAGTGACTGTTTCATTTCACAAAACTCTTAAATTTAGAACCTTGACATACTTATTTATTTCATTCTTCTTATCTAGTAAGTTTCCAACTTCTTTGAAATATCTTTATTTTCCCTTGCTCTTCATTCCCGTTTTCATTCGTTTCTAGGCTGTCATGGCCTCAGATTATACTGCCTCTGTAGCCCAGTTGGTCTTCCTAATAATAATTCTTCCTTTTTAACACTGTCAAGTGAATCTTCTAGGTTCAGACTACACAAAGCTAGCACCTGCCTTGTATTTAGTACAATATTAGGTGATGGAAATGCAGTTTGGTCAGAATAGGGAGAGTTTGGCCAGAAAGTAATATGGCTGCAGGGAGAATTTAAAGCAGAATGAAAGTGTGCTTTACTCTAGAAGATGATGTTTCTGATTGAGTAGGATGGAGATCATGTTGCTCCAGTGTCATGAAGCTTGCAGTTTTGTGAGGAAGGAACAAATATTTAATGAATTGCTACGAGTGTTATGATAGAGATAGTATGCTGTGGGTCCTGTAGAGATAACTGTGCTAGTCAGGGGTGGGGGTGGGATAGGGAGGGGCTTCTCAGGAAAAATAAAGGAGTTGGAATGGTATCGACTGGGTAGTAGTATTCTGAATTAGAGAACTCTGGTGTGCTTAGATTTCAAGTAAGTAGATGCTGTCTTGCACCAGGTACTGAGTTTAGTCAAATGTGAGTAAGGTCTGGACTTAATCTTAAGGAGCTGGTATTCTGTGAGCCTGTGATTATGAAGATTAGGCTTCGTGATGCAGATGTGGCCAGAAAGAATAAATTCCCTTGTGAAGTTCTCAGCTATGTAGCTGATGAGTGCAAACATATCAAGGTGAATTTGTTGATGAGATTGAGCCTACCCCCACCCCACCCCCACCTCTAGGGATGGGAATTGAACTCATGGCTAGACAAGTATATACAGCTATTTAGACCTACTTGATGTCTCACTAGATTACTATATAGACTGAAATGATCACTGTGCCATAACTGATTCATTCATCCTCCCACCTTTTTTTAAATGTGTGTGTGTGTGTGAGGGTGCATACCTGGCAGTGCTCAGGGATTATTCCTGGCTCTGTGCTCAGGGACCATATGCAGCACCAGGGATCAACCCAGTGTCCACATGTAAGGGAAGCACTCATCCTACCTGCTGTACTATCTCTCATGGCCCTTACCCATCCATCTCTCTTAAACGACACATGGGGAACTAGGTTACCTTGTATGTGGAATCAAAATAAGAAATTGCTCCATAAAGAACAGATATGCTGATCTTTTGACATAGACATCTGTTTTTGACTGAATGGGCTATGCTGATGTTTACCTTTTTATAAAAGATTTAATCAGCTTAGACTTAATAAATTAGTTTACATTCAGGAGACATTGGAAAATGACAGACGAATTTTAGTCTGGGGTTTGGTATAATCAGACCTATGATTTCTTTGAAAGACGACATGCAATGATATAAAAGTTGGATTCCAGGGAATTAAAGCTGGAAGCCAAGGAAATGCTTATCAGTTCAGTTGTTCAGATGAGTAATGCTAGAAAAACAGGGACAAAGAAGAAAGAACAGGGGTTGGGGTGGTAGCACATGGGTAGGGCATTTGCCTTGCACACAGCTGACCCGGGTTCGATTCCCAGCATCCCATATGGTTCCCTGAGCATCGCCATGAGTAATTCCTGAGTACAGAGCCAGGAGTAATCCCTGTGCATTGCCAGGTGTGACGCCAAAAAGAAAAACAAAAGCCAGAAAAAGAATAGAATCTAGTAGTATTAATTAGAGTCATTTTGCTCCTACTCAAATTCCTACCAAGTGAATTGCCTGCTTTTTCATTAGTTTGCTTTTCATCTGGATTTTCTAAATATTTTATGTAATTTCTATATTCTTAAAAAGAAGGTTTGTATCATCCACAATGCACAGAATAAAGACTTCTGCCTTTGATGTTGTCTAAAAGTCTCCTAAGGATTGCGACTTTTCTTGTACTGCAGAAATTCTTGTATGAATAAATTTACATTAGTTAAACACTAGGACTTAACTAGGAACCGGGCAAGCAAGGACACTGCAGTTCTGCAGGAAAGGAAAAAGGAGAAGGATAAAGGAAGGAAGAGAGTCTTTTGTTTGGAAGAAGTAGAAAATAGTTGCTGCATTTCTATTTGTTGAGCTGTTTTCATTTGTTATTGACACCTTATAGAAATTTCTTTTGTCAGTGGGAACTTTTTAAGGTCTTGTATTAATACCTTAAAAATGGAATGAATGCAAGTCCACTGCTTAGGTACAATTGGCACGATGTATGTAAGGAATAATTTTTAGCTGTCTCTGAAAGCTATAATGTCAGCTTCCTCTTTCAAGGAGTTTTATTCAAATACAAACAAACATGCCAACACAAATTTGTTTTTGGAAGGAAAATCCAGGTTTCTTAATTGCTTATATTTTCTTAAATTCATCCTTTTTACATTTCTGTCCTTTAGGTCTGCCAAAATGTCTGAAAGATCAGATCTCCTTCACTTCAAGTTTGAAAATTATGGAGATTCAATGTTACAAAAAATGAACAAATTAAGAGAAGAGAATAAATTTTGTGATGTTACAGTTCTCATAGATGATATTGAGGTACAGGGGCATAAAATTGTGTTTGCTGCAGGTTCCCCCTTCTTAAGAGACCAGTTTTTACTGAATGATTCCCGAGAGGTGAAAATCTCCATATTACAGAGTTCCGAAGTGGGGAGACAATTGCTCTTATCCTGTTATAGTGGTGTGCTGGAATTCCCTGAGATGGAACTGGTAAATTACTTGACTGCTGCGAGTTTTCTTCAGATGAGCCACATTGTAGAACGGTGCACACAGGCCTTGTGGAAGTTTATAAAGCCAAAACAACCAATGGATAGTAAAGAGGGATGTGAACCACAAAGTGCTTCTCCCCAGTCAAAAGAACAGCAGGGAGATGCCAGAGACTCCCCAAAGCAGGACTCACCTTGTATTCATCCATCTGAAGACAGTATGGATATGGAGGACAGTGATATTCAGATTGTTAAGGTAGAATCTATTGGGGATGTGTCCGAGGTTAGAAGTAAAAAAGATCAGAACCAGTTTATTTCTTCTGAACCCACTGCTTTACATTCATCAGAGCCCCAGCACTCCCTGATAAATTCAACTGTGGAAAACAGAGTCAGTGAAATAGAACAAAACCATCTCCACAATTATGCCCTCTCTTACACAGGCAGTGATAACATCATCATGGCCTCCAAAGATGTCTTTGGGCCTAATATTCGAGGTGTAGACAAAGGCCTCCAGTGGCATCACCAGTGCCCAAAGTGTACCAGGGTGTTTCGTCACCTGGAGAACTACGCCAACCACTTAAAAATGCACAAACTCTTTATGTGTCTACTCTGCGGCAAGACTTTTACCCAGAAAGGCAACCTTCATCGACACATGCGTGTGCATGCCGGCATTAAACCTTTCCAGTGTAAGATCTGTGGCAAAACCTTTTCTCAGAAGTGTTCCTTACAGGATCATCTTAACCTTCACAGTGGAGATAAGCCCCATAAGTGTAACTATTGTGATATGGTTTTTGCACATAAGCCAGTTTTGAGGAAACACCTTAAGCAGCTGCATGGCAAAAACAGCTTTGATAATGCCAATGAAAGAAATGTGCAAGACCTCACAGTGGATTTTGATTCTTTTGCATGTACAACAGTTACAGACTCGAAAGGGTGTCAGCCACAGCCTGATGCGACACAGGTCCTGGATGCAGGTAAACTGGCCCAAGCTGTCCTGAACTTAAGGAATGATAGTACTTGTGTGAATTGAATAGGGGCTTTATGCTCACGCTAGAACTGACTGAAATCGTGGCACTAGTTGGAATGATTAGGAGTGATTTTGCTAGTTTGACTTCTCCAAAGCCGTGGAGCCGGCGTAGTGGTGAGTCAAAGCACTAATAGACCAGGCAACTTGCCACTAGGAGTGGTCTTGCCTTCTTTTGCCCTTTCCCGGTTTGTTTTGAATTATTTATCCTTTGATGTCGGTTTTCCTTTCTGAGTGAGTATTCCATTTGTCTACCTAACATTGACTTGATAATGTGAGACTGGCACTATTTTAGGCTTTTCACCTGGCACATTCTAAAGTGAAGTTTGCAACAAGCTGATAACCTGACCTATTTTTCCATTCATAGATGTGATACTAAAAGAAGTGAATAATATTTTTCCTTTGCAAAAAAAAAAAAGGCTAAGAGAAAAGGTGAAATTGCTGTTGGGCTGAATACGTGGTAGAACGTTTTGGTTGCCTACTGATAATTCAGCTCTCTTATTAATGATTGAATCTGCTTTCTGCCATTTGTACTGCTCTGGGAGATGAGTATTTTGGATTTTCCTGCACTCTTTCCAACAGTATTTAGGGCACAGCTTCTGAATTATGCTGTCACTGTCCAGTGGTGGTCTTCTCAGCAGCACGTACAGGCAGATTGATGTTAAGCATCAGCAGGAGGATTACCAAGAAAGGACAGAGGTACAGTTAGAAAACACTAACCTAAGGTTTTCCTAAAAAGAAGCCACATGCTTGCAGTACATGTGTAGGTTACTTGCTGATGCCTTTGAAGTCAGGATTACTCAAAAGCACTAAAGTGTAATGATGCTAAAGTATGGTGATTTCTCTAGAAGGAGGCTATTTGGAACCTCTGAACTTTCAGGATTTTGCCATGTGCTAGGTGAGGTGGGTCCTCAGAGTGTTCTCCAATGTTTGTAATAGTCTCTTGCTTCTTATTTCTTTGTGTACCTTAATTTCTGAAATGGATGAGAAAAAAATGGGTCACAAAAGAGCAGTCAGGCGTTTTCCTTTCTTATTCCTGTAACAGTGCACAGTTCCACCTTTGATAGATTGCTAAATCAGAATTGATCTTCCAATATAAAAGGCCCTCCCGTTGATCGTCGATTTGCTCGAGCGGGCCCAGTAACATCTCCATTGGAGACTTTGTTGTTACTGTGTCTGGCATATCAAATACTCTCGGTAGCTTGCTGGGCTCTCCGAGAGGGGCGGAGGAATCGAACTCGGGTCGGCCATGTTGGCCGCGTGTAAGGCGAACGCCCTACCCACTGTGCTATCGCTCCAGCCCTCTAGCAAATCTTCCAATATGGAAAAACAAAATGATTTTTTCCCCAAAAGCACATATTACAATTCAGAAATAAAATCCTGATCTTGTTTTTTCCTAACCCATGAGTTAGATTTAGGTAATAGGAGTGTTAGAATCTTTAGAGACTTTGAAGAGACCATTAGCTTGATCTCTTTCAAGTTGTTCTATGAAAAGGCCAAAGTGGTGGCCTGGCCAAGGTTGGCCAAAGTAGACATGTGACTCAACAAGAGCTGGTATCTCCTCACTTATCCCTTGGCTTAAACTCATTGAGGACAGAATCAAGATTAACACAGTAGGCAAAATCTTACCTTTGTGAATCCCTGTTGGCTTTCAGAGACAGCCTGGATTTTGCAAACAAAATATCACAGAATTTATTTATGTTAGTTATTTGGGGTTAGAATGAGTATTCTTCCTAAGCCAGTGACTGATTTGCTGGTTGTTAGTAGGGCAGAGAAAGGACAAGAAAGAATAACATGAGAAGGAGCGAACTGTGAAACTGATTTTTGTCTATAGTAAATGATAGTTTTCATCAGGATTTTGTTTTTATTTTTGAACGATGAGAGTGCATATACAGATAAACCAAAAATTAGGTTTCAACTTGGGTAGGCAGAAGAAGTCATAAATTTGTTATTTGATGCACTTAAAAGTGAATCTGCTTTTAGGTATAAAGTTTGCGTTTTGTTACAATGTGTAAAATGAGATTACCATAGAGTGATAAGACTGAATAGGTATCTTATGTGTAATCCACTTATTATATGGTCTAATGATGCTTCCTAGCATTTTAATTATCATGATCCAGCCAAAGAGTACCAAGTCTATGCAACAGCGTGATGCTACCATGTTAACCAATGCTTATTTTCTGAGTGTCCTTTCATCAGAGGCAAATATCAAGTTGAAATGCTTCATTTGCTTACATTCATGTCTTGTTTTTGTTACTGGCTTAAAGAGTCAAGGGAGACTGGTGTTCACATCAGATTAGTCTCTTTGGTTGGACACTGTTTATGGTCCTGTCAGTCACTCAGTGATCAGGCACCTCCTGTGGTCAGGTACTATGTTAGATACTGAAGATATGAAGGTAAGACTACCATGGCCCCTGCCCTCCTGAAGTTTACAGTCTCATGTGATCTTAGTGCGATACTCTGTCAACTCTGGTATTATATTAGAAATCATGAAGAAAACTGCCTTGCTTGCTTGTATCAGAGTCAGCTTCTTGATGGTTTTGTACCAGTAAAATTTGTAGTGGTTACCTTACGCAACTGCTGACTACTTAGTCTCCTCCACTTCTTGGCTGGAGAGGGTTCTGTTTCTGTGAGACATGTTCTGAATTTTGGTTGGACTTGACTCTTCTTCTTGGTTTTATACATGTTTCTTAGACTGTATTGCAAAGTGCTTAAGTTGCTGATAACAGGTTTATAGGGGAAGATGACTCAAATGTAGTTTCATTCCTGTAGAAAAGGATGATTTTTTTTTAACATTAGTTTATTTGACATCTGTATTTGATGGATTCACAGGATAGCTCTAAAGGAGAAAGCACTCTCTGCCATAGTTTTTTTTTTTTAAATTACTGTCACTGTTATTTCATTTAAAAGATACACTCCACACTGGTTTTGTTTTAGTTTTACTAGAAGATTTATAAATGGAAGTGAATGGTGTCACTACTTCTAAAATATTGTCCTAAGTAACCCAGAACATTTTATTTCAGCTTTTGAATAGCTGTTTTAAATCTGTTGTATGTTAGACATACTATGAACTACCTCTTCACTTATTATGGGGAAGTTTCCTTAATAAAAGTGTGACGATTTAACCCTTGACTCAGTGGTTTATTTTCTCTCCAACTTTCCTTCATTTAGTCACTGTAATTTGAACACAAGAAAGCCTTCTTTATAACACATGAATGAAGGATGCAGATTTTGGCTTAATCCTGATGAAAATTTGCCTAAATCCTAAATTGTTAGATCATTTACTTCCAAGAGAACCTGATGACCTAGAGGTGGAACAACTGCTTTTAAGAATTGAGCCTTGATTCCACAGCTATTCAATGTGCATGTCTAAACAGTCTTTCATTTAAATAAAAGGGAAGCTGTGGGTCCAAAAAAGAAAAAATGGGTCAGATTCACTTGGCAAATACTTAATGTCTACTTTTAAATGCTAGATTTCTGGCACGCAGAGTTCCGCAGAGTCACTGTCCTAAATACTAGATGGCACAGAGCTTTCAACACAAGAATGACGCCTGCGATAATCAAGGCGTCTCCCTCCATTGCGTGTTGGGGGCAGGTAAGGAGGACTTCGGGGATGATGTGACTTGACAACCGGGGTTTGAAGAGGAAGCGGGAGGAAGGATAGAGCACATCCTCATCAGCAGCTCCTGAAAATCCACAGGACTGCGAGAGAAGCAAGCTAGAGGCAGGGGGAGGCCTGGCAGGGATGCCGCTGGCCCCCTCGGAGGGGGTCGAGGTAACCCGTTAAGCACCTCGCGCAATCTCCACGCTGTGGCCTAATTTCCATCTCCAACCGGGAGGTTCGAGAAACCACGGCAGGGCGCGGTTCGAGTGCAGAAAACGGGGGTCAGGAGAGAGGCAATGGGGCCAAGTCCGGGTACCCCATTGACACCGGGGGCGGGAAGAAGAAGCTGTCGCGGAGGAGAGAGGAACCCGAGGAAGAAAAAGACGCGTCCCCAGAAGTCCTTCCGGGTTGTCCGGCCCGCCCTCGCACCGCCTCCTGCGCCTGCACCGGAAGCGATTCCTCAGAAACAGGTCCTACTTCCGGCTGGGTCGCCGCTGCTGCCGCCGCCGCCGCCGCCGCCGCCGCGGACAGCTGCGCTCGGGTGTGTGAGGCGGTGAGTGCGCGCGGCCCGCGGGGGAGGCCGGGGAGGGCGGGGGAGGCGGGGCGCGGGTCCGGCCGGCCTCGGCGCGGCACGTCCCGGGGGGAGCTCGGGGGCGCGCGCGGCCGTTCCTGCTGCGGCGTCCGGGGACCGTCCCTTGGCTGCCCCCGCCCGGCGGCGGCCTGGGGCTGGGCTCGGGAACCGAGTGGAACCCGGGGCCGCTGCCCGGTGCCCTGGGCGCCTGGACGCCAGGGGGAGCCGGAAGGCGGCGGCCCAGGGTTCTAATTCGATTGGGGCCTTAAGTGAAGGATGATTGACCACCGCCTGCAGAAGGGGCCGGAGCGCGCGGGTCACGCGGGCCCAGGTGTATTCCGGCCGGCCGGCCCGGGCAGCTGTCACAGTGCCCGCGTGGAAGGAGCGTCCAGGGGGTCGGGGACAGAGGGAGCGGAAAGCCAGAAAGGGGACGGATCCAGGAGAGCCTGGTGTTCGCTGAGTAGTTAGGGTCCTAGAGGTCAAGGAGAGTCACGGAGAGGAAAAGGAAGGGGAATAAAACAAGTTTAGAACAAAACTTAAATTTTAGGGCACTTAGGTGTGTAGATTATCGAAGATGCAATAGTCTTAAGGCCTTTTGGAAGACGTTGCCGTCTTCCAGGTGGACAGAATTAGTTCAGGCAGTAGTGATAGGTGTAGGAAGTTTGGAGAGGATATTAAGTATCTAACTTGAGATACAGTTAAACGGAAGTTAGCTGTGGGCATTAACACTGGTTAAGTCTCCTTAACCGCAGGAACACAGTTTATAGCCAAGGGAACAAACTTTGAAATTGTTGGCTCTAATTCAATGTAACAAGTTCTGTAGCAAAACAACAACAACAACAACAGGCAAAGTGCACCACATCATCACCGACATGTGTATTTTCGTTTTTCCGGGTTTTAATAACGGGGCATAGGATTTCACTGTCAGCGCCTGAATTGGGATTTTTTTAGAATCCAGTCCAAGTGAGGGACTTTCTGTTTGTTTTTACTATCAACAGTTTAAGACAACATTCCAAAGCTGCACATAAATATGCATGGTTTTTATTTTGTCTTTGCTTAGATTGTGACCATGGCTGCTGAATCTGATGTTCTGCACTTCCGATTTGAACAACAAGGCGATGTCATCTTGCAGAAAATGAACCTCTTGAGACAGCAGAATTTATTTTGTGACGTGTCAATTTATATTAATGACACTGAGTTCCAGGGGCACAAGGTGATTCTAGCTGCTTGCTCAACTTTTATGAGAGATCAGTTTTTACTAACACAGTCAAAACATGTGAGAATCACCATCTTACAGAGTGCAGAAGTTGGCAGAAAATTGCTGCTCTCTTGTTATACAGGAGCACTTGAAGTTAAGAGGAAAGAGCTTTTGAAATATTTGACTGCTGCTAGCTACCTCCAGATGGTTCACATTGTGGAAAAGTGTACAGAAGCATTATCAAAGTATTTGGAAATTGATCTTTCTATGAAAAATAGCAATCAGCATTCTGACCTTTGTCAGTCCTCCGATCTAGATGTTAAGAAAGAAGACAGTTCGGATAAAGACTGTGAGATCATTGAAATCTCAGAAGATAGTCCTGAAAACATAGATTTCCACATTAAGGAAGAGGAAAGCAGTGCTTTGCAGTCTACAATCGAAAACTTGACACCAGAGAGAAAGGAAACAAAATCACCAGACTTGTCATCAATCGACATAGGTTTTAAAGACAATGAAATTTGTATCCTCCATGTGGAATCCATTGGTACTCCTGTTGTGGAGAACGAGCCATTTTCACAACCTTGTACGTCTTCAAAAGCAAGCATGTATTTTTCAGAAACACAGCATTCATTGATTAATTCAACGGTTGAGAGCAGAGTGGCAGAAGTTCCTGGGACACATGATCAGGGATTATTTTGTGAAAATACTGAAGTAAGTCATGGTGCAGTGAATGAGATTCAGAATCTGGATGATGCCTATTCACTGAGACACCAGTGCCCCAGGTGTCCTCGGGGATTTCTTCATGTTGAAAACTATCTGCGTCATCTTAAGATGCATAAACTATTCTTGTGTTTGCAGTGTGGAAAAACATTTACACAGAAGAAAAATCTTAACCGGCACATTCGTGGGCACATGGGTATACGGCCCTTTCAGTGTACAGTGTGCTTGAAGACATTTACTGCTAAAAGTACACTTCAGGACCACTTGAACATACACAGTGGAGATCGGCCATACAAATGCCACTGTTGTGACATGGATTTCAAGCACAAATCTGCCCTCAAAAAGCACTTAACTTCTGTTCATGGTAGAAGCAGTGGGGAGAAACTGCCGAGGCATGATCTCCAAACGCAAAACCTACTATAGTTAGAATCATACTTTGCCTTGTAAGCCTTATCCCTCTGTTAGACAAATCTTTCTGAAGAAATGCAGCATTTGTAATATTGCATTCCCTCCCCCCCAAATCGTTGGGTCTTGTTAATTGGTCTGCCTACATGTTATTCTTTCTGAACTTCTACCAGTTCTAAAGTTGTGGAGACAATAGTGGAGCTGATGGGATTGGATTCTGTCTGACTCATACATTATCTATAAATCTCAGTGTTATATCTAGAGTTGTGTTCCTCTCCTAAATCTTGATTCTAATGACAAGATCAAGGATTTTCATATTCTGATTTTTTTTTCCCCAGTAATTTTTCTTTTTGCTTTGTGTGGCATGAATTTTTTTAAAAAAATTGAATCACGGTGAGAAGCAGCTATGTAGCTGTTCATGATGGGTTTCAGTCATACAGTGTTTCAGCACCCATCCCTCCAGTGTACATTTCCTACCACCAATGTCCCCTGTTTCCCTCCCAGCACCCCACCACCCCATCCTACTCACAGCTGCCTCTGTGGCAGGCACTTTTCTCTCTCCTTTCGTGCATTATACTTTACAGGTACTAAGAAGTCACTGTGTTTGTTCAGGGAGTCAAATTTTTACTGGGAAGATACAGCTGAAGTAGCTTTTTTTAATTGGGTGACAACTTTGGGGTTTGGACATGACTGTGGGGCTTCCAGAAGTACATGAAGGTTGGGGGAGGTAGCCCAGCCTGACTTGGAGAAAGCCTAATGATTTCAGTCATTAAATCCACATACACAAATTTTCAGCAGGTTAATTTCTCAGTAAGGTGAGGTCTGTCTTGAGACAGTGGAGTCTGGCTGGGGACATGGTGGCGATTTGGGATTGTGGAAGCAAGTGGCTTCCAGTGTTTCTGTTTGGTCCGGTACTGTGCTAACCCATCCCACTCTGATGTGCCCCTGATCATGTGTAGGTCTGAGAAGATTTACAGTGTCTTTCTGATCTCTTTCAAGATTTTTCAGTCTGGAGCAAGGCCGATAAATGAACTTGTATGGTGGTGCCGAGGTAGTTTGTGGGCATGGCTCCCGGAGACCTATATTTTGGTGGTTTAATTTCTCGGAAAACTTGGTCCTGATATTTTGGAGTCTAGCTGGGATAGCGGTGACTTTGTGGTATCAGGAAGCCTGAAGGCACCATCACACTGCTGGTGGGTCCAGATTCACCCACTGGTGGCACTTTACCTTCTGGGCCTCAGTGGTGATGGCAGCAGTGGCCCTGCTGGGACCAGGACCTGGCCAGGGCGGCTACTGAGCGTAGCTCAAGCATGCCAGTGGGCTGCCACCACCAGTCCAGTAGAACCTCACCAGAGGCGCTCACCTCTGTTCTCATGTCCAGTCTCCAGGCAGTTAGAGCTCAGGGAGATTTTCCTACAAAATACACTGGCGGCAACGGCAGCGCAGGCTGATCTGGGGGAGCATTGGTGGTGGGGGCACCTAAGCCGGCCCCCAGTGTCGGGAACCCAGGGCACCCCCTCAACTCCCGGGCCTGTGCTCCCTGGTGATAACAGAAGAGCACTATTCATTCACACCGAAAGTCTGTGGCGGCGTCAGCCCGCTGCCCATGGCCCTGAGAGCTGCTGTAGCTCCGCCACTTTTGGTGCCCACGGCCAAACGGCTATCTTCTTGGGTCTCACTCTGGCCTCGCCCTCCACAACAGGCACCAGGTTAGTTTCAGAAGGCACTCTTTTTGAGAGAATTTTAAGGACACATTCATTCACGCAGAAATGTGACCCCAGTGGCCTGCTAGGCAGAGCACTGAGAGGTGCCCTCGCTCTGCCAGCTCTAGCACCTGCCACTGCGCCACTGCCATCTTTCAGATCCCCACATTCTGATTTTGAGTCTAGATAACTGATCCGTGTAATAGGTGTAAAGTTCAATAATCTGATGGGATAATGGAAAGAGAAACTTTTAAAACACTGTTGTACATTATTAGTCAATTTAAGAACAAAGGATTAGTAATTTTTTTGGTCATCTGTAAGCAGCTGCTATTGGATCATATACTTTTTGTTAAAAACTAAAGGAACATAATTTAGATTCATTTGGAAGTTTCCTCATCGATCGTCTAATGTTTCAGAAGACCATATTTCTATGAGTTGTTAATATACATATTTTAGATCTAATTAATTGAAGCCAAATTCCTTAATTTTATTTAATGCAGTTGCTTGTGATCACTGTTTGGTCAGTAAAATTACATCATTGGCATAAAGTTCTGAGAAATTACTACTTTAGAAATTATGACTTTACCAAGTCTATTATACCATTCTTTTTCTTAAATTTTGTGTTTTAATTAACATAGAGTAAGGTTGAATCTGGTTTCGGTGTACTGTTCTATTAAAGTTAACAGATTTTTTTTTTATTCTCAGCAATCAGTACAAAAAATTCAATCAGTCAAAAAATCCTATAATAATTTTCCCAGCTCCTCTTAACTCTTAGACCCTGACAATAGTTATTCATTACTTTAGTTTTGTCTTTTCTGGAATGTCACAAAAGGAATCTTATTGTATGGCCCCTTTTGAGATGCTTTATTCTCCTAGCATGATGCCCTTAGGATTCATCCATATTATGTCCATAAAGAATTCATTCACGTGCTTATTGTGCTTTGACAATATGTATTAATTTTTTTGCTGTTTAAACTTGGGTGATAGAGTGCTTATCTTGCATGTATGAGACCCTGGTTTCATCCATGGAATTGCCCCACAAAACTACAAAAAACACAAATGTGCGTAATTCTTAGTATTTTCTTAAACTTTTTTTTTTGAGGGGGGTGCACTCCAGGTGATATTCAGGGGTTACTCCTGGCTCTGCACTCAAGAATCACTCCTAGCAGTGCTCAGGGGACCATATGGGATGCTGGGGATCAAACCTGGGTCGACCGCATGCAAGGCAAGTGCCTTACCCACTGTACTATCTTTCTGGCCCCTCTTAATAAGTTTTTTAAATGTAAGTGGAAAAAGTTTAATTTTCTCCCTGTTAAAAATCTTAGCCATTGTAGAGTTTTTCCCTGTATTTCCAGAAATGTGCCAAAAGTAAAACTGTGAGTATATGGCTCTTTTACTAGAATCATTGCAAATTGTGTTGTGAGTGATTGCTCTCTAATTTCTGTCTACATATAAATGATATTATTTGGAGTGGGTTTTTTTTTTGTAATAAAGTAAGATGTACTTCAGGACAAATTCTATTCTCTAAAACAGAAACTACTCTTGGTAACGAAGCTTGACTATAGATGCGTCTTACTTGCAAGATATTCTATTTCCCTGCTCTCCTCAAATTTATGTAGACTGCTGTATTTAGTTTCCATTGACTGCCTTTTGTATTTTCAAATGTAACATACTTTGTGCCATTTATGAGAATTTTGTGGTGAAAACGTGTTATAAATATTAAATACAGTTTTGTGATAACTTTTGTGAAAAATATATTCTTCATAGAATTTGAACTGTGGGTGGGACTTTAGGGAAATATAGCTCATACTTGATTAAAAAAATGACTTTGTGAACCCTGGTTGGTAGTCAGTGACATCAAGCAAATCACTTCTTAAATTTATATTTGAAATAAAACTATGGAACCCCAGAGATAGCACAACGGGCAGAGCCCGTGCTTCCGGTACTACTTGGTACCCGAGTACCACCAGGAGTGATCCCTGAGCACTGTTGGAAATGTGGCCTAAAAGCCAAAAATAAAATTGATTTTGATGATTTTGTTATATTATCTCAGGGCCTAAAATTCTATAATGTATTTAAAACTTGCTGGGTTTCTAAAAACAAGGGGAGCAACAGAGGGAAGTTTGGTGTCTTTATAAATGTTGTTACTTGGTTACTCCACCTGACAATTTTTCTAAAGTAAATAAATAGTGTCTTCCTTTCACTAGAGGATATCAAACAGCTCAGCATTAAATTTTCTTTCCCACTTTTCCTAGAATTGGTCATTTTTAGGCATGAAAGTATTTCCCATTCAGGAACAGTTTGTGAGAAGTAATTTTTTTTATTTTTTGCTCCTTAGGATGGAAGTTTGTAGGGAAGGGTGGGACGGGGGAGGGGGTGTATATTAATACACTTTTTTTTTAGGAATTGGTATCTATTTGATGTTTTAAAAATATATGGTTAAACTGTTTAAGTTTTACGTGTGCCTTGTCATTGTGAAAATTTTTGTAAGCACTTTGAGATTTTGCTTGAGGGGAAGGGGTGTTTTATGAAAGGAAAGATTGTTATTTATTATTATTTATTCCTCTTTAGTAACACAGAATGATCTGAAAACATTCCTAGGCGGGTGTCTGTTTGCATGATGTGTCTAAACAACTTCAGGAAAACAGAATCTTTTTTTAAAATGCAGGTATACAAGTGTTGAAATTATTCTTTTAGAGTATTTTATTTGTATTTCTGATACGATGGCGAAAATGCAGTATATTTGAGTTTTAGCCTCTTTATTTAATGCATTTATACGTAAAGTATCTTGAAAAGGTAGCTATTCTTTGGTGTAAGAGAAAATTGTTGTTCCCTTTTTACCTTGGCTGTAAGTATCCTAATGTTTACGTAAGAAATAAACTGAAGATGAGAATGGAAAATTGTATTCTTTCATATTTTCACTTTTGGGTATCTTAAAAATACTAGCATTTTATCATTCAAAAGAATAATTTATTATCAATTTATACTTTATAACTTATAACTATACTAGAAGTTAGATATAGACACTAAAATCTTAATTTTCTTAAACTCTTTACTTGAGGGAAATAATAAAAGAGAAGTCAAATTACTGTATGTCAAATGTTGGGGACAGCAAGGATTTAAGTATGTGTTAAGGCTATTTTTGATAGATTTTAGATAATCACGTGCCACTATAGTGAAATGGGGAAATTTTATACAGGCATGTGCATATGTGCACATGCACACACAAACACATCCGTTATCTAGTTGAGAAGATACTGAGATGATGGAATATTGGGAATCTGTCTTTTGTGCTACCGAGGGTAAGACAGCTTGCAGCAGAACTTAATTAGAGGCCTGCTCCCTCCCCCCACTGAAATATGTATGGTCCCCACAACACCAGGAGTAATCCTTGAGCCAGGAACCTGGAGTGAGACCTGCCTGAGTACTGCTGGGTATGGCTCTATCCTCCCTAGTCTCCACTTATTTTCCTTTTCCCTTTGTTGTTCTGATGACTGGGCCTTGCCTGTGCTTGGTTGTGGAGCTCACATGCCAGACCATGATATACAATAGGAAGTTGAACTTTAATTGTTGCTTGGGTATGTTTTGGTTGTAGTACTGACTAGGGGTCTCTAGTACTCATGCATATGTTCATTGGGATTATACTTCCTGGCCATGGTGCTTGCACATCTTTATTTTTGTTTTTGTTTTCTGGGTCACACCCACCTGTGCTCGGGACTTACTCATGGCTCTCTGTTCAGGGATCACTACTGGAGTGGTCATGGGACCATATCGGGTGCCAGGAATGGAATCTGGGTCAGCCATGTGCAAGACAAGCACTGTACCCACTGTAAACATCCCTGGCCCCGCTTGCACATCTTAAGTTGTTTGCAGACACTAGATATGGTGTTTGAAGGTACTAGCTCTGTTGCAACACAGGGGTTTGCAGATCCACTGGGTCTGGGCATGGCACCTGTGGGTGACACTGGGGTTCAAACTCACGGTCTTGCACTTGCAAGGCAAATGTATTATGCCAGAGTCATCCCAGCCCCCAATGAATTTTGTTTTAAAAACACTTGGTTCCCTGGTATAAGACGGGAACCCTGGTGTGTGTGTGTATATATATATATATATATATATATATATATATATATATATATATATGGTAAAGGTAAAGGCCCTCCCGTTGATCGTCGATTTGCTTGAGCGGGCCCAGTAACATCTCCATTGGAGACTTTGTTGTTACTGTGTCTGGCATATCGAATACTCTCGGTAGCTTGCCGGGCTCTCTGAGAGGGGTGGAGGAATCGAACTCGGGTCGGCCATGTTGGCCACTTGTAAGGCAAACGCCCTACCGCTGTGCTATCGCTCCAGCCATATATATATATATATAATAAAGCTCATAATTTATAAACTAGTGTAACATATCTCCTAATTTATGATGGGTTTGCTTCCATAAGAGCTTTTCTTCTGGATATCTGGTTTCATATTAGACAGAGAGACTTAAGTTTAATTACAGTTCATAGCCATTTTCTTAATATTTGTTTTCCAGTTCAATGCATAGTATCTTCCTTTTAGGTTTATTATTTATTCATGACTAGTATTTTATTCAAAAAGAGGGGGCTGGGCCAGACCTGGAAGCACTTGGGGGCTACTTCCAGCACTATTTGGGAGGCCGTAACATGGCAGTGAGCAAACTTGGGGCTATAGCATGCAAGACATGTAGTTTAGCCCTTTGAGCTATCTCCCAAGCAGAACTATAGGATTATAAGTAAAAATTATTCTAACACCTAACATAACAGTCAGCAAATGATATATGTTCATTCCTTTATACAATCCCAGTTTGTCTCTTCATCTATAAAAAATTATTTCTGGGACTGGGAGAAGAGCTCAAAATTGGAGAACTGGAGTGCATGTGGTCTTCCTGGATTTGATCCCTGGCTTCTTCTGGTTTTCCCAGTACTGAGCTCACGAGGAGCAAATCCCACCCAGGAGTAGCCCTTGAGCACTGCTGGATATTGTCCCCAAACAATTTCTGCCTTACTGTAAGAAATCCTTCAACAAATATTTGAGCTAGTACCAGAATTATCCCTGCCAGCTTCTGAGGAGTACAATTTTCTCTTTAGTAAAGTAATAATGTGTCAGTGCTCCTTTGATTTAGTTTTGTTTTGTGTGGCTGGGGACTCACTCTAGTTCCTTATCCATTTGAGGGCTATGTTCTGCCACTGAGCCATATTCTTGCTTTTCACCCCTTTTAAGAAAAAAGAAAAACTGGAGAGATTGCTTGGCACCTAGATGCAGGGATCCAGTTATTTTATTAAAGGCGAGTGAATTACAATGTAACAGATCTATCAGATCATGCTCATTGAACACCCAGCGTTTCCTGAGGGGAGCCACACTGACTCACAGCAGCAACCAGAAATAGGGATCTAGGAACAGATGTAAGTGCAGGGAATTTCCCATCAACCCCTTGGGCTCGCTTAGGTCTCCCGAGCGCCCCTCCCACAGTGCTCTGGGACTCACTGGTCACGTGATGGGGGTGGTCCGGCACGACCTGCGAGAAGCTGCTGCGCAGCCCAGGGGGCGGGGGGCGGGGGAGCAGGAGGGGAGGGGGCCCCCTACGTTTTCCCTCCGCCACCCCACCACCACCCGGCCCCCCCAACGCCTGGTCCTGCGTGATCTCGCGCGAAGTGGGGAGTGTCTTCTCGCGAGACCTAGGTCGGGATCCCTCCCGGTCCGCCTCCGTGGTGAGGAGGAGGAGGAGGCGGAGGAGGCGGAGGGAGGAGGAGGAGGCCCCGTCGCGGCCTCCGCCGCCGCCAACGGGGCTGTCCCTGTAGCTCCCGATGGAGTTTGAGGTCGCGAAGCCGCCGCCGAGTGCTGCCCCGGCGAGACGAGGCGCCTCCGCCGCCGAGCCGCGCCGTCGCGGGGCTCCCGGGAGCGGCCCTTAGCGACCCCGCCCGGGCCCCCTCAGGTAGGGCGGGGGCGGGCGGGATGCGGCTCGGGCCCCGGCGGGGGCGGCGGGGACGCCGGCGGCGGGGCGGGGGGCGCGGGCCGCACCTGCCCCCGGAGCGGGCCCCGAGCGGGCGCCGGGGCCTGCGGGAGGCCCCTCGGCCCGGCCGGTGCTTTCCGGGGCCGCGCCGCCCGCCGCCTGCCCGGCCTCCGGCGCCCCGCGGCCGGCCCCGGCGGGGTCGGGGACCCCCGAGCAGACAATGCCCCGGAGCCGCGCGCCCGCCGGCCGGGCCGCGCCGCCGCGCCGGCAGCCGCCGGGGGCTTCTCCCCGGCCTGGCTCCCCGCTTGCCCCTTTTTTTCTCCCCCTTCCCTGCCCCGACTCTTCCTCCATCTTAGGAGAAGGGAGGAAAGCATCTTTGTTTCTCGGGGGAGCGGCGGTGCACTTGTCTCCCGCCGCCCTCCCGGCCCCCCGGAAGCGGGCGACGCGGGGAGAGCTGTCATCGCCCTCCTCGGAGGCCCGCGGAGTTAGGGATGCCGGCAGCTTAGAGCCCCGACGCCCCGGCCGAGCGCGAGCGCATCCGCCGGCGCGGGGCGCGAGCCCGAGCGCGAGCGAGTCTGTGCCGGGCCACCGAGGTTCCCTCGGAAGCCTTCCTCGCCCCCGGGCCCCTTGACGTTCCCTCTTCTCCGTCCCTCTGCCCGGATCAGAATAACTTTGTATCCCAAAGAAAGTGCTTCAGTGGCCCGGATCTCCAGTCTTGTGTAATCGCACACCTTTAAGTTGCAGTGGGAACTTGGAGCCGAGAAAGCGAACAATTGCCACCTTGAACTGAGAGTTCTCCCACCAGCGGAGAATCAAATGTCGTGATTGCGACTCTGTTTGGTTTTTCTTTTTTTTTTTTTGGCCATCTTTGTGCAGATTTGTTAGGATTTCCTAAGACTTCGTGGATCCTTCCATTATCTTCTTCATCTAGAGAGCTGCACCGCCGCTGTAGCATCACATCCCTTTCTTTGCGTTGTCCGCTTACGTATGCACTTGAAGAAATAAGGCCGTTCCCACCTATCAAACTTCATTTTTCAGTATTGCCATTGTTGGCTTGGTGGTTTGTGTTTCCCAAATGATAGAGTTTGGAAAATTGCTAGAAGGACAAAGTGTTAAATACATATTCCAGACGTGTTTGGAAAAAAGCAGATGTTATAATTCAAACTGGCTCCTATTCTTTTAGGATTTAATTGCAGTCTTGTTCATTAGTGGGATCCTTTGAATCACTCCTAATGTGTTATTACTGGTGTGTTAACCTGACATGGAAGAAGACGTATGTCCTTTGTTCATATGTTTTCATTAGTTCACCCTCTGCTTTTGTTAGTTGCTGTTTTGCAGTTAGCAAAAAAAAAAAAAATCTTACCAATTTTTTTTTTTTTTTGCGGGAGAGGTGGCATTTTTCTCTACACAGAATTTTATATCCAAAAATAGAACTTTGACTTGTATGTAATATAAAGAAAGCTAAATAAACTTATAACAAGGTTTTATGATAAGCATTTGCTTTAGTTGGAGTTGTTTGAAGTTTTTACTTACTAGTTGATGGAAAAAGAAATCCTGGTTAAATCTTGCTTAAAATTAAAAATTACTGTAATGCTTTGTAACCAGTCAAAAGAGTCAAAAGTATTGTAAGTTACATCTTTAAGATCCTCAAGGTTTTCTAATTTTATGGAAACCTTCTTTGGTGTGATTTTCATTTTATTTTCTTTATAAAAGTTAGATTCGTGTTTTATTGCACAATTTTAATCACTCTCACAGTTTGTACTAGCCACATACGCCAAGTGAGCACTTTAAATGTGGCTAGTGTGAATTGATATGTGTTGGAAGTATAAAACATATATTAGATTTTTTTTGGTGAGGGGAATAGTGTGAACCAGACCTGGCAGTGCTTAGGGCTAACTCTCAGGGCTCTGTGCTCAGGAAACCATATATAGTGCTGGGATTTGGTCTGGGGTTGTCCACATGCAAGGGAAGCACCTTAACCTCTACCATTTTTTCTGGTATTCAAATCAGATTTTAAAGATAGAATAAAGAATTTAAACTAGCTCAATATTTAAATTGCATTAAGTAAATTAGTGTGGTTAGTTCTATTTTTCTCATTTTTAATCTGACTCCTAGAAAAAAAAATAATTGCTATTCATTTTAGTTCTTTATTTTGTTTGTTTTTGAGCCACACCCAGTGATGCTCAGGGGTAATTTCTGAGTCTGCTCTCAGGAATTACTCCTGTGATGCTCAGGAGACCATATTAGTTATGGCAGGAATCAAACCCGGGTCAGCCATGTGCAAGGCAAGTGTCCTACATGCTGTCCTATCTCTGGCCCTTTTATTTCTTTTGGACAGCACTATTCAACAGCGTCACTACTCTTCTAATAAATGATCTAAATAAAAGTAGGTACATGAAAGCCAAAAATTTCCTCATAGCATATCCTTTGAGACATCAGAATTATTAAATGATTAAGGACTTTGAGAATATGAAGGATAAAGTTATCCAGTGACCATTATTTGATAGAGTAGTTAACTTGTCACTAAAAGATAGTAGTTTACAAATTTTTCATTTCTAAAGAAAACTTTTTGGCTTCTATTTAGGAAACCATCCCATTGTTGTCCTTTTAGGAGGCATTAAGAATACATCTTGTTAGGGGCTGGAGAGAAAGAACAGCGGGTAGGGCGTTTGCCTTGCACGTGGCTAACCCGGGTTCTATTCCCAGCATCCCATATGGTCCCCTGAGCACTGCCAGGAGTAACCCCTGTGCATTGCCAGGTGTAACCCAAAAACCAAAAAAAAAAATAATAATAAGAATATATCTTGTTAAAAAACTGAGTTCAGTTCCATAGTAGATTTATGAAGTAAAGCTCCAGTACTATCTTTCCTAAATATATTGGAGATACATGTAATAATAGCTTTCAGTATTATGATTCAGTTCCTTTTTTTCATTTTTGGCTATGTTTGCTGAAGTTTTGTTCGCTTATTTGGATTTTGGTACCACATCCAGCAGTGCTCAGGGTTATTTCTGACTTTGGGCTCTGGAGGTGCTCAAGGATGCTTGGGATTTGAACTGGGATCAGCAAAGCAAGTGCCTTATCTCTTTTGCTGTCTGTCCGGCCCCCCTTCATATTTGACATTTTAAAATCATGTTTGTGATCAAACTGACTAAATACTGGTGGACTAGTCTCCAAAGAATGAGAATACTTAATTAGTATGCAACTTGCTTTTAAAGCAGCTTATAGTTTGAATCATATTAGAGGTGTCTATTGTGCACTGTGTTAGAATTTCATAGCCAAGACCTTCCACTCCGAACATCAGTAAAAATCTGTCGAAGTTCCTACCTCTAATTTAATTTCTTTGTTTGTTTTTGCCTTTTGGGTCACATGGTCACATCCAAAGTGATCAGGACTTACTCCTTGCTCTGCATACAGGGATCACTCCTGGCAGGCTTAGGGGACCAGATAGGGAACTGAGACTCAAACCCAGCTCAGTTATGTGCAAGGCCTTACACACTGTACTGACACAGGCCCACTCCCCACCTCTAACTTACTTTGTTCCGCCACTACACTTTGTCTTGGTCTGGAGCGATAGCACAGCGGATAGGGCGTCTGCCTTGCACGCAGCCAACATGGCCGACCCGAGTTCGATTCCTCTGCCCCTCTCGGAGAGCCCGGCAAGCTACCGAGAGTATTCGATATGCCAGACACAGTAACAACAAAGTCTCCAATGGAGACGTTACTGGACCCGCTCGAGCAAATCGATGATCAACGGGAGGGCCTTTACCTATCCTTCAGTTTTAATAACTGAATATTTTTTCTGAAGTAGTTTCCTTTACATTTGTAGAGGTATAGAGTTTCTAAGTTTTTATCTCAGTTTGAGATATTTTTGGAGTATCATCAGGATAAATACTTCACAATTAACTTTAAATGTAATTAACAATTTAAATTTCCATAGATTTCAAAAAATTACTATAGAATGTAGTCATATAAATCTGGAAGTGTTGCACATTTGTTTGTTTGCCATAGACAATTTAGACATGTAAAAAATTACAAAGAAAATAGACTGACTTTTGATAACTATAAAAATATTTTTTAGATAAACGTTCACAAGATTCTGTTGGTGGGGGATATTTGGGCCGCACTCAGCTGTGGTCAGAACTTCCTGCTGCTTCTGTTGAGTGATTACTCCTGGCTGCTCTGAGACCTGTGTGCAGTGTAGGTATAGATCTAGGGTCAACCTTAACCTCCTGTATTATCTTTCCAGCCCAAAGTACCAGATTTTGGTTCATAATTTTCCTACCAAAAATTTCAACCAGGTACAGAGAAAAAGGAAAATTTAGAAAAGTTGCCGAAGCATTCAGTTTTTATTAGAAATTAACCTTCATTGGGCAAGAGTGATAGTATAGCAGGTAGGCAACTTCATTTGACTGGAAAAATAGTAAAGCTAATATGGTGCATTCTTTGCACACAGCCAACCCAAGTTTGATCCCTGGCACCCCATATATTCCCTAAGCCCACCAGGTGTCATCCCTGAGTGCAGAGCCAGGAGTAAGCCCCGAGCATTGCCAGGTGTGACCCACAAACAAACAAACAAAAATTAAACTTGATTAATTAAAGTATCTGTTGTTCATAGATATAGAAGCTAGAAGCTCCTATAGAATATCATAAGATTGTCACAGTCAACCTGTAACAGCTAGAAACACTCTTGATAGCTGAATAATAACTGAGATACCAAAGAACACTGGGGAGGGAATGGTTTGGGCCACAGTAATGGTTCTTTAGGCAACCCACTAATTCTCAGCAGCATGGAATGCCAGGGATCGAACCAAGGTCAGCTGTCTGCAAGGCAAGCACCTTAACCCTTCTAGTATATCTCTGGCCTGAAAGATACTGTTTTTCAAGTATTTAATTTTGAATGACTTTTCTTTGTAATTTAAAGCATTTCAGATGATCTTGGAAAAGTAAATAATGAGGTTCTAGTTTCCTATTCCTTGTGGCTTATGATACGGTGCCTCACACAACTAGCATTTTCAAATTAGTCGTCATTATGAAAAAAATAGATGCGGAGCCTTTTCTTCGATAAATATTTTCTTGGTTCCAGTAATACTAACTTAATTTGAGCCCTCTAGTAGTTATAAAATTCATTCTTCCTCATAGACTTTTTTCTTATATAATTCTGCAGTCTAGATAAATGAACATTTAAAAAATGTTTCATAATAGTTATTGCTCATTTCTAAGGTCAGAAACCAACAAAGCCTTTCTAAGATTGATGACATTATTAGATGTCAAAGTATAAAAATGACGGGTAAAATAAATATGACCTGCAAGATTAACTCCTTTAAAATAAAGATAAAATACATTTTGTAGAACTGTTTGAGAAAAAGTTTATGTAGGATGTTTTTTACATAGCAAGCTAAGCTTTTTGTTTTCTGATTTTTTGTGGATACACCTGGAAGTGCTGATGGAGGGGTTTTACTCTACCCAACTCTGTTTTGGGGGTCATTCCTCAGTACTCTGGAGACTTTTGTGCCAGAAATCAAATTCCAGGACTTCTGCATGCAAAGCATACACTCCAGTCCTTTGATCTGTCGCTCAGGGCCTGCAGTTATTTCTTGTGTGTGTGTGTGTGTGTGTTGCTGGAAACCGAACCCAGGACTTCAATACATACAAGGCAAGTGCCCTTCTGCTGAGCTTCGTTCCTGACCCCGGAACAAGGGATCAGGAATAAAAATTCATTTTCAGTATGATTTTCTTTAAAATTATGTTTTTTTTTGTTTTGTTTTCCCATGCTATGCATAAGAGGCCTGGCGGTGGGGTGGGGGTGCGCTTGGCAACTCTTGGCCAACTAGACCTGTGGTGTGAAGGGCTAGGGATGGGGTGCTGCTTGGACTTTGAGGTGTCAGGGTTTACCTGGACCACCCAGCAGTGTTCAAGGGCATCCAGGACTACACCCTCTGGTGCTCTGAGGACCATATGGTTGTGGTACTGGCAAAAGAATGAGGGTTGGCCATAGGCAAGGTGTACAACCTAACTTTTATTTCTCCAGTCCCAAGATTTTTTTTGAAAAAAATTTTGAAAAAATTTGATTTCTTGAAAATATGCACATCATCAGCAGAATTAATTTTTTTTAAGTGTGTTTGAAAGAGAAGGTTTGGATAAAAAAAACCCTCAGGCTTTACATCATGTAACTGAATTTCAATTTAATAAAATACTTTGTATCTAGTTGCCTTCCCCACAGGATTTTCACTGTTACTCTAAAAATCTATTTTTCTTTTAACTTTTTTCTAATTTTCTGTTAAAACTTTTATTTAAACACCATGATTAATATTCAAAGTTGTTCTCAATACAGTCCTTTCAGGCATTCATTATTGTAACACTAGTCTCACCTTCCCTCCACCAATGTCCCTAGTTACCTATCCATCCCCACTTGACTGCTCCAGTAGCAGGCAGAAAATAATTTACTCTGCATTGCTTGCTACAACATATCTCATATTGGTGTCCAAGGATTTGATGAACTTGTAGGTGCTATTTGAGCCTTCTTTGCTACTGCTTTCCCTCACTTAGTGGGTTTCTGCACAATACCCCTGTCGGGGATTTTCCGTGTTTCTCCTGGGTTGTTACTACTGTGACTTTATGAGGCCACGCACCCCAGCAGCTTGGACTAGGATGATTCAACTGCATGGCATCTTGAGCCTACCAGCTTTAGCTTTGCTGTGGTGTCTCTCTCTGAGATCGGTTGTGGGCAGGCTGCTTAAATGTGAGTGGCAATAGGTGTGGGTGAGTGGAGCACTGGGCCCTCCAAACAGGTGGGGACTTGGCCTGCCCCATCCCAAGGAGGCTCTAGTGATTTGGGCCCAGTCAGATTCGGCTCCGCAATGTCACATCTCTCCCGAAATTTTTTTTTTTTCTTTTTGGGAACCCCACTCAGTGATGCTCGGGTCACATCAGGCTCTCAACTCAGGAATTACTCCTGGTGTTACTTGCGGGACCATATGGGATGCCGTGGATTGAACCCAGGTCACCCACATTCAAGGCAAATGCCCTTCCAGTTGTACAGTCACTCTGGTCCCTCCCTCAAGATTAAAAAAAGTTGTAAAGTTATTACAATGTAATAAAAATTTTAGGTGTGCAATATTATAGATCAGTATCTGAATATTGCATTAAACTCACTATGAAAAAGCCAATTCTGATCCAGAGAGGTAGTCCAAGGGGTTTGCATGCCAGAGGCCAGGTTTAATTCCCAGCATTGCATGGTACCTCAAAACACCACCAGGGTTGACCCCTGAATAGCATTGGGTGTTGCCTCAAAACAACAACAAAAAACCAGTCTGTTCTTCAACATTTAATTGATGCTGTTTACCCAGTCAGTCCACTTCCATTTCCCCTACTGGTGACAACACAGTTGGTTTTATAGTCTGCAAGTTCATTATTGTATTTATTCAACTTTGTAACATTTTAAATTTTGTAATTCATCTATTTTTCTGGTTTATTTTTAATTTTAGGCATCGTGGTTTCCAATACTGGTTATGATAGGGTTTCATGCATACAGCCTTCCAACACCATGCCCTCCACCAAGTGCCCACTTTCCTCCACCATTGTCTCAGTGTATCTCTCATTTTCTTTCTTTTCTTTAAGGAGGTAGTATAGCTGGTGGTGCTCTGGGACCGCTTGTATGCTAAGGAGTGAACCCAGTCCTCCCACATGCAAAGCTGGGGCTCAAGTCCCTGGCCTTATTTGGTTTGTTTGTAGATAAACTGCATGATAGAAATCCCTTTCTTTGTGTAGAAAGAGTACAATAAAAGTGTATAAAATTGCTAGGGATGTTGCAGACTTCTCTACTTTTCTCTCTTGAATCTAAATTTTATTGATTTGGGGAGGTTTGGGCCACACCCAGCTATGTTCAGGGTTGACTTCTAGTTCTGTGTTCAGGGATTTTTTTCCTGGTGGTACTTGAGGACTATATGCTGTGCTAGGAGTTCAATGTTGGCCTCATGTTAGGATGCATCTTTTTTTTTTTAAATTTTTTTTTTATTAGTGAAACACCATGAGGTACAGTTGTAGACTTACAAGTTGTTGTGCTTGGGTTTCAGTTATACAATGATCGAGTACCCATCCCACCACCAGTGCCCATTCTCCACCCCCACCAATCCCAGTATCCCTCCCACCCCCCCACCCCCCATCCCACCCTGCCTCTGTGTCAGGGCACTCCCTTTTGTTCTATCTCTCCTTTTGAGTGCTGTGGTCTGCAGAAGAGACATTGGGTGGCAATCATGTTTGGTCCATAGACTACTTTCAGCAGGCATCTCCCATCCTGGGCAGATCTTCCCAGCACCCTTTATTTGGAGCTCCCTTCTCTATCTGAGCTGCCTTTATCCCTAGAGTGTGCGGCTGGCCTCTAAGCCATGATGCATCTTAATCCCTATACTATCTCTCCAACCCTAACTATGTTTTATAAATCTGCTATCTATTATTGTATTTGGGCTGATAAATACTTTTGTTTGTTGGGTTTGAGGCCACACCAAGCAATGCTCAGGGCTTAAGAGTCACTCCTGGTGAGGCTCAGGGGAATCATAGGGGGGGCCAGGAAAACTGTGCGAAGCAAGCACCTTGCCTGTGCTGTATTATCTCTCCAGCCCCTGGTAAACATTCTTAAAGTTTTGGTTGCTTAATTATCCTAAATGCTAGATTTTTTTTCTTCACCAGAGAAGTTTTATCAGACTTAGATAAGTTTTGAATTGAAATATAGGGAAAATTTCTGAAATGTAAAGGTTTTCAAATTGAGTATTGAAAGATTTTAGAGTATTTTTTATATTTTTTTAAAATGAAAAACTGGAATAATCAAAAATAAAAATAACTGATATTTACATAATTTTCTCCAAATTTAATTATAGCACATATGGAATTGTTAGTTTGTCTTATTTCTGCTTATAATTATTAGATGAGGATGTTATTTTATTCTTCTGCGTGTTGATCATTGAGTCTATCACTTTTGTGAATCTGTAGAAATATCTTATTCAGTAATTGAGATTTTATAAAAAGTATTATAGGGAATCATGTTCAATATTTTTCAGATAATATTTACTTTTTCACATTACTTATGATCAGTATCTTATTGCACAAACATCTCTCTCGTCATAATCTTATACCTTGAATTTCAGCTATTTAGTTAACCTCCTAGCCCTGTCCAGGGCAAGTTCTTGAGTCACTTGGTCATTTAGGTGATAAGGCTATTTCTTTTTATTGTCTCAATTTGATATAGTTTGGATCAATGATTTCCAAATCTCATCAATTCTTAGGCTGTATCTCTTTTGCTTTTCAGTTTTGGGGCCACACCTGTCTGTGCTCAGGGCTTACTCCTGGCTGTGTACTCAGGGATCACTACTGATAGGGTTTGGGGGAATTCAGGGTGCCGGGGGATCAAACCCAGGTTCATCACACGTAAGAAGGCAAGCACTCTACCTGCTGTACTCTCTCTCCAGATTCCCTTAGGCCATATGTGTGTGTGTGTAGTGTGTGTGTGTGTGTGTGTGTGTGTGTGTGTGTGTGTGTGTGTGTGTTTGGGGGTGGTAGGTAGGTATCTAAGGGAAACACTATTTTTTTAAAACAAATTCCATTAAAATAATTTTTGTTCCTGAAATAAAATATGGGGACCTGGGAGTGAGCATCTACCTGCCTTGCATGTGTAAGCAAGACCCTAAGATTTATCCCCATCTTATGAGGGAGGCATCTGACGATCCTTTCCTCGAGCACCACTGGATGTGAATGTACTTCTGGTAGCCTCATGACTGACAGATGTGACCCCACTGGTTCCAAGCTTTGTTGGTGTCCTCCATGTATGTCCAGCAGGACTAATCCTGCTGTGAGAGGCCCCTAGCATTACCATGAAATATGCATAGTTAATCTGCTATTCTGATGGGCTGGCGCAAAGCACAGTGGGTAGGGCGTTTGCCTTGCATGCGACCAACCCGGGTTCGATTCCTCCTTCAGCAAGTTAATTTTCAAAGGTAAATAATGCATATGTTTTTAATTATTTCTTTTGTTCATTTCCAGCTTACAAAACACTACACTGCAAAATAATGATCTGCTAGACTGCTAACCTGAGCATCCACCTTCCATAATGCCTGTGCAGGCAGCTCAGTGGACAGAATTTCTGTCCTGTCCAATCTGCTATAATGAATTTGATGAGAATGTGCATAAACCCATCAGCTTAGGTTGTTCACACACTGTTTGCAAGACCTGCTTAAATAAACTTCACCGGAAAGCTTGCCCTTTCGACCAAACTGCCATCAACACAGACATCGATGTGCTTCCTGTGAACTTTGCACTTCTCCAGTTAGTTGGAGCCCAGGTATGCTTTGAAGATCTTACTAGCATTATATCGAATAAAAGAATTTTGTGCGTGATGGAATATAAATTTTAAAAAAAGCATGCATAATAGTATTTGAGGCTTACAAAATATATTCAGTGTACCTGGTATTACTCGAAAGTTTCTTAAATATCTTAAGTTCAAATGCAAAACCATAAATTTCGTTACAAGTTTTTAGTTTCAGTGCTGTGGTCAGAATTTACAACTAACTTTGGTAAATAAGTAACATTTTTGGGTAAGTATAGCTAATAGGAAATGAAGTAAATGAAGTGTAATCAGAAGTTGGGCAGAAATCAACTAGTAAGAACTGGTAAATGAAGGGTTTTATTGGTTTATTGTTTTGGGGGTCTGGGGCCACAACCAGCAGCGCTCAGGGGCTATTCCTGGTGTGGTGGTTAGGGTTGCTCCTGTCAGTTTATAGATCTAATAAAATGCTCGGGGTTTTGTGATAATGCCAGTTTATTTAGCACATGCTATCATGTTTTGTCGAATATCGAATACGATATGCCAGACACAGTAACAACAAAGTCTCCAGTGGAGACGTTACTGGGCCCTCTCGAGCAAATCTATGATCAACGGGAGGGCCTTTACTTACTTACTTTACTTTATCATGTTTTGTCATTTGTAAGTATTCTTTCGTTTGGGTCTTAAAGTGGTCTGTGGGTATATACAGTATGAGTTCCATTGCTCTTTTCAGTCTTGTCTACTTCTACTCTCTTTTACTCTTTACTTTTAGACTTAAGCCTCAGTCACCTGCTAGTCAATAGTCAGATATTTCAGAGATTATATTCACTATAACATTCTTGTTGTCTTCGCCTTGAATGCTCACTTCTTTCTTTCTCCAAGGTTCATGATGTGCAAGGAACCCTTTCCTGACCACTCTCCATGCTGGCAATTAGAATTGCTATTCCCTACCTAGCACTTCTGATTTCTGTTTTTGGGTGGTGCTCAGGGGCTCCTGCCTGTGTGCTTGGGAACTGCTCCTGGCAATGCTTGGGTGGCCAGGTGGTGCTGGGGATCCAAAAAAAAAAAAAAGCGTGCATCTAGCCTGTAGTAGTTGGTCCCTCAATCCCCCTTTTATCCTTGCTGTGTTATTTTTCTGATCACCTTCTACTATATATTATTTGTAAAAAGTTAGTGAGCACAGCAGGTAGGGTGTTCGCCTTACAAGCGGCCAACATGGCCGACCCGAGTTCGATTCCTCCGCCCCTCTCGGAGAGCCCGGCAAGCTACCGAGAGTATTCGATATGCCAGACACAGTAACAACAAAGTCTCCAATGGAGACGTTACTGGGCCCGCTCGAGCAAATCGGCGATCAACGGGAGGGCCTCGAGCTTTTTCTCTTCTCTATTAGAAAGTAAGCTCCACAGGGGCAGGAAATGTCTGTATTGTTGACTGGTAGATGCCTAGTGTCTAGAACTATTCTTGACACATGGTAAGCACTCCACAGTATAAATGTAGGTTCAACTAAATGGCTTGACACAGTTAAGTAATTTACTCTGGATCACTCACAGAAGTGACAGAAATGTAGTTTATATACGTAAGTTTTGACTTTTTGTTAAGAGTACTGTCTTGTGCTTATGTTTCTGCAAAGGGGAAAAGACTATAATAAATATTACAAATTATATAGTATGAAAAGGTGGTAAATGCTGAATGAAAAATTTTTGTTCCTGCCTCCCTTTTTTTTTTTATAGTAAGGGGAGTCAAACCTAGTGTTCTGTAACTAAGCTCTCATCTATTTTTGTGGGGATCTTGGGGGCTACACTGGTGGTGTTTAGGACTTACTTATGGCTCTGTGCTCAGGAATGATTCTGCGGTGCACATAGGACTGATCATATGTGTTACTTGGGGTCATAAGCATGCAAGTAAAGTGTCTTAACACTCATACTATCTATCTTGCCCACCTTCCCTTCTTTTTATTTTGAAATATTTTTAGAAAAAGTTGCAAGTTGCAAAAAATACACAGTAAACTCATATACCTTTTTGGTGCTTCTTTTCAAAATTATTTCAAAAGTCTAGTAGTTATCAATTTAACCCCAGGAAACAAACCTTAATTTGATAAAAATTATAGTTTTTTCCATTCATTAATTTTTTGTTTGTTTGTTTTTGTGTGTAGGTACCAGATCATCAGTCGATAAAGTTAAGTAATCTAGGTGAGAACAAACATTATGAAATTGCAAAAAAATGTGTTGAGGATTTGGCACTCTACTTAAAACCACTAAGTGGAGGTAAAGGTAAGTTCATAGAGTTATAAAAAATGCTTTTTACTGAGGAATGGGATTTGGTAATAGATTTACTTTGAAAAGCTATTTTTTTTTTTATTGTTCCGTGGGGAAAGAGGCACACTCGGCAGTGCTTAGGGCTTACTTGGACCATATATGGTGTTG
Source organism: Sorex fumeus (assembly GCF_029834395.1). NCBI lineage: Eukaryota > Metazoa > Chordata > Mammalia > Eulipotyphla > Soricidae > Sorex > Sorex fumeus. Next base: position 7,423,751 of record NW_026606186.1, read on the forward strand.
GGGATCAAAGATCAAACCCGGGATAATCACGTACTAGGCAAGCCCATGTCTGCTGCACTCGCACTCTGCTTTGAAACACTTGATGTTATATCTTATTGGGTGATTTTGAGGGCTCATTTTTTGGGGGACAGCTCATTTTGGAGCTGTTGGGCCATGTCTGTCAGTGCTCAGGGTTTACTCCTCGCTCTGTACTCAACTGTCACTGTCACTGTCCTCCCGTTGTTCATCGATTCATCGAGCGGGCCCAGTAACATCTCCATTTTTTTTTTTGAGACTTGCTGTTAATGTGTTTGGCATATTGAATACGTCACAGGTAGTTTGCCAGGCTTTGCCGTGCGGGCAAGATACTCTCGGTAGCTTGCCACGCTCTCCGAAAGGGGTGGAGGAACTGAACCTGGCTTGGCCGGACTGGCTGCGCGCAAGGCAAATGCCCTAACGCTGTGCTATTGCTCCAGCCCTGCTCTATTCTCAGGGAGTACTTTTGGGATTACTCATGGCAGGGCTCAAGGGACCATAAGGGGTATCCGGGGATTGAACCTGCATCTGCTCCCTGCATAGCAAAGATCTCAACCTTGGTATTTTTCATCCCTACTTTTGAGTTTTAGAATTTGTTCCAAAGATCTTAGAAAATGTTTCGTTTTGGGTTTTGTCAGAGGCCAAACCCTGCATTTTCCGGGGCTATTCCTGGCTCTTTTTAGGAATGACATTTAGTGCTATTCAGGGACTCTTTGTGGGGCCGGGGATTTTAGCCGGGTTTACTGCGTGCATGTCAAGCACCTTTCCTCCTATATGTATCTTTCTGACCCTGAAAGACCTTTTGGTGAGAACGTTTATTATATTGTATCTAAAAATAATATTATTTCACTATTTTTGTTCATTGATTAAAAAATAGTGCCACAGCAGAATATTGTAGCACTGTAGCACTGTCCTCCCATTTTTCATCGATTTGCTCTAGCGGGCACCCTCATTGTGAGACGTGTTACTGTTTTTGGCATATTGAATACGTCACGGTAGCTTGCTAGGCTTTGCCGTGTGGGTGGAATACTCTTGGTAGCTTGCTGGGCTCTCCAAGAGGGGTGGAGGAATCGACCTCAGGTCAGCTGCATGCAAGGCAAATGCCCTACCCGCTATACTATCGCTCCGGCCCCAGAGCAGAATATTAGTCTTTGATAAATCCTGTTAAGATTTCAGTGCTCAGAGGGCTGGAGACACAGCACAGCAGGTAAGGCACTGTCTTGCGCAAGTTCCCCAGAGCAATCCCCAGAACCTCCTGGGCCCTTGAGCACCACCACAAGTGACCTGAGGTGTGGCCCTCAAACAGAACAAAAAAGATTTTGGTGTTTTGAATGTATAGTAAAATAATAATAATTTTTGTAAAAGGCAGAATTAAATATATAATAAAAAATTGTATAGTAGGTTTTAAATGATAAAACAATCAGAGGGATCAGAAATGTCAGATAGAGGGGAGATGAGTGAATCACAAATTGAAATAAAATAACTAGAAGTCAGAAGATTGTACAGTGATTGGGCACTGGCCCCCAGCAACACATGATACATTTGATGTTGAGTATCAACAGTTGAGTCCTGGAGGCCCCCAAGCATTTAGTGTGTCACTCCTTTTTTTTTTTTCTATTTGGGTTCCACCCGGTGATGCTCAGGGGTTACTTCCGGATCTACATTCATGAACTACTCCTGGCAGTTGTTGGGGACCAATTGGGATGTGGGCGATCGAGTCCGGGTCAGTCTCGTGCAAAGCAAACGCCCTCCTCACTGCACTATTGCTCCGGCCCCGTATCGTTTCACTCTGAAGTCTCATGGGCCTTCACTGGGTAGTCCTTGTGGTCCCTGGCATTGTATTTTCTTGTTCTAGTGTTGAACCTCCAGCCCTGTTGCTGGGAATAGTCTAAGATCCCTTGAGCATCATTTATGAAGGCTCTCCCCTCTCCCAGTGAAGATGGTTAAGGTAGATAGGCCTCATTAAAGAAGTGAAGTTTGTGGAAGGATGTCCCCAGATCATGCCTTGAACCTTCATAAAACAACTGCTGCTTCCCTTGATCCCACAGCTTAGGAGAAAGAAGGAAAAAAAATCAAGTGGGAAGGCAAATGAGAAACGGAAGTAATGGGGGATAGGGATCAGGGCTTCGATTATACTGGTGATGTGGGAGATTGGTGTAACTCTATCCAAAGCACAGACTCAGCAGTACTGAAAACATGAGATCTAGACGGCACCACTGAACTTTGTAACATGCCTGTAAAAATGGCAGATTGGTTTGGAAAATGACATTGGTGGTGGGATTGGTGTTGAAATATATGCCCAAAATTCAACTATCAATAACTTTTAAAATCACAGTTCTCTAAAAATTTATTAATTTTTTTTGAAACAGCTGGTTCTTGTGTAGAGCTCAGTGAGTTTGTGACATAGAAATATGAGAGATAAACTACATGTTGACAATAGATGATGTACAGATCAGAGCTTGTTTGGGGTGCAGCACCACTACCAGTGACCCCTAAGGACTGCTAGTTATGACACAGCCCTCCCCATAAACTCCACCTGGCAGAAAAACAGAAAGGAAAGTAGTAAAGATGAGCAGTAGAGCACTTGCTTTGCATATGACCCTTTGGGTTCAGTCTTTACCAATATACACGTAGATAAAATCAGTAAAGAAGTTAGCAGTGTTGGGTGATGTTTAAATGTCAGATAGGGAGCTGGAAGGATATATAACAGAAGGCAGGATACTTGCCTTGCATGTGTTGAGCCCTAGTTCGAGTCCCCAGTAGCACATAAGGACCCCAGAGTTCAGAGCCAGGAATAGCTCCTTAGAATTAACAGGTGTGATCCAAACCCCACTCTCACAACAAAAGAGGCATGAGAGATTTTCATGGTATAAGGTGCTTGTCTTCCATGCAGCCAACTCTGGTTCTAGCCCCAGCACTACCCAAGGTCCCCTGAGTGCCGCCAGGAATTAGTTATCCTAATGTGTATCCTAGTTAGTTATCTTGTATATATGTGGCAGGCATGTCCATAAAGCCCCGAGTTTGATTCCGGGTACACCATGCCATCATCTCCATCCACCTTTTTGGCTTCCTGATCACCACTGGTGGCCAAAGCATCAGACTCAGACTAGCACTGCCAGGCCTGGAAATCCCTGGAATAGCCCTAGAACTCACTCGGAATTGTTATTTTAAAAGTTTAAATATAATGAAGAATATTTTTAATAGAAAAAAATTTTAGTTTTCTTTGTTTCCTTTTTCTTAAAGGTGTAGCTAGTTTGAACCAGAGTGCACTGAGCCGTCCAATGCAAAGGAAATTGGTGACACTTGTAAACTGTCAACTGGTGGAGGAAGAAGGTCGTGTAAGAGCCATGCGAGCAGCTCGTTCCCTTGGAGAAAGAACTGTCACGGAACTGATATTACAGCACCAGAACCCTCAGCAGTTGTCTGCCAACCTATGGGCTGCTGTCAGGGCTCGAGGATGCCAGTTTCTAGGGCCAGGTAATAGATCTCTTTCTTGCCTTTGATGTTGCTCATTAGGGCTTAGGGGATGCTAGTTTCTAGAAATAGGTGAGAATTTCCAGGCTCAGTCTTTGCACATACAGTTCATGGCATAATTTAAAACAGACTTTGTTAATCATACTCAAATTGATAGTGCTGCATTGTTTTGGAATAAATTTCTCATTTAATCCTCAGTGGACTTCAATAGAAGTGACACAGATTTAATTTTATGTGGTTTGGGGGCCGCACCCAGCAGTACTCAGTGCTGATTTCTGGCTTTGTGCTCATGCATCACTCCTGACGGGACTCAGAAGACAATATGAAGTACTAGGGATTGAACCTGGTCGCCACATGGAAGGCAAATTCCTTACCTGCTGTACTATCTCTGGCCCCAGATCCAGTTTTATGATAAAAGAGAGGCCTGTTACACAAATAAGAGCTTTGTTGTTGTTAGTTGGGACCAGAGAAGTAAACAGAGATTAAAGTGCTTGCCCTGCATTCTGCAGACCCTGGTTTGAATCCCACCAACCACATATGGTCCCCTGAGCTCTACCAAGAGTCACTGCTGAGCACAGAGCTTGGAATGGCCTTTGATCACTGCTAGGGGGTGTGTTCCAAAAAAAAGAAGTAAAAACCAAAACTCAAAAGCCTTTGATTAGTAGCATTGTAGAATTGTACAGACAGGTGAAGATAAAATTGATCATATGCCTTATTATTTATAACAATATAAATTTCCAATAGGTCATTATTGCATATAATTTAAAAAAATCAGGCTGGAGAGATAGAACAAAGGTTAAGGAGCTTGCCTAGCTTTCCACCCTGGTTTTATTCCTGCCCCTACATACAATTCCCTTAGCTTCTGATTTGAGTGGGTACTGAGCACAGAGTAAGGAGTGGTCCCTGAGCACCGAGGGTTGGGACCATAAAAGTAAATAAAAATAAATCATACAAATAACAAATTATAAATACAAGGTAAATTACCCTGTAATTAGTATTAGAAAATACTTTTATCTTTGACTTTAAATTCAGAAGCAGTAGGATAAGATTGGTATTTGACTATTTAAATTTTTAGTTGTTTTACCAACACCCCCCCCAAAAAGAAAAAGTGAAAAAATTGCATAAGTTTGGAAAAACATTTGTGTTCTGTTACCAATAAAGAACTAAAATAAGTGCTTCTGATTACATTGAACTATCAATTCTAACATCACAGTAATATGCCACCCCGCCCTCAAGCCCTGCTAGGTCATTTTACTGGCACCTAAGCACTGAGCCATCAGGCCCACACTGCCAAGCAGAGCATCGCTAGGAGTGACCCTGAGACCCTCGGAGTGCTACTTAGGGTGTATCCTGTTGGAAAAAAGTGGTCCTGGAGGTATAGTGCCAAGGCCTAAGGAGCAGCATCTCAGGTGGGCAGGGTCCAAATGTTTAGCGGTCTATATTCTTTTTTTGTCAGATAAACTGCTACTTTCATCTCATAATTGATGGACTACAAACTGGTATAGATATCAAAGAAAGAAATTTCACAGTATCTAACAAAATCATCTAAGTATTTTTTTCTGGGCAGATCCTGGTCTTGCTCAGGGTTTATTTCTTGTTCTGTGTTCAGGGATCACTCCTGACACTCCTTGGAGGCGGTGGGGGTGCTGAATTAGGGTCTGTGAGATACAAGATGAGCTCATTACCCCGTACTATTTGTTCAATGCCCCCCCCCCTTTTTTTAATGGGGCCTACCCCAAGCAGTACTCCTGGGGGTCTCAGGGTCATTCCTAATGATGGTTTCCTTGGTAATGTGGTCCTGATGGTTTGCTGCTTGCGTGCTAAAAGGGGCTAGTGGGCTTGGGGGTGGGGTCTGAGGGGCTAGTGGGGCTTGGGGGTGGGGTCTCATACTATTACTGGGATTGGACATGGGGTGTGTGTGTGTGTGTGTGTGTGTGTGTGTGTGTGTGTGTATGTGTGTGTATTCTATCAACTTGAGTTATCTGGCCCTATGAATTTTTACTTTGACCCAGCATTATTTATTTTTTGCTTTGTGACCACATCATACCATGCTCAATGCTTACCTGTTACTCTGCTCAGGAATCACTCCTGGTGGAGCCTGGGAATCTTATGCATTGCCCTGCGTCAAACCCTGGTCAGCCTATGCAGGCAAGTGCCGTGCCTTACCTGCTGTACTATTTCTCTGGTCCTAATCTGGTATTCTTGTTTTGCGGTCACACCCAGCTGGGCTCAGGGTTTACTCCTGGCTCTGCGATCAGGGAATCAATCCTCGTGGGACCATATGGGATTCTGGGGATTAAACCCAGGTCAATTGTATGCAAGGCAAGCCCTATCTGGTATACTGTCACTCTGCCCCTTGACCAATATTCTTGTTTTTTAGGAGTCATACTTCAGCAGTAAAGTAAAAAGTTTAAGTCTTCATTTAACTTGATCTGTAGGTTCTTGGGAACTGCTCCTCTAAGTGAAATGATCACTATCACCCCATTGTTCATCAATTTGCTTGAGCGGGCGCCAGTAACATCTCCATTCATCCCTGTCCCGTGCTAGTGTAGCCTGATGGCATATTAGGGGCTCTTTCAGGGTCAGGGAATGAGGACCATCATTGTTAACAGTTTTTGGCATATTGAGTACGCCACGGGTAGCTTGCCAGGCTCTGCCCTGCGGGCGGGATACTCTTGATAGCTTGCCAGGCTCTGAGAGGGATGGAGGCTTTTGGGGCAGCCTCTAATCACCTTTACAGGTGTTCCCAGTCAGGCATATATGCGGGCAAGATACTCTCAGTAGCCTGCTGGGTTCTCTGAGAGCGAGAACTAGAGAATAAGAGGTCGAATGCAGCCGCATGCTTCTGGGAGCTTGGTTTTATAGTCTCTGGATCTTGGCTGTTGATGGGGTTACACGGCAGTTGGTGGGTGTGACTGTCTAGGTACTGGAAGATGGGGGATCTGGGTGGAGGAGGCCCAGTTCCGATCCGAGCTGGCTTGGAGATCTCAACCCTGGGTTCCCCACACCTGGGTTCCTCTGCCAGTCCCATGTGGAGAGTGGTATCAGCATGGCTGTGGCTGTGTCCCGGAGGTCTTCAGCTGCTGGGGCTCTGCTTACAGTGGAGAGGGAAATTCAACCCGTCCCCCTTCAAGGGGCTCCCGTGAGGACAGCCGGGCTTGGGGGCAGGAGTCTCTGCATTATTCTTCTCTGGGAGCTTGCTTTTATAGTCTCTGGATCTTAGTCATTGATGGGGTTACATGGCAGTTGGTGGGAGTAGCTGTCTAGCTACTAGAAGATGGGGGACCTGGGTGAGCAGGCTTGGAGATCTCAGCCTATGAAATGATGTATAACTAAAATGAGCCAATTAATTTTTATAGAGAATAGTGGTAGTCCTATCATACTTCTAGCCATAAGAAAATCACCAAACTTATGTAAAATACTTTTAATATTGAGCAGATATTTGTATTCCTTCGTTAATTGTTTTTTATTCTCACACCTAGCTAGATCCATACTCAGATTCTCTTTAGACATTCCAGTTATCCTAACACGTATCGTTCCTGGTGAAAATCCTAATACACAGGCAATGATCCTGAATTTTTTCCCCTTCAATCTGATAAATGACTTTGAATAAAATGACACTATTTAAGTTCTTGTACTTTCAAATCATTTTAATGTTCTATGTAATTATTTTTAAAATGTTTAGTAAAAAATAAATTTTGACAACTTAAATGAACTAACTGAATAGATAAAACCATATCTAAAACTAAAATTCCTAATTAACATGAAGTTGCTGATATATGTAGAATTGAATTATTTTCATGAGCTAGAATTTTTTTTAAAATAATGTATCTCTGCTGGGTTTTGTAATCTTTCATTTATCAGTTACATTATTTATACTCCTATTGGTAGTGTTACTTTGAAACTAAACTATTACTGACATCGTAGGATGAAGTAGTTATATAATCTACCAGGAACAAAAATATTCATAATTCAAAGAAATTATATATTTGAATAGAAAATCAGTGCATGTAAAGATCTTATAGTTTTCTGTTTAAATTAGTAATAGTATACATCACTATTTGTTTTGTTTTTGGACCACATCCTGCTGTGCTTAGTACTTTTTTTTTTTTTTTGGCTTTTTGAGTCATACCCAGTGATGCTCAAGGGTTACTCCTGGAGGGGTTCAGGAGACCATATGGGATGCTGGGGATCGAACCCAGGTCAGCTGTATGCAAGGCAAAAGCCCTACTCTGTATACTATTGCTCTGGCCCTCAGGACTTACTCTTAATTTTCTGCCCAGGGATCATTTCTGGCAGTGCTCAAGGTATATGCAGTGCTGGGGATTGAACCTGGGTCAAGCAAATATAAGGCAAACGCTTCATCTTCTGTACTACTATCTCTTTGATCCCAGGCTCACTTGTTTTTTTACTTTTCTAAAAATGTCTATCTGTTGAAAAGATTAGAGGCAGTGAGCAGAAGAAAAGGGGCAGATATAGAATGACTGCATTTATCTGTGGGATAGAAAAAAAAACACAGTATGAAACTAATATCCAAGGCCAGGGAAAACAGGCCAGGAGGACTGGCCAATGGTTGGTCAATGATGTGGGAGGTGGAGGATAGTTAAGATAGAGAAGGATCCATTATGACAATAGTAGTTGGAAATGATCATTATGGACAAGAACTGAGTGTTGAAAGCAGGTAAAGGGATCAACAAGATAACCTTTCAGCATCTGTATCAAAGTCCATAATGCCTAAAATGAGAGAGAGAAAGAGAGAAGACAGGTACCTGCCGTAGAGGCAGACTGGAATGGGGAGTGGCTTGAAGGGGTGGGAGGGAAACTAAAAAGGACACTGGTGCTAGGAAATGACACTGGTGAAGAGGAAAAGGACACTGGTGCTAGGAAGTTACACTGGTGAAGGGATGCGTGTTGGAACATTGTATGACTGAAACGCAGTCATGAACAATTTTGTAATGCTCTATCTCACGGTGATTCAATTTAAAAAAAAAAGCAGTGAACAGCCTGAGTACCTAGATTATGCCTGTAATGCATTTTCTCACTAAAATCTATCTGCCCAAAGATACTTTGGGCTTTTCTTGTTATCATTTGTTCTGGGCCATACTTAGTAGTGTTCAGGGACTTTTTGTAGGTTTGTTTTGTTTTGTTTTCTTTAGCTGTGTTCAGAGCTTCCTCCTGATTCTGTGATTCTGGTATGTCTTATGGATCATATTCGGTACTAGGGATTGAATCCAGGTTGGGCCCATGTAAGGCAAATCGATGAACAACGGGAGGACAGTGCTACAGTGCTACCTTAGTTTTGGGTTTGAAGTTTATTCTCATGATTAATTCAAATTAAACTGTACATCATTGTTTTGAAAACACACAAGTTTGTTCTTTCAGAAAGTTATATCCAGAGACTGATGAACTTTAAAATTATATATAAATAAAATGGTGACAGTTCTGTGCATAAAAAATTATGTCATAAAACTGTTGTATGTTGGGCCAAAGTGATAGTATAGCAGGTAAGGCACTTGCCTTGCACACGGCCAGCCCTGGCTTGTTCCAAAACTGATCCCCTGAGCCCTGCTACGAGTGATCCCTGAGCACGGAGCCAGGAGTAAGCCCTGAATACAGCTGGGTGTGGCTCAAAAACAAAAAAAAACTACTGCATGTCTTGTTTAGCCTGATAAGTTTTATAAATGAGAACTTTTTTCTCTAGCAACATTATCTACTTGATTATTAAATATGTGCAGAGGATATTTTAAGTTCTTTTGATTTATTTATGTTCTATTATGTAAGAGATTTTGGGGGTGTGTGGTTTTTTGTTTTTTTGGTTTTTTTTGGTCACTAATGGGCATACCATAGAGGGCATACCCAGTATTGCTCACGGTTTGTTCATGGCTGTATGCTCAGGATTAACCCTGCCAGTGTTCACGAAACCACGTGGTGCTGGGGATTTGAGCTAGAGTGACGGTTGCTGCAGCCATATGCAAGACAAGTTCACCTTACCTCTTGTACTGTTCAGACCTATTTAAGATGTTTTGCTTGAGATGTTTAATCTAATGAAGGTTTGATTTTTGTTTATTTTTTAATTCTAGAGAGCGAGTGGTTTGGGAGCCTTCACCTAGCAGTGTTCAGGGGTTATTCCTAGTGTGCAATCCCAGGGGTCTTGCCAGTATAGGCCACACGCACAGCAGTCACCTTAACTTTGTACTATCTCTCTTACCTGTTTGATAATTTTTTTTCTTTTTGGGTCACATCCAGCGATGCTCAGGGGTTACTCCTGGCTCTACACTCAGGAATTACCCCTGGCAGTGCTCAGGAGACAATATGGGATGCTGGGAATCGAACCCGGGTCGGCCGCATGCAAGGCAAATGCTCTACCCACTGTGCTATTCCCCAGCCCCCTGTTTTACAAATTTTTAAGTAACCAGTTTTTGTGTCAAATATTTATTGCCAATTAATGGCAGTTCTTACCTATGAACTACAGATAACTAGCGCTTGAAGTTTGTAGGAGACTTGATCTTCAGTGTTCCTCTTTTATCTTGAATTTATACTCCCCTCTTCTAGCTATGCAAGAAGAGGCCTTGAAGTTGGTGTTGCTGGCATTAGAAGATGGGTCTGCTCTCTCAAGGAAAGTTCTGGTACTTTTTGTTGTACAAAGACTAGAACCAAGATTTCCTCAGGCATCAAAAACAAGTATTGGTCATGTTGTGCAACTACTGTATCGAGCTTCTTGTTTTAAGGTAAGTAGTATGCAAGCAACCATCTGGAAATTGTATGCGTGTGTATGGAACAGAGTCTTCCTGGAAAGGGTCTTACCTGGTCCAGACACCTCAGAAATGCCGAATGTTTATTGGGGTTGAAGTGCATCCTTTTATTTTTTTCCCTTCTGTGTTGATTGCATCTGTGTTTCTAACCTATTGGGCATATGAACTCCTGTGTGAAGATGTCTCTTACACAAAACAGTTTAGGGAATAGTTAGGTGACGATGATTCTTTGAGTCACCAAAGTAAACCAAAAAAAAAAAAAAAGAAACCAGAATTCCTCATCTCTATTTGCTCTTCTAAAAATGATCTTTGCAGGCTGGAGAGACAGTGTAGGGTTAAGGCAGTTGCCTTACATGTTGCTGACCCTGTCATGATTGCTGTAACTGCAGAGCGCCTCAAGCACTGCTAGGAATGACCCCTAAGCACGTAGTCCGAACTGGCTCCGGAGCTCTGTTGCGTGTGGCTCAGCACCCCCCCCAAAATCATTTGGGAACTTGATTGAAGCTTCACAAATATGTAATTATTTTAAACGTCCCATTATTTTTGTAGTCTGTCCTCTGCAGTGATTAGCTTTTAACCAGATTAAATTTTTAATATGAAACATCTGTATGTTGTTTAGGGGCAGTAAGTGTTTGAAAGTTTGAGTACAGTAAGTGCTCCAGCCTCTTATTTAGGTATTTGGGATTTTGTTTTGTTTGTTTTGTTTTGATATTGGTTGTTAATGTTTCTTTGGTTGAAGGGTCAGGCAAGAAGTCCAAGATAATAAAAGTGTAGTTTTGTGTTTTATTTGGCTAAAGGATAGTAACAAGTATTCACCCTGAGAACAGGGTGAATCCTTGCAGTTCCTTCATACTACAAAAGTACAGGTTGCTGGCTGTGGTCAGAAAAATGCTCAAGGATTTGGAAGCAAAAGCCCAATTGGCATCTCTGAATATAAGACATCTACATTTAAAACCAATATTTGTTCTTCTGGTTTTATGGCCCCAATAGTAAAAGTAGTGCAGACAGAAAATGGGTTTTGAATAGATTGCTAGATTGAGATAGCAATAAATTTATGAATTATGGTCCCTACGTTACATATAATATGAACTATAATATGGACTTTTGGTCCCATCTGCCACATTCTTATTTATTCCTCTTTCATTGGACACTTGGGTTTTTCCCACACCTTGGCAATGGTACCTAACAGTTGTAACTATGCGGTGAACATGGGTGTGCATTATGTCTTTTCAGTTTGTTTTTCTATTACTCTAGATTCCTAGGAGTGATGGCTAGCTCATATGATAGTTTCCTTTTTGATATTTTGATAAACTTTCATACTTTATCCATAAACTGGGTCAGTTTACATTCCTATCTACAGTATTGGAGGGTTTCTGTTTCCCAATACAATCTCCAACTCTTGTTTCTTGTTTATTATAGGCCATTCTGTTAGGTGTGAGATGATAACACATTGATGTTTTGATTTGCATTTCCCTGATAATCAGTGATAAATAAGCAGTTTCCATGTTCCTGTTGTCCTGTCTCTTTCGGTGAAGTGTTTGTGTATTGAGGGGTGGGAGTGGTGGCTGGGAGGGATGACATCTGGAGCAGTGCTCGGGTCACTTCGGGCAGTGCTTGGGGACCTTACAGTGCTGTGTCAGGGATCAAACCTGGGGCTCTTGCGTGCAAAACATGCACTCCAGCTTTTGGGTCATCTTCCTGACCCTTCCTGTTATTTGACGCTTTGGGTTTTGTCATTGGTTTTCTTGAGTATTTGATGTATTTTGGGTAGCAACCCTTTGTCAGATGTATGATGCGTAAGGATTTTCTGCCATTTAGTAGGATATTTTTGTTTAATGTTTGTCGTTGTCTTGGAGCCACACCCAGCTGTGCTCAAGACTTATTCCTGGCTCTGTGCTCTGGGGTCACTCCAGGTGGTGCTTGGGGGTCAGTATATGGTGCCAGGGATAAAACCCAGGTTTCTTTGTGCAAAGGCAAGATCTTACTCTCCTCCCTTGTGTCACCCTGGCCTTACTTGTTTTAATGATAGTTTATTTATACAAAAATTTTTAGTTTGATATAATCCCATTTATTTGTTTTTTCTCTTATTTCTGTTACTTTGGAATCAAATCCAGAAATCAAAGCAAGGACGCCCTACAGGTGAAGCACGTGTTCTGCCACTGAGTAGTTTCCCTGTCCTGGAAAGTGTAGTAATTTTTTTTTTTTCCTATTTTGGCACCACACTGGACTGTGCTCAGGGTTTACTCCTAGTTCTGTTCTAAGGGATCACTCCCAGGGAGGCTGGGGAACCATATGCGATGTTGAGAATTGAACCAGGGTTGACTGACTGCGGGGAAAGTGCCTTTCCTGCTGAACTATGTCTCTGGTTCCTGGAGCATTTCTTAAACAGCATGCTTATCCGGTACTTGGACTGATCGCATAATGTCTCTGCTTACAAGTCCCCAGTTCTGGGGCCAGAGAGTGAGTACAGGAGTTAAGCAGCTTGCAAGCGGCTGACCCTAGTTCAGTCCCAGGCACCTCATCTGGTCCATTTAGCACCACCACAGATGATTCTTGAGCATCACAAAGTGTGTTCTCCCAGACTCCTCAGTAAAATCCTTCTTATTCCTTTCTCATCATAGTGTCCGAGGCCTTCTATTGTTGGTCCCTTCATTTAACATATTAGTTTTTATTGCTTTTTGGTATTTTTGTTTGTTTGGGGCCACACCCAGTGGTGATCAGGGTTCACTCCTGGTTTTGTGCTCTCAGATCACTCCTGGCAGGGCTCGGGAGACCATCTGGGCTGCTGGGGATCAGACGTAGGTCTGCTACATGCAAGGTGAGGTCCCTGCGGGCAGTCCATCCCTGCCTGCTGCACTCTCTGGCTCCCTTCCTCTCTTTCTAAGGAGTCTAGACCCTCGGGTTTCTCTTTTGCCACTCGATACTAGTATTGTAAAATTCTGTTCCTCACTCGTCTCAGTGCCTGCCTATGGAATTCCTGTTCATTCTTTAAGACTTCATTTATGTAGCTGCAGCCTTCATCTAGGAGAAGCATCTCTGATATCCCTTTCCCCATTTGTCAGATTTAATTGCTTTAGTAGAGCCTTATGGTAGTGCTTAAAGTATACTTTTCTGTTTATAAGAGTTTCCAACCAGTTGCTTAGCTCATTGAAGAAAGGCAGCTGTGTGTATTGAGTTATGGTTTTTGTCTTTGGGTCACAGTAGGGTGCTTAGGGTTTACTCCTGCCTCAGCACTCAGGGGTCACTCCCTGAGGGACTTGGGGGACGGGACCATATGGGGTGCCCGAGATTGAACCCAAGTCAGCAGCATGTAAGGCAAGTTCCTTACTCACTGTATTGTCATCCCGGGCCCCTGTGCATTGAGTTATGTTAGTTATATTTTGTTCCAAAAACTAATTTGTAGTGCCAGAGAGCTAGTAGAGCAGATGGTGCTTGCCTTGCAAGTGACCGACCCTTGTTGAGCCCTAAGACTGTAGATGGTCACCTAGATCCGACTAGGAGAGATTCCTGAGCACAGAGTCAGGTGTGGCCCCAGAACCCAAGCTCTCCAATACCTCCCCCGCCAAAAAAAAAAAAAAAAAGAATTTGTGGTAGGACATGGCATTATTTTCTTGGCATGCTGTATTTAGTAGGTCCTCTGTACCATATGACTTCCAAAATGGGTTGAAGGGAGAGATAATTAAAGAGGAATTCTGATGGCTTTTAATTTTCCTCTATTTTGTAGGTTACCAAAAGAGATGAAGATTCTTCCCTGATGCAGCTAAAGGAGGAATTTCGAAGTTATGAGGCATTACGCAGAGAACATGATGCCCAGATTGTTCATATTGCTATGGAGGCAGGACTCCGCATTTCACCCGAGCAGTGGTCCTCACTTCTTTATGGTGACCTGGCACATAAATCACACATGCAGTCTATCATTGATAAGGTCTGTGACATTTGAGATGTTAATCTTGTACCATTGTTCTTGTTGAAAAATACTGACATCTTCAAAAGAGACTCAAACCATCAGTTGGTTGTGCCTGATTTTAAATAGCAGATCTCTTTTGAATTATCTTTCCTTTTTTAACGTTCAAAATAAGCTATGGAAAGTAATAAGGAAGCGAATTACGATGAAAGCTAACTGCCCCTCAAAGATTGTCACTTACAGTCTGACCCCAAAATAGCTAATGAAGCCTATAAATAAGTTTTTAAAGTGTCTAATGATGAATTTCATAGGGCAGATTTTGAGATGAAAATTGAATTCATCACTGATACTTGTACTGTGAAATCTGAAGACACTTGAAAACCTGTTTAGTGTGCTGACTAAATAAAAGTATTTGCGTATATACAGGAGTAATGAGAACCATAGTGAAACCATTCTGTTTTCTATTTGTTAGCTGCAGTCTCCAGAATCATTTGCAAAGAGTGTCCAGGAATTGACAATTGTTTTGCAACGGACAGGTGATCCAGCTAACTTAAATAGACTGAGGCCTCATTTAGAACTTCTTGCAAATATAGACCCTAATCCAGGTAGGTGGGAAAATGCCCAATTGATGATACTTTTTTCTACCTTTGAGAGATATAAGAGAATTAACTGGTAATGTATTCTTCTCCTTCCCATCCCTTTGGCACCTTATATTGTAGATGCTGTTTCGCCAACTTGGGAGCAGCTAGAAAATGCAATGGTAGCTGTTAAAACAGTGGTTCATGGCCTTGTGGATTTCATACAGAATTACAGTAGAAAAGGCCATGAAACACCTCAGGTAAGCATATTTATTAAAGTTCTGATTAATGTTACCTCTTAAAGATTCATTCGGAACTCTTTTTTTTTTTTTTCTATTTGCAGCAACTTAATAGGTTTTTTGTTCAATGAACTCCTTATGTAACTCTGATCTCAAGTTTTTAATTCTTTCTGTTCTTTCTGGAAGAAACTCAAGATGTGGTATATCTGATAAATAATTTATAGCACAGAAAATTTAGAGTCTCTTGAATATGAATATTCTCTTGAATGTGAATTAGTTTACTGTTTTTGACATAGTATAAGATCATCAATTCCTTCCAAACTTTTTTCCTAATTTTTTTTCTTTTTTTCTATTTTGAGCCACATTTGACAGTGCTTGGAGATTGTTTGGTGCCTGGGGGAACATATGGTGCCCAGGATTGGCCTGCAAAAACCCTTTGAGAAGTCTCTCTGAGTCCTCCCATCCATGTCTAACTTCTTTTGTGTTGTGGGAAAATTATTACTTTTGTTGTTTATTGTTTTCATATAGTGTTATTCCTACAAAGATGTGCAGATGAGTTTCATTTATTTTTCTGTTGTTGAGTTTAGTATTTTAGCTGCACCCAACTGGGAGCTATTTCTGACTTGGGGTCATAACTAGGAATGTTCAGGGACCATTCACTGACAGGGGCTGCACCCACGGACTGAAAAAGCACTGTTAACTACGCATGTCTTTACATGGTTGGAACTTGAATCCTTTAAAATACTTTGAGTGTTTTTTTTTTAATCTTTTAAGGAAAGTAGGTTTAGGTCACATAGCAGTGCTTAGAGGCTACATCCAACTTCAAGGTGGGGATTCCTCCTACTGGTGTTTGGGGAACAAATAAGTCTTTTAACATGCAAAAAGATAGTTCATTTGCATGCATATTGAATGATTTCTCCCTTCAATGTATTTTAAAAGGAATAATTTATGATAGAATTGATTATTCTAATACTGTTACTATGAATCATTGCTTATGATTATCACAGCTACTTGCAAGGTGATTGTTGTTGCAAGCTGAAGTTTAAGGTTAAATAGCATGTTTAAGGTCCTTGTGGAAGTTGAGTAGCAGGGCTGGGATAAAATCTGTTTCACAGTTACCTTTCCATTTGGAGGCATTCAGATATTAAGTAAAAGATACATGTTTCATCTTTATTAAGGACACAAAAAGAATGCGTTTTAGAATTCTGGTGAATTACTTAATTTATAATGAAGTTTACATAGTTTGCCCCATTGTGTGAACTCAGCAATTTCCGTGCCTAGGAAGAAGGCTGTACCACCAACTTAAGAAATTCAGTTAGTTTTTCCTCATTTTTCACTTTCACAAAGGTTTTGTGTGTGTGTGTGTGTGTGTGTGTGTGTGTGTGTGTATTATTTGGGGGCCATATCTGCAAGTGCACAAGAGTGTGATCCCAGAGTGTGGTGCTTGAGGGACCATGCAGTGCTGAGTATCACACCTGGGCCTCCTGTGTGCAGTGTGCACACTTTGCCTCTGACCTAACCTCCTGGGCCCTAATTTTCCACTTTGGGGGGGAAGTTTTTTCCTACTTTTCCAGGAAAAGTTTTAACTGAATCAAGTTTATGGATTTTATTTAACGTTTTGGGTTTTGGATTCACATCGGTTGGTGCTCAGGTGCTACTGCCGACCCAGTACTCTGGAGTTACTCCTAGCTTGGGACAGGCTGTTGTTGGCAATCATATCCAGGTCTTCAACATGCAAAACATGTGCTTAGCCAGTTGAGCTATATCTCCAGCCTTTATGCCCTTTTAAAATGCTTTTTATAGTTGTTTGATGGTGGTTTCATGATTTTATGTTTCGGGGGTTTGGGGCCACAAACAGTTGTGCTCTGAGACTATTCCTTGCTCTGCTCAGGAGTGACCCCTGGTGGTACTCAGGTTCGTATTACATGTGGTACCAAATATTAAGCCAGGGTTCGCTGCATGCAAGGCAAGCATCTCATCTGCTGTACTATCTTCTGGCCAATATGGTATGATTTTAAGACAGTAATTGATGGGAAAAATTTCCAAGTTTGGCAAGCATTTTGGTTCCCTATCAAATAGATTAACATGACATTTGAACTAGTTTTATATAATCTTCGGAAAGAGGGTCTAAAATGCCATTGCAGGATTATGCCTTGTGAGTTCTAACAGGAAACAATGGAGTGGTAATTATTTCAGCTTAAGAATTTTCTACCTTAGGGGGCTGGAGAGATAGACAGCGGGTAGGGCGTTTGCCTTGCACGCGGCCAACCCGGGTTCGATTCCCAGCATCCCATCTGGTCTCCTGAGCACCGCCAGGAGTAACTCCTGAGTGCAGAGCCAGGAGTAACCCCTGTGCATCGCCGGGTGTGACCCAAACAACCAAAACAAAAAAAAGAATTTTCTGCCTTGGCTGGAGAGCTGGTGCGGCGGGCAGGGCACTTGCCTTCCATGCAGCCTACTTAGGTTTGGTCCCTTTTGCCACAGATGGTACAAGCACCACCAGAACTGATCCCTGAGCACAGATTCAGGAGTAAGTCCTGAGTACTACCAGGTATAGCTCAGCCTCCCTGCCCCCCAAAATAAAAATTACTTTGCTCATGTGAAAAAGAAAAATCTGATAAAAATCTGATTTTTAAGTTCCGAGAGTTAATAACAATTGTAATCTTCAGGTTTCCACAATTTCTTATTTTTTTATGTAGCCTCAGCCAAACAGCAAATATAAAACTAGCATGTGCCGAGATCTGCGACAGCAAGGAGGGTGTCCACGAGGAACAAATTGTACTTTTGCCCATTCTCAGGAAGAACTTGAAAAGTAAGTTATGAGAATTCGAACTTATATTCACTTAATTGTTTAAGAGACTCACTGTTAGAACTTTATATTTTTGCCTATCAGAGCCATCTTACGGATATGTGAATTTTATTTTGAGAATGGAAAGCAAGGATGCACTGGATATTTTGTACAAAAACTTTTGATGTGAAGAAGAAAGAGCAGGTTTCAGAAAGCCTGTTAAGGAAAGCACAGGTCCTTTCATGCCACTTAATTTCCTTTCTAAAATATGTCTGTTTGAACCCCTTCTTCACAAAGTAATTATTGCTTCCCAGTATATATAGCGCAATATCTATAAACTGACTATATCATACATATACACACACACATGTATATATGTGTGTGTAAACACACAAAAAATAAAAAGGCCAGCGACCTCCAGGGAGGTCGATGGCGATGGTCAGGCGAAGGAAGGAAACGAGGGCCAGGCTGGTTGGTCTTAGTAGCAGTTTATTGCATGGAAGGATGTATGTCAAGGAGGCCCCAGGATCTCTCAAGCCCGTGCACCTTTGTTCTCTCAGCTTCTGTCCTCAGCCCCATCTTCCCAGGTTCTCTGATGCACATGTCCCCCCAGAGAGCCCTTAAATCTCCCTTATATAGATCATAGTACCTCTAAAGGGCGCAATATAGTGATGTCATCAAAAGGAGTTACAGAAAGAACATTGAGGTGGCAAACCATACATTGTTTCTTTACATCCGCAGGCCAGGAATCCTGGCCTCACCTTTACAAGCTACAAGCACTTGGATTTGCATCCCAAAGACCAGCCTGGCCAGAGCTGGAAATCTACATCCCAAAGATCAGGCCTGGCTAGCACCTGAGATCTGCATATCCACGACCAGCTAGGTTTCTGTGAGAAAAGGGAAACTGTCTCAATATACTGAAATCATTTACTGAAGGCAGTTTGAAGGGGAGAAAGCAGTCTCATCCAAGCTAGTCAGGACACACAGGAAAACTGCTTCTAGGACGTGTTTCTCCTCTCCTTGTCCAACCAACATAAAAGCATACATAATATTAATCATTTTGTATGGATACAGCAAGAAATACTTTTTTTTTTTCACTTTTAGCATTTACTTTATTTTTTTATTTATTTTTCTTTTTTTATTAGTGAAAAACCATGAGGTACAGTTATAGGCTTACAAATTTTGTGCTTGGGTTTCAGTTATACAATGATCAAGTCCCCATCCCTCCACCAGTGCCCGTCATCCATCCCCATGGGTCCCATCATCCCCCCCCCCCCCCCCCCGTCCCATCCTGCCTCTGTGGCAGGGTATTCCCCCCTGTTCTCTCTCTCTTCTTTTGGGTACTGTGTTTTGCAAGAGAGGCTTTGAGTGGCAATCATGTTTGGTCTATCGACTACCTTCAGCATGCTTCTCCCACCCTGGGAGGGCCCTCACAACACCCTTCATTTGGTACTCTCTTCTCTATCTGAGCTTCCTTTTCACCTAGAGTCTGTGGCTGGCCTTCCATTCATGGAGCAAAATTCCTGGTACTAATCTCAGCCATTCCTGTGTGTCACTCTCCCTTTTTGTTGCTTTATGTTCCCCAGATGAATGCAATCTTTCTGTGTCTATCCCGCTCTTTCTGACTCATTTCGCTTAACATGATACTTTCCATGTAGTACCACTTGTATGTAAATTTCATAACTTCATCTTTTCTAACAGCTACATAGTACTCCATTGTGTAAATGTACCAAAGTTTCTTTAACCAGTCATCTGTTCTTGGGCACTCAGGTTTTTTCCAGATTCTGGCTATTGTAAAGAGTGCTGCAATGAACAAACAATTGCAGATGTCACTTCGACTATACCTTTTTGCCTCTCTGGGATATATTCCCAGGAGTGCTATAGCTGGGTCAAATGGCAGATCAAATTCTAATTTTTTGAGAGTCGTCCATACTGTTTTCCAAAAGGGTTGGACCAGTCGGCATTCCCACCAGCAGTGAAGGAGGGTCCCTTTCTCGCCACATCCGCGCCAGCACCGGTTGCTTTTGTTCTTGTGGATGTGGGCCAGTCTCTGTGGTGTGAAATGATATCTCATTGTGGTTTTGATCTGCATCTCTCTGATAATTAGTGATGTAGAGCATTTTCTCATGTGCCTTTTTGCCATTCGAATTTCTTCTTTGCGAAAGTTTCTGTTCATTTCCTCACCCCATTTTTTGATGGGGTTGGGTGATTTCTTCTTGTGGAGTTTAACCAGTACCTTGTATATCCTTGATATCAACCCCTTGTCGGATGTGTACTTAGTGAATATCCTTTCCCATTCTGTAGGCTGTCTTTGTATTTTGGTCAATGTTTCTTTTGAGGTGCAGAAGCTTCTTAGTTTAAGATAGTCCCATTTGTCTATCTCTGTTTTCACTTACAGCAAGAAATACTTTGAGCTTATAGAATTGCACTCCTAGGGCCTTCTCGATCTCAGACTGCAGTGCTCAGGCCAGATATCTTTCTTATTCCTAACAGCAGGGCCCTAGTCTCGTCATTACTTTTGGATCATGACATCATTTGCCTATGATCAACCTCTTAACTTATAGTTAAGAATCGTGGCACCTTGGCCTGGCCCATCGCGATGCCAGGGTAGCACATAACTTACCGGCTTGCCCTGGTTCCATCCAGTCCCACGTCGGGACCCTGCCCTTGGAGTGCTAGGAAGTGAGGGCAACTGAGGCTTAAGTTGAGAAGGCAGATGCCCAGGAGTGAATAATATTCAAAGCCAATCAATTCCTAGGTTACAAAGCACATTAATTAATTGTCTTCCTGTATCTATACAAAAGGACATTGCATTAAAGTAAACTGCTCAAAAGACATAAGGAGAGGAGAAAGGCAATATTAACTTACAGTACAAGTTTCAGTGTCTAAGAAGGATGAGACCTTACAAATTGGTTGGGCAAGAGAGCATAGAAGTGGTTACAGACAGACAAAGTAATGGGAGTGACTCGGGAGCACTGTGATAGGTGCAACCTGATAAACCTAAGCTCTGTGTATATATATATATGTATGTATCTCACGCAGTTTGATCTGGAAACTCCTATCTTACTGAGTTTGATCTGAGGTGGTTTTGTTTGAGGTTTTTATGTTTGTTTTTATTCCTGACTCTGCTCTCCAGAATTACTCTTGGCGATGTTTGGGGAACCTTATGGGATATGCTGGGGATCGAATCCGAGTGAGCCACATGTAGGACTAGCACTGCACCCACTGTACTGTCTACTGTCCCTCCAGCCCCCTCACTTGAGTTTTATTGCATTACTTTTATTGAGTTACTGCATTTTGCATATATGAGTATGTATGAAAGAGAAAGAAAAGGAATAATAATGAAGCTGTTGATAGATACTGAAGAACTGAAAAGAAAACTATTATTAGGGTAGGCATTGCTAGCACTGTTTATATCTAACTGTTCTTTGATTATGCATAACATTAATATTGGACTAATTTAGTAATATGTAATGATGACCCCAAATATGTGTAGTTATGTTCCTGTTCATTTAACGCAGTTATTCACCACTTTGAAATAGTGGCGGGGATGGGAACCAGTACTCAAAATGAAATTTGTTGTTTAAGTAGGAATATTTTTTCCATGGAATCCAGATCAAATTGCTTTCTGTATTATATGTAGTATTATATGTGACCCAAAATTTAGTATTTTTGTGTTTAATAAAGATATTTTTCTACTTTATGTATCAAATAATCAAAATAGGTTTCTATTTTTGGTGTAGCATTGGTTTAAGCATGAGTTTTGGGGCACAGGGAGAGTGCCCGGAGGGCTAGTGTGGATGAGTTTGCATGCATGGGGGTTGAATCTGACATGCAAGGCAATACCCTACCCACTGTACTATTGCTCTGGCCCTTATATTCCAGTTTTTTAAAAGACCTTTTTCCACTCCCTTAACAGCATTCTTTGTACTTTGTTATATTGTGTCTTCATATATAGATGAAGCACAGTGGTAGGGCATTTGTTTGCCTTGCACACAGCCAGCCCGGCTGAGATGGGTTTGATTCCTCTGCCCCTCTCAGAGAGCTCGGCAAGCTACTGAGAGTATCTTGCCCGCATGGCAAAGCCTAGCAAGCTACTCGTGATGTATTCAGTATGCCAAACACAGTAACAAGTCTCAAAAAACGGAGACGGTGCTGGGCCCGCTCCAGCAAATCCATGAACAACAGGAGGACAGTGACAGTGTATAGTGTATATATGTGTGTGTTAATGACATATTTTCATGTGATAACAATTACAGACTCATTTGATATTTAGCTAAAGAAAATTTTTCAAACCTTAAATTTTAAAAATCTTTTCCAATTGCCTATTTATTTACTAGAAGTTTTTGTGAAATATTCACCAGTTTGTTGATTGTTTTGAAACAGGTATCGCTTAAGGAACAAAAAGATCAATGCGACTGTAAGAACATTTCCTCTTCTAAATAAAGTTGGTGTAAACAGCACTGTTACAACCACAGCCGGAAATGTCATTTCTGTCATAGGAAGTACTGAAACAACGGGGAAAATGGTTCCAAGTACAAACGGAATTTCAAATGCAGAAAGCAGTGTTTCCCAGCTAATCCCACGTAGTACTGACAGTTCATTAAGAGTTCTGGAGACTGTGAAGAAAGTGGGGAAGGTTGGCACTAATGGTCAGAATGCTGCTGGGCCTTCTGCAGAGTCTGTAACTGAAAAGTGAGTATTAGGTTAAAACTGTTGATGAAAGAGTTTAGTTTTTTTTTTTTTTTAAGGAACGTGTGCATATCGTTTATCTTAAGGAGAAGCAGGGGCCGGGAGAAGATAGTACAGTGGATAGGACTCTTGCCTTGCACGCTGCTGACCCAGGTTTGATCCCGGCATCCCACTGGCCTCCCTATTATAGCCAGGGGTGGCCCAAACAACCCCCTTCACTCCCCAAACCCAATAATGGGAAAGCCATTATCCAAGGGTTTTGTAAATTCTTTTTTTTGCAGAAAATTTTATATACTTTAAAAAGCATTAATTGCTAAAAAATGAAGTTCTAATTCTAGTTCTGTAATTGAATTCCTCTGAGAAACCCTGAACTTTGTGTTCTTCAACTTTAAAACAAAAAAGACTTACAGATATGTCAGAATTGGATTTTTCCATACCTGTTTTCTTAAACTTTAGGAGTCAGGAGAGGCGTTAAAGGAGGGAATTAAACTTGAGCAGGTGAGATGCTTGAGTCTCCATCCCTCATTTCAGTCAGTGTAGTTTAACATTTTATATTCTGTAAGGATGTAGTATGAGAGGAATATTTGGAGCCAAACTCTCTTGGTTGATATTTTGGCTCACTATTTCATTTTCTTTTCTCTCTCCCTCCCCCTCTTTTTCTTTTATTTTGATTTTGGGCCTTACCCAGCAGTGCTCAGGACTCACTCCAGGCTCTTTGCTGAGGGATCACTCTTGGCGGACTCAAGGGACTATGTGGGGTGCCGGCGATCAAACTTAGGTTAGCCATGTGCAAGGCAGGTGCCCTCACAATTCTCCTATCATTTCAGCCCACTGGTTCACTAGTACTTAACTATTTTACCCTATGCTATTTTATTTAATTGTTATCATTATAGTACTTCATATGTTTGTTGTAAGGATTAAATGAGTTATGCTACTAAGTGTGCTTTGGACAGTGCCTACCACTTACTATTTAATTAATATGAGTGATAGCACAGTGGGTAGGGCATTTGCCTTGCACGTGGCTAGCCTGGGTGACTCGGGTTCAATTCCTCCACCCCTCTCGGAGAGCCAGGCAAGCAACTGAGAGTATCTCGCCCGGCAAGCTTCAGGTGATGTAAAGTATTTGAAGCTTCCGGTGATGTGAAGTATTTGCTACCCCAAACACAGTAACAACAAGTCTCACAATGTTACTGGGCCCGCTCAAATCCATGAACAACTAGAGGGACAGTGACAGTAACAGTTATTAAATTACCTTTTTAGTTTTGATGTTAGCATTCACTGTAGCACTGTCCTCCACTTGTTCATTTGCTGATGGGCACCAGTAATATCTCCATTGTGAGACTTGTTACTGTTTTTGACATATTGAATACACCATGAGGAGCTTGCCAGGCTCTGCCTTGCGGACGGGATATTCTTGGTAGCTTTCCGGGCTCTCCAAGAGGGATGGAGGAATCGAACCCAGGTCGGCTGCATGCAAGGCCAACACCCTACCCGCTGTGCTATTGCTCCAGCCCTCTCGGTATCTAGTCTTCAGCATCTTGAGATGTTAGCATAGTATTTTTTAAATTTTGTGGGTTTGGGGCCACACTCACCTATGCTTAGGGCTTATACTTGGTTCTGTGCTCAGAGATCATTCCTGGTGGAATTCACATCCGGGGTCTGGGGTCAAACCGAGGTTGGCCACATGCAATGCTGGTGCCCCACCCCCAGCATTATCTCTCTAGCCACCCCATAGTATTTCATTCAACAGAAGGGTGTTGGTATTTTAAATCATTAAGAGTGATCTAATTATTTTCTATGTTAGAGGCAGATTAAAAAAAAGCACTTAAGTCTACCACGACAGACTGGTTTAGCAGATATTTATGTCTTTGTGTAATTGTTAAAATGTAGAAAATAGATAAGGAACTGTGAATAGAAGTAAATGTGTTGATTTAATTTATAAAAAAATATTTTAGAGCTATGATTAGCCTTTGAAGTTTAAGTCAATAAGAAATATGATTAAGATTACCTTCACTGTATCACTGTCATCCCGTTGTTCATGGATTTACTCGAGCGGGCACCAGTAACGTCTCTATTCCTCTCTTCCCTGAGATTTATCAACCTCTTCTTACTTGTCTTTTCCCAGTGATTGGAGGCTCTTTCAGGGCCAGGGGAATGAGACCTGTTGTCGTTACTGGTTTTGGCATATTGAATATGCCACAGGGAGCTTGCCAGGCTCTGCCTGTGCGGACGGGATACTCTCGGTAGCTTACCGTGCTCTCCGAGAGGCATATATTTATATATTTCTCACTATTATTTGTTGCCTACTGTCTGAACCCCATCAAATATGGTTTGGAAGTGTACTATAAGCAGCCGCGTGGTCTGGAAAGTGGCCTGGAGCTTAGTGGCAGTTGGGTACTAGAGGTCGGTTGCTGGGACTGGGTCCTTGGGGTGGGGAGGGCTCTCACCCACCCCACTCTGGGGCGCCCTGGGTGGAAACAGCCTGGTGTGGAGTCCTTATAGCAATATAGTCCTTATAACAAGATTACCTTATAGCAATACTTACTAGTTATTACCAACCAAATTCCAAACATGGTACTAAGTACTTTGTATAGATTCCTGGTTCTTCCTGTCAAAATATTACATATATATAGTTTGAAATCGCAGACACCAAGGTGACTCTGGATTGTAGGCTCTCCGTTGTAGCAGCCTGAGAGCCTCATGTCAGTCTTTGCTTTTGAAACTAGCTCAGATGCTATCACCTTTCTTCTGGAAGCCTTTCACAATGATTCATTGTATAATCAGTTTTCTATTTTTTCTATTTTTTTACATTCTAATAACACTTGCAGTGTAACTCAGTTCCTGTATAAAGGTAAAGGTAAAGGCCCTCCCGTTGATCGTCGATTTGCTCGAGCGGGCCCAGTAACGTCTCCATTGGAGACTTTGTTGTTACTGTGTCTGGCATATCGAATACTCTCGGTAGCTTGCTGGGCTCTCCGAGAGGGGCGGAAGAATCGAACTCGGGTCAGGCCATGTTGGCCGCTTGTAAGGCGAACGCCCTACCCGCTGTGCTATCGCTCCACTGGGCTTGCTCGAGCAGTTCCTGTATATTAAGAATATATTATCTACACTATCTGATGGGCTGAAGCGATAGCACAGCGGTAGGGCATTTGCCTTGCTTGCAGCCAACATGGCCAACTCGACTTCGATTCCTCCGCCCCTCTCGGAGAGCCCGGCAAGCTACCGAGAGTATCTCGCCCGCACGGCAGAGCCTGGCAAGCTCCCCATGATGTATTCGATATGCCAAACACAGTAACAACAAGTCTCATGATAGAGACGTTACTGGGCCCACTCGAGCAAATCGATGTACAACGGGAGGACAGTGACCGTGATCACACTATCTGATCAAATCTCTCTAGCTATACTGGAAGACCCTTAAACACAGAAATCATATTCATCTTCACTAGTTACACCAAAATATTTGGCCTGGTAATTTGCACATTATAGAAGACAAACACTTTACAATTTTGCATAAATATTTATGTTTAGAGGTTTTCTCTAATTCATTTAAATTTTTGAAAATATTTGTTTGAATTTCTTCATCACTAGAAAGATCATTTTCTTGAATTACCATACTTCCAAGCTGTGATGAAATTTGACTTGATGACATCTTCTGTAACTGATTGCCTGGTGATTAAACAAAGGGAATTTTTTTTTTAACTTATGTATGTTGGGACCAGAGACAGAGAATAGAGTGGGTAAGGTGTTGCCTTGAATGTGCCTGACCCAAGCTTCAGCTCCAGCACCACATTTGGTCTCCCGCTTACAGCCAGTGGTAAACGCTGAGCACACTGATGTTTGACCCAACTTCCCCACACCCCTGTGTATCTTACATCAATTTAATGACTTTTCGTTTTACTGACATTTCATGTATTGACTCAGTAGATACTGAGCGCATGCTATGTATGTGACAGGGACTATTTTATTAGTCCCACAAATGTTTACTTAGCTCTACCCTCATACCAGAAACTGTTCTAGGTCTTGGATATATCAGCTAACAAAATGAATAAAAATGACATTTCTTCAAGAAATTTGCATGTCAGTTAATCTAGATCTTAGTAGTATGACTCTTTATGTATCTTTCCTGCTTTGTTCCAACAATTTCTATTGATAGGCTATCTTGTTTGTCTTGAGAACTTACTTATCACTTAATCACTTAACTTCCCGTTAGTCGTCGATTTGCTCGAGCGGGCGCCAGTAACGTCTCCATTTGTCCCTGTCGCGTGCTAGTGTAGCCCAATGGCATCTGTTCGCTCCGGGAACATGAAGAGCCTCAAACCGATTGTTCATGATCTTCAGGAAGAAGTCTGACCATCTGGTAGGTGGGCGGCCACGCGGTCTCTTGACATCCCGTGGAATCCAATCAGTAACAGCTCTAGTCCAACGGTCGTCTTTAAATCTCATTACGTGACCAGCCCATCTGATTTTCGACACCTTGGCAAATGAGACAGCGTCCCTGATCCTTGATCGTCGACGGATGTCAGAACTCCGGATTCTTTCTCTCATTTGAGTGAAACGTGATATTCCAAGCATAGCTCTTTCTATTCTTCTTTGGGAGACCTGAATGGCGTTCTCATCTTGTTTGCGTAGGGCCCAGGTCTCTGAGGCATATGTTAATGCAGGAAGAACAGTGGAATCAAAGAGATGTGCCCGGAGCCGGAGGTTCTTCGTCCTCTTAGCTATTTCTTCGACGTTCTTGAAGGCGTTCCAAGCCGCTCTCTTCCTCCTGCGCAGCTCGGGTGCCAGGTCATTTCTCATGTTGACCTCTCGACCTAGGTACACATAGCTGTTGCATTCGGAGATGGTCGTTCCATTGAGAGCGAATGGGGCGTCAGGAACAAGGCTGTTTCTCATAAACATTGTCTTCGTAAGATTCAGCTGTAGTCCTACCTTTCCACACTCACGGTCAAAGTCGGCCAGCATTTGTGCCGCTTGGCTGATGTTTGGTGTTATTAAAACAATATCATCAGCAAAGCGGAGGTGGTGTAATTGCCGACCATCTATCTTCACTCCCATTTCTTCCCATTCCAGTCGTCGCATGATGTTCTCGAGGGTGGCACTGAAGAGTTTCGGTGAAATGGTATCACCCTGCCGCACCCCTCTCTTGACATCAACGATCACTTCTTTGTAGAATGGTGAGATCCTGGTAGTGAATCCGCAATACAGCTCACGGAGGATCCTGATGTATTGGGCTTGAATGCCCTGATTGGCTAGGGCTTCAATGACCGCTTCCGTCTCAACAGAATCAAAGGCCTTCTTTAAATCAATGAACGTTAAGCAGAGCGGCATCTTGAACTCCCGAGAAACCTCAATGAGCTTGGTTATTGTGTGGATATGGTCGATGGTGCTGAATCCTTTGCGAAACCCTGCTTGCTCGCATGGTTGTCCTTCATCTAGTGTTCTGCCAATCCTATTCAGGATGACTCGAGTGAACAACTTGTAGATGACAGACAATAGGCAGATCGGGCGATAGTTGCCAATGTCATGGATGTCTCCCTTCTTGAACAGTAGTACGGTCCTGCTGGTTTTCCATTGGGACGGAACCTTGCATTCAGACAGGTAGCGAGTGAAGAGCCGAGCCAGTGTATTGATGAGTACTGACGGCAGGTTCTTCAGGTGTTCAGGTCTGACCTTGTCTGGGCCGGGTGCTGTTTGTTTCTTTACCGACGAAATGGCGTGTCGGATTTCGGAGGGGAGAACATTGGGAACAACATACCCATCCTGTGGAATTTGGTATGTTGGCAAGTGGACATGGCTATCGAAGAGATTTGAGTAGAAGTCATGGATAATCTTCTCCATTGCCGTTCTGGAGGATGTGATGGATCCATCAGGACGTCGGAGGGCAGTCATCTTGGTCTTAGAGTTGGCGAAGGACAGGCGGGCCTTACGAATACTTTTGCCGGCTTCTGCCGCATCTACCAGTACTTCTGCTCTTCTCTCTTTGAGGTCTTCCTTGATCGCATCTCTGCACTGCTTTGCAAGCTCGGACGTTAGCTTGTGGTTGCCTGAGGCATGCGCCAAACCACGCTGGCGAATTAGCTCAAGAGTTTTCGAAGATAGGCGACTTTTTGTGGCTATCTCTCTCTTGGCGTTCCTCGCACATTCATGGAGGTGCTGAACCAGTCGATCGTATTCCTCATCAATGTTGTCAACAATGGCATTTTCCCATGTTGCCGCAATAGTACCAAAGAGTTCCCAGTTGGTGGTCATTCTGGGAGTTCTCTTTTTGAACTTTGCAGCCCTTTCTCCCCGCTCTGTGAAGTAGAATTTTGCACGAAGGAGACGGTGGTCCGATCCCGTTCGAAATTTTGGGACAACAGCGACATCAGTCAGGCAAAACCGTCGATTGAATATGATGTGGTCTATTTCGTTGTGGAATCGTCCGCCGGGAGACTCCCATGTCCATCGTTTAGATTCTGCCTTCTGGAACTGTGAGTTACCATGGATGGTCTTGGTCGACATGATGAACTCTGACAGTCTCTCACCCTGTTCGTTCCATTCTAGGCCATGGGTCCCGATGTGAAGTTCTTCAGCTGATCTTCTCGGTCCTATCTTGGCATTAAAATCACCCACAATGATCTTGTAGAAGGTGTGGTCTTCTTTATAGAACTTCTCTAGCTCCATGTAGAACTTCTCGATTTCTCTTTCATCATAATGAGATGTTGGTGCGTAGACAACGAAGATAGAAACTGCAGGCAGTGAGCCACATCTATTCAAATGTAAACGTCCGATTCGGGTTGTTAGGCATTCGAATGAATCAATGCTCTTGGCCAAGTTTGTGTTGACAAGGACACCGATGCCTCCAACACCTCTTTTATCGCATGTTCCGAGGAACAATTCTTCTCCAGTGTCGAAAACGGCATGGTGAGATTCGTGCCTTCTTGTCTCGGTCAGACCAATGATGTCGTACTTGATCATTCGCGCTTGTACCATCAGGTCCTCGATGGATGCATCTGATGCTAGCGTACGTGCATTGAAAGTACAGACGATCATTTTTGTCTTCCTTCGTTGTGGCAGCCTAGGTCGGCCTTGAGATTTTGTCGGCCTCTCCTTTCTCATCCTTCTCAGTGCTGCCATGTCGGTGAAGCCTTCAGGGTCAGGTGAATGAGACCAGTTGTAGTTACTGGTCTTACTTAAGAGGGAACTTACTTAAGAGGGAAGTTTTTAAAATTTCACTATGAAAAAAATCTTTGTTTAAAGGAGAGTAAAGGGGAATAATGTATCTGAGGTGTCTTACTTCTTGTATATATTATTTTGCTCTTTCCCAAAATGTGACATCTGTTTAACTGCGTTTGTGAATTAGTAGTGTAAGGTGGTGGTGAAATTCAATGCTTTAATATTTCACTATGGTAATACCCAAAGTATTTTCTCTTAGTTGTTTCCACATATAATTTTATAAAAAAATCTACTGAGTGAAACTTAATAACAATAGATAATGATTTATCATTTTCTCTTTGTTCAATTTTCTCTCCAGTAAAATTGGTTCTCCACCCAAGACACCTGTAAGTAATGTAGTGGCTACCTCAGCTGGGCCCTCTTCTGTTGGAACAGAACTAAATTCTGTGCCTCCAAAATCCAGCCCATTTATAACTAGAGTACCAGTATATCCTCAGCATTCTGAAAACATTCAGTATTTTCAAGATCCGAGGACTCAGATACCCTTTGAAGTCCCACAGTACCCACAGACAGGTAAGTACTTTTATACAATTCTAGGGAAAAAAAGTATGGCATAACATTTGTGGTCATTAGAGAAGTAGGTGAATTGTTTATATCTGTTGAAACTTCTTACATTGAAAGCTTAATCACGTGGGGCTGGGAGATGCTTGAGGGACTGGAGTGCGAGCCTTGTTCCCCACACGAATGGCCCAGAGCACTGCAGGGTGTATCCCTGAGGAGTTCTGAGCACTGCTGGGGTAGACCTGGTGGTCCCCAGCACTGTAGGCCTGAGCAGGATTCCTCGGTGAGGACAGCTGATCTGAATGCCGCAAAGTAGCCCTCTGGCTCCTTGAGCACTGCTTGGGAGGCCCCACCCCTCACTCCCAAATTAAATAGTTTAGACTCCATAATCCTAAATTTAGTTCTTGCCTTTAGGATCTTTGTATCTGCATGGACAGTTCAATGAGTTAGTTGAATGCATGCTTTGCATGCAGGAAGCCTAATTCACTATCTACTGTGTGTTCCCCTGAGCAGCACTCAAGTGCATAACTTAAAAGCAGCCTGTAGGCAATGCTGGGTGTGGTCCAAAAACCAAAGAAAAAAATCTTTGATTTTTGACATACTAATAGATTTTTGTTCTTGTTTTGATCTTGGATTTTTTTTTTTTCTTTTGGACTATACCTGTGGTCCTTGGGGACTATTTTATCTCTGCTTAGGAGCGATCCCTGAGCATAGGCCACTGAGTACTTGGGGGGACCATATTTAGTGCTGGTGATATAAACTGGGTTTGATGGGATGCAAGGCCAGCACTTTAACTCATGTATTCTCTCTCCCAGGTACCAGTAGGTTCTCATTCTCTTATTTTTTATTTTATTTTTATTAAGGTAATCATGATTTTCAAAGTTGTCCAGATAGTTATTTAAGTCATACAATGTTTCAATACCAGTCCCACTGCCAGTGCTCCTTTCTTCCACCAATGTTCCCAGGTTCTCTCCCAATCTTCAGCCTTTGTAGACATATAACAAATTCATTCCATATTACTTGCTTCCAACAAAATTTAAAGGAGAAACCAGAATGATAATACAATCGGTAGGGCATTTGCCTTGCATGTAGTGGACTTGGATTTGATCCCAGCATTCCATATATTCCTCCGAGCACTGCCAGGAGTAAGCCCTGAGCACTGCTGGTGTTGTCCCAAAAACAAACAGAAAAACCCCAACATCTTAAAGGAATGGCAATTAGAATTATCAGAAAATATATCAGTGAAAGTCCATTTGTGATTGATTGCTATATGATTTAACAAATGTAAAGAACTTCAAATTATACATATATGTGTATATATGTATGTGTGTGTGTGTGTGTGTATATATAAGTATGTATGTATGTATTTTACATTTGGTTCACACTCGGTGATACTCGGTGGTTACTCCTGGCTCGTCTCTTAAGAATTACTTCTGGTGGACTCGGGCGACCACCATATGGGATACTGGAGATTGAACTTGGGTTGGACAGTGCAAGGCAAGCACCCTACCCACTGTATTATCTCTCTAGCCCAAGAATTTCAGATCATTTAATTCAATATAGTACATTACCTGTTCTCATTTGTATAACTAAGTTTTCAGCTCTCTCATCTGAAATATAATGCATTAAATTGTATTCTGTATTTGGATATTATTATAATTATTCCTTCTCTGTCATAAATAAGCTTTATTTTTAAAAAATTTTGTGCTAATATTTTTAGAATTTCCATGAAATAGGCAAAACCTTCAAATGTAAAATTTAGTAAGAATGAAGAAAATTTAAATGAAAAAATATGAATAGGCCTCTAAGAGTAGAGTGTTTAATCCTATGAAAAGAAAATACTTGTTTGTAAGAGAAATTATTATAGATACTGCTTAAATGTCTTAATAACTAAAGATTGAATTAAAAATCTCTGGATGTAAAACAATAACTGATCAGACATGGAATAATCAATGTAAATGAGATGTTAGTTCATTGTTGGCAGTGTATAAAATCTCTTAGTGAGCTAGGAGTCAGCATGCCTTTCTTAATCTAGTAGCAGGCAGCTGTATGCACCACGAGTGCCAGACGCAACGCCACATGCTGGGAAGTTTGTCCTGTTCTTTTATTTTTATGATTTTAAAAAAATTTTGTTTATTTTTTGGTTTTGAGCTACTCCAACAGTGCTCAGGAGTTACTCCTGGCTTTGCACTCGAACTTTTACTTCTGGCAGGTGGGGAACCATGTAAGATAATGAGAAATGAATTTGATCAGCTGCATGCAAGGCACGCACCCTACCTACTATACGATAGGGCACTGCTCTACCTGTTCTGTCCTTTTAAAAAGCTCTTTTTTGGGTTTGTTTTTCTGTGGGAAGCAAGACAGTTTTCTTTTTTTTCTTTTTGGGTCACACCTGGCGATACATAGAGGTTATTCTTGTCTCATGCACTCAGGAATTACTCCTGGCAGTGCCCAGAGGACCATATGGGATGCTGGGAGTCGAACCCGGGTCGGCCGCGTGCAAGGCAAACGCCCTACCCACTGTACTGTCGCTCCAGCCTCGAAGCCAGATAGTTTTTATATTGAAAATTACTTAGAGAAAAGTATCTATTAAGAGAGAACACAGGCTTCTCCAGAGTGGAAATAAGTAAAGAGACAAATTAGCAAAATGCATGTTAAAGGGAGAATATGGTCTTGAAAAATAAGCCAAAAAAGCTCTTAAAAATTGGTTTAAAGACTATGAATTCCCATTTCCCTACACTGTTGCCTGCCTTCATGGACAGGCAACAGTGTAGGAAAATGGGAATTCATAGTCTTTAACCTATAGTCTTTACTTTTCTTCAGATCTGAATGATAGTCTAGCTGGATAGAGTGTTCTTGGTGAAGTGTTCAATTTGTTGAGTTTTTTGTACTATTTCCTTCCATACTCTGCTGCCTCAGAGAATCTCATTTGTTCCATCTGCTGTACATCTTAGGGGCTTTCCTTTGTATGTAGGTTCCCTTTGTGATCTTGCTGCTTTCAGCATGTTGCCTTGAGCTTCTGGCATTTTGAGTACAATGTGTCTTGGAGTGTGTTTTCGTTGGGACCCTTCAAACCTCTTGGATCTCAGCACCTGTATTCTTTGACTCGGGGGAATTTTTATCAGTAATTTTTTTTCCTTTTTGGGTCACACCTAGTGATGCTCATGGGTTACTCCTGGCTCTGTACTCAGGAATTACTCCTGGTGGTGCTGGGGGGCCGTATAGGATGCCAGGGATCAGGGTTGGCCATGTGCAAGACAAACACCCTACCTGCTGTGCTCTCACTCCAGCCCCTCAATGATTTTTTTTAACTGTTTATTTGTTTTTCATCAAATTTGCCTTTCAGTTCTTCAGGGACTCTGATGAGTCTTAATTGTTTTTCTTGAATGCATCCCAAGTTACTGATATACTGTTTATTTCTTTTTGGTCTATGTTCCACCTTCCTAGTGGAACTCCATCTCATCTTGTAGCTCCTTGATCTTTTGCTTAGCTGCTATTAATCTGCTGTTTAGACCTTCTACTGAGTAGGGTTTTGTTGTTGTTGTTTTTTTAATATCACCTACCATGCTCTTTGTATCTGTCATTTCTTATTGTGGCAGTTTTCTTATTTAGACTCATATTTTGTGCTTTGCTGTGCTCAGGTTTCTTTGAGTTCATTGAACATTTTCATCCATGGTGACGCTAAAGTCATTGTCTGAGGATTTACTGAACTGAAAGGTGTTGTTTGTGTCTCTGGTTGGTGATAGCTTCATTCATTAAAATTGGTGAGCGTTCTACTAGAAAACACTGGTTTTCTAGTGTTTTTGCTTTTTCGCGGATGAGTCTTTATAGTTAGTTGCCTTTAAGTTGTTGAGGGATTAAGCTAGGGGTTACCCTCTTGCTTCTCTGCCTGCCTTCACCAAATGACAGGAAGTATAACTGTGAGCAACATGCAATTGCTGAGCCACATATGCAGCTCCACACTTCAGAAGCGTGGGATGTGAAAGTGTCAGTTCATATGGCACAGGTCATATGTGGAGGCTGCTGGGACCAAGCCAGAAGGGAGGGGCCCTGGTTCTTGGTCTGGAGCAGGCCCAGGGATGTGAGCCAGCATCTTGCCTCACCTGGAACCTAGATCCTCATCCTTAGGAATCAAATACAACATGCCTGGATTTAGAGTTGTGTAAAGTCCTTGAAACTATGCAAAGTATTTGATTTACATGGTTTGTTTTGTTTTGTTTTTGTTTTGGGGTCACATCCAGCAGTGCTTAGAACTTCTCTCTCTTTACTCAGAGGTCACTATAGCAGGGATCCAGAACCATCTGGGATGCTAGGGATGGAACCAAGGTTGGCCAGAAGCAAGGCAAGCGCCCTACTACTGTGCTCTCACTTTGGCCTGCAGTTTATATGTTCTTATGCACAGTTTTGAAAAGGCAGTGCATAACTTACATTGATTTTGTTTTGTTTTGTTTGGGGCTCATACCCAGCAGTTCTCAGGGTTTACTCCTGGCTCGGCTCTCAGGGATCATACCTGATTGGGGATTGGGGAACCACATGGGGCTCCAGGGATTGACCATGGGTCAGGCCCATGCAAGGCAAGCTCCGTATGCACTGTATTATCTCTCAGCCCCAGCTTACATTGATTTTGAAAGAAGTCTCCAATTTCTACTTCTAAAAGGAATATGAATTAGTGTTTTAGCTATTTAATATAAAACTTGTGCTAATAGAAACCCTAAAATGAATTTGCCAGTCTCCTGCTAATAACTTTGTCATGAATTTTTAAGGAGCAGTTTAACAAATTAGTGGACATTATTTTTGTAGTGTGGTGTCTTGAAAGTACCAAGTTTCTTTTTAAAGTAGGCGAGGATATTGAAATTAAGTTCAAAGCTTATTTTATCTTCCTACATTAAAGACTGCTTTAGATCTAAACCTTTTTTAAAATGTTGGCTTTTACTAAGATTACATTAAATATTCTTTCCAATTTTCAAGGCTACTACCCACCTCCGCCAACAGTACCAGCTGGTGTGGCTCCCTGTGTTCCTCGCTTTGTGAGGTCCAATAATGTTCCAGAGTCCTCCCTCCCACCTGCTTCCATGCCGTATGCTGATCATTACAGCACATTTTCCCCCCGAGATCGAATGAATTCTTCTCCTTACCAACCTCCTCCTCCTCAGCCGTATGGACCCGTTCC
Source organism: Sorex fumeus (assembly GCF_029834395.1). Taxonomy (NCBI): domain Eukaryota; kingdom Metazoa; phylum Chordata; class Mammalia; order Eulipotyphla; family Soricidae; genus Sorex; species Sorex fumeus. The sequence continues at coordinate 7,459,079 of NW_026606186.1, forward strand.
TCCAGTCCCTTCTGGAATGTATGCTCCAGTATATGATAGCAGGCGCATCTGGCGCCCACCTTTGTACCGAGATGACATTATCAGAAGCAATTCTTTACCTCCAATGGATGTGATGCACTCATCTGTCTACCAGACATCTTTGCGGGAAAGATACAACTCATTAGATGGGTATTATTCAATGGCTTGTCAGCCACCCAATGAGCCAAGGACAACTGTGCCTTTACCAAGGGTAAGTCATAATGGAAATAAGGGTGCTTCGACAGTAGCCGTTAAGAGCCTTAGCTCAGGCCACCCACATACATGTTCTGGCTCCTCTCCTTAGGAATTCTGTGACTTAGGGAAATTACTTAACTTCTCTATGTCAGTTTTTTCATTTGTTGGATGGAAATACCTACCTCATAAAACTTGTGAGGATTAAATCAGTAAAAATATGCCTCTTAGAACTGGACCTGTTACATATTAATGCTCAATAAATGTAATGTTTGGATAGGAAACTGATGGGATAGTGAATATGAATCTTCAAAATGGAAGAATAAGCCTGGTTTTCAGATCTCCACATACAGAGAGGTGACTTTTCTGCACCAAAGTAGGGTGCACTTAGACTTGGATTTGTCATGTAACTTGGCTAGATATTAGCCTTTTGTTTACATGTTTGGTAGCTCCCCTCACCTCCCCCCCAAAAAAATACTTTTAAGTATTTTCTGGACTCAGCAGCATAATAAACTATTTAAACATTACTCCCAGATCCTAGCTCAAATTTATTTGCTGCTCCCTCGATGATTAAGATTGTTTCTTTTATCCCCCGTAGGAACCCTGTGGTCATTTGAAGACCAGTTGCGAGGAGCAGATAAGAAGAAAGCCAGAGCAGTGGGCACAGTACCACACTCAGAAAGCACCTCTTGTCTCTTCAACTCTGCCTGTTGCCACTCAGTCACCAACACCTCCTTCTCCTCTGTTCAGTGTAGACTTCCGCGCTGATGTAAGAAAGGTTTGACTTGCTTGATATTATAAGGATAGGTCAAACAAGCTAACTTGAGAGCACTTAGTCAAGCCAGGGTTAGCTGTGTGAGATATTTTTTATTGCTTTTGTGTATGTATTTGAGTTTGTTAAACATACACTATAAAGATAGGCATGGTGATATTCTGAAGATGAAAACAGCACAGTTCATTTTCTGTCATATTTGAAATCTAGTTCTGTTCTTATTTTTATTGTTCTTAATATTTAGATCTACCATTTATTGAGCACCTACTTGTGCCGGGGACTGTACTAAGCATTTACATGATGTTATTTAATTCTCACAAAAATCTTAGGGGGAAGGTATTATCTGTATTTTGCAGATTAGGACTCCTGAACAGAGAATTTAGGTAATTTGTCCAACTAGTGAATTTAGGCTGTCAGTGGCTAGGATTTTAATGTGCTTGGTCTCTGTGAGGACTTTCTTCCCCGAGGAGTTTCTTCCTTTACTTCACTTGAGATTCAGACATCCGTACTGTATTATTCAGAGTATTTCACATTATGATTAATTACTATTGTTGTCATTCCAAAGCAGATTTTTATATCAGAATTATTTCAGCATACCCTCAGGCCTTATGTAGAACAGACAGTTTTTCTGTTTGTTCTTGTGTTTTGGGGCCACTGTCAGCTGTGTTCAGGGTTCTGGCCTGTCTGTGCTTTAGGAGCGTTCCTTGCAGGGAGTGCGCCTCTGTAGGCTGCATGCTAGGCAAATGTCCTGTCCGCCCTACTAATGCTCTCTGTTTTTAAAAAATTCCTCTGATTTATTCCCAGTTCTAGAATCAATGTTTAATTCTTTTTATTAGAAAAATTCAATGTCTACAGGATATACAAAAATAGAAGAGTTGGGGCAAAGAGTTATTGTAGCCTACAGGGCGCTTTTCTCATATGTGATTAACTGAGGCGCAGTCTTTGGTCCCATGTATGGCCACCCAACCACTGGCAGGAGTGATCTGAGTGTTGAGCCAGGAGTAATCCTTGAGCACTCCAGGGGTGGGCCCCAAACCAAATAAATAGAACCGTGTTGTAAACGGTTATTTTACAACACCGTTTGTAAAAAATTTTCTCTGAGACAATCTTCTGGTAATATAAATTGGATTAAGTATTTCAATATTTTTGTCTTTAACTTCCTTAGTTGTAAACTGGATTTAAAATGTGCTTTAACTTCCTTAGTTGTAAACTGGATTTAAAATGTGCCCCACCCTTATCGTCCACAACTCAGCCAGTCTTACTCATTTGTGTTAACTCTGCTTACTGATTTATTTTGAAGTTCAACTAGATACCATATTTTTTTATCCACTGGTATTTCAGTAAGTCAGTGAAGTTTTTTTTTTTTTGGGGGGGGGGTCCCACCCAGAGATGCATCGGGATTACTCCTGACTTATGCACTCAGGAATTACTCCTGGCGGTGCCCGGGGACCAGATGGGATGCTGGGACTTGAACCCGGGTTGGCCACTTGCAAGGTAAATGCCCTTCCCGCTGTATTATCGCTCCAGCACCCTGGTCACTGAAGTTTTAAACAAGACACAATTTGATCTTTTCAAAGTAGATGAACATCCTGACAGCAGATAGAATATTACTTGCTCAATGGAAAAGCATAAATATATTATGCTTAAGAAATACATATTTCAGGACCCGGGAAGGTAGCCTGAGCACACGCTTTGCATGTAGAATCCCCTAGTTTCTGCCACCTTCAGCACTGACAGGCGTGGTCCAAAAGCTAAAAAAGAAAAAATAATTATTTTTTCTCTGAGACTGAGAAAAAATTTTCTCTGAGACAATCTTCTGGTAATATAAATTGGATTAAGTATTTCAATATTTTTGTCTTTAACTTCCTTAGTTGTAAACTGGATTTAAAATTCTTAAAATTGTATTCTGATCCTGTCATTTTTACAGTGCCTCTAAAATTTAACCAGTTTTCTTTCTAGTTGCATTTGTTAGTTGGTTTTGGTAGTATAAGTCAGCTGTTCTGTATTAGAACTTAGAATGCAAAGTAAAAAGAAAAGGTATTCTACTTTTTATTCTTAAGTACAAATAATGCTCGTGCTAAATAGTGTTTAGGACTTTAAATATATCTTCATAGTGAAGATTCACAATGAAGTTCTGTGTATTCTGTAGTAGTTATTCTAGCTACGAATCTGTAAATTTTGGAGCCAGAGAGATGGTACATACGGTCTCCGAGCACCCTCAGGACTGATTGATCCCTGAGCACAGAGCCAGGACTGAATCCTCAGCATCACTCAGCGTGGCCACGGTGCCAGTGCACTCCTGGCCCCCAATCTGTAGATTTTAACCCTTGTTGTTTTTTCTTTTTGGCTAATGGTTATTGCCTCCCTCCCTCTTTTTTTTTTTTATTTTTCAATCAGTTCTCTGAGAGTGTGAGTGGCACAAAATTTGAAGAAGATCGTCTTTCCCACTATTCTCCTTGGTCTTGTGGCACCATAGGCTCCTGTATAAATGCCATCGATTCAGAGCCCAGAGATGTAATTGCTAATTCGAATGCTGTGTTGATGGTATGATTTGGAGGGACTTTTTCTTATTTATGGGTTGGGGCGCAGTTGAATATCATGCATGTTAACTGAAGTTTTAGAATGATTTGGTACTCTTATCTTCATATTGTTGTTATAGGGCTTATCTGTAAGCATGAAATAAATTGCACTTATAATGAAATTACTTGAACATAACTTGGTTTGCTTTTTTTTTTTTTGGTTTTTTTATTTGGTGTTTTTTTTTTTTTTTTTTGCTTTTTGGGTCATGCCCAGCAATGCTCAGGGCTTCCTCCTGGGTCTGCACTCAAAAATCACTCCTGGCGGTGCTTGGGGGACCATATGGGATGCTGGGGATTGAACCCGGGTTGGCCGTGTGCAAGCCCTACCCGCTGTCCTATTGCTCCGGCCCCCATAGCTTGGTGTTTTAAGAGTGGATCTTAAACTTTTTTTGTTTGTATTCTTTTCTTGAGAAATGCCATGTAGATTAGTGCTGCCAGAAGCGTCTTGGATTTATTTCATGCTTTATTTTTAATTACTTTTTTCATTACTGCATGTTCAGAAACCTTTCACTATTGCTAAATTTGTGTCATCTTTCTCACCCGTATGAGGTTATGTAACCTCATATGGGCTCACGACCCACAGTTTAGGAAGTTGGAATTTAGGTAGATAACTAGACTTTCTTTGAGAGCTACCTCAAGTGTTAAGTTTATCAGGAAACCTAATTACATGTTCTTTGATAGCATGAACTTCTATTACTAGCTGAAGTAATTCCCAGAAGTCCTTTTATTGATTTTCTTTGTTTTAATGCAGGACCTGGACAGTGGCGATGTTAAGAGAAGAGTGCACTTATTTGAAACTCAGAGACGGACAAAAGAAGAAGACCCGATAATTCCTTTTAGTGATGGACCTATCATCTCAAAATGGGGTGCAATTTCCCGATCGTCCCGTACAGGGTATCACACTACAGATCCTGTCCAAGCCACTGCTTCCCAAGGAAGTGCAACTAAGCCAATCAGTGTATCAGGTGATCCTTTTGAACGAATGTCTCACCTTTCCTGTTCTAGGACTAGGCTTGTTAGTCCCCACTTTCTAAGATACATAGAACATTTCCCTCCACTTCACAGTCGTAGTCAACTCAGCATTAAGTGGTTTGTTTAGGTTAATATTGCTATTGGAAGAAATATGATATTTTATGAACAGTGCACGTTTATATGAATGCGTTTTTCTAATCATTGGTTTGTTTTTCCTACTTATCTGTAGATTATGTCCCTTATGTCAATGCTGTTGATTCGAGGTGGAGTTCTTACGGTAATGAGGCCACATCTTCAGCACACTATATAGAACGGTAATAGCACTCTTACTTCTTTAGTTTTCTCTGTTCTCAGAGTACAAATTATACTCCCCAGTTGCTCAGAAGTTTTGCTAATTTTAGATCTGTTGCAAATGCTTGGGAATAATTTGTTTGGTTTGGGACTAAAACCACACTTGCTTGGGATTACTCCTGATTGTGCCTGTCACCATGTGATGGCATGGATGTTCTGGAACCTGGGTCCTCCCACTCACAAAGATAGCTCCTCAACCCTGAAAGCAATTTTTACTTTTGCATTTAAAATAGTGGTGAGGGTGCTGGAGAGAGAGCACAGCGGGTAGGGTGTTTGCCTTGCACGTGGCTGACCCAGGTTCGATTTCCAGCATCCCATATGGTCCCCTGAGCACTGCCAGGAGTAACTCCTGAGTGCACAGCCAGGAGTAACCCCTGTGCATTGCCGGGTGTGACCCAAAAAAGCAAAAAAAATTAATTAAACAGTGGTGAGAGCAAATCTGCCAGGCAGATATTTTGTAGAACTTGTATCTTACATAGACATTACTGCCTTAGTTGCTTTATTTATTTCACTTATAATACAGTTAAAATATTTCTCTTTAAAGGGACAGGTTCATTGTTACGGACTTATCTGGTCATAGAAAGCATTCCAGTACTGGAGACCTTTTGAGCATTGAACTTCAGCAGGTAGGTTCTGGGCTCAGTTTGTTTGTGTTTTACTGCACTGCTGGGGATCCAACCCAGGATCTCTCCTAGATGCTATATTGCTGAGCTGCAAGCCCTTGCCCTAAGCTCTTAGTTTTTGTTTTATTCTCTTCTAGGCCAAGAGTAACTCTCTGCTTCTTCAGAGGGAGGCCAATGCTCTGGCCATGCAGCAGAAGTGGAACTCCCTGGATGAAGGCCGCCACCTTACCTTAAATCTTCTAAGCAAGGAAATTGAACTGAGAAATGGAGAGGTAAAGAAACTCAATCCCTCTTCACTTCATTCAGAATTAATTTATTATTTACGGCTGCTGTACCATGGTTTGTGCATTCACTTACTGAATTTTAGTGTGCCTTTTTCTGGTAGATGATGATTCCTTTTCGTTGGTTTATTTTAAGGCCACACTCATTTGGCAGTGCTCTGGTCTTTTGGCTCTGCTCAGGGATCACTCCTGGCAGGCTCAGGGAACCAAATGGGTTGCAGGTGTCAAACCTAGGTTGGCTGAGTACAAGGCGAAAATGCCCTACATGCTATACTCTTGCTCCAGCTCCAGATGATTCCTTTTAAAACTTACAGTAGAAATGAAACTGTGTATTCAGATTTCTTAAATAGTTTCTTCTATTATTTCTGGTTTTGGTGCCACACCTGGCAGTGCTCCATGCTTACTCCTGCGTCTGCACTCAGGAGTCTCTCCTGGCAGGGCTCAAGAGACCATACAGGGGACGGGGGATGGGACCCAGGTTAGTCATGTGTGTCAAATATCCTGTCTGCTGTACTGTCTCTCTGGCCCTTATTGATATTAATCTCATTTTAACTTTTATTCTTTCTCGCTCTAGAGGAATCATAATTATTTCAGTTACAAATTTCATTTTACTTTAAAAAATCATAATTTGTAACTTAAATAATCATAATTATTTAAGTTACAAATTTACAAATATTAAATTTCATTTTAACTTTGATTTTTTTTTGTCTTCCTCCCTCTGGTCCTACTCTCCCCTCTTTCTTAATCACTGATATTTTTGTTTGTTGTTTGGGGACCAAACTTTTGTTTTGAGGGGCCCAAATAAAAAGTAATCCAGGGCTTACAACTGGCTCTGCAGTCCAGGATCACTCCTGGCAGTGCTGAGGGGGGTCAGCCATGTGCAAGACAGGTGACCTGCCGACTGTGCTATCTCTCTGTCCCTCTCACTGTTCTTGGTTTTATTTCTTTCTTTTGGTTTCTGAGGGCCACACCAGCATGGCTCACTACTGACAGGATTTGGGGAACCACATCAGGTGCTGGGTTTCAGACCTGGGTCTGCCGCGTGCAAGGCAAGCGCTTTACCCGCTGAAACATTGGTCTGTTAAAGCAGAGGCATTCTTGGCAGTGCTGGATCCTCGGAGCCACTTTCACTGGTGCTTGGGGTACCATTATGGCCACAGGAGCAGTGCTGGGGCGTGGGGGCAGGTGGTACTAGGCAGTGAACTAAGGTCTGGCCACATACAAGGCACGTACTCTACTACTTCAGCCATTTCCCTGACCCTTTGTTTTGTTTCTGTTCATTTACTTAAATTATTTTTTCTCTCTGTGTGTTTCTGGGGGTCAAACTTGCCCCTCCCTCCCATTTCAGTTTAGAAGGGAAGCCACATTTTCATCGGTGTGAGATCATTCTTTCTCTTCATTACAGAGTGATTATGCAGAAGATACAACTGAGACGAAGCCTGATCGGGATATTGAGCTAGAGCTGTCGGCACTCGATACTGATGAGCCTGATGGTCACGGGGAACAAATCGAAGTGAGTGCTGCAGTGGTATGCAAGGATGGACTTTGTTTGGGTTTGACTTTGGGGCCACAGCCGGTGGTGCAGAGGTTTCACTCCTGGGACCCCTCACCACGCTGCTCAGGGGACCTCTGTGGTGCGAGGGGTTGAACAGGGTTGGCTGCATGCAAGGCAAGCGGCCTGTAACCCTTGTTCTAGCTCTGGTCCATTTTTAAGAGATTTTATTCCATTGGACATCAGTGTCTGAAGTACATCCATATTTAGGAGGCTCAACATTTTCTTTCCTCAGGAGATTTTAGACCTGCAGCTTGGTATCAGTTCTCAGAGTGATCAGCTGATGAACGGAACAGCAGTGGAAAATGGGCACACTGTCCAGCAGCACCAGAAGGAGCCCCTGGAGCCGAAGAGACAGAGCTTAGGTGAAGAACATGTCATTCTGTGAGTGTTAGACAGAGAATTCACCCCCCAGGGCATAGGGCATGAGTATTTAAAGAAGTAGCTGCGGTATCAAATTTGTGTCTGACTTTCTCACACGTGGGTGCTAACCTGGTATTAAGTGGGTAGTGATTTGCCCAATCTGGAGTTCTAGGAAAGATGAGGGAGATTAGAACAAATATAGCAGGCCATTTTTGTAGCCTGCAGTTTACCTCGTATTAGGCTTCAAGTTAGTTTCTGTGCTCCAGATCAGTTTATGCTACCTCAGTCTGGTTTTCTTGTGGGGAGGAGGACCACACCCAGTTGTGCTCAGGGCTTTCTCCTGACTTTGCACTCAGGGATCCGTCCTGGCAGGCTTCAGGGGATATATCAGATGCTGGGGATCAAACCCTGTTCAGTGGCACACAAGGCAAGCACTTTGCCTGCTGTGCTTTCTCTCTGGCCCCAGTTTCCTCAATTTGATTATCAGACTTATTAAAGACTACAAAATGGAAAATTAAAACCCAGGTGAAGGATTTCCCTTTTCTAGGAAACATTGATATTCTTGGCTTTAATATTACTACTTTTCACTGGCAAAAGTATGACTTAATCTTGAACTTGATTGTTGGTTTTAAATCAGCTATTATCTTAATTTGATGTTGTAATTTTTGAAAATGGAATCTTTCAGACATTTCTGATATCGTTTAAGTGATTAAAAACATGCCTTTGTAGGGACTGTTAAATTTTGTTACAGTTTCCATTAAACATGTGTGTTACTCTTGAAAGTTTTCACCTGAAGCTAATTTATTTTCCTGTCATTTATTTTCTCTCAGGGAGGAGCAAAAAACAATTATGCCGGTAACTTCTTGCTTTAGCCAGCCTCTTCCGGTGACCATTAGCAATGCAAGTTGCCTCCCCATCACAGCTGTCAGTGTTGGCAACCTCATTCTGAAAACTCATGTTATGTCTGAAGAGAAAAACGACTTTTTAAAACCTGTTGCAAATGGGAAGATGGTAAACAGCTGAAAGGAGGCTCATCTTTCAGATTTGTGACCATACCGTGGAGGCATTTACACTAGCTTTTTATATATATAATATATATTATATAATGTATATTTTTTTTAAAAAAAAGATATTATGGGGGGCATCCATTTCCTGTGGACTCTTTGATACTTCAAGCCCTCTTGCATTAGCATTATGAAAAAAAGTAAGAAATTTTACTTTATTAGGGTAACACGTTCACTTTCCAGAAGTGATTGGAATTTGGACATTTAACTTAAGCTTCAAGCAGCTTTTTATGAGTTTGTAGCAATCCGGTGCAGTAACTGAGCCATTTCCTATTTTAAATGGCTTCTATAGAAAATTAACAACTCAGTTATTAAACTAGCAGGATCCTACAATGATACATCTAGTGAAAGTAGACTTAATTAACTTATTTATTTCTATTTTATGTTTCACTGAGAAATTTCCATCTCATTCCAGCTGCTTTATTTATCTTTTTCATGGGACTTTGCATGGATTTTTTTTTCTTTTCTTTTTACTTCAAAGAGTGAAGTTAGATGTTCTTACCATAGAATTTTACAGGGTTAATATACTAGCTTTCTTTACTGCATTATATGTAGGAGTGTGGTGCAGTGCTTTTATCTGTAGTGTTTAATTTTTTTTTAATTTCCCATTTTTCAAGAATAGTTTGTGCTTTGTTAATATTTATACACAGGCTACTTGTTGAAGTAAGTAATTAAATATATAACCAAGTGCCTAAGTCTTTCAGCTGATGTACTAGATATTAAATTCTCCTAAGTTATGCAGAATCGTTTTTACAATTTTGATAAATTATGCACTAATGTAATGGCAGTTTTTTAAAATGCAGATTTAAGCCTGTACATTATTGAATCTGATGACTTGGCATAAGAATCAGGTGCTTTCAGCTTTCTTGAGAAAACCCTGTATGTAGCGTTTGCACTGACTAACAAGATGGCATTGCTGGGTTTTTAATTTAATTAATTTGGATGTTCATTGCATTATCTTGGTTAAATATTGTTTATTGTTACTTCATGTTGGGGTTTAATTTTTCTTGTTTTCTGTTAGGTTGAAAAGACTATGAACCATGTGATAAGATAACATTGGCTAACCTTTATTCATTCTTAAAAACATGAATAATTTGTGCCCTGCTAAAATGTGACTGGAAAGGGTTTTACTTGGCACCTGAAAGTGTGCAGTATGTTCATCCAGCCACGCTTCAGATTTGTGGGAGGTATTTTTTGAAACCTAAATTTCAGTCAGCATTTGAAAACTAAAACTGGGCATTCCTTCTGGTGATCTTACCTAGTTTGTCTCTTTGTTTTTTTCTGTTTCTTTCAGATTAGTTTGCCTTTTATTATTATTTTTTTAATTAACTTCTGTGAAGTTGTTTACTCTGAAAATTGTACTGGAATATTTTAAGCCAAGCTGATCTTTCACCAGGTGTACTGTATGTAAGGGCTTTTCCTGCTAGCAAGATGCTTAAACAGGATCATGTTATTGGTCGTCTGAGCTATTTAGTTGTTTTACAAAACCACAGCATTGTATCAGATAAGATTTTGATAAAAAGTTTTGTGCACATTTCCAGGGGTGGGGAGGGTTGACGTTTCCCTGAAATTTCTTGATCGGAATGAGTCAATACTGGTGTTTGATACCTGTCTTAAGGAACATGCTCATAAGGTGACTGATGACGTTGTAAATATGCCTGAGAAACAAAGGGGTAGTTTTGATATTCTGGTGTCAGTATGGAAGATCTTACACATTTATTTGATTCTCAGATGTATGAAGATGTTTCTTTGTAGCATCTCCGCGCAGTAGCCTTGACTTGTCCCCTTTGGTTCCTACTGTCCCTTTCTGCCATGGCCAGTGCTCCCTTTCCCGACAGACGTTTTATTTATTTCACTCCGTCACCTGGAATGAGTAGGAACAAGAGTTTTAAACCATGTTACATTAACTTATTTCTGACATAGAAATTAGCCTAGGGTATTACAGGAACATGATTGTTAAATAATTTATATCCAAACCTTTCTATACGTATGCGCTTCTTACATTTGACATGCTTCCACTGTACTTTATTTGCTGTTTGTATTTCCAAAAGGGATGTGCAAACCAATGTGTCTGTTTCATGGATATTTAAATAGTGAGATCTTCCATGTTGAAGGTAATGTATTTTTTTTTAAGATTTTAAAATCGCTATTTTGTTACAAAATAGAGACCTATTAACAGTTTGAGAGCTCCTTATGTGCCCTCAGGGAAAGAACCCTCTGTGCAACAGAACTACGCAAAACATCTTCAGCACGTTCTGAGGGTGAATATATACTACATAAATTGATCTTGTGTATTTAACCTTATCTTTTAATTTTAAAATTGAAATTTTGAAATTGGTTGTGCTCTGCTGGAGGGGGTTGGGATAAACTGCTTAGGTGTTTGCCTACTTGTCCAGTGAAATTCCATTTGCATCACTGTATATGTATATACCTTCCAACCTTATTGGTATGTCTTTGAACATTTATATTAAAATAATGCTTGTCTTGCAGCAGGTGATCCCATAAAACAGTTAATTCCCTATTAAAAATGTACTCTCTCTCACTAACAACATAGGAATTGTTGGGGTTTTTCCATATTGTATCATTTATTTATGTAGTGGTCAATTTCTATTCTCCTGTTGGGTTTAATTTTAATGGGAGTAAAGACACTGGTGCTCTGCCACTTTAGAAGAAAGCATATTGTCTGATTCTTCTCATAATGGTGTTTACTGATATTCTAGAGGGAAAAATTCCAAACAGACATAGGAAGACTTTTTCTTTTTTTAAATTTGGGGTATTCTCTATCATTTGACCCTTTTACCAACATACTGTGACATATGTAATATTTTAAAATCAGAATATAAAGCGAACAGAGAGGAAGTTTGTAGTGTTGTTAACTAAACTGCATGTTTTGTCTGTGATCTAATTAAGAAAGCATGGAGGTCAGGAAGATGGGAAAATGGTGGGTTTTTTTTTTCTTCCCACTTTTTGTTGTTTTCAGTTTCTAAGTCCCATTCTGAAGTTCATGTGCCTCACCACACATCACTCACTCAGAATGAATATAGCATCCATAGTTCTGTTTTTTAAGTCTCTGTTTATTTTGTTTCATAAATTCTGAGAAAGTTCCATATATAGCTCATCTAGTTGGTACGTAAAAAAGCATATTTCCATGTCTCTGCTTCTGTGACTTACTTTCAATACCATCTGATCAATCACTGTCAAGCATGAAAGTTGTGCATTGCACTTTGCAAGAGAAGGTAGCTCATTGGACCTGTGGCATTCGTTTTTATCCTATTAGCTGTTTGCCACACACAAGAGAATAAAAAAAAGAAATTTCTTTATACTAGAACCAAAATTTTCCATTTGTGTAGATCTGATCACTTTCTCTCAAATTTCAAGTCGATGCTAAAAGCACGTCCCAAATTAATATGCTGCCTTGAGAAAGTTACAGGATGCATTTCAATTTGTAGGACTTTAAAATGGGATCATTTTAAATAATCGAAAACATTGCTTTAAAGACCATCTTACCATATGTTTACATTTTAGATGTTAAAGCCCATGTTATCATGTTAATGAGGGTAGAATTTGTAATGATCAGATTCAGCATGTGTTACCAACTTTGAATCTGAATATTTCTTACCTCGCTTCTTTGAGTCAAATTCTGAGCATATTATCAGTCAATATTGGTAACTCATAATTAAAGGGAAAAGTTGCTTTGCAGCTGAATGCAATCATCAGTGTTGTGGAAGAACTTTTCTTGTGTTGTAGTGAATGAAGAGTGTTGATGGGATCACTTACTGTAAAACCCCCCTATAAGCAGAACCAAATTAACAGGCTCAAGGAGTATTCCTTATTCTGGACAAATTGAATAAATATGCTGGTTCTTCCTTTATACTAGCATTTTTGTATCCCTTTGCTGGCAAGGGAATACTAGTGAAATCTTATTTTTACTCCAAGAGCAAGTCATTTCCCCTAAGGCAGAAATTGGCAGGTTTTGTTTTTTTTTTTCTTTAATAAAAAAAAAAATTCAAGCCTCAAACCAGTGGAACACAGACACTGGCTGCACTTAGTACTGCCAAAAAACAAGGTCATTTGCATATATTTCATCAATCTGTCAAGAATTAGGCCTCAATCTATAACCCAAGGCATGGAAGTGCATGCATACTCTTAGCTGGGCAAACAATTATACTGTAGTTGTGATACAACACATGTGGCTTTTATTTGTACTGCACATATCCACTGTACAGCCACTTGGGAGTATCGTGGTTAATTAGCTTGCAGCAACTGCTGTCTGCATTTATACTGTTAATTGCATATTCTTTTCCCTGGAAGTGAAAGAGAAATGTTCTCCTTGTTGCATTGATTACATTTTATAAATTTGCTTAGCTGGAAAGTTTGGGAAAAGAGGCCTGTTTGTCAATTGTACAACCGATTGTGAAGCTCTAGTGTGAATATTTTTACGTCTGTATTAGACATTTTCTTTGCAAATCTATTGTTCGATTGAAATGTAAATGAAATTAAAGATGGTGTACACCCATCATGTAAAAAGCAGGCACCATCTCTAAGATGGATTTAATGCTCATTTTTAAGGCATATACTCAGCTTCTATTTAAAACTATAATTTAAAATAATTCTGTACAATGAAATGGGGGTTATATATGGGAATAAATTCTATTCCACTTATTTCAATTTGAATTTCCAAATTGTAATGTTTCCCTTTGTGCTATAGGAATAGGATTACATGGGGGAAGGCTAGGACTTATAAGGCCTGTATATGGGGGGAGGGTGGAGATGGACAATGAGGGTTGTGATGATAGTGAATAGCGAAGAGTGAATTCTGTGTGTTTTTGCTGTAGCGCTGAAGTGAAGAGATAATTAGCTTTGGCTGTTCACAGAATAGAGCATCATGATTTTCAGTGTTTGAGAGAAAATTGATGGAAAAAGTTTGCAGTACTTGACATGTATTTGCATGCACAAAATAAAATTATTTGTCCACCTTAAAAGTTGTTTGTTTAGTGTTAATATTAAGCTTATGATACATTTTAGTTATCTTGTTTTCCTTGGTATAATTTTTTGGCTTAACTAAGCTATCAGGATACTCCTTAGGCTTGATTTTACTTACCACCTGCCTTCTATTTATACCGCTGGGAAGGATCTAAAAGAAATGAAAAGACCACAGAAATAAATATATGTCTTAATCTGATCAATCACTTAGTACAGTATGGAGCAGTGGTTTTCAATCTTTTTGCGCCTGCGCATTGGCCGTTGAAAACCACTGATACTGTGTACTGTGTATGTCGGGAATGAGGAGTAGATATTAGCAGCTCATTGTCTAGTGCAGAGTACAAATAGCCATGATAAAGCAGTGTAATTATTACAGAAGCTTGAAGACAGTTCTGTGGGACATCAGGATATGAAGAGAGGTATCTGTGTTAGTTCTTAAGATTAAAGCTCCACAAAATTACAAAGCCTTTTCTCTAGAAGCTCACAGTGTGGAAAATGGAAAGACAAATGAATTACTAGCTCATTGAGCTCATTGAGCTCTGTTCTGATATAGGGTGTATTGAAACTCTGAAAGGAAAATTATGGGGCGGATGGTAAGTGTTGAACCAGATGAGGCAGGTTAGACTTTGTAGGCAGAATTACATTTCACTAGAGATAGAGAAGAAAAAAATACTTGAAAACCTACTCTACCTTCACAGCAACCCACTTTGTATCTTAACTTTCCTTCCCTACGGCAATTACGATTGCTGTGTTATATTTGGGTTGCAAAATAATTTTCCCAAGACTTCCTAATTAGAACGTAATTGTCAAAATTCAAAATTTTTTTTGTCCTCTTTCTACTTCCCAAAGATGGTGATGGTGAATGGAATCTCTTTTAATTATATATGTTACAGGGGAAGGAGTGTTTAATAGACATGGTTTTGAGTGCTGAGGTCTGTTATCTAGGATCTTCCCCGCCCCTTTTATATTGTCATTGATTTAAAGGTGAGAAAAATTGAGGCAGTTACCTTAGAAAATTTTGCCCAAGGTCCACATTACATGAGTTAGGTAGGGACTTCTATGAAGACATTGAATACTAATGAGATTATTTAGGGAACCTTGAGTGTTAGAACAATTCAGGGTTTTTGAAAGATTTCTTTGGCAGTAATGTACAAAAAGGAGATGATGTGGCAGATAGACCCCCAAGGAAAACAGTCAGCAATCTAGATAAGACATTTTAGAATAAAGCTAAGCAGGAACATAGGAAAAGAGGTGGTTCTGAGAAGTAGGCGAGCATACCTAACAAGATTTGTTGTAGAGGGAATATTATTAAAGTTGCCTTGGATCCAGACCCTGTTACTGAGAATAGACCAATATGTAGTGAATCAAGTAATCCTCTCTAAGCCCTAGACTGACTATTTAGATCAGGAAGAAAAGGAAAAACCATGGACAGTTGTCCAGGCAGTAGAGAGAAACTGTAATAGACATGAGATTTCATCGAGATTGTATTTCTTTCATAGTTAATGCTTATCCTATTTCGCACATAACAAAGCCTATGCTATTTTTTTTTTAAATCATTGACATCTCCCATATACAGCGATTCCAAACTTGCCTATAACTAGATCTTTTAAAAAAATTTGAAAACCCAGATCATTATCTCTGGGTGTGGAACCAAGGCATCAGTACTTTTGATGCTTCCCAGGTGCTTTTCAAGTTCAGGGATTGTAGAAAAATTGAGCAGGAGTCACTGTCATAATGAACAAAATTAGGCTTTGAGTTTGTTTCCAGTTATATCCATTACATACTATCCATTGTCAAATGTCCAGAACTGTGTGGTTTTCAAGACTCATTCAATGAGTGTTTTTAATAATCCATATACTAGGAATGGGTTATAGGAACGAACTTATTCCTAACTTCACAAGATTGACATTATAGTTGGGGGGAGACAGACAAGAAATTTTTTAAATGGTGGATTTTGGAATGAGTCATAGTGAAACCCAGAAGAATAAAATACAAGCAGACGATACTAGTGTGTAAGGTGGGCATGGTCACGAGACCTCTCATATTTAACATGTTCAAATCTTGAGTTTTTGGTATTCTCCTGCTCCCCAAACTTTATCTCCAGTCTACTCCATTTCAGTTACGCTGCCCTTGGCCGTTATATACACCAAGTAATACATTCAAAATCAACCACCTCTCACTATGTACGCCACACCTAGGGGCTCCCCCTGGAAACACAACAGCCCTTCACACCCCTCTTCAGCTCTTGCTTTCTTGGCTTAGTCCCACCACGGCTGCCAAAGGCATCCTGTTGAAATGTTAAGGGGTCATTTTACTCATGGGCTCGAAGCCAAAATGGCTTTTCACTTGGAGTGAACGCCAGTTCTTAATACTTTCCTCCTTGGACTTCGGTCCAGCCACACTGTTCACTGTAGTGCCCTTCACCATGCCAGCCATGCTCTCACAGGAGGGCCTTTACACTTGCTCTTTCCTGTAGAAAGTGTAGAAAGTTTCCTCATCCCCTCCGATAGCTCCGTGACTACATCTCTTTCTTCAGGTCTTGACACAACAGTCAACCTCAGTGAGAATTAGATGGAAAGTAATGGGGGTAGGGGGATGTTACTCCCATGTGTTTCATGGGGTGTTAAATAGATGTTTGACCCAAGATATTGGATGAGATCAATATAAGGGTTTCTTTAACTTTATATTTTGAGATGACAGATTAACAGGAAGTTACAAGAATATTACAGAGAGGATCCTTGTATCCCTTACGTAGTTTCTCCCCAGTGATAGCATTTTATATAACTACAGAATAATAGCAAAACCTGGAGATGGACGGAAGTAACAATCTCCAATTCAGGTTTCACAGACTGCTGTGTCTGTGTGTAGGTCTATGCAATTTTATCACATGTGGATTGGTCACTATGACCAAGATAGCAACTGAAATTTGAAAAAGGTAAAACTGAACTGTTCCATTACCTCAATGTTTCTTCATGCTACCCTTATAAATTAATTCCATTCCCCTCCCTTACTAATATTCCTCCATTCCTAATCCCTGGCAACCATGGATCTGTTAACATTATAATTTTGTGATTTCGAGAATGTTATTTATATATGAAATTATACGGAGTGTAACTTTTTGAGATTGGCTTTTTCCACTCAGCATAATTCCCTTGAGATTCTTGCAATTTGCTGCATGTATTAATAGTTTGTTCCTTTTTTTATTGCTGAGTAATATACCATAGTATGGATGTATCCCATTTTGCTTAAACATTCATCCATTGAGGAACACTTGAGTTGTTCAGTTTTTTTTACTATTACAAATAAAGCTGCTATGAACATTTGTATGTATTTTTGTGTGGATGTAAGTTTTTTGTTTCTGATGTATTTTTAAGAAGATTGACTAAAAGCTTTTTTTTTAACAGAAATGGATAAATTTCTTCCAAATACAATTTATCAAAACAGGTAGAAGATGAAAAGGAAAATTGGAGTAACTTGTGTGATCACCACCTAGCAAACTGCTCCAGAATTGAATGGTATCAGACAACATTGACTATCTCCAGGTTTCTGTAGGAAATCAGCACTGGCTTGGATGGATCCATTGTTTCAAATTTCTCACATTATGCAAGATGGGTGGGGCTGGTACTGCCTCCTCTCTGGCTCATGTGGGGCAGGATTCACTTGGCAAGCCCACTCCACTATTACTGGCAGGAATGAGTTTTTTCGTTTTCCTTTTTGTGGAGGACGCCCCTGCCCCTCAGTTTCTCATGTTTCTAATCATAGATGAACCTCTCCAGAGATTAGCTCAGTTCGGTAGCTAGACTCATTCTAGAAGCAAGAAAAACACAAGATTTGAGTTGAGGTGGGGCCAAGGAGGGAGAGAGTAAAAAAAAAAATGACAATTGGGGCTGCAGCAATAGTGCAGGAAGTAGTAGATTTTCATTGCAGGAGGCAGACCTCAGTTCACTTCCCAGTTCCCTGAGCCTTCCAAGAATGATCCCTTAGCACAACTGGATGTGGTCCAGAAACAAAACAAACCAAAAAAGTTACCTTATTTTGGAACATCACATCCTTTTGTTATTCCATAAAATCAGATTACAAGGTCAGTCCACAAGAGCTGATAGAATTTTCAGAGACTCTTGTCTTTTGGTGTCCTTTTATATAATTCCTTCCCTGTGGATTTGAACTGGACCTTATGCACCTACATCTCCGGTTTGGCTATAGAAACTATATCGTGAATGTTGAATGGAAGGAATTATTAAAATCTAATAAAGGGGTGGCTAAGAAAAATCTTCATGGTACTCTGTGGCTTAGGAAGATTATATAAGGAATGATAGTGCTATAAGCGTCCTCCCTGTCCCTTAGCAACATGGATTCAGACTGGAAGGCTGTGGAACAGCAGAGAAGTTTGTTGACTTACCTAGTCTGGAACTGGTCGCTGGCAAGCAGAAAGCATCTGTCTGCATAGGCAGCAAGGGGTGAAATTGGCTGTCAGTGCATTCATCAAGCCTTCAGGGCACCAATTTCTATGTTAGAGAGAGAAAGAGGACCCATGAAAATTGTTGCTGTGCCAAAGCAAGATTGGCAAGGTCATCGAGGGACCACGTTTTCCTTTTGGTGGAGGAAGTTGAGGCAACAACCATGGAGGTGCTTGGGAGAACACATGTGGTGCCAGGAATGGAATTGGGTTGGCTTGATGCAAAGCAAGTGCCCTGCATTTCCCGCACTTTGTCCCTACAGTATTTTTTGGGTCTTGAGGGCTACACTCAGCAGTGCTCAGGGATTTTTCCCAACTTTGTATTTTGCCCTTAAAAATTCCATTTCTAACATTTTATTGTTGGGACCACACCCATTGGTCACTGGGGGCCTGGGGTCACTTCTGCAGTACTCAGGGCCACCAGGATCACTCCTGGCAGTGCTGGGGGACATGCCATGCTAAGCTGAAACTCAGAGCCAGGAGCATGCAGGGTGTCTGCTCTACACTGAGTCACACCCCCACCTCTGGTTAAGTTTACTTTAAACACCTTTGCTTAAAGGTATTTAGTACTGTATACAAATAAATTTATTTGCATCTTTTAACAGTCTCCATGTTCTTTTTTTCTTCCTTTGTTTGGTTTTTGAACATCACCCAGCTTGGTCAGGGATCACTCCTGGCCTTGTTTAGGACCGAAAATGGTGCTGGGGGTTGAAGCTGGATGGCTGCATAGGAGGAAATCACCTTACTTGATACACTATCCCTCTAGCCCCTTACAACATGGAATAGAGTAGGTGATGTCCTCAGACTTAAAAATTACACATACAGGAGCTCAAGGGCTGAGTGCATTCTTTGCAAAGAGGCCTGGGTAATCGTGATTCTCTTGCTACCAACCACTTGTTCTACCTGCCCCTGCGTCACAAAGACCTACATACAGTGCTGTTTCCTTTATATATTTTTTTCTGCCTACATAAAAATGTTGAACACTCTTAATTTTTTAATCCCATCAACGGCCAAGACTCAAAGACTATAAAAACCAGCTCCCGGAAGAGAACAGTGCAGTCTCCTGCCCCCGTGCCTGGCTGTCCTCGCCGGGGCCCCTTGGAGGGGAGCGGGTTGAGCTTTCCTCCCCACCCCGACCAGGGCTCCGGCAGCCGAAGACCTCCAGGACCAGCCACCACCATGCTGAGACCACTCTCCGCACACATGAAGGTACTGGCAGAGGGACAAAGTCACGCGGGTTCCAGGGCCGAGATCTCCAAGCCTACTCGGATTTGGGCTGAGCATCCTCCACCCAGATCCTCCAAATTCCAGTAGGTGGGGGTCACACCCACCAACTGGCCCCCTGGCGTCGTGTAATCCGATCAACGGCCAAGACTCAGAGACTATAAAAACCAGCTCCTGGAACCATGCATTCGCGGCTGCGCGACATCTTATTATGACATCTTATTATGACATCTTATTATGACATCTTATTATCTCTTTCCTACTTTGGACAAACTTGCAGGCTATCGAATGTAGCCTGCCCACAGGGCAGAGTCTGGCAAACTCCCCGTGGCGTACCCAATGTGCCAAATACCAGTAACAATGATGGGTCTCATTCTCCTAAAGAGCCTTGAATATAATCTCAGGGCTAGGATGAAGGAGACGTTATTGGGGCCTGCTCGAGGCAGTCGACGAATAACAGGATGATTTGTGATTTGTGACATAAAAATACTTGGACTACAGAAAGAGCTCAGTAGGCTGAGCCCATACTTTGCTTGTAGGAGGTTTGGGCTCAAGCCTGACACTATAGTACCGTGTGTAGTGGCCCCCATCACAGAGCTAGGAGCAGCTCCTGCAGGATATGCCCCCCACCAAAAAAAAGGTTATTCCTATTTTATCAAAAATGACAGGAAACTAATATATGCTATTTTCTAGTTTGTTACTTTTTAAAAAACAATATATCCATGCAAATGTAGGTACAGGATGAAGTGGGATTGCTAGCTTAAAGGTATATGTTTTCAGTATGGAGGATTTAGTCAAAAAAATTCTATTGGGGGCTGGAGAGATAGCACAGCGGGTAGGGCGTTTGCCTTGCACGCAGCCGACCCAGGTTTGATTCCCAGCATCCCATATGGTCCCCTGAGTACTGCCAGGAGTAACCCCTGTGCATCGCCAGGTGTGACCCAAAAAGCAAAAAAATTTGTGACTTGCACCAACAATGCATTTCTTATAGTCTTGTTGAGTGTATCTGTATCCGTCGACGATCAAGAATCAGGGACGCTGTCTCATTTGCCAAGGTGTCAAAAATCAGATGGGCTGGTCACGTAATGAGATTTAAAGACGACCGCTGGACTAGAGCTGTTACCGACTGGATTCCACGGGATGTCAAAAGACCGCGTGGCTGCCCACCTACCAGATGGTCAGACTTCTTCGTCAAGATCATGAACGATCGGTTTGAGGCTCTTCATGTTCCCAGAGCGAACAGATGCCATTGGGCTACACTAGCACGCGACAGGGACAAATGGAGATGTGACTGGCGCCCGCGCGAGCAAATCGAGACTAACGGGAAGTGATTAAGTGATTAAGTGAGTGTATCTGAAAGGTGGATAATCACATCAAAGGATTCTGTTTTCCTTCTTAGAAATGAAATCTAGAAAAGCATAATAGTTTGAGGCAGAACAAAAGTCTGATAAAGCAGGGATCAGAAAAGGGGAGTTGCAGGCAAAAATCCCTTATCTTGGGGTGGAGGATGGGTTATACTGCACTGTGACTTTGGGGAAAGATAGGGGTTGGAGGGGATTTGGTCACACTTGGTGGTTCTCCCAGGCATGACTCCCAGCTCAGTGCTCGGAGCACACATGGTGCTGGGGATGGAGTCAGGCTTGGCCCCTTCAAAGCAAGCACCTTAATCCTTTACTCTTTCCAGTCCCATGTGATTAAAAGGTACAAAGACTAGGGGATCATTGGTATACTGGCCGAAGATTGGGGGGGTGAGGTCGGTGAGATGGGTGTGGAACTCTCTAAATCTAAATTTCTAACTGCTTCTGTTTTTCAAATGAAATAAGAATTGGGTCTTGCACTGAAAAGGTTGTAGTGGTACAGATCTAAAGAGTAGAGATGTGGATGGCTTCTCTGGAAGCTTAGCTTGCCCAGGGAAACTAGTGTTGGTCAACACCGAGAGCTGCCTTGAGGACTGCACCTTAAATTTAAAGTGGATTTTGATGGACAAGGAACCACCATGGATGAAGAGGACCTTTCTGAGCACAAACAAAAGTTAAACATTCATTTAGCTTTCTTTTTTTTTTTTTTTGTCACACCCGGCCTTGCACAGGGGTTACTCCTGGCTCATGCACTCAGGAATTAGTCCTGGCGGTGCCAGAGGGACCATATGGGATGCTGGGAATTGAACCCAGGTCAGCTGGGTGCAAGGCAAATGCCCTACCCATTGTGCTTTTGCTCCAGCCCCTCATTTAGCTTTCATTTAACAAGTATGCTTGGCTCTCTCCTGTGCTGAGGCACTGCAACTAGATACCGACTTCCTCTGATTCCACCAGACCCTATTGCAGTGGTTATTAATAATAATGTTAGTCCTTAGGTATGAGACCGCTGAAATCATTGACTTCAAGCAGATGACAAATGTACGCTACTCACATAAAAGTCAGAATCTTGATTCATGCTGCAGGGAAAAATTAAGTCACCACAGGATCTTTTTCATTTATTTTCATTATTACTATTGTAGGGGATTTTTAGGGCCACACCCAGCTGTGCTCAGTAATCAGTCCTGGTGGGGCGCAGGGACCATATGGGTGCCAGAGATCCAACCCAGATAGGCCACATGCAATGCAAATGCCCTACACACTGTACCGTGTCTCTGGCCCCTCAATGAATTGTTTTTAAATTGAGGGAAGGTCTTCTGATGTATTTGATTGGTGAGAGAAAAACAGCTTTTCAGACAAACATGCACATATACAAATTTGTAGACAATGGCAGAGTGGCCATGTAATCACAAATTTATAAATCTTTCTCCCATAACTATCATACTCTATTGTTAAAAATTGGTGGGGGGGGGATAGCGAGGGCAGAGCAATAGAGCAGTGGGTAGGGCACTTGTCTTGCATGTGGCTGAGCCTCGTTTGAACCCCGTCTTCCCACAGAATCCCCCAAGCACCACCAGAAGTGATCCCGCAGGAGAGGGCTGCGAACCTTACGGAGTTACACATATCCGTCTCCTTAGCACTGGTGTGGTCGACACCACCGCCTCCCCGCCACTTCCGCAAAATAAAATGTTCGTAGGTTTGGAAATCTGGAAGGTGACTAGATGATTTTTCTTGCTTAAATTCTATTGCATACAGTGCACTTCTGCTTTGCGGAGGGCGGCGGGGTGGCTCAGGTTGCTTCTGCACTTGGTCTAGGGAAGGATCGGCCGCCTGCAAAATAAACGTCTCCACAGCTCACTTTCTGGTTCAAAGCAAGGCAAAAACAGCAGCTTTCAAGCGTATCTGTATCGTGAAGGTATTTTGTCCAAGGGAGGACCCGTAGCTGTTCTACGCCAACGGAGAAGCTGATTCTCATTGGGCGGTGTGTCCCGGCCCTGACGCAACGAGCCACCTCATTGGTCCGCTCGCTCGGGACGTCAGCGGCTTTTCTCCGAATGCTCCAAACGCCGTTCCATTTTCCTTCCTACAATCCGGCTCTTCCTTCCTCGTGAAGAGCCTGGAACTGCTGGCCGAAGGACACCGCGTCGAGCCGGGCCGGGAACTGCACTGAGGTCAGCCAGGAAGAAGCGGCAGGCATGGAAGACGAGGGGAGGTGGTGGCTGCGTCAGACGGACTGTGGGCACGCCCCTGGGGCCCCGGATTCCGCTCGCCCCGCCCTCCTGGTTTTCCCCACCCATTCCGGGATCCCCCCAACCCCCACCAGGAGCCCCTCTGCTGCGTCCAGTCCTGCCTCTTCCGCCCTGCTTTCTGGCCTCGCCCCTTCCTCCCGCCAGCAGGCCCCGCCTTTCCCCTCGCCGCTGGCCCCGCCCCTTTCCCTGCCATCAGGCCCCGCCTTTCTCTTCGCTGTTGGCTCCGCCCCTTACTTCCTCCCGCCTCTAGGCCCCTCCTATTTCGCGCCCTCACTTCTGGCCTTGTCATCTCGCCTCCAGCCTCCGCCTATTTCGCGCCCTCGCTCCTGGCCCCGCCCCTTACTTCCTCCCGCCTCTAGGCCCCGCCTACTCGCCCCCTCGCTGCTGGCCCCGCCCCTTACTTCCTCTCGCCTCCGGGCCTCGCCTTTTCCTTCTCTGTTGGCCCTGCCCCTTATTTCCGTTCCCCCACCTCCAGGCCCCGCCTATTTCGCGCTCTCGCTGCTGGCCCCACCCCTTACTTCCTGCCACCAGGCCCCGCCGTTACCTTCGCTGCTGGCTCCACCCCTTACTTCCTCCTGCCTCAAGGTCCCGCCTATTTCGCTCCCTCGCTGCTGGCCCCGCCCCTTACTTCCTTTCTCCTCCTTGCCCTGCGGGTTTCGCGCTCAAGCTGCTAGTCCCGCCCCTTCCTCCCGCTACTAGACCCCGCCTTTCCCGCGCCCTCGCTGCTGGCCCTGCCCCTTCACGTTTCTCCCCAGGAGGCCCGCCTCTTCCGCATGCTTCGACGCTGGCCCCGCCCCCGTCCTCAAGCCCCCTTCGCTTCCCAGTTCTCCTGTCATTCAGCTGCAGCGCTGGGCTCCTTTGTGCCCGAGTTCCTCTTGGGGCGCTGTCTCTTGCGCGGACTCTCCCATATCCTTGGCCTCTGTCCCACGGACCCCGCTGCTGGCTCCGGGGCTCGGTCCTGGAGCCCTTCTCAGTGCCTCTTTCCTGGAGCTCCCCATCTCCATCCGACTCTGCGTTTGGTACCGTCTTTCCAGGGCTTTTGATGTTTGATTCCACCGCGCAACCGCTTCCTTCAGCACCAGGCTGGAGAATTTGCAACTTTAAAAAAAAAAACACATGATTTATTAGTTTAACTTGTGGTTTGGGGGCCACACCTGGCGGTGTGCAGGAGCTATTCCCTGCTCAGCTCTGGGGTCTTCACACTTGCAGAGGATGGAGACCGTCTTCAGCCTGCAAAGGATGCTCTCCAGCCCTTTGAGCTATCTCTGACCCCGTTTTTAATTGGGATGGGGGCGGGGAACTTTGCTTTTAGTAAAAGCCACTTCTTAGGCATGGCTCACCCCCATCCTACTGTGGGGTCCTCCCCCAGATTTCTAATCCAGGTTAGTTCAAGAGCTCCCTGTCCCCAGGGACAGTCATTTTTATAATAGGACCAGAAGGTCTGATGATAATGCTGTGATAATGATGTAATGAAGAAACACCATTTCAGGTTGCTCAGAATGCTTGGGGCCCCACTTTGCCTTTGCCACCAAATTCTGACTATTTCTGTTGCAGAAGCTACGTTCTACCTGTGGGGTTTTTTGGTTTGTTTTTGTTTGGGGGCCACAGCCGCCTGTGCTCAGGGTGTCTGCAGTCTGGGATCATTCCTCACAGGGCTAGAGGACCTATGGGGTGCTGGGCATCAAACCCCCAAGCAGCGTGGGAGGCTAACTCCCACCTGCTGTGCTATTGCTCCGGCCTCCTAACTGTGGCCTTACAAACACTTGGGAATGAGGAAATCTTGTCATGGCCTGTTTTAACCAAACTTTTGGGGCCCCAGTGCCCCTCCATCCTAAGTCTCCCAGGTGCTAACAGGGAGGTTGCAAGCTAGAGAGAAGAGTAGACTTGGCAAAGTGAGTGGCACAGCATCATGCTTTTGATGTTGCTTTTGATAGTTTTCTTCTGAGGATTCGTATCCAGCTTTTCAGTTACCTAACACTGTTAGGTAAAAAGAGATCAAATATCTGTAAAGCTTCTAGACAGTATTGAGTCTCTAACTCAAGGTTCAAGTACCGTGCAACTTACTCAGAAGACTGACATCCACCTTCCATATCTTGGAGCCCCGTGTCCTGGGTCTCATCTGAGCTATATCATTTGCATTGGCGTGACAGAGAAACTTCCCTTATTTGTTTTAGTTTTGCTTTAGTTTTACTTTCCACACACACACAAAAGTCATGTTAAGGGGCTGGAAAGATAGTGAAGCAGATAAGGTACTTACCTTGCATGCAGGCTACCCAGGTTCAATCCCCGGCATCCCTTGTGATTCCCAAGCACTAATTCTGGGTGCAGAGTCAGTCAGGAGTTACCCCTGAGCATGGCCGGGTGTGGCCTCAAAACCAAAAAAACAAAACAAAAAAGTTGTGATAAGTGGTATCACTCAGGGTCAAGATCCAGATTTGTTGAGATGTTGACATTTTACTTAGGAGAGAAAGTCGCTTTCAGGGTCCTGCTCCCAGAAGGGAACTCCTGTCCCTCAGGTTCACATCTCTCTGTGGCTCTTTCTTCCAGGCATCATGACGACCCTGGACGACAAGTTACTGGGGGAGAAGTTGCAGTACTATTACAGCAGCAGCGAGGGGGAGGACAGTGACCGCGAGGACAAGGACGAAGGCAGCGGTGCTCTGGCTGGTGGACCCATGATCGCAGACGCCGAGGGGACGGGTGAAGGCATCTCAGTGAACACAGGTACTGGAAAACTCGGAGTTCTGGGGAACGGTTTTAAGATGTCCATCAAGTGAGTATCTGAAGGCTCTCCACCACTTCCTTTAATTCAGCCCCACTTCCAGAGATAACCCAGTGTTGACCCTTATTCACATCTGCTTTGAGCCTTCACACTGCCTAAGACATATGTGTCTACACAGCAACACACGAGTAGCTTGGGTTAGTTTGGGGTAGAATCCAACTTCTTAAAATAATGGTGGTTTGATATCACCTGAATAACAAGTATGCTTATATTATAGGATGAATTTCTAGAGATAGCACATTGATGCTCTTCCTTTTGTTGTTTTGGGAGGTGTCTGGGGAACAGTCTTGGTGATACCTGGCTCTTATGTTCTGTGGCTGACAACTCAGGGCTTTGGGGACCCAGAAGTCCTGCGGGCCACCAGGACAGTACCTGACAGTGCTCAGGGAGCCACACTACCAGGAATTGAACTCAGAGCCTCACAAATGCAGGCATAGGCGCCAGTTCTTTGACCTGTCTTCCCAGCCTTGTTGTTTTTCTTTCTTTATATTTTGCTTTTCTGTTTTGTCTTGGGGAGTCACACTGGACTGTACTCGGGGCTTACCACTAGCTATGTGCTCAGGGATCCCTCTCAGTGGGACTCAGGACCACATGGGGTCCCAGGCATGAACCCAGGTTGGTTGTGTACAAGGCAAGCATCCTACCCATTGTGCCATCTCTCCAGCCCCCAAAGCAAGTTTAGGAGCTTGCATAACCATGTGTTTCCACTGGGAACACCATTAGATACAGAGATAAATTTAGTAATCGTTGGCCTCTTTTTTTATGTTTGGGTCTTCCTGTTCTAGAAACTGCCAGAACTTTTCAAGTTAGTTTCTTCTTAGGATTTATTGTAGATGATTGTTTTCTTCACGTAGATTTTGGTTTGGGGACAGTGCTGGGGATTGAACCCAGGTTTTACACATGCAAATACTCTGCTGCTGACTCAGATCCCAACCCATGCTCACTGAGGTCTTTTCCCTCCCTCCACCCCCGTGGTAATTAATAACCAAGAGTTATTTGGGTAGCAAATAAATTTGGCTGGCAGAGATCTGTTTTTCACCCATGTTCCTGCCTTCCTGTGGGTCAGCAGAGGTCTGCGTCATGCATCCTCTCGTTCCAGAAAGTAGGCTTAAGGAACACCCTTTCTGTAGGACCTGGCATGTTTATCAGCAAGGATGCACTATTGGAAACACGTACTAATTCATAAATTTGGGGCTCTGAATTCATTGGCCCAAGAAGACGCATGGCAGATCCATTAGAGGGCAAGGTACATGGATGGAAACTAGGGGAGGTACCAGGAATACCAAGGCAATAAGCAGAAGTATAGAATATGGGGGGCTGGTGGTCTTGGAATATCCTGAAAACAGAACAACCCAGCACGATCTTGTTATAAACATTCAGATCCTATGGAAACATAGGCAGGAAAACCTGAAGTGTTCTTTACATGACCACTGTCAACAGTTTACATTCTGACCCTTTTCCTATGGACATGCAAATGTACACACACATATATAGTAACCATAAATATTTGTACAGCCAGCTCTTTTTACTTTTTTTGCCCAATTTATTTGGCCATCTTTTATGGCCAGGAACAGCTGCCACAATCTACGAGTCGGCATTTTTCTTTTAAAATAACAAATGAGTAATACGTTATTTTATTATTATTTTATGGTTATTTTATTTCATTGTTTTATTGTCTCACAATGGAGACGTTACTGGTGCCCACCCGAGCAAATCGACGAACGGGAAGACAGTGCTACAGTTCTACATTAGCACAGTGGGTAGGGCGTTTGCCTTGCACGCGGGTGACCTGGGTTCAGTTCCTCCATCTCTCTCCGAGAGCCCGGCAAATTACCGAGAGTATCCCGCCTGCACGGCAGAGCCTGGCAAGCTCCCCGTGGCGTATTCGATGCCAAAAACACTAACAAGTCTCACAATGGAGAGTTACTGGTGCCTGCTCAAGCAGATCGATGAAAAACGGGAGGACAGGACAGTGCTACAGTTATTATTATTGGGGGGAGTGGTTTGGGGGCCACTCCCTGCAGTGCTCTGGGGCTTTTCCTGGTTCTGTGCTCAGGAGTGATCCCCTGGCTGTGATCGGGGAACCATAAGCAGGGCCAAGTATCTAAAAGCACACGACCTCCTAGATAGTCTCTCCAGCCTGTAATTTATTCCACTCATTTTATGTTGGGCCTGGTCTTGATCCTTTAATAATCGTAAGCCATGCTGCAGTGGACATCTCGGTGTGTGGACCATGCTGCCCAGTGTGTCATGTGGTCCCTGGAGTTAAGCCTTAGCCAGATGCTGTTGTACCTCCAGAAGGGAGTGACTCTGTAATTTTTCAGCCTTCCGGGTCACTTTCCCATGTTCCCTGCCATCCCAGGTCCAAAGGGTGTGATCAATGACTGGCGCCGCTTTAAGCAGTTGGAAACCGAGCAAAGGGAGGAGCAGTGCCGGGAGATGGAGCGGCTGATCAAGAAGCTCTCGATGAGCTGCAGGTCCCATCTGGACGAGGAGGAGGAGCAGCAGAAGCAGAAGGACCTCCAGGAGAAGATCAGTGGGAAGGTACGGAGCAGGGCCGGGCTCCTCTCCAAAGCTGTCCTATGGCCGGGGTTGGGGGCGTAGGGAGGCAAGTGCCTCCAGAGGTGGGATGGTTCAGGGGAGAGTGAGGAATCACTCGTAATCTGAACCCTTCCGGGTCTGAATCGCAGCTCTGCTGCTAGAGATCTTGGGGACCCTCTTATCCACCGAGCTTGTATTGTCATCAGCACCATTTTGGCCTTGGGAAGTGTTCAGTAAATGGAATTTGTTCCCCAAGCTCTTTTGTACTTAGTCCAAAAGTAACTTGGGAGGTCGGGGAGATAGTATAGCAAGAGGGTGCTTGCCTCACACACAGCTGACCTGGGTTTGATCCGCAGCACCCCATGTGGGTTCCTCTGAGCCCTGCTGGAGTGATTCCTGAGCACAGAGTAAGTCCTACTTACCGCCAGATGTACCCCAACACCAAAACAGTAAAAATAACCTTCAGAGATTGTAGGATAACATTGGTTTATCCTTTCTGCCATGCCACAGGAAGCTTAAGTTTATTGGGTTACTCCCATCACAGTGCTCCCATTCCTCTGTGTTTATTTGCAGCTTCTTTCTTTGTACTCTGTTGACTTGTCAATATTGTTTTTCTCTTCTTAAGTCCTTTGCATAGTTAATTCAGAGCAATGTCCTTTTTGTATGTGCACAAGAAGACACTTAATGCTATGCTTTAGTAACTTGGGAGTTAATTGACTCTGAATGATATTTACCTCCTGGATGTCTGTTCTCTCAACTTAAGTCTCAGTTGCCCTTACTTCCTAGCACCCCAAAAGTAGGGTCCTTATGAGGGACTGGATGAACCCAGGTCAAGCTGTGAGCTATGCTACCCTGGCATCAAAATGGGCCTGGCCAAAGTGCCATAATGCTTAACTGTAAATTAAGAGTATGGTCATGGACAAATGCTGTCAAGATCCAAAAGCAATAACTAGATTTGGACCCTGCTAGGGTTAGGAATGATTAATCAGACCTGAGCACTGTAGTCAGAGCCTGTGGCGAGATGTTCCCAAGAGAGCCACCCTACAAACTCAATCTATCTCTTACTGTGTCCATACAAAATAACTAATATTAAGAAGTAGAATTAAGATGTTAATTAAGCTGTTAATTAAGTTATTGGACTAAGAAGAAGAGGAATATCCCTAAGTGGTGTTTCAGCTCTTACGCCTGATGGACTGTCAGGAAGGGCTTTCTTATGTTGATTTTGGTACTGGGGACTGGTGTACCCCAGTGCTGGGGAGTTGGAGAATCGAGGGAGTTGGAGAGAGGAGAGAGAGAGAGAGCAGGGCAGCAAGATGGAGCATGGAGGACTAGCAGCGGGGACGGGGGACAGAGGGAAAAGAATGTAGAAGAAGAACACAGGAGCAGGCACATGGAGAGAGAGAGCCCAGGCTGGGAGATGGAATGCAGAGAGATGAGCGGGAGAGACAGAAGGAGATGGGAATGAGAGTCAGTGAGACTAGAATGGGGGGCCCAGAGAGACTGAGGCAGGCACGTGGGGAGAATGGAATAAATGGCAACTGATCAACCAACCAACTTAGCCCTCGTTTTCTCCTTCGTCCGCTCCATGGCCTGGGCCACCCCGGTTGGGAGAGTGGCCGGAGCCCACCGAATGTGCCCCAGAGAATATAAAGAGGTGATAGGTCGGGAGTTAGTAAATGTTGATGAGAATTGAGGTTCTGACCTGGAGTTTTCTCCCTTTTCTTCGTGTTGCTCCATTTTGCCTGGGTTGAAACTGATTCCTAACCAGGCAGTCCACATTGCGAAGCTGAGGATCCATGTGATGTGGCCAGTTAGGTCCCTTCCTTTAATCTTCTCAGTGTTAAACGCCCCCTCTAACCTTCCTATTCCCCCAACCCCCCACCCCTCATGCCATCTGACCGCAGACAAACATCTCAGAGTGTCTGAGATTGTTAACTGTGACCCAAAGCAGCTCTGGCTGAAATAGCATCCAGGGTTAGAGAACCCATGCAAGGGTAAGTGAGGGGAGTGGGGGCCCTTCACCTTGATCACGTGGATGCTGTCAAGGCCTTAGATGAAAGCGAAGACCCCAGTAGGTCAGAAGTAGCCCCTGTAGTAGTCAGAGTGGAGAGCTCTGAGAGGCTCAGGGGTGTGACTCAGCTGTAAAGCACTGGCACGGCATGACCGCCTCCTGAACACCTCCAGGCGCACACACAGACAAAACTAAAATCAAATAAAAACCACAAAGCGTTGGGAACTGGGGAGGTCAGGCAGAGAGCTGGAGCACATGCCTGGCGCACCAGGACTGGGTTTGATCCCAGGCACCACTGGGCCTCCTGTGCATCAGAGGTGGCTCCCTGATGGCGCTAGAAATGGAGGGGGGGTGGGGGCAGCAGGTAACAAAATATAGTGCATTGTATGCATTTTATCAAAGAGTACTCATAAACACAAAGAAGGAGTTAAAGCTACGATGAATAGTAAAAACAGACTTCTGTTTCACTGGTACTTCAAAACTGCTCAGTAGATGACTGAAAATAATACATATATATATCACTGTTTAGTGTGAATTGGACTGTTATGACTTTTTTTTTTTTTTTTTTTTTTTGCTGGAGTGATAGCACAGCGGGTAGGGCGTTCGCCTTACAAGCGGCCAACATGGCCGACCCGAGTTTGATTCCTCCGCCCCTCTCGGAGAGCCCGGCAAGCTACCGAGAGTATTCGATATGCCAGACACAGTAACAACAAAGTCTCCAATGGAGACGTTACTGGACCCGCTCGAGCAAATCGACGATCAACGGGAGGGCCTTTACCTTTACCTTTACCTTTTTTTTTTGCTTTTTGGGTCACACCTGGCGATGTACAGGGGTTGCTCCTGGCTTTGCACTCAGGAAAGTACTCCTGCTGGTGCTCGGGGCACCATATGGGATGCTGGGAATCAAACCCGGGTCAGTCGCATGCAAGGCAAATGCTCTACCCGCTTTACTATTGCTCCAGTCCCTGAATATTCTTTTTGTTTTTTTGCCTCCTTTTTGGGGGAGGACTCATCCAGCAGTACTCGAGGGCCACTCCTGACTCTGTGCTCAGTGGCCGCTCCTGGAAGTGCTCAGGAATCCATGTGGTAGCTGGGATCGAACCTAGGCCTCCCACATGATGCAGTGTACTCAGCCCACTGAACTACTCCAGCCCTGAGTAGTCTTCTTAAAGGTTCTTGATTTCCTGTTTTCAACCAAAGCAAAACAGCCTATAAAATTATTAATCAAGGGTACAGGGGGCTGACCCTAGTATGGTCCCCCAAGCATCACCAAGACTGACCCCTGAGCATGGAGCCAGGAGTATCCCCTGAGTACTATCAAGTGTAGAACAACCCTCCCACCCTACCCCACCCCACCCCCCTCCAAAAAGGTATTGTTAGGATGGTCAAAAAGTAGGCAACTCATCAGTAATGATATCTAGATGCCGCCAATGATACAGCACAGGTTGCAGAGCTTTGGGGCTTGTTTGTGTGTTTCGCCACTCCCAGTGTTACCCAGAGCTCACCCCTGGCTCTGCACTTGGAATCACTGCTGGTGGCCTCAGAGAGAACATAGGGGATCCCGGGGATCAAACCCAGGGCAGCCACGTGCAAAGCACGTGCCCTACCTGCTGTACTATCACTCCAGCCCCCAAAACTTGGGTTTAGAAAAAGTAGTTTGAATCCTGTTCTTGTTGCCTCTATAAACCTGTTGAAATAATTTCAAATATTGGAATCTCATCTTAAGTGGGAGTAAGTAAAATTCTCTCTTTCTCTTTCTCTCTCTCTCTCTCCTCTCATCTCCTCTCTCCTCTCTCCTCTCTCTCTCCTTTGTTTTTTGGTTTTTTCTTCCTCTGTTTGGGCCATACTTGGTGCTGCTCGGGGCTTACTCCTGGCTTTGCATTCAGGGATCACTCCTGGTAAGGCACAGGAGGCCATACGGAATGCTGGGGATCAAACCTGGGTCTGCTGCTTGCGAGGCAAGAGCCCTACCCGCTATACCATCTCTCCAACCCCTGGAAGTTCTTTCTTAGTGGAGCAATCCCAAGAGTTCAGTGAGATAAAATGTATGCGTAGCGCCAGGCAGAATGCTGTGTATGTCCAAAGCATGTGGTTCTAACTACATGAACATAAGGATTGAGTTTCTCTCTCTCTCTCTCTCCCTCTCTCCCTCATGCTCGCTTACCGATCCTCATACAGATGACCCTGAAGGAGTTTGCCAGGTTGAGCGAAGACCAAGATGATGAAGAGTTTCTGCAGCAGTACCGGAAGCAGAGGATGGAGGAGATGCGGCAGCAGCTTCACAGGGGGCCCCAGTTCAAGCAGGTCTTCGAGATCCCCAGCGGCGAAGCATTTCTGGATATGATTGATAAAGAGCAGAAAAGCACACTCATCATGGTCCACATTTATGAGGACGGCATCCCAGGGACCGAAGCCATGAACGGTTGCATGATCTGCCTGGCTGCTGAGTACCCGGCTGTCAAATTCTGCCGAGTGAAGAGCTCGGTGATCGGGGCCAGCAGTCGGTTCACCAGGAATGCCCTCCCCACCCTGCTCATCTACAAGGGAGGAGAACTCATCGGTAATTTTGTTCGAGTCACCGACCAACTCGGGGACGATTTCTTCGCTGTGGACCTTGAAGCCTTCCTACAGGAATTTGGATTGCTTCCAGAAAAGGAAGTCCTGGTGCTGACATCTGTGCGTAACTCGGCCACTTGTCACAGTGAGGATAGTGATTTGGAAATAGACTGAACTGACAGTCTGGTTGCAAATTCCTCATTGTACCGGAAACTACGTATCTCTGCATATGGTTAATTTCTGTCTTTCCCATGTCCACCAGCATCTCGGCTGGTCTTTGTAGTCCCTTATTATATGTAAAGTCAAGAAATTCTTAGATTCAGTCAGAGGCTGACTCACACAGTGGCTGGCAATAAAGTGACTTAAAATTGTACAAACAGGAAGCCAGAATGTGGAGCTGTTTACTTCAAGATTATCTAGCCTGACATTGATGTTATTTTTTTCCAGTCAATATTTACAGAGCATCCTCAAAGCAGTGTACTGGAAATTGTCTTCAGATGTTCCCTGAGGTCTCAGCCGGGTCTCGGAGTAGATTTCTGTAATTTGTGCATTGTTTGCAATGGAACTGGTGCATTTCCTTCAACAAATACTTGTAAGTGATAGGTCCGTGTCATCTGATCCATATCCCTCGAAGGCAGTTTCAGTTTCCTCCCAGATCGTGTTCTCCACTCCGGTCTTTTTAAGGTTTTCAGATGTGGGTGGTTGTCCCATCACACGGCCCCCTTTCTGCTTGTGCGGTGGTGTCGGGGTCAGATGCCATTAGGTCTAGCACAGCATGAAAGACCAGGGCTCACCGCCCTCGGCTCCTGCCTTACCAGCTTGTCTCCAGCTGGAGAACTGGTGTTTCTGCAGGGGAATCTATCAGTATGATGCTCTTCATCTCATTCCCATGCCGAGATAACTTTTTGGTTTCATATCATTCTATAGGATGACGAAGGGGGAGGCTCCCAAGTGGTGTTCAGGAAGTCTGGGGACCTCCCTGGAGGTTTATGGACAACTGGGCCTGTTTATTGAGAGCAGGGGCCCGCTGATGCAGTGCTGCATGGGCCCTTCCCAGCTGTATCCAGTGATGCTTGGGCACCATGTGGTGCTGAGAATTGAACCGAGGTCAGGAGCCATGTGCCCTAACCATTGTACTATATCCCGGCCCCTTAATGTCACTTTTTAAAACTTTGTTTGCATATTAGAAAATTAATATCCAATAGAAGGAAATTTACTAAAATATAGAGACAAAGATAATAAAATTAGAATGACTCTCTTTCAGTCACCTATGGCAAAGCATCATTCATATTTTATTACATTTTATCTCAAGGTTTTTGTTATTGTTTTTTACATAGACTTTTTCGGATTTATTTGTAAACAAAGCCTTGGATCAGGATCATCCTGGACATAGTATTTTATAGTATGGTCAGCTAACATAGCAGACTTTTATTTACTAATATGCTTCTACATTATTTTTTAAATGCTATTAAAGCTCTGTTATAGTGGTATTGTTACTTTCTTGGTTGTTTTCTTCCTTCCTCCCTCTTTTTTTTACCTCGCTTCTTCCCTCCTTTCCTCCCTCAAGACCTCAGACATCAAGGTATATGCTCGACCACTGAGTCCCATTGATGTTTCTTTTTTTCTTTTTTTTCTTTTTTGCTTTTTGGGTCACACCCAGCGATGCTCAGGGGTTACTCCTGGCTCTGCACCCAGGAATTACTCCTGGCGGTACTCGGGGGACCATATGGGATGCTGGTGATCGAACCAGGGTTGGCTGCGTGCAAGGCAAATGCCCTACCCACTGTACTATCTCTCCAGCCCCTGATGTCTCTTAAGAAAGAAAGCCTGCAAAGATTTTTTTTATTACAAAAGCAATCGATTGCGATTCTAAAAAACACAATAAAAGTGGGTAAGTGAAAAAACCATTAAAGCCCTTTTATTTCACCAACCAAAAATATTATTTGTTATGATTTTTTCAGGTAACTTTCTAGTTGTTGTTGTTTTTTTTCTGTATACTTATAATGATTGCTGTGTAAACTCACACAAAGGGGGGCGCAGCACACAGCGGCGGTGGCTCTATCTCTCCCGCTGCCCGCGTTCGGTAGTCTCACCCTTCTCCCACCCGGGGAGGTCGATGGCGATGGTCAGGCGGAGAAAGGAAACGAGGGCCAGGCTGGTTGGTAGGAGTTTATTCTGATCCTCTCTTCATCTCTGTCTCTGCTCCCCTATGCCCCATCTACAGTCTCATTATATCTCTCTCCAAGAGGAATCGGGGAACAATTACACATAGGTGGGTCACAATCAATAGGGGTAGAAATCTTAGCCTCAGGGAAAGTCGCTCCTAAGACAGATCCTTTCTCAGCAGGAGGATCCACCCTAGAGCGGAATCCCAAGGGTGTGTCTCTCCTCTCCTTGTTCGACAAGCATATAAGCATATATAATATAAATCATTTTGTATGGATACAGTAAGAAATATCTTAAACTTATAGAATTTCTCTCCTAGGGCCATCTCGATCTCAGACTACAGTGCTCAGACCAGATAGTCTTTCCCACCCCTAGCAGGATCCTTGTCTCGTTGTTACCTTTGGATCGTGACAGCATTTGTCTATGATCAAACTCTTAACTTATAGTTAAGAATCGTGGCACTTTGGCCTGGCCCATTTCACTGCCAGGGTAGCTCACCGCTTGCCCTGGGTCCATTCAGTCCCTCGTCGGGACCATGTTTTTGGGGTGTTAGGAACTAAGGGCAACTGAGGCTTAAGTCGAGAAAGCAGATGCCTGGGAGTGAATAATATTCAAAGCCAATCAAATCATAAGTTACAAAGCATAATGTTAACGGTCTTCCTGTATCTATACAAAAAAGGATATTACTTTAAGGTAAACTGTTCATAAGGCATAAGGAGAGGAGAAAGGTAATATTTCACTCATACTTATAAAATCATAGATTTCTGGGAAACTGATCTTACAAATTAACAGTCTGATTAAGGGGAAAGCTGATTAACTGGGTGGGAAGGAGAGCATAGGAAAGACTGTTTACAGATAAACACAATGGAAGTGGAAGTGCCTCCGGAGCACTGTGATGGGTGTAACCAGATTAATGGGTGTAACCAGATAAACCTAAGCTTCTTGTGGAAGAAGGACAAAGCAATGTTATCCTACAGATTGCTATGTAAGATTTTTCTTCTATTTAAAACTCCAAGTATGTGTATTCTAGGGGTGGGAAAATTAAACTGGAATTAAATGTTAGCTTTATTGTTGTTAATATTACTATTATAATTATAATTATTATAATTATAATAATTATTATTATTATTATTTTGGTGGTTTGGGGGCCATACCCAGCTGTGCTCAGGACTTATTCTTGACTCTGTGCTCAGGAATCACTGCTGAGCCATGCTTAGGGGACCATATGGGGTGCCAGGGACTAAATCAGGTTGGCCATGTGCAAGGCAAATGCTTTCTCCGATGTATAATTGCACTGACCCCTGGAATTAAATGTTAGCTTTAACATTTAATTTTACTTTTCCTGAATATTTAAGAATTGACTAACTGGAAGAGTTCTGATGATTGTAATTAATAACAGAGATTTAGAATTTTTCTCGGGGCTAGGGAAATGGTATAGGGGTTATCCCTTGGTTTGAGCCCTGGTTCCCCATGGTCCTCTGAACATAGCTGGGTGTAACTTTAAGGATTTCCTGAGCAGTTCCCACCTCTGTCCCCCAGCACTGCTGGGGTGCCTCAGACAATTCCCAGCACCTTGGGGTGCAAGTAGCACCAAATTGATTAAGGTCTTGCTTTGAACTGCTGCCCCATTGGCTAAGAATTGCTGTGAGGGGCCTCCGGCCACCTGAATACCACTTGAAACCCAAAGCACAGACACTAGTAGTCAGAAAGACTGTTTTCAGTGTTCTAGTTTATTTTTTCTCGGTTTATATTCTCTGATATTCATAACATTAACTGTCACTGTCACTGTCCTCCCGTTGTTCATCGATTTGCTCGAGTGGGCCCAGTAACGTCTCCATTGGAGACTTTGTTGTTACATAACATTAACAGTTTTTTGAATTTAGTTGTGTTCTGTTTAATATTTATTATAAACACTTGGACATATTATACATTTTAAAATTAACTCGTTTTTAATGACTCCATAATATCCCATTATTAGGATATACCAGGCTAAAGCAAAATAGCACAGCAGGTAGGGCATTTGACTTGCATGCGACCGATCCGGGTTCGATTCCTCCATCCCTCTCGGAGAGCCCGGAAACCTACCAAGAGTATCCCGCCTGCATGGCAGAGCCTGGCAGACTCCCTGTGTCATACTAGATATGCCAAAAAATAAAAAAAAAACAACAAGTCTCAAAATGGAGACGTTACTAGTGCCCGCTTGAGCAAATTGATGAACAACGGGAGGACAGACAGTGCTTCGATACTAGGATATACCACCAGGTTCCTGAATACTGGATAGATAACCATTTTCTTGCTGAAACAATTATTATTTTTGGGGGGGAGCTATATTTTGTATCATTTTCTTAGTATAGATATCTAGAAGAGGAGTTATTAGATGGCTAAACAGGAACTTTTTAAAAATAATCTTGGCGAGGGAGATAGTACAGAGGTTAAGGGCCTGCCTAGGGAGCCACTGCAGCCACAGCCCAGTTTGAATGTGGCACAGCATCCGGTCCCCTGAACAACACCAGGAGTTGCCCCTGAGCACTGCTAGGTGGGCTCCCCAAGACAAAAACAAACCAAAACAAACAAAAAATACTTTCACAAACCATCGTTTGTTTTCATTGAAAATGAAAATATATTCCATACTGAGTTGGCTTTAAAAGATGAGAGATTCTAGAGTACAGTGATCAGACATGAAATGTGGAAATTCTAGAATGTTCCATCTCTCCAGCTCAGGTGTAGTAAAAGCAATCTGATAACTACCTGTGACAGGGTCCCAGGCGTAGCCCAGATTTCACATTCTCTCGACACATAGTCTCATATAGGCAGGGACTATATTTTCCTTCCTCTGTAGGATATAACTCTCCTTCATTCTGGAAAAAAGCTGAAGCTGACTTCCAAGGCAAGATAATAGCCCCACAACTATGCCTCAGTTTCCCTATATGTGAAATGGTGATGAATCATGAGTCAATTCATGAAAGAATGAAGAATACTTAGAAAAAAGAATGCTTAAGAATACTTAGAAAAAAGAATGCTTTCAAATAAATGCCAAGTGTGTTGTCCCCAGCTGTAACTGCCTGGTCCTTGATGAGGAAGGGCTCAATAAATGTTGGATGATGAACTTCACTGAATTTCACAAATTCAGGGGGAGGAAGATTAAGAAGCCAAGACTTAGCAGGGTTAGTTAAGTGGCTATTCCAATTGGATCAGGATTTGAAATCAGGTCTTGTCTAGTTCTCTTGTCTAGTTCCAAAATTCCTATTTCCATGATACCAGGTTCTTGGAGAAATCTAAATGATCAAGTCTTGCGTGAAGTGATATATCAGTTGGTCAGAGGTGCAGAGATAAGACATGTGAGAGGAATGTAGAGAGATAGTGGAGGAGCTGGAGAGATAATACAACATAATGGGTAGGTTGCTTGCCTTGTACACAGCTGACACAGGTTTGATCCCTGGCACCCTATTATGGTCTTCCAAGCCCACCAAGAGTGATCCCTGAGCGGAGGGTCAGGAGTAAGCCCTAAACACATCTGGGAGTAAGCCCAAACAAACAAACAAAAAAAAGGTAGTGGAGAGAACAGGTAGGAGGGAGGAAATAAAATTTACTTTTGGATGGGGAAAACACACCCAGGAGTGCTCAGGAATTACTGTTGGGTCTGTGCTCAGAGGGTGGAGAGGATCATATGTGGTCCTGTGGATTGATCCCAGTTCTGCCACTGCAAGGCAAGTATCCTACCTACTGTATTCTCTCTAGGCTTCAAGAATTAGAATTTTAAGAGAAAAAGGACTTATAATGGGGGAGCCAGTTTACTCTGATCTGTCTCAGAACCCCACCCTGTATGGACTGTGTCTATAATCCACCACAAGTGCCAGCTGAGGGGTTCCTCCTTGCTGTTATAACTCCCAAAGTCTTTTCTGCTCCA
This sequence comes from Sorex fumeus, assembly GCF_029834395.1. NCBI lineage: Eukaryota > Metazoa > Chordata > Mammalia > Eulipotyphla > Soricidae > Sorex > Sorex fumeus. Next base: position 7,498,076 of record NW_026606186.1, read on the forward strand.
CTCACCATACACCCCATTGCCCCCACCCCAGTCCTTTATTCCTCAGGAAAGCAGAGACCAGAAAAGTGACAGAAACTCACTTAGTAACTGACTCTCTTCCCCCGGACAAGTCTCTTCCTTCTTCCTTCTTCTGGATCTGTTTCCCCCCCTGTGAAATAAGAGTGTGGATTAAATGATCTTTTACAACAATTTGTGTGTTCTTGATTGAGAATATTTCAGTAAGTTATTTCACTCATTTGCAACATGCAAATATTTTTGGATTTCAGTTTCATACCTTGTCCAGTGTATGATGCCACACCAAGCCAGAAGTTTCCATAACTCTTAAGTTAGATGATCTCTTACGACCCTAAAACTCTCAAAAATCGATGACCCAATGCACTTAAAAAGTCTTTGGTTCTGTAGAGTACAGGGGTTAAGGTGCTTTCCTTGCATGCAGGCAACCTGGTTTGATCCCTGGAACCTCGTATGGTCCCCAAGCACTGCCAGGAGAGATTCCTGAGCATTGCTGGGTGTGTCCCCCAAATCAAAACAAAACATTTTGGCACTCAGGAATCTGATCCATGCGTTAAGAGCACAGGCCTAGCACCTACTCTGCTAGATAGGGGTAAGGCATTTGCATGTGGCCAACCTCAGTTAAAATCCTGATATTACGTGAGCCCAGCCATGCGTGATCCCTGAAAACAGAGCTAGGAGTAAGTCTGAGCCCTGCTGGTGTGGCCCTGAAACCATTGCCCCCAACCTCAATAAAAAACTCACCTATGTTTTAAAAAACATTTATTAGCATTGTGGTTCAAACCCAGGGTCACACATTTGCAAGGCAAGTGATTTACTGTGGAGTTACATCCCCAGCCCTATTTTGTAAACTTTTTACCCTGCAGGAACATTTAAACATACTACCACTAATACTGGTGTATCCTTCATTGAACAATACCAATAGTTAACATGTGTTTCTTATGCTGTTTTGCATTTTTGTGGAATCTTTTGAAAGTAAACTGCGAACATCTTGACATTGGCCTTAAGTATTTCACAGCATCTTGGTGTTGCCTACTGACCAAGTAAAAGAATGCTTGATTTTTCATTCCCCCTTTGTCCTGCTCAAAGCTGGGCAACTTCCCAGTACAGGAGGTTTCAGTTTGGGGAAAATGCACCCTCGTAAATGATTTGTAAATGATATATGAGGAACAGCACAGTCTTTATGGATATGTCAAAACTGTGACAAAGCAGGCTGCTCCGACCGGTAGCATTAGGTCGAAAGGGTCACCAGGTGGCTGACCAATGGTGCATGGCTCTATTCATCGTCCCATCCACTTTCCCACGTCCCATCACCTTTTCCTTTCTTTTGGGTGGGTTGTGGAAACATACTTAAGTCTGTACCAGTGCTCTGAATAAACGCACACACGCATTCATGCCATCTCCTGAATGACGGAACCCTGTGTGTCTCGAGTGCTGATTTCACCCTGACGGCCCTCCCCTGGCTTGGCCCCGCAGCGCCGGACGCGGCATCTTGGAAGAACAAAGTCCCTCCTAACCATGACCATACCTAAGAAAATTCACAGAGATTCAAAAATATATATAGTACCAGCCCTACTAATTCTCAAACCTTCTTTAATGATCTTAGAGGTGGCAGAGGTGGTGATGGGTTGCAGTAACTTTATACACTACACATATTAACACTATTATAGCCATGTTGCCTAACTGTAATAAATAAATTACACCCTGACATCATGAATGCTGTCATGATGAGTAAGTACAGAGCCAGGAATGGTCCCTAATCACAGTCAGGTGTGCCCCCTGCCAAGAAGAAATAAACTACAAATTTAAAAAGCAGTGGAGGGACTGGAGCGATAGCACAATGGGTAGGGCGTTTGCCCTGCACACGGCCAACCCGGGTTCGATTCCCAGCATCCCATATGGTCCCCCAAGCACCGCCAGTAGTGTTTCCTGAGTGAAGAGCCAGGAGTAACCCCTGAGCATTGCCGGGTGTGATCCAAAAAGAAAAAAAAAAAAGCAATGGAGCCTCTGATCAAGGCTCACACAAAACGTTTTGTCAGTGTAAGCTGCAACCTTAACTTGGTTCTTGTTTTTCATTTTAATGTGGGTTTTTTTTTTTTTTGAGACTTTGTACCTGTAGGATGACATTGCTTTGTTCTTTCTGCCTTGCCACAAGGAGCTTAGGTTTATGGGTCACACCCATCAAAGTGCTCCTGAGTCACTCCCATTCTCACTTCTCTATGCTTTCTTCCCCAACCAGTTAATCAGCTTATTCCCCCAATCAGTCTCTGTTAATTTGTAAGGTCAGATCTTTCTAGGACACTGAACTTGTAAGTTAACATTGCCTTTCTCCTCTTCTTATGTCTTTTGAATAGTTTGCTTTAGGGCAATGTCCTTTTGTTTCGACACAAGAAGACAATATTATGCTTTTGTAACTTGGGATTTAATTGACTTCTAATATTATTCATTCCCGGGCATCTGCTTTCTCAATTTAAGCCTCAGTTGCCCTCAGTTCCTACCACCCCAAAAGCAGGGTCCCGACGAGAGACTGAAGGGACCCAGGTCAAGCTGTGATCTACCCTGGCATCAAAAATGGGCCAGGCCAAAGCGCCACAATTCTTAACTATAAATTAAGAGCTTGATCATGGATAAATGCTGTCATGATCCAAAAGTAACGTCACTAGGACCATGCTAGGGATAGGAAAGACTAATCTGGCCTGAGCACTGTAGTTTGAGATTGAGATGACCCCCAGGAGAGCAATTCTATAAGTTTAATGCATCTCTTACTGTGTCCATACAAAATGATTAATATTATGAATGCTTATACGTTTGTTGGACAAGGAGAGGAGAAACACACCCATGGGATTCTACGCTTGGGTGGGTCGTCCTGCTCAAAAAGAATCTGTCCTAGAAGCAGCATTCCCTGAGGGAAAAAACTTTAACCCTATTGATTGTGACCACACCTATGTGTAAACCCAGCCTCTCATGGTTTTGGGATTTAACTAGCCTGTAAGAGTGGGCTGGGGGATCAAGATCCGGTTCAGAGTAAGGAGAATGAAGGGGGATTGAGGAGGAGAATGAAGTAGCATGGAGGAGGAAGAAGCAGGAGGAGAATCAGAGGACAATGGAGAGGAGATTGGAATAAATGGCATCTGATCAATCAATCGGCTTGGCCCTCATTTCCTCCGTTGTCTGCCCCATGGCTCAGGCCACCCCGGCTGGGCCAGCAGTCCTGGGGCCTCCCAGAACCTGGGCTGCGAGAGGGAGAGCAGTCGGGCCTCTCCCTGGCCGCCCCTCGAGATTTTTTACAGTACCAATCACCATCCTTTGATTCTCTAATTGTTCACTTATTCTGCACTGCTGTGATCAGCATTAAGGTAACTGTGTTCTTACTGCACCAAGTGAGTAAAATATAAACATTGAAAAATTGATTTCTCTTTTGTCATTTCATTTTTTCATTTCATCATCCTGTTAATCGTCGATTGCCTCGAGCAGGCCCCAGTAACGTCTCTTTTGTCATTTGGAAGTAATTGGTGATGTGATACTTGGTGAAGCCAGGGTACCCTACTAGGTGACTTACGTGAAGTGGGGAGGAAAGAGGCAATAGTGTTTTTTGGGTTCGTCTTTTCTTTTCCTCACAGTGGGGAGAGAGCGAGCGAGAGAGAGAGAGAGAGAGAGAGAGAGAGAGAGAGATAGGTAGATAGATAGATAGAGACAGAGAGAGAGAGATTTGTGCTCAAGAGAGAACTGGGGAAGACTGGTCTCCAAAGATGAGAGGGAGTGCCCAGTACACATCCCTGCCCTAGATATGAAAGTACAAACGTCCACATCTTTTGCATCTCCAAGAGGGCTCAGCAGCAAGGCACGGGTGTGGACAGCACATGGGCGCGGGCAGCACACACGTGTGCTTTCTTTGTTAAGGCATTTTTTAGGATTTCTCCCAAGCTGCCTCATATGGGGCCTTTTACCTAGGTAAGAATCCGTTGCTATGTGGTTGCCAAGAGGTAGAGTTGGGAGTAGTTGATGGTCTTCTCTGCTATTACTGTCCTGGCCTTTGTTTCTGCTGGAGATTCAGAGCAGGGGTCCAGCCTTCTCTGAGTCTGTGTGGACTCCGGGAGCAATCTGGATGAGAGATCCACAAGTTAATACTAGTGAAGTAATTAGCCTCTTGTCAGCCCCTTAAGACATCTCGGTGAGATTTCTAAACACCTCAGTGGCATCAGAAATCTAGCATAGGATCATTTTTCTGATTCATGAAATGTATGATGGCTTCCTCAACTGGAAGATGTGAAATTCCTGGCCCCCAGAACGAGTCAGCCTGCCTTTTCCCCGACCCCCCGACCCCCAGTCTTCAACCATTCTAATTGCCAAAGTTGAATCATAAATATGTGTTTATGTTTCAGACTCCGAAGTCCTGAGGCACAGAGAATGTGTCATTTATATGGTCTCTGATCTGAGCTGACATCAGTGACTGCTGCTGAGCTGGGGGAATCCCCCAAGTGGAAACAGGCTGGGACCCTGCAGCAGCAAGAAGCAGCTCTGCAGATGTGGAATCAGAGGGGACTCAGGGAGGCCTGGATCACCGCCCGCTTCCAGATCAGACCAGGTCCCCTGCCTAAGCTTGAGGAAATGCTGGGCGTGACCTGAGATGCCCACGAGGGGGCAGCAGAGGGAAGGGAACCGGGAAAGAGTGACGAGCTTCAGTGTCTTCCATAAAGCATAGCTCAGACTCCTAGAATGGGGACATGGAGTTGTGTGGGGAGGGAGGGTGGTGGGGAGGTGGGGGGGGGGGGCGAGGATGGGAAGGGGGGCGGGAGACACCTGACTCCACTGAGGACTCACGGTAGAGAATTTGCAGTTGGGGAAAAGAATCCCAGAAAGTTCTTTTGTGCACACACTTTATTGATGAGAAAGAAAGAAAACAAATATTATTTGATGAATATGGCACGTACACAGCTGGATTTTCATATACTGGACAGTTAAAGAGGAGATAAAAGCTGGCCCAAGAAGAGAGGAGGGAGGCAGTGGGAGCCACCAGTGAGCCTGTGTGCAGACCCCCCCCTGTGGTCTCATCTCTGTCTCTCCTCTCTGCCACTCTAACAGGCAGAGACCACAGCCCCAGGTCCAGCATAGGTTTTTATGATATAGGTTTTTCCTTTATATTTCATTTACTTTTCAATATTTATTTAGACCCTAGTGATTTACATGCTGTTCCAATAGCATTGCAGCTTGTAGTACAACAGTACTAGTGGTACACAGTAGTACATCACCACACACCAGTGAAGTGGTATTGTTTTATGGTTTGGTTTTATTTTGTTTTGGGGCTACACCTGGTAATACTCAGGGCTTACTCCTGGCTCTGTATTCAGGAATTAACCTGGTGGTGCTCAAGGACTGTTGCATGAGCCTCGAGTCAACAGAGAGAGAGAAAGAGAGAGAGAGAGAGAGAGAGAGAGAGAGAGAGAGAGAGAGAGAGAACAGTGGGTTTAATAGAGGCTCAGCACTGAGGACCCCAAATCAAAAGAGAGACTTGGAGTCCTGTTTGCTGAGAGGGTGTCTCTTTTATCCTCTAAAGGTGGGTTACAAACTAGTACATTCTTATCAGTGAAATAGGAGATACAGAAGTAATTGGCAAAGAACAATGAATGCATCCTTCCCACATGGTAAGGCCTTCTGGCATCAAAGGGAAAACAGTCCGAGACAGTCTGCCTTGCCCACTTGGTGCGGCCTGGCCCTCAGGCCCTCTCCATCAATCCCTGGGGCCTGGTACACTCCCAGAAATACGGTGGGGCTGGTGAGCCCTTAACTCTTTTAACAGGGGTCATAAAAGTAATATTCTCTCTCCCTTCTCTTGTTTAATTTAGGGGGTCACTTTCAGTTTCTCAGTTCCCATTACATTTCCTTAATTTTCCTTACAGTTTCATAATTCTCATTACATACAGCTTCTTATTTGTCATTACAGGGACCATATGAATTTCTGGGGATAAACCTGAATTGGTTGTGTGCGTGGTACACAGCTGGTACCGGCTGTATTATAATACCAGCTGTATTATAGCTCCAGGCCACCCCGCAACTACCAAAGTGTCAGCATCCTTCTACCAATGTCTTAGGTAGGCACTTTGGTGCCTAAGACCCTCAACCAATATCCCTATGTTTCATGCAGTCTAAATCATCATTTCCTCTACCACTCTCTTCCTTGGCATTCCCAGGTCTGAACTCCAGGGCCAAGAATTTGCCTTATTAGAGACCTTTCATTTCCTGGTCTGGTTTCTCTGGACCACAGGTGGTGAGACCATCTGGTGTTTGTCTTCTCTGGGACTTGCTTTGCTTACAATGATAGCTTCCAGTCGCATCCAAATTACAGCTATCCACTCAGGAAGGGATGCTCTTGCCCTTTAGCAATTTCCTTTTACATGATTTAGTTCTGTATCTGCTGCAGATCACCTCCTTCCATAATGCCTAGGGTGTTACAGATCCTACGATTCAGAAAGCTTGGGGCAGTGGGTAGAATAGGCATTTACAGAGAGTCCTTGGTGTTTTGAAGCATTATATGTGGATTTAGAATAAGAATAGAGAGGATTTTAAGTTTTTTCCCCCCTCCCAGTATTTATGCATAGAAAGACATCTGTGCTTAAGTACTGATTCCACCCTTTCTAATTCATAGCATACCCCAGTTGGGCAATAATTTCCCCAGCCTCAGTTTCCTCATCTGTAAAATGGGGGGAATAGGGGCCTGTGGAATAGTACAGTGGGTAGGGCATTTGCCTTGCACATGGCAGACCTGGGTTCAACCCCTGGCATCCTATATGGTCCCCCAAGCATCATCAGTAGTGATTCCTGAGTTCAGATCCAGGAGTAACCCTTGAGCATCGCCAGGGGTGACCCAAAAAGCAACTGTCACACTGTCACTATCTTCCCATTGTTCATCTATTTGCTCGAGTGGGCCCAGTAACATCTACATTGTGAGACTTGTTGTTACTATGTTTGGCATATCAAATACACCACAGGGAGCTTGCTAGGCTTTGCCATGCGGGTGAAATATTCTTGGTAGCTTGCCAGGCTCTCTGAAAGGGGTGGAGGAATTGAACCCAGGTTGGCTGGGTCAGCCCTGTGTAAGGCAAACACCCTACCTGCTCTAGCCCAACCCAAAAAGAACAAAAAAGTGGGAACAGTGTGTACTGTCTGGGATTTTATGTTTTTTTTTTTTTAATTTGTACCATACTTAAATTTTATTATTATTCTTTATACTTATGTGCTGTTATTTACAAAACTGTTAATAATAGAATTTCAGGCACAGCAGGTTGGGCGTTCGCCTTGCACGCGGCCAACCTGAGTTCAATTCCTCTGTCTCTCTTGGAGAGCTCGGCAAGCCACCAAGAGTATCCTGCCTACACAGCAGAGCCTGGCAAATTCCCCGTGGCATATTCGTTATGCCAAAAACAGTAACAAGTCTCACAATGGAGACATTACTGGTGTCCACTCGAGCAAATGGATGAACAACGGGAGGACAGTGCTACAGTGCTACAGGCATGCAGTCTTCTTACTCATCACAGCTTGATTCTTTTTTTGTTTAATTATTCTAGTTTGGGTCACATGTTTCCAATAGTGTTGGCTCTTATGGTTTTGATATATAAAGTTATCTCACCTCGACAGCATCAAAGTCTCCAAGGCCAGTGCTCCTGTGTGCCCTTAGTTCGCTTTTTCTTTCTCCCTGCTACCCCTTTCCTTGCTGCCTTGAAGGCAAATTAATCAAGAACCAGGGCTGGAGCAATAGCACAGCGGGTAGTGCGTTTGCCTTGCCTGCGGCCAACCCGGGTTCGATTCCCAGCATCCCATATGGTCCCCCAAGCACCACAGGGGGTAGTTCCTGAGTGCAGAGCCAAGAACAACCCCTGTGCATCGCTGGGTGTGACCCAAAAAGAAAAAAAAGAACCAGAGCTAGTGTCTGTTAAGTTCATTCCCTTCTGTGCCCTTGTATTTTCTAACATCTGTTGGTTCTTTGATTCCATGATATATATTGGCAGTTGTAGTTTTGGTTTCACCAATTATTAGTCTTCCCTGGTCCTTGGAAAGAGGAGGAGGTGGAAAGATGGGATCTGGTCTGTATGGACCAAACAGAGGATTATTTGCCAAACAGAAGATTATTTGGTCACTTTTGTTCACTGCATTTTCCCAGCCTTTCCATGAGGGAAGAACCAACACTGTCCCAATGTGGGTGACATCTGAGCAAAGGAGTGATGATGCTGTCTCCAGTGAAGGCTGTGGGAAGATGAACCTGACTTTCTATAGAGAAAAAGTGGATTTGCTTCTGACATCTGAAAAGGGGAATCGTGATTCTTTCTTCCTCACATGCTCCAATCTCATGGAAAATATGCACTTATACCTCAGGGGCCCTATAGTACATTGGCATAGTTTTGAGGGGAGAAACATGCTCCGAGTAAATATGTCAATCCCCACAGACAAGGAGAAAAGGCAAGTAGGTGTGAGCAAAATAATCTTTGGGACATCGAAAGGGGCCTAGACAATGCTTTTTGGAGCCCAAAGGCAAATATCAAAAATGAGGGGACATCATCAATTTGCTTTTGCTTCTAACACAGCCACCCTCAAGCTCAGTTGTTTAAATTAGGAGTGATTTACTTTCCCTTATGCACCAGCAGGCCAGCCAGGCCCTGCAGCATCTTGAGTGGGCTTGTTCTTGCCTCTGTCAGTTCGGGGCTCTGCTCCACACTGCGCTTGCCTAGGTCCCCTGGGCTGGAGCTGCTTCACTCCATGCTTTCTCACTGTTAGGACGCGGATCGTGATCTCCCTTTAACGACAAAGAGACTCCAGAGACTGCAAACAGCAAGCAAGGTTTATTGTGAGACTGGCTAGCCAGGGTCAAGCCGCCTACACAGACACGCAGGTCAGATAGGTGAAGCAAGACCCTGAACTTCTTCAAAGGGGATCTGATATAGGCCTTCACTGGCCGTTACAGCAATGCCCGCACATTTCATAGCCAATAGATTAGTCCCAGCATATACTTTCTTAACCAATCCATTTAAAAGTACATCACTCCTTAGCCTATAGATTCAAAGATCAGCATTTACGTACATAGGCATTGTGACTAATGGGCATCTGATAACTCGGACATTTGGTTATCACCTGACTCCCTTTGATTCGGTGGAAGCGGATAAGGGAAAAGTTCCTAACAGAGGTAACAGATAAGGAAGGGCCAACAAATGGTTTCCGAATTTACATCCCAGCAGGGAAGAGTCAACAAATGGTTTCAGAATTTACATCCTAATAAGGAAGGGCTTCACAGCTAAGGCTCTACTAGGGAGGGGGCAGGAAAGGGAGAGTTACTAATTAGTAGAGTTTTAACCCTGGAATTTCTCTCGGGGTCCCAAGGGATCTTACACTCACATGTTCCACTCAAGATTGGTAGGCATGTAAAGGCATGTTCATCTTGTGGTAAAAAACAGAGGACTTTCCATCCCTGTGTCAAGACTCCTATTGATCAAAGTGATGTAGGCAGGCAGGCAGATAGGGTAGGCCCTCTCCCCAGGTGGCGGTAGTAAATTCCCTAGGAAGTAATAGCTCTGAAGTTGTGAAAGCCAATCTTGCAGAAAAACAGAAACTAAGGCCTGTTAAGACCTCCACTTGGCACCAGCAACAGACTCGGAGAAGCTCCTGCAGAAGCAAAAGGCCAGGAAAGGAATTTCAATGATCACCATCACCACTCCCAACCCCCTGTTAACCTCCTTAGCAACGAAATTTGACCTAGGTAGAAACCCCACATGGTGACAGGTTGGAGAAACTCTATAAAGGCCACCTTGAACAAAGGAAGGGTGCACATATACTGCCTGAGCTCATGTGCTGCTTGTGCCCATGTGGCCGAGCCCATGTGGTGGCTGAGCACATGTGTCGCCCAAGCACATGTGTCACCCTCATCTTCCCTCTTGATATATGTACTTTCATGCTTTAGTGTCTAAAGCTGGGATGTTTGTAGGGACTCTCTGCCCTTGTAGAAGCCTGTGTTCTCTCTTGAGTGCATTTCTCTCTCTCTCTCTCTCTCTCTCTCTCTCTCTCTCTCTCTCTCTCTCTCTCTCTCTCTCTCTCCCTCCTTAAAAAACCTCCAAATAAAATGTATTTACTTCATTGCTTGTCTACTCCTGAAATTCCTTTCTGCAAGGTGAGACAAGAACCCAGTAACCCTGGGTCTCGGGTGGCAGAAGTGGATTGGGAGAAAGTGACCTTCTTTCTCCTCCCTGCTTCACAATTGTCACCCGTGGGGCCCATTGATATCAAAAGCAAGTTGCATGGCTGAACGCAGAGTTTTGGATAGATGGCAACGTCATGAGGATGAATTTGCGATAGCACATTGGATAGGGCATTTGCCTTGCATGCAGCTGCCTGGGTTTGATTCCTCTGTCCCTCTTGGATTGCCCAGCAAGCTACCGAGAGTATTCTGCCCACATGGCAGAGCCTGGCAAGCTTCCCGGGGCATATTTGATATGCCAAAAACAGTAACAACAAGTCTCACAATGAAGATGTTACTGGTACCCGCTCAAGCAAATCGATGCACAATGGGAGGACAGTGCTACAGCACTATCTGGTAGACTCAGAAGGTTTACCAGACTTTCTGGGTTTCCCCCAGCTCTCACTTCACACCCACTCTATGGTCATTACAACCTCTGTGACACTTCTGTAGCTGGTTGGAATCCTTAATCTGGCTCTTTGGTCATCACCTGCATTGCCTCTGTGCATATAAGGATGAGGACTGGGTCTCTGGTATTAATATGAGTGAATGGTAGTAAGAGAAATGGAAGACAGCGAAAATGAAAGGAAGTTGGAATAAAAGGCATAAAAAAGTGATCAAACAGTGCAGTTCTTGGCAGTGGTGAATAGTACTAGAACTTTGGTGGGGGGAGTGCTGTATGTGTTTACAGAAGTGTGAAGCTTAACACCTCATACTTCTCTAGTATTGCAAAGAGATGATAAGTCAATCAAAACTGCAGCAACACACAAAGGGGGTAAAAGGAATGAGAAATAGAGCTAAAGAGACTTCGATAGGGGAGATACATATGCTCTAAGCTTCTTACTTAATTTGCTTCTTGTTAGTCTTTGCACTTAAAAAGCGGTCATCTAAGTATTAAATAATTTTTATGTTTCTATCTACATGTATTTCTCCTTATCGATTTGCTTGAGAGGACCCAGTAACGTCTCTATTGCGAGACTTCTTGTTACAGTGTTTGGCATATTGAACACATCACAGGTAGCTTGCCAGGCTTTGCCTTGCGCGCGAGGTACTCTTGGGAGCTTGCCAGGCTCTCCGAGAGGGGCAGAGGAATTGAACCCGGGTCGTTCGGGTCAGCCAGGTCTGCTGTGTGCGAGGCAAATGCCCTACCCACTGATCGTGACATATTCAATATGCCAAACAAAGTAACAAGACTCAAAATGGAGATGTTACTGGGCCCGCTCGAGCAAATCGATGAACAACAGGAAGATAGTGCTTGCTTGTTTGTATTTCTCCTTGCATGGAGAAAAACAGACTACACAAATTGCCCCTAGGTCTAACCCATTTCCGCTCAGGGTGGAAGATTCTTTCGCTGCTTAGATCCCTCTGTGCATGCAGACAGACATCCACAGCCTCAGGTTGGTCTCTGCAAATACTCAGGTTCCATTGAGCACACACTTAAATGTCAGCCCTGTGCCTGATCAGCTCATAAGTAAGCAAACAAGAAGCAGAATTGGGTCACTCTACCCCCGAACAGAAGGCAAAAGCAATCACAAAGTTACAACTCCCCCCACCCCCCTAGTAGCCCTGAGGCTAATGGGTAACATTCATGATAGGTAGGATGTGATCATGGAGGCTCATACTACCAACCATAGTGACTGTGATCTGCCATGAACATTCAAGCATTTGCTCGCCACCTGGGCAGTGTCCCTGCCCACTCAGTCCTAATTGATTCCCTTCTTGATCATAATCCCACGCTCACACTCTGGCCCAGAGGCCCGGAGTCTTGCACTTTATTGCACATATACTCATGATTACACTCACACTGTTGCATGATGGGTCAGAGCAGAGCTGTGCCACCCTGTATGGCCACATCCATATACACGCTGCCTCCCTGCTCCCCCGATAATGGAATTGTTGGGCAATGACAATAGCACAGTGGGTAGGGCGTTGCCTTGCACACGGCTCACCTGGCTTACCCAGGTTCGATTCCTCCACCCCTCTCGGAGAGCCCGGCAAGCTACCGAGAGTATCTTGCCCGCACCACAATGCCTGGAAAGCTCCCCATGATGTATTTGATATGCCAAACACAGTAGCAAGTGTCACGATGGAGACTTTACTGGGCCCGCTTGAGCAAATCAATGAACAATGGGAGGACAGTGACAGTGACAGTGACTATAAGGCAAGGTCAAAAACGCAAGCCACCAGCACACGTTCTCTCACTCATGCTTATGACTGACACTCACAGACACACAGGAAAGAGACATGCACAGACCCCAGCCTGGCCCCTGTGCCCCAGGTTACTCCATATCGCAAGTGGGAATAACAGCCAGGGCTGGGTGTAGCCTGCCACTGGGGTGTGTAGGAGGAAGATCCTGGACATATTTAGTGGGTCTGGGGCCAGGGGAGTATCTTTGTCTCCAGGGGCATCTCCCCACTCTTCTGTTGGTTTCACCCCTATGGCTGGAGAAATCTCAGCTCTGGGACTTAGCAGACCTGCTCCCGAGGGCTCAGTTTGGTGGGAAAGGAGCGGTTGGTGCTCAGGAACATTCAGGAGTCTTAGGCATGGTGAAGAGGCTATTCCTGGTCATTGGCCTTTGATGGCCAGAGAGAAGATTCAAACTGACACCTGACTCCCAGTGACTGGGGCCAGCTCAGGGGAAGTTTACAGCAACAGCTTCTGGACCAAACATTCCAGTTCCCTCAACTTGGGTGCATGAGGTGGGGGATTTCTTAGTCTTCTCTTTCTCTTCCTCCTCCTCCACCACCACCTCCACTTCTTCCTCCTCCTCTTCCTCTTCCTCCTCCTTCTTCCTCTTCCTCCTCCTTCTTCCTCCTCCTCCTTTCTTCTTCTCCTCCTCCTCCTCCTTTCTTCTCCTTTCTCCTCCTCCTCCTTCTCCTCCTCTTCCTCCTCCTTCTCTCCTTCTCCTCCTATTCCTCCTCCTCCTCCTTTTCCTTCTCCTTCTCCTCCTCGTCTTCCTCCTTCTTCCATCTATTTTTCCTCCTCTTCCTCCTTCTTCCTTCTCCTCCTCCTCCTCTTCTTCCTCCTTCTTCCTTCTCTTCCTCCTCCTCCTCTTTCTCCACCTCCTTCTTCCTTCTCTTTCTCCTCCTTCTCCTCCTCCTTCCTCCTACTCCTCCTCTTCCCTCCTCCTCCTCCTCCTCTTCCCCCTCCTCCTCCTCCTCCTCCCCCACAACCAAGCTGACAGTGCTCAGGGATTATTTCTAGCTATGTGTTCAGGAGTGACCTCTCATGATCACTCCTGAGGGGACTGTATTGTGGTGCCTGGGATTTTAATCAGTTTTGGTGAGCTCCTTACACACTGTACTATCTCTCTGACTTGGTGGGATTAATTCTTATAGGAAAACTAGGAGTATGGAAGGAATTCTTTCTGTGGTGACTGAGGCAATACCTATGGCTCTGTAGTATGATTGTCTGTGTGTGCCTGTGCACATGTGTCTGTGTGTAGAGGATTGCACATCTGGGTGTGGAGAAAGAATGGTGTCTCCAAAACAAATGTGTCCAAGAGCTCGAGTGTGTGTCGGAGTGTGCACCTGGCTGGGTGTGCAAATGGCCACCTTCTTGAGGATATTCATCAGTGCACACATTGCTGGTTGGGGCTGTGTCTGAAGAACTGTTGGAGCTGTGGACTATGGTGGTGGCAAGAACAAATTGTGCCTGTGTGTAGCATTCCAGGTGCGACTCACTTTACATGATTCAGTGGCTGGAACAACCAAAAGACCTAGGAAGGGTGACTGAGAGCATAGGAACTTTCAGTGATTCTCTTTTGCCTATCAAAGGAAGGTTCGAATCCCCCAATATGCAGTCCAATATAGTGACTATCCTTGGTGTTTAAATTTCTCTCTCCTTCCACCCCATGTCATTGGCTCTCCTTAGAGCCTCCTGTACTATTGAGACTAAGACATCCCCACCCAAGCCCTGTGTGAGCCTGCCCTTGGGGATGTACTTTCCAATTGTGTTGCAGGGCTCCACTTATTGTATCTAAGTGTTGTAAATCAGACACCAGTGCTCACATAGCCAAGCCTTCTGTTTTCCTGCTGCCTGTCTTAGGGATCACTTGATCATTTGACATCCCTTTACTCATCAATTTGCTCGAGTGGGCACAAGTAATGTCTCCATTTGTCCCTGTTGCGTGCTAGTGTAGCCCAATGGTATCTGCTCGCTTCAGGAACACAAAGAGCCTCAAATCAATCGTTCAGGGTCCTGACGAAGAAGTCTGACCATCTCGTAGGTGGGCGGCCACCTGATCTTTTGATGTCCCATGGAATTCAGTTGGTAATGGCTCTAGTCCAGTGGTCGTCTCCAAATCACATTACGTGTCCAGCCCATCTGATTTTAGACATCTTGGCAAACGAGACAGCATCCCTGATTCTTGATCATCAACAGAGGTTGGAACTCCGGATTCATTCTCTCACTTGAGTGAAGCATGATACTTTAAACATAGCTCTTCCGATTCCTCTTTGGGAGACCTGAATAGTGCTCTCATCCTCTTTTCGTAGGGCCTAGGTCTCTGAGGCATATGTTAATGCAGAAAGAACAGTGGAATCAAAGAGATGTGCCCAGAGCCAGAGGTTCTTTGTCCTCTTAGCTATTTCTTTGATGCTGTTGAATGTGCTCCAAGCTGCTCTCTTCCTCCTGCGCAACTCAGGCGCCAGGTCATTCGTCATGTTGACTTCTCTATCTAGGTAAACATAACTGTAGCATTCGGAGATGTTTTTTCCCTTGAGAGCAAATGGAGCATCAGAAACGAGACCGTTTTTCATAAACATTGTCTTCGTGAGGTTCAGCTGTAGTCCAACCTTTCCACACTCATGGTCAAAGTCGGCCAGCATTTGTGCTACTTGGCTAAAGTTTGGTGTTATTAGAACGATGTCATCAGCAAAGTAGAGGTGGTGTAGCTGCCGAACATCTATCTTCACTCCCATTCCTTCCCATTCCTCATTGCATGACATTCTCGAGGGTGGCACTGAAGAGTTTCGGTGAAATGGTATCACCCTGCTGAACCCCTCTCTTGACATGGATGATCACTTCCTTGTAGAATGGTGAGATCCTGGTAGTGAATCCGTAATACAGCTCATGGAGGATCCTGATGTATTGAGTTTGAACGCCCTGCTTGGCTAGGGCTTCGATGACTGCTTCAGTATCAACAGAATCAAAGGCCTTCTTTAAATCAATGAATGTTAGACATAGCAGTATCTTGAACTCCCGAAAAACCTCAATGAGCTAGGTTATCATGTGGATATGGTTGATCGTACTGAATCTTTTTCAGAACCCGGCTTGCTTGCATGGTTGTCCCTCATCTAGTGTTCTGCCAATCCTATTCGGGATGACTTGAGTGAACATCTTGTAGATGAGAGACAACAGGCAGATCGGGTGATAGTTGCCAATGTCATGGATGTCTCCCTTCTTGTACAGTAGTACAGTTCTGCTGGTTTTCCATTGGGATGGAACCTTGCATTCAGACAGGTAGCATGTGAAGAGCTGAGCCAGCATATTGATGAGTACTGACGGTAGGTTCTTCAGGTGTTCAGGTCTGACCTTGTCTGGGCTGGGTGCTCTTCATTTCTTTACTGATGAAGTGGCGTGTCAGATTTTGGAAGGGAGAACATTGGGAATGACATATCCATCCTGCGGAATTTTGTATGTGGGCAGATGGACATGGCTATGGAAGAGATTCGAGTAGAAGTCATGGATAATTTTCTCCATTGCCTTCTGGAATATGTTATAGATCCATCAGGATGTCGGAGGGCAGTCATCTTGGTCTTGTAGTTGGCGAAGGACAGGTGGGCATTGTGAATGCTGAATCTAAACTTTGGACATGGAAGTCTCCCGGTCAATGGTTCCACAGTGAAATTGGACCACATCATATTAAAATGGTGGTTTTGCCTGACCAATGTTGCTGTTGTCCCAAAATTCCAAATGGGATCGAACCACCGTGTCCTTTGTTCAAAATTCTACTTCACGGAGCGGTGAGAAAGGGCTGCAAAGTTTAAGAAGAGAACTCCCAGAACGACCACCAACTGGGAGCTCTTTGGCACTATTGAGGCAACATGGGAAGATGCTGTCGTTGACAACATTGATGAAAAATATAATCGACTGGTTCAGCACCTTCATGATTGTGCGAGGAACCAAGAGAAAGATAGCCACAAAAAGATGCCTGTCTTCAAAAACTCTTGAGCTCATTCGCCAACGTGACTTGGTGCAAGCCTCAGGCAATCTCAAGTGAACATTTGAGCTCGCAAAGCAGTGCAGAGAAGTGATCAAGGAAGACCTCAAAGAGAGAAAAGCAGCAGTGCTGGCAGATGTGGCAGAAACAGGGAAGAGCATTCTTAGGGAGGGGTGTTAAAAAAGGATTAAGGGAAGGGGACACTAGAAGAAAAAACTGAAAGGTGCTTACCATAGAAGCAAGCTGGGGATGGGGGTGCGAGAGGTAACCAGGGGACATTTGTGGAGAAAGGTGGAAGCTGTTGAAGAGAGGGTGTTGGAATATTGCGAGTCAATCACAAGTAACTTTGTAAGTTTGCTATTCATGGTGATTCAATGAGGATTAAAATAAATAAAAAGGAAGTACATTTCAGAACTGGAGACCTCCCCTGGACACCTCAATCCCAGATTAGGCTCTGTTCCTCCCTCTGAATGGTCTCTCATAGCAGCCTGAAACTTCATGTGTCCTCTGGTTGATGTGCTGGATTTAGCAGATCTGTCTGCCCCATTGATGCCAACATGGTTTGTTGTGAAGCATGTTTGGTGTAAGTGTGTTTTACTATTTCTCTCCTATGAACTCTTTTTAAATGTGGTTTGTTATTATAGCACTTTTTTAAATAAATTTATTTATTTATTGAATCGCTGTGGGAAAAATTACAAAGCTTTCAAGTTTAGGTCTCAGTCATGCAAATATCAATCACAATTCCCTTTACCAATACTTATCTTTCACCACGAATAACCCCAATAACCCCCCCCCAACCCCCCCCCCCCCAATGTCTGTGGGGTAGATGAATTCTAGTTAACACTCTGTCTACTTTGACTAGCTTCATTGTTTGGATAAAAGTTGCACCATTATTATTTAGACTTTACCACCCCCCCCCCCCCCCAAACTCAGCCATGCTGAAAAGGCATTGTGAAATGATCTGCTTTCTACAGCTGGATTCAAGAATTAAATGATGTCATGCGGCCGTGATAGCGGCCGTGTGGTTTTGGATTTCTGCTATTTTATTTATTAATCCTGCAAGTATTTCTACTGAGAGTCAGATAATTAAGAGATTGGTCTCTGTGCTTCTGGAGCCGTGGCCGTGCTGGAGAGCCGCTCGCGGGGGGCAACCGGTGGCCTCGGTAGGGCGTGAAGGGCGGAGCGAAACGCCCCCCCCCCCCCCCCCCCCCCCCCCCCCCCCCCCCCGTCCCATGAGGTTTCAGTCGCGCCCCACCCCCGGCTCAGACCTGCTCTCCACAAGGCTCCCATGTGGCCACCATCTTTCTTTCCAGAGAGGAGAGGGAGAATGGGGCAACACCCTTTCCCCTTTGGGCGGGCAAGATGGCACGGATTAATGCATAGTCTGTTCGCTTTTCTGCTCCAAGCCGCTGGATTTCTGTATTAAGTCCTTGTGCTTCTGGGGCCGTGGCTGTGCCGGAGAGCCGCTCGTGGGGGGCAACTGGTGACCTCGGTCGAGCATGAAGGACGGGCTGGAGTGCCCCATCCCATGAGGTTTCAGTCGCGCCCCACCCCCTGCTCTCCACAAGGCTACCATGTGGCCACCATCTTTCTTTCCCTATTATAGCACTTTTTACAATGAAACTATATTTAATCATTTACAAGCTATAAATATCATATAAAGCTTATCTCAATGAATTCCTTATTTTTGTGTAGAACTTCATATCTTGCAGTTGCCTGTAAATAAAGATTGAATTCCACTTTTTTTGTTTTTTTAAAAAAAGGACCCATGGACATTCAGTAGGGTCAAGATGAGAAAGGGGGCCTATATAACTCTTCTACCCATAACCTTAAATTTGGATCCCAAACATGTCACTTTCGTACTTAAAATATTCTTATGGAACTGGAGTGATAGTACAGTAAAAAGAGTGTTTTCCTTGCATGCAGTCGATCTGGATTCAATCCCAGGCACCACATATGGTTCCCTGAGCACCACCAGGAATGATTCCTCAGTGCAGAGCCAGGAGTAACCCTTGAGAATTGCCTAGAAGACTCGAAAACAAAGAAACAAAATAATCTTCTTATGCATAACACTTTTATAATTCTGAAGATAGGCTAACTGTGATAATAACTAGACTGTGACTTAAACTTATCACAAATATTACCTGCATAGCAATTAGGTGCTTTAATATGAATTAAACACTTACTCAAATATAAAAAAGGCCCTCCCGTTGATCGTCGATTTGCTCGAGCAGGCTCAGTAACGTCTCCATTGGAGACTTTGTTGTTACTGTGTTTGGCATATCGAATACTCTCGGTAGCTTGCCGGGCTCTCCGAGAGGGGCGGAGGAATCGAACTTGGGTCGGCCATGTTGGCCGCTTGTAAGGCGAATGCCCTACCCGCTGTGCTATCGCTCCAGCCCTACTCAAATATAATCAAATAATAGAAATGAACTCTACCTGTTAATAGTTCTGCACTATAATACTAACTCTAGAATATGTTTAATGCTATTTTAATATTAACACTGAATATTAATATTTTCACCCAAAACTCAAGATTTTCCAAATGCTGTCTCCTGAATTTATCCCCCAAATTTATCTACTAATTAAATTACCAAATTTGAGAAATTTTATTAACGATTTTTTTATAAAATAGGTCATTTATTCTTAAAATTTTTTTGATTGGGAGAACTTACATATCTTTATCAAATTTTAAATTTTCCTCATTGCTTTTAAATTCTGACTAACCCTGACTCTACCCTAATCCTAGTCTGAACATAAGGGAAATTCTAGCCATATTCTAATTATAACCATAATTCTGACACTTTCCTGAGCTTTACCTTGGCTCTCAACTAATCAAACCTTGACCGAATTCTAGTCCAGCTATTGGGACTTTAGAAATGAATTCATGTATGTACCTGCATTCTTCAGCCATTTCTCTAGAAGATGGATTACATTGACTAACAGGGAGGGCTTTTTGCCTCGTCAAACAGATTTAGCCATCTCTGGCAGAAGAGGGTTCTTAAGATGCTCTCTTGTGTCAAAGGTCATGAAGGTCCCTCATGGGTACCACAACTGCAAACCAACACACCTCTTACCAGGCATTACTGGGCTGGAGCAATAGCACAGTGGTAGGGGGTTTGCCTTGCACGCAGCCGACCCGATGGGTCTGGGTTCAATTCCTTTGCCCCTCTTGGAGAGTCTGGTAAGCTACTGAGAGTATCTTGCCCACACGGCAAAGCCTGGCAAGCTATCCATGACGTATTCGATATGCCAGACACAGTAACAACAAGTCTCACAATGGAGACATTACTGGGCCTGCTCGAGCAAATCGATGAACAATGGGAGGACAGTGACAGTGACTGGGAATCAACCTTTTAGAAATACGAGTGGCAAATAAAACTGTGTGTTCTGGTAACGAACATCAGTAGGCAGCGATTAGCAAGCTAAGTGCTCTGGGTTGTGACTGAAGTTCTAGTCCCAGATTGGCCCTCCTGTCTCTGTACTTCCTTCCCCACTCGGACCCTGAAAGGTTGCTTAGATCACCCTTGACTCCAGGGTATAGGGAAGAGAAGGACAGAGAAGGAAGGAGATTAAGGGAGGAAGTAAGAAGATAAAGAAGGGGTGTAATAGGCAGTAGGGCAGGGGTCAAGGGCCTTGAGGTCGTGGGTGGTGGAGAGGAGCGTTAGGGCTGGATAGCCAAACCAGAATCAATGACACCGAAAACATGAGATTCCAACTACAATAGACAAGCTTTCAAAGGCACCTGTCAAAGTGGTGGTAGGTTGGGCAGGGGGGTGGGTGTGGGAAGGAACTTGGGAGCACTGGTGGGGGAAGTTGACACTGGTGGTGAGGTCAGTGCTAGAACATCATATGTCTGAAACTCATCAATAACTTTGTAAATCATGGTTATTTAATAAGATGAAAACTTAAAAAATATCAGGCGGCATCAAGCCAGAGGAACATCCATCTTTACCCACAGTGAATGGGCTGGGAAGAGTCCTCCCCTTTCCACCAGATCAGTTCTCATCAGTCACCTCTGTCCGCTCACTGGTGGCCCTGTCCTGGACAGCAGAATCGAGTCCAGGTCCTTTTGAAGGCCTCCTTGACCTCCTTGTTTCGGAGACTGTAGATGAGGGGGTTGAGAGCGGGGATGACCAGGGTGTAGAACACAGAAGCCATCTTATCTGTGTCCAGGGCGTAGCTGGAGCTGGGACGCAGGTACATGAAAATGAGAGTCCCATAGAGCATGGCCACCGCCGTGAGGTGGGAACCGCAGGTGGATGCTGCCCGCCGTCGGCCCTCGGCCGAGCGCATCCGGATCACCGCCCCAGCAATGAAAGCATAAGAGACCACGATGGCCAGCACGGTGGCCGTCTGGATGAAGCCACAGACGGCAAAGAGGAGCAGCTCGTTGAGGCTGGTGTCATTGCAGGAGATGGCCAGCAGGGGAGGGATGTCACAGAAGAAGCTGTTGACCTCCCGGGAGCCACAGAAGCTCAATCTGAAAGTGAAGGTCGTGTGGACGAAGGCACTCACCGCTCCACCGAGGCCCGAGGCACCCAGCAAGGCCAGGCACAGGCGAGGCGACATGGCTGTGGTATAGAGCAGTGGGTTTCCGATGGCCACGTAGCGGTCATAGGCCATGGCTGCCAGCAGACAGCACTCAGCATCAGCCAGTCCTGCAAACACAAACATCTGGAGGGCACAGGCGAAGTAAGGGATGGTGGCCTGGGGCAGCAACAGGTCCACTAGCATCTTGGGGCCGATGGCCGAGGAATAGCAGGCATCCAGCATGGACAGGTTGGCCAGGAAGAAGTACATAGGTGTGTGGAGCCGGGCATCCACACAGATCAGCAGCACCATCCCCAGGTTGCCCAGCAGGCTCACCAGGTAGACGGGCAGGAAGATCAGGAAGAGGGTCACACGCAGGTCCCACCGATCTGTGATGCCCAGGAGGATGAATTCTGCGGGGGCCACCTTGGCCCAGGTGAAGTTCTCTGGGGTCATCCTGCTGGGCAGAGACTGGGGGAGGCAGAACAAGAGGGACGTGGGAGAAAGGTCATGATGGGCACTGAGCTGAGAGCTTTTGTAGATGGAATCAGGGATTTGGGCCTAATTGCATAGGAAAATTGTGCTGAACCCTTGGATGGCAGTCAAAACTCTCGAAACCTGACTTTCTAACTGAGATTAAGATTAATTTTCACCTTAATCTTTATGAAGCCAAGATCCTATTTTTGTTGAGCATTGTGAGGTCTGAGGACATTGCCTGGAATATAGTAGATGCTCATTAAATGTTTCTTAACTGCATGGATGAAAAATTGGGATGAGAGTATTGGGTCAAGTTTTTAAATCCCCTGTGCTTCATTTGCATTTTTCTCTACAGTTTTCCAAGGAGGAAAAGAGGCCAGGGAATGTCTCAAAAAAGGGGCTCCTGACTTCAGTAACTAGACATGACTTCTGAGCATGGCAGAGAGGACAGCTGGAAAGATGAGTGTGTCAGTGCCTGGGGTGTTGGGAGACAGTGTGGAGTGGGAAGAACAGAAGGTTTGGATGGATTCAGGGCTGGGCTCTAGAGACGTCTCAGGAGTCCAATTTTCTCATCTGTGTAATGAGAGGAAACAAAAGGCAGGCCTGGGAGGACTCCAAGAGGATGCATGGACAGCCTCCCACACAGGGGCTGGCAAACAACAGGAATTGAGTAAAATTAGTAAAATATCAATGAGGAGAACTGAACTGAGCAGGAGGCTTTGCTTCCATAGGGACGGGAAGCTGCTAGTAGGCAAATTTTTAAATTTAATTTTATTGTTTTTGCTTTTTGGGTCACACCCGGTGATGCACAGGGGTTACTCCTGGCTCTGCACTCAGGAATTACTCATGGCGGTGCTTGGGGGATCATATGGGATGCTGAGACTCGAACCTCAAACCCAGGTTGACCGCGTGCAAGGCAAATGCCCTACTAACTGTGCTATCCCTACAGCCCCATAGTTGTCAATTTTAATCAGAATTGTTACCAGAAAATGTAACAGTCTTTCACATTCGGGTCCTTTGCTCTTGTTTTATCTTCCTGAAACTCATTTTCTATTTATTTGTGACAAAGAAACAAAACAACAGGAAAACAAAAACATGGTTATCCCTGTGGGCTAGTCCATAATCCTCTCAAGGAAACACATTTGTCCTTTGTGTGTCTGTACCCTGGAACTTAGACTTATCACTAGTGCCAGGATTTGCTGTTCAGTTGCAAATATTTTTTTTTCTTGTCTTTCTCTCTCCTATGTACTTCAAGCTCCTTGATTTTATCTTAATTCAACAAACATTCCTTGACTGTTATTGTGCACTAAGAAGATCCTGAAATTTGCTTTCATATCTCAAAGGTCTGGCATGGAATCAGTGCTCAGTGCTCAGTAACTGCTAACTGAATGCGGGGAAGAGCGAGAAGGGAAGGAACAATGTGCAGATGAGGTTCTGAGTCAGGTTCTACCACTTCCTGCTGTGTGACTTTTGGCAAGTCATGTCACTTCTTCTAGGCTGAACTCAATGTCTTTGTTGGAAAGTTCTCCAAGGCAATAGGTGTTTACATACAAACTGGAGCTGAGTAAACGCTCTTTCTTCTTGCATATAAATTATGATGTTTGGAACTTAACTGTGCCTGATCAGAATAATGAAGACTGTCTTGCAAAGTTCAGCTTGGATGGAAGAAAATAAACAAAACCCGACTCTATTACATGCTGCTGAGATGGTGCCCGGGGAAATGGAAACTGGTACTTTGGAAGGACAAGTTGGTGGTTAGCAACCATTGCTATGGTTACGCCAGTGTCTTAGTCTTATAGGGTTGCTATAGCAAAACACCAAAGAACTAGCCCAAGGAACTGACATTTATTTCTCTCTGGAGGCTGATAAGTCCGAGATGAGGGTACTACTAGATGATGGGATTCTGGCTAGAGCCCTCCTTTCAGTTTACTGAAGTCTCCTTCTTTCCGTATCCTCACATGTTAGAGATATGTACACACAGACCTAGACATGACATGCACAGAGGCAGAGGTACAGGTATAGGCATAGAGATAGAGATAGATAAAACAAACTCTGATCTCTTTTATGGGAGTATTAATCCCTTCATGAGAACTCCACTCTCATAACCTCATCCAAGTCTAATCATCCCCAGAGACTATTCTATTACTATTCAAGTATTATTATTGGGGGGATGAGGGTGTTTAAACTGATAATTGTTTTTTTTTTGTTTTGTTTTTCTTTGTGTTTTTGACTTTTGGGTCACACCTGGCAGTTCTCAGCACTTAATCCTGATTCTGTGCTCCAGGATAATTCCTGGTAGTGCTGAGTTATAGGCAATGTTGGAATTAAACTGGGATCATCCATGTGCAAGACAATGCCTTAGCTCCTATATTATCAATAGACGAATTGAGAGGACATACATTCAGTCTATCACACATAAAATTAAATGAATTAATTTAAGTTAAAAAAATTTTTAAGTCATACTCAGTGGTGGGCTGGAGCGATAGCACAGCGGGTAGGCCGTTTGCCTTGCATGCGGCCAACCTGGCCACCCGAGTTTGATTCCTCCACCTTTGATTTCTCTGTCCTCTCAGCGAGCCCAACAAGCTATCGAGAGTATCTTACCTGCATGGCAAAGCATGGCAAGCTACCCGTGACATATTCGATATGCCAAACACAGTAACAAGTCTCACAATGTTAGTGGGCCCGCTCGAGTAAATCAATGAACAACGAGAGGACAGTGACAGTGACAGTGACTCAGTGGTATTCAGGTAAGGGCTTACTCTTGATTCTGGACTCAGGGACTAATGCTGGTGGTTCTGGGGGAGCCATATGCATTGTTGAGAATTGAACAAATGTTGTCTGCATGCACAACAAGCACCTTAATTCCTATATTATCTTTCTGGTTCTGGTATTTATTTTTGAAAACTCTCAGGCATGTGTACAGAGGGTCACACATACAATGCTACTTCCAGGACTGCTTGTAATGGTCCAACATTATCTATACCTATTTATGAACTTATTGATTATTCATAGGTAGGTTCATGGTAGTTGAACAGAGTCAAATTATATAAATCAAAATGGAGAGATCTTGAAACCATATTGGCATGAAAAAATAAGAAAAATACATGGATCAATGAAAATATGCAAAATAATAATATATGGGGTTTTTTGTATATATTCATCAAACATATCACCAGGTACTCCAACCAGAGATGAGGTCCCAATAAAAGCATCTCAGGCTGACTCCTTTGCCCTATCTCATCTCCAGAATGGATCTTTAATAGTTTAGGTTCCTTGCTCTGTTGTCATTTTTTTCCCAGGAAACTTTATCTGAATACCCAATGACCCACCCTCTCGACTGAACCCCACCCACTTGGTCCTCCATATTATGGCCCTAGTGTATTGCTATAATCTACACTGGTTTTCTCTTCTGCCTTTTCAAGCATATGCACCATCTTAATTCTTTCCTCTATCTTTGAGAATACAGAATTTTTGGCTTCTTTTCCTCCTCCTTGCTGGGGTCAATGGTGGATAGCAGACAGCTTCTCTAAGCAGAGAAAACAGAGGTTTCACATAATACACAAAAGAAAAAGGAGGGAGAGAGAGAGAAAAGAGAAAAGTGCCTGCCATAGAGGGAGGCTGAGGTTGCGGGCTGGGTTGTTGGGGGGTGGTTGGAGGGAAACGGGGGACATTGGTGGTGGGAAATGTATACTGGTGGGTGGATGGGTGTTGGATCATTGTATCACTAAAACCCAATCATGAACAGCTTTGTTAAAGAAAAAAAGAAGAAGAAAACTAAGGTTTTAGTTCTACCCAAGTACATATTCTCCATGAATGAAAGTGGCCAACCTGCAAAGGGTTTGCAACTGTAACCTTTGTTTGTCCATGTGGAAAACAAACATGACTTACCTTCACAAAGGGAGGGAAAGAGTTGCTTCTGGTGTCTCTCCATTTCTCCATCTGTAAAATGTGGAGCATGAGACTTCAAGGCTTTTAAGTTGCTTTGAAATGGTGGGATATGAGACTACCCTAATTCAGTAAGTTGCTTTTATGGAGTGTGGGCAATTGTGTGTGTATGTGTGTGTGCACATGTACACATGCATGTGCTCAGGCACAAAACAGTTAGTACACTTTAATTTTCTCTCTGCTGCTTCACTACCCCATAAGGAGTAATCCTCACATCCTAGTGTATCTTCTCTTGTAGGTAAGAAAACTGAGTTTCAGAGAAAAGGACTAATTTGTCCTAAGCCACACAGCTATGAAGAGATTGATTTGAGGCTTAAACTCAGATCTGCCTCAAATTACTTTTTGTCTCTAGGCAAAGATCTTATATAAACCAATCAAGCTCTTTCTGCTGTCTTTCCTCAATCGGTTCATCTGTAGGTTGAGAAGGTGGGACCACATTAGTGTACCCTGGTCTATTTTTTGGACTAGAACAACCTGTGGAACTTTGTACGAAGGTTGTACAACCTTGACATTAGAACAACCTGTGAAGCTTTGTACAAAAGTCTACAACCTTGCATTGTACCCCTACATTCAGATTCAATTGACCTAGAGCAGGATTGAGAAACAGCTACTCGAAGAAAAATGTTCCAGGTGATTCTGATAAGCAGCTTCACCTGGGACTCCCAGTGCTTTTCAGCCTTTAACACACTGATGCCGGTGCTGCAGTTTGTGTTATTTAAACCACAATCGAGTGTGATTTAATTGAGTGGTTCTTGCCAGTATCAGTATTTTAATGTGCACGGGAATCACCTCTAAGCATGGTCAGTGGATTTTGCCCCAGGACATTGGGGAAGGGTCTGAGACTTTCTAAAACACCTTGGATGCTTCTGCTGCCTCTACTGGCTTGAGCACCTCACTCTGAGCAGCTAGGCCCTAGCTCTGAATAGTCAGCATTTCAAACTCTTATGTTTTAGGATTCTAGCTTGCTGGATGGTTTTCGTAGACTCTTCCTGTTAGCTACTTTATGTCTGCTGAGCTCTCTGCTTTGATCCCCTTGTCTCTCCCTGCACGCCCCACTCTGCTCCTGAACACATGTAACCTGGAGAGACCTCCTATCTTGTCTCAATGTGTATCTTTTTTTTTTTTTTTGGCTTTTTGGGTCACATCTGGCAATGCACAGGGGTAAATCCTGGCTCTGCATTCAGAAGTTATTCCTGGTGGTGCTTGGGGGACCATATGGGATGCTGGGAATTGAACCCCGGTCAGTCATGTGCAAGGCAAATGCCCTACCCGCTGTACTATTGCTCCAGCCCCCTCAGTGTATATCTTGCCCATTTCCTCTCAAGCCCAACCTCTTAGCTTGGTCCTCCCCAGCACACAGACAGTAACTGCCGTCACCATGACAGTGTGGCTATTGAGTTGATAGTAACTTACCTAGTAGGTGGAGGTGGCTGGGGAGTAGAGAAGCTTCAGCCAAGTCTTTGGTGAGAGAATGGTAGGGGAAGGTAGCAGGGACGTGCCCCACCCATGAAGTAGGGCCAGGAGCATTTAAATTCTTTCTGGACCCTGTGGAAATGATTCTTTGTCTCCTCCACCTCACTCCTCCTCTCTCTGCTCTTCGGGACTCCATGGAGACTCCCAACCCTTTGGGGACTTTATGGCATCAGGGGAATACCAAGGATGACTCCCTGTTTAGTGCCTGGGGATCTTGGAAAAGTTTAGAAGGGGTCCCCAGGCTCTGTGAGAGGAAGACGTTATAATCTTTAATGAGAGAAGTCCCTTTCATTTAGTTCCTGCATGTTTTGGGACTGAATGTTTTTTTTATTATGTTTTGTAAACTCCACAGGGACCAGAGAGCTAGCGTAATGGGCGAGAGAATGTGTTTTGCAAGCAGGTGCCCTGGACTCGATTTCTGATACCACTTGGTTTCCTGAATATAGCTAGGAGTGATCCCTGAGCACCAAGCTGGAAGCAGCCCCAAGTGCTACTGAGTGTGGCTCCTCAAACTACTAAACACACACACATACACACACACACACACACACACACACACACACACACACACAAGCACTGTAGCACTGTCCTCCCGTTGTTCACTGATTTGCTTAAGCGGGCCCAGTAATGTCTTCATTTTGAGATTTCTTGTTACTGTGTTTGGCATATTAAATATATCATGAGTAGCTTGCCAGGCTTTCCCGTGTGGGCGAAATACTCTCAGTAGCTTGCCAGGCTCTCTGAGAGGGGCGGAGGAATCAAACCCGGCTCAGCTGGGCTGGCTGCACGCAAGGCAAACGCCCTACCGCTGTGCTACACACACAAGCAAACAAGAAAAATTCTCAAATACTTCTACATAAAACAGATCTTTCTTTCTTTCTTTCTTTCTTTCTTTCTTTCTTTCTTTCTTTCTTTCTTTCTTTCTTTCTTTCTCCTTCCTTCCTTCCTTCCTTCCTTCCTTCCTTCCTTCCTTCCTTCCTTCCTTCCTTCCTTCCTTTTCTTTTTGCATCACACCTGGTGATACTCAGGGGTTACTCCTGGCTCTGCACTCAGGAATTACTCCTGGCTGAGCTTGGGGGACCATATGGGATGGTCCCATATGGGACCATATGGGATACTGGGAATCGAACCCGTGTTGGCTGCATGCAAGGCAAACCCACTGTGCTATTGCTCCAGCCCCAGACTTTTCTTTCTTTTTAAATTTTTTATTTTAATGAATCATTGTGAGATACATTTACAGACTTACAGACTCTCGTGATTGTGTTTCAGTCAAACAATGTCCAAGTACCCATCCCTCCACTAGTGCCCATTCCCTATCCCCAATGTTCCCAGTATCCCTCCCCCACCCCTCACCCTTTCCCACCTCCTGCCTCTGAAACACAGATTTTTCTTGTGTGTTCTTCTAACACTTCACCTTCATCTTCTTGCCTGAAATGTCAGCTTCTTCCTTGTCTACCTGGAAAATTCTTGTGCGGAACCATTGCAAATGTCACAGTCTTGAAAAGACATTCTGTCTCTACAGCAAAACTGCTTCTCCCCCACACCCCCCGCATGTTTCTTTGAGATGTTTATGCAAGAGCATGGATCCAAGACAGGGGAAATACAGGCTTGAGTCTAATACTGTGATGGATAGGGAGCATCCTAAGGCAATGGAGTCAACACCAGCCAGGTATGAGACATTAAATCAGCACTCTTGGTGTGCACCCAGGCATAGGTGATTTTTGAACAGTACCAGGACTGAAAACCACTTGAGTGTCCATCTAAAAATGAGAGCTGCTCCTTAAGTGATCACAAGGGAGACAAAGCCTCATATTGGTGCTGGTAGCTCAGACTACAGGGAGTAGGTTGATTCTGAGGAACTGCAACCCAGTATCACATTTACCGTGTGTTTTACTGACATTTATCACTGTTTTCATTCATTCAGATAACTTCTTGACCATGCTTTACTGTGTTCTAGGCCTATGTTAAGAGCTTAATGACGAGACAAATAGTCACAGTCCCTTCTCTCCTTTTCATGGAGTAAGCAGGGAAAAGAGTCAGAATTAAAAACACAGAGGAAAGCGACACAGGTAAAAGCCATGGAATATGCAAAGAGCTGGAGGTAGGAATGCTTATGGAAAACTGAGTTGAAAGATGACTAGTGGGATGGAATCTACTGAGATGAGTGTAATAATTATCTTGGAATCTTCAGTCTTTCAACGCTGCCTGATATTAACAATGCTGTTCTATGTTTCTTTTCACTCTTTCTGCAGGTATATGTTTTTAACTTGTCTGTGACTTTATATTTAAGGTGAGTGCCTTGGACACACATTACATATAGTTTAAGTGATGAGGAAAAGAGACCTCTTTATTTCAAGCAAGCTTCCTTCAAGCAGGCGAACACCAGTGAGCAGGACCTGCCAAAGAGCAGCTGAATCTGGGAGACATAACCATAAAGTGTGTTTGGGATGTCCTTGAGAGGGTCAGAGTTTTGTTTTGTAACCTTGGTTACCTGGGAACGTACGCAAAATGTGCTCATGTCCTTGAGGTGGTCCGGGTCCAGCTTTGCAAACTAACATGCTTTGGAATGTCTACTTCTGTACTCCTGTCAGCTGCCTGCAAAAGTCTCCACTTCATACTCTATAAAACAGAGCTCTCGCCTTTGTTTTGAACCCAGTTCTAGAGTGCAAGTTGACTGGGTCTGCTTGCATAATATAGCAGCGTTTTCCCACTTCTCAAGGCATGCTGCTTGGTTTTTCACTGGCTGTGGTGGGAATTTTTGCAACATAAGAAACTTACAAAAGTATGCTTCTACTTCCTCGCTCTATCCCTTGTGTTATGGTTGTTGGAATTATATTTTTATATATGGTTTAAGTTTCCAGACATAGCATCAATAGTGTTACAATAGATAATCAACTTTATTAAAGGATTAAAAATAATCATTATCTTTTATTTATTTTTATTATAACACTGTAATTTACAAAGTTGTTCATGATACAGTTGTTTCAGGCATTCAATGTTGCATCACCAGTTCTACCACTAGTGTGACCTTCCTCCCCTTGACCAATATGCTCAGTTTTCTTCCCCCTCCCAAATCTACCCCCTTAGCAGGTACAAACAAATTTGCTTCATTTTGCTTGTTACAACAAGAAGGCAAATGGACTTATCAAAAGATATGTAAAAAATCAATTTGTGGTAATTGTTATATCTCACAATGGCATGACTAGTCATTATTGAGGATTTACTAAGCTGGTTGTTGCTAGTAGAGTCTTCTGTGTTTTTTTTTTTTTTTTAACTCATTGACCTTGGTGGTCTTATATGCAACTTTCCCATTAAATTTGCTGTGCTCCTACTGGGCTGTTAGAACTGTGAAAATTGGGGGTGAAACCTAGAATGTGTATGTGATCGTGGGCTAAGTTGTGAAGATGGGTTGATTTGGTGGCTTGGAGACTTTAGGTTCAGTTGTGGATCTGGGGCTGTATCCTTTTTACTTACCCTGTCTTTTGACATCAGGCAGTCTATTTCTTTGTGAAGATGCAAATTTTCTCCTGGTAGCCTATTCTTACTGTCTGAAAAGCAGACCTAGTGATGAGTGAGTTTTTATTTTTTTATATTTTTATTTTTTAATTTATTTTTTATTAGTGAAACACCATGAGGTACAGTTGTAGATTTACAAATTTTGTGCTTGGGTTTCATTTATACAATGATAAAATACCCATCCCTCCACCAGTGCCCATTTTCCACCTCCATGGATAATATCCCTCCCTCCCCATCCCCCCCATCCCACCCTGCCACTGTGGCAGGGCATTCCCCCCTGTTCCAGTGAGTTTTTATTGTACTAATAAAAATTTATCTTCCTTTATCTCATCTTCATTTTGAAAGATATTTTATCTGGTTCTCGATGATATTTGTTTCTGTGACCATGTATAACATTATGTTTTAAATTGATAGCTACATAATTTTGTACTCATTCATTTTTAAAATTTTTAAATTTTATTTTTGTAAAGTTGTCCACAATAATTGTTTACACTCAACATTTCAACACCAATCCCACGACCATTCTACCATTCCACCACCACTATATAGAATTTTTCCACCACCACCTAAGTCTGTCTCATAGACAGAGGCTAACTAATTTATTTTGTATTGGCTCGTTATAAATAGTATGAGATTTTGTGTGGCCACAAAAGCAGCTGCACGCGCCTGAAATTCTAAAATTGTTTAAATATTTGGGGTTCAGAGGCATCTCTGTGGTGTGCTGTTCTCTTCCAAGATTTATTTGTGAGTCTCTGAATCATGGTTGTAAATGTGCTTAAATGGCACCCAGAGGCAGTTCTAAATGACTGCCAGGGAACCAGAAGGCCAGGGAGATGGGGGGAGGAGCTCATTCTCCAACTCCATGAAGCCTGGAGTTTTCAGTTACTAGTCCCACTTACCTGGGTTTTTCAATGGATTCATTCTCATGAGTGGTGGGCTCGGGACGAGCCTGTGAAGGTTGGCCATGAGTGTCACAGAGATTGGGATCTGGAGGCTTGCGGCTGCAAGGGGTTCATTTGGAGCAGGTGGAGGGACCCCTCTCTGAAGTTTTGTACTTATTCTCAAACCACACTTTTATTACCCACCCACCATACTTTGTATTCTTTTCAAAGCAAAAAAATTATTTTGGAAATAAAGGGAGGGAAGGAGATAGGACAGTCATGCTCAAAGGAGAACACGGGCTTCTCCAGAGAGGAAAGTACACTTCCCAAGTTTACAGAGTTCCAGCTGCACACCTACCCGTGTCAGCCAATGTCTCACCCTCCAATTCCCATCCCATTTTCAAATCACTTTTTTAAACATTTAATTATTATGGTTTGTGTCACAAGTTTACAATAGTGCTAACTTTTTGCTTCAGGAGTAAACTCTGGAGGCCAGAGTGATAGTTCGGCGTTTGCTTTGCAGGTGGCTGACCCAGGTTTGGACTCCAGCATCCCATATGGTCCCCTGAGCATCACAGGAGTAACAGGAATAATTCCTGAGTACAAAGTCAGGAGTAACCCCTGAGCATCACCAAGTGTGACCTAAAAATAATAATAAAAAAGCATAAACTTTATTACCTGTTACCTCTGGAGTCTCCTAGTCACAAGTTCCTGTGATTTTCAGAGTTAGATATTTGTGGGAAGGAGCTGTCTCTCTGGTGCATGTCTCATGGGTTGGAATGCTAACATAGGGCACAGACTCCTCAATCAGCAGGGAGAAGTTCACCCGGATGTAATACTTCCTCATTGTGGGTCATTGTGTTGGGGGTAGTTGGTCAGTTGACACTTCTGTTTTTTCCTACCCATTTTGGTGTGATCCTTTTGTTGGTCTCTTGTTGTAGAGGAGCCTTTCAGCATATTTCTAGATTTTTTTCTTTGGGTTTTGGGCGATACTTGACAATGTGCAAGGTTTACTTCTGGTTCTACACACAGGAATAACTCCTGGTGGTACTCAGGGGACCCTATAGGGTGTCAGGAACAAAACCTCAGTCAGCTGCATGCAAAGCAAACACCTTACTATCTCTCTGTACCCCACCTAGATTTATTTTAGAGGGTTTATTTCACACATATAAGCATATTTCGCATTTATTGAAATATATTTTAAAGAAGTGTGTGTGTGTGTGTGTGTGTGTGTGTGTGTGTGTGTGTAGAGGCTGGAGCAATAGTACAGTGGGTAGGGCTATTACCTTGCCTGTGACCAACCTGGGTTCTATGCCTCACCTCATTCCATACAGTTCCCCATGCACTACCAGGAGTAATTTCTGAAAGCAGAGCCCAGGAGTAACCCAGAACATTGCTGGGTGTGATTCTAAAACAAAAAAAAAAAAAGAAAGAAATATATATGTATATATTTGCATATATATTTTACATATATATAAAATTTTATACACTGCAGTTCACAATACTATTATTGGTAGGGCTTCCAGTACAAAACATCACCACACCCTCCACCAAAGTGTCTGCTTCCCTTCACTATTGTTCCAGTGTCCCGCCAACCCCACATCATATGACTCCTACCCCACCTCTGTGGTAAGCTTCCTACTGAAGACCAGTTCTCAGTAAAAAATGTATATCTTGAAGTTTATTTTCAAGATTCTGTATATCTCACATGTTTTTCCCATGCCTGTATTTAAACTGTCCTTTTATAAGTACAATTTATTTATAGTGATTTCATTTGTTTATAATTTTAGTTGTTTAAAAATATATTTCTGTTATTCTGACATCTTGGTCATCTTTGTATCTTGTTCTGTTACTGTTTATATTCTGACAATGGCTTCTTGTTATTTGCAGGTTGAGTTTTAGAATGTTTTTATTGTATACACTGTGTAAAACAGACGATTAGTGATTAAGGTAGATATTTATCCTGGGGAATGGCTCCACGTCTTTTTCTATAAGGTTATTGCTCGGGGGTTATTAAATCATACCTGCTACTAGTTGCTGTAGTTAGTTGCAGTGTTCATCATAGTCTTCATATTCATCCTGTATTTCAGAGTGACTGTACTTCGCATTGACTTTGCATTAAGTGGGTAGTATTGGAAGATTGGATACTGGAGTATTGGAACATTTTTTTTCACCCTTAATTTTCATTAAGGTCTTGCTCATTGACCTAGAAAGAGAAGAACCTCCTTACAGTCTTAAACTATTTTTAGTGTTTGATTTAACCTAAGGCTCATAGTTAGAGCATAGTTTAATTACTTTATCCTTACTTTCAGGCAAAGACATTTTAAGCATTTTTCTCACACCTACAGTAAAAATAATTGTTCATTTTTTCTTTTTGTCTTTCGGGTCACACCCAGCAATGCTCAGGGGCCACTCCTGGCTCTGCACTCAAATGAGGTTTTTCTTAAACAAAAGAGGTAATAGTCAAATGATCTGAATAGTTAACAAAATAATAGCACTTCTTTAAAATCGTATTTTTAATTTTATTGTAGGTGAGGTAACATGGTTACAATAATGTTAGCATTTAGACTTTTTGTCTAGTGAGCCTCTGAGCCTTCGCTGAATCACCATCAGTATCCTTATTTCACTTCTGCTCTGCCTCTTACCCCTACACAGTTACCCTGGTCCTCAGCACTTGGTAGTCTCAGGTCTGTAGTCAAACTCCAAGTATTTGGTATTATCAGACACTTTCCATTCACTCTGTTTCTTTATATACCTCACATGAGATCATTCTGCATTTGTCCTTTCTATCTGACTTATTTTGATTAACATGATGATCTCTAGCTCCATTCATGTTATTTAGTCTGAAGAAAGTAGTAACTTAATAAGAAAAGATTCAGAAAAAGGATTTTGTCTTAGTATGTTTGCAATAATAAGATAAAAATTTGGATAAAGTAGTACTGATAGGATGCAGAGAAAGGAGCAACTTCACACAAAGTCGGTTGAAATAGAGATGATTAACAGCTTTGGAGCTATTTTGGAAGCATGTTTAATAAGGCTGAAAAAATGTACCACCCAGAAACTTTACTCTTAATATTTACTCTAATAATGTGGGAAACCTATAATATGATTTATTCACAAACATCTTAATTGCATCATTATTTATAAGAGTAAGAGCAATTAGTAAATCTAATCATCCAAAATGAAGGATGATGTATAAATGTGGTACCGTCTTCCACTGTATTAATTACAAGATGTTAATGAAAATTTAATAACCATAGTATTCAAAACAGTTAGAAGACTACGCAAAACACAGCACCTTAAAATTAAACCTACATACCAAGAGAAAAGGAGAAAAAGAATTTGTTTAACATATTCACAATGGTTACACTTTTTTTTTAGTGGCGATCCATGCCCAGTGGTGTTCAGGGCTTACTCTTGGCTCTGCACTCAGGGATCACTCCTGATGGGCTCAGGAAACACATGGGATGCTGGGGATCAAACCTGGATGGGTTGAATGCAAGGCAAACCCCTTAGCCACTTTACGATAGTTCCAGTCCTTATAGTGGTTACTCTTATAAAGGGATTACACATTTTTCTTTATATATTAGACATTTACTATAAAGACAGGAACAATTTTTCAGATGGAAAAAAATAAAGTTTTAATCGGAGGTTAAAAGTAAATTCTAATTAC
The DNA here is from genome assembly GCF_029834395.1 of Sorex fumeus. Classification (NCBI taxonomy): domain Eukaryota; kingdom Metazoa; phylum Chordata; class Mammalia; order Eulipotyphla; family Soricidae; genus Sorex; species Sorex fumeus. The sequence goes on from NW_026606186.1 coordinate 7,532,969, forward strand.
CTTTTGCAGTTTACAAATAAAGCCAGTTTACATGCTAGAGACATTAATCTGATTCCAAATATGCAACAAAACCAAATCTTTATCTTTCTGCATGTATTTCCTTTTCTAGAATATTCTTACCCTCTTTGGTCATACACAGATTCTGTAGTTATTTTCTAGAAGAGGTCAATCCACATAAATGAGTGTCTTCCAAAATAGGATCAAAATTGGTCCCCGAAACCCAAAGACTTAACTTGTCTTATCTTGCCAGAATTTCTTGTTTTACTTAGAAAACACATTTAATTGAGATATAGAGCTGACATACAATGTTTGTGTAGGTATGCAATGCTTTGCATTGTGCATTTGTGTATCACCCTATTATCACGTCACTTTTAACAGGTTAATTAACTGTTAAGTCCTTTTTGTGTGTTGATAAAACATTTGAAACTCTGATCTTTTAGCAGTTTTGAAGTACATATACAAAAACATGTTGCTAACCACAGTCACTGTCCTGTGCATTAGATTTCTTTTGATGAAGAATTTAGAGTCATGTACTGTGCTTCAATGGAGCTTCTTCCTTGTACATTTTCTGAGGTTTTGGGGGATGCTTCCAACTCAACTGATCTCTCTTCTCTCTCTCTTATTTTAGGAATTATGATTTGCAATATAGATGCTGAAAGGTTATCATGTATATCCCTACTTTCAACACTCAGTTCCTGTCCAGAATGATCATTTCCAATTAATGTTAGCAGACTTCATTTCCTTACAACTATTTTTAAGCCTAAGAATCCATTCTGACTCCAGGTGAGTTCCTAATTTTATAACAAGTAAGTTCCAGGGAAGAAGGCATGTTAGAAATCTTAGATTCAATCCAAGGGTGAACTTTTATGGAGTGGAATAACTTGCCCAGTTTTTTTTTGATAATTAAAACTTTATTGATTACACATTTTCCCCATGTTAAATATGTTCGACATATAGCTCAAGTCTTGGCCAATAAACGGTGCCTTTCTTATATGACTTGGAAAGTCTGTCTTCTCTCTAGAAAACTATGCTTTCTAACTTTTAGGTCCCTATCAAGCACATATCTGATCATAGTATTTTTTTTTTATTAGTGAAGCACCATGAGGTACAGTTGTAGATTTACAAATCTTTGTGCCTGAGTTTCGGTCATACAATGATCAAATACCCATCCCTCCACCAGTGCCCATTTCCCCCCACCCCCCCTCCCACCCTGCCTCTGTGGCAGGGCATTCCCCTTTGTTCTCTCTCTCCTTTTGGGTGTTGTGGTCTGCAAAAGAGGCATTGAGTGGCAATCATGTTCAGTCCATAGTCTACTTTCAACATGCATTTCCCCTCCTGGGAGGATCCTCCAAACACCTTTCATTTGGTGTTCCCTTCTCTATCTGAACTGCCCTTTCCCCTAGAATATCCGGCTGGCCTCTAAGTTATGGAGTAATCCTCCTGGTGTTGATCTCAGCTATTCTTAGGTATTGATCTCATATTTTATTGCTTTATATCCCCCAGATGAATGCAATTTTTCTATGTCTATCCCTATCTTTCTGACTCATTTCGCTTAGCATGATACTTTCCATATTGTACCACTTGTATGTAAATTTCATGACTTCATCTTTTCTAAGAGCTACATAGTACTCCATTGTGTAGATGTACCAGAGTTTCTTTAACCAGTCATCTGTTCTTGGGCACTCAGGTTTCTTCCAGTTTCTGGCTATTGTAAAGAGTGCTGCAATGAACAAACAAGTGCAGATGTCACTTCGACTACACATTTTTGCCTCTCTAGGGTATATTCCCAGGAGTGGTATCGCTGGGTCAAATGGGAGCTCAATTTCTAATTTTTTGAGAAACGTTCATACTGTTTTCCAAAAGGGCTGAACTAGTCGACATTCCCACCAACAGTGAAGGAGTGTCCCTTTCTCGCCACATCTGCGCCAGCATCGGTTGCTTTTGTTCTTTTGAATGTGGGTCAGTCTCTGAGGTGTGAGATGGTATCTCATTGTGGTTTTGATCTGCATCTCCCTGATGATTAATGATGTAGAGCATTTTCTCATGTGCTTTTTTGCCATTCGGATTTCTTCTTTGAGAAAGTTTCTGTTCATTTCATTGCCCCATTTTTGGATGGGGTTGGATGTTTTCTTCTTGTGGAGTTCCACCAGTATTTTGTATATCCTTGTTATCAACCCCTTGTCAGATGTGTATTCGGTGAATATCCTTTCCCATTCTGTAGACTGTCTTTGTATTTTGGTCACTGTTTCTTTGGAGGTGCAGAAACTTCTTAGTTTAAGATAGTCCCATTTATCTATCTCTGTTTTTACTTGCTCGGCCAGTGGTGTGGCATCTTTGAATGCCCAGTTTTAAAGCCCCTTTCATATCCTTTTTCCTCAGACTGTAGTTAAAGGGGTTCAGTGTGGGAGTAACCATTGTGTGTATCACAATGTGTATTGTGTATTCCAGTATCTTCTGAGTAGGAGGATGAAGGCTGGAAATAGACCAGAAAGACAGCTCCATAGAAAAGATTAACAACTGTCAGGTGAGATCCACATGTGGAGAAGATTTTGTATTTCCCCCCTGCTGAAGGGACCTTGAGGATAGTGTGGATGATGTGAGCATAAAAGACCAGGACACAGGTGAGGGGCACCACTCCTGAGAGGGCTGCTTCGGCAAACATCATGAGCTGAAAACTCCAGGTGTCTGAACAGGAAAGTCTGAGGAGGGGCAGGAGATCACAGAAGAAGTGTGGGATGGCACGGGAGGCACAGAAGGAGAACTGAGACATGAGGAGAGTGAGTGAGAAGGCCAGGAGGTGGGAGCAGAGCCAGCACATGGTGACCAGGAGCAGGCAGCGTTGGGGATGCATGATGAGGGGTGTAGTGGAGAGGAAGGCAGATAGCCACATAGCGGTCATATATCATGATGACCAACAGGAACTTTATTGTTCAAGCAATTCCCTTCATACAGAAGAATTTCCCCAGAATCTTACTAGTGGAAAAGGCCATAAAGAAAGACAGTATTTGGTAATAGAGAAATTGCCAACATTTTTCCATCAAAAAATCACAAACTGGGGGTATGATGCCGCCAACAGGTCAATCTGTACCTGTGAGGCAAGTGCATCAGCATCCTGATGGTACTGTCAGACTTTCAGATACCCCAAAATTGCTGCTATGACTTTGGACAGACTCCAAAAACTTGGGGCAAAGTTTACCAAGAAAGTAAACAGCCAAAAGTTAGGTATGTGGGCGACACACCCACAAATCACCTCCGGCTCAGCTATATAATTGGAGGCATGGCCTCTCTGGTTCCTGATCGAACTGCTTAACGGCCATGATCCCAGAGACTCGGAAACGAATCTCAGAACCCAAAGGCGTTTGGCAGAAATGCGTCCTGTTCCTGCAGTAGGTTACTGGCGCTGGGCCACTCCAGGTGGGAATAGGCTTCGTGCCTTGGCCTGTTCCTTTTGGCGGCCCAGTGACCGCCATCCTCCAGAGGCCACTGGACAGTCAGGTTTGGGCCTGCAGTGATGAGACAAACGGGGCCTCACCAGATGGGGGTGGAACTGGCCCTTTCCTCCCCATCCCAATGGGATCCCGAGTTGCCGCCTACAAATGGCCTCTCTGGCTACTGATCAAGCTGATTAATGGCCATGATCTCAGAGACTCAGAAACAAATCTCGAAACCCAGTGGCTTTTAACAGAAATGCATCTCTAACACATACAAGGTGGTCGCCGCCTCAGAGTTTATAGGAAAGCCAGGTATGAGCCGTCGGTGACGGGGCAACTGCAGTCTCATGGGAAGGGGGACAGTACCGGTTCGTCCTTCATGCCCTACCGAGGTTACGAGTTGCCCCCCACGAGCGGCTGTCTGGCACAGCCATGGCTCCAGAGGTAAAAGGACTTAATCCAGAACCCGGCAGCTTGTGGCAGAAAAGTGAATGGACCATGTGTTAAACTACAGCGCCATGCCTCCCAGGGAGGGAAAGTGTGTTGCTCCCTTCTACCTTCCCCCCTCCCCCGCCGCCAGCAGCAAGATGGCCACCGCCTCAGAGCTTATAGGAAAGCCAGGTATGAGCTGGCGGTGATGGGGCAACTGCAGTCTCATGGGAAGGGGAGCGGTACCAGCTCTTCCCTCACGCCCTACCGAGGTCATGAGTTGCACCCTACGAGTGGCTCTTGCCACAGCCATAACACCAGATGCACAGAAACCAATCTCGGAATTATCTGGCTCTTTGCAGAAATCCAAAATTGTGGCCGCATGACATTATATGATTCTCATAACCAGCTATCAAAAACAAGTATTTCACAATCCCTTTTCAGCAATTCTGATTGTTGGGGGGGAAATTCTAAACAATAATGGTGCATCTTTTGTCGAAATAATGAATGTAATCAATGTAGAGAAGAGTTAAGTATAAATCATCTGCTTCACAGGCATTGGGAGGGATGGGAGGGGATATATTGGGGTTCTTGGTGGTGAAAAATGAGTACTGGTGAAGAGAAAGGTGTTTGATCATTGTATGACTGAGACAAACCTGAAAGCTTAGTAACTTTTCCCACAGTGATTCAATAAATAAATATATGAAGAAAAATAAATAAATAAAATTATGAAAAAAAAAGTAAGGTGGAGTTCATGCCCAATTCAATTAGCTAATCAGTGGCTGAATAAATAGCAGTACTCCTACATAAAAAAAATAAAACTTATAAGGCAAATTAACTGGAAATGTCAGAAAAATAAAGAGATCAAGGACATTATACTTAAAATCAATTTAATTTTAAGTTACTATAGCTTCCTTATAATGTATATTTTAACCTATGAAAAGCCAATGCAATTTAATATAAGGTAATATTGATACTAGTTGACTTTCAGGTGAGGCTCTTACCACTCCTAATCCTGTGTTTCAGCTATGCTAGTACTATTCTCATCGGTGGCCCCTTCCTGTCCAGAGAAACTCACCTGTCTGTGTTCCCTTCTTCTGAACTGAGAGAATTTAATGAAGAAAATGAATCCCACCTCCATTTCTGCTTTCTACTCAACTTTCTCTTCACTACTTCCTTTAAAAGTAAAAAGTAAAAAAAGTACTACCTCCTTTAACCACTTCTATTTTTTTCTGATTCTTTGGGTTGTTTTTGAGGGAGTGGTTGGGCCAAACTGGACTTTGTTCATGACTCTGTGTTTAGGGAACATACGTAGAGCTGGGGATCTGACCCAGGTCAGTCACATGCAACACAAGCACCTTACCCACTGGACTATTTATCTGGCTCATTTTTTTTTTCTGATTATGTACCTTTATTTCTTTTAAAATATACTTAAATCTTTATTTTTTTTTTGTTAAAACACGATGATTTACAACGTTTTTCATGATATAGTTGTTCCAGGATTTAAGTTCCAACATTACCAGTGTGACCTTCCCTCCACCAATGTCCCCAGTTTCTCTCCCAACACCAACCTGCCCTCTTAGTCACATAAATTTTTTTTTTATTTATTTATTGAATCACCGTGGGAAAGGTTACAAAGCTTTCAGGTTTAGGTCTGTCATGCAAATATCAAACACATTTCCCTTTACCAATACTTTTTTTTTTACCATGAAGAACCCCAATAAAACCCCACCCCCCACCCCTCCCAGTCCCTGTGGGGCAGATGAATTCTAGTTAACACTCTATCTGCTTTGATTAGATTCATTGTTTCAATAAAAGATTCACCACTATTATTTAGAGTTTACCCCCCCCCCCCCAATCAGACAAGCTGAAAAAACATTGTGACGTGATTTGCTTTCTACAGCTGGGTTCAAGAATTAAATGTTGGTTTTGGATTTCTGCTATTTTACCTATTGACCCTGGAAGTATTTCTACTGAAAGTCAGATAGTTAAGAAATTGGTTTCTGTGTTCTGGAGTCGTGGCCGTGCTGGAGAGCCGCTAGTGGGGAGCAACTGGTGGCCTCGGTAGGGCGTGAAGGGCGGACCGAAACACCCCCTTCCCATGAGGTTTTAGTCGCCCCCACTCCCCCGGCTCATACCTGCTGTCCACAAGGCTCCCATGCGGCCGCCATCTTTCTTTCCAGAGAGGAGAAGGCGACTGGGGCAACACCCTTTCCCCTCCGGACAGACATGATGGCCTGGATTAATGCATAGTCCTTTCACTTTTCTGCTCCAAGCTGCCGGGTTCTGCATTAAGTCCCTGTGCTTCTGGGGCTGTGGCCCTGCTGGAGAGCCACTCGCGAGTCACATAAAATTTTACTTTGTATTCCTTGCTCCAACAAAACTGAAATGGCGAATAGAATGATCAGAAAATAAATCAGTAGGAGCCAATTTGTAATTACTATCTGATTTTAACCTAGGTAAATAAGGAAATTAAAACCATTTAATACAATAAAATAAACTTAAATGGCAAATAAAATGATCAGAAAATAATTCAGTAAAGCCACTTTGTGACTGCTATCTGATTTTAACTGATAAGGAAATTAAAACCATTTAATACAATAAAATGAAATGCCTATTCTCATTTGCATAAGTAAGTTTTCAACTCTGGTATTTAAAATATATCGCATTAAATTTTATTTTGCACTTAGATATCATCATGTCTTACCTGTCATTAATAAAACAAAAAATTCTCTGTTAATAATTTTTGGAGTTTACATGAAATAGGTCAGACTTATGTATGCAAATTTCTCCTGTACACTTTTTGAAACACTGTGGTTTATAAAGTTGTTCATGATGATTTGTTACAGGCATTCACTATTCTAACACCAACCCCACCACCACTATTACTCTCCCTCCACCATTGTCTTCAATTTTCCCAATCATCCCTCAAACCTGGCCCCTTAACAGACCCACAACAATAATTTATTTTATATTGCTTGTTACCAATAAATTGCTAATGAAATTATCAAAACATAGTGGGTAGGGCATTTGCCTTGCATACAGCTGGCCCGGCGACCCAGGCTAGATTCCTCCGCCCCTCTCTGAGAGCCCGGCAAGCTACCAAGAGTATCTTGCCCACCCGGCAAAGCCTGGCAAGCTACCCAGGATGTATTCGATATGCCAAACACAGTAACAGCAAGTCTCACACTGAAGATGTTACTGGGCCCTCTTGAGCAAATCAATGAACAACGAGAGGACAGTGACAGTGATTTCTTTAGAAGAAAGTATAAATTATTGTATCTCACCATGGAAACAAGTCCTTGTATGAGGGCTTAATAAGATGTTGCTAAAAGTTAAGGTTTCTGTATTAATGTTTCTGTTAGCTGATTGGTTGGCTTCCATGTTATATCCTATCCAGTCTGGTGTGCTATTATTGGATTATAAGAGTTGTAGAGTAATGGCTGTGCACTCTAGGATATCCAAAATATTTAACTGGGCAGTACAACTGGAGTTAAATTTTTAATTGGGTGGTGGCTTTTGGATGTGGACATGACTGCTGGACTCCCAGCAGTGCAAGGAGGTGGAGGGAGGTAGCTCATTCTGACTCTGAGAAAGCCTGGAAATTTCTGTCACAGGGACCTGTCATATACCTGAGTTCTTGAAAGGTTAATTTCTCTGTGAGGCTCGATCTGGAGACATTGGGGGCTGGCTGGAAGCATGGTGATGACATTGGAGTGTTGCAGTGAACAGCTGTGGGGGTTCTGTTTGTGTGGATGCTGGCTTGCCCCCCTCCAGTGTGCCTCAGATATTCAACCAGGAATGGGTATTCAAGAAATTTTGCGACTAGTTGATCTCTTTTGAGATTTATTTATGAGTCTCTTGAGCAAGGCTGGTAGATATGCTTACGTGGTGGTGCTGGTGTTTCTTCTTTTCAAAAAAGATTTGGTTTGCTTAGCATTTTTCTCAATAAAAGAGTGGTCATATTGCACATTGTCCTCTTAATATTTCTAAAAAAACAATGGAAGATATATTTAAACAAAGATATTCAGGCTCTAGATTAAGTAAAATATCTATTATCTATCTATCTTTTTATGTATCTATAATTGCAACTATAGCATTTTTACTCAAAGGAGAAACAACAACAAAAAAATTGAAGACAGAAAGGCAATTGTGAAAAATTTCATCAGTGATTGTCTTTAAATAGAGATCTCTTCTTTTCCTTTCAATTTCTTTACATTTTACATTCTTATTATAATGCAACATATATTATTTTGAGTGAGGAAAAAAGAAATTAGCTAGAAATCAAAAACCAAGAACCAAGGAGTTGTCCTGTCAATCAATCTTTTTTTTTCCTTTTTGGGTCACATCCAGCGATTCTCAGGGGTTACTTCTGGCTTTGCATTCATTCTTGAGTAATTCCTTACTTCTGGTGGTGCTTGGGGACCATATGGGTTGCTGGGAACCAAACTCAGTAGGCCACGTGCAAGGGAAACACCCTACCCACTGTGCTATCACTCCAGCCCTTAATCTTCTTCTTCTTCTTCTTCTTCTTCTTCTTCTTCTTCTTCTTCTTCTTCTTCTTCTTCTTCTTCTTCTTCTTCTTCTTCTTCTTCTTCTTCTTCTTCTTCTTCTTCTTCTTCTTCTTCTTCGTCGTCACACTCGGGGATGCACCGGGGTTACTCCTGGCTCTGCACTCAGGAATTACTCCTGGCAGTGCTCGAAGGACCATATGGGATGCTGGGAATTGAACCTGGGTTGGTCACATGGAAGGCAAATGCCCTACCTGTTGTGCTATTGCTCCAGCCCCAATCAATAATCTTTTACTGCCAAAATTGTCAGAATCTTAGAGTATTTTGGCAGATGGGTGTTGGGGAGTGAATCCAGGGTCTCACACATACAAGACAGATGCTCTAGCACTGAGCTAAATCTCTGACCCTACTCACTGTTAGAGTCTTTGATCTAATCTTAGTTGTGTGATTTTAGAACAAGCTCTGAGCCATCTGTGCCTTTTACAACTGATATTTTCTGTTCACGAATCCAAGCAAATTAGTGTGTCTCTTCTTGGTTCATTTTTTTCTATGTAGAGGTTAGTACCCATGGGTGAGTTGTTTTCAAAGCTGATCTTGGAAAGGTTCCTGAATCTTAGTGCCTTTGAAGGTCTTGTCAGCGCTTGTTGGGTGGGACCTGTCAGTTAAAGACTCACTGAACTGTGTTGTTGAATCTGTTTGAGTTCATTCTCTCAGTTCTTTCCACTGTCTCATTGGAATCTTCTTGGAGACCCCTACCAACTAAGGAAGTAATTATTGAAAACATTACTTCCTTCTTAAGGTTCCCTTTGCCCACATCCACCCCAACGTCTCTCAACTTTTGATTATCTTCCTGTTCCTTGGCACTTTATCTCTAACATCTTAGAACATTCACTTAAAAACTGTGATTGAGGGGCTGGAGCGATAGCACAGCAGGTAGGGAGGGCATTTGCCTTGCACGCGGCCAACCCGGGTTCGATTCCCAGCATCCCATATGGTCCCCTGAGCACCGCCAGGAGTAATTCCTGAGTGCAGAGCCAGGAGTAACCCCTGTGCATCGCTGGGTGTGACCCAAAAAGCAAAAAATAAATAAATAAAAAAATAAAAATAAGAGCTAATTTCAAGAATTGAAAGATGGCAGAGTGCAAAGCATCTAAATAGACTAGCAGAGAAAAAAATAAAGAAAAATAAATAAATAAATAAATAAAAACTGTGATTTGGTGCACATGCTGCCTGAGCACATGTGTTGCCTGCATCTCCCCTCTTGAGATGTGTACTTTCATGTTTTCATGTCTAATGCTGGGATGGGTGTGGGGACTCTCTCTGCCCTTGGAGAAGCCAAGGCTCTCTTTCAAGTAGGTCACTCTCTCTCTCACTTTCTCTTCCTCCTTCCCTTCAAAACCTCCAAATAAAAACTGTGTAATTTCAAAAAACAGCAACAGCCAAAAAATGCATAAAAAACCCCCCAAAACCTGTGTGATTAGAGAGATGCAAATATTTCAGAAATACACTTGGGTGAACAGCTTAGGAATGCCTCCCCGAAGAGGCATATGAAAGTAAGGATCGGGGAAGATGCACACTTTAAACCCAGGCTTTGGGGAGGAAGTAGGAACTTTAAAAGACAACAATTTTTTTCCAAGTTGTAAAAAAAGGCCTACTGTCATAAAAATTGGGTATTCTGTTTTCTTTCTTTTTTTTAGAGTCAATTTTCAAATGCAGATGGCCTATGCTTTCTGCACCCTTGTTTCAGTGCACTGCAGATTACACTCAACTCTGGTCTCTCACCTTATAGCAATAGTTTGAATCTGAAGTTTTCCTTGTCTCTATACTTTGATGCAATTTGTGCTTTAATACCCTATAGGGGTTGTTGACCACTCCATCTCTCTAGACTGCAACCCGGTCCATGATCATTGATCCTACTCCAGTCCATCCACCTTTTGCTTGCTAATTATGTGTGAGACACTCATCATTCATTCTGCCTTGAAATTAGCTTTTAGTTATTGAATAAGTAAACCCAAAACGGAAGGCTTTTGGAAAAGTCTTTTCTGGAGAAAACCCCTCATGTATTGGAGCATTTATTCCAGGCAAGAAGTTTCCACAAAGCCCCTTTCATATCCTTGTTCCTCAGACTGTAGATAAAGGGGTTCAGCATGGGAGTAACCATTGTGTATACCACAGATGCCATCATTCCAGTGTCTTCTGAGTAGGAGGATGAAGGCTGGAAATAGACCAGAAAGACAGCTCCATAGAAAAGATTAACAACTGTCAGGTGAGATCCACACGTGGAGAAGATTTTGTGCTTCCCCCCTGCTGAAGGGACCTTGAGGATAGTGTGGATGATGTGAGCATAAGAGACCAGGACACAGGTGAGTGGCACCACTCCTGAGAGGGCTGCTTCAGCAAACATCATGAGCTGAAAACTCCAGGTGTCTGAACAGGAAAGTCTGAGGAGGGGCAGGAGATCACAGAAGAAGTGTGGGATGGCACGGGAGGCACAGAAGGAGAACTGAGACATGAGGAGAGTGAGTGAGAAGGCCAGGAGGTGGGAGCAGAGCCAGCACGTGGTGACCAGGAGCCGGCAGCGTTGGGGATGCATGATGAGGGTGTAGTGGAGAGGAAGGCAGATGGCCACATAGCGGTCATATGCCATAACGGCCAACAGAAAGTCATCCAGCAATGCCAATGTCATGAAGAAATACATCTGCAGAAGGCATCCAGTGTAGGAGATGGTGTAATGATGTGTCTGGAGGTTGACCAGCACTTTAGGGACAATAGTGCAGGAGAAGCAGGTGTCGATGAAAGACAAGTTGGCCAGGAAGAAGTACATTGGGGTGTGGAGGTGATGGTCAGAGCCAATGGCCAGGATGATGAGCAGGTTCCCCACTATGGTGACCAGGTACATGCCCAGGAAGAGCCCAAATAGGAGTGGCTGCTGTTCAGGGTGTTGAGAGAAGCCCAGGAGGAGGAAGTCAGAGATTGGGGTGAAGTTTGTAGTTTCCTTGCAAGGCAGAGAGATGAGAGGAGTCTGTTAATTTATGGAAGCTGGGCGTCTAAATATAACACACTCTGAGTTTTCTCTATCTTCTGCTCTAGAGAAGTGTGCATCCTGGTTGGTCCTTCCCTGCCCTCAGTGTAAGGAGGCCAGTTTTATATTTACCCAGAGAAATTCCCAAGGTTGCAAGCCACCTGGTCTGAGTGTTTGCCACTTGGCAGCATGTGTAACTGCCTAACAGAATCATGACATTTTTACTGAGATAACAGATACCGGTCAGCTACTGTGAAGGGTTGTATTACTATTGTCATTGTGCATAAGAGTTGATGAGATGTACTTTAGGGAACACAGTGTAGCTTCAGACCTTTGGATGGGGTGCGTACTGTTCTGCTCTCACATGACACTAACATTTTGACTTCCTTGCTTTTCTGGCATCTAAGATAATTTTTGACTTCCTTGCTTTTCTAAGATAAAAGTTGTTTCCCTCACCCGCTGGTTTTCTTGAGTGGGCCAATCGCTCAAATCATTTTAAGTTTCTTCATCAAGCATGATGTATAATCAAAATGAGAGACTCCAAACATTACTTTGAATTAGTGCCATGAAGACAATTGCAACAAGTTCTCAATATATCTTTCTTATCTGACCTAATTTGACCCTCTTTACTCTTTCTTGGCATGGCCCAGGAACCGTTTAACCATTTTGGCTTCAGTGTCTTTATTCATTTGCAATAATGGCATGTACTCTATAGTGTTTTTCATGAGGAATAAATTAAATGATGATTTTTATTATATATTGACTATGCCTGGAATATAGTGAGTGCTCATCATTTTGTATAATTGTTGTTTATTGCTGCTTTAAAAAGTGAGGACAAAATTATTTCATGTCTAAATCATTGCCAGGACTTGCACACTATGGAGGAATTAGTACCCAAAGCCATCATCATTGCTATCACATTTATGTGGTCATGTTTTTATTCAGAACTGCCAATGGCAGAGTATTTGTAGTGACATTTTTATAAGCAAGTAAAAACTTGGTTAAACAACTTACTCATCAGATGTTTCAAATAATTAGTTGTGATATTAAATATGGAGTAGCCTTTTGTTAATAATTAAAAATTATTGATAAATGAGATTTTCTATTTGTGGTCAAATCTGCAGTGCCTGACTTACTTATTCCTGTGGGGGTCAGGGGGTGGCGGTGGGAATGAGGGACCATGCAGTGGTGGATATTGAGCCTAGGGCATCTGCATGCAAAGCATACCTTTCAGTCCTATAAGATACATTTCCATTCTTTTTTTTTAAAAGAATGTTAAATAATAGGTAAACTATAAATATAGGTAAACTATAAATATATGTGGAGGAGCATATTACTGGTATTAACTGAACATGGTTCCTGAGAGAGTTTCTGGTAACTGCACCGAATGGACTAAGAAAGATTAGCTTTATTTTATTTATTTAATTAATTAATTAATCAATTTTTGCTTTTTGGGTCACACCTGGCGATGCACAGCATTTATCCCTGGCTCTGCACTCAGAAATTACCCCTGCCAGTGCTCAGGGGACCATATGGGATGCTGGGAATCGAACCCAGGTTGGCCGCATGCAAGACAAATGCCCTATCTACTGTACTATCGCTCCAGCCCTTAGCTTTATTTTAACATGGGTTCATGTATCTGATGGACTTTCAGAAAGGTGACCTGAGAATGAGTTGTATGCTTTTAGGTTAGGCTGTGAGGGATGTGATGATCACAGACATAGACATTCTTCACAATGAACAGAAAGATAATAATAAAGAGGGATAGAGGAATTAAATGATAAAAAAAAAAGAATGGAGATGCTCTCTGGGCTTTAAGCATGTCTCTGTGTGTAGCCTCTATGCTCTTTAACTATCTCTGTGTCTAGTTCTTACCTGGAGTTGCTGAGCAGCCTGAATCTCTGACATGTCCATGAGGACAATTGGGCTCTGCTGACCTACTGTCAACCCAGGAAGACATAGTTGAAGGCACACAGCCCTGTCCTATCTATTGGACAGCATAGACTGAAGACTCAGGGCTTTCACAGGACCCAGGAGGAGTAACCAGCTTTTCATAGACAGTGTCCCCTGGGACTCAATCCCAGACCTCCTAGTTAGAGAAAGGATGGTGCAATTGTCCAATAACCTGGCTATTCCCTTTGAGCTGTGGTCTCCTGAAACCAGCACTGTCAGTGAAAATCTCCATCAGAACGACCAGGTCTGGGATCCAGTCGTGAATTTTTTTCTCTTGGGAGAAGGCAGCTTGGATGCATATTTCCAATCCTGGACTGTCCCTTCCACTGTCATGGACCTGACATTTTCTAACTGGAGCACACTCTTCATGCAGGAAGAGAGTGTGTTCCAGGAAATAAGTGAAAAATAGACAAAAGCCATAATAGAACACAATTATTGCCTTCAAACGCCATGTCTAAAAGGAAGCATTGTTCATTTGTATGACCCTAGAGCAAATCAATGAACAACAGGAGCACAGTGCTACAGCGTAGTGCTATGACCCTAGAGATAGAGCTGACTTACCCACAGAGCTCTAGATAAGGTGCTATGTTTGGAGTTTCAGATTCATTTTTGCTTTAAGTTTTTTATATCAATATATAAAAGTGAATATAAATAACACGTATTATTTAAGGAACTTGATTGAAATGGATGTCCACTCTCCCACCATGCACTTTTTAAAATTTTTTTTATTAGTGAAACACCATGAGGTACAGTTATAGACTTGTAAATTTTTGTGCTTGGGTTTCAGTTATACCATGATCAAGTACCCATCCCTCCACCAGTGCCCATCCTCCACCACCACCGGTCCCAGCATCCCTCCCACCCCCCATACTCCCCAATCCCACCCTGCCTCTGTGGCAGGGCATTCCCCTGTTTTCTCTCTCTCTTCTTTTGGGTACTGTGTTTTGCAAGAGAGGAATTTAGTGGCAATCATGTTTGGTCTATAGTCTACTTTCAGCATGCTTCTCCCACCCTGGGAGGATTCTCACAACAGCCTTTATTTGGTGCTCTCTTCTCTATCTGAGCTTCCTTTTCCCCTAGCACGTGTGGCTGGCCTCCAAGTCATGGAGCAAAATTCCTGGTCCTAATCTCAGCCATTCCTGGGTGTTAGTCTCCCACACCATGCACTTTAAAGAGCTGATGGTTTCACTCCTTTAGAATTCCTTGAGTGAACCTCTTTTCATATTCCTTTCCTTCTCCTTTAGATAAATCAATATTTTGCATGTAATGTGCCATTTTGTTGTGTTTGTAGTTTGCTGCTTATGCTCTTCTGTCTTCAATGTGTACAGTATTCTTTGATTTTGCACATTTTGTCCTTTCTGTACAAGGAACTTTACTTTTTTGCATCCATCTATAAATTGATTATTTTGTTCAAAGTAGCTCTTCAGTTCTTTCATAGGCTGCATAAAGTCCAGGGGCATTCCTGCTGACGTACTTATGGTGGACTTTGCTTTTCATTCCACATTCTTGTTTTCCATTGAGTTTTAAATTTTAGAAGTTCATATTTGGAATCATGTGTATAATGTTTATGATTCTCTCAGAAGTTTCTAGGGTAGCACTTTACAGTAAAATGCTTAGTATTTCCACAATCGGTAGAATGTATATTCACTAATTTTGTTTTAATTAAAAAGATTAAATAATACAATACTACTTTAATACACATATTAAAGACTGACAATAGCCCAGTATAAATCCACAGCATGTTTTTTTCTGTATTTAGTATTATTTCATTTTGTATGTTAAAGAAATAAATGCAACAATTGGAAGAAATCAATTACAATCTGCTAAAGTTTTTAAAAAATGGCACAGATAGCTATATAAAGCTCAAATATTCCCCAGAAGAGAAAATTTTTAAATGATTATCTCTGTATAGTTTTTCAACTTTAGAAGACAAACTTGTTAGCATGTGAAGCTTTTTGTCATTTTTCATTCACCATTTTTATCTCTGTCTTAATTTTGCCTGTTTTTGAATTTTATGTATGTGCACTCACCATTATGTTAGCTTTTTTGCTTCCCCTTTCTTATTTTGTTCTGTATTTTGTTTGTGGGGTCTTCTTGATTGCAGTGCATAGTGTTAGTTTGTTCATTTCCAAGTTCTGAGTCACTCTGTTATAGCATGACGCCATACCCAGATGTCCCCTACTTTCTGAAAGTGCACATTCTGCTGTTTAATTTTCTCAAAAATCTTACATTAGTGCCAGAATTAGCTGTATGAGAAAAATTGGGAAAGGAGTTTTAATTTTCATACATGGTGAACTGTGTAAGCAGCACTCACCATTGGTTTTATGGCAGGTCATTCTAGAGGCAATGTGCCTTACGGGACAAGAGTTGCACCACCTAGATCCTTCCTGGATAACCATTTTTAGAATGTTGTGTGTATCATATCACTCCTGTTTGTACTATGGACTAGTGTCTTTGTTTTGGTTTGTTATTTTTATGATTTGGTAGGATTGTCAACAACACTGTCCTCCTGTTGTTTATTGACTTGCTCGAGCAGGCCCAGTAACGTCTCCATTGTGAGACTTGTTGTTACTGTGTTTGGCATATTGAATATGTCAAGGGGAGCTTGCCAGGCTTTGCCATGTGCGAGAGATACTCTTGGTAGCTTGCCGGGCTCTCTGAGAGGGGTGGAGGAATTGAACCCGGCTCGGCCGGGCTGGCTGCGTGCAAGGCAAATGCCCTACAACTGTGCTGTCATTATTTCGGTAATCGTTACATTTTTCCCCCCATATAAATTAATGGCAAAGCTATGAATAAAGCTCAGTGGTATAAATCACCTGTCTTTCAAAAATGTCCTATGTTCCATCCCTGACACTATAGAATAGATAAATAAAAATCAAATTAATGGAATTGCTTCTTTGTTTTATACAATTTCTGCTTGGAATGGCTTAGTTGGAAATATAGACTTCTGAATAGTAAGGAAAACCAGTGTTTACCATATTATTTATTGCTGAAACAATAGTTTACTGCAAAATTTTTTTGTTTTGTTTTGTTTTGTTTTGAGCACCTGGTGGTGCTCAGGACTTACTTCTGGCTCTGCACTCAGTAATTCTCATGGCGGTGCTCACATCATGAGGGATTCCGGGGATTGAACCCAAGTTGGCTGTGTGCAAGGTAAGTGTGCTACCCTCTGTGATATCTCTTCAGGTCATTGTTTAAATTTTTGGCTGTTAGAAATAGTGATCATTCTTGCTATTTTTTGACATACATATTTATTCATTTTTCTTCATAACTAGGAGTGCTGACTTCCAGGATATCCAGAGTTTCTGTTTTAGTAAAGAAAGTCAAAACAGCTTCAAAGGATCTGGCATTTCTACCAGCAGCAGGTGAGAATTTCAGCTATGCTACAATCTTTTTTTTAATAATTAAAAATATTTTATTTTTATTTATTCACAGGGCTAGAGCGATAGCACAGCGGTAGGGCGTTTGCCTTGCATGCAGCCAACATGGCCGACCCGAGTTCGATTCCTCCGCCCCTCTTGGAGAGTCCAGCAAGCTACCGAGAGTATATCGCCCGCACGGTAGAGCCTGGCAAGCTCCCCGTGACATATTCGATATGCCAGACACAGTAACAACAAAGTCTCCAATGGAGACGTTACTGGGCCCGCTCGAGCAAATCGATGATCAACGGGAGGGCCTTTACCTTTACCTTTTACCTTTATTCACAGGTGCACAATAATTTACTTTATATTGCTTACAACTAAATAGCTCAAGGAATTATAAAAAATAGTTCAGTGAAAGAACATTTTTGAAAATTTTTATGTCTCACCACAGAGTAGTTAAGTCCTTGCCTAAGAATTTACTAAGCTGTTCATTGTTAGTTGAGCCTCCTGTGTTAATCGTTTTTGTTTATTGAGTTTAATTGGCTTCTATGTTACTTTTTCATCTAATTTGATGTGCTCCAACTGGAATTTCAGTGTTGTGGAATTTGTGCCAAGAGGTCCAGAGACTTCAGAATCTGTAGTCTTGGCCCATGAGTGGACATGGTGGTGGCTGTGTGAGGTGGATGTGGCTGCTGGGGCTTCAGGAAGTAGAGAGGGGAGGGGGAGATTGCCGGTCCCCAGTTCAAGAAGACCCCAGAGTTCTCAGCCTGGACACTGGAATATCTGAATCTTTTTGTGGTCTGGCTTTTCTTCAGAGATTATTAGTGAAGTAGTGGAGTTGAGTAGTTGGTATGACTGCAGTGGTGGGGTGTGGGTGCAGCTTCCGGGGCTTCTGCAGGGTGGGAACTCAACCTCAGACCCCTCCCTAGGGTACCCAGAGATTTCATCTGGGAGGATAACCATCACATACTACAATATTGATACCATCTTATGGTGTCCATCTTTGTCACTATTGTTATTTTATTGGCCGGTGGAAACTTACATTGTTTTGATTTTGTTTTTCAGTAGTTAATAATAAAGAGTTCAAGAACTTTGAAATGCTTGGCACTCTGGTTTCCTAAGTTTGAAAATGCTTCCTTAATATTTTTGCTCAATCTTTTTTTTTTACTTTTTTCTTTTTTAATTTTTATTAGTGAGACATCATGAGGTACAGTTGTAGACTTACAAATTTTTGTGCTTGGGTTTCAATTATCACAATCACACAATCACAAATCATCCTGTTATTCGTCGATTGCCTCGAGCAGGCCCCAGTAACGTCTCCTTCATCCTAGCCCTGAGATTATATTCAAGGCTCTTTAGGAGAATGAGACCCATCATTGTTACTGGTATTTGGCATATTGGGTACGCCACGGGGAGTTTGCCAGACTCTGCCGTGTGGGCAGGCTATATTCGGTAGGCTGCCAGTTTGTCAAAGTAGGAATGAGATGTCATAATAAGATGTCGCGCGGCCGCCAATGGTTGGGGCCGGGACCTGGTGGGGGTGGGGAGGAAAGCTCAACCTGCTCCCCTCCAAGGGATCCCGGCGAGCGAGGACAGTCAGGCGCAGGGGCAGGAGACTGCACTGTTCTCTTCCAGGAGCTGGTTTTTATAGTCTCTGAGTCTTGGCCGTTGATGGGATTACACGGCACCAGGGGGCCAGTTGGTTTCAATTATACAATGATCAAATACCCATCCCTCTACCAGTGCCCATTTCCCACCACTATGGATCTCAGTATCCCTCCCACCCCCCCACACCCCGTCCCCCCCCTGCCTCTGTAGCAGGGCATTCCCTTTTGTTCTCTCTATCCTTTTGGGTGTTGTGGTTTGCAAAAGAGGCATTGAGTGGCAATCATGTTTGGTCTATAGTCTACTTTATTTATTTATTTATTTTTGTTTTTGGGTCACATCGGCAATACACATGGGTTACTCCTGGCTCTGTACTCAGGAGTCATTCCTGGCAGTGCTCAGGGGACCATATGGGGTGCTGGGAATCGAACCTGGGTTAGCTGCATGCAAGGCAAACGCCCTACCCGCTGTGTTATCACTCCAGCCCCTCAATCTTTTATTGAGTTATGTTTTATTCTGATTAATTTGGAAAGTTTAAAAGTGTTCCAGATACAAGTTCATTGATGATTACATGTATAGCAGGGCATGACATAAAACAAAAGAATTGAAAGGATGGAATTTAATGTTGTCTTCTTATATGGAATTTGAATGTTTCAGTAATTAATATTTGTCTCTGTAGACGTTTATGAGGTCATTTAGT
Organism: Sorex fumeus; assembly: GCF_029834395.1. Lineage (NCBI taxonomy): Eukaryota > Metazoa > Chordata > Mammalia > Eulipotyphla > Soricidae > Sorex > Sorex fumeus. The sequence continues at coordinate 7,551,982 of NW_026606186.1, forward strand.
GCACCTTACAGTATTGGTTTAATGACCAAGAACTTCTTTAATTGTGTGTCTCTGAAGTTTCCTGTTGCACCATAAAATTTGCATGATATTTTGAATAAGGTATTCAAAATAAAGTATTACGAGTTCAATAATGTATCATTGTTTTGATGTATACCACAGTGTGTTGGTTATATCATGCCATTCTCTTTCAGTCCATGAGGGTTTTATTAGAAATATATGTTTGATTTTTATGGGGGATCCCTTATAGGTATTAGTTTTTACTTTGTTCTTGCAGCTCTCAGTTTAGTATCTTTTGCCATTTTTATTATGATGTGTCTTAAGGTGTTTCTGTGTTTGGGTTTATTCTTATTTGGAACTCTGAGCTTCTTGGATCTGGGACTTATGTTGATCTTCAGATAGGGGAGCATTGGGCCATTATTTTTTTCTCTCCAAATCTGCCTCAATTTCTTCTTCCTCTTTTTTAATTTGGAAGTTATTTCTCTTCAGACAATTCCATAGATCTCAGATATTTTCTCCATTTCTCTTTATTTTATATTTTTATTTATCTGCTATTATTTACAAAGTTGTTGACAATAGAACTTTAGGTACACTCTTTTCAAACTCCAGTCTTACCAACAGTGTCCAAGTCCCTATACGAGTGTCCCCAGGTCCTCTCCCACCCCCACTGTCTCCTTGACAGACACATTTTTAAGCTTGATTGTTGTAGTTTGGGTCCCATGATTACAGTAGTGTTGGCTCTAGTAGTTAATAGATACTTTGCTTCTACACTCTTACATGATCATAGTCAAGTCATGAACTGCAACATGACTGGCAACCCCAAAATCCTTCTTCACATCCTTGCTCAGACACACTTATATTTCTTAATCACTGTGTAATTTAAAATTAGAATAAATATTTGCAAAAATGAGAGAAATATGTGGAGAGATATTTTATTCACATGAGTTCACTATAACATAATACTGTACTTTGCCATATAAAAAGTACTATATTCCACTAAAAAGAAATAACATTTACTGAATGAATGATTTTAATTAATTGCTTTTTTGTTAAGCGACATCATTTTTTTTTAATAATTTATTTCTTTATTGAATCACTGTGGGAAAAGTTACAGAGCTTTCGGGTTTAGGTCTCAGTCATGTAAGTATCAAACACATTTCCCTTTACCAATACTTATTTTTAACAGCGAACCCCAATAGAATCCCACCTCCCACCCCTCCCAATTCCTGTGAGGCAGATGAGTTCTAGTTAATACTCTATCTACTTTGACTAGATACATTGTTTCGATAGAAGATGCACAATTATTGTTTAGAGTTTATGACCCCCCCAATCAGATATGCTGAAACAGCATTGTGAAATGATTTGCTTTCTTTTTTTTTTTAATTTATTTATTGAATCACTGTGGGAAAGGTTACAAAGCTTTCAGGTTTAGGTCTCAGTCATGCAAATATCAAGCACATTTCCCTTTACCAAAACTTATTTTTTACCATGAAGAACCCCAATAAAACCCCACCCCCCACCCCTCCCAGTCCCTGTGGGGCAGATGAATTCTAGTTAACACTCTATCTGCTTTGATTAGATTCATTGTTTCAATAAAAGATTCACCACTATTATTTAGAGTTTACCCCCCCCCCAAATCAGACATGCTGAAAAAGCATTGTGAAGTGATTTGCTTTCTACAGCTGGGTTCAAGAATTAAATGTTGGTTTTGGATTTCTGCTATTTTACCTATTGACCCTGGAAGTATTTCTACTGAAAGTCAGATAGTTAAGAAATTGGTTTCTGTGTTCTGGAGTCGTGGCCGTGCTGGAGAGCCGTTCGTGGGGGCAACTGGTGGCCTCGGTAGGGCATGAAGGGCGGACCGGAACGCCCCCCTTCCCATGAGGTTTTAGTCGCCCCCACGCTCCCGGCTCATACCTGCTGTCCACAAGGCTCCCATGTGGCCGCCATCTTTCTTTCCAGAGGGAGGAGGGCGGAAGGGAGCAACACCCTTTCCCCTCTGGGCAGACATGATGGCCTGGATTAACGCATCGTCCGTTCACTTTTCTGCTCCAAGCTGCTGGGTTCTGCATTAAGTCCTTGTGCTTCTGGGGCTGTGGCCGTGCTGGAGAGCCGCTCGTGGGGGGCAACTGGTGGCCTCGGTAGGGCGTGAAGGACGGACCGGAACGCCCCCCTTCCCATGAGGTTTTAGTCGCCCCCACACCCCCGGCTCATACCTGCTGTCCACAAGGCTCCCATGTGGCCGCCATCCTTCTTTCCAGAGAAGAGAGGGCGAATGGGGCAACACCCTTTCCCCTCCGGCAGACTTGATTGCCTGGATTAACGCATAGTCCTTTCACTTTTCTGCTCCAAGCTGCCGGGTTCTGCATTGAGTCCTTGTGCTTCTGGGACTGTGGCCGTGCTGGGGAGCCGCTCGTGGGGGGCAACTGTTGACCTCGGTAGGGCGTGAAGGACGGACCGGAACGCCCCCCTTCCCATGAGGTTTTAGTCGCCCCCACACCCCCGGCTCATACCTGCTGTCCACAAGGCTCCCATGTGGCCGCCATCTTTCTTTCCAGAGGGAGGAGGGCGGAAGGGAGCAACACCCTTTCCCCTCTGGGCAGACATGATGGCCTGGATTAACGCATCGTCCGTTCACTTTTCTGCTCTAAGCTGCTGGGTTCTGCATTAAGTCCTTGTGTTTCTGGGGCTGTGGCCGTGCTCCAAACTTAACTCTGATTTTCAGGGAGAAAGATTGGGTGGTTTACTTCTCATTGATCACTTTGTATATAGAGAGATGTCGCGCGGCCGGATAAGCGGCCGCGCGGTTTTGAGAAAAAGTCCTCGTTCCCGCATACTCGAGCTGTGTTTGTAGAGGCTTCTGGTCACCGGGGTTCCATCTGGGGGAGGCGGGATGCGGCACCTACCCCATCTGGAACTTGCCGGTGATCTCGGCTCTTTTTGGAACCTGTTTTTTTTTTTTTCCCCTCCGGGATCTGTGGTTCCCGCACCCTCCATGTGGTCCTTCCGAAATGATTTGCTTTCTACAGCTGGGTTTAAGAATAAAATGATGTCGTGCGGCCGCTATTGCAGCCGCGCGGTTTTGGATTTCTGCTGTTTTACTTATTAACCCTGGAAGTATTTCTATTAAAAGTTAGATAGTTAAGAGATTGGTTTCTGTGCTCTGGAGTCGTGGCCATGCCGGAGAGCCGCTAGTGGGGGGCAGCTGGTGACCTCGGTCGGGCGTGAAGGACGGCCCATTACGCCCCCCTTCCCATGAGGTCCTTGCCGCCCCCCGCCCCAGGCTCAAACCTGCTGTCCACAAGGCTCCGGTGCGGCTGCCATCTTTCTTTCCAGAGAGGAGTGGGTGGGTGGGTCAACACCCTTCCCCCTCCGGGCAGGCATGCTGGTGCGGTTTAACACATAGTTCATTTGCTTTTCTGCTCCAAGCGGGTGGCTCTCTGTGCTAAGTCATTGTGCCTCCAGGGTCGTGGCCGTGCCGGAGAGCCGCTCGTGGGGGGCAGCTGGTGACCTCGGTCGGGCATGAAGGACGGCCCAGAACGCCCCCCCTTCCCATGAGGCCCCTGCCGCCCCCCGCCCCCGGCTCAAACCTGCTGTCCACAAGGCTCCCGTGCGGCCGCCATCTTTCTTTCCAGAGAGCAAGCAACATCGTTTTTATTGAAACTTACTTTGAAAGATGTGAGGGGAGAGACAGAAAGGAAGAATATGTTCAAGAGATTACACAGACTTGAAGACCAAGCCTGAATTAAGGAAATTAAAATTATAACTCAAGTTAAAGATGTTACAGAGAATTTTTTAAATAACAATTTCCTTATTCAATATATAAAGTTGTGATAAAGAATTAATTGAGAACATTAAAAACAAAGAAGATAAAGATACAATAGCTTTAATATAAAATATCTCTATAATACAATAAATTATAAGAGCAAGAAGACTGCATAAAAAAAACAATGAACACATATGACCTAAGTGGTACAGGACATGCCACCAGATGTCCTTTACTCTTATCACTTCTTGTCACCCACTTCCAGAACCATTTGAAATAGTCTCCGTGGTGCCCTGAACACAACGACAGAATTTGAATTAGTGGCCTTCTAAATACTGGTTGAAATGTTTCCTGAGCAATACAACAGCAATGCAATTAAGAAAAAACAAGAAAATTCAAAATACTCAACAGACTAAAAGAAGTGAATTCTCATCAGCAATCAAATATATTAAAATTATGTCAAGAGGAGACTCCTTTGGATAGCATGCTGATTTCAATATTGGAAGGAGATTTAAGAACATGGAAAAGATGTAGGTAGACAAAGGGGTCTACATGTAGACATTTTGGCAACATCAAAAATAATCCTAAAGATCTGCTGCTTACTCATATACTCTCACTGTTCTGTTAAGTGTAATTGTGAAGGTCAAAAATCTCCATCACCCAACAATGAGGAAAGTTAATGTAAATCATGGACAGTCTTTCGACATATTCTTTGAGAGACGAATGTTTGAATGTCAGAGTCGGTAAAATAGAGACAGCTTATATTTCAAGGGTAAACAAGATGTATATACAACTGTACCTTAAGCATTTTTGCAACAAAACAGAGAACATAAAAGAACTATAAGCAAGAGGGAATGATATGAAATATCACCAGTGTTTGTCTTTTAAATGGGGATAGTGACTGTTCTTTATTCAATTTGTTTATGTTTTATACATTCAACACGATGAAAATTCAGCAGAGACAAACAAAATTAAACTAGAGATAAAAACTACAAAATCAAGGATTTGTTGAATCAAGAAGAATCATTCACTCATATTTTTAGAGTATATTTCGAGATGGGGGTCAGTCTTCTGATCTATCTGTGCCTAGTTCCTTTCCTAGAATTATTGTTCAGTTAGTACCAGTGAAAGGCACTTCTTCTTGGTACCACTTTTCTTCTCTGTGTGGAGGTAAGCTACTAAGAATGAGTTATTTACAATCGGGTTTCAAATTGGAATTGGAAGACTGGAGAGACAGTGTAGTAGGTAGGGTGCTTGTCTTACATGCAGTTGATATGCTTTTGGTTACACAAGCCACATATGCACATATGTCACCTGAACCCCACCAAGAATGATCCCCGAGTATTTATCCAGGAGTAAACTCTGTCCACTTTCATGTAGGCACCCAAACAAACAAACAAGAGCATACAAACAAACAAACAAACAAAAAAGAAAAGTGGTCTTTTGAAAAATTGACTCAGATCTTTCCATCGTTGTGTTTAGTTAAACAGAATATGTTAACAAGGACTGGCTATGAACTGTATTGTTTCCTAGGACCTAACTTTTGTCTGATGTTATCTTTTTGGTGGTTGTCACCTGCAGGTTTGAAATTGTTTAGACACTTAATACCAAGTCGTTATGAGGGCACTCCCTCATCCTGCAGCTCTCTCCTTGGCCAGTTGGTCCTATTCTAATTTCGCAAAAATAGGCATACTTCTTTCATTAAATATCTATATGATTTCCAGTCCACAGCTATCCTTAAATTGGCCATATCAAAATTTACTGGGGAGGTCCAGAGAGAGGGTCCTTCCTCAAAGGAAGTTGTTCCTTAAAGATCTTCCAGTCGTGATAATATTTCATAGAAGGGCCTTGTCTCTGCCAAAGAGTTTCCGCAAAGCCCCTTTCATGTCTCTGTTCCTCAGGCTGTAGATAAAGGGGTTGACCATGGGGGTAATCATTGTATATATCACAGATGCTATCATCCCAGTATCAGCTGAGTAAGAGGATGAGGGCTGAAAATACACCAGAAAGAGTGCCCCATAGAAGAGAGTGACCACGGTCAGGTGAGATCCACAGGTGGAGAAGATTTTATTCTTCCCCCCAGCTGAAGGGACCTTGAGGATAGTATGGATGATGTGGACATAAGAGACCAGGACACAGGTGAGGGGCACCACTCCTGAGAGGGCTGCTTCGGCAAACATCATGAGCTGAAAACTCCAGGTGTCTGAACAGGAAAGTCTGAGGAGGGGCAGGAGATCACAGAAGAAGTGTGGGATGGCATGGGAGGCACAGAAGGAGAACTGAGACATAAGGAGAGTGAGTGAAAAGGCCAGGAGGTGGGAGCAGAGCCAGCACGTGGTGACCAGGAGCCGGCAGCGTTGGGGATGCATGATGAGGGTGTAGTGGAGAGGAAGGCAGATGGCCACATAGCGGTCATATGCCATGACGGCCAACAGGAAGTCATCCAGCAGGGTCAGTGCCATGAAGAAATACATCTGCAGGAGGCACCCGGTGTAAGAGATGGTGTAATACTGTGTCTGGAGGTTGACCAGCACTTTAGGGACAATAGTGCAGGAGAAGCAGGTGTCGATGAAGGACAGGTTGGCCAGGAAGAAGTACATTGGGGTGTGGAGGTGATGGTCAGAGCCAATGGCCAGGATGATGAGCAGGTTCCCCACTATGGTGACCAGGTACATGCCCAGGAAAAGTCCAAAGAGGAGTGGCTGCTGTTCGGGGTGTTGAGAGAAGCCCAGGAGCAGGAAGTCAGAGATGATTGTTAGGTTTGTTATTTCCTTTTGAGGGAGAGAAATTATAGGAGATCCTTGCTTGAAGGAAATAGTCTAAATTTTACACACTTCAAGTAGTTTGACCTTTTTCTTTCGAAAACTTCTGCTAGTGGCATAAATACATTTTTCTAAATATGCACAAACATGGACTGTGATAATAAGACATCATGGTTGAAAATGTAATTTTATTTCTAAATTATGCAGTACACTGAGTATATATATATATATACACATATATATATATATATATATATATATATGTTAGGAGACTAATCTTAAGGAAAATGCTCTGGAGTTCAGCTGGAAGAATTACATTTAGGTTCTTTCCAAAAAACTTTAGAGCAACAATTTTATTTTTATTGTCTGATGTGGAGCACATTGTATATTTATGGAGATGCTGTGACTGTGTGAGTAATCCAGCATGCGTGTGTGTGTGTGTGTGTGTGTGTGTGTGTGTGTGTGAGTCTGTGAATGCAGATGGAGGCATATGGAAGAAGACTTCATTTCTTCAGAGAAGCCAACTTTTATTGAGAGGTCTCTCGATGTGTAGGCAATGCTGTGGCCACTTTGCCTTTGAATACCACTACAATGTGTTTATGTGAATATGAGAATATTGCAAACTGAGAAGTACTTTATCATTAAAGGACAATCAGTCTTACTCTAATTGTGAGCCTGGGACACATGTGTCTCAATCCTCCTCTGGATGAGGGCTCAGAATTTTGTTGCTTCCACAACACTAACATTTGAGAAATTATTACTTTCTTTTGATCTTGCTTTTCCGGTATCTAAGATGCAGATAAAAAAATCTCAATTTAGAGTTTTGCTGAATGGGACAAGTGATAGAATTTTTGAAGTCTCTTTATCAACTGTGATGTACCATCAAACGAGAAGCTCAAAACTCTAATTTCTATTGGATGGTTTGGAGGAATGAGTGACTTTAGTGGCAACACGTGCTAATCATAATTTTCTAGTATTGAGATTTAAAATCAACTCTGATCTGGTAGAATTTCCCCCTTTTTCACTTTCAGTGAGACTGTGAGAAAGTGATTTTGAGAAATCCATTGCCTACTTTAGCTTAAATAGAATAATCAAAGTTTTCTGTATAGAATTTATGAGGATTAAAATAAAAGATGACTTTGTTCTCTGTTGGTCAAATCTGTAACATGTGAAGTGTCTTGGAAATATTTCTACTATATGCATGTGTTCGGTGAATATTAATTATATTTTAAAATAAAATGACAGCACTTTGGAACTGTGTCTTTGCCACTGCCTAGAGAGAGGTTGGACTTGAATATTATAAATTACCAGTATCATATCTCATATTCATATTTATAACCTTCACCATCATCTTCAAGATCATCGCCATGGCTAATATTCTACTCAGAACTGTCAGTGGCAAAATATATTTTAGCTTTGGCACTTGTAAACCAAGTGTAAACTTGGTCACTAAGTTAATCAGATTTCCCAAAGTACTGGTTATATGATGCAAATCATTCTGTCTTAAATTGTCCTTGCTATTTCAATATTAAGGTAAAGTATGTGAGTGGATTTGGTTATACTTTAGAAGGATGTAGATGAATGAATAAGTTACCTACGTAGAGTGAGAATAGTTGTGGGAATAGAATAATTCTTGGATCCATGCTGTCAGAATAAACTTAGAGTGAATTATGCATTAGTATTGCACAGGAGTGAGGTCCTTGTCACTGATGGGTTTTGGGGAAGTGTGATCTAAGCCCACCAGCCACAATACCTTCAGGCTGGATGATTAGGAGATGGTGATGTAAAATCACCAGGGCAGGCAATTTTCATTTGGATCAGAAAGCTAGAAAATGATAGAGAGACAAGGATGTAAGAATGGCCAGGACAACAGAAAAACGGAGAATTTCTGCTTAGTGACTGTGTGTGTGTGTGTGTGTGTGTGTGTGTACACTGTATGTACACTGTATGTACACTGTATGCAGGTGCTCTCACCTGGGACACTGAAGACTGTATTCTCTCACCCCATCTGTATGCCTAATTCTTTTTTTTCTTCTTTTTGGGGTCACACCTAGCGATGCACAGGGGGTCACTCCTGGCTCTGCACTCAGGAATTACTCTTGGGACCATGTGGGATGCTGGGAATTAAACGCAGATCAGCTGTGTGCAAGGCAAATGCCCTACCCGCTGTGCTGTCGCTCCAGCCCCCTCTATGCCTAATTCTTACCTGCAGATGCTGGACATCCTCTGTCTCTGACACTTCCATGAGGGAGGTTGGGTTTTGCTGGCTCAGTATCAACCCAAAAAGACATGTCTGGAGTCACCGAGCCTTTTTCAATTTGTAGGAAAACAAAGGGCAAGTACTCAGGGCTTTCATGGTAACTCAGGCATAGGGACCTGTCAGAGTAGCTGACTTTTCATAGATAATGCCTCTTGAGATCTAATCCCAGATCTCCTAGTTAAAGATAGGAGGGGGCAATTGTCCAACAACGAGGCTATTCCCTATGAATTATGGCCCCCTGAGACCAGCAGTGTCAGTAATAATCTTCTTCAGAGTGACCAGGACTTAGATCCAATGGTGAATTAATATATTTTTCCCAATCCTAACCCTGAGCTGGCCCTGCCAGTGTCATGGAGTTAACACTTCCTATTTAGTGCCCAGTCCTCATTCATGAAGAGAGCATGTTCCAGAAAATAAGTGAAAAATAGGCAAGATCATCAGAGCTCAGAATTATTGCCTTCAAATGCCATGTAGAAAAGTGAGCATTTCTTATTTGTGTCTGTCACCTTAGACAATAGAGATGACTGGAATACATGCTCTAAATTAGGCTATTATTGTCTTGTTTTAGATTTACTTTTGTTTTAAGGATATCAAGATATATAAGATAATATGTATAATATATTTAAAGCACGTTAATTAAATAGATACTCACTCTCCCCTCATTTACTTTCAATATTTTGGGGTTCAATACACTTGAAGCCAGTGTGATTAATTTGCCTTCCTACTTAAGAGGGTAAATATTGTGCTATTTTCTTTTTTAAATTTTAATTTTATTAAAGCACTATAATTGACAAACACATTCACAGTTAAGTTTTAGATATACAGTGTTCCAGCACTGATCCCACCACCAGTGTCAATTTCCCGCCACCTGTGTCCTCAGGTACTCTCCCTGCACCCCACTTCCATCCACCCTGATACCAACCTGAATCTTGACAGGAACCCTTTAAAGTTTGGTTGTTAAAGTTTGGGTCTCATGTTTTCATTGCAGTTGACTCTTTGGTTTGGGTCTTTAGCTATAACTTTTCCTTACCCATACTATGCTACTTATGCTCATATGTCTGAACTGTAAACAGTATTCCTTTGTGTGAATGGAATTGTACTTTTCCATAAATTGCTTGTATTGTCCCCATGTTAATGTTTTAAATTTTCTGATGGGATGTGTAGAGCATAGGGGCAATCACATTGACAGTTGTGTAGGCTACCTCCTGGACTTTCAAGAACTTGTGTAGTTGGAATCATGTGTATGATGCCTATGGTTCACACATCTATTTTGAGAGCACTATGCCATAATGAAATGTGTAGTATTTCTTCACAGTATAATCCTACAGCCATTCTGTGTATGACGAATGACTGCTATAAATGTGAATTTTGTGTAAATTCATATCATGTATTTTTTGTTTTGTTTGTTTTGTTTTTGAGTCACACCTGGCAATGCTCAGGGTTTACTCCTGGCTTTGCATTCAGGAAACATGCCCGGTGATGCTTGAAAACTAGATGAGATGCCAGGAATCGAACTGGGGTTGACCAGGTATGTGGCAAATACCTCACTACTGAATTATTGCTCTGACCCCTCACATCATGTTTTTCTAATGAGTTCACCATGTGGTAGAGATCTTTCTCTTGTTAAAGCTTTCTCTGGTAGGGTGGAGGATTTGGGGCATACCTGTCTGTGCTCAAATCTTACTTCTGACTCTATACTCAGGGATCTCTTAGAAGGTGCTTAAGGGACCATAAGCAGCACCAGGCTATGTTTGATCTCTCCGGCCCCTTGTCAAAGCATTTTATATTAGAAAATGTAGAAAGACACTATGGCAGCCATGTAGTTTATTGCATTGTATATTTTATTTTATTTATTATATTTCATTATTTTTTTGTGGGAGACACATACATTAGTGCCCATGGCTTACTCCTGGCTCTGCACTCAGGGATCATGCCTGAAGAACTCAGAAGACAATATGGGGTACTGGTGATAGAACCTCCCCCCCTCCCAAGAAAAAACATAAAAAACATACACATATCACCACATGTAAGGCAAGCACTCTACCTGCTGTGTTAAGGCTCTAGTCCCTAATTTTGTATATTTTAAAAAATTAGAGCAGTGGGGGCCAGAGTACAGTAGGAAGGGCACCTGTCTTGCATGTGTCTGATGCTGATTCCAACTCTGGCATTCCATACTGTTTCCTGAGCACAGCAAGGAGTGATCCATGAGTGCAGAGCCAGGAGTAACACCTGAGCATTGGTGGGTATTACCTCCAAGCCAAAAAAAATAGAGTGAAGTATAATACTTAATAAAACTTCCAGAGGTTGCGTAGTAAATTCATTCCTCTCCACAATGATGATGAACTAGAGCGATAGCATAGTGGGTAGGGCGTTTGCCTTGCACGTGGCTGACCAGGATTCGATTGCTCTGTACTTCTTGGAGAACCCGGCAAGCTACTGAAGGTATCACGCCTGCACGGCAGAGCCTGGCAAGCTCCCCGTGACATATTCGATATGCAAAAAACAGTAAAAACAATTCTCACAATGGGGATGTTACTTGGGCCTGCTCGAGCAAATGGATGAACAATGGGACGACAGTGCTGCAGTGCATAATACTTAAGGAAAAGTGCACAAACATAATTTTGCCCCCAACAAATAATTAGAAACCAGTTGTCTATGTTCTACTTCCCGAGTTTAGAGGTAGAGCCTAGCTGCATTTCTGGATCTTCTTTTGTGTGCCTTGATAAATCAATGCTTTTTTCTCTTCTTGAAGTAAAATAATCCCTATTCTTTCTCTGCCATTTGATTTTAGTTTTGCTTATTTTAGTTTTGCTTTATGTAAATACACTCATACATTATGCTTCATTATCCTGACAGTTTTTGCTTTTAGTATTTTATGTTTTAGTGTTTTTTGTGAGATTCATATAGATTAAGGTGTGTTAATGGTAGTTTTTTCCTTTCCATTGCTGTGAGAAGCTTCCTTAAATAATGATTTTGCATTCAGGTATTGCTTGCATCTCTAAAGTTTGTATAATGCAGCTTCACTTTTGGAAAAGGTTTACAGTAAGACATTTCTAGAATTTTGTCTATTTAGTATAAAATTTGCTCTAGTTCCTTTATTTTAATATTGTGTTTAAGTCTATTTTATTTTATTTAAAACATATAAAAGAGGGTACAAATCATTCATCTTGCTTGTTAAGGAATGTTAATGAAATGTTTGCCCATTCTCCTGGTGTTCAATTTTTTAAAATTTTATTGAATCACCATGAGATAGTTACAAGCTTTCATGTTTGGATTACAATCAAACAATGATCAAACACCCATCCCTCCACCAGTGCACATTCCCCACCACCAATATCCCTAGTATACCCCCATTTCCCACCCTCTCCCTGCATCCATGGAAGACATTATTTCACATAATCTCTCTACTTTTGCAATACAGACACTGAGAGATTATCATGTTTGGTCCTTTATCTACTTTCTGCACACATCTTCCATCCCAACCAATTCCTCCAGCCATCATTTTCCTAGTGATCCCTTCTCTATTCCACCTGGTATTCATTTTTAGTAGTTTATAGTTCATTCCCTTTGAATTTCCTGTGTACCATTCTTGAATCATTTTCCTGTTCTCCCACTTTAGAGAAGACCTTTCAAGAGGCCCCCCAACACGACTGGGGGTTCCCTGGAGGCACCTAGTACTTCAGAATCAGAGTAGCAACAGCACCCTTGGGCCTTTGCATTGAACCAATGGCTTGGTTGGCTGAGAATTACTGGTGGGACCCCCAAGGCCTCCAGAGTACCACTTGGGAAGCCCATCCCCAAATAATGGAGCTATGCCAATATTTTTATGGCATGAGGTATTTGACAACTGACAACTATTTATTGTCAGTCTTTCTGTATGTGTTATGCTTTTAGAGCGAACTCTTGAAGACATATTTTTGAAGCATATGGAAAGTGTACAAATACATAAGTGTTGTGTCAAGAGTTTTTTCAAAATAAGCATGCTTGCATCATCAGTGCTCAGACCACAAGATGGAATATTTTATGATCTGGCTACTCCAGAGTCTTTATTGGCACTTATAGTTGCCAATTGTTATGCAACATAAAATTGAGAGAAATAGTTGAAGAAAGTGAGAAGAATTTATAGAGAGGCACTTTAGTTATATAATTTTATCTCAACAGAATACTGTATTTAGTCACATTAAAAAGTATTATATTTTTGATACTGAAGAGATAGTATAATGGGTAGGGAGCTTGTCTTGCATGCAGCTGATCTGGGTTTGATCCCTGGCACCACATTCCCTTAGCATAGCCAGGAATGGTCCCTGAAAACAGCTAGGAGTAAGCCCTGAGCACAGCTGGATGTGGCCCCAGAAACCAAAAAAATGAATGTATTCTACCATGAAATAAAAGTTGGCTCTATGAATCCTGCTGACTTTTAAAATTATATGACCCTGTAAGTAGCACTGTCCTTCTGTTGTTTATCGATTTTCTTGAGCGGGAACCAGTAATGTCTCCATTCTGAGACTTGCTGTTACTGTTTTTGGCATATCGAATACATCATGGGTAGCTTGCCAGGCTTTGCTGTGTGGGCAGAATACTCTTGGTAGCTTACTGGGCTCTCTGAGAGGGGCAGAGGAATTGAACCCTGGTCAGCCGCGTGCAAGGCAAATACCCTACCCTCTGTGCTATCGCTTGAGCCCTTCTTCATAAATACTAACCTTTTTTTTTTAAGTGATGTCTCTGCTTTGGTCTACTCTATGTTTTATTATTTTTCTTTTGGGGCTAGCTTTGTTATTCTTAGTCTATTCTTTTTGTTGTGTTTTGGGTTACATTTTGTGCTGCTTGGAGGTTATGTCTCACTAGATGCTTGAGGGGCAATTCTAAAGGGTGTTCAGAGGGATCCTGTAGTAAAAGGGAACTAATCTGGGACTCCCATATGCAAAGCATGTGTTCTAGAATTTTGAGAAGTCTGCCTGGACCTTTTATTAATTTTTTATAATGTAAAATTATGCTATTTATTTGAGGGTTTTCTTTTTTCATGATGGATTCTGGCAGTTCTGTAACTTCCTTTTTATAACAATGTTAACGGTGTGTCCCATATTTGTTACTAGGAATCTTCTTTTATATTTCCTCTTTGACCATCTAGTTGTTTAATATTATGTTGTTTAGGTTCCAAGTGTTTCAAGTTTTCTCTTTTTATTGTGGATTATCTCCACCTTCAAGGGATTGTAGTCTGAGAAGATACTTGATTTTATAATTTTCTGTGTCCCAACATGTGTTATATCTTGGAGAATGTCCCATGTACATTTGATAATTATGTATAATTCACTTTTTCAGGGTGGGGAAACCTATACATGTTTATAAAGCCCAACTCTTCCGTTTTTTCCTCCCGAAGACCAATGTTTTCTTATAATTTTTTTTTTATCTAGTTGACCTATCCAGAACTGAGAGGGAGAGGTATGTGTACCGAGAGTATCTCGCCTGCATGGCAGAGTCTGGTAAGCTCCCCGTGAAGTATTCGATATGCCAAACACAGTAACAACCAAGTCTCCAATGGAGACGTTACTGGGCCTGCTCGAACATCATTGTGCTGTTAATATATTTCTATAGTCTGTTAGCAGCTGCTTTATGTATTTCAATGGTTCATTTGGTGCATCTGTGTTAATGAGTGTTAAATCTTTTTGATCTACTGATCCTTTGGACATTATATAATATCCAAATATCTAATATCCAAATGTCCAATATCTTCAGAGGCAAGCAAATTTTTTGTTTTATTTTTTAGGGGGTGTGTATTGAGTCTCACTTTTATTTCTTGGTTGATGCCCAAGGCTTACTCCTGACTGTGCTTGAGGGACCATGTGGTGTTGGAGACCAAATTAAGGACAGTCCCAGGAAACCAAGCACCTTAGATCCTATTTCTCTCTTTCCTCTCCTAACCATTTTATTTGAAATATAGTGATTTCAATATTGTTGTTTTTTTTTAAGGCATTATAAGTTAAAGTTTATTCTAAAGCTAAGCTTGCATAGTTCCAGTTCACAATATTTTTTAGGCTACTATTTGTAGGATTTTTTTCCTAATAATTTACTTTTAGCCTGTGTTTGCCACAATCATTCATGTATGTTTCTTGTGATTAGCAGAGGTAGATTCCGTTTTCTGACCCATCTGTCCACTCTGTGGCTCTGATTGGTGAGTTCAGTGCCTGTACTGTCATGAAGGCTCTTGCGAATTGAGCTTGTTTCTTAGATTCTTGGTTGCTTCCTGATGATTGAAAGAGGACCTACTGACAGCAATAGCAGAAAACTTGATTTGACTCTGTTACCCTCGAATTGAGCTAGTCCCACAGGAGTTTTAACTGTCCCACACACATATCCCAGTGTTAATTATTCTTCCTGCCCAAGTGTCCCATTAGGACTTTATGTACCAATTATATATGTAAGGCTAAAGGTTTATATTAAATTCAGGCAATGTTATACAAGCTTATAATGTATTATGTTAGTTATTATTAAAACTAGATTAAATAAGTGATGTAGGGGACAGAGAGATAGTACAGCAGGATGCTTTTCTTGCATGTGACTGACCCATGTTCTATCCCTGGAATTCCACATGGTCTCCTGAGCACCACCAGGAGTAACTCCTGAGCACAGAGCTGGGAGTAACCTCTGTACATTATTAGGTGTGGACCCCAAATAAAAAATAAATAATTGATGTAAAAGGATCCTAGAGAATATATACCTTAAACTACTGTTGTTAATGACAAATGATGTAATCAAGGAAGCCTTGATAAAACAATAAATTCACATTTAGGCATTATGTGTTATTAGAATTACATTCTAGTCTTTAATTTTGTTCACCAAATACTTCTGGCCCTCCAATTTACAGATATAGTATTGCATGTGCTTCTTGGCTCCCTTTTGTTTGGGTGGCATCATGAGATTAATTTTGGACAATGAGTTTACATGTGTTATGGATAACTTCTGTGCTAAAATGCTTGCCTATACTAAATCCCCTCAGGTTCTGAGAGGTGATGATCAATATTTAAAATGGTGACTATTTATCATATAATTCTTGAATGTTAAAAATGGACAGTGTTTCTATCATTTACTGTGACTAATCTGTAATGTAATAAAGAAGTTATTTGATTTTAAAGTCCAGTGTTATTTGGATTATTTGCTTTTGCAATACGACCTATTTATTACCATTGATATGCCCTTTATTTTTCTAGAATAAAATGAGTTTTTAGTGAGAAGTCTGGACATGTGGGGAAAAAAATGAACAATTAAGAGGGTCGGGACAAGGAGTTGAGTATGCTAATTCTCACAGCCATTGCATTTTAGTGCTGGGAGAGGAATAACTGATACACAGATTCATCTGTCTTTTCTCATGTATTTTGCATGCTCTCGAAATGAGCTAGTCCCACAGGACTTTTAACTGTCCCACACACATAGCCCAGTGTTAATTATTCTCCCTGCCCAAGCTATTTCCACTATTTGAAATGCTCTGCCTATTTCTTATTGTTTGAACTTCTGTCAATTTTCAGCCTCTCCTTAAGAAAAATCTAAGGTCATTCTTCCAAGAGTCTTTAGAATTCCTGAAGGAAATTTGTTACTCTCAAATTGAATAGAATTTGATATGTCTGTGAGCACTGATCATGCTTAATTTACAAAATTAAGGGGGTAATCTTTCTCACACTGTATGGGAACTAGTAGGTGTTTTCTTGAGATCTGAGTTCCGTGTGGCATCTGAACTGAAGATGAATATTTAGTCACGGTTGTTAAAAGCAACACCAAATGCTTTATGACCATTTTGATGCTATGTGAAAAGCTAGTAGCCAAGATGATTTCCTCATAAGTCATATCTTATTGTATCAGTGAATATATTTGTCTATGAGTGAATTTTGTTCCATAATTTCTTTAACCCCCTTTTCATATCTTTATTCCTCAGGCTATAGATGAAGGGGTTCAGCATGGGGGTCACTACCGTGTACATAACTGTGGCTACCCGGTCCTTCACCACTGAGTACATGGACAGGGGCCTGAAATAGACATAAATGACACTCCCATAGAATAGGGCAACGACAGTGAGGTGGGAGCCACAGGTGGAGAAGGCCTTCCACTTTCCAGCTACAGAGGGGATTCTGAGCACGGCGATAATGATTCGCAGGTAGGAAAAGAGGATGCACAAGAAGGGGGTGGAAATGACCGCCAGAGTCTCCGTCAAGACCACAAGCTGACTGGCGGATGTGTCTGTGCAGGATAGCTTTAGCACAGGCTGGGTGTCACAAAAATAGTGCTTAATGACATGGGAGCCACAGAAAGACAGACGGGACATGAGCAGCACCCGGAGGAGGGAGTGCAGGTGGGAGATGGTGCAAGACACCACCAGCATTAGGAGACAGCGCCGCGGATTCATGACCACGTCATAGTGAAAGGGATTGCAGATGGCCACCAGCCTGTCTATTGCCATAGAGGCCAACAGGTAGCTGTCAGTGTTTCCAAACGCCATGAAGAAGTACATCTGGACCAGGCAGCCCACGTAGGAGATGGACTTTGTCTCTGATAGCAAATTCACCAGCATCTTGGGCATAATGTCTGTTGTGAAGCAGATATCCATAAAGGAAAGGTTACTGAGAAAAAAGTACATAGGGGTGTGAAGTCGAGTGTCAGAGTAGATGGCCAGGATGATGAGTACATTCCCCACCACGGTGACCAGGTACATGATAAGGAAGATGACAAAGAGGGGTGTCTGGAGATTGGGGTTGGAAGAGATGCCCAGAAGGATAAAGTCTGAGTAGCTATTACTGTTGTTTTGATTTTCCATAGCGTTAGATTCTTGGCAGGGTTTGGAGAAGCAGTGAGAGGCACACTTCTTTCCTCACTTTGCACCTATAAAAACAAACAAATCTGGCATTTCAAAAAGAACTTAAAACAATATTTTCAAGACACTGCAGGAAGCAGAAAATAAAACTTAGTGAAGGGTGAGTGAAAAAATTCCAAGTTTCCTTTTTAAAAGACATTATACTAAAGTTTTCACCTGTGTTCTAAGGATTTGTACCTTGCCTAGTTCCTCTGAATTCTTCTCAGTAATCTTCATAGAGATTCTTCTTTTGTTGCCTTTTCAATAAATTCCTTTGCCTCTTTCTCCGCTTGTCCTGGGAAAAGGGATATTTGGGTCCCACCTTTAGTCTGGCTGCTTTCATGGAAGAGGGCGTCACACGTGAGTCCTGAGGTGGCAGTCGTAATGGAGACAGAAAATAAAAATCATGATTTAATCACTTTCTTGGTATTTGAAGGATTTGATGAGATTTCCTGGCTAGACAAACCTCCTTAAAGTTTATGTAGGCATTTTTATTTTGCTAAAATGATCTGTAGTCTTTGTTTATTTGTTTTGGGGCCACACCTCTCAGTGCTCAGGACTTACTTCTGGCTAAGTGCTAAGAGCTCTTTCCTGGGGGTCTTGAGGGACCATATGGTGGTGTGGGAGATTGAACCTTGGTTGTCCACATGCAAGACCTTGCTGTATCATCACTCCAGCCCCTTGTAATCTTAATTTTGAATTCTGCTTGAGGGATGCCATTTTTAATAGAAGCACTTCAGGAATAGCCAATGCTACTGAGATGAATTCTTTAGATACATTAATTTTTTTCTCATTAAAACTGACAGTCTGCATTCTAAACATCTCAAAATTACAAAAAGATTAAACTTTACGTTTAAGAGAGACATTGTTTCTAGTCTCATGGATGAGACAGGGAAAGTGTGATTTCTATTATCTCTATTAAGATACATTGCTAGTATGGTAATTGATCTACTGGAAAAATAAAGAATTAGAAACCATAACATTTAAAAAGATAAAATTATGATAATTGTAAGCTATTTGTTATCTAAAAGCATCCAGTTAGTCATGAAAATTGTTAAATTGTTTAAACCTTGTAAAAGCTATAATACTTCACCCTATTTGAATTTTTCAGCTGTTTTGTTTCTTATCCACCCCAATTAAAGTTTACTGCTCAGGGCGTACTCCTGACTCTGTGCTCAGGGTTCATTCCTGGTGGGGAGTGGGAATGCCAGGATTCAACCACAGTCTATCACAGGTGAGGCAAGTACTCTCTCTACCTCTTACTATCTCTCAGACCCCTCTATTAATTTTTTTAATGGAAAAAACTAAAAATTTTAATGGAGGAGCTAAGGGAATGACACAGGAAGTAAGACACTTTTCTTGCATGTGGCTTACCCTGGTTTGAATACCCAGCACCACATGTGGAATTAACCCTGAGCCAAGAGTCAGGAGTAAGACTTGAGTACAGCTGGACATGCCCCTTCCTAATTTAATGGAGAATTTTTTTTAATTGACAAAGACAAAAGAAAAAGAAATTTATATAATACTTTGGAACATGTCAGAGAGGAAAGAAAAATAACCATAAAAGAATTATTTGAATCAACTGGAGCACAGCAGGTAAGACATTTGCCTTGCATGTGGTTGACCAGAGTTTGATCCCTCCATCCCTCTCGAAGATCCCAGCAAGTCACTTAGAGTATCCTGCCTTCACAGCAAAGCCTGGGAAGCTACTCGTGATGTATTCAATATGCTCAAAACAGTAACAAATCTCACAATGAAGATGTTACTGGTGCCCACTTTAGCAAATAGATGAACAATGAGAAGACAGTGCTACAGTGCTGTGCTAACTATAATATAAAACAACAATCAGTTAAAAATTGAGAAGTTTTATTCTTAAAGAATGAATATTCAATACTTAAAATATCAGCTTTTAGATCCCATACATATGAGGTCAGAGAGATAGTACAGTGGGCAAGGTGCTTGTCTTACACGTGGCTGACCCAGTCTTGATGCCAGGTTTTATCCCTGGCATCCCATATTGTCCCTCAGGCATCTCCATGAGTGACACCTGAGTGCAGAGTCAGCAGTAACCCCTGAGTACAGCTGGGTGTGGCCCAAAAACTAAAAAAATAAATATTTCACTTATCTGTGATATCATATGATATTTGTCTTTCTCTTTCTGACATTTTTTTCTTTAGTACAAAACCTCTCAAATCCCAGGACTCTTTCTATTGAAAAATGCAACTCACAAAAAGTAGCACAGTGGTTGTTGAGAGTTGGGTGGTGGTTGAAATAGATGGTATCTGCCAAATGGTGCAATATTCCTGTTTTTAGATAAATAAACTTTGGGGAGTGAATGTATAGCATGATTAATAAAGTTAACAATATTATATAATATATTAATTTTACTAATAACATTTATTTTATTTATAATTCACCGTGTAAACTTTTTTTTTTTTTGCTTTTTGGATCACACCCAGTGATGCTCAGGGGTTAATCCTGGCTCATGCACTCAGGAATAGCTCCTAGCGGTGCTCAGGGGACCGACCATATGGGGTGCTGGGAATCAAACCTGTGTTGGCCATGTTGGCTGCATGCAAGGCAAACGCCCTACCCACTGTGCTATCCCTCCAGCCCCACCAACATGTAAAATTTTAATGTATACAGTGCTTATTTCTGCATTCGTATGTGATTAAGAATATACTGTTAAAAACCCGTATCATCTCTCATAATAATAATTATTTTTTATACATTAAGTGTATCAAGTTATCATGTTTCTACATTTGACATATGTGTGTCAAATGTAGCTAATAAAGTTAGAAAGATATCAATTCTTTTCAAATTAACAAAATTCACTGTGCTTATAATAACATTTCATGAAAATGTTCTTGTTCTTAAAAAGATCATTACATTTCATTGAGAATAGTAAATGGCTGAGGCAAGATTTTAAACAACTAAAATAATGACTGAAACCTTTCCATTGAAAATACAGATGTTAGTTGAAGACAATAAAATAATGATAATACATACAAAAGTCACAAATTACTGGTTCAAAAGAAAGATTTCTGTATACTTATGTTTCTATATGTAAGTAGGACTTGATCTATATAGAGTATAATGTATCAGAATGGTTTAATTTATAGCAATGGAGAAAAGATGGAATACTAGATTTGTGAGAAGTGGCAATTGGCTGACAATTTGGAAAAAGTAAGATGATTATATCTCACACTCACATAGAAATAAACCCATGTTACGTGATCAGAGAGTAAGAACAAATGGGGCATTAACTGATTTGAAGGCAAAAGTTTGGCCAAACATGAGGTCTTGAGTTTGATTCCTAGTGCCTACTAGTATGAAGTGGAGCCTGCTGTTTATGTTGCAGCACTACTGTTTGTGGTCTCGGCACTGCTAACAATTTCCAGATGCATCATAGCAATCTATGTGTAGGTATTGCTCATAAAGGGTGTAACCTAAGAAGAATTGCAACCAAAAGGTATGAAATCACCAAAGCAGGAGCAAGACCCATTGGTGAGCACATGTATAAGCACAGACTAAAGTTGTGATCCCACTAAGAATTAAAGAACGTGTGAGGGTACCACAACTAAAGAGTGTAACTCCTGGTAAGCATGTGTGGAAGTAGCACAGGTAAACGAATGAGAATCCTGTTTAGCACCACAGCTGAACTGTGACACCACAAGCTAGTGTATATGATCCCTGCTCATCTGACAATATCAATATAGGGAAGTGAAGAGTTTAAAAATGGGGAGAAGAAATAAAGAGAAACTTCCTCAAAAAATAAATAAAAATGGTCAAAAGGCATATGAAAAAAATGCTCTATATCACTAATCATCAAGGAGATGCAAATCAAAACAACAGCGGGATATCATCTCAGACCACAGAGACTGGCACACATCAAAAAGAACAAGTATACGACTAGTGCTGCCATGGATGTGGGGAGAAAGGGACTCTTTTTTTTTTATTGTTGGTGGCCAACTGGTCCAACCATTCTGGAAACAATGTGGGCATTCCTTAAAAAACTAGAAATTGAGCTTCCAGATGACCTAGCAATACCACTTCTGGGAATATATCCCGGGGGTGAAAAAAAGTACAGTAGAAATGACATCTACACCTGTATGTTCATTGCAGCACTATTCATAATAGCCAGAACCTGGAAAAAATCCAAGTGCCCAAGAATGAATGACAGGTTAGAGAAACGTTGGTACATCTACACATTGGAATGTTATGTAGCTGTTAGGAAAGATGAAGTCATAAAATTTGGTTATAAGTGGATTTTCATGGAGATTATCATGCTAAGTGAAATGAGTCAGAAAGAGAGGGACAGACATAGAATGACCACACTTGTTTGTGGAATATAAAATAACATAATATGAGACTAACGACTAAGGACAGTAGAGACAAGGGTCAGGAAGTTGGTTAGAAGCCTGCCTCATAAACGGGGAGAGAAAGCAGCTGGGATAGAGAAGGGATCACTAAGTCAATGATAGTTGGAGGAACCACTCGGGATGGGAGGCGTGTGCTGAAAGTAGACAAAGGGCCAAACATGATGGCCTCTCAGTATCTGCACTGCAAACCATGATGCTCCAAAGTAGAGAGTAAGAGGGAAATTGTCTTTCATAGAGGCCGGGGGAGGTGTGGAATGTGGTGGGAGGGTTACTGGGGACATTGGTGGTGGAAAATATACACTGGTGGAGGGATGGGTCTTTGATTATTGTATGCATGACTGAAACTAAAACATAAAAGCTTTGTAACTATAGCTTACGAAGATTCAATTAAAAAAAAAAGTGAGCGCAAGTGAAAGATACCAAACTTAAGTTAGGGTTATCTAAAATAAAGTAGCATATTTCTATTATCTCAATTGGGATTCCAGCCCAAGCATGAAATTAAAAATAGAGAAAAGCATGGCAAAATACTAAAAATGTAAAAAAAAACACTAAAAGTGACCAAAAGTAAGGCTTAATACACAAAAATAAAATATTACAATACATTTACCGAAGAAACATATGAGAAACCCTCGAAATGTTAATAATCAGAAATTTCAAAATGTTTTTTACACATTAAATTAGCTACCAGTTTTGTTGACAACATCTGAAAGGAAAAAGATCCACACATACACTGGCAAGGAGTGGTTAATCAGTATGGACTATTAGATAGTCTATTATAACTATAAAAATATATCTCATGATCCAATAATTACATAAATAAACATACTATTTAATAATGAAGAACTATGTTCCAAAATAGTACGATGTTAGGCTAAAACATTTACACAGATCAATGGAATAGAGTCGAGAACCTAGAAATGGATTTACATGTATATGAATAATTAATTTATGATAAAAACAATGATTGGAAGCATCAACAAATTATGTCGAGAAAATTGGACAGAGGAAAGGGAATGAAAAGAAGTCATTACCTTACAACATGCACAAAATTAATTCAAAATATATTAAAGACTTAAATGTACATGAAACATTAAAACATTGAGAAGAGAACATCAGAGATATGCTTCTTCATATCAACTTTGAGATTCTCTTCTGGGATTAAACTTCAATGACAAAGGAGACAAAAGCAAAAGATTGGCCTGTCTCATAGAAGACCACAAATAAGAAAGGTTGATTGGAAGAAGCTATTTTAACATATACACTCAACAATGATTAAGATGCAAAATATATAAAGAATTATTACAACTTGACAACAAAATCCAAATGACCTAATTAAGACTGTGCAATTTTTCTGAATAGATATTTCTCCAAATAAGCCATACAGATGGTCCAGCTGGCACAGAAAAAGTGCTCATCAAATATTTTTCTAAAATTCAAATTAAAACTAGAGTGAAGTGTCATCCATTTCACAATTGTGAGAGTGGTCTGCATCAAAAAAGCAAGAGACAATGGTCTTAGTGAAAGTGTAGAGAAAAAGGAATTTGGAAATACAATTAGTGCAACCTGGTATTTGGAAATACAATTAGTGCAACTTGGTGGAAAACAATGGAGATTCCAAAAAAAAAATTTAAGTAGAATTAATAACAATTTTTCTTTTAGATATCTATATAAAAATTATGAAAAAACTAATTCTAGCACACATAGATTCCTTGCAGCTTTATTCACAATAGTGAAGGCATAAAAAATAATTCTTAAGTGTCCATTGATAAAGATGTATATATTCTCAATGAACTACTACTCAGGTATAAAAATAATCAAATATGGCCAATTGTACCATTTTGGATGGAATTTGAATATAAATTAGAGAGATAAATATCCTATTCCATTCATCTATGAATAAAGAAATCAAACACAAATATTTATTACATGCACAAATTATTTATCAAAATAGGAATAGTTATTGGATAAAAACAGTGACATATAAGTAAAGAAATCAAAATAAGACCAACTCTTGGACTCTAACAACAAAATGATGAATTTCAGTTGGGAAGATGGTGAGAGTGGGTGGAATGTGTGGTAGAAGGGAGGTCACTGGACATTGGTGGAGGGTTATTAGAAAATGGGAAAATTTATGAAGATTCATACTACGTTGTTGTGAACTAATATTGCCTTGATAAAGTAATAGTCATATACTTAGTGCAAATATATGCACACATTTTTATTTTAACTCTGCTTATAATGCCAAACAGCAAATGCAAACAAAATCACCAGACAAAACAACCTATATAGCCACAAATAGACAAATCATTAAGCAAATGCATCTTACTCTCTTATGAGTTAATAACATGCAGTATCTAAAGAAATAAGATGTCTAGTGTTAAGCAATAGTTACTAGTACTTAAGATATATCACATACTGGACAAAGTGTTCTGTGTCCCCTTTATCATTTTATCTTCTCTATGTCCTGAAAGCTGGGCATTATTGTTAATGGCTAATATTCTACGGATTAAAAAATTTTTAGCAAAATCCAATAATTTATTAGATACCATAGCTAATAGATGATAGAGCTGGAATTTTAATCCAGGCATTTGGATGGCAGAGTGGTAGTTTTTCATCACTAAGCCATATACTACAGTCTGACATTATACTACAGTCTGACATGTAGGAGATAGAAGAATTGCAATATTTTTTGTTTTTTTGGGTCACACCTAGTGATGCACAGGGGTTACTCCTGGCTCTGCACTCACAAATTACTCCTGAGTAATTCAGGGACCATATGGGATGCTGGGAATCAAACCTGGGTCTGCTGTGTGCAAGGCAAACACCCTACCCATTGTGCTATTGCTTCAGCCTTGAAGAATTCCATTTTTATAAGAAAAATTCATCCAGTGGACATTGTATTTTTGTGGTGTGTGTTTTATCTATTTGTATTTATCTTTCAGAGTTAAGTTTGAGCTAATTAGAGCTAAGTTGTGGTCAGTTTCTTGCATATTTTTATACGGTTTACATTTCAACACAAGTAGATTTTAGACTCATTGCTGGAATATTAGTTTCCCAGGTGATGAGATGTGATTCCCTTTGTCTTGAGTTTGGAAACCCCAGCCCCCTCCCCAATAACTAAGTGATATATCAATGGCCATGTTTAGCCCATTCCCATTGAGATGAATTACATATTTTTTAATATCCTTGTCGTCAGTTCAGTATACCCATCAATCACATGGAGATGATTTATGCCACATATTCTCCTTCCATTTTCTGTCTTAATGAGAGTTGATATATTCTAAGAGTGGGATTTTGTCTTCTCATAAAATCGCATGTATAACATCTACTTTTTTAGTACATGTTAATATATAATGCTTATCACACCACAATAAAACTGGAAAAGTAGAGAAAGAAGATTTACAGAGTCTGGAATGTTTGTAGACTAAATCTGCACAGATAATTGGAGGAATGCTCATTTGACAATTTCTGAATAATTTGTAAAGTTACAACGGAAAGATTTAATGTTTTTTTTAACTGTTGTCAATTCAAAGCCCTCCCGTTGATCGTCGATTTGCTCGAGCGGGCCCAGTAACGTCTCCATTGGAGACTTTGTTGTTACTGTGCTTGGCATATCAAATACTCTCGGTAGCTTGCCGGGCTCTCCGAGAGGGGTGGAGGAATCGAACTCGGGTCGGCCATGTTGGCCACTTGTAAGGTGAACACCCTACTGCTGTGCTATCACTCCAGCCCGTTGTCAATTCAAGAGTCTCAAATGAAAATGACTTCCTCTATATGCAATAACTGTTTGTCAGTTTGATCATACTGAACAAGGAAAATACAAGCTTATGCCAGGTTATTACATATCTTGTGGTTTACCCTGAGGTTTTGATGTTATCTATTTCTCTTTTTCTGCATGACCCATATAAAGTGGAGATAGGGTGATGCTTCATTAATGTTTTGTAATGATTAATGAGAAACATGAGGTTTTGAGCCAATTTAAGGGTAAAAATATTAGTGCACTTAATTTCTTTCAAGCATGCAATTAAAAAATGTGATTGGATTGTGTGCCTTCATAACTTTGGTATGAATTACATACAAAATTTCACAATAATTTTTAAAAATTTTTTATTAGTGAAACACCATGAGGTACAGTTATAGACTTATAAATTTTAAAAATATGGAACTCTTCACGAATTTGCGTGTCATCCTTGTGCAGGGGCCATGCTAATCTTCTCTGTATCGTTCTGATTTTAATATATGTGCTGCCGAAGTGAGCACAAAATTTTACAATAATTTATGTAAAGAATACAAACACATTTTTACGTGGTATGTAATGGAAGTTATTCTATAACTGACCATTGAGTTAGAGTCGTTACTTGACTTTTCTGCAGTTAGTTATATTGGTAAAAATAAGGTAGATGAGTAATGTTTAGTGAAGCTTGTCTTCAGTGTTTGGGAAGAACCATCAGTGACATGGAGGCCTTGGAAGCCTTCTAAACTTCACTATCCCATCTTAAAAGGTACCTTTGTTAAGGTACTTTTGTTACCATTGTTGACAGACAAAATATGTAGACAATTTCTGTACTTACTCAAGTTTCTCCATTGGAAGTTTTCATGTCAGTCTTTGTGATTATCTTGTTTCTTTAGAGCTGAATTGTCTCTTCTGTTCAGTTCTTACATTTCACATGAGAAACTTACTTAGCCCTCCTCAGCTGCTCTTTGTAATTCCAAGACAAGAAGACATTGAAAATATGCCCATTTGTCACCCCATAACTCAGTTAGTTAGAGCAAAGTGCTAAAATATGCCCAGTGAAAACCCCTTGTGAACAATAACACACCTTTGTTATCTCTTGTGAATCAGTGGTGTGTCAAGTGAAAATTGCCATGAAAAAATTTAAATTCTGTGTTGTTCTCTGCTAATCTGACAATACAACCCCCAGATGACTATTAGGAGGGACATACCCACTTAATTGTAAACCCTTCCATGACTTTGAATCAAGGTAACATAATAGTACTTACATAGTGCTTGCAATGTCAGGCACTGCTGTAAGAACTTCCATTGACTAATAATAGTCTTTACAGCGCCCTATGTGAGAATAGTAAGTATGAGGTACAGGCAATTTAACTGACTTCTCTGAGATCACAACTATCTATTGGTGGAATCCAGATTCAGAGTGAGTGCTATTAACTCCTGCCTCAGCCTACCTTCTTGTCAATTGTTTCCCTGAGGACTGGCTGCTTCCTGCAAGAGTAACTTGATGGCTCTTAGGTGACAGGATGTGAGCTGTGCCCTTCAGGACAGTGTCTGCTGACCTCCAGGAATAGATTTTACAAATATATTATCAATAGGAGAGAGTGACAGAGTATGAGAAAGAGAGGAGAGAGGAGAGAGAGAGAGAGAGAGAGAGAGAGAGAGAGAGAGAGAGAGAGAGAGAGAGAGCTGACCCAACAGCTTCTGTTCCCAAAGATCCTCAAACCTAAACCTGTATACTGCGTACCCGTGGGTCCAAGAGAAGAGACCCTATGTTCAGGGTACTGATCAGGCTCGAGGGCCTGCTAGGGTGTGTCTGTGAGGAGAGAAGCTGGTTGAAGTGCAGATCAAGCCTCTGCAATGTGCTGACTCTTCTCTCAACTACAGTGGGAATTGGTGATAGAAATTGAGACCCAAGGGCTGTCCTCCCTGCAGCAGATCCCTGGAGGGATGGGTCTAGTGGTCTTCCCAAGAGAGGTTTTTACTTAAGTGAGCATTGTCCAGGAGCCCTCTGGGAACCTGTTCCTTGAGGTACAAGCCCTTACACCTGGGAAGGGAAGGCAGTGGCAAGATGGATGTGTGTTCATGCACACGAATGTGAACCACGTATGTATACATCTGTGTGATATCTGTGTGTACATTCCTGTGAATATCCATGCAAAGTACATGCAAGCCTACCTGGAAGGAGATGCGGTGACCTGTGACCTTTGAGCTTCTAAACTTGAAGGATGTCTGTATCTAGGTGCAAGAGTAACATTATGGGAATGTTACTCCAGAATTTGGAGTCAGTGTTAATAGATTCAGATGCTGGCTATTCCTCTTGCAAGAAGTATGAACGTTTGTCTTTCACGTTTATAAGTCATATGTTTATTTTCATTTTTGTCTTATTAAAACACCATGATTTACAAAGATATTCAGTTTTAGACATACTATGTTACAACACCAATCCCACCACTCATGTCTTTTACTCTCCACCAAAATTCCCGAGTTTTCTCCCACCCACCCCCATCCTCAGCCTGCCACCTTGACAGGCACATTTTTAGTTAAGTTGTTGAAATTTGGATCTCGTTTTCAGTGTTGTTCAATGTACTTGGACCTCCTTGACTGCTGCTTCCTGTTTGCTTCCCATCAGTCTCTTCCCCATCCCCCTAATTTCTTTCCTTCTCTTTCCTTCTCTCCTCATACTCGGGCCAAGAATGATCTAGGTGCTCCCACTTTTAAACATTGCATTCCCTCATTCAATTATTCTATATACCACATATAAGTGAGATTATCCTGTGTTTGTTCTTCTGGCTTACTTCAGTTAATATGATGTCTTCCAGTTCCATCCATATTGCAGTGATTTTCATGATGTCATTGTTCATTATAGTTTTATAGTATTCCTGTGTTCCTGAAACATCTTTATCATCCATTTATCTGTTCTTAGACACCTAGGTTGCTTTCACATCTTAACCATCTTTCTGGTCTGGAACGATAGCGCAGTAGGTAGGGCTTTTGGTTTGCATGTAGCCAACACGGCGGACCCGAGTTCGGTTCCTCCGCCCCTCTCGGAGAGCCCGGCAAGCTACCGAGAGCATCGAGCCCACACGGCAGAGCCTGGCAAGCTCCCCATGATGTATTTGATATGCCAAACACAGTAACAACCTGTTACTCACGATGGAGACGTTACTGGGCCCGCTTGAGAACCATCTTTCTAAGTGCTGTCATGAAGTTTTTGATTGGCAATCACTTTATTGCTTCAAGTTTTTCAGCCTAATTATTTTAGATTAGGGTACATTAATTACAAATGGGGAATTTAGAGTTATTTAGCTTTATTAATTTATATTTTCCACTATGTATAGCACAAAAGTATAGTACAACTTTTGAATCAATTTTCACTTGTTCTGGCTGATTTCTTCTTGGATCTCCCCAAAGTCATTAAGTACTAAGTGTCCCTGTTCCTGGGCAATAACCCGGGATTATATATGATGCAGAGCAATTGTTGGTGGTGGACATACACCAAAATCATTAATATTAACACTATTGTAACCATGTAAATTTAATTATAATAATAATACATAATTATTAAAAAACTGTTGTTCCTATTCCCAAGGTCATGTAGTTTTTTTCCTATTTTCTAGGAGTATCATAGTTTTGCATCTTCCAGTTAGGTTGCTGTCTCTCTCTCTCTCTCTCTCTCTCTCTCTGTCTCTCTCTCTCTCTTTCTCTCTCTCTCTCTCTCTATCTCTTTGGTGGTTTTGGGCCATACTTGATGTTACTCAAGATTTATTCCTGATTCTATGTTCATAAATAACTCTTGGAAGTACTTAGGGAACCATATAAAGTGCTGGAGATAAAACTGGAGTCGATTACATGTCAGGCAAGCACCTTACCTCCTGTACTGTTTCTCTGGCTTTGTTGTTCTATTTATGAGGCTAGGAGAATTAAAATCAAAACCAGCACTTGAGGCTTCACAGACATATCATTGACAAGCATGTCATTGACAAACATATCATTGACAAAATGTAGGGAGAGACCCAGAGACAGTATAGTGGTTAGGGTGACTCAGGTTTGGTCCTACCTGGCCTCCTGAGCAGTCAGCCCTGGAGTCCCAAAGCACTACTGGGTGGTCCTGGTGGTCCTTGGCACTGCAGGGTTCAAGCAGCACTGCATCCTTGGGTTCTAGTATTAGGTTAATGGCTTGTCTTTCCTCTCCACCCCCTCCTCAAAAAAAAGAGTAACTGGGTATAAAATATATGTGAAGTATTATGCCGCTTCCAAATATGAAGAGAAAAATGCACACGCATAGGTCCATGAGGCTCAATGAACTCCAAGTTGAATAAACAGAAATACAAATATAATTAAGTTATGATCAGCCAGACCAAAAATTCCTTTGTACAAAGATTGAACAATGATAAAGTAGATAGCATTTTTTTTTTCTTCAAACGCCGAGCAATCCAGAAGGCAATGGACTGACCTTAACACAAATCACAATCACTATCTCCTTATTCATCTTACCTCCAATTAAGGGCTCTCCTCACACTTATTCTCCATTTTCATTACTCATGTCAACAAGTATTATCATATTATTGCTGCTTCTGACCCATTTTACAGGATTGTTTTGCATAAATTTTTATTATATTCAAACTTTCAAAATTTAATTTTCATAATTGGTTGATTTATCATCAGGGTCACGGTCCTCCCATTGTTCATCGGTTTGCTAGAGCGGGGACAGTAACATTGTGAAACTTGTAACTGTGTTTGGCATATCGAATACGTCACGGGGAACTTGCCAGGCTTTGCCGTGTGGGCGAGATACTCTCCGTAACTTGCTGGGCTCTCCGAGAGGGGCGGAGGAATCGAACTCGGATCGACCATTTTGGCTGCATGCAAGGCCAACACCCTACCCTCTGTGCTATCGCTCCAGCCCTGATTTATCATACGTTGCAATATTTTGGTATTTCAAGAATTTAGCTTTATACCTCTAAATTTATATAATATTCATCACCCCCACTTCCAAAATTTCAAATGACCTCTCCTCATCAAAAATCCCCCTGTCCATTAGTTTCACAACCACTCCCCTCCCACCCCAATCTCTTTCTCTCTAGTAGCTGCCAGAGGGAAAGGTTTTGGTTCTAGCTCTGTAATATTTTACAGTTCATTTTTAGTTATTTATATCCCACAAAGGAGTACGTTCAATAATTTTCTTTCACTTTGTTATTTCAATAGAAAATCACCTCAATTAATGATTTTTATCATCATTTTAATGGCACAATAGTATGTATGTATCTTTCAAGTCAATACTCTTACAGAAATTTAACACCAAATGTTTCATGACCTGTTTGGGTGTCATTGTGAAAAATGGGTAGGAAAGATAACTTGATCATCTCTTTTATCATATCCCAATTATGCCACAGTATTTTTAAGGGTCTTTTTTGGAGTGAATTCTGTCTGTCCCTTTATCTCCTCTAACTCTTAGTTATATATTTATTTCTCAGGCTATAAATGAGAGGGTTCAGCAAGGGTGTCACTACAGTGTATCAAACTGTGGCTGTCCAATCTTTTACCACTGAGAACATGGGCAAAGACCTAAAATAGAAAAATATGACTTTCCTTATAACAAGGTCCCAGGGTACTGGGATCACAGGTAGGTAAAGGTATTCCACTTCAAAGATGGTGATTCTGAGCACAGTGGTGATGATTCACAGGTAGATGAGGCATAAGAAGATGGTTGAAATGACAACAAGAGTCATGGACATGACTACAGGCTAATGCGTCAGAACAGGAAAACGTTAATATAGGATATCACAAAACTAAACCTTAGTCACATGGCAGCCAAAGATTACAGTTCTGCTTTAGGATTTTTAAAAGATTATTTTCTTCATGTCCTACAGAGAAACTGGTAGTACTATGTAAGGGGAAATTTCAAATATTACAAGCAATTTACTAAATAGAAATTATTTTTTCTATATCTCAGAAGTTTTATGCAGCCTAATATATTTGAAGCTTTTCAGTTTTATTTATGCAGGTTATTAGTATTATTTTAGATAATGCATAATTCACTTTCATTCGCTCTGGTCTTACAAGAAGAGGTTTCAAGGTCCCAACTCTAAGTCATACAAAGGATTTCCATAAACGAAGAACTTTCTTGGGGATGTTTTATTACCCATAGACCAGATATGGTGATGGTGCCAAAGGGAATAGGACAAAAGTGAGCATCCTTAGTACTCACATATTCAGATTAGATTCGAAGTTAGTATTTATTTAAGCATTTATGTTTGGCTAACATGGAAGTATTTGGTCTGGAAACCTAAATATCAATATTTGTTTCAGAATACCAAGAGAAATGCACTGTGTTTATGATTTAAACATAAATGAAATATTTATATTTGTTATTATTTTTGAACAAAACTGTTAAGGTTTCATCATAAAATATTATAAGAATGTCAAACTTTTAATGTAGGTATTTTATTTCTACCAATGTCATGTAAAAGACAAGCCATATGACCAAATTGTATATAGTAAGATACGTATCTGAAATATAGAGTTAATCCTTTGAAAGGAAAAATTAGTAACAGAGAAAGGGATAAACATTAGAAAAGGTGAATTATCATTTTAAGTTGCTTAATTATTCACTTAGAAAATTTTTTAAACCTAGAAAATATTCTCTGAAGTATCTGGATATAAGATAACTATACAAATATGAATGATTTTTATAAAGAAATAAAATTTATTTATATACATTTTTAAAATTTTTATTAGTGAAACACCATGAGGTACAGTTGTAGAAATACAAATTTTTGTGCTTGGGTTTCAATTATACAATGATCAAATACCCATCCCTCCACCAGTGCCCATTTTCCACCACCACGGATTCCAGTATCCCTCCCACCCCCCATTCCCCCCATCCTACCCTGCCACTGTGGCAGGGCATTCCCTTTTGTTCTCTCTCTCCTTTGGGGTGTTGTGGTTTGCAAAAGAAGAATTGAGTGACAATCATGTTTGGACTATAGTCTACTTTCAGCATGATTCTCCCATCCTGAAAGGATCCTCCCAACACCCTTTATTTGGTGCTCCCTTCTCTATCTGAGCTGCCTTTCCCCCTGGCATGTGTGGCTGGCCTCCTAGTCATGGAGTAAACCTCCTGGTACTAATCTCGGCTATTCTTGGGTGCTAGTCTCCTATTTTGTTACTTTATGTTCCCCAGATGAATGCAATCTTTCTATGTCTATGCCTCTCTTTCTGACTCATTTCGCTTAGCATGATACTTTCCATGTAGTACCACTTGTATGTAAATTTCATGATTTGATCTTTCTTTTTTCTTAAATTTTTATTAGTGAAACACCATGAGGTACAGTTGTAGACTTACAAATTTTTGTGCTTGGGTTTCAGTTATACAATGATCGAATACCCATCCCTCCACCAGTACCCATTCTCCACCACCACCAGTCCCAGTATCCCTCCCACCTCCCATCCCCCCATCCCACCCTACCTCTGTGGCAGGGCATTCCCTTTTGTTATCTCTCTCCTTTTGAGTGCTGTGGTTTGCAAAAGAGACATTGAGTGACAATCTTGTTCAGTCTATAGTCTACTCTCATCACGTATTTCCCATCCTGAGAGGAACCTCCCAACACACTTTATTTGGTGCTCCCTTCTCTATCTGAGCTTCCATTTCTCCTAGCATGTGCAGCTGTTATCAAAGTCATGGAGTAGTCCTCCTGGTACTTATCTTGGCTATTCTTGGGTGTGGTTTCCTATTTTGTTACTTTATGTTCCCCAGATGAATGCACTATTTCTATGTCTGTCCCTTTCTTTCTGACTCATTTCACTTAGCATGATACTTTCCATGTAGTACCATTTGTATATGAATTTCATGACATCATATTTTCTAACAGCTGCATAGTACTCCATTGTGTAGATGTACCAAAGTTTCTTTAACCAATCATCTCTTCTCAGGCACTCAGGATTTTTCCAGATTTTAGCTATTGTAAACAGTGCTACAATGAACAAACAACTGCAGACGTCACTTCGACTATACTTTTTTGCCTCTCTGGGATATATTCCCAGGAGTGGTATTGCTGGGTCAAATGAAAGCTCAATTTCTAATTTTTTGAGAATCCTCCATACTGTTTTCCTGAAGGGCTGAACCAGTTGGCATTTCCACCAACAGTGAAGGAGTGTCCCTTTCTCGCCACATCTGTGCCAGCACTGGTTGCTTTTGTTCTTTTGGATGTGGGCCAGTCTCTGTGGTGTGAGATGATATCTCATTGTTGTTTTGATCTGCATCTCCCTGATGATTAATGATGTAGAGCATTTTCTCATGTGCCTTTTTGACATTTGGATTTCTTCTTTGAGAAATTTTCTGTTCATTTCACTGCTCCATTTTTTTTTTTTATGGGGTTGGATGTTCTCTTCTTGTGGATTTCAACCAGTACTTTATATATCCTTGATATCAACCCCTTGTCGGATGTGAATTCGGCGAATATCCTTTCCCATTCTGTAGACTGTCTTTGTATTTTGGTCATTGTTTCTTTTGAGGTGCAGAAGCTTCTTTTTTAAGATAGTCCCATTTGTCTATTTCTGTTTTCACTTGCTCGGCCAGTGGCGTGACATCTTTGAAGATACCATTAGCTTCAATGTCATGGAAGGTTTTGCCAACTTTGTCTTCGGTGTACCTTATGGATTCCGGTCTGATGTTGAGGTCTTTAATCCATTTTGATCTTACTTTTGTACATGGTGTTAGGTAGAGATCTAAGCCAACTTTTTGTTTTTTGCATGTACCATCCAGTTTTGCCAGCACAATTTGTTAAAGAGCCTTTCCTTACTCTACTTCACATTTCTTGCTCCTTTATCAAAGATTAAATGATCATATATTTGGGGGAAGATGTCAGTATATTCAACCCTGTTCCATTGGTCTGTAGCTCTTCCTGTGTTTCAATACCATGCTGTTTTAATTATTACTGCTTTGTAGTAGAGTTTAAAGATAGGGAGGTTGATTCCTCCCATTTTCTTTTTCCCAAGAATTGCTTTAGCTATTCGTGGGGGCTTATAGTTCCATATGAATTTTCAGGAGTGTTTGCTCCATTTCTTTGAAGAATGTCAAGGGTATTATTATAGGGATTGCACTGAATTTGTACAATGCTTTGGGAAGAATTGCCATTTTGACAATGTTAATTCTGATTGGGTGATGATATCTTAATGATGATATCTTAATGATGATATATGATTGGGTGATGATATCCCTTAATATCTTTTTCTTGCCTAACCGCTATTGCAAGTACTTCCAGTACTATATTGAACAGCAGTGGATAGAGTAGGCATCCTTGTCTCATCCCTGATCTTAGAGGGAAGGCTCTCAGTTTTTCCCCATTGAGGATGAAACTTGCTGTAAGTTTGTAGTATTTGACTTTAACTATATTGAGGAAAGTCCCCTCTGTACCAATTTTGGCTAGGGTTTTCATCATAAAGGGGTGCTGGATCTTGTCAAATGCTTTCTCTGCATCTATTGATATGATCAAATGTTTTTATCTTTTCTTTTGTTGATATGATGGATTATGTTGATCGATTTCTGAATGTTAAGCCATCCTTGCATCCCTGCGATGAATTCTACTTGGTCATGGTGTATGATCTTTTTGATGAGTCGTTGGATTCTATTTGCTAATAGTTTGTTGAGGATCTTTGCGTCTGTATTCATCAGAGATATCGGCCTGTAATTCTCTTTCTTTGTGGTATCACTGTCTGCTGTGGTATCAGTGTGATATTTGTTTCATAGAAACTGTTCGGAAGTGTTTTTGATATTTCAATTTCGTGGAAAAGCTTAAAGAGGATTGGGAGTAAGTCCTCTTTTAAGATTTGGAAGAGGCACTGGAGAAATAGCACAGCAGGTAGGGCGTTTGCCTTGCATGCGGCCGACCCGGGTTTGACTCCCAGCATCCCATGTGGTCCCCTGAGCAACGCCAGGAGTGATTTCTGAGTGCAGAGCCAGGAGTAACCCCTGTGCATTGACAGGTGTGACCCAAAAAGCAAATAAATAAATAAATAAAGATTTGGAAGAATTCACTAGTGAATCGATCTGGGCCAGGACTTTTGTGATTGGGTAGACTTTTTATTACCATTTCAATTTCCTTGATGGGGATAGGCCTGTTCAGGTATTCCAGTTCTTCTTGGTTCAGCCTTGGGAGTCTGTAGGAATATAGGAATTTATCCATTTCTTTGAGGTTTTCATGTTCCATGGCATAAGGCTTCTCAAAGTACTCCCTGAGGATCCTTTGAATTTCTGTAGTTTCTGTTGTAATGACCCCCTTTTCATTTCTGATTCGATTTATTAGAGTTTTCTCTCTCCTATTCTTTGTGAGTTTTGCTAGAGGCTTATCGATCTTGTTTATTTTCTCGAAGAACCAGCTCTTGGTTTCATTGATCTTTTGGATTGTTTTTTGGGTTTCCATCTCGTTAATCTCTGCTCTGAGTTTTATTATTTCCTTCCTCCTGTTTGGGTTGGGCTCCTTTTGTTGCTCCTTTTCTAAGCTCTTAAACTGTGAGGTTAGGTTATTTATGTGGGCTCGCTCCTCCTTCCTGAGGAATGCTTGTAGAGTATAAACTTTCCTCTTAATACAGCTTTTTCTGTGTCCCATAAGTTTTGGTAACTCGTGTCCTCATTTTCATTCATTTCTAGGAATCTTTTGATTTCCTTTCTAAACCACTCATTGTCTAATAGTGCACTCTTTAATTTCCAAGTGTTTGATTTACTTTTCTGTTTTTGTGTGTGATTTACTTCTAATTTCAGCGCATTGTGGTCTGAGAAGATTGTTGATACAATCTCTATCTTCTTAATTTTATGGAGGTATGTTTTGTGGCTCAGCATGTGGTCTATCTTGGAGAATGTTCCATGTATGCTTGAGAAGAATGTGTATTCAGCTTTTTGAGGATGAAGTGTCCTGTATATATCTACTAAGTCCCTTTCTTCCATTGTTTCCCTCAGATGAAATATGTCCTTGCTAAGCTTCAGTCTGGTTGATCTATCAAGAGGTGATAAAGCGGTGTTGAAGTCTCCCACTAGTATTGTGTTGCTATCAATGTCTTTCTCCAAGTCTATGAGTAGTTGTTTTAAGTACTTTGCTGGTCCCTCATTAGGTGCATATACATTTAGTATTGTAAGTTCTTCCTGTTGTACAGATCCCTTGATCAATAAGAAATGGCCTTCACTATCTCTTGTGACCTTTTTCAGTCTGAAATCAATGTGGTCTGATATTAGGATGGCTACCCCAGCTTTTTTTATGGGAGCTGTTTGCCTGTAGGATTGTTTTCCAGCCTTTGACTCTGAGCCTGTGTTTGCTTTGACTATTGAGATGTGTTTCTTGCATGCAGCAGAATGTTGCGTTCAATTTTCTAATCCATCCTGCCACTCTGTGTCTTTTAATTGGTGCGTTTAGCCCATTGATGTTGAGAGATATTATTGTTATGGGGTTTTGTCCCATTTTTATGTTGAATTTTGGTGTATTTGAGGAGCCTGTCTTGTTTTAAAGTAGCCCATTTAGTTGTTCTTGTAACCATGGTTTTGAGTCTATGAAGTTTCTGAGCTCTTGTTTGTCTGTGAAACTGTGTGTTTTTCCTTCTGTTATGAATGAGAGTCTTGCTGGGTTAAGTATTTTTGGTGAGGCATTTTATTTCATTGAGTTTTTTCACTATATCCCACCACTGTTTTCAGGCCGTGAGGGTTTCATCGGAGAAATCAGCTGTGAATCTTATGGATGCTACTTTGTAGGAAATTTCTTTGATTTTCCTGCTTTCAGAATTTTGCCTCTATCTAAGGTTTTGGTCATTTTGATCAGGATGTGTCTTGGGGTATTTTTATTCGGATTTCTTCTAGCTGGTACCCTTCGGGCCTCCTGAATGTGGTCACATGTTTTCTTCATCTCTGGAAACGTAGCAATGATGTCTTTGACAGTTTCTTCTTCATCAGGGTTTTCGTTCTGTCCCTCTGGGACTCCAATAATTCTTATGTTACCCCTCTTGTCTTCATCACGATCTTCTCTTGCCATCTGCCCTCCAATTGTGAGTCTCTTTTCCATTTTTCTGCTCTTTTCTGGAGAGTCTCTGGACTTCATCTTCGAGCTCACTGATTCTGTCCTCATCAGCTGTTACTCTGCTGCTGAGTCCCTCCATTGAGTTTTTCAATTTGTCTACCAGGTTTTTCAGGTCTGACATTTCCATTTGCATTTTCCTCATTTCTATCTTCAAATCCTCTTGTCTTATATTGGCGTTGCTTTCCATTGTTTCTTTTAGCTCCCTAAGCATCCTCAGTATCCCTTCTAAATTCCTTGTCATAGAGGTTGTCTACCACTCCAATATTGTTGGTGTCTTCTGGGCCAGCCTCTTCAATAAGAAAGCTTGGTGGGCTTTTGTGTTGCTTTACCATTGTGACCAGTGTGGTTTAGACCTTCACATTCACTGTTTCTATTCTGCTTGAGATGCCAATTGAATAGAGTTGGGCTTAATGAATTATTGGCTAATGTGTTTCTGTTGGTTAAGCTAACCTAGTGAAGGTTCCATCTAAGAGGGTAACTCATGGTTTCTATGGGATATATAGTGGGAGAAAAACTCATAGCCACATTAGTGGCCACGGCTCTGGAAAGGGTCCCTGGCGTCGGGCACTGGGAGGATTCCTGTTTGAATGAGGAGAGAGTGCCCGGCGTGGTTCAGCTTTGTTTCCGCAAAGTGTGCCTCAGTTCCTGTCCAACGCAGACCAAGAAAATAATAAAATTTAACAGAGAAAAAATTTCATTACTCTATAAAAAGTATTCACTTAATTGATAATGGCAAGAAAATCTAGAACATATTTTAGAATAATCCTGAGTGAAAAAAATGAAAGAAATCTAAAGTGTCTATCTGAAGGAAGAATAATACAACATAAAATGATGATCTAAATAAATGTAGATAATTTTTTAGTAGGCTCTCTTATCCAAGATTTTCTTTATGTGATTCAGTTATGGTGATTAATTGTAGTGCAACTTATTAGATGCAATAATATATTTTGAGAGAAAGAAAGTATTCACATATATTTTCTTCTAGCATATAATATGTAGTATTATATATTAATATATAATATATATCTTGCAGGCTATCGAATGTAGCCTGCCCACAGGGCAGAGTCTAATATCTTGCAGGCTATCGAATGTAGCCTGCCCACAGGGCAGAGTCTGGCAAACTCCCCGTGGCGTACCAAATATGCCAAATACCAGTAAATAATGATGGGTCTCATTCTCCTAAAGAGCCTTGAATATAATCTCAGGGATAGGACAAAAGAGACGTTACTGAGGCCTGCTCGAGGCAATCGACGAATAACAGGATGATGAATGAATGAATGAATATATAACATATGATGTATTATTATGTTATATATGGCATTTTATTATGGTATATTGTATGATTATTCTACTTTATTATGTTATTGTTGCAACTCTTCTACACCTAATTTATAAATTAAGTTTTTTCATGTATATGCATGTTGATTTCTATATTGCAATTGGATTTTGAGTATGACATTATCAACACCTTCATCTTATTACGTGATATTTTTGTGGTGAGCCAATTAAGATGTAGTCTTTTAGCATTTCTGAAGCATATATTTATTTCAACATTGTTATGTCTAGTTTCTATGCTACTGTGAAGTACTTTAGGTCTATAGAAGTTATTTATTATTTACAAGTTGGTACCATAAAACAGAATATCTCTTGTTTCCTTACCTCAGTTCCTGGTAAGCAATGCTCTACTTATGTGAGTAGATCGTAAGTTTTATCACACAAAAAATATAATTTCTTTCACTAATCAAAATGTTAATTAACCTTTCAGTTGCAAAAATTTACAATACATATAAAAACATATAAAACATATAAAACATATGCAAGTATTACAATGTATACCTTAAACTTAAACTATACATGTCAATCATATATAAATAAAGCTGGAAAATAAAATTCTCAAATTAAAAAACTCAATGCATTCATTATAACATCCAAGATAATTTTATTTATTTGTTAAAATTTTGAACATAGATGCATTTATTTTTGAATTTTTGAAGTAATGTTTTTAACTTTTTAAAAATAATTGAATCACCGTGAGATAGACAATTACAAAACTGTTCATGATCTGGTCTCAGTCACACAACGTTCTAACACCCATGCCTTCACAACTGTATGTTTCTCATCATTAATGTCCCCAGTTTTTCTCCCACCACCTCCTCCTCCTCCTCAGCTCCCAGACTGCCTCCTCCTCTCCTCTCCTCTCCTCTCCTCTCCTCTCCTCTCCTCTCCTCTCCTCTCCTCTCCTCTCCTCTCCTCTCCTCTCCTGTCCTCTCCTCTTCTCTCTCTCTTTCTCTCTCTCTCTCTCTCTCTCTCTCTCTCTCTCTCTCTCTCTCTCTCTCTCTCTCCCCTTTTAGGCAATGTGGTTTGCAATATTGTTACTGAAAGGGTATCATGCATAACATTTTACCTCCTTTGAGCATTGATTTATAAAAATCAATTTTTATTAAGCAGCTTTCAACAGTACATTGATTAGAATTTAATTTCTCTGTTTCTCTTGAATTGTGTTAAATTACCTTGTCATTTTTCTGGTGGCTAACAATAAAGATTTAAAAATTACAAAATAGATCTCTTTAATAAGACAATTAGACAATAACCAGTTTGTTTTTTAAGTTTTATTTATTTTTAATTAAATTTTAACTGATGCATTATAGCTATCAATACTATTGAAGTCATATAGTTGCAGAGTTACCAAAATTACCCCACTAGTGATTAGTGATTTAATTCTCTCCAACATTATTCCAAGATCCTCCTATTGCTTCCTTTGTTTATCCAGTGGAATTTTATTTTATTTACTTTATTTTTATTTTTTATTCGATCAGTGAGATACACAGTTTCAAAGTTGTTCATGGTTGGGTTTCAGTAATATAACTTTCCACCATCCATCCCTTCACCAGTGTACATTTCCCACCACCAGTGTTTCCAGTTTCTCCACCCTACCCTGGCCCTTGCCTTTATGTCAGGAACTTCCCTTTCCCCCTTCTTTCTTTCCCTCTCCGTCCCTCCCCCCCACCGCTCTGTCTCCTTCTCCTTTTGGGCATTCTGGTTTGCAATACAGATACTGAAAAGTTATCAGGTATATCCCTTCTCCTTTATCTACTTTCAACACTCAGTTATTTATTTATTTATTTGTTTGCTAATTTGGGGGCCACACCCTTTGATGTTCATGGGTTACTCCTGGCCCTGCACTCATAAATTACTCCTGGTGGAGTTTGGGGGGGTAATATGGAATACTGGGGATTGAACCCTGATGGCTATGTACAAGGCAAATGACATGCCTACTGTACTATGGCTTCACCAAGGGAATTTTAAAAGGTACTTGAATACGTCAATATATAATTAATACAAAGAAGTTAAGGAAGAATAAGATAACTTTAAAAAATTCAAATAGTGACAAAAATTGCCAATTGAATATCAAAGAGCACTGTAGCACTGTAGCACTGTCCTCCCATTGTTCACCGATTTGCTCGAGCGGACCCAGTAACGTCTCCATTGTGAGACTTGTTGCTACTGTGTTTGGCATATCGAATACATCAGGGTAGCTTGCCAGACTTTGCCGAGCGGGCGAGATACTCTCAGTATCTCAGAGTGGCGGAAGAATCAAACTTGGGTCAGCCGCGTGCAAGGCAAACGCCCTACCTGCTGTGCTATCGCTCCAAAGAGCATAATAATGAAAAAGAGTAACATAATGGCACACAGAAAAACAAACCAATAGGCTTACAAAGAAAATTGTGATACCTACTTATATATGTATATTTACATATATATACCTTGAGTTATGTGAAATTTAATTATTATATTTATTTCTTATAAATGGAAAAATATAGACTTATAACTAGCACTGTGACAATTAGCTGACTGTTTTTGAACAATAAAGTTAGATTTATATATAATTCACTCAGAAATAATTTAATTTGAATATTATAAAAGTAAAAATTTAAACTATAAAGTAAAGGTTAGTTAAACAAAAAATAAAATAGTGTTCAGGAGTAGAGCATTTTATTTAAAAACAAAAGAGTATACCTAAATGGTCTAATTGGGATGCTATTTCAAGCAAGAAATAAAATGGACAAGAATAACAAAATACTGGGCCTGGAGCAATAGCACAGCTGGTAGGGCATTTGCCTTGCACACAGCCAACCCAGGTTCGATTCCCAGCATCTCATATGGTCCTCTGAGCACTGCTAGGGATAATTCCTGAGTGCAGAGCCAGGAGTAACCCCTGTGCATTGCTGGGTGTGACCCAAAAAATAAAATAAAAAAAATCATACTAGAAATGTAAAAATGATTTCAAATGTGTCCATAAGTAGGGTTAAGATATAAATAACGAGAAATAACTACTGAGAAAGTATTGTCTGCACATTTACCAAAGAAATATCAGAGAAAGTGTTAAGGCTCACTGTAATCATAGAGTATACATTATACTAAAATAAAATTTTTATCTGTAAAATTATTATTTTTTTTTCTGGAGAGTGATATTGAGAGTATAACCAGCGTAGGCACTGTAGCACTTCAGCACCGTCCTTCCGTTGTTCATTGATTTGCTCGACCGGGCACCAGCAATGTCTCACAACAAATTCTGAGACTTGTTGTTACTGTTTTTGGCATATCAAATAAGTCACGGGTAGGGATTTTTGATAATCTCTGTCATAATTGAAAGTATATGTATCTTTATCCAGGCTGGAGCGAAAGCACAGCGGTAGTGCATTTGCCTTACAAGCGGCCAACATGGCCGACCCGAGTTCGATTCCTCCGCCCCTCTCAGAGAGTCTGGCAAGCTACCGAGAGTATCTCGCCCACACGGCAAAGCCTGGCAAGCTCCCCGTGACGTATTCGATATGCCAAACACAGAAACAACAAGTTTCATGATGGAGACATTACTGGGCCGGCTCCAGCAAATCGATGAACTGTGACCGTATCTTTATCCAGTGATTCCACTTATAGAAATCTATCATTTAGAAATAGTCTTACACATGGAGCACACACATTTTTATTGTAGAATTGTTTATAAAACAAAGCAAAATATTAAAAAGTCCCAGAGGAAATGAGTTAAATATCCACAAATAAAACATTTTATAGTAATTCTCATTTCTCATCTTTATCCCCTCTGTAGAGAAATAAAATTACCAACGTTAACCAACATTTATTATCACATAATGTAGACCACCCAGTGAGGCAAGATATTTGCATATTATTTACTTTTGTCCAAACTCTAAGTAAGCAATATTCCTTTATGCTCAAGTGCTTTCAACTTCTGTCTTCAGACACTTCCAACTGTGAGACAAGCACACGTTTAGCCTCTTAATTGAAGATGTACAGGGTTCTTTCAGGCTGGGTCAT
This sequence comes from Sorex fumeus, assembly GCF_029834395.1. Taxonomy (NCBI): domain Eukaryota; kingdom Metazoa; phylum Chordata; class Mammalia; order Eulipotyphla; family Soricidae; genus Sorex; species Sorex fumeus. The sequence continues at coordinate 7,595,114 of NW_026606186.1, forward strand.
ATTTTTTTTAGTTCTCCAAAGTTTGTCCTTTTAGCTGTTTTCACCCTCGTTTCAGGAAAGAGATTTACCTAACCCTTCCCAGCTGCTCAATTCTAGATTCTAAGACAAATGGAAATTTATTTTATTATTATTATTGTTATTATTATTATTTTTGCTTTTGGTGTCACACCCAGAAATGCTCAGGGGTTAATCCTGGCTCTGCACTCAGAAATTACTCCTGGCGGTGCTTGGGGGACCATATGGGATGCTGGGAATCAAACCCAGGTCGGTCGTGTACAAGGCAAATGCCCTACCCACAGTGCGATCATTCCGGCCCTACAAATGGACATTTAATATATGCCCATTGGAAATGCTTTTGTTGGTTTTACATGACTTTTAAAAATATTGTGATTTAGATAATAGGGTAATAGGTAATAAAACTAACTCCTTAGACACCTTTTTTTGTTCCCACACTCTGGAATTCTTACAATTTCCTTCCTTCATACCATTATTTCCATTTCCCATTTGACAAAGCCATGTTCTCTCTTTTCTTTGTTTTTGAGAAGGGCTACATAGAGAACTTCGGACTTCAGCTCTGTTAGCTCAGAGTAAATAGCAGCCTCTTGCACGCAGATGACCTGGGTTTGTTTCCTCTGTCCCTCTTGGAGAGCCTGGCAAGCTACCAAAAGTATCCTGTCTTCACAGTAGAGCCTGGCAAGCTTCCGGTGGTGTATTTGATATGCCAAAAACAGTAACATCAAGTCTTACAATGGAGATGTTACTGGTGCCTGCTCGAGCAAAACAACATCTTGCCACAGACTCAGACAACAGTGCTCAGGCCAGATTAATCATTCCTAACCCTAGCAGGGTCTGAATCTAGTTATAACTTTTTGAGTCATGACAGAATTTGTCCATGACCATGCTCTTAACTTATAGTTAAGCATTATGGCACTTTGGCCAGGCCCATCTTGATGCCACGATAGCACATAGCTCACCGCTTGCCCTGGTTCCATCCAGTCCCTTGTTGGGACCCTGCTTTTGGGGTGCTAGGAAGTAAGGGCAATTGAGATTTAAGTTGCGAGAACAGATGCCCAGGAGGTAAATATCATTGAGAGTCAATTAACTCCCAAGTTACAAAAGCATAGCATTAACTGCCTTCTTGTGTCCATACAAAAAGGGCATTGCTCTGAATTAACTATGCAAAGGACTTAAGGAGAAGGGAAAAACAATATTTACAAGTCAACAGAGTGCAAAGAAAGAAGTTACAAATAAACATAGAAGAATGGGAGCACTGTGATGGGAGTAACCCAAATAAATTTAAGCTCCCTCTGGCAAGGCAGTGTTAGGGCGCGGATCGTGATCTCCCTTTAATGACAAAGAAACTCCAGAGACTGCAAACAGCAAGCAAGGTTTATTGTAAGACTGGCTAGCCAGGGTCAAGCTGCCTACACAGACACGCAGGTCAGTTAGGTGAGGCAAGACCCCGAACTTCTTCAAAGGGGATCTTATATAGGCCTTCACTGGCCGTTAACAGCAAAGCCCGCGCATTTCATAGCCAATAGATTTGTAACAACATATGCTTTCTTAACCAATCCAATTAAGGGTACATCACTTCTTAGCCTATAGTTTAAAGATCAGCATTTTGCATCGGTGCTTAGGAACTGACAGGTTTTTAAGGCAGTCCTGGCTCTTGCAACATGGGTCTTATGAGAGACATCCGGTTATCTGGTCTGACCCCCACCCTTTGAGTACCTGTATCTGAATTCCTTGCTCAGGGGCAGAAAAACCAGTTATTTTGCAGTGCAAGCTCCTATAAAGCGGATCTGAAAAAGGTTATGTAGACCTGTTCCTTGAAAAACAAGTTATTTTGCAATGCTTGTTCCTATTAAGTTAAGCTAAATTAATTCTGGTGGTAGTCCATTTTTGGGCCTGTCCCTTACAGCAGAAAAGACAAACCAATGTTATCCTACAATCAACCTTTGTTTATTTACTGACACCTTGTTTGTATACTGGTCACAGTTGAGAGATTCTGATTTATCAGTCTGGGGAATGGCCCTGGGCAACAGGGTCTTTTAAAAGTCTCCTCAGGGAATGCCACCTATGTAGAGAAGGCTGACAAACACTACTTGAAAACTTACTTATCTAAATGAGAATAGCCATTTTATGATATTGCATTAAAAGGCTTTAATTTCCCTATTTATGTAGGTGAAAATCATATAGCAATCACAATTTGGCTTTCGTGGATTTATATTCTATTTGCCACTTCTTTAAGTTTTGTTGGGGCAAGAAATATAAAGTAAATTTATTATGTGACTAAGGGCGCAGATTGGGTGGTTGGGCAGGGGAAATTGGTGACATTGGTGGAGGGAAGGTCACACTTGGGGTGCCGGAACACTAAATGCCCGAAACAAATGTTTTATGAACAACCAGGATGTTTTAATTTTTAAAAATCAAGTAGAAGCTACCTCAAAGGTTTTTATTTAGGAGACCCAAAGGTCTTGAAGGAAGTCTTGATTTGCATGCCCCCGGGATGATGTTCAAAGGATACCCAGGGAAAGACCTTGACAGGAACTGGTTTGCAAATATCTTCCTAGAAAACTGGTTAATTGGTATTTCCTTTATTGCTGTCTTTGGAAGACTGGCCTGCAGTTGTGACAAGTTCCTTCCTCTTTCTAGAAATAAAGCAGGATATGGCCCCTTGAGAGCAGCCCCTGGGGGATACCCTTGGCATCAGAAAAGTTTCTGAGCTTTGATCACTGCAGAGGTCCCCTCGGAGGGACAAAGTCCAATGTAAGCTTTCTTAATGAGGCTCTGGGGAGATCTAGCAAGTAAACCATCAAGTCTTTTACTCTGATGCTAATTAACCTCCACAGTAGCTCCTTACAGACTAATTAAAGAGTGGAAGGGTAAAAGTTTGCCTTGTTCTTGGTGAATGGCTGATTGGGAATTAAGCCTGGAACTTCAAATAAGTCCCTGTAACTATGGCCATAACTGATCCCAGCACAGTCACTGGTCTGAGAAACTGAGGCTGCCCCAAAGCACTCACAGCCACTGGCTGATGAGAGAAACACCCTCTCTTGAGAGCAGTTACCTCTTGTTTAGAACACAAACTTTTCTGGTTCAAAACTCTTCTGGAATAGAAGCCAAGAATACTCTGGGGAAGAATACTCACCATGGTCTTGGTGATCTCGTTACAAGTGTTTAGGTGTGGCCTTTGGTATCTGGGAATTTAGAGTTGTTTCTGAGTTTGAATTTTATTTATTTATTTATTTATTTTTTTACGATTTACCTGCTCGTGAATTTAAACAGTTGCTTTACCTTAATGTGAACTTCAGTTTCCTCATCCTTAATATGGGCTGGTTAAATTAATTTCCCGAGGCAGAATTCTGGGTGGTTAATTTCAGCTCATTACCAAATACACATCTTAAAATTTATTAAAAATATATTATAAAATGCATATCCTATTTTACCGGATGATGATTATGACCAGAGATTTCAAGGACATTTCTTTGAGATTATAAAGGAAGTTCCACTAAACAGAAAAAGGGTCAAGTGAAAGCAAAGTTAAACTACTTTTTTTTCTGGATAATAAACTCACAATTTTTATGCAGATGACTCTGGAGAGTTAACTGAAGATTTAATTTTGCTTCTAAACTAATTATGTTTTAAATAACGTAAAAGAAAGGCTGAGCCTGGCAAGCTGCATATATTCGATATGCCAAACACAGTAACAACAAAGTCTCCAATGGAGACGTTACTGGGCCTGCTCGAGCAAATCGACGATCAACGGGAGGGCCTTAACCTTTTACCTTTTTAAAAGAAAGGCTGGGTGAAGGGCTGGAGAGATAGCACAGTGGGTAGGGCGTTTGCCTTGCACGTGGCCAACCTGGGTTCGATTCCCAGCATCCCATATGGTCCCTTGAGCACTGCCAGGAGTAACTCCTGTGTACAGAGCCAGGAGTAACCCCTGTGCATCATCGGGTGTGACCCAAAAAAGCAAAAAGAAAACTTTAAGAAGAAATGCTCTGTGAAATATTTCTAATTTAGGATCAAATTGAATTTTTTCATCTAATTACAGGTATTATAAAAAAAACAATAACAGATAACTAGCAATAACAGTGATGATTAATGTGTTTATTATGAGTCATATTACTATGAGGTACTGTTCTAAGTACTTTGTGTATATTCTATTTAATTCTGTAATACCACATGAGAATAATTGGTACAAAGGGAAAAATAATTTTTCACTTCTGGAAACCTCACATGAAGAAATGAATGTCTGAAAGTTGTCATAAATTGTCTGGATGGGAGATGTGTGCTGAAAGAATGTGTCCTTTACCCAAAGGAACAAACATGATGGCCTCTCAGTATCTGTATTGCAAAACATAATGCCCAAAAGAAGAAACAGAGAGAGAGAGAGAGAGAGAGAGAGAGAGAGAGAGAGAGAGAGAGAGAAAAGAAAAGTGCCTGCCATAGAGGCAGATGGTGGGGTTGGGGGATGTGGCAGGAGGGATATGGGGGACATTGATGGTGGGAAATGATGAGCACTAGTGGAGGGATGGTTCTTGGAATATTGTATGACTGAAACCCAATCACGAAAGCTTTGTAACTGTAGCTCATGGTGATTCAATTTAAAAAAAATTTTAAAAACTTGTCATGGAAAAATGGATTCAAGGAAAGAATTACTTTAGTATGTGTTATAAAAAATTATGGGCTGGGCAGGAGAGCTAGTACAGGAATTTATGTGCTTACCTTGCAGGCAGCTGCCTCTTCTTTGATCCCTCATACATATAGTCCCCTGTGCACTGAGCCAGGGGTAACCTTTGAATGCAGCTGGATGTGACCCAATACATCTCCTACCGCCCCCAAAGCTGCTGCCATTTTGCCATCAAGCATTCGGATTTAGAGACAATTAGATTTTAGTAAAGGAGTGGAATTCTAGAAGTAGATTCAGGTATGTTTGGAATTTATTCTTTGACACCAGAGTTTTTTTTGATACTAGAGTTTTTAATTCAGTGGGAAATTTTTCAATAAATATCATGGCATATAGAAAACTAAAATATTAGTATTATATATAACTATATTCTAGATTGACGAAAACTAAAGTAGTCAAATGGTAATATTTTTAAGTAACAGGTACCTTCTTTTCAACTTTTTTTGGGGGCTACACCTGGCTGTGCTCAGAGTTTACTCCTGGTTCTGAACTCAGGAATTACTCCCCGGGAGGCTCAGGGGACCATATAAGATGCTGGGGATCAAAGTCACGTGCAAAGCAAGTGCTTTACCCACTGTATTATCTCTCTGACCAAACTCCCCTTACTCAATATGAATTAAAATTTTAGACTGTAGAAAGTAAAAATACTTGTTTTGTTTTATTATTTTAACTTTTGGGGAGTGCTCCCTACTGTTTCTTTGGATACCTCAGGCCTCCACTGGTGATTCTCTGTCTTCCAAGGTCAGTGGTTCAGTGCAAGGCTAGAGGATGCAGAGCTGCTTGTGCCCTATGGTGATACCCTGGGGCACCTTGGTATCCTTATAGCACCTGGCAGGACTTCCAGGGCTGTACCCAGTGATGTTCAGGGGATGATGTGCCAGGAATTGAACTTGAGTTGACATATGATACCTAGACATGTACCCAACTGCTGTACTATCTCTCAGCCCCAAAATGCTGATTTTAAAATTGATGTTACAGGACAAGTAATTTGGAGAATAAATACATATAACAAACAGTTGGTTCAGATGATCAATTCAGAGATCCTGAAATTTGCTAAGAAATTGACGATTAACCTCTTCAAGGTAGCAAAGTACTTGATTAAATAATTAAGGAAGAAGCCTAGTAAAGATAGAAAAAAGATTTGTGATTGCATCTGGAGGGAGAAATGCATGAAATGTCACTATCACGGATTGATTGAGATAATAGAGCTCAGAAACACAGTGTTATGGGACTTAGGGGATTGTAAAGTCGTATTTATCTTGGAGCAGTGACTTATTGAAGCTAGAATCTGGTAGTACATATTAAAATTGTTTAGTCATCTACAGTCATGTATTCAAGCTCATGGAAAGAGATACTGTCCACTTAGAATTTATCCTGTAGAGATTATCCTTTGGATTCGAGGACCAGAAGCTTCTCTTTGCTCTTATTATTATTAATAAAACTTTTTTACTGAATCATTGTGAGATAGATCATTACAAAGCTGTTCATGATCGGATTTTAGTAATACAGTATTCCAACACCCATCGACCAGTGTCCCCAGGTTTCCTCCCATCACCTCCATCTCCCACCACCTGACCTGCTGCCTACCTCTGTGGCAGGTGCTTTTCTTCTCTCTATTCTCTCTCTCTCTCTCTCTCTCTCTCTCTCTCTGTCCTTTTGGGCATTGTGGTTTGTAATATTGTTACTGAAACGTTATCAAGAATATTACTTTATCTACTTTTATCCCTCAGATCTTGTCCAGCATGATCACTGTCAGCTATTATTGTCATACTGGTCTCTTCTCAATCTTACCTAACCTCAGCCTCACACACACTTAGTTCCAACCATTGCAAGTCCTCCTAACCCCTGTTTTCCATGGCCATGGATATTCTTCTTCTACTATATACATATTTTTATATACCACAAATGAATGCAGTCGTTCTGTATCTGTTCCTCTCCTTCTGACTCATTTCACTCAGTATAATACTCTCCATGTCCATCCATTTTAAGTAAATTTTATGACTCCATTTTTCCTGGCAGAAATAATTCCCATTTTATTATTATATACCTCACTGATTTAATAAGGAACTTGTTCATCATTTTTTAAAAAATAATGAATAAAATTTATTTTATGTTATAAATTTTAGTTATTAAGAATGAGGTTTATTAATTGAAACCCAAGCACAAAACTTCGCAAGTCTACAACTGTACCTCATGGTGTCTCACTAACAAAATTTTTAAAAAAATTTAAGAGAAAAAAAATTGCTCCTGAAAATCATTATTGTCAAGACAAACTTAAAGGAAGATTAAATTTATGGTTTATTTTTAAGGACTTTTTATTTTTATTTATTTATTTATTTTTTAATCATTTTTTTTATTAGTGAAACACCATGAGGTACATTTATAGACCCACAAATTTTTGTGATTGGGTAGACTTTTTGTGCTTGGGTTTCAGTTATACAATGATCAAGTACCCATTCCTTCACCAATGCCCATCCTCCCCCACCACGGGTCCTAGCTAATGGCAGGACAAAATCCCATTACAAAAACATTTTGCCAGTTATCAAGAGTACAGTGTCCAGTGTACAGTGTTCTGAGTTCTTCAAGTGACTGATACTTATAATTAGGTACAGATGGTTGCTATAAGTAGCAGTATAAATGATAAGTATATAATAAGTATATACTATACTATAAGAATAAATGATAGTGAAGTTCTCAATGTTTTAATTGGGCTAGTATGAAGTCCCTGTCCCCTGAAGTATTGTTTTAACTTGCCTTATAAGTCTCTAATATCTGAGAGAAGCAAGGATTATCAGAGTCTTCTATGTCCCAGTAATAGGTTCACCCCATCATACCACAAATTCTATGAGAAATTACATTTTTTATATATAATAAAAATATAGTTGAAACTTGTCTGTTTCCCAAAACTTTGAGTAATATTATCTGAATTTCATTATTGATGACTATGAATATGCATATTGATGCAGATATTTAAATAAGCGGGAAATACTTATATTTTTATTTGATATGTTTTAATATCAGTTTGTTTGGTTTTGTTTTGTTTTTGAGCTACACTTGGTGGAACTTAGGGCTTCTCCTGGCTGGGGGCTCGGGGTATCTCCAGCAGTACCTCTGGGGAGCAAGTGGTATTGTGATCAAACTCAGAACTTCATCATGTAAAGACTGGGTCCCAACCCTTTATGCTACATTTCCAATCTGAATGGCACCTATTCTGTATGAGTGTGGAGATGTGTATTGGTGTATGCTTCTTTATAGTGCATGGGCTTTTTTCCTTGAATTTTTCTTTTCTTTATTTTTTTCTCTCTTGGGGAGAGGTATTCCTGGCAGTGCTCAGGGTTTATTCCTGGCTCTGTGCTCCTGGATCACTCCTCTTGCCCTACCTGCTGCACTATCTTTTTTTTTTTTAATTTTTATTAGTGAGATACCATGAGGTACAGTTGTAGACTTACAAATTTTTGTGCTTGGGTTTCAATTATACAATGATCAAATACCCATTCCTCCACCAGTGGTTGGCCTCCAAGCCATGGAGTAAAATTCCTGGTGCTAATCTCGGCCATTCTTGGTTGTTAGTCTCCTATTTTGTTACTTTATGTTCCCCAGATGAATGCAATCTTTCTATGTCTATCCCTTTCTTTCTGAATCATTTTGCTTAACATGATACTTTCCATGTAGTACCACTTGTATGTAAATTTCGTGATTTCATCTTTTCTAACAGCTACATAGTACTCCATTGTGTAAATGTACCAAAGTTTCTTTAACCAGTCATCTGTTCTCGGGCACTCAGGATTTTTCCAGATTCTGGCTATTGTAAAGAGTGCTTCAATGAACAAACAAGTGCAGATGTCACTTCGACTATACTTTTTTGCATACTTTCAGCAGGCTTCTCCCATCCTGGGAGGATCCTCCCAACACCTTTATTTGGTGTTCCCTTCTCTATCTGAGCTCCCTTTTCCCCTAGCATGTGTGGTTGGCCTCCAAGCCATGGAGTAAAATTCCTGGTACTAATCTCGGCCATTCTTGGGTGTTAGTCTCCTATTCAGGAACGCGATTCAGGTCTCCCAAAGAAGAATTGAAAGAGCTATGCTTGTAATATCACGTTTCACTCAAATGAGAGAAAGAATCCGGAGTTCCGACATCTGTCGACAATCAAGAATCAGGGACACTGTCTCATTTGCCAAGGTGTCAAAAATCAGATGGGCTGGTCACGTAATGAGATTTAAAGATGACTGCTGGACTAGAGCTGTTACTGACTGGATTCCACGGGACATCAAAAGACCGTGTGGCCGCCCACCTATCAGATGGTCAGACCTCTTCATCAAGATCATGAACGATCAGTTTGAGGCTCTTCATGTTCCCAGAGTGAACAGATGCCATTGGGCTACACTAGCACGCGACAGGGACAAATGGAGACGTTACTGGCGCCCGCTCGAGCAAATCGACGACTAATGGGAAGTTAAGTGATTAAGTGATTAAGTCTCCTATTTTGTGGGATATATTCACAGGGATATATTCCTAGGAGTGGTATTGCTGGATCAAATGGGAGCTCAATTTCTAATTTTTTGAGAATCCTCCATACTGTTTTCCAAAAGGGCTGAACCAGTCAGCATTCCCACCAACAGTGAAGGAGTGTCCCTTTCTTGCCACATCCGCGTCAGCACCAGTTGCTTTTGTTCTTGTGGATATGGGCCAGTCTCTGTGGTATGAAGTGATATCTCATTGTGGTTTTGATCTGCATCTCCCTGTTGATTAACGAAGTGGAGCATTTTCTCATGTGCCTTTTAGCCATTCGGATTTCTTCTTTTTGATAGTTTCTATTCATTTCATCTCCCCATTTTTTGATGGGGTTGAATGTTTTCTTTTTGTGGAGTTCAGCCAGTACTTTGTATATACTTGATATTAACCCCTTATCGGATGTGTATTTTGATGCCGCCAATTTTATTCTTGCTAAAAATATTGATCTATTCAGGATCTTTCTTGTATTAATATGAATTTAATGATTAAAAAATTCTGTGAAAAATGCCATTAAATTTTTGATAGGGTTTACATAGAATCTATGTATAGTTTTAAGTAGGAAGGACATTTAAGCAATATTTACTATTCCGATCCATGAATACAAGATGTTTCTTTCCTTCCTTCCTTCCTTCCTTCCTTCCTTCCTTCCTTCCTTCCTTCCTTCCTCCCTCCCTCCCTCCCTCCCTCCCTCCCTGCCTCTTTCTTTCTTTCTTTCTTTCTTTCTTTCTTTCTTTCTTTCTTTCTTTCTCTCTTTCTCACACCCGGTGATGCACAGGAGTTACTCCTGGCCCTTGCACTCAGGAATTACTCCTGACGGTGCTAGGGGGACCATATGGGATGCTGGGGATCGAACCTGGGTTGGCCATGTGCAAGGCAAATGCCCTACCTGCTGTGCTATTGCTCCATCCCCAGAATGTCTATTTATTTTTGTCCTCAATTATTTTTAAAAATGATTGACAGCTGGTATCCTCAACTTTCCTTAATTCTTGTCAATATTTTAAACTTTTCAGTGAACGGATATTTCACCTCTTTATTTTATTTGATTAATTTCTGAATGTTTAATTCTTTTAGATGCTACTATAAGTGATCTAAAATATAAATGAGATATATAAATATACACATTTTAATAAAAAGACAATATCTATTTTAAAAGGACCAGTTTTTATCATTTATAGATGGTATTTAGAGTAACTGGATGAAGAAATGCAATGGTTTTAGAGTGTATTTCTAGACCATCTTTGACCCCAGAGTATGGGGGAGGAGAAGGAAAGATGAAGAGTGAACAGGAAGGAGAGAAGAGAGAGATAAAAAGCAACAGAGGTAGTGGTGAAGAGGACCCAGGGTAATTTGGTGATGTTAAGGAATGATAGAACTGAATATACAAACCACAGAGTCCACGACATTAAAATTGTGAGACTCAAACCTAAATTAACAAATTTAAAAGGTACCTGTCAAGGTCACAGTCTGGGGCAGGGGTGGAGAATCCGAGAGGGAATTGGAACACTGTTGGAGGGAAGCTGACACTGGTGGTGGGATTGGTGATGAAATATTATATGTCAAAAACCCAACTATGAATAACTTCATAATTTGTCGTGTTTTAGGTCACGGTCCTCTCGTTGTTCATCGATTTGCTTGAGCGGGCTCCATCGTGAGACTTGTTGTTCCTGTGTTTGGCATATTGAATAAGTCACAGGTAGCTTGCCAGACTTTGCTGTGTGGGCAAGCTTTAATAAAATAAAATCTATTTGGAGCTATAAAGCTTCCAGAGTAGCCAAAGCAAAACAAAGTAGGCGGGGGAGGTGGAATGGGACGCATTTCTTGCTCAGACTTTAAATAACTATATCAAGCTATAGTAATCAAAACTATATGGTACTGGAATAAAGACAGACTCACAGATCAATGGAATAGAATTGAGTCACAGGTAAGGTTTGGATGTTTAAACATTTCGTCTACAACAAAGGATCCAAGTGCATGTAGTGGAGAAAATTTCCTCTCTAGCAAATGGGAGCAGAAAAGCTGGCTAATCTTATGGGGGGGAAAAGAAAGAAGGAAGGAAGGAACAAAGGACAGGAAGGAAGAAAGAAGGAAGGAAAGAAAAAGAAAAAGAGAAAAGGAAAGGAAGGAAGGAAGGAAGGAGGAAAAGAAGAAAGGAAGGAAGGAAGAAAGGAAGGAAGGAAGAAAGGAAGGAAGAAAGAAGAAAGAAAGAAAGAAAGAAAGAAAGAAAGAAAGAAAGAAAGAAGAAAGAACTAAATTCTCTCACGCTATGCGCAAAGATTAAGTTAAAGTGAATTAAAGACACTGACCACATCTGTATCTATTAAGTGCACTGAGGAAAACACAGGCATGCTCCACAATTCTGACCTCAGAGAAGTCTTCAGTGAGATGACCCCACTGTCAAAGAAAACAAGAACAAAAATAAGTGGGACTATGTTAATCTCAAAAGCTTCTGCACATTAAAAGATGCTGAAAAAGGACACTCTACAGGACAAAATATTCTCATATACAAGGGACTAATATTTAAGATATATAAAGCACTCACAAAGCTCAATAGTAACAAAACAAATAACCCCACCAAAAATGAGGAAAGGAACTGGACACTTCTTTAGAAGAAGACATAAAGATGGCCAACAGGCATATGAAAAAGTGATCATCATCATTGATTATCAGGGAAATGCAAATCAAAACCATAATGAGATTTAATCTCATACCAGTGAGAATGACCTGCTTCAAAAGGAGAAGTATCCATGAAGATATGGTGAAAAGGGACCCTTGTTCACTGCTGGCGGGATTTCCCTACAAAAGATGAAAAGGGAGATTCTATTTGGCACCTCCACAAGAACAGGAGGATTGCAATGAATTTTTTACAATGAAGAAGAGAGATTGGTCTCAACCAAAAATTCAGCATTAGCAGGTTAAGGAGCAGGGTGGGTTTAGTCGATAGAAAATTACTAACAGGCAGCATTAGGGCTAAGTTTTATTTATTTTTTCAGGTGGGTGGGAGGGAGTTGTTGCTAAATCAGCCTAATAATAGTATTTTTTCTGAAGACTGGTGAGGGTGGTGAGACATCATCTGGGAGACTGGAGGGTGAGGAGCCTAATCACATAGTGAGTGTGGGCACTTCTAGTTAAATTGATGATTAGAGGGATTATATACGTGGATTTTACAAGGAAGCATGCAGATAAATCTAAGGAAAAAGTTTAACAGCTTTGCTGAACTTTGGCCCAGAAAAAAATCTTTGGCAAGCTTACAGCCCAGAAGACTAGAAACACGTTAGGCAACAGGAAACCACAAGTCTCATCATAGCAATGAATAAACTGTCTGTTAATTTAAAAAGTTGCATTAAGGGTACAACTTCATCAGTTTCAGTAAAGTTCCTCTCTCTAAAAACTTTTTCTAATTATTGATTAATAATTTTATTATTATGTAGAGTAATTATATAAATGGAGTGTAACATTCTATTTTTCACCACATTTCACACTTCTCTATGAATAAATTCATAGAGAAAGGAGATATATACCTAGCATATAAAATATCTAGCAATAGCACAGCGAGTAGGGCGTTTGCCTTACACGCGGCCAACATAGCCGACCCGAGTTCGATTCCTCCGCCCCTCTCGGAGAGCCCGGCAAGCTACCGAGAGTATTTGATATGCCAGACACAGTAACAACAAAGTCTCCAATGGAGACGTTACTGGGCCCGCTCGAGCAAATTGACGATCAACGGGAGGGCCTTTACCTTTACCTTTACCTATAAAATATCAGTTTATGCTCTTTGTTATATACAATGAAAATATATTTTCTAGTTATTAAATATACATTTTTATAATTTTGGAATATTGTTTTTTAATTCTAATAAGTATAACATTAAGTTTAGATTAGTTTCTGGATTTTTGTGTCTTATCAATATTTGTGTAAAAAGTGTGAAAAATTACCTATATATTTAATGCTATATTTCATGTTTGTCACATAGTAAATATTTGATGATATTTTCAAGATTAATTTTAATGTCAGGAGTCACATTTTTTAAAATTATTTATAAATTGAGTGTGAAAACAATATTCATTACATATTTATCTTTTTTCTAATTCATTTGAGATGCTTTATAGTATGTTAATTTCTAGTTTTCATTTGTGACTATACTTAGACTTATTTTGCAGTTACATCTTTTTGTATTAATTAGGTAAAGGTAAAAGGTAAAGGCCCTCCCGTTGTTCATCGATTTTGCTCGAGCGGGCCCAGTAACGTCTCCATTGTGAGACTTGTTGTTACTGTGTCTGGCATATCGAATACGTCACGGGGGGCTTGCCAGGCTCTGCCGTGCAGGCGAGATACTCTCGGTAGCTTGCCAGGCTCTCCGAGAGGGGCGGAGGAATCGAACTCGGGTAGGCCATGTTGGCTGCGTGCAAGGCAAACGCCCTACCGCTGTGCTATCGCTCCAGCCCAGTATTTAAATCTTGCACTATTTGAATTGGGCTGGAGCACAGAGGGTAGGGCGTTTGCCTTGCACACGGCTGACCCGGATTCTATTCCTCTGTCCCTCTCAGAGAGCCTGGCAAGCTATTAAGAATATTCCGCCTGCATGGCAGAGCCTGGCAAGCTCCCAGATGTATTTGATATGCCAAAAAAACCTAACAACAAATCTCACAATGGAGATGTTACTGGTGCCCGCTCGAGAAGATCAATGAACAATGGGATGACAGTGCTACAGTGACAGTGCTACTATTTGAATCATTTGTAAAAATTTCCATTTTCTTTATAGACACAGGAGAGGATTGAAGGTCTCAGTTTATTTGGAAATAGATGTGATCACGAGACTTGTTTTGATGGTGAAATGAGAGTAAAAACTTTTACATATCAGGATTTTAAGACCAGTTTGCATTTCCCCCAAGTTTTCTCTCCTGTTCTGATGACAGCAACATGAGATGGCTTTGCCATCTGAATCTCAAACCAAGTGTGATAGAAGTCAGAACTCCTCTATCAACCTGAAGTACATTCACGCAGAATAGAGAAACAAATTATGTGACTTTAACAAAAGAGCTATTTAGCCAATCTTTATTGAAATAGAACTTGTGCCTAGTAGTGAATATTTCATATAACAATAAAACCTTAAAAATATGGCTTTGGGTATAAGAAAAAAACATATGACTTTGGAGTATAAGGGGGAAAAAAGGTATTTTGGGTATAAGAAAACTGTTACTAAGTCTTGGAAATATGAAAGTTCATATTATGGCAAAATAATTAGTAAATGTTTTGTCATTGACAGGGGCTGGAGAGGTAGTACAGTGAGTAGGGCGCTTGCATGATACAAGGCTACCCAGGTTCAATTCTGGGCATTCCGATGGTCCCCTACTTACCATCAATAGCAGTTTCTGAGTATAGAACCAGCAATAAGTCCTGAGCACAGCTGGGTGTTACCCTAAAACCACACACACAAACAGGTTTTGCTAGTGGCACCTTGGGAAACAGATGACATTAATCATGAACTTGGAGGTCTAGAAGAAAATGTCAGGAATCAGAATGTTTGTAGAATGTATTGATTGTTTCTAGAAGAATATTACAAGATTATGGACTAGGAAATTCTTTGGCTGTTGCAGTTTAAAATAAAAAACTTTGAGACCTCAGTTGGTTAGGGGAGGAAATTCTTCTCAGTACTCAGTTTGGCCATATTTCTTGATGCATACTTTAAGAGTGACCAAAGCAGACAGTTGAAACATTAGCATTAGCTAGGGACTACATAAAACAATATCAGGCGTCTAATTACAGGGTCACAAATCAGGGGCTTATCAAAGAAAATATCTTATCTTTCTAGTGAGATTTGAGAATTTCATTTGTCAAAGTCCACTGCGTGTCTTCTGTTATTCCCTTTTCTGAGTCAAAGTGTTTTGTCTCTGATTATTATGTTATAATTCTACACTTACTGAGCATGGGAGAGGCAGAAACTTTTTAACATTTTCTTTTTTTTTTCTTTTTGGGTCACACCTGGCAGTTCGCAGGGGTTACTCCTGGCTCTGCAATCAGGAGTTACTTCTGGCGGTGCTCAGGGGACCATAAGGGATGCTGGGAATCGAGCCCGGGTTGGCCGCGTGCAAGGCAAACACCCTACTCGCTGTGATATCTCTCCAGCCCCCAGAAACTTTTTAACATTTTCAATGTCAAGAAAATCCACAACGAGATGAATGTAAGATAAATCATGTGTCGCTCAGATATCCTACGTTGAAGCAATTCTGTCTTGTATTTAACTATTTTTTGTTTTTGTTTTAGGACCACACCTACCTGTGCTCAGGAATCACTTCTGGCAGAGCTCAGGAGACTGACTATATGAGGAACTGTTGATCAAACCTGGATCAGCCAGTGCAAATCAAGTTCTTTCCCCCCTGTACTATCTCTCCAGCCTCAATTATGTCTTATATTTAAGTCCATACAATAATCTTTACATATCTAAACTCCCCTAAATTGAGATTGCAGCCAGAAAGAATATCAAACATGTTAGAAGCTATTTGAATTTTTCCAAGATTATTGACAAAGGCAATAAGTGTGCTATGAACTGTCAGACAAATAAATGTTATCTGTTGTTACACATTTATTCACAGCTCCTACTCTCATTCTTACAGAAAATATTGTAAATAATTCATGATTATTTATCCTTGTGGAGTATAAAAGTGTTTATTTGGTACTCAATTTGAGTACTGCATCACTAAGGTAGTCAGAAACAACTGACAACTGGACAAAGTTGTGGTATAATTCTCTAGACATAGATAAAATCAAGGAATTTCATTCTAAGACATATTTTCTCAGGTAATTGCAGATTTTAGGCAATGCTCCATGAGTCCCTCACACTATTAATATTATTCTTTCTTTAAAAATTATTTAATGCAGAGATCTGCATTTTTTGAAGAAAGATTTTAATCCCAAAGTAAAATTTAGCTGTGCTAAGAAACATAGGAAAGAAACGTACTATTTGGTCTTCTTGAACAAGTGCCAGAGTGAAAATGATCAATTTGGTAAGATAAGAAAGATTTTCATATGTTTATCTGAGTGATAGATGAATGGAAATATTATAGATCAATTCATGTTTAGGAATAGATACATGGGAGGAAAGTTCATTGAGGTTTCAGTGAGAGTTGTTTGAGAAAAAAATGAAATGGAATGGGTATTGAAATACAGAATAAGAATTATTTTTCACTGTGTGAACATATTGTGTTGATATGTTACATTAAGAAATTTGTATCTATGGCATTGAAGTAAGTACAGGGTTAAGGAATTGCCTTGCAAATAACTGACCCTGGCTTGATTCTTGAAAGCCCATATGGTCCTCCAAGAACTTCTGGGGGTTATCTGTGAGCACAAAGCCATGAATAAGCCCTGAGCACTGATAGGTATATCCCCAAAACAACAACTGAAGAAGAAAATTTTATCTATGAAATCCAGAACTTTATAATCTGTGATAAGAAGTTGAGGAAAATAATATGATTCTAATCAGTTTTGTGATAGATTTACCACTAGATAACTTTCCAAATATTTCAAATATTGATGGGACTTGAACACATCCACTCTTCCTGCCCCAAACACACAACCCAACACCATCATTTAAAATAAATTCTTTCAATTAAGGTGACTCTATAGAAGTATGCACTCACCTGCATATATCCAAGGGAAACAAACAATTTTTATCTAATTTTAACTTTCTAACATACAATCATTCCTTGAGTTAAAAAAACCAAGGGCAGGAAAATTTTCAGTTGAAAACATAGTAGATAGAGTGAAGTTTCCTGAAAAGGTGGGATACGATATAATAAGGAGAAAAGGCAGAAATATTCACATAAATTCCAGCCAGTTAAATATGGATATTATTGGTGAAACTGAAGAAAACATCCAGAAAACTTTGCATTTGATTGTTTTTTCATGCTCCATGAAGTTCCTTTACTAATATTCCTGTTGACTATAAACACGAATTTGTCATCCAGGACTAGGGGATCTCCATAAGTTGCACATCATTGGGTCTTTATCCTAACTAACAGCTTCCTTAAACCTTGTTTCATGTCTTTGTTTCTCAGACTATAGATAAATGGGTTTAGCATTGGAGTCAGTATAGTGTAGAAAAGTGTTGCTATCCGATCCTTCACAGTGTAGCTGGCCAAGGGCTGGAAATAGACATAGCTAATGCTTCCATAGAACAGAATTACCACAGTGAGATGGGAGCCACAGGTCGAGAAAGCCTTATACTTCCCAGCAGCTGAAGGAATCTTCAGAACAGTGATGAGGATTCTCAGATAAGAAATTATGATGCACATAAATGGGGTCATTATGACCGACAGTCCTTCTGTTTTTATCACTATCTCATTGATAAACGTTGATGAGCAGGAAATCTTTAGCATTGGGTTGACATCACAGAAGAAATGATAGATAATGTTGGAGGCACAGAAGGTGAGTCTATTGACTAAGAGAACATGGAGAAGTGAGTGAAGAAATGGGATTATAAAGGAGATTGTCAGTAGAAGGACACAGAATTTATGGCTCATGACAGTGATGTAATGAAAAGGGTTACTTATGGCCACATAACGATCAATGGCCATGACACCTAGGAGGTAGCTGTCTACATTACCAAAGGATAAGAAGAAATACATCTGGATCAGACATTCATTATAGAGGATGGTCTTTGCCTCTGTTAAGAAGTTTATCAGCATTTTAGGAATAATTACTGTTGTATAACAAATATCAACAAAAGAAAGTACACTTAGAAAGAAGTACATGGGGGTCTGTAGGCGATTATCTGAATAGATAGCCAGGATAATGATCAAATTTCCCATCAGTGTGACTAGGTAGATGATAAGAAATATGACAAAAAGAGGTTTTTGGTCCTCAGATCTAGAGGAGAGTCCCATTAGGATGAATTCAGAAGGTCTCGTTAGATTATTCCATCTCATGATCTTGATTTTTCTTAAAAATAAATAAAAAAAATTAACAAACCCTGATATCATTTGAAACATACATTCACCCAAGCATCTCTAAAGCATTATTCTCCCACTGCTGATTTCTTTGATTAATGTAGAGAATTCAGGGTGAAACAGACTTTTTAAAATATCATTTTCATTTCTAAATTGCTTGTAGATAATGGGGAGAAAGATTATAGATCCTACTAAGGTCATAGAAAGAAATGAGAGAGCAAAGCTTACCTTTTCTATAATTTTATTCTGTTAAGTGATCATTCTGATTCTTGATGGGAGGTAGAAAGAGTGGGTAGTAAGAGTGATTCACAGGGAAATATCTTCCAGTATTTTAATGGATAAACTTGCCTAGATATTTTTCAACTTTGGAATTATCTGACCCTGGGATTTACATGTCATCTCTCCCATCATTGATCTTTGAGTATATAAATTGAATTTGTCATTATCTTACCACCTTTTCTTTTTCCGGTGTGATAAATGTATCCTTCTTACCCCAAGTGATATAACTTTTGGGAAAGAATAGATGCAGAGACACAAATCCAGCATAACAGGGATTATATTAAAGTGCAGCTTGTTTATTTTAAAACCCATTATATCTTTGGTTCCCAACATGTGGCCCCTGATATTGTGTGCCTATGTGTGCAAAAGTGTCTCAAGATATAGTTCATTTGGTAATAAAGACACACATAAGAATGGCAAATCGCTGATTATCCTAGTTCTAATTTAAAGGTATGAATCTATTCCCATAGTCGTCTCGACCAAAAATACAGTTTCCTCGGACTTACTTGGTCTTTGTCAGACACTCAGCTTTAGGGTGATTCACAGTGATCGTCTCTCAAATACTGCAGGGTTTTCCCATTCTGATAAAGCTGGACTGACACATTCTGATTTTTGTCCTGTACTGTGTCCTCAAGTCCCTAGGGTTCAATTAGGAAGGCAAATAAAAAACAACCCATTATTTCAAATTATAAAAATGTATTTCTCTGAGGAGCAAAGAGAATACTACTCATTTCTTCTACTCCAAGAGGCCCTGTCCTTCCTATTTCAGGTTTCCTAAGGTTCCATCCAATGCCTGGACATTTCCAGCAAAAGAAACAAAACAAAAAGAAAAAAAATATGTGGAATGGACAAAAATACATACAAACCATATACTTCTAAGTGATAGTGATAAGATTAACTATCCCAACTAGAAGAGATATGCAAATAATAGCAAGAAAACAAATAAGTCAAAGTATTGACAAAATACTTAAGTAGACATTTCCCTCCAAAATGATATGAAGTGTAAAGGGGATTTAGTCTATACTAGAAAATGACTAGAATTCATTCTAATCAAAAAAAAAAAGCATTGTAAGGAACCCAGGAAAAAGATGTTATATTATACATTTATTTATGGATAGCACAGTGATAGGGCGTTTGCCTTGAGTGCAGCCGGTCCCACAGAGCCGGGTTCAATTACTCCACCCCTCTCGGAGACCCCAGCAAGCTACCAAGAATATCTCACCCGCTAGGCAAAGCCTAGCAAGCTACCCCTATGTATTTAATATTCCAAACACAGTAACAACAAGTCTCACAATGGAGATGTTACTGGGCCTGCTCAAACAAATTGATCAACAATGGGAGGACAGTGTCACAGTGCTTATAAGTGTATTATTCTATTCTTACACCTAAATTGGAATGGTGAAGCTAACATTCAAGAGGTTGGTTACTTTAGAAATAGACTAAGACACAATTTTTATTTATTTAAAATTTTTTTTTCTGTAAGTTAAACATTAATTTATTTTGTCCATTGGGTTGGATATTTGTCCCCTAAAAAGAGTGTTAGTTTAGCAACCAGGTCCTCTGTTCTATGTCTGTTTCTTATTGCATAGTATTTACCAGGATGTCCTTACTTCTCCCTGAAGGACTGTTATCTCCGTTATGGAGGGTGATGTTCTCACCTGAAACAAGGATGGTCATGCTTCCTGAGGGCATTTTCCTCAGAGGACCACCCACCAGGTAGCCAGGGGATTTTCACATGGGAAGATCAACCAGCATTTCTGCACTTCCTCCAAGTTTACTAGCAAGCCAGTCATCTGTACTTTGAATGCTATCATATTATGATATAGCATAATCAATGGCAACTAGTTTAGCAAATTTTTTGTTTTGCTTTTGGGTCACACCCAGTAGTGCTCAGGGCTTACTCTAGGCCCTGCACTTAGGGATCTCTCCTGGTAGTGCTTGAGGGATCATATAAGGTGCTGGAGATTGTGCCCAAGTCAGCTGTGTGCCAAGGCAAGTGCCTTAATTGCTGTACTATTGCCCTTTTAATGAACGTTTTTTTGAGAGAATGTAACAAAACTAGATTATGAAACTACTATGACTATGCTATTTTATTTTTCTTTGGCCTAATTAAAAATTTTCCTATTGAAGTATGGGTCATTTTCATTAAAAAGAACTATTTTATTTTTATTATCAAGAAAGCAATAGACATTGGCAAGAACCTGGTAACTGAAATTTTATTCCCAAATTAAGACAAGTATTAATCCATTTGAATTGGAATATTATCAGTTTACATAAAACTTACTGGGAAATCCGGTCTGTCCTTCATGCCCTACCGAGGTCACCAGTTGCCCCCCGCGAGAGGCTCTCCAGCACAGCCACGGCCCCAGAAGCACAAGGACTTAAAGCAGAACCCGGCAGCTTGGAGCAGAAAAGTGAACGGACTATGCGTTAATCCAGGCCATCATGTCTGTCCGGAGGGGAAAGGGTGTTGCCCCATTCGCCCTCTCCTCTCTGGAAAGAAAGATGGCGGCCGCATGGGAGCCTTTGTGGACAGCAGGTATGAGCCGGGGGTGTGGGGGCGACTAAAACCTCATGGGAAGGGGGGCGTTTCGGTCCGCCCTTCACACCCTACCGAGGCCACCAGTTGCCCCCCACTAGAGGCTCTCCAGCACGGCCACGACTCCAGAGCACAGAAACCAATTTCTTAACTATCCGACTTTCAGTAGAAATACTTCCAGGGTCAATAAGTAAAATAGCAGAAATCCAAAACCAACATTTAATTCTTGAACCCAGCTGTAGAAAGCAAATCACTTCACAATGCTTTTTCAGCATGTCTGATTTGGGTGGGGGTAAACTCTAAATAATAGTGGTGAATCTTTTATTGAAACAATGAATCTAATCAAAGCAGATAGAGTGTTAACTAGAATTCATCTGCCTCACAGGGACTGGGGGGGTGGGGGTGGGGTTTTATTGGGGTTCTTCATTGTAAAAAATAAGTATTGGTAAAGGGAAATGTGTTTGATATTTGCATGACTGAGACCTAAACCTGAAAGCTTTGTAACCTTTCCCACAGTGATTCAATAAATAAATAAATAAATAAAGGTAAAGGTAAAGGTAAAGGCCCTCCCGTTGATCGTCGATTTGCTCGAGCGGGCCCAGTAACGTCTCCATTGGAGACTTTGTTGTTACTGTGTCTGGCATATCGAATACTCTCGGTAGCTTACCGGGCTCTCCGAGAGGGGCGGAGGAATCGAACTCGGGTCGTTGGCTGCTTGTAAGGCGAACGCCCTACCGCTGTGCTAATAAATAAATAAATAAATACACTTACTGGGAAAGAGAAAGCATTTAAAATTACCTGTCCTGAGTAAGACACAATTTTAAAAAATTGCTTTTATCACTTATTCCAATGGTGCCCTGTTTTTCAAATCATCAAATGCATATTTTGTCTTAGTAACTCTGATAGAAATCTAGCAAGATATTTTTCAAAATTAAAGAAACAATTCATTAAAACTTATGTTTCAGTTGCATATCAGAGAAATAACATGTGCTTTCTTAGAGCTACATAGTGTATAGATACCACTGTGTATATGTATCACAGCTTCTCAATCCATTCATTTATTTGTATTTGGGTGTTTGGATTGTTTCCATATAGTAACTATTGCACTAACTGTGTTAATGAACATTGGGATATCATGCTGAGTAAAATCAGTTATAAGGAAATGGATAGATGCAGAATGATCTCTTATATGTGGGACTTCATGATACACAGCAAGGTAGCAACAGAAGCCCAAAGGCAACAAAATGGAAGAATTGGTCCACAAATGAGTTGAGGTGGGGGCGACTTGGGAGGGAAGAGTCTTATGTTTATTGTGATGGGTGTGGTTTTGAAATTACATGTATGAGAAACCATTTTTAGTATCACTGCAAGCCACAGAATCTCAATAAAAATAAATAAAATGTGTATGGAAAGAAGAATAAATAATTTGGAAAAGAAAAATAAAAAACTCAACATGTGTTCCTACTGAAAGTCCAAATTATCCTTCGCTTACATTGATCCCCTTTGTCTCCATTATCTACTCTCTTTCACTTTCTTCTCTCGTAACTACAATTGATCTTAAATCTGAAAATTTATTTTTTACTTTTTCCACTGGGAGAAGCCCAGGTTCTCTCTTAAACATATATCTCTTTCTCTGCTTGAGCTTTTTCTGCTCTGGAATTTTCTATTGAATATATATTCCTTTTCTTTCTCTCTCCTCTGTTTTTGTAGTGTGAGTTTGGTTTGATTAAGTTCATTGCCCATTTTCAGTATTTTAAACTTCTAACTCAAATTTGAGGTGGGAGAACATTTGACAATAATCTTCTGCCTTCTTTGGGAGAAGTTTCTAAAAAGTAAATAAAGTTGTTACACAAGCAAATATTTGCTTTACATACAAAATAAATGTACTTCACTCTAAATGATTGCATTTTGATGGGATAAAATTCTTTCTCTTCGCACTGAATTTTGGTCATTCTTAACTACTAGTTTGATTTTCTAAGCAGTAACAGTTTCTTTGTGTAGATCACTAATTTGTGATTTTCACAATGCTTAATCTATATCAATAGTGCACATTAGCATTCTGTTTTAAAGTAAGATTAGGTTCTCATTAAAAATGAGAGAATCTTTAGTTTTCATATAATCATATTTTTCAACATATGTTTCACTCCTTTGTGAAATTTATTTAAATAAAAATTTTCAAGGATAATCTTTCTAAAGTAGACAATCAAAATGGCTAGCTAAAATCTAGTATAAGAATGCAGTTGAGTAGAGGCAGAAAATGAGGAAGACATTATTATAAAGAAAGATAACCATTGAGTTATCCAGGCCTGGAGATATATACAGCGGGTTGAGAGCTTGCCTTACATGAAGCTGACCCAGATTGTTTCCCCACTTGCCATGTGGTCCCCTGAACCTGCCAGGAGTTATTTCTGAGTGCAGAGCCAGGATTAACCAAGGGAAACAGACCAAAACAACCCAATAAAGCTGTCCTCTGCTCTTATAAAACCTCATGCTTTGCAGCTATATTGTTTCAGTTGAGATCTTTGTGCTAAGATATGGACTAGGTGTCCAACGACAGATGAATAGATCATGAAAATGTGGTATATATACACAGTGGAATACTATGCAGCTGCAAGGAATGATGAAATCATGTAATTTGCTGCCAAGTGCTTGCAACTGGAAGATATTATGTTGAACGAAGTTAGTCAGAAGAAGAAAGAAAACACAGGATGATTTCACTTATCTTTGGAATATAGAGTAGTGGATGGGAAAAGTATTATAGTAAAAGGGGCAGGCTAGATTACCTTTGACTCCAGTGTGTAGAGAGAGGGACAGAGAAGGAAAGAAATTGAGGGGGAGGGCCAATGGAGAAGAGAAGTTTTGTGTGAACAGGCATCAGGGCTTCAGTTATACCTGTGATATGAGTGAATGTTACAGCTATATACACAAAACACAAACTTAACAACACTGAAAATCGATCTAAGTTACAACCACTGAAACATAATGTACCTGTCAAACTGACACACAGGGTTGGGTTGGGAGTTGGGGTGGTGAGGGAATAAGGGAACGTTGGTGGAGGGAAGTTGACACTGGTGGTGGAATTGGTATTGAAATATTTATGCTTAAAATTCAACTCTCACTTTGCAAATCACAGTTTTTTTTAAAATAATAAAAATCTTTGTCACTGTCACTGTCCTCCCATTGTTCATCAATTTGCTCGAGTGGGCCCAGTAACATCTCCATTGTGAGACTTGTTGTTGCTGTTTTTGGCATATCGAATATGTCACGGGTAGCTTGCCAGGCTTTTCCATGAGGCCGGGATACTCTCAGTAGCTTGCCGGGCTCTCCGAGAAGGGTGGAGGAATCAAAACTGGGTCCTCCGTGTGCAAGGTAAACACCCTACCTGCTGTGTTACCTCTCCAGCCTGTATAATTCCTAGAGAAGAGAATTGTTTAACTTTAATTCTGATGTATGTAGAGAACAAAATATTTCTTTGTTTTGGGGTCACGGCCAGTGGGTGCTCTGCGCCCAGGGGATCACCAGGGTATTGTATGGGATGCTGGGGATTAAACTAGGGTCCCCACTTGAAGCTTCCCTTCCTGCGGTGCTAAGACTTGAATCCCTTGATGTGTTTTTTTTTTTTAATTTTTTAATTTTTTGCTTTTTGGGTCACACCCGGTGATGCACAGTGGTTACTCCTGGCTCTGCACTCAGGAATTGTTCAGGAGACCATATGGGATGCCGGAAATTGGTATTGTTCAGGAGACCATATGGTATTGTTCAGGTATTGTTCAGGAGACCATATGGGATGCCGGAAATTGAACCTACAGCAAACGCCCGACCTGCTGTGCTATCACTCCAGCCCCTCCACGTGTTTTTAAATACAGGAAGGATTACCCTCCATATGGCAGGAGAACTCGTGCAGAGAAAACTAAGCTGATAAGGGGATAGAAACATCTCCATGAAAGGGTCTGCTAGAACTCAACGCTCTGTGTTGTTCATATAAACCGAGTCGACCCATATAGGCCAGACCACAAACAAAATGCCAAACCAAGTGAATTTGAACTTCAGAAGATCAAGTGGTTACAAACATTACAAACGACTGTTGTCTCATTTCAAGTAATCTGAACAGTGTAACGCTGGCTGAAGAGCAGGCACCATCTCTCACCCATTATAAACACTTTAAGTGGCGCCCCATCCAAGGCACCCACCCATGTGGGGGTGCTGTAAATGTACACATATTTTGGGGCAGTCCTTTAAAAGTGAGAAGTTGAGAGGCCAGAGGAGAGGGCAGCAGGGAAGGTGTTCGCCTTATGTGCGGCCGACCGGATTCAATCCCCGGTACATCAGACGATCCTCCAAGTCCCTCCAGGAGCGATCGCTGAAGCATAGAGCCAGGAGTAAGCCCTGACCACTGCAGTGTTCTGCCAAATAAAAACCCCCAAATCTCCACCACTCCAGTCCCCCCAAAAAAGTTGAGCCTTGAATCAACTCTCCTTCATCAGCTTCTAACAGGTGCTTGGAAAACATTTTGCTAGGCGACTTTTCATATATTTGCAAGCAAGAAAGTAGCCTTTATACAAGTCTATCTTTATTTGTAAAAAAATAATACACAGCTAATGCTAATTTGATTTAAAAAAATCAAAGTTTATTTTGTGAGAATGTACATTTTATAATAAAATTGTATTATAATACTGACATGTGATAGTTTAAACAAAGTTTCATTCATGTAAAAATCATATTGTTGCATGTAAAATTTAATTAGAAAGTTCATAGTTCACAAAAGTACGTGTTTTGTTGATAGCTCATGAGAACATTATCATAAATTTACTTAAAATACAAAACAAAATTTACAGTTGGCTTGACGTTTAGTACTGTAAAATTTTAGGCTGAATCCACTGTTATTTTTGCTAAAAGATTCACTGGATCTTTGTACTAATAGAAAATATAAATTACAGAAAAAACACAATGGAAATATGACTTCTTAAGATGATGAAATGGGAATCAAATTTCTCTTGAGGTTTCTCCTTGCCCAATTATTTATGTTATATAAGAATAAGGTGTCCCATGAAGAGTAGACCTTTCTTACAAACACAATGGTTTTGCATAAACTTTATGTAATTTGCCTCAATGAAATCTAAGTGTAAGGAAGAATAGGCAGATTCCGGAGTTACAGACCCAATTGTTAAAGCAAAGTAGAAGGGCTCAGCCCATTCTAATGAGTTTTTCTTCTGAACACAATGGAATCTCATGGGGTAAGTAGAATCCCAGAGTGAGCTTATGTAAGTGAGGCTGCTTTATTGGGATGAGATTCCCTGTAGAAAGACTTTTAAGGAAAATGACTAATAGAGTGACTTTAATTTTATGAGAAAGCTGTGAAAAGGCAGCACAGAGCTATACAGACTTTCTAACCATGGTGTTTGATATTAGATACGGAGTAAAGGTGAGAATGAAGTTACATTCTTCACTAATAATAAACATAAAGGGAATAAGTAATAAATTATAACAGTATAGAAAAATCGTGACATTGATGCCAAGAAGATAGAGGAATAGAATAAGGTACAAATGCTATAGTAGAAGTAAGCAATGTAATAGATGAAATTTTAATTGTAACATGGAGGATAACTTTTTAAGTAACAATATGAAGGCTCAGATAAAGAATATTATCACATAATAAGGAAGAGTGTGGAAGACATTTCAGATTACAACTACAAGAGGTATATACATGAAAAGAATATTTTCATGAGAGTTTGGGAGATCTAGTCTTTTTTTTTTCTTTTTGCTTTTTGGGTCACACCCGGTGATGCACAGGAGTTACTCCTGGTTCATGCACTCAGGAATTACTCCTGGCGGAGCTCGGGGGACCATATGGGATGCTGGGACTCAAACCTAGATCAGCTGTGTGCAAGGCAAACACCTTACCCGCTGTGCTATTTCTCCAGCCCCCAGGGGATCTATTCTTGAGACAAAAAGAGTTAATAATTTATACGTATCATATTGTTTTTGTGATTCCTGGATACAGATAAGATACTAGGACTATAACTTAGACACAGCAGGCAATAGATACAGTTCTTAGCAATTACTTTAAAAAATGAGGGTGAGTCATACATCATTGGCGTTTTCATCAAAGAACAGTGACAGGAATAAGCAGGATGAGGGCTTTATGTTCAGCTTGTTCCCTTCTCTACAACTCCAGAAGTCCTTGAAGCAATAAGTGTGAGCCAGGAATCAGAAATTTTAAAATCTCTTTCCATTAAGGATTCTTTTGAATTTTGGTCTTCAGATTTCTGTTCAGTTTACCAACTGCAATTGTTGAGCACTGTATTTGTATAATTCATATTTATCCTAAATGACTATTCCTCTTTTTGTCTTCCTCTAGTTTCAGCATCCTTGATAAGTCAAACATGTCTCAACAGAACCAACAGAACTCAGGCACTCTCAGGACCGATATTGGAAAATAGGAAAGAGAAATGAACTTTGAAGTCTGTTGAGGAGACCACTACCATTGCTTTTTAAATTTTGATTGCATATAATTTATTTAAAATGCAATTTGTTATGCTTGGAAGAAATGAGACTCATTACATTCTTATCCTCAGAATTCTCAAATCTATACTCTGCCAGTCTTTCCTTTTTAGAAAATATTTTCTCTCATTTTTTCATTATGAAGGAATTTGTTCCATTTCTACTTTTCCAACTCTTATCCTTTCTTATCTTCATCTATACCTCTGTGTAGATGCTTTTATATGGTCATTGTCTTGACTGAGTAATAGCATTGCAACAGTTTATAGTTTGAGCAATAACCATGGACACCAAGAAGTATACAAGAAGAAATAAAAAACAAAATCACAGACTCTGGAAAATGTAAGTTTTATCTATTTTTTTAAGTTCCTACTTAATCATAATTAGGGTAAATAATACATCTTGATAGGTGTTCTTAAAATAATTCTTACCCTTTATTGGTGATAGTGGGTGTGCTAGTGATAATTATGGTGAATTTACTATTCTAGTATGTCATGTTAGTGAATTTGTCAGGAATTAGCATTTTTTTTGGACTGTGGTTAAATTTGTGTTGAGGGAGGTTAGAATGAATCTAACCTTTACTCTTGTGTTGAGCAAAGGTGAGAAATATTCCACATTCATATTTTCCTGCTTATTTATCATATTAAAATTTTATAATTGTAAAATATATTTATTTTAGAAAATATAAATTGTGAAAAGAGCAATAGATTAAAAAATCCTTCTATAAATCTACTAGAAGGAAATCACCGACAGTTTTGGAGCATATTTTCTCATGGTTGTTTTATTACATGTCTGTGAATCATAATGACACTATCTGTACATATCCAAATTCAATAATGAAAAAGGAAGTAGCTGATTTTTAGTGTTCCCCAAGTATGCTGAAGAAGGATAGGGGATTTCAGGGGAAGAGAATGCCCATTTTGATGGTGGGGACCTGCGATCTAAAGGGAGTCAAGTCCCAAGAGGATGGAGGAGAAAAGCGGGGAGGGAATTAATCAAAATGAAAGTCTGTGTACACTACAAAGAAACTAGCCTCACCTACCCTCATCTCAGGATTCAGGTAATAAAACACTGAAAAGCTTTTCCCCCATTAAAAACTATATGGTTCTTCTCTTAAAGAGAAGGAATTCAGGCTACTAAAATGACTACTAGTTTTCAGAGCAAAACTCCCCCTTTTGTTTGTGACAAATACAGGAAGGGCCAATTTGCCAACCAATCATGATTATATGTATGGATGTGTTAAGTACATTATGGAATAATTCTACAAAACATGCAGATATGGAGTCATTATACTATAAATGTAATGATTTTACACATTAATGTTTTGTCAATGATACCTTAAAGCTAAAAGAAGAGAAAAAAGGTTTTTTATCAAAATAAGGCTAGTATACTATGGCAAAGGAACAAAATAAAAAGTAAAGAATACACATAAAATACATGATTGCAAGAATTTTGTCCAGATATGTTTTTATTACACAATGAATTCCATAAAATAAAGGTAAGGTAAGGTAAAGGCCCTCCCGTTGATCATCGATTTGCTCGAGCGGGCCCAGTAACGTCTCCATTGGAGACTTTGTTGTTACTGTGTCTGGCATATCGAATACTCTCGGTAGCTTGCCGGGCTCTCCGAGAGGGGCGGAGGAATCGAACTCGGGTCAGTCATGTTGGCCGCTTGTAAGGCAAACGCCCTAACCGCTGTGCTATCGCTCCAGCCCAAAGAACCATATAAAAAAAGTTTTGTACTTCTGATATGCCAATTGAGAGATTGTAAGCCATCAGTAGAGAAGTTGGAATACAGTAACGAGTGAGAGATGAGTGAATGCAGAGAAAGTTCATAGCAAAAGAAAGAAAATAATCTAAAAAAAAAACCCTCTTTCAAAAACTAGGCAGATTTATGCAAAAGAAAATGTGTCTCCTATGAGCTCTTCCAGATTATACTTAGCATTATTTAATCCTAATAGTCTCTTTTTACAGGTGACGTGGGACATAGCTTATGGCCACTAGAAACAGAACTGAAGTGACTGAATTTGTCCTATTGGGCCTTTCCAGCAGACAAGAAATGCAGCCAGTTGTTTTTGGGATTGTCCTTCTCATGTACTTGGTAGCAGTTATGGGGAATTTTCTATTAGTTAGTGTTGCTCTCTCGGACCCCAAGCTTCAGACCCCCATGTACTTCTTGCTCAGCCAGCTTTCCTTCATTGACATCTTTCTGACGACTATCACCATTCCCCAGATGCTGGTGCATACATTGTCTGCCAACAGAACTATTTCCTTTAACTGCTGCATGATCCAGCTGTTCTTCTTTATGGCTGTGGGAAGTATGGAGGGTCACCTGTTGGCTGCCATGGCCTACGACCGCTATATTGCCATCTGCGATCCTTTAAGATATTCTGCCATTGTCAGCCGCCACCTCTGTCTTCGCATAACCTTGACCTCCTGGGTGGTTGTCAGTCTCAACAGCCTGCTCTACTGTGTGCTGGTCACCCGCTTAACCTTCTGTGGCAACCAAATCGCTCACTTCTTCTGTGACATTACGCCTTTGCTGAAGCTTTCCTGCACTCGGCCAGTGGTCAATGAGATGCTAATATTCACTGAGGGTGTGGCGGTGGTGATCAGTCCCTTCTTCTTCATTTTGGGCTCCTATGCCCGCATCGGTGCTGCCATAGCCCGCATGCGCTCAGCTGCTGCCCTGCGCAAGGCCCTGTCTACTTGTAGTTCTCACATCATGGTGGTGGTGCTTCTGTACGGCACGGTGATGCGCATGTATCTCAAGCCATCTTCCAGCTATGACTTGAATCAGGACCGCCAGGTTGCCATCTTTTATACAGTAGTTATTCCTATGCTAAACCCACTGATCTACAGCCTAAGGAACCAGGAGGTTAAGAGAGCACTGAGAAGGCTTTTCAGGAAACTGCCTTTCAGGAAACTTCCAACCTAGTTCTCAAACAAATAGAGAATGGCAACACATCCCCTGAATTCAAGGATTTCAGGGAAGTCTTAAAAATGCCCCAAACATATGGGTTGCACTCCAATAGCTGGTATGGACCATGTTCCTATGGAATAACCCTCCCAGTTGGCTCCCTTTTATTTGAGTTTGAGAAGATGGAAGTTTGTGAATAAATAATTCAAGTCATCATTCCAGTCCTCCAGACCTAGAATCTCATCATACTGGAGCCAAAGATGTTTAGGATCACCAAATCCAAGCCTCTCATCTTTCAGAATTAACACAAGGCACAGGACATACCAGTTGTAAATAAGTATGGCCTGAAGAGCATGATCATTTTAGTGCTGGTGTGGCAAGACTGTTTTACAGAGAGAAAGCAACATAATGCCATTGGACATAAAAGTGAGTTTTAAATAAACAACAGAATTAAAATTAAAATTTTAAGACTTTTATGATTTTTCCCATAATTTAAAAACCTTTCAACTCAGTTATAATAAATGATAAATACTTATATAGTCACTAAATTATTCCATTTTTAAACATTTCTATTGTTCCATAAAGGAGAGTGTATACCATGGGTAATGAAAACTAGAGCAGAGAGTCTATGCACTGGATCTAACATCAGAAATATCTGGTCATATATGAGACAAATGGGAAAGAGACATATTGTTGAACTTGATGTAATTTGTAATGTAGAAAGAAGAATCAATGAAGGGCCATGAAAATGTGTTGAATTGTTATGCCATTTATAAATAATGGAAAAAGAATGCTGTGTTGCGAAAATGGATAGAATTGTTATGCCATTTATAAATAATGGAAAAGGAATGCTGTGTTGCGAAAATGGATAGAATTGTTATGCCATTTATAAATAATGGAAAAAATAATGCTGTGCTGTGAAAATGGATAGAATTATGCCATTTATATGCGGAAGGCTCTGTGGAAGTGGATTTTGGTGTATTTAATTTAGTACCAGGCTAGAGTGATAGCACAGCGGGTAGGGAATTCACCTTGCATGCAGCCAACATGGCCGACCCGAGTTCAAGTCCTCTGCCCCTCTTGGAAAGCCCGGCAAGCTACCGAGAGTATCTTGCTGGCACGGCAAAGCCTGGCAAGCTACTTGTGATGTATTCAATATGCCAAACACAGTAACAAGCCCCACAAATGTTACTGGGCCTGCTTAAGCAAACTGACGAACAACGGGAGAACAGTGACAGTGACAATTTAGTACCAAATCAATAGCTGTCCTAGTCATGCTAATTTTATGATATTTTATTTTAGGTAGCTGTTCCCATAATTCTTTAGGTGTGTGGAGATGTCTTGACTTTAGATAGAAATGTCACAAAAATATGTATGTTTTCAGAAGGAATCATAATGGATAAAGGCAGCCAGTAAGAATATTGAAAGATTAGCCATGAAACAGATGCATTAGGTAGCTTTATAATTCAGTTTTGAAAGCTTTTAAAGAGTAGATGAACATTGTTGTGTATGTTAGGGACTTAACAGTCAGAGAGCATCAGAATTATCTTGTCACATAGATGGTTCCTGGCCTTCATACCTGGAGATTCTCATTCAGCCGGGATTGTGGTACGGAACCTAAATTTCTAAAAAGCATGCAGGCAATGATGATGTCACTTGTCAAGGGAATGAGTAGAAGAGACTTAAACCAGAGGTGGGAAAATCTGGACTGATGCCTATTTTTGTAAATAACAGTTCTGGAGTACTGGTGGGAGTTAAAGAGAATGTGGATAGAGCACTGTGAAGGGTTTGTACTTCAATGTGTAGATTTGGAAAGGCAGTAGGAAAAGAAACAGACCTTGGAATTAATAAAAATAAAAGTAATAATTTTGGTATTTCAGAATCCTAAATAAAAGTATTTTTCTTTTTTTTGTTTGGGGGTAATATTTGACAGTATTATGGGCTGTTCCTGACTTATTGTCTGAAGTTACTCATAATGGTGTTTGAAGAGATTGAATAGACTTCACCTGTGAAGTATGTAAATTTGTATGTTAATATTCTTTCCCAAATTCATCACTTTGAGTTATCTCTCTGGTTCCACAATTATGTAATTTAGTATTTTTATGTAGCTTAAAGGTAATTAATGAGAACAAATAGTTGATTCTTAGATTTGGGAACAGATAGATTATTGGAAACATTTATATAAAATATAATGAGAAAATCCCAATCATTTTTATTATACAATTCTCAGAAGTGATGGCTATGATCACAGATACTTCATGTATTTTCATGAGGACAAATTATTTTTATTGCTTTCTGAAAATACTTTAATATTCAATAATGAGTTGGCTTATGACAAGTAGAACTTATGTGTAACCTGGAATAAACTTGGATCAACTGCATGCAAGTCAAGCGCTTTATCCACTGAACTGTCTCTCTAGCTCTAGAAATGCTTAATTTTTTTCATTACTTTTTTTTAAAAATTTTTCATTAGTGAAACACCATGAGGTACAGTTGTAGACTTAAACATTTTTGTGCTTGGGTTTCAATTATACAATGATCAAATATGCATCCCTCCACCAGTGCCCATTTCCCACGACCACGGGTCCCAGTATCCCTCCCACCCCCCATCTACCCCGTCCCACCCTGCCTCTGTGGCAGGGCATTCCCTTTTGTTCTCTCTCTCCTTTTGGGTGCTGTGGTTTGCAAAAGAGGTGTTGAGTGGCAATCATGTTCAGTCTATAGTTTACTTTCAGCATGCATCTCCCATCCTGGGAGGATCCTCCAAACACCCTTTATTTGGTGCTCCTTTCTCTATCTGAGCTCCCTTTTCCCCTAGCATGTGTGGCTGGCCTCCAAGCCATGGAGCAAAACTCCTGGTACTAATCTCGGCCACTCGGGTGTTAGTCTCCTATTTTGTTACTTTATGTTCCCCAGATGAATGCAATCTTTCTATGTCTATGCCTCTCTTTCTGACTCATTTTGCTTAACATGATACTTTCCATGTAGTATCACTTGTATGTAAATTTCATGACTTCATCTTTTCTAACAGCTACATAGTACTCCATTGTGTAGATGTACCAAAGCTTCTTTAACCAGCCCTCTGTTCTTGGGCACTCAGGTTTTTTCCAGATTCTAGCTATTGTAAAGAGTGCTGCAATGAACAAACAAGTGCAGATGTCACTTCGACTATACTTTTTTGCCTCTCTCAGATATATTCTCAGGAGTGGTATTGCTGGGTCAAATGGGAGCTCATGGAAATGCTTAATTATTGAGATATTACTGACTTATTACATAAGTTTTTATGTTATTATATACAATGTACCACAATATCAATCTATATGAAAAGTGTTTATCATAAAAAGTTTAGTTAACAGCCATCAACACATTTTTCCTGTAAGGAAACATTTTAAGATTTACTGTCTTAATGATTTTCATGCATATATTACAGTATTATTAACTATAGTCACAAATCTTATATGCAATATCTTCATAACTTTTAAGTTATGTAATTTGAAGTTGGAAACTTTCAATTTCCCTTCACCTATATCACTCTTGGCCTTCCACTAGAAGTCACCAAGGAAAATTTCTGCTGAGAAATCCGTTAGGAGGTTCCCTTGTCAGTAATATATTTTTTATTATTGCCTAAAAAATGATCTCATTGCCTTCTCGTAATTGGGATAATGTGTCTTGTGTTATAAACTTTTGGTTGGGAAGGTGACCTTTTAGGTTGCTGGTTCAGTTTCATGAATATATATGTTAATATTCTTTTCTAAATTTGGGATTTTGTGTCATCCATGTTTTTTTTAAATAAATTCTTCATCCCTTTCCATTTATATTCTCCATTTGGGACTTTCATAATGCATATATTGTTTTTTTTATGGTAACCTCTAAGTGATTTACAAAGTTGTTCATAATAGAGTTGTTTCAGGATTCCAATGTTCCAAAACAACCCCACCAGGTATTTATTATACCTGATCATTGATAGTTAAAGCAAGTCCAAAATCAATGGGTTTGAGACCTGCCCTTGGTGAAGATAGGATAATGATGGTAATGAAAGAAAGAACTGTAAATAAATATGACAAACATAATTAACTTAATCAACTAAAAGTCTATGGGTTTTCCTGTAAATATCTCTAAATTTTTATCATCATAAATAGTAGCATATTAAACATAAAATATATAATTATCTGTATACACATATTCATTAATTTTATATACTTTATATGTTAAAATATATATTTTATATGTATCCTGCAGATAAATATGTATCCTGCAGAGAACAAAGGCATCATCTAAAATCAAAATAGTTGGATGAAATAGTCCAATTACTCTTCAAACATGTCAAATTCATTGGTGGAACTGGGGAGTCCAATGTTAAGTGAAAGACAAATACTCAATACTGTTCTATGGTTCTATGGTCTGAAGACTAGCAAGACTAGGGGATGGAAGGTATCACTCTGACCAAATAATTGACTCTTGATTCCAGAAATGAGAGTTCCAAGAAAATTTAGGAATGGGTGGTGGGATGTGGGGAGAGGAGGAGGCAAAGTGTTGGTAACTAGGGGCATTGATCAGGACACTTTGGTGGGATAGAGGTGAGATAACTGTATACATTAGAACCTTAAAATCCAACACGACTTCATCTTTTCTAACAGCTGCATAGTATTCCATTATGTAGATGTACCAAAGTTTCTTTAACCAGTCATCTGTTCTTGGGCACTCTACACAATGGAATACTGTGCAGCTGTTAGAAAAGATGAAGTCATGAAATTTGCATATACATGGATCAACATGAAAAGTATCATGTTAAGTAAAATGAGTCAGAAAGAGACGGACAGGCATAGAAAGATTGTACTCATCTGTGGAAAATAAAATAACAGAATGGGAGAATAACTCCCAGGAGTAGTAGAGATAAGGACCAGGAGGTCTACTTCACGGCTTGGAAACTGGCCTCACATGCTGGGGAAAAGGCAACTCAGATAGAGAAGGGAACACTAAATAAAGGATGTTGGGAGGATTCATTCTGGTTGAAAGATGCATGCCGAAAGTAGACTATAGACCAAATACGATGGCCACTCAATACCTCTATTGCAAACTACAACACCCAAAAGGAGAGAGGAAAAAAAGGGAATGCCCTGCCACAGAGGCAGGGTGAGGTGGGGGGATGAAGTGGGGGTGGTGGGGAGGATATTGGGAACATAAGTG
Organism: Sorex fumeus; assembly: GCF_029834395.1. Classification (NCBI taxonomy): domain Eukaryota; kingdom Metazoa; phylum Chordata; class Mammalia; order Eulipotyphla; family Soricidae; genus Sorex; species Sorex fumeus. The sequence continues at coordinate 7,630,687 of NW_026606186.1, forward strand.
GAGGAGAATGGGCACTGGTGGAGGGATGGGTAAACGATTATTGCTTGACAGAAATATGAAAGTTTATAAGTTTGTAACTGTACCTAGTGGTGATTTACTAATAAAAAATTTTAAAAAATGTAAAAAAGGAAAGAAACAATTCAACCTATTTTAAAACAATCCAACACAATAGTAAACACTGTAGTTCCAAACTAAAAGAACTAAATTTTAAAGATGAGTTTGCTAGAGGAGGTGGGGTGGAGGTTAAAAGAAACCTTGGGAAATTGGTGGAGTGGTGATGAAATAGTGTGGGTTTGGAATAGAAATTTTGTATGCTTGATACTCCACTATTTTGCTTTTGGGCCACACATGACAGTGGTCAAGGCTTATTACTGACTCTGAATTCAGGGATCACTCCTAGCATGGCTTGAGAACCATATGAGATGCTAGGGATCAAACCCAGGTTGGGCATGTGCAAGGCAAACTCCCTGACCACTATAATATTACTCCAGCCCTCAAATTCCACTATTAAGAACATTGTAAACCATAGTGCCTAAATTAAAATAATTTAATGTTAAATTAATTTACTTTTGTATTTTTTATCCTAAGAATATTCTTTCAATGGGACAGAGGGATTCTTAGAAGAATTGAATTAATACTTAATATGTTCATATCATTAAGTGGTAAAGCTAATAAGATGCTGAATAATAAAGAGGATCAGTACTGGAACTGCCACGTAAAGATGAAGAAAAAAGAAAGTTGGGTCAATGAGGCAAGAAAGATAAAGCAGAAACAGAAAGAAAATATTGTATATGTAATATACTTTCTAGAAAATATAAAGAACTATAGTTAAGTAATAAAAATTGGTTTTATTGTCTTTTATATAAGTGCCAGGGACATGTTTCCCTTGGAAGAATTTATTATTTGGGTGCAGCCAAAAGGGGTGTAGTTTTTCAAACTGATGTCAATGGTGTAAAATTTGAGCAATATTTATATAAAGGTTATCAGAATATCTTCTTCCGTCACATTGTAGAAAATTATCACAACTTTGTCCTTCTGAGCCCAGTACCATAATATCTCAGTATATAGAAAAAATTTTCCAGAGATTTGGATTAAATCAGGCTGGACTAGCAATAGCTTTCCTGACATTTTCCTTTTAGTGTCAGAAATGTCCCTCTATAATGATGACATGGGCGATTTAAGGTTTTATTAGGCTCTTAGAAGTACTCTCCATGTTCAGCATAGATTGTTAATCTGAATAGATTAACCCCACATATCAACTATATCAATACAGCAGCATGCTGAGAAGGGGTTATCCCTGAACACCGTAGCTTTAAAAAATGGTTAAGAAAATGACAGTTGGAAAACTGACTGTGCTTAATTATGAAACATCTCTTAACTACTGACTATATAATAGATATTTGTCATTATGTCCCATTTCTCCAATTGGAATAGTTCCATTTTATATTTTATTTTGGTTAAATAAATAAATCAACTTACAGAAAACTGCCTTCCTAGTTGAAAACTAGAGCCTGGAGTTTTGGCTAGTCACAGTTACATATTATTTTGAATTAAACACTATTGATGCAACGACTAAGAATTGGGCAGTTCTTTCTGAAAGTGTTCTGGTGTTTTAAATTTTAATTAACTTTCCTTTCCCTTTGTTGTTTTTTGATAATGGGCCAGGGATGTCCATACTCATTTCAATGCTTTCCAAGAGTCAAGTACTTGGTTAAGATATTCACAAACTTGGTTATGGTACTTTAAGGGATCACAAACTTAGTTGCGGTGCTTGTTGGGTGGGGAAGGGGTTGGATGATTTTACTTGTGGGACTTGCAAACAATTGATTTTCATGGGTCAGAGATTGCACAGTCACAGAGTTAGGGATCCCAATAGTCCTGCTCCTGAGATCACACTCAGCATTGTGGTGTGTTATTTCAGGGGAATATATACTTTTGAACTTAAAACTGCAAAGCCAATTCTTGGCCATCTGAGCTGTTCCTAGTCCCCTGCTCACTTCTGGTTTTGAGTGTGCCCGAGGACTATGCCCAGTTTCTGTTGCTGGTAGTGTTGGTGAGGGTTCAAGCAACAGCAGCGAGCAGAGTTTGATGACCTTATTAGACCAGCTAAGGGATATAATTTTCACTTTTATTCTGATTATGACATTTATTATTTTTGTCTATTTTTACTGAGCCTGGTTGATTAGCTTTCATGAAAATTCATGATTTCCATATATACTTTCAATAACCTTATTTCCTCCACAAATCAAGCAGAATTTGTGTCTGTAATTGTGCATCTCAGAACTCTTAAGGTTACAGCCTTGGTGTTTAATGGCATGCTCAGATAATACCCTTAGTTATAATTAAAGTCATTCTATTTTTCATATTAAGTTCACAGTACCTATCTCTTGTTTTATTAAAGGGATAATTCAGGACACCAATGAAAAAACTCCATGGAATGTACCTAATTTAGACATTTCTCGAAAGTTGTAAAAGAAGTCTGTCAGATGTTCAACTCATCAAGCCCCCAAATCACAGGTAAATTCTGAAACTGCACTTTGGGGTTTCAAGAAGTCCATATTCGGTTCACCCATTTTTTAAAGGCTCCCTTGATATCCCCGTTCCTCAGGCTGTAAATGAAGGGGTTCATCATGGGGGTCACTACAGTGTACATAACTGTGAGTATGCGACCGGTGGTCACTGAATAGCTGGAAAGGGGCCGGAAGTAGACCCATGTGAGGGTGCCATAGAATATGGCTACCACAGTGAGGTGGGAGCCACAAGTAGAAAAGGCCCGCCACTTCCCTTTGGCTGAGGGGCTCCGGAGGACCACTGAGATGATGCAAGCATAGGAAACAATGATGAAGGCCAGAGCACCATTGATGACAATAACACCTTCTGTGTGAATCATTAGGGTGTTGAGGTGCGTACTGGAGCAGGAGATCTTCATCAGAGGGTAGAGGTCACAGAAGAAGTGGGGGATCCTATTCTCTGCACAGAAGATCAACCGACCCATGAGAAGAATGTGAAGCAAGGCATGAAGATGGGAGAGAACATGGCACACAGCCACCAGCTGTGAACACAGCATTCTGGTTAGGATCATTGGATAGTGGAAAGGGTGACAGATGGCTATGTATCGGTCATAGGCCATCACAGCCAGAAGGAAGTTTTCCATGGCTGCAAAACAAATGAAGAAATAAGTCTGGGCCAGACAGCCCAGGTAGGAAATGGTCTTAGTAGGGGAGAAAATGTTCTGCAGCATCTTGGGGACTGTGGTGGAGGTGAAGCAGATGTCCACAAAGGCCAGGTTGCTGAGAAAGATGTACATTGGAGTGTGGAGGCGTGGAGTGGAGATAATCAGAGTGATGATGGCAAAGTTGCCAGAAACATTGATTGCATACATGAAGAGAAAAAGAATAAAGAGTGGGATCTGGTCTTCTGGGTGGGTGGACATGCCCATGAGCACAAAATGGGACACACTGGTCCAGTTAGTATTATCCATCTGTTGCTGAAAGAACAAAAAGCATTAATTTTATGAATATGGACCAGTCATGTTACTTGGATTTCTGTGCTCCAATGTAAACTCTATGTGGTGTTGATAACAGAATAAATACGTATAAAATAATAAGGTTTAGCTTTTTATTATCATAATAGAATCACTATCACCTTACTAATATTTATTGAGCCTTGAACTTGGGACCTTGATGCATTATCTCATTTAATTATTACAATAGCCCCATGAGACGATTGATATTATTTAAATTGTTATAATTATTCCAGTTTTACAAATTAGAAAATGAAGGTGTATAAAATTCTAGTTTATAAAGGACAAAACCTGAAATTAAGATCAGTTGATCTAGCTCTAAAGGCTATGCTAAGTGATATAACATGATTCCGAAAACTAAAACCAAGACATTTTATTCATGGTAATAAGGCCTGCTGATGTGCCAAGAGATATGCCTGATATGAGCAGTTTTGGACCTCATTTAGCTCAACAATTTCTGCTTTGGTGAATGCCTAGTACTGGCAGATCTCCACACAAATACACTGGCCTAGGAAATCAGTTTCTGGAACTTCACCTAGCATGTTATCTTCTCAAAATTCATTTATCTTCAGTACATCATTTTATGCATAAATCCTATATAGCGTGTTTAAAGAGGAATATTTTTTTATCTATCCAAAATCTTTCTACTAGACATAAAACATGGAGTAAAATGAAGGAAGAATTATAAATATTAGAAAAAATAGTTTAACGACCATATAAATTTAATTTGCAGCAGTTAAGTTTTCTGTTTCCTTGTTCTCATGCATAATCAAAGGAGACATAATTTAGTTGTATGCACTTCATTGAAACAAAAATTCTAAAAAACAAAATTCTAAAAATTAATATATAATAATTATTTCTTCATATGGTTCTGAAAATTTCTAAGATACATATTACACTATTATATGAACATTTACTTATTTATTTTAGTTACTATTTTGGGTTGGGGAATAGACCTGGTGGTGCCAAGGGCTTCCTCATGGCTCTGTACTCAGGGACCACTTCTGGCAGGCTCAGGGGACCATAATTGGTACTAGGGATCAACTCCCAGGTCAGCCATGTGAAGTGTCCAACACACTGTATGATGTCTGTGGGCCCATGGACATTAATTTAATTCTCATTTGTTCATCTAAGAGAACAGGTATATATCTATAATAATAAATAATAAAGCTGTAGAATAGATACTGAGTCTGACTCATTTGAGCCATAAACAATTCTTATGGATGCATAGCCATTTAATTTAAAAATTGAATAAAAATTGAGAAATAAATTGCAATTGAAAAGATTTATCTATCAGATGCCTTTAAATAAGACATTATTATATAGTTATTTTCAATTTTTGATTTTGGGGGGCCACATTTGACCTAAATCAGCCTTAAGTCAGGGTTTATTCCTGACTCTGTGCTCTGGTATCACTTCTGGTGGTAGTTGGGGCACATACAAGCTGCAGGGGATGAAGGGATTGACCATATGCAAGGCAAGTGCCTTACCCCCTGTACTATTTCTCAAGACCTATTATTTAGGTTCAATAATCATTTTCAAAATTTGTGATACATTGGATTGAGCCACATGAAATTATTTTATCTGTAGCTTAAAACAGGTGAACAGTTGGTTAATTCAGATGATGTAAACTAGCAATTATCTGACTTCAATCAGTCGTTTAATAATTATAATTATAATAAGAGTTTTTCATACTTAAAACTTTGTTTTTACAAGAAACTAGACATGTACTCAATTTTTGTATTCTTTGTTTCTGAGAAGCATTATAGGTGATTGTGAAAGACTTTGTAGCATAACTTCTAATATATTTGGTGGTGGGTATAGTGGGATAACTATACATATTTTGACTATTTGAAATTATACTCTATAGACATATGTACTCTTGTAAAATGTTAACTCAATGACATAATTAAAAAGAAAAATAAAATTATGTTGATGAACTATATAATAAGATGATATTTAAATAGGAAGAAAAGAAAGGATGTATGTATTCAGGGAGAAAAAAGGTTGATGTCAAGCTTAAAAGAAAATTTGCAGGGAGGTCATACCTGGTAATACTCGGGGGTTACTCCTGGATTTTGTGCTCATAAATTATTCCCAGAAGTGTTCATGGGACCGTATAGGATGCTAAAGATAAAATCCCAGTCCACTAAACTATTGTTGCAGCCCCAAGTTGATGCAAAAACAAAGTATTAAGAATCACCTTGTTCTTGTATTTTTTAAAATAGATATGTGACATTAGAAATGAAGGGAATGATGGTAATGCTGGTGTCACTGGTGTGCACTTGTCTCCAAATTTATTAAATTATATGTTTTAAATATGAACAATTGTTCTTCAGTAAAATGGGTTTAAAATAAAATGCTTGAATGGAACAAGTATCAAATTATTTTACTGTTTAGATTCCACTGAATGCATTTTAATAAATAATATAGCTTCCTTTTAGATCTCAGTATTTACAAAGATACTATATATCCCTACAAATCTTGAAAACTCTGATAAACAATTTTGTATGCCAGTTTTTTTAAAATATAAATAGGTTTTAACTAAAGGGTATGAGAGCAAAATAACGACTACAGATTTGACTTAATGTTTTTATTAGTGCTCAATCCCCTTTAATAAAGAAAATAAACTTTCTTACTCTTTTTGAAGTGTTTAGTGATAGAAATCTTTAGTTGCTAGATTTTTCTTTTCTATGGAAGTTAAAGTGTGATCTTCTCTCCTCTCTGGCCACTGGAAATAGTTTGGTCCTCTGGAATCTTACAGAACAAGTCTATTACTTTTCAACATGAAGCTTTTAAGAAATCTATGCACGACATAAGAGAGGAAATACTGTGCAGTGATTACAAGTCAGACACTAGAGAGGAAACCTAGGTCTTTCATTCTTTTCAGTTGCATTTAACAGTCAAAGGATTAGAGAATCATTTCCAACCACCATTGTCATAGTGGTCCTTTTCTATTCCAATTGCCTTCTCCCTGCCCCCCCCCCCGCGCTCCCCCCCCCCCCACACACACCAGTGACAAGCTTCCAACCATGGACTAGTCCTCCTGGCCCTTGTTTCTACTGTCTTTGAGTTTTAGTCTCATACTATGTTTTTTTTATATCACATAAATGAGTGTGATCTTTTATGTTTATCCCTCTCTTTCTGACTCATTTCACCCAGCACAGTATTCTCCATATCCATCACTTATAAGCAAATTTCTTGACTTCATTTTTCATAAGAGTTGGCAGTATCCTGTTCTGTAGATCCAATTTTTAAAAAAAATTGAAAAAAGAAAGTGAAAAACAAAACAAACAAAATAAATGAATAGAGAAAGTCCCTTGATCTCTAGAAGCCTAGATTTTCTGCAAAATATTTTAGGGCTGGAGTGATAGCACAGTGGGTAGGGCGTTCGCCTTACAAGCGGCCAACATGGCCGACCCGAGTTCGATTCCTCCCCCCTCTCGGAGAGCCCGGCAAGCTACCGAGAGTATTCGATATGCCAGACACAGTAACAACAAAGTCTCCAATGGAGACGTTACTGGGCCCGCTCGAGCAAATCGACGATCAACGGGAGGGCCTTTACCTTTACCTTATAGGTAATAGTACTACATTGCTTATTATAAGAAGATTTGGTGAGAGTGCCTAATCCTAGCCAAGTGTTTGGTAACGTAATTTACTATTAATGTTTTTGGTTTTGTTCTGTAGAATATACAGGGAGAGAATACTTTTTCTGTCATTTGAGTTTCTTTGCTGTGACTTTCCCCGCCCCCCACCCCCATGTCACTGTTCTTAAATGTTGTTCCCAGAACTACACAAACAAGCAAATGAAAAAAAATCTATACATCTGGCTTCCAATATAGGGTTATAAGAGTGATTTGATCCATCATAAATCATTATCTTTGAATGATGCTCAGAGTTGGTGACCTACAATTGTGTTTTTAACTTGTTTATTCCAATAATTATTGTCTGTTTGTTTGATTGTTTGGGCCACATCCAGCAGTGCTCAGGGTTTACTACTGGCTCTATGCTCAAGGATCACTGTTGACAGTGTTTAGGGGATCATATGTGGGGCTGGGGAGTGAATCCGCATTAGAGTATGCGAGGCAAGCATCTTACCTCCCATACTATCTCTGTAGAGAAATGTTCCAAGAATAGTTTAAGAATTCTTAAGCTTCACAATTAGGTTGTTGGGAGAAAACATGCAGAAATGAAAGAAAATCCATGTTGGGGGTGGGGCAAATTTGATTCCTAGCAACACATGCACCCCCAGCAATGGTGGGTGTGGTCCTAGAGGCCCCCAGCATCACAGCATAGTACCACATCATCAAGCCCTAGCATTAAACAAACAGGCAGAGACATGTCAAGTATTGTGGGAAGTGATAGGCAAGCTTTCAGCACTGCTGGACAATAAAGAGGGCCCAGGTGTGAGACATTTTCACATTATTTAAGGTAATCCTTGGAGCAATCTTTGGACACTTTAAACTTGAAGTAGTGACTTATTATCCTCGTTTCACAAAGGAGTAAAGTAAGGGTTAGCTTAGGAAGGTAGAGTAATTTCCTAAGCATAATTCTGTTTAATCATTGTCTGCCTGGATACTAAAGTCTGGAGTACACAAGTCTGTATACTAATCTGGCTACATCATATTTGTCATTCACTGACTAACTTCCTTTCCCACAGTTTCTGTATGATTTTAAATCTCAAATTCTGGAGGCTAGCCCTATAGCTCTCAAGTGAGAACATTAGGTTTTCCATTTGAAAAATTGTGGAAATTGATACTACACTGTTCTGAATTGCTATTCTGAATTGATTCCCATATAGTGTGGTAGTGAATGAGAACCAGAAGTTATAATCACATTTTATGAGCACTTATCAAAAGATGTTACAACATCTTTGTATGAATATATATGTATTTTACTTGAACATCATAGCTATCCTGTGTTAGCAGTGTTATTGCCACCATTTGATAAATAAGGAAATTGAATCCCAGAGAAGTTCTGTCATAAGCTGAACAGCTCACAATTTAAGTGTGTGAACTGACATTTTATTTGATCACCATCTTACCTCAATATTCATGTTTTAGCTATTGGGCTATACTATCTTTTACATATTCCCAAACTCTTCCAGTTCTATTTTTCCCTCTTTCCCCCTTCCTTTCCTCTATCTTATTTTCTGCATTTGGCTAGTGATAAAAATCTATTTTATATTTTCTAATTAAATCCTCATTACAGATAAAAAGATACATATTTCATTCCAATTTTCAGATCATGAAATTAAAGATCAGAGGAATGAATTAACTTCCCCAAGTTCACAGGGTATAGGGAGGATAATAGACTTGTTTATGATCTGAAGCAATCCTCTATCCCAACTTGCCCTTAAGACCGTGTTTCATTCTCTTCTGGCACTTTAGTTTTTTATTGAAACTGAACTCGTTAGTAGGGGAAGGTGGTCCTGAATTTATGATATAGAAAAAATGGGGTATGTATTTTCAGCTCTCAAATAAGCACTAAGAAGGGCCTGAATTCTACATGTGGCAGGCAAAGATTGCTACCAGGGAATGATCTATATTGTTACCATGGCAAAACTGTCCATAAATCTAAAGCAAAGCCTAGAACTGTGAATCTGGTTGTTACGTGAGCTACTGGGAAACTTGGAGCCCTCCTCAATTTTCTTGTAGCTGCTAGAGATGATTCAGTCTGAGCTCCAGTACAAAATACAAGCACATCAATTCCTTATAGCAAGCTAAAATAATGTGGTGAAGAGTAAAGGGATGCAAAGTCAAGAATGGGTAGCTATGAGAGAAGAATCTTGCTTTATAAGAGGATGTGGAAAAAGAATAGCAGTGTGTCATGAAGGAATAGGTCTTACCCAGATTTGGATTTTGCTGCCAGATTTGTGATGAAATGATTTTCTTTGAGATACCAGGAAAATCACTGCACCCTGGGGTCCCTCAATTTCTTTATGCAGGAAACTGAAGACAAATGCATACTTTTACAATAGAGACTTCGTAAAAATTAAATGATATAATGAACAATAAATTCATTTACAAAGTTCTATGAACAATGAGTTGTTTTAAATTGTTGTAGGTACTTCACTTCCTTTCCAGGTGAAGTGTCCTTAAACTTTGAATCCATCTACCTTACTGTAATAGAGGTATCTCTTATTCCAAAATGACACCTGATGCCACAAAGATAACACTAGTCTTCTTTTCTGAGACCCTATAAGCACTAATTACCTTGGTAGAAAGAAAAGTCAGAGTCCATTTTAAGACAAGACAGATAATGATGGAAAAGATAATATTGCAGCAGTTTTTTAGGCTACACTCTTAAAAATTATGGTAGTCAGAGAAAAAAAAAACCAAAATTTATACTGCTTGCTTTTGCCAAAGTCAGTACAAAGTAAATGCATAAAATAGTTTTTTATTGTGAAATTTTGGTCATCAAACTCTGTTTATCCCTAAAGTCTATCCATTAGATCGAAACTCTCCAGAATTAGATGTTTTCTCTTTGCCTTAGGAAAATTACTCTGAAAGGAATCTCTCTTTACTATGCAAACTACTCTATTAAGTGGCTAGGTTTTAATAAGGAGAGGGAGAGAGAATTCTTGAAGATTCAAAGTTATCTTGGAATGGCCTGGGGAAGAGGCACCAAGAGAGAGAGAAAAGGAAAAAGGACTAGGAATTAAGGACAAAGGTCACTATTTAAGTGACTTAGTGTGAAGCCCTGAGTGGAGATACTCACTTTGCTGCAGATGGACCTTGGCTGGACTGGAAGGATCTGGCACCTCTGCCCACCCTCAGGCAGCATGTATCATGTCTTGTTCTGATAGTAGCACAGGGCAATTGACTCAGTAGAACCTGAGGAAGTTTCCCAGTTCAGAAGAAAGAAAGGCATCAGGGAGGGGATGAAAGGGGTGCTACTACTTGTCAAGGGAAGAAAAGCATGTCTGGGAAAGGTTTTGGGAGGTTTTATCATCAGCTCCTGCACGATTCCATGGTCTCACTCACACAGAGTCCCAAGTGTGTCATTGTCCAAACTCTGTTGCCTTCTCTGGGGAGTGGAACTCAGGAGGCAGTGTCTGCACTATTCAAAGAGTGAGTCGCTTTGGCAAACCAGCTGATCCCAGAGGTGTGGTCAGGACCTGGGAGACCAAGCTGGACGTACATCTCTCTGGACATGTTCCAAAAACTTTGATATGGTCAAGGTCTGACTGTAGTGTCTATCTGACCCGAGTTATTGAGGAAAATAACCCCCTGTTTCACTTTTAAAATTAAGTATGTACTCCTTTAGGTGATAAATAATTTTTTAAGTTGAAATATAATTGGCATATCACCTTTTTGGGCGGGTAAGCCTCAGGTAATCAACTGAAGGGCTTACTATTGGGAAATGATGGCCACTGTAAATTAGTTAGCATTCATTACTACTCATAATGATTTTCTTTCAATGAGAACTTAAAAATTGGCAAATTTATTTAGGGTAATATTGATTTCCAATATGGTGTATGCTGCAAAGTTCAAAAAGAGAACTCCCAGAACGACCACCAACTGGGAACTCTTTGGCACTATTGTGGCAACATGGGAAGATGCCTTTGTTGACAACATTGACGAGGAATAAGATCGACTGGTTCAGCACCTCCATGAATGTGCGAGGACCGCCAAGAGAGAGATAGTCACAAAAAAACGCCTGTTTTCGAAAACTCTTGAGCTAATTCGCCAGCGTGATTTGCTGCATGCCTCAGGCAACCGCAAGCTAACTTCGGAGCTCGCAAAGCAGTGCAGAGATGCGATCAAGGAAGACCTCCAAGAGAGAAGAGCAGAAGTACTGGTAGATGCAGCAGAAGCTGGGAAAAGTATTCGTTATGCCCACCTGTCCTTCGCCAACTACAAGACCAAGATGACTGCCCTCCGACGTCCTGATGGATCCATCACATCCTCCAGAATGGCAATGGAGAAGATTATCCATGACTTCTACTCAAATCTCTTCGATAGCCATGTCCACTTGCCGACATACCAAATTCCACAGGATGGATATGTCGTTCCCAACATTCTCCCTTCCAAAATCGGACACGCCATTTCGTCGGTAAAGAAACAAACAGCACCCGACCCAGACAAGGTCAGACCTGAACACCTGAAGAACCTGCCATCAGTACTCATCAATACACTGGCTCAGCTCTTCACACGCTACCTGTCTGAATGCAAGGTTCCGTCCCAATGGAAAACCAGCAGGACCGTACTACTGTTCAAGAAGGGAGACATCCATGACATTGGTAACTATCGCCCTATCTGCCTATTGTCTGTCATCTACAAATTGTTCATTCGAGTCATCCTAAATAGGATTGACAAAACACTAGATGAAGGACAACCATGCGAGCAAGCCGGGCTCCGGAAAGGATTCAGCACCATCGACCATATCCACACAATAACCAAACTCACTGAGGTTTCTCGGGAGTTCAAGATGCCGCTCTGTTTAACGTTCATTGATTTAAAGAAGGCCTTTGATTCTGTTGAGACGGAAGCGGTCATTGAAGCCCTAGCCAATCAGGGCATTCAAGCCCAATACATCAAGATCCTCCATGAGCTGTATTGCGGATTCACTACCAGGATCTCACCATTCTACAAAGAAGTGATCGTTGATGTCAAGAGAGGGGTTCGGCAGGGTGATACCATTTCACCGAAACTCTTCAGTGCCATCCTCGAGAACATCATGTGTCGACTGGAATGGGAAGGAATGGGAGTGAAGATAGATGGTCGGCAATTACACCACCTCCGCTTTGCTGATGACATTGTTCTAATAACACCAAACATCAGCCAAGTGGCACAAATGCTGGCTGACTTTGACCGTGAGTGTGGAAAGGTAGGACTACAGCTGAATCTTACGAAGACAATGTTTATGAGAAACAGCCTCATTCCTGATGCCCCATTCGCACTCAACGGAACGACCATCTCCAAATGCAACAGCTATGTGTACCTAGGTCGAGAAGTCAACATGACAAATGACCTGGCACCCGAGCTGCGCGGGAGGAAGAGAGCGGCTTGGGACGCCTTCAAGAACGTCGAAGAAATAGCTAAGAGGACGAAGAACCTCCGGCTCCAGGCACATCTCTTTGATTCCACTGTTCTTCCTGCATTAACATATGCCTCAGAGACCTGGGCCCTACGCAAACAGGATGAGAACGCTATTCAGGTCTCCCAAAAAAGAATAGAAAGAGCTATGCTTGGAATATCACGTTTCTCTCAAATGATAGAAAAAATCCGGAGTTCTGACATCCATCAACGATCAAGAATCAGGGACGCTGTCTCATTTGCCAAGGTGTCGAAAATCAGATGGGCTGGTCACGTAATGAGATTTAAAGACGATCGCTGGACTAGAGCTGTTACTGACTGGATTCCACAAGATGTCAAAAGATCGCGTGGCCGCCCACCTACCAGATGGTCAGACTTCTTCGTCAAGATCATGAACGATCGGTTTGAGGCTCTTCATGTTCCCAGAGTGAACAGATGCCATTGGGCTACAGTAGCACGCGACAGGGACAAATGGAGACGTTAGTGGCACCCGCTCGAGCAAATCGATGACTAACGGGAAGTTAAGTGATTAAGTGATTAAGTGATGGTGTATGTGGAGCAATAGCACAGCGGGTAGGGCATTTGCCTTGCACAAGGCCGACCCGGGTTTTATTCCTTTGTCCCTCTCAGAGAGCCAGACAAGCTACAGAGAGTATCCTGCCCACATGGCAGAGCCTGGCAAGCTCCTGTGGCATATTTGATATGTCAAAAACAGTAACAACAAAGAAAGATGGCGGCTGCATGGGAGCCTGGTGGAGAGCAGGTCTGAGCAGGGGGTGGGGGCGCGATGGATACCTCATGGGACAGGGGGTGCTCCGGCCCGTCCTCACACCCGACCGAGGTCACCAGTTGCCCCCCACGAGCGGCTCTCCGGCACGGCCACGGCCCCAGAAGCACAAGGACTTAATACAGAAATCCAGCAGCTTGGAGCAGAAAAGCGAACGGACTATGCGTTAATCCGCGCCATCTTGCCTGCCCGGAGGGGAAAGGGTGTTGCCCCATTCGCCCTCTCCTCTCTGGAAAGAAAGATGGCGGCCGCATGGGAGCCTTGTGGAGAGCAGGTATGAGCCGGGGGTGTTGGGGCGACTAAAACCTCATGGGAAGGGGGGTGTTCCGGTCCCTCCTTCACGCCCTACCAAGGTCACCAGTTGCCCCCCACGAGCGGCTTTCTGGCACGGCCATGACTCCAGAGCACAGAAACCAACCTCTTAACTATCTAACTTTTAATAGAAATACTTCCAGGGTTAGTAAGTAAAATAGCAGAAATCCAAAACCGCGCGGCCGCTATTGCGGCCATGTGACATCATTTAATTCTTGAACCCAGCTGTAGAAAGCAGATCATTTCACAATGCTTTTTCAGCATGGCTGAGTTTGGGGTGGGGTAAAGTCTAAATAATAATGGTGCAATTTTTATCAAAACAATGAAGCTAGTCAAAGTAGACAGAGTGTTAACTAGAATTCATCTACCCCACAGACATTGGGGGGGGGGTGGGGGGTTATTGGGGTTCTTTGTGGTGAAAAATAAGTATTGGTAAAGGGAATTGTGTTGATATTTGCATGACTGAGACCTAAACTTGAAAGCTTTGTAATTTTTCCCACAGCGATTCAATAAATAAATTAATTAATTAAAAAAAAAGTAACAACAAGTCTCACAATGGAGACATTACTGGTGCCCACTAGAGCAAATTGATGAACAATGGGAGGACAGTGCTACAGTGCAGTTATTATTAACACACTCACTCTTAAGCATACCAATGACCTTCTGTGACTGCAATCCATAAGACTTTCTCCTTCCATTTAAGATCTTCTCTTGGTTATTTTTGAAAATACTAGTATGAACTGGGGTTACAATGTATTTTTTAAATTTTCTTTAAGGACTATTTCATTTTAAAAAAAAATAAAGTTGCACTATTCAGCTATAAAAAAGGTGATATACAACTTGCTGCAATGTGGATGGAACTAGAAAATATTATGCTGACAGAAGTTGGGCTAAAGCTATAGCACAGTGGTAGGGCTTTTGCCTTGCATGCAGCCAACATGGCTGACCCGAGTTCGATTCCTCCATCCCTCTTGGAGAGCCCGGCAAACTACCGAGAGTATCTCGCCCTCATGGCAAAGCCTGGCAAGCAATCCGTGACATGTTCGATATGCCAAACACAGTAACAACACAGTAGCAACAACGATGGAGATGTTACTGGGCCCGCTCGAACAAATCAATGAACAATGGGAGGACCGTGACTGTGACCATGACTGAAGTTAGGGAGGCAGCGTGATCTCTCCTATATGTAGAATATAAAAAACATAGTAAGGGAAGAACAGATGGTCAATGGTAACAGATGCTGAGAATAACCCTACAGAACTGAGTTTGCTAAGGCAGTGGGGTGGAATGGGGGGTGAGAATGGGAGGGACATTTGTGGTGGGACAATGACACTCTGGTAGTATTGGGACATTGTGTGCCTGAAACTCTATTATTTATAGTATTGTAAATCATGCTATCTCAATAAGAAATGGAAGAAAAAATTATATCAAGTGGAAAAAACCTTGTTCTGACAAAAAAATGGGATCTCTGTTTTTGGTTAAGATCTCTTTATTTATAAAATCATTATTTTTAAAGTCCTTAAGGTGACTGAAACCCAGTGATGAACAATTTTGTAACTGACATCTCATCTCACTGTGATTTAATAAAAATAAATAAATAAATAATTTTTTAAAAAAAAGTATTTCAAAAATTTCTAGATGCACAAATTTTAACATTTCTCTAGCCTTGCCATTTGTCTTTTTTCTTTTTTATAACCAGAGATACTGCACATAGATTTTTGTATAGGAATTATTGGCTCCATAAATTTTAGAAATAGAACTGATACATGGAAATGTGTACATTTTAAATTTCAATCAATACCAATTTTGAGATTTTCCTCAAAAACTTGAAACTATTTATACAGGGTCTTAGAGCATGACTTTTTCACATCATACAATACTGCATTTATACACTTTTTAATGTTTTTAGATCCAGTCACGGGGAAAAAAGAAGTAATGCTTTATGATCGTTTCATCTTTTATTTACCTAACTGCTAGGGGAACTCCTTCATTGCCTCTGACCATTTTAGGCCTATATTATTTGAGTTTCCCAGTGGTATCCTTGCCCTCACCTTTTTTTTTTTTTGGTTTACTTATTGCTTATATAGTTACTAGTATTCTTTTGGGCCAGAACCATAGCACAGCAAGTAGGGTTCTTGCCTTGCACAAAACTGACCTGGGTTCAATCCCTGGCTCCATGCTGGTCTCCTGAGTCTGCCAGGAGAAATCGCTGAGAGCAGAGCCAGGAGTAAGTCCTGAGTACCACCAAGTGTGACTCAAAAACTGAACAAATAAAAATCCTCATCAATATTTCCTTATGCTTTTTTTTTTTATTGATCTGACACACAACTCTGCTACTAGTATACAGACTTGAAGGATAGTTTCTCTTTGATTTATGCATAGTTCATTGTAGGAATACAAAACAGTAGTTTCCCTAGAAAGAAAAATAGGGCATTCCATACTAGCTCATATATCATTCAGTCTTATATCTGAAACTCACCTCAATCAAATGCAATAGTTGATGATAATATGCTACAAATGTGCGTCTCTCTGTGTTGGGCCTTTCCCTTCACGTACTCAAATGTTTTTATGTCATTTATTTATCCAAGAGTAAATTATCTGAGTGACTTCCATGCTCGTTGCAGCATTATTCTGGATATCCAAAAATGGGAATAAGTTAAGTCGATCGACAGAGATCACTTTTGGTGTTAACGATCACAAACACCAAAATTTCCAGATCATGTGACAGCACCAGGGATTGAACTCATGACCCAATCTGGAGAAGAAAATCTGACATTTGTGACAATATGAATGAAAGTTGAAGATTTTTACATGTGATAAAAATTCTATAAAGACAAACACCATCTGATTTTACTTTAGGAGGGATCAGAAAAGCACTTTTTATTTCCTTTTTATTGGGTGGCATCCCAAATAAAGCTCAGAGGTCACCAGAGTTTGGTACTTAGGGGGTTAGAGAATACTAGAGATCAAACTCAGGGTCTGGTGCATACAAAGCATGTGGTCCCTGATACCTGTGTCATCTTCTTTGTCCCTGACATTTCTTTCATGATTCTTTTTATAAGTTTTTTCCTGATTTGTCTTGGTGAGCTAATATATATTTATCAATTTTATAGATACTTTCAAAGAACTAGCTTTAAAAAATTATTTTAGTATTTTATCTTTTTGCCTTCTGTTTCACTTATTTCAGCTCTCAATTTTATTATTTTCTTCTGTATACCGACTTCTGTTTTGTTTGTTCCTCCTTTACTACTTCCTTCAAATGTAAGATTAGACTGTTTATTTGAAACTTTATTTATCCCACTCGCCCTTTATTGATTCACCATGAGATAGTTACAAAGCTTTCATGTTTGAGCTCCAGTCATATAATCATCAAACACCCATCCCTTCACCAGTGCACATTTCCCACCACCAAAATCCCCAGTATTCCCCCCACCTCACCCTGTTCCAATCTTCCTCTGCCTGTATGGTAGACAGTTTCCCCCATATTCTCTCTCTACTTTGGTTACATTTGATATTTTGACACCATTCCCACCACCACTCAAACCTGCCAAAAAGGCAATGCTTGTTATGTATTGCTTGTTATACATAGAATGTAATATCCAGGAAATTCTGTGTCTTTCTCTTCTGGAAGCTTTAGTTTATAGTCTCTGGGTCTTGGCTGTTGAAGAGATTACATGGCACTGGGGGCGGTTTGTGGGTGGGGTGTAACTGCCAAGCGATTGGAAAACTGGGGACCTGGGGAGAGAAAGCCCAGTCGCGATCTAAGTGAGCTTGGAGATCTCAGTCATGGGTTCCTGCTTACCTCCGTGCCACCAGCCCTATAACTGCATCTTTTGATCTCTTTTGAAATTTATGGGTCTCTGAAATAAGGCCAATAAATGAGCTTATATAGCTGAGCCAGAGTGATTTGTGGATGTGGCTCCCACCTATCTAACTTTTGGCTGCTTAATTTCTTGGTAAACTTGGCCACAAGTTTTTGGGGTCTGGTCAAAGGCAGAGCAGCAATTTTGGGGTATCTGGAAGTCTGACGGTACCATAAGGCTGCTGATGCACTCACCCTGCAGGTACAGGTTGATCTGCTAATGGCACCACACCCCCATTATTTGAAACATTATTGGTTGATTTGGGTCTACCTGGAGATAAATATTCCCTGTAATATTGTTTATTATGCATCCTATAGGTTCTGATAACTTTTCTTTTATTTTTGTTCTTTTCTAGGTAATTTTAAAATTTATTTATTGACCTAAGAGTTATTCATCATTATGTTGTTTAGCACAGTGGGTAGGGCATTTACCTTGCATGTGGCTGACCTGGGTTCGATTCCTCCATCCCTCTTGGAGAGCCCTACAAGAGTATTTTACTGAGAGTATTCCACCTGCATGCAGAGCCTGGCAAGCTCCCATGGCATATTTGATGTGCCAAAAACAGTAACAAGTCTCACAATGGAGATGTTACTGGTGCCCTCTCAAGCAAATCGATGAACAACAGGAGGACAGTGCTACAGTGCTAAAGTTGTTTAGTGTCCATAGGCCTGAGGTTTTTCTTTTTTTCTTTTTATCATTTATTTCTTGTTACATTGTGACTAAAAGTATTCTTGCCATGATTTTAATCTTCACATAATTATTGACTCTTTGTATACTTATATATGGTCTGTCCTTCAGAATGTTTCATATGCACTTGAGAAGATTATGTATTAGTTTCAGAACGGAGAGTTTTATATATTTCCATGAAATTGTTCCCATCAATTCACTAAATGCCATATTTTCCTTGTTAAATTTTTTGTGCGTGATTAATCCACTCCAATCTTAATTTCTTCTGTCAAATAATCTCACAAAAATATTTGAAATGTTAATAAGGTGCTGATCAGAGTATTGTGTCAAACACAGCTAACAAGGAAACAGCAACCAGAGTTTGAGAACCTCTAGTTCAATTCTGCAGGATGCCACTGGGCAATCAACCTGGACCAGTGGAACAGTTAAACCAGTGTATGAGGGATATAAAACTGGTAGAAGATGGTGACTTATTATTTATGACCTTATGGCTAAGTAAATCAGAGAGATTAAAGCTTTTCTTTTACTTTATAAAAGACAAATTGGAAGTAGTTGCAATTTTGAGCACAGCCAATGAACCATATAAATCATGCATAAGATGGTATCTTTCTCTTTTAAAATGTTATGATTTGAGTGCAGTGTGTAAACTTTATGCTTAATTCTCAGAGTAATATATAAACATTCTTTTCATTATGTTGTTCCATTATTGAGGTGCTGTGATTTACAGTACTGCTTGTGATAATTTCATGCATATATCTTCCCAACATGACATCTGCCATCATAGAAGACTGCCCACTTCTCTCCATCAGTGTCCCAAGGCCCCCTCCCATATAACTCTCTCTTCACAGCCCCCAGGTAAGCTCATTTCTGTAGACTTGAATCTCCAGTTCTCTTGCTTTTGAGAATTTGTTGCTTTCTGTATTCATTGCTTTTTGTATTTCTTTCCATCTCACATGTAAAAATCATTCTGTACCCTCTCTGTCCATGTAACTTCATTTCTAATAGTATTCTCTAGTTTGATCCATGTAGCAATAAATTGCAGGATTTAATATTTTTTCATTATATATCATATATCACAATTTCTATATCCAGAAAATGTTCTTGGGAACTTGGATTGTTTTAAGATATACACTGTTTTGAATCGTGCTACAGTAAATATAGGGGCAAAAATGTCTTTAAAAATGGTGTTTTGGGACCCTTTGGTAGATGATGAGAAATGTAATTGCTGAGTGATATGGAAGTTCAATTTTTAGTGTTTTCAGAAGTGTCCACATTGTTTTACAGAGAAGTCAAAACATTTAGCTTAGTAATAATCTTAAAGACAAAGCCTCCTGCATGAAAGGGTCTGGCTGATACAGAGATAAAATGTAGTTGATGTTGTGTCCCTTTCCAGATAGCCTCAGTTTTTACCACTGCAGTAACACTGACAGGAAGTGTCATCTCTGAGATGACAGGATCTATGTCTCTAGCAACTGATGTTGTTCCAGTGAGTTTCATGTGTCCCAGAAGAAAGTGCTTAGAAATTATACTCCTTGAGAGCAGCTAAAGGGAGTTGGATGGTTAAATCTAAATTCCTTTGGCAGGATAACTTTAAGAGGATGTTCCCTTTAATTATCAGTGGAGCCAGAGAGTTATAATAATTAATAAGCCTATGATTCAGTGGGCTATTTCTGATTGGCCAAGCTGACAAGACCTACAACAATGACAAGAACAACTACAAGGAGGACAGTAGTGGCTCAATAAATGCAGCAGCAATATTTTCGTTTTCTAGTGTGTCATACATCATGATAAACTCTTTTGTTTGCATTTTGCCATCATCATTTCACTTTTCAAAAATTTCACAAAAAAATCAGACCGAATAAGGAGTTAACTCTATTTCAGAATAAGTATTAAGCACACACAGTAAAGGGAAAATCATTAAAATATATGTGATCTTCAAATATAGTAACTCAGTAGAAAGGGGTAATTTAGGACAACAAAGCTACTAAAAAGTATTTAAAGATGGAAACCATAGACAAATGTGATAGGAAACAGGTAAAATGTCTACTTTAGCAATGAAACTTTTTTAGGAAGAGGGCACACCTGTGCTGCTGAGGGTGTATTCCTGGCTCTGGGTGAGCCTCAGGGGCCAATATGTTCTGCTGAGATGCAGGCATATAATAGAGTTTCAGGCATCTAATGTTTCAATGGGCTGGAGCAATAGCACAGCAGGTAGGGCATTTTCCTTGCACGTAGCTGACCCAGGTTCGATTCCTCCATTCCTCTCAGAAAGCCCAGAAAGCTACCGAGAGTATCTCGCCTGCATGGCAGAGCTTGGCAAGCTCCCTGTGGCATATTTGATATGCCAAACACAGTAACAAGTCTTACAATAGAGACATTACTGTGCCCACTCAAGCAAATCGATGAACAACGGGAGGACAGTGCTGCAGTGCCACAGGGCAATGTTCCAACACCAATCCAACCACCAGTTTCAACATCCTTTCACTGAAGTTCCCAGTTTCCCTTCCATCCACCAGGCTTCCTCCTTAACAAGCACATTATAAAATTTGGTTACTGTACTATTGATCTCATGCTTAGAGTGTAGTTGGCTCTTTGGTCTAGAAATATTCATATACCTCACCTCTACCCGTCAATGTGTCCAAGGTCCCTGACCTCTGCCTCTGTTACTTTCCATCCACCTGACCTTCCTTCCCACTTGATTTCTTTTCTTCCTTGTCCTTATCATTTTTATAAGACAAGGAATAATCTAGGTATCCCTCTCCTAGATACTTTAAATTCACTGCACTTTTATTCGACACAGCACTGTCACTGTCCTCCCGTTGTTCATCGATTTTGCTCAAAGGGGGCCCAGTAACATCCCCATTGTGAGACTTGTTGTTACTGTGTTTGGCATATCGAATACATCACAAGGAGCTTGCCAGGCTTTGCCGTGCAGGCAAGATACTCTCGGGAGCTTGTCAGGCTCTCTGAGAGAGGTGGAGGAATTGAACTCGGGTCGGCCGGGCGGCCGCGTGCAAGGCAAATGACCTACCACTGTGATATTGCTCTAGCCCTTATTCAACATACCATAGGTAAATGAGATTATCCAATAATTGTTCTTCTGACTTACTTCACTTAACATGATGACCTCCAGTTTCACCCAAATTGCAGCAAATTGCGTTATTTCACCCTTACTTGCAGCTGCATAATATTCCACTGTGTATATACGTCCCACCGTCATCACCTACTCATCTGTCAGTGGGCACCTAAGTTGATTCCATATCTTAGCTATTATACTAAGTGCTACAGTGAATAATGGTGTATGTGGATCTTTAGAATGAATGTTTTTGTGTCTTGGAGGTAAATACTAAGACGTAGATTTTCTGGATCATATGGTAACTATTTTTAATTTTCTGAAAAATATCATACTATTTTCCATAGTAGTTGAACCAAACATTCCTTTCAGTAGCGGATAAGATCCTTTTTCATAACCTCCTCACCAACACAGATTGTTTCCAGTTAGGAGTTCCGTTGTGGTAGTTTTAGAGCCACCTGAAGGTGCTCAAAGTTCCTCCTGGGTCTGAGCTCAGGGATCATTTCTGATAGTTTTCAAATATATGCCATTATCACTAGAATGAAATGATACCTCATTGTTGTCTTGATTTGGATTTACCTTTTAAGTGATGAGGAGCGCTTGTTATATGCCTTTGGATTTTTGTCTGTCTTTCCCACAAGAAACATCCTCATTCTCACCACATGATTTAAAGCTATCCTTTGCTTTATTTAAACACCATGGTTTACAAAGTTGTTCATACACAATTATTGTAAACTTTTGATGTTCCAACACTAATCCCATCATCTGAGTGACCTTCCCTCCACCATTACCCCCATTTTCCCAACTATTTCCCAAGCCCGAACCCTTAGCAGCACACATAATTTGTTTTCTATTACTTGTGAAACAAATGACTGAAGGAATTATCAAAAATACTTGAGTAAAATTAAAGAAATTTTGTGCAAATTGTTATATCTCACCACAGGGGTGTTAAGTCTTTGAGGATTTACTAAGCTGTGTGTTGCTAGTTGAACCTGTGTTACCATTTTTGTCTGTTGAGTTTAATTGGTTTCTATGTTACTTTTCCCATCTAATTTTGTGCTCCGACTGGAATTTCAGTCATGTGGAATTCAGAGATATTCAGAAACTTCAGGATCTGTAGAATTGGGATAAATTTGCTGAGATTCTTCATGAAACCATGGAGTTAGGCTATAGGCCATTGGGTGGTGGCAGTAGTAGTGTGTGCAGCTGTCAGGGTTTTTGCTGAGTGGGGACTCTGTTCAATCCACTCCCCAGATGCACCAGAGTTTTCTCGGGGCACGGGGATGGGGACTGGTGTGTTCATGAGTTTCAACTGCTTGACTTGCATCTCTTCAAAAATTTAGGTCATAAATCTGAAGATCAGTCAAGTGGGTGAGTCAGTATGGTGGTGGCATGGTGTGATTTCATTTTTTGATAAGATGTTTGGGTTTTGTTGCTAATCTTTGTGAGTTCTTTTTACACCTGGGATATTAAGGCTTTATCTAATATGTTGAGTGTGAATATTTTCTCCCATTTAGTTGTATCACCTTTATTAAAGTTACTTTTTAGCCAAATAGAAAACTGATTTACAGCGCTTTTCTTTCAACACTTTACTTATATAATCCCACTAACTTCTGACTTCCATAGCTTCTGATGAGAAATTAGGTGCTAATTTTTCAAGGAACCATGGTATATAGTGACTAGTTTCTTTTTTTTTTTTTTGCTATTTTCAAGATTCTCTGTCATTCTATTTCAACAGTTTAATGTGTCTAGTGTGATCTATTTGTTATCCATTTGGAGATCATTGAGATTCTTGGATATGTAGATTTATGACTTATCAGTTGGGATGTTTTGAGCATTATTTTTTCAAATAGTATTTCTATCTCTATATTTAGAGCAGAATTTTTTATGTATATATAAGTTTAGTGTTCTATGATTTCTCATACTCTGCTTATTTAGTTCACTCCTTTTTCTGTTCCTCACAATATAAACTATAATTATTTAAAATTTCAAGCTTACAGATTCTTTTTTCTGCCTGCTTGTATTAATCTACTGTTGAACTCCCCTAGTAAATTTATCACTTCATTTATTGTATATTTCAGTTCGAGAGGTTCTATTTTGTTCCCTTCTATAACATACATTTTTGTAGATCTTCTATATTGCACCCCTGCATTGCCTTAGTCCTTTGTGTATATTTACTATTGGTTCACTTAAAGTCTTAATTAGTAACTAGTTACAACCTAATGACTCTCCTGTACTTAACTTTAGATAGCTTCTCTTAATTCCTTTCAGTTTTTTTTGTGAATGGACAATACATTTCTTTCATGTTTTATTTTTAAAAAATTATTAAATTTCATTAGTTAATTTCTTTATCTTATCGAATCACCATGAAATAGAGCATTACAAAGATGTTCATGATTGGGTTTCAATCATATAATGTTCCAACATCTATATCTCCACCAGTGTCATTTCCCAGCACCAAAGTTCACAGTTTCCCTCCCACCTCTCCTAATTGCCCCCAAATCCAGTCTGCCTCTGTCTCTATGGCAGACACCTCTGTTCTCTCTCTCTTTCTTACTTTCCTCTCTTTCTCTCATTTGAGGCATTATGGTTTGCCATACAGATGCTGAAATGTTGTTATAAATATCCCTTTACCTACATTCAACCTCAGTTGTTGTCCAGAGTGATCATTTCCAACTGTTGTTGTCATACTGCACCATATTCTCTCTTAACTACCCTACACCCCACACAATTTTTAAAAAATATCCTACAAATGAATGCAGTCGTTCTATATTTGTCCCACTTCTGACTCATTTCTCTCAGCATGATACTCTCCATGTCCATCCATTTATAGGCAAATTTCATGACTTCATTTTTCCTAACATGATTTATTTTTTCGTTGAAAGCTAGATATTTTAAGTATTATAATGTGGTAACTAGATGAAATCTTTTTTTTCTCTAGTATTTAGCCTTGTAATTTTCTCTGAGTTATAATTGATTAGTGATTTCATGGAATTATTCTAGTTAAGACTGTATTTTCTGTTAATTTCTGAAATTTCAACTCTTGTTTTGATTTTTTGATTTTTGTTTGGAACCACATTACAGGTGCTTGAGACTTACTCCTGGTTCTGCACTCAGGGGTCACTCCTGGTGGGCTCGGGGACCAAATGAACTGCTTGGAATTGAACCTGGGTTAGCTGTGTGCAAGGCAAGCACCCTACCTACTGTATTGTCACTCCAGCCCCTGAAATATATAATTCTTCACTTCTTTATTATAGTAGAACTTATTTTAGTTATGAAATTTCCTTAGATACTTTTAAAAAAAATTTTATTAGTGAAACCATGAGGAACAGTTGTAGATGACAAGTTTTTGTGCTTGGGTTTCAGTTATACAATGATGGAGTACCTATCCCTCCACCAGTGCCCATTCTCCACTATCAATGATTCCAGTATCCCTCCTACCCCCATACCTAATCCCCGTCCAATCCCGCCTCTGTGGCAGGTCATTCCCTTTTGTTCTCTCTCTCCCTTTTTGGGTGCTGTGGTATGCAAAAGAGGCATTGAGTGGCAATCATGTTCGGTCTATAGTCTACTTTCAGCATCCATCTCCCATCCTGGGAGGATCCTCCCAACACCCTTTACTTGGTGTTCTCTTCTCTATATGAGGTTCCTTTTCCCCTAGCATGTGTGGCTGGGCTTCAAGCCATGGGATGAACCTTCTGGTACTTGTCTTGACCATTCTTCGATGTTAGTCTCCTATTTTGTTACTTTATGTTCCCAAGATGAATGCAATCTTTCTATGTCTGTCACTCTCTTTCTGACTCATTTCACTTAGCATGACATTTTCAATGTAGTACCACTTTATGTAAATTTCATGACTTCATCTTTTCTAACAGCTGCATAATACTCCATTCTGTAGATGTCCCAAAGTTTCTTTAATCAGTCATCTGTTCTCGGGCACTCGGGTTTTTTCCAAATTTTGGCTACTATGAACAGTGTAGCAATGAACATAGAAGGGCAGATGTCATTTCACAGTACTTTTTTGACACTCCAGGATATATTCCCATAAGTGGTACTGCTGCATCAAATGGGAGCTCAATATCTATTTTTTTGAGAATTGTCCATATTGTTTTCCAAAAGGGCTCAACCAGTCAGCATTCCCAACAGCAGTGAAGAAGGGTCCCTTTCTCGCCACATCCGTGCCAACACTGGTTGCTTTTGTTCTTTTGGATGTCAGCTAGTCTCTGTGGTGTGATATGGTATCTCATTGTTTTGATTTGCATCTCCCTGATGATTAGTGATGTAGAGTATTTTCTCATGTGCCTTTATGAGAGCAGATTTAAATTCATCCTTTCTTCAATATTCTCCCTCAAGAAAACAAATTTCCTTATGTCAAGACTCCATACAGCCTACTATCTCCACATTGTGTGAAAGCTCATAATTCTCTTATCTGCATATATTTTTTGATTTTTATAGAAATTACCATAAATTTTTAATTACCTGTTATGGTATTTTTTTCCTTTTATTGGGATTTATTTGCTTTTTCTTCACACTTTCTTTTTTTAAAATTTTTATTAAAGAAATACCATGAGGCACAGTTGTAAGCATTCTAGTTTTGAGGGCATAGGCTGACTTACAAATTTTTGTGCTTGGGTTTCAGTTATACAATGATCCAGTACCCATTCCTCCACCAGCGCCCATTCTCCATCATTTACATTTTTTTAAAAAATTTTTGTTAGTGAAACACCATGAGGTACAATTGTAGATTTACAGATTTTTGTGCTTGGGTTTCAACTGTACAATTATCAAACACCCATCCCTCCACCAGTGCCCATTTGCCACCACCACGGGTCCCAGTATGCCTCCCACCCCCCACCCCCCCATTCCACCCTGCCTCTGTGGCAGGGTATTCCCTTTTGTTCTCTCTCTCATTTTGGGTGTTGCGGTTTGCAAAAGAGACATTGAGTGGCAATCATGTTTGGTCTATAGTCCACTTTTAGCATGCTTCTCCCATCCTGGGAGGATCCTCCCAACACCCTTTATTTGGTGCTCCTTTCTCTAACTGAGCTCCCTTTTCCCCTAGTATGCGTGGCTGGCCTCCAAGCCATGGAGCAAAACTCCTGGTACTAATCTCGGCCACTCTTTGGTGTTAGTCTCCTATTTTGTTACTCTATGTTCCCCAGATTAATGCAGTCTTTCTATGTCTATCTCTCTCTTTCTGAGTCATTTTGCTTAACATGATACTTTCCATGTAGTACGACTTGTATGTAAATTTAATGACTTCATCTTTTCTAACAGCTACATAGTAATCCATTGTATAGCTGTACCAAAGTTTTTTAACCAATCATCTGTTCTCGGGCACTCAAGTTTTTTCCAGGTTCTGGCTATTGTAAAGAGTGCTGCAATGAACAAACAAGTGCAGATGTCACTTCGACTTTACTTTTTTTTTGCCTCTCTGGGACATATTCCCAGGAGTGGTATTGCTGGATCAAATGGGAGCTCGATTTCTAATTTTTTGAGAAACGTCCACACTGTTTTCCAGGAGGGCTGAACCAGTCGGCATTCCCACCAGCAGTGAAGAAGGGTCCCTTTCTTGCCACATCCACGCCAGCACCGATTGCTTTTGTTCTTTTGGATGTGGGCCAGTCTCTGTGGTGTGAAATGATATCTCATTGTTGTTTTAATCTGCATCTATGATTTTTTTTGCAAATAAAAATTATCTAAGTTAAAAAGAAAATATAAATAATAATAATAATAATAATAATAATAATAATAACCCACTTATCAAGAGCTTGAAACCCAAAGACTAATAGAACACACCCAAAGTGGTCAGGGCCAGGCTTAGCACTACTTTTTTTTGTAAACTACCTCTTATTCTGATTCCCATTAGCATGCCTTCCAGCTTTCCCAGAAGATGTCCAAAGAAACCACTATGCTAAAAAACAAATGTACTTCTATCCCTGGGGACAGATTTTATCAAGTGCAAAATTATAAATACTCTTCACTTCTTTTCATGCTCTTCAGTAAGTGATGGTCTAAGGAACGAACGTGTGAAATTTCAGTAATTACTTCATGGTTTCCTCTAAGGATCAATTGGGAAAATTTTACCCCAGAGACCCAGAACCTAGAAATACTTCTGTGACAGTGTGCACGAAGAACATCGAGTCTCTGAAATCTGAGTTACTGCTCTTTAGCTTAACTAAAGCAATCAGAATCCCCTGGATCTTTTCCCTCTTCTCATGCTCTGTAGAAGCGTTCTTTGTGTGATTTAAGGGACGGGAAAAGAGCTGCAGGTTTAAGGTGGGTTTCTTTGGTGACAAATGCTGTGTGGTGGATGCTGCAAGAAAGGATCATATTTGATTTTCCTTCTGAGGCCTAAAAAATCTCTGCCAGTTACTCCTGCCTCCTGTCTTTCAGATAAGTATTGGCGACAATTCGGAGTGAACTATTTTTATCTGCACCAGAGCACAGAGATGGACTCAGCAATAGCTGTGATTCGTGGTGATTAGGGTCTCAATCTGTATTTAACATCTCATTTTTGATGTGCAAATGACTAAATTAATCTGAATTTTAGGACTTCATTTGTAAAATGTTTCTAGTAAAATTTATGAGTATTCACTTAGATGCTACATTGTGCATTGCTTAGGGTTCAAGGTAGCCATTCACTGCCTGTCTGATAAATTGAAGTCTAGGAAGTCAGGAACTATGGATATTGGGGAATATCTTGCAAAGATAGAGATAATTTGCATCTCTATTGTTCAATCCGAACCAGTCACCTTTGGGGCTGGTAGGGCATTTGTCTTGCAAGTGACCGACTTGGGTTTGATTCTCAGCATCCCAAATAGTCCCCTGAGCACCGCCAGGAGTAATTCCTGAGTGCAAAGCCAGGAGTAACCTCTGTGCATCACCAGGAGTGACCCAAAAAGCGAAAAAAAAAAAAAAAGAACCAATCACCTTATATCTGCATTTTAATTTCTATGACCTTTTGCCATTCCTTGAATAGGGGATAGGTGTAGGTCTTGGAGGAAAGGGACTAACACTTGGGTAAAAGAAACATGAATTTGGTGAATGATCTATTTTACAGTGGACTAGTCAAGGCATCTTTTCTATAGTATTTGACATATCTTTATTCTTTCAGAAAACACAAGGGGAATGACTGAAGCAAACCAAAGTGTCACTGAATTCCTCCTATTGGGTTTCTCCGAAAGTGCTGAGCAGCAGCTCCTCCTGTTCAGCGTCTTCCTAGGCATGTACCTGGTCACTGTCATGGGGAACCTGCTCATTATTCTGGCCATTGAGTTTGACCCACACCTGCACACTCCCATGTACTTCTTTCTGGCCAATCTCTCTTTTGCTGATGCTTGTTTTTCTTCCACTACAATCCCCAAGATGCTGGTGAACATTCAGACACATAGTCAGACCATCTCATACCAAGGATGCCTGGCCCAGATGCACTTTTTCATGACATTTGGGGCACTGGATGACTTCCTCTTGGGAGTGATGGCCTATGACCGCTATGTGGCTATCTGCCGGCCTCTTCACTATTCCACACTCATGAGTCCTGTTATGTGCCTGATCCTCCTTGCAGTCTGCTGGGTGCTCACGAACCTCGCTGCCCTCTTACACACCCTGCTTATGGCCAGGCTTTCCTTCTGTGCAGGCAACACTATCCATCACTTCTTTTGTGATGTTGTCCCTCTGCTTCAGCTCTCCTGCTCAGACACTGGTACTAACCAGGTAGCTCTGTTCATTGTGGGCTCCATGATACTCACTGGCCCGCTCTCATTGATTGTTTTGTCATACGCACGGATCATCTCCACTATCCTTAGAGTCCCATCTGCCTCAGGCAGGCAAAAGGCTTTCTCCACCTGTGGCTCCCACCTCACTGTTGTCTTCCTTTTTTATGGGGCGGCAATCGGTGTCTACCTATGCCCCCCTTCATCACACTCAGGGGGGAAGGACAGGGTGGCAGCTATATTTTACACAGTGGTAACTCCTATGCTGAACCCCTTCATCTATAGCCTCAGGAACAATGATATGAAGTCTGCACTGAGAAGGCTTTTTGGAGCTCCTGCAGCTTCTTCACGGAGACTTTAATTCTTTATCCATATTTTAAGTTACACAATAAAGCATCCATGTGTTTATGAAGCAAAATGTCACTTTTGCTAGGTTTTGGAGAATATTAGACTCTAAATAATTCTCTTTAATCACCAAATCCTGCCATGTATGTGGTCAGTATACTTCTTAAAGGATTTATTAACTGTCTTATTAAAAACATTAAATATTTCCCTGGAGTTGTGTCAGGTGATCTAAGCTATATAGGGACAAGGCAATTAAAACACCAATTTGTTTGGTGTTATTTTAATGAAAGATGCACATCTTTAACACGCAGTTCAACTGAATTTTATTAATTTCCCATTTTCCAGACATTATGTTAAACTGAGATATATTGATTCCATATCTTATGGAACTCCCCTTTCTATGCATAATGTAGTTGCTATTATACAACTAACTATAATATAAGCTCAGTCATAATAATTTTATTCTATATTACTATCTTTCTATGTATATTATGCCATTCATCATTCATTAATCATTCTCCTAAAGAGCCTTGAATATAATCTCAGGGCTAGGATTAAAGAGACGTGACTGGGGCCTGCTCGAGGCAATCGACGAATAACAGGATGATGAATGAATGAATGAATGATCGTATGAACATCACATTTTATAGATGAGGAAATTATAACTAGTGAGTTGTTACCCATTGTCCAAGGCAGGACCAAAATATTTTTTTGTCTGATACTGGAGTATAAATTCTTGCATTCTTTAATAGCATGCTTTTGGTGCTAATATTTGTTCCAAGAGACAGATTCATATTAAGGAAATTACTGTTCACTGATGGTCATATGGCAGGCAAGGTATTATATGCTACTGGCAAACTAAAAATTGAGCAAGGTATTTATTTTCATACGTGAAGCAGATATCCACACGTTCAATTTAACATTAACTATGAGTATGGTGATCATTGTCAGAAGAGGAAGAAAATGATTTTATCTAAATTTGATCAGATACAGTTTATTCATGAGGCAGAAATTAATGGAGCATTAAAGAGTAATTTTATTTAAACCTGTGAAAAAGAAAGAGAAGAGCGAATATTTCACAAACACAGGATATTTACAGTACAGTTTGTGTAGTTTCTTGGAGTCATTGTAGCTCAATTGTGCAAGTTTTTATAGTGCTCTCTCTGAATGTGGGTCTTACCTTTTCTTTCCCTGTTCAGTTTCCATGAAGCCTCTTGTTCAGTTCTGTTCTTTGTGGCTAAATTTTCCTCTCTTTCATTATCAATTTTTTAAATTTCTGACTGTTTATTAGTATTTCCTGAAGCTCCAGATATCTCTAAACAGGAGACAAGTATATTTTACTTAAAAAGAAGAAGAACAAAATATGTAATTATAATGTAATTAGATTTTAGAGCAGTGTTGTAAGAATTTCGTTCTAACAACAAAAGTATACATTTAAAAAATATAAAAATTCAGTGGACATTTATTTTCTGTGTCATTACCCCATTAGGGTTGAAAATAAATTCTTGCATGTGTGTGAAAAGCACCTAGAAGTTCTTGTGTATTTAGTGTTAGTTTAAAACTTCTATATTTTGTTCAGATGGGGGGTGGAAGGGCAGCACCCACTTAGGTGTTAGGTGTTACTATTGGTGGTACCTGGGGGACACTATGGTGCTCAAGAAAAACTCTGGACCTCCCATAAATGAGTCATGCAACTAGCACTTTGAATTATCTTCCAGGACTTGTAGTTATATTTTTGATTCTTTTTTCATTCAGTTTTTATTTAGGCTATTAATAATAGTTTGAAAGCAAAATTTCAATACAGCACTTAACTGGGAAAAATTATTAGTCTTATTTTTATTAAAAGTCTAGCACCTCAAACAGGTAACATAAGTGTATCTTTTTCAATAAGCTAGAAAAAAGAAACTAAAATCATAACTAAAGCACTAACAAATTCTGACATCAGCATGGTCTTATTGCACTTTTTACATCCTTCCAAAACAAAACAACCCTAGCCCTCTTGTTAATGGAGAATGGGATAGGGAATATGTTCTTAGAAATCTTAAAGTACATTAACTTGGTTTTGGAGACATTTACCCTCTTCTGAGATTTCCTGATCATTTTTCTTATGATTTCTCTGAAATATTCAGGCCGCATTAAACATCCTTGTTTTGTCTTCCTTTGCCATGACATAATGAAATGTTAAATTAGTTAGATCACTAAAATAGCTCAGAGAAAAAGGAGAATTTCATTCTATGATCTATTGTAAATCATGGTTTATTGCTTGGTTTATTCCCAATATTCCATAGTTTACTCACAAATGTTTAAATGGTGGTTAGTTCGCCTTTGCTTTAATTGCAAACTTGTTTTAACATGTCTTTACTATATACTTCAAAGACTGTTAAGAAGAAGAGAATATTTTCTACTTATCTTTTGAAATGCAGGTTCTGTTGAATAGATGCTCTTGTGTGAAATTTGAAACATTGAAATGAAGTGGAAGGTATTGTGCTGTCTTTTTTTCCTTTTCATTTAATTACTTTTTTTGCAAGCCCTTTCTACTATAAGACATTCAAGGAGATTATTTTTTATTGAATTACTGTGAGATAGTTACAAAACGATCATGTTTGAATTTCAGTCATACAATGATTGAACACCCATCCCTCCACCAATGCACATTCTCCATCACCAATATCCCCAGTATACCCCTCCTTTCCAACTCTTCCCCTGCCTCTATGGTAGACAATTTTCCTCATATTCTCTCTCTACTATAGGGCATTATGATTTTCAATATAGATACTGAGAGGCTATCAGGTTTGGTCCTTTATCTACTTTCAGCACACATCTCCTATCCCGAACAGTTCCTCCAACCATCACTGACTTAGTGATCTCCTCTCTATTCAAGCTGCCTTCTCCCCCAGCTCATGAGACAGGCTTCCAAATATGGAGCAATATTCTTGGCCCTTCTCTCTACTGTCCTTGGGCATTAGTCTCATATTATGTTATTTTATATTCCACAAATGAGTGCAATCTTTCTATGTTTGTTCCTCTCTCTTTTTTGACTTATTTCACTTAGCATGATACTCTATATGACCATCCACTTATAAGCAAATTTTATAACTTCATCTTTCCTTTCAGGTGCGTAGTATTCCATTGTGTAGATATACTAAAGCTTCTTTAACAAGTGGTCTGTTCTTTGGTTTTCGGGTTGTTTTCAGATTCTGGCTATTGTGAACAGTGATGCAATAAACATACAGGTGCAGATTCCATTTCTACTGTGATTTTTTGCACCCTCAGGGTATATTTAAGTGAGATTTTTTTTATTTTTCAGTGTGCAGTCACAAGATGTTGAGAGGCAGTGGAATTGGAAATGGTAGAACTCATTTTCCTAGAGATCAAACCAGTGTGGATAACAAAAAGATTTACCATTTATTCCTGGTACTTGAGTTAACAACACACTGATAAGCTCTTGAATTTGATATTTACAGTGACAACAATCCTCTCCTTCCTGATGGTATGGGAATAAAGTATTTCACATGGCTCAGAGTATTAATATCCTTAAATTTATTTCCAAAGACTCATCCTACAGTCTGAGATTCTGTAACACTTCTATAACTTTGTAAAACACTTCCACAAATTAGCATCATTTTAGTTTAAATTTATTTTAGCTTAACTTTATTTTATTTTAAGATACTAATGGTGCTTCTTGTTGCCCTATCCAGAGCATTTATTACTATAATAGATAACAAAATGTGGGCTTAATCCTAAAATATTTATATATCAGGTTCCTTATATTCATGTTGAGAGACAAAAACTCCTTTAATACTAAATGAAAAAGATGACAATGGTTTGTAATAAAGAAAAAGGATTATTTTTATTTCTAAAATACTGCATTTTCTCTAAGAAACCTTGTGGCTCTATCCCTTGTAATAGGATAATATAACATCAACTAGCATCTGATGATTGGCAATGACTTTTTACCGATTATCTCTTTTTTTTTTTTTTTTTTTTTGCTTTTTGGGTCACACCCGGCGATGCACAGGAGTTACTTCTGAATCTGCACTCAGGAATTACTCCTGGAGGTGCCCAGGGGACCATATGGGATGCTGGGAACCGAACCGGGTCTGCCGCGTGCAAGGCAAACGCCCTCCCCGCTGTGCTATTGCACCAGCCCCTACAGATTATCTCTTAAAGAGAAAGTTTAATTTTTATCTGTAGGCACTCTCCAGATAAGCAAAAGATAGGTACTGGATAAAAAGAATGTATCCAGATTTTAAATGTTTTTAAATTTATAATTTCAAAAATTAACATGCTAATATAAAGATGTGGAAGACATAAATTGAAAATGGAAGCTAATGAAGAAACAAGGATCATAATTCCATCATCTTGGGATAGCTAGTCACTCAGAATCTTTTGATGTAAATAAATCAAGATTTAGTGTTGTTGAATGATAAATGGTGAATTAATAAAAATTTCTGTTAACATTTTCTGTGTTGAGTATAAATTATCAGATAATTGGAGATCACGTACGTAGTTTCATCATATCAACATAGCATAATTAATTGGTACAAAATGACTTAAAATTTGGGTAGTTTCCATTTTATGAACAATATCATTTTACACAAATTCTTTGCAGTATATTTTTTACTATTTCTTTGGTCAAATTCCTATAAATTAAAGAGTAGTCCATAGGGTACAAATATTTTAGTGCTTGAAGTAAATATTATCAGCTTATTTCCTGGAGGACTATGGCAATTTATACTCCCACTACTAGGAAAACGTTTTCTAATTAAAATAATTAATTATAAATTATAAATGTCAAAGCACATATTACTTCTGGGAGAAAAGTTAAACTCCATGAATATTTTTAAACTATGAAGCCTTAAAATAAACTATGTTGTTTTAAAATTCATTCTTTCTGCATAAATAGAATCCCTTTTAATATCATAGTCTTGTAAGGTACAGATGTGCTTGAGAACATGAGATATGGATGAGGTATAGATCTATTACAGTCATATATATTACATCTAATATTTTATCTTGATTCTTACCTTTTGGAAGCACAAGTGATCTTTAGGAATAACAAATCTTATAACAACCTTAAGTGCATGTTTGTATGGGATTTAATATTTCACTGAGTATCCCAGGCCTGGAGTTTTGATTGGAATACTGATATTAATAAGTATCAATATCAATAAATCTATTGATACAGGGCAGGGAGCACACTGCATAGACAGTAAAGATCTTGGTATATCTGGTTGACCAGAGGACATAGGTTGTATATGAGAACAGCATTTATTAGGAAAAAGAGGGATATTGCTAATAAACACAAAACTTCCTTCTTCTGACCTTCACTTAGGTACTTCTGAAGTTAAACTAATAATTTGCCATGGCCAAAAGAAAATAATCTAATTCAAGGCCTAGTGGATCACATCTTGTTTTTCTTTTTGTCTTACTTTTTTCTCTGCTAGGAAAAGTGACAGAGGGAAAGGAAGTATGGATAAATGAAACTTCATGCAGGAGCAATCTTTTCCTTTAAAACCAAAATTTGTGATACAATAAATCAAAATATCATACCTTCCTATTCTAAAAAATGGTTGACTTTGTATTAACTTGACTTTGCCATGTTGTGACTTATTGATCATTGGAGCCTTTTAAATTTATCATTTAAGACACCATTTTTACCAGACCACTTCTTCCCCCTCCAATTTTATTATATTTTTTGAAAGTTGATTACAGTAATTTATTATATTTAATATTCCAACACCAATCCTACCACCATAATACCTTCCCACTACCACCCAAGCCTGCCCCCACAGCAGTTTCCCCCAGGACCTGATGGGAGAACAGGCTTCATTGAGATTGGCTCCAAAAAACACTTTCGGGATGATGTTCTAAGATCCTTTAAAACCCAAAAAAAGATTCCTGTCTTAGAATTAAGGAAGCTGAAGGA
The DNA here is from genome assembly GCF_029834395.1 of Sorex fumeus. Taxonomy (NCBI): domain Eukaryota; kingdom Metazoa; phylum Chordata; class Mammalia; order Eulipotyphla; family Soricidae; genus Sorex; species Sorex fumeus. The sequence goes on from NW_026606186.1 coordinate 7,665,962, forward strand.
ACCATATACTCCAGGCATTCTGACTGAGTCCTGGACCCAGCAGATTCCAAACTTTCCTGAATCAGAATTATGCCACAAAATCCTTGATATTGTTTTCCATTCAGAAAATTGGAAAATTTAAAGATACCTGAAACTCATCCATACTCTGACAGGTAATGACTAGTCTGTCTAGGAAGAGTAGAAAAGACATTCTCCTCTCTCTCTCTCTCTCTCTCTCTCTCTCTCTCTCTCTCTCTCTCTCCCCATCTCTCTCTCTCTCCCCGTCTCTCTCTCTCTCTCTCTCTCTCTCTCTCTCTCTTCTCTCTCTCCCCCCACCCCCATGTCTCTACACCCCTTTCCTCCCCTTCCCTCCTTTTGGGCATTATGGTTTGCAATGCTGTTACCAAGTGCCTGAGAACAGATGACTGTTTAAAGAAACTATAAACTATGGTACATCTACACAATGATGAGTCTTTTTATGAAATGAGAACAAACAGAAGAATCAAATCTTCACAGAAACTTCTAAATCCTAGGGAAGAAGAACAGAATAGATATTTTTGAGAACAAAATTGTGAGCCCTTTCCTTTCTCCTCCCTCTGATGAAAACTAAATATCAGAGACATAGAGTGTAAGTGAAGGGGCGAAGACAGTGACTTGGGAGTCAGACACACATGCATTTGAATCTCATTTGCTAGCTATATTATCTGAAGTACATAAAAAAAATCTGAGACTTAGTGTCACCCTTTCTAAAATGATGGAGGATAATAATACTTGTGAATAATAAAACAAAGCTACCAAGGTGCCTAGCATTTAACACAAATGAGTACTTATAGTGTTGATACACAAGACACCAGGAAGACTGAACAATGAGTTCCCAGAATGCATGCCGATACAAAAAAGGAGGTGGGAGGGAAAGATAGGGGTAAAGGAGAGACTCCATTATAGCACAACTATGAGTCCCCAAATTTGTGCACTAATGCTGGGCATATGCTGGGTGTTAGCACACTGCCCTGTCCCAGACTCTGTTACTGACTTAGGTGACTTTCAAGGAGCCTACAAGATTATCTCCCACTTCTATGGTGATTCCACTGTTCTAAAACTCTGAAAAAATTTCAGTGTTCTGAAAAAAAATTTTTTCAATAAAAAATTAAATAAACAGTATGATTAAAATCTTAGAGCTATAAGTTGATTAAAAGTGGTCTGGGGCATCTATACCTATATGTTTATTGCAGCACTGTTCACAATAGCCAAAATCTGGAAACAACCCAAGTGCCCGAGAACAGATGACTGGTTAAAGAAGCTTTGGTACATCTACACAATGGAATAGTATGCAGCTCTTAGGAGAGATGACGTCATGAAATTTACTTATAAATGGATAGACATGGAGGGTATCATGCTAAGTGAAATGAGTCAGAAAGAGAGGGACAGCTATAAAAGGACTGCACTCATTTGTGAAGTATAAAATAACATGACATGAAGCTGACACCTAAGGACAGTAGATACAATGGGCCAGGAAGATTGTTCCATAGTTGGAAGCCTGTCTCATGAGCGGAGGGGAGAAGGCAGGTGGAATAGAGAAGGGATCACTAAGAAAATGATGGCTGGGGGAATTGGTCAGGATGGGAGATGTGTGCTGAAAGTAGATAATGAACCAAACATGATAACCTCTCAGTATCTGTATTGCAAATCATAATGCCCAAAAGTAGACAAAGAGAGTATGGGGAATATTGTCTCCCATGGAGGCAGGGGGAGGGTGGGAAAGGGGGGGCATATACCAGGGATATTGGTGGTGGGAAATTTGCACTGGTGGAGGGATTGGTGTTTGATCATTGTGTGATTGTAACCCAAACATGAAAGCTTGTAATTATCTAATGGTAATTCAATAACATTTTTAAAAATAGTGGTCTGTGGATCTTGCAGAGTTGGGAATGGGTGACCTCCCCCCATTTCTCTGTCTTTCCCTGGGGAAGTTCTCAGATGTGAATTCCAGCAGTGTGACTCTAAAGCCCCATTTGAGATTCAGTGTACTGCAGCCTAGCTAGCATAGCTATTCATAGGAAAGTCAGTTCCTGTCGTGTAAAAAACTCCGAGAGCAGCCAGGGGATGGCCCCAATGGCTCTTACCCTGGCCGCCCATGTTTTGGGGGGCCCGGGCTGCCCACCCAGCCGCGGCGGCCCCGGACCAAGGGACAGACGGTGGACGAAACAAGGGCCAAGCCAGTGGATTGATCAGATGCCGTTTATTCCATTCTCATCCCCGTTCACTCTTGTCTCTCTCTCCTTCTCTCCTGGGTCCCAATCTGGACCTCTCTCTCCTTCTGGCTCTGACTCTGGATCTGATCTCAATCTTCTCCCCCAACCCACTCTTACAGTCTTGTTAAATCCCCACAACTATGAGGGGCTGGGCTTACACATAGGTGTGGTCACAATCAATAGGGTTAAAATTCTTCCCCTCAGGGGATGCTGCTTCTATGACAGATTCTCTTTCAGCAGGACCACCCAAAGGTGAAATCCCAGGGGTTTGTTTCTCCTCTCCTTGTCCAACAAACATATAAGCATTCATAATATTAATCATTTTGTACGGACACAGTAAGAGATGCATTAAGCTTATAGAACTGCTCTCCTGGGGTCATTTCGATCTCAGACTACAGTGATCAGGCCAGATTAGTCTTTCCTATCCCTAGCAGGGTCCTAGTCTTGTTGTTACTTTTGGATCATGACAGCATTTGTCATGATCAAGCTCTTAATTTATAGTTAAGAATTGTGTCGCTTTGGCCAGGCCCATTTCCATGCCAGGGTACCACATAGCTTACCACTTGCCCTGATTCCATCTAGTCCCTCATCGGGACCCCGCTTTTGGGGTGCTAGGAAGTGAGGACAACTGAGGCTTAAGTTGAGAAAGCAGATGCCCGGGAATGAATAATATTTGAAGCCAATTAAAACCAAGTTATAAAAGCATAATATTAATTGTATTCTTGTGTCTATACAAAAGGACATTGCCTTAAAGTAAACTATTCAAAAGACATAAGGAGAGGAGAAAGGCAATATTAACTTATAATACAAGTTCGGTGTCCTAGAAAGATCTGACCTTACAAATTAACAGAATGTGATTAGGGGAATAAACTGATTAACTGTTTGGGGAAGAGAGCATAGAGAAGTAGTTACAAATAAACAAAAGAACGGGAGTGACTTGGTAGCACTGGGATGGCTGTGACCTGACAAAACTAAGCTCCTTGTGGCAGAGGAGAAAGAACAATGCAATGTCATCCTACACTGTCCCAGAGCCTAGGAAAAGCTGGATGATAGGACATGTCATGAGAATAGATTGTATTACCATTTCTCCTGGGAATCTTCCTAAACCAAACAATTGTATTATGAAGTGATCATCTTAAGACCAAACTAGCAATTAGATGAAGTATCCTGTTTAAACCACAGCAACCATAATGCTTGATACGTAGCAACTACTAAAACCACAACATCTCCTGCATTTTTACTAATATAACAACTTCCTATAGAAAATTTATATCAACTTGTGTCATAAAATAATAAAATTAAAATTATTCACATTTTGAATGCCCTGCCACAGAGGCAGGGTGGGATTGGGGGGATGGGGGGGTGGGAGGGATGCTGGGATTAGTGGTGGTGGAGAATGGGCACTGGTGGAATGATGGGCACTCGATCATTGTATAACTGAAACCCAAGCACAACTATTTGTAAGTCTAAAACTGTACCTCATATTGTTTCACTAATAAAAAAACTAAAAAAAATCCCATTTTACAGATGAGAAAACTGAGTCCTTGTTCAGTTGATGACTAGATAGAATAGATGGCTTTTCAACCACGTGGTTTCAATCTCTTGATTTCATCCTCTTAAATTTCATACTTTGTCCCACTGTCATTATCAATTTGAACCATGATCACTTTCATAGGTATAAGATTAATTTTTCTAATTTGCCTGCCTTTCATTACTGTGATTTAAATATTTTATTTGATTCTTAAACTTGGGTAATAATTTTGTTAATATAAATTTTTAAGCTTAAATCATTTATTGCCTCTCAATGGTAATAGCAAATAAACAAAAAACAGGAATAAAAATATATATATATTTGTTAATATATTTATTCCATTTTTTTCTATGCTACAAGCATAGAAATTGCAAATTCTCTTAATCTAGAAGTTAAAATGTATTATTGTTTTTGGCAACAACATAGATGGAACTAGAGGGTTAAAGCTAAGTAAAATAAGTCCAAGAAAAAAATACCAGACATTTTTACTTCAAAGAGGTCATTTTATTGAAGTTGAAACAGTAATTGAGACTCTCCCCAAGATAAAAGCCTTTGGTCAGACTGGGTTTACTGATGAGTTCTCTCAAACTTTCAGAGAAGGCTTACTGCTTGTATTCCTTAAGCTCTTCCAAAATATTGAAGAAACAAGTTATTCGTCGATTGCCTCGAGCAGGCCCCAGTAATGTCTCTTTCATCCTAGCCCTGAGATTATATTCACGGCTCTTTAGGAGAATGAGACCCATCATTGTTACTGGTATTTGGAATATTTGGTAGGCCACGGGGAGTTTGCCAGACTCTGCCCTGTGGGCAGGCTACATTCGATAGCCTGCAAGTTTGTCCAAAGTAGGAATGAGATAATAAGATGTCATAAAAAAAAGTTCTGATAAGATGTCCCCGCGAGGAACACCCAGGCGCGGGGGCAGAAGACTGCACTGTTCTCCTCCGGGATCTGGATTTTATAGTCTCTGAGTCTTGGCCGCTGATGGGATTACACGGCGCCAGGGGGCCAGGTGGTGGGTGTGACCCCCGCCTACTGGAATTTGGAGGATCTGGATGGAAGATGCTCGACTCCAATCCGAGTAGGCTTGGAGGTCTCGGCCCCGGAACCCGCGTGGCTTTGTCCCTCTGCCAGTACCTTCATGTGTGCGGAGAGTGGTCTCAGCATGGTGGTGGCTGGTCCTGGAGGTCTTCGGCTGCTAGAGCCCTGGTCGGGGCAGGGAGGAAAGTTCAACCCGCTCCCCTCCAAGGGGTCCCGGCGAGGAACACCCAGGCGCGGGGGCAGAAGACTGAAGAAAACAAGAATGGTCCTAATAGCTTCTGTGAAACTAACATTATGCTAATACCCTAAATAGCTAAACTATTAAAGGTAAAAGGTAAAGGCCCTCCCGTTGTTCATCAATTTGCTCGAGCGGGCCCAGTAACGTCTCCATTGGAGACTTTGTTGTTACTGTGTTTGGCATATCGAATACGTCACGGGTAGCTTGCCAGGCTCTGCCGTGCAGGCGAGATACTCTCGGTAGCTTGCCGGGCTCTCCGACAGGGGCGGAGGAATCGAACTTGGGTCGGCCATGTTGGCTGCGTGCAAGGCAAACGCCCTACCGCTGTGCTATCGCTTAGAAAGAAAAATTTAAGACCATTTTTTTCTGACAAACATTGATGCCAAAATCCTCAATAAAAACTCAGTAACCTGAAACCAACAGCATATCAAAAAGATCAAAAGGATCAAGTGGGAATCATTCAAGGCATGGAAGGATGGTTCAACACACACAAAGAAATCTACATACACCACATCAATAAAAGGAAGGATAAAAGTCATAGGATTATATCGATCTATGCAGAGAAATCTTTTTAACAAGATTCAAATCCATTCATGCTAAAAGCACTCAAAATATTTGGGGTAGAAGTAGCTTTTTTTGAGATCTCAATGGTCATCTATGACAGACACATAGCCGGCATAATTCTCAATGGTGAAAAACTAAAAGCTTTCCATGTGAGATCAGACAAGGCAAGGATGTTCACGAGGAATGGAAATGAAGATATACTTCTCTGAATAAGACAAATGGTTGGCCAGATAGCACATAAAGGTGCTCATCGCCATTTGCTATCAGGGACATCCAAATCAAGACAAAAATAAGGTATCATCTCACACCAGTGTGATTGCCTCATATCAAAAACAAAATTCTGGGAACAATCTGTGTTGGCGAGGATGTGGCAAAAAAGATTCACTGCTGGTGCACATGTTGTCTGGTTCAACCTTTATGAAAAACAGTATAGAGATGTGTCAGAAAAGTAAGAATTGAGTTTCCAAATGACCCAGCACTTGCACTTCAGAGTATATATATCCCATGGACACAAAAGCATATGTTCAATAGGACATAATAAGCACATCATTATTTATTGCAGCACTTAGCACAGTGATGAGGCTATGGAATCAACCTAGGTGTCTAATGATAGATGAGTAGATTGTAAAGGTGTGTGTATTCCACATATACAGTAGAATACTATGCAGATTCAAGAAACCATAAAATCATGCAATTTGCTGCAACTTGGATAGAACTGGTGACTATCATATTAAGTCAGAAGAAGGAAAAACACAGAATAATGTCATTTATCTGTGGTATATAGAATAACAGGACAAACAAATGCAAGGTATAAAAGGAGGGTGGATAGCTGAATCACCCCTAGAGTATAGGAAGAAGGACAGGGAAGAAAAGAAATAGAGGAAGTAAGAAGAGTGGATGCTAGAGGGGCAGGGGTCAGTGTTCTCGGTCACACCAGTGAGGTAGAGGTGTGATCCATATATATAAACCACAGAGTCAATGACTGTGAAGATTCCAACACTGGAGATTCCAACTACATTAATCAAACTTACAAATGTGGCTGTCAAAGATGCCTCTGTGGAGGGTGGGTGAGAACCTGGACACTGGTGGGAGGGAGCTGACACTGGTGGTGGAATTGGTGTTAGACCATTGCATGCTTTGTAAATCATGGTGTATTAATAAAAAAGAACTTTAAAAAATAATAAGAATTATTCCTAGACCCTAGTCTTTCAGTCTGCTCTGTAGTATCAGTTCACATAGCCAGAAATCAAGAACAATCCTTTATTTTATTTATTTGTTTATTTTTTTTGCTTTTTTTGGGTCACACCCGGCAATGCACAAGGGTTTTCCTGGCTCTGCACTCAGGAATTAATCCTGGTGGTGCTTGGGGGACCACATGGGATGCCGAGGATTGAACCCAGGTCTGCTGCATGCAAGACAAACACCCTACCCGCTGTACTATTGCTCTAGCCCCACAACCCTTTATTTTACCACCGACTTCTCATCAGTTACGAACTATCTTTAAGGACAATCTATTTCCTATTCTGGTGCCACAGTTTTCATTTGAGCGCACGTAATCTGTTACCTGTATGTCCTATGACCTTCTAATTGACCGTCCACTCTCCAGATTCTGCAATCCATTGTCTCATACTCCCCCTCCCCCAATATACTTCTTTGTAGTCTACTTATGAGAGAGATCATTCTGTTTTTGTCTCTTTCCTTCTCACTGACTATCGCTCCAGCCCCTTAAGTTAACTTTTACAGATGGTATGAGATAGGAATCTGAGTTTTGGGCATGCAGCTAATTAATTCTTCTTGAAAAGGTTCTTCTTTTACCTGGATCATTTGTTCTTCAGATACCTGAGGTTCTGTGTCTGGATCTCAATTTTATTCCATTAGTCTGTGAGTCTACCTTTATTCCAGCACCACATGGTCTTGATGACTATAGTATACTTTGAAATTGGATAAAGAAATGCCTCATCTCTTCTTTTCCTCTAAGATTTCCTTGGATCTTCAGGAAATATTATTACTATATGTAAATATTAACAGCATCTTGTCCATGGCCTAAAAACATCAATGGAAATTTTTATGGGAGTTATATCTGTATAGTACTTTGGGAAGGATTTTTTTTTAACAATGTTAATCCTGCCAATCTATGAACAGGAAGTGTGTTTGTATTTCTTACGTTTTCTATTTATTTTAATGCTGAGTTATAATTTTCTATGTGTAAGTCTTTTATATCCTCTGTTAAGTTAAAATTTACATATGTCAGGTTGAAATTGTATACAGATGCCATACTTATAAATATTAATATAAAATATATGTATCTATAGATAATATTTTCAAAGTGAAAATGTTAATTCGGGAGCACCTGATTCTGTGATATTATTTATCTTTTTAAAGAAGATTTTTAAAAATTATTATACTATGAAAGAACTAATGTTAAATTTACTTTTGGAAAGGATATGAACTGATAAACTGGTTAATTGTACTGTCTATAATTAATAACTTCCAGAAATATATGTATATATATTTATTTATGTATATTTTTGTTTTTGGACCACACCTGGAGATGCTGAGGAGTTACTCCTGGCTCTGTACTCAAGAATCACTCCTAGTGGTGCTCAGGGGACCATATGGGATGCCAGTGATTGAACCTGGGGATCCTGCATGCAAGGCAGGCACCATACCTGCCGAACTATTGCTCTGCTCCCAGAAATCATTTAAATTTGTGACTTCATTACACATACATGGTTTTAAAAAGACATAGAAAATTTGTTTCCTAACCCCACTGAGATGCTTCACTAAGGAAAGTCATGAGAAAGGTTATTAGTATGGCCCCCCCAAAAAATATTTTAATATAAAAATTGTATTCTCATCACGTAAATAAAAATGTATGTTAAATAACTTTATTATCTTATATGCATTTCTATCAAAGTATGAAGATGTACATTTTAAGTATACACAATACTAATATGGAAATTAATCAAAGCATTATTTGAAAAATAAATATCAAGTAAAATAAGAGACATTAGTTTCACTAGCTATTTAATTTCTCAAATTGAACAATTTGAGAAACCAACACAATCATAATAACAAATTTAAAATAATTTCTAGGTAAATGAAGAGTAGCTGAATCAGGACACAATTCACATTGCTAAGGATTTATGAGACTTTTATTGCAGGTTGAGTTCAAAATCAATGATGTCATAGCTAAAGATAGATGAAAATGTAAGTATTCTGTAAAGAAGAATAAATGTCACTGAGATGAGCCCATTGCCCTGTAGAAGAGTTTCTCTAGGGCTCCCTTCATATCTTTGTTCCTTAGGCTATAGATGAAAGGGTTCATTAATGGAGTGACCACTGTATACAGCACAGAAGCAATTACATCCTTGTCATTGGAGTTGCTGGATGAAGGGACAAAATACAACCCAATAATGGCTCCATAATACAGAGAAACAACCGAGAGGTGAGAGCCACATGTGGACAAGGCTTTGCAGATCCCCTTGGTAGAGGGCACCTTCAGGATGGTGGCCCCAATACGGCCATAGGAGATCAAGATGCATATTAGTGGGACAGTAATGACTGCCACACCTACTGTGAAAATGACCAGCTCATTGATGGATGTATCTGAGCAGGAGAGCTTGAGCAAAGCACCAAGGTCACAGAAGAAATGAGGGACGGTGTTGTCAGCGCAAAAGGACAGCTGGGCCAGGAGGAGGGTGTGGGAAAGGGCACTGGCACAGGAGAGGATCCACGAGACAACTACTAGTAAACAACACAGTCCTTCTCTCATAATGGTGGTGTAGTGGAGCGGGTGGCAGATGGCCACATAACGATCATATGCCATGGAGGTGAGAAGGAAGCTGTCCAGATCAGTGAAAAATATAAAAAAGTACATCTGGGAAATGCATTCTGCGTAGGGAATGGACTGGTCCAGTGTTTGCATGCTCATCAACATCCTTGGGACAGTGACAGATGAAAATGAGACATCAGTGAAGGCCAAGTGGCTGAGGAAGAAGTACATGGGAGTGTGGAGGCGAGAGTCCAGCCTGATGAGCAGGATGATGAGCAGGTTCCCCAGCACCGTGGTCAGGTACATGGCCAGGAACAGAGTGAAAAATAAGCTTTTCTGCTCTGGAGGGATGGGGAGCCCCAGAAGGAGGAACTCGGACACCCTGCTGTGGTTATCCCCTTTCATGCTACTCTTCTCTTTACTGGTGAAAGAATAGTTATAAAACAGAAGCTAAGAAATATTAGTCTACAGCAGAGAGAAATGACTTCCTTTATTCATTTTTAAAATTATTTTTTCAATTTAATTTTATGTTTAAAAAATTGTTCACAATAATTTATCACATTCAATATTCCAGTCCCAACATTGTTACATCATCCCACCACCATTATTTTGAATTTATCCACCACCACCCAGAGCTGCCCCCAAAGCACATACTAAGTAAATTATTTTGTATTTCTTGTTATGAATAATCCACTAAAATGATCCAAAGGAAAGGAAAGTATGTAAAGAGTGTTGTATGTAACCCTGGAGCCATTAAGCCCTTGTATAAGAGATTGCTAACATCTTATCTGTGTGGTGATAGATAGATGGACAGATGAATCAATAGATAGATAGATAGATAGATAGATAGATAGATCCAACTAGGTTGTGTTCTACATTACACCTCATCAAATATAGTGTGCTATGCTTGGTACACCAGTGGGGCAGAGTATGAAATGTCATGCAGCTATGAATGCGCCACATGCTTTCCAGGAATTCTAAAATTTCTAATAGGGCGATGCAGCTAGAGTTAAATTTTTTAACTGGATGGTGACTTTGGGGTTCAGAGTGCAACGTGTTGCTCTCTTTCTCTTCTGAGATTTATTTGTGAGTCTCTGGGTCATGGCTGTTAATGAGCTTATATGGTGCTAGAGAAAGTTTGTGGGTGTGACTGCTGGGCAATGATTTCCTCATGTATGTGTCATTGTCTCTCTGCATTTCCATATCCCCTTAACAAACCCTTAAAGTGGATAGAATTATCGTCTAACATAAAAGAATTTTCAACAGTTTGATGAGAGAAACTGGCTTATCTGAGTTTTTTTTTTACCCTCTAGCAGAGAGGTGTTCCACATCAAGTGATAATCTGTAGCTATGTTTAGTCATTAATGAGAAAGCCACTCTGTCTTAGCAGAGATACGACTTATTTAACTTATTAAGTTAAAATGATCCAAATTTCAATTCAGCTTTATACTTTCTAAGACAATGATCTGAATATCTTGACCTACAAGCTAGGGCATTCGCCTTACAAGCGGCCAACATGGCTGACCCGAGTTCGATTCCTCCGCCCCTCTCGGAGAGCCCGGCAAGCTACCGAGAGTATTCGATATGCCAGACACAGTAACAACAAAGTCTCCAATGGAGACGTTACTGGGCCCGCTCGAGCAAATCGACGATCAACGGGAGGGCCTTTACCTTTACCTTTACCTTTTACAAGCTATCAAACCTTTGAAATCTGTTCTAGGTCTAGTCAGGTCTCTCTTGTCAATATTTTGTATCTTGGAAAATCTATTTGTATTTCCCCAAACTGTTACTGCCTACCCATTAAAACATTCTAAAACCAAAGCTACCAAATCCTACATGACAAGTAGGAAAAGGAACTTATGGTATCACTTTGCCTTTATGAAAATTTCACTGTAGGGCCTAAGAGATACCATAGGAGTCAAGGTGTTTATCTTGCCTGCAGTCAAATCTTGATTCAATCCGTGTGGTCCCTGAGCCCAGAACCAGGAATAAACCCTGAGCACTGCTGTGTGTGCCCCTCAAACACAAAACAACCAAAAAAAAAGAAACGTTCACTTCAATTAAAATATCATTGTTAAGGAGGGGAGTTGGGGGTCACTGGGAAAGGAAGGTGGGTACACTGGTGATGAGTGTGGTGTTGGAATAATTAATATTTGTGAGAAACCATTATAACAGTATTGTAAATTACAGAACATCAACAAAATATTAAAATAAAAAATGAAAAGTCATTATCAAGGAATAGAGAAGAAATATAGTAGGTCTTTTTAGGATGTTAGAATTTCATTATAGTGGCTCTTCCTTGGGAAGTAAACCAGAAGAAGTTTATTCAACTCTTTTCTTCTTAAAATTCTATGCTTCTTTAAGTTGGCATGTTGAGTGTATTCATATTATATGTGGATATAGCAATCATTCTTTTTAAACTTACCTAAAAGCAGCCAACACAAAGAGTTCAAAGACACAAAGAAGTTATACAAGGCTCCCAGTCTGTTGCTCAACACAACATTTTTGACCTCCTCACCATGGCCTTAAGGAAGATGCTTCGTGTCTGAATGTGGAATACATGAAAAAGCATTGCAATTAGAATCAAGTTCTGTTCACGTCATTTCATATCGTATCTCTTGGATTTGTTCCAAGTTTGAGTCTCAATTTTTACATCTCTAACTAGAGAAAAATCTGAAAGTGTCAGTCATGATAATGCTGTGAACATTAAACAGTAAAATATTCACATAAATTTATGAAGTGCAATTGCAGTTGCAGAGATCAATGAAATTTCCATTTATTTATTTTATGAGGCACCCCCTCTCCCAATTTTCTCCCTTCTACTTGCCCTGTCCTCTTATAGGCAGGTACTGGGCAGAGTTCAGTTGCTACAAAATCACTATAGAGTGGGATCGTGACTTAATATAGGCAAAAGCCATAGACAGCAATGATGAACTGAGAGTCAGTGTAACTTGCCTGCATAGGAGAGTATCATTCCAATATTCCACTATGCTGAACTTCTTCTCTCACACCCACCCACACACACACCAACCCTTTCCATCCTCTTTGGTTTCCTTTGGTTTCCTACAAGCTTTCTAAATAGTATATATTCTTTCTAAACTTGTGAATTTCTCTAATCTGTGAAATTTAGAATTTAAAAATCACTCTTTCTCTTCTCTTCTCTCTCTCTCTCTCTCTCTCTTTCTCTCCTCCCCCCCCGCTCTATATAGAGAATAGAGAACACACATGGCTCCTTTATTTCCTAATAAAGTACATTTTCTTGATGATGAGGCTCTCTGATATGGAAGAAAAGCCATGGGTTTTAGAGCCAGACGAATAAATGCTATAATTATCGTTTTTTAGATCCATATCTTTGGGCAAGTTATTACAGATCTTGGAGCCTCAGTTTTTCATCTTGAAAAATGGAATATTAGTTCCTAAATTACAGCAACAAAATTAAATAAGACAATTTATGTAGAACAGCCTTCTCCTGGGAGATATTTAATGGCATTTCTCCCTCTGAATATTAAATGCAAAGATCTTCAGTGAGGAAACTCAGTTTTGTCTTAAGTGAAATCCAAATAAACATAAAAACTAGCATATTCTTTCAGGATTTGGTACTTCCAATAAAGGTGTAACTCTTTACCTGGGGTAGCCCAAAACTAGGGATATAGGTAGAAAATCATTGAGCAGATTGTAACAAGAATCTGCAATAGAGGTGCTATATTATGGAAAAAGGAAACCAAAATTTTCTGGGTAAAAGTTATTCTTCAAACATACTCTAAAACATAAGCAACTGTGCTCTGTAAAGGGACAAAATTAGGCAAATTGGGAAGTAGTGTTAGAAAGGACTAGTTAATCTTTGATGCACTCAACAGGCACATATTCTTGTTTCTAGAACTTGAATGAGGAGATGGGGGCCCCAACATAAATTTGGGGGCATATGCATTAATTTACACAATTGACTGGCTTTATGTCTCAAGATACAGTATTAAAATATAAAAATCATGGCTAGTAGTAATTGAAATACACTTATTTTGAGTAGCTAGTAATAAGAAACTCCTGCAGGAGTTACTGAGAAGTGAGGTGTCCCACCACCCATACCACACACCTGCTCCAGGTGAAGGATACCCACTTCCGCTCTGAGCTGGTTCTGTCTTCTCTCCTAGACTTCTCCCAACATCAGAGAGAAATATCCTGAGCCTGGAGCACTCTTCTCAATTCACTAGCATCAGAAATGAAAAGGTGAAGACACTATTCACCAGAGAGCAGACCCAAGGGTACAAGGCACCAAGCTCAGGTAAAAGACACACATCCAGCATGTGTTAATTGCTTAGATTTTTTTTCTTGCTCCCTTTAGGAGAGATGCCCTAGGGCAGTTGTCCCTAAACTTTGATATTCAGTACAATTGCCTGGGGAGCTTGTTAGAATTGCAAACACCAACTCAACCTCCACAGATGTTCATCCATAGTTGGGCCAAGTAATTCTTAGGCAAAAAAAAAAAAAAATTCTTTGTAGGTATATTTTGTGGTACAGCATGTGGTCTATATTGGAGAATATCCTATGTGCACTGGTGAAGAATGCCTATTCATTTTCCAGGGGAAAATGAATATATATACATATATATAACTTTTCATGTATATAGTTAATATATATATCAACTAACCCTCCTTCTATTTCTTCCCTCAAATAAAGTATTTACTTATTTCCTTGCTCAGCTTTAATCTGGTTGATCTCTTGAGAGGTGACAAGGCAGTGCTCAAATCCAACTACTATTGTCAGAGACAACTTTGTAACTTTATCTCATGGTGCTTTAACAAAAAAATTAAAACGGAAAATAAAAGATTCTATGGATAGATTTTGAGGAAACACTCATTAGGAAGAATATGGATGCCCTTTCAATAAAGAGATGGAAGATTTCCTTACTGGCTTTTCCCCAGAAGACTCATGTTTCCCCTTAGGTCATAGATTGGCATGTGAAGTAGGATTTGTCTTTCAGGTGTAAATTTCTTTTAAATTTTCTGCTTAGAAAGTCATTTTCTACTTTATAATGGAAATCTAATGGAAAAATATAAAGAAAGGCAAAAGAGAAAGCAAAGAGCCTTTACTCTTCTATTATTTATTTATTTATTTATTTAGAGGACTCTCCTAAGGGGTACTCAGGAAGCTTGGGAGCACCATCAGTGATTCTTAGTAAACCAATTGGCAGTGCCATAATTGCTCAGGCTACCCTTATAGTCAGTGCTCAGGAGTCTCTTGGGTTGTTTTAGGTAGTGGTTAGGAGACTATCTGGTGCCAAGTATGGAAACCGGGTTCTGGGATGCTAAGCTGGTATTTTGCCTTCAAGTCCATCTCTGTAGTTCCCCCACCCCCCAACTCATGCTCATGAAATTCTGCTACTAGTACAGGCTAGTGTTTTGGTGTTTTTCTTTTCAATACCAACTACTTTTATTTTTTTACTTTTTAAAAATTTTTATTAGTGGAAACACCATGAGGTACAATTGTAGACTTACAGATTTTTGTGCTTGGGTTTCAGGTATACAATGATTGAGTACTCATCCGTCCACCAGTGCCCATTTTCCACCACCACTAATCCCAGTATCCCTCCCACCCCCCATCTCCCCATCCCACCCTGCCTCTGTGGCAGGGCATTCCCTTTTGTTCTTTCTCTCCTTTTGGGTGCTGTGGTTTGCAAAAGAGGGAATGAGTGGCAATCATGTTTGGTCTATAGTCTACTTTCAGCATGCATATCCCATCCTGGGAGGATCCTCCCAACACCCTTTACTTGGTGTTCCCTTCTCTGTCTGAGCTGCCCTTTACCCTAGCATGTGTGGCTGGCCTTCAAGCCAGGGAGTAAACCTCCTGGTACTTATCTCAGCTATATTGGGTGTTAGTTCCCTATTTTGATACTTTATGTTAGCCAGATGAATGCAATCTTTCTATGTCTGTCCCTCTCTTTCTGAGTCATTTCGCTTAGTATGATACTTTTCATGTAGTACCACTTGTATGTAAATTTCATGACTTCATCTTTTCTAACAGCTGTATAGTACTCCACTGTGTAGATGTACCAAAGTTTCTTTAACCATTCATCTGTTCTCGGGCACTCAGGTTTTTTTTTCCAGATTCTGGCTATTGTAAAGAGTGCTGCAATGAACAAACAAGTGCAGATGTCACTTGTCTATACTTTTTTGCCTCTCTGGGATATATTCCCAGGAGTGATATTGCTGAGTCAAATGGGAAATCAATTTATAATATTTTGAGAATCGTCCATATTCTTTTCCAAAAGGGTTGAACCAATCGGCATTCCCACCAGCAGTGAAAGAGGATCCCTTTCTCGCTGCATCTGTGCCAACACTGTTTGCTTTAGTTCTTTTGATGTGGGCCAGTCTCTGTGGTGTGAGATCATATCTCATTGTTGATTTGATCTACATCTCCCTGATGATTAATGATGTAGAACATTTTCTCATGTGCCTTTTTGCTATTCAGATTTCTTCTTTGAGAAAGTTTCTGTTCATTTTATCACCCCATTTTTGATGGGGTTGAATGTTTTATTCTTGTGGAGTTGAACCAGTACCTTGTATATCCTTGTTATCAACCCTTTGTCAGATGGGAATTGGGCAAATATCCTTTCCCATTCTGTGGACTGTCTTTGTATTTTGGTCACTGTTTCTTTTGAGGTGCAGAAGCTTCTTAGTTTAAGATAGTCCCATTGTCTATCTCTGTTTACTCTTGCTTGGCCAGTGGCATGTCATCTTTGAAGATACCATTGCATGTCATCTTTGAAGATACCATTAGCTTCAATGTCATGGAAGGTCTTGACAACTTATGGATTATGGTCTGATGTTGAGGTTTTTAATGCATATTGATTTTACTTTTGTATATGGTGTTAGGCAGAGATCTGAGCCCATTTTTTTTTGCGTGTAGCTGTCTAGTTTTGCTAGCACAATTTGTGAAAGAGGCTTTCCTTGCTCCACTTCACATTTCTTGCTCCCTTATCAAAGATTAGATGATCATATGCTTTTGGGGTGGGAGATGTCAGTATATTCAACCCTGTTCCAGTCTGCAGCTCTGCCTTTGTTCCAGTACCATACTGTTTTAATTACTACTGCTTTGTAGTCGAGTTTGAAGTTAGAGAGGTTGATTCCTCCCATTTTCTTTTTCCCAAGAATTGCTTTAGCTATTCATGGGGGCTTATTGTTCCATATGAATTTTAGGAGTGTTTGCTCCGTTTCTTTGAAGAATGTCATGGGTATCATTATAGGGATTGCATTGAATTTGTACAATGCTTTGGGAAGTATTGCCATTTTGACAATGTTAATTCTTCCGATCCATGAGGAGGGGATATCTTTCCATTTTTTCGTGTCCTCTTTTATTTCCTGAAGTAGTGTTTTGTAGTTTTCTTTATATAGGTCCTCTCCTTCCTTAGTTAAGCTGATTCCTAGGTACTTGATTTTATGGGGCACAATTGTGAACAGGATTGTTTTTTTCATGTCACTTTTTTCTCTCTCATTATTTGTGTATAGGAAAGCCATGGACTTTTGGGTTTTGGTTTTATAGCTTGCAACTTTACTATACAAGTCGTTTGTTTCTAGGAATTTCTTGGTAGAGGTTATAGGGTTCTCTAAGTATAGGTAAAGGTAAAAGGTAAAGGCCCTCCCGTTGATCGTCGATTTGCTCGAGCGGGCCCAGTAACGTCTCCATTGGAGACTTTGTTGTTACTGTGTCTGGCATATCGAGTACTCTTGGTAGCTTGCCGGGCTCTCCGAGAGGGGCGGAGGAATCGAACTCGGGTCGGCCATGTTGGCTGCATGCAAGGCAGACGCCCTACCCGCTGTGCATAGTATCATATAATCTGCCAATAGTGAGAGCTTGATTTCTTCCTTTCCTACCTGGATGCCCTTGATATCTTTTTTTGACTAACTACTATGGCAACTACTTCCAGTACTATATTGAACAGCAGAGGAGAGAGTGGGCATCCTTGTCTTGTCCCTGATCTTAGAGGGAGGGCTCTCAGTTTTTCCCCATTGAGGATGATGCTTCTGTAGGCTTGTGGTAGATGGCTTTAACTATATTGAGGAACGTCCTCTCTATTCCCATTTTGGCGAGGGTTTTCATCATAAACGGGTGCTGGATCTTGTCAAATGCTCTCTCTGCATCTATTGATATGATCATATTGTTTTTATCTTTTGTTTTGTGGTGTGATGGATTATGTTGATTGATTTCTGAATGGTAAACCATCCTTGCATCCCCGGGATGAGTCCCACTTGGTCGTGGTGTATGATCTTTTTGATGAGTTGTTGAGTTCTATTTGCTAGTATTTTGTTGAGAATTTGCATTCATGTTCATCACGGATATCGGTCATGGTGTATGACCTTTTTGATGAGTTGTTGAGTTCTATTTGCTAGTATTTTGTTGAGAATTTGCATCCATGTTCATCATGGATATCAGCCTGTCGTTTTCTTTTCTTGTGGTGTCTTTGTTTCCATTTGGTATTAGATAGATATGGGCTTCATAGAAACTGTTTGGGAGAGTTTCTGTTTTTTTCAATTTCCTGGAAAAGCTTGAGAGAACTGGGAATAGGTCCTCTTAAATATTTGGAAAATTTGCCTGTGAATTCATCTGGACTTGGGCTTTTGTTTTTGGGAAGACTTTTGATTACAGTTCAATTTTCTTGATGTTAGTAGGTCTATTCAGGTACTCTGGGTCTTCTTGATTCAGCCTTGGGAGATTATAGGACTCCAGAAATTTATCCATTTTTTCTAGGTTTTCTTGGTTCGTGGCATACGGACTTTCAAAGTAGTCTCTGATGATCTTTTGAGTTTCTTTGGTTTCTGTGGTGATATCCCCCTTCCCATTTCAGATTCAGTTTATTAGGGTTATCTCTCTTTCTTTCTTTGTGAGTCTTTCTAGTGCTTTATCTATATTGTTTATTTTCTTGAAGAACTAGATCTTGGTTTGATTGATCTTTCAGATTGTTTTTTGGGTTTCCATGTCATTGATTTCTGCTCTAAGTTTTATGATCTCTTTCCTTCTGCCTGATTTGGGCTCCTTTTGTTAATCCTTTTTCTAATATCTTGAGCTGTGAAGTCAAGTTTTTTATGTGGGCCCTTTCTTCCTTCCTGCGAAATGCTTGCAGAGTTATAAATTTTCCCCTTAAAATGGCTTTATCTGTGTTCCATAGATTCTGGTAGCTCGTGTCTTCATTCTCATTTGTTTCCAGGTATCTCTTAATTTCGTTCTTGACTTCCTTCCTGACCGGCTCGTTGTTCAACATTGAGTTGTTTAATTTCAGGGTGTTTGATTTGGTTCTCCGTGTCTGTGTGTGATTCACTTCTATTCTCATTGCATTGTGGTCTGAAAAGATTGTTGATACTATTTCTATCTTCCTGATTCTATTGAGGTGTTTTGTGTCCTAGCACATGGTCTGTTTTGGAAAATGTTCCAAGTGCACTGGAGAAGATTGTGCATTCTTTCTTTTGGGGGTGTAAAGCCCTGTATAGGTCTATAGGCCCTCTCTCTTCTATTTCTTCCTACAAAGCTAATGTTTCCTTGCTGAATTTTGTTTTTGTTGATCTATCCAGAGGTGATAAGGCAATGTTGAAGTCTCTGGCTACTATTGTGTTGCTAGCAATATTTTCCTTAAAATCTGTTAGCAGTTTTTTAAAAATATTTAGCTGTTCCCTTATTAGATGCGTATACATTTAAGAGTTTGATTTCTTCCTGTTACACATATCCCTTGATGAATAGAAAATAGCCTTTGCTGTCCCTTCTAATCTTTTTACCTGAAGTGTATGTTGTCGATTCTAGTCTGGCCACCTCAGCTTTTTTGAGGGAGCTGTTTGCTTGAAGGATTGTTTCCCATCCTTTAACTTTGAGTCTGTGTTTGCTCTGACTGTTCAGATGAGTTTCTTGCAGGCAGCAGAATGTTGGGTTCTGTCTCTCAATCCATTTTTCCATTCAGTGTTTCTTTATTGGTGAATTTAAACCGTTGACATTGAGAGAGATTATTGTTATGGAGTTTTGTGTCATCTTTCTGTAAGGGTATGTTGTGCTTCTAGGGTTTGTTTTGTCTTATAGTAGCCCTTTAGTCCTTCTGTTAGGTTTTGTTTTGAGTCTATGAAGTTCCTGAACTGCTGTTTATCTAGAAAATAGTCTAGAATTCCTTCAAGGTTGAGTGAGAGATAGCCAGATAGAGTATTCTCGGTGAAGCGTTCATTTCAATGAGTTTTTTCATTATATCCCACCATTGTTTTTGGACTTGGAGGGTTTCCTTTGATAAGTCTGCTGTGAATCTAAGGGGTGCTCCTTGTAAATGATTTCCTTCTTTGACCTTGCTGCTTGTAGTATTGTATCTCTATCTGCAGCATCCATCATTCTAACTTGATATGTCTTGGAGTGTTTTTGTTTATGGTCTCTTTTAGCTGGCACCATTTGGGCTCCTTGAATCTGAATGGCTGCATTGTCCAGCTCTAGGAATTTTTTAGCTTTGATTTGTTTAACTGTGGCTTTTTCATTGAGATTGTTTCCCTGACCTTCTGGTACTCCAATGTTGTTCCTCTTTGAATCATCTCCTAGTACTCTGATTCACTCTCGAGCTATTTTGAGGTCTCTTGCCATTGTTTGTTGTTGCCTGTTGGCTTGATACAGCTGATCTTCCAGCTCACTGATACTGTCTTCAGCTGTGGCCATTCTACTGTTGAGGGCACAGACTGAGGTTTTTTTTTTTTTCATTTTTATTAGTGAAACACCATGAGATACATTTGTAGACTTACAAATTTTTCTGCTTGGGTTTCAATTATACAATGATCGAGTACCATTCCTCCACCAGTGCCCATTTTCCACCACCACTGATCCCAGTATCCCTTCCACCTCCCTTCCCCCCCGTTCCACCCTGCCTCTGTGGCAGGGCATTCCCTTTTGTTCTTTCTCTCCTTTTGGGTGCTGTGGTTTGCAAAATAGGCATTGATATGTGATCATGTTCGCTCTATAGTCTACTTTCAGCATGCATCTCCCATCCTGGGAGGATCCTCCACAAACCCTTTACTTGGTGCTCCCTTCTCTATCTGAGCTGCCTTTTCCCTAGCATGTGCAGCTGGCCTCCAAGCCATGGAGTGAACCTCCTGGTACTTATCTCGGCTATTATTGGGTGTTAGTTTCCTATTTTGTTATTTTATGTTCCCCAGATAAATGCAATCTTTCTATGTCTGTCCCTCTTTTTCTGACTCATTTTGCTTAGCATGATACTTTCCATGTAGTACCACTTATATGTAAATTTCATGACTTCATCTTTTCTAACAGCTACATAGTACTCCATGTGTAGATGCACCAAAGTTTCTTTAACCAGTCATCTGTTCTCGGGCACTCAGGTTTTTTCCAGATTCTGGCTATTGTAAACAGTGCTGCAATGAACAAACAAGTGCAGATCAGACTGAGTTTTTTTTTTATCTTGGAATCTTTTATTCGTGACATTTCTGTGCGTAGCTTTCCAATTTCTGCTCTTATTTCTTCCCTTAATTTCTCGATTGTTTCTCTCATGTTATTCAATATCTGTCTCACTTCATTGAGTTCATGAACATCTTCATTACTTCATATATGAATTCTTTCTGAGAGGGGTTCTTTAGGTGAGTAGCACCTACTGAGGTTTCTGGACTCTTTTCATCATCCTCCCCATGTTTTGGGGATTTGCATTGTTTCTTCATTTTGGTGTGGAGGTATCGAGACTGAGATGTTACACTAGATTTCTTGGTATGACTAATCTACCTGCACCCACGTGAGCGTTGGTGGGCCCAAAATTAGACCACACCCACTTCTACAGATGCCACGCCCCCTTCTGAAGAGGTCACGCCTCCACGGGTACCTGGTATGTGTGGGGGGTAAGAGCTGGGAGAGGAGAAGACTGGCACTGCGTTGGGGAAGAACAGCAAGAGGCTCAGAGATGCTGGGCGACCTAGGGTACTAGAGGACGCCTGGGGCGCTTGTGCGGAGAAAGCCAAGTCCTGGGTTTGAATACCAGCAGGTTAACTGACCTGGGAGGGGAATAAGAACAGCACAGCATTGGGGACGAACAGGAAGAGACTCAGGGATGCTGGCGACCCAGGGTCCTGGAGGGTGCCTGGGGCGCTTGCGTGGAGAAAGCCAAGTCTCGGGTTCGAATCCTGGTGGATTAACTCTGTTTTGTTTTGTTTTGCTTTTGGGGTCACACCTGGCAATGGTCAAGGGTTACTTCTGGCTCTGCACTCAGGAATCACTCCTGGTGGTGCTCAGGGTCCCATATGGGATGGTGGGAATCGAACCCGGGTAGGCTGTGTGCAAGGCAAATGCCCTGCCCACTGTGCTATCACTCCAGCCGCAGCTAGTGTGTTCTTTGCTTGCTTCAATTCCATTTGTAAGGAATATTTCATCCTCTGAAAAAATGTTCTTTGAATTGACTGAATTTATCATCTAGAAATTGCTTAATTTAATTGTCAAGTGCTTGCTTAACTTGTTGCCAATGCAGTGAGTGTTGATTTTAGGTCCTCATCAATCAGGCTCAAACATTTTGATGGACATTGGGACTTGCCTGGGTTTCTGTCCCTATCTGTGACTGCAGCTGAGCGCCTTAGTTTCCCCATTGTTCGTCCCACTTTATAGGTGTTAAATGATGGGAGTTTGGATTCCCAATTACTCGAGAACTGATCTGTTGAATTGTTTATACCAGACAACTACTAATATGACATCTGCTGTTCAGATATTTTATCCTGCAATGTTGTTTGAGTATGCTCTGAAAATTGTCAGCTAGTTACTGAGATGAGTTAATAGATTTAAGGCTGTATACTGACTGACAAATAGGAACATCACATCCTCTCAGCCCTCAATATAAGATGTATATGTAGTAATGTCTTTACACGAGGGTTTCAGGATGGGAAGGAGCAGATCCAGCCTCCAGAGTGCATACCTTGAGTTTTAGGGATTAGACTGACACGAGCTGAACCAATAACTGGCCTAGGAGTGGGTTCTGATGGCACTGGACAAAGGATGTGTCCCCAGGTCTCCCAGCATGTGACTGTGCGGGGATTTCAGGGTTGGGCGGGGCTAAAACTGAAGATAATTTAAAAGACATTAAATAACATCAAAAGAATAACATTTAAATTTTTTAAAAAAAATTTTAATGAATCACTATGAGATACAGTTACAGACTTACACACTTGCATGATGATGTTTCAGTCATACAATGTCCGAGTACCCATCCTTCCACTGGTGCCCCTTCTTCATCACCAATGTTTCCAGAATCCCTCCTGCCACCCCCACCCCCTCCCCCACCCTGCCTCTGTGGCAGGCACATTCCTCCTCCCCTCTCCTCTTCCTCCTCCTCCTCCCCTCTCCTCCTCCTCCCCCTCTTCCTCCTCCTTTTTCTTTTTCTTCCTCTCTCTATTCTTTTGGGCATTATGGTTTGCATATTTTCCCCTTATTTTCAACACTCAGTTCTTGTCCAGAGTGATCATTTCCAACTATCTCCGTCAAACTTCTCTTCTAACCATCAGACTATTCCTTCAGTAGATCTGGAGAGCACCCCTTCCTCTAATCCTTGCACTCTTCCTACAGTTCCATACATATTTCTCTACCACCACCAAGTATAACTTGATTGTAGAGTTTTTTATGATAATAAAATAAAAATAATAATTTTCAGAAAAGAAACAATATTCTCAATATAAAGGTACAAGAAGGAGAAAGGAAAGATAAAAATGAAGAAACTATTTTAAGAAATAATGCCAAAAATGAAAAAAAAAGAAATAAGGCCAAAAACTTCCCTAATCTATGGAAAGAAACAAACACTTGGATTGATAAAGCTCAAAAATTTCCAGTTAGAATGAACCCAAAGATATCTGCACCAAAACATGCTATAATTACACTGGCAAAAATTAAAGATAATTTCTTACCTAATCAATTGTGAACATTTCCTAATAGCCACCTTGCTTCTGGTCATACATTTCAATGCTCTCCCCTTGCCTGCCAGCATTTCCTCCACCCACTGAAGACATATGTTTATTAGTCATTCTTTACCTAACATGATGCTGCCAGTCTTTTGACCAAATCCTTCTATGGCTCTTCATTTCCTTTTGAATATAGTGTAAATTGTGTAAGATGACTTTAAAGGTCAGCATTATTTCTTCTTGTTAATTTCTCCAACATCAACCTGAATCTCTTCCTCTTCTCCCCATGAAATGTATGTTTTACCCATTCTAATTTTCCTAATTTTCACTTCCCAAATTCTTAGTTTTTTTTTTTCCTGATATGCTTTTCTCCCTTTCAAATACTAAGTCTTTTTATTGTCTATGTTACTTTTTACTTTTTTGTCTTGTCTTGAGTCTTTGCATCCTTGTAATTTCTTACAAGTCAGCTAGTTTGACATCTTAAAATTGATTTGATCATCACCTGTGTGCTTCTATAGCACTAAAGATGCCTTAATTTAACAGATAACATATGACATACAACATTTGACACAGTTTTGTCCCTCCTGTTTACTAGATTGGGAGAAAAATGTTTTAAAATATTTATTAATATCCTTCACAAAACCCTTGTCACAGTGACTATTTAATATCCTTATGAGTGAATAAATAAAGTTTATTTATGAAAAATCATAAATAAGTTGCTATACCTTGGGCTTCAGGGATGTCTCAAAAGGATAGAGAAACTACAGAATGCCCAGAAATTACAGAATGCTCTATGTACCTATTATTATTGCATGTTGTAACTGACAATCATGCCTGTATTTAAATATTTCTATAGGAATAAAACTTCTCTATTTTTTTCCCTTTATTTTATTTTATTTTTTTTTACAGTTGTAGATTTACAATTTTTTCTGCTTTGGTTTCAATTATACAATGATCAGATACTCATCCCTCCACCAGTGCCCATTTTCCACCACCATGGATAATATCCCTCCCACCCCCATCCCCCCATCCCCCCTGTCTCTGTGATAGGGCAATCCCCTGTGTTCTCTCTCTCCTTTTGGGTGTTGTGGTCTGCAAAAGAGGCATTGAGTGGCAAACATGTTCAGTCCATAGTCTACTTTCGACATGCATCTCCCCTCCTGGGAGGATCCTCCAAACATCCTTTATTTGGTGCTCCCTTCTCTATCTGAATAGCCCTTTCCTCTAGGATACCCGGCTGGCCTCTAAGTTATGGAGTAATCCTCCTGGTGTTGATCTCAGCTATTCTTGGGTATTAATCTCATACTTTGTTACTTTATATCCCCCAGATGAATGCAATCTTTCTATGTCTATCCCTCTCTTTCTGACTCATTTCGCTTAGCATGATGCTTTCCATATTGTACCACTTGTATGTAAATTTCATGACTTCATCTTTTCTAACAGCTACATAGTACTCCATTGTGTAGATGTACCAAAGTTTCTTTAACCAGTCATCTAAAACTTCTCTATTTTTGAGAAGCAGAGATCCAATTATTCTTGATAATGGGTTGTGTTTCCCATGGACTAGAAGCAACTCTTTTCCTAGCTTTAGATTGAGTGTGGGAAGGAAGATGCTCTTACAGAGCCAACTGTAAAGGAACCATTTTAGTGCAGTGAAACTAGATTTAAATTCAAAGTTTATGTGATGAATATACTTTTGGTCATTCTCTTTGAAACAAGTCTCAAGCTCACTACAATGAAGAAAATGCCGTTCACTTCAAGATTTATTGGAAAGTTTAAACTAGTTCACGGATATTAAGATTCCATACAAATAAATCTGCAAACAACATGAGTTTTCATCTATATTCCTACAGGACTTGACAATATTTAACAGTCGGCAAAGTAAAATTTCTACTGGGAATAGTTAGGAAAATGTAGTAATTATTCCCAAATTGTCCTTTACCAGAAACTTGTGGCCTTGGTCCCAAGGGTTCCTAAAGTGGCTGGTAAATACCTTTGTTGTTGATTTGGATCTTGTCAAAAGAAGAGAGAGAGAGAGAGAGAGAGAAATAGACAGCATGTACTACTTTCTTACTTCAGATGTTCATGATTTTCCCCCATACCACCTCTAAGTGTTTGGGAGAGAAAATGAAAAATTAACTCATTTCCTGGAGTTGACATTACCTGAATTTATCATCCCTGAGCTTGGTAAGGGCAGTTTCTGAGTGTTTTTATAGATTTCACCCTTCATAAATATGTGTGTCTGTGTGTCTGTGTGTGTTTGTGTGTGCGTGTGTGTGTGTGTGAGAGAGAGAGAGAGATAGGGAGAGAGAGAATAGTCAGTTATAATAACTTGCATACTTTATGACAGGTCCTTTGTATAATATTAGTATGTTACTTATACCTTAGGTGAACTAAAAATGGTAATTCCTTGGAAATTCCTCTCTAGGAAAATATTCTCTTTTCACTGAACTCAATTTCATTGCTTACCTGGCCTGCATTCAGATTTTAATAAAATAATATTAATGTCTATTTTCGTAAATAGCCATAAACATACTTGTATGTAATTTATTTTATTTAAAATATTATACCATGGGCTGGAGCGATAGCACAGCGGGTAGGGCGTCTGCCTTGCACGCGGCCAACATGGCCGACCCGAGTTCGATTTCTCCGCCCCTCTCGGAGAGCCTGGCAAGCTACTGAGAGTATTCGATATGCCAGACACAGTAACAACAAAGTCTCCAATGGAGACGTTACTGGGCCCGCTCGAGCAAATCAATGATCAACGGGAGGGCCTTTACTTTACTTTACTTATTATACCATGAGCTTTCCATGAACTCACTTTATTAGTTTATATGGTATTGCTTCTAGTTGAGGTATACCATTATTGCCTTAATTTTTTCTCTTTGTTGATAGAAATTGGACAGTCTGTCAAAAACACCTCCTAGAATCAAAATGGCGTTTGACTCTGAAAAATCCATTTAATGAGGAACTAGTTTTGTAAATTAAGTGTCTGGTATCCTAGTTTCTTAACTTGCTTCCACTCATTTGATTAGTTGCTGAGGCAATAAATCCAAAGGCTTTTGGAAAATTATAGGTCTTTTTTTCTCTTTAATAAATGATATCTGCACATGATATCTAGACAGTTATATAACTAGATAACTAGTTATAGTATATCTAAATAACTTTTCTATTACATCATGCTTTTCTAGAGTAACACAGAAAGTAGTCAGGAATATGTGTTTTAAGTGAGATAAATCTGAAGCTTAACAGTATATTCCTCTTCAGGATTTTAAGTAAATTACTTTCACACACTGAAACCTAGTTTCCAACTGGTTAAATGAGAATAACGCCGTTTTGTGCTGTATTAGACTGATTCATATGAAATAAAGTATGTGTCCAACAGCTGAACTAATTCATATGTAATAAGTATGATATTAATGAATGACTTTATTATAGTTCATTGTTTTAATTTCTGGGGGTCACACTCAGTTTTTCTAGGGCATTCTCCAAGACCCATCACACTCAGTTTTTTCGGGTATTCTCCAGGGACCATATATGGTATTTGGGATTGAACCCAGATTGGCCACATACAATGCAGGTGCCATGCCTGTGATAATATCTCTCTAACTCCAATTTATTGTTTTTATACTTATTAATACTTCCATCTAGTCACATATCTTGAAACCATAGATTTTGTTTTCCTACTCCTCCAGAAATTTCCTGATTTACTTCCTATACTCTTTAAGTACAGTTGCTTCCAGGCAGCAAGTATTTTCTTACTCGAGAATGTATTTTATTAACATATGTATCACAGTGGGAAGAATATGTAGTCTTTGAACCAGAGAGAATTAAATCCTTGATTTTTTGTCCACTGTAGCTCTGACAATGGAAATATTACATTACTGAGTTCCAGTGTGCTCCCATTATCAAAGGGGAATTCAAATGCTGTTATGAAAGGCTGTTGGAGGAAGTGAACAATATTTGAAAAGCACTGGGTGTGGATTAGGTGCTAAGTCAGCCTTTATTAACAATTGACTGTTTCAGCACTCTAACAGTCCCTTCACAGATAGGAGGAAGATGATACATTTGATCTCAGGGTATGTAGTCTCTTCTTTCCTTCTGTCTATAATCCCTATTTCTCTTACTTAGGGGTGTCAGTACTCTTGTTCTGCCATTCAAACCTGGCCTGTCACTATGAATGGCTCATGATCATTCCATCTCAGTGTGAGTTTGACCAGAATATCGGAATCTCTTTTACAAATATTTATCTTTAAAGATAATTTATACTTGAGATCTTACAGTTCTTTTTCTGGCTGGAAGGATTTCTGGTATCAGCAACCTATTGAGAGATGAGGATAGGTTAGGGATAGAGTGGACTCAGAATGGCTCCAGGTCTCGTGCTACATAAGCATAGTCTATGTGTCCCCTTGATAAACTGAGCCTGACAATGTGAATATATGAAAAACATCTAAGATAGAGTTTCATTGCTCATTTTCCATAATCTATGAAGATTATGGGGTCTGGGTTGGTCCAAGTTCTGGATTTTGTGCAAAATCTTTTCTCCTCTAAAACTAAGTAACAAACCTGCCCACTTTTACATATTTCTGGGAGACTGCAGGGCAAAACATTCGAAATATTTGATTTGATATATTGTTTCTGGTAGCATAGGGAATTAGTTATGCTGTTTTTTGTAGTTATTTAAGGTTATTGTTTAATATAAATTTTCACCAATTTTATTAAATTCACTTGTAATTATTCTCTTTTTTTTTTCACTCACTTGGCTGTCAGGAAACCAAGATTGGTGGCGGGTGGGCTACATTCCTAATCCAGTTGACAAAATGAAAGTTATGAAACTTGTGAACACTATTTTCAAGCTCCTGTGTCTTTTCCACTTGTTATATAGTTTAAGTCCAGGTTGGAACAAAACCAGCAATATCTTTACCTTCTTTAAATGGGAGAGAATTTCTAGTGAGTAAATTCTGTACTTCATTGTAACATCTGTATGCCAACACTCTCCTTAGATTTTATCAACTGACCTGAGGTAGGTTTGCTGTTTGCAGTGGGTCTTTAGGATTAATATTTCCCCCATTTGATACATTATGATTCAAAGTAGTTCTATTTAACTTTATTAGTAAAAATAATCTTAAATGCTGCTGAGAGAGTATAGATGAAATGAATTGTGGAAAATGACAGGGAAAAATAGAAGGGGCGCACACTAGATCTGTAACATAGATTAAACAGCAGGTAATCTTTAAAGATGTAAACATTACCCCAGATGTAAAGTCACCTTAATATCATTTGATTAGGTATTGGATTTACCTGGACAGATTTTTCTGTATGATGCCCGATTTTCTATTGAACATACCTCCCTCTTCATCCTGAGACCTCAATACTCCTTAGTCAATTCCAAAGCTCTTTCCTGTCATCCTCTTTTCTTTACACTCTTTTTGGGTTCACTGATATCATTAAGGTTTTTAAAAGTAGCTTTTAAACATGCTGTTATGCTTTTATCATGTCTGTGTATCCATAAATAGCATATACTGTTGTTTGATGTTTTCATTGTTATGGTATGATACTGAAAATATAAGTTAGTTTTTGTAGATCTTCATGAAGTATCCTATGATATTCTACTGGATTGAATTTCATGAAAGTATCTTCAGTTTATCTATTTTTTAGGTATTGGAAATTGTTCACTATAACAAAATTGCAAATAATTTGGTTTTAACATCAGGAAGAAATGTGAACAGATACAGCATATACAAACAAAATTACTGCATGAAAAGGAATATGAACCTTTAAACTTATAATACATATTTAAAGTATATAAAGAAACTTAAATATATAACAAAATGTCTGAGTTTTTCTCTTCATGTCTATAAATATCTCTACATATGTAGATATATAAATTTTGTGTGTTTAAATTGATCAGGTGTTATCTTACTGGTTTAATTTGCACTTCTCATTTGAAAAGAGGAGCATTTTAATATTTATTGGTCATGTGAACTTCTAGTTCATATTTATTGAAATTTTTTGCTTATCAGTTCAGGAATTCTATGTGTATTCTGAATACTAATCATTTTCTGTTTGGGGAATTTTCTTTTTTCCACCTCTGCTTGACTTTTGATGCTTTAATATTGGGGTGTTAATTTTAATAAAGAAACTGATTTTAAGATTTCCTACTTTCTCAGAATTTTTGTAATTTATGTTGGGGGGCTTTAAAAAATTACTTACTATCCTATAATCATGCACACAAGCTACAAAATTTTATTCTAATGGTTTGAAATGTTTTTTTTTTCTCAGAATTAGAATTTACATTTTAATGTGTAATGTGAAGTATTGATATGTTATTATTCCTTTAAGAATAGTTTATTGCATCAATACTACTAACTAATACTCATTGTTTTTGTTAGTGAATTTATAATGTCATTTTTTAATTGTCAAATCACTAATATAAATGTTTGCTTCTAAGCTCTCTATTTTCCTCTGTTCCATTGGGCTATCCTTTTAAAAATACATTAGTTATAGTAATGACCCTACCCATAAAAAATCTTTTATATGTTATGGTGTATCACTATATTTATTTTAAAAATATATATCTTAAAAACACTGAATTGTTTTAAAAAGAGATGTACTATAATACTGTTCTAATGTCAATGAAAAGGTTAGATTTCCTATAAAATTATCTTGACTTTTACTGTACTTCTTTGAATGATATAGCATATGTCAGCTAACTTACATAAGACCCCATGATTGATTATTAGGTTAAACCTGGGTTTTGGATAAGGGATAATGTAAATTTACTTAATGTGGAGGGTGGGTATTTGGGTCTCACGTGGTGGGGCTCGGTGCTTACTCCCTGCTTAGTGCTTACTCCTGGCTATTATGGAGGACAGTGGGATTTCTGATGTCAAATAATTTGCTATTCTTCTAGGAAAAACTTTGGAGTCCAAAAGATTGATTTTAAACCCTAGTTTTTCTTTTTCTTAATCTCTTTGGCTAATTTCTGCCTTTTGTTTACTTCTGAAAAATAAAAGTAACCCATCTTGCTTGCATACTTACTTAAGAATGTTCAATCAGTCTTTCTCTTAGAGCCTGTTTTGCTTCTCTCAATGTTTCTTTGCTTTCCTACTTCCACTCTGAAGAAGCCTGCGTTCTCTTTTGAACATGTACTTTTTCCTGTCTCCCCTCACATCTTTCTAAATTAATTTCAATAAAAACCTCAAAAAATTTTTTGATTCAGTTGCTACACATAAGCTATTAGAATAGTGCATAGGGACCGTGTCTGATAAACATTAATTATGAATATTATCATGTACAGAAACTGTAGTATGATTGAGGAAGTTCCATATATCTTATGGGTCCTAATTTTTCTACGTTTATCCAGCATTATAGATATGAAATGAAGACGTTCCTTAAATCAAAGAACATCTGTGTTATGCTACATTATATTGACCATTTTTCATATCTCAAGACATTCCATGTCTTTATTTCAACTTTCCCACCAGTTTCTGCTAACTCATACTCCATTATGAGGCCTGAGAACCAGAGCAGCGTGTCTGAGTTTCTCCTCTTGGGGATCCCAATACAACCAGAGCAGCAGAGTATGTTCTTCGCTTTGTTCCTGGGCATGTATCTGACCACGGTGCTGGGGAATCTGCTTATCATCCTGCTCATCAGGCTGGACTCCCGCCTCCACACCCCCATGTACTTCTTCCTCAGCCACCTGGCTCTGACTGATATCGCTTTTTCATCTGTCAGTGTCCCCAAACTGTTGATGACCATGCTGACTAAATGCAAATCTATTTCCTATGAAGGGTGCGTTTCCCAGACATATTTTTTCATATTATTTGCTGATTTAGACAGTTTCCTGATTACATCAATGGCCTATGACCGGTATGTAGCCATCTGTCACCCTCTCCACTATACAACCATCATGAGTCAGACTGTTTGTGTCCTGCTGGTAGCCGGGTCCTGGGTTATAGCTTGTGCCTGTTCTCTCTTGCATACCCTCCTCCTAGCCCGACTGTCCTTCTGTGCTGATTACGTTATCCCCCATTTCTTCTGTGATCTTGCTGCTCTGCTCAAATTATCCTGTTCAGACACATCCATAAACCAACTGGCGATTTTCACTGCAGGGTTAGCAGCCATTATGGTTCCATTCCTATGCATCTTGGTTTCTTATGGCCGTATAGGGGCCACCATCCTGCGAGTCCCCTCTACCAAGGGTATCTGCAAAGCTTTGTCCACGTGTGGATCACATCTCTCAGTAGTGGCTCTATACTATGGAGCAATTATTGGCTTGTATTTTCTTCCTTCATCCAACAACACCAACGAGAAGAACATAGTTTCTGCATTAATGTACACAGTGGTCACTCCTATGTTGAACCCCTTTATTTATAGTCTGAGAAATAAAGATATGAAAGGGGCCTTGAGAAAACTTTTGAGTAAAAAAATATGTTCTTCCAACTGATACCAATTTTTTGCTTTAAACATCACATTATTCTATTTGTTAATACTATGTAAATAAAAGTAAATAACATATAGTTCAGTTATCTTTCTTCCACAGTCACTCAAGAATATTCTGCTAACATTTTTAATTTAGTATGGTATGGTCATGGTCATGGTCCTCCTGTTGTTCATCGATTTTCTTGAGCAGGCCCAGTAATGTTTCCATCATGAGACTTGTTACTGTGTTTGGCATATCGAATACATCACGGGTAGCTTGCCAGGCTTTGCCGAGCAGGTGAGATACTCTTGGTAGCTTGCAAGGCTCTCCGAGAGGGGCGGAGGAATTGAACTCGGGTCGGCCATGTTGGCTGCGTGCAAGGCAAACGCCCTACCCGCTGTGCTATCGCTCCAGCCCAGTATGGTATGATTAAACAATATATACTCTTTTCTTTACTCTTTACTAATAATTTCCCCATTCCTTGGAGAATGGAATTGAAAGATACTTTGGAGATAATTATCAGTTTTGCTGATATAAAGCTATCATGGGTGACTCTTTCCCAAACTTTAACATTAAAAAATGCGGTTTGAGGATCAGAGGAAGAGAACAAGGGTTGAGTGTTCTACTTGCATGTAGTTGACTCTGGTTCAACTTCCAGCACTGCATATGTCCTTCAAGCACTGCTCAGAGTGATACCTAAGCATAGAACCAGGTGTTAGTCCTGAGCATAGCTGGTAGTGGCCCCAAATGCTGCCTCCAACCAATGTGTTTGATCTCTTACACTTATATTCATAATAAATTTCCATTTTGATGATTATATAGGTCATCCAGGAACATAGAGAATCAAGGACCTGAACCTTTCTAAAATATTCAGGGAACACATTAATTTTTACTCCTGTTCCATAACAATGAAAACACTATTTTCTTGTCCTTCAGTAAGGCAGACCAGATTTTCTTTCTTCCCACATACATAGAGCATGAAATAATAAAGTCAATATCCCTTAGTAATTTCAAATACAAGTCTATATATAAACTTATTATTTATTAAATTAGTATAATTTAGTATAATAACCCTAATTAGACAACTCTTCTAAGAGTCTAAAAGATATGAAAATTAAGATAATAGTAAAGGGAAGGTGTTTTCAATGGTATGATTCTATTGGAAAGAATGAATAGAAACAAAAATAAATGAGATCCATTAAACTAAAAAGTTTCTGGAAGACAAAAGAAATGCTTGCTAAAAATAACTACTGAATGGGAGAAAATATTTTCACACAACACATTAGGTGAAGGGTTAATATTCAAGATATATAAATATCAAAGATATAGATCACTTGATCACTTGATACCCCGTTATTCATCAATTTACTCGAGCGGGTGCCAGTAACGTCTCCATTTGTCCCTGTTGCGTGATAGCATAGCCCAATGGCATCTGTTCATTCTAGGAACATGCAGAGCCTCAAACCGATCATTCAGGGTCTTGATGAAGAAGTCTGACCATCTTGTAGGTGGGCATCCATGCGATCTTTTGACATCCCATGGAATCCAGTCAGTAATGGCTCTAGTCCAGCGGCCGTCAGTAAACCTCATTACGTGTCCAGCCCATCTGATTTTTGATGCCTTGGCAAATGAGACAGCGTCCCTGATTCTTGAGCGTTGACGGAGATTGGAACTCCGGATTCTATCTCTCATTTGAGTGAAGCGTGATACTCCAAGCTTAGCTCTTTCGATTCCTCTTTGAGAGACCCGAATAGCGTTCTCATACTGTTTTTGTAGGGCCCAGGTCTCTGAGGCATATGTTAATGCAGGACGAACAGTGGAATCGAAGAGATGTGCTGGAAGAGAGCTGGAGGTTCTTTGTCCTCTTAGCCCAGGTCTCTGAGGCATATGTTAATGCAGGACGAACAGTGGAATTGAAGAGATGTGCTCGAAGAGAGCTGGATGTTCTTTGTCCTCTTAGCTATTTCTCTGACTCTCTTGAAGGCATTCCAAGCCGCTTTCTTCCTCCTGCGTAACTCAGGTGCCAGGTCATTCGTCATGTTGATTTCTCGACCTAGGTATATATAACTTGCATTCGGAGATGGTGGTTCCATTGAGAGTGAATGGAGCATCAGGAAAAGACTGTTTCTCATGAACATTGTCTTTTTGAGACTTAGCTGTACTCTGACCTTTCCACACTCATGGTCAAAGTCGGCCAGCATTTGTGCCGCTTGGCTGATGTTTGGTGTTATTAGAATGATGTCATCAGCGAAATGGAGGTGGTGTAGTTGCCGACTGTCTATCTTCACTCCCATTCCTTCCCATTCTAGTCGACACATGATGTTCTCGAGGGTGGCACTGAAGAGTTTCGGTGAAATGGCATCACCCTGCTGAACCCCTCTCTTGGCATCAATGATCACTTCTTTGTAGAATGGTGAAATCCTGGTAGTGAATCCGTAATACAGCTCATGGAGGATCCTAATGTATTGAGTTTGTACTCCCTGATTGGCTAGGGTTTCAATGACCACTTCCGTCTCAACAGAATCAAAAGCCTTCTTTAGATCAATGACTGTTAGACAGAGCAGCATGTTGAACTCCCGAGAATCCTCAATGAACTTGGTTAACATGTGGATATGGTCAATTGTGCTGAATCCTTTTCGGAATCTGGCTTGCTCGCATGGTTGTCCCTCATCTAGTGTTCTGCCAATCCTATTCAAGATCACTCGAGTGAACATCTTGTAGATTACAGACAATAGGCAGATTAGGCGATAGTTGCCAATGTTGTGGATGTCTCCCTTCTTGTACAGTAGTACAGTCCTGCTAATTTTCCATTGGGACAGAACCTTGCATTCAGACAGGTAGCATGTGAAGAGCCAAGCCAGTGTATTGATGAGTACTGATGGCAGGTTCTTCAGGTGTTCAGGTCTGACTTTGTCTGGGCCAGGTGCTGTTCGTTTCTTTAATGCTGAAATGGCATGTTGAATTTCGGAAGGGAAAATGTTGGGAATGACATATCCATCCTGCGGAATTTGGTATGTGGACAGGTGGACATGGCTATCGAAAAGATCTGAGTAGAAGTCATGGATAATATTCTCCATTGCCCTTCTGGAAGATGTGATAGATCCATCAGGATACCAGAGGGCAGTCATCTTGGTCTTGTAGTTGGCGAAGGACAGGTGGGAGTTATGGATGCTTTTCTCAGCTTCTGCTGCATCTACCAGCACTGCTGCTCTTCTCTTTTTGAGGTCTTCCTTTATCGCACATCTGTACTCCTTTGTGAGCTCGGACATTTGCTTGTGGTTGCCTGAAGCGTATGCCAAGTCACATTGGTGAATAAGCTCAAGAGTATTGGAAGACAGGCATATTTTTGTCTATCAGGCTATCTCTCTCTTGGCATTCATCACAAAATCATGGAGGTGCTGAACTAGTCAATCATATTCTTCATTAATGTTGTCAACGATGGCATCTTCCCATGTTACAGCAATAGTGCCAAAAAGCTGCCATTTGGCGGTTGTTCTGGGAGTTCTCTTCTTAAACTTTGCAGCCCTTTCTCCCTGCTCTGTAAAGTAGGATTTTGCATGAAAGAGATGGTGGTCAGATCCACTACCTCCACTACCCAGCCACTGCTATGCTCTAGGACACTTTCCGGATGCTTGGGCCGAGACTCACGCACAAGTGAAGCCCCACAGAACAAGATAAACGGAACTCTGAGACCTTGGACTCCAGGCTCAATGGACCCAGGGACAGGGATCCTCTGCCTGCTCCACCAACCACAGGTGACCAAGGGATTAAAACCAGGAGCCCCACCCTACTCTGCACTGTCTGCTTCCACCAACTGCCTGAGACCCAGGGATTGGATTATGCACAGAAGACCCACCCTACCTGTACCAGATAAATACCTCGCTGGCAAACCTCTACTACCTCCACTAGCCAGCCGCCGCCACGCTCCAGGACGCTTTCTGGACACATCATAAGACACTTAATACCCATTTTCCAGGATTGCCGCACCATATTTGATAGGGTTCAAATATATTTTGAACCATGGGAACACCTCCAAGGGTGATTAGAGGCCGCCCCAAAAGCCTCTATTACTCTCAAAGAGCTGGCAAGCTACTGAAAGTGTTCCACCCACAGCACTTCCAAGTATTTTGAATACTACATCTACTGAATATTGCTAGCTTAGGGAACTGACCAAGCTAAACTGCCTCTCTTAAAATGAACTCACTTTTTTTTTTATAAATTAATCATATTCAAAATAATAATAGAGAAATATTTGTCATATTATTGGCATGTAATAACAAAGTTAATTACATTTTCTGTTAATAGTGGTAATTTCTCCATGACCTAAAGATAAAACTTAGCCATTTTAGAGGAAACATGGAGCACTATATCTACATAGTAGGGACAGGGATATAATTTTTTGTTTGAATTCAGACATATTTAGATAAACTACTTTGAATTCCTGCCTAGATATGTTTAATAGTATTCCTAGTCATTTTGGAATCCCTTTCTCTGAAAAGTTTGAACCTTCTTTTCAGAAAGGAATGATAAGTAGAATCATTTCACCTCTTGCAATATCACTTTAAAATCAATAAATACTCTTATTGTACTATCCGGTCAGTTTAGGTGTTCTTAGAAAAAGGGCTCCTATTAAGTTCACCAACAAGCATTTGTCTCTATTTCATCGTGTCTTTTTTTCCTGGATTTTTATGAATATTATGTTCATTCCGTGGAATCCAATCAATGGATTCCACGGGATGTCAAGAGACCGCGTGGCCGCCCACCTACCAGACTTCTTCGTCAAGACCATGAACGTTCGGTTTGAGGCCCTTCATGTTCCCGGAGCGAACAGATACCATTGGGCTACACTAGCACGCGACAGGGACAAATGGAGACGTTACTGGCGCCCGCTCGAGCAAATCGACGACTAACGGGAAGTTAAGTGATTAAGTGATTTAAGTGATGTTCATTCAGGCCAAACCAATTCAAATCAAGAACCAAAAAGTGATATATTATATAATAATTTTTAATTAAACTGGGCAACGAAACAGGAGTCACCCGAACAATTCAAAACAATTTAACGAAACTATTTTTTAAAAAATTGAATTACAGTTTTTTACACACTGAGATACACAGTTACAAAGTTGTTCATGATTGAGTTTCAAGTCATTCAATGTTCCAACACCCATCTCTTCACTAGTGTACATTTCCCACCACCAGTGTTTCCACTTTCTCTTCAACTACCCTCTCCACATCCCTTTCTGGTGCCTCCGTGATAGACACTTCTCTCTGTCTCTCTGTCTTTCTCTCACACATTTTGGTTTGCAATACAGATACTGAGAGGTTATCACATATATCTTTTTACCCACTTTCAGTACTCAGTTGTAAAACACATTAAATTGGTATCATTCATAAAAATATTTCAATTGTATGACAAAATCAGGATCAATAGTGCTGCACTGTAGCACTGTCCTCCCATTTTTCATCAATTTGCTCGAGTGGGCACAAGTAATGTCTCCACTGTGAGACTTGTTGTTACTGTGTTTGGAATATCGAATACGTCACAGGTAGCTTGCCAGGATTGCTGTGCGGGTGAGATACTCTCGATAGCTTGCTGGGCTCTCCGAGAGGGAGACAGAGGAATCAAACTCGGGTCGGACATGTCAGCCCAAGGCAAACTCCCTACACGATGTACTATCACTCCAGCCCAGGAAAACAATAATAGAATAAAATTAGTCTATATAAAGATTATGACTGCATAAAATAAGTAAACAAAAATTGGAATGAAATAAGTAAATGAATACTAAATTTTAATAGAAAATTTTGACTGACAACAAAATTTAAATGCTTGTAGCACAAAAGATATAAAATGAAAAGGAATATATTTTTCCTTTAAGCTGAATTTTTAAAACACCTTACTCATGAAACAAAAATAAAGAAGAAACCTAAACAGAGAGAAAACTATATACTAAGTAAAGCAAAGACTGGAGAAAGTGTCACACCTGTGAGAATGGCATATATAATATATATATATATTATATGACAACAACTGGATATAAGTGTTTATGGGAGTAAGGTGAACAATTACTTTTCATTCAATGTTGGAGAGAAAGTCATGTGGCCCAGCCTCTATGAAAAACACTATGAAGATTTCTCAAAAATGCAAGAATGGAAACATGTGACCCTTCAGATGATTTGACTCATTTGACTCAGATATCCCACTTCTCGGTTTCTTTCCCCTAATAATAGCATTAATCTGAAAAATATATGCACACCTAGGTCCATTGTAGCTCCTACTACAATAGCCAGGATATGATTAGAAGTAACACAGAAGTAATACAGGAGCACAGGTGGAAGCAACCCAAATATAGAACAACAGATTAATAGATAAAGGAGTGTGGTATACAATATCACTATGCAAGCACAAAAAAAAAATTAAGTCACATACTTCATAATAGGCTGGAGCTATAGCACAGCGTGTAGGGCATTTGCCTTGCAAGTGGCCGACATGGCCGACCCAAGTTTGATTCCTCCACCCCTCTCGGAGAGCCCAGCAAGCTACCAAGAGTATCTCGCCTGCGCGGCAAAGCCTGGCAAGCTACCCGTGATGTATTCAATATGCCAAACACGGTAACAATTGTTGCAATGGAGACCTTACTGGGCCAGCTCAAGCAAATCAATGAACAACAGGAGAATAGTGACAGTGACTTCATAACAATATGGATGGAATTGGAGGGTAGTATGTTGAGCAAAATGAACCAGAGGCAGAAGGACAAATACAGAATAATCTCACCTATCCGTAAAACAAATTAAGGGTTTTATCAATAATAAAACTTGGGTACTATATTACCTGAGACCCGAGAGTTTCAGGTTGGGGTAGGGTAAGAGCAAAATAATTTTGATTAGAAGTAACAGAGAAGTAATCCAGGAGCACCGGTGGAAGATCTCAAGCACATGGGCTGTGGTCAGAAAGGTGAGTATGCACCCAAACCATAACTGTCAATCAAAGAAGGGAGATGGGGGAAAGAAAGGTTTGAACCAGGGGAAGCAAAGAGACAGGGGTGGAGGATAATGGGCACTTCAGTGGTGGTGATGGCATGCAGTAATTGTATATATTAATACAATAAAATAAACATGAATGTAACACAAACTATACTAGTAAAAATGTTGACTAAGAAGCAATAATTCAGAGAAGAAATAATGTTCATGTCTCATGTACAGAATTGAGCAAATCTTATATGAAGTTAAGGTTATATATTATATTCTTATATATAATATTATATGTATAAGGTTTTGCTTATAATGCTCATCATGGTGAAAATATTGTTCTATGAAGCAGATTTCCCAGCGCTCCTTTCATATCCCTGTTCCTCAGACTGTAGATAAAGGGGTTTAGCATGGGGGTGACCAGAGTGTACATTATGGTAACAATAACATCCTTGTCATTGGAATTATTGGCTGAGGGGAAAAAGTAGAGTCCAATAACTGACCCATAGTAGAGAGAAACTACAGTGAGGTGTGAACCACAGGTGGACAAGGCCTTGAAGATCCCCTTGGTGGAGGGGACCTTCAGGATAGTGGCCCCAATGCGACCATAAGAGACCAGGATGCATATGAACGGCACAGTAATACCTGCCATACCCACAGAGAAGATAGCCAGGTCATTGGCTGTGGTGTCTGAGCTGGACAGCTTAAGTAAGGCAGAGAGGTCACAGAAGAAGTGGGGGACAACGTTGTCTCCACAGAAAGAGAGCCGGATAAGAAGCAGGGTATGGGAAAGGGCTCCAGCACAGGATAGGGTCCAGGACACAGTAACCAGCATATAACATAGGCTCTGACTCATGATGGTGATGTAGTGGAGGGGATGACAGATGGCCACATACCTGTCATAGGCCATGGAGGTGAGAAGGAGGCTGTCCAAACACCCAAAATATAAGAAGAAATACACTTGAGTTACGCACCCAGCATAGGAAATGGATTGGCTCTGTGTCTGCATATTAAAGAGCATCTTTGGGGCCGTCACTGAAGAGAAAGAGTCGTCAGTGAGAGCCAGGTGACTGAGGAAGAAATACATGGGGGTGTGGAGGCGGGAGTCCAGCCTGATGAGCAGGATGATGAGCAGGTTCCCCAGCACAGTGGTCAAGTACATGATCAGGAAAAGGGCATAATATTGGCTCTGTTTCTCTGTCCAGCTGGGGAGCCCCAAGAGGATGAACTCAGACGCACAGCTCTGATTGTCCATTTCATGGTCTTCTCATTTTCTGGAAAGAAAAACAGAGATGACTATATGGAAGAATAATAACTAGTCAAATAACAGGTCATGCTTTTAGACGTGCTTATGGAAGTCCTGTCCATGAGTTCCAACCATAATAGCTCCTTTTTTTGTGCCCACAATGGGTAACTTATCATCTGTCATTCAAGATCTTACATGACCATTCAGAATTAACACAATCTCTTTTGCAGAAACCATGAAATATCAAAATAGATATCACATGGGATCAGGTGCGAACACAAGAAGTCTCAGAGCTTCTTACCAGAATCTGAAATTAGGAAATGAAATGGCAGAGATATGTCAATTAGCTATTCAAATTAGCTATTCAAATTGTTCCATTTGCCTTTTATAAATGCTTTTGCTAATGATTTATTTCCAGGGCTCTGACTGACATAAGACAACCCAAAGAACTACTATGGATTACCCATAAATCAGTAATTGAAGCCTTAGTGGAAGCATTCTGTGTAACTGCTTTAGAAAAAAAATAGTAGAAACAAAAATTTATGTTAATAACATAATGCAGTTAAACAGATATTTCCACTAGTCTTTCCTTTAAGTTAATTATTTCCCTCTCCTAAACATTTTTAGACCACCACTATTCTTTATTTTTTATTAACTATTTAAAATTTTTTTCCTTTAAATTTTGTTTTTTTATTATAGTAACTTTTGTAACATGTTTACAATAGTATTAGAATTTCTGGTTCTTATGTAAAATATATGCATCATACCATAACCAAAATGCACACACCAAAAATGTTCTTCCTTTAATTCTAGTTTATCTCATCATTCCTTCCCACCTCAATAATTCTCCTATTTAGAAATCTCCATTGTCTAATCCAAGACCCAGTGTTTGTTCAATAATTTTTTCTTATTTTTGATAATATACCACAGATGAGTCATGTAATTCAGTGACTGTCGTTCTCTCTATGAGATATTTTAACATAATATCCTCCAGTTGGATCCAAGTTGCAGCAAGCTTCAAGATTAAATCTTTTCCTACAACTGTATAATATTCCTTTTGACCATCATTCTTCCTAAATAATTTTTTTTATGAAGTGTGATTAAAAATTCGTGATCGTGCCGTGTAACTCCAACAACGGCCAGGATCCAGAGATCATCACACTCAGCTCCTGGAAGCGCGGCCGCATTCACGGCCGCACGACATCTTATCATCTCATTCCTAATTCGGTCAAACTGGCAGGCTACCAAATGTAACATGCCCACACGGCAGAGTCTGGCAAACTCCCCGTGGTATACCCAATATGCCAAATACCAGTAACAATGATGGGTCTCATTCTCCTAACCCTGAAAAAGCCTTGAATATGGCACTTTAAAAAAAAAAAATCTCAGGGCTAGGACGAAGAAGACGTTACTGGCACCTGCTCGAGGCAATCGACGAACAACAGGGTGGTCGTGATCGTGATCGTGATTAAAAATAATTTGCTTTTATTATTTTTTGCCAAAAAATTTTTTAATTTTAACCTAGTCACATCTTGGAAGTGTCCAGAATAAGTTCTTTGCATCTATCTTTCACGAAATAGAGCCTCATTTTTTTCATAGTGCCAACGCTATTTTTTATACCAGTGATTCCTAGTATTTTCTTTTAATATTCTGTCATACTTGTTATTGTTATCATCTCTTTCTCTTAAAATAGATTTACGTTTCTCCATGTGAACATGAAAAAAATAATTAGGAAAGAAATGAAAATGTCGCCCCTATAGTAATAATCATCAATTTGGGGGTTTAACAGTAATTCTTTTGATTTGAATAAAATATCAGTTTCTAAATTATTCAGTTCACTGAGTAAAAAAATCATATTCAGTGTTGCTAGTCATTACCATGAATCAGATCCTTACAACTAAGAGACTAACTGACGGATATTTAGGTTTTTATAATTCTTCCCTTTCCAGCAAAAGTTTATTAATAATATTGTTTATATCACATTATCACTATTGCATATATCCCAATAGGATAAATTCTTTGAAATAACATTGGAAGATATACATTCAAAATTTTGAATTATTTTGAATTATTGAATTAATATCTTTTTAAAATACA
This sequence comes from Sorex fumeus, assembly GCF_029834395.1. Classification (NCBI taxonomy): domain Eukaryota; kingdom Metazoa; phylum Chordata; class Mammalia; order Eulipotyphla; family Soricidae; genus Sorex; species Sorex fumeus. The sequence goes on from NW_026606186.1 coordinate 7,707,966, forward strand.
AAATTTTGAGTTTTTTATTATTAAAATAAACAAGCTAAGTTGATAAAGAAGCCACAAATTTCACTTAGCATAATTGATACTCTCCATTGTATCATGGAGACACATGGATGGACCATGTATAAGCAAATTTCATGATTTACTATGAGAAGTTTTAATCTTATTCTCAGACCAATAAAACATCCACAGAAAGGTTTAAGTCAATTTGTGAATAACCAGTTTTAAATTCTGCGTTGGTTACTTTGTATGAAACACTATAACAAAGCAGGGATGTTAGCAAGAATCATGCTAAGTGGATGTTGTTGTAGTAGTTTAGGTATAAACAGTCATGTGAGCTATGGATGTAGAGATGAAGGTAATTACAACTTTGGAATAAAATATGAGGAAAAAACAAACAAAACACGGAGCCTGAGAGACGAAAGACAAAAGAATATCTCCTATTTTTTCCAAAGGCTTAACCAAAATACATCATTTCGCGTGATAGTGTGTTATTCTTTGTATGACAAATAGCTATGCTAGGACACAATAGCACACACAGGACATACACACACACACACACACACACACACACAAACTCACACATTAAACACATTCACCCACGAAACCTCACTGCTGAAGGGTTTCCTTTTCTTTCACTGCCTCTTAAGTGATGAACACATAATACCTTCAGCTACTGGACATGCCAGCTCCTTCCATTTTTCTCTAGAAGACACAGAATACAACACAGCAGATGAAGCCTCTAGGAGTTTCAAAGATGCATTGCACTAGGGAGAAGAATTTTCAGTTCAAACTTAAGAAAGATAAATATATCAATGTACACTGGCTTACAACTCTTGGATGATCAGTCTGGGTACTAACTTCACAATCATGGAGAGGACCCTGGGGGACAACTCCCCACTCTGATTCCAAATTAGTCACAGAGATGGGAAATTGTTACTTCCCTTTAGTTTCCTTGGAGAAGAACTGTTTGTTGATACCAGGCAATAGAGAATTCATCCTTGGAGGAAACATGATTTAACCAAAAGCTCCTACTAGGAAGTTTGTGTTTCACTAAATATTACTGTTGCGGAGTAAATTATTTTAGGAGGTTTTCAAGGATTTCTGAGTTTGTCATTTCTACTCATTAATTTTTTGGAACCATCTATTTTGGACATTAGGTTGAAGTGTTTCATTTTAGCTTTATTTTTGGTTAATCTTTCGGGGTGAATCTCTGTTCCCCTGAAATTGCTTCAGTTGTCCAAACAAGCACTTCAGTTATCTAAACAAATCAAGAACATCATAAAGAATGTGCCTTTTTTTTTCCGTGCATACCATGCATGTCAAGGAACACTATGACAGTTACTGAGAATTGTTTTTTATGCCTTTGCTGAGATAAATTCTAAAAAGAGTTGGGTGGCTAGAGTAATAGTACAGCAGGTAGCATGCTTGTCTCGCAATCTCCAGCACCCCATGTGATCCTCTGAGCACCTTCAGGAGTAACCCCTGAGAACTTCTGTGTGTGATCCCCTAAACAAGAAAAAAAAGATGAAAAAAAAGAAAAAGTCTTTATATTTTCCAGTGAAGGGCAAAATACTTGCACATGTAATAGTGATATATTACATGCAAACAGTTACATATAATTCATGTAGTAGTAATAATTAAGTTAAATGGGAGAAGTAACAATTTATAAGAATTTGAAATTCTATAATTAATTTTATTTAAAAAAAATTATCTCCCAAGTTCCCAAGTAGTGCTCAGTGGGCACTATGGGCTTTTGTTAGTGTATTGTAGGGTCAATAATTTGGTGTTACTCAAGCACTGAGGGATTAGACACAAACTAGACTACTATGATGTTTCTTTGGGTTTTCAGAGCTACCACCCAGAGATGTTTTGCAGGCCATGTTGTACATTGGGTTCAAACCAAATAACTACTGTTTATTTCCTTGCCTTTCAAGTTCTGAGATCCAGTATTTTATCTCCAAGTGTTTCTGATTCTCACTACTCATTGTTACCAAGTTTTTAGAAAAATTGAAATATGAAAGTTTTACAGAGTTTTCAGACATTTTATTTTTTATATATTCATTGTCAGGGTAGGTATATGTTAGGATCCTTATTCTGTTACTCCTGATAACATGTAAGTATAATGGCTAGCTTTAAGTCCAAAATAGAAGAAGTTTCAGGAGAATTTATAAGTTGAGTTGGATCAAGAATGAATTTGTATAGACACAAACTAGACTACCCTGTGTAATAATAATAAGTGTAAAATTCGGGGAAAACAGTTTACATTGACTATCTTCACTCTCTGCTTTCTCTGACTCCTTTTCCCAGATGGAAGTTTCTTCTCTTTTACCTTTTCTTTTAAAAATCTTTTTGGGACAGAGACAAGAATTCACCAGAATATATATATATGTATATATATACACATATATTATATTTGCGTGTATATATACACATATATAATATATATGTATAATATTTATTTGAGTGTATATACCCTTATTTTCTTGAAGTACACAAACAATAATATTTGTTCTTAGATATTGCAAAAGAAAAAGATGTAGTTTGTATACCACTTAATGAAATTGTCTCTGGAGCTTTTCTATATTTGAATTTCTCTATCCTTTTCATTCACTATTTTGTGATAGAAGATTGGACAAACAAGTCTACTTGTAAATGGCCAATTATAGATTAATACCCATCACTCTAGAAGATTTAAAAAACTTTAACCAAAGATTTGCCTTGATTACTAGAATTGGTTTTCTAACATCAGAAGTAAAACTACAATAACAATTGTAGAAAGGAACTTGAGGAGGAACGAAGTACATTACTGGCTGTATTCACAATGTAAAATCTGTCACATGAGAGCCAGAGGCATATGCTTTAGAGATTTGAGAAGTGCCTCAAAGGTGTTTTTATTTCAGTCATCTAAAATGATTATAAGCATATTCTAGATGTTCCTAAAGATTTTCTTATAATGGAGGCCCAAATACTAATTTTGAGCCTGAAGCTTTCTAAAACAGATATAAATAAAAGTGTGTTGCAAATTTGTTTTTAAATTTTATTGAATCATCGTGAGATAGTTATAAGCTTTAATGTTTAGGTTACAATCACACAATGATCAAACACCCATCCCTCCACCAGTGCACAGTCCCCACCACCAATATCCCTGGTATGTACCCCCTTACCCTCTCTCTCCCCTGACTCCATGGCAAACATGATTTCCCATAATCTCTCCCTACTTTTGACCATTATAATTGCAATACAGACACTGAGAGGTCATCATGTTTGGTCCTTTATCCACTTTCTGCACACATCTCCCCCCACTACCGATTCCTCCAGCCATCTTTTTTTTAGTGATGCCTTCTCTATTCCAGCTGCCTTCTCCCCTTTGCTCATGAGGCAGGCTTCCAGCTATGGAGCAATCTATCTGTCCCGTGTATCTACTGTGTTTAGATGTCAGCCTCATGTTATGTTGTTTTATACTCCACAAATGAGTGCAGTCATTCTATGTCTGTCTCTCACTTTCTGACTCATTTCATTTAGCATGATACTGTCCATCTATAAGCAAAGTTCATGACTTCATCTCTCCTGACAGCTGCAGAGTATTCTATTGTGTAGATGTACTAAAGTTTCTTTAACCAGTTATCTGTTCTAAGGCACTTGGGTTGTTTCCAGATTTTGGCTATTATGAACAGTGCTGCAATGAACATATAGGTACAGATGTCATTTCTGCTGTGCTTTTTTGGATCCTCAGGATATATTCCCAGAAGTGGTATTGTGGGGTCATATGGAAGCTCAATTTCTAGTTTTTGAAGAACTGTCATTATTGTTTTCCAGAAAGGCTGGACTAGTGGGCATTCCCAACAACAGTGAAAGAGTGTCCCTTTTTCCCCACATCCACACCAGCACTGGTTGTTTTTGTTCTTTTGAATGTGTGCCAGTCTCTGTGATGTGAGATGGTATCCCATTGTTGTTTTGATTTGTATCTCCCTGATGGCTAGCAAAGTGGAGCATTTTTTCATGTGTCTTTTGGCCATTTGTATTTCTTTTTTGAGAAAAATTCTGTTCATTAATACATTATCAGATGGGTATTCGGTAAATATTCTTTCCCATTCTGTGGACTCTTTCTGTATTTTTGTCACTGTTTCTTTTAAAGTGCAGAAGCTTCTTAGTTTGATGTAGTTCCATTTATTTATGTTTGCTTCCACTTGCATGGTCAGTGCTGTTTCATCCTTAAAGATGTTTTTAGCTTCAATGTCGTGGAGATTTCTGCCTACATTTTCCTCTATGTATCTTATGGATTCATGTCTGATATTGAGGTCTTTAATCCACTTTGATCTGACTTTTGAGAGGTCAGAGTTCATTATTTTTTTTTTTTGCAGGAAGCTATCCAGTTTTCCCAGCACCACTTGTTGAAGAGGCTTTTCTTGTTCCACTTCACATTTCTTGCTCCTTTGTCAAAGATTAAGTGGTCATATATTTGGGATCTGTGACAGAACATTCAACTCTGTTCCATTGGTCTGCAGGTCTGTTTCTAGCCCAGTACCATGCTGTCTTAATTACTACTGCTTTGTAGTACAGTTTGAATTTGGGGAGGGTGATGTCACCCATCTTCTTTTTCTCAAGTATTGCTTTAGCTATTTGTGGGGGTTTATTGTTCCATATGAATTTCAGGAGTGTTATGTCTATTTCTTTGAAAAATGTGATGGCTATCCTGATAGGGACCACATTGAATTTGTATAGTGCTTTGGGCAGTATTGACATTTTGATAATTTGAATCCTCCCTATCCATGAGCAGGGGATGTGTCTCCATTTCCTAGTGTCCTTTTTTATTTCTTGAAGTAGTGTTTTGTAATTTTCCTTGTATAGGTCCTTCACCTGTTTGGTTAAGCTGATTCTGAGGTACTTGATTTTCTGAGGTACTATTGTGAACGGGATTTTTTTTAATGTCTCTTTCTTCTCTTTTGTTATCTGTATATAAGAATGCCATAAACTTTTGGGTGTTGATTTTGTAGCCTACCACTTTACTAATTTGACCTATTGTTTCTAGGAGCTTTTCAGTAGAATCTTTAGGGTTTTCTAAGTATAGTATCATATCATCTGCAAATCGTGATCGTTTGACTTCTTCCTTTTCTATCTGTATTCCCTTGATACATTTCTATTGCCTAACTGCAATGGCCAGGACTTCCAGTACTATATTGAATAGGAGTGGCAAAAGTGGGCAACCTTATCTTGTGCCCGATCTTAGAGGGAAGTCTTTTAGTTTTTCCCCATTGAGAATGATACTTGCTATCGGCTTGTGGTAGATGGCTTTGTCTATATTGAGGAAATTTCCTTCAATGCTTATCTTGCTGAGAGTTTTCATCATAAATGGGTGCTGGATCTAGTCAAATGCCTTCTCTGCATCTATTAATATGATCATATGGTTTTTATCTTTTTTTGTTGATATGATGGATTATGTTGATCGATTTCCAAATGTTAAACCATCCTTGCATCCCTGGGATGAATCCTACTTGGTCATGGCGTATGATCTTTTTGATGAGTCGTTGGATTCTATTTGCTAATAGTTTGTTGAGGATCTTTGCGTTTGTGTTCATCAGGGATATCGGGCTGTAATTCTCTTTCTTTGTGGTATCTCTGTCTGCTTTTGGTATCAGGGTGATATTTGCTTCATAGAAACTGTGTGGAATAGTTTTTGATACTTCAATTTCGTGGAAAAGATTAAAGAGGATTGGGGTAAGTCCTCTTTAAAGATTTGGAAGAATTAACTAGTGAATCCATCTGGGCCAGGACTTTTGTACTTGGGAAGACTTTTTATTACCATTTTAATTTCCTTGATGGTGATAGGTCTGTTCAGGTATTCCAGGTCTTCTTGGTTCAGCCTAGGGAAGCTATAGGAATCTAGGAATTTATCCATTTCTTCTAGGTTTTCGTGTTCTGTGTCATAAAGCTTCTCAAAGTACTCCGTGAGGATCCTTTGAATTTCTGTCGATTCTGTTATAATGACCCCCTTTTCATTTCTGATTCGGTTTGTTAGAGTTTTCTCTCTCCCTTTCTTTGTGAGTCTTGCTAGAGGCTTATAGATCTTGTTTATTTTCTTAAAGAACCAGCTCTTGGTTTCATTGATCTTTTGATGCAAAAGAATCTTGGTCATCAACTTCTTTTTTTGTTTTCATGTACTTTCAATATTGTATGAATATTTTAACAAGTCATGTATTAAAAAGAAAATATTAAAAATGATAGTATAATATTATGTATATACATTGTGTATATTCAATATCAGGAAAATAATTAGAAAATTTCAAACTAATTATTTGAAATTAATAAGTTCGGGGTGTATTTTTTTAGTGGGGGTATTCTTGAGGCTTTGAATATGGACATTTTGTATTAGATATCCATCTGGAATAATTCAAAGTCTCGAGTCACTAAGAATGTGTAACAACTCCAGTCACTGGATGATGCATAAGTGTTCTCACTTTTCAAGAGTCCCTGAGTTTATCAACATCTGTTTAAATTACCCAGAGAAGTTCACCAATAGTGTTTTGATATATTTAAACTTTAAGTTATTTTTAAAGAAAGATCCATTTTCTCAGTTACATATATACAAATTGAGCATAGTGTTTAAAAAGGAAGGTGCTGGTTATCATGGAGTGACTTGAATAAGACATGGGAAAAACATGTAAAGTTTTCCTCAGGTGCAAATTTTGGGAGGTACCCTATATCAGAGGGATAATGACAGAGGGCCAATGATATAATTCATAGATAGTATATGAAGAAGCAAAGTGAGAGAATAGAAAATGTCTAATGAATACAAACCCCCGGACTAGAACAACAGAACTACTATTACCCAAGGAAAGCTGTTTGAAAACCTGTTGCAATGCCCATTGTTCCTGTTCTTCAGAGTATCTAGGCTAAATAGGAATCTGCTCTGAATGTAAAATTTAAGCCCCATAATTTAACAGGAAATAGATGAGGTCTTCTTAGCTATAGCATCTGCTTGGCTATGTCCTTTAATTGTTTCAGTATCTCCTTTTTGATGGCTCCTGCAGTGCATAACTGTTATTTCTCTGGGGGCCTGCATTGCTTGCAACAACTCTGAAATTTCTTCTCCAGCTTTAGAGGACTATTTTCAGTTTTTAGATATCCCTTGTCCTTTAATAATGCTGCATGAACACGGAAGACTAAGAATGCATATTGAGAGTCCATATAGAGTTCTTTATTCCAAGTCCTTTAACTAATTGGCAGACTGGAGTGAGAGCAATTTCTTCTTTCTGGGTTGATGTTACCCCAAGCAAGACTTCAGCTTCCTCTGATCTGGTCAGAATCACAATAACATAAGCAGCTTTCAGAATTTCTTCATCAACTAGACTACTTGCCAGTAAACCAAGAGTCCTCTGGATTACCCAAGAGGGTATCTTTTAAACTAAACCAGTCTTATCTCTATGCACATTTAATCTTTACCTTTCACAGATTTCCTCAGGGAGGGGAAATAATGGTTGCTGGATTAAGGGATTGACAAATCCTAAATTTTACTCCTGCAGAGTCTACTGTGTGGCTGGTGGGCTACCTTCATGATCCAGTTGACAAAGGGTAAGTCTTATACAGTAGGATTTTGAGACTTTGGCTCTCTCCCATCTATCAACCTTTTATTTATTTATTTATTTATAAACACACTGTCCTCCCGTTATTCATCGATTTTGCTCGAGTGGGCCCAGTAACGTCTCTATTTTGAGACTTCTTGTTACTGTGTTTGGTATATTGAATATGTCACGGGTAGCTTGCCAGACTTTGCCGTGTGGGTGAGATACTCCCGGTAGCTTGCCGGGCTCTCTGAGAGGGGTGAAGGAATCAAACTCAGCTAAAACTAAGGTAAAGGTAAAAGGTAAAGGCCTTCCCGTTGTTCGTCGATTGGCTCGAGCCGGCCCAGTAACGTCTCCATTGGAGACTTTGTTGCTACTGTGTTTGGCATATCGAATACGTCACGGGGAGCTTGCCAGGCTCTGCCATGCGGGTGAGATACTCTCAGTAGCTTGCCTGGCTCTCCGAGAGGGGCGGAGGACTTGAACTCGGGTCGGCCATGTTGGCTGTGTGCAAGGCAAACACCGTACCGCTGTGCTATCGCTCCAGCTAAAACTAAAATAAAATTTATTGTATACAAGCACTAATACTACATAGAAAGTGTGATGTGGATTTATTTACAGTAGGCAATATACACTAAGAAGTACAGCACACCCAAGAATAATGTTAAGAGAACTGGAGCGATAGCACAGTTGGTAAGGCGTTTGCCTTGCACACCGCCTATCAGGGTTCGATTCCCAGCATCCTATATGGTCCCCTGAGCACCGCCAGGAGTAATTCCTGAGAGCATGAGCCAGGAGTAACCCTTGTATATCGCCGGGTGTAACCCTCTCTCCCCAAAAATAGAATAATGTTAAGAGAGATTTGTGGGAGCAAATGGAGAAAATCACAGAAACATCCTGCAAAGTACAGAAAACTACTTACTTTGTGTCAAATTTGAAAAAATTGTCTCATGGTGGAAAAAAATCAAGGTAGCTTTTCATATTAGGAGTAATTGGGATCAGCCTTTTACTGAAGTTCTTTTATTTTTAACACACTCTGAACTTGATTAAGAGCTCCATGGCTTGGAAGCTGCCACAGAGGCAGGGGTTGGGATGGGGTGTGGGTCACAGGAGGGATCCTGGGAACATTGGTGCTGGAGAGTGGACACTGCTGAAGGGATGGATACTTGATATTGTATGACTGAAACATAATCACCAAAGTTTATAAGTCTATAACTGTATCTCATGGTGATTCATTTAAAAAGGAAAAGAAGGAAAAAACAAACCTCTGGGCACAGGGTTCAGAAATTAAAAAAAAAAAAAAGTCTGAACTTCTAACAGCTTGTCCTAGAATGAGTTTTGTGACCTTCTCTGACTTTTAGGGCAGTTGCTGTCACTGTTAGGAAGTATCATGGCCACAAAGTGTTTAGCTAAAATATTTAGATCAGTAAGCTGCAGGCCTAAGAGTTTTCCATGCTCAGAGGGATAAAGAACACATCCCTTTGAGATGCAAATCCAGATCACTTTGAAGAAGTTGAGCTTCTACCCAGAAGCAGAAACCAAGGCCCCACCCCCAGAAGAGTGTCTCCTCAGAAGAGGAGAAGCTATGGGGGATTCTAAACGTTTCTAGAAGAATATGAAGGGTTAAATACGTATAAGACTTTCCCTGAGATAGCACCGAGATTAACTTTTTTGTATGCAGGGACTCCAGGCCAAGATAATTTGGAGAAATTGTATATTACCTTCTCTCTCTCTCTCCCATTTCTAAATTTCTTTAATAAAAACTATCTTGCTTCATGAAAAAGTAAAAAAAAAATATGGACAAAAAGTTGTGGTTATGTATATACAATGAAATACTATGTAGCCACTAGGAAAAATAAATTCATTCATGCATGGAAAGTATCATTTGAATGAGATAAACTGAAGGCACAGGGGCAAAAGCAGGATGATTTCATTTATCTGTGGTATATAAAGAAGGAAATCGAGACTATAAACAATATCAATCTAGAATGAACCTTAAGTACTGCTATACAGACCTGAGAGTGCCAGGTTTTGTGGGAAGGGGTGAGGTGAATGAAGAGGTTGCCAGGAAATAAACAGGAACTTAAGTGGATGTCTCAGGGGTGTTGCTACGGAAGGTTATAGAACACATTAAAACCCAAACTGTGTCTTAACTAATAATGGGGGAAAGATGGAAGAGAAGATAGGCAGGATCAGAGTAACAGGGATGTGGGAGAGAGTCATGGGCACTTCTGTGGTGGGATAGGCAGTTACTTTTCACATCAGTGTAAGAAATGAGCAGTACTGTGACCTTCTTATCTAAACTATTGTGAATATTTTTAAAATTAAAAAAATCATAGGCATTCCTTCTTAAATAAGCTTTATGTTTATAAAAACTGCAGTTTTCATATGCTTTACCCACCTTCACCTGTGTTCCCCTGATTAATATAAAGGTAAAGGTAAAGGCCCTCCCGTTGATCGTCGATTTGCTCGAGCGGGCCCAGTAACGTCTCCATTGGAGACTTTGTTGTTACTGTGTTTGGCATATCGAATACTCTCGGTAGCTTGCCGGGCTCTCCGATTAATGTATTGCACTAATATTACAATATAACCATTTTAATATTTCTTTAAGAAAAGTTTATAGTTCACTTTAGAGTTTACTCTTTATATTTTACTGAGCTCAGGTTTTGCTAAATATATGTTTCTATAGTCATAAGATCATACAAAATAGTTCCACTGGCCCCCAAATTTTCCTTTGCTTCATTTATTCACCTCTCTCAACCTTTATCTCTGAACCCTGGCAACCAATGATTTCTCTGCTGTCTCTCAGTATGTTTTTCCAGAAAATCATATACTAGGTATTTGCAGACTTTTCAAATTGCCTTCATAAGACTATTAGAGAAGAGTTTAGTAGTAAAATTTAAGTTCAACATATACATACATACAACCCAGTAATTATTCTCCTGTGTATACAATTCAAGATCTTTTTCACATGTCAATTGATTAGATGATGACTGAGAGTGTGTATAAGAAACATAAAAGTAAAAGTAAGAAGTAAACCACTGGGGAAAAAAGCAACCCATGGAAAAGAGTAAAGGTAAATTGTCTTCTATAACATGGATAAATTTCACAAAGAAAATGCTAGACAACAAGCAGAAGAAAAAAATTGAAAGATCAATATACACAAGCATTTCTCTTTTTACAACTTTAAAGAAAAGTGTAAGAATACTGAAAATATTAAAGATAACTTAAAGGTACTGTATACTTCCAAGAGAGACAAAGATACTGATGTTTTATACTAGGTAACCCTAAGGATTGTGAAGAGAAATTTTTGCTTTTATTCTTTAAAGAGTGACTGTGTCAAATATATTATATGTTAATACATTAGCATATTATTTATGTAAATATATTCACAAAATTTTTATTTAAGCTATATTTTTAATATTAGCTATATTGTTTATAAAGTTTTTCAATATTTACAAGCATTCAAATAAATTTTTCACTAAATGTAAAATTACTTCTAAGGTTTGTAAAATATTTGTTACTTAACAAATTGAGGATTTTATCTCACATATATATGTACTTTGAGTACCACATTCACTGTATTTTGCTAGTTTAGGGGATCAGCAAATTTTAAGTGCCTCTCTGAAAATGATCTTCCTTCTCTTAACCAATTAATTAATCAGGTTAAAAATATTACTAAGAGGGATATATTTGTCACATTATTGCCATACTATATTGCCATTTTTTAAATTTTCCTTGAGCAGAGATAATTTCCCAAGAGCTAAAGAGAGAGACATAAGATTCATGTAGCATGTGCAGAAGTATATATTTTTTTGTTTAATAAATCTAAACTATACTGAATTCCTACCTGAATTTCTTGATATTATTCCTTCCTATATCCATGAATATAACCTCATACCTTGAAAGGCTGAACCCCCTTTTAAGAAAGGAATAATCGCCATCAATTGCATCACACATGGAAAGTGACTTTAAAATCCCATTTCTCACCCCAATCCCTGAACCATTAGGCCTTCCTCAGACACAAAGGCACATTACAATTGGAAAGTGACTAAAATTCCATCTTTCACTCTGTTATCTGAACCATATAGCCTTCCTCAGACACAAAGGGACCCAAAAGAGTTTGTGTTCACCACCAGTTGTCTGCACCAGTCCTACAATTTCATTATCCTGGGACTTATTTTTCATTTCCACAAATTAAAAGATGTATGAAGTTGAAAATTCATATAGAAAGTCAACATCATGAATCACTCCCCACCATAGCACTTCCTCAATGAATTTTAGTATATTGGAATTATTGAGCAAGTTCCAAAAGCTTCCTGAGAGGGAAGAGAAACGATTACATTCACAGTGCCAGAGCAATTGTACAGTGAATAGGTCACTTGCATTGCATGATGCTGACTAGGTTTGATCCCCACTATTCATATGATCCACTGAGCCTTAGAGGAGTGATCCCAGAGCCAGGGGTAAACTCTGAGTGCTGCTGGGTATGGTCCAATTCTGCCTTCCCTCACCCTCACAAAATTACAAACCAAGTAATTGCCGCATTATAGATTCAATGACAATGAAATAATGTTTCACAATTCTCCGTGAAATAATTTTTAATCTGAAATTATTCATGATGGGTCAGGTAGTTGCCAAGGCGAAGCCTGGGACTTTTTACGTAAACTTTATCAATTCAATGCTTGGTCAAGCCCACTCAAATTAAGAAAAAATAATGGATACTATCACTATCACTATGAATATACCTGGGTAACAGACCCTTTAAATGCCCCCACATCGAACTATAGGAAAGCATTGTGATGTTTTGCAAAGGAAAAGCCTGGGAAGATAAATACCAGTTAACTAAAATAAATAATAATTAGATAATAAACTTTCCAACAAAATAAATATACACATAAGTGTAATGGAAAATTGTGATTATACATATAAATGTAATGGAAAATTAAAAAGATTTTAGGTCAACGGAAACAATATGAAAGGAAAAAAACTTAGGAATATTCATTTGACATATATATTTGTACACAATACTCAGGGGTTACTCCTGGCAGTAGGCAGTGCTGGAAGGACCATATCGGATGCTGGAGATCAAGGCAGCCTCATGCCTCATGCATCAAATGCCCTACTCACTATACAAATTCTCCAGTTCACTGAAATGTATATATTTAAGAAACATTATTTTATTACACAAAAATAAAAAGTAAATAAAGACTATATGAAAACTAAACATAAGCTGATGAAAGATTTCCTTTGCTAAGTTTTATTAAGGAACAATAATTCAGGAAAGAAATAATATTCTTGTTTGTGCAGGAAGGCATAGAACTTATATGAAGGTATAGTAAAAAATTCTCATTGTGGTGGAAATATTGCTCTACTGAATATATTTCTTAGTGCTCCTTTCATATCCCTATTCCTCAGGCTGTAGATAAAAGGGTTCAACATGGGAGTAACAAAGGTATACAATATAGCCACTATGACATCCTTGTTATTAGAGTCATTGGATGAGGGGAAAAAGTACAGACCAATAATTGACCCATAATAAAGAGAAACTACAGTGAGGTGTGACCCACATGTGGAAAAGGCTTTGAATATTCCCTTTGCAGAAGGGGCCTTCAGGATGGTAGCCCCAATGCGGCCATACGAGACCAGGATGCATATGAACGGTACAGTGATCACAGGTGTACCGACAGCGAAGATAGCCAGGTCATTGGCTGTGGTGTCTGAGCTGGACAGCTTAAGTAAGGCAGAGAGGTCACAGAAAAAGTGGGGGACAACGTTGTCTCCACAGAAAGAGAGCCGGATGAGAAGCAGGGTATGGGAAAGGGCACTAGCACAGGATAGTACCCAAGACATAGTGACCAGCAGAAAACACAGGTTCTGACTCATGATGGTGGTGTAGTGGAGGGGGTGACAGATGGCCACATACCTGTCATAGGCCATGGAGGTGAGAAGGAGGCTGTCGATATCTCCAAAAAATATAAAGAAATACATCTGGGAAACACACCCTGTGTAAGAGATGGATTGACTCTGTGTCTGCATATTAAAGAGCATCTTTGGGGCTATCACTGAAGAGAAAGAGATGTCAGTGAGAGCCAGGTGACTTAGGAAGAAGTACATGGGGGTGTGGAGGCGGGAGTCCAACCTGATGAGTAAGATGATGAGCAGGTTCCCCAGCATAGTGGTCAAGTACATGATCAGGAAAAGGGCATAATATAGACCCTGTTTCTCTGTCCAGCTGGGGAGCCCCAAGAGGATGAACTCCGACACACAGCTATGATTATCCATCTCATGGTCTTTTCATTTCCTGGAGAGAAAAATAGATTATAATCTGAAAGAATGAGAAATCTATCACATAGCAGAACATAGTTTTAGAGAAATCTGTACATGAATTTTAACCTAACAGCTATTATGTTGATATTCTATATACCGAGTTAACATAAAAAAACTTCCTTCCAGTTAAAGGTAATAACTCATGAGTATATTGTACCTTCAGTTCTAAGGCTCAGAAAATCCTTCCATTTCTCTTTAGAGTCCAGTGAAGTTGATGGAGCATCTAAGAGCCTTAAAGATGCTTTGCAATAGGGAGCAGTGCCAGTTCAAAACCAAATAAGATAGATTTATTAACATGCACTTGCTTACAACTTCTGAACAATCTGTGTGGTCTCTACATTTAGAGTCATGAGGACAACCTGGGGGATAAGTCCCCATTCTGACTCCAAATTAGACTCAGGCTGAGGGAATAATCACTTGGTTCCCTCTGTTTCCCTTGGAGAACTGGTTGTTGTGGAAGCCATAGAGAATTCATCTTTGGAGAAAGGCAATGTAAAGTTCATATTTTTATGAGTTTGGTGCTTTAAAAAGCATTTTTGATGTATACAAAGGTATTAAGGAAGCTATTCAATGAATATAATATTTTTGGCTTCTACCACATAATTTTTTGTAACCTACTATTTAAGGCTTTAAGCTGAAATCTTCCAATTTAACATTATTCATTTTTTAATCATCAGGGGAAATTCACAGAACTCTTTTCCCCAGATATGGCAACAGTAGTCTAAACAAGCACTTTGTCTACTCTACTGAACAAATGAGGACATCTTTATTGAGAATGCTTCTCTTAATATAAAATAACATAAAATGAGACTGACACCCAAGGACAGTAGACACAGGACCAGGAATACCGCTCCATGGTTGGAAATCTGCCTCATGAATTGGGGGAAAAGGCAGCTGGAATAGTGAAGGGATCACTAAGTCAATGGTGGTTGGAGGGATCCTTTGGGATGGGAGATGTTTGCTGATTCATTTTCATTTCATTTCATCATCCTGTTAATCGTCGATTGCCTCGAGCAGGCCCCAGTAACGTCTCTTTCATCCTAGCCCTGAGATTATATTCACGGCTCTTTAGGAGAATGAGACCCATCATTGTTACTGGTATTTGGCATATTTGGTACGCCACGGGGAGTTTGCCAGACTCTGCCCTGTGGGCAGGCTACATTCAATAGCCTGCAAGTTTGTCCAAAGTAGGAATGAGATGCGGCCGCGCGGTTCCGGCATCTGGATTTTATAGTCTTTGAGTCTTGGCCGCTGATGGGATTACACGGCGCCAGGGGGCCAGGTGGTGGGTGTGACCCCCACCTACTGGAATTTGGAGGATCTGGGTGGAAGATGTTTGCTGATAGTAGATAAAATACCAAAAGTGATAGCTTCTCAGTATTTATACTGCAGACCATAATGCCCAAAAGTAGAGCTAGATTATGGGGTAATTGTCTGCCATAGAGGTAAGGGGAGGGTTGGGATGGGGACGCATTCTGGGGACATTGTCACTGTCACTGTCATCTTGTTAATCATGGATTACTCGAGCAGGCTCCAGTAGCGTCTCTATTTGTCCCAGTCCTGAGATTTTAGCATTGTAAACTTTATGCTCTCTCCCTGCGGATATGGCATGCCAACTGGATGTCCTTGGGCAAAATGGTGACACGCTTGGTGGGGAATGCGCAGAGGTTGGTGTCCTCGAAGAGCCCCACTAGGTAGGCCTCACATGCCTCCTGCAGCACCATGACTTCTGAGCCTGGGAGCGCAGGTTGGTCTTGAAGTTCTACGTGATCTCGCACACTAACTGCTGGAATGGCAGCTGGCAGATCTCACGTAGTGCCATGGTGTCGGGCTGGTTGTGAATGAATTTGCTAGATTTGGGTACACTGCCTTGTTTTACAACATTCTCCTGCCCTACTTCCTATCTTCATCACTCTTGATGGAAGCTAGTGGAATTTCTGGGTCATATGGAAGCTCCATTCAGTTCTGACAAATCTCCATATTGTTTTCCATAGGGACCCAACCAGACAACAGTTCCACCAGTGACATATGAGTGTTTCTTTTCCACCAAGTCCCTGCCAACACATATTGTTTCCCACTTAAAAAATAAATTTCACTCTCATTGCTGTAAGATGATAGCTCACTGTCATCTAAATCATGATTTATATGACCCTGATAACAAAAGATACACTTTTATATATGTCTACTGGTCATCTATCTGTCTCATTCAGAGACATGACTGTCTTCTCTCCCCATATTTAATAAAGTTTTTGGATTTTTTTGCTGTTATTTGAGTGCTTTTTATATATTGGAATTTAACACTATGTGTGGCGTGCTGAATGCAAATATTCTCTCTCATTAAGCTGGGTGTCATAGAGTGTTAGCCCTTATTTCTTTTTCCATGAAGAAGCTCTTTAAATTGATTTAGTTCCATTTATTTATTTTTGCTCATGTTGCCTTTACCAGTGAAATCATGTCATTGAGAACAACTTGTGTTATAAATCTTGGATTATTCTGTCCATATTTTTCCAAGTATATTTTATAAATTCTGGTCTGATCTCAAAGTATGTGATCTACATGTGATCCACTTGTGTGAATTGTGAGATATGTATTCAACTTCAGTTTTTAACATGCGGTTTTCACTTTTTCCAATACTACTTGCTAAAGAGGCTATCTTTATTCCACTTCTTGTACCCAACTCCTTTGTTGAAAATTATATGACCACACATTTGGGGACTTTTCTTTGGGTACTCAATTCTAACCCACTGGTAGGAGAATCTGTCCTTATGCCAGTATCAGTGCTATTTTGATTTTTATAGCTTTGTAATATAGTTTCTGTTATGTAAGGAGATATCATCCAACTTCTCATATCTCAGTATGTCTTTGGCTACTAGGGTGGTCTTTTGTGGGGGTGGCACACCCAGTGGTGCTCATGGCTCACTCTTGGCTCTGTACTTAGGGATCACTCATGATGGGGATCAGGTGGGGGGTATGTGGTTCCAGGCTTGAACCAAGGTTGGCCAAAGTCAAAGCAGCAAGCTCACTACCCACTGTACTATTTCTCCAGTCCCTATTCTGCCATTTTGTGATTCCATACAAACTTTATTATTTAGTATCTTAAGTCCTTGAAGAATATCACTGGAATCTGGACAGGAATTGCATTGAATCTATATAATAATTGAGTTAGGATGGTCATTTTGACAATATTAATTCTCCAATATATGAACAAGAAATATTTTTTAATTTTCTAAGTTCTCTTTCAAAAGTGACTTTGAGTTCTTATGGCATAGGTCTCTCACTTCTTTTATTAATTTGATTCTTGGGTACTGTATATTTTTGGATATATTTTGAATGTGTTAGACTCTTTGATAACTTCCTCTTCATTATTTGCACAGAGGCATGTAACACATTTTTGTGTGCTGAATTTTCAGCTGATGACTTCACTGTATTTAATTGTTTCTAACAGTTCTTTATTGGACTTTTTATGATCTTTTATATATATAATTGTGTTATCTGAAAATAATGGGAATTTAACTACTTTTCCAATTTGGATAACTTGATTTCTTTTTTTTACCTTTGTGCTTTTGCTAGTACTCCTAATACTATTTTGGATAAAAATGGAGACACATCTTTGCTTGTACTGGATCTCAGAGGAAAAGCTTTTATTTTAGCTTTTCATATTAAATATCCAAGTACTAACCAGGCCCGACCCTGCTTAGCTTCTGAGATCAGACGAGATTGGGCACGTTCAGGGTGGTATGGCCGTAGACAAGCGATAGCACAGCGGTAGGGCGTTTGCCTTGCATGCAGCCAACATGGCTGACCCGAGTTCGATTCCTCTGCCCCTCTCAGAGAGCCCGGCAAGCTACCAAGAGTATCTCGCCCGCACGGCAGAACCTGGCAAGCTCCCTGTGACGTATTTGATATGCCAAACACGGTAACAACAAAGTCTCCAATGGAGACGTTACTGGGCCCACTTGAGCAAATCGATGATCAACGGGAGGGCCTTTACTTACATATTAAAAATAATACTGGCTATCAGTTTGTTACAGATGTCCAGTACTATCTTGAGGAAGGTATTTCCCACACATATTTTATGAGGGTTTTTTGCATGAATTAGTGTTGGATCTTGTCAAAAGCTTTTTCTGCAGTAATTAATATGATTACATTTTTATCTTTCATTCAAAAGTTGAGCTCAAAACTTTCATATATTTTACCCACCCCACCTGACCTCCCCTCAATAACATATTACTCCACATTACACATGTTATAATGACACAGTTACTGATGTCTTATTAATAAAAGTTTATAGTTTACTTTAGAGTTCACACTTTGTCTTTTATGGAATTCAGGTATGAAAATGTATATTGATATGTACCTAGAGTCATAAGATCATACAAAATAGTTTCATTGATCTAAATTTATCTTTATGTATTTAACCTTCTCTATCTCTGTATCTGAGGCAACCACTGATATTTCTATTCTCTCTATGGTTGCATTTTCCAGAAGCCATATAGTTATAATTCACAGTAAGTAAAAAGTAAAGTAAAGGCCCTCCCGTTGATCATCAATTTGCTCGAGCGGGCCCAGTAACGTCTCCATTGGTGACTTTGTTGTTACTGTGTTTGGCATATCGAATACATCACAGGTGGCTTGCCAGGCTCTGCCATGTGGGCGAGATACTCTCGGTAGCTTGCCGGGCTCTCCGAGAGGGGTGGAGGAATTGAACTCGGGTCGGCCATGTTGGTTGCGTGCAAGGCAAACGCCCTACTGCTGTGCTATCGCTCCAGCCATAATTCACAGTATGGGTTCTTTTCAAATTGTATTCTCAAGACAACTCTGAAAAAGTAGTTTAGCAGTGAAAGTTATGTTTACCTTTACATGCTTACTGACAGTCTTCTATGTATAAAATTTACAAAAACTTTTCATATGTTCATTGGGTATAAAGCGGTATTGTTCATAGAAGCAAAACACTAAAGTAAAAAGAAATTATAAAAGAAAATAATCCTGTCACTGTCACTGTCCTCCCGTTGTTCATCGATTTGCTAGAGCGGGTCCAGTAACGTCTCCATCATGAGACTTCTTGTTACTGTGTTTGGCATGTCAAATACATCACAGGTAGCTTGCCAGGCTCTGCCGTGCGGGCAAGATACTCTAGGTAGCTTGCCGGGTTCTCCGAGAGGGGTGGAGGAATCGAACTCGGGTCGGCCATGTTGGCTGCGTGCAAGGCAAACACCCTACCGCTGTGCTATCGTTCCAGCCCAAAGAAAATAATGAAGTGTCTTATTTTCTCACAATGAAATTTTATATAACACAGATAAGAAAAATCCTAGGCAAAAAAGTGAAACACAGAAAAACAAGTAGCATCATTTCATTTGTATGTATTTGTAGAGCAATAAATTATGGAAGGGTCAAAACTCCCTAACATTAAGAATTCTGAAGACTTATGGATAAGTAATGGAATACTAAGATTATTAAAAAGATAATATATATTTCCAAAAGGAAAGGAAAGGAATATACCGTTGAGGAAGAGGCTTAACAATGTTTTAAATTTTGTACTAGTCTAGCGATTGTGAATTTTTACTCTTCTTTGAAGTATGACTATATGTAATATTTATTACATATGCACACATAATGTATTATTCAAATCTGTTCATACACTTTTATTTAAACTATACTTACTACATTTTATACATTATATGATTTACAATACTTATCAAATTTGAACCAAATTTTTTTAATTGTTAAACATTTTATTTTCAAAAAGTAGTTCACAATAGTTCACTACAGATAATATTCAAACTCCCACCCAACCAGCAAGCATCTTCCCACCACAATAAGAAGGAAGTGTGTAAAGGTTGTTGATTTCATTCTGGGGCCTTTTAAGCCTGTATATAAGATAATACAAGCAAGTATGTTAAAACTAAACACATGTGTGCTGCTATTAGGTACATCAGTGGGCTAGAGTATAGAGTATATCCAGGAAAAACTGCATCACTCTCTTCCAGGAGCTTTGTTTTGTAGTCTCTGCATCTTGGCTGTTGATGAGATTATGTGGCACAGGGGCGGTTGGGGGGGGTAGTTTGTGGGTGTGGCTGCCAAACTACTGGAAAACTGGGGATCTGGGTGAAGGAGGCCCAGTCCTGATCCGAGCAGACTTGGAGATCTTAGCCACGGGTCCCGCATACCTGGATTCCTCTGCCAGTTCCTTCACGCGTGAGGCTTGTCCGATTGTGTGGAGAGTGTCCTTGAGCATGGCTGTGGCTGGTTTCTGGAAGTTTTCGGCTGCCGGGGCTTGCTTAGGACAGGGAGGGAAACTCAACTCGTCCCCCTCTGAGGGGTCCCCTGTGAAGACAGCCTGGTGCAGGGGCAGGAGATTCTGCCGCAAAACTTGTTTTAAGGTTCTGAATTCCCTAAGCTATTGCCTGTCCGTGGAGCTCTGTCTTCAGTATTGTTTCTTCAATCTGAAGTATTGTTCGAAGAAGTATTGTTTTTTCAAATCTGAAAGATAATCTAGCTGGACAGAGTATTGTTGGTGAGGAATTCATTTTGTTAAGTTTTTGTGCTTTATCCTTCCACACTCCTCTGTTCCACAGAGTCTCATTTGATAGATCTGCTGTACATCTTCTGGTCTTTCCTTTGACTGTAAGTTCCTTTATGATCTTGCTCTTTTGATATTATGGCTTCATCTGTGTTTTTTTTTTGTCATTTTGAAGAAAATGTGTCTTGAAGTTTTCCTAGTTGAGTCTATTTTCACTGGGATCCTTTGGGCTTCTCAGATCATAGTTTCACAGTTTCTGTAATCCTCAACTCCGAGAAATTCTCTCTCTCTCTCTCTCTCTCTCTCTCTCTCTCTCTCTCTCTTTCTCTCTTCCACTCTCTCTTACTCTCTCCCATTTAAGCTTTTGGTCACACCCAGTGATGCTCAGGGATTACTCCTGGCTCTGCACTCAGGAATTACCCCTGATGGTGCTCCAAGGACCATATAGGATTCCAGGAATCAAATATGACTCTGTCACATGCAAGGAAACGCCCTATTTACTGTACTATCTCTTCAGCTTCAACTCTGGGAGATTCTTATGTATGATTTCTCGAACTAGTGTTTTTTTACTGCAAATTTGAACAAAATTTTTACAAAATTCATTAAAAATATTATTAGAGAACTTAGGATTTGATATTACACAAACATGTAGTTTGAGAATGACATGCAATTAATTATTTTAGTTTATTGAATTGAACTAGTTAAATTGTCTCTTGTAAATTGAACTTCTGTTTATTTAATCAGATTACATAGAATAATAATAGGGAGATGCTTGCCACATAATTGGCATTTAACATTGAAGTCAGTTCTTTCCTTGAACAGAGGTAATTTCCAAAGAATGGAAGATAAAACGTCATCATTTTGTTAATTCAGCTAGCAATTAAATTTATTTTTATTGATTGTCATAGTTTACAATAACATTAAAAGAGTTGATTTAAAATTATAATTCTACTATATCAATCCTTGCACCAGTGTTTTAAGATCACTCTTATCACTCTTATCAAAGAGCCATAAGAGACAAGGATGCATATGTATGGTATAGTGATGACTGCCAGTCCCATGGTGAGGATAACCAGTTCATTGACTGTGGTGTCTGAGCTGGACAGCTTGCCTGGTCCTGTACCTTTCACATCCCCTTAGTCACTTCAGTTCTGAATTCTACTGATTATGTGTCAGATATCTTTTTTAACAGAAAACAGATGATACTATATGCATGTATTAGGGGAAGAAGGACATTTTTGGTTTTAATTCACACATACTTACACTACTGCATGTAAGTCTTGCCTGGCTTTCTTAATATTCTTCATAGGCATTCTTAACAAACACTGAAAGGCTGAACTTCATATTGGAAATAGAAGGATCTCCTAAAATTATCTCATCACTAGGAAAGTCACTTTAAAATTTCTACTGTAATCTGTATTGCAAATCAAATGACCAAAAGGAGAGAAAGAGAATATGGGGTAAATCGTCTGCCTTGGAGGCAGCGGGAAGGTTGAATGGGACAGACATTTGTGGTGGAGAATGTGCAATGGTGGAGATATGGGTGTTTGACCATTGTATGATCGTAACTCAAACATGAAATCTTATAACTCTATCTCACAGTGATTAAATTAAAAAATTCTACTATAAAAATTTTTACTGTAACCATACTTATTGATCAGTTAGCCATTCTTACATAGGGAGATTGAATCAAGTTTGAATTCGGCACCTGACTCTAGTCCAAGACCCACCACATCCATTGTTTTGGATCTTAGGAACACCATATAGGTTCAATGTGTGGATGAGCCCACTCAAAATAAGAAAACAACAAAGTACTGTATCTTATCACCATCATTGTGAATATAACTTGACAAATGACTAGGATTGTTTTTAAAAATAAAAAAATTTAGAAAAACTGTTTCAAATTAATGTCATTCAAAAATACATCAAATGCACTACAAAATGAGGCACAAAGATACAAGTTTAAATTACAGAAAATAGTTTTGTTGTTTAAAGAATAAAAAATTGGGTATAAAGGTTGTGATTGACTAAAATAATTAATAAATAAAAGCTACCCAAATGAATAAATGAATAAATAAATACCTTTTAAGGAAAGTTGTAACCACAGAGAAAATTGAAATGTTTGTAGGACAGTGAGCAAAACAAGTAAAGGACAAAAACATTTTAGAAGAATCATTCAAAAGCAAATTTTAAATAAATCAATATGGAAGACATATTTTCAATAAACCTTTCACATGGCAAAAAAATAAAGAAGAAAAGTCACAGAGAAAATTATACAAACTAAAACATATCCCCAGAGTGCCATGCCAGGATACATTATGAAACAATCACTCATAGAAGAAGTAATGTTCTTATTGCATGTGCAGGATGGGAAGTTATAGGGCATAGGATGTTCATCGTAGTGAAAATATTGCTCTACTTAGCAAATTTCTCAGAGTTTAGATTCCTCAGACTTAGATAAAGGGGTTTTAGCATGAGAGTGACAAGAGTGTACATTACAGCAACAGCGACATCCTTCTTATTGGAGGTATTGGATGAGAGGAAAAAGTAGAAGCTGATAATTGATCCATAGTAGAGAGATACCACAGTGAGATGAAAGCCACATATGGAAAAGACTTTATAGATCCCTTGGCGGAGGGGACCTTCAGGATGGTGGCTCCAATGCGGCCATAAGAGACCAAGATGCATATGTATGGTATAGTGATATAGTGATGACTTCCACTCCCATGGTGAGGATAACCAGTTCATTGACTGTGGTATCTGAGCTGGAGAGCTTAAGTAAGGCAGAGAGGTCACAGAAGAAGTGGGGGACAGGTGGAGAGTGTGGCGAAAGTCACTAGCACAGGATAAGACTCAGGATAGGATTACTAGCAGAGAACACAGACTCTGATTCATGATGGTGGTGTAGCGGAGAGGGTGACAGATGGCCACATACCTGTCATAGGCCATGGAGGTGAGAAGGAAACTGCCAACATGAGCATAAAATAGGAAGAAATATACCTGAGAAACACACCCAGCATAAGAGATGGATTGGCTCTGTGTCTGCATAATAAAGAGCGTCTCTGGGGCTGTCACTGAAGAGAAAGAGACATCAGTGAGAGCTAAGTGACTGAGGAAGAAGACAATGGGGGTGTGGAGGCGGGAGTTTAGCCTGATTAGCAGGAGGTGTGCAGCTTCCCCAGCACGGTGGTCAGTAACACCAGGAAAAGGGCACAATATCGGTCCTCTTTCTCTGTCCAGTTGGGGATCCCCAAGAGGATGAACTCCAATGCACAGCTCTGGTTTTCCATCTTCAGGGTCTTCTATTGCTGGATATGAAAGGGAGATGATATGGTGGAAGGATGAGCAGTCTATCACAGAAAAGAATATGGTTTTAGACAAAGCTGATCATTATTTTAAACAATTATGGCTCATTTTTGGTCTTGCTAATGTCAAACTTTGGTCTGACATCAAGATATTCTGTGTCTAGCTAGAATCAGTATCTCTGTCATATAAACTATAAAATATCAGAAAAATTCAAATTAAAGCATGAGTAGATTCAGAGTTTATTATTAAAAACTGAGATTAGGACCTTTGAGTGTGAAGATAAGTCAGAAATAGTTACTTAATGTGATTGAGACCCTTATTAGTCTATAATCCTCCTTCACTTTTCCTATGACTCATCCAAGAATCAGCTAATGTTCTTTTTCCAAGAATTTTAGTATAAGAAACAACCCACTGGAGTCTTTTGAATCACCAACACATCAAAATTTGGAGACTTGGTGGGAACATTCTTTGTAATTGCTTCAGGCAAAGGCAGTAGAAACAAGAATATCAGTCAAAAATGTGAGATCTAGCAACATACTTGGTAATATTGTGATTAGTCTTCAAGTTAATTCTTTCCACTTCTCCACATTTTCAGTTTATCACCATTCTCCCTTTGGGTAGTTGGAGCTATTAGCTATTTTATTTTAATTACTCCTTGACTTAAATTTTTTTATATTTATTATTGTGGTTTAGGTAACAGATTTGCATTTGTCTTAATGTGTATGGTTTTCATGTAATGCTGCTGCACTCCACCACTAGCAAAGTACACATAAACCCGCCCCCCCCCCCCCCCACAGAAATGTCCTTGTGTTATAGTATCATCCTTCATTCCTCCTCTCTTTTTTTCCCCATTAAAAAAAAAGAGACCAGGATTCATGTCAGTAATTTCTATTGGAGTGCTAGCACAGCGGCAGGGCGTTTGCCTTGCATGCAGCCTGTCTGGCTGAGCCAGGTTCGATTCCTCTGCCCCTCTCAGAGAGCCTGGCAAGCTACGGAGAGTATCTCGCCCACATGGCAAAGCCTGGTAAGCTACCTGTGACGTGTTCCATATGACAAACACAGTAACAACAAGTTTCACGATGGAGACGTTACTGGGCCCCACGCTAGAGCTAATAGGTAAATAACGGGAGGACCATGACTGTGACAGTGACAATTCCTATTTACTGGCCTAATAATTGATATTATTGTAGCACTGTAGCATTGTGTAGCACGGTCCTCTCGCTGTTCATTGATTTACTTGAGCAGGCACCAGTAACGTCTCCATTGTAAGACTTGTTGTTACTGTTTTTGGCATATTGAATATGCCACGGGGCTGCAGCGATAGCAGGGGCTGGAGCAATAGCACAGCGGTAGGGCGTTTGCCTTACACGCGGCCAACAGGGCTGACCCGAGTTCGATTCCTTTGCCACTCTTGGAGAGCCCCGCAAGCTACTGAGAGTATCTCGCCCGCACGGCAGAACCTGGCAAGTTACCCGTGTCGTATTCCATATGCCAAACACAGTAACAAGTCTCATGCTGGAGACGTTACTGGGTCCGCTTGAGCAAATTGATGAACAACGGGAGGACCATGACCGTGACTGTGAATATGCCACAGGGAGCTTGCAAGGCTCTGCCGTGCGGGCAGGATACTCTTGGTAGCTTGCCCAGCTCTCTGAGAGGGATGGAGGAATCGAACCTGGGTTGGCCGTGTGGAAGGCTAACGCCCTACCCACTGTGCTATCGTTACAGCCACGCTATATTATATCAATTTACTAAATAGATATTATTAAGCAAGCATTATATTATTAATGAATATAATATTATTAGTAAGTCTGTTCTTAAGGAGTTTTAAATGTACCTTGAATATTAAAAGTTTTCTGCATGAAAGAAAAAAATGGACTTTCTAGTTATGGATTTAGAGAGGACAGGACTATGATATTTGAGGAACAGAAAAAAGAATCAGGGCATGATCATCATGGGAAAGTTCTGAGTTTGGAGAATTAGTCATGAGGTAGATTGTGTAAATGTTTTTCTGTCAAAATGGAAAGGTTTGATCTTATTTTCAGAGCAATTGAGCACCCACAGAAAGGTTTAAGTGAGGTTATGAATAAAATAATTTAAATATTACATTGGTTACTATGTTTGTCCACATAGCAAAGGCACAAAATAGCTTATCAATAATGTTGCTAGGAGGCTGTTATATTGTAGTTCAGGTATACAGTGACATCCACTTACCCTTGAACTAGAGATGAAGTTGGAGATGAATATAATTACAGCTTTGGGAAAAATATGGGTGAATGAACAATGCATTGGAGGTTGAAAGAAGAGCAAAAGAGTATTAGAAACTCAACCAAAACATAATTCCCTACGGTAATATCTGTAGACTTCGGAATGACAACAAAGCTATGCTCTAATACCATAGTACACGGTATATGCATTTACACACAAATACATTCAATATATATATATATACATATATATATACACACACACATATATACACGAAATCTCACTGCTGAAAGTGATTTTCCTGTTACACCACTGCCTCTTAGGTGATGAGCATATAATACCTTCAGCAATGAGTTATGGGCAAGTTTTTCATTTCTATCTAGAAGCCACGGTGAAGCAGATTGAGTCTCTGAGAGGCTTAATGATACATTGCAGAAGGAAGAATTGTCAGTTCTAAACCAAGAAAGATAGATATATCAAAGTACACTTGTTTACAACTCCTGAGCAATCAGTGGGTGTTCTAAATTTATAATCATTGAGAAGACTCTGGGGAACAGCTCCCCCATCTAAGCTTCAAATTAAATAAAGAGGAGAAAAATAATTATTTCATTTCCTTTGGTCCCCTTGAGAGAACCCTTTGTTGGTACTAGGCAATAGAGAATTCATCCTTGAAAGTTTGCTAGGAATTTTGTGTTTCACAAAATATTTTGCCTTTTCAGTTACCCGTAGGAAAAATGTAACTCAATGTAAACAATCCCATGCTAAACTCAGTTCTGTAAACCACTCTCAGGTTCTACAGAACTGGGCTTAGTGTGACAGAGGGAGTGAGAATTGGGGGACCCCGAGGCAAAGGCAGAGGGAAGTGGACACTGGTGCAGGACATGTGGGGCAGGAATGATATATGCATTGACGATAACATTGACAGTATTGTAAATCATGGTGACTGAAATAAAATCTTTAATTTTTGTAAAAGAATAGTAAAATAGAGGTTGACTAAGATAATCTCATTACCTTTTTTTCCTGTGTCCTAAACTATTCCAAGAAATGCAGAAGTATTCTAATACTTTCACCATCTAAACAAAATGATGAAGGAATTTTTATTCTATCACCATAATTAGACTCAGGACAATGGAAAATAATTTTCATAAATGTCGATCTATTGCCTACCAGCTATGAAATGAAGTTCTTTTGGTGGAAATTTATTACAGTTCTACCATTAGGAAGCCTACTTTGCTGAAATCCAGAGCTGAAAAGACTTCCTCCTCAAAGTTGGAAACCCAATGGATACTTCATACTATAAACATTGAGATAAAAGTAAAATCTACGTTGCTACAAGATTTATTAATGGATGTTCACTTATTGTTGGGGAAATTCTAATTAAGACAATGGGATTTCATCTCACACAAATGAGAATAGTGTGTACCAAAAAGATAGTCGAGTTGTGTTGATGAGGATGTGGTAAAAAAGGAACTGTAGTCATTGCTGGAGAGAATGTAAATATGGTCACTGTAGTTTACAATAATCAGAACATGGGACCAACCCAGATTTCCAATGGCAGATGAGCGAATAAAGATATATATACACAATAACATTGTCAGCAACTTCGTAAATCACAGTGCCTAAACAAAAACAAATACTATAAAATCAGTTATAAGTCTTTTTACCTCATTAGTAGCACTGTAGAACTGTCCTCCCATTGTTCATCGATTTGCTCAAGTGGGCACTAGTAACATCTCCATTGTGAGACTTCTTGTTACTTTTTTGGCATATTGAATATGCCACAGGGTGCTTGCCAGGCTCTGCCATGAGGGTGGGATACTCTCTGTAGCTTTCCGGGCTACCTCAATAGTAATAAAATTAAATTTAAATACACAATATATACACAATGGAATACCATGCAGTCACAAGTAAGGATGAAATCATGAAATTTATTGTAACTTGGATGGAAATGGAGGATCTTGTGTTAAGTGATGTAAGTCAGAAAGACAAAGATAAAAACTGATGTTTTAACTAATCCATGTTATAAAGAATAACATGATAAGGGAATGGACAGTATCAAAAGTGGGCAAACACTTGACCCTAGACTATAGGAACAAAAATGCCATGAAGGGAGAGATGGAGGGAAAAGCAAAAATCAGTGTTACGGTAGGTTTAAAATAGGATCCTTACTCTGCTATCCTGTTAACATGTAAGTATAAGAGCTAGCTTTAAGTCCAAATTAGAAGTTTCAGGAGAATTCATAATTTGAGTTGGATCAGGAATGAATTTGTAAGCATAAAATTTGGGGAAAAGATTTCACATTACTGCCCACCCTCTCTGCTTCCTCTGCTTTTTTTCCCCAGGTGGCAGTTTCTTCTCTCTTACATTTTCTTTTTAAAATCTTTTTGGGAAAGAGACAAGAATTCACCAGGATATATATATACATATATGTACATAAATATATATATATGTGTGTGTGTATCATGATTTTTCTGAAGTACATAAACAATATTATTCAATATTAAAGATATTAAAAAAGAAAAAGATATAGTTTGCATCCACTTAAGATAAAATTGTCTAATTGTCTCTGGAGCTTTTCTATTAATGAGTTTCTCCATTTTTCATGAATTTTTCATTCACTATTTTGTGATAGGAGATTGGACAAACAAGTATATTTGTAAATGGCTAATTATAGATTAATACCCAACAGCGATAGCACAGTGGGTAGGGTGTTTGCCTTGCATGCGGCTGATCTGGGTTTGATTGCTCCGTCTCTCTCAGAGAGCCCTGCAAGCTACCGAGAGTATCCTGCTTGCACAGTAGAGCCTGGCAAGCTACCCGTGGTGTATTCAATATGCCCAAATCAGTAACAAGTCTCACAATGAAGACGTTACTGGTGCCCACTCTAGCAAATCGATGACAGTGGGATGACAATGGGATGACAGTGTTGCAGTGCTACCCATCACTCTAGAAGATTTAAAAAACTTTGTCCAAAGATTTGCCTTGACTACTAGAATCAGTTTTTTGACATTAGAAGTAAAAATGCAATAGCATTTGTAGAAATGAGCTTGAGGAGGAAAGCAGCACATTACTGGCTGTATTCACACTATAAAATCTGTCACATGAGAGCCAGAGGTAAATTCTATAGAGAATTGAGAAGCGCCTCAAAGGTGTTTTTATTTCAGTCATCTAAAATGGTTATAAGTATATTCTAGATATTCCTAAAAATTTGCTTATAATGGAGGCCAAAATACTAATTTTGAGCCTGAAGCTTTCTAAAACAGATATAAATTAAAATTGTGTTGCAAAAATATATTGGCCATCAATTTATTATTTTTTTGTTTTTATGTACTTGAGACCCACCCCAAGGGACCCAGCCCTGGCAGCCGACCTCCACTGCCCAACCACTGCCATGCTTCAGGCTGCGACACATTATAAAACACTTCCTACCCATATATGCCACTCGGAGAGCCCAGCAAGCTACGGAGAGTTTCCCGCTTACCGGGGCAGAGCCTGGCCAGCTCCTAGTGATGTATTTGATATGCCAAATACAGTAACGACAACAGATCTCATTCCTCTGACCCTGAAAGAGCCTCCAATCTTTGGGAAAATACAAATAAGAAGAGGCTGCTAAAATCTCAGGGCTGGGAGGCGTCCGCTTGAGTAATTTGATGAACAATGGGATGACAGTGATACAATGATGTACTTGAGATATTCTATGAATATTTTAGCAATTAATGTATAAAAATAAAATATTTAAAAGAATATAATAATATATGTATATATAGTGTGTGAAATATCAGGAGAATAATTAGAAAATTTTCAACTACATATTTGGCAGTTAGGGATGTATTTTTTTTGCAGGGGTATTCTTGAGGCTTTGAATATGGACATTTTGTATGAGACATTTATCTGGAATAATTCAAAGTCTCTGACAACTAAGTATGTGTAGCAACTCTGGTTACTGGATGATTCATAAGTGTTCTCACCTTTCAAGAGTCCCTGGGTTTATCAACATCTGTTTAAGTTACCCAGAGAAGTTCACCAATAGTGTTTTGATATATTTAAACTTTAAGTTATTTTTAAAGAAACCTCAGTTTTCTCAGTTACATATATACAAATTAAGCATAGTTTTTAAAAAGGAAGGTGCTGGTTATCATGGAGTGACTTGAATAAGATATGAGAAAAACATGTAAAGTTTTCCTCAGGTGCAAATTTTGGGAGGTACCCTATATCAGAGGGATAATGACAGAGGGCCAATGAAATAAATCATAGGTAGTATATGAAGAAACAAAGTGAGGGAATAGAGAATGTCTAATGAACACAGACCCCCGGACTCAAACAACAGAACTGATACTACCCAAGGAGAGCTGTTTGAAAACCTGTTGCAATGCCCATTGTTCCTGTTCTTCAGAGTATCTTGGCTCAGTTGAAATCTGCTCTGGATATAAAATTTAAGTCCCATAATTAAACAGGAATTAGATGAGGTTTTCTTAGCTATAGCATCTGCTTGGCTATGTCCTTTAATTGTTTCAATATCTCCTTTTTTGATGGCCCTTGCAGTACATAACTGCTATTTTTTGGGGGGCCTGCATTGCTTTCAACAGCTCTGAAATTTTTTCTCCAGCCTTAGAGGACTATTTTCAGTTTTTAGATATCCCTTGTCCTTTGATAATGCTGCATGAACATGGAAGACTAAGAAAGCATATTTAGAGTCCATATAGGGTTCTTTATTCCAAGTCCTTTAACTAATTGGGAGGCTGGAGTGAGAGCAATTTCTTCTTCTTTCTGGGATTGATGTTATCCCAAGCTAGGTTTCAGCTTCCTCTGACTGGTCAGACTCACAATAGCATATGTAGCTTTCAGAATTTCTTCATCAACTAGGCTACTTTCCAGTAAAGCAAGTGTCCTCTGGATTATCCAAGAGGGTATCTCTTAAACTAGACCGGGTTTTGTAGACTTGTCTTATATCTATGCACATGTGATCTTTACTTTTTAAAGATTTCCTCAGGGAGTGGAATAATGGTTGCTGGATTAAGGGATTGACAAATCCTAAATTTTACTCCTGCAGAGTCTACTGTGTGGCTGGTGGGCTACCTTCATGATCCAGTTGACAAAGGGAAAGTCTTAGTAGGAATTTTGGTAGTTTGTCTGTACCCCATAAGTCTCTTATTCATTTTTTGAAAGCTAAAATAAAATTTATTGTCTGCAAGTACTAATGGTTACACAGAAAGTGTGACTTAGATTTATTTACAGTAGTCATATATGCACTAAGAAGTACAGCACAGTCAAGAATAATGTTAAGAAAGATATGTGGGAGCAAAAGAAAATCACAGAAACATCCTGGAAAGTACAGAAAACTATTTACTTTGTTGTCAGATTTGAAAAAATGGTCTCAAGGGTGGAAAAAAAATCAAGGTAGTTTTTCATATTACGAGTAATTGGTATTAGTTGTTTACTGAAGACCTTTTATTTTTAACGCACTCTGAACTTGATTAAGAGCTCCATGACTTAGAATTGGCCTCACATGCTGGGGAGAAAAGGCATCTGGGATAGAGAAGGGACCACCAAGTAAATGATGCTTGGAGGGATCACTCAGGATGGGAGATGTGTGCTGAAAGTAGACTATGGACCAAACATGAAGGCCACTTAGTTTCTGTATTTCAAACTGTAACACCCAAAAGGAGAATGGGAGTAAGAGGGAATGTGCCTGCCACAGAGGCAGGGGGTGGGGATGTGGTGGGAGTGGTGAGAGGGACCCTGGGAAAACTGGTGGTGGAGAATGGGCACTGCTAGAGGGATGGGTAGTCGAACATTGTACGACTGAAACATAGTCAAGAAAGTTTATAAGTCTGTAACTGTATCTCACGGTGACTCATTAAGAAAAAACCCTTGGCACAGGGTTCAGAAATTGAAAAAAAAAAGTCTGGACTTTTAACAGCTTGCCCTAGAGGAAATTTTGTGAACTTCTCTGACTTTAGGGCTGTCACTGGTAGGAGGCACCAGGGCCACAAAGTATTTAGCTAAAATATTTAGATCAGTTGGCATGACAGAGTCTTGTTCGTTATTGGAATTAATCAAACAAATCACTCCACCAACTAAGAACAGCCATGCACTGCCAACCACGGAATCAAGAAAGAGCTAACATTCTGTCAATCCTGTTCATATCCGGTCTGGATGAGGTTTCCCATGTTGAATCAAATTAAGCCATAGGCTCAATTCCTTTAAAGTTTCAATTTTGCAACCATACTCCCCACGGAATCCAAACGCTTTGGTTTCCCAGAAGCTGCTCGGCAAGTCATGGAAATAACGCTGCCGCATCACCAGTTGGCTTCATTTATGGTTGGAACTACGATGGCATCTGATTGTCTTCCGACCTCTGACTTTCGTTCTTGATTAATGAAAACATTCATGGCAAACGCTTTTGCTCTGGTCCATCTTGCACTGGTCCAAGAATTTCATCTCTAGGGGCACAATATGAATGCCCCCGGCTGTTCCTTTTAATCATGGCCTCAGTTCTGAAAACCAACAAATTTGAACCGCGGTCCTGTTCCATTACTCCTATCTGCAATATCAAGGGCGGCTTGGACCTGCTTTGAACACTCTAATTTTTTCAAAGTAAACAGTTCGACAGGATGCTCAGCTAAGAGCATTGAGAGGTTAGGGGCAGGGATGTGCGGTGGCTCACCTCTCAGCGAACTGCCCACCGGCTCCCAAGATACAGCTATGAGCTTTTTAACTGCAGCAACTTTAATATACACTATTGGAGCTGGAATTACCACTGCTGCTGGCACCAGACTTGGCCCCTAATGAATCCTCATTAAAAGATTTAAAGTGGACTCATTCCAATTACAGGGCCTTGAAAGAGTCCTCTATTGTTATTTTTTGTCACTACCTCCCCCAGTCGGGAGTGGGAGTGGGCTGGAGTGATAGCACAGCAGTTAGGGCATTTGCCTTGCATATGGCTTACCCAGGTTTGATTCCTCCATTACTGTCGGGCTCTCCGAGAGTATCACGCCTGCATGGCAGAGCCTGGCAAGCTACCCAAGGCATTTTCGATATGCCAAAAATAGTAACAACTCTCACAATGGAGACGTTACTGGTGTCCGCTGAGTAAATCGATGAGCAATGGGATGACAGGGATACAGTGATACAGTGATTTAGATCAGGGGCGGAGGAATCGAACTCAGGTTGGCTATGTCGGCCACATGCAAGGCAAATGCCTAGCTGCTGTGCTGTAGTGGGCGACCTGGGTTCGATTCCTCTGCCCCTCTTGGAGAGCCCAGCAAGCTACAAAAAGTATATCACCTGCATGGCAAAGCCTGGCAAGCTACCCGTGATGTATTTGATATGCCAAACAAAACACAGTAACAAGTCTCACAACGGAGACGTTACTGGGCCTGCTCGAGCAAATCAATGAATAACTGGAGGACAGTGCTACAGACAGTGATACAGATATGTTTCTATAGTTATAAGATTATACAAAATAGTTTTATTGGCCCCCAAATTTTCCTTTGCTTTATTTATTTCTCTCAACCTTTATATCTGAACCCTGGCAACCAATGATTCCTCTGCTGTCTCTGCAGTATGTTTTTTCAAAATATCACATACTAGGTATTTGCAGACTTTTCAAATTGTCTTCATAAGACTATTAGAGAGAGTTTAGCAGTAAAATTTAAGCTCAATGTACACATACATACAAATCAGTAATTATTCTTCTGTGTATACAATTCAAGATCTTTTTCATATGTCAATAGATTAGATGATGACTAAGAATGTGTCTAAGAAACATTGCTCATAAAAGTAAACCACTGAAAAACAAAAATCAACCATGGAAAGTTGTCTTGTATAACTGGATAAATTTCTTTTCTTTTTTTTCTTTTTGGGTCACACCCAGCAAGGCTTAGGGGTTACTCCTGGCTCTGCACAAAGGAATTACTACTGGTGGTGCTCAGGGGAACATATGGAATTCAGGGAATTGATCCCGGGCTGGCTGCGTGCAAGGCAAACACCCTAACCACTGTACTATCACTCCAAACCCTAACATGGATAAATTTCACAAAAAAAAATGCTAGATAACAAGCAGAGAAAAAAATGGGAAGATCAATATACACCAGTATTTCTCTTTTTAAAACTTTAAAGAAAAGTATGCGTGCTGAAAATATTAAACATAACTTAAAGAGACTGCATACTTCCAAGAAGAGACGAAGATGCTGATGAGGAGGGTAAAGGGGGACGTAGCAATAGTATTTGTTTTATACTAGTTCACCCTAAGGATTATGAATGAGAAATTTTGCTTTTATTCTTTAAAGTGTGACTATGTTAAATATATTATATATTATACATTAGCATATTATTTATCTATATGTATTCACAAACTTTTATAAAATATGTTCTTAATATTACCTATATTGTTTAGAAATTTTTCAATATTTACCAGAATTTGAATAAACTCTTCACTAAATATAAAATTACTTCTAAGGTTTGTAAAATATTTGTTACTTAACAAATTAAGGATTTTATCTCACGTATATATGTACTTTGAGTACCACATTCACTGTATATTGCTAGTTTAGGGGATAGGAAAATTTAAATTGCCTTTATGAAAATGATCTTCCTTTTCTTAAACAATTAATTAGGTTAAAAATAATAATAAGAGGGATGTATTTGTCACATTATTGTCATATGATAATGACATTTTTTGTGTTTTCCTTGAGCAGAGATAGTCTCCCAAGAGCTGAAGAGAGAGACATAAGATTCTATATTCATGTAGCATGTGCAGAAGTATATATTTTTGTGTTAATAAATCTAAACTATCCTGAATTTTTACCTGAAATTCTTGATATTATTTCTTCCTAATTCCCATGAATATAACCTCACACCTTGAAAGGCTGAACCCCCTTTTAAGAAAGGAATAATCACCATCAATTGCATCACACTTGGAAAGTAACTTTAAAATCCCATTTCTCACCTCAATCCCTGTACCATTAAGCCTTCCTCAGACACAAAGGTGCATCACAATTGGAAGGTGACTAAAATTTCATCTTTTAGTCTGTTATCTGAACCATATAGCCTTCCTCAGACACAAAGGGACCCAAAAGAATTTGAGTTCACCACCAGTTGTCTGCACCAGTCCTACAATTTCATTATCCTGGGACTTATATTTTATTTCCACAAATTAAAAAATGTATGAAGTTGAAAATTCACATAGAAAGTCAACATGATGAATCACCCCCCACACATACCATAGCACTTCCTCAAGCAATTTTAGCATATTGGGATTATTGAGCAGGTTCCAAAAGCTTCCTGAGTGGGAGGAGAAACAATTACATACACAGTGCCAGAGCAATTGTACAGTGAATAAGTCATTTGCCTTGCATGCTGCCGACCTAGGTTTGATACTGCCTTTCATATGATCCATTGAGCCTTACAAGAATGATCCTTGAGCACAGAGTCAAGGGTAAACTCTGAGCACTGCTGGGTGTGGCACAATTCTGCCTTCCCTCAATCCTGCAAAATTACAAACAAAATTACAAAATTGCCACATCATAGATCAAATGACAATTAAATAGTTCTTCACAATTCTCAGTGAAATAATTTTTAATCTGAAATTATTCATGATGTGTCAAGCAGTTGCCAAGGTGACTCCTGGGACTTTTTTTTTGCTTTTTTTTTTTTTTTGGTCACACCTGGCGATGCTCAGGGGTTACTCCTGGCTTTGCACTCAAGAATCACTCCTGGCAGTGCTCAGGGGACCATATGGGACGCTTGAAATCAAATCCAGGTCAGCCGCATGCAAGGCAAATGGCCTACCCACTGTACTATTGTTCCAGCCCCATCCTGGGAATTATTACGTAAATTGTATCAATTCAATGCTTAGCCAAGCCCACTCAAATTAAGAAAAAATAATGGATCCTATCACCATCACTATGAATATACCTGGGTAACAAACCCTCCAAATGCCACCACACCGAACTATAGGAAAGTATTGTTGATGTTTTGAAAAGGAAAAGCTTGGGAAGATAAATACCAGTTAACTAAAATAAATAATTAGATAATAAACTTCCCAACAAAATACATATACATGTAATGGAAAATTGTGACTATATACAAAATTAAAAAGATTTTAGGTCAAAGAAACAATGTGAAGGGAAAAAACTTAGAAAGATTCATTGGACATATACACAATGCTCAGGGGTTACTCCTGGCAGTTGGCAGAGCTGGGAGCACCATATGGGATGCTGAAGATCAAGACAGCCTCATGCCTCGTGCAAGGCAAATGCCCTACTCATTATACTAACTCTCCAGTTCACTGAAATGTATATATTTAAGAAGCATTTTTTATTACACAATAAAGAAAACTAAATAAAGACCACATGAAAACTAAAGCATAAACTGATGAAAGATTTCCATACTAGGTTTTACTAGGGAACAGTTCAGGAAAGAAATAGTCTTCCTGTTGTTTGTGCAGGAAGACATAGACCTTATATAAAGTTATAGTAAATAAAATTCTCATTGTGGTGGAAATATCGCTCTACTGAATATATTTCTTAGTGCTCCTTTCATATCTCGATTCCTCAGACTGTAGATAAAAGGGTTCAACATGGGAGTAACAAGGGTGTACAATATAGTCACTATGACATCCTTGTTATTAGAGTCATTGGATGAGGGAAAAAAGTACAGTGCAATAATTGATCCATAATAAAGAGAAACTACAGTGAGGTGTGACCCACATGTGGAAAAGGCTTTGAATATTCCCTTTACAGAGGGGGCCTTCAGGATGGTGGCCCCAATGCGGCCATACGAGACCAGGATGCATATGAACGGTACGGTGATCACAGGTGTACCGACAGTGAAGACAGCCAGATCATTGGCTGTGGTGTCTGAGCTGGACAGCTTAAGTAAGGCAGAGAGGTCACAGAAGAAGTGGGGGACAACGTTGTCTCCACAGAAAGAGAGCCGGATGAGAAGCAGGGTATGAGAAAGGGCACTAGCACAGGATAGTACCCAGGACACAGTGACCAGCAGGAAACACAGGTTCTGACTCATGATGGTGGTGTAGTGGAGGGGGTGACAGATGGCCACATACCTGTCATAGGCCATGGAGGTGAGAAGGAAACTGTCTACATCAGCATAAAATATAAAGAAATACATCTGGGAAACACACCCCGCATAGGAGATGGATTGGCTCTGTGTCTGCATATTAAAGAGCATCTTTGGGGCTGTCACTGAAGAGAAAGAGACATCAGTGAGAGCCAGGTGACTGAGAAAGAAGTACATGGGGGTATGGAGGCGGGAGTCGAGTCTGATGAGCAGGATGATGAGCAGATTGCCCAGCACAGTGGTCAGGTACATGGTCAGGAAAAGGGCATAATATAGGTCCTGTTTCTCTGTCCAGCTGGGGTGCCCCAAGAGGATGAACTCAGATGCACAGCTCTGATTGTCCATCTCATGGTCTTCTCATTTCCTGGAGAGATAAATAGATTATAATCTGAAAGA
Organism: Sorex fumeus; assembly: GCF_029834395.1. Classification (NCBI taxonomy): domain Eukaryota; kingdom Metazoa; phylum Chordata; class Mammalia; order Eulipotyphla; family Soricidae; genus Sorex; species Sorex fumeus. The sequence continues at coordinate 7,745,364 of NW_026606186.1, forward strand.
ATGAGAAATCTATCACGTAACAGAACATAATTTTAGACAAGTCTTTATGTGAATTTTAACCTAACAGCTATTATATTGAAATTCTATATACCAGGTTAACATAAAAAAAACATTTTTCCTCCAGTTTAAGGCAATATATTGTACCTTCAGTTCTGAGGCTCAGGGAATTCTTTCATTTGTCTTGAGAGTACAGTGAATTTGATGGAGCACCTAAGAGTCTTGAAGATGCTTTGGAATAGGGAGCAGTGTCAGCTCAAAACCAAATAAGATAGATTTATTAACATACACTTGTTTATAACTTCTGAACAATCAGTGTGGTCTCTAACTTTAGTGTCATGAAGACAAAACCCTGGGGGACAAGTCTCCATTCTGACTCCAAATTAGACACAGGCTGTGGGAATAATCATTTTACTTCCTCTGGTTCCCTTAGAGAACTAGTTGTGTGGAAGCCATAGAGAATTAATCTTTGAAGATATGTGATATTGCTTCATATTGCTGTGAGCTTGGGGCTTTAGAAAGAATTCCTGATATATATTAAGCTATAGGGAAAGCTATTCAATGGATATTACATTTTGGGCTCCAACTCATAATTTTTTGTAACCAATTATTTTAGACTTTAAGCTGAAATCTTTCAAATTAACATTATTCATTTTTTAATCATCAGGGGAAATTCACAGAACTCTTTCCCCCAGATATGGCAGCAGTTGTCTAATAAGCGCTTTGTCTACTCTATTGAACAAATGAGGGCATTTTGATTGAGAATGTGCCTCTTAATATCACTGTCACTGTACTGTCCTCCCATTATTCATCAATTTGCTCGAGTGGCCACCAGTAGCATCTCCATTGTGAGACTTGTTGTTACTGTTTTTGGCATATAAAATACATCATGGGTAGCTTGCCAGGTTTTGCTGTGTGGGTGGAATACTCTCAGTAGCTTGCCGGGCTCTCCAAGGGGGGCAGAGGAATCAAACCCAGGTCAGCCGTGTGCAAGGCAAACACCCTACCCGCTATGCTATCGCTCCAGCCCGCCTCTAAATATAAAAGAACATAATATGAGACTGACACCCAAGGACAGTAGACACAAGGGCCAGGAATACTGCTCCATATATAAAAATCTGCCTCATAAAGTTGGGGAGAAGGCAGCTGGAATAGAGAAGGGATCACTAAGTCAATCATGGTTGGAGGGATTGTTCGGGATGGGAGATGTGTGCTGAAAGTAGATAAAGGAGCAACCGTGCTAGCTTCTCACTATCTATATTACAAACCATTGCAAACCATAATGCCCAAAAGTAGAGTGATAGAATGATAGAATGGGGAAAGTTGTCTGCCATAGAGGTAAGGGAGGTTGTGATGGGGGCAAATACTGTGGATATTGGTGGTGAAAAATGCGCATGGTGGAGGGATGGGTGTTGGATCATTGTATAACTGAAACTCAAACATGAAATCTTTGTAACTATCTCATGGTGATTCAATAAAAAAATAAATTAAAATTAATAATTAATTTTTTTAAAGAGAAAATATGCCTCTTTTGCTGTGCATGTGTACATGTTGTGAAACACTGTGGGAATGTTCAAGATTCATTCCTGAGATCCTGGGGAGAGAAACATTTAAAAGAGTTCATTTTTAATAGTGATGAGATAATAACATGAATATGGGATGCAGAGTCATCATTTTATTAGGCAGAAAAAATTCCTATGAATAAAAAAATTATGATTTTTTATGGGCTGGAGCGATAGCACAGTGGTAGGGCGTTTGCCTTACAAGCGGCCAACATGGCCAACCCGAGTTCGATTCCTCTGCCCCTCTCGGAGAGCCCGGCAAGCTACCGAGAGTATTCGATATGCCAAACACAGTAACAACAAAGTCTCCAATGGAGACGTTACTGGGTCCGCTCGAGCAAATCGACGATCAACAGGAGGGCCTTTACCTTTACCTTATGATTTTTTAAAAAAATGAATGTGTCTTCCCTAGTCATGCTTAGGAGGCTGGTTGGACACCTAAGCCAGGGCTTAGCACTGCAGTGTTACTCAGGCCCTGTGGTGTAGGAGACTACCAGAATCCCCACATCAGTGCTCAGGTGCTGGAATATAGCTCTAAACAGTTTAGGATAACATTGATTTTTCCTTTCTCCTTTGACACAGGGAGCTGAGGTTTATCAGGTTATACCCATCACAGTGCTCCCGCATCACTTCCATTCCTCTATGTTTATCTGTGAACTCTTCTCTGTGCTCTCCTCCCCAACCGGTCTATTACCTTTCCCCCTTATCAGACTCTGTTAACTTGTAAAATCAGATACTTCTAAGGACACTGAACTTGTATTATAAGTTAAATATTGTCTTTCTCCTTTCCTTACATTTTTTGGATGGTTTACTTCAAAGCAATGTCCTGTTTGTATAGACACAGGAAACAGTTAATATTTTTTAACTTGGGAGTTAATTGACTCCAAATAGTATTCATTTCTGGTCATCTTCTTTCTCGACTTAGCCCTCAGTTGCCCTGAATTCCTAGCACCCCAGAAAGGAGGATCCCGACAAGGAACTGAATGGATCCAGGGCAAGCTGTGAGCTACCTTGGCATTGAAATGAGCCAGGCCAAAGTGCCACAATACTTAACTGTAATTTAAGAGCATGGTCATGGACAAATTCTGTCATGATCTAAAAAATAATGATGAGATTAGGACCCTGATAGGGTTAGGAAAGACTAATCTGGCCTGAGCACTGTAGTCTGAGATCTCTAGTGAGATGGCCCCAGAAGAGCAAACCTATAAGCTTAATGTATCTCTTACTGTATCTATACAAAATGATTAATATTATGTATGTTTATATGTTTGTTGGACAAGGAGAGGAGAAATACACCCAGGGAAATCCACTCTTGGGCCGGTCGTCCTGCTGAATGAGAATCTGTCCTAGAAGAAGCTTCTCCTGAGGGAAGGACTTTAGCTCTGTTGACTGTATGACCACACCTATGTGTAATTTTTACCCCAACCTCTCATGTTTTGGGATTTAACTAGGCCGTAGAGGTGGGCTGGGGGAGCCAGAAGGAGATTGAAGTAGAATATAGGGGGAGAATTGGGGGAGGCAGAAGTAGGAAGGAGAAGTATAAAGGAACAGGATCTAAGAGGAGGATGAGCGGGATCAGGGAAGGAGCAGAAGTAGAAGGAGAATCAGAGGATAATGGAGATGAGATTGGAATAAACTACAATTGATACCAACCAGCTGAGCCCTCCTTCGGTATTTTGTCTACTCAGTCATCAGCCTCTGCAGGGTAGGGGAAGCAGCTCAAGACCACTGATCAAAGGTGGCATGAGAGAAACCCACTGCAGCCCTTTTGTAATTTATTTTTTGAATACACATCCGGGGTCACATCCAGAGATTCTAGAATCCCAGAGGGGATTGAAGTTGGGCCAGGCAAGGGCTAAGTACACACCCTAACCTCTGAAACTCTCTCCAAGTCCCTATATTTTAAATTTTTATTTAGTATATTACTTACAGATGTTCTTGTTTATCACTTCATTGATCTCAAAGTTTTAGAAAATTCAGGAAATGAGCAACTTAACTGTTTCCAGAGATTTTACTTTTAAGAATGTATTATTTTTAGGGTAAGTATGTTATGCTGCCAGTTCCGTTAATATTACAGAATAATTAGATTTAGTATGACAATACAGGAAGTTTTAGGATGATTTTTATTTGAGTTGGTTGTGAATGAGTTTGCTAGATGTAAGATTTTGGTACACTGCCTTGGGTTACCATGCTTCTCCCCTACTTCCTATCTTCATCACTCTTGATGGAAGCTAGTGGAATTTCTGGGTTATATGGAAGCTCTATTCAGTTCTGATAAATCTCTACACTTTTCCACCGGGGCTCAGCCAGACAACAGTTCCACCAGTGATAAATGAGTGCTTCTTTTCCACCAAGTCCCTGCCAACACAGATTGTTTCCCACTTTTAAAAAATACATTTCATTCTCACTGCTGTGAGATGATAGCTGACTTTCAACTAAATCATGATTTAGATTTCCCTGATAACATAAGAAAAGATACACTTTTACATGTATCTACTGGCCTTCGGTCGGTCTCATTCAGAGAAGTGTCTGTCTTTTTCACCCCATATTTGATAAGATTTTTGGATTTTGTTGTTGTTGTTGATCTTTGTGAGTGGTTTATATATCTTGGGATTTAACATTTTTTTGTGGTGTGCTGAATGCAGATATTCTCTCCCATTCAACTGGGTGTCATATAATGTTAGCCCTTGTTTCCTTTTCCATGAAGAAGCTCTTTAATTTGATGTAGATTCATTTATTTATTTTTGCTACTGTTGCCTTTACCAGTGAAATCATGTAATTGAAAACATGTTTGTGATATAAATCTTGGAGTATTCTGTCCATGTTTTTCCAAGTATTTTTTTTTTTATAAATTCTGTTCCGATCTCAAGGTCTGTGATCCACTTGTGTAAAGTGTGAGACATGAATTTAACTTCATTTTTTAACATGTGGTTTTTACTTTTCCCAATACTACTTGCTAAAGAGGCTATCTTTATTCCACTTCATGTACCCAGTTCCTTTGTTGAAAATTATATGATCACAGATTGGGGGATTTTTCTTTGGTACTCAATTCTAACCCATTGGTATGAGAATCTGTCCTTATACCAGTACTAGTGCTATTTTGATTATTATAGTTTTATAATATGGTTTCAGTTATATGAGATATCACCCAACATCTTATATTTCAGTATGGATTAGCTACTAGGGTGGTCTTTTTTATGGGGGTGGCACACCCAGTGGTGCTCATGGTTCATTCTTGGCTCTGCACTTAGGGATCACTCATGGTAGGGATCAGTGGATCATATTTGGTTCCAAGGTTGAACCTAGGTTGGACACATTCAAGGCAGCAAGCACCATACCCACTGTACTATCTCTCCAGTCCCTATTCTGTTGTTTTGTGATTCCATACAACCTTTATTATTTAGTATTTTAAGTCCTTGAAGAATATCACTGAAATTTGGATAGGAGTTGCATTGAATCTATATAATAATTGAGTTAGGATGATCATTTTGACAATATTGATTCCTCCAATATACAAACATGGAATATTTTTTTCATTTTCTACGGTCTCTTTCAAAAGTGAATTTGAGTTTTCATGGTATAGGTCTCTCACTTCTTTTAACTCCTAGAATCTGGATATTTTTAGACATATTTTGAATGTTAGAATCTTTGATAACTTCCTCATAATTATTTGCATATAGGCATGCAATATATTTTTGCATGTTGAATTTTTAGCTGATTACTTTGCTGCATTTATATGTTTATAAGAGTTCTTTATTGGACTTTTTAAGATCTTATATATATATAATCATGTCATCCGAAAATAATGGTAATTTGACTTTTCCCATTTGAATACCTTTGATTTCTTTTTCTTACCTTTGTGCTTTTCTAGGACTCCTAATGTATGTGAATGTATGTGTAGGTTAAAAAGTATGAAAAGATCAATATACCCTAACATTAAAAATTTGAAGACTTGTGGATTAGTAATAAAAACTACATTATTAAAAAGATACTATATATTTCCAAAAGGAAAGGAAAGAACTATACCATTGAGAAAGAGAAAAAAAATGGGCTTAACAATACTTTCAGTTTTCTACTATCTAGAGATTGTGAATTTTTACTCTTCTTTGAAGTGTGACTATATGTCATTTTTATTATATATACACACACATATAATGTATTATTTAAATATATTCACACTCCCCCCCCTTTTCTTTTGCTTTTCTTGGGTCATACCTAGTGATGCTCCAGGGTTACTCCTGGCTCTGTACTCAGGAATTACTCCTGGCGATGCTGGGGGACTATATGGTATTGGTATCCTGGGTATTGAACCCAGGTCAGCCATATGCAAGGCAAATGCCCTACCCACTGCTCCGGCCCCTGTTCACACACTTTTATTTAAACTATACTAACTACATTTTATATGTTCTATGCTTTACTTATAAAACTTGAATAAAATTTTACTAAATTTGTTAAAATATTATTAGAGAACTTAGGATTTCACACAAACATGTACTTTGAAAATGAAATGCACTTAATTATTCTAGTTTATTGAATTGACCAAGTTAAATTCTCTCATAAATTAAACTTTCTGTTTATCTATTTAATCAGACAACATAGAATAATAACGGTGAGATATTTGTCACATCATTGACATATAACATTGAAGTCAGGTTTTTCCTTGAACAGAGGTAATTTCCCAAGAATGGAAGATAAAACTTCATCATTTTATTAATTCAGCTAGGAATTAAAATTTATTTTTATTGAAGTGTCATAGTTTACAATAGCTTTAAAATAATTGATTTAAAATTACAATTTTACTATATGAATCCTTGCACCAGAGTTTTAAGATCACTGTACCTTTATTCCCTGGTCCTGTATCCTTCACACTCCCTTAGTCACGTCAGTTCTAAATTCTATTGATCATGTGTCTTGTAACTCTTTTAGCGGAAAACAGAGAATGCTATATGCATGTATTAGGGGCAGAAGTACATTTTTGTTTTTAATTCAGATATACTTAAACTACTACATGTACTTCAGACTACATGTAAATCTTGCCTGGGTTTCTAAATATTCTTCATAGTCATTCTTAACAAACACTGAACCTCATCCTGGAAATAGAAGGATCTCCCAAATATTATCTCATCACTAGGAAAGTCACTTTAAAATTTCTACTGTAATCTGCATTGCGAACCAGAGAGAGAGAGAGAGAGAGAGAGAGAGAGAGAGAGAGAGAGAGAGAGAGGAGAGAGAGAGAGTATGAGGGAAACTGTCTGCCATAGAGGCAGGGGGAGGGTTGGAAACGGGGGGAGGGAGGGATACAGGGGACATTGATGGTGGAGAATGTGCACTGGTGGAGGGATGGGGGTTAGATCATTCTATGATTCTAACTCAAACATGAATACTTGTAACTGTATCTCAGAGTGATTCAATTAAAAAATATTTCTACAGTAAAAATTTTTACTGTAACCATACTCTTTGACCAGTTAGCCACTGTCATTCAGGAGATTGAATCACGTTTGAATTCGGTACCAGACTCCAGTCCAAGACCCACCACATCTATTTTCTTGGATCTTATGAAAACCGTATAGGTGAAATGTGTGGCCAAGCACACTCAACATAAGAAAATAACAAAGTAATGTATTTTATCACCATCACTGTGAGTATAGCTTGACAAATAAAGTAGGATTGTTTTTAAAAACAAAAAGAATTAGTAAAACTAATTCAAATTTATGTATTCACAAAATACATCAAATGTACTACAAAATTAGGTACGAAGATAAAAATTTTAAATTACAGAAAATATTCTTTGTTATTTAAAGAATAAAACTGGGTATAAAGGTTGTGATTGACTAAAATAAATAATAAATAAAAGCTACCCAACTGAATTAATGAATAAATAAATACATTTTATGGAAAGTTGTAACCACAGAGAAAATTAAAATGTTTGTAAGACATTGAACACAACAAGCAAAGGACAAAAGCATTTTAGAAGAATCGTTTGTAAGGCAATTTTAAATTAATCGATATGGAAGACATATTTGCAATAAAACTTTCACATGGTACAAAAATAAAGAAGAAGAAAAGTAACAGAGAAAACTATACAAATACAAACATATCCCCGGAGTGCCATGCCAAGATTCATTATGAAGCAATAACTCATACAAAAAAATGTTCTTGATACATGTGCAGGATGGGCAGTTATAGGGCATAGGATGTTCATCGTGGTGAAAATATTGCTCTACTTAACAAATTTCTCAGAGCTCCTTTCATATCGCGATTCCTCAGACTGTAGATAAAGGGGTTTAACATGGGAGTGACCAGAGTGTACATTACAGCAACAGCAACATCCTTCTCATTGGAGGTATTGGATGAGGGAAAAAAGTAGAGGCCAATAATTGATCCATAGTAGAGAGATACTACAGTGAGGTGAGAGCCACACGTGGAAAAGGCTTTATAGATCCCCTTGGTGGTGGGGACCTTCAGGATCGTGGCCCCAATGCGGCCATAGGAGACCAAGATGCATATGAATGGTATAGTGATGACTGCCACTCCCACGGTGAGGATAACCAGTTCATTGACTGTGGTGTCTGAGCTGGATAGTTTAAGTAAGGCAGAGAGGTCACAGAAGAAGTGGGGGACAGTGTTTTCTCCACAGAAGGAGAGACAGACCAGGAGGAGGGTGTGGCAAAAGGCACTAGCACAGGATAATACCCAGGATAGAATTACTAGCAGGGAACACAGACTCTGACTCATGATGGTGGTGTAGTGGAGGGGTTGACAGATGGCTATGTACCTGTCATAGGCCATGGAGGTAAGAAGGAAACTGTCTATATCAGCATAAAATAGGAAGAAATATACCTGAGAAACGCACCCAGCATAAGAGATGGATTGGCTCTGTGTCTGCATATTAAAGAGCATCTTTGGGGCTGTCACTGAAGAGAAAGAGATGTCAGTGAGAGCCAGGTGACTGAGGAAGAAGTACATGGGGGTGTGGAGGCGGGAGTCCAACCTGATGAGTAAGATGATGAGCAGGTTCCCCAGCACAGTGGTCAGGTACATGACCAGGAAAAGAGCATAATATAGGTCCTGTTTCTCTCTCCAACTGGGGAGCCCCAAGAGGATGAACTCAGATGCACAGCTCTGGTTTTCCATCTTAGTGGTCTTCTATTGATGGGTATGAAAGAGAGATAATATTATGGATGGGTGAGAAGTCTATCACAGAAAAGGGTATGGTTTTAGACAAATCTGGTCATTATTTTTAACCATTATGGCTCATATTTTGCTTTCACTAGTGGCAAGCTTTGGCCTGACATCAAGATATTCTATGTCCAGCTAGAGTAAAAAATTTCTGTCATAGAAACTATAAAATATTAGAAAAATTCAAAGCAAAGCATGAGTAGATTGAGAGCTCATTATCAAAATCTGAGATTAGGATTTGGAGTGCAAAGATAAGTTAGAAATAGTTACTTAATGTGATTGAGACACTTATTAGTCTATAATCTTCCTTCACTTTTCCTATGACTCTCATCCAAATGTTAGCTAATATTCTATTTCCAAGTATTTTAGTATAAAAAACAACTCATTGGATTCTTTGAATCACCCACACATCAAAATTTGGAGACTTATCAAAATTTGGAGACTTGGTAGAAACATTCTTTGTAATTGCTTCAAGCAAAGGCAGTAGAAACAAAAAGATCAGCCAAAAATGTGAAAGATTTAGCAACATACTTTGTAATATTGTGATTAGTCTTCAAGTTAATTCTTTCCAGTTCTCCACATTTGTGATGTATCAACCATTCTTCCTTTTGGGTAGGGGGAGTTTTTAGATATTTTATTTTAATTACTCTTTCCCTTTAAATTTATTTATATTTATTATTGTGTTTTAGGTAACAGATTTGCATTTGTCTTAACATGAATCATTTTCATGTAATGCTACTGCACTTCACCACTAGCAAAGTACAGAGAAACCCCCCACAAATGTCCTTGTGTTATAGTATCACCCTTCATCACCCCTTTCTTTTTTCCCCCATTTAAAGAAATGAGACAGGATTTATGACAGTAATTCTTAATTATTTTTTATTTTCTAACTATTTTACATCCAAACAGTACCATTTCCCTCTCTTTTTGAAATAAGTAACTCATGTGTTTGTCCACATAAAAGTGAAAAAAAAGAGGAAATGAAAAAATAGTCTTCATGATAGCATTCATCATCTATGTTGGGACTTTTTCCAGGCTAGCAGTTCTTTCAACTTAAATGGTATTAATTGCAACAGTCCCTGCATTATTCAGTTCCTGCCACAGAAGTCATGTGCAGTGTTGCTAGTCATCATTACAAATCAGTTGCTCACAATTAACATGCTGACTCTGATGGAAATTTTGTGGCTTTTAATGTCCATGATGCACGGCAGAGCCTGGCAAGCTACCCATGGTGTACTCGATATGACAAAAACAGTAACAATGAGGGTGCTCATTCCCCTGACCCTAAAGAGCCCTCAATACGCCATTGGCCTACACTAGCATGCGACAGGGACAAAAGGAAACGTTACTGGAGCCTGCTCGAGCAATTTCATGAACAACGGGATGACTGTGACAGTGACAGTGGCCACAATAGCAAATTTTTATTAATAATATCTTTATATGACATTTTCACGTCAGATATATCTGTAGGATTAATTCTTAGAAATAACTTTGGATGAGAGACACATTTTCATTGATATTATTAAGTAAAAATTATATGTTAATAATCTGCTCTTAAGGATTTTTTAATGTACTTTGAATATTAAAATATCTTCTGCATGAAAGTAAAAAAAATGAACTTTCTGTTATGGATTTAGAGAGTGCAGGACTATAAAAGTTGAGAAACAGAAAAAAAGAATCAGGGCATGGTCCCCATGGGAAAGCTCTGAGCTTGGAGAATTAGCTATGAGGCAGATTATGTAAGTGTTTTTCTGTCAAAATGGAAAGGTTTGATCTTATTTTCAGAGCAATTGAGCGCCCACAGAAAGGTTTAAGTGAGGTTATGAATAAAATAATTTAAATATTACATTGGTTACTGTGTTTGAGCACAAAGCAAAGGCACAAAATAGCAAACCAATAATGCTGTTAGGAGGCTGTTATATTGTAGTTAAGGTATAGTGACCTCCACTTACCCTTGAGCTAGAGATGAAGATAGAGATAAATATAATTACAACTTTGAGGTAAAATATGGGGAAGTGAACAATGCATTGGAGGTTGAAAGAAGAGCCAAAAAAGGATTAGAAGCTCAGCCCAAAACATAATTCCATATGGTTATATCCGTAGACTTCAGAATGACAAATAGCAAAGCTATCCTATAACACCATATATACACTTTGTATACACTGTATATGCACTTACACACAAATACACTCAACATATATACACACCAAATCTCACTGCTGAAGGTGATTCTCCTGTTCCACCACTGCCTCTTAGGTGGTGAGCACATAATACCTTCAGCTATGAGTTGGGCAAGTTCTTCATTTTTATCTAGAAGTCACAAGTGAAGCAGACAGAATCTCCGAGAGAGGCTTAATGATACATTCCAGAAAAGTGAAGAATTGTCAGTTCAAAACCAAGAAAGATAGATACATCAAAGTATACTTGTTTACAACTCCTGAGCAATCAGTGAGGGTTCTAAATTTATAATCATTGAGAAAACTCTGGGGAGCAATTCCCCCATCAAATTAAACAAAGATTCAAATTAAACAAAGAGGAGAAAAATAATTACTTTATTCCCTTTGGTCCTCTTGTGAGAACCATTTATTGGTACTAGGCAATAGAGAATTCATCCTTGAAAACTCTGCTAGGAACTTTGTTTCACGAAGTATTTTGCCTTCTCAGTTACCTGTAGGAAAAATGTGATTCAATGTGAACAATCCCATATTCAACTCAGTTCTGTACACCAGTTCTCAGCTTCTATAGAACTGGGTTTAGCATGGCAGGGGGAGTGGGAATTGGAAGGTGAAGTTCAAAGGGGGACCCCGAGACAAAGGCAGAGGGAAGTGAACACTCTGGGTCAGAACATGTGGGGCTGGAATGTTATATGCATCGACTATAACATTGACAGTATTGTAAATCATGGTGGTTAAAATAAAATTTTTAATTTTTGTAGAAGAACAGTAAAATGGAGGTTGAATAAGATAATCTAATTCTCCTTTTATTCTGTGTCCCAAATTATTGCAAGAAATATTCTAATACTTTCAGCATCTAAAGAAAATGATGAAGGAATTTGTATTCTATCACCACAGTTAGACCAAGGACAATGGAAAGTAATTTCCATAAATGTTGATCTATTGCCTACCAGCTATGAAATGAACTTCTTTTGGTGGAATTTTATTACAGTTCTACCATTAGCAAGACTACTTTGCTGAAATCAAGAGCCAAAAAGACTTCCTCCTCAAAGTTGGAAACCGAATGGATACATCGAGATAAAAGTAAAATCCATGTTGCCACAAGATTTATAAAATGGTATTTTAAAAGTATCTCTTTGAATCACAAAATATGGTTATTCTACTTCCAGGCTCTAGATGTTATTTTCTAGAACTATGTCTTTATACCCTCTGCTTTGCAAGTCCCTACTAACTGTTCAAGACTTACTGCAAATCTTACCCTGTAATAGAATATAGTTTAATAACAAGATACATAGGCATATACAACAAAATTGAAAAATAGGCAAAATTAGATTAAAGAAGGTATAAAAGAAAATCAGATAGAATGTAGGATAACATTGGTTTGTCCTTTCTGCCTTGCCACAGGGAGCTTAGATTTATTGGGTTACTCCCATCACAGTGCTCCCATTCCTCTGTGTTTACTTGTCTCTTTCATTGTTCTCTGCTTCCCCAACTGGTGAATCACCTTTATCTCCTAAATAGACTTTGTTGGGCTGGAGTGATACCACAGCGTTAGGGCGTTTGCCTTGCGCACAGCCAGCCCAAAGGAGCCAGGTTTGATTCCTCCACCCCTTTCAGACAGCCCCGCAAGCTACTGAGAGTATCTCGCCCACGCAGCAAAGCCTGGCAAGCTACTCGTGACGTATTCAATATGCCAAACACAGTAACAGCAAGTCTCAAAATGGAGACGTTACTGGGCCCACTCGAGCAAATCGATGAACTACGGGAGGACAGTGACAGACTCTGTTAACTTGTAAATATTGCTTTTCTCTTCCCATAAGTCTTTTGCATAGTTAATTCAGAGTAATGTCCTTTTTGTATGGACACAAGAAGACAGTTAATACTATGCTTTTGTAACTTGGGAGTTAATTGACTTCAAATAAAATTCACTCCTGGCACCTGTTCTCTCAACTTAAGCCTCAGTTGCTCTTACTTCCTAGAACCCCAAAAGCAGGGTCCAGTGAGGGACTGGATAGACCCAGGGCAAGCACTGAGCTATCCTTGCATCGAAATGGGCCAGACCAAAGCACCATAATACGTAACTATAAGTTAAGAGCATGGTCATCAACAAATTATGTCATGATCCAAAAAGTAATAACTATATTTGGAGCCTGCTAGGGTTAGGAAAGATTAATCAGGCCTGAGCACTGTAGTCTGAGATCTATAGTGAGATGTCCTCAGGAGAGCCCCCCTACAAGTTTAATGTATCTCTTACTGTGTCCATACAAAATATTAATAAGAAGTAGAATTAAGATGTTAATTAAGATGTTAACTAAGTTATTGGACTAAGGAGAAACAAAACGCCCCTAGGTGGTATTTTCTGCCCTTGAGCCTGATCAGTGATCAGGAAGGAATTTGGTATGTTCATTCTGCTACCCCCAATGCGGGGGAGATGGAGAGAGACGAAAGAGAGACCAGGGCAGCAAGATGGAGCGTGGAGAGACTAGCAAGGGGGACAGAAGGAGAAGAATACAGGAGCAGGTGTATGGAGAGACGAGAGACGCAGCAGTGAGCAGGACCACGGAGAGATGAGCAGGAGAGACAGGACGAGAAGGAATGAAGGGCAGTATGAGACTAGAATGGAATGGGGTACTTAGTGAGATTGGAAAAGGTGCATGGAGAGAATGGAATTAATGACAACTGATCACTAACCAGCCTGGTGGCCTCATTTCCTCCTCGTTCGCCTATGGCATTGGCCTTGCCGGCTGGAGGAGTGGCTCAAGACCGCCAAACACAAGTGGTGAGAGAGAGTCACCAAGGGCTCTCCCTAGTTGTCCAGAGATTACACAGTGGACTAATCATTAAAACGATGGTCAAAGGAGGGTCATGGGCCTTTGGGTAGTGGTGTTGCAGTAACTTTGAACATTGACAAATATATTTTTTAAAACTTTATTTAACATCATGGCTTATGAAGTTGTTCATAATACAATTATATAGGGCGTTCAATGTTCCAACACCAATCCCACCAGTGTGACCTACCCTCTACCATTGACCTCAACCCCAAGCCTGCCCCTTAGCACATACAAAATAATTTATTTTATATTGATCTGTTACAACAAGACAGTAAATGGAACAATAAAAATTAGTTCAGTAAAATATTTATCAAAAAACAGTTCAATAAAAGAAAATTATTTAAAATGTTATATCTCACAATGGTGTTATTAAAGTCATTGTCTGAGGGATTATTTCTGTGTTACTGTTTTTGCTTATTGAACTTAGTGGGTATCTATTCTACTTTCCCATTTAATTTGCTGAACTCCTACTGGGCTGTCAATATTGTAGAATTTGGGGACAACACCATAATTTTTTAAAAATTTTTATTAGTGAGACACCATGAGGTACAGTTGTAGACTTAAAATTTTTTTAATTTTTTAATTTTTTTATTTTTATTTATTTATTTATTTATTTTTTATTAGTGAAACACCATGAGGTACAGTTGTAGATTTACAATTTTTGTGCTTGGGTTTCAACTTAAAAATTTTTGTGCTTGGGTTTCAACACCATAAATTTTAACAATATTGTACCCATATTACCTAAACTATAGAAAAAATTATGTTCAACTTAAAAAATCAGAAAGACACAAATTGAAGCATAAATACTCTTCTATTTTATACTTATAGATTAATTTACTCTAGTTTGGTGCTGGAGCGATAGCACAGTGGTAGGGCGTTTGCCTTGCACGCAGCCAACATGGCCGACCCGAGTTCGATTCCTCCGCCCCTCTCAGAGAGCCCGGCAAGCTACTGAGAGTATCTCGCCTGCACGGCAGAGCCTGGCAAGCTCCCCTTGACGTATTCGATATGCCAAACACAGTAACAACAAAGTCTCCAATGGAGACATTACTGGGCCTGCTCGAGCAAATCGATGATCAACGGGAGGGCCTTTACTTTTTTAGTTTGGTGCTGGTGCTGGAACAGGCACAGTAGGCACCTCTCACTGTTGAGCTGGTCATTGAGCAGATCCTGGAAAGACTACTGGAAGTGGGTGAAGACAAAGGCTCACCCACACAAATGGATTTCCATGTATCTTTCCAGTTAGTCAACTGCACACTGCTCTTAAGAGAAATACCATCCCATAACCCCAGCAAGAAGTGCTCACACACTACAATTCACCACCGGTGATCTGAGACTTTTCTTTGCTCATGTTAAAACACCAAGTATGGAAACTTTCTCCCTTGTCCCTTTCTTAGGCCTGTAAACACCCACTTAAGCCTCAAGCCAACACCTTTTGGCCTCAAGTCAACACCTTTTGTCTATTCACTGGGTAGCGTGTTCTCAAAATGGGCTGGTGCTCTAGCTCCGACCCACATAAAGTGAGTCACATACTGGTACTGTACAGATACTGGTTTCTTCAAAATAATTCAGAAGTGGCTAAATACTCTGGAAGAATCGTCCAGTGAGGGGGTTAAAGACAAGGAGATAGACTTAAATAGGTGGGTGAGTAGTAGAGTCAAATTGAAGCAGGCAGACAGGTGGATAGGGCAGGGTCCCCCATGGCAATGAGTCCTTCAGAAGTAGTAAAAATTAATTAGCCCTGAGTCTGCCAGGACCCACCTTCTGGACCCTGGAACGAATGCCTCATACGACCTTTATCTGGTGCTAAATGCCACTGACTAAGCAAGTGAAAACAGAGATAGACAAATGGGTCTATCTTAAACTAAGAAGCTTCTGCACCTCAAAAGAAACAGTGGCCAAAATACAAAGACAGTCCACAGAATGGGAAAGGATATTCGCCAAATACACATCCGACAAGGGGCTGATATCAAGGATATACAAAGTACTGGTTGAACTCCACAAGAAGAAAACATCCAAGCTTATCAGAAAATGGGGTGACGAAATGAACAGAAACTTCATCAAAGATGAAATTTGAATGGCTAAAAGACACATGAGAAAATGCTCTACATCATTAATCATCAGGGAGATGCAGATCAAAACAACAATGAGATATCATTTCACACCACAGAGACTGGCCCACATCCAAAAGAACAAAAGCAACCGGTGCTGACGCAAATGTGGCGAGAAAGGGACCCTCCTTCACTGCTGGTGGGAATGCCAACTGGTTGAGTCCTTCTGGAAAACAGTATGGACGATTCTCAAAAAACTAGAAATTGAGCTCCCATTTGACCCAGCAATTCCACTCCTGGGAATATACCCCGGAGAGGCAAAAAAGTATAGTTGAAGTAACATCTGCAGTTGTCTGTTCATTGCAGCACTGTTTACAATAGTTAGAATCTGGAATAAACCTGAGTGCCCAAGAACAGATGAATCGTTAAAGAAGCTTTGGTACATCCACACAATGGAATACTATGTAGCTGTCAGAAAGGATGAAGTCATGAAATTTACATACAAGTGGTACTACATGGAGAGCATCATGCTAAGTGAAATGAGTCAGAAAGAGAGGGATAGACATAGAAAGACTGCATTCATCTGGGGAACATAAAGTAACAAAAGAGGAGACTAACACCCAAGAATAGCCGAGATAAGTACCAGGAGGATTACTCCATGGCTTTGAGGACAGCCACACACGCTAGGGGAAAAGGCAGCTCAGATAGTGAAGAGAGCACCAAATAAAGGGTATTGGGAGGTTTCCTCTCAGGATGGGAAATGCGTGATGAGAGTAGACTATAGTCCGAACAAGATTGCCACTCAATGTCTCTTTTGCAAACCACAGCACTCAAAAGGAGAGAGATAACAAAAGGGAATGCCCTGCCACAGTGGTAGGGTGGGATGGCGGGAAGGGGGGTGGGAGGAATACTGGGACTGGTGGTGGTGGAGAATGGGCACTGGCGGAGGGATGGGTATTCGATCATTGTATAACTGAAACCCAAGCACAAAAATTTGTAAGTCTACAACTGTTTAAAAAAAAAAGACCCAGAGAAGCCTGGACCCTACTGTGAGAGAAGCTCCAACATGAACAAAAGTCAGGAAAGGAATATCAAAGAAAACCAGCGACTGCTCCCAAACTTACCCCTTGGCCACCACCCTAGCAGTAGACTCTTACCTAGGAAGAAAGCCCTATGTGGGAGAAATCCTTTAATAGCCAACTTGAACAAAGGAAGCATGTGCATATGCTGCCCAAACACGTACTGCTGTCAGGAACATAGACTGCCCAAGCACTTTCCCTCTTGAGCTGTATTTTTAATACCTAATACCTAATGTTGAGATGTGTTCTAGGTCTATCTCTCCACTCTGGACCACTCTGGAGAAGCGTCTGTGTTCTCTCTTGAATACATTATATACTCCCCTGCCCATCTCTCTCTCTCTCTCTCTCTCTCTCTTTCTCTCTCTCTCTCTCTCCCACACACAACTTTTATCCCCCTTTCCTCAGAATTTCCAAATAACATCTGTTTTTACTTTACAGTGAATCTACTCCTGAAATTCTTTTCTGAGAGGTAAAGGTGATGGATCTGAACCTGCATAAGGTCTTGGACTGAGCTTCTTTCCTGCAAAGAGCAAGACTCACAGCAGACCCGCAGACTCTTAGAAGTCCTAGATTTTTCCCAGGAGTCCCCAGAGTGGCAGAGGTGTACAGAGAGAAAGCAGTAAATCTCCTTCTTGTGGCTTCTGCCTCTCTCATCTCTACTTCACATAACTGTCTTAAAAAAATAAATGGGGGGTGGGAGGGCGGAGGTAAAATAGTGCAGGGAGGAAATGTGTTCTCTTTGCATGCCACAGACCCTGATTTGATCCCTGGAACTACCCACAGATGGTACCCTGAGCATATCCAGTAGTGATATCTGAGCCCGGAGTAAGCCCTCAGCATGGTCAGGTGTGGTCCTATTCCCTCTCCCACCCACCAAATATAGAACAGTGAACCAGAGAGATAACCCAGTGAACTGATCATTTGCCTTTTCATGCTGGAGAACTGACTTTGATTCCTGGTACTGCTTTGACCCCTGAGTACTGGGTCAGGATTAGTTCTTAACTTCTGCTAGTTGAGCAGCATCCAAATAGAGCAAGCAGTGTATTAGAACTTCCCAGCGAAATATTATGTAATATGAGTACATTTAAAAAGATAATATTAAACAACAAAAGCAAAATTAGAATGAAATTATTTTACTTTTGCTTACTTGTATATATAAATACCATATTTACAATGTGCATATGACATACTATATTTATATATTTAACTGCATATCTGTCATATATATATTTGTATGCTACCATGATATATATTTAAATTTAAAAACTTCCAGAAAAAGTGGGCCAAGTTGAGAAATTACAAGGACATGTGTATAATGTGATGATTGATATATCACATTATTGATACATTAACTGTAGGACAGTTAACAGGATTGAGATAATGAAAACACCCCTCACTTCACTTCAGTAACTTCTTTTATGTGTCAGGTGAGAAAGTTGAACCCCGCTCTTAGCAGCTTTCAAGTACAAATTACTATATAATCAACATTCTGTGTATATTATTCAAATACTTCTGAAATTCTGGAATATTTTAGATTACTGATAACAGGTAAGAAAAAGGATAGTTATGTTTTTAAAATAAAAGGAACAAATAACAGTAGAACTAGTTTTCTGATTTAAGTCACTAGAAAATAAATCCCAAATGTATCATGAAATTTAAAAGGCCCTCCCGTTGATCATCGATTTGCTCGAGCGGGCCCAGTAACGTCTCCATTGGAGACTTTGTTGTTACTGTGTTTGGCATATCGAATACGTCACGGGGAGCTTGCCAGGCTCTGCCGTGCGGGCGAGATACTCTCGGTAGCTTGCCGGGCTCTCTGAGAGGGGCAGAGGAATCGAACTCAGGTCGGCCATGTTGGCCGCTTGTAAGGCGAACGCCATACTGCTGTGCTATCGCTCCAGCCCTAATCCAGCCCTAAGTTTTGCATGTAATCATGAAATTACATGCAAAAATTATGACCCTACCATAAGAAATATATTTGTAAATATATTTGTGTTCTTTGGAGAAATGCTTGATAGTAGAATTGTAGAGTCAAATGGAAGTTCTAGCCTTAAGTTTTGGAGAAGTCTTCAAACTATTTTTTTCTAGAGAGACTGACCAAGCAACAGTCCCACTAGAAGTAATTAAAGACTTTTTTTGCCAAATCCCTGTCAGCATTTATTTGCTTTCAGACTTTTGGATATAAACTGATCTCTCTGGTATGAAGTGATACCAACATTACAATTTTGATTTACATTTCCTAATAATGCTGATAAATACCTTGATGTATGTCTGTTGACTATCTTACTGTCATTTTTAAGGAATTGTCATTTCATTTTCTCCTTATCCATTTTTGTTAGGGTTGCTTGTTATTTTTATATTGTTGATCTTTCAGAGTCCTTTATATGTATATTGGAAATTAGCCCTCTGGTGTGTGATGCACAAAGATTTTCTCCCAGTCCATGTCTTTATTTTAGGTCTCATTCCTTTCTCAGTGCAGAAGTTTTTACATGAATGTAGTACTATTTGTTTATTTTTGTTTCTTTTCTTTATTTGTGGAGGTAATTTTGAAATATTATCTTAGTTAAGATAACATGTTTACAATAGGGTTAATATTTATGGTATTGCTATACAATAACTATACCTCATCACCACCAAAGTAATCAATACCCTTCATCAATGTCTTTATGTTACTTCTATCTATTTCTTCATCAATTTCTCTTCTTCTTGATAATCTAGGTTTTGTTATACAAGATCACAAGTTTGTCATGATTTGGTCCTGTCTATTCCTTTGTTTTGTTTCTCTGTATAACACAGATGAGTGAGATCTTCCAGTATACTTCTCTCTATGATTAATTCCACTTAACATGTTATCTTTTAGTTCCATTAAAAATTGAAGAAGACTTTCTGATTTCATCTTTTACCTCAGATGCATAGTATTTCGTTGTGTACATATGCTGTAACTTCTTTATGCGTTCATCTGTATTTGGACATTTGGATTGTACTTATATCCTAAATGCTGTTTTAAGAACTGAAATGAACATAGATTAACATGTATGTTTTCAAATTAATGAGTTATTTTTATGGCTAGATGCCTTCTGAGTTAAAGCACAAGTGACCACTTTCTGCTTTTGTTTTCCTTGTCAATAGAATTATATTATTGAAGACTTTTTTTAAAGTCAAAATCTTGAAGAGTTCTGCCTATCTATGTTTTCCTCAATGTAGTTTCTAAAATCTTTCATCCATTTTGATTTAAGTCTTCTATGTGGTGTGAGGAAGGGCTATCACAGCATTATTTACAATGCACAAAATCTGGAAACAACTCAAGTGGTCAACAATAGATGCGCAGAAAAATTAAATCATAGTATATGTGTCAACGGAATACTCAGATAAAAACAAAGATAAAATCTTGTAAACTGCAACTTTGGCAGAATTAGAGAAAGTCATAATAAAGTGAGTTGAAATAAAAGGAGAGACAACAGATGATTTAGCTCTTTGGGGATTTGAATAAGTTAAAAGGATTACAAGACAATCACCAATGGAACCAACTCTGAGATAAGGTCAGTAGAACTGGGATAATAATGGAAGGATTTCTGTATTCTAATTATTCTAATTAGTGTCATAATGTAGCAGCAATGAAAGTATGAAAAAGGAATGTTTTGCTACATAAAATAAAATTGAAAAGAAATAGATTTTAATTAGCATTGTAGCACTGTCCTCTCATTGTCCATTGATTTGCTCGAGCGGGCACCAGTAACATTTTACAACAAATTGTGAGACTTGTTACTGTTTTTGGCATATCGAATACACCGTGGGGAGTGTGCCAGGCTCTGCCATGCGGGCTGGATACTCTCGGTAGCTTGCTGGGGCAGAGGAATCGAACCCAGGTTGGCAGTATGCAAGGCAAATGCCCTACCGCTGTACTATTGTGCCAGCCCAGATTTTAAATATAGAAGAAAATTTTCTACATAAATTCTATAAACATAAAGAATATGCAAAAATAGAAACATGTATTGACACTAAAATATATAAATGGATTTAAACAATGTATTAAAATAGGAGAAGAAAAAATTGGAAAGTGTAGTAATGCTGTTAAGGTTATATGAACATTCACCCATGCAGACTTTCTACAGTAATCAAAAAATTAAACTATTCAACTACGTTTGAGATGATTCTGAGGAAAATAAAGACTGCTGAAACATGGATGGTGTAATGCACACTAGTGGAGAGAAAAGTGATGGCACATAGTATAACTAAAACTCATTCATGAATAACTTTGTAGCTGGGTATCTCATGGTGATTCAATTAAAAAGAAAAATGTATTCAAAACCATTACAAATCCAAACATAATGATGTTTGTGTTGCTTATGCAGGATGGACCAGATCTTATGTTGAATTTTAAGTAAACAATTTTTATCTTGATGAAAACATTATTCTGTTAAGAATATTTCCCAGAGCCCCTTTCATATCATGATTCCTCAAACTGTAGATGAAGGGATTTAGCATGGGTGTCACCAGAGTGTAGAGCACAGCCACGATGACATCTTTCTCATTGGAGTTAGAGGATGAGGGCAAAAAGTAGAGCCCAATAATTGACCCATAGTAGAGAGACACAACAGTGAGGTGTGAACCACACGTGGACAAGGCTTTGAAGATCCCCTTGGTAGAGGGAACCCTCAGGATGGTGGCCCCAATTCGCCCATAAGACACCAGAATGCACATAAATGGGACAGTAATGACCACTACTCCTGCTGTAAAGATAACCAGTTCATTCACGGTGGTGTCTGAACTGGACATCTTAAGTAAGGCAGAAAGATCACAGAAGAAGTGAGGGACAATGTTGTCTCCACAGAAAGACAGACGGGCCAAGAGGAGGGAGTGCAAGAGGCCCACAGCAGAGGACAGGATACAGGACATCATTACCAACAAGAAACATAAACTCTGACTCATGATGGTGATGTAGTGAAGGGGGTGACAGATGGCCACATACCTGTCATAGGCCATGGAGGTGAGAAGGAGGTTGTCCAAGCACCCAAAATGTAAAAAGAAATACACCTGAGATACGCACCCAGCATAGGAAATGGATTGACTCTGTGTCTGCATATTAAAGAGCATCTTTGGGGCTGTCACTGAAGAAAAAGAGACGTCAGTGAGAGCCAGATGACTGAGGAAGAAGTACATGGGGGTGTGGAGGCGGGAGTCCAGCCTGATGAGCAGGATGATGAGCAGATTCCCCAGCACGGTGGTCAGGTACATGACCAGGAAAAGGGCATAATATAGACCCTGTTTCTCTGTCCAGCTGGGGAGCCCCAAGAGGATGAACTCAGACACACAGCTCATATTGTCCCACCTCATTGTCTTCTCTTTGACTGGAAATACAAAATGAGACAGACATTTTAAAGAACCATAAATTTTATTGACTATCACATAGGAATACATGGTTTAGGATGAGTCAGTTCGTAAGTATTGATCTGAATAGCTCATGTACATTCAACTGTACATTAGTGCCCACTTAGAAAAGCACAATTTCTTTTTGAGAAGCCATAAAAAGTCAGAATGATGATCAGCTCAGGTAATGTGTCCACATAAGGATTTCATGACATAAATCTGAATTTACTAAATTACAACGCAAGATTAGATCAGTTATCGATAATTAAAAGCACCAATGAACCACAGATTTCTCCTGACCTTCCCCCCAATTCTCATACATGCTAGAGCTAGTGCTTGATTTTCATGGATTTAATCAATATAGAACCATCTAGTGCACTGGTCTTGTTTATAATCTATCAATACTGGGGAAATAATAGAAATATCACATGTAACTGGCTGGATAAATGATTAAGGTGAAGAATCTATGTCAGCAACATAAAAGATATAGTGAAATGTCTTACAAGAGTGCTTTGTTTAAGACAATTACATCTCGTTTCTCAAAACATTTCATCTGCAATTATTCCTTCTAAAGCCTTTTGCGGGATTGTTTTTGCTTTGAGGCCATGCCCCCGCAGTGCTCAGGTATTACTCCTGGCTCTGAACTCAGGCATCAACCCTAAAAGTGCTCCAGGGACCATATGTGGTGCTGGGGATCACACCCTCTTACTGCTGCACTATCACTCTGACCGAAGAATTTTTGTAGTATATAGAAAAAAGTGTCTCTCTTCCAATTTCCCACCATATTCTTAGTTTTAACTCATAAAAAGACTTTTTTCAAATTCTCAGATCTTCAGGGATATTTTTTCCTTTCAAATTATGCCCTGAACCTACAAATGTTAAAGTTATTTGTCAATGTCTGTCCAATATTGTTTACCAGAAAAAGCTTTCTTTTATAATTTTCCTAACTTGGGTTTTATGCCAAATAAATAATTGACTTGCTTTCAACATTTTTGGTCATATTTTCACATTATTTTGCTGATATACTTTCTCTCTTCTTCAGATCAGTTTTCTCATATCTGCCATGTGAACACTTGAAAATGACCAGAAAAGAAAATGAAATATTGTGTCATCCTCAAAGTAGAATTTACATACTGGGTCTGGAGTGATCATACAGCGGGTACCATGTTTGCCCTCCACACAGCAGACATGGGTTCTATCCCTGGCATCCCAAACGCTTCCCCGAGCACTGCCACGAGTAATTGCTGAGCGAGAGCCAGTAATAACTTAGGAGAGTGCAAAACCAGGATTAAATCCTGAGTATCACTGAATGTGACCCTCAAAACAAAAGCAAAAGTAAAGTTCGGGGCCAGAGAGATAGTACATGGGTAGGGTGCATGCCATGCACACAGCTGACCCAGGTTTGATCCCCGGCATCCCACACGGTTCCCTGAGCATAGCCTGGAGTAATTGCTGAGTGCAGAGCCAGTAATAACCCCGCAGTACAGGAGAGCATGGCCTCTAAACAAAAACCAAAACCAACCAAACAAAAACAAAAGTAGACTTTACGTACTATATAAAGACTTAGTCAACAATTAAGAACTGAGAATTTATCTCGCTATTGGATTGATTTTGAGAGTCAAAAGAGAATACATAAGATCCCAATTTTCACAATTAGCCTTGATTATCCTTGTAATTTCTATATTCTTCAGTCTATTACATTAAACCTACTAATTTAGTGTAATTATCTGAGATCAATTACGCAGTATCATAGTTGCTACTGAGTAATAATCAATTTCTCACAATTGGGTGCTGAAGAAGTAGTCTGGTAGAGTTGGGTTTTCCAATATTTTTCCATTTTAGAAATATTTCATTTATAACATATTTCACTTTCACATAGCATATATATTGAAGAAAAATTCCTAGATATCTTTAAGCTATACATATATATAAAACCATTTACTTATTTACATGTACATGTTATCAACCTTGATAGTAATTGCTAAATGATAATTTGCAAGTGCAGAAGTCTATTTATTATGTGTTCTTTAAAATGAATCCTGAATAACAATAGGCTGTCATGTGAATATTTTTATAATTAAGTGTTTGACTTACATTTTGAGGCATCAGTTTTGTTGCTTGAGTACCAAAAAATTCAGGATCATGATCATCATAAATAGGTAAAATGTGAGAGAACTTTCACAGAATATGTAAGCACTTTTCTCATATCTCGAAAGGAAAGTTCTTATTTTATTCTAGAGCAATAGAACAGCCAAGTTAAAAGGTTAAAATCAAGATATGAATGAATATTAAAATGTTAAACAAGTAAGCAGCCACTGGGTACAAAACATACACTAGAAATGCAGCTATTAACAGAAATATTAATCAAATATTACCACAGTAATTTATGTATCAAATGATATATGTTCACACCCAGATAGTGGCAACAGAGATTAAGACAATTACAGATTGGGATAAAATATTCAGGAAATTGGAATGTTTAATAGTTGAAATTATCAAGAGACATTTCTCAGTCTCTGAAAAATAAAAAGTAAGGGTAACTCATTCTACAAGAGATAAAGTCTTGCTATGACATAGTACCATACACTAATATGTTAACTCTCTCTCCTTTCACCTAAGCATGCACACACTGTACACACACTCACACACACACAATTTCTACTGAATTTCTACAATTTCTACAGTTTCATGATCCTATTCCTGGCATTGTCTTTTAACTGCTGGACACATAGGACATATATACTATCACTTATAATGGAGAGGTCTTCCATTGATCTCTAGAAGACACTACATACCGTGAAGCATGTGGAGTCTCCAGATATCTCAAAGATGCATTGCAATAGGGAAAATTATCAGTTCAAAACAACATAAGAGCTATTTATTGGTACAGGGTTGTTTAAAACTTAAGTGATGATTTTAAATTCAAGCTTCACAATTATGGAGAGGATCCTTATGGAATATCAATTCCCTTACTGCAAGCTCCAAATTAGACACAAATTTGGTGGGGGAAAGGGATGGGGGGGTGGAGTTGTTTCGTTCCCTGGAGAGAAGAAATGTTATTGGCAGTAGATAATAAGTGAGTTTTCCCTAAGAGGAATAATGACAATAACTATCAAACAACTACCAGGAACTTGTTTGTTCTCAAGGATTTTTGTCTTCTGATATTGGAGGAAAGGTGATTTAAAAAGAACAACAAACCTAAAGTTGCTGCTGTTAAAAGTTTTACTGTGGTAATCTGTCTCTTTCTTTTGTGCCTGATACTGATTCACAACACCAGAAATACTCATGCTTTCACTCCCTGAGCCTAAAAGGGAGGGGATTTAAATCCCATCATCATACAACTTTGATAATTTCCATTTCTAATTAATTGAAGACAGGTCCTAAAATATCTTGGTCTCCTGCTTTAAAGTAATGTAGTCACATTCTTTTGGCATTTATTTATAAAATACTTTGGAAAGATCATTCAAGATAAGATGGGGAAGAAATCTGTTCTTATGGGTTCGTTGAAATAAGTCATGAATAATATGAGCCTGTCAGTAGAGATTATACATAAATAACTAACATGTTAGCGGAATCTTTGGAGAGGGTGCGGCTGTAATTTTTGAGGAACAGATAAAATTCAGGAGTCATGGTCAGTATGGAAAACTTAGATTTGAAGAATTATTTAAGAGATGGAACATGTAATGTATTTATTAGATGGAACATGTATATATGTAATAATTACTTTGTATTAAAGTTTTTTTACCCACCTCTCACAGCCACCTCCATGTTAACCCACCTACTAGCCCTGCTTTTCAGATTCATGAACTAAATATCTGAGGAGATACAAGCAAAGCAGCTAACATTCACAGATACACTGGTCTCCTGGCTGAAAATTCTGGGGCATCCTTGGGAGGGGCCAGGCAGAATTTCTGCCCTGCCAAAGTCCCAACAGCCTACTTCCACCCCAATGCTACTGCCATGCCAACTGCCCAGTCTCTTAGCTTCACTAAGAATCTCTGCAGACTCAATCACAATGACCAAAAGAAGAGAGAGAAAAAGAGAGTGGGAGGGAAAGGGAGAGAGAGAAAAAGAGAGGGGAGAGAGGGAGAAAGATCAAGAGAGAGGGAGAGAAAGGTCCTTGCCATAGCGGGAGGCTAGGGTGAGGGGAGTAGGGGGGTTATTGGAGGGAAACTGGGGACAATGATGGTGGGAAATGTACATTGGTGGAAGGATGGATGTGTGTTGGAACACTGTATGACTGAAACCCTATCATGAACATCTTTGTAATGTGCTATCTCACAGTGATTCAATAAAAAAAAATTAACAAAAGAATTTCTGCAGAATCAGTTTGTTTCTACAGACCCTGAAATTTCAGTACTATTGAATTCCAGCAGAAGCAAACCTAACCTAATTAAATGGGAAGTAACAATGAAACAAACCAAATGTCACAGCAGAAGCAATAACACAGAAGTCTCAACTGGCAGCAAACTACTTAGTAAATCGGCAAAGATTTAACAACGCTGTGGTATGATATAAAATTTTTCACAAATTTAGCAATAGCACATGGGTAAGGCATTTGCCTTGCACGCGGCCGACCTGGTCGGCTCAGGTTCAATTTCTCGGCCCCTCTTGGATAGCCTGACAAGCTACCAAGAGGATCTCGCCCTCATGGCAAAGCCTGGCAAGCTACCCATGACGTATTCACTGTCACTGTCACTGTCCTGCCGTTGTTCATCAATTTTCTCAAGAGGACCCAGTAACGTCTTCATCGTGAGACTTTGTTTTTACTGTGTTTGGCATATCAAATACATCATGGGGAGCTTGCCAGGCTTTGCCATGTGGGCAAGATGCTCTCAGTAGCTTGCCAGGCTCTTCGAGAGGGGTGGAGGAATCGAACTCGGGTTGGCCATGTTGGCTATGTGCAAGGCAAACGCCTTACCCAATGTGCTATCGCTCCAGCCCATGATGTATTCAATATGCCAAAAACAGTAACAACAAGTCTCACAATGAAGGTATTACTAGGCCTGCTAGAGCAAATTGATAAACAATGGGAGCACAGTGCTACAGTGCTTTCTTTTAATGAAGTAACTTGATCACTTGACATCCCATTACTCATCATTTTGCTTGAGCAGGCATCAGTAACATCTCCATTCGTCCCAGTCTCATGCTAGTGTAGCCCAATGGCATCTGCTCATTCTAGGAATATGGACGGCCTCAAACTGATTGTTCAGGGTCTTGATGAAGAAGTCTGACCATCTCATAGGTGGGTGGTCACGTGATCTTTTGACATCCCGTGAAATCCAGTCGGTAATAACTCTAGTCCAGCGGTAGTCTCCAAATCTCATATCGTGTTCAGTCCATCTGATTTTTGAAGCCTTAGCAAACGAGACAGCATTCCTGATTCTCGATCATCAATGGAGGTCAGAACTGCGGATTCTTTCTCTCATTTGAATGAAGTGTGATACTCCAAGCGCAGCTCTTTCTATTCCTCTTTAGGAGACCTGAATAGTGTTCTCATCCTGTTTTTGTAGGGCCCAGGTCTCTGAGGTATATGTTAATTCAGGAAGAACAGTGGAATCAAAGAGATGTCCTCGGAGTTGGAGGTTCTTTGTCCTCTTAGTTATTTCTTTAACGCTCTTGAAGGCATTCCAAGCCTCTCTCTTCCTCCTGCATAACTCAGGTGCCAGGTCATTTGTCATGTTGACTTCTCGACCTAGGTACACATAATGGTTGAATTTGGATATGTTCATCCCATTGAGAATGAATGGAACATCAGGAACAAGACCGTTTCTCATAAACATTGTCCTCATGAGATTTAGCTGTAGTCCAACCTTTCCAAACTCACAGTCAAAGTCAGCCAGCATTTGTGCCGCTTGGCTGATGTTTGGTGTTATTAGAATGATGTCATCAGCGAAATGGAGGTGGTGTAGTTGCCGACTGTCTATCTTCACTCCCATTCCTTCCCATTCCAGTCGTCACATGACATTTTCGAGGATGGCACTGAAGAGTTTTGGTGAAATGGTATTACCTTGCCAAACCCCTCTCTTCACGTCAATGATCACCTCCCTGTAGAATGGTGAGATCCTGATAGTGAATTGTAATACAGCTCACGGAGGATCCGATGTACTGAGTTTGAACATCCTGTTTGGCTAGGACTTCCAGACCGCTGCAGTCTCAATAGAATCAAAGGCCTTCTTAAGTCAATGAACGTCAGACAGAGCGGCATCTTGAACTCCCAAGAAACCTCAATTAGCTTGGTTATTGTGCAGACATAGTTGATCATGCTGAGTCCTTTTCAGAAACTGGCTTGCTCACATGGTTGTCCTTCATCTATTTTTCTGCCAATCCTATTCAGGATGACTCGAGTGAACAGCTTGTAGACAACAGACGACAGGCACATCGGGTGATAGTTGCCAATGTCATGGATGTCTCACTTCTTGTACAGTAGTACAGTCCTGCTAGTTTTCCTTTGGGATGGAACCTTGGATTCAGAAAGGTAGTGTGTGAAGAGCTGAGCCAGTGTATTGATAAGTATTGACGGCAGGTTCTTCAGGTGTTAGGGTCTGACCTAGTCTGGGCCAGGTGCTGTTATCTTCTTTATCAATGAAATGGCGTGTTGGATTTCAGGAGAACATTGGGAATGACATATCCATTCTGCAGAATTTGGTATGTGGGCAGGTGGACACAGCTATAGAAGAGATCCAAGTAGAAGTCATGGATAATCTTCTCCATTGCCCTTCTGGAAGATGTGATAGATCCATCAGGACGTTGGAGGGCAGTTATCTTGGTCTTGTAGTTGGCGAAGGACAGGCAGGCATTGGAAATGCTTTTCCCAGCTTCTGCCTCATCTGCCAGCACTGCTGCTCTTCTCTCTTTGAGGTCTTCCTTTATCACTTCTCTGCACTGCTTTGCAAATTTGGATGTTCACTTGTGGTTGCCTGAGGCTTGCATTAAGCCACATTGGCAAATGAGCTCAAGAGTTTTCGAAGTCAGGTGTCTTTTTGTGGCTATCTCTCTCCTGGCGTTCTTTGTACATTCATGGAGGTGCTGAACCAGTAGATCACATTCCTTGTCAATGTTGTCAATGATGGCATCTTCCCATGTTGCCCCAACAAAGCCAAAGAGTTCCCAGTTGCTGGTCGTTCTGGGAGTTCTCTTCTTAAACTTTGCATTTCTTTCTCCCCCTCTGTAAAGTAGAATTTTGCACGAAGAATATGGTGGTCTGATCCTGTTTGGAATTTTGGGATAACAGCAACATCAGTCGGACAAAACTGTCGATTGAATATGATGTGGTCAATTTCGTTGTGGAACCATCCACTGGGAAACTCCCATGTCCAATGTTTATATTTGGCATTCTGGAATTGTGAGTTACCATGGATATTCTTGGTCAACATGATGAACTCAGACGGTGTCTCACTCTGTTCTTTCCATTCTAGGCCATGGGTCCCAATGTAGAGTTCTTCGGCTGATCTTCTTGGTCATATCTTGGCACTAAAATCACTGACAAAGATCTTGTAGAAGGTGTGGTCTTCCTTACAGAACTTTTTCAGCCCCATGTAGAACTTCTCAATTTCTCCTTCATCATAATTGGTTGTTGGTGCGTAGACAATGAAGATAGAAACTGCTGGCAGTGAGCCACATCTATTCAAATGTAATCATCTGATTCGGGTTGTTAGGCATTCGAATGAATCAATGCTCATGGCCAAGTTTGTGTTGACAAGAATACCAACACCACCGACGCCTCTTTTGTCGCATGTTCTGAGGAACAGTTCTTCTCCAATGTCGAAAACAGTGTAATGTGATTGATGTCTTCTCATCTCAATCAGACCAATGATGTTGTTCTTGATCTTTTGTGCTTGCACCATCAGGTCTTCAATGAATGCATTCGATGTCAGTGTACGTGCTTTGAAAGTACAGGCACTATTTTTTGTCTTTCTTCATTTGGGCACACCAGTTCGGCCCTGAGATTTTATCAGCCTCTCCTTCCTCATTCTTCTCAATGCTGCCATATTGGTGGCTCTTTCAGGGTCAGGGGAATGACACACATTGTATTTATTGGTTTTTGCATATCGAATACACCACAGATAACTTGCCAGGCTCTGCTGTGCTGGTGGGACACTCTTGGTAGCTTGACAGGCTCTCAGAGATGGATAGAGACTTTTAGGGTGGCCTCTAATCACCCTTGCAGGTTTTCCCACGGTTCAAATCATATTTGAACCCTATCAAATATGGTGCGGTAATCTTGGCTTCACTCATGTGTGAGTCTCGACCCAAGTGCCCAGAAAGCGTCCTGGAGCATGGCGGTGGCTGGGTGGAGGTAGTGGGGATAATGGAGGTCTGCCGGGCTGCTGGGAGCAGGCAGAGGATCTCTGTTCCAGGGCCCGTTGAGCCTGGAGTCCATTGTCATAGAATTCTGCTTCCCTGGTTCTGCGGGGCTTCACTCATGCGTGAGTCTCTACCTGAGTGTCCGGAAAGCATCCTGGAGTGTGGCAGCGGCTAGGTAGTGGAGGTAAACTACCTTTAATGAAGTATTTTTGATAATTCCTTTAGCCATTTGTTGTTAACAAGCAACATAAAACAAAGTATGGTGTGCCTCCAAAGAAGGCAGGTTTAGCAGGTGGTTGGTAAAATGGGGACAATGGTGGAGGGAAGGTCACTCAGGTGATGGGATTGATGTTCGAACATCAAAAGCCTGTAACAACTGTGTAAACCATGGTGTTTAAATCGAGTATTTAAAAAGAAAAATTTTGTACTTCATTCCAGAGAAATAGAACCCTATGAAAAATTTAATCAACGAAGTGAATACATTTTTAAAAATAGTATGATACTAACTGGATACAGAACAGATTCTCCAAAGCAATGCAGTACTTTAATAGGAGGCAATTGTAATTTGATTCCTTGTGACTCCACAGTCCCTTGTGACTCCACAATCACCACTGGGTTTTGCATGGGAAGCCTTTGTGACTCCACAATCCTTTTTAGTTTTATCCCTTGTGACTCCACAATCCCTTGTGACTCCACAATCACCACTCTGTGTTGCACAGGAAGCTCTCCATCAGGTGTGGCCCTGGTGGTCCCTGCACACTGCTGAAGACTCCTGGATCTGAGCAGCACCAAATTACCAATCTTAGCATTGAACCATCAAATGCATTTGATGGAATCCTATTATAAGTGTCTCTAGATACCCAAGCACTACTTGGGAACACCTACCCTTGAAAAATATAATGTCTACTTATACCTATATCATGATAGCATAGATGAAGATAACTACAACTTTCAGATAAAGTATCTATGAAAACTATTACCTTAAAGGGGGGAGATAAGAAAGAAATGATTTCCTCTATTCTTAAAAAAATCAGTCCAAAATAAATCACTCTACATGAAATCATTTGTCATACACTGCTGTGTGAAGTGGTCAACTTATATTAGACATAATGACACACTCTGGGTACATGCACATAAACACATCTGGTCAAGGGTAGTTAGGATAGAGAAGGAACCACTATGACAATAATAGTTGGAAATGATCACTCTAGACAGAAACTGATGCTGAAAGTAGATAAAGGGATATACATGATAACCTTTCAGTATCTGTATTGCAAATCATAATGCCCCAAAGGAGAGAGCGAAAGAGAAAGGAGATAGAGATAGAGAGATTGGAAGAGAGAGAGCAGGAAAGTGGGGACAGGGGACAGAAGGGAAACTGGGGATATTGGTGGTGAGAAATGTGCACGGTGAAGGGATGGGCATAGGAGCATGTATGACTGATATCCAATCATGAAAAACTTTGTAACTGTGTATCTCAAGGTGATTCAATAAAAATATAAAATTAAAAAAACATGTTCAAGACAAGAGAAGTTTCTTCCATTTCTCTCTCTTTTTGTGTTTTGGTTTAGGGGCCACAGCTGGCAATGCTCAGAGGTTACTTCTGGCTCTGAGCCCAGGAATTTCTCCTGGCAGTGCTCGGGTGACCATATAGGATGCTAAGAATTGAACCCCAGGTTGTGTGTCCAAGGCAAGCATCCTAATAGCTGTACTGTCTCTCTGGCCCTTTATATTTCTCTTTAGAAATACAGAGCACATTGGAAAGTGGATAATAAGTAAACATTCTAACCTAAATAAACTAGATATTTAGATACACTTATTTATAACTCAAGCAAGTAGAATAGGTTCTAATTTTACAAAGCATGAAGAGGACCCCAGAGAAAAGAATAGCTTTCCATCATAAGCTCTAAATTAGAGATGGCAGGATATAATTGCTTTGTGACCTTAGGTCATCCTTGGAGGAGTAATAATAACCACACAATGGCTACTATAAACTTTTTGGTTCATAAAGCTTTTAACCTTATCAATTGACATTAGGGAAAAGGTAATCCAAAATCAATAATAAACCACTGTGAAGGAAGACTATGTTAATCAAAGTCCCTTGCTTCTAAAATTAAGCACTTCTAAGAACACAAAAACAACTCTAACACTTTTACTCTTTCGAAAAAGTGGAAGAAAATTTATATCCTATAACTACAACTGGTTCTGCTGTAATAGAATAGAATAAATCTTGCTCTATTTTCCAAAAACTAAAGAGTCAGCATTCTTTCACATAAAGAAAACTGCTTCAAAATATCCTTTCTACTAAACCCCTTACAAAACTGTATCTAATTTTATTATGTGCATCCCTACTTCCATTTATCCAGGCTACTTAGAAGATGAATATTATGTAATTTATTTATGAAATGCAGAAACTTTCTATTATTTTGTTCTATTTTATATCAAAATAAATCATATTAGCAAATAGTATATATTTTAAAAATCTTATAAGATATTTATTATTTAAAAATGAATTCCAGTTTAGTGGTGTAAATTTGCAAATAGCAATCTCTTGTTATTATTTTGTATTTTTGAGAGCTCTGTTCTAAACTTTTTTCAGTTTTGCTGTAATTTATTAAAATTTTTCCTTGTGAGTTCAGATGAAAAATTTTCAGTTTTGTTTATTTTTTAAAAACAGGTTCCAAAAACAACCAGTGCTGGCATGGATGTGGGGAGAAAGGACTCTCTCTCATTGTTGGTGGGAATGCCAACTGGTCCAGCTTTTTTGGAAAACAATATGGGCATTCCTTCAAAAAATGAAAATTGAGCTTTCATATGACCCCAGATTCCCCGCATTCTGGGACTATACCTGAGGGTGCAAAAAAGCACAGTAGTAATGACATCTGTACCAATATGCTATGTTTCTATATGTTTTGTATCTCATGGGAATTCCATAAAAAAAGAAATAAAAGAGAAAAATAATATGACATTAACTACTAATCACGAAGTTTCACCAAAAATTTATATACAGAACTAGAATTTTTTTCTCATTCATGAAAAAAGATCACAGAAATGGTATGCTGAACACTGCGACTGTCTAGAATAGAAAAAAAAGGAAGAATAAAGAAAGGTATTGAAAAGGAAATAAAAGACAGTAAATGAATAGTTTCATTAATGGTGTGTGGAATATGAACAACTAATGCAAACAAACTGACAGGCAATAACCTAAAACTAACTCTATAGGGAAGGTAGGAGGAATGTTAAAAGCATCTTTTTAGTGATGGGAATAATTGCAATGACATGCATATGAAAGAGTGAAGCTGAACCTCTAAAATTAGTACTACACTTTGAAGCTAAGCTTCACGATCACGATCACAACCACCCTGTTGTTCGTCGATTGCCTCGAGCAGGTGCCAGTAACGTCTTCTTCG
The DNA here is from genome assembly GCF_029834395.1 of Sorex fumeus. Classification (NCBI taxonomy): domain Eukaryota; kingdom Metazoa; phylum Chordata; class Mammalia; order Eulipotyphla; family Soricidae; genus Sorex; species Sorex fumeus. The sequence goes on from NW_026606186.1 coordinate 7,779,321, forward strand.
TCCTAGCCCTGAGATTTTTTTTTTTAAAGTGCCATATTCAAGGCTTTTTCAGGGTTAGGAGAATGAGACCCATCATTGTTACTGGTATTTGGCATATTGGGTATACCACGGGGAGTTTGCCAGACTCTGCCGTGTGGGCATGTTACATTTGGTAGCCAGCCAGTTTGACCGAATTAGGAATGAGATGATAAGATGTCGCGCGGCCGCGAATACGGCCGCGTGCTTCCAGGAGCTGAGTGTGATGATCTCTGGATCCTGGCCGTTGTTGGAGTTACACGGCAGTTGGTGGGTGTAACTGTCTAGTTACTGGCAGGTCCAGTCCCAAACTGTACAGGCTTGGAGATCTCAGCCCCGGGTCCCACACACCTGGGTTCCTCTGTCAGTTCTTTTATGCGTGAGGCTCATCCAAGTGTGTGGAGAGTGCTCTCAGCAAGGCCTAGGCTGGGCCTCGGTGGTCTTCAGCTGTTGGGCCCTGGTGGAGACAGTCAGGCATAGGGTAGGAGACTCTGTCTTGTTCTCTCCCAGGAGCTGAGTGTGATGATCTCTGGATCCTGGCCGTTGTTGGAGTTACATGGCAGTTGGTGGGTGTAACTGTCTAGTTACTGGCAGGTCCAGTCTCAAACTGTACAGGCTTGGAGATCTCAGCCCCAGGTCCCACACACCTGGGTTCCTCTGTCAGTTCTTTTATGCGTGAGGCTTATCCAAGTGTGTGGAGAGTGCTCTCAGCAAGGCCTTGGCTGGGCCTCGGTGGTCTTCAGCTGTTGGGCCCTGGTGGAGACAGTCAGGCATAGGGTAGGAGACTCTGTCTTGTTCTCTCCCAGGAGCTGAGTGTGATGATCTCTGGATCCTGGCCGTTGTTGGAGTTACACGGCAGTTGGTGGGTGTAACTGTCTAGTTACTGGCAGGTCCAGTCCCAAACTGTACAGGCTTGGAGATCTCAGCCCCGGGTCCCACACACCTGGGTTCCTCTGTCAGTTCTTTTATGCGTGAGGCTTATCCAAGTGTGTGGAGAGTGCTCTCAGCAAGGCCTTGGCTGGGCCTCGGTGGTCTTCAGCTGTTGGGCCCTGGTGGAGACAGTCAGGCATAGGGTAGGAGACTCTGTCTTGTTCTCTCCCAGGAGCTGAGTGTGATGATCTCTGGATCCTGGCCGTTGTTGAAGCTAAGCTTATGTGAAATAAAACCCACAAATAAATAATAAAATTTAATTTTGAAAAAAAAACACCTTTGATGACATGTATTTTAGAAATAGTGAAAGATACTGGGTATTTCCAAGAGGAGAGATGCAGGAAACACAGGGCCTTGAGATAGGTACCAGGAGGTTTACTCCATGGCTTGGAGGCCAGCCGCACATGCTGGGGGAAAAGGCAGCTCAGATAGAGAAGGGAGCACCAAATAAAGGATGTTGGGAGATCCTCCCAGGATGGGAGATGCATGCTGAAAGTAGACTATAGACCGAACATGATTGCCACTCAATGCCTCTTTTGCAAACCACAGCACCCCAAAAAAGAGAAAGAACAAAAGGGAATGCCCTGCCACAGAGGCAGGGTGGGATGGGGGAATGGGGGTGGGAGGGATACTGGGATCCATGGTGGTGGAAAATGGGCACTGGTGGAGGAATGGGTACTCGATCACTGTATAACTGAAATATAAGCACAAAAATTTTTAAGTCTACAACTGTACCTCATGGTGTTTCACTAATAAAAATTAAAAATAAAATATTGCTGGTCTTACAGATCTCAGAATACCAGGTTATGGGAGAAAAAAGAGAGAAATGAAAAAGTTCACCAGAAGAAACACAAGGACATAAGGCACATTGGTGGTGGTACAGTGAGGTAACAGTATGCACCAAAATCATAACTGTCAATCAACAAACAGTGGGAGGAGGGATGTAGGAGAAGAAAGATCAGACCAGACCTGACAGGAAGACAGGGGTGGGTCAGGTCATTTCCACCATCGTGCTATGCTGTAAATTGGTACATCAATACCAAAAACCTAAACCTACTGTAACCATATTACCTTACTATAAACTAAATATTGGAAATGTCAATTTAGCAATGTTTTTCTTCTTTAAATTTAAGTAAATTTTAAAAAATTAGATGCTGTGATTTACAACTGTGCCCATGCTAGGTTTTTGGGTGTATACTCTTCCAACACTACTCCCACCAACAGTATCCCAAGAATATTATGATTAAAAAATAAAAAGTCATCTTAAAGTGATTCATGCTAATGTCACTATTAAGATGACATTGCTTTACATATTCCCTCTCATCCAGAATACATTATAAAGGTCACTCCACCTCCAAATTCATAACCTCAATCTAATCAAAAGAAAATACTTGTTGGAGAGATAGTACAGCAGATATGGTGCTTGCCTTTCATGCAGTTAATCCGGGTTCAGTTCTTGGCACCCCAGAAGTGGTCCCTGAGCTCAGATCCAGGAATGAGCCCTAAGAACACCCCTCAAATAAAATATTAGACAAGCTTAAATTAATTAATGTTCTACCAAATACTCAATTTTATTTATATGAAGCGCCAAATCACAAAAGGCAAAGATGAACTGGAACAAATTAGAGATGTTAAATAAATGCTGTGTACCATTCTGGATTGTATCTTAGAACACATAAAGAACATCATTTGGAAAATTTGGGAAATATTACTCAAGCATATAATCTTTTATTATATGCTAATATGTAATAAGTTAAATATTAAAGTAAAAACTATACCATTTACATTAGCATCTCCATAATGAAACACTTAGGTAAAAATAAAAGATTATAAGAACTATATGATAAAATGATAATATATTAATAAAATCAGAGAACTAAATAATTGGAGAAATGCTCATGTTCATGGATATTATTGTCAAGATACCAGTTTTTCATTAATTGGTCTATAAACTTAATGCAATTACAATAACAATCCCATGAAATTGTTTTATGAATATTAAGAAACTAATTGTAAAGCTTATATGAAGAGGCAAAGGCCCAGAATAGCCAATATAATACCAATGAAGAGGAATCAAGCTGGAAAACAGACACTTTTACAAACACAACCTCAAGACTTATAGTATAATAACCTAAGTAATCAAGAAAAAAGCTAAGTAATCAAGATAGTATGGCATTATGAAAAACACAACACACAGAGACACACACAGAGGAATGCATCAATTAATTAGAGAAACCAGAAATTTACTTCCATAAATATAAGTCAATTGATCTCCCACAAAGGAGCAAAGGCAACACACTGTAGCACTGTAGCACTGTCCTCCCGTCATTCATCAATTTGATTGAGTGGGCACCAGTAACAGCTCCATGTGAGACTTGTTACTGTTTTTGGCATATCGAATAGCAACAGGTAGCTTTCCAGGCTTTGGCGGGTGGGCGGGATACTCTCGGTAGTTTGTAGGGCTCTCCAAGAGGGGTGGAGGAATCGAACCCAGTCGGCTGCATGCAAGGCAAACGCCCTGTCCCCTATGCTATCGCTCTGGCCACACCACACACAAAAAATGGTACTAGAAGAACTGGACATAGTATTTCCAAAATGAAATACTTAGGTACAAACAAAACAAAAGATGTATAAGAACTACATGAGAAAATGACAAATACTAATAAAATCAGAGAGCTAACTAATTGGAGAGGTGCTCATATTCATGAATATGATTGTCAGGATGCCTTCTGTCTGAGAAGATAATAGAACCAAGAGAATTAAAGGACCATACACTTTTCACAAAAATTCATGAAAAATGTATTAGATACAAACATTAAAGCCCAAACCATAGAATTCTTGAAGATAATTTAGGGGAAAATCTATCTAGATATTTTAAGTCTGATGATGCCTTTTTAGATATACCAAGACATGAAACAGGAAACAAATACTGATAAAGTGAATTCTAATTAAATTAAAAGCATCTGCCTGAGAAGACATTAGAATCAAGAGAATTAATTAAAGGACAAGCCATGGTGGGGAAAATGGCTCAAACAGCTGCTGTGCATGTTTTGCATTTAGAGGCCAGCCTTGAACTGCATGGTTTCCTGAGCACCACTGGGGTGACCCCAAGTACTGAGCTCGGGCTCTATTGGGTATAGAGGCAAGATAAAAATAAGACAAGCTACAGACCTTGAAGAAATACTTGCAAAAGACATATCTGATAAAGGATTGCCACTCAAATAAGGTGTATAAACTTTGAAAGAGCGGCATATTAATGACAACTTACTTGATTCACTCACTGTACCATGGTTAAGTAATATGAAAACAGAACTACCTCGAAAATACTCTGTACTTTCAACATAACATCAAAATCACAGGTTAAAATATATTAGTTATAATATAAAAGTATAAGGAATAGAAATTACTACTCTATCATCAAACAAAACAAAAGCATGGTAATGTTGGTCCTCTACTAGGAAATCCCAAAGATTGAGTGATATTTTTCTAATATTGTTTCTTAAATTGCAATTATATCTCAAAAATATATGTACATTTTACATAAATCTTCACATAGAACATAAGTACATTTTAATATATATTATAAACATTTATTTTATTTAATATAAATTTAAAATGTCAATATTAGTTTCCACAAATGGGAAAAATACTTCTCAAATTTATAAAATATAAAGTGATTCAAAGAACTATGGATTTGATCTCACACATAGATAAGAAATTACAAACAGAATAGTGTATAATGTAATAATTTTATATGCATATACATTGTAGAATAAGTACTAAGATCAAGACATTAGCATATTTAGCACCTCTTTTAGGTAACTTAACTCTTGTATACCTGTTGAAAATACTTAACCCTACTCAGCAACTTTCCAATATACAGTATCATACTACTAGCAACGGTTGTCATGCTGTACATTAAAATTTCAATGTGCACAGCTTCATATTTGTACCCTTTAACTGATATCACCCCAGATCTTGCCCCCCAACTCCTGGAAACCACCATTCTATTATTTTGCAATTATGTTACTCTCAATTACATATCTGTATCAGCATTTAAATATTTTCCTTTTTTTTTTCTGGCAAGAGCTACTGGGGTTAAGAGCTTACTCCTGGCTCTGTGCTCAAGAATCAATCCCAGTGGTGCTCAGGGGACCATATGGGATGCTGAAGATTGAACCCAGGTCAGCTGAATGCAAATCAAGCACCTTGATATGTATATAAATATATATATGTATATATATTATAATATGAGACCAATATCCAAGGACAGTAGAAACAAGGCCAGGAGAATTGGTCCACTGTTAGAAACTTTCCTCAAGTGCTGGGGAAGAAGGCAGTTGGTATAGAGAGGGGACAACCATGACAAAGATAGTTGGAAATTATCACTCTAGATAATAACTGCGTGCAAACAAACATAATAATATCTCAGAACCTCTATTGCAAACCATAATGCCCCAAGGGGTTTGGGGGAGAGGGATGGAGGGAGGGAGGGAGGGATGGAGGGAGGAAGGGAGGGAGGAAGGGAGGAAGAATAGTTCTTGCCATAGAGACAGACTGGGGAGAGGGTGGTGGAAGGGTAACTGGGGACATTGGTGGTAGGAAATGTGCACCGGTGGAGAGATGGGTGTTGGAACATTGTATGACTGAAATCTGACCATGAACAGTTTTGTAACTCTGTATCTCTCTATGATTCAATTAAAAAAAAAGCAAGCACCCTACCAGCTGTATTATCTCTCCAGTACCAGCACTTAACTTTTTAAAGATTCTACATACTATATTTATCGTTCTCTGTCTGGATTATAAAATTACCACATTACATACTTTAAATAGACACAAGTGCTCTTAACCACAGAAAAAATATAATCACACAAAAATAGTTTTAATTAGAGTTTAAAATAAAGCAAAATAAGTGATGTGAAGATGCTTTAAAAATAAAAGTATAATATCCAAAATGTGCTACAAAATTACACCTAAAACAAAAACTTTAAACAGGCCAGAAGAAATAATTTTTATATGTTGAGGAGAAAAATTTCTTTGACTCTAAAAGACTGCATATCTGAAAAAAAGACATTGGTGGGGGAAAGTTGACACAGGGGGTGGGGTTGGTGGTATTGGAACACTGTATGGCTCAAGCTCTATTATGAATAATTTTGTAAATCACAGTATCTTAATAAAAACAAAAGGGCAATATTGCTTGCGGATGGCAAACAATTTTTTCCTTGATAGTTATACATTCATGAACATGAAGGGAAGGAGGTAAGGAAGGAAGAGAGGGAGGGAGGGAGAAAGGAAGGAAGGAAGGAAGGAAGGAAGGAAGGAAGGAGGGAAGGAGGGAGGGAGGGAAGGAAGGAAGGAAGGAAGGAAGGAAGGAAGGAGGGAAGGAGGGAGGGAGGGAAGGAAGGAAGGAAGGAAGGAAGGAAGGAAGGAAGGAGGGAAGGAGGGAGGGAGGGAAGGAAGGAAGGAAGGAAGGAAGGAAGGAAGGAAGGAAGGAAGGAAGGAAGGAAGGAAGAAGCGACTAAATTTTTCAAGTGCTTTAGGACAAGGAAGAGCAAAAGAAAAAAGGATAGAAATAAAGATAGTTGTACCAGTGTTTTGCTAAAATATTTTATCACAACTCTACTGAGTTAAAACAGGTAAATGTAGAGGAAAACTATGGCCAAGCTTAAACAAAGACATGAATATTCATGAAAACATAATCTTTAGAGATGAAAGGATGCTTCCAGAGGATATGCAGGATTCACATGGTCTTCAGGGGAAATGTTTATCGTGATAAAAGAGTTCCCCTACTCAGTATACTTCCCAGAGCTCCTTTAATATCTCTATTCCTCAGGCTATAGATAAAGGGATTTAGCATGGGAGTTACTAGAGCATACAATACAGAGACAATAATATTCTCATCATTAGAGCTAGTAGATGAGGGGAAAAAGTACAGTGCAATAATTGATCCATAGTAGAGAGAAACCACAGTGAGGTGAGAGCCACATGTGGACAAGGCTTTAAAGATCCCCTTGGTGGAGGGGACCCTCAGGATGGTGGCCCCAATGCGGCCATAAGACACCAGGATGCATATGAACGGCAAGGTGATGCTTGCCACTCCCTCTGTGAAGATAACCAAATCATTGACTGTGGTATCAGAGCTGGACATCTTAAGTAGGGCAGAAAGGTCACAGAAGAAGTGAGGGACAATTTTGTCTCCACAGAAAGACAGACGGGCCAAGAGAAGGGTGTGCAAAAGGGCACTGGCATAGGATAGGACCCAGGACACAATTACTAGCATGGAACACAGACTCTGACTCATAATGGTGATATAGTGGAGGGGGTGACAGATGGCCACATATCTGTCATAGGCCATCGAGGTGAGAAGGAGGCTATCCAAAGACCCAAAAATTAAGAAAAAATAAACCTGTGAAACACAGCCATCATATGAGATAAATTGACTTCGTGTCTGCATATTAAAGAGCATCTTGGGAGCGGTCACTGATGTGAAGGAGATGTCAGAGAAGGCCAAGTGGCTGAGGAAGAAGTACATGGGTGTGTGGAGGCGGGAGTCCAGTCTGATGAGCAGGATGATGAGCAGGTTCCCCAGCACGGTGGTCAGGTACATGACCAGGAAAAGAGTATAGTATATACCCTGTTTCTCTGGCCTGATGGGGAGACCCAGGAGGAGGAACTCAGATGCACAGCTCTGATTATCCCTTCTCATTTTCCTCTCTTGTGCTGGAGATGAAAAAAAGATAGAAATGTAAATGAGTGAGAAATTGTTATTTCCAACATAGAACATGATTTTGAGCTAATTGGTAGCTCAAATGGCTCATGTTTTTGCCCCACTTGTAGACTACTGACAGCATGGTATCGCCTAGGAACTTATATGATCTCCTTTGGAGAAACAACAGTTGTTTAGATTAATACTCTCAAAACAACAGGTGTTTAGATTAGATCCTGGGAAGTATGAAGACGTTCAATGGAAATACGAAATTAGAAAACTAACATCCAAGTCTAGATCAGTTAGAAATTGTTAGAATTACTAATAGAGGCCCTCAATTTGGTCCTTTGAACTTATGTTTTTCATTTTTGGGGGTAGTGGGAGGTTGGCCACACCAAGAAGCTCTCGGCAGGGCTTACTCTTAGTTATCAGAGGACCAATATTGGTCCTCCAATATATGGTGTTGGAGACCAACCTGTGTTGACTGTATGCAATGCAATACCTTTAACTCCTATCTCTCTAGGACCTGTTAGACTTTGTTAAATGTTCCCCTTCCTCTTGCACAAACTTTTGCTAGTGCTGTATTTTTGTGGATTCAATCAAGATAAGAAGTTTGATGTATTGTTTTTAGTCTTTTCATAACCAATGTTGGAAACAAACTTTTTTATAGTTATTAGTATGATATCAAGATACATTCAGCAATATTCATCAGGGTACTTTTAAAAAGACAAGGTTTATGACTTATAAGAAATGGATATGATAGGTATTCCTTGGACCTCATGTGAGATACTCTATGCATTCATTTGTTCTCTTTATTAAAAAAGAGCTAGAGGGTTGCTTCATTCTGAGGTACCTATAATGGGTAGAAGTTGGAGGTCGAGAGTTTACTGAACTAAATCTTCATTGGTGAATTTAAAATACTTGAGTCACAATTAAAAGCACCAGCAAAGAAAAAAGTGACCCAAACACCCAAAATAATCATCTACATTAAGATTTTAAAGCACAGATTAATTAGGAAATATGGTCTAACTCTATATAGTGACATGCGACTTAAGATATATTTATTCACGATAAATATCTTTGAAGTGGGTGCAATTAATCAACACTTAGGTAAAGCACTTTCATATCAAGCTTTTTTAAATGACAGAACCTACACTACATCTTTCCTGAGTTTCCCATATATTATTATTTATTTTGATACTTTGTGGAAAGGGCTGGAGAGATAGCACAGTGGGTGGGGTGTTTGCCTTGCAAGTGGCCAACATGGCTGACCCGAGTTCAATTCCTCCACCCCTCCCGGAGAGCCCGGAAAGCTGCCGAAAATATCTCGCCAGCACTGCAAAGCCTGGCAAGTTATCCGTGACGTATTCTATATGCCAAACACAATAACCATTGTCACAATGGAGACGTTACTGAGCCCACTCGAGCAAATCAATGAACAACGGGAGGACAGTGACAGTGACAGTGACTTTGTGGAAATATTGTGTGTATGTGGTCAAGGTAAGTACATGAAAGAAAATATCTATATAATTAACATGGAGAGGTCTAGTGGCATACTTTGATATACTCTCTTTAAGGAAATCTTTGTTACTTTTCAATATTTTCAGTTTATCATCACTCTATTCAGTGGGGTATTCATGGAATGTATAGATAGTCTTTCTCTTTTAATTTCTTATCATATTCCCGATATTACAGGCACATAATTTTTTTAATTCTTAGAACACCAGGAGATATTTTGAATTCTCGATTCCTACTAGGAAATAGGAAGTTCTTTTAAACTGACTGTCTATAAAATAACACCTATTTTTCATTCTTCTTAACCTATGTTTTATGCCTATAAAATGCAACTGACAATTTTCTTCATATAATAACACATTTTGCTAATAACATAATTTATTTCATTCTTTGGATTAGTTCATCTTAGATCTGACATGTGAACAGTCACAAAATAACTGGGAAAAAACATTATGGTATTCATACCAAAAATAGGATTTACATAATGATAGGTACATTCAATCTATGAGTCTTTCTCTTTGAGGTCAAGAATAATGAGACTATAGCATCATTATCCATATTCAGGGTTAACAAGAGATCACATTAAATTCTAATTCTCCCTGTTTGACTAAAGTTATAGCCACAATTCCTAAATTTCTCAGTTTCCTACATGAAGATTCTTATTAATGATTTTTCTCATATTAAAGTGCTAACAAATGATACTCCTGTTTTGACATTGCTATTCAAGTGATGCACGCATGTACCTTCAGCTAAAATGCATAGTAGGTTCCTTCATTTCTCTCTGGAAGACACAAAATATAGTGAAGCAGCTGGGTTCCCTAGGTGTCTCAAAGATGCATTGAAAAGGAAAATAATCATCAGTTCAAAACCAGCACTATTGATATATAGAGACACACTTGTTTATAGCTCCTGAACACTGAGCCTGGGATCTAGCTTAATGAATCATATATAAAGTGGGAGGAGGGTAAGATGTTGGGCATCTTTCCATCAAGGCTTCAAATTAGATTCAAAGAGGAAATATAATTGCTTCATTGTCTTTGGCTCCCTTGAGGATAGAACTTTTGTTTATAGCAGCAATGGAAGAGTTCTTCTCCCCAAGAGGAATAAAAACAATAACCATATAGCGGCCTCTAGAAATGTAGTGTGGTTCTAACGTTTTCTGTCTCATCCCTAACTTTGGGGATAAAGTGAGTCAGAATCAATAACAACCCAAAATAGAGAAATTGATTGTTTATATGTGTTGCTTTTTCTGAACCCCATCCTTTCCCAAGAATGTCAGAATATCTAATCCTTTCCATCTCTGAACAAAAGACTGAAGAAATTTATATGGTGTCAACACAATTAGGACTAAGGGCATAGAATACAGTTAGGTCTCAGATATATTCTCTCCTGCCCCAATGCCTTGGAGTTAATATTTTATTGATACAATGCTATTATCATTAAATAATCTCAGGATATACTTTCCATTAAAACACCTTATAAAAATGATGCCCAAAATGCATATATTACCAACTCATATATATATATATATACATATATCAATATCTCTAAGTCAGGCATCAAATGAATATCATATTATTTGAATTTTTATATGAGAAATGAAACTGTGTGAATATTTATAAATTATTCATTTTTGTATTTTATAATATTTTTAAAGGCTAATTAAAAATTATATTTGTAGCTTTTATTTTTATTGACCACACTCAATGGTTCTGGGGTCCAGGGGAAGGCCAGGAGCCAATCTCAGTGATTCTCCTTAGCAATTCCTGGCAGTGCACGTTTGACTAAGATATGCTTGGGGTTATGCAGTGCCAGGAATCAAACTCAGGCCTTCAAACATGCTCTAATATTTGGGCTGTATCCCTGACCCTGGCTATAAATTAAATCTTATAGCTAGGTAGAAAGATCTCCTTATAGATCTTATAACTATCTTATAGATCTTATTACACAATGGAAGATTACTCACCTATGAGGAAAGATAAAATCTTGCAGTTCACTGAAACCTGAATGGAATCGAAGGATATAATGTTAAGTGAAGTGAGTCAAAAGATAAAGACAAATATTAGGTAATTTCTCTAATATGTAAAATATTTTTCAAAAAGTAAGTAACCAGATTTACACGATCTGAAGAGAAACCTGAATATAGCACACGGTAGGGTGTTTGCCTTGTACCCATGGTCGGCCTGGCCAACCGGTGTTCGATTCCTCTGCCCCTCTCGGAGAGCCTGGCAAGCTACCAAGAGGATCTCGCCCTCATGGCAAAGCCTGGCAAGCTACCCGTGATGTATTTGATATGCCAAACACAGTAACAACAAGTCTCACAATGCAGATGTTACTGGGCCCGCTCAAGCAAATAGATGAACAACGAGAGGACAGTGCATTTCATTTCAAGTAACCAGATAGTTCCCACTGAAAAAAAAGCCTTGACATATTGCCAATACACACAATGGTGAACTGAGGGAGCAAAGAGAGGAAAAAGTATCTGAGGATATGGCGGAGGGATGTTGATATTTTGGTGTAAGAGGCATGAAGTAGCACTGCAAATTTGGAATACAGAAGAAACTTGTAAAATATCATGACCTCAAAACTTTTCAATGTAGTATTGTAGCACTGTCCGCCTGTTGTTCATCGATTTGCTCAAACGGTCACCAGTAACGTCTCCATTATGAGGCTTGTTGTTACTGTTTTTGTCATATCGAATACACTATGGGGAAGATTGCCAGGCTCTGCCATGAGGGCAGGATACTCTCGGTAGCTGCCAGGCTCTCTGAGAGAGATGGAGGAATTGAACCTGGGTCGGCCGCATGCAAGGCAAATGCCTGACCTGCTGTGCTATTGCTGGGACATTTAAAAAATTTAAAAAATTAGTATATGGAAAGAGATATAAGGAATAGGTGAAATGGACATATCAGGTACAGTGCTTGGTAATGTAGGGAAACGATTTTGGGTAGTGGTCATGATGTAGTTTATTAAGATGTAAAGGTAAAGGCCCTCCCGTTGATCATCGATTTGCTCGAGTGGGCCCAGTAACGTCTCCATTGGAGACTTTGTTGTTACTGTGTCTGGCATATCAAATACTCTCAGTAGCTTGCCGGGCTCTCCGAGAGGGACAGAGGAATCGAACTCGGGTCGGCCATGTTGGCCGCTTGTAAGGTGAACGCCCTACCCGCTGTGCTATCGTATAATATCAAATTTTACAACATTACCACTTGAAAATAAAAGCTAAGTCTCTCCTAGAACTCATCTCAAGAACACTTCTCACTCTGCAATCCATCGTATGAGCCCTCTGAGAGCATTGTTTGTATTTGTCCCAATACCAGGCTGATATTGGAGGCCCCCAAATATGACCCAGATCCATCTCCATACTCTTATGCTCCCTGTACATGCACACTACCAATTAGTTTTGTCTCTCTGAAGGTACCTCATTGGATGCTGGTTCTCTAGCTTGGTCTTAGAAGAAGCTGTACATTACCCTCAAGATCTTAGCACACAGGATGAGTTGCACCTAGACCACAAGCAGCTTTTGGCTATGAACTTAGGGACTGATAGAAATCCTCGTAGTGCTTGTCGAGTTAGTGCTGATTATGTAGGTGTAAGCTGTGTGGTAGACGTGTGGACCATCGAGTCAAAACCACATCACTCTCCTAAAGCACCACCAAGTTGGCCAGGCTCCTGTGACAAATCCTGCCCATATAGTGGCCAGCCCTTGACCTCCACTCCCACATGGCTGTTCTGAACGTGGCAGGATCAGCATGTGAAGAGATAATAAAAAGCCACCCAAATGGTCTACAGTCAGTGGTCTGATCAACCCTCCCTTCATAAAGGCTCACAGACTTCTCTATCAGTCTTCTGAGGTCCCATTGGAACATAAACTCTATGAGAACAGAGAGAGAGAGAGAGAATGCACTGCTTCATTTAGGGCACTGCACAAACACACACCAGGTAGTTCATGAGTAGATGAGAGATGAAGGTACAGTCTGTCCTGTTGGGGAACAGTTTTTCCCCAATGTGCCCAGACACATTGTGCACCCGGGTCCATGCAGACATGGGGTGAAGGATGAAGGGCGTGCCAAGAAACAACTCCGAGACTGATGGCCGCTCACTTTGTTGCCAAATACACACATATTTTATAGAGGGTCTCGGCTAAAGAAGATGTCCGATCACATACGGTTTAGCATTACTGACCTATCCCCTTTCCAACTCTGCTTTGCCCATGTCCAATTCCAAATAGGGCTAGATGCTGCAGTTTGGAATGACTCACTAAGCTTAGGTGATAATTCTTGGGGGAGTTGGGTGAGATTCAAGGTCGGATAACTGGTGCTTGTTAAATGTGCCCAGATACTCCCTACTTGGTCGCTATGCAGAGATATGTTTTTATCTGTTCTGGCGTCTGTTGCCATGCTCCACACTGCCCTTCTGCCCATAGTTTACAAAGAATTAGTTAAACCTTGGTCCTAAATAGACATTACTACCTGACATTGTCCTAAAAGAATAGTATTATTGATACTGGTGAATTGCTATAGGTAATTTTTCAGGGAATAACAATGAGAAAAACATTATTGGCCTTTGCCTTCAACATAGCTAAGGAATCTAAAACTTCTTACAAGGGTGAAATGTCAATATAAAACAAAAAGATATTGCCATCTGAAAATACAAATGATTTAATGGCCTCATGGCTCCCTACCTATTTACCCAAGATCCATTTTCTATTTTGTAAAAGAAATTTTTCCTATGTACACATTAAAGATATGACATATTTTAATACTCCATAAGAATGTTACTTTGAAATGACTAAAATATTGAATAGAGACAAAATTGCACCATTACAAGTATTTATTTAAGTCATAAAAATTTATTTGAATTTTTGCCTTTTGAGTATAAGAACATTTCCAGCAATACTGAGATATTAGCAACCTCTCCTGGATATTATATTACTGAATATGTGGGCTTAACAACTCAGCCCTTGGACAAATGCAGAAGAGATTGGACAGAACATAAACTCATGCTTGTAAGGAAATAAATTTGAATCATTGAATTATTATAGTGGTGATGTCAGAATTTAAAAAACAGGAAGTGGAATTTCCATTTTTGTGAGTGTCTTTAGATGTCTCCTTCATTTGACCCTAAAAAATCTGATGACAGAAATCCTGCTTTTTTTATGTTAATTGATGGATATGGAGGAGTATATTTCCTCATTCATGCCAATCTGCATCTTTACCAATTCTACACATGCTTTAAAAAAGGACAGCATTATTCACTCTAACCATCGGTAAAGAACTGTCAGAGTCAGTGAGAGTCAGTCTGGGCAATGAAAGCAAGTGTATGTCATCAGAGTGTGAGAAGACAATTCCAAACTCTCTGGAATACCAAGCTCTCTGTGTACACAGTTTCAGCAGAACAATCAAAATATGAAATATTCCCAAAACTGAAGTAATTGGTTCCATATCCATTTGAATTTATATTTTATTGCTATTTTTTCTTTTTGGGTCACACCTGGCAATGCACAGAGGTTACTCCTGGCTCTGCACTCATGAGTTACTCCTGGTGGTGCTCAGGGAACCATATGAGATGCTGGGAATCGAACCCGGGTCGGCCGCGTGCAAGGCAAACGCCCTACCTGCTGTGCTATCTCTCCAGCCCTGAATTTATATTTTATACAAGATTCATATTAAGTTATCTGACTTGCAGAACTTCATCCTATTGACTAACAATTTCAGAGCATGTTTCATATCTCTGTTTCTCAAACTGTAGATGAAAGGGTTCAGCATGGGGGTGACTATCATATACATCACAGAAGCAGCTATTTCTTTATTACTGGAGACAGATGAAGAGGAGAAAAAGTACACTTCTGCAATTGTTCCATAGTATAAAGCTACCACTAGGAGATGGGAACCACAGGTAGAAAGGACTTTGAAGAATTTCTTACGGGAGGGATTCCTCAGAACAGTGGCCCATATACGAATATAAGAGGCCATGATACTGAAGAAAGGCAGGGAAACAATCAATCCTCCCTCAACGAAGATGACAAGTTCATTGAGTGAGATGTCAGAACAGCTCATCTTCAGGAGTGCTGTGAGATCACAGAAGAAGTGGGGAATGGCAATGTTACCACAGAAGGACACTTGGGCCAAGAGAAGGGTGTGCAACAGAGAATGGAAGCAACATAATAGCCAGGATACAGTTACTAATGAGATACATCGCTCCTGCCTCATGATGGTGGTGTAGTGGAGTGGCTGACAGATGGCCACATACCTGTCATAAGCCATCACTGCAAGTAGGAAATTGTCCAGACAACCAAACCATATGAAAAAATACATCTGTGAAACACATCCTGCGTAGGGGATAAACTTGTGATTACTCTGCATGTCCACCAACATTTTGGGCACAGTGACCGATGAGAAAGACACATCAGTGAAAGCCAAGGCACTGAGGAAGAAGTACATGGGCGTGTGAAGGCGAGTGTCCATCCGAATGAGCAGGATGATGAGAAGGTTCCCTACCACCGTGGCCAGGTACATGACCAGGAAGAGAGTGAAGAATAAGCCCTGTTGTTCTGGGGGTATGGGGAGCCCCTGAAGGAGGAATTCAGACACAGTGGTCACGTTCTCTCTTTTCATGCTGCTCCTGTCTCTTCTGAAAATGAAAGAAATAATGAGATGTCTGGAACATGGGTAGGCTTAACAGTATAGAAATGCCATCTTATATGAAATTTGAACTTTATCCAAGGCTTCTGTTCATTTCTAACAGGTGTGCAGGTGTGGATGCATAAACTGTACAGTTTATGCCCCAGTAATAGATAACACCCTCAATGACAAATAAAATTCCCCACACTGATGCCATAAAGCATTTGTCTGTAACCCAGAACCATTTATTAGAGCAGTTTGTTTGAGGTACTAAACAAAACACTGAGTACTAACAAGTAATAAAGAGATCAAAAGTCTTTATGTTATGTTAAGAAGTTTATACATTTATGTCATGCCAGTTCAGTAATTTACAATGGTAACAAAGACACGGGCATCAAGGACAGTGGACACAAGGTCCAGTAATATTGCTCCATAGTTGGAAGCCTACCTCATGAGCTGGGGGAGAAGTCAGCTGGAATAGAGAAGAGATCACTAAGTCAATGATGGTTGGAGGGATCATTTAGGATGGAAGATGTGTGCTGAAAGTAGATAAAGGACCAAACATGATAACCTCTCAGTATCTATATTGCAAACCATAATGCCCAAAAGTAGAGAGAGAGTATGGGGGAAATTGTCTGCCATAGAGTCAGGGGAGGGTTGGGAAGGCGGTGGGCGGGGGGATACTAGGGACATTGGTAGTGGAAGATGTACGCTGGTGGAGGGATGGGTGTTCAATCATTGTATGACTGAAACTCAAACATGAAAGTTTTGTAACTGTATCTTTTGGTGATCATAAAAAAAAGACATGGGCATTAGGAGACAGCTATCAGTCAGTCCCTTTAAAATGATGTGAAGCTCTTTATACTGAAATAGAATAACATCAGTGAAACTGACTGGATCATAACCATCAGAGATATTTAGTACTTTCTGTCACAAAAATATTCATCACAGTTAATAAAAGTGATGGATATTGAGCATTAAGATATAATATGTCAGGTACTATTGCAAGAGATTTGCATCATCTTTGTATTAAGAGTACAAAGAAAACAACATTTTAACTTTATTATGAGGAATAGTAGAAAAATGTGCAAAGGTATATCACTCTTAGGTTAAATAAGTGAATTGATAATATGGATGTGTTGAATCGATTCCATAACCATTTGTACAGCTCTCATATTCCTTAGTTTTGATAACCAGACATGCTCAGGTGATAGCACTCCACATCTAAAAATGTGATCAAGCTTGTACATCACACAATTCATACATTTTACTCTCAAATTTAGATTTGAAAATAACGTGCCATACCATATGTCATGTCTGCATGACATATGGTAATTTATGTACCTTTCATTTTATAGATGTGATAAAACTAAGGCACAAAACATAAATGACAAAACTAAAGTTATGCAGTTCTCTGATGTAAACTCGAGAGTCACATTCTCCCTACTTGGAAGTCAGGTTAGGGATTAGGAACGTCAAATGGATACTGCTAAGGAGAAATCATACTGGGTTTCTTATTCAAATATAAAAATCAAATCTTCCTCAAGGACCATGACCTTGCCCAGGGGAATTTGTCCTCTTCCTTCATGTTTAATAAGAAGAATAATAGTGACTTATGTGTGAAGGTCTGGTTGTTTACTGACATGTACTACATATGTCCTAACATCCTCACTGTGAAACCAGAAGAAGATAAACAAACCATAACTAAACTGGGACCTTGACTGAGGCCAGACTTTGTGTAGAAAAAAGCTAAGCATGAGTTAGGGAAGGATAATTAGGCTTTCCAAAAGTATGACAAGGGCTGTGCGGACATTTCTACTGAGCCTTCTGCCTGTAGTGTTACAAAAAAAACCCAAGAAAATAGAAACCTCCATGATGAAAGCACTTGATTTGGGGAAATATAATTAAAGTATTCCTCTTTACTAGAACCCATTATATGCCAGGCATGGCATTGAATAATTTGTGCATATTTCCCAATTTAAGTTTCAATATAGCATTATAATCAAGACTCAGTTCCCCTTTCTTTGCCAGCTGGTAAACTGGATCTCAGAATCAAGTGCCAAACTAAGGTTAGGTCTGACTCTGATCTACTTAGATAATTGGCATCATAGGCTTCCTTGATGCCAATATGAATGCGAAGACTTCCTATTGGTGAAGATAGACACCAATTTGCCTGCTCAATGCAGAACTATATACACCATGGAAAGTCTGCTAAAGTGGTCATGTGTGCAGGTCCAATTAATTCATGGATACCACCACAGAAATAATAGGCATAAAGGATGTCATTGAACACTTATAAATACATAAACTTGTAATGAGATACAAAGATACTAATAAAATGTAAGATCAAACATTTCCACATAACATATATTTCAAGGCATCTCTCTTGTCATGGTCATCTGTAAATTCAGGAAACTTATACTTCCTGTTGGAGAACACAGCTCTGTCTCTTTAGAATCTGAAATCTTATTACTTATGATCTTGGTGTACAAGATAAAAAAATATGGTAGTTATAGAACAAGAGTAAGCAGATGTTGATTACAAGACCCCCAAACGCATTATGAGCAACTTTGCTTATGGGAGATTATTTAGTGCTGTGTCCTCTGGTAAATGAGAGGAAAAGAAACAATTTAAGAGTCATTTATCTCTGTCTATATCTGTGTTCTCTCTCTACCTTTTCTTTTTTTCCATATGTTTCTCTGTATTTTTTCTCTATCTATAGAAAATACATTACCAAGACAGAACTTTTGGAAAAATGTATGTGTGCCTACACTACACTAGCTGGAATCAGCACAGATACATGGAATGTATGTAAAATTTTCTAAAAAAAAATAGAGACACACCTTATTCTTCTAGATTCCCAAGTTCACGCTGATCTCTCCACTCCTTGGTAGGTCAAGCTCCTTCTAATCCAGTTTCAGAGTTCTCAATTTCTGTTATAGACATCAGGAATAAAAGAATTTGGAACGGCTTCCATAACCCCATAATCTTATGAGCTTCCTGGTCTGTCTTTGAACTCCACGGCAGTAAGGACGATGTCATTTTATAAACCTCAAAGAGGACAAAGGTAAAGTCCCTAAGCTCTTGGTTAAGGAGAGATGGTAAGGCAATTATCTCTAGTCCAATCAGACCTTGGGGAAAAGCCTGTGCAGAAGCTGGAGGGACTGAATGGGTGTAATAGCAGCCACTTGAGAGAGTGTCCTTGGTGTCAGGGGCACCCTGAGATGATGTGTACCTATTCACCATTACAGGTGGGAATAAAAGTGGATCGAATAATGCTCCTGTCTGACCACTGCATTGACAACCAGTGTTGTCTAGACTGGGCTGGAAGCAGGACTCTGCCTATCATTCATTGTTGACCCTAAGTAACTAAAGGAACTTTTATTAGCCTTGTTTCAACTGTTGTGAAATAAAAAACTATGCCATTCTGAAGATTTAATACAGATTTAATATCACTCATGCACACAAATGCAAAACTAATATCCATTGCTTCTGTCATTAATTTTCCATATCCCAGCAAAATATAAGTGCATCTATAGTCATGATTTTGCTATAGAATTGATAATGGTTGACGTACTTGGCCAATTGATTGCCAATTCTTCAGTTAAAAATTCTCCCTCAGATTTCCCAGAGTAGGGCTTAAGGCCCACAAAATCATGTGTTCTGGCCCAGTATATGACTAATAGACATATACGCTTCTTATGGGGTACCTGTGGCCTGTATGCATATATTGACTGTATGACTTCCAAGTGATTTTATGCTTCTCCAACTGGGCATTTGGAGAAAAAAAGGGTTTCCCATCCCTGAAACTGTCCAGATAAAACAACACAGCATTCTGATACAAATATTTGATAAGTAAGCTAGTACAATAATGTCCTATATTTAACAGATATTAGCAGACACTTCACAGTCAAGAGGGGCCTAGATTGCATTCAGATTTTAGAGTGGGAGTTATTTGTTCATTATTATTCTCAAGTTTTCTTTCAACATATTTCATTCACTTCAACCTCAACCATCAGTTATTGTTACATATATAACCTACTCTACATATTGAGACAAGCTTCTTTGTTATGTCTTCCCAAGACATTGCACCTTAGGATAGAAGTGATATAGTTCATCCCCTATTCAGAGCCTAGCACAAGCCTAAGCAATGTTTATAATTTGCATTTCCCTCTATCAGTCTTGAATGGTTTTATCTCATCATTTGTTTATGATAACTTTGCAATTATATTACTTGGTTTTGGGCTGTTTAGGCATTCAATTTTCTTCATGGTCTTATATTGTTGGTTATTCTACATTTGAAAAGTTCTCAGATATTATTTACTCTTTTTTTAAAAAGCTATCTGTTCCTCCATACTTTTTAAAATTCATATGCAATATCCATTTGCATCCCTCCTCACCCAAAGTTTCTGTAGCACTGTGATTTAGAATATTACTAGTAATATTTACAATATTACTTGTAATAGTAATAAAGCTCCAGGCATACAATGTTTCAACATCATACCCACCACCAAAGTGTCAGGATTCCCTCCCATAGACACCCACCCCAATTCTTGGTAAGATCAATTCTTATAGATCTCTTCTCAAGGTCTATTACTACCCATTATTTGTTATTTATTTTTTGTGTCTCTTTACATATAAAAAAGATAACTCTCAAATTTTCTTCTTCTGATTGACTTCACTTGGCATGATGGTTTTAGTTTCGTTTACATAGTGGAGGGTGCAGATACATCTAAACCCTGTTTTGTATTTTATCACACAACTTAGCTTAGTGAATTGTTTAAAAAAAAATTCCAAGTGGTGCTACACAAACACACACACACACCTAAGTCAAGACCTGAAATCAATTAATTTCCATAGACTGATGAGTATTAAAGAATGTGTGGTATTGACAGACATAGAGTGACCGTGCTGATATATGGGATATAAAGAAAACCAACCATTATATAAAACTAATATAATACCCAAGGACAGTAGAAACAAGGTCCAGAAGTAGTGGTCCACAGTTGGAAGCCTGCCTCAAATGCTCTGGGAGAAGCAGTTGGGAAAGGAAGGGAGCACTATGACAAGATAATTGGAAATAATCACTCTGGATAAGAACTGTGTGCTGAAAATAGGTAAAGGAATGAAAATGATAACCTCTCAGTACCCGTATTGCATACCATAATGCCTCAAAGGAGAAAGAGAAAGAGAGAGAGAGAGAGTGAAGGAAAGTGCTTGCCATAGAGGGGTTACATCACCAAAATCAGACCATAAATAGCTCTGTATCTGTGTATCTCACAATGATTCAATAAAAGAAATTAATTTTTTAAACTGTGGTATTTATACACAATGCAATGCTACACAGACTATTTAAAATCTTGCCATCTGAAAAACTATTGATGCTATCTAAGTGAAATAAGTCAGACTGAGAAGGACAATTAGTATATGCTTTTACTCATATGTGGGATATAAAGAAACAAAGTTAATAAAGAAAAAAACAAGTGGGAAACCACAAAAACCCGCTCCATTCTTTGGATAAACCAACCAGATAGAAAATCAGGAAGGAAATAAGTCAAAAATGTGGAACTGGAGAAGAAAAAAAACATTCATGGGCATATATAGAATTTCCATTCCCCTAAAAACCAAATGTATATTCTTCTTTAGTGAATGAAAAATATTTTCCAAGATAGATTGCCTATTGGGCACAATTCAAGAACTCATAAAGTCACAAAATTATTCATCATCTCAGGCGTATTTTTGACCACAATGGCATGAAACTAGAAATTAAATACAAAAATAACTACAGAAATAAATAACTACAGTTATGAAAGATTCTGCATTTTGAAACTGGACAACATACTGTTAAATAACCATTAGTCAAAGAGTATATCTAAGAATCCATAAAAATTTTTTGAAATTAATGAGAATAAAGAAGCCAGCTATTAGAACCTATGGTACTCAGCCAAAGCAATACCAAGGGGGAAGTTCATAAAAATGCAGTCTTACATTAAGAAACAAAAAGTATAAATAAATTAAGCTCACAGCTTAAGACTCCCAAGAAAGAATAAGAAATTATACTAATGTAAATAGAATAAAGAAAATAATAAAATAAGAGAATCAATATATGATGCAAAACTCAAGAAAATAATTCAAAGGGAAAATTATATCAGGAGGTTTTCTTCAAAGTAATAAACAATATTTACAGATTCTTAGCTAGACATATGAATAAAAAAGACATAAAACCTCAATAAACTGAATAATAGTTGAAAGAATAATAAGTACAACAGACACTTCAACAGATAAAAGATCATAAGAGGCCACTATAAACAACTTAATGTCAGTAATTTGCAGATCCTAGAAGTCATGAATTCTTAGAAACATAAAACCTTTAAAGATTGAATCAGGAGGATGTAGAAAACATGACTATAATCATCACAAGTAATGTAATTTAAATGTAATTAAAAATCCATAAGGAGCCACTGCCTGCCTTCGACAGTAACCCATGTCCACTCTTAAGATTCATGAGCTATATCTCTGAGGAGATACAAGCCAAGATGCTAAAATTCTGCTGGTGTCCCAGTTGAAAACTCTGGGATTTCCTCAGGAGTAGGGTAGGCCAAGTCCCTGCCCTGCCAAAGCCCTGGCAGCCATACCCACAACACATTGCTGCCATCACACCAATGGCCCAACTCCATGGCTTCAATAAGAATCTCTACAGAAACATCAAACCACAAAAATTTCAGATATTCTAGTGTTTAGACAGAGAACTCTGGGGTCTTCTCGGAGTGGGGCAGACAGCTTCCCCAACCCTTTCATACTTCCTGAAGCTCAGAAGCCACACCCCCCTTCCCCAGCTGCTGCCATGAGGACTCACCCACTGGCCCCGCTCTTCAGATTCATGAACTAAATCTCTGAGGAGATGCAAGCAAAGCCACGAAGATTCATGAACACACCAGTGTCCTGGATTTTGAAAACCAGAAAATCTGAAAACTCATGTCAATCCATCAGCCCAGTTCCATAGATCTTGAATTTACAGAAGTTCTACAGATCTTGAAGTTACAAATACAGACTGAAGTTCTACAAATCCTGAAGATCTATAGTTCTATAGATACTTCTACAGAAGACTGTATCAGACCCCTTCTGCAGATCCTACAGACTCTGAAAACTGAAAACTCCGTGCCAACTGATCAGGCCAGTTCTATACAGTCTGAAGTTTCTGTAGTGTCTGGTCACGTATGCCAAATATAACATAGTCCACGTTCCACAACACTGAAATTCCAGTAGGAGCACAACAAATTATATAGGAAAATAATGCAGAAGGAAACTAAACACAACAAAAACAATAACACAGAAGGGTCAACTAGCAACAACTTAGTAAATCCTCAGAAGAGTATTTAATAACTCTGTGGTAAGATAAAAATATTTTCACAAATTTTCTTTTACTGAAATATTTTTTATAATTCCTTTAGCCATTTGGTTATAACAAGCGATATAAAAACTTATGGTGTTCCTGCTAAAAACACAATCTTGGGGGTGGTTTGTAAAGTGGGACAATGGTGGAGATAAGGTCACTCAGGTGGTGGGATAGGTGTCAGAACATCAAAAGCCCCAAACAACTTTATTATTAACAACTTTGTAAGCCATGGTATTTAAATAAGTTATCTTTAAAAAATACTTAGAACAGCTACAGAGAAAAACAAAAAGATAAGATGAAATCATGAAGTTTTCTGAAACTTGAATGGAATAGCAGGGCATCATATTAAGCAAAGTTAATCAGGGGGAGAAGAACAAATACCAGATGATCTTAATCATCGGTGGCATCTAGAAAGATAAAAAGGAAATTGATAACATTGATCAGTGACTAACTCTCAGTCTTAAATGCAAACTTTGAGTACACAGCAGTGAGGACAGACGCAGGCTAAAAGCAGCCCAAGTCCATGGTTATCTGTCACTCTTTGGTGGTAGTGAAGGCATAGTGTCTTGTACATTAAAACCACAAATTTTGTTATAATTATGTTACTATACAATAAAAATAAAACACACAACTAAAAAAGATCTTTTAAATGGAAATAATAGATTGGTAGTGACTGGAGAGGGAAAAAGCTAGGGATCTGTGAAATGGGCCAAGAAGTTCCAGTGTCTGGTGATGAATGGGAACTACTTTGAGGAGTGAGCATGATCATGAGGAAGTTCATACAACTGTAGCGTCACAATATTGCACACCAGACTTGAGTCTATTATATAACAATATTACCTCAAGAATAAAGTCATTTCTCAGCTCAGACAATATCATAGGAAAACTGCTCACAGTCCATTTCATCAGATTCCCATCTGAAGGCCATATTCTTTGTCCTTGCACCAATATAAGGTACTTGAAGTTCCCCAGTAGGGCCAGATTTTTCTTCTTATACTTCTGCTCACATGCATCTACCTCCCAAATTCCCTCACTCTGTAATCCTGCCACACTGGGCTCCTAGTTCTCTAAGCTGAGTCTGTAGCTGGTAGCCATAGCCCTCCAGATCTGTGTGTGCTGGTTAAGCTTCACATAGGCCACCAGCATCTTCTAGTCTATACTTATGGATGATAGTAATCCTTTACAGTACTTATTAGGCGAGGTGCTGAAGAAAAGGACATAACCTTTGAGAATGATGGGTGGACCACAGTATCAAAATCCTGGCCACTGCTTCTACAACACTCTCCATTAGCTTACCCTTTCACTTGTGGGCTCCAATTCTATGTCTTGGACATGGAGAGATCAGCACCACACTTCTGCTCCCGTTCTGGCTGTTCTGAAAGTTGCAGGACTAGTCACTGATGGTGATCAAAAGTCCATTCAAAGGGATCCACCTTGAAAGATCTAAGAAACCTTTCTTTGTTCAGAAAGGCTCACAGATTTCGCTGTCAATATTTCTGGATGCCTTTCCTACTGCAATGTCAACTCTAGGAGAACACAGAACAGGAAGTTCTGTTTGCTCCTCTGTGCTGATGTGCAGCATGTGCCCCAGGACTATCTGATATAGGAGGAGCAATCTGTTTCCCTGTCCAGTTTACAAGGACTTAGTGAAGCTGTGGGAATTCATTCCCCTTACAAAAACCCCCAGGATGGGAGAGACTCCTGTTAGACAAGATCCTTTCGTTATTAGAATGCAAATGGATTGCAACAATGCACCCAGGAAAGAATAATAAAACAGAAAAGAATAGAATGGATAACAAAAAAAAGCTGCAGGAAATGTACCAAGAAAGTATAGAATAAGACTATTTAGTGTCTTTGAGATGTAGTGACAACATGGACAAAAATGGAATAGAGAGGGGCTGTAGAGATAGCACAGCGGTTAGGGCCTTTGCCTTGCACACGGCTGACCCGGGTTCGATCCCCAGCATCCCATAGGGTCCCCTGAGCACCGCCAGGAGTAACTCCTGAGTGCAGAGCCAGGAGTAACCCCTGTGTACCGCCAGTTGTGACCCCCTCCCAAAAAAAAGCAAAAAAAAAATGGAATAGGGAGCTGTCAGGACTTTATATTGTAAGGATGCCTTCGATCATTAAGTAAAAGATCCCGACCTCTGATCTTTATGTACCATTGAATGTTGATATGTGTAGCAACTATCTATCCTTTTTAATTTCTGTCAACATCAGCTCAGCTCAGGGAATGGAGAAAGCAAGAGATATTGTATTGAATAAAGGGCAGCCTATGAAAGCACTATGGGCTGCCCAGGCGACCTAAGGCTTCGACAGTCCCTATGTGTTTGTCTGTCTCATTCCCTGCAAATGAACCCCACTGGACAGGGATTGAAAGTGTCAATTTGATTTGCTTTAGACATGAAACCATGATCTTAAGGGGTATTACCACCACACATGATCCTAAAGAAACAGGCCTCTCAGAGAGAATAGATCAATGATAATAACTCTTGCACACCCTGTTTTTATAGAAACTGCATTGCTGAAGCAGTCAATGGGCTAAAATATTTTGTATGCAGAAATACAAAAAATGTTTCTTAGATCTCTACTTTTTTTTAAAATTCATTCTTTTTTTAATTGAACCACCATGAGACAGTTACAAAGCTTTTGTTAGAGTCTCAGTCATACAATGATCAAACACCCATCCCTCCACCAGTGCACATCTTCCCCCACCAATGTTCCCAGTATCCCCCCATCCCAACCCTACCCGTGACTCTATGACAGACAATTTCCCCCATACTCTCTTTCTACTTTGGGGCATTATGGTTTGTAACACAGATACTGAGAGATCTCTACTTTTCTTTCTGTTTATTTTTTTTTCTTCAAAAGAACCAAAAACCTAAGACCTGTTAAATATGATATCCGTTTTAGGAAGAAATGCAGAAAAATAAATAATTATCACCAGCTAGATAGCCAGGTGGTGTAATGGCTTCAAGGTCCCCAGCCTATTTATCCCAGATCCACCTTCCATGGCTTGTAAGGAAATAGGCAAGACAGAAATTTTAAGTCCTTTCTTCTGCCCATATACATATTACTTAAAACAAGCCACGTGAAAGATTGAGCATTGTTCCTAGTTTCCTTGTACTCTGGAGTGCAATAAATTCTTTCACTTAAGAAAAAAGTAGAAAGAACCAAAGAGAGGAGCTAGATGGGAAGTGTTAGGGTTCTGGATCTAAGAGACCTCACAAAACAGTAAGCTTTGCCGTATAAAGTTTATTCGGCATAAGCCGAACAAGCATTGAGTTCAGAAATCTGAAAAGGCTGAGAAGGCTAGGAAAACTGATCCATGTGGGCCATCCCCTCTAGTAGGAGAGTGATCCTTCCCCTTGTCTCCAGGGTCCTTTTATACACTAAGAATACAAGGGGTTTTCCTGATTATCTCATACGACTTCCTGGTGACATTTTACTTAATTGGTTCTGTGGATATCTCCACTGACTTCATGCAGGGGTAATTCTGCTTTTCCAGCTGATTGCCATAAGTGGTGTCTGGTACAACTGATGGTTTGGCATAGTGTTTCAGATTCGACTAGGAGTCGGTTAGAGTTGCTCCTTTATTAAATGGCTGTGCTGATGCTAAGCAAGGCTAAGTATCACAAGAGGGGCATGGGTCTCCATGAGAAGCAAAGGGAATCAGCAAGGGGTCAAGGGACCACTCTTCAAAAAAAAAAATAAAATGGTATAGCCAAATATCCAAACCATACAGCCAACAACTCTGAAAATAAGAGATCCAAACTACAACAAACACACTTGAAAACATGCCTGTCAAGGTGGCAGACTGCGGGTGTGGGAGGGAAATGGAGGGAAACCTGGGAAACCTGGGGGAGGGCAGAAGACACCAGTGATGGGTTAGGCTGGAACATAATATGACTCAAACTCAACTACAAATAACTATAAATCTCGGTGCTTTAACAAAAGAAAAATTTAAGAAAGAAAATGTGCAACAGTTTTTGTCCTTCTAGTGTCTGGACAGCAAGCCCGCCTTTGTCTTCTTTAGTGGCATCTCAATTTCAAGAGTTGATGAGATAGTATTTTACTGTTTGTACCTCCAACTAACATCCTCAAGTTCCTTGAGTCACTTTAATTGGAAAGTCTACTGTGTTTCTTAATTATCCAGGAGCCAAAGGAGCCCAAAGGACAAAGGCCTAGCAGCTCATAGCTGCTCTCCACATGCTCAGGTTGAACCTCATCCATGAGTGAATCTATTCCTGGACATCTCATACTTTACAGTACTAATATTCCAAGACTAATGTACCGCATTTTATGGGGTTTAAAGTAGAAGGCAACCAATCTTAGGGGAATATATCTATATTATATAAACACACATATATAGAGATGTATAGATACACATATGGATATATACATATATACACATATTTACACATACGTATATATACATCGATATATGCGTATATATATTCATATATAAGCACACAAGGCTCAACCGTTAACAACATATTAGTCATCTCTTATAGAAGGGCTTAATTGCTTGTGGGTGAAACTCAACAATCTTTATTAACCTTCCTCTAAGAAACTTTTTATGGATTTTTTTTTTGCGTATTACATATAACAAATGATACAAAATTTTGGTTCTGCTTTGGAGGCAGGGGTTGGGGTTCAGGATGGAAACATCCGAAATATGGTGGTGGAAAGGTGTAATGGTGGTGGGATTGGTGTGCAAATATTAAATGCAATTAAATATTGTGAACTACTTTATAAAAATGAAATTAAATTAAAAAACAAAAAGGTCTTTCTTATTTTCCAGTATGTGAATTCAAAGAAATTGATTCCAAGTGTTCATGTGGTGTATCATTCTCCATTTCACTGCCTTAAAAGGTAGTTGTAAGCAACTGTTTATAAATTATGCTTATTTTTACTTATCATTTTTTTAAAAAAAATACTTCCAAACAATTTGTACAAAGCAAATATCACCCTGATACCCAAAGCAGACAGAGATACCACAAAGAAAGAGAATTACAGGCCGATATCCCTGATGAACACAGACTCAAGGACCCTCAACAAACTACTATCAAATAGAATTCAACGACTCATTAAAAAAAAATCATACACCATGACCAAGTAGGATTCATCCCAGGGATGCAAGGATGGTTTAACATTCGAAAATCAATCAACATAATCCATCACATCAACAAAAGAAAAGATAAAAAACATATGGCCATATCAATAGATGCAGAGAAAGCATTTGACAAGATCCAGCACCTGTTTATGATGAAAACCCTTGCCAAAATGGATATAGAGGGGACTTTCCTCAATATAGTTAAAGCCATCTACCACAAGCCTACAGCAAGCATCATCCTCAATGGGGAAAAACTAAGAGCCTTCCCTCTAAGATCAGGGATGAAACAAGGATGCCCACTCTCTCCACTGCTCTTTAATATAGTACTGGAAGTACTTGCAATAGCAGTTAGACAAGAAAAAGATATTAAGGGCATTCAGGTAGGAAAGGAAGAAATCAAGCTCTCACTATTCGCAGATGATATAATACTATACTTATAGAACCCTATAACCTCTACCAAGAAATTCCTAGAAACAATAGACTTGTATAGTAAAGTTGCAGGCTATAAAATTAATATCCAAAAGTCCATGGCTTTCCTATATGCAAACAGTGAGAGAGAAGAAAGTGACATAAAAAACAATCCCATTCACAATTGTGCCCCAGAAAATCAAGTACCCAGGAATGAGCTTAACTAAGGAAGTAAAGGACCTGTACAAAGAAAACTACAAAACGCTACTACAGGAAATAAAAGAGGACATGAGGAAATGGAAAGATATGCCCTGCTCATGGATCGGGAGAATTAACATGGTCAAAATGGCAATACTACCGAAAGCATTGTATAAATTCAATGCAATCCCGATATGGATACCCATGACATTCTTCAAAGAAATAGAGCAAACACTCCTGAAATTTATATGGAACAATAAGCCCCCACGAATAGCTAAAGCAATTCTTGGGAAAAAGAAAATGGGAGGAATCAACCTCCCGAACTTCAAACTCTATGAAGCAGTATGATTAAAACAGCATGGTGCAGGAACAAAGGCAGAGCTGCAGACCAATGGAACAGGGTTGAATATACTGACATCTCCCCTCAAACATATTTTTACTTACCTTAAAATAAGTTAAAACTGTTTTGCAAAAAAAACATATTGAGACTTTATTTGGCCCCTGTATTATTTTGATGTATGTTATTTAAGATTTTTACAGCCATGTTTAAACATTTATATCTTGTTTAATTTTATTGTAGTCAGAGATCCAACTCTGTGTGGTTTATAATGTTTTAGATTTGTTTGGGTGTTTTTTATGACCTTGGATGTGAACTATCTTATAGAATATTTATTCTGAATATGATAAAAATATGTGCTCTGATCTTGTTGGGTGAAGAAAAACTATCGATTGGTTTTACTATTGATGTTTAGCTATATCTTTATGATTTTTCTCTCTGGTGGACATTTCAGTTATTGATGGTAGAGTGTTAAAATCTTTAAACAAACTGGGGTTTTGTCTACTTATCACCTTTATGTTAGATTTTGATAGTCTGAGTTATGTGAATACACATTTGTTGTATTTTTTAAATAACTGATCCTTTTAATAGAATGCATCTCTGGCTAAGTATTTTTATCTTCCTGTTGGGCCAACTTTACCTGAAATTTAAGGCACTCTAGCTTTCCTTTGGTAAGTGTTCATGTGGGATACCTTTTCTTCATTTCTTTATTATTGTTTTATGGAAAAATATGTATATTATTTAGCAAATGAACCATTTTAATAATTTTAATGTACATTTGTGTTTGGCTTTAAGTGTGTTGACATTATTTTGCAATGATTACCAAAGATTACTTAACTTTTCATCATCCAGTGTTGATATTTTGCATCATTTCAACAGTGATTTCCACTTTCTGCTCCCCTCTCACCTGGGAAAGACAATGGCGTTTTGTTTGTAAAGATGACGCATAGAGGTGACATCATTAATACTTGTGTTTTTGTGCATGGCATATCTCACATATTGTTACCTTCAAGGTTTATCCACATTTTACACAGCGATTATTTGTGGGGGAAATGGTTATTCTACTTTAAATGTAAGGGGTTTGTATATATATGACACTGTAGAACTATAGTACTGTCCTCCCGTTGTTCATTGATTTGCTTGAGCAGGTACCAGAAATGTCTCACAACAAATTGTGATACTTATTGTTACTGTTTTTGGCATATCAAATATGTCATGGGGAGCTTGCCAGGCTTTGCAGTGTGGGCGAGATACTCTCGGTAGCTTGCCAGGCTCTCCAAGAGGGGACAGAAGAATCGAACTCAGGTCGGCCTCGTGCAAGGCCAAACACAGTAACAAGTCTCACAATGGAGACATTACTGGGCCCACTCGAGCAAATCCATGAAAAACGGGAGGACAGTGTTACAGTTACAGTGATGGAAATATATATGTCAAAGAAAAGAAAAACAAAAATCAGTTAGGGACCCAGAGAGATAATATGGTGGCTAGGGCATTTGTTTTTTCAGGCAGTCAATCCAGGTTCCATCTCTGGGACCCTATCTGGTTCTCCAAGTTGGCCAGGATTTATCCCTGAGTGCAGAGCCTGGAGTAAACCCTGGGCACCCCTAGGCGTAGCCCCCAAAAAGAAACCTAAAAAACAAAAGAGTGAGTTAGAGTGTGAATAAATGAGAGAAAAATTTAGTGGGGAGGAAATAACGCAGTAGAAAACATAAGAACCTCTCACAGAATAATTTCATTTACTTAGTATATACATACAAATCATATAAATATATGGCACTTATTTGTATTTACTTATGTACATGCTTATATGTAAATATGACTAATAGCTAAGCATATATGACTCTTGTGTGTGTTATTTCTCATATGTAAAAATATCACATATTTACTATAAACACAGTCCCCAATTCATGTAATTATATAAACATACACAAACATGACACCTTAACCTTTCCAGTAAGAAAGTCATAGTTTTTTTGCAGTTACTCTCGCCTCCATTTTCATATTATTGTACAAAAACATTAATTTAGTGTATAAATTTCAAGTGTAGGTTGTTGAATTTTTCTAAATATATGCATCCTTCATATCTCATGGATGAAGATATAAAACATTCTAAAATTACAAAAAAAATAATTCTTAGAAGCAAATGAAATATTGAATACAGAGTGTATTTTCAAAATTTGTAGGGACCAGAGCCATAGTACAGTGGGTAAGGTGTTTGCCTTGCACTTGGCCGACCTGTGTTCAATCCCCGGCATCCCATATGGTACCCCAAGCACCACCAGGAGTAATTCCTGAGAACAGAGCTGTAGTAACTCCTGAGCAATGCTGGGTGTGACCCAAAAAGCAAAAAAATGTGTATAATTGTACATATATATGTATATATATTCGTTATATGCAAGTAAATTTATATGGACCCATAATTTTTAGAGTTTCTACCACAACAAGTGTTGGGAGTGACCCTAGAGCCACGCCTATAATTCTTATGTAGAAGTGAGCCTAACTTTTAAATGCATGGGTCTGACAATTCTGAGCTGCTCTGTCTCAAGATGAACCCATAATTATAAAGAAATGAAATTAGGAGTCATTGAAAGTTTATAGTAGGGATGACAGAATTGAAAATATTAGAAATCTGACTTATGTAAGCAGTAATTTTTTTGCCATATTCTTTCTCTGATGCTAAGAATCTGAAGAAATTAAGGCTGGTCTCTCATGGAGCTGTGGAAAAAAAGAAACTTCTTTTTCATTCCTGCCAGTTGTCATATTTACCACTTTCCCATTCCTAAACTCAACAAGCTGAAATTCGGCACCATGAATTTTCCATGTTCATTTGACTGTATATTTGAAAAACATTCATATTAAGTTATTTGAGTGTCAAGACTTCATTCTATTAACAAATAATTTTAAGGCCTGTTTTATATCTCTGTTTCTCAGGCTGTAGATAAAAGGGTTCAGCATGGGGGTGACTATCATATACATCACAGAAGCAGCTATATCTTTATTACTGGAGATGGAAGATGAGGAGAAAAAGTACACTTCTGCAATGGTTCCATAGAATAAAGATACAACAAGGAGATGGGAACCACAGGTAGAAAGGACTTTGAAGAATCTCTTAGCAGAAGGGTCCTTCAGGACAGTGGCCCATATACGAATATAAGAGCCCACAATAGTGATAAAAGGCAGGAAAACAATTATTCCAGCCTCAATGAAGAGAACCCATTCATTGAGTGAGATGTCTGAACAGCTCATCTTCAAGAGAACAGTGAGTTCACAGAAGAAGTGGGGGATGGTAATGTCATCACAAAAGGACACGCGAACCAAGAGGAGGGTGTGCAAGAGAGAGCGGAGACAACAGTAGATCCAGGATGCAGACACTAATGAGACACATTTCTCTTGCCTCATGATAGTGGCATAGTGGAGTGGCTGACAGATGGCCACATACCTGTCATAGGCCATCACTGCAAGAAGTAAGTTGTCGACACAACCAAACCATATGAAAAAATACATCTGTGACATGCACCCTGCATAGGGGATGGACTTGTGAATGCTCTGCATGTCCATCAACATTTTGGGCACAGTGACCGATGAGAAAGACACATCAGTGAAAGCCAAGTGACTGAGGAAGAAGTACATGGGGGTGTGGAGACGAGAGTCCATTCTGATGAGCAGGATGATGAGCAGGTTCCCCACCACTGTGGCCAGGTACATGACCAGGAATAAGGTGAAAAACAAACCCTGATGTTCTGGGGGTATAGGGAGTCCTAGGAGGAGGAATTCAGACACAGTGGTCTTATTATAACTTTTTATGCTGCTCATGTTTCTGCTGGGAATGAAATAAAGAGAAGAAAGTCAGAAACTTTTATAGCCATAAAGTTATAATAATGCCATTTTTTATATTAAAGTGTCACATT
Source organism: Sorex fumeus (assembly GCF_029834395.1). Lineage (NCBI taxonomy): Eukaryota > Metazoa > Chordata > Mammalia > Eulipotyphla > Soricidae > Sorex > Sorex fumeus. The sequence goes on from NW_026606186.1 coordinate 7,812,473, forward strand.
TAAACAAGTCTCCTGTCTATTTCTCAAACCAGAGGATGCATAAACTATAATCTGTACCATTCAGCTGCCAATAATATATTACTTCACTATGACTAACAAGATTTTCTTCTTGGACAGGAGGATAATTTTCTTTTTCTCAAAAAAAAAAGGCATCAAACTATATCTTTGTCCCAGGTGTTACACAAAGCTCTCTGTGCATAGCACAGTCTCAGTGTTGAAGGAGTGTATACCTTGTGGCATGCCTGGTCAATCTTAGTAACTTACTATGATAACATAAAGTTATGGACATCCAGAGAGGTAGCATGTGTGGCATACCCATGTTCAATCCCCAGGACTTCAGATGGTCCTCGGAACACTGCCAGGAGTAAGCCCTGGGCACAGTAGGATATGGCCACAAAACAAAATGAAGCAAAATACATGAACATCAGGAGATAGCTTTCATCATTTGCCTGTAAAATAATGTGAAACTACATTGAAATAGAATAACTATAGTGTTGGATCCTCACTGGACAGAGATACCTAGATAGTATTTCCTTTACCAAAAGTGACTAACTATCAAGGGGCTGGAGCAATAGCACAGCGATTGACCTGGGTTCGATTCCTCTGCCCCTCTCGGAAAGCCCAGCAACCTACTGAGAATATTAATAATAGTGACAGATATTGATACTTTATAGACACTATGTATATATAATTCCAAGGGATTTATATAGACATTTTTTTAAATTTATAAAACCTCTCCAGAGCAACAAAGAAGCAGCATTTAATCCATTTTCATAACTAGGGATAATAGATATATTACCTAAATGTGCAAAGTTAGATCATTCATTAGTAAAATTGGTAAAAATATATCTTTTAGGGATAATTCATCTCCTAACCATTGTACATAAGTGACATAATTCTATTGTTATATAACTAGGTATGCTATATAATATTACTTCACATCTTCTATAGTCATCATATTTATAATATCATATAATCCCGTGTTTTTAAACACTTTAATTTCAAAAAATACATATTTGATGTTGTATGGTATATATAGCAATTTAAATGGTATATAAGGCAGCATCATTTCAAAGATATGTAAAAATGATAATTTAGACATAAGTGAGTAAACCTTCAACCCACAGCTCTCCGATGGTAGACTCTAAATTCAATATTCCCTTAGAAGCTCTAAGTTAGAGGTTAGAATTGCCAAACACATTCTGCCAAGGATGAATCATACCGACCTTTGTATTCAAGTATAGGAGCAGATGGGCAAGTCCACTAGGAACCATTATATTACTCTGGGACACTGACTATCTCGGTTCATGTCCAGCTGGGATGACAGTGACTTGAGCCTTCCATCGAGGCCAGGGTGCTCATGGACATGTTCTGTGTATATCCTCCCTAGAAGAAACTAGAAGAAAATTAGCAGACCACTGAGGAAGATTCGATGCAAGCCAGACATCAGAAGACAGCTCAGCATAAGTGGGAAATGTCAGGCCATGTCTAAAATTATGATAAGGGCCCGGTATGGGAGTTTTCTTAAATTCCTTAGCTTTTTAACCTGTGTTTATTCAGACATTGGAGAAATAAGAATCTTGATGACAATAACACTTGAATTGCAGAAAGATAATGATTATACTTCATCTTCTTTGAGGACTTATATGCCTGACATAATAATAAATAATTTGTGTACATTTTTCATTTTAAGTTTTGATATTGTATTGTGATCAAATATTTACCCTTTATAAGTAGAAACTATTTCAGATACAAATATGTAAGAGTCAGTCTTCAGATAATATACTAGTATTACCTATTGAGGCATTGGCACAGTAGGTATCACGTGATAACTTCCTAGAGGAGGTGGAAACACACGAACATATTTAATAAATGCAGTAATGTAACCACTATTACAGTCCACTAGATATTTGTAGGTGAGATATGTGCTTCCTAGTCACTCACTTACACCATCACTACTTTTAAAAAGACATGAGCAAATACAAACTTAGTGTAATAAAGAGTGATATATCAATAAGTCAATATTCAAGATTTCACATCACCAAGAATTTCAAGCATTTTTTTCCTCATGCTGGTTATTGGCAAATTTAGGAAACTGCCCTCCTTAGTTGGAAACACATTTGTCTAATCAGACACTTCAAGTCTCATTATTCAAACATTTTATCTGTACACAGAGGATAATATGGAAGTATTGAAGGAGAACAGAGAAAGTTTTGACCATACAATCCCAAATCATACTCATAACTGCTCTTCACATACTTAATGGAAATTTATTTGGCTCTGTCTTCTCTCATCAGTGAGAGGAAAGAACCCAATCACGTATATTATGCATTTCCCACAGTCTCTAGATCCATATATCTTCCTATCTCCCTCTGTTTTTCTGCTTTCCTTTCTATATAAGGAGACATATCACTCACATACACCACAAGTTTTGAAGAAATATACATATATTCACATCACATCAACCAGAATAAGCATACAGACTCACATGGAAATCACAGAGTTTTCTAAACACACAGAGACACATCTTGCTCTCCTAGAATTCACACCTCACTCTTCCCTCTGGCCTCAGCACTCATTGGTAACTCAGGCAACTTCTTATCCAGTTTCTGAGTCACCTTCTTGATCATAGACAACAGAATCAAAGAGTAGAAAGAAGCATCCATTAGCCCATCACCTCCTGAACTTTCTGTTCTGATACCCAGAACAATAAGAAGGACATCACTTTATAGATCTTATAGAGAAGAGCAAGCAAATTTCCCTAAGCTCCTGGTTAAGAAAAGAAAGTAGAGTAATTGCCTCCAGTCCAACCAGACCTTGGGGAATAGCCCGTGCAGAGGCTGGAGGGACTGAGCTGCTTAGGCCACCTGAGAGAGAGTCCCAGGTATCAGGGACATCTGGGCTACTCTCTGCCTGCTCAGTTCTGGCTGGAAGCAAAAATCACTGAGCTGATCCAACACCAATGTAGCCAATGCACAGGTAAGCCAGGGCTGGATGCAGGATATGCCATTCATTCACTGTTGACTCTACACAAGTAAAGTAACTTCCCTCATCCTTTGTTTCAGCAGTTATAAAATAAAGAGTGAAAAGTAAATCCTCATGAAGTTTTCATTAAGTATCAGTGAGATCAATTATGCTTTAGTACTCAGATGCATAACACATGTTCAACTGTTGCTATCACTTTGTATATTCCAACAAAAGAATAATGCATATAGAAGCCCTGATATTGCTACACAACTGGAGTGACCGAATCACTCAGACAACCGGTTAATATCGTCCTCAGTTACAAACTCCTACTTCCTTGATAAAGATCTAAGTGTCCCCACAAATAGACATAGTTATGTGATGCAAATATTCAGAAAATCAGCTATCTGTATCTAACAGAGTTGATCTGTGTCTAACATATATAGTGACACATATCTCACATGTTGGAGGTGGGTTTGGGCCACTTTCAGACTCCTTGCAGAGGCCATTTTCATATGATTCTTGTACCCCTCACCAAACATTTCCCAATAGCACAGAGGATATGCAATTTATTCTTCCCTCTCATACCCCTGCCAGAGCCTAGCACAGTCCTGAAAAGTCAGTAGGGTTCAGATGAGATCAGGGTCTTTTAGTCTATACAAGCTTCTTTTAGTGTATACAAGCATCCCCGTAGTCTCAATATTGATACCTGCTAAAGGTGTCACTTCTTTCATCTTCTTTTAACTGTTCAGTCAGGGAAAGAGAGAACTTATAAATACTAAAACTTTTTCTTAGTTCAAGATACAGGCTAATTTGTTAAAGATGATTTAGTCAAATTACTGAGCCTACAAATGATAATCTAATTTAATAATCTTAAAAGACAAGTGAAAAAGAAATAGGAAGACAAGAACTCAAAAAATTTGTTCAAGCAATTTCTAGAAATGGTTAATATTTCTTCCTTTAGGATTATGGACAAAATTCATACATGAAACCATCTGTGTCTAAAATCTACTTTATAAAAATTTTAATTAAATTTCTTGTATTGCTTTAGGATTATTCCAGTTTAGAATCTCATCCCTTTCCTCTTTCTAGCTTTATCTGAACATAGCTGACACAATAGACTGTGGATATTAAAAATGTTCAATTTGAAGAGATTCTCAAGATGGCCAAAAATACCAGTTTTGTAAGTGCTCCCGGGATATCAACACAAAAAACATATGAACATTAAATGGTTGTAGAACATCCTGTGATGCATTGTGATTAGCAAATTCATTGAAGTTCTCCATATTAAATTAATGAGAAGGCTTTCCATTATCTCAACTCTACAGAAGTCAGAATTGTGGACATTTAAAGCAAAAGAACATTTCTATTATGTCAGGAAAGGAGAGAATCAGAGATCATAAAATGCAAGAGATCAGCTATCTGATGAACTGCTACTGAACAGAAATGTATGGCCAAAGGCATAAAGGAACTGAGCTAAAAGGACTTACAGGACATCAATTTTTATACTCCCAGTGGCTAATCTACTCTATTTCTGTGGATTAGCTAATATTTATTCTGGGGAATAGATGCACAAGTGTATTAGAAAACACTCCAGGGTCAGTACTTAGAAATCACTCCTGTAAGTTTCTGGAGGACTGTGCAGTGCTAGAAAATGTACACGAACCTCCTACATACAAAATGTGTGCTCCAGACCCTCAAGTCATCTCCTAGACCCTTTTGGATGGAGGTGTTCTTCTTACTTGAATATTACTAAAAGACTTGTCATTTTTAGTTGTCATTTCGAAGAATCATCTCTTAATACACTTACTGTATTGCGTTTTTAAAAAGTCTTTATTTTATAACGTTGATTTTTGCTTTCATTTAAAGAACTTTTAAAGTATAGTGCTAGATCATTTATTTAAGCTTTTATTTTTCTTTAATAGGAAGGGCTTCATGCTTTCACATTTGCTGTGTTCCAAAAGTTTAGAAAAGTCATTATATTGTTTTCTTTGTCTCCAGGCATTTTTTCATTTTTCCTTTGTTTTTTCATTAATCCAGTTATTGTTCAGGACCATGTTGCTTAATCTTAATGTATTGGTGATTTCGTTACACACACACTGTCCTCCGGTTGTTCATCCATTTGCTCGAGCGGGCCCAGTAACGTCTCCATTTTGAGATTTGTTGTTACTGTGTTTGGCGTATAGAGTACCTCACTGGTAGCTTGCCAGGCTTTGCCGTGCATTCAAGATACTCTTGGTAGCTTGCAGGGCTCTCTGAGAGGGGCGGAGGAATCAAATCTGGCTCGGCCGGGCTGGCTGCGCACAAGGCAAACGCCCTACCGCTGTCCTAGCCCTCCTTATGATTGATTTCTAGCTTTATGCAATTTTGCTTAAATATTGATATGATTTTATTGTTCTTAAATTTATTGAGATTTGTTTCCTCTCTCAATATAACATTTATTCTTCAGAATTTTCCAGGTATACTTGAGAAGAATGTGTATTCTGTTGCTCTAAAAACTTATGCAACACTATTTTAGAAGAGTATACAAGTTTCCCTTTTGCATTTATATTTTAGTTTCTTGTGGTATACATAATAGCGGAATGGTTTACACTGTTTTTCTGTAAGATGTGCATCCTGTTATCAGAAGTACTAAGAATCCAAAATTTTATCACCACAGACTATAAAACTTATAGTGTTTGTGCAGTACAAAATTAATTTTTTTTGTTTTAACTTCTAAATTTGGATAGGGTTTCCAAATTTGTGCTTGCAGAGAGAGTGAAGGATCCCTCCTGGCAAATTATAGCTAACGAGGGCTGTCAGTTCAATTCAAGGACCCAAAGATGTGGTGATGCTGGCCCTGTGGTGTTGAAGATTAACCAGGACAGTCTACTTGTGCTTGGATACCTCCATTCCCACCCTGGCAGTGTTCTGTGGCCCCAGGGCTGCCCCAGGGATGCTCAGGGAGCCACATGGCACTAGGATTGAACTGGAGGAAGCAATCTACAAGGCATAACCTTCAACCCCTGGTAGTTTTCACTACAATCTCTTTTTGCCCAAGAATTCAATAGGGAGAGAAGTGCCAGAAACAACTCAGATTTCCTGTACAATTGATTTGGTATTCATATTTTTTGTCAATGTGCACTCAGAAATCTTTCACTATTGCTTCTCCAAACACATACACTCTATATGGTACTCATAGCTTAAGAAACAAGTTATTTGTAACAGATATTTTTGCATTGTTTATTGTAACATGATTGCAATAGTGCTGCTTTTTTGGGTGTTTGGGATGCTGAGTCTTCAAGACTTATTAGCCTAAGGCTAATAAGTCTTTGAGACTTATTACCTTAATAAGCAAGCTTTTCCAGAATTTGAAGAAACAGGAGTCTTTCCTAATATCTTCTATAAGGCCCAAATTACCCCAATACAAAAGCAGACATATGATTTTTTGAGAAATGTTATTTTTAAAATATAGAAACTAACATCCCCAGTGAACATAGATGAAAAATACTAACCATAAATAAAATTTTTATTCATAAAAATTGAATAAATCGAAACCTTAATAAATTCTATGAAGCCAATGTTAATTACCCCAATAACAAAATATACAGTGATACTACTAAGAAAGAAAATTAGGTTAAATATCCCCAAAGACCATATATGCAAAATTCCTCAACAAAATCTTAACAAACAGAATAGAGCAGTTAATTTTATATGAAACTATCCTTTTTTAAAGGACCAACCCCAGATATACTTTGAGGCCCTGGGCATTCCCCCAAATTCTTGACTTTCGGTGGGTTAAATGCTTGGGTCTAGCAATACAGAGCTCCACGGGGCTACCATGACCGCATACATGTAAGGAAATAAAGTTAGGATTAACTGAAATATTTAAAAACTGGAAATTTGATTAACATGATCAATATTTAAACTATAACACTCATTTTAGTTGTCTCATTCCGTTAAGGAGAAGAAACTGAAAAAGTAATGGAGGTCTACAGAGATCATACATAGGGTAGGGCATTGGCTTTGCATGTGGCCAATCCAAGTTCAATCCCTGGTACCTGACATGTTCCTCTGAGCACTGCCAGGAGTGACCCGTGAGCTCAGAGCCAGGACTAAACCCTTACCACTATCACATGTAGCCTAAAAACCAAAAAAAAAAAAAAAAGCAAACAGAAACTAAATAAAATTAAATTAAAATGAATGAATTTACTTAGAACTATTGGGATTGGAATTCTATGCTGCCAGATGAAATCTTAACCTCTTCGTGAAGATCCTAAAGTTCTATACTTGGTGAAACAATGCATTATGAGTGATAACCACCGGTAAAAAATAAATATTTGTCACTGAACATCAGTTTGGGTAAGCTGATAATGGTCAGCAGAATGTCATAGGAGAATTCCAACCTCGTTAAGATGTGTGTGAAGACAGTTTCAGTGGAATACTCAGAATTCTAGAATAATAGTTTTCTTGTTCATTTGAATATATATTATCTAACACATTCACATTAAGTTATTTGGCTTAAAAGTCTTCATCTTATTAACAAACAATTTTAGAGCCTGCTTTATATCTTTGTTTCTCAGGCTGTAAATGAAAGGGTTCAGCATAGGGGTGACTATCATATACATGATGGAGGCAATTATATCTTTATTACTGGAAAGAGATGAAGAGGAGAAAAAATAAACCTCTGCAATGGTCCCATAGTACAAAGATACGACAAGAAGATGGGAACCACAGGTAGAAAGAACTTTGAAGAATCTCTTAGCAGAGGGATTTCTTAGGACAGTGGCCCATATACGAATATAAGAGCCCACGACACTAATGAAAGGCAGGAAAACAACCAGAATTCCCTCAGTGAAGATGGCCAGTTCGTTGACTGAGACATCTGAACAGCTCATGTTCAGGAGAACTGTGAGTTCACAAGAGAAGTGGGGCACGGCAATGCTGGAACAAAACGACACCTGGGACAAGAGGAGGGCATGTAACAGAGCATGGATAAAACTGAAGAACCAGGACCAACCTACTAATAAGGCACATCGTTCCTCCCTCATGATGGTTGTGTAATGGAGTGGTTGACAGATGGCTACGTATCTGTCATACGCCATCACTGTAAGAAGGAAATTGTCAATACACCCACAAAATATTATGAAAAATACCTGAGAAATGCACCCTGCATAGGGGATGGACTTGTGGTTAGTCTGCATGTCCATCAACATCTTGGGCATAGTGACAGATGAGAAAGACATATCATTGAAGGCCAAGTGGCTGAGGAAGAAGTACATGGGGGTGTGGAGACGAGAGTCCATTCTGATGAGCAGGATGATGAGCAGGTTCCCTAGTAGTGTGGCCAGGTATGACGCTAGGAAGAGGGTAAAGAACAAACCATGATGATCTGGTGGTACAGAGAGTCCTTGGAGGAAGAACTGGGATACTCTGGTCTCATTATCTCTCTTCATGTTGTTCATGTGTTTGCTGGGAATGAAAGTTAGAAAAGTCTAAGCCTTGAATAGCCATAAAATGAAAACACTGCCATTTTTATAAGAGCCTATACTTAGGTTTAGCCTATACTTCTGCTCATTTTCTTGTGTGAAACACAAGCTGTTAAGACATCTCACTCAATGAATTGGCCATCTTCACTAATGGAATAGTGGTTGCTTTCCTACCTTTAATCAGTGTTGTGGGCTTTTATATTCACTTATTGTGCAAATCACAGTCTTTTTCGGAATTCAGTGATATGGCACACCCTCACAATTAGTTAGATTTTCTTTTCTGACACCAGAAGGTATTTTTCTGTTACTCCAAAAAATACATTGGACAACAGCTTTGTACATCAGAGGACACAAGAGATGCAAAGTCTTGATGTTTAAAAAGTGTACATTTTATATCATGCCACTTCATCACAGTAAATTTTATATCATAAAGACACAGACATTCATTAAGAAGCATCAGACGTTTTTCCCTTAAAATGACATTAAACTCTTTACCAAGAACTAGAATAACAGTAAAACTGGTTGGAACCTAACTGAGCAGAGATATTTAACATTCTCTGTCACCAAAGTGTCCATCAATAATAATGGTGATGTGAAGTACTTATCATTAACATACACTACACTGAACATACTCCAGTGATTTTGCAGATAAGCTTTATTTAAATCCTCACAAAAAGGACAACAAAATTAGTATTATATTCATTTTAATTATGAGGAATAAATACATTTCTCATATAAGCAAATATATATCACTCATACAGAAATTTAAAAGGTGGAAGGACAAAGTGTATCTGGCAAAAATCTGCCACCTAGTCACCATGTGTAGCTCTCATACTACTCACTAGCTAACAGGACCAGATGTGTAATAAAATATTGTTCCACACCTCCAAGAGTTACCATATTTAATGCCATGGAATCCACTGTGTGTTTTCAACCATTTAAAAAAATAAATATCTGACACTGTGATTATATCTCAACTTATGTGCATGCTCTTCTTGATGTGAAAAAAACTTAGGCCTAAGAACATAAGTGACAGAATTGAGATCAAGCACTGTGCTATATGGACTCTAGATTCAATATTTCTTTGCAAGTTAGGTTAGATTTTAGGATTCTTAACATACTGGTGAGGAGGCAATCTCGATCAACATTCACATTCAAAACCGAAAGTACAGCAAGTTCTCCTCAGGGACCATGAACTTGAACCATGAACTTGCTCAGGGGTACTGATTCTATCAACTCATGATAAAAAGGAGAACAGTATCCTGACCCAACTCTGAAGGTCTTGTACTCACTGACATATTCCAACAAATCATTTACTGAGAAACCAGAATAAAAGAAACAGGTGATGACCAACCTGAGAACCTTGACTCAAGCAGGAATTTGTGTGTGAGACAGTGAGGCATGAGCTTTGGAAAAGAGATGCGGCGTGTTCACAAAGTGTGAGAAGGGCCAGTGCAGACAGATCCTCTTAGTCATCTACCTGTAATACTCCAGACAGTGAATAAATAAGAATCTCCAGTAAAAAATACACTTTCTTGGGGAAAGATAATAATGTTTCCTGTTTACTGAGTACTGGTTACATGGCAGGCGCAGTGCTAAATAATTTTAGTACTTTGTCCAACTTTATTCAATATAGCACTAAGATCAAGGATTAAATACCCATTAAATACCAGTGAGAAAACGGAATTTTACAGTAAAATACTTAGCTGATAAATAGACTCTAATTTAATGAATTGAGACATTGGTTAAAGGTATTGGTACATAAAACATTCCTATTAGTGTAAGTGGACATCAACCTGCTTGCTCAATGAAGTAATGCAGACACTCATTAAATACTTCTAGGTTGTTAAGGAAAAGGTATGTGGGTCCCATTCTCTTACAGATAGCCCCACAAAAATACCACCAACAAATAAGATATTTGCTATCACACGCACAGTCACACACAAACACAGCAAACCTTAACATGAAATGCAAATATAAGTACTAAACAAAGTGCAAAATCACACACATCCACATGCTTGAGTAAATATTCCAAACTTTCTCTTCTCTGAAAATCAAGGACAAATTCAAGAAATTTGTACTCCAAAGCAGGAAACTGTCTGTCTGTTCAGACTAAAATTGCATTACTTAATTGTGATATCCAAGCAATGACAGGCATGTGGAAGTGATTCAAAAAGAATGGGGCATAAATTTGACTATATGACTAAATGACACTCAGATCTGCTCTATATCTGATTAATGGGAGCCTATTTTCACTGTGGTCTTTGTTCAAAGAGATGAAAATAAACGTTTTCAGTTATTGACTTCTCTTTGTCTCTGTCTTGTCTCTTTACCTCATTGTAATTCTCTGTTTTTACATATTGAGAGATATTTAGGGTACATACAGATACAATGTTTTTGGAGAGGGTGGTTGGGGCATACCCAGTGGTACTCAGGGATTACTCCTGACCCTTTCCTCAGGAACTCCTGGCAGGTCTCAAGGTCCATATGCAATGGTAAGGGATCAACCAGAATTGAATACAAATTTAGAAATACATATAAAACCAACACTTTACAAGAAAGAAATAAACACAGGCCCACATGGAATGCATGTACAGACCTCTAGACAAGAGTTACACTTGCCCTCATTGTTCATTCTGATCTCTTAAATCCCTTATAGGCCATGCTCCTTCTAATCCAGTTTCTGGGTCCTTAATTTCTATTACTAATACAAGAGCAGGAAGAAAGACTGTGAGTCGTCTTGAGCTTTCTGTGTCTGTCCTTGAGTATCAAAACAATACTTAAGAAGAACACCACTTCCAAAATATACATCTCAGAGATGACCAAAAAAAAAGTCCCTAAGCTCCTGGTTAAGGAAAGAAACAAAGGTAATTGTTCCTAGTCCAATCAGACCTTGGGGAACAGGAGCTGGAGGCACTGAGATGCTGCAGCCACCTGAGATGTGTCCCATGTATCAGGGCCACAACGGAATACTCTACATGCTGAGTTCCAGCTGGAAGTTGGAAGGGCTGAGTTATGCTCCAATACCTAATGTAGCAGGTGCATAAATTAGACAAGACTTGATGTAAGGCTTTTCCCACTTTTTTTTGTTAATTTTTGGCCCTAAATAAGTAAACTGACTTTTTTTAGCGGTTATAAAATGCCATTAATAGGGGTGGGTATGGTAGTACAATGCTTGCCATACACACAGTTGACCTGTGTTTAATGCCTCGCACCCGATATGGTTTCTTGAGTTTTTCAGGAGTAATCCCTAAGCATAGAGCCAGGAGTAAGTCCTGAGCACCTCCAGCTGTGACCCAAAACCAAAAAGTTGCAAAGAATGATGGCAATGAGGAAAAGAAAAAAAAATTTTCAGGAGGGAAGTAAAAGAGAGTTAATCAGGAAGATCAAAAACTTGTCCTGCATTTATGTTTTAGAATTCTACAAGAAATTTGTTACTTCACTAGTAAAACAAGTATTTTGAAATTCTTTATTTTAAAAACTATGAACTCAATCTTCCCTTTCCTTGGTGACACAGATATTCATGCAGAAATTTACATCTATGGCAGAAAATTCTTTTTTTTTTGTAGCATTACTGCTATTTATTCAGCCACTGATTAGCTGATTGAATTGGGCATAAACTCCACCTTATTTTTTTTAATTTTATTTTTTTTTTCTTTTTATATTTATTTAAGGTGAATGAGACCAGTTGTAGTTACTGGTTTTGGCATATAGAATACACAACGGATAGCTTGCCAGGCTCTTCCGTGCAGGCGGAATACTCTCGGTAGCTTGCCAGTCTTTCTGAGAGGGATAGAGGCTTTTGGGGCGACCTCTAATCACCCTTGTAGGTGTTGCCATATTTGAACCCTATCAAATATGGTACAACAATTCCGGAAGATGGGTATTTAGGGTCTTATGATGTGTCGCTCGGCCGTGAAGCGGCCGTGCGGGTCCGGAAAGCATCCTGGAGTGTTGCGATGGCTGGGTAGTGGAGGTAGTGTTGATAGTGGAAGTCTGCCAGTGGGGTATTTATCTGGGTAGGGTGGGTCTTCTGTGTGTAATCTGATCCCTGGGTGGTTGATGGAAGCAGACAGGGCAGGGTAGGGTGGGGCTCCTGATTAGAATCCCTTTGTCACCTGTGGTTGGTGGGAGCAAGCAGAGAAACTCTGTCCCTGGGTCCACTGAGCTAGAGTCCAAGGTCTCAGAGAGTTCTGCTTATCTTGTTCTGTGGGTCTTCAGTTGCGTGTGAGTCTCGGTCGGAGCTGCCACATGGGTCCGGAAAGCGTCCTGGAGTGTGGCAACAGCTGGGTAGTGGAGGTAGTGTCGATAGTGGAAGTCTGCCAGTGGGGTATTTATCTGGGTAGGGTGGGTCTTCTTTAAAGAAGGCCTTTGATTCTGTTGAGATGGAAGCGGTCATTGAAGCCCTAGCCAATCAGGGCATTCAAGCCCAATACATCAAGATCCTCCGTGAGCTGTATTGCGGATTCACTATCAGGATCTCACCATTCTACAAAGAAATGATCGTTGATGTCAAGAGAGGGGTGTGGCAGGGTGATACCATTTCACCGAAACTCTTCAGTGCCACCCTCGAGAACATCATGTGACGACTGGAATGGGAAGGAATGGGAATGAAGATAGATGGTCGGCAATTACACCACCTCCGCTTTGCTGATGACATTGTTTTAATAACACCAAACATCAGCCAAGCGGCACAAATGCTGGCCGACTTTGACCATGAGTGTGGAAAGGTAGGACTACAGCTGAATCTTTCGAAGACAATGTTTATGAGAAACAGCCTCGTTCCTGATGCCCCATTCGCTCTCAACGGAACGACCATCTCCGAATGCAACAGCTATGTGTACCTAGGTCGAGAAGTCAACATGACAAATGACCTGGCACTCGAGCTGCGCAGGAGGAAGAGAGCGGCTTGGAACGTCAAAGATATAGTTAAGAGGACGAAGAACCTCCGGCTCTGGGCACATCTCTTTGATTCCACTGTTCTTCCTGCATTAATATATGCCTCAGAGACCTGGGCCCTACGCAAACAGGATGAGAACACTATTCAGTTCTCCCAAAGAAGAATAGAAAGAGCTATGCTTGGAATATCACGTTTCACTCAAATGATAGAAAAAATCCGGAGTTCCGACATCCGTCGACGATCAAGAATCAGGGACGCTGTCTCATTTGCCAAGGTGTCAAAAATCAGATGGGCTGGTCACGAAATGTGATTTAAAGACGACCGCTGGACTAGAGCTGTTACTGACTGGATTCCACGGGATGTCAAAAGACCGCGTGGCCGCCCACCTACCAGATGGTCAGACTACTTCGTGAAGATCATGAACGATTGGTTTGAGGCTCTTCATGTTCCCAGAGCTAACAGATGCCATTGGGCTACACTAGCACGCGACAGGGACAAATGGAGACGTTACTGTGCCCGCTCGAGCAAATCGACGACTAACGGGAAGTTAAGTGATTAAGTTAAGTGATTATATTTATTTATTGAATCACTGTGGGAAAAGCTTTACTAAGCTTTACTAAGCTTTCAGGTTTAAGTCTCAGTCATACAATGATCAAACACTTTTCCCTTCACCAGTACTCATTTTTTACCACCAAGAACCCCAGTATACCCCCCAACCCACCCCTCCGAATGCCTGTGAGGCAGACGATTTCTACGTAACTCTTCTCTACATTGATTACATTCACTATTTCGACAAAAGATGCACCATTATTGTTTAGAATTTCCCCCCAAACAATCAGAATTTCTGAAAAGGCATTGTGAAATATTTTGTTTTCTATAGCTGGTTATGAGAATCATATAATGTCACGCAGCCACAATTTTGGATTTCTGCAAAGAGCCAGATAATTACAAGATTGGTTTCTGTGTGTCTGGTGTTATGGCCATGCCGGAGAGCCGTCCGTGGGGGGTAACTTGTGATCTCAGTAGGGCTTGAAGGACGTGTCGGTATTGTCCCCCTTCCCATGAGATTGCAGTTGCCCCGTCACCACCGGCTCATACCTGGCTTTCCTATAAGCTCTGAGGTGGTGGCCACCTTGCTGCCAGGGGGTAAAAAGGCAAAAGGGAACAACACTCTTTCCATCCCGGGAAGGCATGGTACCGTAGTTTAACACATGGTCCATTCACTTTTCTGCCGCAAGCTGCCGGGTTCTGGATTAAAACCTTTTGCCTCTAGAGCCATGGCCATGCCAGAGAGCCGCTTGTGGGGAAGCAACTTGTGACCTCAGTAGGGCATGAAGGACCAACCGGTACCGCCCTCCTTCCCATGAGACTGCAGTTGCCCCGTCACTACCGGCTCATACCTGCCTTTCCAATAAGCTCTGAGCCTTTAGCCATCTTGCATGCAGTACAGATGCATTTCTGCCAAAATCCACTGGGTTTCAAGATTTGTTTCTGAGTCTCCGGTATCATGGCCATTAATCAGCTTGATCAGGAGCCAGAGAGGCCGTTTGTAGGTGGCGACTCGGGGTCTTGTTGGGATGGGGAGAAAGAGTCGGCTCCATCCGCATGTGGTGAGGGCCCATGTGTCTCGTCTCTGCAGGCCCAAAGCTGACTGTCCAGTGGCCTCTGGAGGATGGTGGCCACCAGGCCGCTAGGGGGAACAGGCCAAGGCACGAAACCTATTCCCACCTGGAGTGGCCCAGCGCCAGTAACCTACTGCAGGAACAGGACGCATTTCTGCCAAAAGCCTATGGGTTCCGAGATTCGTTTCTGAGACTCTGGGATCATAGCCATTACCAGTTCGATCAGGAACCAGAGAGGCCATGCCTCCAATTATATAGCTGAGCCGGAGGTGGTTTGTGGGTGTGTCTCCCACATACCTAAATTTTGGCTGTTTACTTTCTTGGTAAACTTTGCCCCAAGTTTTTGGGGTCTGGCCCAGCAGCAAGTTTGGGGTATCTGAAAGTCTGACGTTGCCATCAGGCTGCTGATGCACTCACCTCACAGGTACAGATTGACCTGCTAGTGGTACCATACCACCAAGAAAATTGTTTATTATATAATAGTTTTTCAGAATTTCTGGAAATAGCGCTTATATTTGGGTTACAACCAAAAAAATTCTATTCAAAGACTTTTTTCAAGAGAAAAGTTCCCAACAGAGAAAGAATAGAAATTTCCCTATTTAAAAATTACCCAAAAGGTGCCATTCTAGTGTGTTGATATGGATGCATTATAAAGTCATAACCTTCCTACTGAGGTGAAGTAAATCCAAAGAATGAATAGGAATTGATCAACAATCTCTTCATTTATCAGTACCAGCCTCTGGAACTAAAAAACTACAGATCTGACCTGAAGTGGCTTGCCCAGAGCAAAGATCACTGCTCTGTGTCAGGACTCCAGTAAAGAATGTCTGGCATCCAGCATGGCCTTTGTCCTTCTCCAGTCCCTCCAACTCACCATCTATCTGAAACTTGCTAGAAATCTGACTCAAGAGCCACCACTTTTACCCCAGGTCAAAACTTCTTAGAAGTCCATAGCCCCATAGCCTCACACAATACATACAACAGAGTTTTCTGAATTGATTTTCCAGCTTGCTGCTAAGCTGTGTTTTGTTGTTTCTAAGAGTTTTTTAGTGGGATCCTTCAGCTCCTCTATATACAATATTATTTCATCTAAAAAATAGGAATAATTTATTTCTTTTACGAATTAGATTCTTTTGATTTATTTTTGTTGCATAATTGCTGTATCCAGAACTTGCAATTTTTTTTGAGTATTGGAGATACTATGGATATGGAGTGGAAATAGTGGGCATCCTTGCCTTCTGCTTGATCTCAGAGGGAGGTTTTTCACCATTGCGTATAATGCTAGCTGTGGGTTGTATATGTAAATAAAAGGGACAAAGGTTTGAACTAAAAAAATTTTTTAGTCCCTATGAGCTTCCTCATCTCCTGGCCAATAATGAAACAATGTAAAAGCAATGACCTTGTAGGGCCAGGATATAGTTAAAGCTTTTGCCTTGCATGCAGTGGACCCAGTCCCTGACACTAAACATGGTACCCCAAACACCAGAAGAAATGATAACTATCACAGAGCCAGGGGAAAGCACTGAGCACCACTGGATGTGAAGGGAGAGGAAAGGAGAGAGGATGGGAAGGAATAGAGGGGGAGGGAAATAGAGGGAAGGATCCAGTGTTAGGCTTTGAATGGGGGAAGAGAGGAGAATTAAATGCACAATCTCTGCCCTAAGTATGATTTTGAAGAAGCCCATGTCATACAAATGGCAGACTGTATATGTGATATTAACTTGAGGGAAAGATTGAGGGGAACAAGACATGTTGAAGGAAAACTTGAAAAGGATCATGTGCATATAAGCTCTTCTCTGAATTTTTTTTTCTTTTTTGTTTTTTGGGTCACACCCAGTGATGCTCAGGGTTATTCCTGGCTCTGCACTCAGAAATTACTCCTGGCGGTGCTTGGGGGAACAATATGGGATGCCAGGGATTGAACCCATGTGCAAGGCAAACGCTGTATCTGCTGTGCTATCACTCCAGCCCCCTGAAAAATCTTAATGGAGTCCAGTTCCCTCTAACTATAGATGCATGTTAATATGTTATAGAAGGAATATTATTCTGACTTATATACTGAATATTGCATCACACTATCACTTCTTGTGGGGAGAGCTTAGGTCACTTTGAGGGGGTTATAAATAATATATTAATTTTTCTATATCTGTTAATGCTTATAAATGTATTCATCTCTAGGGGTACTAAAGCTAATGACACAGTGGACATGCATTGTACACCTGTGTGCTTGAGCATGAATGATATAAGTAAATGCTATGAAAGATTCAATGGCATGCAAAAATAATTCGAATTTTATAACTTCAGAAACAGAGCTGAAAGAAGTCAATTGACTTATTCAGAACCAGCAGTGAATGGCCGACAGAATCTGGCATCCAGTCCGGTCTGGAAAGACATTGGCTGCATTGAGGTTGGAGCATATCTCAGTCATTCTCCTTCCAGCTGGAACTCTGCGCAGGCAAACAGCTGCCAGGATGCCCCTGATACCTCGGTCACTCTCAGGTGGCTACACAGGCTCAGTGCCTCCAGTCCACACACAAGCTCCTCCCCAAGATCTCACTGGACTGAGGCAATTATCCTGCTCTATTTCCTTAACAGGAGCTTAGGGACCTTTACTTAGACTTCTCTACATTTATAACATTCTGTTCTTATTTCTTTGGAGTCAAGGACGGGAACAGAAAGCCCAGAGTTTAAGGGTTCACAGATGCTTTTCTCTTGCTCTTTTTTTCCTGGTATCTAGGGCAGAAGCTGATTAGAAGTTTAACTGGATACGAGATTAGAATTTGCTGAGCTACTAAGAATTGCAGAGGTTGAACTGAGCCGGAATTCTAGGTGAGCAAAGTGTGTCTCATAAGCTTAGAGGTCTGTACATGCATTCAATGTTTAGGGCTATGTGTAGATCCCGTCCGTGGGTGATGTGGATACATGAATGTTTCCTCAAAAGTTGTCTCTCTATATGTGTGACATCTGATTTATAATACAGATTTTTAAAAGAGAGAAGAAATATGGAGCGAGAGAGAAAGAGACTTAGAAGACAGAGACATGTGTATGACTCAAAGTTTGTTCCCTCCACCCAGAGCACACAGCACCAAATAAGCTACCATTAAGCAGACGAAGAACATTCTGAGTGTGGTTTGGGGTCTCATCATCAATTATCAAAAGCCTCACTCTCCTTTAATCACTTCCAGATTCTGATCTTTGTACACAAATATCAAAGTTAAGTAAAGATATTGCATCGTCTGCACAGACAGAGATGTGTGCTCAATATGGAGTAGAAGTTTCTTTAATCCACCCATGACTGGCATAGGGGAAGAAGATTGAAATCAAGCTTGAGGATGTTTGGAATCCCTTGAGTAATCTCAGGGAGGCTTCTTTATGTGATATCACATTTTTTATGGGTTATCTTCATGTGTCACACTAAGGTTGATGTGTTTTTGAGTAATTGATGATGTCTCATTGTCAGGTAGTATTTTAGTTGTGGTATCTGTGAACTAATGCAGACTGTGTGACTCTCTCACAACTACCTTAGAAGTCTGTCAGTAGTGGCTATTGTACTGCAATAGCATATTATACTGCAATGAGCATGTAGATTTATATGCTTTTTCACCTCTAATTCCTAGGACACCAGTGGTTCAGTAGGTCAGTAGGGATCTAATCATCAGCCTGTATTGTTTGAACTTCCTAAGTTTCAGTTGCCAACCAGTAAAGAGGAACTAATCCTTGATCACAGTGCTATTTTGAGAATTAAATTGGACTATGTACAACATTATTAAGCCTTATACTTGTCATGTATTCAATGCTCGGTAAGCAAGGAGTATTTTATTGTGTTTCTCCAAACCAAGTGTTTTTGTCATAGACATTCTTATTTCTCCAGTACCAAGTGCAGTCCAGGTAGAAGTCTAGAGAGTACAAGTGAACATGAACCATCTCTCATACTTTGCTATTACAGTTTGAGCTCCTGCTCCTGGGTCATGAACCAATCATCTCCTAAATTATGTGTGAATTAAGTTTCATGGTGTAATTTGCTAGTTTTCTTCTAATTTTTTTTTGTTTCTAAGTCTTCACACAGTGATACTGTTATCACTAATCATAATCAATGATAAAACAGTGTCCACCTTAGAGCACATTAATGGATAGAATCAGTGCCCCTAGCAGTTCACAGTTCTTTGAGCTAGAATAATTTTGTCCTTTTCCAATACATGAATACAAAAGCCAGTCAAGATTCCCTCCACAAACTTACCACAAGAAGAGGGGCATCAGTGAGGGGAGGGTGTGTTGAAGGGCTGTTAGAAAAAAGAAGGGACAAACATGACTATAATAGTTGGGAATGATCATTTAGGACAGGGACTGACTGTTAAAAGTAGATAAAGGGATACACCTGAGGGATCACTATCACTATCACCCTGTTGTTCATTGATTCGCTCGAGTGGGCCAAGTAACGTCTCCATTCATCCCTGTCATGTGCTAGTGTAGCCTGATGACATATTGGGGGCTCCTTCAGGGTCAGAGTAATGAGGACCATTCATTGTTACTGTTTTTGACATATCGAGTATGCCATGGTTAGCTTGTCAGGCTCTGCCGTGCAGGCGGGATACTCTCGGTAGCTTGCCAGGCTCTCCGAGAGGGATGAAAGCTTTTGGGGCAGCCTCTCATCACATTTATAGTTGTGCCCAGTCAGGCATATAGGTGGGTATGATACTCTCAGTAGCCTGCTGGGTTCTCTGAGAGTGAGAACTATAGAATAAGAGGTTGCATGGCCACTTCTGGGAGCTTGGTTTTAGAGTCTCTGGATCCTGGCCGTTGATGGGGATACACGGCAGTTGGTGGGTGTAACTGTCTAGTTACTGGAAGGTGGGGGAGCTGGGTGAAGGAGGTCCAGTCCTGAACCGAGCAGGCTTGGAGATCTTAGCCCCAGGTCCCGTACACCTGGGTTCCTTTGCCGGTTCCTCATCCAAGCATGTGGAGAGTGGTCTCAGCACGGCTTTGGCTGGGTCCCGGAGGTCTTCAGCTATCGGGGATCTGCTCGGGGTGGAGAGGGAAACTCAACCCGCCCTCCTCCAAGGGGCCCCGGTGAGGACAGCCAGGCATGGGGGCAGGAGACTCTGCCTTGTTCTCTTTCGGGAGCTTGGTTTTAGATTCTCTGGATCCTGGCCGTTGATGGGGTTACACGGCAGTTGGTGGGTGTAACTATCTAGCTACTGGAAGGTGGGGGAGCTGGGTCGAGGAGGCCCAGTCCTGAACCGAGAATGCTTGGTGATCTCAGCCCCATCCCTTAACCTGAGGGATAATCTTCCATTATCATTATTGCAAAGCGTAAGACCCAAAAGTAAATGGTGTAGGTCGAGAGGGAAACTCGAACCACTGGAGTCCTACACACTTCTTACACACTAGTGAAGGGACAGGTGTTGGAACATTATATGACACAAATCCAATTATGAACAACTTTATATCTGTGTATATCATTGTTCTTCAATTTAAAATAAAAAGATTAGCTCCATAGCGGTATTTTCATAATCCCACCATCAGACTTAATTACCAAAGAAATATTAAATTTAGAGTCTACATAACAAACGTACATGACCCCAATTTGAAATTAGTTTTTCATACCTTTGATAAGAAGGGCAACATAATACTCCATGTTATAAAATCTCAAAATGTATTTATTTTAAATAAGGTGTTTGAAAACACTTTGTGAATTGAATTATATAAGCTGATACTTTTGGAAGATCTAGAATGGTATCACATACTATTGTAGTTATCCTAAATAATGAGGAGTGGGAAAGCCACACATAATGAGAAGGAAACTGATTCTTACTGAATACAAAGTATAATTTTACCTGTTTTAATTATGAGTGATGCAACATTGCACCTTTAGACTATGGATCTTTTGTTCTTCATAATTATAAAAAAATCTAGTGCAGAATTCATACTTTAGTGAAGATTTTTAAGGTATATGTAATACCCACAAAATAGTGTCTCTATGGGTAAGTTGATGGCCAATATTTTATGTGATTGTGAAAGTTAATGGGCCAATGTTATCAGAAATATAATACCTCTGATAAATAAGCATCCAGAAATTTTTGCTGCATTCTATTAAAGTGTAGATAGTTTTAGCAGCTCAAAGGGGAAAGTTTTAGATGTGTCCTAATGCCCAAATTTCTATGAAATTATGGTAAATGACTAGATTGACATAAAATAATATAAAGGTGAGTATTCCTTTTACAGAGATCTTTGCTTCCTTATGGACTATTATAAACTTAGTACTTTGTGTAGCATCTGGAAAAATATTATGTTGTTCAAAGTATTTTATTTATCGGGGCAGAGTGATAGTACAGTGGGTAGATCTTTGCCTTGCTCAAAACCACCCTGAGTTTAATCCCCGTCATCACATATGATCTCCAGAGCACCACCAGGAGAAATTCCTGAGTGCAAAGCCAGTGCACTCAGTAACTCCTGAATGCAAACCCCCTGAGCATTGCCCAAACAAAGCATTTTGTGTATGGAAGTCAATAACAATACATAAATTAAAATTTTTTAAATAAAATAAAATCAATCTTTAAAAACAGGAAAAAATTAAATTAAACCAAAAATGAAGACATTTTTGTATTAACAAAAATATCTTCTTGTTTCAAAATGATATCATACTAGTGATGTTAGAGAGTAATGTACCATCGGAACCTGTGTGGCACAAACTATGGTTCATGTAACCACGTGTCTAAGTTAAAACTTACAACTCTCTCTAGCTGGCTTTACTATGATGTTACAGTATTCATTCTCCATACATTTCCCTCTTTTTTTCATCCCCAGCAAGGACAAAAGCAGCATGACCAGAGATAATGAAACCAGAGTTTCCGAATTTCTTCTCCAGGGGCTTCCTGTTCCACCTGAACATCAGGGTTTGTATTTCATCCTCTTCCTGGTCATCTACCTGACTACAATTTTGGGGAACCTGCTCATCATTCTGCTGATCTGGATGGACATTCGCCTCCACACACCCATGTATTTCTTCCTCAGTGTCTTGGCCTTCAATGATGTGTCGTTATCCTCTGTCACTCTCCCCAAAATGTTGATGGACATGAAGACGAATCACAAATCTATCCCCTATGCAGGGTGCATTTCTCAGGTTTGTTTTTTATTATTCTTTGGTTGTTCTGAAAACTTCCTTCTTTCAGTGATGGCGTATGACAGGTATGTGGCCGTATGTCAGCCGCTCCATTACACCACCATCATGAGGCAGGAGCGGTGCTTTGCTCTAGTAGCAGCATCCTGGGTCCTCAGTTGCTTCCACTCTTTGTTGAACACCCTCCTTTTGGCAAGAGTTTCCTTCTGTGCTGATGTTACCATCCCCCACTTCTTCTGTGAACTCATTCCAGTCCTGGAGACAAGCTGTTCAGACATTTCATTCAATGATCTGGTCGTTTTCACGGAGGGAGGGATATTTTTTTATCTGCCATTCATCAGTATCTTGGGGACTTATATTCTCATATGGGCCACTGTCCTGAAAAAGTCCTCTGCTAAGAAATTCTTCAAAGTCCTTTCTACCTGTGGTTCCCATCTCCTGGTTGTGTCTTTATTCTATGGAACCATTCTTAAAGTTTACTTTTTATCTTCCACATCTGCCACAAATAATAAAGACATAATTGCCTCTGTGATGTACATGATAGTCACCCCCATGCTGAACCCTTTTATCTACAGCTTGAGAAACAGAGATATAAAACAAGCCCTAAATTTGCTCGCTAACAGAGTCAAGTTCTGTAGTCAAAAAATTTAATGTGAATGTTTTAACTAATGTGCATTTAAATAATCCGGAAACTATTATCCTAATATGTCAATTCTTTGTGTTCAGTTGAAATTGTGGTCACATATATCTCTGAGATATTGATATATTTATGCTTCACTCTGCTAACATACACCAGTATTATTGCCAGAATGACTTTCAGTGACTAACATTTACTGGACAATGATTAGAAACTATGATGCCTTATTTCAGCATGTTTAGAACTTTGAATTCAGAGAATAGTAAAGATACCAAAAACAGAAATAAAGAAGAAAACTCCCCCAGGTCTACTAACTCTCCAAGCAATGCCACTCCTTCTTTCTTTATATTGTCAGGATCCAGGAAATGTAATGTCTGAAGATTGTCAGAAAAAACTAATTTGCTTATATAAATCAGATTTCCAGTTAAAAAATTCTGAAATTCCCATTCAAAACTTTCAATGACTGATTTGGATTTACTTACAAATAAGGAATCATGCCAAGTTCAAATAATTCTGTTATTTTTAAGAAATAAATTATTTTTAAATGTTGGAAGTGTTTTATAACTTGATGCATATGGTAGTAACAAGGAATAATTACAATGGTCATGAAAATGGATATGTGTGAGTTTGTGTGCCTGTGAAATAAATTCAACATGATACATACTTTAAATGTTTTCACTTTGTTTATGTATTCACTTTATTTATGATTATTCAGTAGTAGAAAATTCGGGTGGGAGGAAAAAAATCATATTATTCTGAGACTGGAAAGGTTATATGACAAGTGGGTGTTTGTATGAAATTACATAAAATTTGTAAATTTGTTCAAAATTTCATACCATACCTTATATATGATATATAATTTTTAGTGAAGATAGTTTTATTTAAACAAGGCTACTTAGAGAAATGTGAGGGGGGAAAAGAGAGAGAACCAATAAAGAGAGAAAGAGAGAGAGAGAGCTGTGTTAACAGATTACACGAGCTTCTCCAGAAAAAAAAAAAGAGAAGGGCTTTGGGTTGTAGGATAACATTGGTTTGTCCTTTCTGCCTTGCAGTGGGGAGTTTAGGTTTATTGGGTTACTCCCATCACAGTGCTCCCATTCCTCTATGTTTCTTTGTAACTTCTTTCTTTGTGCTCTGTTGACTTGTAAATATTGTTTTTCTCTTTTCCTTAAGTCCTTTGCATAGTTAATTCAGAGCAAAGTCCTATTTGTATAGGCCCAAGAAGACAGTAAATGCTATGCTTTTGTAACATGGGAGTGTCCATATAAAATAACTAATATTAAGAAGTAGAATTTAGACATTAATCAAGATGTAATTAACTTATTGGTCTAAGGAGAAAAGGAACACCCCTAGGTGGTATTTCCACCCTTGAGCCTGATGGGCAGTCAGGAAGGGCTTTCTTATGTTGATTTTGCTACAGGACTGGGTGAAGTGTCTGCTCCCAGGGCTGGGGAGTTGGAGAGAGATAAGAGAGTAGGAGAGAGTTGAGAGCAGGGCAGCAAGATGTATCATGGAGAGACTAGCAAAGGGGACAGAGGGAGAAGAAAGTAGAAGAATACAGGGGCAGGCACGCAGAGAGAGAGAGAGCCCAGACTGCAAGGTGGAGTGTGGAGAGATGAGGGGGAGAGACAGGAAGAGACAGGAATGAGGGGCAGTGTGATACTAGAATGGGGGCTCAGAGAGACTAGAACAGATTCACGGGGAGAATGGAATAAACAGCAACTGATCAATCAACCATCTTGGCCCTCCTTTCCTCCTCCATCTGCCCCATAGCACGGGTCACCCAGGCTGGGTGAGCAGCCCAAGGACCACCAACTAAACGGTGAGGGTGAGAGCCACTGGGGACTCCCCTGGCCGCCCTGGAGAGTATACGTTGGGTGAAGGTTAATAACAATTAATTCAAATTGTCTTGGCCTTGGAAACTTTCCTCATTTTATAAGAATGTGTGGCTTTGAAAATTTAATACCATACACATAGGTGAAACACAGGCATAGGTATGAACTAAATTTATACATAAGCATGAAAAATACATTTGAATATGGTGTATTCATATCATTAATATCAGCATATATAAAATGAGTGTGATCATCTTGGTAAAGAGGTGCTTCTATTTTTATGTCTTCCTATCATTCTCACATCTCTAATCTTCTTTTACTTGCATCGAACTCACATAAAGGGAAAATGTCTTTTCTCTTAATGCAATACTATAAGAAATTTACACCAGTGTCTTGTCCTAAGCTATCACTGCAAGGCACTGAAGTGGACACGGGAATTGCATCACGGGATTAGCCTGTGATGCTGCGTTCACCAGACACACAAACTGCTCAGAAGGAGAAATCCCAGAAGAGTAAATGCAGTGAACTTTCTGGGCGACAATCGAGGGAAAAGCATGATTAATGAGAGAGTTCCAGCACCAGGAGCCATGCGCAAACCCCTGGGAACCTCTTTATGAGGGCCTCTGCCACATATACTGCCTCTGAGACCCACTAGCTGCTGCCAATTTAAATTCCTACAATCCAATTGCACTGACCAGACCATGACTTAGTTCCACACCAGCAGAGCAAAGAATTTCACCCCTCAGGAACCACACAGAAACCCGTTATCATGGGGCTTGTTCACCTCTGTATGATAGTTGTCCTTCACCCACTGCACACACTCTAAGGGCAGATGCGAAACCACAGGGTCTTATTTTGACTCCAGAATAGCCCTGTAAAAGTCCTCACTACTGAAAGGGAAGAAATAGATGTACCCCTACCTTTCTCTGAAATACCTTTACAGGGCAATAGAAATAGTTCTAATAACAGTAGCCTATTTGTGTAAAATGGTAAATCAGGTCAGTACTCTGATAATCCGGAAACTAAAGCTCCACTGTAAGCACCCTCAACAATCTAAGAAACCCAAGCACAAAAAATTTGTAAATCTACAACTGTACCTCATGGAGTTTCACTAACAAAAATTAAAAAAAATGTAAATGATGGAGAATGGGCACTGATGGAGGGATGGGTACTGGGTCATTGTATAACTGAAACCCAGCACAAAAATTTGTAAGTCTACAACTGTACCTCATGGTGTTTCACTAACAAAAATTTAAAAAAATGTAAATGATGGAGAATGGGCACTGGTGGAGGGATAGGTCCTGGATCATTGTATAACTGAAACCCAGCACAAAAATTTGTAAGTCTACAACTGTACCTCATGGTGTCTCACTAATAAATATTAAAAAAAAATCTAAGGACAATGGGAAAGCCAATGAATTCAGCTGTATTGATGTACAGGGACAGCAGTTCAAGAAAGTTCTTGAGCTCCTCAAAATTCTTAAGGCTGTGAAACCCTTGTGGTACCCTAAGGAAGCAGGGGTGGTGGTAGAGGGTGGTTCTGATCCCCACGCTGCCGAAGTCCTAGAAGCCACTCTCTCACCTCACAGCAGATGGCATTCCAGGGGTCCAACTCCACTGCTTCATTACTAATCTCTGCAGAGATGCCAAACTAATGAAAATTCCAGGTACGCCAGTTTTCAGGCTGAGAACATAAGGTATTCTCAGAGCGGGGGTAGGCAGGCTACCCACTACCTCCAGACTTCCAGAAGTTATAGCAGCCATAGCCACATCCCACAAACACTTTCATGTGAACTCACGGCCCACTTACATATCCCAGAGTTTCTGGAGCATGCAGCAATATGTGTGGATACTCAATACCTCTAACGTCTACAATACTGGCATTCCAATATGAACACATCAAATTTCAAGGGAAACTAATATATAAAACAGCACTACTCAATAAAAAATAACACAGAAGGTTTAACTAGCATCAAACAGCTTGGTTCATCCTCAGACAAGGGTTTAATGATCCCATGGTGAGATATGATAATTTTAACAAATTCTCTTTTACTGAAGTATTTTTTGGATAACCCATTAGCCATTTAGTTGTAGCAATATAAAATAAATGATTTTGTACCTGCTAATGGGGCGGGAATGGGAAAATCAGGATAATGGTAGAGGGAGGTTACACTGTTAGTGTGATTGGTGTTGGAACGCTGAGTGCCTACAACAATTTTGAACAATTTTATAAGAAATGATGTTTTAATACGGATTTTTTTAAATTCTAAGAGCCCGGCAAGCCACCGAGAGTATTCGATATGCCAGACAGAGTAACAACAAAGTCTCCAATGGAGACGTTACTGGGTCCGCTCGAGCAAATCGACGATCAACGGGAGGGCCTTTACCTTTTATCTTTACCTTTGAAAAAGGATGCCTCAAATCAATACTCCATGCAAACCTGATGGAAATTAAGAAGTCACTGGAAGAAAGAAATTCAAATCAACTTACTAATAATTATTTTAGAGTCTTAAAGGATCCATATGAATGGAATTGTAGGAGCTAAAGAATACAATAAATACAAAGCTAAAGAATGGCAACAGAGTTCTGAATGTAAGAACCATATCAGCAAACTTGAAGAAAAATACTACTTGCCAGCAATGAAGTGGCAAAGAGAAGTTAATGAATGTAAAAGAATGTAAGATATTTAATATATAATAACAAGAGTAATGGGCTGGAGCGATAGCACAGCGGGTAGGGCGTCTGCCTTGCACGCAGCCAACATGGCCGACCCGAGTTCGATTCCTCCGCCCCTCTCAGAGAGCCCGGCAAGCTACCGAGAGTATTCGATATGCCAGACACAGTCACAACAAAGTCTCCAATGGAGACGTTACTAGGCCCGCTCGAGCAAATCGACGATCAACGGGAGGGCCTTTTAACAAGAGTAATGATCTCTGAAGTACAGGAATATTAGAATAGAGAAAAGCAAAAGGGGGGGAATAGACTTGTGGAAGAGATAACATCTCAGAACTTCTCCAATTTCTAGAGGGAGAGTTCTTCACAGGTTCAAGAGACCCAAGGAGTACCATACAAAATAGATCCAAATAGAACAACCCCAAGACAAATATCAATCAAAACAGCAAGAACCAAGGACAGAGAAAGACTACTTAAAGCACCAAGAGGAAAGGAAATCTCATATAGAAACATAAGACTCACAACAAATCTCCAAATGAACTGTATTAGCAAGAAAAGAGTGGAATGATAATATATAAAGGAATAAACAATTTTCTTTTTAAAAACTCATTTTTTCATTAATTTATTTTTCTTTCTTTTATCTTTATTTATTCATAATTTTACAAAGATGCTCATGATTTGATGTCAGTCAAATAAACAATTTTGCAATGATGCAATGATGCAATTACACAGCATAAACTGTCATTTGGATTTGAAAGAGGGATAAAAATATAACAAGCAGTTTAGATCCTGTGTAGGATATATAGTGAGACTTGTCACTGGTCACTTGTCATCCCGTTGATCATTGTCTTGCTCAAGTGGGCACCAGTAATGATTCCATTCGTTCCTGTTGCATGCTCTTGTAGCCCAATGGCACAGTAGAGGCTCTTTCAGGGTCACGGGAATGGGACCCATTATTGTTACTGTTTTTTTTTTTTATTTTTTTTCCTTTTTTTTATTAGTGAAAAACCATGAGGTACAGTTATAGGCTTACAAATTTTGCGCTTGGGTTTCAGTTATACAATGATCAAGTCCCCATCCCTCCACTTTGGCATATTGAATATGTCACGGGTAACTTGACAGGCTCTACTGTGCTGACAGGATACTCTCAGCAGCTTGCTGGGCTCTCTGAGAGGAGGTATATCTGTGGGTTAGAGTACAAAAGGTCGCTCCAGGAAAAAACTGCATAACTCTATTCCAGGAGCTTTGTTTTATAGTCTCTGGATCTTGGCTGTTGATGAGATTACATGGCGTTGGGGGCATTTTGTGGTTGTGGCTGCCAAGATACTGGAAAACAAGGGCTATGGGTGAAGGAG
The DNA here is from genome assembly GCF_029834395.1 of Sorex fumeus. Taxonomy (NCBI): domain Eukaryota; kingdom Metazoa; phylum Chordata; class Mammalia; order Eulipotyphla; family Soricidae; genus Sorex; species Sorex fumeus. The sequence goes on from NW_026606186.1 coordinate 7,841,044, forward strand.
GCCCTGTCCCAATCTGAACAGGCTTGGAGATCTCAGCCACAGGTCCCACATACCTGGGTTCCTCTGCCAGTTCTTTCATGCGTGAGGATCATATGAGCGTGTAGAGAGTGGTCTTGAGCATGGCTGTGGCTGGGTTCTGGAGCTTTTCGGTTCCCAGGGTCAGAAACTCCACCCGTCCCCCTCAGATTGGGCCTAATGAAGACAGCCTGGCACAGGGGCAGGAGACTCTTGACGGTTGATAAGATTACATAGCATTTGGGGGGGGGGGGTATTTGTGGGTGTGGCTTCCAAACTACTGGAAAACTGGTATGGGCATTGCAGAAGATGAATGAGGAAGAATTTAGACGTAGATAGTTTATGAAGTAAAAAATACTGAACGTTGGAGATCTACCACTCAAGTTCATAAAGAAAACAAAACAACTGATTCTTATCTAAATGTAGAACTACCTAAACAAAGTCATATTATTCCAAAATAATCAAAATTGATGCTAAAGGAAAAACAGCCAAGACTTTGGGAAAAACATGTACAATAGCAAAGGTATATCATCAGATTATCTTCAGATTTCTCAGCAGAAACTCCTAGAGGTCAAAAATAGAAAGAAGTGATCTAATGATAAAGAGGAAAAAAAAACCCAATCAGTCAAGAATGGACTGTTCTGAAAAATTAGCACTAAATTATTAAGGGTAAATAAAGGAATTACCAGCAAACATATGGAATTCATCTAAAACTGAACTCTCTTGCAACAAAACTGTCAATGGCATTCTTCTACATAACATTAATTTCAAGTATGCGAAGTCTTGAGTAAGAGGATGAATAAAAAGATAGATGTGTGGTGATACGCCATAACAAGGCTGATCTGTCCTTGAATTATTATGGTAGATATAACAAAGATCCATGTTTCACACTGAATAGCAAATTATAGACATAATAATATCTAGGATGTTTATAGTTAGTGTTGCATTCTCACACAAGTATTGATTCTTATGGTTTGATGTACAGTAAACTTAACTCCGCATCACCAAAATGGCCAAGGCCCTACACCATTGCCAATTTTAAAGAAATTAATAACTATTATTAAGTATATATGCCATGAACTGTTATCTAATATAAAGTTTACAACTAATCAAAATTTTATATTAATACTATCACCTGATATGTTTTCATTTAAAGTATGACCCAAAAGAGTCATATGCAAATAGACTCAGGAATTTAAAAGGAAATGATTGATTCTTACAACAGACTGAGGTATAGATTTCTGAGGGACTTTCCTTTGGATCCAATTTTCTTTATTGCATTGTAATATCTATTCTTCTCCTCTGTCATAAAGATATCTTGACCTCAGAATTCTGTACTTGTGAGACAGAACTAGGTACTGTCCCAACATGAATTCAACTCAGCATTTTTACAAATACTTTTTTGAATGGTTCTTTTAATCTTTTTGAAAATGACAACCTGGAGCACACGCAGCATGTCTTGGATAAACTAATGGTTTATTAGTGTTGTAGGGTTTGAGATGTTGGGAAGTTCAATATTTTTATCATTAAGGTACAGCTGGAGTTGATTTTTTAACTGGGAGATATCTTTGGGGTGTGGACATGAGTACTGAGGCTTCTGGATGCATCATCCAGAAGTGTATGAGGTAGCCCATCCATACTCTGAGAAAGCATGGTGACGTTAGTCACGTATCCTATATACATGAATTTTCAGCAGGTATTTTCGCTTCTGTAATATAACTCTGCCCCCTCTTAGACTATTTAAAAGTTTTTTTATTTGTACATTTTTAAAGGTGAGAGTTCAGTAATTTTATTAAAAGAAAATACACTGTACAGTATATATTTTGGATACAAGTCCTTTATTTAATTATTACTTAGAAGTAAAGGCCCTCCCATTGATCGTCGATTTGCTCGAGCGGGCAGAAGTATCCTGGAGCATGCCACATGGACCCGAGCACCTTCCAGTCCCCCGGAACTAATCTCCACACCCAAGTGCCGTCCTTCTAGCGCTGCCTTCCCCCCCACCCCGCCACATGTGTGATCTACGACTTGCAGTCCAACAACGCACATGTTTATCCCAAACCCGATCATCTCCCCGCCTCCCAGGTTAGGCAGGGGGATGGCTTCTGGGGTGTTGAGCATGGCCTCCTTGGCAGGGGGCGTAGAGTCGGTGGGGGCTGGTGACCTCAATAATTGTCCCCTCTCCTAGCACTTTGGCTAACATCTCAATCCCCAATACCTAATCCTGTGGAGAACTTCCTGGCTATCTCAAAAACAATAAGTCAATAGGCTATTCCAATTGCACCAAAATTCTCGTGAACAAAAGTATTCCAATTTCACTTAGATACTGGTGAACACTAGAATCTTTACAAACCCAATATAAAATAGCACATCTTCCAAAGCTTCACTAGAGGCCTAACATACGTCACAGAGAAACACCTGAGAGGAAAGACGTATTCTAGAAGGGGAAAAAGGCAACCACCACTGACTGAGCTCATCCAGATTCGTTTTTGCAGTAAGAGGGAATAGTGCTAGTGAATGTCCCACCTCCGTACAACCACAGCAACATGAAGAAACAGTGCAAATCCCCACCACAAAGAGAGAATGAAAAAAGAATTCAGAAGTCTCAAAAGGGACAACTCACAAATACGATCTCTCTGATAAAGAATTCAGAGTCGAAATACTGAGGATGTTCAATGAACTCAGAAAAACAGTGGAGCAGGCATCCAGTAAATTAAAGGAGGACATGAAAGAAACAGTGGAACGGACAGCCAAGAAAATACAGGAAGAAATGAGAGCAGAAATAAGAAAGCTACAATCAGAAGTGTCACTAATGAAAGATTCGGTTGATGAAATAAAAAACTCAGTGGGTGCCTTCAACAGTAGAATAGCTATAGACAAAGACAGAATCAGTGAGCTTGAAGATAAGCTTAAGAAAGCTTAAAGGAACAAAAACGATAGGGAATGACCTCAAAATAGCTCAAGGGCAAATCAGAGACCTAGGGTATGAATTGAAGGGGAACAACATTAGTATCGTTGGAGTACCGGAAGGACAGGGAGGCAACATCAATGAAAAAGCTACAGTCAAAGAAATAGTTACGAAAAAGTTCTCAGAGCTGGAGAATACAGACATCTAGATGCAAGGAGGTCAAAGGGTGCCAGCTAAAAGAGAGCCAAATAAAAAGACTCTAAGAAAGTCATAGACAGAATGATGGATGCCACGGAATGAGACACAATACCGAAAGGATCAAGGTCAAAATAAGGAGATACACACAAAGGGGAACTCCTTAGATTTTTTTATATATAAATATTTTTTAATTTATTTTATTTTTCGGTTTCAATTATCACTTCACTTAATCACGTAATCCCCGTTATTCATCGATTTATTCGAGCGGGTGCCAGTAACGTCTCCATTCATCCCGGTTGCGAGCTAGCGTAGCCCAATGGTATCTGTTCGTTTTAGGAACATGTAGAGCCTCAAACCGATCATTTAGGGTCTTGACGAAGAAGTCTGACCATCTTATAGGTGGGCGTCCACGTGATCTTTTGATGTCTCGTGGAATCCAATCAGTAATGGCTCTAGTCCAGCGGTTGTCTGTAAACCTCATTACATGTCCAGCCCATCTGATTTTTGATGTCTTGGCAAATGAGACAGCGTCCCTGATTCTTGAGCGTTGACGAAGATCAGAACTCCGGATTCTATCTCTCATTTGAGTGAATCGTGATATTCCAAGCATAGTTCTTTCGATTCCTCTTTGAGAGACCCGAATAGTGTTCTCATCCTGTTTTCGTAGGGTCCAGGTCTCTGAGGCATATGTTAATGCAGGAAGAATAGTGGAATAAAAGAGATGTGCTCGTAGCTGGAGGTTCTTTGTCCTTTTAGTTATTTCTTCAATGCTCTTGAAGGCATTCCAAGCCACTCTCTTCCTCCTGCGTAACTCAGGTGCCAGGTCATTCATCATGTTGATTTCTCGACCTAAGTATATATAACTGTTGTATTCGGAGATGGTGGTTCCGTTGAGAGCGAATGGAGCGTCAGGAACAAGGCTGTTTCTCATAAACATTGTCTTCGTAAGATTCAGCTGTAGTCCGACCTTTCCACACTCACGGTCAAAGTCCGCAAGCATTTGTGCCGCTTGGCTGATGTTTGGTGTTATTAGAACGATGTCATCAGCAAAGCGGAAGTGGTGTAGTTGCCGACCATCTATCTTCACTCCCATGTTTTCCCATTCTAGTCGTCGCATGATGTTCTCGAGGGTGGCACTGAAGAGTTTTGGTGAAATGGTATCACCCTGCCGAACCCCTCTCTTGATATGGATGATTACTTCTTTGTAGAATGGTGAGATCTTGGTAGTGAATCCGCAATAGAGCTCACGAAGGATCCTGATGTATTGAGTTTGTACGCCCTGATTGGTTAGGGCTTCCATGACCGCTTCCGTCTCAACAGAATCAAAGGCCTTCTTTAAATCAATGAACGTTTGATTCTTTAAATCAAGAGCGGCATCTTGAACTCCCGAGATACCTCAATGAGCTTGGTTATTGTGTGGATATGGTCAATGGTACTGAATCCTTTTCGGAATCCAGCTTGTTCACATGGTTGTCCTTCATCTAGTGTTCTGCTAATACTATTCAGGATGACTCGAGTGAATAGTTTGTAGATGACAGACAATAGGCAGATTGGGCGATAGTTGCCAATGTCGTGGATGTCTCCTTTCTTGTATAGTAGTACAGTCCTGCTGGTTTTCCATTGGGATGGAACCTTGCATTCAGACAGGTAGCATGTGAAGAGTCGAGCTAATGTATTGATGAGTACTGATGGTAAGTTCTTCAGGTGTTCAGGTCTGATCTTGTCTGGGCCAGGTGCTTTTTGTTTCTTTACCGACGAGATGGCATGTTGGATTTCGGAAGGGAGAACATTGGGAACGACATATCCATCATGTGGTATGTGGTATGTGGGCAAGTGGATGTGGCTATTAAAGAGATCTGAGTAGAAGTCATGAATAATCTTCTCCATTGCCCTTCTGGAAGATGTGATAGATCCATCATAATGTCGGAGGGCAGTCATCTTGGTTTTGTAGTTGGTGAAGGACAGGCGGGCATTACGAATGTTTTTCCCAGCTTCTGCTGCATCTATCAGTACTGCTGCTCTCCTGTTTTTGAGGTCATCCTTGATGGCTTTTCTGCACTGTTTTGCCAGTTCGGACGTTCGCTTGTGGTTGCCTGAGGCACGTGCCACGCCACGTTGGCGAATAAGTTCAAGAGTGTTCGAAGAAAGACGGTTTTTTGTGGTTATCTCTCTCTTGGCATTCCTTGCACAATCATGGAGGTGCTGAATCATTCGATCGTATTCCTTATCAATGTTGTCAATGACGGCATCTTCCCATGTTGCTGCAACAGAGCCAAAGAGTTCCCAGTTGGTGGTTGTTCTGGGAGTTTTCTTCTTAAACCTTGCATTCTTTTCTCCTCGTTCTGTGAGGTAGAATTTTGCACGAAGAAGACGGTGGTCTGATCCCGTTTGGAATTTTGGGACAACAGCAACATCGGTTAGGCAAAATCGCCGATTGAATATGATGTGGTCTATTTCATTGTGGAACCGTCCATCGGGAGACTCCCATGTCCAACGTTTAGATTCAGCCTTTTGGAATTGTGAGTTACCATGGAAGGTTTTGGTTGACATGATGAACTCAGACAGTCTGTCACCCTGTTCGTTCCATTCCAGGCCATGGGTTCCGATGTGGAGTTCATCGACTGATCTTCTTGGTCCTATCTTGGCATTAAAATCACCGACAATGATCTTGTAGAAGGTGTGATCTTCTTTATAGAATTTCTCCAGCTCCATGTAGAATTTCTCAGTTTCTTTTTCACCATAACTGGATGTTGGTGCATAGACAACAAAGATAGAAACTGCCGGTAGTGAGCCACATTTATTCAAGTGTAATCGTCCAATTCGGGTTGTTAGGCATTCAAATGAATCAATGCTTGTGACTAAGTTTGTGTTGACAAGGATACCGACACCACTGATGCCTCTTTTATCACATGTTCCAAGGAACAGTTCTTCTCCAGTGTCGAAAACAGCATGATGGGATTGATGTCTTCTCGTTTCGGTCAGACCAATGATGTCGTACTTGATCTTTCGTGCTTGTACCATAAGGTCTTCAATGGATGCAGCAGATGCCAGCGTACGAGCATTAAAAGTACAGACAATCATTTTTGTTTTTCTGCGTTTTGGCAGCCCATGTCTGCCTTGGTGTTTTATCAGTTTCTCCTTCCATATCCTTCTCGACTCTGCATAATCAGGGTTAGGGAAATGAGATCCATTTATTACTGGATTTGGCATATCAATTTGGTCTATTTGTCATAGACCACGGATAGCTTGCCAGGCTCTGCCGTGTGGGTTGGATATTTAAGGATATTTAAGGTATCCTGAAAATTTAGAGAAAATTAAATAAATAGCTCCCGGGAGCTTATTGTGATAATCTTTGGATCCTGGCCTTTGTTGGGGTTACACGGCAGTTGGAGGGTGTAACTGTCTAGCTACTGACAGGTCCAGTCCCAAACCGTGCAGGCTTAGAGATCTCAGTCCCGGGTCCCACACACCTGGGTTCCTCTGCCAGTTCGGTTATGTCTGAGGCTTATCCAAGTGTGTGGAGAGTGGCTCCAGTAAGGCCTTGGTTGGGGCCTGGAAGTCTTCAGCTGTTGGGCCCTGGCGAGGATAGTCAGACACAGGGTAGGAGACGGTTTCAATTATACAATGATCAAATACCCATCCCTTCACCAGTGCCCATTTCCCACCACCATGGATCCCAGTATCCCTCCCACCCCCCAAGCCCCCTATCCCACCCTCCCTCTGTGACAGAGCATTCCCTTTTGTGCTCTCTCTCTCTTATTGGGTGTTGTGGTTTGCAAAAGAGGCAATGGGTGACAATCATGTTTGGTCTATAGTCTACTTTAAGCATGCTTCTCCCATCCTAGGAGGATCCTCCCAACACCCTTTATTTGGTGCTCCCTTCTCTATCTGAGCTCCCTTTTCCCTTAGCATGTGTGGCTGGCCTCCAAGCCATGGAGTAAAATTGCCAGTGTATTGATGAGTACTGATGGCAGCTTCTTCAGGTGTTCAGATCTGACCTTGTCTGGACCAAGTGCTCTTTGTTTCTTTACCAACAAGATAGTGTGTCGGATTTTAGAAGGGAGAACATTGGGAATGACATATCCGTCCTGCAGAATTTGGTTTGTGGGCAAGTGGACATGGATATTAACGAGATCTGAGTAGAAGTGATGAATAATCTTCTCCATTGCCCTTCTGGAAGATGTGATAGATCCATCAGGACATTGGAGGGCAGTCAACTTGGTCTTATAGTTTGTGAAGGGCAGGCAGGCGTTACTTATGCTTTTTCCAGCTTCTGCCACATCTACCAGCACTGCTGCTCTTCTCTCTTTGAGGTCTTCCTTGAACACTTCTCTACACTGTTTTGTGAGCTCTGACATTCCCTTGTGGTTGCCTAGGCATGCACCAAGCCACATTTGTGAATAAGCTCAAGAGTTTTAGAAGACAGGCGTTATTTTGTGGTTATCTATCTCTTTTTTTTTGTTTGGATTTTGGGTCACACCCGGCGATGCACAGCGTCTACTCCTGGCTCATGCACTCAGGAATTAATCCTGGTGGTGCTTGGGGGACCATATGGCATCCTGGGAATTGAACCCAGGTTGGCCGCGTGCAAGGCAAACACTGGTTGTTTGCCTTGCATGCAGCCAACATGGCCGACCCGAGTTTAATTCCTCTACCCCTCTCGAAGAGCCTGGCAAGATACTGAGAGTATCTCACCCACATGGCAAAGCCTGGCAAGCTCCCCGTGGCGTATTCGATATGCCAAAAACAGTAACAACAAGTCTCATGGTGGAGACGTTACTGGGCCCACTCAAGCAAATCGATGTACAACGAGAGGACCGTGATCGTGATCTCTCTCTTGGCGTTTCTCCCACAATCATTGAGGTGCTGAACCAGTCGATCGTATTCCTTGTCAATGTTGTCAATGACGGCATCTTCCCACGTTGCACAAGAGAGGCAAAGAGTTCCCAGTTGGTGGTCGTTCGGGGAGTTCTCTTCTTAAACTTTGCAGCCCTTTCTCCCCGTTCTGTAAAGTTGAATTTTGCATGAAGGAGATGGTTGTCCGGTCCCGTTTGGAATTTTGGGATAACAGCAACATCAGTCAGGCAAAACCGACAATTTCGTTGTGGAACCATCCACACGGAGACTCCCATGTTCAACGTTTAGATTCGGCCTTCTGGAACTGTGAGTTACCAAGGATGGTCTTGGTCAACATGATGAACTCAGACAGTCTCTCACCCTGTTCATTCCATTCTAGGCCATGGGTCCCAAAGTGGAGTTCTTTGGCTGATTTTCTCGGTTCTATCTTGGCATTAAAATCACCGACAAGGATCTTGTAGAAGGTGTGGTCTTCTTTATAGAATTTCTCCAGCTCCATGTAGAACTTCTCAATTTCTATTTCACCATAATTGGATGTTGGTGCGTAGACAACAAGATAGAAACTGCTGGCAGTGAGTCACATCTATTCAAGTATAATCGTCCGATTTGGGTTGTTAGGCATTCAAATGAATCTGTGCTCACTGCTAAGTTCGTGTTGACAAGGACACTGACACCACTGATGCCTACTTTGTCACATGTTCCAAGGAACTGTTCTTCTTCAGTGTCAAAAACGGCGTGATGAGATTGATGCCTTCTCATCTCCGTCAGACCAATGATGTCATACTTGATCTTTCGTGCTTGTACCGTCAAGGCTCCATCTTATCTCACACAATATAACATGTTTTTGTAAATTTATTTTTCAGCTTGCCACTTGTGTATTTTGTTGTTTCTAAGAGTTCTTAACTGGGGTCATTCAGATTTTCTACATACTATACTATTACATCTGAAAAATGGGAATAATTTCGGTAAATCGGTAAAGTAAAGGCCCTCCCGTTGATCATCGATTTGCTCGAGCGGGCCCAGTAACGTCTCCATTGGAGACTTTGTTGTTACTGTGTCTGGCATATCGAATACTCTCGGTAGCTTGCCGGGCTCTCCGAGAGGGGCGGAGGAATCGAACTCAGGTCGGCCATGTTGGCCGCGTGTAAGGCTAACGCCCTACCCGCTGTGCTATCGCTCCAGCGATAAATTATTCCAGGGAATAATTTAGGGAATAATTTATTTATAATTATTTAAATTATTCCAGGGAATAATTCAGGGAATAATTTATTTATTTTAAAATTAGATTTTTAAAAATGATTGTTGTTGCATAACTGCTGCATCTAGTACTCGCAATTTTATGAACTATTGGAGATACTATGGGTATGGAGTGGAAATAGTGGGCATTCTTGCCTTCTGCTTAATCTCAGAAGGAGGTTTTTAACCAATGAACACAATGTTAGATGTGGGAGGGGAGAAGTGGAGAGGGGAGCTGAGGGAAGGGTCCAGTACTAGTCTCTGAGTGGGGGATGAGAGGAGAATTAATTGCAAAAATTCTGCCATAGGGTATGGTTATGAAAAAACCCATGTCAAACAAATGGCGCAATCACTTGTATCACATGTCATCTTGTTGCTCATTGATTTCCTCGAGCAGGTGCTAGTATCATCTCCATTTGTCCCTGTCACATACTAATATAGGCAAATGGAGTCTGCTTGTTCCAGGAACACGAAGAGCATCAAACCATCAATTTAGGTTTTTGACGAAGAAGTTCAGCCATCTTATAGGTGAGCGGCCAGGCATTCTTTTGACGTCTCGTGGAATCCAATTGGTAATGGCTCTAGTCCAGCAGAATATATATAGCACAATACATATGTAATATTAACTTGAGGGGAAGACAGAGGGGGACAGACATATTAAAGGAAAACTTGAGAAGGATCATGTGCATATAAGCTCTTCTCTGAAAAATATGAATGGAGTCTTGTTCCCTCTAACTAGAGATGCATGTTAATATGTTATAGAAGGAATATTATTCTGACTGATGTACTGATATACTGAATATTGTCTTGTGGAGACAACTTAGGTCACTCTCGGGGGTTATAAATAATATATTAATAAATTATCCTATATATATTAATGCTTATAAATGTATTCATCTCTTAGTGTACTAAAGCTAATGACACAGTGGACATGCATTGTACACCGTGTGCTTGATCATGAATGATCTAAGTAAATGCTATTAAAGATTCAATTTCATGCAAAAATAATTTGAATTTTATAGCTTCGGATACAAAGCTGAAAAAAGCCACTTGACTTATTCAGAACCAACAGTGAATGGCCGACAGAGTCTGGCATCCAGTTCTGTCTGGAAAGACATTGGCTGCATTGAGGTTGGAGCATATCTCAGTCATTCTCCTTCCAGCTGGAACTCTGGGCAGGCAAACAGCTGCCAGGATGCCCCTGATACCTTGGTCATTCTCAGGTGGCTACACAGGCTCAGTGCCTCCAGTCCACACACAAGCTCCTCCCCACGATCTCACTGGACTGAGGCAATTATCCTGCTCTGTTTCCTTAACCAGGAGCTTAGGGACCTTTCGCTTTCCCTTCTCCATGTTTATAAATTCTATTCTTATTTCTTTGGAGTCAAGGACGGACACAGAAAGCCCAGGTGTTTATGGCTTCACAGATGCTTTTCTCTTGCTCTTTTTTTCCTGGTATCTGGGGCAGAAGCTGATAAGAACTCTAATCAGATACTAGATTAAAATTTGCTGGGCTACCAAGAATTGCTGAGATTGGAACAAGCTGGAATTCTAGGTGAGCAAAGTGAGTCTCATGTACTTAGAATTCTGAATACGCATTAATGATTAGTGCCATGTGCAGATCTTGTCCTTGGGTGATGTGGATACACGAATGTTTCCTCAAAAGTTGTATCTCTATATGTGTGACATCTGACTTATAATACAGGTTTTAAAAAGAGAGAAGAAAAATAGAGGGAGAGGGAAAGAGACTTAGAAGACAGAGACGTGCATATGACTCAAAGTTTGTTCCCTCCACCCAGAGCTCACAGCACCAAATAAGTTACCATTAAACAGACAAAGAGCAGTTCTGAGTGTGATTTGGGATCTCATCATCAACTATCAAAATCCTCACTCTCCTTTAGTCACATTCAGGTTCTGATCTTCCTACAAAAATATCAAAGTTAAATAAAGACATTGCAGCTTCTGCACAGAGATGTGTGCTCACTATGGAGTGGAAGTTTCTTTAATCCACCCATGACTGGCATAGGGGAAGAAGCTTGAAATCAAGCTTGAGGAATTTTTGAATCCCTTGAGTAATCTCAGGGAGGCTGCTTTATGTGATATTGCATTTTTAATGGGTTATTTTCATGTGTCACACTAAGGTTGATGTTTTTGTGAGTAATTGATGATGTCTTATTGGCAGGTACTATTTTAGTTTTGGTACCTGTGAAAAAATGCATCCTGTGTGCCACTCTCACAACTACCTTAGGAGTCTGTCAATAGTGGCTATTGTGCTGAATTGAGCATGTAGATTTATATGCTTTTTCCCCTCTAATAGGGCATCACACACTAATTCCACTGACACCAATGTCTCAGTATGTCAGTAGGGATCTAATCATCAGCCTGTACTTCTGTTTGAATTTCCTAGGGTTCACTTTCCAACCAGTAAAGAAAGAGGAGCTAATCCTTGATCACAATGCTATTTTGAGAATTAAATTGGACAATGTACAACATTATGAAGTATCATACTTATCATGTATTCAATATTCAGTAAACAAGGGGTATTTGTTTGTGTTTCTCCAAACCAAGTGTTTTTGTTATAGACGCTCTTATTTCTCAAGTACCAAGTGCAGTTCAGGTAGAAGTCTAGAGAATACAAGTGAACATGAACCGCCTCTCATACTTTGCTAATACAGTTTAAGCTCCTGCTCCTGGGCCATGGACTACTCATCTTTTAAATTATGTGTGAATTTTGTTTCATGCAGACTGGAATGATAGCGTAGCAGTAAGGCATTTGCCTTGCACGTGGCCAACTTGGCCGACCTGAGTTCGATTCCTCTGCCCCTCTCAGAGAGCCCGGCAAGATATTGAGAGTATCTCGTATCAGGCAAAGCCTGGCAAGCTACCTGTGATATATTTGATATGCCAAACACAGTAACAACAATTCTCACAATGGAGACGTTACTGGGCCCGCTCCAGCAAATCAATGAACAACGGGAGGACAGTGCTACAGTGCTATGTTTTGTGGAGTGATTTGCCAGTTTCTTCTAAATGACTTCTTTTTTCTCAGTCTCCACACAATGATACTAGTATCACTATTCATAAATCTGTGATAAGACAGTGTCCACCTTAGAGGACATTAATGGAGAGAATCGGTGTCTCTAGCAGTTCATAGTTCTTTGAAGTAAAATTTGTTGTCCTTCTCCAATACATGAAAACAAAAGGCAGTCAAGATTCCCTCCACAAATTTTCCACAAGAAGGAGGCATTGGAGGGGGCATGGGGTCGGGGAATGGGGGTCAATTGGGATAGAAAAGGGACAAACATGACAATAATAGTTGGGAATAATCATTTTGGACAGGGACTGACTGTTGAAAATAAGTAAATGGATACACCTTATAATTTTTCATTATCTTTATTGAAAAATATAAGACCAAAAAGGAAAGAGGGTGGGTCTGGAGGAAAACTGGGACAATTGATGTTTCTACACACTATCTACACACTGATGAAGGGACAGGTGTTGGAACATTATATGACGGAAATCCAATTATGAACAACTTTATAGCTGTGTTACTTTTCTTTAATTAAAAATAAAAAACATTAGCTCCACAGTAGTATGTTTTATAATCCCACTCTTAGACTAAATTTACAGAGAAATATTAAATCTCTAGTCTACAAAACAAACCTATATGACCCCAATTTGAAATTAATTTTTCACTCCTGTCATATGAAGGGCAATATAATATGCCATGTGTACTACGATGATCATGATCACGACCATCCTGTTATTTGTCGATTGCCTCGAGCAGGCCCCAGTAACGTCTCGTTCGTCCTAGCCCTGAGATTTTTTTAAAAAGTGCCAAATTCAAGGCTATTTCAGAGTTAGGAGAATGAGACCCATCATTGTTACTGGTATTTGGCATATTGGGTATGCCACAGGGAATTTGCCAGACTCTGCCGTGTGAGCAGGTTACATTTGGTAGCCTGCCAGTTTGTCCAAAGTAGGAATGAGATAATAAGATGTCTTCTGGGAGCTGGGTTTTATAGTCTCTGTGTCTTGGCCGTTGATGGGATTACACGGCACCAGGGGGCCAGTTGGTGGGTGTGACCCCCGCCTACTGGAATTTGGATCTGGGTGGAGGATGCTCAGCCCCGATCAGAGTAGGCTTGAAGATCTCAGCCCCGGGACCCACGTGCCTTTGTTCCTCTGCCGGTACCTTCATGTGTGCGGAGAGTGGTCTCAGCATGGTGGTGGCTGGTTCTAGAGGTCCTCGGCTGCCGGAGACTTGGTCGGGGTGGTGAGGAAAACTCAACCCGCTCCCCTCCAAAGGGCCCCGGCGAGGACAGCCAGGTGCGGGTGCAGGAGACTCTGTGCTGTTCTCTTCTGGGAGCTGGGTTTTATAGTCTCTGAGTCTCGGCCGTTGATGGGATTACACGGCACCAGGGGGCCAGTTGGTGGTTGTGACCCCGGCCTACTGGAATTTGGATCTGGGTGGAGGATACTCAGCCCCAATCTGAGTAGGCTTGGAGATCTCAGCCCCAGGACCCGTTATTTATAATTTATAAATAAATATAAATTTATTTATTTATAAATAAATAAGGGGCTGGAGCGATAGCACAGCGGGTAGGGCGTTCGCCTTACAAGCGGCCAACAAGGCCGACCCGAGTTCGATTCCTCCGCCCCTCTCGGAGAGCCCGGCAAGCTACCGAGAGTATTCGATATGCCAGACACAGTAACAACAAAGTCTCCAATGGAGACGTTACTGGGCCCACTCGAGCAAATCGACGATCAACGGGAGGGCCTTTACCTTTACCTTTATAAATAAATAAGTAAATAAATGAAAATCTCAAAATGTATTTATTTTCAATAAGGTGTTTGCAAACACTTTGTGAATTGAAGTAAAGTTAGCTAACACTTTTGGAAGATCTAGATTGTATCACATACAATTTTGGTTCTCCCAAATAATGAGGAGTGGAAAAACCACACATTATGAGTAGGAGACAGATTCTTACTGAATATAAAGTGTAATTTTACCTATTTTATTTATGAGTGATGCAACTTTGCACCTTCAGATAATGGATCTTTTGTACTTCCTTATTAGAAAAAAATAATATAGTGCTAAATTCATACTTTAGTGAAGATTTTTAAGGTATATGTAATACCCACTAAATAGTGCCTGCTATTGGGTAAGTTGATGACCAATATTTTATATGATTTTGAAAGTTAATGGACCATAGCTATCAGGAAATATAATATCTTTGACAAATAAGGATCCAGAAATTTTCTCTGTGTTCTATTTCAGTGTAGATAGCTTTAGCAGTTTAAGGGGGAAAGTTTTAGATGTGTCCTACTGCCCAAATTTCTACGAAATTATAGTAAATGAAGCGATAGCACAGCAGGTAGAGCGTTTGCCTTGCATGCAGCCAACTCGGGTTTGATTCCTCTGTCCCTCTAGGAGAGCTCGGCAAGCTACCAAAAGTATCCTGCCTGCACAGCAGTATATGGCAAGTTACCGTGGCATATTCAATATTCATATTCAATATGCCAAAAACAATAACATGTCTCACAATGGAGACGTTACTGGTTCCCCCTCGAAGAAATTGATGAACAATGGGATGACAGTGACAGTGACAGTGACTAGATTGACATGACATAATACAAAGATGAGTACCCTTTTACAATGAAACTGATTCCTTATGAACTTTTATAAACTTAGTGCTTTGTATAGCATCTGGAAAAAACTATGTTGTGCAAAGCTGAGTGATAGTTCAATGGGTAGGCCTTTTGCATTGCTCAAAACCAGCCTGTGTTTTATACCTGTCATCCCATATAGTCTTTTGAGCACCTCCAGGAAAAATTCCCGAGTGCAAAGCCAGTTCACTCAGTAACTACAGAATGCAAAATCCCCAAGAATTGCCAGAACAAAGATTTCATGTATTGAAATCAATAATAATACATAAATTATAAATTTGTAAATAAAATAAATCTTTAAAAAAAGGAAAAAAATAAAGTTAAACCCAGAAATAATTTTTTAATGAATCACATGAGGTACGGTTACAGATTTATAAACTTTCGTGATTACATTTCAGCACTGCAATGATCCAGTATCCATCCCTCCACCAGTGCCCATTCTTTACCACCAATGTTCCCAGTATCCCTCCAGACACCCCTCCCATCTTCCTCTTCCCCACCTGCCTCTGTGAGAGGCACATTCCCTTTTATTCTCTCTCTCTCTCTCTCTCTCTCTCTCTCTCTCTCCTTTTGGGTGTTCTGGTTTGCAATACAGCTACTAAGTAGCCATCATGCTTGGTCTATAGTCTAATTTAAGCAGATCTTGCATCCCTCGTGAGTCCTCCAAGCATAATTCACTTAGTGGTCCCTTATCTATCCCAGCTACCTTTTCCCCCAACAAGTGATGTGAGCTTCAAAGCCATGGAACGAGCCTCCTTGCCCTCATCTCTATTATCCTTGGGTGTTAGTCTCCTATTCTGTTACTTTATATTCCACAAGTGAGTGTTGTCATGCTGTCATTCTATGTCTGTCCCTTGCTTTCTGACTCCTTTCACTTAGCATGATACTCTCCATGTTGATCCACTTATGTTAGAAAAGATGAAATCATAAAACTTTTTTGTAAGGCAAATATGCCTTCTTATTTCAAAATGAAATATTACTAGTGATATTAGTGTGTAATGTACCATTGGAACCTGAATGGTACAAACTATGGTTCATGTAACTACATGTGACTAGTTAAAACTTAATAAACTTAATATTCTCACAAAAAGTTGGCTTTACTATGTAGCCCTGTAGCACTGTCCTCCCGTTGTTCATCGATTTGCTGGAGTGGGCCCAGTAACATCTCCATTGTGAGATTTGTTGTTACTGTGTTTGACATATTGAATACATCAGGAGGAGCTTTGCCAGGCTCTGTCCTGCGGGTGAGATGCTCTCAGTAGCTTGCTGGGCTGTCCAAGAAAGGCGGAGGAATCGAACTCTAGTCAGCTGGGTCAGCTGTTCACAAATGCTCTACCCGCTGTTCTATCACTCCAGCTCATTGTAGATTAAACAGATTATATTTATGAACACAAATCTCTACAATATAGAGAAAACTATATTCTCTATTCTCTCTCTCTATATAAAATAACTATATGCTTGAGAAACCTCTATAGTTATCAGCTGCAGGTGTTGATTTATTTCAGAAATTGTTTGACTGTGAGTATTAGGATCACCCTAATCCACAGAAGTGATTGCAAATATTATATATATTTTTTAACAATTTTTTCTACTTGTAAATGCCTTTAACTATAATGAATCAGCCATATGAATTAATATTTAGGACAGATTTTCAAAGATATTAATAATGAGCAAGAGTATTCCATATTGGAAAAAAAAAAGCACTATAGCACTGTCCTCCCTTGTTCATGAATATGTTCCACCGAAGTACGACTCCCACGCGGCAAAGTGGGGCGGTTGTGGGGGTATAAGTCCGGTGCAGAAGGATCCTGAACCTCAAACACTCCCGTTTTCTCCGACCTTTTTTTTCCGACCGCACACACACAGGCCCATCCAACCACGACCACCAGACAGGACATCCCAACTCCTGGACGCCGGCTCAGCCCAGCGGGACGGTCCCCTGATGGGGAGAGGCGCTGGCCACAGTAGGCAAAGAGCGAGTGCGCTCGGCACTCCTCCCTCCACGTCTGGGGGGATGAAGGCGGATCCCTGCCCTCACAATGCAGATGTTACTGGTGACCGGTGGAACATATTCATGAACAAGGGAGGACAGTGCTATTTTTCATTTTCATTTCATCATCCTGTTAATCGTCGATTGCCTCGAGCAGGCCCCAGTAACGTCTCTTTCATCCTAGCCCTGAGATTATATTCAGGGCTCTTTAGGAGAATGAGACCCATCATTGTTACTGGTATTTGGCATATTTGGTAGGCCACGGGGAGTTTGCCAGACTCTGCCCTGTGGGCAGGCTACATTCGACAGCCTGCAAGTTTGTCCAAAGTAGGAAAGCTCAACCCGCTCCCCTCCAAGGGACTCCGGGAAGGAACACCGAAGCGCGGGGGCAGAGACTGCACTGCTCTCGTCCGGGATCTGGATTTTATAGTCTCTGAGTCTTGGCCGCTGATGGGATTACACGGCGCCAGGGGGCCAGGTGGTGGGTGTGACCCCCGCCTACTGGAATTTGGAGGATCTGGGTGGAAGATGCTCGACTCCAATTCGAGTAGGCTTGGAGGTCTCGGCCCCGGAACCCGCGTGGCTTTGTCCCTCTGCCAGTACCTTCAGGTGTGCGGAGAGTGGTCTCAGCATGGTGGTGGCTGGTCCTGGAGGTCTCCGGCTGCCGTAGCCCTGGCCGGGGCGGGGAGGAAAGCTCAACCCGCTCCCCTCCAAGGGACTCCGGGAAGGAACACCGAAGCACGCTCTGTCCACTCTGGTCCCCGCGTGTGTGCTTCAGCGGGCAGTGATGCAGCGGACCTGGACTTCGGGGCTTTGGGGTGTATGCTCTCGGCACCCAGCTGAGCAAGGCTCTCCTGCACGGTCCACGCAGTGGTGGTCCACCGAGTGATGGACGTTGCCATCTGGGTCCTGAGACCCTCTGGCGGGACTCGAATGGGCAGAGGGAAGAGGAAGAGAGGTTTGCAGGAGGCTCTGGGCGCCTTCGACCTTCCCTCCCCGCTGTTGATTGGTGTTGGTGGTTTGGGTGGACCCTCCGGCCCCCCGGGTGGCGGGACACCCTGGTGCCGCATGTGGGTGTGGCTTGTGAAGTGGAGCGCATTGGTGGGTCGGCGGCGTCCCAGGTGTGGGCGTGGGACTCCCCTTCGTTGGTGGGCCGTGGGATTCCCGTGCATAATTTTCCCCGTAGCCCAGTTGTCCCGACAGGCACCTCCCTCTCTCACGCTTCCTCTCAGGGTCCACCTGGCTTGCTGCTGAGTTGCCCCAGCCCTTGTGAGTCTGGAAACCCACCCCATCCTACGCCTGTCCCTCGAACCCCTCCCCAGGGGAGGCTGCATGCCCGCGCGGTGCCAGTGCGGTGCCCTGTGGTGCTTTAGTCCCCGTTGCCCCTCTCGCGTGGTTGCCCATCAGCGGTGGCTGCTCTCGCCCGATGCTGGTGATGCCTCCGCACCGGCTTTACTATGATGTCACACTATTCATTCTCCATACAATCCCGTGTTTCTTTAGTCCCCAACGAAGACAAAAAGCAGCGTGATGAGAGAGAATGAGACCAGAGTTTCTGAATTTCTCCTCCAGGGACTCCCTGTTCCACCTGAACGTCAGGGTTTGTTCTTCATCCTCTTCCTGGTCATGTACCTGACCACAGTATTGGGGAACCTGCTCATCATTCTGCTGATCCGGATGGACATTCGCCTCCACACACCCATGTACTTCTTCCTCAGTGTCTTGGCCTTCAATGATGTGACGTTCTCATCTGTCACTGTCCCCAAAATGTTGATGGACATGAAGACGAATCACAAATCTATCCCCTATGCAGGGTGCATTTCTCAGGTGTTTTTTGTAATACTCTTTGGTTGTACTGAAAACTTCCTTCTTTCAGCAATGGCGTATGACAGGTATGTGGCCATCTGTCAGCCACTCCACTACACAACCATCATGAGACATGAGCGATGTGTTGCTCTAGTAGCGACATCTTTGATCCTCAGTTGCTTCCACTCTTTGTTGCACACCCTCCTTTTAGCCAGAGTTTCCTTCTGTGTCAACGTTACCATCCCCCACTTCTTCTGTGAACTCACTCCAGTCCTGGAGATAAGCTGTTCAGACATTTCACTCAATGACATGGTCATTTTCACTGAGGGAGGGATATTTTTTTATGTGCCATTCATCAGTATCTTGGGCACTTATGTCCGCATATGGGCCACTGTTCTGAGGAATCCCTCTGCTAAGAAATTCTTCAAAGTCCTTTCTACCTGTGGTTCCCATCTCCTGGTTGTGTCTTTATTCTATGGAACCATTCTTAAAGTTTACTTTTTATCCTCCTCATCTGTCACAAATAATAAAGACATAATCGCTTCCGTGATGTACATGATAGTCACCCCCATGCTGAACCCTTTTATCTACAGCTTGAGAAACAGAGATATAAAACAAGCCCTAAATTTGCTCGCTAACAGAGTCAAGTTCTGTAGTCAAAAAATTTAATGTGAATGTTTTAACTAATGTGCATTTAAAATAATCCGGGAACTATTATCCTAAAATGTCAATTCTTTGTGTTCAGTTGAAATTGTTTTCACATACTTCTCTAAGATATTGACATATTTATGCTTCACTCTGCTAACGTACACCAGTTTTATTGCCAGAATGACTTTCAGTGACTGACATTTAGTGAGCAATGAATAGAAACTATGATGCCTTATTTCAGCATGTTTAGAACTTGGGATTTGGAGAATAGTAATGATAACAAAAACAGAAATAAAGAAGAAAACTCCCCCAGGTCTACTCTCGAAGCAGTGCCACCCTTTCTTTCTTTACATTATAAGGATTCAGGAAATGATGTATCTAAAGGTTGTGAGAAAAAACTAATTGCTTATATAAATCATATTTCCAGTTAAAAAGTTCTGAAATTCCCATTCAAACCTTTCAATGACTTACTTACAAGTAAAGAATCATGCCTAGTTCAAAAAAATTTATTTCTGGGGCTGGAGTGATAGTACAGTGGATAGAGTGTTTGCCTTGAAGGCATCCCATATGGTTCCCCATGCACCGTCAAGAGTAATTCCTGAGTGCAAAGCCAGGAGTTACCCCTGAGCATTGTTGGGTAAGACCTACAAACCAAAAAAAAAACCTGTTACTTCTAATAAATA
This sequence comes from Sorex fumeus, assembly GCF_029834395.1. Classification (NCBI taxonomy): domain Eukaryota; kingdom Metazoa; phylum Chordata; class Mammalia; order Eulipotyphla; family Soricidae; genus Sorex; species Sorex fumeus. The sequence goes on from NW_026606186.1 coordinate 7,861,055, forward strand.
AATTATTTTTAAACTTTAGAAGTGTTTTATATCTTAATCCACATGGTAGTTGCAGTGGATTACTACAGTGGTCATGACAATGGATATGTGTGAGTATGTGTGTGTGTGAAAAAAATTCAAAATGATACACACCTTAAACGTTCTCACTTTGTTCATGTATTTCACTTTGTTTATGATTAGTCCATAGTATAAAAATTCAGGTCGGAGGAATAAAAACCTTATTATTCTGCGACTGGAAAGGTTATGTGACATGTAGATATTTGTATAAAATTACACGATTTTTGTAAATTTGTGTAAAATTTCAAACCATACATTATATATGATCTATATAATTTTTAGTGAAGATAGTTTTACTTAAACAAAGCTACTTAGAGAAATATGAAGAGAAAAAGAGAGAGGCGGAAGAGAGAGAGCGAGAGAGAGAGAGAGAGAGGTGTTAAGAGAGAACATGAGCTTCTCCAGAAAAAAAAAAACAGAGAAAGGCTTTGGGTGAAGATTAATCACAATTTTTCCAAATTTTCTTAGTCTTGAAAACTTTCCTAATTTTATAAGAATATGTGGTTTTGAAAATATAATACCACACACATATGTGAAATACAGGCATAGGTATGAATTAAATTTATACATAAACATGAAAATACAATTCCAGCGTCAGAAAAGCCTATGCTGATATTATATGCTAGAACATATCTATTATTCTATTGTAAAAATTAAAAGCAAGTTCTTTGTACATAAAAATGTATGATTGCTATATAGTTTATGAGAAAATCTGCAGATTTATAACCAGAGATCTCAATATATATCCATAATACTAACCAGTTAACATGTTAAGTTTTATTAAGTCTGATACACATGGTAATGATATAATTAATATTTTATATTGTTATACAGTTTGTTTTAATAATATGTGATTTTATGATCCTACTTTGTAATTAACATAATGCTCACATTGCCTTCTTTTGCATTCTGTAATTTACGGTGCGAAATAATCTACTTTGTTAGCCCTTTCTGTTGTCTCTGTGTATATACATCAGTAAGTGTGTACATTTATATGAAGGATGCACACACACATTTTTGTGTCTTAGAAAAGGATATATCATATTTCTTTAAATATTATCATGACTCAGGGCCACAGAGATAGTATAGCAGGTAGGGTGCTTGCCTTTCACACAGCCAACCGACATTATGTCTCTGCACCCCATTTGGTCCTCTTGGATTAATCCTGAGTGCTGATGGTTGTCACCCATAACAAAACAAATTACCATCATAACTCTTGTCCATCTTATTAGGAAGCTTCTGGTCATATGTTAACTTCTGATTTATTAGTACTAATCTAAGAAGAGATTTATAAGAATGAAATAATACTTGTAAAATAGTGAATTAGATATCACTGTCACCATCCTCCCATTGTTCATCGATTTGCTCGAGTGGGCCCAGGAACGTCTCCATTGTGACAATTGTTACTGTGTTTGGCATATCGAATACATCACGGGTAGCTTGCCAGGCTTTGCTTTGCAGGTGAGATACTCTCGTAGGCTCACATACATAAGTTACTTTCTGCCAAAGCCAGATAATATCCTAATCGGCCACCCTCCAGAACTGACTGCTGTTTATCCCAGAAAGGAGCATAAAATGAGGCCGCCAAGCTGTTTATACTCAGAGTGCCCCAGAGTGGGCGGGTGAGACCCCTTCCTGCCCCAAGGGACCCAACCCTAGTAGCCAATCTCTACTACCCGACTGCTGTCACGCTCCAAGCCACTTTACACATGCTCGGGCCACGCCTCATATATGAGTGAACATATTCCTGGACACATCATAAGACACTCCCTACATATTTTTCACAATTACCACACCATATTCGATGGAGTTCAGACAGTAGGCTGATAATCATAGAGGGGAATATATCTATATCTATATGTATGTATGTATGTATGTATGTATGTATGTATCTATCTATCTATCTATCTATCTATCTATCTATCATTTATCTTTGCCTCTCGTAGAGCCTGGCAAACTACCAAGAGTATCCTGTCTGCACGACAGAGCCTGGCAAGCTACACCATATGGTGGCACATTCAATATGCCAAAAACAGTAACAATAACGGGTCTCATTCCCCTGACCCTGAAAGAGCATCCAATATGGCAGCATTGGAAAAGACGAGTAAGTAGAGGCTGCTGAAATCTCAGAGTGGGACAAATGGAGATGTTACTGGCACCCACTTGAGTAAATCGATGAACAACGGCATGACAGTGAAACAGTGATAGAGTGATGAAAGTAAACACTTTTAAATATGTCATATTTATATCATTAAAAAGGCCCTCCCGTTGATCATCGATTTGCTTGAGCGGGCCCAGTAACGTCTCCATTGGAGACTTTGTTGTTACTGTGTTTGGCATATCGACTACGTCACATGGAGCTTGCCAGGCTCTGCCGTGCAGGCGAGAAAATCTTGTTAGCTTGCCGGGCTCTCCGAGAGGGGCGGAGGAATCGAACTCGGGTCAGCCATCTTGACTGCGTGCAATGCAAATGCCCTACCGCTGTGCTATTGCTCCAGCCCATTTATATCATTAATATCTGCATATATAAAATGTGATTATCTTGGTAAAGAGATGCTTCCAGTCTTATGTCTTGCATTTATTTTCACATCTATAATATTCATTTACTTACATCTAACTCTGGCATATCGAATACTCTCGGTAGCTTGCCGGGCTCTCCGAGAGGGGTGGAGGAATCGAACTCGGGTCGGCCATGTTGGCTGTGTGCAAGGCAGACGCCCTACCCGCTGTGCTATTGCTCTCCAGCTTTACTTTACTTTACTTTACATGTAACTCACACAAAGAGAAAAAGTCTTTTATTTTATTGCAGTACGGTAAGAAATTTACAGCAGTGTCCTGTCCTAAGGTATCACTGCAAGGCACTCAAGTGGACAAGGGTATGGGAAATTATGGCCTGTGAAGTCACGTTCATGGATTTATCAGGAGAGGAAGTCCCAGAAGAGTAATGCAGTGAGCTTTCTGAGGGACAATAAAGGGAAAAGCATGATTAATGAGAGAGCTTCAGCACCAGGAGTCATGCACACCCCCCTGGGAGCCTCTCTGTGAGGACCTCTGCCCCATATACTGCCTCTAAGACCTACTAGTTTAAATTCTTACAATCCACTAGTTTAAATTCTTACAATCCAAGGACACTGACCAGATCATGAATTAGTTCCACACCACCAGAGAAAAGAATTTAATCCCCCAGGGACCACAGAGAAATTCATTATCATGGGGTTTATTGCCTCTGCATAACAGTTGTCCTTTCACCCACTACACACACTCTAAGGGGAGATGGGAAACCACAGGGTCTTATTTTGGCTCCTAACCGTCTTACAAAAGTCCTGACAACTGAAAGGGGAGAAGTAGATCTACACCTGCCTGTCACTGAAATACCTTTACAGGGCAATGGAAATAGTTCTAACAGTAGCCCATATGTGTAAAATAACAAATCAGGTCAGAATTCAGATAATCAAGAAATTACAGCTCCACTGTAAACACCCTGAAAAATATAAGAACAATGGGAAAGCCGAAGAATTCAGCTTTATTGATGCACAGGGACAGAAGTTCAAGCGAGTTCTCAAGTTCCTCAAAATTCGTCAGGCTGTGAAACGTCTGCATTGCCCTAAGTAGGCAGGGGTGCAGGGGGAAGGGTGGTGTTTCGAATCCCCACACTCCTGAAATCCTAGAAGCCACACTTGGACACCCCAATGGATGCCATGCTGGGAGCCCAACTCCACTGCTTCATGAAGAATATCTGCAGACATGCCAAAATGATGAAAATTCCAGGTACACCAGTTTTCAGGCTTTGAATGTGAGGTCTTCTCAGAGTGGGGATAGGCAGGCTACCCACTACCTTCATACTTCCAGAAGCTCTAGTAGCCATACCCACAACCATTGTCATGTATACTCACGACCCACTTACATATCCCAGAGTGTCTGGAGCATGCGGCAATATTTGTAGATGCACAATACCTCCAACTTCTACAGTACTGGCATTTCAGTATGAGCACATCCAATTTCAAGGGAAACTAATACAGAAAACAACAATACTCAATAAAAAATAACACAGAAGTTTCAACTAGCATCAAACAGTTTGATTAATCCTCAGACAAGGTTTTAATGACCCCATGGTGAGATATAATAATTTTCAAGAATTCTCTTTTACTGAAGTGATTTTAGATAAGCCATTAGCCATTTAGTTGTAGCAATAGAAAATGAATTATTTTGTACCCGCTATTGGGGCAGGTTTGGGAATATTGGTACAATGGTATAGGGAAAGAGAGCAGAACCCCGGCAGTCGAAGATCTCCAGAATCAGCCACAGTCATGCTTAAGACCACTCTCCACACTTTCCGACGAGCCTCAAGCATGAAGGAACCGGCAAAGGAACCCAGGCATGCAGGACCCAGGGCTGAGATCTCCAAGCCTGTTTGGATTGGGACTGAGCCTCCTCCACCTGATCCCCCATCTTCCAGTAGGTAGGTGTTACACCCAGCTCTCAGAAGCGTGCAGCTTATTACTAGTTCTTACTCTTCGAGAACCAGGCAGGCAACCGAGAGTATCCTACCCACATGGCATAGTCTAGCAAACTCCCCGTGGCGTATTCAATATGCCAAAAACCCAGTAACAACAATGGGTCTCATTCTTCTGACCCTGAAAAAAACCTGGAATGTGACACTTTCTAAAATCTCAGGGCTAGTATGAAGGAGATGTTACTGGTGCCTGCTCGAGGAAATCAATGAACAAAGGGATGATAGTGATACAGTGATACAGTGGTATAGGGAGGTCACACTGGTAGTGTGATTGGTGTTGGAACATTGAATGCCTATAACAATTTTGAACAATTTTATGAACAATTTTATAAGACATGATATTTTTATAAGGAATTTTTTAATTATCAAACCTGAAAAAGAATGCTTTAAATCAATAATCCATGCAAAGCTGATGGTAATTTAGAAGTCAGTGAAAGAGGGAAATTCAATCAACTTACATAATAATTTATTCAGAGTCTGAAAGAATCCATATGAATAGTATTGAAGGAACTAAAGAATACAATAAATAGAAAATAAATGAAATAAATACAAAACTAAAGAATGGCAACAGACTTCTGAATGTAAGAACCATATCATCAAACTTGAAGAAAACTACTACTTGTAAGCAATAAAGTGGCAAAAAGAAGTACATCAATGTAAAAGAATGTAAGATATTTAATATATAACACCAAGAGGAATGATCTCCGAAGTACAGAAATTCTTGATCACTTGATCACTTGACATCCCGTTTGTTACTCATCAATTTGCTTGAACGGGCATCAGTAACATCACCATTCATCCCTGTCTCGTGCTAGTGTAGCCCAGTGGCGTCTGCCCTCTCCAGGAAACGAAGAGCCTCAAACCGATCATTCAGGGTCTTGTCAAGAAGTCTGACTATCTCCTGTGGAATCCATTTGATAACGACTCTAGTCCACGGGCCGTCTCCAAATCGCGTTACATGTCCAGCCCACCTGATTTTCAATGCGTTGGCAAACTCGACAGAATACCTGATTCTCAATCTTCGATGGAGGTTGAACTCTGGATTTTTTCTCTCACTTGAGTGAAGCGTGATACTCCAAGCATAGCTCTTTCAAGTTCTCTTTGGGAGGGCTGAATAGCGTTCTCATCATGTTTCCGTAGGGCCCAGGTCTCTGAGGCATATGTTAATGCAGGAAGATCAGTGGAGTGGAAGAGATGTGCCTGAACCGGAGGATCTTTGTCCTCTTAGGTATTTCTTTGACGCTGTTGAAAGCTTTCCAAGCTGCTCTCTTCCTCCAGCACAACTCAGGTGCCAGGTCATTCGTCATGTTGACTTCTCAACCTACGTACACATAACTATTGCATTTGGACATGTTCATTCCATTCAGAGTGAATGAAATGTCAGGAAGTAGTTCGTTACTCATGAACATTGTCTTCGTGTGACTCAGCTGCAGTCTGACATTTCCACACTCACGGTTGAAGTTGGCCAGCATTTGTGCCACTTGGCTAATGTTTGGTGTTATTAGAATGATGTCATCAGTGAAACAGAGGTGGTGTAGTTGCCGACCATCTAACTTCACTCTCATTCCTTCCCATTCCAGTTGTCGCATGACATTCTCAAGGGTGGCACTGAAGAGTTTCAGTGAAATGGTATCACCCTCCCGAACCTGTCTCTTGACATGGATGATCATTTCCGTGTAGAATGGTGAGATCCTGGTGGTTAATCTGTAATACAGCTCATGGAGGATCCTGATGAATTGAGTTTGAATGTCCTGTTAGGCTAGCGATTCTATGACCGCTTCAGTCTCAACAGAATCAAAGACCTTCTTTAAATCAATGAACATTAGACAGAGTGGCATCTTGAACTCCCAAGAAACTTCAGTGAGCTTGGTTATTGCATAGATATGGTCAATCATGCTGAATCCTTTTCGAAACCTGGCTTGCTTGCATGGTTGTTCTTCATCTAATGTTCTGCCAATCCTATTCAGGATGATTCAAGTGAACAGCTTGTAGATGACAGACAACAGGCAGATTGGGCAATAGTTGCCAATGTCGTGGACGTCTACCTTCTTGTGCAGTAGTACAGAAGTAGTACAGTCCTGCTGGTTTTCCTTTAGGACAGAACCTTGCATTCAGACAGGTAGCGTGTGAAGAGCCGAGCCAGTGTATTGGGAGCTTTGCTTTATAGTCTCTCGATCTTGGTGGTTGATGAGATTCATGGTGCTGGGAGCAATTTGTGGGTGTGGCTTCCAAGCTACTGGAAAACTGGTATGAGCATTGCAGAAGATGAATGAGGAAGAATTTAGGCATAGATAGTTTATAAAGTAAAAAATACCGAATGTTGGAGAATACCACTCAAGTTCATAAAGACAACAAAACAACTGAGTCTTATCTACGTGTAAAACTACCTAAACAAAGTCATATTATTCAAAAATAATCAAAATCGATGCTAACGGAAACACAGCCAAGACTCTAGGAAAAACATCTACAATAACAAAGGTATATCATCAGATTATCTTCAGATTTCTCAGAAGAAACTCTAGAGGTGAAAAATCGGATGAAGTGATCTAATGATAAACAGGATAAAAATCAACCAGTCAAGAATGAACTGTTCTGAAAAGTTAGCACTAAATTATTAAGGGTAAATAAAGGCTTTACCAGAACACATATGGAATTCACCTAAACCTTAACTGCAACAAAACTGTCAATGGAGTTCTACACAACATTAATTTCAAGTATGCAAAGATGCAAAGTCTTGAGTAAGAGCATGAATAAAAAGATAGATGTGTGGTGATACACCACAACCAGCCAATCATCCTAAATTGAATTATTTTGGTGGATGTAACAATAAATCATGTTTCACACTGAAGAGCAATTATAGACATAATAATATCTAGGTTGGTTATAGTTTGTGTTGCATTCTCACACAAGCATTGATTCTTATGGTTTGATGTACAGTTATCTTACCTCCACATCAACAAAATGGCCAAGACCCTAGACCTTTGTCAATTTTTAAAGAAACTAATAATTATTATTGAGTGTAAATGTCATGAATTGTTCTAGAAAATCAAATTTACAACTAATCCAAATTTTATGTTGATAATATGACTTGATATGTTTTGATTTAGAGCATGGCCCAAAAGAGGCATATGCAAATAAGACTCAGGAATATGAAAGGAAATGATTGATTCTTACAGCAAACTGAGTTATAGTTTTCTGCGGGGCTTTCTTTTGGAGGCAATTTTCTTTATTGCGTTGTAATATCTATTCTACTCCTGTCATTAAGATATCTTGTTGTCAAAAGTAAAGACGAGACAGAACTAGTTACAACCCCAACATGAGTTAAACACAGCATTTTTACAAATGCATTTTTGAATGTTTCTTTTAATCTTTTTGAAAATGGTGACCTTCTGCTTCATATATATATGTTCTATAATGATGTGACTTTCTGAGAAGTTTGATGTTATGAAAACCCATAATCACAACAGTGTGGTTAGCACAGGATCTTTATTTTATTATATTTAGAAGATTCAAGAATGTTTAATGTATTTTCATAAGAAAATATAGGAAAAAATAACTGGGATAGGGTTTACGTAGTGAAGTTGTGCTGAAGGAACAATTGAGAATTGAAAAGGATTCTATTATAACCTCTTTCTTTCTTTTCTTCTTCCTTTTTCTCTTTCTTTTTTGCATAGATGCCTTCCCTTAAAATTTTTTAATTGAATCACTGTGAAATACACAGTTACAAAGCTATAGCTACTCATGGTCAGGTTTCAGTCATATGATGTTCCAATATCCATCCCTCCTCCAATGTAGATTTCCACATTTCCCATCACTAGTGTCCCAGTTTTTCTCCCATTACCCCACTCTCCCAGCTGGCTTCTATGGCTGACAATTATCCATTTTACTTTTTCTCTCTCTGTCTCTCTGTCTCTCTCTCTCTGTCTCTCTCCTTTTGGACATTATGATTTGTAAAACAATTACTGAGAAGTAATTAGGTTTGTTCCTTTACCTACTTTCACCATACAGTTCTTATCCAGAGTGATCATTTCTAACTATAATTTTCCCAGTGGTCCTTTCTCTATCCCAATTGCCTTATTCCCTAGCACATGAGGCAGGCTTCCAAAGATGGACCAATAAATTGTTGTATCTCACCATGGAGATATGATGTCCCTTAGATTACAGTCCCTTAGATTGTTACAGGTTATCCTTCCATCTTTATATTTTACTGACCGAGATTGTTTACCTTCTCCAATTGTCTCTGTCTCTGTGGGAGTCATGCCCACAAACTGGATCTGATGCCATTATATAACTGATCTACCAACTTTACCCCAGAAACTTGTAAATAAATATCAGAAAAGATCAACAAGCCACAGAAAAATATTTTCAGAACTCACTTCTGGCTGAGTCATCAAGGGCACTCCATTACCCTGGAAAACATTCAGGATTTCTTGGATAAACTAATGGTTTATTAGTGCTGTAGGGTTTGAGATGTTGGGAAGTTCAATATTTTTATCATTAAGGTACAGCTGCAGTTGATTTTTTAACTAGGAGGTATCTTTGGGGTGTGGACATAATGCTTCTGGAAGCACAGGGAAGTGGATGTCGTAGCCTATCCAGACTCTGAGAAAGCATGATGATTTCAGTCACAAATCCTGTACACCTGAATTGCAGTAGGTGTTTCCATCTCTGTAATATATCTCTGGCACATTTTAGACTGTTTAAGAATATTTTTTTATTTGTACAGTTTTTAAGGATGAGAGTTTGTAATTTTTTGAAAAGAGAATACACTGTACAGTTCTTTACACATTTTGGATACGAGTCCTTGATTTCATTATTACTTAGAAGTATCCTCGAGCATGCCACATGGACCCGAGCCTTCTAGAACCCACCTCTGCACCCTAGAGCCATCCTTCTAGTGCCACCGATTTTTTCCGCAGGTGTGTGGTCTCCCGACCTGAGTCCCAACATAGCACATGTGCCATACACACCTGAGCATCTCCCAGCCTCCCAGGACAGGCAGGGGGGCGTGGCCTCCATGGCAGGGAGCAAGGCCTCCGGGTGGCTGGCAACCACAATAATTGTCCCCTCTCCCGGCACTTTGGGTTCACATCTAAATCACAAATACCTAATTCTGTGGAGAACTTTCTATCTCAAACATAATGGTCCAATAGTCTATTCCAATTGCACCAAAATTTTCGTGAACACAAGTCTATTCTAATTTCACCAAAATACCGGTGAACACTAGAAGTTCTTCAAACTCAATATAAAAGAACACATCTCTGAAGCTTCACTGGAGGCCTAACATAAATTACAGAGAAACACCTGAGAGGAAGGACATATTCTAGAAGGGGAAAAAGGTGACCACCATCAACCAAGCTCATCCAGAATCCTTTTTGCAGTAAGGGGGAATAGTGCTAGTGAACTGGAATATCCCACCTCCATACAACCACAACAACATGAAGTTCCAGAGCAAATCCCCACCACAAAGAGAGGGTGGAGAAAAGAATCCAGAAATCTCAAAGGGGATTCCTCACAAATACGATCTCTCTGATAAAGAATTCAGAGTCAAAATACTGAGGATGTTCAATGAACTCAGAGAAACAGTCGAGCAGGCACCCAGTAAATTAAAGGACATGAAAGAAACAGTGGAATGGACATCCAAGAAAATCCAGAAAGAAATGAGAGCAGAAATAAGAAAGCTACAATCAGAAGTGTCACTAATAAAAGATTAGGTAGATGAAATAAAAAACTCAGTGGGTGCCCTGAACAGTAGAATGGCTATAGGGAAAGACAGAATCAGTGAGCTTGAAGACAAGCTGCAGAAAGCTTACAGGCAACAATAAACAATGGGGAAAAACTCAAAATAGCTCTAGGGCAAATTAGATACCTAGGGGATGAATCCAAGAGGAACAACATTAGAATCATTGGAGTACCAGAAGGACAGGGAGGCAAGACCAATGAAAAAGTTACAGTCAAAGATAGCATTGCTGAAAGTTCCCAGATCTAGAGAATACAGACATCCAAATCCAAGGAGGTCAAAGGGTGCCAGCTAAAAGAGATTGTCATAAAAAGACTCCAAGGAAAATCAAAGCCAGAATGATGTATGCCACACAGAGACACAATAGTGCAAGCAGCAAGGTCAAATAGGAAACCACATACAAAGGAGCACCCCTTAGATTTACAGTTGACCTATCAAGGAAACCCTCCAAGACTGAAGACAATGGTGAGATATAGTGAAAAAAACTCAATGAAAACTCTCGATCGAACTTGAAGGAAGGATACACTATTTCATGAATAAAAAACAGCTCAGAAACTTCATAGACTCAAGACCAAAATTAAAAGAAGGATCAAAGGGGCTACTGTAGACAAGAAAAGCCCCTACAAACAAAAATACCCATACAGAAAGATGGCACTAACCCCATAAAAATAATCTTTCTCAATGGCAATGATCTAAATGCACCAATTGAGAGACATAGAGTGGCAAATCGGATTCACAAACTGAATTCAACATTCTGTTGCCTAAGGAAACACATCTGAACAGTCAGAGCAAACACAGACTCAAAGCCAAAGTATGGAAAACAATCCTGCAAGCAATCAACTTGCTCAAAAAAGCCGGAATTTCCCTATTAGTATCCAACAATATAGATTTCAGGTTGAAAAATATTTGAAGAAACAGAAAAGGCCATATTTTATTAAACAAGAGATATGTAAAGCAGGAAAAATCACACTCCTAAGAGTATATGGCCCCAATGAGGGATCAGTTAAATACTTAAAACAACTGCTAACAGATTTTAAGGAGGATATTGTTAGCAATACAATACTAGTTGGAGACTTCAACACTACCTTATCACCTCTGAATAGGTCAACAAGATTAAAACTCATCAGAGAAACATTGGTTTTGAAGGAAGAAATAGAAGAGAGAGGGCTAATAGATCTATACAGGGCTTTACATCCCCATAAAAAGGAATACACATTCTTTTCCAGGGCACAGGGTACATTTTCCAACATAGATCAAGTGCTGGGTCACAAAACATACCTCAATAGAATCAGAAAGATAGTAATTGTATCAACCATCTTTTCAAACCACGATGCATTGAAGATAGAAATTAATCACACAAAGATGCAGAGAATCAAATCAAACACCTGGAAATTAAACAACTCAATCTTGGACACCGAATTGGTCAGGGCAGAAATCAAGGTAAAAAATCAAAAGATACCTGGAAACAAATGAGAATGAAGACATGAGCCACCAGAACCTGTGGAACACAACTTAAGCCGTATTAAGGGGTAAATTTATAGCTCTGTAAGCATACCTTAGGAAGGAAGAAAGGGCCCATAAAGAATTTGACTTCACAGCTCAAGACCATAGAAAAGGACCAACAAAAGGTGTCCAAATCAGGCCAAAGGTAAGAAATGATAAAGCTTAGAGCAGATATTAACGACATTGGAACCCAAAAAAAACAACTCAAAATATCAATGAAACCAAGAGCTGGTTCTTTGAGAAAATAAACAAGATTGATTAACCACTAGCAAGACTCACAAAGAAAGAGAGAGAGCACTCTAATAAACCAAATAACAAATGAAAAGGGGGATATCACAGCAGAAACCAAAGAAATTTGAAAGATCATCAAGACTACTTTGAAAGTCTGTAGGCCACAAAACAAGAGAACCTAGAAGAAATGGATAAATTCCTGAATTCGGATAATCTCCCACGGTTGAACCAAGAAGGTTTGGTAGACCTATTACTATCAAAGAAATTGAAAATGCAATCAAAATTCTTCCCAAAAACAAAAGCCCAGGTCTAAGTGGATTCACTAGTGAATTCTTCCAAATATTTTTGTTTGTTTGTTTTTTGCTTTTGGGTCTAATCCAGCAATACACAGGGGTTACTCCTGGCTCTGCACTTAGGAATTATTTCGGGCGGTGCTCAGCAGACCATATGGGATGTTGGGAATCAAACTCGGGTCAGCCGCATGCAAGGCAATGCCCTACCCTCTATGCTATCACTCCAGCTCCTCTTCCAAACATTTAAAGAGGACCTATTGCCAGTTATTTTCAAGCTTTTCCAGGAAAGCAAGGAAACAGAAATACTCCCAAACTGTTTCTATGAGGCACATATCACGCTCATACCAAAAGCAATGAGACACACAAAAAAAGAAAATTACAGGCCGATATATATGATGAACACAAATGTGAGAATCCCCAACAAAATATTAGTAAATAGACTCAACAACTCATCAAAATGATTGTACACTATGACCAAGTGGGATTTATCCTGTGGATGCAAGTGTGGTTTAACATTTGGAATACAATCAGCATTAATTTATCATATCAATAAAAGAAAAGATAAAAATAATATGATCATATCAATAGATGCAGAGGAAGCATTTGACAAGATCCAGCACCCGTTTATGATGAAAACTCTCACCAAAATGCATATAGATGGGACTTTCCTCAAAATACTCAAAATCATCCTCTGGCAAGCGTTATCCTCAATGGGGAAAAACCAGAGAATTGCTCCATGAGTTGGAAGCCGGTTTAATAGATGGGGGAAAAGTCAGCTGAGCTAAAGAAGGGACCACAAAGTAAAGGATGCTTGGAAGGTCTGCTCGGGATGGCACATGTTTGCTAAAAGTAGACTATAGACTGAACATGATGGCCATTTCATACCTTTATTGAAAAACACAACAATTAAAAGGAGAGATAGTAAAATGTAATGTGCCTGTGACAGAAGAGGGGGATGGGGTGAGGATGATGGGAGGGATACTGGGAACATTAATGGTGGAGAATGGGCACTGGTGGAGGGATGGGTACTTGATCATTGTATGGTTGAGACGTAAGCACATAAGTTTGTAAGTCTGTAACTGTACCTCATGGTGATTCAATATAAATAGATAAATAAATATATAAATAGATAAATGTGTTGCTTCCCTAGAAATTCTTTATTTTGAAAACTATGAACTGAATCTTCCCTTTTCTTGGTGACACAGTATTTATGCAGAACATTGCAGCCATAGCAGAAAATTCTTTTTTTATAAGATACTCTTTCAGAATTTCTTCAAATAGTGTATTTATTTTGGGTAAGGCCAAAAATATTCTATTTAAAGACTTTGTTCAAGAGAAAAATTCCCAACAGAGAAAAAACAGAAGTTTCCCTATTTCAAAATGACCCAAAAGGCGCCATTCTAGTGTTTTGATAAGGATGAATTATAAGGTCATATCCTTCTTACTGAAGTAAAGTAAATCCAAGAAGGGATAGGAATTGGTCAGCAATCTCTTCATTTATCAATGTAAACCTCTGGATTTAAAAAATAATAACACTCTCACATGAAAGTGGATTACCCAGAGCAAAGAGCACACTGAACTGTGTCCAGACTCCATCTGAAAATTGGGGATAATTTATTTTAAAATTAGATTTTTTATTGATTTTTGATGTATAATTGGTGTATCTAGTACTCGCAATTTTATGAATTATTGGAGATACTATGGATATGGAGTGGAAATAGTGAGCATCTGCCTTATGCTTGATCTCAGAGGGAGGTTTTTCACCGTTGAACATATTGTTAACTGAGGGGAGGAGAGGGGAGGGGAGGGGAGGGGAGGGGAGGGGAGGGGAGGGGAGGGCACAGTGCGAGGCTCTGAAGGGGTGAGGAGAGGAGAATTAATTGCACAAACTCTGCCCTAAGGTAAAGTTATGAAAAAGCCCATGTCATACAAATGGCAGACTGTATATGTAATATTAACTTGAGTGGAAGATTGAGGGGGACAAGACATGTTAAAGGAAAACTTGAGAAGGACCATATGCATATAACCTATTCTCTGACAAATCTTAATGGAGTCAGGTTCCCTCTAACTATAGATGCATGTATGTTATAGAAGGAATATTATTCTGACTGATGTACTGAATATTGCATCATATTTTTGTGATGTTTTGTGGGGACAGCTTAGATCACTTGAACGGGTTTTAAATAACATATTAATAAGTTATCCTATATCTATTAATGCTTATAAATGTATTTATCTCTTGGTGTAGTAAATAAAGTTAATGATATTCATAGTGGACATATATTGTACACCTGTGTGCTAGAGCATTAATGATCTAAGTAAATGCTATTAAAGATTCAATGGCATGCAAAAATAATTTGAATTTTATAACTTCAGAGACAAAGCTGAGAGAAGTCAATTGACTTATTCAGAACCAACAATGAATGGCCGACAGAGTCTGGCATCCAGTCCTGTCTGGAAAGACATTGGCTGCATTGAATTGGAGCAAATCTCTGTCATTACTCCTTCCAGCTGGAACTCTGGGCAGGCAAACAGCTGCCATGATGCCCCTGATACCTTGGTCATTCTCAGGTGGCTACACAGGCTCAGTGCCTCCAGTCCACACACAAGCTCCTCCCCAAGATCTCACTGGACTGAGGCAATTATCCTGCTCTCTTTCCTTAACCAGGAGCTTAGGGACCTTTCCAGCCTTCTCTACATTTATAAAATTCTGTTCTTATTTCTTTGGAGTCAAGGACGGGAACAGAAACGCCAGAGCCAAGGGTTCACAGATGCTTTCCTCTTGCTCTTTTTTTCCTGGTATCCAGGAAAGAAGCTGATCAGAATTTTACTCAGATACAAGATAAGAATTTTGTGAGCTTGGAATTGCTGAGGTTGGAATGAGCAGGAAGTCTAGGTGAGCAAAGTGAGTCTCAGGTGCTTAGAGATCTGTATATGCATTTACTGTTTAGGCCTATGTGCTTATCTCATGCTTGGGTGACATGGATACATGAATGTTTCATCAAAAGTTGTGTCTCTATATGTGTGACATCTGACTTATAATATGGATTTTAAAAAGAGAGAAAGAAACTTAGAAGACAGAGATGTGGTTATGACTCATATTGATTGTTCCCTCCACCCAGTGCTTATGGCACCAAATAAGCTACCATTAAGCAGACACAGAGCAGTTCTGAGTGTGGTTTGGGGTCTCATCATCATAAAAAACCGCAGTCTCCTTTAATCATTTTCAGATTCTAATCTTCATATACAAATATCAAGGTTAAGTAAATACAATGCTGCACATGAGATGTGTGCTCATTATGGAGTAGAAGTTTCTTTAATACACCCATAACTGGCATAGGGGAAGAAGCTTGAAATCAAGCTTGAGGAAGTTTGGAATCCCTCGAGTAATCTCAGGGATGCTGCGCTCTGTAATATTGTGTGTGTTTTTTATGGGTTATCTTCATGTGTTACACTGAGGTCGATCTGTTTGTGAGTAATTGATGATGTCTTATTATCAGGTTATATTCTAGTTGTGGTATCCGTGCCACAACTTTTGTGGTATACAAAAGCAGCCTGTGTCATCACCCACAGCTACCTTAAGAGTCTGTCAGTAGTGGCTATTATATTGCATTGAGCATGTAGGCTTATATGTTTTTTCACCTCTAGTAGGGCATTACACACTAATTTCTAGGACACCAATGGCTCAGTTTTGTAGAGATCCAATCATCAGCCTGTATTTCTGTCTGAATTTCCTAATGTTCAGTTTCCAACTTATAAAGAAAGAGAAGCTAATCCTTGATCACAATGCTATTTTTAGAATTAAATTGGACTATGCACAACTTTATTAAGCATCATACCGTCCCTGTTTGATGCTCAGTAAGCAATGGGGTATTTTATTGTGTTTCTCCAAACCAATTGCTTTTGTTATAGATATTTTTATTTCTCCACTACCAGTGCAGTCCAGATAGAAGTCTAGAGAGTCAGGGTCCATATTGAAAACCATAATGCCCCAAAGTGGAGAGATATTATGGGGAATCATGTCTACCACGAAGGCAGGGGGAGGGTGGGAAAGAGGGGGCTATACCGGGGATATTGGTTGTGGGGAAGTGCACTGGTAGAGAGATGGGTGTTTGATCATTGTGTGATTGAAATCCAAACATGAAAGTTTGTAGCTATCTCATGGTGATTCAATAAAATTTAAAAAAGTGTCTAGAGAGTAGCGAGTACAAGGCAATATGAACTCCCTTTCATACTTTGCTAATACAGCTTGAGCCCCTGCTCCTAGTCCATGAACCAATTATCTTCTAAATTATGTGTGAATTAAGTTTCCTGGCATGATTTTCTAGTTTTCTTCTAAGTGCTTTCTTGTTTCTCATCCTCCATACAATGATACTCTTATCACTATTCATAAATCAGTGATAAGACAGTGTCCACCTTAGAGGACAATAATGGAGAGGATCAGTACCCCTAGCAGTTCATAGTTCTTTGGACTAAATTACTTGTAGTCTTTCTCCAGTACATGAATACAAAAGCCAGTCAAGGTTCCCACCACAAACATGCCACAAGAAGGGGGCAATGGTGAGGGGATGGGATTGGGGTAGGGTTGAATGGCAATTAGGATAGAGAAGGAACAAACATGACAATAATAGTTGGGGATGATCATTTTGAACAGGGACTGAGTATTGAAAGTAGGTAAAGGAATATACTTGATAATCTTTCATTATCTTGATTGCAGAACATAAGACCTAAAAGCAAATGGTGTAGGTTGGGAGGGAAACTCGGACCATTTACGGTCCTACACTCTTCCTACATTGGTGAAGGGACAGGTGTTGGAACATTATGTAACAGGATTTAAATCATGAACAACTTTATAACTGTATATGACTGTTCTTCAATTAAAAAAAAAGATTAGCTCCACAGCAGTATGTTTCTTATCCCCACCCTCAGATTAAATTTCCGAAGAAATATTAAATCTTGGATCTACGTAACAAACCTAGATGACCCAAATTTGAAATTAGTTTTTCACATTTGTTATATGAATGGCAATATAATATGTCATGAGAAACATAAAATATCAAAATGTATTTATTTTAAATAAGGTGTTTGAAAGCATTGTGTCAATTGAAGCTATCTAAGCTGATCCTTTTGGAAGATCTAGAGTGGTATCACATACAAGTGTGGTTATCCTGAATAATGAGGAGTGGGAAAGCCACACAAAATGAATAGGAGACAGATTCTTACTGAATACAAATTATAATTTTACCTGTTTTATTTATGAGTGATGCAACTTTGCACCTTTAAATAATGGATTTTTTTGTTCTTTATAATTTAAAAACATAAAGTAGTGCTGTGGCTGCACACAGCCATGCTGAGACCACTCTCCACACGCATGAAGGAACCAGTAGAGGAGCACAGGCATGCAGGGCCTGGGGCTGAGATCTCCAAGCCTGTTTGAATCGGGACTGAGCCTCCTCCACCCAGATACCCATCTTTCAGTAGATAGACATTACACCCACCAAATGCCTCCAGCGCTGTTATCCCATCAATGGCCAAGACCCAGAGACTATAAAACCCAACTCCCAGAAGCGTGTGGCTGCAAATGCGGACACACAACATCTTATTATCTAGATCTTACTCTGGAGAACACAGCAGGCTACCAAAAGCATCCTGCCCGCACAGCAGAGTCTGGCAAACTCCCCGTAGCATATTCAAGATGCCAAAAACCAGTAACAATGATGGGTCTTATTCTCCTGACCCTGAAAGAGCCTTGAATATGGCACTTTCTAAAATCTCAGGGCTAGGATGAAGGAAACGTTACTGGTGCTTGCTCAAGGAAATCGATAAACAACAGGATGATCGTGATCATGAATGTAGTGCTGAATTCATACCTTGGTGAAGACTTTTAAGGTTTATGTAATACCCACAAAATAGTGCCTGCTATTTGGTCAGCTGATGGCCAATATTTCATGTGATTTTGAAGTTAATGGACCACTATTATTAGGAGATATAATATCTTTGATAAATAAAGGTCCAGAAACTTTCACTGTGTTCTATTCCAGTGTAGATAGTTTTAGTAGTTAAAGGGGGAAAAGTTTTAAAGATGTGTCCTAGTGCCCAATTTTCTATGAAATTATGATAAATGACTAGATCGACTTGACATATTACAAAGGTGAGTACTCCTTTTACACTGAGAGCTTTGATTCTAATGAATCACCATGAGATACAGTTACAGACTTACAAACTTTGATGGTTACATTTCGGTCCTACAATGATTGAGTACCCATCCCTCCACCACCACCTATTCTCCACCAGCATGTTCCCCGTATCCCTACTGCCACCCCTCCCCACCGACCTACATCTGTGTCAGGCACATTCCTTTTAACTCTCTCTGCCCTTATGGGTGTTATGGTTTACAGTACAGGTAGTAACTGGCCATAATGTTTGGTTTATAGTCTACTTTCATCATGCATCTCCCATCCCTAATAAGTCCTCCAAGGATCATACACTTAGTGGTCCCTTCTCTATCCCAGCTACCATTTCCCCCAGTAAATGAGGTCATCTTCCAAGCCATGGAGTGATTCTCCTGGCTCTTGTCTCTATTATCCTTGAATGTTAGTCTCCCACTCTGTTACTTTATATTCCAACAGTGAGTGCCATCATTCTATGTCTCACCCTCTCTCTCTCTGACATTCAGTTAGCATGATACTCTCCACGTTGATCCAATTATATTAGAGAAGATGAAATCATAAAAACATTTTTGTATTAACAAAAATACCTTCTTTCAAAGTGAAATCTTACTAGGAATGTTAGACAGTAATGTAGCATTGGAACCTGAATGGCACACACTATGGTTCATAAAAAAACATATGTGATTAGTTAAAACTTAACTAATGTGAGAGTTCACATAAAGTTCGCTTTACTATGATGCTATTACTCATTCTCCATACATTTCCCTCTTTCTTTCATCCCCAGCAAAGACAAAAGCATCATGATGAGACAGAATGAGACTACAGTTTCTGAATTTCTTCTCCAGGGGCTCCCTGTTCCACCAGAACATCAGGGTTTGTACTTCATCTTCTTCCTGGTCATGTACCTCACCACAGTGTTGGGAAACCTGCTCATCATCCTGCTGATCTGGATGGACATTCGCCTCCACACGCCCATGTATTTCTTCCTCAGTGTCTTGGCCTTCGATGATGTGTCGTTTTCATCTGTCACTCTCCCCAAAATGTTGATGGACATGAAGACGAATCACAAATCTATCCCCTATGCAGGGTGCATTTCTCAGGTGTTTTTTTTAATACTCTTTGGTTGTTCTGAAAACTTTCTTCTTTTAGTTATGGCCTATGACAGGTACGTGGCCATCTGTCAGCCGCTCCACTACACAACCATCATGAGGCAGGAGCGGTGCTTTGCTCTAGTAGCAGCATCCTGGGTCCTCAGTTGCTTCTACTCTCTGTTGCAAACCCTCCTTTTGGCCAGAGTTTCCTTCTGTGACGACATTACCATCCCCCACTTCTTCTGTGAAATCATTCCAGTCCTGGAGATAAGCTGTTCAGATACTTCACTAAATAATCTGGTCATTTTCATTGCGGGAGGGATATTTTTTTATCTGCCATTCTTCAGTATCTTGGGAACTTATATCCACATATGGACCACTGTCTTGAGGAATCCCTCTGCTAAGAAATTCTTCAAAGTCCTTTCTACCTGTGGTTCCCATCTCCTTGTTGTGTCTTTATTCTATGGAACCATTCTTAAAGTTTATTTTTTATCCTCCTCCTCTGGTACAAATAATAAAGACATAATAGCTTCTGTGATGTACATGATAGTCACCCCCATGCTGAACCCTTTTATCTACAGCTTGAGAAACAGAGATATAAAACAAGCCCTATATTTGCTTGCTAACAGAGTCAAGTTCTGTAGTCAAAAAAGCTTAATGTGAATGTTTTAACTAATGTGCATACAAATAATCAGGAGACTAACCTCCTAAAACATCATTTTTTTGTGTTCAGTTGAAATTGTGTTCACAAACATCCCTGAGATGTTGACATATTTATGCTTCACTCTGCTAACATAAACCAGTCTTATTCCCCAACCTGACTTTCAGTGACTGATATTTACTGGACAATGATTAGAAACTATGATGCCTTATTTCAGCATGTTTAGAACTTGGGATTTGAAGAATAATTAATGTACAAAAATAGGAATAAAGAAAAAACTCTCCGAGGTCTACTAACTCTCCAAGTAATGCCACTCTTATTTCTTTATATTGTCACGATTCAGGAAATTATGTATCTAAACGTTGTCAGAAAAAAAACTATTTGCTTATAAAAATCAGATTTCCTGTTTAAACATTCTGAAATTCCCATTCAAAAATTTCAATGTCTTCTTTGGATTTACTTACAAGTAATCATGCCAAGCTCAAATAATTCTGTTATTTCTAATAAATAAATTATTTTTAAATATTGGAAGTGTTTTATATCTTGATGCATATGGTAGTTACAATGGATAACTACAATGGTCATGACGATGGGTATGTGTTAGTATGTGTGTGTGAAATAAATTCAACATGATACACACCTTAAATGTTTTCACTTTGTTTATGTATTCACTTTATTTATGACTACTGAGTTGTATGAAAATTCAGGTGGGAGGAATAAAAAACCGTATTATACTGAGACTGTAAAAGTAATGTGACATGTGGCTATTTGTGTAAAAATACATAATTTTTGCAAATTTGTGTAAAATTTCATAACATGATTTGTATATGATATATATAAATTTTAGTGAAGATAGTTTTATTTAAACAAATCTACTTAGAGAAACATGAGGGGGAAAGGAGGGAGGAGAGAGAGAGAAAGAGACAGAGAAAAAGAGAAAGAGAGAGAGAAAAGAGAAAGACAGAGCTGTGTTAGGAGAGAACACTAGCTTCTCCAGAAAAGGGAAAAACAGAGAAAAGCTTTTGGTGAAGTTTTATCACAGTATTTCCAAATTGTCTTGGCCTTGGAAACAATCTTCATTTTATAAGAACTTGTGGCTTTGAATATATAATGCCACACACATAGGTGAAATACAGGCATATGAAAATAATGATGAACATGAAAAACAATACATGAACATGAAAATAAATACATTTATTTATTTTTTTTAACTTAATCTGCCAGTTTTATTTTTTTTAATAATTTATTTATTGAATCACTGTGGAAAAAGTTACAGAGCTTTCAGGTTTAGGTCTCAGTCATGTAAATATCAAACACATTGCCCTTTGCCAATACTTATTTTTTACCGCGAACCCCAATAGAACCCCACCTCCCACCCCTCCCAATTCCTGTGAGGCAGATGAGTTCTAGTTAACACTCTATCTACTTTGACTAGATTCATTGTTTCGATAAAAGATGCACCATTATTATTTAGATTTTACCCCTCCCCCCAAATCAGACATGCTGAAAAAGCGTTGTGAAATGATTTGCTTTCTACAGCTGGGTTTAAGAATTAAATGTCTTGCAGCACTCTTTACAGTAACCAGAAACTGTAAGAAACCTGAGTGCCCAAGAACAGATGACTGGTTAAAGAAACTTTGGTACATCTACATAATGGAGTACTATGTAGCTCTTAGAAAAGATGAAGTCATGAAATTTACATACAAGTGGTACAATATGGAAAGTATCATGCTAAGCAAAATGAGTCAGAAAGAGAGGGATAGACATAGAAAGATTGCATTCATCTGGGGGATATAAAATAACAAAATATGAGATTAATACCCAAGAATAGCTGAGATCAACACCAGGAGGATTACTCCATAGCCTAGAGGCCAGCCGGGTATTCTAGGGGA
Organism: Sorex fumeus; assembly: GCF_029834395.1. Classification (NCBI taxonomy): domain Eukaryota; kingdom Metazoa; phylum Chordata; class Mammalia; order Eulipotyphla; family Soricidae; genus Sorex; species Sorex fumeus. Next base: position 7,883,206 of record NW_026606186.1, read on the forward strand.
GGGGACAGTTGAGAAAGAGAAGGGAGCACCAAATGGAGGGTGTTTGGAGGATCCTCCCAGGAGGGGAGATGCAGGTTGAAAGTAGACTGGACTGAACATGTTTGCCACTCAATGCCTCTTTTGCTGATCACAACACCCAAAAGGAGAGAGAGAACAAAAGGGAATGCCCTGCCACAGTGGCGGGGGGGGGGGGGGGGTATGGGGGGGAGGGATATAATCCTGGTGATGGAAAATGGGCACTGGTGGAGGGATGGGTATTTGATCATGGTATGACCGAAATCCAAGCACAAAAATATGTAAATCTACAACTGTACCTCATGGTGTTTCACTAATAAAAAATTTAAAAAAAAAAAAGAATTAAATGTTTTCGTGTGGCCGCGGTAGCGACCGGGCGGTTTTGGATTTCTGCTATTTTACTTATTAACCCTGGAAGTATTTCTACTAAAAGTCAGATAATTAAGAGATTGGTTTCTGTGCTCTGGAGTCGTGGTCGTGCCGGAGAGCCGCTCGTGGGGGGCAACTGGTGACCTCGGTAGGGCGTGAAGGACAGACCGGAACGCCCCCCCTTCCCATGAGGTTTTTGTCGCCCCTGACCTCCGGCTCATACCTGCTGTCCACAAGGCTCCCGTGCGGCCGCCATCTTTCTTTCCGGCAAATAAATACATTCAAATATGTCATTTATATCATTAAAATCTGTGCCTATAAAATTTTGGTACAGAGATGCTTCCATTTTTATGTCTTGCTTTTATTCTCACATCTCTAATCTTTCTTTACTTGCATCTGTCACTATCACTGTCACTGTCCTCCCGTTGTTCATTGATTTGCTCTAGCGGGCCCAGTAACATTGTGAGACTTCTTGTTACTGTCTTTGGCACATCAAATACATCACGGGTAGCTTGCCAGGCTTTGCCATGTAGGCTAGGTACTCTCAGTAGCTTGCCGGCCTCTCCGAGAGTGCTGGAGGAATCAAACTCGAGTCAGCCGGGTCGGCCACGTGCAAGGCATATTTACATCTAACTCACTTAAAGAGAAAAAATCTTTTCTTTTATTGCTGTACTATAAGAAATTCACAGCACTGTCCTATCATAAGCTATCACTGCAAGGCTTTACTAGCAAACATATGGAATTCACCTATATCTGAACTCTCTTGCAAAAAAACTGTCAATGGAGTTCTTCCACATAACTTCAATTTCAAGTGTGCAAAGTCTGAGTAAGAGAATGAATAAAAAAGATAGATGTGTGGTGATACACCACAATAAAGCGGATCATCCTAAATTGAATTATTTGGTGTATGTAACAATGAATCATGTTTCACCCTGAAGGGCAGATTATAGACATAATAATAACTAGGATGGTTTTAGTTTGGGTTGCATTCTCACACAAGTGTTGATTTTTTGGGTTTGACATACAGTTACCCTATCTCCGCATGACCAAAATGATCAAGACCCTAGAGCATTGCCAATTCTTAAAGAAATTGATAATTATTGAGTGTAAATGTCATGAATTGTTATATAATATAAAGTTTACAACTAATCCAAATTTTATGTTGATAATATCACCTGATATGTTTTGATTTAGAGTTTGGCCCAAAAGATTCATACACAAATAAGACGCAGGAATATGAAAAGAAATGATTGATTCTTACAGCAGACTGAGGTATAGGTTTCCGAGGGGCTTTCTTTTGGATCCAATTTTCTTTATTGCATTGTAATATTTTTTCTGTTCCTATCATAAAGATATCTTGACCTCAAAAGTAAAGACAAGGGACAGAACTAGTTATAGTCCCAACATGAGTAAAACACAGTCTTTTTACAAATACATTTTTGAATATTTCTTTTAATCTTTTTTGAAAATAGTTACCTCCTGCTTCACATAGATATATTCTATTATTTTCAATGATGTGACTTTCTGAGAAGTTTAATATTATGAAAACCCATAATCCCAACACTGTGATTAGCACCAGATCTTCATTTAATTATAATTAGAAGATTCAAGAATGTTTAATATATTTTCATAAGAAAATGTACAAAACAATAACTAGGATAGGGTTTAAGGTCGTGAAGGTATGCTGAAGGAAAAATTGAAAATGGGAAAGGATCCTGTTATAAACTCTTTATTTTCTTCTTTCTCTCTTTCTTTTTGCACAGATGCCTTTCCTTAAATGTTTTAAATTGAATCATCATGAAATGAACAATTACAAAGCTATAGCTATTCATGGTCGGATTTCAGTCGTATGATCTTCCAAAACCCATTCCTCCACCAATGTAGATTTCCACATTTCCCATCACTAATGTCCCAGATTTTCTCACACCACCCCCACTCTCCCAGTCTGCTTCTATGGCAGGCAATTTTCCCTTTTCTTTTCTCACATTCTGTCTCTGTCTCTGTCTCTGTCTCTGTCTCTCTCTCTGTCTCTCTCTCTCTTTCTCCTTTTTTTTTCTCTTTTTGGGTGTTATAGTTTGCAAAACAGGTACTGAAAGTTTTGTTTCTTTACCTACTTTCAGCATACAGTTTTTATCCAGAGTGATCATTTCTAACTATAATTGTTCTAGTGCTTCTTTCTCTACTCAATTCTCTTCTCTCCTAGCACATGAGGCAGGTTTCCTACCATGGACCAATAAATTGTTGTATCTTACCAAGGAGACATGAATTCCCCTAGATTACAGTCCCTTAGATGGTTACTGGTTAAGTTTTGTGTGTATGTTTTATTAATCGAGATTGTTTGCTTTCTCCAATTGTCTCTGTCTTTGTGGGAGTCATGCCCACACACCGGATCTGATGCCATTATATAACTCATCTACTGATCTTACCCCAGAAACTTGTAAATAAATCTCAAAAAATGATCAACAATGGGGCTGGAGCAATAGCACAGCGGGTACAACGTTTGCCTTATGCGGCCTACTCGAGTTCGATTCCCAGCATCTCGTATGGTTCCCCTCCAGCACTGCCAGGAGTAATTCCTGAGTGCAGAGCCAGGAGTAATCTCTGTGCATTTCCAGGTGTGACACAGAAAGCAAAAAAAAAAAAAATCAGCAAGCCACAGAAAATATTTTCAGAACTCACTTCTAGCTGAGTCATCAAGGGCACTCCAAGGACGACACATTAGCCTGGGGCATGTGCATTATCCAGTTTATCTTGGATAAACTAATGGTTTTTTAGTATTGTAGAGTTTGGGATGTTGGGAAGTTCAGTATTTTTATCATTAGGGTATGGCTGGAGTTGACCTTTATAACTGGAAGGTATCTTTGGGGTGTGGACCTGAATACTGAGGCTTCAGGAAACTTCTGGAAGGGGGTGAGGTAGCCCATCCAGACTCTGAGAAAGCATGGAGATTTCAGTCACAAATCCTGTATACCTGAATTTTCAGCAAGTATTTGCACCCTTTGAAAAATATGTCTCTGGCCCCTCTTAGACTATTTGAAAAAAAAATTATTGCAAATTCTGGAAATTTTTTGTCACTGTCACTGTCATCCCATTAATCATCGATAACTCAAGTGGGTGCCAGTAGCTTCTCTTTGTCCCAGTCCTGAGATTTTAGCATCGTAAACTTTAACCTCTCTCTCCTCAGATGCGGCACCAGGTAGGCCTCACACCTCCTGCAGCACCATGACGGCCGAGCTCTGGGAGTGCAGGTCAGACTTGAAGTCTGCGCCATCTTGTCTGCACCAGTCACTGGAGAGGCAGCGGGCAGATCTCGAGTAGTGCCGGTGTTGGACCGTAGCATACAGTTGCACATTTTTTAAAAGTTCAGTAACTTTATTAATGGAGAATACACTGTACAGTTCTTTATATATTTTGGATACAAGTCATTGATTTCGTTATTACTTAGAAGTATTCTCTTCCCTTTTGCAACTTATTCTTCAATTTTCTAACAATATTACTTAAATGACATAATGACGATTTTATTATCCCAATTTTCAAAACTTTTATAAATCATGACTTTGGCATTTCTATAAGAAAATATATACCATTTTAAAGAAATAAAGTATATTTTCTTATTTTAGTAATAATTAAAAAATGATTTAGGCCCATGATTTATTAGCTGCTCATACTAGAAATCCTGGCACACAATTTACAATAAATCTTTAGAAATCTGTGCTTATCATGAATTAAAGGATATTATGCCACATATTATCTTCCAAGTATTTTAAACTTAAATTTTGTATTTAATTATATGCCCATATTCTTCAATTTTTATTTATTGAAAGAAATGTTTAAAATTTAATTTGTTTTATATAGACATTAAATTATTTAATTATTTATAGCTATTTTTTGCTTGTGTACAATTGCAAATGAATTATTTTCTAAAATTTTCTTTTAAAAGTTCATTATTTGTATACATGAATAAACTATTTTTTAAATACATTTCTTCATAATTTATTAAAAATAAAATTTAGGTATGTACTGTGAGTTAGGGGGTGGAGCGATAGCAAAGCAGGTAGGGTGTTTGTCTTGCACACAGCCAACAAGGCTGACTCGAGTTAAATTCCTCCGCCCCTCTCAGAGAGCCCGGCAGGCTACTGAGAGTACCTTGACCGCACGGCAAAGCCTGGCAATCTACCCATGACATATTCGATATGCCAAACACAGTAAAAAGTCTCACAATGTTATTGGGCCTGCTCAAGAAAAATCAATGAACAACTGGAGGACAGTGACAGTGACAGTGACTGTGATTTAGAATATCTTAATAGTAAATTTCAGGGATACATGTTTCCACACTACACCCCAAACCAGAGTGTCATTGAACCACCATCTCTAGATCCTCTCTCACTCATTCTCACCAGAGCCGCCTCTTAGTCAATACACTTCTGCAGCTAGGTTATCAGGATATGTCACCACTGCTTACTTTTAAAATTCTGTTATTATGGATAACTTTAATTCAAATCAGAGCAGAATCATTTGCTATTTGTCTTGTCTTAGACTTACCCTCTATTATGATATGCTCTATTGCCATTCAAGTACTAATAATATGCAATATTTCATTGTTCCTCATGGCTGACTATTGCTTCATTGGGTATAAATAGGATAGATTCTTTTTTCACTCATATATTCTCAGGTCTTGGGTTGTTTCCATATATTGGCAACTGTGAATAACACTGCAATGAACTTAGAAGAGCAAGTATCTTTCCCTTTCTTTTTTTAATTTTTGTTTTGGGTCATACCTAGCAATCTCAGGGGTTACTCCTGATTCTGTACTCAGAAACTACTCCCAGTAGTGCTTGGGGGAATATATGGGAAGCCAGGAACTGAAACTGGGTCAGCCACATGCAAGGCAAGGCTCTAACCACTGTACTATGGCTCTGGCACCACAAGTATCTTTTTTTATTTTAATAAATTACTGTGAGATAGTTACAAGCTTTCATGTTTGGGTCACAGTCACACAATGATCAAACACCCATCCCTCCACCAGTACACATTCCCCAATACCAATATCACCAGTATACCCCCTTTCCCGACACTTCCCTGCCTCCATGGCAGACAATATTCCCCATACTCTCTCTCAACTTTTGTGCATTATGGTTTGCACTTCAGACACTGAGAGGTTATCAAGTTTGGTCCTTTATCTACTTTCTGCAAGATCCACAATACAGAACAGTTTCTCAAGTCATCATTTTCTTAGTGATCCCTTCTCTATTCCAGCTGCCTTCTCCCCTTTGCTCATGGGGCAGGCTTCCAGCTATGGAGCAATCTTCCTGTCCCATGTATCTACTATCCTTAGGTGTCAGACTCATGTTATGTTGTTTTATACTCCACAAATGAGTACAGTCCTTCTATGTCTGTCCCTCTCTTTCTGACTCATTTCACTGAGCATGATACTTTCCATATCTATCCATTTATAAGCAAAGTTCATGACTTTATCTCTCCTAACAGCTGCATAGCATTCCATTGTGTAGATGTACCAAAGTTTCTTTAAACCAGTCATCTGTTTTAGGGCACTTGGGTATCCCAGAGGGCCAAGCAGAGCTTCCAGATTTTGTCTATTGTGAACAGTGCTGCAATAAATATATAGGTGCAGATGTCATTTCTACTGTACTTTTTTTCATCCTCGGGATATATTCCCAGAAGTGATATTGTGGGGTCATATGGAAGCTCAGTTTGTAGTTTTTGAAAGAATGTCCATATTGTTTTCCAGAAAGACTGGACTAGTGAGCATTACCACCAACAGTGAAATAATGTTTTTTTTCCCCACATCCAGTCAGCACTGGTTGCTTTTGTTCTTTTGATGGTGTGCCAGTCTCTGTGGTGTGAAATGAGATCTCATTGTTGTTTTGATTTGCATATCCCTGACGGCTAGCGATGTGGAGCATTTTTTCATGTTCCTTTTGGCCATTTGTATTTCTTTTTTGAGGAAACTTCTGTTCATTTCTTCTCCTCATTTTTGTGGGGTTGGAGGTTTCTTTCATGTACAATTTTACTAGTGTCTTGCATACCCTGGATATTATCAGATGGGTATGGGGTAAATATTCTTTCCCATTCTGTGGGCTCTTTCTGTATTTTGGTCACTGTTTCTTTTGAAGTACAGAAGATTCTTAGTTTGATGTAGTCCCATTCGTTTATGTTTGCTTCCACTTGCAGAGTCAGTGCTGCCTGTAACTCCTTTTGATGACATCACTATATTGCACCTTTTAGAGGTTCTATGATATATATAAGGGGATCTTCGGGGCTCTCAAGGTGTGCACGTGCTTGAGGATTCCTGAGGCCTCTATGACATACACTTCTTCCATGTAATAAACTGCTGCTAAGACCAACCAGCTTGGCCTCGTTTCCTTCCTTCGCCTGACCATCACCATCAACCTCTGTGGAGTGGGGAAACGGCCTGATGGCCAGCCTTTTTATTTTTGTGTGTGTTTACACATACCTAGTTCGAGAAGTCAACTTCACCAATAACCTGGCACCTGAGTTGAAGAGAGAAGAGAGCGGCTTGGAACACCTTCAAAAGTGTTGAAAAAATAGCTAAGAGGATGAAGAACCTCTGGCTCCAGGCACATCTCTTCGACTCCACTGTTCTTCCTGCATTAACATATGCCTCAGAGACCTGGGCCCTATGAAAACAGGATGAGAACGCTATTCAGGTCTCCCAAAGAGGAATCGAAAGAGGTATGCTTGGAGTTTCAGGCTTCACTGAAATGAGAGAAAGAACCTGGAGTTCCGACCTCCATTGACAGTCAAGAATTAGGGATGCTGTCTCGTTTGCCAAGGCGTCAAAAATAAGATGGGCTGGACATGTAACGAGATTTGGAGACAACCACTGGACTAGAACCGTTACCGACTGGATTCCACAGGACATCAAAAGACCACGTGGCCGCCCACCTACAAGATGGTCAGACTTCTTCGTCAAGACCCTGAACGAATGGTTTGAGGCTCTTCGTGTTCCTAGAACGAACAGACGTCATTGTGCTACACTAGCACACGACAGGGAAAAATGGAGACGTTACTGGCGCCTGCTTGAACAAATCGATGATTAACAGGAAGTCAAGTGATCAAGTTGTAGTCTACGCATATAACATTCCAGCCCCACATGTCCTGCACCAGAGTCCACTTCCCTCTGTCTCTCAGGGTCCCACTTGAACTTCACCTTCCAATTCTCACTCCCCCTACCACGCTAAGCTCAGTTCTATAGAAGCTGACGGGCTGGAGCGATAGCACAGCGGGTAGGGCGTTCGCCTTACAAGCGGCCAACATGGCCGACCCGAGTTCGATTCCTCTGCCCCTCTCGGAGAGCCCGGCAAGCTACCGAGAGTATTCGATATGCCAGACACAGTAACAACAAAGTCTCCAATGGAGACGTTACTGGGCCCGCTCGAGCAAATCGACGATCAACGGGAGGGCCTTTACCTTTATAGAAGCTGAGAACTGGTTTACAGAACTGAGTTTAACATGGGATTGTTCACATTGAATCACATTTTTTCTTACAGGTAACTGAAAAGGCAAAATATTTTGTGAAACACAAAATTCCTAGCAAGTTTTCAAGGATGAATTCTCTATTGCCTAATACCAATAAATGGTTCTCTCAAGGGGACCAAATGGAATGAAGTAATTATCTTTCTCGTCTTTGTTTAATTTGAAGCTTAGATGGAGGAGTTATTCCCCAGAGTCTTCTCAATGATTATAAATTTAGAACACACACTGATTAGTCAGGAGTTGTAAACAAGTGTACTTTGATATATCTATCTTTCTTGGTTTTGAACTGACAATTACTCTCCCTTCTGCAATGTATCATTAAGCCTCTCTCGGAGACTCCGTATGCTTCATGGTGGCTTCTACATAAAAATGAAGAACTTGCCCAACTCATAGCTGAAGGTATTATGTGCTCACCACCTAAGAGGCAGTGGTGGAATGGGAGAATCACCTGCAGCAGTGAGATTTTGTGTGTATATATGTTGAGTGTATTTCTGTGTATGTGCATATACAGTGTACTATGGTGTTATAGCTTAGCTTTGCTATTTGTCATTCTGAAGTCTATGGATATTACCACATGGAATTATGTTTTGGTTGAGCTTCTAATCCTCTTTTGCTCTTCTTTCAACCTCCAATACATTGTTCATCCCCCCATATTTTATCCCAAAGTTGTAATTATATTCATCTCTATCTTCATCTCTAGTTCAAGTGTAAGTGGATGTCAATGTATACCTTAACTACAATATTACAGCCCCCTAGCAGCATTATTGATTTGCTATTTTGTGCCTTTGCTATGTGTTCAAACATAGTAACCAATGTAATATTTAAATTATTTTTTCATAACCTCACTTAAACCTTTCTGTGAGTGCTCAATTGCTCTGAAAATAAGATCAAACCTTTCCATTTTGACAGAAAAACACTTACATAATCTGCCTCATAGCTAATACTCCAATCTCAGAGCTTTCTCATGGGGACCATGCCCTGATTTTTTTCTGTTTCTCAACTCTCAATAGTCCTGACCTCTCTAAACCCATGAATAAAAATTCCATTTTTTACTTTCATGCAGAAGGCTTTTAATATTCAAGGTACATTTAAATATCCTTAATAACAGATTACTAACATATAATGTTTACTTAATATTATCAATGAACGTGTATCTCTCATCCAAAGCTATTTCTAAGAATTAATCCTACAGACATATCTGATGTGAAAATTTCATTAAAAGATATTATTAATAAAGATTTGCTATAATGGACATTAAAAACCACAACATTTTCATCAGAGTCAGCCTGTTAATTGTGAGTAACTGATTTGTGACGATGACTAGCAACACGGCACATAACTTTTGTGCAGGGAACCAAATGATACAGGGACTGTTGCGATTTACTCCATTAAGTTGAGAGAACTGCTAGCATGGAAAAAGTCCCAACGTAACTGATGAAAGTTATCATGAGGACATTTTTTTTCATTTCATATTATTTTTGTCACTTTTATGTGGACAAACACATGAGTTGCTTATTTCAAGAAGAGAGAGAAATGATACTGTTAGAATGTGTAATGGTTAGAACATTTTTAAAAAATTAATTAGAAATTACTGGCATAAATCTTGGTCTCATTTTTTTTAATGAGGAAAGAGAGAGGGGGCAATTAAGGATGATACTATAACACAAGGACATTTGTGGAGAGTTTCTGTGTACTTTGCTAGTGGTGAAGTGCAGTGGCATTATATGAAAAACCATGCAAGTTAAGACAAATGCAAATCTGTTACCTAAACCACAATAATAAATATAAAAAATTAAAACCAAAGAGTAATTAAACTAAAATAGCTAATAACTCCCCCTACCCAAAAGAAATAATGGTGATACATTGCAAATATTGTAGGAGTGGAAATAATTAATTTGAAGAACTAATCACAATATTACAAAGTATGTTGCTAGATCATTCACATTTTTGATCGATATTCTTGTTTCTACTGCCTTAGCCTGAATCAATGACAAAGAATGTTTCCATCAAGTCTCCAAATTTTGATGTCTGGATAATCCAAAAGACTCCAATTGGTTGTCTCACAAGTAAAATGCTTGGAAATAGAACATTAGCTAAAGCTAAACATTAATTTCATAGGAAAAGTGAAGGAGGGGATTATAGACGAATAAGGGAGTCTATTATATCAAGTAACTATTTTTGACTTGTTTGCACTCAAATGTCCTAATCTTAGATTTTAATAATTAACACTGAACCTACTCATTCTCTGATTTGAAATTTGTTTCTGATATTTTATAGTTTCTATGACAGAGATATGTTGATTCTAGCTTGACACAAAATATCTTGATGTCAGAACAAAGCTTGTCATTAGTGAAAACAAAAAAAGAGCCATAGTGGTTAAAAATAAAGACCAGATTTGTCTAAAACCATACTCTTTTCTGTGATAGACTTCTCATACATCCACAAAATTATCTCTCTTTCATACCCAGCAATTGAAGACAACGAAGATGGAAAACCAGAGCTGTGCATCCGAATTCATCCTCTTGGGGCTCCCCAGCTGGAGAGAGAAACAGGGCCTATATTATGCCCTTTTCCTGACCATGTACCTGACCACCGTGCTGGGGAACCTGCTCATCATCCTGCTCATCAGGCTGGACTCCCGCCTCCACACCCCCATGTACTTCTTCCTCAGTCACCTGGCTCTCACTGACATCTCTTTCTCTTCAGTGACAGCCCCAAAGATGCTCTTTAATATGCAGACACAGAGCCAATCCATCTCTTATGCTGGGTGCGTTTCTCAGGTATATTTCTTTCTATTTTATGGTGATATAGACAGTTTCCTTCTCACCTCTATGGCCTATGACAGGTACGTGGCCATCTGTCACCCTCTCCACTACACCACCATCATGAGTCAGAGTCTGTGCTCCCTGCTAGTAATTCTATCCTGGGTCTTATCCTGTGCTAGTGCCTTTTGCCACACCCTCCTTCTGATTTGTCTCTCCTTCTGTAGAGAAAACACTGTCCCCCACTTCTTCTGTGACCTCTCTGCCTTACTTAAGCTGTCCAGCTCAGACACCACAGTCAATGAACTGGTTATCCTCACGGTGGGAGTGGCAGTCATCACTATACCATTCATATGCATACTGGTCTCTTATGGCTGCATTGGAGCCACCATTCTGAAAGTCCCCTCTGCTAAGGGGATCTATAAAGCCTTTTCCACGTGTGGGTCTCACCTCACTGTGGTATCTCTCTACTATGGATCGATTATTGGCCTCTACTTTTTCCCCTCATCCAATACCTCTAATGAGAAGGATGTTGCTGTTGCTGTAATGTACACTCTGGTCACTCCCATGCTAAATCCCTTTATCTATAGTCTGAGGAATCGGGATATGAAAGGCGCTCTGAGAAATTTGTTAAGTAGAGCAATATTTTCACCACGATGAACATTCTATGCCCTATATCTGCCCATTTTTGATCGATATCTTGCACAACCAACAAGAATATTATTTCTTCTATGAGTTATTTTTTCATAGCAATAACTTGGCATGGCACTTTGAGGATATGCTTTAGTTTGTTTAATTTTCTCTGATAGCACAGCAGTAGGGCGTTTGTCTTGAGTGCAGCCAGCCCAGCTGAGCTGGGTTCGATTCCTCTGCCCCTCTTGGAAAGCCTGGCAAGCTACCGAGAGTATTCAATATGCCAAACACTGTAAGAAGAAGTCTCACAATGGAGACGTTACTGGGCCCGCTCGAGCAAATCGATGAACAACAGGAGGACAGTTTTCTTTTTATTTTTGTGTCATGTGAAAGGTTTATTGAAAATATGCCTTCCATATTGATTTATTTAAAATTACCTTCCAAATGATTCTTCTATATGTTTTTGTCCTTTGCTTATTCTGTTCGCTGTCCTACCTGCATTTTAATTTTCTCTGTGGTTACAAATTTCCATACATTTATTTATTTATTCATTCAGTTGGGTAGCTTTTATTTATTAGTTATTTTAGTCAATTACAACCTTCATGCCCAGATTTTTATTCTTTAAATAACAAAACTATTTTCTGTAATTTAAAAATTATGTCTTTGTTCCTAATTTTGTAGTATACACTTGATGTATTTTGTGTATGATTTTAATTTGAAATGGTTTTTCTGAAGTGTTTAATTTTAAAAAACAATCCTAGTTATTTGTCAAGTTATAGTCACAGTGATGATGATAGGATACATTACTTCATTGTCTTCTTACTTTTATTGATCTTGGCCACATATTGCACCTATATGGTTTTCATAAGAGCCAAGAAAATAGATGTGGTGGATCTGGGACTGAAGTCTGGTGCCGAATTCAAACTTGATTCATCTCCTGTGTGAGAATGGCTAACTGGTCAAAGAGTATGGTTACAGTAAAAATTTTTACAGTAAAAATTTTAAAGTGACTTTCCTAGTGATGAGATAGTTTTGGGACATCCTTCTATTTCCAATATGACATTCAGCTTTTCTTGTTTGTTACCAATGCCTGTAAAGAATATTAAGAAACCCAGGCAAGAGTTACATGTAGTAATTTACTTTAACTATGTCTGCATTAAAACCAAAAATTTACTTCTGCCCCCCTAATACATGCATATAGTATCCTCTGTTTTCCATTAAAATAGCTACCTGGAACATGATCAGTAGAATTCAGAATTGAAGTGACTACAGGGGTGTGAAGAGTACAGGACCAGGGAACAAAGGTACAGTGATCTTAAAACACTGGTGGAAGGATTGATATAGTGGAATTGTAACTTTATTTATTTTTTTTAATTTAATTTAATTTTTTTAAATCATTTTTTTATTAGTGAAACACCATGAAGTACAGTTATAGACTTATAAATTTTTGTGCTTGGGTTTCAGTTATACAATGACCAAGTACCCATCCCTCCACCAGTGTCCATCCTTCCCCACCACGGGTCCCAGAATCCCTCCCACCTCTCATCCCCCCCGTCCTACCCTCCCTCTGTGGCAGGGCATTCCCCCTTGTTCTCTCTCTCTTCTTTTGGGTACTGTGTTTTGCAAGAGAGGCATTGAGTGGCAATCATGTTTAGTCTATAGACTACTTTCAGCATGTCTCTCCCACCCTGGGAGAGTCCTCACAACACCCTTTATTTGGTGCTCTCTTCTCTATCTGAGCTTCCTTTTCACCTAGCACATGTGGCTGGCCTTCAAGTCATGGAGCAAAATTCCTGGTACTAATCTCAGCCAGGAATTGTAACTTTAAATAGTAACTTTAAAAAATCAATCACTTCAATGTTATTGTAAACCATGACACTTCAATAAAAATAAATTTAATTACTAGCTGAATTAATAAAATGATCAAGTTTTTTCTTCATTCTTGGGAAATTACCTGTGTTCAAGGAAAAAACTGACTTCAATGCTATATGACAATGATATGGCAAATATGTTCCTATTATTATTCTATGTAGTCTGATTAAATAAACAGAGGAAGTTCAACTTACAAGAGACAATTTAACTTGGTCAATCCAATAAACTAGAATAATTAAGTGCATTTTATTCTCAAACTGTGTGAAATTCTAAGTTCTCTAATAATATTTTAACAAATTTAGTAAAATTTTATTCAAATTTTATAAGTAGTGTGAAGCATATAATGCATAAAATGTAGTAATTATAGTTTAAATAAAAGTGTATTAGAGGCGGAGCAATATTTCAGTGGGTAGGGCATTTGCCTTACACATGGCCAACCTGGCTTTAATACCCTGGATCCCATATGGTCCCCCAGCACTTCCAGGAGTAATTCCTGAGCACAGAGCCAGGATTAATCCTGGAACATCACTGGGTGTGACCCAGAAAAACAAAAAAAAGTGTGTGAATATATTTAAATAATACATTTATTTATGTATATAATAGATATAATAATAAATACATAATAAATACGACATACAGTCACACTTCAAGGAAGACTAAAAATTCACAATCTCTAGACAAAATTAAAAGCATTTGTTAATCCCATTTTTATTCTCTTCCTCAATGGTATAGTCCATTCCTTTCATTTTGGAAATATATAATATTTTTTTAATAATGTAGTATTCCATTACTTATCCACAAGTCTTCAAATTTTTTAATGTTAGGGTACATTGATCCTTCCATAGTTTTTGCTCTACACATGCATACAAATGAAATGATGTTAGACTTGTTTTTCTGTGCTTCACTTTTTTTATGTAGGATTTTTCTTATCCTTGTTATATAATATTCCACTCTGAGATAATGACACACTTTATTATTCTTTTATAATCTTTCTTTGCTTAATTGCCTTTATGATCAATACTGCTTTATACATACTGACATATTGCATATATAAAAAGTATGTCTACAACCCGCACCCAGCGCCATCTTGCAGCACACAGCAGCAAAGAAAACTGGCCAGTGAGCTCCACAACTCCCAGACAATTCTTGGGCCCCAAACTGAGCTGATATCACCGGGAAGTCCCAGGTGCTGTCTCCCTTCCTTCTCTATATGGAATCCTGGAGACCATGAGCTTCTACAAGCATGGCTCCAGTACATGGGCACCAGGACTATTCTTCTGACATTTCCCGATATGCAAAGTGAGCAATGAAAAGTGAATGATCTAGCTTCTGTACCTGGAAGGCAGGCTTGAATGGTGGTGGGAAAATCTGAGCAAAATATAATGCCCAACCGAAATGCATCTGGACTGTGCATTTAACTACAGTGCTATTCCCCCCTGGGTGGGGAAGGGTGTGTGTCCCTCTGGCTGTCCCTCCTTGAAGTGGTGGCATGATGACCTCCATCTTTTAGAGCCTAATGGACAGCCAGGTATGAGACTGCATTGACAGGGCACACAGGGCCACGTGGAATGGGGGATGGAACCGGCCCTCTTCCCCATCCTGACAAGGCTTCAGGTTGCCACCCACAAATGCCTCCTCTGGCTCCTGAATGACCATGATACCAGAGGTACAGAAACCAATCTCAGAACCCAGGGGCTTTTGGCAGTAATCCCTCTAGCCTTATTACTAAAATATCAGAAATCCAAAATTACGTGGCCACTATTGCAGCCACACGAAATCATATGCTCTTCATAATCAGCAATAGAAAACAAGTTATCTAATGATGCCTTTTTGGCAGGTCTAAATTTTGGGGAAAATTCCAAATAATAATGTTGGGTCTTTTGTCGTAATATTGAATGTGATCTACATAGAGAGAGAGAGAGAGAGAGTAAAGTGGAAATCTGCCACACTGGAGGGAGGGTGGAATGTTGGGAAGGGGGAGTATACTGGGGTTCTTGGTGGTGGAAAACATGCACTGATGAAGGGACGATGTTTGATCATTGTATTGACTGATCGAGACTTGAACTGAAAGTCTTTGTGACTGTTCTCATGTTCTCAATAAAAAAATAAAATAAAATAAAGTATGTGTAAATTTTAAACACAGAATACTGTTAGTAGGCATGGATATATAGAACATAACTTTCACTGCTAAACTCTTTTTTCAGAGTTATTTTGAGAATACAGTCTGAAAAGACCCCATACTGTAAATTACAACTATATGGCTTCTGGAAAATGCAACCATAGAGAGAGTGGAAAGATCAGTTGTTGTCTCAGATACAGATAGAAAAGGTTGAATTCATAAAGAGAATATTTAGATCAATGAAACTATTTTGTATGATCTTATGACTATATACATATCAATATATGTTTTTCAAAACCTGAAATCCATAAAAGACAAAGTGTGAACTCTAAATTATAAACTTTCATTAATAAGACATCAGTATCTGTGTCATTATAACGTGTGCAATATGAAGTAATACATTAATGAGGAGAGACCAGGTTGGGTGGGCAAAATATATGAAAATTTTGTGATCAACTTCTGAATGAAAGATAAAAAAATGTACTCATATTCATTACTGCAGTAAACGCTTTTGATAAGAGTCAACACTAATTCATGGAACAGGTAGGAAATCAAGGAAAAAAATCAAAAGATACCTGGAAACAAATGAGAATGAAGACACAAGCTACCAGTACCTGTGAGACCCAGCTAAAGCCATGTAAAGGGAAAAATTTATAGATCAGCAAGCATACCTCAGGAAGGAAGAAAGGGACCACGTAAATAACTTGATCACACAGCTCAAGACCTTAGAAAAGGACCAATGAAAGGAACCCAAAACAGGCAGAAGGAAAAAAATAATAAAACTTAGAGCAGAAATTAATAACCGTTTCTTCTCAAGTTTTTCCATGAAATTAAAGAACTAAACCTACAATAATAAATGTATATGCACCTAATGAGGGACCAGCAAAGTACTTAAAACAACTACTCATAGACTTGAAGAAAGACATCAATAGCAACACTAGTGGGAGACTTCAACACCGCATTATCACCTCTTGATACATCAACCAGACTCAAGCTTAGCAAGGACATACTTCATCTGAGGGAAACAATGGAAGAGAGGGACTTAGTAGATATATACAGGACAGTTCATCCTCAGAAAGCTGAATACACATTCTTCTCAAGCGTTCATGGAACATTCTTCAAGATAGATCACATGCTGAGCCACGAAACATACCTCCATAAAATTAAGAAGATAGAGATTGTATCAACAATCTTCTCAGGCCATAATGCGCTGAAATTAGAAGTAAATCACACACACAAACAGGAAACAAAATCAAACATCTGGAAATTAAACAGCTCACTATTGGACAACAAATGGCTTAGAAAGAAAATCAAAAAGGAAATAAAAAGATTCTTGGAAACAAACACAAAAATAAGGACATGAGTTACCAAAACTTATGGGACACAGCAAAAGCTGAGTTAAGAGGAAAGTTTATAGATCTACAAGCATTGCTCAGGAAGGAGGAACGAGCCCACATAAGTAACCTAACCTCACAGCTTAAGAGCTTGGAGAAGGAACAACAAAAGGAGCCCAACACTAACAGGAGGAAGAAAATAATAAAACTCAGAGCAGAAATTAACGAGATGGAAACCAAAAAAAAAACCATAAAAGATCAATGAAACCAAGAGCTAGTTCTTTGAGAAAATAAACAAGATCGATAAGCCTCTACAGGACTCACAAAGAAAGGGAGAGAGAAAACCCTAATAAAGCAAAACAGAAATGAAAAGGGGGCATTACAACAGAAATTACAGAAATTTAAAGGATCCTCAGAGAGTACTTTGAGAAGCTTAATGCCATGAAACACGAAAACCTAGAGGAAATGGATAAGTTCCTAGGTTCTATAGCTCCCAAGGCTGGACCAAGAAGACCTGGAATACCTGAACAGACCTATCAACATCAAGGAAATTGAAACGGTAATAAAAAGTCTCCCCAAGCACAAAAGTCCTGGCTTTCACTAGTGAATTCTAATTCACTAGTGAATTAGAGAGGACTTACTCCCAATACTCTTTAAGCTTTTCCACAAAATTGAAGTATCAAAAACACTTCTGTGGGGCTGGAGCAATAGCATAACAGGTAGGGCGTTTGCCTTGCACACGGCCAACCCGGGTTCTGTTCCCAGCATCCCATATGGTCTCCTGAGCACTTCCAGGGGTAATTCCTGAGTGCAGAGCCATGAGTAACCCCTGAGCATCGCTGGGTGTGACCCCCCCACACAAAATAACACTTCTGAGCAGTTTCTATGAAGCAAATATCACCCTGATAACAAAAGCAGACAGAGATACCACAAAGAAAGAATTCACTGTCACTGTCCTCCCATTGCTCATCGATTTGCTCAAGTGGGCCCAGTAACGTCTCCATTGGAGACTTTGTGGTTACTGTGTTTGGTATATTGAATACATCACGGGTAGCTTGCCAGGCTCTCGAGATACTCTCAGTAGCTTGCCGGGCTCTCTGAGAGGGGCAGAGGAATAGAACTCGGGTCGGCCATGTTGGCTGGGTGCAAGGCAAATGCCCTCCCACTGTGCTATCGCACCAGCCCTGATGAACACAAACACAAGATCCTCAACAAACGACTAGCAAATAGAATCCAACGACTCATCGAAAAGATCATAAACCACACCTAGTAGGATTCATCCCAGAGATGCAAGGATGATTTAATATTTGGAAATCGATCAACATAATTCATCATATCAACAAAAGAAATGATAAAACTGTATGATCATAACAATAGATGCAGAGAAAGCATTTGACAAGATCCAGCACCCGTTTATAATGAAGACTATCAGTAAAATAGGCATCAAAGGAACTTTCCTCAATATAGAAAAAGCCATCTACCACAAGCCCACGGCGAGCATCATTCTCAATGGGGAAAAACTAAAAGCCTTCCCTTAATATCAAGCACAAGACAAGGTTGTGCACTTTCACCACGCCTATTCAATATAGTACTGGGAGTCCTGGTCATTGCAGTTAGGCAAGAGAAAGGTATCAAGGGCATACAGATAAGAAAGGAAGAGGTCACGCTATCACTATTTGCAGATGATATAGTACTATACTTAGAAACCGCTAAAGAATCTACAGAAAAGCTCCTAGAAACAATAGGTCGGTTTAGTAAAGTGGCAGGCTACAAAATCAACACCCAAAAGTCCATGGCTTTCATATATACAAATTATGAAAGAGAAGAAAGAAACATTAAAAAATCCCATTTACTATAGTACCTCTGAAAATCAAGTATCTTGGAATCATTTTAACCAAAGAGGTGAAGGACCTATACAAGGAAAATTACAAAACAGTACTTCAAGAAATTAAAGAGGACACTAGGAAATGCAGACACATTCCCTGCTCATGGGTAGGGAGGATAAGCATAATCAAAATGACAATACTGCCCAAAGGACTATACAAACTTAATGTGGTCCCTATCAGGATATCCATGACATTTTTCAAAGAAATGGACAAAACACTCCTGAAATTCATATGGAACAATGAACCCCCACGAATAGCTAAAGCAATCCTTGGGAAAAAGAAGATGGGTGGCATTACCATCCCCAACTTCAAACTGTAGTACAAAGCAGTAGTGACTAAAACAGCATGGTACTGGGCTAGAAACAGACCTGCAGAGCAATGGAACAGAGTTGAATATTCTGTCACAGATCCCAAATATATGACCACTTAATCCTTGACAAAGGAGCAAAAAATGTGAAGTGGAACAAGGAAACCCTCTTCAACAAGTGGTGCCCTGCAAAAAAATGAACTTTGACCTCTGTCTAATTCCAGGCACAAAAGTCAGATCATTGTGGATTAAAGATCTCAATATCAGACATGAAACCATAAAGTACATAGAGGAAACTAGGCAGAACTCTCCACGACATTGAGGCTAAAAGCATCTTTAAGGACAAAGCAGCACTGACTATGCAAGTGGAAGCAAACATAAACGAATGGGACTACATCAAACTAAGAAACTTCTGCACTTTAAAAGAAACAGTGACCAAAATACAGAAAGAGCCCACAGAATGGGAAAGAATATTTACCCAATACCCATCTGATAAGGGATTAATATCCAGGGTATGCAAGACACTAGTAGAATTGTACAAGAAAGAAACCTCCAACCCCACCAAAAAATGGGGAGAAGAATGGAACAGAAGTTTCCTCAAAAAAGAAATACAAATGAACAAAAAGGAACAAGAAAAAATACTCCACATCGCTAGCTATCAGGAAGATGCAAATCAAAACAACAATGAGATCTCATCTCACACCACAGAGACTGGCACACATTCAAAAGAACAAAAGCAACCAGTGCGGAAGTGGATAAAAAGGGATGCTCTTTTACTGCTGGTGGGAATGCCCACTAGTCCAGCCTTTCTGGAAAACAATATGGAAAGTTCTTCAAAAATTAGAAACTCAGCTTCCACATGACCCCACAATACCACTTCTGGGAATATATCCTGAGATACAGAAAAGCACAGTAGAAATGACATCTGCACCTATATGTTAATTGCAGCACTGTTCACAATAGCCAATATCTGGAAACAACTCAAGTGCCCTAGAAAAGATGACTGGTTAAAGAAACTTGGTACACCTACACAATGGAATACTATGAAGCTGTTAGGAGAGATGAACTCATGAACTTAGCTTATAAATGGATAGACATGGAGAGTATCATGCTAAATGAAATGAGTCAGAAAGAGAGGGACAGACATAGAAGGACTGCACTCATTTGTGGGGACAGGGGATCCATGGGACAGGAAGATTGCTCTATAGCTAGAAGTCTGCCTCATGAGCAAAGGGGAGAAGGCAGCTGGAATAGAGTAGGGATCACTAAGAAAATGTTGACTTGAGAAACTGTTTGGGATTGTAGATGTTACATAATGTAAATAAACGACCAAACCTGAAAACCTCTCAGTGTCTGTATTGCAAACCATAATGCACAAAAGTATAGGGAGAATATGGGGAATATTGTCTGCCATAGAGGTAGGGGGAGGGTGGGAAAGTGGGGTTATACTGACGATATTGGTGTTGGGGAATGTGCACTGGTGGAGGGATGGGTGTTTGATCATTGCATGATTGTAACCCAAACATGAAAGTCTGTAACTATATCACTGTGGTTCGGTAAAATTTAAAACAAAATATAGAAATTGAAGAAACAGAAACTCTCCCAAACAGTTTGTATGAATTATTTATCTCCCTAGTACCAAAATCAAACAGAGCCACCATGAAAAAAGAAAACTACACACCGATAGCCATAATGAACACAGATACAAAGAGACTCAACAAAATATTAGCAAATAGAATCCAACAACTCATCATTTTTGATGATGAGTGATCACACATCACAACCAAGTGGGATTCATCTCGGGGATGCAAGGATGTTTTAGCATTAACAAAAGAAAAAATAAAGACCATCTGATGATATCAGTAGATGCAGAGAAAGCATTTGACAAAATTCAGCACCCCTATATCATGAAAACTCTCAGATAAATAGGTATTGAAAAGATTTTCCTTAATATAGTCAAAGTCTTCTACCACAGGACTATGGCAAACATTATCCTCAATGGGGAAAAACTCAGAGCCTTCCCTCTAAGTTCAGGGACAAGACAAGAATGCCCACTCTCACCACTTCCGTTCAATATAGTACTGGAAGTAATTGCAACAGCTCTTGGGCAATAAAAATATATTAAGGGCATCCAGAGAGGAAAGGAAAAAATAAAGCTCTAACTATTTGCAGATGATATGATAGTATGTTTAGAGAACCCTAAAGCCTCTCACTGCTGGTGGAAATGCCAACTGGTTCAGCCCTTTTGGAAAACAGTATGGGTGTTTCTCAAAAAATTAGAAATTGAACTCCCATTTCACCTAGCAATACGACTTCTGGAAATATATCCCGGAGATGCAAAAAAAGTATAGTAGAAATGACATCTGCACTCATATATTCATTGCAGCTTTGTTTACAATAGCCAGAATCTGGATTAAAAACCCAAGTGGCCAAGAACATATGAGTAGTTAAAGAAACCTTGGTACATCCACACAATGAAGTACTATGCAGCTGTTAGAAAGGATGAAGTCATGAAATTTGCATATAAATGGATCAACATGGAGAGTATCATGCTAAGTGAAATGAGTCAGAATGAGAGGGACAGACAAAGAAGGACTGCACTCAGTTGTGGAATATAAAGTAACAAAATGGGAAACTAACACCCAAGGATAGTAGAGATGATGACCAGGAGGATTATCCACTGCTTGGAAGCTGGCCTCACATGCTGGGGAGAAGGCAGGTCAGATAGAGAAGGAACCACCAATTACAGGATGCTTGGAGAGCCCACTCGGGTTGGGAGATGTTATGCTGAAATTAGACTATAGAGCGAATATTATGGCCACTTAGTACCTGTATTGCAAAACACAATACCCAAAAGGAGAAAGAGTAAAAGGGAATGCCCTTGCCCCATAGGCAGGGGTGGGGGATGGGTGGGGATGGTGGAGGGATACTGGGAACATTAGTGATAGAGAATGGGCATTGGTGTAGGCATGGGTACCAATCATTGTATGACTGAAACATAATCGTGAAAGTTTGTACATCTGTATCTGTGATCTACATCTCACCGTGATTACTTTTTTTAAATAAATAAATAAGAAATACTTCCCTAGGAAAACAAGTATTTTGAAATTTTTACTCTGAAAACTATTAACTAATGCAGCTGTTAGAAAGAATGAAGTCATGAAATTTGCATGTAAGTGGATCAACATGGAGAGTATCATGCTAAGTGAAATGAGTCAGAATGAGAGGGACAGACAAAGAAGGACTGCACTCAGTTGTGGAATCTTCTCTTTTCTTAGTGCCAGTTATTTATGCAGAACTCTGCAAGCATGGCAGAAAATTTTTTTACAAATTTATTTATTGAATCACCATGAGAACAGTTACAAAGCTTTCGGGTTTAAGTCTCGGTCATACAATGATGAAACACCTGTCCCTTCACCAGTGCCCATTTTCCACCACCACAAACCCCAGTATACCCCCATCCCACCCACCCCCCACCTGTGGGGCAGATGATTTCCACATTACTCTCTCTCTACTTTGATTACATTCAATATTTTGACACCAGACCCAACATTATTTTTTTTATTTGGGATTTTACCCCAATACTCAGATCTGCCAAAAAGCCAATATTAGACAATTTTTTTCTATTGCTGATTATAAATAGCCTATGATGTCGTGGCCACGTGATTTTGGAATTCTGACATTTTAACAATTAAGTCTGAAGGAATTTCTGCCTAAAGCCTCTGGGTTCATAGATTTGTTTCTGAGTCTCTGGAATTACGGCTTAAGTAGATTGTTCAGTAGCCAGAAGGCCATTTGTGGATGGCGATAGAGGGTCTCATTGGGGTGGGGGAGGAAAGCACCATCTCCACCCCCATCCCATGAGGCTCTGCCTGTCTCATCACTGCAGACCCCTACCTGGCTGTCCATTGTTCTATGGAAGATGGCAGACCCCGACCCACCAGGGGGAACAGGCCATGTGACGTTACCTTTTCCCACCTAGGGTGGCCCAGGGCTGGTAACCCAATGCAGAGTCCGAACACATTTTTGCCAAAAGCTCTTGGGTTCCAATATTTGTTTCTGAGTCTCTGGGATCATGGCTTAAGCAGCTTGTTCAGTAGCCAGAGGGTCTATTCATGGGTGGCAACTCAGGGTCCCCAGAAAATTCATTTTTATGATACTGTTTCAGGATTTCTGCAAACAGTGCATATGTTTGGGTTACAGCTGAAATATTCTATTCAGAAACTTCAAAAGAAAAATTCAAGAGAAAAATTCCTGGGGCTTGAGTGATAGCACAGCAGGTAGGGTGTTTGCCTTGCACTTAGCTGACCAGGTTTCGATTCCCAGCATCCCATATGGTCCCCTGAGCACCGCCAGGGGTAATTCCTGAGTGCATAGCCAGGAGTAACCCCCGTGCATGGCCAGATGTGACCCCAAAAAGCAAAAAATAAAAAACAGAGAAAAATTCCCAACAGAGAAACAACAGAAATTTCTCTGTTTCAATATAACCCAAAATTGCGCCCTTATAATGTGTTGATATGGATGCAGCAGGGCTGGAGAAATAGCACAGCAGGTAGGGCGTTTGCCTTGCATGTGGCTGACTCGGGTTTAATTCCTCTATCCCTCTTGGAGAGCCCAGCAAGCTACCTAGAGTATCCTGCCCGCACAACAGAGCCTGGCAAGCTATCCATGCCATATTCGATATGCCCAAAACAGTAAAAAGTCTCACAATTTGTTGAGACCTTACTGGTGCCCGCTCAAGCAAATCAATGAACAATGGGACAACAGTGTGACAGTGCTACAGTGCATTCTAATTACTGAGGTGAAGTAAATCCAAAGAACAGATAGGAATTGATCAACAATTTCTTCATTTATCAATGTAAACCTCTGGAATTAAAAAAAATAATAATGCTCAGACCCCGAAATGGATTACCCAGAGCAAAGGTCACACTGCATTGTGTCAGGACTCCAGCAAAGAATGTCTGGCGCCCAGAAATCTGACTCAGAGTCACCACTTTTACCCCAGGTCAAGTATTCTTCGAAGCCCATGGTACCATCTTATCCACACAATACAACAGGCTTTTTTGAATTGATTTTGCAGCTTGCCGCTTGCTGTGTTTTGTTAGTTCTAAGATTTTTTTAAATGGGATACTTCAGATTTTCTACATACAATATTATTTTATCTGAAAAATGGGGATAATTTATTTATTTTACAAACTAGATTCTTTGATTTATTTTTGTTGCATAATTACTGCATCTAGTACTCACAACATTCTGGAGTATTGGAAATACTATGAAAATGGAGTGGATATAGTGGGCATCCTTGCCTTCTGCTTGATCTCTAAGGTTTTCAGTATTGAATACAATGTTAGCTAGGAGGGGAGAGAGGAGAGAAGAGAGGGAAGGAAAGAGGAGGGGTGGGGAGGAGGATCCAGTGTGAGGCTCTGAAGTGGGGAAGAGAGGAGAATTAACTGCATAAACTCTTCCAAAAGGCAAGGTCATGAAAAAAGTCCGTGTCATACAAATGGCAGACCATATATGTAATATTAACTTGAGAGGAAGATTGAGGGGTACAAGACACGTTAAAGGAAAGATAGAGAAGGATTGTGTGCATATAGTTCTTCTCTGAAAAATCTTAAAGGAGTCCAGTTCGCTCTAACCATAGATGCCTGTTAATATGTTATAGAAGGAATATTACTTTGATTGATATAGTGACTGATCCATCACATTGTATAATGTCTTCTGGGGAAAGCTTAGGTCACTTTCAGGAGGTTATAAATAATATTTTAATAATTTTTCCTATAGACATTAATGCTTATAAATGTATTCAAATTTTGATGTAGTAAACAAAGGTAATAACACTCACAGTGGACATGCATTGTACACCTGTGTGCTTGAGCATAAATGATCTACGTAAATGCTATGAAAGATTCAATGGTATGCAAAAATTATTTGAACTTTATAGTTTCAGAGGCAAAGCTGAGAGAAGTCAGTTGACTTATTCAGAACCAACAGTGAATGGCTGACAGAGTCTGGCATCCAGTCCTGTCTGGAAAGACATTGGCTGCATTGAAGTTGGAGCATATCTCAGTCATTCATCCTTCGAGCTGGAACTCTGGGCAGGCAAACATCTGTCAGGATGCCCCTGATACTTCGGTCACTCTCAGGTGGCTACACAGGCTCAGTGCCTCCAGTCCACACATGAGATCCTCCCCAAGATCTCTTTGGACTGAGGCAATTATCCTATTTTCCTTCCTTAACCAGGAGCTTAGGGACTTTTCACTTAGCCTTCTCTATGTTTATAAAGTTCTATTCTTGTTTCTTTGGAGTAAAGGACGGCACAGAAAGGTCAGACGTTTATGGGTTCACAGATGCTTTCCTCTTGCCCGTTTTTTCTGGTATCTAGGACAGAAGTTGATAAGAATTTTAATAGGATATAAAATAAGAATTTTGTGAGCTTGGAATTGCTGAGGTTGGAATGAGCTGGAAGTCTTGCTGAGCGAAGTGAGTCTCATGTGTTAGAGGTCTGTACATGTATTTACTGTTCAAGCCTATGTGCAAATCTAGCACTTGGGTAACATGGATATATGAATGTTTCTTCAAAAGTTGTGTCTCTATATGTGTGACATCTGACTTATAATATAGATTTTTAAAAGAGAGAAGAAAGATGGAGGGAGAGAGAAACTTAGAAGACAGAGGCATGTGTCTGACTCAATGTTTGTTCCCTCCACTCAGAGCACACAGCACCAAATAAGCTACCATTAAACAGAAGAAGAGAAGTTCTGAGTGTGGTTTGGAGTCTCATCATCAACTAACAAAAGCCCCTTTGTTCACTTCCAGATTCTTATCTTTTTACGCAAATATCAAAGATAAGTAAAGACATTGCATTGTCTGCAGAGACAGAGGTGTGTGCTCGTTATGGAGTAGAAGTTTCTTTAATACACCATGACTGGCATAGGGGAAGAAGCTTGAAATCTAGTTTGTGGAAGTTTGGAATCCCTCAAGTAATCTCAGGGATGCTGCTTTATGTAATATCGCATTTTTTATGGGTTATCTTCATGTGTTGCACTAAGGTTGATGTGTTTTTGAGTAATTGATGAACGTCTTATTGTCAGGCAGTATTTTAGTTGTGGTATCTGTGAACAAAAGCTGGCTGTGTGCCTCATCCACAGCTACTTTAAGAGACTGTCAGTAGTGGCTGTTATACTGCCTGGAGCATTTAGGCTTATATGCCTTTTAACCTCTAATAGTGCATCACACAATAATTACTAGGACACCAATGGCTCAGTAGTTTAGTAGGGATCCAATCATCAGCCTGTACTTCTCTTTGAATTTCCTAAGGTTCAGTTTCCAGCTGATAAAAAAATAAGCTAATCCTTGATCACAATGCTATTTTGAGAATTTAATTGGACTATGTACAAAATTATTAAGCATCATATTTTATGCATCACATTATTAAGAATATTTTCTTGTTTTTCTCCAAATCAAGTGCTTTTATTATAGATGCTTTTATTTCTCCACAACCAATGCTGTCCAGGTAGAAGTCTATAGAGTACAAGCCAATATGAACTCCCTTTCATATTTTGCTAATACAGCTTAAGCCCCTGCTCCTGGGTCATGGACCAATTATTTTCTAAATTATGTGTAAATTAAGTTTCTTGGAGTGATTTGCTAGTTTTTTCTAAGTACTTTCTTGTTTCTCAGCCTCCACACAATGATACTGTTATCACTATTCATAAATCAATGATAAGACAGTGTCCACCTTAGAGGACATTAATGTAGAGGATCAGTGTCCCTGGCAGTTCGTAGTTCTTTGTACTAAAATATTTGTTGTCTTTCTCCAGTACATAAACACAAAAGCCAGTCAAGTTTCCCTCACAAACATTCTAGAAGAAGGGGGCACCCGTGAGGGGATGGGGAAGGGGTGGGGTTGAAGGGAAGTTAGGATAGAGAGGGGACAAACATGACAATACTAGTTGGAAATGATCATTTTGGAAGGGACTAAGTGTTGAAAGTAAGTAAAGGAATATACTTATTGCAAACATAAGACCTAAAAGCAAATGGTGTAGGTTGGGAGGGAAACTCGGACCATTGATGGTCCTACACTCTTCCTACACACTGGTGAAGGAAGAGGTGTTGGAACATTATGTAACAGAAACCAAATCAAGAACAACTTTATAACTGTGTATATGACGGTTCTTCAATTAGAAAAAGATTAGCTTCACAGCAGTATGTTTCATAATACCAACCTCAGATTAAATTTCCAAGGAAATATTAAATCTTGGGTCTACATAGCAAACCCACATGACTGCAATTTGAAATTAGTTTTTCACACTTTTTATATGAAGGGCAATATAATATGCCATGTGAACCATAAAATCTCAAAATGTAGATATTTTTAAATAAGGTATTTGAAAACATTGTGTGAATTGAAGTTATCTAAGCTGATTCTTTTGGAAGATCTATAGCGGTATCACATACAAGTGTCGTTATCCTAACTAATGAGGAGTGGGAAAGCAACACATTATGAGTAGGAGACAGGTTTTTACTGAATACAAATTATAATTTTACCTGTTTTATTTATGAGTGATGCAACTTTGCACCTTTAGATAATGGATTTTTTTTTGTTCTTCATAATTTAAAAAAATAATGTAGTGCTGAATTCATACTTTGGTGAATATTTTTAAGGTATATGTAATACCCACAAAATAGTGACTGCTATTGGGTGAGTTGATGGCCAATATTTTATGTGATTTTGAAAGTTAATGGACAACTATTATTAGGAGATATAGTATCTTTGATAAATAAGGGTCCAGAAATTTTCACTGTATTCTATTCCAGTGTAGATAGTTTTAGCAGTTTAAGGGGGAAAGTTTTAGATTTGTCCTAATGCCCAAATTTGTATGAAATTATGATAAATGACTAGATTGACATGACATATTACAAAGGTGAGTACTCCTTTTACACTGACACCTTTGATTCCTTATGAACTATTATAAACTTAGTACTTTGTGTAGCGTCTGGAAAAAATATGTTTTTCAAAGCATTTTATATATTGTGGCTGAGTGATAGTACAGTGGGTAGGCCTTTTGCCTTGCTCAAGACCGGCCTGAGTTTAATCCTTGTCATCCCATATTGTCTCCTGAACACCTCCAGGAGAAATTCTGAGTGCAAATCCAGTGCGCTCACTAACTCTTGAATGCAAAACCCCTGAGCATTGCCAGAACAAAATATTTATGTGTTGAAAGAAATAGCAGTACATAAATTAATATTCATAAATAAAATAAAATAAACCTTTAAAAAGAGGAAAAAATAAAATTAAACCAAAAAAAATTTTAATGAATCACCATGAGATACAGTTACAGACTTACAAACTTTCATGGTTACATTTCAGTCCTACAATGATTGAGTACCCATCCTTCCACCAGTGCCCATTCTCCACCAGCAATGTTCCTAGCATGCCTCCCACCACCCTCACCCCATCCTCTCCCACCCACCTACATCTGTGTCAGGCACATTCCTTTTTACTCTCTTTCCTTTTGGGTGTTACGGTTTTTCAGTACAGGTATTAAGTGGCCATCATGTTTGATCTATAGTCTACTTTCAGCATGCATCTCCCATCCCAAATGAGACCTCCTAGGATCATACACTTAGTGGTCCCTTCTCCATCCCAGCAACCTTTTTCCCAGCCAGTGAGGTCAGCTTCCAAGCCGTGGAGTGATTTTCCTGGCCCTTACCTCTATTATTCTTGGGTGAAGTCTCCCATTCTGTTACTTTATTCCACCAATCAGTGCAGTCATTCTATGTCTATCCCTCTCTCTCTGACTCCTTTCACTTAGCATGATACTCTCCATATTTATCCTCTTTTGTTAGAAAAGTTGAAATCTAAAAGCATTTGTATATTAAAAAAATTCTTCTTTCAAAATGAAATATTACTAGTGATATTAGAGTGTAGTGTACCATTGGAACCTGAATGGTACAAACTATGTTTCATGTAACCACGTGTGACTAGTTAAAACTTAATAAACTTAATATTCTCATAAAGAGTTGGCTTTAGTATGATGTTATACTACTCATTCTCCATACAATTCCCGTTTCTTTCATCCTCAGTGAAGAAAAAAGCAGAATGACAAGGAGAGAGAATGAGACCAGAGTTTCTGAATTTCTCCTCCAGGGGTTCCCTGTTCCACCTGAACGTCAGGGTTCGTTCTTCATACTCTTCCTGGTCATGTACCTCACCACAATGTTGGGAAACCTGCTCATCATCCTGCTGATCCGGATGGACACTCGCCTCCACACGCCCATGTACTTCTTCCTCAGTGTCTTGGCCTTCAATGATGTGACGTTCTCATCTGTCACTGTCCCCAAAATGTTGATGGACATGAAGACGAATCACAAATCTATCCCCTATGCAGGGTGCATTTCTCAGGTGTTTTTTTTAATACTCTTTGCTTGTACTGAAAACTTCCTTCTTTCAGTGATGGCCTATGACAGGTATGTGGCCATCTGTCAGCCACTCCACTACACAACCATCATGAGACATGAGCGATGTGTTGCTCTAGTAGCGACATCTTTGATCCTCAGTTTCTTCCACTCTTTGTTGCACACCCTCCTTTTAGCCAGAGTTTCCTTCTGTGTCAACGTTACCATCCCCCACTTCTTCTGTGAACTCACTCCAGTCCTGGAGATAAGCTGTTCAGACATTTCACTCAATGACATGGTCATTTTCATTGAGGGAGGGATTTCTTTTTATGTGCCATTCATCAGTATCTTGGGCACTTATATCCGCATATGGGCCACTGTCCTGAGGAATCCCTCTGCTAAGAAATTTTTCAAAGTCCTTTCCACCTGTGGTTCCCATCTCCTTGTTGTGTCTTTATTTTATGGAACCATTCTTAAAGTTTATTTTTTATCCTCCTCATCTGTCACAAAAAGTAAAGACATAATTGCATCCCTGATGTACATGATAGTCACCCCCATGCTGAACCCTTTTATCTACAGCTTGAGAAACAGAGATATAAAACAAGCCCTAAATTTGCTCGCTAAGAAAGTCAAGTCCTGCTAATCAAATAACGTAATGTGAATGTATTAACTAGCATGCATTCAAATAATCAAGGAGACTATAGTACTAAGACTTCTATTCTTTGTGTTCAGTTGAACTTGTGTTCACATACATCTCTGAGATATTGACAAATTCTTGCTTCCCTCTGCTAATATACACCGGTTTTATTGCCCAGAATTACTTCAGTGACTGACATTTACTGAGCAATGATTAGAAACTATGGTATCTTATTTCAGCATGTTTAGATCTTGGGATTTGGAGAATAGTAAAGATACAAAAAACAGAAGTAAAGAACAAAACTCCCCCAGGTCTACTCTCCAAGAAATGCTCCCCTTTCTTTCTTTATATTGTAAGGATTCAGGAAATGATGTATCTAACAATTGTCAAAAAAAAACCCTAATAGCTTATATAAATCAGATTTCCAGTTAAAAAATTCTGAAATTCTTATTCAATCTTTCAATGACTTCTTTGGATTTACTTACAATAAAGGAATCATACCAAGTTCAAATAATTCTGTTATTCCTAATAAATAAATTATTTTTAAACTTTAGTAGTATTTTATATCTTGATGCATATGGTAGTTACAATGGATAACTACAGTGGTCATGACAATGGATATATGTGAGTATGTGTGTGTGAAAAAAAATTTAAATGATACACACCTTAATTATTTTCACTTCGTTTATGTATTCACTTTGTTTATGATTACTCAGTAGTATGAAAATTCAGTAGGAGAAATCACTTGTATCACTTGTCATCCCATTGTTTATTGATTTGCTCAAGCGACACCAGTAATGTCTCCATTCTCCACAAGCCAGACGAGCCTCACTCATGAAGGAAACAGCAGAGGAACCCAGGTATACGGGACTCGTGACTGAGATTTCCAAGCCTGCTTGGATGGGGACTGGGCCCCCTCCACCCAGATCCCCAGTTTTCCAGTGGCTTAGCAGTCACATCCACAAACTGCCACTAGCGCCATGTAATCTCATCAATGGTCAAGATCGAGAGACTATTAAACAAAGCTTCCAAAAGAGAGTGGTGCAGTTTCTCCCTCTCATGGAGCCTGGCAAGTACCGAGACTATGCTGCCTGCACTGCAGAGCCTTGGCAAGATACCCATAATGTATTCGATATGTCAAAAACAGTAACAATAATGGGTCTCATTCCCCTTACCCTGAAAGAGCCCACAATATGCCATTGGGCTATGCTAGCACGTGACAAGGACAAATGGACAAATGGAGACGTTACTGGGAGAAATAAAAAAACATGTCATCCTGAGACTGGAAAGGTTATGTGGCATGTGGGTATTTGTATAAAATTACATAATCTTTGTAAATTTGTGTAAAATTTTAAAACATGCTTTGTATATGATCTATATAATTTTTAGTGAAGATAGTTTTACTTAAACAAAGCAGCTCAGAGAAATATGAGGGGAAAAAGAGAGAGGAGGATGAGAGAGAAATAAAAAGAGAGAGAGAAAGAGAGCTGTGTTAAGAGAGAACATGAGTTTCTCCAGAAAAAAAACACAGAGATAGGCTTTGGGTGAAGGTTGATCACAATTTTTCCAAATTGTCTTGGCAGTGGAAACTTTCTTCATTTTACAAGAATATGTGGCTTTGAAAATATAATGCCACACACATAGGTGAAATACAGGCATAGGTATGAACTAACTTTTAAATGTGTTATATTTATATCATTAATATCTGCATATATAAAATGAGTATGATCATCTTGGTAAAGAGATGCTTCCATTTTTATGTCTTGATTTTATTCTCACATCTCTAATCTTTCTTTACTTACAATTAATTCACACAAAGAGAAAAAAGTCCTTTATTTCATTGCAGTACTATAAGAAATTTACAGCACTGTCCTGTCCTAAGCTATCACTGCAAGGCACTCAAGTGGACAAGGGTATGGGAAATTATTGGCCTGTGATGTCCATTCATGACTTATCAGGAGAGTAAGTCCCAGAAGAGTAAATGCAGTGAACTTTCTGAAGGACAATCGAGGGAAAAGCATGATTAACAAGAGAGCTCTAGCACCAGGAGCCATGCACAACCCCCCTGAGAACCTCTCGGTGAGGGCCTCTGTCCCATATACTGCCTCTGAGACCCACTAGTTGCTGCCAATTTAAATTCCTACAATCCAGTTGCACTGACCAGACTATGAATTAGTTCCACACTACCAGAGAAAAAAATTTAATCCCCCAGGGACCACAGAGAAATCCATTATCACGGGGCTTGTTAGCCTCTGTATGTATGTTGTCCTTCACTCACTGCACACACTCTAAGGGCAGATGGGAAACCGCAGGGAATCAGGTCAGTACTCAGATAATCAAGAACCTAAAGCTCCTCTGTAAGCACCCTCAAAAATCTAAGAACAATGGGAAAGCTAATGAATTCAGCTGTATTGATGCACAGGGACAGAAGTTCAAGCAAGCTCTTGAGTTCCTCAAAATTCTTCAGGCTGTGAAAACTCTGCAGTGCCCTAAGGAGGCAGGTGTGGGGGTGGGGGGTTCAAATCCCCATGCTGTGGAAGTCATAGTAGCCACACTCGCACTCCACAGCGGATGCCATGCCAAGGGCCCAACTCTACTGCTTCATGACTAATCTCTGCAGAGATGACAAATTGATGAAAATTCCAGGTACACCAGTTTTCAGGCTGAGAACGTGAGGTCTTCTCAGAGTGATGGGGGGCAGGCTACGCCCTACCACCATATTTCCAGAAGTTCTAGCAGACATACCCATATCCCACAGCCACTGTCATGTAAACTAACGGCCCACTTATATATCCCAGAGTTTCTGGAGCATGCGGCTACATTTGTTGATGCACAGTACCTCCAACTTCTACAATACTGGCATTCCTATGAGCACATCCAATTTGAAGGGAAACTAACATAAAAAACAACAATACTCAATAAAAAATAACACAGAAGTTTCAATTAGCATCAAACAGCTTGGTTAATCCTCAGACATGGTTTAATGACCCTATGGTGAGATACAATAATTTTCACAACTTCTCTTTTACTAAAATATTTTTGGATAATCCATTAACTATTTAATTGTAGCAATATAAAATAAATTATTTTATACCTGCAAATGGGGCAGGCTTGGGAAAATCGGGGCTATGGTAGAGGGAGGTCACACTGCTAGTGTGATTGGTGTTGGAACATTGAATGACAATAACAATTTTGAACAATTTTATGAGCAATTTCATAAGTCATGATGTTTTAATAAGGAATTTTTTTTAAATTCTCAAACCTTAAAAAGAATGCCTCAAATAAATACTCTATGCGAAGCTGATGGAAATGAAGAAGTCATTGGAAGATAGAAATCCAATCAACTTATATAATAATTTATTCAGGGTCTGAAACAATATATATGAATGGAATTGAAGGAACTAAAGAATACTGGAGCGATAGCACAGCGGGTAGGGCGTTCGCCTTACACGCGGCCAACATGGTTGACCCGAGTTCGATTCCTCCGCCCCTCTCGGAGAGCCCGGCAAGCTACCGAGAGTATTCGATATGCCAGACACAGTAACAACAAAGTCTCCAATGGAGACGTTACTGGGCCTGCTCGAGCAAATCGACGATCAACGGGAGGGCCTTTACCTTTTTAAAGAATACAATAAACACAAAATAAATACAAAATAAACACAATAAATATGAAACTAAAAATGGCAACAGACTTCTGAACGTAAGAACCATATCAACAAACTTGAAGAAAAACACTACTTGTGAGCAATGTAGTGGCAAAGAGAAGTAAATTAATCTAAAATATTGTAAGATACTTAATATATAACACCAAGAGGAATGATCTCTGAAGTACAGGAATATTAGAATAGGAAAAAGCAAAAGGGGGAGAACAGACTTGTGGAAGAGTTAACATCTCAGAACTTCCCTAATTTCTAGAGGGAGAGTTATTCACAGACTTAAGAGACCCACAGAATACTGTACAAAATAGATTCAAATAGAATAACCCCAAGACACATCTCAATCAAAATGGCAAGAACTAAGAAGAGAGATTATTTAAAGCATCAAGAGAAAAGAAAATCTCAAATATAAACATAAGAATCACAACAAATCTTCTATATGAAACTGCATTAGCAAGAGAAGACTGGAATGACATATTCAAAGCACTGAATAGGGGCTGGAGCAATAGCACAGCAATTGCATACAGCCAACCCAGGTTCGATTCCCAGCATTCCATATGGTTCCCTGAGCACCGCCAGGAGTAATTTCTGAGTGCAAAGCCAGGAATAACCCCTGTGCATTGCCGGGTGTGACCCAAAAAAAGAAAATGAAAAAAGCACTAAATAAACAATTTTCTTTTTAAAATTTGTTTATTTATTTATTTATTTACAAAACTGCTCATGATTTGGTTTCAGTCGAACAAGCAATTTTCATCCCGGAGTCCATTACCCTGCATAAACTGTCATTTGAATTTTAAGGAGGGATAAGCAGGATATACAGTGAGTCTAAGGCATCAAATGACCCGGTAGATAATTAGATGCAGAAAGCACAATAAAACTCTGTAATAACTAATAGACTTCATTGCAAAACAAGATGTAAAGATAATGGGTATTGCGGATGATGAATGAGGAAGAATTTAGGCATAGATAGCTTTATAAAGTAAAAAATACTGAATGTTGGAAAACTACCACTCAAGTCCATAAAGACAACAAAATAACTTATTTTTGTCTAAATGTTAAACTACCTAAAGAAAGCTATGTTATTTAAAAATTATCAAAAGTCTATGCTAAAGGAAACACAGCTAAGACTCTAGGAAAAACATCTACAACAACAGAGACATATCATCAGATTATCTTCAGATTTCTGAGCAGAAACTCTAGAGGTTAAAAATAGGATGAAGTGATCTAATGATAAACAGGAAAAAATAAGAACAAGTCCAGAATGGACTGTTCTAAAAAATTAGCACTAAGTTATTAAGAGTAAATAAAGGCTTTACCAGCAAATGAACAGAATTCACCCAAGCCTGCACTCTTTTACAACAAAACTGTCAATGGAGTTATTCTACATAACATTAATTTCAAGTATGCAAAATCTTGAGTAAGAGGATGAATAAAAAGATAGATGTCTTTTTACACCACAACGAAGCCGATCAGTCCTAAATTGAATTATTTTGGTGGATGTAACAAAGATCCATGTTTAACACTGAAAAGCAGATTATAGACATGATAATAAGTAGGATGGTTATAGTTTGTGTTGCATTCTCACAGAAGTGTTGATTCTTATAGTTTTATGTATAGCCTTACCTCCGCATCACCAAAATGGCCAAGACTCTAGACCATCGCCAATTTTATTTTTAAATGAATCACCGTGAGGTGTAGTTACAGACTTAGAAACTTTCATACTTACGCTTCTGTCATACAATGATCAAGTACCCATCCCTCCATCAGTGCCCATTCTCTACCACCAATGATCCCAGGATCCCTCCCACCACCTCCACCCATCCTTCCTACCCCACCCCAACTCTGTGGCAGGGCATTTCCTTTTGATCTTTCTCTCCTTTTGGGTGCTCTGGTTTGCAACATAGGTATTGAGTGACCATCATGTTTGGTCTATAGTCTACTTTCAGCTCGCATGTCCATCCCGAATGGACCCTCTAAGCACCCTTTACTTGGTGGTTCCTTCTCTATCTTTTCCTCCAGCATGTGAGGTCAGCTTCCAAGCCAACATCACTCTTATTTTATTTCTATCAAAGAGTGTAATTTTCCCTAAAATTTATATTAAAGGACTGACAGTAGTACATGCTATAGAATGCCTAAGCTTTTCACTGGTGTGCTATTTTGAGATCCACCAAGTTGGGTATATTCAAAGGTTGTTTTGCATTTTCTTGTTTCTGATTTGGTCCACAAAAATTAAGCTGTAGCTGTATAACTCACTTTTTAAAGGATATTAGCTTTCTGTCTTATGGGTACACATTTAAGATGAAGGAGTTAGAACATATGGTACATATTTGATGAGAATTTTAAATAACTTCTTCCATTTTTCATATTTATCAAATCATTCTCCATTTTAGCAAATATCATAAAAGAATTTAAATCCCTCAGATAACTTCTGGAGGTTACTGTTGTTGAAATCAACACTCACATAGGTGTGATCAACATTTACTCTGATCTGACTTTATAGTTGTAACGTTACAGTAAATGTGGAGTGATAGCTTTATAATTTTGCTATCATTATTCAATACTTAATGCACTAAACACTTGTCTATGCCAAACATCTATTTCAATCTATTTCCTATTTAACATTTTTATTTATTTGGTGACCATATCTCAGGGTTCTCAGGGCTTACTCATGCCTCTGAACTCAGGTATCACACATGGCAATCTCAAAGCACAGCAAAGATCCACCCTCTCTAATATATCTCTGGCACCGTTAGACTATTTTTTTAAATTTTATTGTGAGTTTTTGAAATTTTTATACATTTTATAAAGGTGAGAGTTCAGTAATTTTATTAAAAGAGAATACACTGTAGAATTCTTTATATATTTTGGATACCAGTCCTTGATTTCATTATTACTTAGAAGTATCTCTCCCCCGGGCCAGCCCAGGGGGAAAAGGGCTCCCCCTAGGCGGCTTGGTGGCCGCCATCCTCCAGAGGCCACTGGACAGTCAGGTTTGGGCCCTCAGTGATGAGACACACGGGGCCTCATGGGATGGGGGTGGAGCCGGCCCCTTCATCCCCGTCCCATCACCACCCATGAACAGCCTTTCTGGCTCCTGATCAAGCTGCTTAACAGCCATGATCCCAGAGACTCAGGAACAAATATCAGAACCCAGCAGGTTTTGTCAGAAATCCCTCCAGATTTAAGTGTTAAAATTTTGAAATTTCAAAATCGCGCAGCCACTACTGCAGCCACGTGGCATCATATGTTATTCTTAACCAGTAATAGAAAAAAAAGTCTACTTTTGCCTTTTCAGCAGATCTGAGTGTTGGGATAAAATCCCAAATAATAATGGTAGGTCTGGTGCCAAAATATTGAATGTGATCAAAGTAGAGA
The DNA here is from genome assembly GCF_029834395.1 of Sorex fumeus. NCBI lineage: Eukaryota > Metazoa > Chordata > Mammalia > Eulipotyphla > Soricidae > Sorex > Sorex fumeus. The sequence continues at coordinate 7,920,090 of NW_026606186.1, forward strand.
GAGAGAGCAATGTGGAAATCATCTGCCCCACAGGTGGGGGAGGGTGTAGGGTAGGGTAGGGTAGGGGTATACTGAGGTTTTTGGTGGTGGAGAATGGGCACTGGTGAAGGGATGGGTATTTTATGGCCGAGACTTAAACCCAAAAGCTTTGTAACTGCTCTCATGGTGATTCAATAAATAACATTATAAAATATGAAAAAAGTAATTAAATTAGCTAATCAGTGGCTGAGTAAATAGCAGTACTCCTACATAAAAAAAGAAGTATCTCTCCCCTTTTGTGACTTATTCTTACATTTTCTAAAACTACTACCCAGAATGATATAATGACGATTTTAGCAGTCCAATATTCAAGTTTTTCTTTTACAAATCGTGATATATGCATTTCTATAAGAAAATATATTCCATTTCAAAGAAATAAAATGTATTTTCTTAATTTAGAAATAATTTTAAAATTATTTAGCCCCATGATTTATAAGCTTCCCATAATTTAATTCCTGGATCACAGTGCTACAACAAATCTTTTAAAATGTGTGCTTATTCATTGAAGGATTTTCTGCCATGTATCTTCTAGCTATTTTAACTTAAATTTTGTATTTAATTATATTCCTATATTCCTTTAATTTTTATTCATTAAAAATTCCTAATATTTAAATTGGTCCAGATAGGCATTAAGTAATTTGATTATTTCTAGCTATTTTATTCCTTGTGTAGAATTGCAAATGAATTATTTTCTAATATTTTCTTTCAAATGTTTATTATTTGTGTACACGAATAAACTATTTTAAATATATATTTTTTGTAATTTATTAAAACTTGAATTTTAGGTATGTACTGTGATATATAATACTCTTAAAAGAATTGTTTCAGGTATACATGTTTCCACACAATACCCCAAACCAGACTGTCATTAAACCACCATCTTGAGATCCTCTCTCATCCATTGTCACCAAAGCCGTCTCTTAGTCAATTCACTTCTGCAGCTAGATTATCAGGATATGTCACCACTGCTTACTTTTAAAATTCTGTTAATATGTATAAATTTATTTCAAATAAGAGAGGACCTCCACTGTGCAACCACCACCACATTCCAGGCCACTTTTCGGATGCTCAGGCCAAGCGTCATACATGAATGTAAGGTAAGGTAAGGTAAGGTAAGGTAAAGGCCCTCACGTTGATCGTCGATTTGCTCGAGCGGGCCCAGTAACGTCTCCATTGGAGACTTTGTTGTTACTGTGTCTGGCATATCGAATACTCTCGGTAGCTTGCCAGGCTCTCCGAGAGGGGCGGAGGAATCGAACTCGGGTCAACCATGTTGGCTGCGTGTAAGGCGAACGCCCTACCCGCTGTGCTATAGCCCCAGCGATGTATGTAGTCCCACGAAACCCAGATAATGCGAAACTTTATGACCTTGGACACTGGACTCAACGGGAAGAGACCGAAACAGAGATCCTCTGCCTGCTTCCCCTAGTCTCCGTGACTCAGGGATTATACCCATAAGTCACACACTGCTGGCACAAGATAATCTCCTCATTGGCCACCCTCCAGAACTCATGAATGCTCCTCCCAGATTGAAGTATAAAAGGAGGCCCCCAGAACCATGCCACCATACTCCAAGCCAGGCTGTGGGGCGGGTTAGAGCCCTCCCCACCCCAGCTTCAGCAGCTGACCTCCACTGCCCAACCACCGTCATGCTCCAGGCCACTTTCCGGACCCTGCTACCACTTTGCCGTGGCAAAGACACTTCTTAGCCATTTATGCCTCTTGGAGAGCCTGCCAAGCTACTGAGAGTATCCCACCTGCACAGGCAGAGACTGGCAAGCTCCCCATGGCATATTCGATATGACAAATACAGTAACTATAGATCTCATTCCCCTGGCCCTGAAAGAGCCTCCAATCATTGGGAAAAGAGGAGTAAAAAGAGGCTGCTAAAATCTCAGGGCTGGGAGGAATAGAGATGTTACTGGTGCCCGCTCAAATATCAATGGATGACAGTGATACAGTGATACAGGAAGAGAGGAATTATTTGTTATTTGTCTTGCCTTTGACTTCTTACCCTCCATTATGATACCTTCTATTCCCATTCCAGTGCTAATAATCTGCAGGATTTCATTGTTTCTCGAGATAACTATTATTCCATTGGGTATACATAGGATAGATTCTTTTTCACTCATATGTTCTCAGGTCTTAGCTTGCTTCCATATGTTGGCAACTGTGAATAGTACTGCAAAAAAAACTTAGAAGATCAAACATCTTTTCAAATGAAAGTTTTTAGATTCTTTGAGGCAGATGCTAAGAAGTGAAATCTCTGAGTCAAATGGAAGCTCATATCTCAATGTGTTGAAGTCTGTACTATTTTCCATAAGACTGAAGAAAAGGACATGCTCAGCAATAGTGGATGAAGGTTTCTTTTCCTTCACCCTCACCAGTGCTGTTATTTCTAGTCTTTTGGGTTTATGTTAGTCTCATTGGTGTTAGATGATATCTTCTTGCCATTTGCTTTGCATTTTATTCATGATGAGTGACAAAGGACACTTTTACATACGCCTATTGGCCATCTGTATGTTTTGAGGAAGTGTTTGTTCTGCTTTTTTATAATTAGTTGGTAGGTAGGGTTCTTTTATTTTTATTATTTTTTATGAGTGCTCACTTGTTAGCCCTTTGTCAGATGTGTGCATAGTGAATATTTTTCTGCCAGTAGGATATTTTTACTTTCACAATCATAAAACTGATTAATTTTTACATTGTAATTATGTTAATTAAAGTTTCATGCATATATATTTTTAGCTACTTATCCACCACCAGAATGCCCATATTCCCCCGCCAATATTTCAAAGTTCACTCAGACACTCCCCTGTCCCCTTAAACTCAATTCTGTGAGCTATCTCTCCATTTCTGTTATTTGTTTCATTTCTAGATATCTTAAAACACACACGAGAGAGATCACTCCATATCCAATTCATCACCTTCTGTTGGACTTTGCTCAGTATGATACCCTCCAGGTCCATCCATGTAGTAAGTAATTGCATGATTTCATCTTTTCTTACAGTTACACAAGTTGCCATAATGTAAATATCACACAGCTTCTTGACTCACTCATCTATAGTTGCCATTTGTGCTGACTCCATATCTTGACTATTATATGAAATGCTGCAATGATTATAATGTTCATATATCCTCTTAAATTTGTGTTTTTATAGTTTAGGGATAGATGTCAAGAAGCAGTATTACTCAGTTGCATGGAAGTCTATTCTTATTTAACAAAAATAAATTTCCATATTTCTTTCCGTAGAGATTGAACAAGTCATCCCCACAGCAGAGAATGAGGGTTCTCTTTTCACCATATCCCTCTAGTCATTTCTCGTGAAGTGGAAAAGTTCATAATCTGATGTGGTCTCCTGTGGAAAAGTTCATAATCTGATGTGGTCTCCTTTGTCTTTATCAGCTCTTCTTTTTTGCCAATGGTTTGAGTCAAGTTGTTTCTTGAGATAAGATCAGGGAAAGTTGTGACATTTTTCCTTGATTTACTTTATGGATCTGGGTCAAATATCCAGGTCTTTAATCCATTCAAAATTAATTCTCTACATGGTAGAGAGAGATTCAGAACTTTAAAAAAAATTTTTAATGCAGCTATCCTGTTGTCCCATTTGTTGAAGTGGCTCTCCTAGTTCCTTATCATATACCTAGTGAATTTGCCAAGATATTAAGGAGAAGGGCTGGAGCAATAGCGCAGCGGGTAGGGCGTTTGCCTTGCACGCAGCCAACATGGCCGACCCGAGTTCGATTCCTCCGCCCCTCTGGGAGAGCCCGGCAAGCTACCGAGAGTATCTCACCCGCACAGCAGAGCCTGGCAAGCTCCCCGTGACGTATTCGATATGCCAAACACAGTAACAACAAAGTCTCCAATGGAGACGTTACTGGGCCCACTCGAGCAAATCAATGAACAACGGAAGGACAGTAACAGTGATTAAGGAGATAATCCATTCACTTTCCTTTGTTTTTGCATATTTTTAATTTCTCATACTTTAATCAAGTCCATTAATGTTCAGGATTATGTTATATCATCTCCACTATTCTGATCTCTTAACCAGCCTTTTATGATTGATTTGTGGTTTCATCAGTACAAAAAATTTACCCGATTTGATTTCACTTTTCTTATATTTATTGAGAATTGTTTTATGTCCCAATATAGGCTTTATCCATAAACCCATGAAAAGAAGGTGTATACTTTTGCTTAATTTTGTGAGAATGGAATTTGCCACACTAGGTGATGCTTCGGGCCTATTCCTGAATTTGCTCTGGAGTGTACCCCGATAGTACTTCAGAGACCATATATGTACCAGGGATCAAACCTAGGTCAGCTGTATGCAAAGCAAGTGCCTAACCCCCTGTATTATCTCTTTTGCCAATCGGTTGGGTTTTTTTGTTTTGTTTTGGGGACACAGCAGTAATGTTCAGAGGTTAATCCCAGACTGAGAACTCAGGAATCAGTCTTGGTAATACTCTGTGGACCATTTGGAGTCCTGAGAATTGAACCCAGCTCAGCTGCATGAAAGTAAGCACCTAACCAGCTGTACTATCAGTCTGGTCCCTAGTTGCTTTTTAAATAAAAACTTATTAATGTGACCTTGGTAGCAAAAGAATAAATTCTTATATGCTTATATTATTTCAGAGAAAATGTTATCACGCCTTGTCCACCACCAAAGCACCATTTTTTTGGATGAAATGTTCTGCCTTAATAGTCTATATATTTATGTTAGTAAGATCTTTTTAATGCATCAGTTGATCATTATTTTCTTGTTAAGTTTCTATGGATTATTTATCTGTTGTTGTAAATGCATTTAAAATTTTCTATTTTGTTATGCCATAAATATTCCCCTCAATGTAGGCCAATAATTGTTTATTTTGTATTCCTATAATGGTTTTATATATTCTAATAAACTATATATTGATGTATTGGCATATTTATAATTATGTGGTTTCCATAACTTTCTCTTGATGCCATATTGTGCTGAAAGTTTGTCTTATGAAATAGCTTCTTTGGCTTTTCTGTCATTATCATTCACTTTGTAGATCTTTCACTTTTCACCTTTCACCTTTCACTTTGTCTATGATTGTTTGTAGAATTGTCCTTTATTGTAAATAGCATATAGCTTGTGTGTGTGTGTGTGTGTGTGTGTGTGTGTGTGTGTGTGTGTGTCACCCTCTCTTTATTTCTCACTCTCTCACGCTCTTTGGTTTTGGCACACCTAGCTATGGTAAGGACTTACTCCTGACTCTTTGCTTTGGGATAATTCAGGTAGTGCTTGGGATATTGTAGTCTGGCTGGAATCACACCCAGGTCAAGGTCATGCGAAGGAAGCTCCCCACTCACAACAACATTGCTCTGGACAGAGAGAAAGACTTAAAATTGTATTGTTTTGTGATAGTTGTACTTTTAGGAACTCTTTTAGAGTTTTAATTGTTGCTAAACCTTCATAAATATGTAATTTTTCAATGTTCTGTTTTCACTCTAGACTACATTGTATCTTTATATTAGATACTACTGCATCCAGTGTCATTACACTGTTTTGTCCCTTACATGTCCTTCAAAGTTAATCTTCATTTATTCTTGCAGGTACTTTAATTTCTGAACAACTCTGAGTGGCCTTGCTAACTCAAACACTAACTCAGACCATAGTCTTTATTATCACTCACACTTGTGCCAACTAGCATACTTTGGAGTGATGGATTTGGAGAGTTTATTATCCATTATGTTAACATAATGTTAATGTTGATACTGATATAAGGAGAGAGAAAATTTTTGTTTAAATGACTGAGAGTGAAAGTGAAAAGCAGAAATTATTAGAAAGGAGAGGAAAACAATCAAATAGGTTAAATGAAAACATTTGGTCACCACAGCAATGGGACTCATTTTCTATTTATGTATAAATGATATAAAGACCTGTAATTTATATCTTTACATGTTTATGCATGAATATACTCACATATGTGTTTACATTTTATTTGTGTACATTATTTTTATATTTTACATGTCACCTACATCTACTGTAAATTGCAAAATTCCATTATTTGTGTAACTTAGATATATATGTAGATATTTCATAATAACCTTTCAATCAAGAAGTTATGGATTTTTTTAATTCCTTCATCTCTATAATGTGTCATATCATAAAGAAAGTGAATAAACCTAAAAAACATATCATATTCAATTTCTAGACATGTCATATATACATTAAATAGCCACCTGAATCAAGACAGAAGATTTCTGACACCCCCATCAGAATTAATTTTGAAGTACCTGAAATATTATAGAGACAGAAAGTTTTAAAAATTGTATCCTGAAACTTATTTAATAAAAAAAAATAAATTCTTTTAAAACTGTAAAACTATTGTAGGGGCTATCTCCAGTTCTGGGGAGTTGGGGAATTCCAGTTATTCTTTTTATTTCTTTCTTCTTTGTTTTTTTTTTTTGCTCTTTGGGTCACACCCAGCGATGCACAGGGGATTCCTCCTGGCTCTACACCTCTGCACTCAGGAATTTCTCCTGACGGTGCTCGAGGGACCATATGGGATGCTGGGAATTGAAACCAGGTCGGCCGTGTGCCAGGAAAATGCCCTCCCTGCTTTGCTATTGCTCCAGCCCCCTCCAGTTATTCTTGAGTGAGGATAAAATGACAAAAAAGTTATCTGATGGCAATTTAGAGATTCTGAGGATATAAATCCATACTTGAGAGGAAATGAAAAGCAAACATTAAAAATTTATAATTGGAATGTCAGAATAAAATAAAATTGAAATCATAATTTATGTAAGCCTCCTTTGCTTTATCATTTTCTTTATCAGTCAGTCTGGGTAATAAAACCTGTTTTATGTCAGCAGAGTGGGATATGGGAATACCAACCTCTCTGCGATATGTGTGGGTGTGAATAGTTTTATCTGAGCTCTCAGAACATCCATTCTTGTATAAGAGATTCCTTATTCATTTGTATGTATATTTTCATCTCATTCAGACTTAAAGAACATCATCTTATTAGCAAACAACTTTAGTGCTTGTTTTATATCTCTGTTTCTCAGGCTGTAGATGAAAGGGTTCAGCATGGGGGTAATAATCATATACATAACAGAAGCAGCTATTTCTTTACTACCAGACATGGATGGCGAAGAGAAAAAATACACTTCTGCAATGGTCCCATAGAATAAAGCTACAACTAGGAGATGGGAGCCACAGGTAGAAAAGACTTTGAAGAATTTCTTAGCAGAAGGATTTTTCAGGACAGTGGCCCATATGCAGATATAAGATCCCATGATACAAACGAATGGAATACATAAACCCATTCCTCCTTCTATTAATATGACAAGTTTATTGAGTGAAATGTCTGAACAGCTTATCTCTAGCAATGCAGAGAGTTCACAGAAGAAGTGGGGGATGGTAATATCACCACAGAAGGACACTTGGATTAAGAGCAGGGTGTGCATCACTGCATGTGAAAAACTGAAGAGCCAGGACCAAGATACTAATGAGATACATCGCTCCTGCCTCATGATCATGGTGTAGTGGAGTGGCTGACATATAGCTACATACCTGTCATATGCCATCACTGCAAGAATGAAATTGTCAGTACAAGCAAAAAATATTAAAAAATATACCTGAGAAATACACCCTGAGTAGGGAATGGACTTGTGATTACTCTGCATGTCCACCAACATCTTGGGAACCGTGACAGATGATAAAGACACATCGTTGAAAGCCAAGAAACTGAGGAAGAAGTACATGGGGGTGTGAAGGCGACAGTCTATCCTGATAAGCAGCATGATGAGCAGGTTCCCCAGTACCGTGGTCAGGTACAATGCTAGGAAGAGTGTCAAGAACAAGTTCTGATGTTCTGGTGGTACAGGGAGACCCAATAGGAGGAACTCAGAAACTCTGGTCTCATTCTCCCTCTTCATGTGCTCTTTTTTTTCTGGTAGTGAGTGAGAGGGAAATGTTAAGAACCTGGGGAGTCATACTAGAGTAACACAGATTTTATATGAAAGTATTAAGTTTTACCTAGACTTTTGTTCACAAATCACTTATGTGGATGCATTAACCACAATATACCATAAAAAACAGCTCATTTCAAGTTACTGTACGAACTATTATACACAAAATAAACAAGCAATGAAAAGCCTCAGTGTTGGAGGAGTATACCTTTTCATCATGCCATATTGATTTCCGTAATTTAGTATGATAAAGACATGGACATTCACAATCAGACATTAGTCATTTGTCCTTATATAATATAAAACTCTTTACATTGATGCACAATAACTACAGCATAAACTTCTCTCTTCTAAATTGTTTCAGAGATATATTTTTTCATCAATAAGTGTGCCCATTAGAATTAATAATGGGCACTAAATATTAACGATTTGCAAGCTTCATTCTAGGCACTATTAAGAGTGTTTTATTGTTTTACACATACTTTTTAAAATCCTTAGATAACATGATGAAACCAATATTCAGTGATGAGGAACAAAGTCTAAGTGTGCAAAGTTGCATCACTACTACAGATAACAGTGAAAGGAATGACAGCATGTATCTAACCAGAATCGGTCTCTTAATTACAACACGCTGGCTCTCCTATTCCTCATTTTTCCCATGTCCTGACATGTTAAGTGACTCACTCCAACATAGTGGAAGGAGGGAATCTTTGCTATCCTTTGTTTTTAAGATAAGTAGCAGGATGGCAAGTATTTCTTAGAGACTAAACTGCTCAAGGACACTGGTTCTATCTCTCCATGTTCTCTAAGGAGAATTGTGACTGATCATGTGAGGAGACACCACAATAAACTAATAAACTATAACAGAGAGCCTTGATTTTCATAGGACTTAACTTTTGAGCATTGTTGTCCTTCCACCAGGAAAAGATGAACAGATCATGTTCACAAAGAGTGTGAGATGCCTGTTTAGACAGGCTTATTTCATAAATCTTCTATATGTATTGTTCTAGAATTTGGAGATTTATAAGCCTTGGAGGTTTATGACAAAAACATTTAGTTTGAGGAAAGATTATTATAATCCCTCTTGTAGATTGAACACTGATTATTTGCCAGACACAGGGCTTAATGATCACTGAATACTTTTCAATTTAAAATCTCAATATAGCATTGTGATCGCGACTAAGTTATTCTTTCTTTACCACTGGAAACTAAATATAAAAGACACACATAGCAGTTCCAGACAGTGGATTAGACCATTTCTGACCTATTGAGATTCTGGAATCAGAGGAACAAGTTTGTATACTTACCCAGAGGAAGAAATGTACCTGATCCTGCTTGATCAATGAAGTAATATGTCCATCACGGATAGACTTCTGAGTGTCTGTGAGCATAAAGATGAGTCCCATTTACTCACAGACCCCATCAGAGAAATACTGTATAAATCAGACATCATTAATAACTAATAAATGCATGAAACTTGGACGACATGCAGAGATAACATAAGAGACATAAAGGAAAGCAAAGATTACACATCACCACATCACTGAGTTAGGATTTCAAAACTCTCCCATGCTAACCATGGGTAAACTCAGGAAATTTCTCCTCCTTGCGTGAGCATATCTATGTCTCTGCAGACTTGGTAATATCACAACTGAATTTTGATACCTGTTTACAAAGTTGAGAAAGTAAAAGATATTGAACAAGGACAATCTAGCTATTTGGTAATTAGGGTCAAAATCACTCAGAGTGCTCTACACTTACTTCCTGGGACTTCCCTGATGATTTTTGCATTCGTTGTAGAGAAAGGAATCTTTAAGTCACATGTAGTTTTATTTCTAACTTCTTTTTAGATATTGCCTTTTCTCCCTGTCTCTTTTCTTTTTTTTTTAACTTGTTTTTGAGTATTAGTCTCATACTATGTTTTTTATATCGCAAAATGATTGCAATCACTTTGTGTTTGTCCTTTCCTTCTGACTCATTTACATTCGGAACAAGGGTCAGAAAGACAGGTTGTAAGTCCATGGTTTTAAACTTGCCAAAACTGGGTGTGAGAGGGCAGTTAGGATAGAGATGGGACCACTAGGACAATAGTTGAAAATGATCACTCTGGGAAGAACTGATTGCTCGAAGGAGGTAAAGGGATATACATGCCAATTATTCAGTACCTATATACAAACTATATTACTCAAAAGGAAAGGGAGAGAGTGAGAGAAAGATAGAGAGAAAGAGAGAAGAAAGGTGTCTGATGTAAAGACATATTGGGAGAGTGGGTGGCGGGATGGATATGGGAATATCAGTGGTGTATTTCATGATGGTTCAATAAAAAAAAAGAAAAAAAACTTGTTTTGAGTCACGTTCAATGGTAATAAGAGCTTATTACTGGCTCTGTGATCAGGGGTCCCTCCATGTGGTACCTGGGAACCATTAGGCAATGCTGTGGATCAAACCAGGTATTTGCAGGACAAATATTTTATCTCTTATCCTATCTTTCAAGCCCTTTATGTCTGTTTTTCTTACTGTATTGTCAGAGATATCACATATATACACACCTGTTGAAGAAACATACATTTTATCATATTATATAAGCAAGAAATCATCACACAGCATATGCACATGGGATGCATGTACATACTTCTATGCACACAGAGACATAACTTTCTATCCTACAACTATAAACTCACTCTGATATTATCACTCCGTAGGTCAAGAGCCTTCTCATCCAGTTTTCATGTCTTCAGCTTCTGCAGTACTTAGGAAGAACAAAACAGTGGGATGGAAACTTCTGTGAGCCCATAATCTCCTGAGCTTTCTGTGTTTGTCCTTCACCTACAAGTCAATAAGAAGCCATTTTATAAACCACATAGAGGACTAACTTGAGTCCCTAAACTCCTGGTTGAAGAAAGATAATTGCAACAGTCCAATTAGACTTGGAGAGGTGGTTGAGCAGAGCTGCTCAGGCCACATGAGAGTTTTCTAGGTATCGAGGGTCCCTGGAATGGAACTGCCTGCTGAGTTCCTGCTGCACATAGGAATGGTTGGGATGTTTTCCAAACACAACTGAAGTCAATGCACATGTCTGACAGGGCTGGTTGTGGGTCTCTGGCAGACACTCCTAATTGTCCCCAAATAGGTAAATTAACTTCCCGCAGCCTTGTTTCAGAAGGCTGAGAGAAGAGTAATTTAGATAATGATTTCTGTTATTATAAATATTATATTACTTTTTATTAGATCATGTAAGGTAAGAAACATAGGTGCACAAATATCCATTGTTATAATAAACTTTGCATGTCACTGTCACTGTCCTCCCGTTGTTCATTGGAGACTTTTGTTGTTACTGTTTTTGGCATATCAAATACATCACGGGTAGCTTGCCAGGCTCTGCCGTGCGGGCGAGATACTCTCGGTAGCTTACCAGGCTTTCCAAGCGGGGCGGAGGAATCGAACTCGGGTCGGCCATGTTGGCTGCATGCAAGGAAAATGCCCTACCGCTGTGCTATGGCTCCATCCCAAAACTTTGCATATTTTAGCAAAAGATTCATTCAATAATTTAGTCACTGCTATGAATCAGAATTGATTGGGATTGAATGGAGCTGCCAATTGATTAATGCAGTCTTCATTTGTTAACTGCTGAGTTACTTACACTGTCCTCACACAACAGCACAAGTATGTGACATAAACAGTCAAATATCATCAGCACAATAACATCCCCTCCATACTTAACGAGCATGAACACAAACCTTATTGTCAAAGGCAGATCGGAGCTGCACTCAGACTTCTCAGAAAGGTTTTAAGTGATCTTTCTCAAGTTTTCCTTCAACACTCTTTGTTCAAATCACTCCCATCCCCAGTTATTAAAAAGTAAAAGTAAAGGCCCTCCCGTTGATCACTGATTTGCTCGAGCGGGCCCAGTAACGTCTCCATTGGAGACTTTGTTGTTACTGTGTCTGGCATATCGAATACGTCGCGGGGAGCTTGCCAGGCTCTGCCGTGCGGGTGAGATACTCTCAGTAGCTTGCCGGACTCTCCGAGAGGGGCGGAGGAATCGAACTCGGGTCGGTCATGTTGGCTGCATGCAAGGTAAACGCCCTACCGCTGTGCTATCGCTCAACCCCAGTTATTATGATACATTAATATGCCCTTCAGTGTAAAAATACTTCTTTATTATATCTGCTCAAATAATGCACTTTAAGGGAAGTTTTAAAATTAATTCCCCCCCTCCCCAATCACGTAGCACTAGCTTAAACAATCAGGAGCAATATTGGGGTGTCAGATTCCTAACTGTAGCTGGTTTGGTCCAGAGAGAAGGTCCACTGAGTTCTCAACACTGATGCCTCTTTCTTAATGCCATTTATTTCATTTCTTTTAGTTGTTTTAATGAAAAGAGGGATATAGTAGATACAAAGGATTTTACTTAGTTCAAACCTTTGTTCTATTTTATTTATATAGAGTAGACTGATAGTGGAGAAAATTTAGTGAAATAACTCACTCTACAACATTAAAATGTTTTCAATTGGATTGCAGTGAAATGCACAGTTACAAAATTGTTTGTGATTCAGTGATACAACGTTCCAACCCCATACCTTCACTAAAGTGCATTTCGCACCACCAATGTTCCCAGTTTCCTTCCCTCCCCACTCCCTACATGCCTCTTTGGCAGGCACTTTTCTTCTCTCTTCTCTGTCTTCTCTTTTTCCTTTTAATCATTATGTTTTGCAATGCAGATATTGAAAGAATATTATTTATATCCATTTACCTACTTTCAAGATTCAATTCTTGTCCAATGATTATTGTCATACGGGTCCCTTCTCTATCCTAACTGCCCTTTGTCCCACCATGTCTCCTCCACTGCTCTTGTGGCAAGATTCCAAATATTGATCAGTCCTCCTGTGCCCTGTTTTCCCTGGCCTTACATATTAGTCTCACACTACTTTGTTTTTTTTTTTCAATATACCACAAATGAATGCGCTATATTGTGCAGATGTACCATTGTTTCTTTATCCAGTCTGTACTGGGGCACTTGGGTTGTTTCCAGATTCTGGCTATTTTGAATAGTGATGAAATGACCATAGACGTGCATATGATGTTTCCATTGTGTGTTTTTGGATCTCCAGGGTATACTTCCAGAAGTGTTATTGCTTGGTAAAGTTCTAGTTTTTTTAATAAAGTCCATATTGTTTTCCTAAAAGGTGAGGCCAGTTGGCATTCCCATCAACAATCAAAGAAAGTCCGTCTCTCTCCACATCTGCACCAGCACTGGTTCTTCTTGAACTTTATGTTGTGTGCCAGTCTCTATGGTGTGAAATGATATCTCATTGTTGTTTTGATTTGCATTTTCCTGATATATTGATGGACAGCATTTTTTCATGTGCCTTTTGGCCATTTGATTTTCTTCTTTGAGAAAATTTCTATTTATTTCTACTCCCAATATTTTGATAGGGTTGGATATATTTTTCTTGTAAAGTACTACCAGTGCTTTATATATCTTTGATATTAACCCCTTATCAGATGGGTATTGTGTAAATAATTTTTCCCATTCCATGGGCTTCCTTTGTTTTGGTTACTATTTTTTCTTGAAGTGTAAAGGCTTCTTAGCTTGATGTAGTCCCATTTGTTTATCTTTGCTTTCACTTGCTTGGTGTGTATTTCATCTTTGAAGACGTCTTTAGCTTCAATGTCATGAAGGGGTTTGCCTATGTTTTCTTTCATGTACCTTATGGATCCAGGTCTTGTGTTAAAGTCTTTAATTCATTTTGATCTGTCTTTTGTGTATGGTGTTACAGAGAGGTCTTAGTTCATTTTTTTTTCTCATGTAGCTACTCAGTTTTCCCTGCACCACTTATTAAAGAGGCTATTGTTGCTCCTTTACCAAAGATTAAATGACTATATATTTGAAGGTTTGTGTCAAGATATTCAACTCTCTTCCGTTGGTCTATAGGTCTGTCTGTATTCCAATACCATGCTATATCAATTAGTGCTGCTTTGTAGTAAAGTTTGAAGTCAGGGAAGGTGATGCTTCTCATCTTCTTGGTCCCAAGGACTGCTTTAACTATTCATGGGGATTTATTGTTCCATATGAATTTTAGAAGTATTTGGTCTGTTTCTTTGACAAAAAATTCTGGGTGTTCTTAGAGGGACTGCATTGAATCTGAATAATTCTTTGGATAGTATTGCATTTTGACAATGTTAATTCTCTCAATCCAAGAGCAGGGTATGTGTCTCCATTTACTTGTGTCATCTTTATTTCTTAAAGTAGCATTTTGTAATTTCCTTTTGAACAGGTCCTTTATGTTCTCAGTTAAGCTGATTTTTGATTATTTATATATATAATTTTTTAAACTGATATCAGTTGCCTTCTACTTTACACCCCATGAAATGTGGTGTGCTATTCTTGGTACATCATTGGTGTGGAGTAGGAGATGTCATGAGGCTGCATTTGCAATCGTGTGCTCCAGGAATTCTAAAATTTTAAATAGGGTCATATAGCTGAGGTTAATTTAATTTATTTTTTTTTAAAGAATTGGATGGTGACGCCGAAGCAATAGCTCAGCAGGTAAGGTGTTCGCCTTGCACACACCAACCCGGGTTTGATTCCCAGCATCCCATATGGTCCCCCGAGCACTGCCAGGAGTAATTCCTGACTGCATGAGCCAGGAGTAACATTTTGGAGTCCAGAGGCATCTCTTTAGTGCTTTGCTCCTTCTGAGATTTATTTGTGAATCTCTAAATCATGGCCATTAATAAGCTTACATGGCACAAGAGGAAGTTCATGGCTGTGACTTCCAGGCACCCAGAAAAACAGGAAGATGCAGAGAGGTCACCCATTCCCAACTCTGTGTAAGCCTGGAGGTTTTGGTCACAAAACCTGCATGCCTGAGGTTTTCTACAGATTTACACAGGGATAGGCTTGTCCAAGACTGCAGAGATGGGCTGTGAGCATGGAGGTGATTGAGCTCTGAAGGTTTTCTTCTTCCCTTAGCTCTCTTGGGGCAGGTAGAAGGACTCTGGATCATGACTATAAATGAGCTTATATGAAAGCCTTGATTTTTTACACGTGCTTATCCAATTCTCCTAACACCATTTGTTGATGGATTGTCTTTATTCCAAAAAATTCCTTTGCCTAAAATGGCATGACCTTATATCTTTGGATGGAGATATCTTTGGATATCTATTCTTAAACAGTGAGTGTCTTTAATCGCATACCACTTTATTTTGGTCACTATGGCTTTATAGTATACTTTCAAGGTAATGAGATGCCTCTCAATTTCTTATTTTTCACTATAATATTGGTTATTTGGGCATTTTATTACTCCACACCAACTTTATAATGGACTGTTCAAAGTCTTTTATTCCAAATTTTGATAGACATTGCATTGAATATATATAGTATATTAGGTAGGATGGTTATTTTTGACATATTAATTTTTTAATTTTTCAATCTACTAGTATGGAATACTTTTCACTTATTTTGGTCTTTTTTTTCACTTCTTCCTTATGTGTTTTGAGGCTTTAGTTTTTTAGGTTTTTTGCCTCTTTTGTTAAGTTTGTTCTTATGTAGTTGATATTTTTGCACACTGTTTTAAGTGGGTTATATTCTTTGATCTCTTTCTCCTTTGATTCATTATTTGTATATAAGAATGTAACTGATTTTTGTATATTGAATTTGTAGCCAGTTATGTTGCTGTATTGTTTCATTGTTTTTATGTGCTTTTTTTGTTGACTCTTCAGGGTCTTCAATGTGTGTCATCAGATCATCTTCAAATAGATAATTTGACATTCTGTTTTCCAATTTGAACCTCGATTATTTTCTTTTCTTGCCTGATTGCAGTTGCTAAGAGTTCTAGCACAATGTTGAATAAGAGTCGAGAAGTGGATATCCCTGTCTTTTGCCTGATCTCAATGACAATGCTTTCAGATTTTCACCTTTAAGAATAATATTGGATATGGGATTTTTTTAATAGGTAACTGTTACTATCTTGAGTAAGGTTCCTTCAGCCCTATTTTATTGAGAGTTTTTTTCCCCTCATGAATCTTCTCTAAAGCTTTATCTGTTTTTATTACTATGATAATATAAGTTTTCTCTTTCCTTTTACTGATGTGCTGTACTAGACTAATTGATTTGTGTCTATTAAACTATACCTGCATGCCTGGGATAAATCCCACTTGATTATGGTGTAACCATATTCTTTTTTGTTTGAGTGATTGGTTTTTCTGTTGCATTTGGTTTTCTAGTTTTTGTTGATAATTTTTGCATCACAGTTCACCAACGAGATATATTTTAAGTTCTCTTTCTCCTTTTCTCTGTGATATCCCTGTCTGATTTGGGTATTATTAGTGTGATGGTAGTTTCATAGAAGGTTTTATGAATGATTCTGTTTGGTTGATCTTTTGGAAGAGCTTAAGAATAAATTGTAGCGAGTCTTTGCTGGAGGTTTGAGAAAACTCACTTGTCTACTCATCTGGGCATGGACTTTTATTCTTGGTGCTATTTTTCATTACTCTCTTGATTTCCTTGCTTTTATTGACCTGTAAAGACTTTGATTTTCTCCTCATTGTTTTAGGAGATAATGTGTTTCTAGGAACCGTTTATTTCTTTCAGATTCTCCTGCTTAGCAGAGCAAAGTTGTTCATAATAATATTTCGTGATGTCTAGTCTTTCTAGGGGTTCTGTTGTAATTTTTCCCATTTCATTTCTGATCTGATTTATTAGAGCATTTTTTCTTTTTTTTTTTCTCTCATGATTCAAGCTAACAGTTTGTTTCTCTTATTTACTCTTTCAAAAAATCAGTTCCCAGCTTAATTGATTCTTTGTATTGTTTTCCTGGTTTCTATATCTTTTATTTCTGCTTCGTTTTTTTAAAAGTATTTTTACTATTCTTTGGATTACTTTGTTCTTCATTCTCCACACATTTAATGTGTGCATTTAATGTTGTTGATTTTATCTTGTTTTTCTTTCCATACACAGGCCTATATCGTCATGACTTTCCCCATAAGTACTGCTTTTCATTTCCTTAAAATTTGTAACTTGTTTCTTCATTATCATTATTCTCAAAGATACTGTTAATTTCTTCCTTGATTTTCCCTTTGATCCAGCTATAATTTAGCAGCATGTTGTTCATTCTCCAAGTGTTAAGGTTTGTCCACATCATCTTCTTAAAGTTAATATCTATCTCTGTGTCACTGTTGACCAATAGATGTTTTTATTATTCTAACGTTTGTGAATTTATGTAAGTTAGAATTATTTTGTAAAATGTGTTCTATCATGAATAATGCTCCATGTGCACTAGAAAAGAATGCGTATTTGACTTCTTGAGGATGATGGTCCTGTATAAATCGATTAGACCCACGTCTTCTAGTTGCTCCTTTAGGACTCTTGTCTTTAGTGATAGTCTGTCTAGTGGATATATCCAGTAGTGACAGTGGTTTGTTGAAGTGTCCCACTTCTATTATGTTTCCAATTACATGCTTCTTTTGGTTTGTGATCAAACAATGCTTAAACTTTGTTGACCAACATTTAGTATGTAAATGTTGACTATAGTTAAAACTTCTTGGTCTATTTTTCCCTTGATCAATAAGTAGTGTCCATCCCTGTCTCTAGTTACATTCTTTAGATTGAATGAGTTTGGTCTGATGTAAGTATGACTGTCCCAGCATTTTGTTGTTGTTTGTTAACCATTGACTTGTACAGTAGCTAAGATATGGAATCAACCTAAGTGTCCAACCACAGATAAATGGATTATGAAGATGTAGTATATATACATAATAAAATACTGTGCAACTGCAAGAAATATTAAATCATGCAATTTGCTGCAACATGTTTGGAACTGGAAGATACGTTGAGTGAAGTCAGAAGAAGAAAGACAAACACAGAATGATTTCACTTATCTGTGGTATATAGAATACTGTAGATAAAAGGAGAATGCTCAGATCATTCTTGACCACAGTATTTTGAGAGAAGACAAAGAGGAAAAGTAATTAAGAGGGGAATGAAGGACAAGAAGTACTGGGCTTAACGGCATCGGGGCTACAATGATATTAGTGATATGAGTAACATACCCAAAACACAGATTTAATATAACTGAAAACATGTGATCTATGCATCAACCACTGAATCTTTTTAATGTGCCTGTCAAGCTGATATGTGGGGGTCTATTTTAAAATACAAATATGTCACAAATTAGGTAAATTATATAGAAAATGATATGTCATCATAACCTTTCCAATTAGCATATTATGGCTTGTAAATTCTTTCCTCATCCATTTCTATACTATCATGTCAAGGCACAAGCAAAGTGAATAAAGTTTAGATGCATATCATGTTCAATTTCTACACATATATGCATCTATTAGAATAGCCAATTGAATCAATACAGAAAACAATTCTAGCACCCCCATTCCAACTAATTCCAAAGAAATAACTGAAATGTTACACACATAGAACGTTTTCAAAATCGCATCACTAAACTGATTTAAGAAGAAAAACAAATTTATTTGAAACCATACATTTATTATATCGGTCACCTTCAGAAGTTCTGGGGAGCTAAGGAATCCCAATTATTCTTGATGGAGATGAGTCTGATAATAAAGGGCTCTTCCAGGCAAGACAGACTTTGTCAGGACTAGTATAAATTCATACTTAAGAGGACATGAAGAGCAATTATTAATAGTCTATAATGGAAACGTCAGAATTTAAACAAATGGAAACCTGATTAATGTGAGACTATTTTTTTCTTTGACATTCTATTCACCTGTTATCTTTCCTTGACCTTGGAAACATAAGGAGAGAAATTTTGTTTTCTCTCGATGCTGTTGGAAATGAAGGATCTTCCTTCTTCATTCCTGTGAGTTGACATCTTAACAACTCTCCCAACCCCACCCCCCAATATAGATATGCTTAAATAAGGCATCATGAGATCTTCAACTACTGGTAAGAAAATTTTAGAGCCACTGAAAATCAGACAGGGCAATAAATCCTGGTGAATGTCAACAGAGTTTGACATGGATATTTCAACCTCCCTGAGATGTGTGCGCAGAAAGTTTCAACTGAACTCCCAGAACATCTATTCTTAGATTATATGTGAACAATAGCTTCATTGTCTTTGGAATCACAAATCACAATTGCACAAATCATCCTGTTATTCGTCGATTGCCTTGAGCAGGCCCCAGTAACGTTTCCTTCATCCTAGCCCTGAGATTATATTCAAGGCCTTTTAGGAGAATGAGACCCATCATTGTTACTGGTATTTGGCATATTGGGTACGACATGGGAAGTGTGCCAGACTCTGCCGTGTGGGCAGGCTACATTCGGTAGCCTGCCAGTTTGTCCAAAGTAGGAATAAGATAATGAGATGTCATAATAAGATGTCACGCGGCCGTGAATGGGGCCGTGCGGTTCCGGGAGCTGAGATTACACAGCGCCAGGGGGCCAGTTGGTGGGTGTGACCCCCGCCTACTCGAATTTGGAGGATCTGGGTGGAGGATGCTCGGCCCGATCCAAGTACGCTTGGAGATCTCGGCCCCGATCCGAGTAGGCTTGGAGATCTCCAGGACTAGCCACCACCATGCTGAGACCACTCTCTGCGCACATGAAGATACTGGCAGAGGGACAAAGCCACGCGGGTTCCGGGGTCTTTGGAATATATAGTTTTTTTCAGTTTTTTTCCGTAAATTTTTATTAGTGAAACACCATGAGGTACAGTTGTAGACTTACAAATTTTTGTGCTTGGGTTTCAGTTATACGATGATCGAATACCTCCATGGCTTTGAGGCCAGCCGCACATGGAATATATAGTTTTTAACCCTTTCATTTTAAATTGATGACTTACAGAACATCACCTTATCAGCAAACAACTTTAGAGCTTGTTTTATATCTCTGTTTCTCAGACTGTAGGTAAAAGGGTTCAGCATGGGGGTGACTATCAAATACATCACAGAAGCAGTTATTTCTTTACTAGCAGACATCGATGGTGAGAATATGTACACTTTTGCAATGGTCCCATAAATAAAGATACAACGAGGAGATGGAAACCACATATACAAAGAACTTTAAGGAACCTCTTAGCAGAAGTATTTTTAGGGCAGTGTTCCATATGTAAACATAGGAGCCCACAGTACAAGTAAATGGGATACATATAAGCATCCCTCCCTCTATTAGTATGAGCATTTTATTAGTATGAGAGAAGTGTCTAAACAGCTTATCTCCAGCAATGCAGTGAGTTCACAGAAGAAGTGGGGGATGGTAATATCATGGCATAAGGACAATTGGATTGAGAGGAGGGTTTGCATCAGTGTGTGTAAAAAACTGGAGAGCACAGACCAAGCTACTAATGTGATCATTTCGCTCATGCTCTCTCTTTCCATCTCTCTCTCTCTCTCCCCCTCCCTCCTTCTCTTTTTGGGCACTATGATTTGCAATACAGATAGTGAGATATTTAGTCTCTTTCTGAAGTAAAGGAGTATATGTCTGACAATTTCTGACTTGAGGTAAGTATTATTTTGCATAAATATGAAGAAAGTATTGTTATACTGAATATTTAGTGAATATTTGTGTCACATACTGTGTTGTTTTAGAGGGACAGCTTAGGTCAACTTAGGGCTTAATAATTGAAAAATATATAAATTGGCAGCAGCTTCCTTCAGTCACTGACAACTCTAATTCTATAGCAATTATTAGAATGTATTAATCATGTTGTGATTTACCAAGTTACTAATAACAGTGAACACCTATTATGTGCCTGTGTGCTTTAGATGCATGATCTAATAAAACTTGAATAAAAAATTCATAAGGGCAGATAGTTCTTATCTGAATTTCATATCTCCTAGTAAAGGCTGAGGGAAGTTTATTTCACTTATTTAGGGACAACCATGAGTGTCCCACATCTAACTGTGACTGATATGTGAATTGGCATCACTGCTGTTGAAGCATAGCCCAGCCATTCCTGCTTTCAGCCAGAACTGAGAAGGCAAGGAGAAACACAGGGGCTCCTGAAACTGAGGACACTCTCTCAGCTGACCTGAGAAGCTCTGTCCCTCCAGTCTCTGCTCAAGATCCTCCCCAAGGTCTGATTGGACTGAGGCAATTACCTTTCTTTCCTTAACCAGGAGTTTAGGGACTTTGACTAATGAGATTTATAAAATGGTATCTTTACTGACTGGAGATTAAGGATGGACACAGGAGCACAGAAAATTATGGGCACAGGTTGCATCCTTACTATTGTTTTGTTCCAAATAACTACAAAAGAATTTGAAGACACACAAACAGGATTAGAAGTTTCTCTAACTACAAAAGACTGAAGATCTCAGATTAAGCTTGGAATTTTACAACAGGAAGTTGTGCTCTGTATGCAAAGAAGTCAGTACACACATCCCTTGTACGTATGCGATGTGATGATTTCTTGTTTGTGTTATATTGTATAACTGAAACCCAAGCACAAAAATTTGTAAGTCTACAACTGTACCTCATGGTGTTTCACTAATAAAAATTTTTAAAAAATGAATGTTTCTTCAACAGTTGTTCTGTGTGTGATATCTCTATTGGCTTAGTGAGAAAATCAGAGAAAAAGAGTGGAGAAATGTATAAGAGTTAAAGCCTTGCATGTGGTGAATGCAGGTTTTATTCCCAGTACTGCTCATGGTTCCTAGGTACCAGCAGGAGAAACCCCTAAACACAGAGCCAGAAAAAGGCCCTTAGCACCACACGTTGTGAACATGATCTGATCTTTCTCCAGGTGAAGGACCCACAGACTTGACAAGTTAAATCTTGTGTGAATCAAAACTCTCTGTTGGTTATAAATTCCTCGTTTACTCTGGTGTCTCCACACAATGGTCTGTTACTATCCACTTTACAGGACAGGAGAGAAAATACCAGTGTCCCTGAGCAGTTCTCTATCTAAAGAAATATTTGTCACCCTGCTATTAATTTTGAAACAAAGGACAGCAAAGATAATCTCCCTCAATTTGTTGGGGTTATATCACCTGGAAAATGATGTAAAACTGTACATTGAAGTCAATCATTAGCATGTCTGGGCACGCTAAATAATGAGGAGAAGGAGAGACAGTGTGTCCTAATTAGGAGACAGTTTCTGGTCAAATGCATGTTGAAATTCCTTTCATCTGTTGTCTGCAGTAGTGACATAGTTTTAACATTTAAATTATGTAACTTCTGTTCCTCATAACTGAATATTAATTTCTTCATATTGCATAAAGATTAAACAAAATTATGCGTAAAATACAGGGAATTGTATCAAAAAATAATGTTTGCTTATGGCAATATATAGCATTATTTTTAATGCTAATGAGTATGTTTTTTGACAGGGAATATCTCTGGATCAAGATTAGAGACTTTGGGAGGGAGGACTGGAGCAATAGTACAGTGAATAGGGCACTTGTTTTGCACGTCGCCAACCCAGGTTCAATTCCCAGCATCTCATGTGGTCCTCCGAGTTCCGCCAGGAGTAATTCCTGAGTGCAAAACCAGGAGAAACCCCTGTGCATTGCTGGGTGTGACCCAAAGAGCAAAAAAAAAAGATTAGAAACTTTTTAATCTAGTTATTTGATTTCAACGTAGAGAATAGAGTTATATATCATTTATGGGTAAATGACTAATGTCTGGCTGTGGCTCTGCATGCCTATATTGTATTAAATATGGAAATTTGCTTGGTATGGTGAAAAGGTATATGCTCTTCAACACAGAGACTTTGAATTGCTTGTTTAATGTTGTGTATAATATTTTGTATAGAAATTTGTATAGTAACTGAACTAAGTTGTTGTTCAAAGTATTTCTCCAGGTTAACAAAAACCTAAATCATATTATAAATTGTGAAGATGTGATTTATTATTAGAATCTGAATGGTACATGTTGCTTCATGCATCCACATAAGTGAGTTGTGAACAGAATTCTTGTTAAAACACAACACTTTTATGTAAAATCTATGTTGCTCTAACAGGACAAACCAGGTTCTAACCATTTCTCTCTCCCTCATACCAAGCAGAAAGAAGAGCAGCATGAAGAGTGAGAATGTTACCAGAGTTTCTAATTTACTCCTCCTGGGTATCCCTGTAGCACCAGACAAACAGAGCTTATTCTTGACTCTCCTTCTGGTCATGTATCTGGGTACCATGCTAGGAAACCTGCTCATCATCCTGCTCATCAGAATAGATTCTCATCTCCGCACCCCCATGTACTTATCCCTCAGTGTCTTGGCATTTAATGAAATGTGTTTCTCATCTCTCACTGTGCCCAAAATGTTGGTGGACATGCAAAGCAATCACAGGTCCACTCCCAATTCAGGCTGTATTTCTCAGATATATTTCTTAATATTTTTGCTTGTGTCAACAATTTACTTCTAGCAGAGATGGCACATGACAGGTATGTAGCCATCTGTCAGCCACTCCACTACACCATGATCATGAGACAGGAGAGATGCATCTCATTAGTAGCTTTGTCTGTGTTCTTCAGTTTTTTACCTGCACTGATGCGCACCCACCTCTCAATCCAATTGTCTTTCTGTGATGATACCACCATCCCCCACTTCTTCTGTGAACTCACTGCGTTGCTGGAGATAAGCTATTCAGACACTTCTCTCAATAAACTGCTCATACTAATAGAGGGAGGGATACCTATATGTATCCCATTCACTTGTACTGTGGGCTCCTATGTTTATATATGGGGCACTATCCTAAAAATCCTTCTGCTAAGAGGTTCTTTAAAGTCCTTTCTACTGTGGTTTCCATCTCCTCGTTGTATCTTTATTTATGGGACCATTGCAAAAGTGTACATATTCTCACCATCAACGTCTGCTAGTAAAGAAATAGCTGCTTCTGTGATGCATATGATAGTCACCCCCATGCTGAACCCTTTTATCTACAGCCTGAGAAACAGAGCTATAAAACAAGCTCTAAAGTTGTTTGCTGATAAGGCGATGTTCTGTAAGTCATCAACTTAGAATGAATGCGTTAAAAACTATATATTCCAAAGACAATGAAGCTATTGTTCACATATAATTTAAGAATAGATGTTCTGGAGTTCAGTTGAAACTTTCTGCACCACATCTCAGGGAGGTTGGAACATGTATGTCAAACTCTGTTGACATACATCGGATTTTATTGCCCTGTCTGATTTGCAGTTGACTCTAAAACTTTCTTACCAATAGTTGAAGATTCCATGATGCCTTAATTAAGCATAACTATATTGAGTTTGGGAGAGTAGTTAAGATGTCAACTAGCAGGAACGAAGAAGGAAGCTCCTCCAAATCCAACAGCATCAAGAGAAACAGAATTTATCTCCTTATGTTTTCAAGGTCAAAGAAAGATAACAGGTAAAGAGAATGTCAAAGAAAGAAAGGCTTACATTTATCAGACTTGTAATTGTTTAAATTATGATATTTACATTATAGACTTTTAATGATCACTTTTTATATTCTCTTAAGTATGAATTTATACTAGTCCTGAGGATGTCTGCCTTGTCTGGGAGACCACTTTATTGTCAGGTTCATCTCCATCAAGAGTAACTGGTGGAGGGATGGGTATTTGATCATTGTATAATTGAAACCCAAGCACAAAATTTGTAAGTCTGCAACTGTACCTCATGGTGTCTCTATAGTAAAAATTTTTTTAAAAAGAATAACTGGGATTCTTTAGCTCCCAGAAGTGCTGAAGGTGACCCACATAATAAATGTATGGTTTCAATTAATTTTGTTTTTCTTCTTAAATCAGTTTAGTGATGCGATTTTGAAAACTTTCTATGTGTGTAACATTTCAGTTATTTCTTTGGAATTAGTTGGAATGGGGGTACTAGAATTGTTTTCTGTATTGATTCAGGTGGCTATTCCAATATATGCATACATGTATAGAAATTGAACATGACATGCATCTTAAGTTTGCTTATGCCTTGACACGATAGTGTAGAAATGGATGAGAAAAGAATTAATAACAAGCCATAACATTCTCATTGAAAAGGTCATGATGACATATCATTCTCTATATAATTTACCTAATTTATGACATATATTTATTTTACAATAGACATATGTGACTTTTAAAGTATAAAAATAATGACTCCAAGTATGAAAACTGTTACAAGTGTGAATGATGATTACATTATGGTGTTGTGTTCACAAGACCTCTCTGGGCTGTTCAAAAGCCAAAAGACCTAGATGATTGAATGAAGCCAATTTTTGAATTATGTGTGAGGTGGTTTTCTATTATTTTTACTTTAAAATTTTTATTAATAACTCATGATGTGCAAAGTTGCATTTTAAGTATACAATAATTTGATACCTATCCCTCTTCCAGTGTCAATTTCCCTCCACCAATGTTCTCAGATTCTCTCCCCATCTCATTTCCCAATACACCTCCACATGTCATCTTGACAGGCACATTAAAAAGGTTCAGTGGTTGACCTTTGATCAAATGTTTTCAGTTCTCTTGAATCCATGTTTTGGGTATATCACTCATATCACTAGTATGATTAAAGCCATGATGCCTTTGAACCCAGTACTTCTTGTTCTCTTCTTCCCCTATTAGTTACTCTTTCTCTCTGTCTTCTCTCCAAACCCTGTGGTCAAGGATGATCTAAGCATCCCCCTTTCATTTATTGTATTCTATATACCACAGATAAGTGATATCATTCTGTGTCTGTCTTTCTTTTTCAGACTTACTTCACTCAACGTATCCTCCGGTTCCAACCATGTTGCAGCAAATTGCATGCTTTTGCATCTTCTTTGCAGCTGCACAGTATTTTATTGTGTACAGGTACTACATATTCATAATTCACTTATCTGTCGTTGGACACCTAGGTTGATTCCATATCTTAGCTATTGTACAAGACAATGGTTAACAAACAACAAAAAGCTGGGACAGCCATGTTTATATCAGATCAAATTGCATTCAGTCTAAAGAAGGAAACTAGGGGCTGGAGCAATAGCACAGCAGGGAGGGCATTTGCCTTGCACACAGCCGCCCTGGGTTCAATTCCCAGCATCCCATATGGTCCCCTGAGCACCGCCAGGGGTAATTCCTGAGTGTAGAGCCAGGAGTAACCCCTGTGCATAGCCAGGTGTGACCCCAAAAAGCAAAAAATAAGTAAAAAAAATAATAAAGAAGGTAACTAGAGACAGGGATAGACAGTACTTATTGATCAAGAAAAAAATATACCAAGAAGTTTTAACTCTAGTAGCCATTCTACTGTTGAGGTCACCCACTGAGCTTTTTATTTTTTAATTTCATCTACCGAATCCTTAATTAGTGACACTTCTGTTTGTAGCTTTCTTATTTCTGCTCTCATTTCTGCCTGTATTTTCTTGGCTGTCCATTCCACTGTTTCTTTCATGTTCTCCTTTAATTTACTGATGCCTGTTCCACCATTTCTTTGAGTTCATCGAACATCTTAAACATTTCATCTCTGAATTCTTTATCAGAGAGACTGCATTTGTAGGTAACCCCTATTGAAGCTTCTAGACTCTTTTCTTCATCCTCTACTCATTGTTGGGGTTTGTGCTAGTTTATTCATGTTGTTGTGGTAGTGTGGAGGTGGGACCTTCCAGTTCACTATCAGTATTTCCCTCTTGGTGCGAGAAAGGATTCTGGATGAGCTCAATCGATGGTGATCGCCTTTTTCCCCCTTTTAGAATACCACATTCCTCTCAGGTGTTTCTCTGTGACTTGTATGAGGTCTCTAGTGAAGCATCAGAATATGCATACACACATGCTAGTGGAAAATGGAGCTCAGAGAGAGAAGGGAGCAACAAATAAAGGGTGTTGGGAGGATCCTCCCAGGATGGGAGAAGCATGCTGAAAGTACACTCTAGACCAAACATGATTGCCACTCAATGCCTCTTTTGCAAACCACAGCACCCAAAAGGAGAGAGAGAACAAAAGGAAATGCCCTGCCACAGAGGCAGGGTGCGATGGGGGGGAGGGGGGTGGGGGGTGGGAGGGATACTGGGACCTGTGGTGGTGGAAAATGGGCACTGGTGGAGGGATGGGTATTTGATCATTGTATAATTGAAACCCAAGCACAAAAATTTGTAAGTCTACAACTGTACCTCATAGTGTTTCTCTAATAAAAATTAAAAAAAAAAAGAATATGTGTAAAGCTTCTTGGTATTTTGGGGATATAGAGTAGTCTAGTGGACTATTGGCTTATTGTTTGAGATAGCTAGGATGTTCTCTACAGAATTAAGTAATGGAGATTGAAATGTGAGTATAGAGTGCTGTGAAAGGGGAAAATAACTGCACCCTCCCCCCAGGAGGTCACGCTCCCTGCTGTGCTGTCTGTGGGCTTCGACTGGGGAGGAGAGAGAGAGAGAGAGAGAGAGAGAGAGAGAGAGAGAGAGAGAGAGCGCACAAAGCGGCACTGGAGGGTCTGCACTGGGGGCGGGTAGGATGGATTCCTGAGATGCTGGGAGTGTTCGTGTTGGGCTAGCAGGCTGAGACTCAGGCGTGGGGATGATGAGAATTTTAAAGGACTTCCTCCATTTTTCATATTCATCATATCATTCTCCACCTTTGCAAATGTTGAATAAGAATTTGAATGCCATCAGATAAATTTTGGAGGTCACTGTTGTTGAAATCAATACTCTCATAGGTGTGATCAACATTTATTATGATCTGACTTTATGATTATAACATAAACGTGGAGTGAAAGCTTTATAATTTGTAAACGTGGAGTGAAGGCTTTATACTTTTCCTATCATTACTCAATAACTAATGTACTGAGCACTTATCTGTCTACGACAAACATCTTTTCCAATCTTTTGCCTATTTAAAATTCTGTTTTATTTTTCAGCCAAAACCCAGGGTGCTCGGAGTTTACTCAGAGCTCTGAGCTCAGGTTTAACTCATGACAATCTCAAAGCACACCAAGTGCCGAATCTCTGTAATATATCTCTGACTCCCCCAAAACTATTTTGTTATTTTGAGTCTTGAAATTTTTTTGTGCATTTTATAAAGGTGAGAGTTGAGTAATTTTATTGAAAGAGAATTCACTGTACAGTTCTTTATATATTTTGGATACAAATCCTTGATTTCATTATTACTTAGAAGTATTCTCTACCCTTTGGTGACTTTTTCTTTAATTTTCTAGCAATATTACTCAGAATGGCATAATCACAATTTCATCAGCCCAATTTTCAAAACTGTAGCACTGTAGCATTGTCCTCCCGATGTTCATCAATTTGCTCAAGCGGGCCCAGTAGCGTCTCCATAGTGAGACTTTGTTGTTACTGTGTTTGGCATAACGAATACATCATGGGTATTTTTTTAAAATCGTGATTTTTACATTTCTATAACAAAATATATTCGTGGTGCCCAGTTTTCTTCTCCTCCCAGGTCAGTCAAATCCAGAACTTCGCTTTCCCTACATACACACCCCAGGCATCCTCTAGGAACCTGGGTTGCCCGCCCACCATCCTGAGTCTCTTCCTGTTCATCCTGTTATGCCCGGTTTTCTTCTCCTCCCAGGTCGTACCTTCCCTCCACACACCAGGTACTTGTAGGGGGTGTGGCCTCTGCAGAAGTGGGCATGGCCTTTGGAGAGGTGGGTGTGGCCTAATTTTGGGCTGCAGGTAAATTACTCATATCTAGCAACCTCATGTAACAGCTGAATCTCCATACCACCACAGCAACATGAAGAAACAATGCAAATATCCACCACGAGGAAAGGAGGGTGAAAAGAGTCCAAAACTTCATTAGGTGTTACTCTCTTAAGGGAGCTCTCTGAGAAAGAATCAGATGTGAAGTAATGAAGATATTCAATGAAGTCAATGAAACAGTGAGACAGATATCCAGTAAATTAAAGGAGGGTGAGATACGATAGCACAGCGGTAGGGCATTTGCCTTGCATGCAGTCAACATGGCCGACCCGAGTTCGATTCCTCCGCCCCTCTCGGAGAGCCCGGCAAGCTACCAAGAGTATCTCTCCCGCACAGCAGAGCCTGGCAAGCTCCCTGTGACGTATTCGATATGCCAAACACAGTAACAACAAAGTCTCCAATGGAGACGTTACTGGGCCCGCTCGAGCAAATCGATGATCAACGGGAGGGCCTTTACCTTTACCTTTATGAAAGAAACAATCAAGAAAATACAGGAAGAAATGAGATCAGAAAGTGGAAAGCTATGCACAGGAATGTCACAAATAAAAGATTCGGTAGATGAAATTAAAAAACTTAGTCTGCGCCCTCAACAGTAGAATGGCTACAGCTGGAGACAGAATCAGTGAGCTGGAAGATGAGCTGCAGGAAGCCTACAGTCAACAACAAATAATGACAAGAGACCCCAAAATAGCTCTAGAGCAAATCAGAGTAATAGGGGATGGTAGCAAGAGGACAACATTAGAATTATGGGAGGACCAGAAGGTCAGGGAAACAGTCTCAATGAAAAAGTCGCGGTTAAACAAATCATTGCTGAAAAGTTCCCAGAGCTGAACAATACAGGAATCCAGATTCAAGGAGTCCAAAGGGTGCCAAAACATCAGAATTCTTTCTCAGAGAGCTCCCTTAAGAGAGTAACACCTAATGAAGCTTTGGACTCTTTTTACCCTCCAGCTAAATGAGACCCTAACAAAAACACTCCAAGACATATCATGGTTAGAATGAGCGATGCTGCCATGCTGCCAATAGAGACACAATACTGCAAGCATCAAGGTCAAAGAAGGAAATTACATACAAAGGAACACCCTTAGATTCACAGCAGACCTATCAGAGGAAACCCTCTAAGCCCGAAGGCAATGGGGGGATATAGTGAAAAAACTCACTGAAATGAATGCTTCACCAAGAATACTCTATCCGGCTAAACTTTCACTCAAACTTGAAGGAACAGTACACTATTTTCTGGATAAACAACAGATCAGGAACTTCATAGGCTCAAAACAAAACCTAAAAGAGTTAAAGAGGCTACTGTAAGACAAGAAAAACCCCTACAAGCACAATAAACCGTTACAGAAAGATGGCACAAAACCCCATGACAATAATCTGTCTCAACGTCAATGGTCTAAATTCACCAATTAAGAGATTCAGAGTGCAAAATGGATTCAGAGACAGAACCCAACATTCTGTTGCCTACAAGAAACACAACTGAACAACCAGAACAAACACAGATTCAAAGTCAAAAGATGAAAAAGAATCCTGCAAGCAAACAACCCCCTCAAAAAGCTGGAATGATCTTACTAGTATTGGACAACATAGATTTCAGGTTGAAAAAGATTAGAAGGGACAGCAAAGGCCATTTTTTATTAATCAAGGAATATGTACAGCAGGAAGAAATCACAATCCTAAACTTATATGCACCCAATGAGGGACCAGCCAAATACCTAAAACAACTGCTAACAGACTTTAAGAAGGACATTACAAGCAGCACAATAGTAGTTGGAGAATTCAACGCTGCCTTATCACCTCTAGATAGATCAAGATGCTTAAAACTCAGCAATGAAATAATGGCTCTGAAGGAAGAAATAGAAGACATAGGGCTAATAGATCTATACAGGACTTTATACCCCCCAAAAAGAATACATATTCTTTTGCAGTGCACATGGAACAGGTTCTAGAATAAATTATGCACTGGGCCACAAAGCATACCTCAACAGAATCAGGAACACAGACATTGTATCAACTATCTTCTTAGACCACGATGCATTGAAGATAGAAGATAATCATGTACATATGCAGAAAATAAAACAATAAAACACCTGGAAATAAACAACTCAATGTTGAACAAGGAGTGGGTCAGAGAGGAAATCAAGGAAGAAATCAAAAGATACCTGGAAACAAATGAGAATGAAGACACGAGCTACCAGAACCTATGGTATGCAGCTAAAGCCATGTTAAGGGGGAAATTTATAGCTTTGCAAGCATTTCTCAGGAAGGAAGAAGAGCCCACATAAACAACTTGACTTCATAGCTCAAGGTCTAAGAAAAGGACCAACAAAAGGAGCTCAAAACAGGCAGAAGGAAAGAGATCAAAAAACTTATAGCAGAAATCAACAATATAGAATCCCAAAAAACAAATGAAAAGATCAATGAAACCAACAGGTGGTTCTTCGAGAAAATAAACAAGATAGATAAACCACTAGCAACATTCACAAAGAAAAAGAGAAAGAAAACCCTAATAAACAGAATCAGAAATGAGATGGGGGATGTCACAACATAAACCAAAGAAATTCAAAAGATCATCAGAGACTACTTTGAAATCTATTCATTGCAGCACTGTTCACAATAGCCAAAATTTGGGGGAAAAACCTGAGTTGCTGAGAACAGATGACTGGTTAAAGAAATTTTTGTACATCTCCAAAATGGAATACTATGCAGCTGTTAGAAAAGATGAAGTCATAAAATTTACATACAAGTGCTTCTACATGGAAAATATCATGCTAAGTGAAAAAGACCAGAAAGAGAGTAGTAACAGACATAGAAAGACTGAACTCATCTGGGGATTATAAAGTAACAGAATGGGAGTCGAACACCCAAGAATAGTTGAGATAAGTACCAGGAGGTCTGCTCCAGGGATTGGAAGCCGGCAGCACATGCTGGAGGAAAAGGCAGCTCAGATAGAGAAGGGAACACCAAGTAAAAGATGTTTGGAGGACTGACTCGGAATGCGAGATGTGTGCTGAAAGTAGACTATAGACCGAGCATGTTGGCCACTCAATACCTCTATTGCAAACTACAATACCCTGAAAAAAAGAGTGAGCAAAAGGGAATGCCCTGCCACAGAGGCAGGGTGTGGGGGTGGGAGGGCTACTAGTATCATTGGTGGTAGAGAATGGGCACTGGTGGAGGGATGGGTACTTGACTGATCATTGTATAACTGAAACCCAAGCACGAAAGTTTGTAAGTCTACAACTGTACCTCATGATGTTTCACTAATAAAAAGAGAGAGAGAAAATATTTTTTTAAAAAAATAAAATGTATTTTCTTATTTTAGAAATAATTAAAAAATGATTTAGGTCAATGATTTACAAACTTCCCATAATAGAATTGCTGGCACACAGATTACTATAAATCTTTTGAAATCTGTGCTTATCACAAATTAAAGGATTCTATGCCACATATCTTATAAGTATTTTAAACTTAAATATTGTATTGAATTTTATGCGTATATTCTTTCCATTTTTAGTCATTGAAAGAATTGTCTAAAATTTTACTTTACTCAGATACATCTCTGACCCCTTAAACTCAGCTCTGTGAACTGTCTCTCCATTTCTGTTATTTGTTTCATTTCTGTGTATCTTTTAACCCACGTGAGACATATTGCTCCGTATCTATTCATCCCCTCTGATGAACTTTGCTCAGTATAACTCTCCAGATCCATCCAGGTAGGAAGTAAGTGTGTGATTTCATCTTTTCTTAAAACTGAACAAGATTTCATAATGTAAATATCCCACAGTGTCTTGACTCATTCATCTATAGTTGGACATTTGGGCTGAATCCATATCTTGACTATTGTACAAAATGCTGCAATGATTATAATGTGCATATATCCTTTTAAATTCATGTTTTTATAGTTTAGGGATAGATGTCAAGAAGCGGTATTGCTCTGTTGCATGGGAGCTCTAATCTTATTTCACTGTATTACTGTATCACAGTCATCCCATTGTTCGTCAGTTTACTTGAGCGGGTGCCAGTAAGGCCTCTTTTCGTCCCAGCCCTGAGATCTTAGCAGCCTCATCTTACTCATCTTCAGGGTCAAGGGAATGATACCTGTTAAAGTTACTGGTTTTAGCATATCGAATATGCCACGGGGAGCTTGCCAGGCTGTGCCCATGCGGGCAGGATACTCTGTAGCTTGCTGGGCTCTCATATATATATATATATATATATATATATATATATATATATATATTTGTTGCCTACTGTCTGAACTCCATCAAAATGGTGTGGAAATTATGGAAAATGAGAAGTGTCTTATAATGTGTTAGGAAAGCAGCCTGGAGCGTGGTGGCGGTTGGGTAGTAGAGGTCAGCTGCCGAGGCTGGGTACCTTGGGGAGGGGAGGATTCTTGCCTGCCCTCTTTCTGGGACGCCCTGAGTGAAAACAGCCTGGTGCAGAGTCCAGAGTTCTTATTTAACAAAAATAAATTTCCATATCTCTTTCCATAGAGATTGAGAAGACATTCCCATAACAGAAAATAAAGGTTCTCTTTTCACCACATCCCTCTAGTCATTTCTCTTGGAGAGGAAACAGTTCATAATCCAATGTGATCTCCTTTGTGATTAGTTCTATTTTTCCGGCCAATGATTTGAGTCAAGTTGTTTCTTGAGATAATATCAAGGAGAGTTATGACATGTTTTCCGTATATGTTCTCTGGATTTGAATCAACTATCAAGGACTTTAATCCATTTAAAATTAATTCTCTGCATGGTAGACAGGGATTCAGATTCTTTTAAATTTTTTTTTAATGCAGCTATCCTGTTCTCCCATTTGTTGAGGATACTCTCCTAGGTCCTTATCAAGTACCTAGCAAATTTTGTCAATAGGGGGCTGGAGCGATAGCACAGCGGGTAGGGCGTTCGCCTTACAAGCGGCCAACATGGCCGACCCGAGTTCGATTCCTCCACCCCTCTCGGAGAGCCAGGCAAGCTACCGATATGCCAGACACAGTAACAACAAAGTCTCCAATGGAGACGTTACTGGGCCCGCTCGAGCAAATCGACGATCAACGGGAGGGCCTTTACCTTTACCTTATTAATGAGATAATCCATTCACTTTCCTTGCTTTTGCATATTTTTAATTTCTCATTCTTTTTTAATCAAGTGAATTAATGATCAGGATCATGTAATATCATGCCACTATTTTGATCTTTTAACCAACCTTTTATGATTGATTTGTGGTTTCATCAGTACAGAAAATTTGCCTGATTTGAGTTGACTTTTCTTATATTTATCGAGAATTATTTTGTGTCCCATCATAGGCTTTATAAACTTGGTGACTATTCCATACACCCATGAAAAGAAGGTGTATTCTGTTGCTTAATTTTGTGTGCAAGGAATGGGTCACACTAGGTGATGCTCCAGGTCTATTCTTAAATCTGTGCTCTGGAGTATCCCCTGGTGGTACTTCAGAGACCATATGTGTGCTAGGGATCAAAATTGGGTCAGCTGTCTGCAAAGCAAGTGCCTGGCCCCCTGTATTATTTCTTATGCCAGTCAGTTCTTTTTATTTGTTTTCATTTTGGGGACACACCAGTAATGTTCAGGGGTTAATCGCAGCCTGAGAACTTGGGAACCAGTCTTGGTAGTACTCAGAGGACCATTTGGAGTGCTGGAATTGAGCCCAGCTCAGTCACATGAAGGCAAGCACCTAACCAGCTGTACTATCATTCTGGTACCTGTTCTGTAGCTTTTTAAATAAAAAATTATTGACTTGAACTTGGTAGCAAGAGAATAAATTCTTATATATGTATAATATATTATTTCAGAGAAAATGTTATCACGCCTTGCCCACCACCAATGCACCATTTTTGATTAAATGTTCTGCCTTAATAGTCTAACCATTTAATATATTAGAAAGATCTCTTTAATGCATCAGTAAGACCATTATTTCCTTGTCAAGTTTCTTATGGATTATTCATCCATTGTTGTAAATGCATTTAAGATTTCTCATATTTGGAATGCCATAATATTCCCCTCAATGTAGGTCAATAATGGTTTACTTAATTTTGTGTTCCTATAATGGTTACATATGTTCTAATAAACTATATGTTGGTGGATTGGTATTTTTATAATTACCCTGTTTCCATAACTTTGTCTTGCTACCATATTGTGCCAAAAGTTTATCTTATAATATAGCTTCCCTGACTTTTCTGTCATTATCATTTCCTGTGTAGATCTTTCACTTTTCACCTTTCACCTTTCACTGACTATGATTGTTTTTAGAACAGTTGTTTGTTTGTTATAAATAGCATAGAACTTGCCTCTCTCTTTCTTTCCTCCTTTCTTCCTTTTCTCCTTTCTTTCTTTCTTTCTTTCTTTCTTTCTTTCCTCCTTTCTTGATATCTGATGGCAATATCAAGATTCTGAGGACTGGTATAAATCCATATTTAAGAGGAAATGCAACGTAAACATTAAAAATTTATAGTGGACATTCAGAATAAAATTTAATAGAAAACATTATTTCTGTAAGCCTCTCTTCCTTTAACATTCTCTTGACCGGTCAGTCTGGGAAATAAAACCTGTTTTATGTGAGTAGAGTGGGACACAGAAATACCAACCTCTCAGAGATTTGTGTGTAAACAGGTTTATCAGAGCTCTGAGAATATGTATTCTTGTATAATAGCTTCCTTATACTTTTGTATATAATTTTTATATCATTCAGACTTAAAGAATATCATCTTATTGGTAAATACCTTTAGGGCTTGTTTTATATCTCTGTTTCTCAGACTGTAGATAAAAGGATTCAGCATCAGAGTGATTATCATATACATCACAGAAGCAGCTATTTCTTTAGCACTGGACATGGCTGGTGAGGAAAAAAAGTACACTTCTGCAACGGTTCCATAGAATAAAACTACAATGAGAATATGTGAACCACAAGTAGAAAGGACTTTGAAGAATTTCTTAGTAGAAGGATTTTTCAGAACAATGGACCATATGCAGATATAAGATCCCATGATAAAAATGAATGGAATACATTCATACATTCCTCCCTCAATGAATATGACCATGTTATTGAGTGAAGTTTCTGAGCAGCTTACCTCCAGCAATGCAGTGAGTTCACAGAAGAAGTGGGGGATGGTTATATCTCCACAGAAGGACACTTGGATCAAGAGCAGGGAGTGCATCAGTGCTTGTGAAAAATTGATGATGCAAGACCAAGCTACTAATGAGATACATCGCTCCTGCCTCATGATCTTGTTGTACTGGAATGGCTGACAGATGGCTACATACCTGTCATAGGCCATCACTGCAAGAAGGAAATTGTCAGTACAAACAAAAAATATTAAAAAATATACCTGAGAAATGCACCCCGAGTAGGGGATAGACTTGTGATTACTCTGCATGTCCACTAACATTTTAGGAACCGTGACAGATGATAAACACACATCATTGAAAGCCAAAAGACTAAGGAAGAAGTACATGGGTGTGTGGAGACAAGAGTGTACCCTGATAAGTAGGACGATGAGCAAGTTTCCCAACACAGTGGTTAGGTAGATGACCAGGAAGAGGATCAAGAACCAGCTCTGTTCTTCTGGTGGTATAGGGAGACCCTGGAGGAGGAATTCAGAAACTCTGGTCTCGTTCTGTTTCTTCATGATGCTCCTCTTTCTTCTACTAGTCAAAGAGAGGGAAATGTTCAGAAACTAAATAGCCATATTATAGTAACACAATTTTTACGTGAAAGTGCTGTTATTTTTTAACTAGAGTTTGTTCACAACTCACATGTATGTATGCACGAATCACCAAGTACCATTCAGGTTCTAATAATATATCATATCTCCATAATTTATAAGATATTTTTCTTAACCTGGAAAAATACTTTGAACAACAACTTAATTAATTCTGTGTACAAAGCAATACACAAAGTTCTATACACAAGAGTAAGCAAGCAATGCAAAGTCTCAGTGCTAAAGGAGTGTACAAAGCCATAAAAATCTAAGTGCGCACAGTTGCATTGATGCTACAGATAACATTGAAAGGAATGACAACGTGTATCTAACAAAAATCTAAATCTTAATTAACACACACTGGCTCTCCTACTCCTCATTTTTTAGCATGCCATGATATGCTAATTGACATCATTCCAACATAGTTGAAGGAGGGAATATTTGCTGTCCTTAGATTCAAGATAAATAGCAGGATGGCGAGTATTTCTTAGAGAATGAACTGCTCAGGGACACTAGTTCTATCTTTCCAAATTCCCCAAGATGAATAGTGACTGAATGTGAGGTAACACCACAATAAACTAATAAACTATAACAAACAAAGAACCTTGTTTTTCATAGGATTTAACTTTTGATTATTGTAGTCCTTTACCTGGGAAAAGATGAACAGACAATGTTCATAAATAACCCATAAAGCTGAACAATAAAATAACATACTGCCCCCTTTAAAATGGACAAGAAATTGAAGAGAAATCTTACCAAAGAAAAGATACAGATGGAAAATGTGCAGACAAAACTTACTCACTATTGCTTATTATTAGAGAAATGCAAATTAAAACAGCAGTGAGATACCACCTTACACATGTGAAAATGTATCATATCAAATGTGCAGAAAAATCAAGAACAGGTGATGGTGTGGAATAAAAGTCACTATTAGTGAGAATAAATTTAATTTATTTGCATCAAAGAAGCATGGTGATATCTTAAAAATATATTTACCATTTGATACAGCAGTCTATCAATCAAATAAAATGCTATACAAAAAAGATGTACACTACTATGCTCACTATAACACTACTCATAATACCCAAATCATTAAAATAACTCAAGCATCCTGCAAGAGATTAGCTATTATAAATTATGTGGTATATATTTACAGATTGACACTAATTACCTATTATTTACCATATAATTTCTTTCATTGATTTTTAAAGTCTATATGCATATATGTAAATAGGTCAAAATATATTACATCAAATAGAAAAAAAAGAGTGTGAGATATCTATTTATACAGGCTTATTTTATAAATCTAAAAGTATTGTCCCAGAATTTGGAGATTTACGAACCTTGGAGATTTATGACAACAACATTTATTTTGAGGAAGGATTATTAACCCTCTTGTAGATTGAACACTGATTATTTGCCAGACAAAGTGTTGAATGATTAGTGAATATTTTTCAATTTAAAATCTCAACATAGCATTGTGATCAAGACTAAGGTAATCCTTAAAGAAACTTTGGTACATTTACACAATGGAGTACTATGTAGCTGTTGAAAAGATGAAGTTATAAAATTTACATACAAGTGGTATTACATGGAAACTATCATGTTAAGCGAAATGAGTCGGAAAGAGCGGGATAGACACAGAAAGACTGCATTCATCTGAGGAACATAAATCAACACAATGGGAGACTAACACCAAGGAATGGCTGAGATTAGTACCAGGAATTTTGCTCCATGACTTGAAGGTCAGCCACACGTGCTAGGGGAAAAGGAAGCTCAGATAGAGAAGAGAGCACCAAATAAAGGGTGTTGTGAGGATTCTCCCAGGGTGGGAGAAGCATGCTGAAAGTAGACTATAGACCAAACATGATTGCCACTCAATGCCTCTCTTGCAAAACAAAATACCCAAACAAAGAGAGAGAACAAGGAGGAATGCCCTGCCACAGAGGCAGGGTGGGATGGGGAGGATGGGGGATGGGAGGTATGCTGGGACCCATGGTGGAGGATGGGCACTGGTGGAAGGATGGATACTTGATCATTGTATAACTGAAACCAAGCACAAAAATTTATAAGTCTATAACTGTACCTAATGGTGTTTCACTAATAAAAAAATTTTTAAAAATTTAACAATAAAAAAAATCTTTCAACATAAAAAAGTACCTTAAATTATTTCCTGGAAAAAATGATGAGAATAAATTTTCCAACTAATGAAGATATGGGATTAATATACTCAAACACTTAAAGTAACTCACTTTCTCAAAATAAATGGAACTGCCTCGACTCCTCAAAAAAAAAAATGACTAAGGTAACCTTTCTTTACCACTGGAAACTGAATATAAGAGACAAACATTGCAGATGCAGACTGTATATTAGACTTTCTGGCTTATTGAGATACTGGAATCATAGGGAAAATATTTTATATTTACCTAGAGGAAGAAATGTACCCGATCCTTCCTGCTAAGTGTAGCAATGTGGCCATCAGTGACAGACTTCTGAGTGTCTGTGGGCATAAAGATGGGCCCCATTAACTCACAGATACCATCAGAGAAATGTGGTATAAATCAGACGTCATTAATAACTAATAAAAACTGTAAGTTTGGATGAGATTCAGAGATAACATAAGAGACATAAAGGAAAGCAAAGATTACACATCAACACATTACTGAGTTAGGAATTCAAAACTCTCCCGTATGACCATGGGTAAACTCAGGAAATTTCTCCTCCTTGCGGGTGACCATATCTATGTCTCTCAGACTCGGTATTGTCATGACTTAACTATGATATCTGTTTTCAAGTTGTGAATTTGAAAGAGATTGAACAAGAGCAGGCTAGATATTTGGTAATGAGGGTCCAAAGCACACTCAGAGTGCTCTACACTTGCTTCCTGGGACTTCCCTTATGCTTTGCGCACTGGTTGTAGAGAAAAGAATCTTTATGTGACATTAAGTTTTATTTATAAATTTTTTTAGATCTTGCCTTTTCTCCAGTCTTGCTCAGTTTTTTTTAAATTGTTTTGCGTATTAGTCTCATTCTATGTTTTTTATATCGCAAAATGACTGCAATCACTTTGTGTCTGTCCCTTTCTTCTGACATATTTACAGTAGAAAAAAAGGTTCAGGAAGACTGGTCCATGGATGGTAAGTTGCCAGAAGTAAGGGGGAGAGGGCAGTTAGGAAAGAGATGCAACCAATAAGACAATGACAGTTGGAAATGATGACTGTGGAAAGTGCTGATTACTGGATGGCTACATGCAAAAAAATGGGCTCAGATATCTGCACAACACCATATACAAAAGTAAGATCCAAATGGATAAAAGACCTCTACATCAGAATAGAATCCATAACGTACATTGAAGACAAATTTTGCAAAACCCTCCATGAATTTGAAACTAATGGTAACATAAAAGATGTCATACCACTGGCCAAGCAAGTGAAAACAGAGATAGACAAATGGGACTATCTTAAACTAAGAAGCTTCTGCAATTCCAAAGAAACAGTGACCAAAATACGAAGAAAATCTACAGAATGGGAAATGATATTTGCCCAACACACATCCAACAATGGGTTGATATCAAGGATATACAAAGTACTGTTTGAACTCCACAAGAAGAAAACATTCAACCCCATCAAAAAATGGGGCGACAAAATTAAGAGAAATTTTCTCAAAGAAGAAATCCAAATGGCAAAAAGGCACATGAGAAAATGCTCTACATAATTAATCAGAGAGATGCAGATCAAAACAACAATGAGATATCATCTCACACCACAGAGACTGGCCCACATCCAAAAGAACAAAAACAACCGGTGTTGGCAGGGATATGGCGAGAAAGGGACCCTCCTTCATTGCTGGTTGGAATGCCGACTCGTTCAGACCTTTTGGAAAACAGTATGAACGATTCTCAAAAAATTAGAAATTGAGCTCCCATTTGAACCAGCAATACACTCCTGTAAATATATCCCAGAGAGGCAAAAAATTATAGTCTAAGTGACATCTGCACTTGTTTGTTCATTGTAGCGCTGTTTACAATAGCTAGAATCTGGAAAAAATCTGAGTGCCCAAGAAAAGATGACTGGGAGCTCTTTGGCACTATTGCGGCAACATGGGAAGATGCCATCATTGACAACATTGGCAAAGATTACGATCGATTGGTCCAGCATCTTCATGACTGTGCAAGGAATGCTGAGAGAGAGAGAGAGAGCCACACACACACACACAAAAAAAACACATGTCTTTGAAAACTCGAGCTCATTCGCCAACCAGCTTGGCACAAGCCTCAGGCAACCGCAAGCGAATGTCCAAGCTCACAATGCAGTGCAGAGAAGCGATAAAGGATGACCTCAAAGAGAGAAGAGCAGCAGTGCTGGCAGATGCAGCAGAAGCCAGGAAAAGCATTCGCAACACCTGCCTGTCCTTTGCCAACTACAAGACCAAGATGACTGCCCTCAGATGACCTGATGGATCTATCGCATCTTCCATAAGTGCAGTGGAGAAGATTACCTACGACTTCTTCTCAGATCTCTTCAATAGCCACGTCTACCTGCCCACATACCAATTTCCGCAGGATGGATATGTCATTCCCAAAGTTCCCCCCTCTGAAATCCAACACGCCATTTTGTCGGTAAAGAAGTGAACAGCACACAGCCCAGACAAGGTCAGACCCAAACAGCTGAAGAACCTGTCGTCAGTACTCATCAGTACTCTGCCTCTGCTCTTCACACGCTACCTGTCTGAATGCAGGGTTCCTTCCCAAAGGAAAACCAGTAGAACTGTACTACTGTGCAAGAAGGGAGACATCCACAACATTGGCAACTATCGCTCAATCTTCCTGTTGTCTGTCATCTACAAGCTGTTCACTCAAGTCATCCTGAATAGAATTGAAAGAACACTAATTGAAGGACAACCATGCCAGAAGCCGGGTTCTGCAAACGATTCAGCATGATCGACCATATCCACATGATAACAAGGCTCATTGTGCTTTCTCGGGAGTTCAAGATGCAGCTCTGTCTAATGTTCATTGATTTAAGGAATCAATGATTCTGTTGATTTTGTTGAGACAGAAGTGGCCTTTGATTCTGTTGAGACAGAAGTAGTCATTGAAGCCCTATCCAAACAGAGTGTTCAAACTCAACACATCAGGATCCGCCATGATCTGTATTATGGATTCACTACCAGGATCTCACCATTCTACAAGGAAGTGATCATCCATGTCAGGAGAGGGGTTTGTCAGGATGGTACCATTTTACTGCAACTCTTCAGTGCCACCCTTAAGAATGTCATGTGATGACCGTAATGGGAAGGAACGGGAGTGAAGATAGACGGCCGGCAACTGCACCACCTCTGCTTCGCTGATAACATCATTCTATTAACATCAAACATTAGCCAAATGGCAAAAATGCTGGCTGACTTCAACCGTGAGTGTGTGGGACTATAGCTGAATCTCATGAAGACAATGTTTATGAGAAACGGTCTCGGTCCTTTTGTTCCATTCACTCCCAACAGAACAAATGTTTCCCAATTCAACAGTTTATGTGTACATAGGTCAAGAAGTCAACATGAAAAATGACCTGGCACATGAATTGCACAGGAGGAGGAGAGTGGCTTGGAATGCCTTCAAGAGTGTCAAAGAAATAGGTAAGAGTACAAAGAACCTCCAGCTCCAGGCACATCTCTTTGATTCCACTGTTCTTCCTGAATCAACATATGCCTCAGAGTCCTGGGCCCTATACAAACAGGATGAGAATGCTACTCAGGTCTCCCAAAGAGGAATTAAAAGGGCTATGCTTGGAGTATCACGCTTCACTCAAGTGAGAGAGAGAATCCTGAGTTCTGACCTCTGTCGATGATCAAGAATCAGGGTCGCTGTCTCATTTGCCAAGTCGTCAAAATTCTGATTGGCTGGACACATAATGAGATTTGCAGATGACCGCTGGACTAGGCCATTACCGACTGGATTCCACAAGATATCAAAAGATCACATGGCCGCCCATCTACTAGATGGTCAGACTTCTTCTTCAAGGCCCTGAACAATCAGTTTGAGGCTCTTCGTGTTCCTGAACGAGCAGATGCATTTGTGCTACACTAGCATGTGACAGGGATGAATGGAGACATTACTGGCACCTGCTCGAGCAAATCGATGAGTAACATAATGTCAAGTAATCAAGTGATAAATCTTTTATTAATATTTTATTAGATCATGCAAGTCAAGAAACATAGGTGCAAATGTATGTCTACGGTTATCATAGCACGGTAGCACTCTCATACCATTGTTCATTGATTTGCTTAAGCGAGCAATGTCTACACAACGTCTACGTTGTGGGACTTGTTGTTACTGTTTGGCATATCAAATATGCCATGGGTAATTTGCCAGGCTCTGCCGTGCGGACAGGATACCCTCAGTTGCTTGCAGGACTCTCTGAGAGGGATCGAGAACTTGAACCCGGGTCGGCCGCATGCAAGACAAACGCCCTACCCACTGTGTTATCATTCTAGATTCACATATTTTAGCATAGGATCATTCAATAACGTAGTCACTGCTAGAATTGATAATGTTTGAATGGAGCTGCAATTGATTAATATAGTCTTCATTTGTTAACTGCTCAATTACTTACGCTGTCCTCACACACCAGCACAACTATGTGACACGACATCCAGTAAATCATCAGCACGATAACATCCCCTCCATTATTTAACAAGTACTAACACACACCTCCTTGTCAGAGACAGATCAGAGCTTCATTCAGCCTTCTCATAAAGAGGTTCTAAGTACATGATCCTTCTCAAGTTTTCCTTCCACACACTTTGTTCAACTCATCCTTGTCCCCAGTTATTATGATACACTAATATGCCTTTAAGTCTAAAAGAAGTTTCTTTATTATGTCTGCTCAAATAATGCACTTTAGGAGAAGTTATGAAATTAATTCCTCCCTCACTCCCCAATCATGTAAAACTAGCTTGAATAATCAGGTGCAGTATTGGGATGTCAGATTCCTAACTGTGGCTGGTTTGGTCCAAAGAGAAGGTCCAATGAGTTGTCAACACTGATGCCTCTTTCTTAATGTCATTTATTTCATTTCTTTTAATTGTTTTCATGAAAATAGGGAGATAGTGGAGACAAAGGATTTTATTTAGTTCAATTCTTTGTTCTGTTTTATTTATATAACATAGATAGATAGTGGAGAAAATTTAGGGAAATGACTAATTCTACCACATTAAAATTTTTTTCAATTGAATACTAGTGAGATACACAGTTACAAAGTTGTTTATGACTTAGTCATACAGTGTTCAAACCCCAAACCTTCACTAGACTGCATTTCTCACCACCAAAGCCCCCCGTTTTCTTCACTCCCACCACCTTTATGCCTCTATGGCAGCATGGCAGCCACTTTTCTTCTCTCTCTCTCCCTTCTCTCTCTCTCTCTCTCTCTCTCTCTCTCTCTCTCTCTCTTTCCTTTTGAGCATTATGTTTAGCAATGAAGATATTGAAAGATAATCTTTTATATCCATTTACCTTCTTTCAACATCTGATTCTTGTTCAGAGTGATCATTTCCAAAGATTATTCTCATACTGGTCCCTTCTTTTTTCTACCTGCCCTTTTTCCTGACAACCCCCTCCACTACTCTTTTGGCAAGCTTCCAGCTATTGACCAGTCCTCCTGGGCCTTATTTCCCCTGGCCTTAGATATTAGTTTCATACAACTTTATTTTTTATATATTCCACAAATGAATGTGGTCATTCTATGTTTGTACTTCTCTTTCTGACTCATTTTGCAGCATGATATTCTCCATGTCAATCAATTTATAATCAAATTTCATGACTTCATTTTTCCTAACTAATTCACAGTATCCCCTTGTGCAGATGTACCATTGTTTTTTTTATCTTGTTGTCTGTTTTCGGGTACTTGGGTTGCTTCCAGTTTCTGGCTATATTGAATGGTGCTGCAATGACCATAGAAGTGCATATGGTGTTTCTGTTGTGTGGTTTTGGACCCCCAAGTTATTTTTCCAGAAGTGTAATTGCTTGGTCAAATTCTAGTTTTTTTGAGTAATGTCCATATTATTTTCCAAAAAGGCCAGACCAGTGGGAATTCCCACCAACAACGAAAGAGAGTCCCTCTCTCCCCTCATCTGCACCAGCACTGGTTGTTCTTGTACTTTATGATGTCTGCCAGTCTCTGTTGTGTGAGATGATATCTCATTGTTGTTTTTATTTGCATATTCCTGATAAATATTATGAAGAGCATTATTTCATGTGCCTTCTGGTCATTTGAATTTCTTCTTTGAGAAAATTTCTGATCATTTCTACTCTCCATGTTTTGATGGGGTCATATAACTTTTCTTGTAAAGT
Source organism: Sorex fumeus (assembly GCF_029834395.1). Lineage (NCBI taxonomy): Eukaryota > Metazoa > Chordata > Mammalia > Eulipotyphla > Soricidae > Sorex > Sorex fumeus. The sequence continues at coordinate 7,964,723 of NW_026606186.1, forward strand.
ATTACCAATATCTTAAATATTGTTGATATTAACCCCTTATCAGAAGTTTTGTGTAAGTAATTTTCCCATTCCATTGGCTCTATTTTAAAAAAATTTAATGAATCACCCTGGTTCAGTTACAGACTTAAAAACTTTCGTTCTCACGTTACAGTCATAGAATGACTGAGTACCCATCCCTCCACCAGTGCCCATTCTCAACCACCAATGTTCCCAATATTCCTCCCACCAATGCTATCCCATCTCCCCCTCCATGGGTTGTCTTTGTATATTCATCACCATGTTTTTTAGTGGTAAAGCCTTATTAGCTTAATGTAGTCCTATTATTTATTTGTCATTGCTTCCACTGCTTGGTAAGCGGTGTTTGACCTTTGAAAATGGCTTTAGCTTCAATGTCATGGAGGGTTTTGCCTATGTTTTCGTTCATGGACCTTATGGATTCAGGTCTTATGTTATGGTCTTTAATTCGTTTTGATATGACTTTTGTGGATGACATTATATAGATGACATTATTATGAGTTCATTTTTTTAAGATGTAGCTGTTCAGTTTTCCCAGTACCACTTATTAAAGAGGATATCCTTGCTCTTTTGCCAAAGATTAAATGACCATATATTTGAAAATCTGTGTCAAGATATTCAATTCTCTTCCATTGGTCTATGGGTCTGTCTTTATTCCAATACCATGCTATTTGAATTCCTACTGCTTTGTAGTACAGTTTGAAGTCGGAGAAGGTGATGCTTCTCATCTTCTTCGTCCCAAGAATTTCTTTAGCTATTCGTGGAGGTTTAGTTTTTCATATGAATTTTAGAAGTATTTGTTCTATTTATTAGAAAAAATGTGGGAGTTCTTATAGGGACTGAATTGAATCTGTATAATTCTTTGGGGAGTATTGCCATTTTGACAATGTTAATTCTCCCAATCTAAGAGCAGGGTACATTTCTCCATTTGCTTTGTCATCTTTTATATCTTTTTTTTAATAATTTATTTATTGGATCACTGTGGGAAAAGTTACAAAGCTTTCAGGTTTAGGTCTCAGTCATGCAAATATCAAGTACATTTCCCTTTACCAATACTTATTTTTTACCCCGAAGAACCTGAATAAAACCCCACCCCCCACCTCTCCCAGTGCCCACGAGGAAGATGAATTCTAGTTAACACTCTATCTGCTTTGATTAGATTCATTGTTTCAATAAAAGATGCACCACTATTATTTAGAGTTTACACCCCCCCCCAAATCAGACATGCTTAAAAAGCATTGTGAAGTGATTTGCTTTCTACAGCTGGGTTCAAGAATTAAATGTTGGTTTTGGATTTCCGCTATAGCACAGCGGTAGGGCGTTCGCCTTACAAGCGGCCAACATGGCCGACCCGAGTTCGATTCCTCCGCCCCTCTCGGAGAGTCCAGCAAGCTACCTAGAGTATTCGATATGCCAGACACAGTAACAACAAAGTCTCCAATGGAGACGTTACTGGGCCCGCTCGAGCAAATCGACGATCAACGGGAGGGCCTTTACTTATTAACCCTGGAAGTATTTCTAATCTTTTATTTCTTAAAGTAGCGTTTTGTAGCTTTCTTCGGACAGGTTTGTTGTCTTCTAAATTAAGCTGATTCCGAGGTACATGAATATATTACTATATCCCTGTATCACTGTCATTCCGTTGTTCATCGATTTACTCGAGCAGCCGCAGTAACATCTCTATTCCTCCCAGCCCTGTGATTTTAGCAGCCTTTTCTTACTCGTCTTTCCCCAATTATTAGAGGTTCTTTCAGGATCAGAAAGAGACCTGTCCTTGTTACTGTTTTGGGCACATCAAATATGCCAGAAGGAGCTTGTCAGACTCTGCCTGTGCAAGAGGGATACTCTTTGTAGCTTGCCGGGCTCTCTGAGAGGCATATATATAATGAATATAAAATATATATTTATTTATGTATGTACATATATAATTTTTTCTTTTTTCTGATATCCTTTGCCTTCTACATGATACCCTATCAGATGTGGTGTGGTACTCTTGGTACATCAATGCTGTGGAATACAAGATGTAATGCAACAGCATTTGTGACTGTGCTTTACAGGAATTCTAAAATTATAAATAGGATCATTAGCAAAGCTAATTTAATTTAATTTAAAAAACTGGTGGTCATTCTGCCTCGCCCCCATCACCACCCCTCTGGTGTCACCAACTTGTGCTCTCTCCTATGTGTGTGACCAGCTGCAGGCGCCCCACCCACAGTGTGACAGGGAGCACGACCTCCGTGGAAGGGTGTGTGGACTCCTGGGGCTGCAGTTATTTTCCCCTTTCCCAGCACTCAGGACATACATCTCAAACTCTGTTACCTAATTCTGTGGAGAATATCAGGCTATCTCAAACACAATAGGCCATCAGTCTACTAGCGTATTCCAATTTCATCAAAATACTGGTGAACACAAGAAGCTGTATAAGATATATATATATATATATATATATATATATATATATATACTGGGACCACTCTCCACACACTTGGATGAGCCTCACGCATAAAAGAACTGGCAGAGGAACCCAGGTGTGTGGGACCCGGGGCTGAGATCTCCAAGCCTGCACGGTTTGGGACTGGACCTGACAGTAGCTAGACAGTTACACCCACCAACTGCCGTGTAACCCCAACAACGGCCAAGGTCCAGAGATTATCACACTCAGCTCCCGGGAGAGAACAAGGCAGAGTCTCCTACCCTGTGCCTGACTGTCTCCACCAGGGCCCAACAGCTGAAGACCTCCGGGCCCCAGCCAAGGCCATGCTGGGACCACTCTCCACACACTTGGATGAGCCTCACGCATAAAAGAACTGGCAGAGGAACCCAGGTGTGTGGGACCCGGGGCTGAGATCTCCAAGCCTGCACGGTTTGGGATTCGACCTGACAGTAGATAGACAGTTACACCCACCAACTGCCATGTAACCCCAACAATGGCCAGGATCCAGAGATTATCACACTCAGCTCCCGGAAGCGTGCGGCTGCATTGCAGCCGCGTGACATCTTATCATCTCATTCCTACTTTGGACAAACTGGCAGGCTACTGAATGTAACCTGCCCACATGGCAGAGTCTGGCAAACTCCCCGTGGTATACCCAATATGCCAAATACCAGTAAAATGATGGGTCTCATTCTCCTAACCCTGAAAGAGCCTTGAATATGGCACTTTAAAAAAAAAATCTCAGGGCTAGGATGAAGGAGACGTTACTGGGGCCTGCTTGAGGGAATCGACGAACAACAGGATGGTCCTGATCGTGAAATATACTCTTCCACCGAAGCTTCACTAGAGGCCTCACATAAGTCACAGAGGAGCACCAGAGAGGAATGTGGTATTCTAGAAGGGGAAAAAGGTAAGCACTACCGACCAAGCTCATCCAGAATCCTTTTTCGCAGCAAGAGGGAAATACTGATAGTGAATTTGAAGGTCCCACCTCCATACTACCACAACAACATGAAGAAACAGTGCAAATCCCCACCATGAGGAGAGAATGAAAAAAAGAGTCCAGAAGTTTCAACAGTTTCAAATATGATCTCTCTGACAAAGAATTCAAAGATGAAATGTAGAAGATGTTCAATAAACTAAAAACAAAGAACAAAAAACGGTGGAACAGGCATCCAGTAAATTAAAGGAGGACATGAAAGAAACAGTAGAATGGACAGCCAAGAAAATACAGGAAGAAACAGGAGAAGAAATAAGAAAGCTACAATCATAAGTGTCACTAATAAAGATTAGGTAGAGGAAATTAAAAAAACTCAGTGGTTGCCCTCAACAGTAGAATGACTACAACCGAAGACAGTATCAGTGAGCTTGAAGACAAGCTGCAGAAAACTTTCAGGAAAAAACAAACAATGGGGAAAGACCTCAAAATACCTTTATGTGTGCGTGCATGCTAGGGGAAAAAGCAGCTTAGGTAGAGAAGGGAGCACCAAATAAAGGGTGTTGGGAGGTTCCTCTCAGGATGGGAAATGCATGATGAGAGTAGACTATAGTCCGAACAAGATTGCCACTCAATTTCTCTTTTGCAAACCACAGTACTCAAAAGGAGAGAGATAGCAAAAGGGAATGCCCTGCCACAGTGGTAGGGTGGGATGGGGGGAAGGGGGGTGGGAGGGGTATTGGGACTGGTGGTGGTGGAGAATGGGCACTGGTGGAGGGATGGGTATTCGATCATTGTATAACTGAAACCCAAGCACAAAAATTTGTAAGTCTACAACTGTACCTCATGGTGTGTCACTAATAAAAATTCAAGGAAAAAGTACCTTTACAGTGAATCAGACACCTAGGGGATGTATCCAAGAAGAACAACATAAGAATCATTGGAGTACCAGAAGGACAGGAAGGTAACCCCAATGAAAAAGGCACAATTAAAAATATCATTGCTGAGAAGTTCCCAGAGCTGGACAATGCAGGCATCCAGATCCAAGGAGCCCAAAGGGTGTCAGCTAAAAGAGACCATAATAAAAAGACTCCAAGACATATCACAATCAGAATGATGGATGCCACGGATAGAGACACACAATACTGCAAGCAGCAAGTTCAAAGAATAAAATCACATAAAAAAGGAGTACCCCTTAGATTTACAGTAGACCTATCAGAGGAAACCCTCCAAGCCCATAGACAATGGTGGGATATAGTGAAAAAACTCAATGAAATGAATGCTTCACCAAGAGTACTTTAACTGGCTAAGCTCTCACTCAAACTTGAAGGAACGTTATACTATTTCATGGATAAAGAACAGCTCAGGGACTTCATAGACTCAAAAAAAAAAAAAACTTAAAAGAAGGATAAAGTGGCTGAGTGGCTGCTGTAAGACAAGAAAATCCACTAAAAGCACAATAAATCCCTACAGTAAGATGGCACAAAACTCCATGACAATAATCTCTCTCAAGGTCAACAGTCTAAATGCACCAATTAAGAGACACAGAGTGGCAAAATGGATTCAGAAACCGAACTGACCATTCTGCTGCCAACAGGAAACACATCTGAACAGTCAGAGCAAAGACTTAAGTCAAGGGATGGAAAACAATCTTGTAAGCAAACAACTCCCTGATAAAAGCTGGGATGGCCATACTAGTATCCGAAAACATAGATTTCACGTTGAAAAAGATTCGAAGGGACAGCGAAGGCCATTTTTTACTCATCAAGGGATATGTACAGCAGGAAAAAAAAATCACACCCCTAAACAAATACGCATCCAATACGGGATCATCTAAATTCTCAAAACAACTGCTAAGAGATTTTAAGGAAGACTTTGCTATCAACACAATAGTAGTTAGAGACTTCAGCACCACCTCATCACATCTGGATAGATCAGGAAGATTAAAACTCAGCAAGGAAGTACTGGTTTTGAATGAAGAAATAGAAGAGAAGGGCTAATAGATATATACAGGACATTCCATAAAAAAAACTGAATACACATTCTTTTCCAGTGCACAGGAAACATTTTTGAAAATAGACCATATGCGGGGCCAGAAAACATACCTCAATAGAATCAGAAATACAGAAATTGTGTGAACTATCTTTTCAGATCACGATGCACTAAAGATAGAAGTTAATCACACATGGATGCGTAGAACCAAATCAAAGACCTGGAAATTAAACAACTCAATGGTGAACTACGAGTGGGTCAGGAAGGAAATCAAGGAAGAAATAAAAAGATACCTGGAAACAAAATAAAATGCAAACACAAGCTACCAGAATCTGTGCTAACACCGCGTTAAGGGGAAAATATATGCCTCTGCAAGCATTTTTCAGGAAGGAAGAAAGGGTTCACATAAATAACCTGACTTCACAACTCAAGATCTTAGAAAAGTACCAACCAAAGGAGCCCAAATCAGGCAGAAAGAAAGAAATAATAAAACAGAGCAGAAATTAACTACATGGAAACCTAAAAAGCAATACGAAAGATCAATAAAACCAAGAGCTGTTTCTTTGCGAAAATAAACTAGATTGATAAACCTCTTGTAAGAATCACAATGAAAGAGAGGGAGAAAACCCTAATAAACTGAATCAAAAATGAAAAGTGGGACATCACAAAAGAAACCTAAGAAATTCAAAAGATCATCAGAGACTACTTTGAACGTCTGTAGGACACAAAACTAGAGAACCTAGAAGAAATGGATAAATTCCTGGAGTAGTATAATATCCCAAAGCTGAACCAAGAAGATTTGGAATAACTGAATAGACCTATTGCTATGAAGGAAATTGAAACTGTCATCAAAGTCTTCAAAAAAAGGAAAACCCAGGTCATGATGAATTCACCAGTGAATTCTTCCAAACATTTAAAGAGGACCTATTGCCAGTTCTTCTCAAAATTTTCCAGGAAACTGAAGAAATGGAAACTCTTGCAAATAGTTTATATGAGGCACATATCTCCCTAATACCAAAAGCAAACAAAGACACCACAAGAGAAAACTACAGTTCAATATCCCTGATGAAAATGAATGCGAAGATACTCAAAAAATATTAGCAAATAGAATCCTACAATTCATCAAAAAGGTCATACACCATGAACAAGTGGAATTCATCCTCGGGATGCAAGGCTGGTTTAACAACTGTCACTGTCACTGTCCTCCCGTTGTTCATCGATTTGCTCAAGCGGGCCCAGAAATGTCTCCATTGGAGACATTGTTGTTACTGTGTTTCTTGAGGCGGGAACCAGCGGCTGGTTTAACAACAATCAATACAATCCATCATATCAACAAAAGAAAATATTACACCCACCTGATTATATCGATAGATGCAGGAAAGCATTTGACAAGACCAAGAACCCGTTTGTGATAAAAAAAAAAAAACTCTCACCAATATGGATACAAACTTTCCTCAATATTATCAAAGCCATCTACCACAAGCCTATGGCAAGTATTATCCTCAATGGGGAAAAATTAAGAGCCTTCCCTCTAAGATCAGGGACAAGATAAGGATGCCCACTCTCTCCACTGCTGGTCAATATAGTACTGGAAGTACTTGCAATAGTGCTTAGGCAAGAAAAAGATATTAAGTGCATCCAAATATGAAAGGAAGAAATCAATCTCTCACTATTTGCAGATGATATGTTACTATGTTTAGAGAATACTAAAGCCACTACCAAGAGGATCCTAGAAACAATAGACTTGTAAAGTCACAGGGTATAAAATCAATACCCAAAAGTCTATATGCAAATAATGAGAGAGAAGAAAGTGACATGAATAAAGCAATCTCACTCCCAATCATGCCTCAGAAAATTAAGTACCTAGGAATCAGTTTAACTAAGGGGGTAAAGGACTTATAGAAAGAAAAACTGCAAAGCACTACTTTATGAAAATAAGAGCACACGAGACAATGGAAACATATTCCCTGCTAATGGATTGGGAGAATTAACATTGTCAAAGTGGCAATTCTCCCCAAAGCATTATACAGATTCAATGTGATTCCTATAAGGATCTCTATGGAATTCTTCAAAGAAATGGACCAAATGCTCCTGAAATTCATATGGAATAACAAAGCCCCATGAATAGCTAAAGCCATTCTTGGGAAAAATAAGATGGAAGGCATCACCTTTCTCAACCTCAAGCTCTACTAAAAAATGGTAATAATTAAAACAGCATGATATTGTATCAAAGGCAGAGCTTCAGACCAATGGAACAGGGTTGAATATCCTTAACACACCCTCAAATATATAATCATCTAATCTTTGATGAGGGAGCAAGAAATGTGAAGTGGAGAAAGAAAAGCCTCTTTAACAAATGGTGCTGGCAAAATTGGACAGGTATATGCAAAAAAGTGGGCTCAGACCTCTGACTAACACCATGCACAAAAGTCGGATTAAAATTGATTAAAGACCTCAATATCAGACCATAATCCATCAGCTACATTGAAGACAAGGTCAGCAAAACACTCCACGACATTGAAGCTAACGGTATCTTTAACGTTGACATGCCACTGACCAAGGAAGTGGAAACAGAGATAAACAAATGGGACTATCTTAAACTAAGAAACTTCTATACCTCATAAGAAACAGTGACCAGAATACAAAGACAGTCTACAGAATGGGAAAGGATATTCATCCAATACCCACCTGATAAGGAATTGATATCAAGGATACATAAGGCACTGGTTGAAATATACAATAAGAAAATATCCAACCTCATCAGAAAACTGGGCAACGAAATGAACAAAAACTTTCTAAAAGAAGAAATCAGAATGGCCAAAAGGCACATGAAAACATGCTCTTCATCACTAATTATCAGGGAGATGCAGATCAAAACAATAATGAGATATCACCTCATACCACAAAGAGTATCTCACATCCAAAAAAACAAAAGCAACTGGTGTTAGTGTGGATGTGGGGAGAAAAAAACTCTTGTTCACTGCTGGTGCAAATGCCGACTGGTTCAGCTCTTTTGGAAAACAGTATGGACGTTTCTCAAAAAAAAAAAAAAATAGAAATTAACCTCCCATTTGTCCCAGCAATATCACTTCTGGGAATATATCCCAGAGATGCAAAAGAGTATAGTAGAAATAACATCTGTTCTTGTATGTTCACTGCAGTACTGTTTACAATAGCCAGAATTTGGAAAAATACCGAGTGCCCGAGAACAGATGACTGGTTAAAGAAACTTTGGTATATCTACACAATGGAGTACTATGCAGCTGTTAGAAAAGTATCATGTCAAGTAAAATGATTCAGAAAGAAAGCGACAGACATAGAAAGATTGCACTCATTGTAAAATATAAAGTAAAGAATGGGTGACTAACACCCAAGAATAGTAGTTATAAGTACCAGGAGGATTTATCTATGGTTTGGAAGCCAGCCTCACATACTGGGGGGAAAGGCAGCTCAGATAAAGAAGGGAACAATAAGTAAAGGATGCTTTGAAGGTCCTCTCCAGATGGGAAATGTGTGCGTGCTGTGAGGAGACTATAGACAAAAAATAATGGCCACTTAATACCTGTATTGCAAACCACAATCCCCAAAAGGAGAAAGCAAAAGGGAATGTTCCTAACACAGAGGCAGGGTGCGTGGGGTGGGGAGTGATATGGGAGCTGGTGGGAGGGATACTGGGATACTGGGATCATTGGTGGTAGAGAATGGGAACTGATGGAGGGATGGGTATTCGATCATTATATGCTGAAATGTAAGAACGAAAGTTGAAAGTCTGTACCTCACGGTGATTCATTGAAAAAAGGAAAAAAAGATTTCGCTTCAATAATATTAGTAAATTTGTTTATGATTGTGATTTGAGTGTATTACCTTAAATTTGAAAAAACTGTCTTAAATTGCTAAGTCAATAACTTTAATATAACAAATAAAACTATAAGCAAAAATTTTTTAAAAAAGGAAGAAAGAGATATGTATAAACTCTAACACTTGGAGAATGAACAACATGCTGCTAAATAATAGCTGAATCAAAGAGAAAATTCAGGAAAAAATGAAAAGTTTCTTTGAGAATAATGATAATGATTTATTAATTATCTAAGGAAGTGAAAAGTAGTACTTAGAGAGAAAATCATAGTTACATAGGCCTGCTTATGGAAAAAGCAACAAAATGAAATCAACAACATTAAATGCAAACATTAAATATGTATAGAATAAATAACAAATTAGTTCAAAGAATAATAAAATAATTTTAAAAATCAAAGCAGAAATTAATGATATAGAAACCAAGAAAATAATACAAACAATCAATGAAACCAGGAACTGGTTTTTGGAGATAATAAACAAGAGAAACAAACTGTTAGCTTCAATAGCGAGGGAAAAAAGAAAAAAATTTCAAATAAATCAGATCAGAAATGAAATGGAAGAAATTACAGCAGAACCCCTAAAATACTAAACATGATGAGAGCTATGAAAAACTTTACTCTGCTAAGCTGAAGAATCTGAAAGAAATGAACAGGTTTCTAGAAACATGCTATCTCCTAAAACTGAATGAGGAGAAAGTAAAATAGGTTAATCACAAGCAAGGAAATTAAAAGAGCAATTAATAATAGCACCAAAAATAAAAGTCCACATCCAGATGAGTTTACGAGTGAGTTTTCATAAACCTCCAGAGAAGACTTACTGCCATTGATCCTTAAGCTCTTCCAAAATATCAATGAAACAGATTCCTTCATAGCACCTTCTATGAAACGAACATTACACTGATAACCAAAGCTTTAGAGATGTCACGGGAAAAAAAGAAAAAGAATTGAAAATGTATCTCCTTGATTAACATTGATAAAAAAAAATTATCATCAAAAAGTAGAAAACTGAATGCAACAGCAAAACCAACCAAACAAACAAAAAGTATACACCATAAAAAAAGTGGGATTCATTCCAGGAATGGTTCAATAGACACAAATCAATTAGTATAGTGCACCAAATCAGTATAAGGAAAGAGTAAACATATTATCATATTAATTGAAGCAGACAAAGTTTTTGACAAGATTCATGATGAAAAGAAAAACGCTTACTAAAATAGGAGTGAAGGAGCCTTACTCAAGATAGTAAAGCTATCTATAAAAATCCCATATCCAGAGGGCTGGAGCGATAGTACAGCAGGTAGGGCATCTGCCTTGCACGCGGCCAACCCAGCATCCCATATAGTCCCCCGAGGACCACGAGCAGTAATTCCTGAGGGCAGAGCCAGGAGTAACCCTTGCGCATCACCGGGTGTGATCCAAGAGCCAAAAAAATTTTTTTAATTAAAAAAATTAAATCTCATATCAAATATTATTCTTCAAGGTGAAAATCCAAAACATTCTCACTGAGATCAGGCACAATACAGGGATGTCCACTGTTTCCCCTCTTATTCATCATTGTACTAGAACTCTTAGCAACTGTAATCAGGCAAGAAAAGAAAATCACAGAGGTTCCAGTTGGAAAAGGGAATGTCAAATTATCTCTATTTAAATATGATCTAATGATATATATTGAAGACCATGAACAGTCAACAAAAAAGCCCATAGAATCAATGGACCCATACCGCAACGTAATTGACTACAAAGTCAATACACAAAAAATCGATTGCATTCTTATATACAAATAAAGATCAAAGGAGAAATAGATCAAAGAGTGTGTACCATCTAAAGCAGTGTCCCAAAATATCATGTACATAAGAACCAACTTACCAAAAGAGGTGAAAAGTCTAAACAACTAAAACTTTAAAACACACAAGAAAGAAATTGAAATAAGACCAAAATAAATGGAAAATTATTCCGTACTCGTGGATTAAAAAATGAGTATTGTCAAAATAACCATCCTACCTCAAATACTATATATATTCAACGCAATATCTATCAAAATTTAAAAAAAATCTTTGAACAGTCCATTATAAGTTTGGTGTGGAATTATAAAAGACCCAAATAGGCAAAATCATAGTGAATAATAAGAAATTTAGAGGCATCTAATTACCTTACTTGAGATTATACTATAAAGCCATAGTGATTGAAATAGAGTGGTATGAGATTAAAGACTCTCTGATCAATGTTTAAAAATAGATATCAATAGACATCCCCAGATATATGGTCATGCTATTTTAGGCAAAGGAGCTGAGGCATGCTTTTTTTTTTTAGTTATTTTATGAGATGCATTTGCCAAAATTTATCTAGGAACTTTTGTCTCTGTTTTAGTGTATGACAGCGCTAAATCATTGTTGAAAATTTAAAATAATAAAAATATATTATTTTATAATTTTGCAGTCAAAATTTTATAACCAAGAGTTAATAAGACTACTTTTCTTCAGGAGATTTCCATTTCCTTGCCTTTGTTAGTTTCTAGAAAATGCCTGTAATCCTTTGATCAGACCAACCTCCTGATTACATCATCCTATCAATTTCCATCTTTTAACTTGTTTCATCCTATCAAGTTTCATCTTTTAACTTGTTTGTATTGAATAAGGATACTTAGAATATCCTGTGATTACATTTTAGGATAACCTAGATAGGCCAAGATAAGTGCTTTTAGAGTCTTAAAGTTTGTTGCAGATTTCTGGTAGTCAAATAAAATAGTGATTGCACATTTCAAGAAGTACAGTCTTATATTTCTGGAGAGGGGCATTATCCTGTCTATCACATACCTTTATTGAACATAAAATTAAAATCCCTTAAAAGTATTGATATTTTAGTGTGATCATTCATTATCTTTTCCCTTCATTATCTTGCATTTATACTAATTTGTTTAAGTTATTTAAACTGAACGGCAGAATCTCCTGCCCCCATATCAGGCTGTCTTCACTGGGGTCCCTCGGAGGGGGCAGAACCCCAAGCAGAACTCCAGCAGCCGAAAACCTCCAGAACCCAGTCACAGCCATGCTCAAGGCCACTCTCCACATGCTTGGATGAGCATCACACATGAAGGAACCAGCAGAAGAACCCAGGAATGCGGGACCCATGGCTGAGATCTTCAAGCCTGCTCAGATCAGGACTGGGCCTCCTCCATCCAGATCCCCCATTTTCCAATAGGTAGGCAGTCACACCCACAAACTGCCTCCAGCTCCATCAACAGCCAAGATCCAGAGACTATAAAATAAAGCTCCCAGAAGCACACAACTGCCTTTGCAGCCACATGTCCTCTTATAGTCTAGCCTGCTGATGTACCTAAAGCAGCACACATGTGTTTCTTTTTAGCATACTTGCTTGTATTCTCTTATATGCATTCTCGGTCCCTCTTGGAGAGCCCGGATAGCTACTGAGACAATCCCTCATATGGCAGAGCCTGGCAAGCTCCCTGTGGTGTATTCGATATGCCAAAAACAGTAGCAATAACAGGTCTTACTCCCCTGACCCTGAAAGAGCCTCCAATACAGCACTGTTGGCAAGGACCTCGGACATGTGGGTTTTGTGACTGAAACCTCTAGGCTCGCAGATTTGGGAATGGATGACCTCACCTATCTCCCTGTTTTTCTGAAAGCCTGGCAGTCAAACCCACGAAGTTTCTCTTGCACCATGTAAACTCCTTAATGGCCATGATTCAGAGATTAACAAATAAATCTCGAAAGATCGCAAAACACTGCAGAGATGCTTCGGGACTCCAAAGTTACCATCCAGTTTTATAAAATTAAGTTAAATAAGCCTCAGCTGTATGATCCCATTTAAAATTTTAGATTCCCAAAAGCACACTGGCAAATGCCATTGTGTGTCATCTCCTACTCCACAACACTGATGTACCAAGATTACCACACCATATCTGATAGGGTGTTAAGTAAAAGGCAATGAATATCAGATAAAAAATATAAAATTGTATGTGTATATACACAAATATATTATATATATTTATTATATTATATATATACCAACATCCAACTACAACAAAGAAGAAATTGAGATGTTCTACATGGAGCTGGAGAAGTTCTATAAAGAAGACCATACCTTCTAGAAAGTCATTGTCAGTGATTTGAATGACAAGATAGGACCAAGAAGAACTCCCCATTTGGACCCATGGCCTAGAATGGAATGAAAAGGGTGAGAGACTGGCTGAGTTCATCATGTCGACCAAGACCATCCATGGTAACTCACAGTTCCAGAAAAACGAATCTAAATGTTGGACATGGGATTCTCCTGGTGGACATTTCCACAACGAAGTTGGTCACATCATATTCTATTGACGGTTTTGTTTCTTTTTTTTCTTTTATTTCTCTTTTTCAATTGACAGTTTTGCCTGACCAATGTCGCTGTTGTCCCAAATTTCCAAAACAGATCAGACCACCATCTCCTTTCTTGCAAAATTCTGCTTTATGAACCGGGAAGAAAGGGCTGCAAAATTTAAGAAGAAAACTCCCAGAATGACCACCAACTTGGAATTCTTTGGCACTATTGCAGCAATATGGGAAGATGCCATCATTGACAACATCGACAAAGAATACGATTGACTGGTTCAGCAACTTTATGATTGTGAGAGGAAAGCCAAGATAGAAAACCACAAAAAGATGCCTGTCTTCGGAAAGTCTCGAGCTCATTCACCAACGTGGTTTGGTGCAAGCCTCAGGCAATCACAAGGTAACGTCCGAGCTCACAAAGTTGTGTAGAGAAATGATAAAGGAAGACCTCAAAGAGAGAAGAGCAGCAGTGTTGGCTGATGTGGGAGAAGCCAGGGAAAGTATTCGCAATGCCCGCCTGTCCATCGACAACTACAAGACCAAGATGACTGCCCTCCAACGTCCTGATGGATCTATCACATCTTCCAGAAGAGCAAAGGAAAAGATTATCCACAGCTTCTACTCAGATATCTTCCATAGCCATGTCCACCTGCCCACATATCAAATTCCGCAGGATGAATATGTAGTTCCCAGTATTCTTCCTTCCAAAATCCAATATGCCGTCTCATTGGTAAAGAAGGATACAGCAGCTGGTACAGACAAGGTCATACCCAAACACCTGAAGAATCTGCCACCAGAACGTAGGAACGTTCTGTTGTGCAAGAAGAGAGACATACAGGACATCGGCAACTATCACCCAATCTGCCTGTTGTCCATCGCCTACAAGTTATTTACTCGAGTTATCCTGAGTAGGATTGGCAGAACACTAGATGAAGGACAACCATGAGCCATGAGAGCAAGCTGGGTTCCAAAAAGGATTCAGCATGACAGACAATATCCAGAGTGACCAAGCTCATTGAGGTTTCGAGAGCTTTCAAGATGCTGCTCTGTCTAATGTTCATTGATTTAAACAAGGACTTTAATTCTGTTGAAACTGAAGTGGTCATCAAAGCCCTAGCTAAACAGGGCATTCAAACTCAGTACATCAGGATCCTCCATGAGCTGTATTACGGATTCACCACCAGGAACTGATTATCAATGTAAAGAGAGGAGTTCGACAGGGTGATAACGTTTCATCGAAACTTTTCAAAGTCACCCGTAAACGTCACGCAACGACTGGAATGGGAAGGAATGGGAGTGATGATACACGGTCGTCAACTACTTCACCTCTGCTTCTCTGATGACATCATTTTAATAACACCAAATATCAGCCAGGCAGCACGAATGCTGGCTGACATCGACCATGAATGTGGAAAGGTCAGACTGCAGCTGAATGTCATTAAGACAATGTTCATGAGAAACAAACTAGTTCCTGAAGTTCCATTTGCTCTCAATGGAACGAACATCTCCGAATGCAGCAGTTATGTGTACCTGGGTCTAGAACTCAACATGATGAATGACCTGGCACCTTAACTGTGAAGTAAGAAGAAAGCAGTGTGGAATGCCTTCAAGAGCGTCAAAAAAAGTGGTTAAGAAGATGGAGAACCTCCAGCTCCAGGCACATCTTTTTGACTCCACTGTTCTTCCTACACTAACATACACCTCAGAGACCTGAGCCATACGAAAACAGGATGAGAATGCTATTCAGGTATCTCAAAGAGGAATTGAAAGAGTATTCTTGGAATATCACATTTCACTCAAGTAAGAGAAGAAATTCAGAATTCCGACCTCCATCAATGATCAAGAATCAGGGACTCTGTTTTGTTTGTCACGGTGTCGAAAATCAGTTGGACCCAATACGTAATGCAATTTAGAGATGACCATTGGACTAGAGCTGCTACCAACTGGATTCCACGGGCGTCAAAAGAACGCATGACCGCCCACCTACAAGATGGTCAGACTTCTTAGTAAAGACCCTGAACGAACATTTTGAGGTTCCTCATGTTCCTGAATCAAACAGACACCACTGGGCTACACTAGCAAGCAACAGGGATGGATGGAGACATTACTGGCACCCACTCGAGCAATTTAATGAGCAACAGGATGACAGTGATACAAGTGATATATAGTCAAGTACCTTGGAATCAGCTTAACTGAGAAGATAAAGGACCTGTCCAAAGAAAACTACAAAACAATACTTTAAGAAATAACATATGACACAAGTAAGTGGAGAAATGTACCCTGCTCTTGGATTGGGAGAATTAACATTGTCAAAATGGCAATACTTCCCAAAGAATTATACAGATTCAATGCAGTCCCTATAAGAACACCCAGAATTTTTTCAAATAAATACAACAAATACTTCTAAAATTCATATGAAAAAATAAACCCCCATGAATCGCTAAAGAAATCCTTGGGACCAAGAAAATGAGAAGCTTCCCTAACTTCAAACTGTACTACAAAGCAGTAGGAAATCAAATAGCTTGATACTGGAATAAAGCAGACCCATAGACTAAAGGAAGAGAGTTGAATATCTTGACACAGACCTTCAAGTAACTCAGCAGTTAACAAATGAAGACTATTTTAATCAATTGTCAGCTCCATTCAAACACTATCAATTCTAATTCAATACCAGTTACTAAGCTATTAAATGAACTTTTGTTAAAATATGTGAAATTTATGATAACAGTAGACATATACTGTGCACCTTTGTTTCTTAGCTTGCATGATCTAATAAAATAGTAGTAAAAGATTTATAATGACAGAAATAATTATCTAAAGTATACTCCTCTCAGCCTTCTGAAACAAGGCTGAGATAAGTTAATTTACCTATTTTGGGACAACTAGGAATGTCCAGTACAGACCAACAACCAGCCATGTCAGGCATGTTGATTTTCTTCAATGGTGTTTGGAAAATATCTCATCCATTCCTATGTCCATCAGGAACTTAACAGGAAGTTCCATTCCAGGGGCCCTTGATATCTGGAAAACTCTCTCAGGTGTCCTGAGCAGCTCTGCTCAACCACCTCCCCAAGGTCTAATTGGGCTGTGGCAATTACCTTCCTTTCTTTAACCAGGAGCTTAGGGACTTTGACTTAGTCCTCTATGAGGTTTATAAAATGATTTCTTTATTGACTTGTAGGTCAAGGACAGACACAGAAAGCTCAGGAGATTATGGACTCACAGAAGCTTCCATGCCACCGTTTTGTTCCTCCTAAGTACTGTAGAAGCTGAAGATACACAAACTGGATGAGAAGGCTCTTGACCTACAAAAAGTGAAGATATCAGAGTAAGCTTATAATTAGAGGACAGAAAGTTCTGTCTCTGTGTGCACAGAAGTATGTGCATATGCTGTGTGATGATTTCTTGCTAGTGTAATATGATAAAAAATGTATGCTTCCTCAGCAGGTGTCTGTATTTATGTGTTATTTTTGACAATGCAGTAAGAAAACACAGACATAGAGGGACTTAAAGATAGGATAAGAGATATTTGTCCTGCAAGTAGCCTGTTCGATTGCAAGCTTCGCCTAATGGTTCCCAGGCACCACTAGCAGTGACCCCCCCCCCATCAGAGAGCCAGTAATAAGCTCTTAATACCATTGATTGTGACTCAAAAACAAGATTTTTTTTCATTGAACCATCATGAGCTAGATCAATGATGTCTCCATTTCCATCCCGCCACTCACATTCCCAGTATGCATCTATGAGAGATACCTTTCTTTTTTCTCTCTATCTTTATCTCATTATCTCTCATTCCTTTTGGATATTATAGTTTTCAATACAGGTACTGAATGGTTAGCATGTATATCCCATTACGTCCTTTCAGGAAACAGTTCTTTCCACTTTTATCATTTCATACTGTCATTGTTGTAGTGGTTGCATCTCTATCCTAACTGTCCTTTCCCCCAATTTCTGGCAAATTTCCAACCATGGACCAGTCTTGCTGAACCTTTTTTCTATGGTAAATGAGTCATAAGGAAGAGACAGACACAAAGTGATTGCAATCATTTTGCTATGCAAAAAAACAATATGAGACTAATACTCAAATACAAGTTTAAAAATACAGAGGGAGGCTGGGAGAAAAGGCAAGACCTAAACAAATGTTATAAATAAAAATACATATGACTTAAAGGTTCTTTTCTCTATGATCAGTGCACAAAGCAACAAGGAAGCCTTAGCAAGCAAGTGTAGAGCACTCTGAGTGTGATTTGAACCCTCATTATCAAATATCTATCCTGCCTCTGTTCAATCTCTTTCACATTCTCAACCTATAAACAGATATCAAAGTTAAGTCATGAGAATACCGCGTCTGAGAGACATAGATATGCTAACCAGCAAGAAGGAGAAATTTCCTGAGTTTACCCATGGTCAGCATGGAAGAGTTTTGAAATCCTAACTCAGTCATGTGTTGATGTGTAATCTTTGCTTTCCTTTATGTCTCTTATGTTATCTCCGCATGTCGTCCATTCTGTCTGCATTTATTACTTTTTAATTATGTCTGATTTATACAGTATTTTTCTGCTGCTATCTGTGAATAAGTGAGGCCCATCTTTATGTCCCAAAGCACTCAGGATTCTGTCAATGAAGGTCATATTACTACATTAAAGGATGCAGGATCGGGTCAGGTACACTAATCCTCTATGTAAGTATACAAAGTTGTTCCCCTGATTCCAGTATCTCAATTGGCCAGAAATGGTCTAATTCACAGTTTGAAATGGCTGTTTTTCTCTTATATTCAGTCACTAATGGTATAGAAATGGTGACTTAGTCTCAATCACAATGCTATATTGAGATATTAAATTGAAAAATATTCACTGATCATTCAGCGCTGTGTCTGGAAAATAATCAGTGTTCAGTCTGCAAGAGGGTTAATAATGCTTCTTCAAACTAAATTTTTTTGTCATAAATCTCCAAGGTTCATAAATCTCAAAATTCTGGGACAATACTTATAGAAGTTTTATGAAATAATCCTGTCTAAACAGGTATCTCACACTCTTTGTGAGCATGGTCTGTTCATCTTTTCCAGGAGAAGGACTGCAATTATCAAAAGTTAAATCCTATGAAAATCAAGATTCTTTGTTTTTTATAGTCTATTAGTTTACTGTGGTATCTCCTCACATGATCAGTCACTATTCACCTATGAGGATTTGGAGAGATAGAGCCATTGTCAATGAGCAGTTGAGTCTCTAAGAAATACTTTTCATCCTGGTATTTATCTTGAATCCAAAGGAGAGCAAAGATTCCCTTCGTCCACTATGTTGGAGTGATGTCACTTATCATCTCAGGACCTTCTAAAAATGAGTAGGAGAGCCAGTGTGTGGTAATTAAGAGACAGATACATGATGTCATTCTTTTTACTGTTATCTGTACCATCGATGTAACTTTTCATACTTAGATATTTGACTTTGTATACTCCTTCAGCACTGAGACTTTACATTGCTTGTTTACTCTTGTGTTTAGAACTTTGTGTATTGCTTTGTACACAGCATGAATAAAATTGTTTTTCAAAGTATTTTTCCAGTTTAAGAAAAATATCTAATAAATTGTGAAGATGTGATGTATTATTAGAACCCAAATGGTACATGTTGATTCATGCATACATACATGTGAGTTGTGAACAAAATCTAGTTCAAAACAACAACATTCCCATGTAAAAATTGTGTTACTATAATATGGATATTCAGGTACTGAACATCTCTCTCTTTTTGACTCCCAGAAGAAAGGTGTGCATCATGAAGAGACAGAATGAGACCAGAGTTTCTGAATTCCTCCTCCAGGGTCTCCCTATATCACTAGAAGAACAGGGCTGGTTCTTGACCCTCTTCCTGGTCATCTACCTGACCACCATCTTGGGGAATCTGCTCATCATCCTACTCATCAGAATAGACTCTCGCCTCCACACCCCCATGTACTTCTTCCTCAGTGTCTTGGCCTTCAATGACGTGTCGTTATCATCTGTCACAGTTCCCAAAATGTTAGTGGACATGCAGAGCAATCACAAGTCCATTCCCTATTCAGGGTGCGTTTCTCAGGTATATTTTTTACTACTTTTTGCTTGTACTGACAATTTTCTTCTTGCAGTGATGGCCTATGACAGGTATGTAGCCATCTGTCAGCCACTCCACTACACCATGATCATGAGGCAAGAACGATGTATCACATTAGTAGCTTGGTCCTGGCTCTTCAGTTTTTCACATGCACTGATGCACACCCTACTCTCGATCCAAGTGTCCTACTGTGGTGATATTACTATCCCCCATTTCTTCTGTGAACTAACAGCATTGCTGGAAGCAAGCTGTTCAGACACTTCACTCAATAAACTGGTCATATTCATTGAGGGAGGAATGATTGCAATTATTCCATTCACTTTTATCATGCTATCATATATCTGTATATGGGCCACTGTCCTAAAAAATCCTTCTGCTCAGAAATTCTTCAAAGTTCTTTCTACTTGTGGTTCCCATCTCCTTGTTGTAGCTTTATTCTATGGAACCATTGCAGAAGTGTACTTTTTCTCCTCACCAGCCATGTCCAGTGCTAAAGAAATAGCTGCTTCTGTGATGTATATGATAATCACCCCCATGATGAACCCTTTCATCTATAGCCTGAGAAACAGAGATATAAAACAAGCACTAAAGTTGTTTGCTAATAAGATAATGTTCTTTGCCTCAAAAAACAGTCTGAATGATATATAAATATATACAAATGAATAAGGAAGACTTTATGCAAAAATGATGCTCTGGTAGCTCAGATAAACGTATTTATACACACACATCTCACAGAAGTTGGTATCCCCATGTCCCACTCTGCTGACATAAAACAGGTTTCATTACCCAGACTGACCAACAAAGAGAATGTTAAAGTAAGAAAAGCTTACATTAGTCATGTTTTCAATTTTATTTTATTCTGACATTACCGTTATAAGTTAGTAATGTTTGCTTTTCATTTTCTCTTAAGTATGGATTTATACCTGTCCTCAGAATCTTATATATATTGCCATCGGATAACTTTTTTTTTTGCTTTTTGGTTCACACCCGGCAATGCACAGGGGTTACTCCTGGCTCTGCACTCAGTAATTTCTCCTGGCGGTGCTCAGGGGACCATATGGGATGCTGGGAATCAAACTTGGGTTGGCCTCGTGGAAGGCAAACGCTCTACCCGCTGTTCTATCGATCCAGCCCCCAGATAACTTTTTTATCAGTTCATACCCACTCAAGAATAATTGGAATTACCCAGATCCCCAGAACTGGAGATATCCCTTACAATAATTGTACAGTTTTAAGTAAATTCATTTTTTAATTAAATAAGTTTCAGGACACAATTTTGAAAAGTGTCTGCCTCTAAAATACTCTAGAATATTTCAGGTTCTTCTTCAAAATTAATTCTGATGGGGCATCAGAAATGTTTTTGTCTTGATTCAGATTGCTACTTAATGTATGCATTACATGTCTAAAAATTGAACATGAATGTTTTTTAGGTTTATGCACTTTCTTTAGGTATAGAGATGAATTAGGAAGGAATTAAAACAATGCATAACTTTCTGATTGAAAGGTTATTGTGAAATATCTACATATATGTAAATTACATAAATAATAAAACGTTTACATTTCATAATAGACTATGTGACACGTAAAATATAAAAATAATATACACAAATAAAATGTAGAAATATATGTGAGTATATTCATGCATAAAAAGATAAAGACATAAATGACAAGTCTTTATATCATTTATACATAGATAAAAATGAGTCCCATTGTCAGGTAACCAAATGTTTCCTTTTATCTTACTTGATTGTTTTCTCTCCTTTCTAATAAGTTCTAGTTTTTATTTTCATTCTAAGTCATTTAAACAAAATTTCTCTCTCTTCTTGCATCACTATCAAATATTAGCAGGAATACCCTCTACAAAACAATTGCTCCAAATTATACAAGTTGGCACAGTGAGTGATAATTAACACTATGGTCTGAATTAGCATGAGGACTCTGAGCTATTCAGAAACTAAATGACCTGCAAGAAGGAATGAAGACAAATTTTTGAAGGACATGTAAGGGACAAAACTGTGTAATGACACTATATACACTAATAACTAATATACAGATACAATATAGTTTAGTGTGAAAACATATCATTGAAAAATTACATATATGTGACATTTTAACAGCACATTAATGTCTAAAAGAGCTACTAAAAGCATAACAATAACAATAACAAAACAATGCGACTCTCCAGAGCAGAGTCAGGAATAGGCCTGACTAGCATCACCTAGTGTGGCAAATTGCATGCACACAAAATTAAGCAACAGAATACACCTTCTTTTCATGGGTTTATGCAATAGTCACCCAAATAATGCCCGTGTTGGTAGACAAAACAATTCTCAATAAATAAAAGAGAAATCAAATCGGGTAAATTTGTAAATTTTCTGTGATGATGAAACCACAAATCGTTGGTTAAAAGATTGAAATGGGGGGTATAGTGCCACCAGCAAGTCAATCTGTAATTGTGAGGTGAGTGCATCAGCAATCTAATGGTGCCTTCAGACTTCTATATACACCAAAATTGCTACTGTGCCTTTGGCCAGACTCCAACAACTTGGGACCAAGTTTACCAAGAAAGTAAATGGCAAAAGTTAGATATATGGGAGACATACCCACAAACCACCTCTGGCTCAGCTATATAATTGGAGGCAAGGTTTCTCTGGTTCCTGATCAAACTGCTTATCGGCCATGATCCCAGAGACTCAGAGGCAAATCTCGGAACCTAGCGGCTTTTGAAAGAGATGCATCAGGTCCCCGAGTGGATTGCTGGTGCCAGGCCACCCCAGGGGGGAAAGGGTGCTGTCGCTCTGCTTGCTCCTTCTTGGAAGCTTGGTGGCCACCATCCTCTAGAGGCCATTGGACAGTCAGGTTGGGCCTGCAGTGACAAGACACATGGGGCCTCACAGTATGGGGGTGGAGCAAGCCCTTTACTCCCTGCCCCAACGAGACCCTGAGTTGCCACCCACAAATGGCCTCTCGGGCTTCTGATCAAGCTGCATAATGGCCATGATCCCAGAGACTCAGGAACAAATGTCAGAACCCAGCACATTTTGACAGAAATTCCTCCAAATTTAATTGTTAAAATTTAGGAATTCCAAAATTGCGCGGCCACTACTGTGGCCGCGCAACATCATATGTTATTCACAACCAGCAATAGAAAACAAATTGCTTACTGTTGCCTTTTTGGCAGATCTGAGTGTTGAAGTAAAATACCAAATAATAATGATGGGTCTGGTGTTGAAATATTGAATAATCAAAGTAGAGAGAGAGAGAGTAATGTGGAAATCATCTGCCCCACAGGTAGGTGGAGGGTGTGGGATGGGGGTTATACCGGGGGGGTTTGTGCTGGAAAATGGGCACTGCTGAAGGGATGGGTGTTTCATTATTGTATGACCGAGACTTAAAACTGAAAGCTTTGTAACTGCTCTCACAGTGATTCAATAAATAAATTTATAAAAAAAGAAAAAAAGTCAGGTGGAATTCATGCCCAATTAAATTAGCTTAATCAAAGGCTGAATAATTAGCAGTACTCCTACATTAAAAAAATTACTCAGCATGATACTTTCCATGTAGTACCACTTTTATGTAAATTTCATGACTTCATCTTTTCTAACAGCTACGTAGTACTCCATTGTGTAGATGTACCAACGTTTCTTTCACCAATCATCTGTTCTTGGGCACTCAGATTTTTTCCAGATTCTGGATATGGTAAACAGTGCTGCAATGAACAAACAAGTGCAGGTGTCTCTTCAACTATTATTTTTTGCCGCTCTGGCATATATACCCAGGAGTGGTATTGCTGGGTCAAATGTGAGCTCAATTTCTAAGTTTTGGAGAATCGTCCATACTGTTTTCCAAAAGGACTGAACCAGTCGGCATTCCCACCAGCAGTGAAGAAAAGTCCCTTTCTCCCCACATCCACGCCTGCACCGGTTGCTTTTGTTCTTTTGGATGTGGGCCAGTCTCTGTGGTGTGAGATGACATCTCATTGTTGTTTTGTTCTGCATCTCCTTAATGACTAATGATGTAGAGAATTTTCTCAAGTACTTTTTAGCCATTCAGATTTCTTCTTTGAGAAAGTTTCTGTTAATTTTGTCGCCCCATTTTTTGATGGAGTTGGATGTTTTCTTCTTGTGGAGTTCAACCAGTGCTTTGTATATCCTTGATATCAACCCCTTGTTGATGGGTATTGGGCAAATATCCTTTCCCATTCTGTAGACTGTCTTTGTATTCTGGTCACTGTTTCTTTGGAGGTGCAGAAGCTTCTTAGTTTAAGATAGTCCCATTTGTCTATCTGTTTTCACTTGCTTGGCCAGTAGTGTGACATCTTTGAAGATACCATTAGCTTTTGGTTTTGCCCACTTTGTCTTCAATGATCCTTATGGATTCCGTTCTAATGTGAGGTCTCTAATCCATTTTGATCTTACTTTTGTACATGGTGTTAGGCAGAGATCTGAGCCCATTTTTTTGCACAAAGCCTCCAGTTTTGCCAGCACAATTTGTGAAAGAGGCTTTCCTTGCTCCACTTCACATTTCTTATCAAAGATAAGATGTTCATATGTTTGGGGGTAGATGTCAGTATATTCAACCCTGTTCCATTGGTCTGCAGCTCTGCCTTAGTTGAGAATCTTGGCGTCCGTGTTCATCAGGGATATCGGCCTGTAATTTTCCTTTCTTGTGGTGTCTTTGTTTCCTTTTGGTAAGAGAAATATGGGCTACATAGAAACTGGGAAAGTTTCTGTTTCTTCAATTTCCTAGAAGAGCTTGAGAAGAACTGGAAATGGGTCCTCTTTAAATATTTGGAAAAAATTCGCTAGTGAATCCATCTGGACCTGGACTTTTGTTTTTGGGAAGACTTGATTACAGTTTCCATTTCCTTGATGTTAATAGGGCTACTCAGGTACTCTAGATCTTCTTGATTCAGACTTGGGATATTATAGGAATCCAGGAATTTATCCATTTCTTCTAGGGTCTCTTGTTTTGTGACATATAGATTTCAAAGTAGTCTCTGATGATCTTTTGAATTTCTTTGGTTTCCGTTGTGAAACTTCTCTTTTCTGATTCGGTTTATTAGACTTCTCTCTCTTTCTTTGTGAGTGTTGCTAGTGGTTTATCCACCTCATTTATTTTCACGAAGAACCAGCTCTTGGTTTCATTGATTGTTCGGATTGTTTTTTGGTTTCCAGGTCGTTTATTTCTGCTCTAAGTTTAATGATCTCTTTCCTTCTGCCTGATTTGGGCTTCTTTTGTTGATCCTTTTCTAAGATCTTGAGCTGTGAAGTCAAGTTGTTTATGTGTTATGTCCTTCCTGAGAAATGCTTGCAGAGCTATAAATTTTCCCATTAACACGGCTTTAGCTGCATTCCATAGGTTCTGGTAGCTTGTGTCTTCATTCTCATTTGCTTCCAGGTATCTTTTAATTTCATCCTTGACTTCCTTCCTTACCCACTCGTTTTTCAACATTGAGTTGTTTAATTTTTAGGTGTTTGATTTGGTTCTCCTTTTCTGTGTGTGATTCATTTCTATCTCAGTGAATCGTGGTCTGAAAAGATTGTTGATACTATTTCTATCTTCCTGATTCTATTGAGGTATGTTTTGTGTCCTAGCACATGGTCTATTTTGGAAAATGTTCCGTGTGCACTGGAGAATAATATGTAATCTTTCTTTTAGGGGTGTAAAGCCCTGTATAGTTCTATAAGACCTTTCTCTTCTATTTCTTCTTTCAAAGCCAATGTTTCCTTGCTGTGTTTTGTTCTTGTTGATCTATCTAGAGGTGATAAGGCCATGTTGAAGTCTCCAGCTACTATTGTGTTGCTAGCAATGTCCTCCTTAAAATCTGTTAACAGTTGTTTTAACTATTTAGCTGTTCCCTCATTAGATGTGTATACATTTAAGAGTGTGATTTCATCCTGTTTTACATAGCTCTTGATGAATAGAAAATAGGCTTTTCTGTCCATTCTAATCTTTTTAAACCTAAAATTGATGTTGTCGGATACTAGTATGGCCACCCCAGCTTTTTTGAGGGAGCTTTTTGCTTGCGGGATTGTTTTCTATCCTTTAACTTTGAGTCTGTGCTTGCTCTGACTGTTGAGATGAGTTTCTTGTAGGCAGCAGAATGTTGGGTTCTGTCTCTGAATCCATTTTGTCACTTTGTGTCTCTTCATTGGTGAATTTAGACCACTGACATTGAGAGAGATTATTGTTATGGGGTTTTGTTCCATCTTTCTATAAGGGTCTGTTGTGCTTGTAGGGTTTGTCTTATCTTATAGTAGCCCCTTTAGCCCTTCTGTTAGGTTTGGGTTTGAGTCTATGAAGTTCCTGAGCTGCTGTTTATCTAGAAAATAGCATACTGTTCCTTCAAGTTTGAGTGAAAGTTTAGCCGGATAGAGTATTCTTGGTGAAGCATTCATTTCAGTGAGTTTTTTCACTATATCCCACCATTGCCTTTGGGCTTGGAAGGTTTCCTCTGATAGGTCTGCTGTGAATCTAAAGGGTGCTTCTTGTATGTGATTTCCTTCTTTGACCTTTCTGCTTGCAGTATTGTGTATCAGCGGCATCCATCATTCTAACTATGATATGTCGTGGAGTGGTTTTTTTAGGGTCTCTTTTAGCTGGTACCCTTTGGGCTCCTTGAATCTGAAGGCTGCATTGTCGAGCTTTGGTAATTTTTCACCAGTTATTTGTTTAACCGTAGCTTTTTCATTGGGATTGTTTCCCTGATCTTCTGGTACTCCAATGATTCTAATGTTGTTCCTCTTGGAATCATCTCCTAGGACTCTGATTTGCTCTAGTGCTATTTTGAGGTCTCTTGTCATTGTTTGTTGTTTCCTGTTGGCTTCGTGCAGCTGATCCTCCAGCTCACTGATTCTTTCCTCAGCTGTGGTCATTCTACTGTTGAGAGTACATACTGATTTTTTCTTTTCATCTGGAGCGATAGCACAGTGGTAGGGCGTTCGCCTTACACGCGGCAAACATGGCCGACCCGAGTTCGATTCCTCTGCCCCTCTCGGAGAGCCTGGCAAGCTACCGAGAGTATTCGATATGCCAAACACAGTAACAACAAAGTCTCCAATGGAGACGTTACTGGGCCCGCTCGAGCAAATCGACGATCAACGGGAGGGCCTACAGAATATTTTATTTGTGACATTTCTGCTCTATTTCTTCCCGTAATTTCTCAATTGTTTCTGTCATGTTACTGGATAGCTGTCTGACTGTTTCATTGAGTTCATTGAACATCTTCATGACCTCATATCTGAATTATTTCTCAGAGAGGTCCTTTAGTTGAGCAGCAGCTACTGAGGCTTCTGGACTCTTATCATCATCCCCATGTGGTAGGCATTTGCATTGTTTCTTCATGTTGGTTTGTAGGTATGAGAACTCTAGTGTATGTTACACTAAATTTCTTGCTATGACTAAACCTCCTGCAGCTGTGTGAGGATCCGCCCACCTAAAATTAGGTCACTCCCACTTCTACAGAAGCCACGCCCACTTAAGAAGAGGCTATGCCCCACAGGAACCTGGTGTGTGTGGGGGGGTACTAGCTGGGAGGGGAAGAAGACGGGCACAGCGTTGGGGACGATGAGGAAGAGGCTCAGGGTTGCTTTTGTCCCAGGGTCCTAGAGGACGGTTGGGGCACTTGCTCGGAGAAAGCCAAGACCTGAGTTGGAATACTGGCGGGTTAACTGACCTGGGAGGGGAAGAAGACTGGCAAAGTATTGGGGACGAAGAGGAAGAGGCTCAGGGCTTATTTGGCCCTTTCACAGCACTCTATACTCACATTTCAATCTCCGTTACTTAATACTATAGAGAACATCCTAGCTATCTTAAACACGATAGACCAATAGTCCACTAGCCTAATCTATTTCACCAAAATGCATTTCCAGTGAGATCAGGCACAAGGCAGGGTAAGCTCGTTAATGGCCACTGTTTCCACTTTACTCAGCATTGCAATAGAACACTTAGCAACTGCAATCGGGCAAGAAAAGAAAATCATTCAGGTTCAAATTGGAAAACAGAAAGTCAAATTATCTTTATTTAAATATGATCTGATGTTACACATTGAAAACCCTAAACAGTCAACAAAAAAACTCATAGAAACAATGAACCAATACAGCAACATAACTGGCTACAAAGCATTACGCAAAAATTGGTTATATTCTTATATACACGAATATATATATATTGTATTGTGTATTCGATATGCCAAATCCAGTAACTACAACTGGTCTCATTCACCTGACGCTGAAGGCTTCACCGACATGGCAGCACTGAGAAGGATGAGAAAGGAGAGGCCGACAAAATCTCAAGGCCAACCTAGGTTGCCACAATGAAGAAAGACAAAAATGTTCGTCTGTACTTTCAATGCACGTACGCTAGCATCAGATGCATCCATCGAGGACCTGATGGTACAAGGGTGAATGATCAAGTACGACATCATTGGTCTGACCGAGACAAGAAGGCACGAATCTCACCATGCCTTTTTCGACACTGGAGAAGAATTGTTCCTCGGAACATGCGATAAAAGAGGTATTGGAGGAGTCGGTGTCCTTGTCAACACAAACTTGGCCAAGAGCATTGATTCATTCGAATGCCTAACAACCCGAATCAGACATTTACATTTGAATAGATGTGGCTCACTGCCTACAGTTTCTATCTTCATTGTCTACACACCAACATCTCATTATGATGAAAGAGAAATCGAGAAGTTCTACAAGGAGCTAGAGAAGTTCTATAAAGAAGACCACACCTTCTACAAGATCATTGTGAGTGATTTTAATGCCATGATAGGACCGAGAAGATCAGCTGAAGAACTTCACATTGGGACCCATGGCCTAAAATGGAACGAACAGGTTGAGAGACTGTCTGAGTTCATCATGTCGACCAAGACCATCCATGGTAACTCACAGTCCCAGAAGGCAGAATCTAAACATTGGACATGGGAGTCTCCCGGTGGAAGATTCCACAACAAAATAGACCACATCATATTCAATCGACGGTTTTGCCTGACTGATGTTGCTGTTGTCCCAAAATTTCGAACGGGATCGGACCACCGTCTCCTTCGTGCAAAATTCTACTTCACAGAGCGGGGAGAAAGGGCTGCAAAGTTCAAAAAGAGAACTCCCAGAATGACCACCAACTGGGAACTCTTTGGTACTATTGCGACAACATGGGAAGATGCCATTGTTGACAACATTGACGAAGAATACGATCGACTGGTTCAGCACCTCCATGAATGTGCGAGGAATGCCAAGAGAGAGATAGCCACAAAAAATCGCCTATCTTCGAAAACTCTTGAGCTAATTCATCAGCATGGTTTGGCGCATGCCTCAGGCAACCGCAAACTAACGTCCGAGCATGCAAAGCAGTGCAGAGATGCGATCAAGGAAGACCTCAAAGAGAGAAGAGCAGAAGTACTGGTAGATGCGGCAGAAGCCAGGAAAAGTATTCGTAACGCCCACCTGTCCTTCGCCAACTACAAGACCAAGATGACTGCCCCCCGACATCCTGATGGCTCCATCACATCCTCCAGAACGGCAATGGAGAAGATTATCCATGACTTCTACTCAAATCTCTTCGATAGCCATGTCCACTTGCCGACATACCAAATTCCACAGGATGGATATGTCGTTCCCAACGTTCTCCCTTCCGAAATCCGACACGTCATTTCGTCAGTAAAGAAACAAACAGCACCCGGCCCAGACAAGGTCAGACCTGAACACCTGAAGAACCTGCCGTCAGTACTCATCAATACACTGGCTTGGCTCTTCACTTGCTACCTGTCTGAATGCAAGGTTCCGTCCCAATGGAAAACCAGCAGGACCGTACTACTGTTCAAGAAGGAAGACATCCATGACATTGGCAACTATCGCCCGATCTGCCTATTGTCTTTCATCTACAAGTTGTTCATTCGAGTCATCCTAAATAGGATTGGCAGAACACTAGATGAAGGACAATCATGCGAGCAAGCCGGGTTCCGCAAAGGATTCAGCACCATCGACCATATCCACACGATAACCAAGCTCATTGAGGTTTCTCGGGAGTTCAAGATGCTGCTCTGTTTAACGTTCATTGATTTAAAGAAGGCCTTTGAATCTGTTGAGACGGAAGCGGTCATTGAAGCCCTAGCCCATCAGGGCATGCAAGCCCAATACATCAGGATTTTTCGTGAGCTCTATTGCGGATTCACTACCAGGATCTCACCATTCTACAAAGAAGTGATCGTTGATGTCAAGAGAGGGGTGCGGCAGGGTGATACCATTTCACCGAAACCCTTCAGTGCCACCCTCGAGAATATCATGTGACAACTGGAATGGGAAGGAATGGGAGTGAAGATAGATGGTCGGCAACTACACCACCTCTGCTTTGCTGATGACATTGTTTTAATAACACCAAACATCAGCCAAGCAGCACAAATGCTGGCCGACTTTGACCGTGAGTGTGGAAAGGTAGGACTACAGCTGAATCTTATGAAGACAATGTTTATGAGAAACAGCCTCGTTCCTGATGCCCCATTCACTCTCAACGGAACGACCATCTCCGAATGCAACAACTATGTGTACCTAGGTCGAGAGGTCAACATGACAAATGACCTGGCACCCGATCTGCGCAGGAGGAAGAGAGCGGCTTGGAACGCCTTCAAGAACATTGAAGAAATAGCTAAGAGGACGAAGAAATTCCGGCTCCGGGCACATCTCTTTGATTCCACTTTTCTTCCTGCATTAACATATGCCTCAGAGACCTGGGCCCTACGCAAACAAGATGAGAACGCTATTCAGGTCTCCCAAAGAAGAATAGAAAGAGCTATGCTTGGAATATCACGTTTCACTCAAATGAGAGAAAGAATCCGGATTTCTGACATCCGTCAACGATCAAGAATCAGGGACGCTGTCTCATTTGCCAAGGTGTCGAAAATCAGATGGGCTGGTCACGTAATGAGATTTAAAGACAACCGCTGGACTAGAGCTGTTACTGACTGGATTCCACGGGATGTCAAAATACCGCGTGGCACCCACCTACCAGATGGTCAGACTTCTTCGTCAAGATTATGAAAGATCGGTTTGAGGCTCTTCATGTTCCCGGAGCAAACAGATGCCACTGGGCTACACTAGCACGCTACAGGGACAAATGGAGACGTTACTGGCGCCCGCTCGAGCAAATCGACGACTAACGGGAAGTTAAGTGATTAAGTGATTATTCTTATAATCAAATAATGAATCAAAGGAGAAAAAGTTCAAAGACTACAACTCATTTAAATAGTGTCCCAGGGGGTATGCTGCCACCAGCAGGTCAATCTGTACCTGTGAGGCAAGTGCATCAGCAGCCTGATGGCGCCTTCAGACTTCCAGATACCCCAAAATTGCTGCTGTGCCTTTGGCCAGACCCCAAAATCTTGGGGCATAGTTTACCAAGAAAGTGAACGGCCAAAAATTAGGTATGTGGGAAACACACCCACAAACCACTTCCGGCTCAGCTACATAATTGGAGGCATGGCCTCTCTGGTTCCTGATTGAACTGCTTAATGGCCATGATCCCAGAGACTCAGAAACAAATCTCAAAACCCAGCGGCTTTTGACAGAAATGCGTCTGGTCCCTGCAATAGGTTACTGGGGCTGGGCCAACTCAGGTGGGAATAGGTTTCGTGCCTTGGCCTGTTCCCCCCGGCGGCCCAGTGGCCGCCATCCTTCAGAGGCCACTGGACAGTCAGGTTTGGGCCCCCAGTGACGAGACATGCAGGGCCTCACGGGATTGGGGTGGAGCCGGTCCTGTCCTCCCCACCCCAACAAGACCCCAAGTCATTGCCCACGAACGGCCTCTCTGGCTCCTGATCAAGCTGCTTAACGGCCATGATCCCAGAGACAGAAACAAATCTCGAAACTCAGCGGCTTTTGGCAGAAATGCCTCCAGACCCCGCAGTAGGTTACTGTTGCCAGGCCACCCCAGGGGGGAAAGGGTGTTGTCCCTCCACCTGCTCCCCCTTGGCAGCTCAGTGGCCATCATCCTCCAGAGACCATTGGACAATCAGGTCTGGGCCCAATGTGACGAAACTTGTTAGGCCTCACGGGATGGGGATGGAGCTGATCCTGGGTCCCCATCCCAATGAGACCTCAAGTCATCGCCCACAAATGGCCTCTCTGGCTCCTGATCAAGCTGCTCAATGGCCATGATCCCAGAGACTCAGGAGCAAATCTCGAAACCCAGTGGCTTTTGGCAGAAAGTCCTCCAGATTTAAGTGTTAAAATTTTGGAATTTCAAAATCACATGGCCCTACTGCAGCCATGTGACATCATATGTTATTCATAACCAGCAATGGAACACAAATTGTCTACTGTTGCCTTTTAAGCAGATATGAGTGTTGGGGTAAAATCTCAAATAATAATGGTGGGTCTGGTGTAGAAATATTGAACGTGATCAAAGTAGAGAGAGAGTAATGTGGAAATCATCTGCCCCACAGGTAGGGAGAGGTTGTGAGTTGGGGGTATACTGGGGTTTTTGGTAGTAGAGAATGGGCACGGTATGGGTGTTTCATTGTATGACCGAAACTTAGACCCAAAAGCTTTGTAACTGCTCTCACGGTGATTCAATAAATAAAATTATAAAAAATGAAAAAAAAAGTAAGGTGGAGTTCATGTACAATTCAATCAGCTAATCAGTGGCTGAATAAATAGCAGTACTCCTACATTAAAAACATAATAAAATAAAATAGTGTCCCAAATTATCAAGTACCTAAGCACCAACTTAACAAAAAAGGCAAAAAACCTAAACAAAACCTAAAACCTAAACTTTAAAACAAACAAGAAAAAAGTGGAAAAAATATCAAAATAAGTTGAAAAACATCCCATACTCATAGATTGAAAAATTAATATTGTCAAAATAACCATCCTACCTAAAAAACTATATATATTCAATGCAATATCTACTGAAATTAGAAAAAAAATTGAACAGTCAATTATAAAGTTGGTGTGGAATTATAAAAGATGCAAATAGCCAAAATCATAGTGAAAAATAAGAAATTGACAGGCTTCTCATTTCCTTACTTGAAACTATACTATAAAGCCATAGTGATCAAAATAGAGTGGTACGAGATTAAAGACTCTGACCAATGTTTAAGAATAAATATCCAAATACGTCCCTAGATATATGGTCAGACCATTTTAGGCAAAGGAGCTAAGGTATTTTTGGAATAAAGACAATCCATCAACAAATGGTGTTGGGATAATTGATAACCACACATAAGAAATCAAATTTGGCATATAAGCTCATTTATGGCCATGATCCAGAGAACACGATCCAGAGTCCTTCCACCCACCCCAAAGAGCTAGAGGAAGCAGAAAACCTCCAGAACTCAATCACCTACATGCTCATGGCCCATCTGTACAGTTTCAGACGAGCCTCATACCTGAGTGAGTGAATCTGCTGAAAACCGTAGGCATGCGGGTTTTGTGATCAAAATCTTCAGGCTTGCACAGAGTTGGTAATGGGAAACCTCTCCCCATATCCCTGTTTTTCCAGGAGCCTGGAAGTCATGCCCACAAATTGTCTCTGGCCAGGACCCAGAGATTCACAAATAAATCTTGGAAGAGAGATAAACACTGTAGAGATGCTTCAGGACTCCAAAGTTACCATACTGCTTAAAATAATTAAATTAGCTTAAGCTGTATGACCCTATTTAAAATTTTAGAATTCCTGTAGCGCTGAGTTGCAAATGCAGCTGTATGACATCACGTATTCCACATCACATTTGTTGGGGTGTAAAATAGAAGGCAACCTATCTTGAATATGTGTGTGTGTGTGTGTGTGTATGTATAGAGAGAGAGCACAAGATTCAACCTGCAACATACTATCAATCTCTTATACAGTGGCTTAATGGCTCTAGGATGAGATACAACAATCTTCACACACGTTACTTTAAATAAAGTGTTTTTAGATAATTTTTACTGACTTATTCATAACAAGCAATGCAAAATAAATTATTTAAGTTCTGCTTTAGGGGAAGGCTGAGGGGTTCAGGGTGGAAAAGTTTGAAATATGGTGGTGAGAAGGTATAATGGTGGTGGGATTGGTGTTGGAATATTGCATGTAATAAATTATTGTGAACAACTTTTTTAAAATTAAAAATATTTAAAAAGTAAAGAAATCAGACGCGCAGCTAGAAACAGCCCCGAGACAGCCGGTTTTCAACCCCTGATCCGCGTGGGACGGGCACAGAGGCCCAGCTCTGGGCAACAAAGCTGAACGGCTCCAATTCCAACAGGTACAGCCCGCCCCCAAGGGCCTGGGTTCCTCTCTGGGCACGCGCAGCTAGAAACAGCCCCGAGACAGCCGGTTTTCAACCCCTGATCCGCGTGGGACGGGCACAGAGGCCCAGCTCTGGGCAACAAAGCTGAACGGCTCCAATTCCAACAGGTACAGCCCGCCCCCAAGGGCCTGGGTTCCTCTCTGGGCACGCGCAGCTAGAAACAGCCCCGAGACAGCCGGTTTTCAACCCCTGATCCGCGTGGGACGGGCACAGAGGCCCAGCTCTGGGCAACAAAGCTGAACGGCTCCAATTCCAACAGGTACAGCCCGCCCCCAAGGGCCTGGGTTCCTCTCTGGGCACGCGCAGCTAGAAACAGCCCCGAGACAGCCGGTTTTCAACCCCTGATCCGCGTGGGACGGGCACAGAGGCCCAGCTCTGGGCAACAAAGCTGAACGGCTCCAATTCCAACAGGTACAGCCCGCCCCCAAGGGCCTGGGTTCCTCTCTGGGCACGCGCAGCTAGAAACAGCCCCGAGACAGCCGGTTTTCAACCCCTGATCCGCGTGGGACGGGCACAGAGGCCCAGCTCTGGGCAACAAAGCTGAACGGCTCCAATTCCAAACAGGAGACATTCCCAACTCCTCGCCCAGTGCCAGGGACTATTTCCGGAGCCGCGGCCGCTAACGCGGCCGCGAAATATTTTCCCACTACATATGCCATAGGAACCATAAGCTAACTTCTTAGATGGAAACTTCTCTACTTTAGCTCAGCCACTAGAAATACAGTTGCCAATAACTCATAAGCCTATCTTAACTCACACTGCATATCAAGCAGAATAGTAACACTGAACGTGAAGGACTAAACCACACCTCTCACAATGGTAAAGCAACGCAAAAGCCCACCAAATATTCATATTGAAGAGTCTAGCCCAGATGACACCAACAGTACTGTAGTGTTAGACAACCTCTCTGACAAGGAATTCAGAAGGGAGCTACTTAGGATGCTTAGGGAATTAAAAGAAACAATGGAAAGCAATGCCAATAGAAGACAAGAGGATCTGAAGGCAGAAATGAGGAAAATGCAATCAGAAATGTCAGACCTGAAAAATCTCGTAGGCGAATTGAAAAGCTCAGTGGAAGGCCTCAGCAGCAGAGTAACAGCGGCTGAGAACAGAATCAGTGAGCTCGAAGATGAAGTTCAGAGACTCTCCCGAAAAGAGCAGAAAATGGAAAAGAGACTCACAATTCGGGAACAGATGGCAAGAGAAGATCGTGATGAAGCCAAGAGGGGTAACATAAGAATTATTGGAGTCCCAGAGGGACAGGAAGAAAACCTCGATGAAGAAGAAACTGTCAAAGACATCATTGCTACAACATTTCCAGAGCTGAAGAAAACTTGTGACCACATTCAGGAGGCCCGAAGGGTACCAGCTAGAAGAAATCCGAATAAAAATACCCCAAGACACATTCTGATCAAAATGACCAAAACCTTAGACAGAGACAAAATTCTGAAAGCAGCAAGATCGAAGAAAGAAATCTCTTACAAAGGAGCATCCTTAAAATTCACAGCTGATTTTTCTGATGAAACCCTCATGGCCCGAAAACAGTGGTGGGACATAGTAAAAAAACTCAATGAAATAAATGCCTCCCCCAAAATACTTTTCCCAGCAAGACTCTCATTCATAATAGAAGGAAAAACACACAGTTTCACAGACAAACAACAGCTCAGGAACTTCATAGACTCAAAACCATGGTTACAAGAACAACTAAATGGGCTACTTTAAGGCAAGAAAGGCCCCTCAAATACACCCAATTTTAACATAACAATGGGACAAAATCCCATAACAATAATCTCTCTCAATGTCAATGGGCTAAACGCACCAATTAAAAGACATAGAGTGGCAGGATGGATTAGAAAATTGAACCCAATATTCTGCTGCCTGCAAGAAACGCATCTCAATAGTCAAAGCAAACACAGACTCAGAGTCAAAGGCTGGAAAACAATCCTACAGTCAAACAGCTCCCATAAAAAAGCTGGGGTAGCCATCCTTATATCAGACCACATTGATTTCAGAGTGAGGAAGGTCATAAGAGACAGTGAAGGCCATTACTTATTGATCAGAGGATCTGTACAACAGGAAGAACTTACAATAATAAATGTATATGCACCTAATGAGAGACCAGCAAAGTACTTAAAACAACTACTCATAGATTTGGAAAAAGACATCAATAGCAACACAATACTAGTGGGAGACTTCAACACTGCTTTGTCACCTCTTGATAGATCAACCAGACTCAAGCTTAGCAAGGACATACTTCATTTGAGGGAAACAATGGAAGAAAGGGACTTAGTAGATATATACAGGACACTTCATCCACAAAAAGCTGAATACACATTCTTCTCAAGCGTACATGGAACATTCTCCAAGATAGACCACATGCTGAGCCACAAAACATGCCTCCATAAAATTAAGAAGGTAGAGATTGTATCAACAATCTTCTCAGACCATAATGCGCTGAAATTAGAAGTAAATCACACACAAAAACAGAAAACTAAATCAAACACCTGGAAATTAAACAGTGCACTATTGAACAACGAGTGGATTAGACAGGAAATCAAAGAGGAAATCAAAAGATTCCTAGAAACGAATGAAAATGAGAACACGAGTTACCAAAACTTATGGGACACAGCAAAGGCTGTGTTAAGAGGAAAGTTTATAGCTCTACAAGCATTCCTCAGGAAGGAGGAGCGAGCACACATAAGTAACCTAACCTCACAGCTTAAGAGCTTGGAGAAGGACCAAAAAAAGGAGCACAACCCGAACAGGAGAAAGGAAATAATAAAACTCAGAGCAGAGATTAACGAGATGGAAACCCAAAAAACAATCCGAAAGATCAATGAAACCAAGAGCTGGTTCTTTGAGAAAATTAACAAGATCGATAAGCCTCTAGCAAAACTCACAAAGAAAGAGAGAGAGAAAACCCTAATAAACCGAATCAGAAATGAAAAGGGGGTCATTACAACAGAAACCACAGAAATTCAGAGGATCCTCAGGGAGTACTTTGAGAAGCTTTATGCCACGGAACATCAAAACCTCGAGGAAATGGATAAATTCCTAGACTCCTACAGACTCCCAAGGCTGAACCAAGAAGACCTGGAATACCTGAACAGACCTATCACCATCAAGGAAATTGAAATGGTAATAAAAAGTCTCCCCAAGCACAAAAGTCCTGGCCCGGATGGATTCACTAGTGAATTCTTCCAAATATTTAAAGAGGACTTACTCCCAATGCTCTTTAAGCTTTTCCACGAAATTGAAATATCAAAAACACTTCCAAACAGTTTCTACAAAGCAAATATCACACTGATACCAAAAGCAGACAGAGATACCACAAAGAAAGAGAATTACAGGCCGATATCCCTGATGAACACAGATGCAAAGATCCTCAACAAACTACTAGCAAATAGAATCCAACTACTCATCAAAAAGATCATACACCATGACCAAGTAGGATTCATCCCAGGGATGCAAGGATGGTTCAACATTCGGAAATCAATCAACATAATCCACCATATCAACAAAAGAAAAGATAAAAAGCATATGATCATATCAATAGATGCAGAGAAAGCATTTGATAAGATCCAGCACCCCTTTATGATGAAAACCCTAGCCAAAATGGGTATAGAGGGGACCTTCCTCAACATAATTAAAGCCATCTACCACAAGCCTACAGCAAGCATCATCCTCAATGGGGAAAAACTGAGAGCCTTCCCTCTAAGATCAGGGACGAGACAGGGATGCCCACTCTCTCCACTGCTGTTCAATATAGTACTGGAAGTACTTGCAATAGCGATTAGGCAGGAAAAAGATATTAAGGGCATTCAGGTAGGAAAGGAAGAAATCAAGCTCTCACTATTCGCAGATGATATGATACTCTACTTAGAGAACCCAATAAATTCCACCAAAAAACTCTTAGAAACAATAGACTCGTATAGTAAAGTTGCAGGTTATAAAATCAATACCCAAAAGTCCATGGCTTTCCTATACGCAAACAGTGAGAGAGAAGAAAGCAACATGAAAAAAACAATCCCATTCACAATTGTGCCCCAGAAAATCAAGTACCTAGGAATCAGCTTAACTAAGGAAGTAAAGGACCTGTACAAAGAAAACTACAAAACGCTACTTCAGGAAATAAAAGAGGACATGAGGAAATGGAAAGATATCCCCTGCTCATGGGTCGGGAGACTTAACATTGTCAAAATGGCAATACTACCGAAAGCATTGTATAAATTCAATGCAATCCCTATAAGGATACCCATGACATTCTTCAAAGAAATGGAGCAAACACTCTTGAAATTTATATGGAACAATAAGCCCCCACGAATAGCTAAAGCAATTCTTGGGAAAAAGAAAATGGGAGGAATCAACCTCCCGAACTTCAAACTGTACTACAAAGCAGTAATAATTAAAACAGCATGGTACTGGAACAAAGGCAGAACTGCAGACCAATGGAACAGGGTTGAATACACTGACATCTCTCCTCAATCATATGCTCATCTAATCTTTGATAAAGGTGCAAGTAATGTGAAGTGGAGTAAGGAAAGCCTCTTTAATAAATTGTGTTGGCATCACTGGACGGCTACATGCAAAAAAATAGGCTCAGAACTCTGCCTAACACCATGTACAAAAGTAAGATCAAAATGGATTAAAGACCTCAACATCAGACCAGAAACCATAAGGTACATTGAAGATAAAGTTGGCAAAACCCTCCATGACATTGAAGCTAATGGTATCTTCAAAGATGCCACGCCACTGGCCAAGCAAGTGAAAACAGAGATAGATAAATGGGACTATCTTAAACTAAGAAGCTTCTGCACCTCCAAAGAAACAGTGACCAAAATACAAAGACAGTCTACAGAATGGGAAAGGATATTCACCGAATACACATCTGACAAGGGGTTGATATCCAGGATATACAAAATACTGGTTAAACTCCACAAGAAGAAAACATCCAACCCCATCCAAAAATGGGGCAATGAAATGAACAGAAACTTTCTCAAAGAAGAAATCCGAATGGCAAAAAAGCACATGAGAAAATGCTCTACATCATTAATCATCAGGGAGATGCAGATCAAAACCACAATGAGATACCATCTCACACCTCAGAGACTGGCCCACATTCAAAAGAACAAAAGCAACCGATGCTGGCGTGGATGTGGCGAGAAAGGGACACTCCTTCACTGTTGGTGGGAATGTCCACTGGTTCAGCCCTTCTGGAAAACAGTATGGACGATTCTCAAAAAATTAGAAATTGAGCTCCCATTTGACCCAGCAATACCACTCCTGGGAATATATCCCAGAGAGGCAAAAATGTATAGTCGAAGTGACATCTGCACTTGTTTGTTCATTGCAGCCCTCTTTACAATAGCCAGAAACTGGAAGAAACCTGAATGCCCAAGAACAGATGACTGGTTAAAGAAACTTTGGTACATCTACACAATGGAGTACTATGTAGCTCTTAGAAAAGATGAAGTCATGAAATTTACATACAAGTGGTACAATATGGAAAGTATCATGCTAAGCGAAATGAGTCAGAAAGAGAGGGATAGACATAGAAAGATTGCATTCATCTGGGGGATATAAAGTAACAAAGTATGAGATTAATACCCAAGAATAGCTGAGATCAGCACCAGGAGGATTACTCCATAACTTAGAGGCCAGCCGGGTATCCTAGAGGAAAGGGCTATTCAGATAGAGAAGGGAGCACCAAATAAAGGATGTTTGGAGGATCCTCCCAGGAGGGGAGATGCATGTCGAAAGTAGACTATGGACTGAACATGTTTGCCACTCAATGCCTCTTTTGCAGACCACAACACCCAAAAGGAGAGAGAGAACACAGGGGATTGCCCTGCCACAGAGACGGGGGGATGGGGGGATGGGGGTGGGAGGGATATTATCCATGGTGGTGGAAAATGGGCACTGGTGGAGGGATGGGTATCTGATCATTGTATAATTGAAACCAAAGCACAAAAAATTGTAAATCTACAACTTTAAAAAAAATAAAATAAAATAAAGGGGAAAAAAAATATAAAAAAAATTTAAAAAAAAAAAAAAAGAAAGCCAAGTTCAAAAAAAAAAAAAAAAAAAAAAAGTAAAGAAATCAAAGCTGGATCTGTAGCTCACAGCTTACATGAAAATGAACTCAAAGTGAATCAAACACCTTGAGATCAAACCTAAATCTATAAAGTACATTAAGGAAAATGTACACAGAATGCTCTAGAACCTAGACATCAAAGAAATCTTCATACTATGTCATTGGCAAAGGCTTCAGAATCTAAATGAAACAAACAGAACTACATCAAACAAAAGTTTTCTGGATGACAAAGAAACGTGTTAAATCTGAAAGACTTAACAGTGGGAGAAAGTATTTGCACTCAACATATTAAAGAGTTGATACCCAGTATCTATAAAGTACTCACAAAGATCAATTTTTAAAGATCTAAAGACCTTTAAAAATAGGGAGAGGAAATGACTATATTTCACTGAGGAAGACAAATGGATGACCAATAGGCATATGAAAAAAATGCTCATTACTTACTAGTAGGATACCCAAATCAAGACAACAATTAGATTTACTCTAATACCAGTAAAAATGGCGTATATCAAAAATACTGGCAACAATCTGTGTTGTCAGAGATGTGATGATAAAGGAACTCTCATCCACTACTGGTGGGAATGTTGCCTGGTCCCACCGCTAAGGAAAACAGTATGGAGATTCTCAGTAAACTCAGAATTGACTGCAACTCAACAGGCATGCCCATAAGCCACCTCTGGCTGGCGCCAGATAATCTCATCATCAGCCACCATCCAGATCGCATGTCCTCTGCCAGAAGGGAGCATGACATGACACTTGCCATAACAATGCAACTGGACCCCGCACCAGGCTGTTTCACTCAGGGTGCCCCAGAGGCTATGGATGAGACCCCCTCCCTGCCCCAAGAAGCTCAGCCCTGTCAGCCGACAACCTCCAGAACCCAGCTGCCACAATGCTCACAGCTGCTCTCCACATGCTTAGGCCAAGCCTCACCCATGAGTGAATCTATTCCTAGACTATGTGACCACATCCTCGGCTGTGTGATACTTCAGACCACATACCCTACCAATACTCCAAGATTACAGCACCAAACTTGATGGTGTTCAAAGTAGGAGGCAACCAATCTTAGAAGGAAAATATACATTTCTCTCTCTTTTTTGTATATATATATATATATATATATATATATATATATATATATATAGCACACAAGGTTCAAATTTTAACAACATGTAGTGATCTCTTATAGAAGAGTTTAATGGCCCCTGGGTGAAATACAACAATCTTTACACTCTTTTCTCAAAGGATACTTTTTTGGAACATTTTCAGCGGTTTTTCATAGCAAACAATACAAAATATATTATTTCAGTTTTGCTTTGGGGCAGGGATTGGGGCCAGTGACCCATTCCCCGAGCGTGCGTCCCAATCCAGAACCTGGAAAGCAACTGTTCTCCAGCATCCGTGGACCTGAAGCCCGCTTCCAGCCCCGCCCCAACTCCCTGCACCAGGTACAGTGAGGCGGAGGGCATGATCTCTGGGACGGCCACAGTTATTTTCCCCTTTCCCAGCACTCTGAACTCACATCTCAATCTCCAATACCTAATTCTGAGGAGAACATCCCGTCTATCCCAAAGACATTAGGCCAACAGTCCACTGGCCTATCCTAATCTCACCAAAATAACGGTGAATACATGAAGCTGTACAAGCCTAGCATAAAAGAACACATTCTTTGAAGCTTCACTAGAGGCCTCACATAAGTCACAGAGGAGCTCCAAAGAGGAAGCTCATATTCTAGAAGGGAGAGCAGGTGATCACCATTGACTGGGTTTGGGTTGTAGCCGCGGGCTGGGGCACAGGCATGGGAATGGGTTGCTGGTGGCCAGTCACACACCTGAGAGGGAGCAAGCTGGCGGTGCTGGAGGGCTGTGCTGGGGATAGTCAGGATGGAGGTCTGGGGATGCTGGTAAGGTTTGGGTCCAAGTGGTGCCATGGGGCACAGGTGCAGGGATGGGGCACCTACGGCAGG
Organism: Sorex fumeus; assembly: GCF_029834395.1. Taxonomy (NCBI): domain Eukaryota; kingdom Metazoa; phylum Chordata; class Mammalia; order Eulipotyphla; family Soricidae; genus Sorex; species Sorex fumeus. The sequence goes on from NW_026606186.1 coordinate 8,006,719, forward strand.
TCACACACCTGAAAGACAAAGCATCCCGGTGCCTTGGAGGGACAGCACTGAGAGCGGGCAGGATGGAGGTCCCGGGATGCGGGGAGGGTTCGATCCGGGTGTCAGCTAATGCACAGGTGTGGAGATGATGAGAAATTTAAAGGACTTCCTCCTAAATGGATAGACCTGGAGAGTATCATGCTAAGTGAAATGAGTCAGAAAGAGAGGGACAGACATAGAAGGACTGCACTTATCTGTGAAATATAAAATAACATAATATCAGGTTGACTCCTAAGGATAGTAGATACACAGGACAGATAGATTGCTCCATAGCTGGAAGCCTGCCTCATGAACAAAGTGAAGAAGGCAGCTGGAATACAGAAGGGATCATTAAGAAAATGATGGCTTGAGGAATTGGTTGGAATGAGAGATGTGTGCTGAAAGTAGATAAAGGACCAAAAATTATAACCTCTCAGTGTCTGTTTTGCAAACCATAATGCCCAAAAGTAGAGAGAGAGTATAGGGAATATTGTCTGCCATGGAGGCAGGGGCAGGGTGAGAAAGGGTGGGGGTGCATACCGGGGATGTTGGTGGTGGGGAATGTGCACTGGTTAAGGGACAAGTGTTTGATCATTGTGTGATTGTAGTCCAAACATGAAAGCTTGTAACTATCTCATGGTGGCCCTCCCATTGATCATCGATTTGCTCGAGCGGGCCCAGTAATGTCTCCATTGGAGACTTTGTTGTTACTGTGTCTGGCATATCGAATACTCTCGGTAGCTTGCCGGGCTCTCCGAGAGGGGCGGAGGAATCGAACTCGGGTTGGCCATGTTGGCTGTGTGCAAGGCAGATGCCCTACCCGCTGTGCTATCGGTAGGGCGTTCGCCTTACAAGCAGCCAACATGGCCGACCCGAGTTCGATTCCTCCGCCCCTCTCGGAGAGCCTGGCAAGCTACCGAGAGTATTCGATATGCCAAACACAGTAACAACAAAGTCTCCAATGGAGACGTTACTGGGCCCGCTCAAGTAAATCGACGATCAACGGGAGGGCCTTTACCTAAATCTCATGGTGATTCAATAAAATTTAAAAAAACAAAATATTGAAAAGAAAAAATAATAAATGACTTCCTCCATTTTTCATATTCTTCATATAATTCTCCATCCTTGCAAACATTGAATAAGAATTTGAATACTGTCAGATAAATTTGGAGATCACTGTTATTAAGATCAACACTCTCATAGGTGTGATAAACATTTACTATGACCCAACTTTATGATTGTAACATTATAGTAAATATGGAGTGATAGCTTTATAATTTTGCTATCATAACTCAATAACTAATGTACTGAACACCTACCTGTCTATACCAAACATATTTTCCAATCTTTTGCTTATTTAAAATTTTATTATATTTGGCAGCCACAATCTAGGGTGCTCAGGGCTTTCTTATAGCTCTGAGCTCAGAGTTCACTCAGCAATCTCAAAGCATGGCAAGTGCCCACTTTCGGTAATATATCTCTGGCCCCTCTTAGACTATTTAAAAACATTTTTATTGTGAGTTCTTGAATTTTTTGTATATTTTATAAAACTGAGAGTTAAGCAATTTTATTGAAAGTAAATAAATACACTGTACGGTTCTTTATATATTTTGGATACAAATCCTTGATTTTTATATATTACTTAGAAGTATCTTCTCTTTTGTGACTACTTCTTTAATTTTCTAACAATATTACTCAGAATGACATGATAAGAATTTTATCATACCAATTTTCAAAACTTTCTTTTATAAATCGTTATTTCTGCATTTCTATAAGAAAATATATTGCATTTTAAAGAAATAAAATATATTTTCTTATTTTAGAAATAATTAGAAAATGAACTAGGCCGATGATTTGCGAACTGCCCATAATAGAATTGCTGGCACACAGCTTACAATAAATCTTTTAAGATCTGTGCTTTTCATGAGTTAAAGGATTCGATGCCAAATCACTGTCACTGTCACTGTCCTCCTGTTGTTCATCGATTTGCTCTAGCGGGCCCAGTAAAGTCTTCATTGTGACTATTGTTACTGTGTTTTGGCATATAGAATACATCCCGGGTAGCTTGCCAGCCTTTGTCATGTGGGCGAGATACTCTCGGTAGTTTGTCCGGCTCTTGAGAGGGGCAGAAGAATCAAACCTGGCTCGGCCAGGTTGGCCCATGCAAGGCAAATGACCTACCCACTGTGCTATCTCTCCAACCCCTACACCACATATCTTCAAAGTATTTTAAGCTTAAATATTGTATTTAATTACGGGCTGGAGCAATAGCACAGCTGTAGGGCATTTGCCTTGCTAGCGGCCAATATGGCCGACCCAAGTTCGATTCCTCTGCCCCTCTCGGAGAGCCCGGAAAGCTACCGAGAGTATCTTGCCTGCATGGCAAAGCCTGGCAAGCAACCCGTGACATATTCAATATGCCAAACACAGTAACAACAAGTCCCACGATGGAGAAGTTACTGGGCCTACTCGAGAAAATCAGTTTGATTATAAAGGCTTATAATTATATAAGCCTTATATAAGCCTTTTATATTTTTTCATTTTTTATTCATGGAAAGAGTTGTTTAAATTGAATTGGTTCCAAATAGACATTAAATTATTTAATTATTCCTAGCTATTTTATTCTTTGTGTACAGTGGCAAGTAAATAATTTTCTAAAATTATCTTTCAAGCATTACTTTTTTTGTGTAAATGAATGAACTAGTTAAAAATATATTTCTTCTGGGGAGATGAAATGAATAGAAACTTTCACAAAGAAGAAATCCAAATGGCTAAAAGGCACATGAGAAAATGCTCTACATCATTAATCATCAGGGAGATGCAGATCAAAACCACAATGAGATATCATTTCCCACCACAGAGACTGGCCCATATCCACAAGAACAAAAGCAACCGGTGCTGGCACGGATGTGGTGAGAAAGGGACACTCCTTCACTGTTGGTGGGAATGCCGACTAGTTCAGCCCTTTTGGAAAACAGTATGGACATTCCTCAAAAAATTAGAAATTGAGCACCCATTCGACCCAGCAATACCACTCCTGGGAATATATCCCAGAGAGGCAAAAATGTATAGTCGAAGTGACATCTGCACTTGTTTGTTCATTGCAGCACTCTTTACAATAGCCAGAAACTGGAATAAACCTGAATGCCCAAGAACAGAAGACTGGTTAAAGAAACTTTGGTACATCTACACAATGGAGTACTATGTAGCTGTTAGAAAAGATGAAGTCACGAAATTTACATACAAGTGGTACAACATGGAAAGTATCATGCTAAGCGAAATGAGTCAGAAAGAAAGGGATAGACATAGAAATATTGCATTCATCCTGGGAACATAAAGTAATAAAACAGGAGACTAACACCCAAGAATGGCCGAGATTAGTACCAAGAATTTTACTCCATGGCTTGGAGGTCAAGTACACATGCTAGGGGAAAAGGGAGCTCAGACAGAGAAGGGAGAACCAAATAAAGGGTGTTTGGAGTATCCTCCCAGGATGGGAGAAGCATGTGGAAAGTAGACTATAGACCAAACATGATTGTCACCCATTGCCTCTTTTGTAAATCACAACACCCAATAAGAGAGAGAGAGAACTAAAGGGAATGCCCTGCCACAGAGGCAGGGTGGGATGGGGGGTATGGGGGATGGGAGGGATACTGGGATCCGGTGCTGGGAAATGGGCACTGGTGGAGGGATGGGTATTTGATCTTTCTATAATTTAAACACAAGCACAAAAATGTGTAAGTCTGCAACTGTACCTCATGATGTCTCACTATTAAAAATTTTTTAATTAAAAAAATCTGGTAAAGGACAGCATTCAGCCGAAGAGAAGGACTACATGGAGGGCGGGATCCACAGATCCCGAAGGAAAAAAAAAATAAACAGTTTCCAAAAAGAGCCGAGATCATCGGGAAGTCCGAGATGGGGTAGGTACCGCATCCCGCCTCCCCCAGATGGAACCCCGGTGACCAGAAACCTCTACAAGCACAGCTCGAGTATGCGGGAACTAGGACTTTTCCTCAAAACATCTCTCTATATACAAAGTGATCCATGGGAAGTAAACCACCTAACGTTTCTCTCTGAAAATCATAGTTAAGCTTGGAGCACGGCCACAGCCCCAGAAAAACAAGGACTTAATGCATAACGCAGCAGCTTGGAACAGAAAAGTGAACGAGCTATGTGTTAACCCAGGCCATCAAGTCTGCCAGAGGGGAAAGGGTGTTGGTCCCTTCCTCCCTCCTCCCTCTGGAAAGAAAGGTGGCGGCCACATGGGAGCCTTGTGGACAGCAGGTATGAGCCGGGGGTGTGGGGGCGACTAAAACCTCATGGGAAGGGGGGCATTCCGGTCCGTCCTTCATGCCCTACCGAGGTCACCAGATGCCCCCCACGAGCGGCTCTCCAGCACTGCCACAGCCCCAGAAGCACAAGGACTTAATGCAGAACCAGCAGCTTGGAACAGAAAAGTGAACGGACTATGCGTTAATCCAGGCCATCAAGTCTGCCCAGAGGGGAAAGGGTGTTGGTCCCTTCCGCCCTCCTCCCTCTGGAAAGAAAGATGGCGGCCACATGGGAGCCTTGTGGACAGCAGGTATGAGCTGGGGGTGTGGGGGCGACTAAAACCTCATGGGAAGGGGGGCGTTCTGGTCCGTCCTTCACGCCCTACCGAAGCCACCAGTTGACCCCACGAGCGGCTCTCCAGCACGGCCACAGCCCCAGAAACACAAGGATTTAATGCAGAACCCAACAGCTTGGAGCAGAAAAGTGAATGGACTATGCATTAATCCAGGCCATCAAATCTGCTGGAGGGGAAAGGGTGTTGCCCCATTCGCCCTCTCCTCTCTGGAAAGAAATATGGCGGCCACATGGGAGCCTTGTGGACAGCAGGCATGAGCCGGGGGTGTGGGGGCGACTAAAACCTCATGGGAAGGGGGGCGTTCCGGTCCGTCCTTCACGCCCTACCGAGGTCACCAGTTGCCCCCCACAAGCGGCTCTCCAGCACCGCCACAGCCCCAGAAGCACAAGGACTTAATGCAGAACCAGCAGCTTGGAACAGAAAAGTGAACGGGCTATGCGTTAATCCAGGCCATCATGTCTGCCCGGAGGGGAAAGGTGTTGGTCCCTTCCGCCCTCCTCCCTCTGGAAAGAAAGGTGGCGGCCACATGGGAGCCTTGTGGACAGCAGGTATGAGCTGGGGGTGTGGGGGCAACTAAAACCTCATGGGAAGGGGGCGTTCCGGTCCGTCCTTCACACCCTACCGAGGTCACCAGATGCCCCCCACGAGCGGCTCTCCAGCACGGCCACAGCCCCAGAAGCACAAGGACTTAATGCAGAACCCAGCAGCTTGGAGCAGAAAAGTGAAAGGACTATGCGTTAATCCAGGCCATCAAGTCTGCCAGAGGGGAAAGGGTGTTGCCCCAGTCGCCTTCTCCTCTCTGGAAAGAAGGATGGTGGCCGCATGGGAGCCTTGTGGACAGCAGGTATGAGCCGGGGGAGTGAGGGCGACTAAAACCTCATGGGAAGGGGGGCGTTTCGCTCCACCCTTCATGCCCTACCGAGGCCACCAGTTGCCCCCCACTAGTGGCTCTCCAGCACGGCCACGACTCCAGAGCACAGAAACCAATTTCTTAACTATCTGACTTTCAGTAGAAATACTTCCAGGGTCAATAAGTAAAATAGCAGAAATCCAAAACCAACATTTAATTCTTGAACCCAGCTGTAGAAAGCAAATCACTTCACAATGCTTTTTCAGCATGTCTGATTTGGGGGGGGGGAAGCTCTAAATAATAGTGGTGAATCTTTTATTGAAACAATGAATCTAATCAAAGCAGATAGAGTGTTAACTAGAATTCATCTGCCCCACAGGGACTGGGAGGGGTGGGGGGTGGGGTTTTATTGGGGTTCTTCATGGTAAAAAAAAAAGTATTGGTAAAGGGAAATGTGTTTGATATTTGCATGACTGAGACCTAAACCTGAAAGCTTTGTAACCTTTCCCACGGTGATTAAATAAATAAATAAATAAAAATCTGGTAAAGGAACAACAAACAAATCTAAACAAACCTGGACTAGAGCTATAGTACATTGGATCTTTACCTTGCATGCAGCTGGCTGGGGTTGGATCCCCAGCATCTCCAAGCACTGCTATGAGTAATTTCTGAAAGTAGAGTCAGGAATAACCCCTGATCATTGTCATATATGACCCCAAAAAGAAAAAAAATGTAAAAATCCATACATTAATAACAGATGGAAAAATATTAAAAACATCAGCAGAAAAGTGGTGGAATATGGGCACTGTTGGAGGGATGGGTACTCAACCATTGTATGACTGAAATTCAAGCATGAAATTTCGTAAGCCTATAACTGTACCCCAAGGTGATTTACTAATAAAAATTTAAATATATATATTTCTTCATAATTTATTAAAAATTAAATTTAGGTACGTACTGTGATTTATAAAACTCTTAATAGTAATGTTTCAGAGATACATGCTTCCACAACACACCCCAAACCAGAGTGTCATTGAGCGACAGTCTCTAGGTCCTCTCTCATCCATTCTTACCAGAGCCACCTCTTAGTCAATTCACTTCTGCACCTAGATTATCAAGATCTGTAACCACTGCTTATTTTTAAATTCTGTTATTATGTATAACTTTACTTCAAATAAGAGAGAAATTATTTGCTATTTTTCTTGCCTTTGACTTACCCTCTATTATGATACCTTCTATTTCCATTCAAGTACTAATAATCTTCAGGATTTCATTGTTTCTCATAGCTGACTAGTATGCCATTCGGTATACATAGAATAGATTATTTTTCACTATATGTTCTCAGGTCTTGGGTTCCTTCCATATGTTGGCCACACCCACCACCAGAATGCCCAAAATTCCCATGACAATATTTTAAAGTTTACTCAGTGATATTCCTATCCCCTTAAACTCAGTTCTGTGAACTATCTCTCCATTTCTGCTATTTGTTCCATTTCTGGGTATCTTATAACCCACCCAAGACACGAATTACTCCGTGTTCATTCATCCCCTTCTGATGGACTTTGCTCAGTATGATACCCTCCAGCCCCATCCATGTAGGAAGTAATTGCATGATTTCATCTTTTCTTACAGCTGCACAAGTTTTCATAATGTAACTCTCACACAGCTTCTTGATTCACTCATCTATAGTTGGACATTTGTGCTGAGTCCATATCTTAGCAATTGTACAAAATGCCGCAATGATTATAATGTGCATATATCCTCTTAAATTCGTGTTTTTATAGTTTAGGGATAGATGTCAAGAAGCGGTATTGCTCAGTTGCATGAAAGTTCTATTTTTATTTAACAAAAATAAATTTCCATATTTCTTTCCCCTTGATGGTTCACCACCTCATCGTGGTGAGGGGATGGCAATAGTGCCAACTGGCGAAGAGCGAACCAACATGTCACCCACCCGGCAGAGTTTGACAAGCTACCCGTGGCATATTTGATATGCCAAAAACAGTGACAAGCATGGGCCTCATTCCCCTGGCCTTGGAAAAGCTCCCAATATGGCAGCATTCAAAAGGAGAAGCAAGGAGAGGATGTTAAAATCACAGGGCCGCACTAGGTTACCAAAACGAAGGATGACTAAAATGACTGCACATTTAACACATGTACACTGGCATCAGAAGCATCCATTGAGAACCTGATGACGCTATCTCAGAAGATCAAGTATGATGTTTTTGGATTGACCGAGACGCGAAGGCAGCAATCAAAGCATGCCATTTTCGACACTGGAGAAGAACTGTTCCTAGGATAATGCGACACTAGAGGCATCAGTGGTGTCAGTGTCCTTGTCAATATGAGCTTGGCCATCAACTCTGATTCATTCGAATTCCTAACAACTGGAATTGGATGGTTATATTTGAATAGATGTGACTCATTGCTGGCAGTATCTATCTTCATCATCTACACACCAATATTTAACTATGATGAAGAAGAAATAGGGAAGTTCTACATGGAGCTGGAGAAATTCTATAAAGAAGACCACACCTTTTACAAGGTCATTGTCGGTCATTTTAATATCAAGATAGGATCGAGAAGGTCACCCAAAGAACTCCACATCGGGACCCACAGCCTAGAATGGAACAAACAGGGTGAGAGACTGTCTGAGTTCATCAACAAGATCATACATGGTAACTCGCAGTTCCAGAAGGTCGAATCTAAATGTTGGACATGGGAGTCTCCCAGTGGACAGTTCCACAACGAAATTGACCACATCATATTCAGTCAACGAAGTGGCCACACAACACATTACAAGACACTACCTACCCATTTATGCCGCTTGAAGAGCCCAGCTAGCTACCAAGAATATCCCGCGTGCACTGGCAAAGCCTGGCAAGCTCCCCGTGGCACATTCTATATGCCGAATACAGTAACGACAATAGGTCTGATAAGTAAGAAGAAGCTGCTAAAATCTCAGGGCTGGGAGGAATAGAGATGTTACTGGTGCCTGCTTGAGCAAATCGAAGATCAAGGGGATGACAATGATCCAGTGATATTCAATCAACAGCTTTGCCTGACTGCTGTCACTGTTGTCCCAAAATTCCAAAAGGGATTGGACCACCAACTCCTTTGTGCAAAATTCTACTTCATGGAGCGGGAAGAAAGGGCTGCAAAGTTTAAGAAGAGAACTCCCAGAACAAACACCAACTGGGAGTGCTTTGGCACTATTGTGGCAATATGTGAAGATGCAGTCATTGACAACATGACAAATGACCTGGCACCTGAACTGCACAGGAAGAAGAGAGCGGCATGGAATGCCTTCAAAAGCGTCAAAGAAATAGCTATGAGGACGAAGAATATCCAGCTCTGGGCACATCTTTTCAACTCCACCATTCTTCCTGCATTAACATATGCCTCAGAGACCTGGGTCCTATGAAAACAGGATGAGAATGTCATTCAGGTCTTCTAAAGAGGAATTGAAAGAGCAATGCTTAGAACATCACGTTTCACCCAAGTAAGAGAAGAAATCTGTCGATGATTGAGAATCAGGGACACTGTCTCATTTGCCAAGAAGTCAAAAATCAGATGGGTCAGATATGTAATGTGATTTAGAGATGACCGCTGAACTAGAGCTGTTACCGACTGGATACCATGGACGACAAAAGAATGCATGGCCACTTACCTACAAGATGGTCAGACTTCTTTGTCAAGACCCTGAATGAACGGTTTGAAGCTCTTTGTGTTCCTGGAGTGAGCAGATGCCATTGGGCTACACTAGCATGAGATAGGGACAAATGGAGAACATTACTGATGCCCAATCGAGCAAATCGATGAGCAACGGGATGACAATTGATACCTTTCCATAGAGATTGAACAGGATGGGATCAATAGCACAGTGTGTAGGGCATTTGTCTTGCATGTGGCCGACCCAGATTCGATTCCTCCATCCCTTTTGGAGAGCCTGACAAGCTACCGAGAGTATCCTGCCAGCACAGCAGAACCTAGCAAGCTATTCGAAATGCCAAAACTAGCAACAACAAGTCTCACAGTGGAGAAGTTACTGGTGCCTGCTCAAGAAAATCGATGAACAATGGGATGACAGTTCTACAGTGCTACAGAGATTTAACAAGACATCCCCACAACAGAGAACGGGGGTTCTCTTTCACCACATCCGTCTAGTCATTTCCTTAGAGTGGAAACAGTTCATAATCTGATGTGGATTCCTTTGTCTTTATCGGCTCTATTTTTTGGCCAATTGTTTGAGTTAAGTTGTTTCTTGAGATAACATAAGGAAGAGTTATGACATGTTTTTCTTGATTTGCTCTCTGGATTTGAGTCATCTATCACGATCTTTAATATTTTTAAAATTAATTCTCTGCGAGATTCCCGCCTGAAACCCAGTGGGGAAAGCACCCGTCCATCTCCGGGGGACCGACCACCAGTCCAAATAGCACCTCCTCCAAAAGTTTCACTCAATGTCTGTTATAAAACAAAGAATAACGCCTGACTGAGAAGAACGTCAAACTCAGAAACGTAGAAGGGTGCCTACCATGGACAAAAACTTATCCATAATCCCTTCCCACTATAAGAGGGAATAGTATAATCTGTGCTGGACGGAACAGAGGCCCATTGTTTGGCAACAAAACTGAACGGCTCCTGGCAGTCTCTCCTCATTCAACCAGGTACAGCCTGCCCCACGGCTTGAGACTCCCCCAGGGAATGCGCAGCTAGCTTGATCCCCTAGAATTGCCGGTTTTCTCCCTTGACCTGCGCAGGACAGGAACTGAGGCAACATCAGACCCCGCGGCAACAAAGCTGAAGGGATCCGGGAACTCTCTCCTCACTCTACCAGAATAGTAACAGTGAAGGTGAAGGACTAAAGCACACTGGTCACAATGGTAAAGCAACGCAAAAGCCCACCAAAATTTCTTATTGAAGAGGCTAGCCCAGAAGACTCCAACAGTATTGTAGTATTAGACAACCTCTCTGACAAGGAATTCAGAAGGGAGCTACTTAGGATGCTTAGGGAACTAAAAGAAACAATGGAAAGCAATGCCAATAAAAGACAAGAGGATTTGAAGGCAGAAATGAGAAAAATGCAATCGGAAATGTCGGACCTGAAAACCCTGGTAGGCGAATTGAAAACCTCAGTGGAAGGCCTCAGAAGCAGAGTAACAGATGCTGAGAACAGAATCAGTGAGCTTGAAGATGAAGTTCAGAGACTCGCCAGAAAAGAGCAGAAAATGGAAAAGAGACTCACAGTTCGGGAAAAGATGGCAAGAGAAGATCGTGATGAAGCCAAGAGGGGTAACATAAGAATTATTGGAGTCCCAGAGGGACAGGAAGAAATCCCCGATGAAAAAGAAACTGTCAAAGACTTCATTGCTACAACATTTCCAGAGCTGAAGAAAACTTGTGACCACATTCAGGAGGCCCGAAGGGTACCAGCTAGAAGAAATCCGAACAAAAATACCCCAAGACACATCCTGATCAAAATGACCAAAACTTTAGACAGAGACAAAATTCTGAAAGCAGCAAGATCGAAGAAAGAAATCTCTTACAAAGGAGCATCCTTAAAATTCACAGCTGATTTTTCTGATGAAACCCTCAGGGACCGAAAACAGTGGTGGGACATAGTGAGAAAACTCAATGAAATAAATGCCTCTCCAAAAATACTTTACCCAGCAAGACTCTCATTCATAATAGAAGGAACAACACACAGTTTCACAGACAAACAACAGCTCAGGAACTTCATAGACTCAAGACCATGGTTACAAGTACAACTAAATGGGCTACTTTAAGACAGGACAGGCCCCTCAAATACACCTAATTTCAACAGAACAATGGGACAAAATCCCATAACAATAATCTCTCTCAATATCAATGGGCTAAACGCACCAATTAAAAGACACAGAGTGGCTGGATGGATTAGAAAATTGAACCCAACATTCTGCTGCCTGCAAGAAACACACCTTAATAGTCAAAGCAAACACAGACTCAGAGTCAAAGGCTGGAAAACAATCCTACAGGCAAACAGCTCCCATAAAAAAGCTGGGGTAGCCACCTTAATATCAGACCACATCGATTTCAGAGTGAAGAAGGTCATAAGAGACAGTGAAGGCCATTTCTTAGTGATCAAAGGATCTATACAACAGGAAGAACTTACAATAATAAATGTATATGCACCTAATGAGAGACCAGCAAAGTACTTAAAACAACTACTCATAGATTTGGAAAAAGACATCAATAGCAACACAATACTAGTGAGAGACTTCAACACCGCTTTGTCACCTCTGGATAGATCAACCAGACTCAAACGTACCAAGGACATACTTAATCTGAGGGAAACAATGGAAGAAAGGGACTTAGTAGATATATACAGGACACTTCATCCTCAAAAGGCTGAATACACATTCTTCTCAAGCGTACATGGAACATTCTCCAAGATAGACCACATGCTGAGCAACAAAACATATCTCCATAAAATTAAGAAGATAGAGAATGTATCAACAATCTTCTCAGACCACAATGCGCTTAAATTAGAAGTAAATCACACACAAAACCAGAAAACTAAATCAAACACCTGGAAATTAAACAGTGCGCTATTGAACAACGAGTGGCTTAGAATGGAAATCAAAGAGGAAATCAAAAGATTCCTAGAAACGAATGAAAATGAGGACACGAGTTACCAAAACTTATGGGACACAGCAAAAGCTGTCTTAAGAGGAAAGTTTATAGCTCTAGAAGCATTCCTCAGAAAGGAGGAGCGAGCCCACATAAATAAACTAACCTCACAGCTTAAGAGCTTGGAGAAGGACCAACAAAAGAAGCACAACCTGAACAGGAGGAAGGAAATAATAAAACTCAGAGCAAAGATTAACGAGATGGAAACCCAAAAAACAATCCGAAAGATCAATGAAACCAAGAGCTGGTTCTTTGAGAAAATTAACAAGATCGATAAGCCTCTAGCAAAACTCACAAAGAAGGGGAGAGAGAAAACCCTAATAAACCGAATCAGAAATGAAAAGGGGGTCATAACAACAGAAACTACAGAAATTCAAAGGATCTTCAGGGAGTACTTTGAGAAGCTTTATGCCACGGAACATCAAAACCTCGAGGAAATGGATAAATTCCTAGAGTCCTACAGACTCCCAAGGCTGAACCAGGAAGACCTGGAATAACTGAACAGACCTATCACCATCAAGGAAATTGAAAGGGTAATAAAAAGTCTCCCCAAGCACAAAAGCCCTGGCCCGGATGGATTCACTAATGAATTCTTCCAAATCTTTAAAGAAGACTTACTCCCAATCCTCTTTAAGCTTTTCCACGAAATCGAAATATCAAAAACACTTCCGAACAGTTTCTACGAAGCAAATATCACACTGATACCAAAAGCAGACAGAGATACCACAAAGAAAGAGAATTACAGGCCGATATCCCTGATGAACACAGATGCAAAGATCCTCAACAAACTACTAGCAAATAGAATCCAACTACTCATCAAAAAGATCATACACCATGACCAAGTAGGATTCATCCCAGGGATGCAAGGATGGTTTAACATTCGGACATCAATCAACATAATCCACCATATCAACAAAAGAAAAGATAAAAAGCATATGATCATATCAATAGATGCAGAGAAAGCATTTGACAAGGTCCAGTACCCCTTTATGATGAAAACCCTAGCCAAAATGGGTATAGAGGGGACTTTCCTCAACATAGTTAAAGCCATCTACCACAAGCCTACAGCAAGCATCATCCTCAATGGGGAAAAACTGAGAGCCTTCCCTCTAAGATCAGGGATGAGACAAGGATGCCCACTCTCTCCACTGCTGTTCAATATAGTACTGGAAGTACTTGCAATAGCGATTAGGCAAGAAAAAGATATTAAGGGCATTCAGGTAGGAAAGGAAGAAATCAAGCTCTCACTATTCGCAGATGATATGTTACTATACTTAGAGAACACAATAACCTCCACTAAAAAACTCCTAGAAACAATAGACTCATATAGTAAAGTTGCAGGCTATAAAATCAATACCCAAAAGTCCATGGCTTTCCTATACACAAACAGTGAGAGAGAAGAAAGCAACATGAAAAAAAACAATCCCGTTCACAATTGTGCCACAGAAAATCAAGTACCTAGGAATCAGCTTAACTAAGGAAGTAAAGGACCTGTACAAAGAAAACTACAAAACGCTACTTCAGGAAATAAAAGAGGACATGAGGAAATGGAAAGATATCCCCTGCTCATGGGTCGGGAGACTTAACATTGTCCAAATGGAATACTACTGAAAGCATTGTATAAATTCAATGCAATCCCTATAAGAATACCCATGATATTCTTCAAAGAAATGGAGCAAACACTCCTGAAATTTATATGGAACAATAAGCCCCCACGAATAGCTAAAGCAATTCTTGGGAAAAAGAAAATGGGAGGAATCAACCTCCCTAACTTCAAACTCTACTACAGAGCAGTAATAATTAAAACAGCGTGGTACTGGAACAAAAGCAGAACTGTAGACCAATGGAACAGGGTTGAATACACTGACATCTCCCTCAATCATATGATCATCTATTCTTTGATAAAGGTGCAAGAAATGTGAAGTGGAGTAAGAAAAGCCTCTTTAACAAATTGTGCTGGCATCACTGGACGGCTACATGCAAAAAATGGGCTCAGAACTCTGCCTAACCATGTACAAAAATAAGATCAAAATGGATTAAAGACCTCAACATCAGACAAGATACCATAAAGTACATTGAAGACAAAGTTGGCAAAACCCTCCATGACATTGCGGCTAATGGTACTTTCAAAGATGCCACACCACTGGCCGAGCAAGTGAAAACAGAGATAGATAAATGGGACTATCTTAAACTAAGAAGCTTCTGCACCTCCAAAGAAACAGTGACCAAAATACAAAGACAGTCTACAGAATGGGAAAGGATATTCGCAGAATACACATCTGACAAGGGGTTGATAACAAGGATATACAAAATACTGGTGGAACTCCACAAGAAGAAAACATCCAACCCCATCCAAAAATGGGGCAATGAAATGAACAGAAACTTTCTCAAAGAAGAAATCCGAATGGCAAAAAAGCACATGAGAAAATGCTCTACATCATTAATCATCAGGGAGATGCAGATCAAAACCAAAATGAGATACCATCTCACACCTCAGAGACTGGCCCACCTTCAAAAGAACAAAAGCAACCGATGCTGGCGCGGATGTGGCGAGAAAGGAACACTCCTTCACTGTTGGTGGGAATGCCGACTAGTTCAGCCCTTTTGGAAAACAGTATGGACGATTCTCAAAAAGTTAGAAATTGAGCTCCCATTTGACCCAGCGATACCACTCCTGGGAATATACCCTAGAGAGGCAAAAATGTGTAGTCGAAGTGACGTCTGCACTTGTTTGTTCATTGCAGCACTCTTTACAATAGCCAGAAACTGGAAGAAACCTGAGTGCCCAAGAACAGATGACTGGTTAAAGAAACTTTGGTACATCTACACAATGGAGTACTATGTAGCTCTTAGAAAAGATCAAGTCATGAAATTTACATACAAGTGGTACAATATGGAAAGTATCATGCTAAGCGAAATGAGTCAGAAAGAGAGGGATAGACATAGAAAAATTGCATTCATCTGGGGGATATAAAGCAACAAAATATGAGATCAATACCTAAGAATAGCTGAGATCAACACCAGGAGGATTACTCCATAGCTTAGAGGCCATCCGGATATTCTAGGGGAAAGGGCAGTTCAGATAGAGAAGGGAACACCAAATAAAAGGTGTTTGGAGGATCCTCCCAGGAGGGGAAATGCATGTTGAAAGTAGACTATGGACTGAACATGATTGCCACTCAATGCCTCTTTTGCAGACCACAACACCCAAAAGGAGAGAGAGAACAAAGGGGAATGCCCTGCCACAGAGGCAGGGTGGGAAGGGGGATGGGGGGAAATGGGCACTGGTGGAGGGATGGGAATTTGATCATTGTATGACCGAAACTCAAGCACAAAGATTTGTAAATCTACAACTGTACCTCATGGTGCTTCACTAATAAAAAAAATTAATTCTCTGCATGGTAGACAGGGATTCAAATTCTTTTTAATTTTTTTAATTCTGCTTTTAACACTGTTTTTAATACTGTTGTCCCATTTGTTGAAGTGGCTTTACTGGGTACTTATCATGTACCTAGCAAATTTTACCAAGATATTAAGAAGATAATTCATTCACTTTCCTTTGCTTTTGTATATTTTTAATTTTTTATTGTATTTTTATCAAGACAAAGTTCAGGATCATGTCATATCATCTTCACTATTTTGATCTTTTAACCAACTTTTGATTTCTGGTTTCATCAGTACAGAAAATGTATTCGATTTGATTTAACATTTCTTATATTTATTGAGAAATGCTTTGCGTCCCATCACAGGCTTTATCTTGGTGACTATTCCATAAACTCATGAAAAGAAGGTATATTCTGTTGCTTAGTTTTTGTGCACATGAAATTGGCCACACTAGGTGATGCTCCAGGCCTATTCTTGAATCTGTGCCCTAGTGTATCCCCTGATGGTACTTCAGAGACCATATGTGTGCGAGGGATTAAACCTAGGTCAGCTGTCTCCAAAGCAAGTGCCTACCCCCTGTATTATCTCTTATGCCAATTGGTTGTTTTTATTTGTTTTCATTTGGGGGCACACCAGTAATGTTCAAGTGTCAATCACAGGCTGACAACTCTGGAATCAGTCTTGGTGGTACTCAGTGGACCATTTGGAGTCCTGGGCATTGAACCCAGCTCAGTCACATGAAGGCAAGCACCTAATAAGCTGTATTATCAGTCTGGTCTCTAGCCTGTTGATTTTTAAATACAATCATATTGACGTGACCTTACTAGCAAGAGAATAAATTCTTATATGCTTATATTATGTTAATTCATGGAAAATGTTATCACGCCTTGCCCACCACCAAAGCACCATTTTTTAAATTAAATGTCTGCTGGAGGGATACCACAGCGGGTAGGGTGTTTGCCTTGCATGTGGCGGCTGACCCGGGTTCAATTCCTCTGTCCCTCTTGGAGAGCCTAGCAAGCTATCAAGAGTATCCTGCCCACACAGCAGAGCATGGCAAGCTACCCGTAGCATATTCAAAATGCCAAAAATACTAATAACAAGTCTCACAATGAAGACGTTACTAGTGCCCGCTCAAGCAAATCAATGAACAATGGGGTTACTGTGTAGTGCTAGAGTGCTAAATGTTCTGCCTTAATAGTGTCTGCATTTAGTATATTAGTAAGATCTCTTTAATGCATCAGTAAGACCATTAGTTCCTTGTTAAGTTCCTTATGGATTATTCATCCATTGTTGTAAATGTAATTTAAAATTTCCTATTTTTGTAATGCAGTAAATATTCTCCTTAATGTAGGTCAATAATGGTTTACTTAATTTTGTGTTCCTATAATGGTTATATATAGTTTAATAAACTATATGTTGATGATTTCCATATTTATAATTACCTGGCTTCCATAACTTTCTCTTGCTACTATATTATAATGAAAGTTTATCTTATGATATAGCGTCTTTGGCTTTTCTGTGATTATCAATCACTTTGTAGATATTTAACTTTTCAACTTTCAAATTTCACTGAGTCTATAATTGTGTATAAAGCTGTTGTTTGTTTGTTGTAAATAGCATATAGCTTGCCTCTCTTTCTCACTTTCTCCCTCATTCTCTTTGTGCTGGGTTTTGGCACACCCAGCTATGGTAAAGAATTACTGCTGACTCTGTGATTTGGGTAATTCCAGGTAGTGCTTGGGATATTATAGTCTGGCTGGGATTCACATCCAGGTTAAGAGCTTGCAAAGTAAGGTCCCCACTCACTGTAACATTGCTCTGGACAGAGAGAAACACATTTAAAATTGCATTGTTTTGTGATTGTTGTTCTCTTAGGACCTCTTTTAGAGATTTAAGTGTTGTTAAAATGTCATAAATATGTAATTTTTCAATGAACTGTTTTCATTCCAGACTATATATCTTTATATTAGTTACAAGTGCATATAGTGTCGTTACACTGTTTCATCCCTTACATGTCCCTCAAAAATTTGTCTTCATTCATTCTTGCAGGTAATTTAGTTTCTGAATAGCTCAGAGTGGCCTTGCTAATTCAGGCCATAGTCTTAATTATCACTCACACTTGTGCCAACTAGCATACTTTGGAGTAATGGATTTGGAGAGGATATCCCTGTTGATGTTTGAAATTGATGCAAGAAGAGAGAGAAATTTTGTTTAAAAATGACTTAGAATGAAAGTGAAAACTGGAAATTATTAGAAAGGAGAGAAAAAAATCAAATAGGATAAATGGAAACATTTGGTCACCTGACAAAGGGATTCATTTTTTGTCTATGTATAAATGATATTGAGACCTGTTATTTATGCCTTTACATATATTTATGCATAAATATATTCACATGTGTCTACAATATATTTGTGTACATTATTTTTATATTTCACATGTCACATATGTCTATTGTAAAATACAAAAGTTCCATTATTTATGTAATTTACATATATGTAGATATTTGATAATAACCTTTCAATCAGAAAGTTATGGATTGTTTTAATTCTTTCCAAATTCATCTTTATACTCCTGTGTCAGAGTATAAAGAAGGTGCATGAATCTAAAAAGCATATCATGTTTAATTTCTAGACATGTAATGCATACATTAAATAGCCACCTGGTTGAAGACAGAAAACATTTCTAACATCCCCTCAGAATTAATTTTGAAGAAATACCTGAAATATTATAGACAGAAAGTTTTCAAAATTGCCTCCTGAAACATATACAATAAAAATGAATTCATTTAAAACCGTACAATTACTGTAGGGGCTATCTCCAGTTCTGGGGAGCTGGGGAATCCCAGTTATTCTTGGATGAGGATGAACTTCTAAAAAAGATATCTGATGGCAATATCAAGATTCTGAGGACTGGTATAAATCCATAGTTATGAGGAAATGCAAAGTAAATATTAAAAATTTATAATGGAAATTCAGAATAAAATGTAATTGATAATATGATTTATGTTAGCCTTTCTTCCTTTAACATTCTATTTACCAGTCAATCTGGGTAGTAAATCCTGTTTTAAGTCAGTAGAGTGGGACATGGGAATACCAAACTCTCTGAGATGTGTGTGTGTAAACAGGTTTATCAGAGCTCTCAGAACATCTATTATTGTATAATAGCTTCCTTATACTTTTTGATATAACTTTTTGTATCATTCAGACTTTAAGAACATCATCTTATTAGCAAACAAATTTAGGGCTTGTTTTATATCTCTGTTTCTCAGACTGTAGATGAAAGGATTCAGCATGGGGGTGATTATCATATACATCACAGAAGCAGCTATTTCTTTAGCACTGGACATGGCTGGTGAGGAGAAAAAGTACACTTCTGCAATGGTTCCATAAAATAAAGCTACAACAAGAAGATGGGAACCACAGGTAGAAAGGACTTTGAAGAATTTCTTAGTAGAAGGATTTTTCAGAACAATGGCCCATATGCAGATATAAGATCCCATTATAAAAGTGAATGGAATACATACATACAGTCCTCCCTCAATGAATATGACCATGTTATTGAGTGAAGTGTCTGAGCAGCTTACCTCCAGCAATGCAGTGAGTTCACAGAAGAAGTGAGGAATGGTAATATCACCACAGAAGGACACTTGGATCAAGAGCAGGGTGTGCATCAGTGCATGTGAAAAATTGATAATCCAGGTCCAAACTACTAATGAGATGCATCTCTCCTGCCTCATGATCATGGTGTAGTGCAGTGGCTGACAAATGGCTACATACCTGTCATAGGCCATCACTGCAAGAAGGAAATTGTCAGTACAAACAAAAAATATTAAAAAATATACCTGAGAAATGCACCCTGAGTAGGGGATAGACTTGTGATTACTCTGCATATCCACTAACATTTTAGGAACCGTGACAGATGATAAAGACATGTCGTTGAAGGCCAAAAAACTGAGGAAGAAGTACATGGGTGTGTGGAGACGAGAGTCTACCCTGATAAGTAGGATGATGAGCAGGTTCCCCAACACGGTGGTCAGGTAGATGACCAGGAAGAGCATCAAGAACCAGCCCTGTTGTTCTGGTGGTATAGGGAGACCCTGGAGGAGGAATTCAGAAACTCTGGTCTCATTCTGTTGCTTCATGGTGCTCCTCTTTCTTCTGGGAGTCAAAGAGAAGTTAATGTTCAGAACCTTTATAGTCATATATAGTAACTCAATTTTTATATGAAAGTTCTGTTATTTTTTCACTAGAATTTGTTCACAACTCACATGTACGTATGCGTGAATCACCATGTACCATTCGGGTTCTAATAGTACATCACATCTTCACAATTTATAAGATATTTTTCTTAATCTGGAAAAATACTTTGAACAACTTAATTAATTCTGTGTTCAAAGCAATACACAAATTTCTATACACAAGAGTAAACAAGCAATGCAAAGTCTCAGTGTTGAAGAAGTGTACAAACTCACAATATCTACGTGTGCAAAGTTGCATCGATGCTACAAATAACAGTGAAAGAAATGACAACGTGTATCTAACCAGAATCTTTCTCTTAATTACCACACACTGGCTCTCATAGTCCTCATTTTTTAGCATGCCATAACATGCTAATTGACATCATTCCAACACAGTTGAAGGAGGAATATTTGCTCTCCTTTGCATTCAAGATAAATAGAATGATGACAAGTATTTCATAGAGACTTAATTGCTCAGGGACACTGGTGCTATATCACGTGTTCTCTAAAGAGGATAGTGACTGATCGTGTGAGGAGACACCACAATAAACTAATAAACTATAACAAACAGAGAACCTTGTTTTTCATAGGATTTAACTTTTGATTATTGTAGTTCCTTCCTCCAGGAAAAGATGAACAGACCATGTTCACAAAGAGTGTGAGATGCCTGTTTAGACAGGCTTATTTCATAAACTTCTATAAGTGTTGTCCCAAATTTTGGAGATTGACGAACCTTGGAGATTTATGACAAAAACATTTAGTTTGAGGAAGGATTATTCACCATATTGTAGACTGAACAGTGATTATTTGCCAGACACAGTGTTGAATGAATAGTGAATAGTTTTCAATTTAAAATCTCAATATAGCATTGTGATCGAGAATAAATTACCCTTTCTTTACCAGTGGAAACTGAATATAAGAGACAAACATAGCAGTTCCAGACAGTATATTAGAACATTTCTCAAAAATTGAAATACTGGAATCAAAGGAACAAGTTTGTAAACTTACCCAAAGGACTAATGTACCCAATCCTGCCTGCTCAATGCAATAATGTGTCCTTCACTGACAGACTACTGAATGTCTGTGGGCATAATGTTGGGCCTCATTTACTCAAAGATTCCATCAGAGAAATACTGTATAGATCAAATATCATTAGTAACTAATAAATATAGCAAGCTTGGATGACATGCAGAAATAACGTGAGACATAAAGGAAAGCAAAGATTACACATCAAATCCCTTAGTTTGGATTTCAAAACTCTTTCATGTGACCAGGGGGAAACTCAGGAAATTTCTCCTCCTGGCTGCTGAGCATATCTATGTCTCTCAGAGTCAGTATTCTCATGACTGAACTTTAATATCTGTTTAAAGTTGAGAATGTGGAAGGGATTGAACAAAGGCAGGTTAGATATTTGGTAATGAGCTTCCAAATCACACTCACAGTGCTCTACAATTGCTTCCTGGGACTTTGCTGACTTTTTGTGCACTAGTTGTAGAGAAAAGAATCTTTATGTCATGTCACATGTAGTTTTTTTTTTATATCTTTTGTTTATATCTTGCCTTTTTTCCAGTCTCTGTTTATTTTTAAATTGTTTGGAGTATTAGTCCCATACTATGTTTTTTATGCAAAAGAAGGTATTTATTAAGATTGCATATTTCAACTTACAAAAAACTTGAGAATGAATGTAAAAAGTTTTAAAAACTGGAATGGAATTGTTTGGTCCCATGAAGTTCCTTAATTTTATATATATTCTTATTATATTACATTTTATATCTCAGGTTTTATTTATAATAATATTTTATTCATAACAAGTCTGGATTTGCGGGGTAAAAGTGATTTATAAATAGTTGCCTTGTCTTTCTTCATTGTTTTGCTTTCACTTCCACTAGCTATACTTTCTTTGGACCCTGAAAAAATAAAATAAATTACGGTTCTTTAGTTTAACTATTGGGAGTGGGGGAGAGTTTTTGTGCAACAAATCTGGAATTCCGGTTTACCATGAAAAACATGCAGAATGAAGATTTTCTTCTTTTGATTCCTGGATGTAAATGAAGAAGTCTACACAAGGATTTTACAGATTGGCAGATCTGTGCATAGAAAATAGTCTAGTTGGTCTATAAATTTTTTCCTGGCTGGTACTGTGACTCTGTGCTGTGAAGTAGTCTTCCAAGAAGGAACTGGATATATTCAAATGTTGGTCTGTCATCAGGGTCCTTCTTCCAGCAAAGATTCATCAATTCGTGTAGGGATGCTGGACAACCTTGATGGCAAGGCATCCTATATCCTTGTTCTACCTGTTCCAGCACTTCACGGTTGACCATACCCGGATATGGCACTCTGCCCTTGGTTACCAGTTCTCTCTGTAGAATTCCAAATGACAATACATCAGACTTGATTGTAAATCAACCACTCAGCCTCAGGAGCTGTCCTTTTAATTGGAAATTTTGCACCTTGTCTTGCTGTATATTCATTGTCTTCAATTAACCTTGCCAAACCAAAATCTGCTATTTTGCACACAAGATTTTCTCCCACAAGAATATTAGCAGCTCGAAGATCTCGATGAATATAATTAAATCTTTCAATATATGCCATACCATCCATCAGCAACCTGAGCAGCCGTAAAAACCAACTGTGGGAGCTTCAAATATTTTCCATCACGCCTTCCTTCAGGAAATCTAACAAACTCCCTTTTGACATAAATTCAGTGACTATATAAATTGACTCTTCAGAAACAACAGCATACAATGGAACAAGTTTATCATGTCTTCAACTTTTTCATCATCTGAGCCTCTTGAAGAAAATTTTCTGGCATCATTGTACCTGGCTTTAGTGTTTTGATTGCTACTTTTGTGGTTCCATTCCATGTTCCCATCCATACTTCACCGAAACATCCTTGTCCTAGTTTAACCTCTAGTCGCAAAGATTCTCGCGGAATATCCCAAGCATCTTTCGCTATACCCTGAGTCTGAGGTTTCACAGTTGGGTACACAGTTGTTAACTTATGACATAGGTCATCAGCATGGTCTGTGTAGTGTTTTACTATGTTTTTTATATCACAAAATGACTGCAATCACTTTGTGTCTATCCCTTCCTTCTGACTCATTTCCAGTAGAAACAAGGTTCAGGAAGACTGCTCCATGGTTGGAAACTTGCCAGAAGTCAGAGGGAGAGGGAAGTTAGAATGGAGATTTGACCGCTAGGACAATGAGAGTTGGAAATTATGACGTAAAAAGAACTGATTGCTGAAAGGAGGAAAAGGGATATACGTGCTAATCATTCAGTACCTGTATTGCAAATTATAATGCCCAAAAGGAAAGAGTGAGAATGAGAGAAAGAGAGAGAGAGAAAGAAAGAAAGAAAGAAAGAAAGAAAGAAAGAAAGAAAGAAAGAAAGAAAGAAAGAAAGAAAGAAAGAAAGAAGAAATGTGTCTGCTGTAGATGCATACTGGGAGTGTGGGTGGCACAATGGAAA
This sequence comes from Sorex fumeus, assembly GCF_029834395.1. Lineage (NCBI taxonomy): Eukaryota > Metazoa > Chordata > Mammalia > Eulipotyphla > Soricidae > Sorex > Sorex fumeus. The sequence goes on from NW_026606186.1 coordinate 8,029,985, forward strand.
TGGGAACATCGGTTATCTATCTCATGATGGTTCAATGAAACAAAGAAAATCCTGTTTTTGAGCCACACTCAATGTTATTAAGCACTTATTACTGGCTCTGTGATCAGGGATCCCTCCTGGTGGTGCCTGGGAACCATTCAGCAATGCTGAGGTTTGAACCAGTTATTTTTAGGACAAATATCTTACCTCTTATCTTTTAAGTCCTTCTATGTGTGTTTTTTCTTACTGCATCGTCAAAGATATCACATAAATTCAGACACCTGTTGAGAAAAACATACATCTTATCATATCACACAAACAAGAAATCATCACACAGCATATGCACATGGGATGCAAATGCATACTTTTATTCACACAGAGACAGAAATTTCTGTCCCACAATTATAACTTACTCTGATATATTCACCCTTGGTAGGTCAAGAACCTTCTAATCCAGTTGCATGTCTTCAGCTTCTGCAGTAGTTAGGAGGAACAAAACAGTGAGATGAATACCACTGTGAGCCCATAATCTCCTGAGCTTTCTGTGTCCGTCCTTGACCTACAAGTCAATAAAGATACCATTTTATAAACCTCATAGAGGACCTAGTCAAATTCCCTAAGCTCCTGGTTAAAGAAAGGAAGGTAATTGCCACAGCCCAATTAAACCTTGGGGAGGTGGATGTTCAGAGCTACTCAGGCCACCTGACAGTTTTCCATGTATCAAGGGTCCCTGGAACATAACTGCCTGTTAATTTTATACTGGACACAGAAATGGCTGAGATGTTTTCCAAACACCAATGAAGCCAATGCACATGTCTGACAGGGCTGGTTGTGGAACTCTATCAAACACTCCTACTTGTCCCTAAAAAGGTAAAATAACTTCCTTCAGCCTTGTTTCAGAAGGCTGAGAGAAGTATACTTTAGATAATTATTTCTGTCATTAGCCAAGCACAGTAACAACAAGTCTCAAAATGGAGACGTTACGGGGCCCGCTAGAGCAAATCGATGAACAACAGGAGGACAGTGACAGTATGTTTGTTACTGTTTTATTAGGTCATACAGCCTAAGAAACACAGGTGCACAATATATGTCCACGTTATATTAAACTTTCCATATTTTAGCAAAAGATTCATTCAATAGCTTAGTCACTGCTATTGAATTAGAATTGATAGTGATTTAATGGAACTGCCAATTGATTAATATAGTCTTCATTTGTTAACTGCTAAGTTACTTACGCTGTCCTCACACAACAGCACAACTGTGTGACACAAACATTCAGTAAATCGTCAGTCAATAATATTCCATCCATATTTAACAAGTATTAATACATACCTTATTTATAGAGGCATTCAGACTTCTCAGAGAGAGGGTCTAAGTACATGATCATTCTCAAGTTTTTGTACACACACTTCTTCAACTCACCCCAGTCTCTAGTTATTATTACACATTAATATGCCCTTCAGTGTAAAAGAAACTTCTTTATTATATCTTCTCAAATAATGCACTTTAGGGGAAGTTATAAAATTAAGTTCCCCCTCAACTCTCCAATCACATAGCACTAGCTTAAATAATAAGGAGCAATATTGAGTTGTCAGTTTCTGAATTGCGGCTGGTTTGGTCCAGAGAGAAGATCCACTGAGTTCTCAACACTGATGCCTTTTCCTAATGTCATTTATTTCATTTCTTTTAGTTTTCATGAAAAAAGGGAGATAATAGAGACAAAGGATTTCACTTAGTTCAATCCTTTGTTCTATTTTATTTATACAGCACAGACTGACAGTGGAGAAAATTTAGGGACATGACTAATTCTACCACATTAAAATTTTTAAAAATTGAATCGCAATGAGATACACCATTACAAAGTTGTTTATGATTCTCTCATAAAGTTTTCCAACCCCATACCTTCACTAGAGTGCATTTCCTACCACCAAGGTTCTTAGTTTCCCTCCCACCCCCATCCCTGTATGCCTCAATGGCAGATGCTTTTCTTCTCTCTTCTCTCTTCTCTCTGTATTTCTCTCTTTCTCTTTCCTTTGTGATGTTTTGGAATGAAGATATTGAAAGACCATCATTTATATCCATTTACCTACTTTCAACATTCGATTCTGTTCAGAGTGATCATTTCCAACGATTATTGTCATACTAGTCCCTTCTTTATAATAACAGCCCTTTATCCCACCACCCCCTCCACCACTCTTGTGACAAGCTTCCAACTATTGACCAGTCCTCCTGGGATCTGTTTACCGTGGCATTAGATATTAGTCTCATACTCATTTTTTATATTCCACAAATGAAGGTGGCCGTTCTGTCTGTCCCTCACTTTCTGACTCATTTTGCAGCAGGATACTCTCCATGTCCATCAGTTTCTAATCAAATTTCATGACTTCATTTTCCTAACCAATGCACAGTATTCCATTTTGCAGATGTACCATTGTTTCTTTATCCAGTAGTCTGTTTTGGGGCACTTGGGTTGTTTTCAGATTCCGACTATTTTGAATAGTATTGCAATGACCATAGAAGTGTCTATGGTGTTTCTGTTGTGTGTTTTTGGATACCTAGGGTATATTCCTAGAAATATTATCTCTTGGTCAAGTGTAAATGCAATTTCTAGTTTATCTGGGTAATTTCATATTGTTTTCCAAAAAGACTAGACCAGGTGGCATTCCCACCGACAGTAAGAGTTCCTCTCTCTCACATCTGCACCAGCACTGGTTGTTCTTATACCTCATGATGTTTGCCAGTCTCTATGGTATGAGATGATAACTTATTTTTGCTTTAATTTTCAACTTCCTTATAATTATTTATAAAGAGCATATTTTCACGTGCCTTTTGGTCATTTGAATTTCTTCTTTGAGAAAATTTCTCAAAATTTCATTTCATTTCTATTTCCCATGTTTTGATGGAATTGGATATCTTTTTCTTGTAAAGTATTACTACTAGTGTCTCATATATCTTTGATATTAACCTCTTATCAGTGGGTTTTGTGTAAGTAACTTTTCTCATTCCATGGGTTGTCTTTGTATCTTGGTCACCATTTTTTAAGACTAAAGGCTTCTGAGCTTAATGTAGTTCTATTTGTTTATCTTTGATTCTACTGCTTGGTAAGTGTTGTTTAATCTTTGAAGTTGGTATTAGCTTCAATGTCATGGAAGGTTTTGCCTATGTTTTCTTTTATGAACCTTATGGATACAGGTCTGATGTAAAGATATTTAATTCATTTTTATCTGATTTTTGTGGATGGCATTATATAGAGATCTGAGTTCATTTTTTACATGTAGCTGGCCAGTCTTCCCAGCACCACTTATTAAAGAGGATAGCCTTGCTCCTTTACCAAAGATTAAATAACCATATATTTGAAGGTCAGTGTCAAGATATTCAACTCTCTTCCATTGGTCTATGGATCTGTCTATAATCCAATACTATGCTATTTGAATTCCTACTGCTTTGTAATACACTTTGAAGCCAAGGAAGGTGATGCTTCTTATCTTCTTGGTCTAGGATTGTTTTAGCTATTCATGGGGGTTTATTATTCCATATGAATTTTAAAAGCATTTGATCTATTTCTTTGAAAAAAGTCTTACAAAGCTTTGGGGCATATTGGCATTTTGACAATGTTAATTCTCCCAATCCAAGTGCAGGGTAAAATTCTCCATTTATGTGTCATCTTTTCTTTCTTTTTTTAATGAATCACTGTCTGGGACAGCCATACTTACATAAGACGAAATTGCATTCAATATAAAGAAGGTAACTAGAGACAGGGATTGATTGAGGGAAAAATAGACCAAGAAGTTTTAACTCTAGTCAACATTTTCACCTAAACCTTGGGTAAACAAAGTTTATACAGCTTTTCCTTTTAATAAAAATTAAAATAAATTTTAAAAATTTAAAAAAATCAAAGTTGCATCCATAGCTCATAACTTACATAAAAGTCAACTCAAAGTGAATCAAAGACCTTGAGATCAAACCTAAATATATAAATCACATTAAGTAAAATATAGGCAGAATGCTCTAGAGCTTAGACCTCAAATAATTCTTCATACTATGTCATTGGCAAAGACTTCAGAATCTACATGAAACAAACAGAACTACATCCATCAAACAAAAACTTTTATGCATGGCAAAGAAATGTGTTAAATATAAAAGAAACCTCAGTGGGAGATAGTGCATTCAACATATTAAAGAGTTGATACCGAGTATCTATAAAGTACTCACAAAGATCAATTTTTAAAGATTTAAAAACATTTAAAAATGGAGAGAGTAAATGACTATAGTTCTCTGAGGAAGACAAATGGGTAGCCATCAGGCACATGAAAAGATGTTCATTACTTATTATTAGGAAATCCAAATCAAGACAACAATGAAATGTAATCTTATACCAGTAGAAATGACATATATCAAAAATAATGGCAGCAATCTGTGTGGCAGAGATGTGGTGATAAAAGAACTCTCATCCACTACTGATGGGAATGTTGTCTGGTCCAACCACTAAGAAAACAGTATGGAGATTCTCAGTAAACTGAGAAGTGAGTTTCCTTTTGACCCAGCAATTCCATTCTGGGATCTATCCCCAGGACAGAAAAACATTTATTGAAAAGTATGCATGCATACCACTATTTATTGCATCACTCAGTACAATAGCTGAGATTTGGAATCAACATAGATGTCCAAAACAGATGTCCATAGATGTCCAAAACAGATGTCCAAAAGCAGATCATGAAGATGTCATGGGGTCCCCTGGAGGGGGGATAAGACCCCTCCCCACCCCAAGGGACCCAGCCTAGGCAGCCGACAAACTCCAGAACCCAGCCTTCACTATGCTTACGGCACATTTTGGGCTGAGCCTCAACCATGAGTGAATCTCAAAAAAAAAAAAAAAACACATATGCGAGACTTTGTGACTGAGAACTCTGGGTTCAACGGAATGGGGAACAGAGATTATCCACTCATACCTCCATGTCTCCACCAACTCAGCAGTCATACCCATAAGCCACCTCTGGATGGCACTAGATAATCTCGTCATCGGCCACCATCAGATCACATGTCCTTCTCTCTCAGAAGGGAGCATAACATGACACTCAACCATGTCACCGGACGCCATGCCAGGCTGTTTCACTCAGGGCGCCCTGAAGGGGAGAGGGTGAGACCCATCCCTTCCCCAAGGGACCCAGCCCTGGCAGCTGATAACCTCCAGAACCCAGCTGCCACAATGCTCATGGCTGTTCTCCATACGCTCAAGCCGAACCTAACCCATTAGTGAATCTATTACTGGATCACGCGGCCACAGTCATGGCTGTGTGATACTTGAAACCACATTCCCACCTGTACTCCAAGATTAAAGCACCAAATCTGATTGTGTTCAAAGTAGGAGGCAACCAAACTTAGAGGGAATATAGACATTTTTTTACAGATACACATATAAAAAGCACACAAGGCTCAAATTTTAATAACATTTAAGTGATCTCTTATCACTTAATCACTTAATCACTTAACTTCCCGTTAGTCGTTGATTTGCTCGAGCGGGTGCCAGTAACGTCTCCATTTGTCCCTGTCGCGTGCTAGTGTAGCCTAAATGGCATCTGTTCATTCTGGGAACATGAAGAGCCTCAAACTGATCATTCATGATCTTGATGAAGAAGTCTGACCATCTGGTAGGTGGGCGGCCACGCGGTCTTTTGACATCCCGTGGAATCCAGTCGGTAACAGCTCTAGTCCAGCGGTCGTCTTTAAATCTCATTACGTGACCAGCCCATCTGATTTTTGAAACCTTGGCAAACGAGACAGCGTCCCTGATTCTTGATCATCGACAGATGTCAGAACTCCAGATTCTTTCTCTCATTTGAGTGAAACGTGATGTTCCAAGCATAGCTCTTTCAATTCTTCTTTGGGAAATCTGAATAGCGTTCTCATCCTGTTTTCGAAGGGCCCAGGTCTCTGAGGCATATGTTAATGCAGGAAGAACAGTGGAATCAAAGAGATGTGCCCGGAGCCGGAGGTTCTTCGTCCTCTTAACTATTTCTTCGACGTTCTTGAAGGTGTTCCAAGCCGTTCTCTTCCTCCTGCGCAGCTCGGGTGCCAGGTCATTTGTCATGTTGACTTCTCGACCTAGGTACACATAGCTGTTGCATTCGGAGATGGTCGTTCCATTGAGAGCGAATGGGGCATCAGGAACGAGGCTGTTTCTCATAAACATTGTCTTAATAAGATTCAGCTCTAGTCCTACCTTTCCACACTCATGGTCAAAGTCGGCCAGCATTTGTGCCACTTGACTGATGTTTGGTGTTATTAAAACAATGTCATCAGCAAAGCGGAGGTGGTGTAGTTGCCGACCATCTATCTTCACTCCCATTCCTTCCCATTCCAGTCGTCGCATGATGTTCTCAAGGTGGCACTGAAGAGTTTCGGTGAAATGGTATCACCCTGTCAAACCCCTCTCTTGACATCAATGATTACTTCTTTGTAGAATGGTGAGATCCTGATAGTGAATACACAATACAACTCACGGAGGATCTTAATGTATTGGGCTTGAAAGCCCTGATTGGCTAGGGCTTCAATGATCGCTTCCATCTCAACAGAATCAAAGGCCTTCTTTAAATCAATGAACGTTAAACAGAGCGGCATCTTGAACTCCCGAGAAACCTCAGTGAGCTTGGTTATCGTGTGGATATGGTCAATGGTGCTGAATGCTTTACGGAACCCGGCTTGCTCGCATGGTTGTCCTTCATCTAGAGTTCTGCCAATCCTATTTAGGATGACTTGAGTGAACAACTTGTAGATGACAGACAATAGGCAGATCGGGGGATAGTTGCCAATGTCATGGATGCCTCCCTTCTTGAACAGTAGTACGGTCCTGCTGGTTTTCCATTGGGACAGAACCTTGCATTCAGACAGGTAGTGTGTCAAGAGCCGAGCCAGTGTATTGATGAGTACTGATGGCAGATTCTTCAGGTATTCAGGTCTGATCTTGTCTGGGCCAGATGCTGTTTGTTTCTTTACTGATGAAATGGCGTGTGGGATTTCAAAAGGGAGAACGTTGGGAACGACATATCCATCCTGTGGAATTTGGTATGTCGGCAAGTGAACATGGCTATCGAAGAGATTTGAGTAGAAGTCATGGATAATCTTCTCCATTGCCATTCTGGAGGATGTGATGGATCCATCAGGATGTGGGAGGGCAGTCATTTTGGTCTTGTAGTTGGTGAAGGACAGGCGGGTGTTATGAATACTTTTCCCGGCTTCTTGCACATCTACCAGCACTTCTGCTCTTCTCTCTTTGAGGTCTTCCTTGATCGCATCTCTGCACTGCTTTGCGAGCTCTGACGTTAGCTTGCAGTTGCCTGAGGCATGCACCAAACCACGCTGGCGAATAAGCTCAAGAGTTTTTGAAGACAGGCGTTTTTTTGTGGCTATCTCTCTCTTGGCGTTCCTCGCACATTCATGGAGGTGCTGAACCAGTCGATCGTATTCCTCGTCCATGTTGTCAACAATGGCATCTTCCCATGTTGCTGCAATAGTGCCAAAGAGCTCCTAGTTGGTGGTCATTCTGGGAGTTCTCTTTTTAAACTTTGCAGCCCTTTCTCCCCGCTCTGTGAAATAGAATTTTGCACAAAGGAGATGGTGGTCCAAACCCATTCGGAATTTTGGGACAACAGGGACATCGGTCAGGCAAAACCGTTGATTGAATATGATGTGGTCTATTTCGTTTTGGAATCGTCCACCGGGAGACTCCCATGTCCAACGTTTAGATTCTGCCTTCTGGAACTGTGAGATACCATGGATGGTCTTGTTCGACATGATGAACTCAGACAGTCTCTCACCCTGTTCGTTCCATTCTAGGCCATGGTTCCCGATATGAAGTCTTCAGCTGATCTTCTTGGTCCTATCTTGGCATTAAAATCACCCACAATGATCTTGTAGAAGGTGTGGTCTTCTTTATAGAACTTCTCCAGCTCCACATATAACTTCTCGATTTCTCTTCCATCATAATGAGATGTTGGTGCGTAGACAACGAAGATAGAAACTGCCGGCAGTGAGCCACATCTATTCAGATGTAAACGTCCAATTTGGGTTGGTAGGCATTCGAATGAATCAATGCTCATGGCCAAGTTTGTGTTGACAAGGACCCCGATGCCTCCGAAACCTCTTTTATCGCATGTTCCAAGGAACAATTCTTCTCCAGTGTTGAAAACGGCATGGTGAGATTCGTGCCTTCTTGTCTCGGTCAGAGCAAAGATGTCGTACTTGATCATTTGCGCTTGTACCATCAGGTCTTTGATGGATGCATCTGATGCTAGCATATGTGCATTGAAAGTACAGACGATCATTTTTGTCTTCCTTCATTGTGGCAGCCTAGTTTGGCCTTGAGATTTTATTGGCCTCTCCTTTCTCATCCTTCTCAGTGCTGCCATGTCGTGAAGCCTTCAGAGTCAGGTGAATGAGACCAGTTGTAGTTACTGGTTTTGGCATATCGAATACACAATGGATAGCTTGCCAGGCTCTTCCATGCAGGCGGAATACTCTCGGTGTCTTGCCAGTCTTTCCGAGAGGGATAGAGGCTTTTGGGGCGACCTCTAATCGCCCTCATAGGTGTTACCATATTTGAGCCCTATCAAATATGGTACGACAATTCCGAAAGATGGGTATTTAGTGTCTTATGATGTGTCGTGCAGCCGCAAAGTGGCCGCGCGGGTCCAGAAAGTGTCCTGGAGTGTGGCGGCAGCTGGGTAGTGGAGGTAGTGTCGGTAGTGGAGGTCTGCCAGTGGGGTATTTATCTGGTCCCGGTAGGGGTAGGGTGGGTCTTCTGTGCGCAATCCAATCCCTGGGTGTTTGATGGAAGGAGACAGGGCAGGGTAGGGTGGGGCTCCTGATTAGAATCCTTTTGTCACCTGTGGTTGGTGGGAACAAGCAGAGAATCTCTGTCCCTGGGTCTGTTGAGCCTGGAGTCCAAGGTCTCAGAGAGTTCTGCTTATCTTGTTCTGTGGGTCTTCAGTCGTGTGTGAGTCTCGGCCGGAGATGCCACGCAGGTCCGGAAAGCGTCCTGGAGTATGGCGGCAGCTGTGGTTGGTGGGAGCAAGCAGAGAATCTCTGTCCCTGGTCCGTTGAGCCTGGAGTCCAAGGTCTCAGAGAGTTCCGCTTATCTTGTTCTGTGGGTCTTCAGTCGTGCATGAGTCTCGGCCGGAGCTGCCACGTGGGTCCGGAAAGCGTCCTGAAGTGTGGCGGCAGCTGGGTAGTGGAGGTAGTGATCTCTTATAGAAGGGTTTAATGGTCCCTGGGTGAAATACAACAATATACTCATACTCTTTCCTCTAAGTATACATTTTTGGAGCATTTTGAGCGATTTTTCATAACAAACAATGCAAAATATATTATTTCAGCTCTGCTTTGGATGGGGTTTGGGATGGAAACACCTGAAATACGGTTGTGGGAAGGTGTAATAGTGGTGGGATGGGATTTAAATATTAAGCGAAATCAAATATTGTGAAATACTTTATAAAATAAAAAGAAAATTTTTAAAAGATGAGTTATATACACACAATGGAATACTACGCAACTGTAAGGAATAATGAAATCATGCAATTTGTTCCAACATGGATGTAACTGTAATATATCCTGCTAAATGAAGTAAGCCAGAAGGAGGATAAACACAGGATAATGGTAATTAAAATTGATATCAAGAATAACGGGGAGCATCCCACAGGACCTGTAGCCCGCTTCCAGCACTGCCCCAAATCCCTCCCCCAGGTGTGCAGAACTCCCTGGCCGGTAACCCACTCCCCAAGCATGCATCCCAACTAAGAACCTGGACAGCAACTCCTTCCAGCATCCGCGGGACCTGTAGCCCGCTTCCAGCCCTGCCAACTCCCTCCACTAAGTACAGCGATGCAGGAGACGTGTCCTCAGGGCATTCATAGTTATTTTCCCCTTTCCCAGAACTCTGGACTCACATCTCAATTTCCATTATCTAATTCTGTGGAGAACATCCTGTCTATCCCAAACACATTAGGCCAAGAGTCCACTAGCCTATTCTAATCTCACCAAAATAACGGTGAACGCATTAAGCTGTGCAAGCCTAACATAAAAGAGCACATCCTCCGAAGCTTCACTAGAGGCCTCACATAAGTCACAGAGGAGCATCAAAGAGGAAATTTGTATTCTATAAGGGGGGAAAGGTGACCACCATTGACTGAGCTCATCCAGATCCTTTCTTGCATTGAAAGGGGCATACTGATAGTGAACTGGAGAGTCCCACATCCTTACTACCACAACAACATGAACAACCAATGCAAATCCCCACCACGAGGAGAGGATGAAGAAGAGTCCAGAAGCCTCAACAGGAATGAACCACAAATACAATCTCTCCGATAAAGAATTCAGAGATAAAATATTAGAGATGTCCAATGAACTCAGAGAAATGGTATATCAGGTATCCAGTAAATTAAAGGAGGACATGAAAGAACAGTGGAATGGACAGTCAAGAAAATACAGGAATAAATGAGAGCAGAAATAAGAAAGCCACAAAGAGAAGTGTCACTAATAAAGAATTCAGTAGCTCTGCCCTGTAGCACTGTCCTCCCATTGTTCATCTATTAGCTCAAGTGGGCCCAGTAACGTCTCCATTGTGAAACTTGTTGTTACTGTGTTTGGTACATCTAATACGTCATGGGTAGCTTGCCAGGTTTTGCCGTGCAGGCAAGATACTCTCGGTAGCTTTACGGGCTCTCCGAGAGGGGTGAAGGAATTGAACCCGGGTCAGCCAGGTTGGGCACATGCAAGGCAAACCCCCTACCCACTGTACTATCACTCCAGCCCAAGGATTCAGTAGATGAAATAAAAAATTCAATGGGTGCCCTCAACAGTAGAATGACTACAGCTGAAGACAGAATCAGTGAGCTTGAAGATGAGCTGCAGGAAGCATAAAGGTAACAGCAAAAAATGAGAAAAGACCTCAAAATAGCATTAGGGCAAGTCAGAGACCTAGGGGATGAACTCAAGATAAACAACATAAGAATTATCAGAATAACGGAAGGACAGGGAGGCAACCCCCTTGAAATAGCACCAATTTAAGATATCATTCCTCTGAGGTATGGTGCCACCAACAGGTTAACTTGTGACAGCAGGGTGAGTGCATCAGCAGCCTGCTGCTGCCTTCAGGCTTCCTGTTACCCCAAAATTGTCCTTGTGCCTTTGACCAGACCCCAACAACTTAGGACCAAGTTTACCAATAAATTAAACACCAAAAGCTAGGTATTGGGAGCCACACCCACAAATCACCTCTGACTCAGCTATACAAGCTTATTTATTGGCCTTATTTCAGAGACCCAAAGGTAAATCTCGAATGAGATCAAAAGCTGCAGATAAGCTCAAACCCCCTATGGCTGAACAGACTGGGGTAAATTATAGGGGAGTGGGTTGATCTGGTGGCCTGCCCAAGCAGAGCTCCCAGCAGCCACTTGCTTACCCAGTCCAAAATTGCCACTATAACCTCAGCCTGACTCCACCGACTCAAAATGGACCTCACCAAGATATAATCTGCTGAAAATTCTTGTATGCAGGTTTTGTGACTGAAAATCTCCAGGCTTTCTCAGAGTTGGGATGGGCTACCTCCCCCCACTTCCCAATACACACGGAAACACTGGCAGTCACCTCCAAGAAACAACTACTGACCTTCTTTCGGAGATCCATAAATAAATCTCGAAATAGATCAAAACCTGCAGTTAAGCTCGGACTCATGCATGACTGAATAGACCAGGGCAAATTAGAGTGGGGCAGGTTGCCCTGTGCCTGCCCAAGCAGAGTCCCTGGCAGCCACTTGCTTCCACAATCCAAAATTGTCGTCTTACCTCAGCCTGACTCCAGTCTCAGGATGGTGCTCAATAAAATATAATCTGCTGAAAATTTTGTAATGTGGATCTGGCACACCAAGAGCCCTGGCCCAGAGACACAGGAGCAAGTCCCAGAAGACACCAAAGCAGCGGAGATCTCTCTAACGCCCCATACAGAGCCAATTTCACTGTGGCATCCCAGATGGAGCAGGTGCAGTCTCACGCCTACTTCAGATGGAATCCTGGTTACCAAGAGCTTCCAGAAGCAGGGCCCAGGTATGCAGATTCTAGGACTCTTTGCTTCTGGGCGCCATCTTAGCACACCAACAGCCCTGGCCCAGAGACACAGCAGCAAGTCTTGGATGACACTGCAGAGCTGGAAATCTCTCCAAGCACCATACAATTATTATAGAGAGCCAATTTCACCAGGGCACCCCTGATGAAGCAGGTGCAGTCTCCCCACCTACTCCAGATGGAATCCTGGTGACCAAGAGCTTCCACAAACAAGCTCCACCCCTGGTGTGTGGGTTCCAGGACTAAATCTCCAGGTCACATGGCAGCAGACGACCTGGGCTCTCCCTCCCTGGGTTTCCCACCTGCCCAGCAGACTGGCTATCAAACCCACAGTTTGCCTCCAGGTGCCATTTTAGCACACCAACAGCCCTGGACCAGAGACTCCCAACTGAATCCCAAAATGGATTAGTGTCATACAGAGATGTCTTCTGAACCCAACCATTCCAGAAATTTACATTTACAATTGAAGCCGTGCGAATTCTCATGATATTCAAAGTGTGCAATAGAAAATAAATTATAGAGAGTCTGTCCCTGGCAGTTAGGCTTGAATGGTGGTAGGAAAATTTTAGCAAAGCATAATACCCAAAATTAGAGAGAGAGAGAGAGTATTAGGGAAATTGTCTGCCATAGAGGCAGGGTGAGGACAGGGTTGTGTGTGTGTTGGAGGGAGATACTGGGAACATTGGTGGTGGAAAATATGCACTGGTGGAGGGATGGGTGTTCCATAATTATATGGCTGAATCTCAAATGTCAAAGTTTTGTAACTCTATCTCACAGTGATACAATAATTTTTTAATTAATGTGGAGGGACTGGAATGATACTACGTTGGGTAGGGCGTTTGTCTTGCATGTAACTCACCTGGGTTCAATTCCCAGCATCTATATGATACCCGGAGCACTTCCAGAAGTAATTCCTTAGGAGAAACCCAGGAATAACCCCTGAGCATGCAGAGAGGGGGTAGGGAGGGAAACTAGGGACATTGGTAGTGGAAAATGCACTCCAATAAAGGTATAGGATTGGAACATTGTATGACTGAATCATAAACAACTTTGTAACTTGTATCTCACTGAGACTCAATTTTAAAAAATTTTAATGTGGTAGAATTAGTTATATCTCTAAATTTTCTCCACTATCAGTCTGCACTATATAAATAAAATAGAATAAAGAATTGAACTAAGTAAAATCCTTTCTCTCTATTATCTCCCTTCTTTTCATTAAAACAACTAAAAGAAATGAAATAAATGGCACTCAGAAAGAGGCATTAGTGTTGAGAACTCAGTGGACTGTCTCTCTGGACCAAAGCAGCCACAATTAGAAATCTGACATCCCAATACTGCTCCTGATTATTCAAGCTAGTGCTATGTGACTGGGGAGTGAGGGGGAAATTAATTTCATAACGCCCCCTAAAGTGCATTATTTCAGCATATATAATCACCATCACTGTCCTCCCGTTGTTCATTGATTTGCTCGAGCGGGCCCAGTAATGTCTCCATCGTGAGACTTACTGGTACTATGTTTGGCATATGAAGACATCACAGGTAGCTTGCCAGGATTTGCCATGCGGGCGAGATACTCTCGGTAGTTTGCCGGGCTCTCCGAGAGGGGCAGAGGAATCAAACACAGCTCAGCCAGGCTGGCTGCGCACAAGGCAAACGCCCTACTGCTGTGCTATCACTCCAGCCCAAGCATATATAATAAAGAAGTTTATTTTGCACGAAAGGTATATTAATGTATCATAAGTATTGGGTACAGGAGTGAGTTGAAAAAAGTGTGTTGAAAGAAAACTTGAAAAGGATCATATACTTAGAATCTCTACCTGAGAAGTATAAATGAAGCTCTGATCTGCCTCTCACAATGAGGTGTTTGTTAATACTTGTTAAATATGGAGGGGATGTTATTTTTTTTCGTATTGAATCATATCCGGCAATACACAGGGGTTACTCCTGGCTCTGTATCCAGGAATTATTTCTGGCGGTGCTCAGGGGACCATATGGGGTGCTGGAACTCGAACCCTGGTCGGCCATGTGTGAGGGAAATGCCCTACACGCTGTGCTATCACTCCAGCCCTGGAGGTGATGTTATTGTGCTGATCATTTTCTGAATGTTGTGTCACATAGTTGTGCTGTTGTATGAGAAAACCATAAGTAACTTAGCAGTTAAAATATGAAGACTATATTAATCAATTGGCAGCCTCATTCAGTCACTATCAGTTCTGATTCAATAGCTGTGACTAAGCTATTGAATGAATCTTTTGCTAAAATATGTAAAGTTTATTAAAACAGTGGACATACATTGTGCACCTATGTTTCTTAGCTTGCATGACCTAATAAAACAGTAATAAAAGATTAGAATGACAGAAATCATTATTTAATGTACACTTCTCTCAGTTTCAGCCTAAAACAAGGCTGAGGGAAATTACTTTACCTATTTAAGGACAACTAGGAGTGTCTGGTAGACACCCACAACCAGCCCTGGCAGACATGTGCGTTGGCTTCATTGGTGTTTGAAAACATCTCAGCCATTCCTGTGTCCAGCAGGAACTCAGCAGGCAGTTCCATTCCAGGGAACCTTGATACCTGGAAAATTCTCTCAAGTGGTCTGAGCAGTTCTCCTCAACCACCTTCCCAAGGTCTAATTGGACTGTGGCAATTACCTTTCTTTCTTTAACCAGGAGCTTAGGGACTTTGACTGAGACCTCTATGTGGTTTATAAAATGGCTTCTTTATTCACTTGTAGGTCAAGGACAGATACAGAAAGCTCAGGAAAGTATGGGCTCACAGTAGTTTCCATCTCATTTTTTTTGTTCTTCCTAAATACTGCAGAGGCTAAAGACTTGAAAACTGGATTAGAAGGCTCTTGACCAACCAAGAGTGAAGAAAGCAGAGTGAGATTATAATTGTAGAACAGAAAGTTCTGTCTCTCTGTGTATAGTAGCTTATACATGTATCCCATGTGCATATGCTGTGTGATGATTTCTTGCATGTGTAATATGATAAAGTGTATGTTTCCTCAACAGGTGTCTGTATCTATGTGATATCTCTGATGATGCAGTAAAAACAGACAAAGAGGGTCTTGAAAGATAGGATAAGAGGTAAGATATTTGTATTTCAAATACTTGGTTTGATCCCCCACATTGCCTAATGTTTCCCAAGCACCACCAGTAGGGACCCCCAATCACAGGGCCAGTAATAAAATCTTAGTACCATTGACTGTGGCTCAAGAACTACTTTTTCTCTTTTTTTCCATTGAACCATCATGAGATAGAGCACTGATGTCCCCATTTCCATCCTGCCACCACATTCCCACTGTGCCTCTACATCAGACACCTTTCTTCTTTCTTTCTCTCTCTTTCTCTCACTATCCCTCTTTTCTTTTGGGTGTTATAGATTTCAATACAGATACTGAACAATTAGCATGTATTTTTCTCTTTTTAGCAATCAGTTCTTCCCAGAGTGATCATTTCCAACTTTCATTGTCCTAGTGCCTATCCAATCCTAATTGCCCTCTCCCCCGGACTCCTGGCAAGTTTCCAAGTAGGGACCAGTCTTCCTGCGTCTTGTTTCTGCTGTAAATAAGTCATAAAGAAGGGGCAGACACAAAATAATTGCAATAATTTTGGGATATAAAAAACATAGTAAGAGACTAATACTCAAAAACAAGTTTAAAGAAATAGAAAGGAGAAAAGGCAAGATGTAAAAATATGTTAGAAATAAAACTACATGTGAAATATTCTTTCCACCACGACCAGTGAAGAGAGCATCAGGGAAGTCCTAGTAAGCTAGTGTAGAGCGCTTTGAGTGTGATTTGGAAGTTCATTACCAAATAGCCTGCCCTTGTTCAATCCCTTTCACATTCTCAACTTGTAAACAGGTATCAAAGATTAGTCATGAAAATACCGAGTCTGAGAGATATAGGTATGCTCACCAGCAACGAGGAGAAATTTCCTGAGTTTCCCCATGATCAGCATGGGGGAGTTTTGAAATCTAAACTCAGTGGTGTGGTGATGTGTAATCTTTGCTTTCCTTTTCGTGTCTTATATTATCTCTGCATGTCATTCAATATTTTTGTATTTATTATTTGTTAATGATGTCTGATTATAAGATGGTTATATAAATGAGAACCATCTTTATGTCCACAGACACTTAGAAGTCTGTCAATGATGGCCACATAACTGCACTGAGCAGGTAGGATCGGGCGCATTTCTTTCTCCTGGTAAGTATACAAACATGTTCCTTTGATTCCAGTATCTCACTAGGCCAGAAACGGTCTAATCCACAGTCCGTAACTGCTATGTTTGTCTCTTATATTCAGTTTCCAGTGGTAAAGAAAGGGTGACTTAGTCTCGATCACAAAGTTATATTGAGATTTTAAATTGAAAAGTTTTCACTAATCATTAAGCACTGTGTCTGGCAAATAATCAGAGTTCAGTCTCAAGATGGATAATAAAAATCTTTCCTCAAACTAAATACTTTTGTTATAAATCTCCACGGATCATAAATCTTCAAAGTCTGGGACAATACTTATAGAAGGTTTATGAAATAAACCTATCTAAAAAGATACCTCACACTCTTTGTGAACATGGTCTGTTCCTCTTTCCCTAGGTGAAGGACAACAATAATCAAAAGTTAAATCCTATGAAATTCAAGGCTCTCTATGTGTTATAGCTTATTAGTTTATTGTGGTGTCTCCTCACAGAATAAGTCACTATCCATTTTAGAGAACATGGTGAGATAGCACCAGTGTCCCTGAGCAGTTCAGTCTCTAAGAAATACTTGTCATCATGCTGTTTATCTTGAATACAAAAGACAGCAAGGATTCCCTCGTTCAACTATATTGGAGTGATGTCACTCAGCATGTCAGGACATGGTATAAAAATGAGGAGTAGGAGAGCCAGCGTGTTGTAATTAAGATACAGATTCTAGTTAGATACCTGATGTCTTTCCTTTCACCATTATCTGTAGCAGCGATCCAACTTTGCACACTTAGATATTATGATTTTGTACACCACTTCAGTGCTGAGACTTGCACTGTTTGCTTACTCTTGTATATAGCACTTTGTATAATGCTTTGTACAGAGCATGATTTCTTAATTTTCAGATTAAGAAAAATATCTTATAAATTGTGAAATTGTGATGTATTATTAGAACCTGAACAGTACATGGTGATTCATGTAAACATACATGTGAGTTGTGAACAAAGTCCAGTTAAAAATAGTAACACTTTCATATAAAATTATGTTACTATAAAATGCCTATTCAGGTTCTGAACGTTTCACTCTTTTTGACTCCCAGAAGAAAGAGGAGCATCATGAAGAGACAGAATGAGACCAGAGTTTCTGAATTCCTCCTCCTGGGTCTCCCTATACCACCAGAACGACAGGGCTGGTTCTTGACCCTCTTCCTGGTCATCTACTTAAGCACCGTGTTGGGGAACCTTCTTATCATCCTACTCATCAGGATAGACTCTCGCCTCCACACCCCCATGTATTTCTTCCTCAGTTTCTTGGCCTTCAACGACGTGTTTTTATCATCTGTCACGGTTCCCAAAATGTTGATGGACATACAGAGTAATCACAAGTCCATCTCCTATTCAGGGTGTGTTTCTCAGATGTATTTTTTAATATTTTTTGCTTGTACTGACAATTTTCTTCTTGCAGTGATGGCCTATGACAGGTATGTAGCTGTCTGTCAGCCACTCCACTACAACATGATCATGAGGCAAGAACGATGTATGATGTTAGTAGCTGGGTCCTGGCTCTTCAGTTTTGCACACGCACTGATCCACACTCTGCTCTTGACCCAGGTGTCCTTCTGTGGTGTTATTACCATCCCCCATTTTTTCTGTGAACTCACTGCATTGCTGGAGGTAAGCTGCTCAGACATTTCACTCAATAATCTGGTCATATTCATTGAGGGAATAATGATTGTATATATTCCATTCACTTTTATCATGGGATCATATATCTGCATATGGGCCACTGTTCTGAAAAATCCTTCTGCTAAGAAATTCTTCAAAGTCCTTTCTACCTGTGGTTCCCATCTCCTCGTTGTAGCTTTGTTCTATGGAACCATTGCAGAAGTGTACTTTTTACCCTCACAAGACATGTCCAGTGCTAAAGGAATAGCTGCTTCTGTAATGTATATGATAGTCACCCCCATGATGAACCCTTTCATCTACAGCCTGAGAAACAGAGATATAAAACAAGCACTAAAGCTGTTTGCTAATAAGATGATGTTCTTTAAGTCAAACAACTTAGACTGAATGAGATAACAAATATATATATACATACATATATATACACACATAAATAAGGAAGCTATTATACAAGAATTGATGTTCTTAGAGCTCAGATAAACCTGTTTACAAACACACATCTCAGAGAGCTTGGTATTCCCATGTCCCACTCTGTTGACATAAAACTGGTTTTATTAACCAGACTGACCAGTAAAGAGAATTTTAACAGAAGAAATGCTTACATAAATATTTTTTTCAATTTTATTTTTTATGAAATTCTCATTATAAATTTTTGATGTTTACTTTTCATTTCCTCTTAAGTATGGATTTATACCCATCCTCAGAAAATCTATATTGCCATCAGATGACTATTATCAGTTCATCCCCATCCAAAAATAACTGGGATTTCCCAGCTCCCCTGAACTCGAGATGGCCCCTACAATAATTGTACAGTCTTAAATGAAATCAATTTTTTATTAAATAAGATTCAGGACACAATTTTAAAAACTCTCTATAATATTTCAGGTACTTCCTCAAAATTAATTCTTACGGGGTATCAGAAATGTTTTCTATCTTGATCCAGGTGACTATTTAATGTGTGCATTACTTTCTTGTCTAGATATTGAACATGATATGATTTTTAGGTTTATGCACTTTCTTAGAACCAATGTATGGTTATATAATTATGTGTATTATATATGTTTATGGGCTGTAGCAATATCACAGTTGTAGGGTGTTCATCTTCTATGTGGCCAACCTTTGTTTGATTCCTCTGGCCCTCTCAGAGAGCCCGGGAAGCTACTGAGAATATTACCTCCGCATGGCAAAGCCTGGTAAGCTACCCATGACATATTCAATATGTCAAACATAGTAACAAGTCTCACAATGGAGACGTTACTGTGCCCACTCTAGCAAATCGAAGAACAACTGGAGGACAGTCTTCCAGTGCATGTATGTTTATAGAATTAGCTATAGCAAAACGGGTTGGGTTTTGCCTTGCACACAACTGACCTGGGTTAGATTCCTCGGTCCCTGTCAGAAAGCCTGGCAAGCTACAAGGGTATTCCACCCACACAGTGAGCCTGGAAAACTCCCGGTGGCATATGAATATGCCAAAAAAAAGTAAAAACAAGTCTCACAATGGAGACGTTACTGTGCCTGCTCAAGCAAATTGATGAACAATGGGAGGACAGCACTACAGTGCTACTGTACACTTTCTTTCTTTCTTTCTTTCTTTCTTTCTTTCTTTCTTTCTTCTTTTTTTTTTTTTTGCTTTTTTGGGTCATACCTGGTGATGCACAGAGGTTATTCCTGGCTCTGCACTCTGGAGTTAATCCTAGCAGTGCTCAGGGGGACCATATGGGATGCTGGGAATTGAACCTGAGTGGGCAGTGTGCAAGGCAAACGGCCTACCCTCTGTGCTATCTCTCCAGCCCCAAGTGCACTTTCTTTAAGCTCTGACACAACAGTGTAAAGATGAATTGGGTAGGAATTAAAACAACCCATAACTATCTGATTGAAAAGTTTATTATGAAATATCTACATGTATATAAATTACATAAATAATGGAACCTTTGTATTTTACAATAGACATATGTGACATGATATATATTAAAACAATGTACACAAATAAAATGTAGACACATATGTGAGTATATTCATGTATAACCATGTAAAGATATAAATCATAGGTCTTTATATCATTTATACATAGATAAAACATGAGTTCCATTGTTATCATGACTGATGTTTCCATTTATCCACTTGATTGTTTTTCTCTCCTTTCTAATAATTTCAGGTTTTTGCTTTCATTCTAAGTCATTTAAACAATAGTTCTCTCTCTTCTTGCATCACTATCAAACATTAACAGGGATATTCTATCCAAATACATCACTCTAAAGTATGCTAGTTGGCACAAGTGTGAGTGATAATTATGACTATGGACTGAGTGAGCAAGGCCACCCTCAGTAGTTCAGAAACTAACTTACCTGCAAGAATGAATGAAGACAAATTTTTGAGAGACATGTAAGGAACAAAACTGTGTAATGGCACTATATGCACTACTAACTAATATAAAGATACAATATAGTCTAGAGTGACACAGTTCATTGAAAAATTACATATTTATGACATTTTAACAACACCTATATAGTTACAAGAACTCTTAAGAACACAGTCACCAACCAGTGTGATTTTAAAAAGTGTTTCTCTTTGTCCAGAAAATGTTACAGAGGTTGGAGAGCTTGCATTGCTTGCATCTGACCTGGGCTTGCTTCCCAGCCAGACTACAATATCCCAAGCACTATCGAAATATCACAAAGCACAGAATCAGGAGTAATTCCTTAATATAGCTAGGTGTTCCATAACCAAAGAGAGCAAGGGAGAGAATGAGAAAGAAACAGAGAGAGAGTGAGAGAGAGCAAGGCAAGCTATATACTATTTACAACAAACAAAAAACAGTTCTATAAGCAATCATAGACTCATTGAAAGGTGAAGGGTGAAAAGTAAAAGGTCTACAAAGTGAATGATAATGAAAGAAAAGCTAAAGAAGCTATATCATAAGATAAATTTTCAGCACAAAATAGTAGCAAAAGAAAATTATGGAAACCAGGTATTTATAAATATGGCAACTATCAACATATAGTTTATTAAAATATGTGTAATCATTAAAGGAAAACAAAATAAACAACTATTGACTTACATTGAGCAAACTATTTATAGCAGTACTAAAACAGGAAATTTAAGTGAGTTTATAATGATGAATGAATAATCCATTAGAAACTTAACAAGAAAATAATTACCTTAGTGATGCATTAAAGAGATCTTACTAACATAGTAACTGAATAGATTGTTGACACAGAACATTCCATCCAAAAAATGGTACTTTGGTGTTGTACTAGGCATGATAGCATTTTCTCTGAAACAATATAATATAAGCATATAAGATTTTATTCTCTTGCTACCAAAGTCACCTCAATAAGTTTTTATTTAAAAAGCACTAGACTAGGGACAAGACTGAGAGTACAGCTGGTTAGGTGTTTACCTTCATGCGGCTGAGCTGGGTTCAATTCCCAGCACTCCAAATGGTCCACTGAGTACGACCAAAACTGATTCCTTAGCTCTCAGCCTGGGATTAACCCCTGAATATTACCGGTGTGTACCTAAAACATATATATGTATATATACATACACACACACACACACACAACCGATTGGCATAAGAAATAATAGACGGGTCTAGGCACTTGCTTTGCAGACAGCTGACTCAGGTTTGATCCCTGAAATACCACCAGGGGACACTCCAAAGCACAAAGCCAGGAATAGACCTGGAGCATCACCTAGGGTGGCAAATTTAAGCAACAGAATACACCTTCTTTTCATGGGTTTCTGGAATAGTCACCAGAGAAAGCCTATGTGGGGACAGAAAGCAATTCTCAAAAAATGTGAGAAAAGTAAACTCAAATCAGGCAAAATTTTTGTACTGATGAAACCACAAATCAATCATAAAAGGTTTGTTAAAAGATCAAAATAACAGAGATGATATAATATAATTCTGAACATTAATTGAATTGATAAAAATACAATTGGAATGTAGCACTGACCTCACATTGTTCATTGATTTGAACAATGAACGGGCAGGCCCAGTAACGTCTCCATCGTGAGACTTGTTGTTACTGTGTTTGGCATATTGAACACGTCATGAGTAGCTTGCCAGGCTTTGCCGTACTGGCAAAATACTCTCGGTAGTATGCCGGGCTCTCCGAGAGGGGCGTAAGAATCAAACCTGGGCCGACTGGGTCAGCCACATGCAAGACAAACGCCTTATCCGCTGTGCTACAATGAGAAATTAAAAATATTCAAAAGCAAATTAAAGTGAATGGATTATTTCCTCAATATCTTGGCAAAATTGGCTAGGTACATGATAAGCAACAAGGAGAGCTTCTTCAACAAAGAGGATGACAACAGGATAGCTGCATTAAAAAAAATTAAAAGGAATCTGAATCCATCTCTACCCTGCAGTGAATTAATTTTAAATGGATTAAAAACCTTGATACGTGACTCAAATCCAGAGAGCAAATCAAAAAAAACATCTCACAACTCTCCTTAATGTTATCTCAAGGAACCACTTGACTCAAACCACTGGACAAAATAATAGAGCTGATAAAGACAAAGGGGACCACATCAGCTTATGAAACTTTTCCACTCCAAGAGAAATGACTAGAGGGTTGTGGTGAAAAGAGAACCCTCATTCTTTGTTGTGAGGATGTCTTGTTCAATGAAAAGAAATATAGAAATTTACACTAATTGAATAGACCTTCCATGCAACTGAGCATTATCGCTTCTTGACATCTATCTCAAAACTATAAAAACATGAATTTCAAAGGATATCTGCACATTATAATGACTGTAGCATTTCGTACAATAGCCTAGATATGGAGTCAGCCCAAATGTCCAACTATTTACAAGTGAATCAAGAAACTGTGGCATAGTTACATTATGGAACCTTGTGCAGCTGTAAGAAAAGGTGAAATCATGCAATTACTTGGATGTCGATGGAGCTAGAGGGTATCATACTGAGCAAAGTCTGTCATAAGCGAATGATGGACACAGAGTGATCTCTCTCATGTGGGCTATAAATACCCAGAAATGAAACAAAGAGCAGAAACTGAGAGATAGTTCACAGAACTGAGTTTAAGGGGACTGGCATATATCTCAGTAAACTTTAAAGTATTGGTAGAGGAATGTAGGGCATTCTGGTCGTGGGGTTTATCTAAAACTATATTTGAATGTAACTATGGTTAACAATTATAAAGCAAAAAAATAACCGCAAGATGTATAAAGCAGTCAAAAACACAATAAATAAGAACCCCCCCCCAATTAGTCCGAGCACTCTCTCCTCATTCAAACAGGTACAGTACCCACCCAGCGCCCAGCACCAGGGACTCTTTTCAGGCCCGTGGAGCTAACTAGATGCCCTGAGAACAGCCGGTTTTCACCCTTGTTCTGCGCAGGACGGGAACTGAGGCACACTACGTGGAAACAAAGCTGAACTGGTCCTCATTCAAATAGGTACCTGCCCGGCACCCAGCGCCAGGGACCCTTGCTGGAGCTGTGGCCGCATTAGTGGCCAGGACTTATTCTCCCACTACATATCCCATAGGAACCATAAGTTACCCTCTTAGATGGAACCTTTTATAGGTTAGCTTAACCACCAGAAACAGATTAGCCAATAATTCATTAAACCCATCTTAATTCATTCTGCATTTCAAGCAGAATAGTAACATTGAACGTGAAGGTCTCTTGCATGTGGCTGACCCGGTTTCGATTCCCAGCATCTATATAGTACCCCGAGCACGTCCAGAAGTAATTCCTAAGTTCAAAGCCAGGAGTAACCCCTGAGCATTGCCGGGTGTGACACAAAAAGTAAAAAAAAAAGTAATTTGGAATTCATGCCCAATTCAAACAGCTTAATCAATGACTGAACAAATAGCAGTACTCCTACATTATTTATAAAAAAAATATCAATGCTGAGAAGTTCCCAGAGCTTTTACAGAATGCAGGCATCTAAGGAGCTAGAAGGAACCGAAAGGGTACCAGCTAAAAGAGATGCTAAAAAAAAACTCCATCATAATCAGAATGACTGATGCCACAGGTAGAGAAACAATACTGCAAGCAACAAGGTCAAAGAAATAAATCACATACAAAGGAGCACCCCTTACATTTAAGGCAGACTTATCAGGGAAACCTTCCACACCTGAAGACAATGGTGGGATATATTGAAAAAAACTCAAGGAAATGAACACCACACCAAGAATACTTTATCCAGCTACACTCTCATATAAACTCTAAGGAAGGAACGATACACGATTTCATGATAAACAACAGTTCAGGAACTTCATAGGCTCAAAACCAGCCTTAAAAGAAGGACAATAGGGGCTACTGTAAGACAAGACAAACCCTTACAAGCACAACAAACCTCTACAGAAAGATGGCACAAAACCCTCGGCAATGATCTCTGTTTTTTTTTTCATTTCATTTTATCATTTTTTTCTTTTTTTTCCCCCTTTATTCTTTTTTTATTAGTGAAACACCATGAGGTACAGTTATAGACTTACAAATTTTTGTGCTTAGGTTTCAGTTATACATGATCAAGTACCCATCCCTCCACCAGCGCCCATCCTCCACCACCGTGGGTCCCAGCATCCCTCCCATTCCCCGCCCCCCCATCCCACCCTGCCTCTGTGGCAGGGCATTCCCCTTTTTATTTATTCATTTATTTATTGAATCTCTGTGGGAAAAGTTACAAAGCTTACAGGTTTAGGTCTCAGTCATGCAAATATCAATCACATTTCCCTTTACCAATACTTATTTTTCACCACGAAGAACCCCAATAAACCCCCACCCCTCCAATGCCTGTGGGGCAGATGAATTCTAGTTAACACTCTATCTACTTTGACTAGCTTCATTGTTTCGATAAAAGTTGCACCATTATTATTTAGAGTTTACCCCCCCCCCCCTTCAAATCAGCCATGCTGAAAAAACATTGCAAAATGATTTGCTTTCTACAGCTGGGTTCAAGAATTAAATGATGTTGCGCGGCCCCGCAATAGCAGCCACGCGGTTTTGGATTTCTGCTATTTTACTTATTGGCCCTGGAAGTATTTCTACTGAGAGTCAGATAATTAAGAGATTGGTTTCTGGCGGGACGGGCACGGAGGCCCAGCTCTGGGCAACAAAGCTGAACGGCTCCAATTCCAACCAGGTACAGCCCGCCCCCAAGGGACTGGGACCCTCTCTGGGCATGCACAGCTAGATCCATCTCCTAGAAAGCCGGTTATCTCCCCTGATCTGCGCGGGACGGACACGGAGGCCCAGCTCTGGGCAACAAAGCTGAACGGCTCCTCATTCCAACCAGGAGACGTTTCCAACTCCTCGCCCAGTGCCAGGGACTCTTTCCGGAGCCGCAGCCACTAACGCGGCTGCAAAATATTTTCCCACTACATATGCCATAGGAACCATAAGCTACCTTCTTAGATGGAAATTTCTCTAGTTTAGCTCAGCCACTAGAAACACAGTAGCCAATAACTCATAAGTCTATCTTAACTCACACTGCATATCAAGCAGAATAGTAACAGTGCACGTGAAGGACTAAACCACACTTGTCACAATGGTAAAGCAACGCAAAAGCCCACCAAGCTTTCTTATTGAAGAGTCTAGCCCAGATGACACCAATAGTACTGTGGTGTAAGACAACCTCTCTGACAAGGAATTCAGAAGGGAGCTACTTAGGATGCTTAGGGAACTAAAAGAAACAATGGAAAGCAATGCCAATAGAAGACAAGAGGATTTGAAGGCAGAAATGAGGAAAATGCAATCAGAAATGACAGACCTGAAAAATCTCGTAGGCGAATTGAAAAACTCAGTGGAAGGCCTCAGCAGCAGAGTAGGAGCTGCTGAGAACAGAATCAGTGAGCTCGAAGATGAAGTTCAGAGACTCGCCAGAAAAGAGCAGAAAATGGAAAGAGACTCACAATTCGGGAACAGAAGGCAAGAGAAGATCGTGATGAAGCCAAGAGGGGTAACATAAGAATTATTGGAGTCCCAGAGGTACAGGAAGAAAACCTTGATGAAGAAGAAACTGTCAAAGACATCATTGCTACAACGTTTCCAGAGCTGAAGAAAACTTGTGACCACATATAGGAGGTCGGAAGGGTACTAGCTAGAAGAAATCCGAATAAAAATACCCCAAGACACATTCTGATCAAAATGACCAAAACCTTAGACAGAGACAAAATTCTGAAGGCAGCAAGATCGAAGAAAGAAATCTCTTACAAAGGAGCATCCTTAAAATTCACAGCTGATTTTTCTGATGAAACCCTCAAGGCCCGAAAACAGTGGTGGGACATAGTGAAAAAACTCAATGAAATAAATGCCTCCCCAAAAATACTTTACCCAGCAAGACTCTCATTCATAATAGAAGGAACAACACACAGTTTCACAGACAAATAACAGCTCATGAACTTCATAGACTCAAAACCATGGTTACAAGAACAACTAAATGGGCTACTTTAAGGCTAGAAAGGCCCCTCAAATACACCAAATTTCAACAAAACAATGGGACAAAATCCCATAACAATAATCTCCCTCAATGTCAATGGGATAAACGCACCAATTAAAAGACATAGAGTGGCAGGATGGATTCGAAAATTGAACCCAACATTCTGCTGCCTGCAAGAAACACATCTCAATAGTCAAAGCAAACACAGACTCAGAGTCAAAAGCTGGAAAACAATCCTACAGGCAAACAGCTCCCATAAAAAAGCTCGGGTAGCCATCCTAATATCAGACCACATCGATCTCAGAGTGAAGAAGGTCATAAGAGACAGTGAAGGCCATTTCTTAGTGATCAAAGGATCTGTACAACAGGAAGAACTTACAATAATAAATGTATATGCACCTAATGAGAGACCAGCAAAGTACTTAAAACAACTACTCACAGATTTGGAAAAAGACATCAATAGCAACACAATACTAGTGGGAGACTTCAACGCCGCTTTGTCACCTCTTGATAGATCACCAGACTCAAGCTTAGCAAGGACATACTTCATCTGAGGGAAACAATGGAAGAAAGGGACTTAGTTGATATATACAGGACACTTCATCCACAAAAAGCTGAATACACATTCTTCTCAAGCGTACATGGAACATTCTCCAAGATAGACCACATGCTGAGCCACAAAACATGCCTCCATAAAATTAAGAAGATAGAGATTGTATCAACAATCTTCTCAGACCATAATGCGCTGAAATTAGAAGTAAGTCACACACAAAAACAGAAAACTAAATCAAACACCTGGAAATTAAACAGTGTGCTATTGAACAACGAGTGGATTAGAGAGGAAATCAAAGAGAAAATCAAAAGATCCCTAAAAACGAATGAAAATGAGAACACGAGTTACCAAAACTTATGGGACACAGCAAAAGCTGTGTTAAGAGGAAAGTTTATAGTTCTACAAGCATTCCTCAGGAAGGAGGAGCGAGCACACATAAGTAACCTAACCTCACAGCTTAAGAGCTTGGAGAACGACCAAAAAAGGAGCACAACCCGAACAGGAGAAAGGAAATAATAAAACTCAGAGCAGAGATTAACGAGATGGAAACCCAAAAAACAATTCGAAAGATCAATGAAACCAAGAGCTGGTTCTTCAAGAAAATTAACAAGATCGATAAGCCTCTAGCAAAACTCACAAAGAAAGGGAGAGAGAAAAACCTAATAAACCGAATCAGAAATGAAAAGGGAGTCATTACAACAGAAACGACAGAAATTCAAAGGATCCTCAGGGAGTACTTTGAGAAGCTTTATGCCACGGAACATCAAAACCTCGAGGAAATGGATAAATTCCTAGACTCCTACAGACTCCCAAGGCTGAACCAAGAAGACCTGGAATACCTGAACAGACCAATCACCACCAAGGAAATTGAAATGGTAATAAAAATTCTCCCCAAGCACAAAAGTCCTGGCCCGGCTGGATTCACTAGTGAATTCTTCCAAATCTTTAAAGAGGACTTACTCCCAATCCTCTTTAAGCTTTTCCACGAAATTGAAATATCAAAAACACTTCCGAACAGTTTCTACGAAGCAAATATCACACTGATACCAAAAGCAGACAGAGATACCACAAAGAAAGAGAATTACAGACCGATATCCCTGATGAACACAGATGCAAAGATCCTCAACAAACTACTAGCAAATAGAATCCAACTACTCATCAAAAAGATCATACACCATGACCAAGTGGGATTCATCCCAGGGATGCAAGGATGGTTTAATATTTGGAAATCAATCAACATAATCCATCATATCAACAAAAGAAAAGATAAAAAACATATGATTATATCAACAGATGCAGAGAAAGCATTTGACAAGATCCAGCACCCCTTTATGATGAAAACCCTAGCCAAAATGGGTATAGATGGGACCTTCCGCAACATAATTAAACCATCTACCACAAGCCTACAGCAAGCATCATCCTCAATGGGGAAAAACTGAGAGCCTTCCCTCTAAGATCAGGGACGAGACAAGGATGCCCACTCTCTCCACTGCTGTTCAATATAATACTGGAAGTACTAGCAATAGCGATTAGGCAAGAAAAAGATATTAAGGGCATTCAGGTAGGAAAGGAAGAAATCAAGCTCTCACTATTTGCAGATGATATGATACTCTACTTAGAGAACCCAATAACCTCCACCAAAAAACTCCTAGAAACAATAGACTCATATAGTAAAGTTGCAGGCTATAAAATCAATACCCAAAAGTCCATGGCTTTCCTATATGCCAACAGTGAGAGAGAAGAAAGCACCATGAAAAAAACAATCCCTTTCACAATTGTGCCCCAGAAAATCAAGTACCTAGGAATCAGCTTAACTAAGGAAGTAAAGTACCTGTACAAAGAAAACTACAAAATGCTACGTCAGGAAATAAAAGAGGACATGAGGAAATGGAAAGATATCCCCTGCTCTTGGGTCGGGAGACTTAACATTGTCAAAATGGCAATACTACCGAAAGCATTGTATAAATTCAATGCAATTCCTATAAGGATACCCATGACATTCTTCAAAGAAATGGAGCAAATACTCCTGAAATTTATATGGAACAATAAGCCCCCACGAATAGCTACAGCAATTCTTGGGAAAAAGAAATTGGGAGGAATCAACCTCCCGAACTTCAAACTGTACTACAAAGCAGTAATAATTAAAACAGCATGGTACTGGAACAAAGGCAGAACTGCGGACCAATGGAACAGGGTTGAATACACTGACATCTCCCCTCAATCATATGATCATCTAATCTTTGATAAAGGTGCAAGTAATGTGAAGTGGAGTAAAGAAAGCTTCTTTAACAAATTGTGCTGGCAAAACTGGATGGCTACATGCAAAAAAATGGGCTCAGAACTCTACCTAACACCATGTACAAAAGTAAGATCAAAATGGATTAAAGACCTCAACATCAGACCAGAAACCATAAGGTACACTGAAGACAAAGTTGGCAAAACCCTCCATGACATTGAAGCTAATGGTATCTTCAAAGATGCCACGCTACTGGCCCAGCAAGTGAAAACAGAGATAGATAAATGGGACTATCTTAAACTAAGAAGTTTCTGCACCTCCAAAGAAACAGTGACCAAAATACAAAGACAGTCTACAGAATGGGAAAGGATATTCACCGAATACACATCTGACAAGGGGTTGATATCCAGGATATACAAAATACTGGTTAAACTCCACAAGAAGAAAACATCCAACCCCATCCAAAAATGGGGCAATGAAATGAACAGAAACTTTCTCAAAGAAGAAATCCGAATGGCAAAAAAGCACATGAGAAAATGCTCTACATCATTAATCATCAGGGAGATGCAGATCAAAACCAAAATGAGATACCATCTCACAACTCAGAGACTGGCCCACATTCAAAAGAACAAAAGCAACCGATGCTGGCGCGGATGTGGTGAGAAAGGGACACTCCTTCACTTTTGGTGGGAATGTCGACTGGTTCAGCCCTTCTGGAAAACAATATGGACGATTCTCAAAAAATTAGAAATTGAGCTCCCATTTCACCCAACAATACCACTCCTGGGAATATATCCCAGAGAGGCAAAAATGTATAGTCAAAGTGACATCTGCACTTGTTTGTTCATTGCAGCACTCTTTACAATAGCCAGAAACTGGAAGAAACCTGAATGCCCAAGAACAGATGACTGGTTAAAGAAACTTTGGTACATCTACACAATGGAGTACTATGTAGTTGTTAGAAAAGATGAAGTCGTGAAATTTACATACAAGTGGTACAACATGGAAAGTATCATGCTAAGCGAAATGTGTCAGAAAGAGAGGGATAGACATAGAAAGATTGCATTCATCTGGGGGATATAAAGTAACAAAATATGAGATTAATACCCAAGAATAGCTGAGATCAACACCAGGAGGATTACTCCATAACTTAGAAGTCAGCCGGGTATTCTCGGGGAAAGGGTAGTTCAGATAGAGAAGGGAGCACCAAATAAAGGGTGTTTGGAGGATCCTCCCAGGAGGGGAGATGCATGTCGAAAGTAGACTATGGACTGAACATATTTGCCACTCAATGCCTCTTTTGCAGATCACAACACCCAAAACGAGAGAGAGAAAACACAGGGGATTGCCCTGCTGCAGAGGCAAGGAGGGGCTGGGGGGATGGGGGCTGGGGGGATATTATCTATGGTGATGGAAAATGGGCACTGGTGGAGGGATGGGTATCTGATCATTGTATAATCGAAACCCAAGCACAAAAAATAGTAAATCTACAACTGTACCTCATGGTTTTTCACTAATTTAAAAAAATAAAAATAAATTAAAATATTTTTTAAAAAAGAGATTGGTTTCTGTGCTCTGGAGTCATTGCCGTGCCGGAGAGCCACTCGTGGGTGGCAACTGGTGACCTCGGTAGGGCGTGAAGGACGGGCCAGAACGCCCCCCGTCCCATGAGGTTTCAGTCGCGCCCCCACCCCCGGCTCATACCTGCTCTCCACAAGGCTCCCATGCGGCCGTCATCTTTCTTTCCAGAGAGGAGAGGGCAGAAGGGAGCAACACCCTTTCCCCTCCAGGCAGGCATGATGGCCTGGATTAACGCATAGTCCGTTCGCTTTTCTGCTCCAAGCTGCTGGTTTTCTGCATTAAGTCCTTGAGCTTCTGGGGCCGTGGCTGTGCCGGAGAGCCACTCATGGGGGGCAACTGGTGTCCTCGGTAGGGCGTGAAGGACGGGCCGGAACGCCCCCCGTCCCATGAGGTTTCAGTCGCTCCCCTACGCCCGGCTCATACCTGCTCTCCACAAGGCTCCCATGCGGCCTCCATCTTTCTTTCCAGAGAGGAGAGGGTGGAAGGGAACAACACCCTTTTCCCTCCAGGCAGGCATGATGGCCTGGATTGACGCATAGTCCATTCGCTTTTCTTTTATTGAATCACTGTGAGAGCAGTTAGAAAGTTTTCGGTTTAAGTCTCGGTCATATAATAATAAAACACCTGTTCCTTCACCAGTGCACATTTTTCAACACCAAAACCCCCAGAATTTCCCCCATCCTACACCCTCCCCCTACCCATGTGGCAGACGATTTCCACATTACTCTCTTTCAACTTTGATTACATTCAATATTTCGACACCAGACCCACAAATATTACTTGGGATTTTACCCCAACACTGAAATCTGCTGAAAAGGCAACTTTAGACAATTTGTTTTCTATTGCTGATTATGAATTGCATATAACATCGATGTGATAGACCCACGCCATTTCGGAATTCTGAAGTTTTAATAATTAAATCTGAAGAGATTTCTGCTAGAAGCCGCTGGGTTCCAAGATTTGTTTCTGAGTCTCTGGGATCATGGCCGATAAGCAGCTCCTGTTTTATATTTTTAATGTATTACCGTACCCATCCCTCCACCAGTGCCCATTCTCCACCACCAATGCTCCCAGTATTCCTCCTACCACCTCAATCCCATACGCCCCCTCAACCCCCACTTCTGTGGCAGGCACATTCCCTTTTGCTCTCAATCTCCTTTTGAGTATTGTGGTTTGCAATAAAGGTATTAAGTGACCATCGTGTTCAGTCTATAGTCTACTTTCAGCACATCTCCCATCCTGAGCAGGCTCTCCAAGCATCCTTTTCTTGGTGGTCCCTTCTTTCTCTCAGCTGCCTTTTTCCCCAGCATGAGAGTCAAGTTTCCAACTTGTGGATCAATCCTCCTGGTACTCATCTCTACTACCCTTAGGTGTTATTCTCCCCTTCTGTTATTTTATATTCCACAAATGAGTTCAGTACTTCTTTGTCTGTACCTCTACTTCTGACTCATTTCACGTGACATGATACTCTCCATATTAATCCACTTATATGCAAATTTCATGACTTCATCTTTTCTAAAAGCTGCATAGTATTCCATTGTGTAGATGTACTAAAGTTTCTTTAACCAGTCATCTGTTCTTGGGTACTGGGGTTTTTCCATATTCTGGCTATTGAAAGCAGTGTTGCAATAAACATACAAGAGAAGATGTCATTTCTACAACACTTTTTTTGCATCTCTGGGATATATTTCTAAGAAGTAGTATTGCTGGGTTCAAATGGAAGCTCAATTTCTAATTTTTTGAAAAACGTACATACTGTTTTCCAAAAGGGCTGAACCAGTCGGCATTCCCACCAGCAGTGAAGGAGAGTCCCTTTCTCCCCACATCCACGCTTGCACTGGTTGCTTTTGTTCTTTTGGGTGTGGGCCAGTCTCTGTGGTGTGAGATGTTATCTCATTGTTGTTTTGCTCTGCATCTCCCTGATGATTAGTAATGTAGAGCATTTTTTCATGTGCCTTTTGGCCATTGGATTTCTTATTTGAGAAAGTTTCTCTTCATTTCGTCGTCCCATTTTCTGACAGGGTTGGATGTTTTCTTCTTGTAGAGTTCAACCAGGGAAATTGTATAACTTTGATACCAACCCCTTATCAGATGGTTATTGGGTGAATATCCTTTCCCATTCTGTACACTGTCTTTGTGTTCCAATCACTGATTCTTATGAAGTGAAGAAGCTTCTTAGTTTAAGATAGTCCCATTTGTTTATCTCTGTTTCCACGTGCTTGGTCAGTGGTGTGTCATCTTTGAAGATACCTTTAGTTTCAATATCATAGAGGGATTTCCAACCTTGTCTTCAATGTACTTGATAGATTATGGTCTAATATTGAGGACTTTAATCCATTTTGATATGATTTTAAAAATTATTTTCTGCGTGGTGTTAAGTAGAAGTATGAGTCCACTTTTTTGCATGGAGCTGTCCAGTTTTGCCATCACCATTTGTTAAAGAGGCTTCCTTCCTCCACTTCACATTTCATGCTCCATTATCAAAGATTAGGTGATCATATATTTGAGGGTGTGTGTAAGGATATTCAACCCTGTCCCATTGTCTAGGGGTGTCCAATATCATGCTGTTTTAATTATTACCCCTTTGTAGTAGAGCTTGAGGTTGGGGAAGGTGATGCCTCACATCTTCTTTATCCCAAGAATTGCTTTAGCTATTTGTGGGGATTTGTTGTTCCATACGAATTCAGGAGTGTTTGATTCATTTGTTTAAAGAATGTCATGGGTATCCTTATAGGAATCAAAATGAATCTGTATAATGCTTTGAGGACTATTGCCATTTTGACAATGTTAATTCTATCAATCCATGAACAGGGAATGTTTCCATTTCCTCGTGTCCTCTTTCATTTTGTAAAATAGCATTTTGTAGTTTTCTTTCTACAAGTCATTTACTCCCTTAGTTAAGCTGATTCTGATGTACTTGATTTTCTGAGGCATGACTGTGAGCGGGATTGCTTTTTTCATGTCACTTTCTTCTCTCTCATTATTTGCGTATAGAAAAGCCATGAACTTTTGAGTATTGATTTTATAGCCTGTGACTTTACTGTACAAGTCTATTGTTTCTAGGAGCTCCTTGGAAGAGGCTTTAGGGTTCTCTAGATATAGTATCAACTAATCTCCTAATAGTGAGAGCTTGATTTCTTCCTTTCCTATCTGGATGCCCTTAATATCTTTTTCTTCCTAACCTCTATTGCAAGTACTTCCAGTATTATATTGAATAGGAGAGGTGGGCGTGGGCATACTTGTCTTATCCCGGATCTTAGAGAGAAAGCTCTGAGTTATTCCCCATTGAGTATAATGCTTGCCACAGGCTTGTGGTAAATGGCTTTAACTATATTGAGGAAAGTTCGTTCAATACCCATTTTGGTGAGAGTTTTCATCATAAACGGGTTCTGTATCTTGTAAAATGCTTTTCTGCATCTATTGATATCATCATATGTTTTTTATCTTTTCATTTGTTGAAATGATGGATTACGTTGATTGACTTGTGAATGTTAAACCATCTTTGCATCCCCGGGATGAATCCCAGTTGGTGATGGTGTACGATCTTTTTGATAAATTGTTGGATTCTATTCGCTAATATTTTGTTGAGGATCTTTGCATTCATGCTCATAAAAATATATCGGCCTGTAATTTTCTTTATTGTGGTGTCTCTGTTTGCTTTTGGCATTAGGGAGATATGTGCCTGTTTCAGTTTCTGTTTCTTCAGTTTCCTGGAAAAGCTTGAGAAAAACCAGCAATAGATTCTCTTTAGATGTTTGGAAGAATTCGCTAATGAATCCATCTGGACCCGGGCTTTTGTTTTTGGAAAGACTTTTGATTACAGTTTCAATTTCTTTGATAGTAATAGGTCTTTTCAGGTATTCCAAATCTTCTTGGTTCAGCTTTGGGAGATTATAGGAATCCAGAAATTTATCCATTTCTTCTATGTTCTCTGTTTCGTGGCATACAGACTTTCCAAATAGTCTCTGATAATCTTTTGAATGTCTTTGGTTTCTGTTGCGTTGTCCCCCTTTTCATTTCTGATTCAGTTTATTTGGGTTTTCTCTGTCTTTGTCTTTGTGAGTCTTGCTAGTAGTTTATCAATCTTGCTTATTTTTTCAAAGAACCAGCTCTTGGTTTCAGTGATCTTTTGGGTTTTTTTTTTTTTTGGTTTTCCATATCATTAAATCTGCTCTGAGATTTATTATTTCTTTCATTCTACCTGGTTTGGGCAACTTTTGTTGGTCCTTTTCTAAGATCTTGAGCTGTGAAGTGAAGTTATTTATGTGGGCCCTTTCTTCCTTCTTGATAAACGCTTGCAGAGCTATAAATTTTCCCCTTAACATGATTTTAGATGCGTCCCACAGGCTCTGGTAGCTCGTTCTTTGTTCTCATTTGTTTCCAGGTATCTTTTGATTTCTTCCTTGCTTTCCTCTCTGACCCACTCGTTGTTCAACATTGAGTTGTTTAATTTCCAGGTGTTTGATTTGGTTCTCTGCATGCGTGTGTGATTAACTTCTATCTTCAGTGCATTATGGTCTGAAAATGATAGTGGAGTTATTTATGTGGGCCCTCTGAAAAGATAGTTGATGTAATTTCTATCTTTCTGATTCTGTTAAGGTATGTTTTGTGACCCAGCACATGGCCAATTTTGAAAAATTTTCCATGTGCAGTGGAAAAGAATGTTTATTCTTTTCAGGGTGGGGGTAAAGTTCTGTATAGATCTATTAGCCCTCTCACTTCTATTTCTTCCTTCAAAGCCAGTGCTTCCTTGATGAGTTTTAATAGTGTTGATCTATCCAGAGGTGATAAGGCAGAGTTGAAGTCTTCAACTACTATGGTGTTAATGGCAATATCCTTCTTAAAATCTGTTATTAGTTGTTTTAAGTGTTTAGCTGGTATCTCATTTGGTGCATATATGTTTAAGCATGTGATTTCTTCCTGCTGTACGTATCCCTTGATTATTAAAAAATGGCCTTCGCTGTCCCTTCTAATCTTTTTCAGATTTTAATCTATACTGTAAGATACTAGATGGCCATCCCGGATTTTTTGAGCGAGTTGTTTGCTTGAAGGATTGTCTTCCACCTTTTGACTTTGAGTCTGTGTTTGCTCTGACAGTTCAGATGTGTTTCTTGTAGGCAGCGGAATGTTGGGTTCAGTTTCTGAATCCATTTTGCAACCTGTGTCGATTAATTGGTGCATTTAGCCCATTGACGTTGAGACAGATTATTTTTATGGGGTATTCCCAGTTTTCCCCTGACATTTGGTGTATTTGAGAGCCTTGTCTTGTCTTAAAATAGCCCATTTAGTTGTTCTTTTAGCCATGGCTTTGAGTCTATGAAGTTCCTGAGCTGTTGTTTGTCTGTGAAACTGTGTGGTTACTTCTGTTATGAATGAGAGTCTAGCTGGGTAAAGTATTTTTGGAGAGGCATTTATTTAATTGAATTTTTTCACTATATTCCACCACTGCTTTCAGGCCACAAGTGTTTCATCAGATAAGTTGGCTTTAAGTCTTAAGGATGCTCCTTTATAAGCAAATTCTTTCTTTGATATTGCTGCTTTCAGAATTTTGTCTCTGTCTAAGATTTTGATCATTTTGATCAGGATGTGTCGGGGTATTTTTATTTGGATTTCTTCTAGCTGGTACCCTTCGGGCCTCCGAACGTGTTTGCTTATGTTCTTTAGTTCTGGGAATGTCGTAGCAATGATGTCTTTGACAGTTTCTTCTTCATCAGGGTTTTCTTCCTGTCCCTCTGGGACTCCAATAATTCTTGTTATTCCTCTTAGCTTCATCCTGATCTTCTCTTGACGTCTGTTCTCTGATTGTAAGTCTCTTTTCCATTTTCTGCTCTTTTCTGGAGTCTCTGCACTTCATCTTGGAGTTCACTGATTCTGTCTCAGGAACTATTACTCTGCTGCTGAGGCCTTCCACTAAGTTTTTTAATTCGCCTACCAGGTTTCTCAGATCTGACATTTCCATTTGTAATTTTGTTTGCATTTTCTGAATTTCTACTTTAAAATCCTCTTTTATTTTATTGACAGTGCATTCCATTTCTTCTTTTAGCTCCCTATGCATCCTCAGTCACTGCCTTTTAAAATATGTGTCTGAGAGGTTGTCTAGAGCTTCATCGTTGTTGGGGTCTTCTGGGCTAGTCTCTTGACTAACTAAGTTTGGTCAACTTCTGCGTTGCTTAACCATTGTGTCCTGTGTAGTTTAGACCTTCACGCTAACTTTTAAAATTGTGTTTTTTGGTGCAGTATTCATTGAGGTGGGCTAATGACTTATTGGCTTATGACTTAATGTGTTTCTGGTGGTTCAGTTGCCCTAGTGAAAGTTCCACCTAAGAGGATAACTTATGGTTCATATGGGATATGGAAGAGTAGAATAACTCGTGGCCGCTATGTGGCCACGGCTCTGGGAAGGAGACCTGGATACCCAATGGTACCTGAGTGGGAGATGAGATGTTCCCCGGAACAATGGTGCTATTGGTGAACATGGTCCATCTAGGTTTCCATATCCTGCAATTCTAGGTTAAAAACTGAATGGGCAAGCTGTCTTCTCCATCCCGCAGCTTCAGGAAGGAGCCCTGGATAACGGGCAGTACCTGGGTGGGAGAAGAGATTCCTCTTTTATTTCTTAAAGTAGCGTTTTGTACTTTTCTTTGTACAGGTCCTTTATCTTTTTAGTGAAACTGATTCCGAGGTACTTGATTGTTTATATAAATATATATATACATATAGAAATTTTTCTTTTTTAACCGATACCAATTGCCTTCAACTTGACACCCCATCAAGTGCAGTGTGATATTCTTGGTACATCAGTGATGTGGTAACCGAAAGGTTGGTGGTTCGTGCCCACCCAGGGACGCCAGTTGTGTAAACACACAAAAAATAAAAAGGCCGGCGGTCTGGCCGTTTCCCCACTCCAGGGAGGTCCATGGCGATGGTCAGGCAAAGGAAGGAAACGAGGCCAAGCTAGTTGGTCTTAGTAGCAATTTATTACATGGAAGAGATGTATGTCATGGAGGCCTCAGGAATCCTCGAGCACGTGCGCCTTTGTTCTCTCCGCTTCTGTCCTCAGCCCCATCTTCCCAGGTTCTCTGATGCACGTGTCCCCCCAGAGAGCCCTGAAATCTCCCTTATATAGATCATAGCACCTCTAAAGGGCGCAATATAATGATGTCATCAAAAGGAATTACAGAAAGAACACTGAGGCAGCAAACATACATTGTTTCCTTACATCCGCAGTCCAGTAATCCTGGCCTCACCTTTTCACAAGCTACAAGCACTTAGATTAGCACAACAAAGACCAGTCTGCTAGAGCTTGGAATCTACATCTCCAAAAAAGCAGTCTCATCCAAGCTAGTCAGGACACACAGGAAACTGCTTCTAGGACGTGTTTCTCCTCTCCTTGTCCAACCAACATATAAGCATACATAATATTAATCATTTTGTATGGACACAGTAAGAAATACTTTGAGCTTATAGAATTGCTCTCCTAGGGCCATCTCGATCTCAGACTGCAGTGCTCAGGCCAGATATCTTTCCTATTCCTAGCAGCAGGGCCCTAGTCTCGTCGTTACTTTTGGATCATGACATCATTTGCCTATGATCAAACTCTTAACTTATAGTTAAGAATCGTGGCACCTTGGCCTGGCCCATCGCGATGCCAGGGTAGCACATAACTTACCGGCTTGCCCTGGTTCCATCCAGTCCCACGTCGGGACCCTGCCCTTGGGGTGCTAGGAAGTGAGGGCAACTGAGGCTTAAGTTGAGAAGGCAGATGCCCAGGAGTGAATAACATTCAAAGCCAATCAATTCCTAAGTTACGGAGTATATTAATTAATTGTCTTCCTGTATCTATACAAAAGGACATTGCATTAAAGTAAACTGCTCAAAAGACATAAGGAGAGAAGAAAGACAATATTAACTTACAGTACAGCTTCAGTGTCTAAGAAGGATGAGACCTTACAAATTGGTTGAGGAAGAGAGCATAGAAGAGGTTACAGACAGACAAAGTAATGGGAGTGACTCGGGAGCACTGTGATGGGTACGATCTGATAAACCTAAGCTCCGTGTACTCCAACATATACATATAGAAATTTTTCTTTTTTAACCGATATCAATTGCCTTCAACTTGACACCCCATCAAGTGCAGTGTGATATTCTTGGTACATCAGTGATGTGGAATATAAGATGTCATGTAACAGTACTTGGGGCATTGCTTTCCAGGAATTCTAAAATTTTTAATGGGGGGGGACTGGAGTGATAGCACAGTGAGTAAGGCATTTGCCTTGAATGTTCCAACCTGGGTTATTTTCCCAGCATTCCATATGGTCCCCTGAGCACTGCCAGGAGTAATTCCTGAGTGGAAAGCCAAGAGCAACCCCTGTGCATCACTTTGTGTGATCCAAAAAGAAAAATAGAATAATAGAATAAATTTTAAAAATAAAAATTTAAATAGGATCATACAGTTGAGGATAATTTAATTTAAGTTCCTTAAAAAACTGGATGGTGACTTTGGAGTCCAGAAGCATCTTTGCAGTGTTTTGCTCTCTTCTGAGATTTATTTGTGACTCTCTGGATCATGTCCATTAATGAGTTTACATGGTGTCAGAAACAGTTAATGGGTGTGACTGCCAGGCTCTGGAAGAACAGGGAGATTGGGGGAAGTCACTTATTCCCAATTACATGCCAGCCTGGAGGTTTTGATCACAAAACTTACATGCCTGAGGTTTTCAGCAAATTTACCCAGGAATGAGGCTTGTCAGATCCTGTGGGGGTGGGCTGTCAGTATGGAGATGATTGAGTGCTGAAGGTTTTATGCTTCCCCTAGTCCTGTTGGGGTGAGTGGAAGGACTCTGAATCATGGTCTACTGGGTCAATGCAAATGATGGGCCACATGTAACTATCCCTCCCTCTATTACTATGAGCAATTTATTGAGCAAAATGTCTGAACAACTTATCTCCAGCAATGCAGTGAGTTCACAGAATTTAGGGATGTCATTACAGAAGGATACTTGGATTGAGAGTATGGTGTGGATCAGTGTGTAAAAAAACTGAAGAGCACATACCAAGCTATTAATGAGATGCATGTCTCTCTCTCTTTCTTTCTTTCTTTATTTATTTATTGAATCACTGTGGGAAAGGTTACAAAGCTTTCAGGTTTAGGTCTCAGTCATGCAAATATCAAACACATTTCCCTTTACCAATACTTACTTTTTACCATGAAGAACCCCAATAAAACCCCACCCCCCACCCCTCCCAGTCCCTGTGTGGCAGATGAATTCTAGTTAACACTCTATCTGCTTTGATTAGATTCATTGTTTCAATAAAAGATTCACCACTATTATTTAGAGTTTACCCCCCCCCCAAATCAGACATGCTGAAAAAGCATTGTGAAGTGATTTGCTTTCTACAGCTGGGTTCAAGAATTAAATGTTGGTTTTGGATTTCTGCTATTTTACTTATTGACCCTGAAAGTATTTCTACTGAAAGTCAGATAGTTAAGAAATTGGTTTCTGTGCTCTGGAGTCATGGCCGTGCTGGAGAGCCGCTAGTGGGGGGCAACTGGTGGCCTCGGTAGGGCGTGAAGGGCGGACCGAAACGCCCCCCTTCCCATGAGGTTTTAGTCGCCCCCACACCACCGGCTCATACCTGCTGTCCACAAGGCTCCCATGCAGCCGCCATCTTTCTTTCCAGAGAGTAGAGGGCGACTGGGGCAACACCCTTTCCCCTCCGGACAGACATGATGGCCTGGATTAATGCATAGTCCATTCACTTTT
Source organism: Sorex fumeus (assembly GCF_029834395.1). Taxonomy (NCBI): domain Eukaryota; kingdom Metazoa; phylum Chordata; class Mammalia; order Eulipotyphla; family Soricidae; genus Sorex; species Sorex fumeus. The sequence goes on from NW_026606186.1 coordinate 8,070,505, forward strand.
CTGCTCCAAGCTGCTGGGTTCTGCATTAAGTCCTTGTGCTTCTGGGGCCGTGGCTGTGCTGGAGAGCCGCTTGCGGGGGGCAACTGGTGACCTCGGTAGGGCATGAAGGATGGACCGGAATGCCCCCCCTTCCCATGAGGTTTTAGTCGCCCCCACACCCCCAGCTCCCAGCTCATACCTGCTGTCCACAAGGCTCCCATGCGGCCGCCATCTTTCTTTCCAGAGAAGAGAGGGTGAATGGGGCAACACCCTTTCCCCTCTGGGCAGACATGATGGCCTGGATTAACGCATAGTCCATTCACTTTTCTGCTCCAAGCTGCTGGGTTCTGCATTAAGTCCTTGTGCTTCTGGGGCTGTGGCCGTGCTGGAGAGCCGCTCGTGGGGGGCAACTGGTGACCTCGGTAGGGCATGAAGGATGGACCGGAATGCCCCCTTTCCCATGAGGTTTTAGTTGCCCCCACACCCCCGGCTCATACCTGCTGTCCACAAGGCTCCCATGCAGCCGCCATCCTTCTTTCCAGAGAAGAGAGGGCGAATGGGGCAACACCCTTTCCCCTCCGGGCAGACATGATGGTCTGGATTAACGCATAGTCCGTTCACTTTTCTGCTCCAAGCTGCTGGGTTATGCATTAAGTCCTTGTGTTTCTGGGGCTGTGGCCGTGCTCCAAACTTAACTCTGATTTTCAGGGAGAAATATTGCGTGGTTTACTTCCCATGGATCACTTTGTATATAGAGAGATGTCGTGCGGCCGCATAAGCGGCCACGCAGTTTGGAGGAAAAGTCCTGGTTCCCGCATACTCGAGCTGTGCTTGTAGAGGCTTCTGGTCACTGGGGTTCCATCTGGGGGAGGCGGGATGCAGTACCTACCCCATCTGGGACTTCCTGATGATCTCGGCTCTTTTTGGAACCTGTTTTTTTTTTCTTCGGGAGCTGTGGATCCCCGCCCTCCATGTGGCCCTTCTCTTTTCTTCTCTCTCTTTCTACTTTTGAGCATTATGGTTTTCAATACAGATACCGAGTTGTACAACCTCTTTCTTTGAAGTTTGAATATATGTCTGATCGTTTCTGACTGTGGGATAAGTGTTAATGTGTGTAAATATGAAGAATGTATTATTGTACTGAATATTTAGTGAATATTTGTGCCACATAGTTGTGTTGTTTTATGTGACAGCTTATTTCAGCTCAGGACTTAATAACTGAAATGTATATAAATTGGCAGCTTCATTCAATCACTGACAACTCTGATTCTATAGCAATAGTTACAATGTATTAATCATGTTGCGCTATATGAAGTTACTAATAACAGTGGACAATTATTATGTACCTGTGTGCTTTAGAATGCCTGACCTGATAAAACTTGAATAACAATTTCATAAGGGCAGATAGTTCTTATCTGAATTTCATAGCTCCCTAAAAAGTTATTTTACTTATTTGGTGACAATCATGAGTGTCTGGCAGCGTCCTGCATCCAATCGTGACAGATGTCTGAACCGACATCACTGCTGTTGGAGCATAGCCCAGACTTTCCTGCTTCCAGCCAGAAATGAGCAGGCAAGGAGAAACACAGGGGCCCCTGAAACTGAGGATACTCTCTCAGGTGAACTGAGCACCTCTGTCCCTCCAGTCTCTGCTCAAAATCCTCCCCAAGGTCTGATTGGCCTGAGGCAATTACCTTTCTTTCCTTAACCAGAAGCTTAGGGACTTTGACTTAGCCCTCTATAAGGTTTATAGAATGGTATCTTTATTGACTTGGTGGGGAAGGACAAACACATGAGCCAGGAAACTATGGGCTCATAGATGCATCCTTCACATTGTTTTGTTCCAAATGACAACAGAAAATGAAGACACACAAACAGGATTAGAAGGTTCTTGAACTACCAAAGACTGCAGATCTCAGAGTCAGCTTGGAATTTTAAGAAAGGAAGTCGCGTCTCTGTGTACATATAAGTCTGTACACACATCTCTTGCATATATGCCATATGATGATTTCCTTCTTGTGTAATATGATAAATTGTATGTTTCCTCAACAGTTGTTCTATATGTATAGCTCTGCTGACTTAGTAAGAAAAGCAGAGAGAGAGGACTGGAGAAATAGGATAAGAGTTAAAGCCTTGCATGTGGTGAAAGCAGGTTTTATTCCCAGTACAGCCCATGGTTCCTAGGAACCAGCAATAGTGACCCCTAATCACAGAGCCAGAAAGAGGCCTTTATCACCACTGAGTATGCCTCAAAAACTCAAGTTAAAAACAGAAAGAGAAAGACATAGAGAAAGAAGATGAGACATAAAGAGATGTCAGAGAGAAAAGTATTTGTGACATAAAAATTCTTTTTCTCCACGATCAGACCACACAGCACCAAGAAGTTCCCACTAAGTAAGTGGAGAGCACTTAGAGTGATATTTGAACGTTCCTTACCAAATATCGACCCTGCTCTTTTGCAGTCTCTTCCACAGTCCCATCTTTGCATACAGTCATCAAGGTTAAGTCATGAGATTGCAAGTCTAAAGAGACACAGGCATGCTCCCCACCATGAAGGAGAAATAACCTGAGTTTACCCATGGCCAGCATGAGAGAGTTTTGAAATCCTTATTCAGTGGTGTGGAGATGAGTGATCTTACCTTTTGTTTATGATTTGTCTTTGCATATCATCCAAAATTATCAACAAAAACTAGAAAACTGAATAAAACTATATCACTGTACCACTGTCATCCCGTTGATTGTCGAATTACTCAACTGGCGCCAGTAACGTCTCTATTCCTCCCAGCCCTGAGATTTTAGCAGCCTCTTCTTATTTGTCTTTTCGCAATGATTGGAGGCTCTTTCAGGGTCAGGGGAATGAGACCTGTTGTCGTTACTGTATTTTGCATATTGAATACGCCACGAAGAGCTTGCTAGTCTCTTTCCGTGTGGGCAGGATACTCTTGGTAGCTTGCCAGGCTCTCCGAGAGGCATATATTTATATAAAATCTAAGTGCAACAGAAAAAACAAACAAAAAATAATACACCATAATCAAGTGGGATTGATCCTAAGCATGCAGGTATGGTTCAATATACACAAATCAATTAGCATAGTTCCACATCAGTAGAAGAAAAGAAAAAACTTATCATATTAATTGAAGCAGATAAAGCTTTTGAGAAGATTCATGAGGAAAAAAACTCAATAAAATGGGGGTGAAGGAGCCTTACTCAAAATAGTAACATCTACCTCTAAAAAATCTCATATCCAGTATTATTCCTCAACTGAACATCTGAAAACATTCCCTATTGAGATCAGGTACAAGGCAGGGATATCCACTGATTTCACTCTTATTCAACATTGTACTCTAAATCTTAATAACTGCAATCAGGAAAAAAAAGAAAATCACAGAGGTTCAAATTAGAAAGAGAAAGTCAAATTATATCTATTTACAGATGATTTGATGATGCAGATTGAAAAGCCTAAACAGTCAACAAAAAACCCATAGAAACAATGAACTAATACTGTAACATAACTAGCTACAAAGTCAATACGCAAAAATTGGTTGCATTATTATATACAAATTAATGATCAAAGGATAAAGAGATCAAAGAATATATCCCATTTAAAATAGTGTCCTAAAATATCAAGTACAGAAGAACCAACTTAACAAAAGAGGTGAAAAACCTAAACAATAAAACTTTAAAACACACAAAAAAGAAATTGAAAAAAGACCAAAACAAATGGACAAGCATTCCATACTCGTGGATTGAAAAATGAATATTATCATCCTCCCTCAAATACTAGATATATTCAATGCAATAACTACCCAAATTCAAAAAAAAATCTTGAACAGACCATTATAAAGTTTGTAGGGAATTATAAAAGGTCCAAATAGCCAAAATTATAGTGAAAACTAAGAAATTGAGAGGCATCTCATTACCTTACTTGAGACTATACTATAAAGCCATAATGATTAAAATAGAGTGGTACAAGATTAAAGACTCTGACCAATGTTTAAGAATAGATATCCAGGTCCTTCTTTCTTGATGTCTTCCACATTAGGGTTGCAATGCTTTTCCACCGTCATTGCTTCCGAGACTGGTGATTCCCCAGGACCCCCCTGCCACTCCTCACTCTTGGACCCTTCAGAGGTTAGAGGCCAAGAAAAATGCAGGTTAGAGCTGAAACTGAGCACGTATCCCCTGGTCCCAACCTACTGAAGCCATCAGCGCTTGCTTCAGAGAACCGGGAACCATCATCTATTTCAATGGAAAAGTCCAAGACCCAGTTGGAGCAGAAGTGCTGTGAGTCCGGGCCCTGGAGACACTGTGAGGACTGGCCCCAGGAGAGTCAGGGCTGACCAGCGAGGCGAGGAAGCAGCAGGGCATTCCAGGGTGAAGCCTTCAGTGACCTCCTGGCTGGAAGGAGTCCTGATGCCGGGGAGGAAAGGTGTCTGTGCCAGGATATCTGCATCAAGTTGCAAAGCCCTCCCTGACCCCTGGCTATTGAGGTTTCTGATCCTCAGGAAAAACAGATGCAGGAGAAGATGGTGAGATGCCACTGGACACACCGACCCCAGGTCAAGAATTTCTGCTTCATAGGGTCCAGTTGCAAAGCACCCCACATGTGTAATCCCTCCCTGACCAGACGACCCCCAGCTGTTGTGATCAGGAATTTCAGCTCCCTCACATCAAGGTGCAAATCACCCTCCACTCTTCATCTCTCCCTGAGCAGATCTTCACACAGAGCCTCCTGCTAACCCTCAGAACAACAGAAGCAGGAGCAGATGGTGACGCATCTTCTGATAAACCGTCCCCAGGGTAGCAGCCAGCCCGAGTGGAATGTCTCTGATCCTGCACTCTGTGACAATGGCTGGAGTGAGCAATCCTGCCCTCATCCCCATGTGGACACAGAGAGAAGTAGGATGTCTTATGAGGGTGATCAGAGTGGCGAAAGCAACTTCACTCTGAAGAATCCCTCCACTGGGAAAAAGTCCTCGGTGTCTGTTGTTCTCATTTGACGGACACAAAACCCCTCAGTGGGGCAGCCCCTGGACTGTGGGAGAGGAGCACTGTTTATAGAGAGTCCCTCATGCCGAAGAACCTACAAGCAAAGTCACCATGGGCAGAACCTATATAAGTGTAAGGGGGAACCTCCCCGTGTTCTCAGCACCATGATGTTCCCTTAGAAACCCACAGTGGACAGAATCCCCAGGCAAATCAGCACTGAGGACAAAGTTTGTGTCAAGGGTTCCTCTGTCATGAATATAAATATGAAGATCAATGCAGGAGAGAAATCTGATGCATGTGAAGAATGTGGGAAGGCCTTCAGTAGATCATACATTATTAGACATAGGAAAATTCATACTGGAGAAAAGCCTTATATATGTCCAGAGTGTGGGAAGGCCTTTAATACATCCTCCCCATTTACGGTACATAGGAAAATTCACACTGGAGAGAAACCGTATATATGTAAGGAATGTGGCAAGGCCTTCTGTCAATCTCAGTACCTTACTAAGCACTGGAAAATTCACAGTGAAGATGAGAAACCTCATCAGTGTCAGACATGTGGGAAGGCCTTACTCTGAATTCTTCCCTTACTGTACATAGAATTCATATGGGAGAGAAACCGTATATATGTCCGGAGTGTGGGAAGGCATTTACTGCATCCTCACCACTGACTGTACATAGAATTCACACTGGAGAGAAACCTTTTAGATGTAAGGAATATGGAAAAGCCTTCTCTAATTGAGGGAAACTTAGTAAGCACAGGAATAATCACAGTGAAAAGAAACCTTATAAGTTTCAGACATGTAGGAACCCCTTCAATCTGCGCTCTTCCCTTACTCTGCATATGAGAATTCGTACTGGAGAGAAACTGTATATATGTCAGGAATGTGGGAAGGAGTTCATCTTCCCCTCAAGCCTTAGAAAACATAGAAAAATTCATACTAGATGATTTGATCTCTTAATAACAGTCCCTAAGGTCAGAACAGGTCCCCTTGGTAAAGCAAGTTTCCTTTGCACAATAGGGTCAAGGGTGCTACAAAAGTGCAGCCAAGAAGGAAACAACCCTGCCTGCTTGGGACAGCCGTCTCATGTCAGTGAAAGGTACCTGATGATTTTCACCCGGACCGTAGCCATGCCAACGTCCTGGTGTTTTGTCTTCAGTGTCTGTTAACCTGTAAATAGTGGATCTGGTGATGGAAGTCAGGAGGAAGGTGACTAAACAGGCACAAAAGCACCCCTTGCTCAGAGCTGTCAAGGATCACCACTGTGTCACGTTTGCTCTTACTCTGGCTTGGCCCAGAGCTGCTGGTTAGCTGGAATTATGGCAGAAATCAACCAGATGTTCACTGGATCCTTTGAATGTATAAAAACAGACAAACCTTCATTCTTTTGGCCTTTCTGTGTTAGGTTTGGGGACATTTGAACACACCTCACCTCCCCATTTTGGAATTGTGTGCAGCAGGGCCATTCCAGTTTGGGAGGCACTTTCGCACTTGCTTTTTACTGGTTCCGGTTTCTGAGGCGTGGTGGAGGATTTATGGTAAAACAGTGCTTTAGAGGGGAGCGTTGGGGGCTGTTCCAGGTCACAGGGATCGCAGGTGTGAGTGCATGATTCTGAGGGGCCCCTTCTGCCAGGATCGCCTCCAGGTCCGCGATGGGCATGCAGGTGGCGGGGGCGCTGAGTGTGGGCGCCACGGGCCTTGTGGTGAGGGACCTGTGGAGGGTTGGGGGGCTTTGGCCATCCGAAACTTCCCTACTCAGGATATCGCGGGGCCCCGTGTTGGAGCCTTTGGTCTGGATATAACACTTGTTGAAATTCATATATGTTCAGAGGCAGGTCCACAGCCCCCCCCCCCAAAGGAAAGGGACACTTGCCATCTGTCATTTTCATTGGCTCCCGTGCTGGGGCGGGGCCATCTTCGTGTGTCCCACAGGTGAGAGTTATTTGCCACTGAAAATTTACTCTTTGGAATAATTTTGGTAGCTTTTTTATTCAGGGGTGTTTGAAAGGGAGAGAACACATTCCCGATGCTCAAGGCTTACTCCTGGGTCTGCAGCTCAGGAAATTTTCTGGTGGTGCTGCGGGGGCCATATGGGTTGCCAAGCTTTGATCTGGGTCAGCAAGGCATGCATCTACCCACTTTTTTATGGTTTTGGGGGTCACACCTGGCGGTGCTCAGGGGTTACTCCTGGCTCTGGACTCAGGAATTACTCCTGGCGGTGCTCAGGGGAACATATGGGATTCTGGAAATCGTACCCAGGTCGCAGCATGCAAGGCAAATGCCCTACCCACTGTGCTATCTCTCCAGCCCCAGCATCCTACCTGCTTTAAGGTGATTGTGACCCCAATATTGGTGTTTCTTTTTTTTCCATATCAAGAATTTTTACTCCCTCATTTCCAATTGCAAACAATCCCCTTCTTTTGTTCACTCCCTGACCAGGACCCCCAGGGATACTGACTCTTGTGGTGAGTGCATCAGTAAACTTTTTTTTCTGAAAGGGAGATATTTGAGTGTGGGAAAGAGGTGCTTTTCTCTGGGGTCACTCCTAGTGTCCTGGGAAGAAATTTAGAAGTGGCCAGAGCCATAGTGCAACAAATAGGGTGTTTGCTCCCAGTTGACCCAGCAATACCACTCTTATGTGGAATATATCCCAGAGAGGCAAAAAAGTAGAGTTGAAGTGACATCTGCACTTGTTTGTTGATTGCAGCACTGTTTACAATAGCCAGAATCTGGAAAAAACCCGAGTACCCCAGAATGGATGACTGGTTAAAGAAACGTTAAACTGGTTAAAGAAACACAATGGAGTACTATGTAACTGTTAGAAAAGATGAAGTCATGAAATTTACATACAAGTGGTACTACATGGGAAGGATCATGCTGAATGAAATGAGTCAGAAAGAGAGGGACAGACATAGAAAGATTGCATTCATCTGGGGAACATAAAGTAACAAAATAGGAGACCAACACCCAAGAATAGCCGAGATAAGTACCAGGAGGTTTACTCCATGGCTTGGAGGCCAGCCACACACGGTGGGGGAAAACACAGTTCAGATAAAGAAGGGAGCACCAAAAATAAAGGGTGTTGGGAGGATCCTCCCACGATGGGAGAAACATGGTGAAGGTAGACTATAGACCGAATATGATTGCCACTCAATTCCTCTTTGCAAACCACAGCACCCAAAAGGAGGGTGAGAACAAAAGTGAATGCCCTGCCATAGAGGCAGGGTGGGATGGGAGTATTGGGGGGTTGGAGGGATACTGGGATCCATGATGGTGGAGAATGTGCACTGTTGGAGGGATGGGTTATGTGATCATTGTATAATTGAAACCCAAGCACAAAAATTTGTAAGTCTACAACTGTACCTCATGGTGTTTCACTAATGACAATTTTTAAAAAAAGAATAGATATCCAAAGACATCTCTCTATATATATACATATATACATATATATATATATATATATCTGAAAAGAAATTCAGGTCATTTTAAGCAAAAGAGCTGAGGCATGTATTTTTTTCTTTTGTTTTTTTTTTAGTTTTTTAAATTTTTTTACAGACTTAAAAACTTTTGTGATTCAATTTCAGTCATACAATTTTCAAGTATCCATCCATTCACCTGTGCCCATTCTCTACCATCAATGTTTCCAATATCCCTCCCACCACCTCCACCCTTCTCATGCACTGCCTCTGTGGCTGGCATATTCCCCCACTCTCTCTCTCAAGGTGTTATAATTTGCAATACAGATACTAAGAAGTCATCATGTTTGGTCCATAGCCTACTTTTAACACGCATCTCCCAACCAAGCAAGCTGAGGCATATTTTGGAATAAAGACAATTCAATAACAAATGGTGTTGGGCAAATTGAATAACCATGTGTATGAAATCAAAGCTGGCATATAAGCTCATTTATGGCCATGATTCAGACACCATGATCCAGAGTCCTTCCACCTGCCCCAACAGAGCTAGGGGAAACAGAATTCAATCACCTTCATGCTCACAGCCCACATCTGCAGGCTCCTACAAGCCTCATCCCTGAAGTGAATCTGCTGAAACCCTCAGGCATGCATGTATTGTGACCAAGATCTTCAGGCTGGCACGTAGTAGGAAATGGGTGACCACACCTCATCTCCCTGTTCTTTCTGGAGCCTGCAATCACACCCATGAACTGCTTCTGGCACAATGTAAACTCATGAACGGCCATAATCCGGAGATTCACAAATAGATCTCTGAAGAGAGCAAAACACCGCATAGCTGCTTCTGGATGCCAAAGTTACCATCCTTTTTTCACCCTTAAATTAAATTAAATAAGCCTCAGCTGTATGATCCTATTTAAAGTTTTAGAATTTCTGCAAGGCACAGCCACTAATGCCGTTATGTGACATCTCATACTCCACACCACGGATGTGCCACACCACATTTGATGGATGTCAAGCAGAAGGCAATGAATATTGGTTTAAAAGAATTTTAAATTATAAATATATATTTAAATATATATTCTAAATATTTATATATTATAAATATATATAAGTAATCACATACCTCAGAATCAGTTTAACTAAGAAGATAAAGAACCTGTACAAATAAAATTACATATATCACTTTAAGAAATAAAAGATGACACAAGGGGCTAAAGTGATAGCACAGCAGGTAGGGCCTTGCACTCAGCCTACCAGGGTTTGATTCCCAGCATCCCATATGATCCCCCGAGCACGCCAGGAGTAATTCCTGAGTGCAGAGCCAGGAGTAACCCCTGTGCATCTCTGGGTGTGACCCAAAAAGCAAAAAAAAAAAATGACACAAGTAAATAGAGAAACATACCCAGATCTTAGATTGAGAGAATTAACATTGTCAAAATGGCAATACTCCCCAAAGCATTATACAGATTCAATGCAGTCCTGTAAGCACACCCAGAATTTTTTTAAAGAAATAGACCAAATACTTCTAAAATTCATATGGGACAACAAACCCCCATGAATAGCTAAAGCAATCCTTGAGACCAAGAAGATGAGAAGCATCATATTCCCCAACTTCAAACTGTAATACAGAGCAGTACTAATTCAAATAGCTTGGTATTGGAATAAAGACAGACCCAGATACCAATGAAAGAGAATTGAATATCCTAACACAAACCTTCAAATATATGGTCATTCAGAGTCTTTGGTAAAAGAGCAAGGATATCCTCTTTCATAAGTGGTGCTGGGAACACCGGGCAACTACATGTTTAAAAAAAAAAAACACCAACCTCTATATAATGTCATCCACAAAAGTGAGATCAAAATGAATTAAAAACCATAACATCAGACCTGAATCCATAAGGTCCATGAAAGAAAACATAGGCAAAACTCTCTATGACATTGAAGCTAAAGGCATCTTCAAAGATGAAACACCACTTACCAAGCAAGTGGAAGCAAAAATTAACAAATGGGACTACATTAAGCTAAGAAGCTCTTACTCCTAAAAATGATTGGTGACCAAGATACAAAGACAACCCCTGGAATGAGAAAAATTATTTATGGAAAAAACATCTGATGAACGGTTAATATCAAAGGTATATAAGACACTGATGGTACTTTACAAGAAAAAGATATCCAACCCCATCAAAACATGGAGAGAAGAAATGAACAGAAATTTCCTCAGTAAAATATTCAAATGGCAAAAAGGCACATGAAAAAAGTTCTCTCCATCCACTCCGTCCCGTCCTTCAAGCCCGACCGAGGTCACCAGTTGCCCCCCACGAGCGGCTCTCTGGCACGGCCACGGCCCCAGAAGCACAGAGACCAATCTCTTAATTATCTGACTCTCAGTAGAAATACTTGCAGGGTTAATAAATAAAATAGCAGAAATCCAAAACCGTGCGGCCGCGATAGCGGCCACGCAACATCATTTAATTCTTGAACCCAGCTGTAGAAAGCAGATCATTTCACAATGCTTTTTCAGCATGGCTGAGTTTGGGGGGGGGGGGTAAAGTCTAAATAATAATGGTGCAACTTTTATCAAAACAATGAAGCTAGTAAAGTAGACAGAGTGTTAACTAGAATTCATCTATCCCACAGACATTGGGGAGGGTTGGGGGGGTTTATTGGGGTTCTTCGTGGTGAAAAATAAGTATTGGTAAAGGGAATTGTGATTGATATGTGCATGACTGAGACCTAAACTTGAAAGCTTTGTAATTTTTCCCACAGCGATTCAATAAATAAATAAATTTTTAAAAAAAGTTCTCTCCATCAATAATTGTCAGGAAGATGCAAATTCAAACAATGAGATTTCATCTCACAACATAGAAACTGGCACACATCATAAGGTACAAGCACAACCAGTGCTTGTGCAAATGTGGGAAGTGAGGGACTCTTTCATTGTTTGTGGGAATGTCACCTGGTCTAGATGTTTTGGAAAACAATATGGACATTACCCATATAAACTAGAAATTGAGTTCCCATTTGACCAAGCAATAACACATCTGGGAATATACCCTGGGGGTCCAAACACACACACAGAAACACCATATGCACTTCTATGGTCATTGCAACAGCTATTCAAAATAGCCAGAATCTGGAAATAACCCAAATGCCCCAAAACAAATGACTGAATAAAGAAACAATGTTACATCTGCAAAGTGGAATACTGTGCATTGGTTAGGAAAAATAAAGTCATGAAATTTGATTACAAATTGATGAACATGCCGTGAAATGAGTCAGAAAGAGAGGGACAGATGTAGAATAACCGCATTTATTTATGGAATATAAAAAATTAAAGTAGTACGAGACTAATATCTAAGGTCAAGGAAACCATGACCAAGAGCACTGGTCAATGGTTGAAAGCTTGCCACAAGAGCGGTGGAGGAGGGTGGAAGGACAAAAGGCAGTTAGGATAGAGAAGGGACCAGTATGTCAATAAACATTGAAAATGATCATTCTGAACAAGAATCAGATGTTGAAAGAAGGTAAATGGTTATAAATGATGGTCTTTCAATATCTGCATTGCAAAACATAATGCTCAAAAGGAAAGAGAGAGAGAGAAGGAAAGACAGAGAGAAGAAAGAAGAAAAATACCTGCGAAAGAGGCAGGCAGATAGGGGGTAGGGAGGGAAACTAGGGACATTGGTAGTGGAAAATGCACTCCAATAAAGATATAGGGTTGGAACATTGTATGACTGAATCATAAACAACTTTGTAACTTGTATCTCACTGAGACCCAATTTAAAAAAATTTTAATGTGGTAGAATTAGTCATTTCTCAAAATTTTCTCCACTATCAGTCTGTGCTATACAAATAAAATAGAACAAAGAATTGAATTAAGTAAAATCCTTTCTCTCTGTTATCTCCCTTCTTTTCATTAGAACAACTAAAAGAAATGAAATAAATGGCACTCAGAAAGAGGCATCAGTGTTGAGAACTCAGTGGACCATCTCTCTGAACCAAAGCAGCCACAGTTAGAAATCTGACATTCCAATACTGCTCCTGATTATTCAAACTAGTGCTATGTGACTGGGGAGTGAGGGGGAAATTAATTTCATAACGTCTCCTAAAGTGCATTATTTGAGCGTATATAATCACTGTCATTGTCCTCCCGTTGTTCATTGATTTGCTCGAGCAGGCCCAGTAACGTCTCCATAGTGAGACTTATTGTTACTGTGTTTGGCATATCGAATATGACACGGGTAGCTTGCCATGCGTGCGGGCGAGATACTCTCAGTAGTTTGCTGGGCTCTCCGAGAGGGGCGGAGAATCGAACACAGCTCAGCCGGGCTGGTTGTACACAAGGCAAACGCCCTACAGCTGTGCTATGACTCCTGCCCAAGCATATATAATAAAGAAGTTTATTTTACACAAAGAGTATATTAATGTATTATAATTACTGGGTACAGGAGTGAGTTGAACAAAGTGTATGGAAAGAAAACTTGAAAAGGATCATGTACTTAGAATCTCTACCTGAGAAGTATAAATGAAGCTCTGATCTGCCTCTCACAATGAGGTGTTTGTTAATACTTGTTAAATATGGAGGGGATGCTATATTTTTTCTTTTTGAGTCACATCCGGCAATACACAGGGGTTAATCCTGGCTCTGCATCCAGGAATTACTTCTGGTGGTGCTCAGGGGATGATATGGGATGCTAGGACTCGAACCCTGGTCGGCCATGTGTGAGGGAAATGCCCTACCCACTGTGCTATCACTCTAGCCCTGGAGGTGATGTTATTGTGCTGATCATTTTCTGAATGTTGTGTCACATAGTTGTGCTGTTGTATTAGGACAGCATAAGTAACTTAGCAGTTAAAAAATGAAGACAATATTAATCAATTGGCAGCCTCATTCAGTCACTATCAATTCTGATTCAATAGCTGTGACTAAGCTATTGAATGAATCTTTTGCTAAAGTATGTAAAGTTTATTAAAACAGTGGGCATATATTGTGCGCCTATGTTTCTTAGCTTGCATGACCTAATAAAACAGTAATAAAAGATTAGAATGACAGAAATCATTATTTAATGTACACTTCTCTCAGTTTCAGCCTGAAACAAGGCTGAGAGAAGTTCCTTTACCTATTTAAGGACAACTAGGAGTGTCTGGTAGACACCCACAACCAGCCCTGGCAGACATGTGCGTTGGCTTCATTGGTGTTTGAAAACATCTCAGCCATTCCTGTGTCCAGCAGGAACTCAGCAGGCAGTTCCATTCCAGGGAACCTTGATACCTGGAAAACTCTCTCAAGTGGTCTGAGCAGTTCTCCTCAACCACCTTCCCAAGGTCTAATTGGACTGTGGCAATTACCTTTCTTTCTTTAACCAGGAGCTTAGGGACTTTGTCTGAGACCTCTATGTGGTTTATAAAATGGCTTCTTTATTCACTTGTAGGTCAAGGACAGATACAGAAAGCTCAGGAAAGTATGGGCTCACAGTGGTTTCCATCTCAGTATTTTGTCCTTCCTAAGTACTGCAGAGGCTGAAGACTTGAAAACTAGATTAGAAGGCTCTTGACCAACCAAGAGTGAAGATAGCAGAGTGAGATTATAATTGTAGAACAGAAAGTTCTGTCTCTCTATGTATAGTAGCTTATACATGTATCCCATGTGCATATGCTGTGTGATGATTTCTTGCATGTGTAATATGATAAAGTGTATGTTTCCTCAACAGGTGTCTGTATCTGTGTGATATCTCTGATGACGCAGTAAGAACAGACAAAGAGGGGCTTGAAAGAAAGGATAAAAGGTAAGATATTTGTCTTTCAAATACCTGGTTTGATCCCCCACATTGCCTAATGTTTCCCAGGCACCACCAGTAGGGACCCCCAATCACAGGGCCAGTAATAAACTCTTAGTACCATTGAGTGTGGCTCAAGAACTACTTTTTCTCTTTTTTTCCATTGAACCATCATGAGATAGAGCACTGGTGTCCCCATTTCCATCCTGCCACCACATTCCCACTGTGCCTCTACATCAGACACCTTGTTTCTTTCTTTCTCTCTCTTTGCAATAATTTTGGGATATAAAAAACATAGTAAGAGACTAGTACTCAAAAACAAGTTTAAAAAAATAGAAACAGGGAGAAAAGGCAAGATCTAAAAAAATGTTAGAAAGAAAACTACATGTGAAATATTCTTTCCACCACGACCAGTGCAGAGAGCATCAGGGAAGTCCTAGGAAGCTTGTGTGGAGCGCTTTAAGTGTGATTTGGAAGCTCATTACCAAATATCTAGCCTGTCCTTGTTCAATCCCTTTCACATTCTCAACTTGTAAACAGGTATCAAAGTTTAGTCATGAGAATACCGAGTCTGAAAGACATAGGTACGCTCACCAGCAAGGAGGAGAAATTTCCTGAGTTTCCCCATGATCAGCATGGGGGAGTTTTAAAACCTAAACTCAGTGGTGTGGTGATGTGTAATCTTTGCTTTCCTTTCCGTCTCTTATATTATCTCTGCATGTCATTCAATATTTTTGTATTTATTATTTATTAATGACGTCTGATTATAAGATGGTTATATAAATGAGAACCATCTTTATGTCCACAGACACTTAGAAGTCTGTCAGTGATGGCCATATAACTGCACTGAGCAGGCAGGATCGGGCACATTTCTTTCTCCCGGTAAGTATGCAAACATGTTCCTTTGATTCCAGTATCTCACTAGGCCAGAAACAGTCTAATCCACAGTCCGTAACTGCTATGTTTGTCTCTTATCTTCAGTTTCCAGTGGTAAATCACAATGTTATATTGAGATTTTAAATTGAAAAGTATTCACTAATCATTAAGCACTGTGTCTGGCAAATAATCAGTGTTCAGTCTCAAGATGGATTATAAAAATATTTCCTAAAAACTAAATATTTTTGTTATAAATCTAAACGAATCATAAATCTTCAAAGTCTGGGACAATAGTTATAGAAGCTTTATGAAATAAACCTATCTAAACAGGTACCTCACACTCTTTGTGAACATGGTCTGTTCCTCTTTTCCTAGATGAAGGACAACAATAATCAAAAGTTAAATTCTATGAAATTCAAGGCTCTCTATGTGTTATAGTTTATTAGTTTATTGTGGTGTCTCCTCACATAATAAGTCACTATCCATTTTAGAGAACATGGTGAGATAGCACCAGTGTCCCTGAGCAGTTCAGTCTCTAAGAAATACTTGTCATCATGCTGTTTATCTTGAATACAAAAGACAGCAAGGATTCCCTCCTTCAAATATATTGGAGTGATGTCACTCAGCCTGTCAGGACATGGTAAAAATGAGGAGGAGGAGAGTCAGTGTGTTGTAATTAAGAGACAGATTCTAGTTAGATACATGTTGTCTTTCCTTTCACCATTATCTGTAGCAGCGATCTAACTTTGCACACTTAGATATTATGATTTTGTACAACACTTCAATGCTGAGACTTGCACTGTTTGCTTACTCTTGTATATAGCACTTTGTAGAATGCTTTGTACATAGCATAAGGTAAGCTGTTGTTCAAAGTATTTTTTCAGATTAAGAAAAATATCTTATAAATTGTGAAATTGTGATGTATTATTAGAACCTGAACAGTACATGGCGATTCATGCAAACGTACATGTGAGTTGTGAATAAAGGCCAGTTAAAAAATAATAACACTTTCATATAAAAATTATGTTACTGTAATATGACTATTCAGGTTCTGAACATTTCACTCTTTTTGACTCCCAGAAGAAAGGGGAGCATCATGAAGAGACAGAATGAGACCAGAGTTTCTGAATTCCTCCTCCAGGGTCTCCCTGTACCACCAGAAGAACAGGGCTGGTTCTTGACCCTCTTCCTAGTCATCTACTTAACCACTGTGTTGGGGAACCTTCTTATCATCCTACTCATCAGGATAGACTCTCGCCTACACACCCCCATGTATTTCTTCCTCAGTATCTTGGCCTTCAACGACGTGTTTTTATCATCTGTCACAGTTCCCAAAATGTTGGTGGACATACAGAGTAATTACAAGTCTATCTCCTATTCAGGGTGTGTTTCTCAGATGTATTTTTTAGTATTTTTTGCTTGTACTGATGATTTTCTTCTTGCAGTGATGGCCTATGACAGGTATGTAGCTGTCTGTCAGCCACTCCACTATAACATGATCATGAGGCAAGAGCGATGTATGATGTTAGTAGCTGGGTCCTGGCTCTTCAGTTTTGCACACTCACTGATCCACACTCTGCTCTTGACCCAGGTGTCCTTCTGTGGTGTTATTACCATCCCCCATTTTTTCTGTGAACTCACTGCATTGCTGGAGGTAAGCTGCTCAGACATTTCACTCAATAACCTGGTCATATTCATTGAGGGAGGAATGATTGTAGGTATTCCATTCACTTTTATCACGGGATCATATATATGCATATGGGCCACTGTCCTAAAAAATCCTTCTGCTAAGAAGTTCTTCAAAGTCCTCTCTACCTGTGGTTCCCATCTCCTAGTTGTAGCTTTATTCTACGGGACCATTGCAGAAGTGTACTTATTCTCCTCACCATCCATGTCCAGTGCTAAAGAAATAGCTGCTTCTGTGATGTATATGATAGTCACCCCCATGATGAACCCTTTCATCTACAGCCTGAGAAACAGAGATATAAAACAAGCACTAAAGCTGTTTGCTAATAAGATGATGTTCTTTAAGTCAAACAACTTAGACTGAATGAGATAAGAAATATATATACATACATATATATACACAAATACATAAGAAAGCTATTATACAAGAACTGATGTTCTAAGAGCTCAGATAAACCTGTTTACACACACATCTCAGAGAGCTTGGTATTCCCATGTCCCACTTTGTTGACATAAAACTGATTTTATTAACCAGACTGCCCAGTGAAGAGAATTTTAAAGGAAGAAATGCTTACATAAATATTGTTTTCAATTTTATTTTTTATGAAATTCCCATTATAAATTTTTGATGTTTACTTTTCATTTCCTCTTATGTACGGATTTATACCCATCCTCAGAAACTCTATATTGCCATCAGATGACTCTATTATCAGTTCATCCCCATCCAAAAATAACTGGGATTTCCCAGCTCCCCTGAACTGGAGATAGCCCCTACAATAATTGTACAGTTTTAAATGAAATCAGTTTTTTATTAAATAAGATTCAGGACACAATTTTGAAAACTTTCTATAATATTTCAGGTACTTCCTCAAAATTAATTCTTACGGGGTATCAGAAATGTTTTCTATCTTGATCCAGGTGACAATTTAATGTATGCATTACTTTCTTGTCTAGATGTTGAACATGGTATGCTTTTTAGGTTTATGCACTTTCTTAGAGCCAATGTATGGTTATATAATTATGTGTGTTATATATGTTTATGGGCTGTAGCAATAGCACAGCGGTAGGGTGTTCACCTTCTATGTGGCCGACCTGAGTTTGATTCCTCTGGCCCTCTCAGAGAGCCCGGGAAGCTACCAAGAATGTTACCCCCGCATGCCAAAGCCTGGTAAGCTACCCATGACATATTCAATATGCCAAACACAGTAACAAGTCTCACAATGGAGTTGTTACTGGGCCCACTCTAGCAAATCAATGAACAACTGGAGGACAGTCTTCCAGTGCATGTATGTTTATAGAATTAGCTATAGCAAAGTGGGTTGGGCATTTGCCTTGCATGCAACTGACTTGGGTTTGATTACTTCGTCCCTGTAAAGAGCCTGGCAAGCTGCAAGGGTATCCCACCCACACAGCGAGCCTGGCATATACAATATGCCAAAAATAACAACAAGTCTCACAATGGAAACACTACTGGTGCCTGCTCAAGCAAATTGATGAACAATGGGAGGACAGCACTACAGTGCTACTGTGTACTTTCTTTCTTTCTTTCTTTCTTTCTT
Source organism: Sorex fumeus (assembly GCF_029834395.1). Taxonomy (NCBI): domain Eukaryota; kingdom Metazoa; phylum Chordata; class Mammalia; order Eulipotyphla; family Soricidae; genus Sorex; species Sorex fumeus. Next base: position 8,088,789 of record NW_026606186.1, read on the forward strand.
TCTTTCTTTCTTTCTTTCTTTCTTTTACTTTTTTGGGTCACACCCGGTGATGCGCAGAGGTTATTCCTGGCTCTGCACTCTGGAGTTAATCCTGGCAGTGCTCAGGGGGACCATATGGGATGCTGGGAATTGAACCTGAGTGGGCTGTGTGCAAGGCAAACGGCCTACCCTCTGTGCTATCTCTCCAGCCCCAAGTACACTTTCTTTAAGCTCTGACACAACAGTGTAAAGATGAATTAGGTAGGAATTAAAACAACCCATAACTTTCTGATTGAAAAGTTTATTATGAAATATCTACATATATATAAATTACATAAATAATGGAACTTTTGTATTTTACAATAGACATATGTGACATGTAATATATGAAAACAATGTACACAAATAAAATGTAGACACATATGTGAGTATATTCATGCATAATCATGAAAAGATATAAATTATAGGTCTTTATATCATTTATACATAGATAAAACAAGAGTTCCATTGTTATCATGACTGATGTTTCCATTTATCCACTTGATTGTTTTTCTCTCCTTTCTTTTTATTAAATTTTTTTATTTTTATTTTTATTGGTGAAACACCATGAGGTACAGTTGTAGATTTACAAATTTTTGTGCTTGGGTTTCGGTTATACAATGATCAAATACCCATCCTTCCACCAGTGCCCATTTTCCACCACCATGGATAATATCCCTCCCACCCCCATCACCCCTATCCCACCCTGCCTCTGTGGCAGGGCAATCCCTTGGGTTCTCTCTCTCCTTTTGGGTGTTGTGGTCTGCAAAAGAGGCATTGAGTGGCAAACATGTTCAGTCCAGGTTTTTGCTTTCATTCTAAGTCATTTAAACAAGAGGTCTCTCTCTTCTTGCATCACTATCAAACATTAACAGGGATATTCTATCTAAATACATCACTCTAAGGTATGCTAGTTGGCACAAGTGTGAGTGATAATTATGACTATGGACTGAGTGAGCAAGGCCACCCTGAGTAGTTCAGAAACTAACTTACCTGCAAGAATGAATGAAGACAAATTTTTGAGAGACATGTAAGGAACAAAACTGTGTAATGGCACTATATGCACTACTAACTAATATAAAGATACAATATAGTCTAGAGTGAAAACAGTTCATTGAAAAATTACACATTTATGGCATTTTAACAACACCTATACAGTTACAAGAACTCCTAAGAACACAATCACCAACCAATGTGATTTAAAAGTGCTTCTCTTTGTCCAGAAAATGTTACAGAGAATGGAGAGCTTGCACTGCTTGCATCTGACCTGGGCTTGCTTCCCAGCCAGACTACAATATCCCAAGCACTACCTGGAAATATCACAAAGCACAGAATCAGGAGTAAGTCCTTAATATAGCTAGGTGTTCCATAACCAAAGAGAGCAAGGGAGAGAGTGAGAATGAAAGAGAGAGAGTAAGAGAGAGAGAGGCAAGCTATATACTATTTACAACAAACAAAAAACAGTTCTATTAACAATCATAGACTCATTGAAAGGTGAAAGGTGAAAAGTGAAAAGTCTACAAAGTGAATGGTAATGAAAGAAAAGCTAAAGAAGCTATATCATAAGATAAATTTTCAGCACAACATAGTAGCAAAAGAAAGTTATCGAAACCAGGTATTTATAAATGTGGCAACTATCAACATATAGTTTATTAAAATATATGTAATCATTATAGGAACACAAAATAAACAACTATTGACTTACATTGAGCAAACTATTTATAGCAGTACAAAAACAGGAAATTTAAGTGAGTTTATAACGATGGATGAATAATCCATAAGAAACTTAACAAGAAAATAATTATCTTAGTGATGCATTAAAGAGATCTTACTAACATCGTAACTGAATAGATTGTTGACACAGAACATTTCATTCAAAAAATGGTGCTTTAGTGTTGTACTAGGCATGATAACATTTTCTCTGAAACAATACAATATAAGCATATAAGATCTTATTCTCTTGCTACCAAAGTCACCTCAATAAGTTTTTATTTAAAAAGCACTAGACTAGGGACAAGACTGAGAGTACAGCTGGTTAGGTGTTTACCTTCATGCGGCTGAGCTGGGTTCAATCCCCAGCACTCCAAATGGTCCACTGAGTACCACCAAAACTGATTCCTGAGCTCTCAGCCTGGGATTAACCCCTGAATATTACCGTTGTGTCCCTAAAACATATACATACACACACACTACCGATTGGTATAAGAAATAATAGAGGGGGCTAGGCACTTGCTTTGCAGACAGCTGACCCAGGTTTGATCCCTGAAGTACCACCAGGGGACGCTCCAGAGCACAGAGCCCGGAATAGACCCGGATCATCACCTAGGGTGGCAAATTTCGTGTGCACAAAATTAAGCAACAGAATACACCTTCTTTTCATGGGTTTCTGGAATGGTCACCAGAGAAAGCCTATGTGGGAACAGAAACAATTCTCAATTAATATGAGAAAAGTGAACTCAAATTAGGCAAATTTTCTGTATTGAATGAAACCACAAATCAATCATAAAAGGTTGGTTAAAAGACCAAAATAGTGGAGATGATATAACATGATTCTGAATATTAATTCACTTGATTAAAATACAATGAGAAATTAAAAATATTCAAAAGCAAAGGAAAGTGAATGGGTTCTCTCCTTAATATCTTGGCAAAATTGACTAGGTACACGATACGGAACTAGGAGAGCCTCTTCAACAAATAGGACAACAGGATAGCTGCATTACCAAATAATTAAAAATAATCTGAATTTCTCTCTACCATGCCGAGAATTAATTTTAAATGGATTGAAGAGCTTGATCTGTGTCTCAAATCCAGAGAGCAAATCAAGGAAAACTTGTCATAACTCTCCCTGATATTATCTAAAGAAACAACTTGACTCAAACCATTGGCCAAAAAATAGAGCTTTTAAAGACAAAGGAGACCACATCAGATTTTGATTCTTCTCCCACCCCTAGAAGGATGTGGCAAAAAGAGAACCCTCATTCTCTGTTGTGGGGATGTCTTCTTCAATTTCTATGGAGAAAAATATGGAAATTTATTTTTGTTGAATAAGAATAGAACTCCCATGCAGCTGAGCAATACCGCTTCATGACATCTATCCCTAAACTAAAAAGAAAACCATAAATTTAAAAGGATATCTGCACATTATAGTCATTGCAGCATTTTGTAAAATAGCCAAGATATGGAGTCAGTCCAAAGGTCCAACTATCAATGAGTGAGTCAAGAATCTATGGGATAGTTACATTATGAAAACTTGTGCAGCTGCAAGAAAAGATTAAATCATGCAATTACTTACTTCGTGGATGGAGCTGAAGGGTATGATACTGAGCAAAGCCCATCAGAAAGGAATGATGGATACAGAGTGATCTCTCTCATGTGGGTTATAAGATACTCAGAAACAAAACAAAGAGCAAAAATGGAGACAGTTCACAGAACTGAGTTTATGGGGACAGTGATTTATCAGAGTAAACTTTGAAATATTGGCAGAAGAATGTAGGGCATTCTAGTGGTGGGTGTGTGCTAAAACTATATATGCATGAAACTATAGTTAACAATTATAAAGCAAAACAAAGCCTCAAGATGTATAAAGCACTCAGAAAACATAAAAATAAGAATCCCACCAATTAACGGGAAAAATCAGAATAGACACTTCCTCAAAACATACAGATGAACAACAGACATATGTAAAAATGTCTTTTGTCACTCATCAGGAGTAAAATGCAAAGCAAAATGGCAAGAAGATATCATCTCACACCAGTGAGACTGACATACATCCAAAGACTAAAATAACATCCCTGGTGAGGATGAAGGAAGAGGAACCTTCATCCACTGTTGCTGAGCATGTCCTGTGCTTCGGTTTCTATGGAAAATAATATGGAGACTTCAAAAAGCTGAGATATGAGCTTCCATTTGACTCAGAGATTTCACTTCTTGGCATCTGCCTCGAGGAATCTAAAACCTTTCACTTGAAAAGTTGCTTGCACTTCTAAGTTCTTTGCAGTGTTATTCACAGTTGCCCACATACGGAAGCAACCCAAGACCTGAGAATATGTGACTGAGAAAAGAATCTAACCTATGTATACCCACTCAATGGAATACTAGTCAACTATGAGAAGCAAGAAATCCTGCAGATTATTAATACTTGAATAGAAATAGAGGTTATCATAATAGAGAGTAAGTCAAAGACAAAACAAATAGCTATTGATTCCTCTCTTATTTGAAGTAAAGTTATCATTAATAACAGAATTTAAAAGCAAGCAGTGGTAACAGATCCTGATAATCTAGCTGCAAAGTGATTGACTAAGAGGTGGCTTTGGTGAGAATAGATGAGAGAAGAGACCGTGGTTTATTGACACTCTAGCTTGGGGTGTGGTGTGGAAACATGTATCCCTGAAACACTATTCTTAAGAGTATTGTAAATCACAGTACATACCTAAATTTAAATTTTAATAAATTATGAATAAATATACTTTTAAATAGTTCATTCATGTACACAAATAATGAAAGTTTGAAACAAAATTTTAGAAAATAATTCATTTGCAACTGTACAGAAAGAATATAATTGTTAGAAATAAATAATTTAATGTCTATGTGGAACAAATTAAATTTTAGACAATTCTTTCAATGAATAAAAATTGAAAGAATATAAGCAAATGATTAAATACAAGATTTAAGTTTAAAATACTGAGAAGATACCATGGCACGAAATCCTTTACTTTATGATAAGAACAGATTTCTAAAGATTTATTGTATGATGTGTGCCAGGAATTCTATTATGGGCAGCTTGCAAACCATGGGCCTATTTCATTTTTTAATTATTTCTAAATAAGAAAATACATTTATTTCTTTAAAATAAATGTATTTATTTTAAAATAAATGTATTTTCTTATAGAAATAAATGTATTTTCTTATAGAAATGCAGAAATCACGATTTATGAAAGAAAATTTTTAATTTGGGCTGATAAAATCGTCATTCTGAGTAATATTGTTAAAAAAATAAAGAATAAGTCACAAAACAGGAGAGGATGCTTCTAAGTAATATATGAAATCAAGGACTTGTGTCCAAAATATATTAAGAACTGTACAGTGTATTGTCTTTTAATAAAACTGCGAACTCTCTTACAGTTTAAAAACTGTACCCAACTCACACTAAAAACATTGTTTTAAATAGTTTAAGAGGGGCAAGAGATATATTACAGAGGGTGGGCGCTTTCTGTGCTTTGGGATAGCCATGAATGAACCCTGAGCTCAGAGCTATGAGCAACCCCTGAGGACCCTGGGATGTGGCCACAGAATACATAAATATTTTAAATAGGCAATAGATTAGAAAAGATGTTTGGCATAGACATATAGGTGTACAGTACATTAGTTATTGAGTAAAGATAGCAAAAGCTATCACTCCACATTTACAGTAATGTTACAATTATAAAGTCAGATCATAGTAAACATTGATCACACCTATGAGAGTGTTGATTTCAACAAGTGACCTCCAAAAGTTATCTGAGGGTATTCAAATTCTTCTACAATATTTGTAAGGATGGAAAATGATATGATGAATTTGAAAAATGGAGGAAGTTGTTCAAAATTCTCATCAAATATGTACCATATGATCTAACTTTTTCATCTTAAATGTGTACCCATATGAAAGAAAGCTAAAATTCTTTAAAAAGTGATTTATACAGCTACAACTTAGTTTTTATGGACCCAAACCAGAAACAAGAAAATGCAAAACAACCTTTGAATGGATCCAATATGATGGATCTCAAAATAAGACACCAGTGAAAATCTTAAGCATTCCATAGCATGTACTACTGTCATTACATTAATATAAATTCTAGGAAAAATTACTTTGTTTGATAGAAACAAAAGAGGAGTGGATGCCTGGCAAATGTGAGGGTAGAAAGATGTTGCTAAACAGGATCTCAAAGAAGAATAAGGTGATTTTCAAGTTGGAGCCTCTTATCTCCAGTTTGATTGAACCAGTGCCTGATGAATGAATGTGTATCCAAAACTCGTCACGTTGCACATTTAAAATACCTTAAGTTACTGCCCTAAAACTTATTGCCCTGAAACTTAGTGAAACATCAGTCTGTCTTCTAAACTTAAGTAGGTTCCTTCGGAGCCAGACCTGACCCTCCCTGACCTGAAACCCCAGATTTGCCTGCAATCCTGATGACCCCATCCTTCTTTGCTGTGCCACTTCATCCTCCCATAGGCTAGGGAATGGTCCTGCCAGTCATCAATCTATCCCCTAAATCCAAACTCTTGTAGACACACTGGCATCCTTGTGAAAACATTCCTACATACGCCTCTTCTATAGGGGGGAGGTGGGACGTGGCACTCCTATTTCTCAAACAGTTGATAGCCTTAAATCTCAATTTACCCAACTTAATAACTAGTTGACAATTTGCTGGGCACATTGAATAACACAGTATGATAAGGAAAAGAACCTGAATAGCAGATATATCATTCGTAGCAGTCTTTTAGAAACAATGAGGCAGATGAGTTCTCAAGTAACTGGGCATCTTAACCTCCACCATTAACATCTATGAAACTCAAAGAACAGTGGGGAAACCAAAGAACTCAGCTGCAGTTGAAGATAGTAACAAAAATCCAAGCAAGTCCCTAAGACCATCAAAACTCTTGACTCCAGTTGATGAGGATCTAAAATCAACACTCAGTGATATGGCAATAGAAATTAAGCAAGAACTTTCCAGTGAAATTGAATAATCACTAGATAAAGAAATTCAACAAACTCAAAGAAAAACTTTCAGAGACTGAGATATCCCATTATTAGTAATAATGTCTCTAATGTCAGTGGACTAAACTCTCACATCAACAGACACAGAGTGACAGGATGGACCAGGAGACAAAATCCATCCTTTTGCTCCTTATAGGAAACATATCTAAAATCACAGGATAGACACAGGCTTTGAGTTAAAAATAAAGCGATCATACAAACCAGTTGTTAACAAACAAAAAAGACCATGAGAGTCATACTTATATCAGACCAAACTGCATTCTACCTATATAAAGCATTTAGAGACGGGAATGTACACTGTTTATTGATCAAGGTAACAATAGACCAAGAGGTATTAATCCTAATTAATGTATAAAACCAAATGTTGAGTCAACAATGTTTGCAAGGTTTTACTCAAATACCACTTCTGTTATGTTTCATGCTTGGGAACATAACAGAAGTGGGAGATTTCAACATGCCACTGTTACGCTACCGAGAGTATTCAATATGCCAGACACAGTAACAACAAAGTCTCCAATGGAGACGTTACTGGGCCCGCTCGAGCAAATCGACGATCAACGGGAGGGCCTTTACCTTTTTACCCTAGATAGATTCACTAGACAGAATATAACTAAAGACAAAAGAGTCCTAACTGAGCAACTAGTAGAGCTGGGACTAATGGATTTATACAGAGCCTTCCGTTCTGAAAACATGAAATATGTGCTTATCTCTAGTATGCAAGGAACATCTTCAGGATAGATCACATTTTAGGACATAAGTATAACTTACATAAATTTACAAACATATGAATGATATCAAACATCTTATCAGACCACAATGCAATAAAAATATAATTAACCCTAAGTATAAGATGTGGAGGGGCTGGAGTGATAGCAGAGTGGGTAGGGCGTTTGCCTTGCATGCTGCTGACTCGGGTTCGATTTCCAACATCCCATATGGTCCTCAGAGCACCAACTGGAGTAATTCCTGACTGCATGAGCCAGGAGTAACTCCTGTGAAACGCCTGGTGTGACCCAAAAATTAAATAAAAGGAAAAAAAGAAGAAAAATATGTGGAGTAACTCTAATACATGGAGAATGAACAATATGCTACTACTATGAACTCACTGAATTGCTGGAGAGAAGCTGTTCAGATACTTCACTCAATAAACTGCTCATAGGAATAGAGGGAGGGATAGTTATATGTATCCCATTCATTTGTATTGTGGGCTCCTATATTTATATATGGGGTACTGTCCTAAAAGATTCTTCTGTGAAGAGAATCTTCAAAGTCCTTTCTACCTGTGGTTCTCATTTCTTCGTCGTATCTTTATTCTATGGGACCATTGCAAAAGTGTACTTATTCTTCTCACCATCTATCCTTGGTACTAAAGAAATAGCTGCTTCTGTGATGTATATGATAGTCATCCCCATGCTGAACCCTTTTATCTACAGCCTGAGAAACAGAGATTTAAAAAAACAAGCTCTAAAGTTGTTTGCTGGTAAGGTGAGTCATCAAATTAGGATGAATGAATTAACAATTATATATTTCTATGAACAAGGAAGCTATTGTTCAAATGATAATCTAAGAATAGATGTTCTGGGAGTTCAGTTGAAACTTTCTGCACACACATCTCAGGGAGGTTGGAATGTCTATGTCAAACTCTGCTGACATACACCAGGTTTTATTTCCCTGTGTGATTTGCAGTGCCTCTAATGTTTTCTTACCAATAGTTGAAGATTCCATGATTCCTTTTTTACACATATCTATATTGATTGTGGGAGAGTAGTTAAGGAATGAGGAAGCAAGATCCTCCATATCTAAGAGCATCAAGAGAAAACAGAATTTCTCTTCTTATGTTTTCAAGGTCAAGGAAAGAAAGCAGGTAAAGAGAATGTCAAAGAAAGAAAGGCTTACATTAATAAGGTTTTCAATTTTTTAAATTCTGACATTTCCATTATAGACTTTTAATATTTTTTTTCAGGTAGTCTTTTTTTTGAAGGCTCAAGTTTTATTTCTTTTTTTTTTATTAGTGAAACACCATGAGTACACTTGTAGATTAAGTATGAATTTATACTGGTCCTGAGAATGTCTTCATTGCCAGGAAGAGCACTTTATTGACAGGCTCTTCTCCATCAAGAATAACTGGGATTCCTTAGTTCTCCAGTACTGCTGAACGTGACCATATAATAAATATATGGTTTCAAATAAATTTGTTTCTCTTCTTAAATCAGTTAGTGATACTATTTTGAAAACTTTCTGTATCTGCAAGATTTCAGTTATTTCTTTGAAATTAGTTGGAATGGGGGTGCTAGAATTGTTTTCTGTATTGATCCAAATGGCTATTCCAATAGGTGCATACATGTGTAGAAATTGAACATGACATGCATTTTAACTTTATTCACTTTGTTTATATCTTGACAGAATAGTATAGGAATGGATGAGGAAATAATTAACAGCAAGCCGTAACATTCTAATTAAAAATGTTATGGTGACATATTGACTTTAAAAGGTTCAGTGGTTGACACTTAGATCATATGTTTTCAGTTCTATTGAATCCATTTTTGGGGTAGATCACTCATATCATTAGTATGATTGAACCCTATGCTTCTTGTTCTCTTCCTCCCATCTTAATTACTTTTCCTCTCTGTCTTCTCTCGAAGCACTGTGGTCAAGGATGACCTAAGCACTCCCCTTTTATCTACAGTATTCTATATACCATAGATCAGTGAGTTCATTCTGTTTGTCTTTCTTCTTATAACCTACTTCACTTAACATATCTTTCACTTCTAACCATGTTGCAGCAAATTGCATGCTTTTACATCTTTCTGGCAACTGCACAGTATTTTATGGAGTATATATGCACTGTACTGTCCTCCCACTGTTCATCGATTTTCTCGAGGGGGCCCAGTAAGTCTTCATTGTGAGACTTGTTGTTATTGTGTTTGGCATACCAAATACGTCACAGGTAGCTTGCCAGGCTTTGCCATGCGGGAGAGATACTCTTGGTAGCTTGCCGGACTCTCCAAGAGGGGCAGAGCCATAGCACAGTGGCTAAGGCTTTTGCTTTGTATGCAGCCGACCCGGGTTCAATTCCTCTATCCCTCTTGGAAATCCCATCAAGTTACTGTGAGTATCCCACCCGCACGGCAGAGCTTGGCAAGCTCCCTGTGGTGTATTTGATATGCCAAAAACAGTAACAAGCCTCACAATGAAGACGTTATTGCTGACCACTCAAACAAATCGATGAACAATGGGAGAACATTGCTACTGTGCAGATTATCTGCGACAACTCTTCTCCAAGCAAGTCTATTGCTGTCATGGGGTATATATACCACATCTTTATAATCCATTTATCCTTCATTTGACACCTAGGTTGAATCCATATCTTAGCTATTGTACAAGCCAATGGTTAATAAACAACAACAAAAAGTTGGGGCAGCCATACTTATATCAGACCAAATTGCATTCAATCTAAAGAAGGTAATAATAGACAGTTATGGACACTACTAATTGATCAAGGGAAAAACAGACCAAGAAGTTTTAACTCTAGTAAAGACTTACACACTAAACATTGGGTCAACATACTTTATACACGGTTTGCTCACAAATCAAAAGAAGCATGTAACTGGAAACATAATAGAAGTGGGACACTTCACACACCACTGTAACTACTGGATATATCCACTAGACAGACTAGCACTTGATCACTTGAGGACTTGACATCGCATTCATTACTCATCCATTTGCTTGAGCGGGTACCTGTAATGTCTCCTTTTGTCCCTGTCACGTGCTCGTGTAGCCCAATGCCATCTGCTTGCTCCAAAAACACAAAGAACCTCAAACCATTCGTTCAGGGTCTTGACGAAGAAGTCTGACAATCTCATAGGTGGGCGGTGACACGTTCTTTAGACGTCTTGTGGAATCCAGTCGTAATGGCTCTAGTCCAGTGGTGATCTCCAAATTGCATTACATGTCCAGCCCATCTGATTTTCGATGCCTTGGCAAAGGAGACAGTATCCCTGACTCTTGATCGTTGACAGAGGTTATAACCCCTGGTTTCTTCTCTCATTTGAGTGAAGCATGATCTCTAAGCTTAGCTCTTTCTATTCCTCTTTGGGAGACCCAAATAGCATTCTCATCCTGTTTTCATAGGGCCCAGGCCTCTGAGGCATATGTTAATGCAGGAATAATGGTGGAGTCGAAGAGATGTGGCCAGAGCCGAAGGTTCTTCATCCTCTTAGCTATTTCTTTGACGCTCTTGAAGGAGTTCCATGCCGCTTTCTTCTTCTTGTGCAGCTCAGGTGCCAGGTAGTTCGTCATGTTGAGTTCTCAACCTAGGTACACACAATTGCTGCATTCGGAAATATTCATTCTGTTGAGAGAAAATGAAATCTCAGGAACGAGTTCATTTTTCATGAACATTGTCATGGTGAGATTCAGCTGCAGTTTCACCTTTCCACACTCATGGTCAAAGTCGGCCAGCATTTGTGCCATGTGGCTAATGTTTGGTTTATTAGAACAATGTCATCAGCGAAGCAGAAGTAGTGTAGTTGCCGACAGTCTATCTTCATTTCCATTTCTCCCCATTCCAGTCATCGCACGATGTTCTCAAGGGTGGCACTGAAGAATTTCAGTGAAATGGTATCACCCTGTCGAACCCTTCTCTTTGCATCGATGATCACTTCCTTGTAGAATGGTGAGATCCTGGTAGTGAATCTGTAATACAGCTCACAGAGGATCCTATTATTGAGTTTGAACATCCTGTTTGGCTAGGGCTTCGATGACCACTTCAGTCTCAACAGAATCAAAGGCCTTCTTTGATTCAGACTATCACTAAAGAGAAAGGATCTCTAAGTGAGCAACTGTAAGATCTGGGTCTAATCTACTTATACAGGGCCTTCACTTTCAAGAAGCCAATTACATGTTCTTCTCTAGTGCACATGGAACATTCTTCAGGACAGAACACAATTTAGGAAATGAGTCTAACTTACATAAATTCACAAATGTATGATCATAAAAACATCTATAGGTCAACAATGACACAGATAGACATTAACTGTAAGAAGAAGATGTCGATAAACTCTAACACTTGGAGAATGAACAACATGCTGCTAAGTTATAGCTGGATCAAAGGGGAAAACCAAGGAAGAAATGAGAAGATTCTTTGAGAAAAATGATAATGAAGAAACAAGTTACAAATTATAAGGAAATTAAAAGCAGTACTTAGGAGGAAAGTCATAGCAATATAGGCCTGCATATGGAAAGAACAAGATGAAATCAACAACATTAAAAGCACACATTAAATATGTGGAAAAAAATAAATTAATCCAAAGAGTAGTAAAAACATTTTTTTAAAAACGAAGCAGAAATAAATAATATAGAAACCAAGAAAGCAATACAAAGAATCAATGAAACCAGGAACTTATTTTTTAAAAGAACAAATAAGAAAAACAAACTGCTAGCTTGAATTATAAGGGGTAAAAAAGAAAAAAAATGCTCAAATAATGCTCAAATGAAATGGGAGAAATTACAACAGAAACCCTAGAAATCCTAGATATCTTGAGAGCTTCCTATGAACAACTTTGCTCAGCTAAGCTGGAGGAAAGAAATGAACAGATTCCTAGAAACATGATATCTCCTAAAACTGAATGAGGCAGTTCCTCCCCCCTTCCAAGGCTGCGTCTCATCCAGACCATGACTGACCAAGGCCTGAAGGGGCCTCTCAAGGTGAGTGAAACCCAATTGATGCTGTGCAGATGGGTTGGTTCCCTGGCCCATTGGACACTCAATCTTCCTTCGATAAACAGATGCTCACCGGAGAGAGAAGTGTCCACCAGTCTTTGGGGAATATTTTTTTCCTGGCCGCCAAGCAAAGACCTGTGTACATAATATGATAAATCAGCTATCAACTTAACTCCCAATCTTTTTTGAAAAAAACAACCAAACAAACAAAAGAACTTGTGCTACATCTTTAGATCTAGGTGTGAAGAGATTGCTGATGGGTGATAGAGTAGAAGTTAGGAAGCGACATGTAAATGTCTATTTGCATAAATACAGAAACAAAAGAAAAAACATAAAAATGTCTTCTGGAGGGGCCGGAGTGATAGCACAGCAGGTAGGGCATTTGCCTTGCACGCAGCCGACCTGGGTTCAATCCCCGGCATCCCATATGGTCCCCCAAGCAGGACCAGGAGTGATTCCTGAGTGCAGAGCCAGGAGTAATCCCTGTGCATCGCCAGGCACGACCCAAAAAGGGGAAAAATAGTCTTCTGGAAATGACTTTTTGAAAAGGGATTGTTACCACCTCTGGAAAGTGAGAATCAGAAGCAACTCCCAGACACCTTTGTTTGTCAGCTAGAAGACGGGGAGCTGAAGACCTTGAAGAGAAGAAAGACCCATCCATGACAGACTGGTCAAATTTAGAAGATATTTTTATATTATAACCATTGTTTTGTGTCTCCATTTATTCCCCACTATTGCATGCCCAACTGGCAATGTTAAGTATTTTTCTAAAATAGCTAATCTTTATAGATATTCATTGCAGCACTCTTTACAATAGCCAGAATCTGGAAAAAACCTGAGTGCCTGAGAACAGATGACTGGTTAAAGAAACTTTGGTACATTTACACAATGGAGTACTATGTAGCTGTTAGAAAAGATGAAGTCATGAAATTTACATACAAGTGGTACTACATGGAAAGTATCATGTTAAGCGAAATGAGTCAGAAAGAGTGGGATAGACACAGAAAGATTGCATTCATCTGGGGAACATAAAGCAACAAAACGGGAGACTAACACCCAGGAATGGCTCAAATTAGTACCAGGAATTTTATTTGATTATTATTATTTTTTTACTTTATTGGAGGGGGGTTGGCACACCAGGCAATGAGGCAATGATCAGGAGTGACCCTGGCTCTGCAATCAGGAATAACTCCTAACACTGCTCAGGTCATCATATGGGATTCAGGGGATCAAACCTGCATCAGCCACGTGAATGCAAAATGCCCTACCCTCTGCAGCCCCTATTTTTAATTTTTATAGAGGTCTTTCTTAATGATGCTTAGCAGGGCTAATCTGATGATTTGGGTCATCTTGTCCTTGGCCCTTGGACATAAAATTTTTAAAGACTTTTGTTGTCTGTCTGGGTATGACTTTTTACAATATGTTTTCATGTTTGCCAAGAATTTTATATTTGGGGCTGGAGCACAGCGGGTAGGGCATTAGTCTTGCACGCAGTCAACCTGGGTTCGATTCCCAGCATCCCATATGGTCCCCAGAGCAACACCAGGGGTGATTCCTGAGTGCAGAGCCAGGAGTAACCCCTCTGCATCGCCAGGTGTGACAAAAAAATTTATATTTTCAGGTTTTTTAAACAGTTGTAAAATATTTAGTTTTTCATTATATAGATTCAATACTGTTTCTATCGAAGTTCCAATAGCACATTTCAAAAACACAGAAAGACTGATACCTGTTTTATTATTTTTTGAGGGATTTTTATAGCATGTGTGTGTGTGTGTGCTGCAGACTATAAACCCCTTTTCCTCTCACACTGAAGAGAATGGCCTATGCCAAAAAGGCAAGAAACAAGACCAGAGAGAGTCCAATGGTCTGCGCATGTGCCACACGCAGGAAACCCAGATTCCATCCAGATATTGGTTGAAGGGTTGTTGCCACTTTGACGTGGACATAATGTGGCAACCCTGCTTCCCTAAACAGCCAGAGAGAGAACTCAAAGAGCTGAGCAAATGCTTTGCATATAGAAGATCCAGGTTAAATCGGTGAACACTGCTGGTCTAGCCTCCAAATGAAGCAAATGCATAAAAACACAAGGAGTGCTTTAACTGATGGAATCTGTCTAGTGCTCAAAGATTATCTTTGGAATTTTAAATCTTGATTTAGTTTCTGTAAATGAGTTGTTAACATTTATGTTCTTGGGTTCTTTGGAAGTCTCCCTGCATTCTCAGAAAATTTGTGACATGGATGATAGGATAGAACTCGTTTCATCTGCATTTACATTGTTTTCAAGAATCAAGTACCTTTGTACATGGTAGAAAACTAGTTGAAATTATCCCTCTCAAGCAATCTATTTGTAATAATCTGTACACTATTAGCTCTTTGGGGAGACACATAGACCTGTAAAATGATTATTTTGCCTGAAATTTTTTAAAGCTTAATTAAAATCCTATAAATGAAAAAGAAAGTGCCTGATGTATGTTTAAAGTGGTAGTTGTGCTACACACCCTACCGAGGTCACGAGTTGCCCCCCACGAGTGGCTCTCCAGCATGGCCATGGCTCCAGAAGCACAAGGACTTAATGCAGAGCCCAGTAGCTTGCAGCAGAAAAGTGAATGGACTATGTGTTAATCCACGCCATCATATCTGCCTGGAGGGGAAAGGGTGTTGGTCCCTTCCGCCTTTCTCCCTCTGGAAAGAAAGATGGCAGCTTCTTGGGAGCTTTGTGGAAAGCTAGGTATGAACTGGTCGTGGTGGGGTGACTAAAACCTCATTGGGAAGGGGGGCATTCCCGGGTCGTCCTTCACACCCTACCGAGGTCATGAGGTGCCCCCCACGAGTGGCTCTCTGGCACGGCCATGGCTCCAGAAACCAATCTCATAACTATCTGACTCCCAGCAGAAATACTTCCAGGGTTAATAAGTAAAATACCAGACATCGTTTGATTCTTGTGACCAGCTGTAGAAAACAAATTATTCCACAATGCCTTTTCAGCATGTCTGATTTGGGGCTGTAAAGTCTAAATAATAATGGTGCATCTTTTGTCAAAACAATGAATCTAGTCAAAGTAGATTGAGTCTTAATTAGAATTCATCTGCCTCACAGGCATTGGGAGGGTTGGGAGGGAGGTTTATTGGGGTTCTTCGTGGTGAAAAATGAGTATTGATAAAGGGAAATGTGCTTGATATTTGCATAACCGAGACTTAAACCTGAAAGCTTTGTAACTTTTCCCACAGTGATTCAATAAATAAATAAAAAAATAGAAAAAAAAAACACCAAAGGCAGGGGACATTCAGAGGTAAATACAACTGGTTTGAAATAGAAAAAAAATTAAAAAATAAAAAAATGAAAAAGTTTTACTCTAAAAAATAAAAAATAAAAACAAAGTGGTAATTTTAAAAATACTTTGTAAATTTAAAAAAACATTTATGGGGTTGGGGTGGGGGAGGTGGCAAAGTGCCTCTTTGAGCCACGCAGTTGGTGCACTGGGTCAGGCAGGAGCACGGGGAGGGACGTGCAAAGAGCTTTTTACTAGAATGGTTATAGTGAGTCAGGGTAATTGTTCCTTGTGTTTGCTTTTTTTATTTTGTTTCACTTGGTCACTTAACATCCCTTACTCATTGATTTGCTCGAACGAGTGCCAGTAATGTCTCCATTCGTCCCTGTCACATGCTAGTGTAGCCCAATGGCATCTGTTCATTCTAGAAACACAAAGAGCCTCAAACCGATCATTCAGGGTCTTGATGAAGAAGTCTGACCATCTCATAGGTGGGTTACAACACAATTTTTTGACGTTCCATAGAATCCAGTCAGCAATGGCTCTAGTCTAGTGGTCATCTACAAATCGTATTATGTGCCCAGCCCATCTGATTTTCGATGCCCTGGCAAACAAGACAGTGTCCCTGATTCTTGACCAGCAACAGAGATTGGAACTCCGGATTCTTTCTCTCATTTGAGTGAAGCGTGATACTCCAAGTATAGCTCTTTCAACTCCTCTTTGGGAGACCCAAATAGCGTTCTCATCCTGTTTTCATAGGGCCCAGGTCTCTGAGGTGCATGTTGATGCAGGAAGAACAGTGGAATCAAAGTGCCTGGAGCCAGAGGTTATTCATCCTCTTCGCTATTTCTTTGGCATTCTTGAAGGCATTCCAAGCCGCTCTCTGCCTCCTGCACAACTCATGTGCCAGGTCATTTGTCGTGTTGACTTCTTGACCTAGGTACACATAACTGTTGCATTCAGAGATGTTCATTCCATTGAGAGTGAATGGAATGTCAGGAATGAGACCGTTTCTCATAAACATTGTCTTAGTGAGATTCAGCTGTAGTCTGTCCTTTCCACACTCATGGTCGAAGTCGGCCAGCATTTGTGCCGCTTGACTAATGTTTGGTGTTATTAGAATGATGTTATCAGCAAAGCAGAGGTGGTTGCCCACTGTCTATCTTCACTCCCATTCCTTCCCGTTCCAGTCGTCATGTGACGTTCTCAAGGGTGGCACTGAAGAGTTTCGGTGAAATAGTGTCACCCTGAAGAACCCCTCTCTTGACATGGATCATCACTTCCTTGTAGAATGGTGAGATCCTGGTAGAGAATCCGTAATACAGCTCAGGGAGGATCCTGATGTATTGAGTTTGAAAGCCCTGTTTGGCTAGGGCTTCAATGATCACTTCCATCTCAACAGAATCAAAGGCCTTCTTTAAATCAATGAACGTAGACAGAGCGGCATCTTGAACTACCGAGAAACCTCAATGAGCTTCGTTGTCGTGTGAATATGGTCAATCGTGCTGAATCCTTTTCAGAACCCAGCTTGCTCGCCTGGTTGTCCTTCATCTAGTGTTGTACCAATCCTATTCAAGATTACTTGAGTGAACAGCTTGTAGACAACAGACAAAAGGCAGATCGGGCAATAGTTGCCAATGTCGTAAATGTCTCCCTTCTTGTACAGTAGAACGGTCCTGTTGGTTTTCCATTGGAATGGAACCTTGCACTCAGACAGGTAGTGTGTGAAGAGCTGAGCCAGTGTATTGATGAGTACTGACGGCAGGTTCTTCAAGTGTTCAGGTCTGACCTTGTCTGAACCAGGTGCTGTATGCTTCTTTACTGAAGAAATGACGAGTCGGATTTTGGAAGGGAGAACATTGGGAACGACATATCCATCCTGCGGAATTTGGTATGTGGGCAGGTGGACGTGGCTATCGAAGAGATCCAAGTAAAAGTCATGGATAATCTTCTCCATTGCCCTTCTGGAAGATGTGATAGATCCATCAGGACATTGAAGGCCAGTCATCTTGGTCTTGTAGTTTGCAAAGGACAGGCAGGTGTTGCGAATGCTTTTCCAGGCTTCTGCCATATCTGCCAGTACTGCTTCTCTTCTCTCTTTGAGTTCTTCCTTTATCACTACTCTGCACTGCTTTGTGAGCTCGGATGTTCACTTGGGGTTCCCTGAGGCTTTTGCCAAGCCACATTGGCGAATGAGCTCAAAAGTTTTCGAAGACAGGCGTCTTTTTGTGGCTATCTCTCTCTTGGCATTCCTAGCACAATCATGGAGGTGCTGAGCCAATCGATCATATTCCTCATCAATGTTGTCAACGACGGCATCTTCCCATGTTGCCGCAAATATGCTAAAGAGCTCCCAGTTGGTGGTTGTTCTGGGAGTTCTCTTCTTAACCTTTGCAGCTCTTTCTCCCCAGTCCGTGAAGTAGAATTTTACACAAAGGAGACAGTGGTTCAATCCCATTTGAAATTTTGGGACAACAGAAATATTGGTCAGGCAAAATCATTGATTGAATATGATGTGGTCAATTTCCATGTGGAACCATCCACCAGGAGACTCCCATGCCCAATATTTAGATTCAGTCTTCTGGAATTGTGAGTTACCATGGGTGGTCTTGGTCAACATGATGAACTCAGACAGTGTCTCACCCTGTTCATTCCATTCTATGTCATGGGTCCCAATGTGGAGTTCTTTGACTGATCTTCTCAGTCCTATCTTGGCATTAAAATCACCAACAATGATCTTGTAAAATCTCATTATAGAAGTTCTCCAGATCCATGTAGAACTTCTCAATTTCTCCTTCATCATAATTAGATGTTGGTGCGTAGAAAACAAAGATAGAAACTGCTGTCAATGAGCTATGTCTATTCAAGTGTAGTCATCTGATTTGGGTTGATAGGCATTCGAATGAATCTATGCTTATGGCCAAGTTCGTTTTACAAGGACACCGACACCACTGAAATCTCTTTTGTCGCATGTTCTGAGGAACAGTTCTTCGGTGTTGAAAATGGCATGATGTTATTGATGCCTCCTCATCTTGGTCAGAACAATGATGTCATACTTGATCTTTCATGCTTGTACCATCATGTCCTCGATGGATGCATTCAATGCCAGCGCACATGCATTGAAAGTACAGACAGTCATTATTGTCTTTCTTCATTTTGGGAGCCTAGTTAGGCCTTGAGATTTTATCAACCTCTCCTTGCTCATCCTTCTTAACGCTGCCGTATTGGTGGCTCTCTCAGGGTCAGGGGAATTAGACCCATTATATTTACTGGTTTTGGCATATCAAATATGCCACGATGGGATTGGACCACTGTCTCCTGGTAGAGCTTGCCAGGCTCTGCCGTGCAGGCGGAATATTCTCAGTCGCTTGACAGGCACTCCAAGAGGGATAGAGGCTTTTAGGTCAGCCTCTAATTGCCTTTGCAGGTGTTCCCATGGTTCAAATCATATTTAAACCCTATCAAATATAGTGAGGTAATCTTATATTAAGTGTCTTATGATGTGTCCAGAAAGCATCCTGGAGCGTGGCGGTGGCTGGGTAGTGGAGGTAGTGAAGGTAGTGGAGGTCTTCCAATGAGGTATTTGTCTGGTACTGGTAGGGTGGGTCTTCTGTGTGTAATCTCCAGGTCGCCGGAGGTTGGTGAAAGCAGACAGGGTAGGGTAGGGTGGGGTGTCTGGTTTTAATCCCTTGGTCAGCAGAGATTGGTGGGAGCAGGCAGAGGATCTCTGTTCCCAGGTCCGTTTAGCCTGGAGTCCAAGGTCACAGAGTTCCGCTTACCGGGTTCTGTGGAGCTTCACTCATGCATGAGTCGCTGCCCAAGCATTTGGAAAGCGTCCTGGAGCGTGGCGGCGGCTGGGTAGTGGAGGTAGTGGAGGTTTCACATTGCTATATATATAGTGTGTATAATGCACAGTGAGTGCGAAGTTAATCACATCTAATCTTTATAGATGTTAACAGAGATTACCAGTGTATAATGAAGAGAATAAGTGCATTTTCTGTAAAATTTTAGGGGAAATATTGTCTTTTGAAATGTGAGCATTATAAATGGGGTTGGAAGAGGGACAGATGGGGGAGGGCAGTGTAAGATAGAATGTTCATATTTCCAAGCCACTCTCAGATTCGATTACAAGTGTGCAGTTGGTTCAAAATTGCTGTATGTATAGGTAAAGGTAAAGGCCCTCCCGTTGATCGTCGATTTGCTCGAGCGGGCCCAGTAACGTCTCCATTAGAGACTTTGTTGTTACTGTGTTTGGCATATCGAATACTCTCGGTAGCTTGCCGGGCTCTCCGAGAGGGGCGGACGAATCGAACTCGGGTCGGCCACTTGTAAGGCGAACACCCTACCGCTGTGCTATCGCTCCAGCAGTGGACAGATTTAAGTCCTAATTGAAACATCTAGTCCACCTAGATGTCTAGAAGTGCCCAACGTATGTTAAATGTAGAGGTAGTGAAATACCACGCTGTAAATACTACTTTTACTAAAACCGGTGGGAAATATTGTCCTGGGAGTGGGGCTGTTACATCACCTCTGTGCAGTGTACTTGCCTGCTAAGTGGTTTGAGGAGGTGGAAGGGAAATAATTGCAAAAGGTGATGTGCTAGTGTGTTTGTTCATGCAAAGACATTTTTTAAGACAATCACTTTTGTTCCACACATTTTCTTTTGCTCTGTTTATAAGGGGTAATATTTTTGCAACATCTAGTCTCTAGTTCAAAATGATTCTCAAAGTGGGCGATACTGCCGCCTAGGGGCCACTGAGAGGAATGCAGGAAGGGCAGCCTTACGTGCAATTGGGGGTGCGGGGGTGAGTCCTTTGTTTCCCAGAGGGTACTGAGTGATTCCCCCCACCACCACCGAGGCCAAAGTAAGTTTGGGGGCCTCTGCTTTGGATTTTAAAAGTTGCCAGTGTATGGCAAAAGGGTAAAATTAGCACCTTTAAATCTGTTGACTGTTACAGAAAGGGTTTCTATAAAAGACTTTTGGGTATGAATTTGTTTTCTAAACATACATTCCTGTACTTGTCCATGAAATTGGATTGGTGGTGGATAGAATAATAGAAATAATAGAGGAAAAGTTAAGGCTAGAATGGTCATATTAAGAAGAAACCTCAAAATATAATCATTGTTATGTGTGCAGTTTGCTTTCATAGTGCTGTGTAGATTGTGGACAAGTTCTTAAATGAAATATCTAGTCTTTCTAGATACCTAGTTAAAAGTAGTCTAGTGCTTCTTGTAAATAAAAAGTTGGTGGGAAATACCCTTAGAAATGCAATCTTTAAACCACCTCTTCAAACAGAATACTTACTGGATTGAGGAAGGTGGAGGGGAACAAATTGTTGAGTAGAAATTTTCAGCTTATTTTCAGCTTACCTGCTAACCTAAATATGTTACATTGTATTTCATCTATATCTTTACTGTATATATATAGACAAATGGGTCCTGGTTTTTTAAATACTTAATCTCCAGATATTAAATAGGTTGCCAATGTATAACAAAAGTAGAGTTAGTAAACCAACACATTTGTAACTTAGTGTTAAAATTCATCAAAAGCTGTCTTCAAGAAAAAAGACCTTTAAAAAGAAAGAAAAGGACCTTTTTGGAAATGGAATTGTACTTACCCTCACCAGGAATTTGTGGTGGAGAGGAAGAATTGGGGAAAATGAAAGGTTCTAGACCACAGTGAAGAGGCTTTGAGATACAATCATTGTTCCTTGTGTGTGGTTTATTCCACACCACTATGTATATCGTGGACAAATTAAGTCCTTATTTGAAACATCTAGTCTTTCTAGATGTTTAGAAGTGCACAAAGTATGTTAAAAGTAGAGGTAGTGAAATTAACACATTTTATAAATAGTTTTTTGTTAAAATACATTAGAGGTAACCTTTTGGAAATGGAATGACCAGAATGATCCACTTGCTTCTGAGCAGTTCACATTGTACTGGTTCAAAGAGGGAGGAAGAAAGCAAGGAGGGCTTTTAGACTCATATGTTTTCAGTTAGTCATTGTCCCTTATGTCTGTCTTTTGCTTATTTAGCTGTGTATATATTGTATATAAAGGACAAATGTCGTCATCGCAAACATCTAATCTTTCTAGATGTTAAAGAGGTTGCCAGTGTAAACGCAGAGTTAGTAAACAAGTCCATTGTGTACACTTTGTTGAAATTCTTAGGAAAGTCTTCTGAAAAAAATTTGAGGGAGTAAAACTGTTAATATATACTTGACATAAGAGTCGTTTTGCCAACCCAGTCTGTCCTCTAGGTTGCTAGGGATGAGAAAAGGCAAGATTCTAGGCTAGAGGAGCTGGAGCAACAGCACAACAGGTTGGTGCTTGCCTTGAACGTGGCCAACCTGGGTTTGATTCCCACTTCCTCTGAGCCCACCAGGCGTGATTGCTGAGTGCAGAGGCAAGGGGAAGCCCTGAGGACAGCCAGGTGTGGCCCAAACTTCTCGCCCCCACAAAAAAAAAATTTAAAAATCTAAAAAAATAAAAATCCTAGGCTAGAAAGTTTTTATGTAGAAGGCACTCAGATTGTAGTGGAGAAAGGACCTAACAAATCCTTATTTGAAACATTTCATCACAGATGTTTGAAAGTGCACAACATTAAAAGTAGAAAGAAAAGAACCTTTTTATAAAGAATTCGTAAGAATAGTTGTGTCCGGGAAAGGAACTGATGAAGGGAATGCTGACTGTTGGTAGGGATTTGCAAGGAAGGGTTCTGTGAGTCTTATAGGCACGTTCAGATTATCATTTGTTTTATATATGCATTTTAGTTAACATGGCTATAAAATAAGTCCTAACAAAGTATATTTTAAAAAATAATGTTAGTAAATAATTCCTATATAATTTTTAGTTTTTAGGAAGGACTGTCTTCTAGGAGTTGATTAATCCACCTCTTGGAGCAAGATGTGTCCTGTATTTAGTCACTGAAATTGTGAAGAAAGAAGACAAAGGGTTAAGGAAATGGCTCTGATAGTTAGCTCAGCTAGAAGACAGTCTAGATTATAACTGTAGGTCTAGATGTGTACTTTTGTATAGCTACGTATAAAGATCCTATATCCAATATTATTCCTCAGGGTGAAAAATTTAAAACATTCCAGCTGAGATCAGGCACAAGGCAGGAATGTCCACTGTTTCCACCCTTACTCAACATTGTATTAGAACTCTTAGCAACTGCAATCAGGCAAGAAAAGAAAATTATAGAGGTTCAAATTGGAAAACAGGCAGTCAAATTATCTCTATTTGAAGATGACCTGATGATACACATTGAAGACCCTAAACAGAAAATCTCATAGAAACAATGAACCACTACAGCAACATAACTGGCTACAAAGTCAATACCCAGAAATCGGTTGCATTCTTAATACAAATAATGAATAAAAGGAGAAAGAGATTAAACACTATAACCCATTAAATTAGAGTGCCTCATTCTTTCCCAGTGCACCTGGAATATTTTCCAAAATAGACCTGGGTCACAAAACATACCTCAGTAGAATAGGAAGATAGAAATTGTATCCACTATCTTTTCAGGCCATGATGCACTGAAGATAGAAGTTAATCACGCACAGACGCAGATAACCATATCAAACACCTGGAAATTAAAAAACTCAATGTTAATCAATGAGTGAGAATGAGAGGAAATCAAGGAAGAAATCAAAAAATACCTAGAAACAAATTAGAATGAAGACACAAGCTACCAGAACCTATAGAAAGCAGCTAAAGCCGTGTGAAGGGGAAAATTTATAACTCTGCAAGCATTTCTCAGGAAAAACGAAATGGCACATTAAATAACTTGACTTCAAGCTCAATATCTTAGAAAAGGACCAACAAAAAGAGACCAAACCAAGCAAAAGGAAAGAAATAATAAAACTTAGAGCAGAAGTTAACGATGTGGAAACCCAAAAATAATCTGAAAGATCAATGAAATCAAGAACTAGTTCTTTCAAAAAATAAAACTGATAAACCACTAGCAAGACTCACAAATACATAGAGAGAGAGAGAACCCTAATAAACCAAATCAGAAATGAAAACGGAACATTAAAACAGGAACCAAAGAAATTCAAAAGTTCATCGAAGATTACTTTGAAAGTTTGTATGCCACCAAACAAGAGAACCTAGAAGAAATGGATAAATACCTGAATTCCTATAATCTCCCAAGACTGAACCAAGAAGATATGGAAGACCTGAATAGACCTATTACTATCAAGGAAATTGAAACTGTAATCAAATGTCTACCACAAAACAAAAGCGCAGATCCAGATGTATTCACTAATATATTTTTCCAAACATTTAAAGAGGAACTTCTTCCAGTTATTCTCAAGCTTTTCCAGGAAATTGGAGAAATAGACATGCTCACAAACAGTTTCTATGAGGCTCATATCTCCCTAAAACAAAAAGCAAACAAAGACACCACTAAAAAACAAAAACTACAGGCTGATATCCCTGATGAACACGGATACAAAGATCCTCAACAAAGTATGAGCAAATAGAATCCAATAACACATAAAAAGATCATACACCACAACAAAGTGGGATTCATCCCAGGGATGGAAGGATGGTTTGACATTCAAAAATCAATCAGCATAATCCATCATATCAACAAAAGAAAAGATAAAAATCAGATGACCATATCAATAGATACAGAGAAAGCATTTAACAAGATCCAGCACCGTTTATGATGAAAACTCTCACCAAAATAGGTATTGAAGGTACTTTCCTCAATATAGTCAAAGCCATCTACCACAAGCTTATGGCAAGCATTATTCTCAATGGGGAAAACCTAAGAGCCTTCCCTCTAAGATAAAGGACAAGACAAAGATGCCCATTCTCACCACTTTTGTTAAATATAGTACTGAAAATACTTGCAATAGCGCTTATGCAAGAAAAAGATATTAAGGGCATACAAATTGGAAAGGAAGAAATCAAGCTCTGACTTTTCGCAGATAATATGATACTATGTTTAGAGAACCCTAAAGCCTCCACCAAGAAACTCCTAGATACAATACACTTGTATAGTAAAGTCACAAGGTATAAAATCAATACTCAAAAATCCATGGCTTTCCAATACGCAAATTATGAGAGAGTAAAAAGTGACATGGAAAAAGCAATCCTGTTCACAATCATGCCTCAGAAAACCAAGTACCTCAGAATCAGCTTAACTAAGAAGGTAAAGGAGCTATACAAAGAATACTACAAAACTCTACTTCACAAAATAAAAGAAGACACGAAGAAATGGAAACATACCCCCTGCTCATGGATTGGAAGAATTAACATTATCAAAATGGCAATACTCGCCAAAACACTGCACAGATTCAATGCGATCCCAGTAGGGATACCAATGAAATTCTTCAAAGAAATGGATCAAACCCTCCTGACATTCATGTAGAAGAATAAACTCCCACGACTAGCTAAAGAAAATATTGGGAAAAAGAAGATGGAAGTCATCACGTTTCCCAGCCTCAAACTCTACTACAAAGTGGTAATAATTAAAACAGCACGGTACTGGAACAAAGGCAGAGCTGAAGACCAATGGAACAGGGTGGAATATCTTCAAATATATAATCATCTGAACTTTGATAAGGAGAAAGAAATATGAACTGAAGCAATGAAAGCTTCTTTAACAAATGGTACTGGCAAAACTGGACAGTTAAGTAAAAAAAAAAATGGGCCAACATCTACCTAACACCATGCACAAAAGTCAGATCAAAATGGATTAAAGACCTCAACATCAGAAGATAATCCATCAGGTACATTGAAAACAAGGTCAACAAAACCATCCATGACATTGAAGCTAAAGGTATCTTCAAAGATGACACGCTGCTGACCAAGCAAGTGGAAACAGAGATAAACAAATGGGACCATCTTAAACTAAGAAGCTTCTGTACCTCCAACATGGAAAGTATCATGCTAAGCGAAATGAGTCAGAAAGAGAGGGATAGACATAGAAACATTGCATTCATCTGGGGGATATAAAGTAACAAAGTATGAGATTAATACCCAAGAATAGCTGAGATCAGCACCAGGAGGATTACTCCATAACTTAGAGGCCAGCCGGATATTCTAGGGGAAAGGGCACTTCAGATAGAGAAGGGAGCACCAAATAAAGGATGTTTGGAGGATCCTCCCACAAGGGGAGATGCATGTCGAAAGTAGACTATG
Organism: Sorex fumeus; assembly: GCF_029834395.1. Classification (NCBI taxonomy): domain Eukaryota; kingdom Metazoa; phylum Chordata; class Mammalia; order Eulipotyphla; family Soricidae; genus Sorex; species Sorex fumeus. The sequence continues at coordinate 8,114,713 of NW_026606186.1, forward strand.
GACTGAACATGTTTGCCACTCAATGCCTCTTTTGCAGACCACAACACCCAAAACGAGAGAGAGAACACAGGGGATTGCCCTGCCACAGAGGCAGGGGGGATGGGGGGATGGGGTGGGAGGGATATTATCCATGGTGGTGGAAAATGGGCACTGGTGGAGGGATGGGTATCTGATCATTGTATAATCGAAATCCAAGCACAAAAAATAGTAAATCTACAACTGTACCTCATAGTGTTTCACTAATAAAAAAAAAAGAAGCTTCTGTACCTCAAAAGAAACAGTGACCAGAATACAATGACAGTCTACAGACTGGTAAAGGATATTCACCCAATACCCATCTGATAAGGGGTTGATATCAAGGATAGCGAGGCACTGGTTGAACTCTACAAGAAGAAAACATCTAACACCATCAGAAAATGGGGCGATAAAATGAACAGAAACTTTCTGAAAGAAATCCTAATGGCCCAAAGGCATATGAAAAAATGCTCTTCATCACGAATCATCAGGGAAATGCAGATCAAAACAACAATGAGATATCTCACACCACAGATACTGGCCCAAAAGAACAAAAGCAACAGGTTATTGCATGGATATGGGGAGGTAGGGACTCTCCTTTACTGCTGGTGGAAATACCGACTGCTTCAGCCCTTTTGGAAAACAATATGGACGATTCTTGAAAAACTAGAAATTGTGCTCCCATTTGACCCAGCTATACCACTTCTGGGAATATATCCGGAGATGCAAAAAAGTATAGTTGAAATGACATCTGCACTTGTACGTTCATTGCTGCACTGTTCACAGTAGCCAGAATCTGGAAAAAAAATCCCTATTGCCCGAGAACAGATGACTGGTTAAAGAAACTTTAGTACATCTACACAATGGAATACTACTGCCTGTAGGAAAAGATGAATTCATGAAATTTGCATATAAGTGACTCAACATGGAGAGTATCATGCTAAGTGAAATGATTAAGAAAGAGTAGTCCAGACATAGAAGGACCACACTCACTTGTGGAATATAAAGTAACAGAATGCGAGACTAACACCCAAGGATAGTAGAGATAAGGACCAGGAGGATTGCTCCCAGGCTTGGTTGCTGGCCTCACATGCTATGAGACAAGGCAGCTCAGATAGAGAAGCGATCACCAAGTAAAGGATGCTTCGAGGGCCCACTTGGGATGGGAGATGCATGATGAAAGTAGACTATAGACCGAACATGATTAACACTCAATACCTCTATTGCAAACTATAACACCCAAAAGGTGAGAGAGATTAAAAGTTGCGAATGTGCCTGCCACAGAGTCCGGGGGGGTGGGGGAGCAGAGGGGGTGTTGGTGGAAGGGATACTGGGAACATTGATGATGGAGAATGGGCACTAGTGGAGGGATGGGTACTCGGTCATTGTATGACTGAATCGTAAGCATGAAAGTTTGTAAGTCTGTAACTGTACCTCACGGTGATTCATTAAAGAATAAAAAAAATTTAAATAAAATAAAATATTGTGCCAAAATATCATGTACATAAGAACCAACTTAACAAAAAAGGCAAAAAGTCTAAAGAAGTAATACTTTAAAACACACAAGAAAGAAAATAAGTAGTAAAGCATAACATACTCGTGGATTGAAGAATGAATATTGTCAAAATAACCATCATACCTATAATACTATATATATAATTCAATGCAATATCATCTAAATTAGAAAAAAAACTTTGAACAATCCACTATAATGTGGGTGTGGAGTTATAAAAGGCCCAGATAGCCAAAATCATAGTGAAAAACAAGAAATTCAGAGGCTTCTCATTACCTTACTTGAAACTATACTATAAAGCCATAGTGATCAAAATAGACTGGTACAAGATTAAAGACTCTGAACAATGTTTAAAAATAGACACCCAAAGACATCTCCATCCAAAGATAGACGGTCATGCCATATTTAGGCAAAGAAATTGAGGCATTTTTGGGGATAAAGACATCAACAAATTGTTTTCGGATAATTGGATAACCACATATAAGAAATCAAAGCTGGCATATAAGCTCATGTATGGCCATGATCCAGAGACCATGATCCAGAGTCTTTACACCTGCCCCAACAGGGTTAGGGGAAGCAGAAAACCTCCAGGACTCAATCACCTCTATGCTCACAACCCATCTTCGAAGTCTTGGACGAGCCTCATCCCTGAGTGAATTTGCTGAAAACCTCAGGCGTGCAAGTTTTGTGAACAAAACCTCCAGGCTTGCACAGAGTTGGGAATGGGAGAACACCCGCCATCTCCCTGTTTTTCCGGGACCCTGGCAATCACACCCACAATCTGCCTCTGGTGACCTGTAAGTTCATTAGCAGCCATGATCCAGAGATTCACAAATAAATCTCGGAATAGAGGAAAACACAGCAGAAATGACTCTGGACTCCAAAGGTACCATTCAGGTTTTTTTCATTAAATTAAATTAGCCTCAGCTGTATGATCCTATGTAAAATGTTAGAATTCCTAGAATGTGTAGCCGCAAATACCGCTGCCTGACATCTCATTCTCCACATCACTGATGTACCAAGAGTAGCACACCACATTTAATGGAGTGTCAAGTAGAAGGCAAACATTACCGGTTTAAAAAGAATATATGTATGTATATAAATAATCAAGTACATCAGAATCAGCTTAACTGAGAAGATAGAAGATCTGTACAAAGAAAATTACAAAATGCTACTTTAAGAAATAAAAGATGGCACAAATAAATGGAGAAACGTACCCTGCTATTGGATTTGGAGAATTAACCATTGTCAAAATGGCAGTATTCCCCCAAATCATTATATGAACTCAATGCAGTCCCTATAAGAATAACCACATTTTTCAAATAAATAGACCAAATAGTTCTAAAATTCCTATGGAACAATAAACCCCCATGAATAGATAAAGCAAACTTTGGGACCAAGAATATGAGAAGCATCATCTTCCCTGACTTGAAACTGCACTACAAAGCGTACTAATTCAAATAGCATGATATTAGAATAAAGACAGACCTATAGACCAATGGAGTAGAATTGAATATCTTGACACAGTCCTTCAGATATATAGTCATATAATCTTTGGTAAGGGGCAACAATAGCCTTTTTAATAAGTGGTGCAGGGAAAACTGGGTAAAAACTGTAAAACTGTAAAAAAAAATGAACTCAGACCTCTATTTAATGCCATCCACAAAAGTCAGATCAAAATGAATTAAAGACCTAACTATCAGACCCGAATCCATCAGATACATCAAAGAAAACATTGGCAAACCCCCTCATGGCATTCAAACTACAGGAACTTCAAAGATGAAACACCACTTACCAAGTAAGTGGAAGCATATATAAACAAACAGGACGACATTAAGCCGAGAAGCTTTTACACCTCAAGAAAAACAGTGCCCAAGACACAAAGACAGCCCATGAATGGGAAAAATTATTTACACAATACTCACCTGATAAGGGGTTAATATCAAATATATATCAGGCAATGGTAGTACTTTACAAGAAAAATATATGCAACCCCATCAAAACATGGGGAGCAGAGATGAACAAATATGTTCTTAATGAAGAAATTCAAATGGCCAAAACGCATATAAAAAGTGGGCGTGGCCTAATTTTCGGCGGGACAAAGCTCACGCGGCCGCAGGTAATTCACTCAAACCAACAAATATTACCCCTCCACATACACAACAACATGAGGAAACAACGCAAATCCCCACCACAGGAAGACCATGAGGAAATACGTGTAGAAGCCTCAGTAGGTGCTAGCCACCTTAGGGACCTGTAAAAAAGCTGGGGTGGCCATACTAGTATCTGACAACATTAATTTCACCCTGAAAAAGGCTAGAAGGGACAGTGAAGGCCATTTTCTATTCATGAAGGGATACGTATAACAGGAAGAAATCACACTCTTAAATGTATGCGCACCTAATGAGGGAACAGCCAAATATTTAAAACAACTGCTAAAAGACTTTAAGGAGGACATTGCAAGCAGCACAATAGTACTTGGAGACTTCAACATTGCCCTGTCACCTCTGGACAGATCAACAAGAACAAAACCCAGCAAGGAATCATTGGCTTTGAAAGAAGAAATAGAAGAGAGAGGGCTTATAGATTTATACAGGGCTTTACGCCCCAAAAAGAAAGAATACACATTCTTCTCCAGTGCACATGGAACATTTTCCAAAATAGACCATGTGCTAGGACACAAAATATACCTCAACAAAATAAGGAAGATAGAAATAGTATCAGCCATCTTTTCAGACCATGATTCACTGAGGATAGAAGTGAATCACACACAGACACAGAGAACCAAATCAAACACCTGGAAATTAAACAACTCGATGCTAAACAATGAATGGGTCAGGAACAAAGTCAAGGACGAAATCAAAAGATACCTGGAAACAAATGAGAATGAAGACACGAGCTACCAGAACCTATGGGATGCAGCGAAAGCTGTATTAAGGGGAAAATTTATAGCTCTGCAAGCATATCTTAGGTCTGTGGAAATGGTGCACATAAACAACTTGACCTCACAGCTCAAGGCCTTAGAGAAGGATCAACAGAAAGAACCTAAATCAGGCAGAAGGAAAGAGATCATAAAACTTAGAGCAGAAATCAATGACATGGGAACCAAAGAAACAATCCGAAAGATCAATGAAACCAAGAGCTGGTTCTTCGAGAGAATAAACAAGATAGATAAACCACTCGCAACACTCACAAAGAAACAGAGAGAGAGAACCCTAATAAACCGAATCAGAAATGAGAAGGGGGATATCACAACAGAAACAAAAGAAATCCAAAAGATCATCAGAGACTACTTTGAAAGTCTGTATGCCACGAAACAAGAGAACCTAGAAGAAATGGACAAATTCCTGGACTCCTATAATCTCCCAAAGCTGAATCAAGAAGACCTGGAGTATCTGAATAGACCTATTAACATCAACGAAATAGAAACTGCAATCAAAAGCCTTCCCAAAAACAAAAGCCCTGGCAAAGATGGATTCACTAGCGAATTTTTCCAAACATTTAAAGAGGACCTGCTGCCAGTCCTTCTCAAGCTCTTTCAGGAAATTGAAAAAAACGGAAACTCTCCCAAACAGTTTCTATGAAACCCATATCTCTCTAATACCAAAAGGAAACAAAGATACCACGAGAAAAGAAAACTACAGGCCGATATCCCTGATGAACACGGATGCAAAGATTCTCAACAAAATACAGGCAAATAGAATTCAACTACTCATCAAAAAGATCATACACCATGACCAAGTAGGATTCATCCCGGGGATGCAAGGCTGGTTTAACACTAGGAAATCAATCAACATAATCCACCACATCAACAAAAGAAAAGATAAAAATCATATGATCATATCAATAGATGCAGAGAAAGCATTTGACAAGATCCAGCACCCATTTATGATGAAAACCCTAGCCAAAATGGGGATAGAGGGGACTTTTCTCAATATAGTTAAAGCCATCTACCACAAGCCTACAGCAAGCATCGTCCTCAATGGAGAAAAACTGAGAGCCTTCCCTCTAAGATCAGGGACGAGACAAGGATGCCCACTCTCTCCACTGCTGTTCAATATAGTACTGGAAGTACTTGCAATAGCGATTAGGCAAGAAAAGGATATTAGGGGCATCCAGGTAGGAAAGGAAGAAATCAAGCTCTCACTATTCGCAGATGATATGATACTATACTTAGAAAACCCTAAAACCTCTATCAAGAAACTTCTAGAAACAATAGGCTTGTATAGTAAAGTGGCAGGTTATAAAATTAATGCCCAAAAGTCCATGGCTTTCCTATATGCAAATAGTGAAAGAGAAGAAAAAGACATGAAGAAAACAATCCCATTCACAATTGTGCCCCAGAAAATCAAGTACCTAGGAATCACCTTAACTAAGGAAGTAAAGGACCTGTACAAAGAAAACTACAAAACTCTACTTCAGGAAATAAAAGAGGATACGAGGAAATGGAAAAATATCCCCTGTTCATGGATCGGGAGAATTAACATTGTCAAAATGGCAATAGTTCCCAAAGCACTGTATAAATTCAATGCAATCCCTATTAGTATACCCATGACATTCTTCAAAGAATTGGAGCAAACATTCCTGAAATTCATATGGAACAATAAGCCCCCACGAATAGCTAAAGCAATTCTGGGGAAAAAGAAAATGGGAGGAATCAACCTCCCGAACTTCAAACTCTACTGCAAGGCAGTAATAATTAAAACAGCATGGTACTGGAACAAAGGCAGAGCTGTAGACCAATGGAACAGGGTTGAATATACTGACGTCCCCCCCCCCCCCAAGCATACGAGCATCTAATCTTCGATAAGGGGGCAAGAAAAGTGAAGTGGAGCAGGGAAAGCCTTTTTAACAAATTATGCTGGCAAAACTGGACGGCTATATGCAAAAAAATGGGCTCAGATCTCTGCCTAACTCCATGTACAAAAGTAAGATCTAAGTGGATTAAAGACCTCAACATTAGACCGGAATCTATAAGATACATTGAGGAAAATGTTGGCAAAACCCTTCATGACATAGAAGCTAATAGTGTCTTCAAAGATGTCACACTGCTGGCCAAGCAAGTGTAAACAGAGATAGATAAATGGGACTATCTTAAACTAAGAAGTTTCTGCACCTCAAAAGAAACAGTGACCAAAATACAAAGACAGTCAACTGAATGGGAAAGGATATTCGCCAACTACACATCTGATAAGGGGTTAATTTCAAGGATATACAAAATACTGGTTCAACTCCACAAAAAGAAAACACTCAACCCCATCAAAAATGGGGAGATGAAATGAATAGAAACTTTGACAAAGAAGAAATCCGAATGGCTAAAAGACACAGGAGAAAATGTTCCACATCATTAATCATCAGGGAGATGCAGATCAAAACCACAATGAGGTATCACCTCACACCACAGAGACTGGCCCATATCCACAAGAACAAAAGCAACCGGTGCTGGCGCGGATGTGGTGAGAAAGGGACACTCCTTCACTGTTGGTGGGAATGCCGACTGGTTCAGCCCTTCTGGAAAACAGTATGGATGATTCTCAAAAAACTAGAAATTGAGCTTCCATTTGACCCAGCAATACCACTCCTGGGAATATTCCCAGAGAGGCAAATAAGTATAGCCGAAGTGACATCTGCAATTGTCTGTTTATTGCAGCACTCTTTACAATAGCCAGAATCTGGAAAAATCCTGAGTACCCAAGAACAGATGACTGGTTGAAGAAACTCTGGCACATTTACACAATGGAGTACTATGTAGCTGTTAGAAAAGACGAAGTCATGAAGTTTACATACAAGTGGTACTACATGGAAAGTATCATGTTAAGTGAAATGACTCAGAAAGAAAGGGATAGACATAGAAAGATTGCATTCATCTGGGGAACATAAAGTAACAAAATAGGAAACTAATACCCAAGTATGACAGAGATTAGTACCAGGAATTTTACTCAATGACCCGGAGGACAACCACACATGTTAGGGGAAGGGGGAGCTCAGAAAGAGAAGGGAACACCAAATAAAGGGTATTGGGAGGATCCGCCCACGATGGGAGAGCATGCTGAGGGTAGACTGTCGACCAGCATGATTGCCACTCAATGCCTCTTTTGCAGACCATGGCACTCAAAAGGAGAGAGAGGGAAATGCCCTGCCACAGAGGCAGGGTGGGATTGGGGCTGGGGGGGGAGGGGATGCTGGGATCCGTGGTGGTGGGAAATGCACATTGGTGGAAGGATGGGTGTTTGATCATTGTATAATCGAAACCCAAGCATAAAAATGTGTAAGTCTACAACTGTACCTCATGGTGCCTCACTATTAAAAAATAAATAAATATAATCAAAAATAAATAAATAAATAAAAGATAACAGGAAAAAAATAAATAAAACATTCTGTCTTCAAATTCAAAACAAAAAACAAAAAAACAAAAACACACAACAGAAACACCATGTGCACTTCTATGGTCATTGCAACACTACTCAAAATCGCCAGAATCTGGAAACAACCCTGGTGCCCCAAAACAGACGACTAGATAAAGAAACAATGGTACATCTGCACAGTGGAATACTGTGCATTGGTTAGGAAAAGTGAAGTCATAAAATTTGATTATTAATTGATGGACATGGAGAGTATCATGCTGCAAAATGAGTCAGAGAGAGACGGACAGATATAAATGACTGCATTCATTTATGGAATATTTAAAAAGCAAAGTAATATGAGACTAATATCTAAGGCCAGGGAAAATAGGGCCCAGGAACACTGTTCAATGATTGGAAGCTTGCTACAAGAGCTGTGGAAGGGAGTGGCGGGACAAAGGGCAGTTAGGATAAAGAAGGAACCAGTATGACTATAATCACTGGAAATGATCATTCTGAACAAGGATTGAATGTTGAATGTAGGTAAATGAATGTAAATGATGGCCTTTCAATATTTTCATTGCAAAACATAATTTTCAAAAGGAAAGAGAAAGAGAGAGAGAGAGAGAGAGAGAGAGAAACAGAGACAGAGAGAAAGAGAAGTGCCTGCCATAGAGACATCAGGGTGAGGGAAGAGAGGGAAACTGAGGACATTGATGGTGGGAAATGTCCTCTAGTGAAGTTATGGGGTTGAAACATTGTATGAATGAATCATAAACATCTTTGTAACTGTGTATCTCACTGCAATTCAATCAAAAAATTTTTGATATGGTAGAATTTGTCGTTTCACTAAACTTTCTCTACTATCAGCTTAGCACTGTAGCAATGCACTGTCGTCCCATAGTTCATCAACTTGCTCGAGCGGGCACCAGCAATGTCTCTGTTGTGAGACTTGTTGTTGTTACTGTTCTTGGCATATCGAATACGCCACAGGGAGTTTACCAGGATCTGCCATGCGGGCGGGATACTCTCGGTAGCTTGCCGGGCTTATGCTACATAAATAAAATAGAACAAAGATTTGAACTAAGTAAAATCCTTTGTCTCTTTTATCCCCTGTTTTTATTAAAACAACTAAAAGAAATGAAATAAATGGCATTCAGATAGATGCATCACTGTTGAGAACACAGTGGACCTTCTCTTTGGATCAAACTAGCTACAATTCAGAATCTGACATCCCAAAACTGCTCCTGATTATTCACGCTAGGGCTTAGTGATTGGGGAGTGAGGGGGAAATGATTTTATAACTTCTGCTCAAGTGCATTATGTGAGCAGATATAATAAGGAAGTTTCTTTTACACTCAATGGCATATTAATGTCTCATAATAACTGGGGATGGAGTGAGTTGAACAAATTGTGTTGAAGGAAAACGTGAGAAAGATCACATACTTAGAGCCTCTTTCTGAGAAGTCTGAATGAAGCGCTGATCTGCCTCTGACAATAAGTTGTGTGTTAATACTTGTTAAATATGGAGGGGATGTTATTGTGCTGATCATTTACTGGATTTTTTGTCACAAAGTTTTGCTTTTGTGTGAGGAGAGTGTAAGTAACTGTATTAATCAATTGGAGGTTCCATTCAATTACTATCAATTCTGAATAAATAGCAGTGACAAAGCTATTGAATGATCTTTTGCTAAAATACGTAAAGTTTATTATAACAGTGGACATATATTGTGTCCCTATGTTTCTTAGCTTACATAATCTAATAAAAATTAATAAAAGATTTATAATGACAGAAATCATTATCTAAAATATACTTCTCTCAGCCTTCTAAAACAAGGCTGAGGGAAGTTACTTTACCTTTTAGGGACAACTAGGAGTGTCTGGTTAGAAACCCACAACCAGCCCTGTCAGACATGTGCATTGGCTTCATTGGTGTTTGAAAAACACCCCAACCATTCCTGTGTCCAGAAAGAACTTAGCAAGTAGTTCCATTCCAGCAGCTCTTGACACCTGGAAAGCTCTCTCAGGTGGCCTGCCTGAGCAGCTCTGCTCAACCATCTCCCCAAGGTTTAATTGGGCTGTGGCAATTACCTTTCTTTCTTTAATCAGGAGCTTAGGGACTTTGACTTAGTCCTCTATGAGGTTTATAAAATTATATCTTTATTTACTTGTAGGTCAGGGATGGACACAGAAAGCTCAAGCGATTACAGGCTGACATAATGTGAAGTTTTCATCCCACTGTTTTGTTCCTCCTAAGTACTACAGAAGCTGAAGACTTGCAGACTGGATGAGAAGGCTCTTGATGTACCAAGAGTGAAGATATCAAAGTAAGCTTAAAATTGTAGGACAGAAAGTTTTGCCTCTGTGTGCAAAGAAGGATGTACATACATCCCATGTGCATATGCTGCGTGATGATTTCTTGCTTCTGTAATATGACAAAATGTGTTTCCTCAACAGGTGTCTGTAACTGTGTGATATCTCTGATGATGCAGTAAGAAAAACAGATAGAGTTCAGCTTGAAATATAGGATAAAAGGTAATATATTTGTCCTGCAAATACCTGGTTTGATCTACAGCATTGCCTAAGGTTCCCAAGAACCAAGAGGAAGGACCCCAATCCCAGAGCCAGTAATAAACTCATAGTGCCATTGAGTGTGGCTCAAAAACAAGTTTTTCTTTGTTTTCATTGAACCAACATAAGATAGAGCACCAATGTCTTCATTTTTATTCTGCCACCCACAGTCCCAGTAATGATCTGCAGCAGACATCTTTCTTCTCTCTTTCTCTAGCTCTCTCTCACTATCCTTCTTTTCTTTTGGGTATTATAGTTTGAAATACAGGTACTGACTAATTTGCGCATATTTATCACCTTTCAGCAATCAGTTCTTTCCACAGTGATCATTTCCAACTATCATTGTCCTAGTGGTCGCAACTCTACCCTAACTGACCTCTCCCCTCAGCTTGTGGCAAATTTACAACTATGGACCAGTCTTCCTGACCCATGTTTCTACTGTAAATGAATCAAAATGCAGGTCAGACACAAAATGCTTGCAAACATTTTGGGATATAAAAAAAACATATTATGAGACTAATACTCAAGGAAAGTTAAAAAAAACAGAGAGAGACAGGGAGAAAAGGCAAGATCTAAAAAGTTATGTCTAAAACTACATGGAACTTAAAGATTCTTTTCTATACAACCAGTGAAAAAAGCATTAGGGAAGTCCCAGGAAGCAAGTGTAAAGCGCTCTGAGTGTGATTTGGACTCCCATTACCAAGTATCTATCCTGTCCTTTTTCGATCTCTTCCACATTCTCAACTTTGTAAACAGATATCAAAATTAAGTCATGATATTGCCAAGTCTCAATGGAGGAGAAGGCAACAGGCCAAGAGACCACTGACCAGACAGCGATAGAAATGGGATTCACGGTCCCAACAAAACACTCAGGCGGGGGACTGAGGTCCTACCTCTCCTTTCTGGGCTTCCTGAGTCGGTCACCTGGAAAATCATCCCAGTCCTCACTGGAGGAGAAGGCAACAGGCCAAGAGACCACTCACCACATAGTCGTAGAAATGGGGTTCACAGCCCCAACAGAAAACTCGGGCTGGGGACTGAGGTCCTTGCTGTCATATCTCCCCCTTTCCCATTGGTTCCGTGTACCCACCAAGTTAAACACTGAATAGTCGAATCCGATCCTATTTTCCACCTCCCCACCGCTCAATCTATGTATGGTTAGAAAAATAATAAAATATTTCTGAAAGTAACAAAACTTCTCTCATCTCTGGGAGGAATGAACACATCAAAACCTGCATGCTGTCCTAAAGGGTTACATGATGACACACTTGAGGTTTGGATATGGACAGAATTCTGAACAATTTTTTTCCTTTTTGGGTTACACCCGGCGATGTAATTATAAAAGAATCATAATAATTTAAAAAAAAAAAGTGAAAGGCAAGCGGCGGGAGCCGGACAGTACAGTGATAGGGCACTTGCTTGGCATGCAGCCTGGCTCGAGCGATAGCACAGCGGGTAGGGCGTTTGCCTTACAAGCGGCCAACATGGCCAACCCGAGTTCGATTCCTCCGCCCCTCTCGGAGAGCCCGGCAAGCTACCGAGAGTATTCAATATGCCAGACACAGTAACAACAAAGTCTCCAATGGAGACGTTACTGGGCCCGCTCGAGCAAATCGACGATCAACGGGAGAGCCTTTACCTTTTACCTTTACCTTATTGCCAAGTCTGAAGAGACATGGATATGCTCACCAGCAAGGAAGAGAAACTTCCTGAGTTTGCCCATGGTCACATGGGAGAGTTTTAAAATCCTAACTCAATCATGTGGTGATGTGTAATCATTTTTTTCTTTATGTCTTTTATGTTATCTTTGCATGTCACCCAAGCTTTCTGCTTTTATTAGTTATTAATTATGTATGATTTCTACAATATTTCTCTGGTGGTATTTGTGACTACTGGGTCCCATCTTTATGCCCACAGACACTCAGGAGTCTGTCAGTGATGGCTGCATTACTGCATTGAGCCATCAGGTGGGTACATTTCTTGCTCCTGGTAAGTATACAAATTTGATTCCAGTATCTCAATAGGTCAGAAACGGTCTAATCCACAGTCTGGAACTGCTATGTTTGTCTCTTATGTTCAGTTTCCGGTGGTAAAGAAAGGTGACTTAGTCTCAATCACAATGCTATATTGAGATCTTAAATGGAAAAGTATTCACTAGTTATTCAGCACTGTGTCTGGCAAATAATCAGTGTAGAATCTCAAGACAGATTTTAATAATCTTTCCTCAAACTAAATGTTTTTGTTATAAATCTTCAATGTTCATAAATCTCCAAATTCTGGGACAATACATATAGAAGTTTTATGAAATAAACCTGTCTAAATAGGTATCTCACACTCTTTGTGAACATGATCTGTTCCTCTTTTCCTGGGTGAAGGACAACAATAATCAAAAGTTAATGATCACAATCACGATCATCCTGTTGTTCCTCGATTTCCTCGAGCAGGCACCAGTAATGTCTCCTTCTTCCTAGCCCTAAGATTTTAAAAGAGCCATTTCAATGCTCTTTCAGGATTAGGAGAATGAGACCCATCATTGTTACTGGTATTTGGCATATTGGGTACGACACGGGAAGTTTGCCAGACTCTGCTGTGCGGGCAGGATACTTTTGGTAGCCTGCCAGTTTCTCCAAAGGAAAAATTAATAAGATGTCGTGCGGCCACACTTGCAGCCACGTGCTTCTGGGAGCTGGATTTTATAGTCTCTGCATCTTGGCCGTTGATGGGACCAACCTGGCGCTGTCAGCAGCTAGTGGGTGTGACGCCTACCTACTTTAAAATGGGGGGTCTGGTTGGAAAAGGCCCAGTCCCAATCCGAGTAGGCTTGGAGACCTCAGCCCCGACACCTGCATGCCTGGGTTCCGCTGCCAATTCTTTCATGCATGAAGCCCATCCGGACATGTGGACAGTGGTCCCAGCATGGCCATTAAATCAAAAGTTAAATCCTATGAAAATCAGGCTCTCTGTTTGTTATAGTTTGTTAGTTTATTGTGGTGTCTCCTCACATACTCAGTCATAATCCACCTTAGAGAACACGGAGAGATAGAACCAATGTCCCTGAGCAGTTCAGTCTCTAAGAAGTACTTGCCATTATGCTACTTATCTTGAATACAAAGGTCATCAAAGATTCCCTCTTTCAACTATGTTGGAGTGATGTCATTTACCATGTCAGGACATGCTGACAAATGAGGAGTAGGAGAGCCATTGTATCACTGTATCATTGTCATCCTGTTGTTCATCGACTTCCTCAAGCAGGCCCCAGTAAAGTCTCCATTTGTCCTAGCCCTAAGATTTTAGCAAGTGCCACATTGGAGGCTCCTTCAGGGTCAGGGGAATGATACCCATCATTGTTACTGGGTTTTGGCATAACGAATATGCCACGGAGAGCTTGCCAGACTCTGCTATGTGGGCAGAATACACTCGGTAGCTTGTCGGGTTCTCGAAGAGCGTAAAGTAAAAGTAAAGTAAAGGCCCTCCCGTTGATCATCGATTTGCTCAAGTGGGCCCAGTAACGTCTCCATTGGAGACTTTGTTGTTACTGTGTTTGGCATATCGAATATGTCACGGGGAGCTTGCCAGGCTAAGAGGTCATGCAGTCGCATTTCCGGGAGCTGGGTTTTATAGTCCCTGGGTCTTGGCAATTGATGGAATAACATGGCACCAGGGGCAGTTGGTGGGTGTAATGCCTAGCTACTGGAATATGGGGGATCTGGGTGGAGGAGGCCCAGTCCCGATCCGAGCAGGCTTGGAGATCTCAGCCCCAGGTCCTGCACACCTGAGTTCCTCTGACAGTTTCTTCATGCATGAAGTTCACCCAAACATGTGGAGAGTGGTCTTAAGCATGGCTGTGGCTGGTTCCGGAGGTCTTCAGCTGCCACGTCTCAGCTCAGATGAGCCAGTGTATTGTAATTAAGAGACAGATTTTGGTTAGATACATGTGGTCATCCATTTCACCATTATCTGTAGCAGTACTGCAACTTTGCACACCTAGATATTGTGATTTTGTACACCACTTCAGCACTGAGACTTGCATTGCTTGCTTACTATTGTATATAGCACTTTGTACAGTGCTTTGTACAGGGCATGAGTTAAGCTGTTGTTCAAAGTATTTTTCCAGATTATGAAAATACCTTATAAATTGTGAATATGTGATGTATTAGTCAAACCTGAAAGGTACATGGTGATTCATGCATACATACATGTGAGTAGTGGACAAAGTCTAGTTAAAAACTAACAACACTTTCATATAAAAATTGTGTTACTATAATATGGCTATTCGGGTTCTGAACATTTCCTTCTTTTTGAGTCCCAGAAGAAAGAGGAGCATCATGAAGAGACAGAATGAGACCAGAGTTTCTGAATTCCTCCTCCTGGGTCTCCCTATACCATCAGAAGAACAGGGCTGGTTTTTGATGCTCTTCCTGGTCATCTACCTGGCCACCATGTTGGGGAACTTGCTCATTGTCCTACTTATCAGGATAGACTCTCGTCTCCACACCCCCATGTACTTCTTCCTCAGTGTCTTGGCCTTCAACGACGTGTTTTTATCAACTGTCACGGTTCCCAAAATGTTAGTGGACATGCAGAGTATTCACAAGTCCATCCCCTATTCAGGGTGCGTTACTCAGATGTATTTTTTAATATTATTTATTTGTACTGACAATTTTATTCTTGCAGTGATGGCTTATGACAGGTATGTAGCTGTCTGTCAGCCACTCCACTACAACATGATCATGAGGCAAGAACGATGTATCACGTTAGTAGCTTGGTCCTTGATCTTCAGTTTTTCACACGCACTGATCCACACCCTGCTCTTGATCCCAGTGTCCTTCTGTGGTGTTATTACCATCCCCCACTTCTTCTGTGAACTCACTGCATTGCTGGAGGTAAGCTGCTCAGACACTTCCCTCAATAACCTGGTAAAATTAATTGAGGGAACAATGATTGTATATATTCCATTCACTTTTATCATGGGATCATATATCTGCATATGGGCCACCGTTCTGAAAAATCCTTCTGCTAAGAAATTCTTCAAAGTCCTTTCTACCTGTGGTTCCCATCTCCTAGTTGTAGCTTTATTCTATGGAACCATTACAAAAGTGTACTTTTTACCCTCACCAGCCATATCTGGTGCAAAAGAAATAGCTGCTTCTGTGATGTATATGATAATCACCCCCATGCTGAACCCTTTTATCTACAGCCTGAGAAACAAAGATATAAAACAAGCACTAAAGTTGATTTCTAATAAGATGATGTTCTATAAGTCAAACAACTTAGCCTGAATAAGATAACAACATATATGAATAAATAAGAAAGCTATTACACAATAATAGATGTTCTGAGAGCTCTGATAAACCTGTTTACATACACACACACAAACATCTCAGAGAGCTTGGTATTCCCATGTTCCACTCTGTTGACATAAAAAGGTTTTATAAACCAGACTGAACAGTAAAGAGAAAGTGAAAGGAATAAAGGCTTACATAAATCATATTTTCAAATTTATTTTATTCTAACCTTCCCATTATAAAATTTTAATGTTTACTTTTCATTTTCTCTTAAGTATGGATTCATACCCTTCCTCAGGATCTTATTTTGCCATCAGATGACTGTTTTTAATCAGTATCAGTTCATCCCCACTCAAGAACAACTGGGATTCCCCAGCTCCCAGACTAGAGATGGCCCCTACAATAATTGTACAGTTTTAAATGAATTCAATTTTTTATTAAATAAATTTCAGGACACAATTTTGAAAGCTTTCTCTCTATAATATTTTAGTTACTTCTTCAAAATTAATTCTAAGGGGGTATCAGAATTGTTTTTTTCTTGATCCAGGTGGCTATTTAACATATGCATTACTTGTCTAAATATTGAACATGATATACTTTTTAGGTTTATACACTTTCTTTATGCTCTGACAAAACAGTATAAAGATGAATTAGGAAGCAATTGAGACAACCCATATCTTTCTTATTGAAAGGTTTATTATCAAATATCTACATATATATTTAAATTACATAAATAATGGAAATTTTGTATTTTACAATAGACATCTGTGACATGTAATATATGAAAACAATGTACACAAATAAAATGTAGACACATATGTGATTATATTAATGCATAATCATGTAAAGATATAAATTATAGGTCTTTATATCATTTATACATAGATAAAACATGAGTTCCATTGTTATCATGACTGATGTTTCCATTTATCCACTTGATTGTTTTTCTCTCCTTTCTAATAATTTCAGGTATTTGCTTTCACTCTAAGTCATTTAAAAAGAGTTCTCTCTCTTCTTGCATCACTATCAAACATTACCAAACACTATCAAACATTACCACTATCAAACCAAATCCATCACTCTAAAGTTGCTAGTTGGCACAAGTGTGAGTAATAATTAAGACTATGGTCTGAGTTAGCAAGGCCACCGTGAGCTTTTCAGAAACTAACTTACTTACAAGAATGAATGAAGACAAATTTTTGAGAGATATGTAAGGAACAAAACTGTGTAATGACACTATATGCACTAGTAACTATTATAAAGATACAATATAGTCTAGAGTGAAAATATTTCATTGAAAAATTACATATTCATGACATTTTAAGAACACCTATATAGTTACAAGAACTCTTAAGAACACAACAATCACCAAACAATGCGATTTTAAAAGTGTTTCTCTTTATCCAGAGCAATGTTACTGTGAGTTCAGAGCTTACATTGCTTGCATCTGACCTGGGTTTGCTTCCCAGCCAGACTACAATATCCCAAGCAACACCTGGAAATATTACAAAGCACAGAATCAGGAGTAAGTCCTAATATAGCTAGGTGTTCCATAACCAAAGAGAGCAAGGGAGAGAGTGAGAAAGAGAGAGAGAGTAAGAGAGAGAGGCAAGCCGTATACTATTTACAACAACCAAAACACCGTGTATAAACAATCATAGACCCATTGAAAGGTGAAAGGTGAAAAGTGAAAGGTCTACAAAGTGAATGATAATGAAAGAAAAGCTAAAGAAGCTATATCATAAGATATACTTTCAGCACAATATAGTAGCAAGAGAAAGTTATGGAAACCAGGTATTTATAAAGCTTGCAACTACCAAGATATAGTTTATTAAAATATATGTAATCATTATAGGAACACAAAATAAAGTAAACAACTATTGAATTACATTGAGCGGAATATTTATAGTAATACAAAAACAGGAATTTAAATGAATTTATAACAAAGGATGAATAATCCATAAGAAACTTAACAAGAAAATAATTATCTGAGTGATGCATTAAAGAGATAATACATATTAAATGAATATACTATTGGTGCAGAACATTCCATCCAAAGAGTAGTGTTCCGGTGGCTGGCAGGGTGTAATAACATTTTCTCTGAAACAATATAAGATAAGTATATAAGAATTTATTCTCTTGCTACCAAAGTCACGTCAATAAGTTTTTATTTAAAAAGCACTAGACTAGGGACCAGACTGAGAGTACAACTTTCTTAGGTGCTTGCCTTCATGCGGCTGAGCTGGGTTCAATTCCCAGCACTCCAAATGGTCCACTGAGTACCACAAAGACTGATTCCTGAGTTCTCAGCCTGGAATTAACCCCTGAATATTACCGGTGTGTCCCTAAACAAATACACCAAATACACACACACACACACACATATATATATATATATATATATATATATATATATATATATACTACCAAGTGGCATAAAGAAATAATAGAGGAGGCTAGGCACTTACTTTGCAAACAGCTGACTCAGGTTTGATCCCTGAAATACCACCAGGGGACACTCCAGAGCACAGAGCCAGGAATAGACCCGGAGTATCACCTAGGGTGACAAATTCCATGCGCACAAAATTAAGCAACAAAACACACCTTCTTTTCATGAGTTTCTGGAATAGTCACCAGAGAAAGCCTATGTGGGGACAGAAAAAAATTCTCAAAAAATATGAGAAAAGTGAACTCAAATCAGGCTGTAAGGGACAGGCCCAAAATGGACTACCACCAGAATTAATTTAGCTTAGCTTAATAGGAACCTGCATTGCAAAATAACTTGTTTTTCAAGGAACAGGTCTAGATAAGCTTTTTCAGATCCGCTTTATAGGAGCCTGCACTGCAAAATAACTGGTTTTTCTACCCCTGAGCAAGGAATTCAGATACAGGTACTCGAAGGGTGGGGGTCAGACCAGATAACCGGATGTCTCTCACAAGACCCATGTTGCAAGACCCAGGACTGCCTTTAAAACCTCTCAGTTTCTAAGCACTGACGCAAAATGCTAAGGCTAAGAAGTGAAGTACCCTTAATTGGATTGGTTAAGAAAGCATATGTTGTTACAAATCTATTGGCTATGAAATGCGCGGGCTTTGCTGTAACGGCCAGTGAAGGCCTTTGAAGAAGGTCGGAGTCTTGCCTCACCTAACTCACCTGCGTGTCTGTGTAGGCGGCTTGACCCTGGCTAGCCAGTCTTACGATAAACCTTGCTTACTGTTTGCAGTCTCTGGAGTCTCTTTGTCGTTAAAGGGAGATCACGATCCGCGCCCTAACAAGGCAAATTTTCTGTACTGATGAAACCACAAATCAATCATAAAAGGTTTATTAAAAGATCAAAATAGTAGAGATGATATAACATAATCCTGAACATTAATTGACTTGATAAAAATACAATTGGAAGGTAGCACTGTCCTCACATTGTTCATTGATTTGCTCGAGCGGGCCCAGTAACGTCTCCATTGTGAGACTTCTTGTTACTGTTTTTGGCATATCGAATATGCCATGAGTAGCTTGCCAGGCTTTGCCATACTGGCAATATACTCTCGGTAGTTTCCCGGGCTCTCCCAGAGGGGCAGAGGAATCAAACCTGGGCCAACTGGGTCGCCACGTGCAAGACAAACGCCTTACCCGCTGTGCTACATTGAGACATTAAAAATATTCAAAAGCAAATTAAAGTGAATGGATTATGTCCCAATACCTTGGCAAAATTGCCTAGATACATGATAAGCAACAAGGAGAGCTTCTTCAACAAAGAGGACAACAGGATAGCTACATTAAAAAAAAAATTAAAAGGAATCTGAATCCATCTTTACCATGCAGCGAATTAATTTTAAATGGATTAAAAACCTTGATACGTGACTCAAATCCAGAGAGCAAATAAAAAAAAATCTCACAACTCTCCTTAGAGTTATCTCAAGGAACCACTTGACTCAAACCACAGGACAAAAAAATAGAGCTGATAAAGACAAAGGGGACCACATCAGATTATGAAACTTTTCCACTCCAAGAGAAATGAGTAGAGGGTTGTGGTGAAAAGAGAACCCTCATTCTTTGTTGTGAGGATGTCTTGTTCAATGAAAAGAAATATAGAAATTTGTTTTCTTTGAATAGAACTTCCATGCAACTGAGCAATATCGCTTCTTGACATCTATCTCAAAACTATAAAAACATGAATTTCAAAGTATATATGCACATTATAATGACTGTAGCATTTCATACAATAGCCTAGATATGGAGTCAGCCCAAATGTTCAACTATTGACAAGTGAATCAAGAAACTGTTGCATAGTTACATTATGGAACCTTGTGCAGCTGTAAGAAAAGGTGAAATCATGCAATAACTTGGATGTGGATGGAGCTAGAGGTTATCATACTGAGCAAAGTCTGTCATAAGCGAATGATGGATACAGAGTGATCTCTCTCATGTGGGCTATAAATACCCAGAAATGAAACAAAGAGCAGAAATTGAGAGATAGTTCACAGAACTGAGTTTAAGGGGACTGGGATATATCTCAGTAAACTTTAAAGTATTGGTAGAGGAATGTAGGGCATTCTGGTCATGGGGTTTATCTAAAACAATATGCATGAAACTATGGTTAACAATTATAATGCAAAAAAAGTAACCACAAGATGTATAAGGCAGTCAAAAACACAATAAAAAAAGAACCCCTCCAATTAGTCCGGGCACTCTCTCCTCATTCAAATAGGTACCCGCCCAGCGCCCAGCACCAGGGACCCTTTTCCGGCCTGCGCAGCTAACTAGATCCCCTGAGAACAGCCGGTTTTCACCCTTGGTCTGCACGGGACGGGAACTGAGGCACACTATGTGGAAACAAAGCTGAACTGCTCCGGGCACTCTCTCCTCATTCAAATAGGTACCTACCCACCCGGTACCTTTGGTCAGGGACCCTTGCTGGAGCTGTGGCCACATTAGCGGCCACGACCTATTCTCCCACTACATATCCCATTGGAACTATAAGTTACCCGCTTAGATGGAACCTTTAATAGGTTAGCTTAACCACCAGAAACAGATTAGCCAATAATGCATTAAACCCATCTCAATTCATTCTCCATCTTAAGCAGAATAGTAACAGTGAGCGTGAAGGTCTAAACCACACAGGTCACGATGGTAAAGCAACGCAGAAGCCCACCAAGCTTTCTTATTGAAGAGGCTAACCCAGAAGACACCAACAGTATTGGAGGGCTAAACAGCCTCTCTGACAAGAAATTTAGAAGGGAGCTACTGAGGACACTTAGGGAGCTAAAAGAAACAATGCAAAGCAATGCCAATAAAAGACAAGAGTATTTGAAGGTAGAAATTAGGAAAATACAAACAAAATTAGAAACAGAAATGTCAGACCTGAAAAACCTGGTAGGCGAATTGAAAAACTCAGTGGAAGGCCTCAGCAGCAGAGTAACAGCTGCTGAGGACAGAATCAGTGAGCTCGAATATGAAGTCCAGAGACTCTCCAGAAAAGAGAAGAAAATGGAAAAGAGACTCACAATTTGGGAACAGATGGCAAGAGAAGATCCTGATGAAGCCAAGAGGGGTAACATAAGAATTATTGGAGTCACAGAGAGACAAGAAGAAAATCCTGATGAAGAAGAAACTATCAGAGACATCATTGCTACAACATTTCCAGAGATGAAGAAAACATGTGACCACAAGCAGGAGGCCTGAAGGGTACCAGCTAGAAGAAATCCGAATATAATTACCCCAAGACACATCTTCATCAAAATGACCAAAAACCTTAGATAGAGACAAAATTCTGAAAGCAGCAAAATCAAAGAAAGAAATTTCCTACAAAGGAGCATCCTTAAGATTCACAGCTGATTTGTCTGATGAAACCCTCATTGCCTGAAAACAATGGTGGGATATAGTGAAAAAACTCAATGAAATAAATGCCTCACCAAAAATACTTTACGCAGCGAGACTCTCATTCATAACAGAAGGAACAACACACAGGTTCACAGACAAACAACAGCTCAAGGAACTTCATAGACTCAAAACCATGGTTACAAGAACAACTAAATGGGCTACTTTAAGAGAGACGGGACTCTCAAATACACCAAATTTCAACAGAAAAATGGTACAAAACTCCAAAACAATAATCTCTCTCAAGGTCAATGGGCTAAACGCACCAATTAAAAGACACAGAGTGGCAGGATGTATTAGAAAATTGAACCCAACATTCTGCTGCCTGCAAGAAACACATCTCCACAGTCAAAGCAAACACAGGCTCAGAGTCAAAGTCTCTGTAAAACAATCCTACAAGCAAAATACTCCCATAAAAAAGCTGGGGTAGCCATCCTAATATCAGACCACATTGATTTCAAACTGAAGAAGGTCACAAGAGACAGTGAAGACCATTTCTCATTGATCAAGGGATCTGTACAACAAGAAGAACTTAAATACTAAATGTATATGCACCTAATGAGGGACCAGCAAAGTACTTAAAACAACTACTCATAGACTTGGAGAAAGACATTGATAGCAACACAATACTAGTGGGAGACTTCAACACCACTTTATCACCTCTTGATAGATCAACCAGACTCAAGTTTAGCAAGGACATACTTCATCTGAGGGAAACAATGGAAGAAAGAGACTTAGTAGATATATACAGGACATTTCACCATCCAAAAGCTGAATACACATTCTTCTCAAGTGTACATGGAACATTCTCCAAGATAGACCACATGCTGAGCCACAAAACATACCTCCATAAAATTAAGAAGATAGAGATTTTATCAACAATCTTCTCAGACCACAATGCGCTGAAATTAGAAGTAAATCACACACAAAAACAGAAAAGTAAATCAAACACTTGGAAATTAAAGAGTGCACTATTAGACAATGAGTGGCTTAGAAAGGAAATCAAAAGATTCCTAGAAACTGATGAAAATGAGGACGCAAGTTATCAAAACATATGGGACACAGCAAAAGCTGTGATAAGAGGAAAGTTTATAGCTCTACAAGCATTCCTCAGGAAGGAGGAGCGAGCACACATAAGTAACCTAACCTCACAGCTTAAGAGCTTGGAGAAGGACCAACAAAAGGAGCCCAACCCGAACAGGAGGAAGGAAATAATAAAACTCAGAGCAGAGATTAACGAGATGGAAATCCAAAAAACAATCCGAAATATCAATGAAATCAAGAACTTGTTCTTGGAGAAAATAAACAAGATCGATAAGCCTCTTGCAAAACTCACAAAAAAAGGGAGAGAGAAAACCCTAATAAACCGAATCAGAAATGAAAAGGGGGTCATTACAACAGAAACTACAGAAATTCAAAGGATCCTCAGGGAGTACTATGAGAAGCTTTATGCCACGGAACATCTAAACCTCGAGGAAATGGATAAATTCCTAGATTCCTATAGACTCCCAAGGCTGAACCAAGAAGACCTGGAATACCTGAACAGACCTATCACCGTCAAAGAAATTGAAATGGTAATCAAAAGTCTCCCCAAGCACAAAACCCCCGGCCCAGATGGATTCACTAGCGAATTTTCCAAATATTTAAAGAGGGCTTACTCCCAATCCTCTTTAAGCTTTTCCACAAAACTGAAATATCAAAAACACTTCTGAACTGTTTCAGAAGCAAATATCACCCTGATACCAAAAGCAGATAGAGATACCACAAAGAAAGAGAATTACAGGCCGATATCCCTAATAAACACAGACGGAAAGATCCTCAAAAAACTATTAGCAAATAGAAATCAACAACTCATCAAAAAGATCATACACCATGACAAAGTAGGGTTCATCCCAGGGATGTAAGGATGGTTTAGCATTCGGAAATCGATCAACATAATCCATGATATCAAAAAGAAAAGATAAAAACCATATGATTATATCAATAGATGCAGAGAAAGCATTTGACAAGATCCAGCACCCATTTATGATGAAAACCCTCTCCAAAATAAGTATAGAGGGGACTTTCCTCATTATAGTTAAAGCCATATACCACAAGCCTACAGCAAGCATCATCCTCAATGGGGAAAAACTGAGAGCCTTCCCTCTAAGATCAGGGATGAGACTGCTGTTCAATATAGTACTGGAAGTACTTGCAATACAGTTAGGCAAGAAAAAGATATTAAGGTCATTCAGGTAGGAAAGGAAGAAATCAAGCACTCTCTATTCGCAGATGATATGATACTATACTTAGAGAACCCTATAACTGCCACCAAGAAACTCCTAGAAAAAAATAGACTTGTATAGTAAAGTTTCGGGCTATAAAATCAATACCGAAAAGTCCATGGCTTTCCTATACACAAACAGTAAGAGAGAAGAAAGTGACATGAAAAAACAATCCCTTTAACAATTGTGCCCCAGAAAATCAAGTACCTAGGAATCAGCTTAACCAAGGGAGTAAAGGACCTGTACAAAGAAAACTACAAAATGCTATGTCAGGAAATAAAAGAGGACACACGAGAAAAAGGAAAGATATCCCCTGCTTATGGATCGGGAAAATTAACATAATCAAAATGGCAATACTTCCCAAAGCATTATACAAATCCAATGTGATCCCAATAACGATATTCATGACATTCTTCAAAGAAATGGAGCAAACACTCTTGAAATTCATATGGGACAATAAGCCCCCACAAATAGCTAAAGCAATTCTTGGGAAAAAGAAAATGGGAGAAATCAACCTCCCTAAGTTCAAACTCTACTACAAAGCAGTAATAATTAAAACAGCATGGTACTGGAACAAAGGCAGAGCTGCAGACCAATGGAACTGACATCTCTCCTCAATCATACGATCATCTAATCTTTGATAAAGGAGGAAGAAATGTGAAGTGGAGCAAGGAAAGCCTCTTTAACAAATTGTGCTGGCAAAACTAGATAGCTACAAGCAAAAAAAATGGGCTCAGATCTCTGCCTAACACCATGTACAAATCACTTAATCACTTAACTTCCCGTTAGTCGTCAATTTGCTCGAGCGGGCGCCAGTAACGTCTCCATTTGTCCCTGTCGCGTGCTAGTGTAGCCCAATGGCATCTGTTCGGTCTGGGAACATGAAGAGCCTCAAACCAATCGTTCATGATCTTGATGGAAAAGTCTGACCATCTGGTAGGTGGGCGGCCACGCGTTCTTTCGACATCCAGTGGAATCCAGTCGGTAACAGCTCTAGTTCAACGGTCGTCCTTAAATCTCATTACGTGACTAGCCCATCTGATTTTTGACACCTTGTCAAACGAGACAGCGTCCCTGATTCTTGATCGTTGACGGATGTCAGAACTCTGGAGTCTTTCTCTCATTTGAGTGAAACATGATATTCCAAGCATAGCTCTTTCAATTCCTCTTTGGGAGACCCGAATAGCATTCTCACCCTGTTTACGTAGGGCCCAGGTCTCTGAGGCATATGTTAATGCAGGAAGAACAGTGGAATCAAAGAGATGTGCCGGGAGCTGGAGGTTCTTCATCCTCTTAGCTATTTCTTCAACGTTCTTGAAGGCGTTCCAAGCCTCTCTCTTCCTCCTGTGCAGCTCGGGTGCCAGGTCATTTGTCATGTTGACTTCTCGACCTAGGTACACATAGCTGTTGCATTCGGAGATGGTCGTTCCATTGAGAGTGAATGGGGCATCAGGAGCAAGACTGTTTCTCATAAGCATTGTCTTCGTAGGATTCAGCTGTAGTCCTACCTTTCCACACTCACAGTCAAAGTCGGCCAGCATTTGTGCCGCTTGGCTGATGTTTGGTGTTATTAAAACAATGTCATCAGCAAAGCAGAGGTGGTGTAGTTGCCGACCATCTATCTTCACTCCCATTCCTTCCCATTCCAGTCGTCGCATGATGTTCTCGAGGGTGGCACTGAAGAGTTTCGGTGAAATGGTATCATCCTGCCTAACCCCTCCCTTGACATCAACGATCATTTCTTTGTAGAATGGTGAGATCCTGGTAGTGAATCCGCAATACAGCACAGGGAGAATCTTGATGTATTGGGCTTGAATGCCCTGATTGGCTAGGGCTTCAATGACCGCTTCCGTCTCAACAGAATCAAAGGCCTTCTTTAAATCAATGAACATTAAACAGAGCAGCATCTTGAACTCCCGAGAAACCTCAATGAGCTTGGTTATCATGTGGATATGGTCGATGGTGCTGAATCCTTTGCGGAACCCAGCTTGCTCGCATGGTTGTCCTTCATCTAGTATTCTGCCAATCCTATTTAGGACGACTCGAGTGAACAACTTGTAGATGAAAGACAATAGGCAGATCAGGCGATAGTTGCCAATGTCATGGATGTCTCCCTTCTTGAACAGTAGTACGGTCCTGCTGATTTTCCTTTGGGACGGAACCTTGCATTCAGTCAGGTAGCGTGTGAAGAGCCGAGCCAGTGTATTGATGAGTACTGACGGCAGGTTCTTCAGGTGTTCAGGTCTGACCTTGTCTGGGCCGGGTGCTGTTCATTTCTTTACTGACGAAATGGCGTGTCGGATTTCGGAAGGAAGAACGTTGGGAACGACATATCCATCCTGTGGAATTTGGTACGTCGGCAAGTGGACATGGCTATCGAAGAGATTTGAGTAGAAGTCATGGATAATCTTCTCCATTGCCATTCTGGAGGATGTGATGGATCCATCAGGACGTCGGAGGGCAGTCATCTTGGTCTTGTAGTTGGCGAAGGACAGGCGGGTGTTACGAATACTTTTCCCAGCTTCTGCCGCATCTATCAGCACTTCTGCTCTTCTCTTTGAGGTCTTCCTTGAAAGCATCTCTGCACTGCTTTGCGATCTCGGACGTTAGCTTGCAGTTGCCTGAGGCATGCGCCAAACCACGTTGGCGAATAAACTCAAGAGTTTTCGAAGACAGGCGTTTTTTTGTGACTATCTCTCTCTTGGCGTTCCTCGCACAATCATGGAGGTGCTGAACCAGTCAATCGTATTCCTTGTCAATGTTGTCAACAATGGCATCTTCCCATGTTGCTGCAGTAGTGCCAAAGAGCTCCCAGTTGGTGGTCATTCTGGGAGTTCTCTTTTTAAACTTTGCGGCCCTTTCTCCCCACTCTGTGAAGTAGAATTTTGCATGAAGGAGACGGTGATCTGATCCCATTCAGAATTTTGGGACAACAGCAACATCGGTTAGGCAAAACCGTCGATTGAATATGATGTGGTCTATTTCGTTGTGGAATCGTACACCGGGAGACTCCCATGTTCAACCTTTAGATTCTGCCTTCTGGAACTGTGAGTTACCATGAATGGTCTTGGTCGACATGATGAACTCAGACAGTTTCTCACCCTGTTCGTTCCATTCTAGG
Source organism: Sorex fumeus (assembly GCF_029834395.1). Taxonomy (NCBI): domain Eukaryota; kingdom Metazoa; phylum Chordata; class Mammalia; order Eulipotyphla; family Soricidae; genus Sorex; species Sorex fumeus. The sequence continues at coordinate 8,141,698 of NW_026606186.1, forward strand.
CCATGGGTCCCGATGTGAAGTTCTTCAGCTGATCTTCTCGGTCTTATCTTGGCATTAAAATCACCCACAATGATCTTGTAGAAGGTGTGGTCTTCTTTATAGAACTTCTCCAGTTCCATGTAGAACTTCTCGATTTCTCTTTCATCATAATGAGATGTTGGTGCATAGACAACGAAGATAGAAACTGCCAGCAGTGAGCCACATCTATTCAAATGTAAACGTCCAATTCAGGTTGTTAGGCATTTGAATGAATCAATGCTCATGGCCAAGGTTATGTTGACAAGGACACTGACGCCTCCGACACCTCTTTTATCGCATGCTCCAAGGAACAATTCTTCTCCAGTGTCGAAAACAGCATGGTGAGATTCATGCCTTCTTGTCTCGGTCAGACCAATGATGTCGTACTTGATCATTTGCGCTTGTACCATCAGGTCCTCGATGGATGCATCTGATGCTAGCGTACGTGCATTGAAAGTACAGACGATCATTTTTGTCTTCCTTCGTTGTGGCAGCCTGGTTTGGCCTTGAGATTTTATCGGCCTCTCCTTTCTCATTCTTCTCAGTGCTGCAATGTCGGTGAAGCCTTCAGGGTCAGGTGAATGATACCAGTTGTAATTTGGCATATCGAATACACAACGGATAGCTTGCCAGGTTCTTCCGTGTGGGCTGAATACTCTCGGTAGCTTGCCAGACTTTCCGAGAGGGTGGATAGAGGCTTTGGGGGCGACCTCTAATCGCCCTCGTAGGTGTTACCATATTTGAACCCTATCAATATGGTATGGCAATTCCGGAAGATGGGTATGTAGTGTCTTATGATGTGTCGTGCAGCCGCCACGCGGGTCCAGAAAGCATCCTGGAGTGTGGCAGCGGCTGGGTATTGGAGGTAGTGTCGGTAGTGGAGGTCTGCCAGTGAGGTATTTATCTGGTCCCGGTAGGGGTAGGGTGGGTCTTCTGTGTGCAATCCGATCCCTGGGTCTCTAGTGGTTGGTAGGAGCAGACAGGGCAGAGTAGGGTGGTGCTCCTGATTAGAATCCCTTTGTCACCTGTGGTTGGTGGGAGCAAGCAGAGAATCTCTGTCCCTGGGTCCGCTGAGCCTGGAGTCCAAGGTCTCAGAGATTTCCGCTTATCTTGTTCTGTGGGTCTCCAGTCTTGCGTGAGTCTCAGCTGGAGCTACCATGTGGGTCCGGAAAGCGTCCTGGAGTGTGGCGGCGGCTGGATAATGGAGGTAGTGTCCATCATGTACAAAAGCAAGATCAAAATGTATTAAAGACCTCAACATCAGATTGGGATCCATAAAGTACACTGAAAACAAAGTTGGCAAAACCCTCCTTGACATTGAAGCTAATGGTATCTTCAAAGATGGCATGCCAGGGGCTGAGTCAGTGAAAACAGAGATAGACAAATGGGACTATCTTAAACTAAGAAGCTTCTGCACCTCAAAAGAAACAGTGACCAAAATACAAAGACAGTCTACAGAATGGGAAAGGATATTCGCCAAATACACTTCTGATAAGGGGTTGATATCAAGGATATACAATGTACTGGTTGAACTCCACAAGAAGAAAACATCCAGCCCCATCAAAAAATGGGGCAATGAAATGAACAGAAACTTTATCAAAGAAGAAATCCGAATGGCAAAAAGGTACATGAGAAAATGCTCTACATCATTAATCATCAGGGAGATGCAGATCAAAACCCAATGAGATATCATCTCACACCACAGAGACTGGCCCACATCCAAAAGAACAAAAGCAACCGGCGTTGGCGCGGATGTTGCGAGAAAGGGACCCTCCTTCATTGCTAGTGGTAATGCCAACTGGTTCAGCCATTTTGGAAATCAGTATGGACAATTCTCCAAAAATTAGAAATTAAGCTCCCATTTGACCCAGCAATACCATTCCTGGGAATATATCCCAGAGAGGCAAAAAAAAAGTATAGTCAAAGTGACATCTGCAGTTGTTTGTTCATTGCAGCACTCTTTACAATAGCTAGAATCTGGAAAAAACCTGAGTGCTCGAGAACAGATGACTGGTTAAAGAAACTTTGGTACATCTACACAATGGAGTACTATGTAGCTCTTAGAAAAGATAAAGTCATGAAATTTACATACAAGTGGTACTACATGGAAAGTATCATGCTAAGGGAAATTAGTCAGAAAGAAAGCGATAGACATAGAAAGATTGCATTCATCTGGGGAACATAAAGTAACAAAATAGGAAACTAACACCCAAGATTGGCCGAGATTAGTGCCAGGAGGTTTACTCCATGGCTTGGAGGCCAGCCACACATGCTATGGGAAAAGGGAGCTCAGATAGAGAAGGGACCACCAAATAAAGGATGTTGGGAGGATCCTCCCAGGATGGGAGAAGCATGCTGAAAGTAGACTATAGATCAAACATGATTGCCACTCATTACCCCTTTTGCAAACCACAACACCCAAAAGGAGAGAAAGAACAAAAGGGAATGCCCTACCACAGAGGTAGGGTGGTATGGGGGGGAATGGGGGGTGGGAGGGATACTGGGATCCGTGGTGGTAGTTAATTGGCACTGGTGGAGGGATGGGTGTTTGATCATTGTATAATTGAAACCCAAGCACAAAAATTTGTAAGTTTACAACTTTACCTCATGGTGTTTCACTAATAATTTTTTTTTAAAAGAACCCCTCTAATTAATGGGGAAAAGCAGAACAAACACTTCCTAAAAACATACAGATGGGCAACAGGTATATGTAAAAATGTCTTTTTTCACTCTTCAGAAATAAAGTGCAAAGCAAAATGGCAAGAAGATATCATGTCACACCAGTTAGACTAACACACACTCAAAGACTAGAAATAACAGCGCTGTTGAGGGTGAAGGAAAAGGAACCTTCATCCACTATTGCTGGGCATATCCTGTGCTTCAGTCTCTATGGAAAATAGTATGGAGACTTCAAAACACTGAGATATGAACTTCCATTTGACTTTGAGATTTCGCTTCTTGGCACCTGCCTTGAAGAATCTAAACTCTTTCACTTGAAAAGATGCTTGCACTTCTAAGTTCTTTGCCCTGCTAGTCACAGTTGCCAACATATGGAAGCAACCCAAGACCTGAGAACATGCGACTTAAAAAAGAATCTATCCTATGTATACCCACTCAATGGAATACTAGTCAGCTGTGAGAAACAAGAAATCCTGCAGATTATTACTACTTGAATAGAAATAGAGGGTAAATCATAATAGAGGGTAAATCAAAGACAAAACAAATAGCTAATGATTCCTCTTATTTGAAGTAAAGTTATAAATAATACCAGAATTTAAAAGTAAGCAGTTGAAACAGATCCTGATAATCTAGCTGCAGAAGTGATTGACTAAGAGGTGGCTTTGGTGAGAAAGGGTGAGAGGATCTAGAATCAGTGATTTAATGACATTCTGGTATGGGGTTTGGTGTGGAAACAGGTATCCCTGAAACATTATTCTAAAGAGTATTGTAAAGCAGAGTACATACCTAAATTTAATTTTTAAAAAATATGAAGAAATATATTTTTAAATAGTTCATTCATGTACACAAATAATGTAAGTTTAAAAGAAAATTTTAGAAAATAATTCATTTGCAACTGTGCAGAAAAAAATAAAATAGCTAGAAATAATTAAAAATTTTAATGTCTATATGGAACAAATTGGACACATAATGCGATTTGGAGACGACTGCTGGACTAGAGCCATTACCAACTGGATTCCACGGGATGTCAAAAGAGCCTGGCCGCCCACCTACTTGTCGGACTTCTTTGTCAAAACCTGAGTGAACGGTTTGATGCTCTTGTGTTCCTGAAGCGAGAGACGCCATTGGACTACATTAGCATGTGACAGGGACAAATGGAGACATTACTGGTGCTCACTCAAGCAAATCCATGAGCAACGGGATGACAAGTAACAAGTAATACAAGTGATGGAACAAATTAAATTTTAGACATTTCTTTCAATGAATAAAAACTGAAACAACATAGGCATATAATTAAATACAAGATTTAAGTTTAAAATACTTAGAAGATGTGTGATGTGAAATATTTTAATTTATGATAAGCACAGATTTCTAAAGATTTATTGTAAGCTGTGTGCCAGGAATTCTATTATGGGTAGCTTGTAAATCACAGGCCTAGATCATTTTTTAATTATTTCTCAATAAGAAAATACATTTTTCTTTAAAACGAAATGTATTTTCTTATAAAAATGTAGAAATCACGGTTTATAAAAAGAAAGTTTTGAAAATTGGGTGATAAAATCATCATTATGTCATTCTGAGTAATATTGTTAGTAAATTAAAGAATAAGTCACAAAAGGGGTGAGGATAGTTCTAAGTAATATATGAAATCAAGGACTTGTATCCAAAATCTATAAAGAACTGTACACTGTATTGTCTTTAAATAAAATTACTGAACTCTCATCTTTTAAAAATGTACCAAAAAAATTTCAAGAACTCACAATAAAAGATTTTTTAAAAATAATCTAAGGGGCCAGATATATATTACATAGGGTGGGTTCTTGCCATGCTCTGAGATTGCCTTGCATGATCCTGAGCTCAGAGCCACAACTATGTCCTGAGCACCCTGGGATGTGTCCACAAATTAAATAAATATTTTAAATAAGCAATAGATAGGAAAAGATGAATGGCAAAGACAAATATGTGTTAAATACATCAGTTATTGAGTAAAGATAGCAAAAGCTATCACTCTACATTTACTGTAATGTTACAATTACAAAGTCAGGTCATAGTAAATGTTGATCACACCTATGAGAATGTTGATTTCAATAACAGTGACCTCCAAAAGTTATCTGAGGGCATTCAAATTCTTCACAATATTTGCAAGGATGGAGAATGATATGATGTATATGAAAAATGGAGGAAGTCATTTAAAATTCTCATCAAAATAAACCATATGATCTAACTCCTTCATCTTAAATGTGTAGCCATAAGACCGAAAGCTAAGATCCTTTAAAAAGTGATTTATACACCCATAGCTTAATTTTTATGGACCCAAATCAGAAAAAAGAAAATGCAAAACAACCTTTTAATATACCCAACATGATATATTTCAAAATAACACACCAGTGGAAAGCTTAGGCATTAAGCAGCATGTACTAGTGTTGTTCCATTAATATAACGGTCACGGTCATGGTCCTCCCGTTATTCATCGATTTGCTCAAGCGGGCCCAGTAACATCTCCATCATGAGACTTGTTGTTACTGTGTTTGGCATATCAAATACTTCAAGGGTAGCTTGCCAGGCTCTGCCGTGCGGGCGAGGTACTCTGGGCAGCTTGCCGGGCTCTCCGAGAGGGGCGGAGGAATCGAACTCGGGTCAGCCATGTTGGCTGCGTGCAAGGCAAACACCCTACCGCTGTGCTATCGCTCCATTAATATAAATTCAAGATAAAATCACTCTGTTTGATAGAAATAAAAGAGAAGTGGATGCCTGGCAAATATGAGGGTAGAAAGACCTTGCTAAACAGGACTTCCAAAGAAGAACAAGGTGATTTTCAAGTTGAGGCCTCTTAGCTCCAGTTTGATTGAACCAGTGCTTTGAAGAATGAATGTATATCCAAAATTCGTCAAGTTGCACATTTTAAATACCTGCAATTACTGCCTGAAACTCAGTGCTTGACATCAGTATATGTTCTAAACCTAAGTGTGTTCCTTCAGACACAGACCAGCCCTTCCCTGCCCTGAAACCACTTGCCTGAAAGCCTGGTGACCCCCATCCTTCTTTGCTGTGCTACTGCATCCACCACTAGACCAGGGATTGGCCCTGTCAGTCATCAATCTATCCCCTGAAACTAAACCCATGTAGACACACCAGCATCATGTGAAAACTTTACTTCATACACCTCTTCTATAGAGGGCAGGTGGGCTCTGATTTCTCAAACAGTTGACAGCCTTAAATCTCAGTTAGCCAACCTAATAACTAGTTGACAGCCTTAAATCTCAGTTAGCCAACCCAATAACTAGCTGACAATTTTCTGGGCACACTTGGATAACAACAGCATGATAAGGAAAATAACCTGAATAGCAGATATATTATTAGTAGCTGTCTTTTAGAAACAACTAGGCAGATAAGTTCCCAAGTAATTGGGAATCTTAACCTCCACCATTAATACCCACAAAACTCGAAGAACAACGGGGAAACCAAAGAACTCAGCTGCAGTTTAAGACAGTAATAAAAACCCAGGCAAGTCCCCAAGCCCATCAAAACACTTTACCCAACTCGATGAGGACCTAAAATCAGCTCTCACTATATTGGAAATCAAAATTAAGCAAGAACTTGCCAGCGAAATTGAAAAATCACTAGATAAACGAATTCAACAAACCCCCCAAAAAACTTTCAGAGAGTGAAATATTCCACACAAATGAAATTGAAGGAGCTAAAGAACACACTAGCAAGTCAGTAGCAAAGTCTCACATTTAGCTGACCTTGAAGACAAGATACAGGCCAGCATTGAAAAGGAAGTCAAACACCTAAGGATAGTAGATATACGGGACAGGTAGATTGCTCCATAGCTGGAAGTCTGCCTCATGAGCAAAGGGGAGGAGGCGGTTGAAATAGAGAAGGGATCACTAAGAAAATGATGGTTGGAGGAATCAGTTGGGATGGGAGATGTGTGCAGAAAGTAGATAAAGGACCAAACATGATAACCTCTCAGTGTCTGTATTGCAAACCATAATGCCCAAAAGTAGAGAGAGATTATGGGGAATATTTTCTGCCATGGAGGCAGGGAGAGGGTGGGAAAGGGGGGGACATATCGGGATATTGGTGATGGGGAATGTGCACTGGTGGAGGGATAGGTGTTTGATCATTGTGTGATTGTAACCCAAACATGAAAGCTTGTAACTATCTCACAGTGATTCAATAAAATTAAAAAAAGAAAAGAAAGTCAAAAGAGAAAAGAGAAACAAAAGAATGGAAGAAAATGTAAGATACTTAATGAACAAAGATGAGAAGATAATCTCCGAATTATAGGAATATCAGAAGGTGAAGGAAAAAAGGAATAGGGGACAAAAAAAGTTCTGGAAAGGCTAATAGCTGAGAACACCACCAATCTCTGCAGAGACACAGCTGCAGATTCAAGAAGCAAAAATAAAAAAAAACTACCAAACAAAGTAGACTCAAACATATAAAGACACAGAGAAACCAAAGAGAGAGACAAATTTCTTAGACCAGGCGCTGTTCAATCTATAGAAAGGAATTAGAAATGGGGATGTGCACTGCTTATTGATCAAGGGAACAATAGACCAAGAGATATTAACTAATTAACATATACAAAACAAATGTTGAGTCAACAATGTTTTCTCAAATCGGGTAATCGGGTAGGGCATTTGCCTTGCACGTAGCCAACCCGGGTTCAATTCCTCTATCCCTCTCAAAGAGCCCGGCAAGCTACTGAGAGTATCCCTCCCTCGCAGCAGAGCCTGGCAAGCTCCCCGTGGCATATTCGATATGCCAAAAACAGTAACAAGTCTCTCAATGGAGACATTACTAGTGCCCGCTCCAGCAAAATCGATGAACAATGGGAGGACAGTGCTACAGCTTCCCTACAGTGTACCTAGAATAGTACATGCTTGGAAATGTAACAGAAGTGGGAAATTTCAACACGCCACTGACACCCTGGATAGATTCACTAGACAGAATGTCACTAAAGACAAAAGAGCCCTAAATGAACAACTAGTAATGCTGGGACAAATGGACTTATATAGAGCATTCCGCTCTGAAAAAGCCAATTACATGTTCATCTGTAGTATGCATGGAACATACTTCAGGATAGATCACATTTAATGACATAAGTATAACTAACAAATTTACAAAGATAAGGATCATATCAAATATCTTATCAGACCACAATGCAACAAAAATAGAAATTAACCATAACAAGATGATGTGGAGGGACTGGAGCGATAGCACAATGGGTAAGGTGTTTGCCTTGCATGCAGCCAACCCGTATTTGATTCCCAGCATCCCATATGGTCTCCCAAGCAACGCCAGGAGTAATTCCTGAGTGCATGAGCCAGAAGTAACCCATGCGCAATGTCGGGTGTGACCCAAAAAGGGAAAAAATTATTTTACATTGTTATTTATTTTACACTGAATATTTTACACTGAATAAATAAAATTATCTCTTTTTTTCTTTGATAAAGGTGCAAGAAATGTGAAGTGGAGTAAGGAAAGCCTCTTTAACAAATTGTGCTGACATCACTGGACGGCTACATGCAAAAAAATGGGCTCAGAATTCTGCCTAACACCATGTACAAAGGTAAGATCAAAATGGATTAAAGACCTCAATATCAGACCAGAAACCATAAGATACATTGAAGACAAAGTTGGCAAAACCCTCCATGACATTGAGGCTAATGGTATGTTCAAAGATGACACGCCACTGGCTGAGCAAGTGAAAACAGAGATAGATAAATGGGACTATCTTAAACTAAGAAGCTTCTGTACCTCCAAAGAAACAGTGACCAAAATACAAAGACAGCCTACAGAATGGGAAAGAATATTCGCCGAATACACATCTGACAAGGGGTTGATATCAAGGATATACAAAATACTGGTAGAACTCCACAAGAAGAAAACATCCAACCCCATCAAAAAATGGGGCAATGAAATGAACAGAAACTTTCTCAAAGAAGAAATCCGAATGGCAAAAAAGCACATGAGAAAATGCTCTACATCATTAATCATCAGGGAGATGCAGATCAAAACCACAATGAGATATCATCTCACACCTCAGAGACTGGCCCACATTCAAAAGAACAAAAGCAACCGTTGCTGGCGCGGATGTGGCGAGAAAGGGACACTCCTTCACTGTTGGTGGGAATGTCCACTGGTTCAGCCCTTCTGGAAAACAGTATGGACGTTCCTCAAAAAATTAGAAATTGAGCTCCCATTTGACCCAGCGATACCACTCCTGGGAATATATCCCAGAGAGGCAAAAACGTGTAGCCGAAGGGACATCTGCACTTGTTTGTTCATTGCAGCACTCTTTACAGTAGCCAGAAACTGGAAGAGACCTGAGTGCCCAAGAACAGATGACTGGTTAAAGAAACTTTGGTACATCTACACAATGGAGTACTATGTGGCTCTTAAAAGAGATGAAATCACGAACTTTACATACAAGTGGTACAATATGGAAAGTATCATGCTAAGCGAAATGAGTCAGAAAGAGAGGGATAGACATAGAAAGATAGCATTCATCTGGGGGATATAAAATAATAAAATATGAGATTAATACCCACAACACCAGGAGAATTACTCCATAACTTAGAGGCCAGCTGGGTATTCTAGGGGAAAGGACAATTCAGATGGAGAGGGGAACGCCAAGTGGAGGGTGTTTGGAGGATCCTCCCAGGAGGGGAGATGCAGGTTGAAAGTAGACTGGACTGAACATGTTCGCCACTCAATGCCTCTTTGGCTGATCACAGCGCCCAGGAGGAGAGAGAGAACAGGGGGGAATGCCCTGCCACAGTGGCAGGGGGGGATGGGGGGATGGGAGGATGGGGGGGAGGGATATTATCCTGGTGGTGGAAAATGGGCACTGGTGGAGGGATGGGTATTTGATCGTGGTATGACCGAGATCCAAGCACAAAATTTGTAAATCTATAACTGTACCTCATGTTGTTTCACTAATAAAAAATAAAAAAAAAAAAATTATCTCTTTTTTACTGGAGGGCATATTAATGTATCATAACAACTGGGGATGAGAGTGAGTTGAATAAAGTGTGTTGAAGGAAAACTTGAGAAGGATCATGTACTTAGAACCGTTTTCTGAGAAGTCTGAATGAAGCTCTGATCTGCCTCTGACAATGAGTGTGTGTTTGTACTTGTTAAATATGGAGGGGATGTAATTGTGCTGATGATTTGCTGGATGTTGTGTTACATAGTTGTGCTGTTGTGAGGAGAGTGTGGGCAACTCAGAAGTTAACAAATGAAGACTATATTAATCAACTTGTAGCTCCATTCAATCACTATCAATTCTGATTCAATAGCAGTGACTAAGCTATTGAGTGATCTTTCACTAAAATATGTGATGTTTATTAGAGCATTAGACATATATTGTGCACCTATATTTCTTAGCTTGATGATCTAATAAAACAGTAATAAAAAGATTTTGTTTAAATTTTTATTAGTGAAACACCATGAGGTACAGTTGTAGACTTACAAATTTTTGTGCTTGGGTTTCAGTTATACAATGATCAAGTACCCATCCCTCCACCAGTGCCCATTTTCCATCACCACAGGTCCCAGTATCCCTCCCACCCCCCATCATCCCCATCCCACCCTGCCTCTGTGGCAGGGCATTCCCTTTTGTTCTCTCTCTCTCCTTTTGGGTGTTGTGGTTTGCAAAAGAGGCATTGAGTGGCAATCATGTTTGGTCTATAGTCTACTTTCAGCATGATTCTCCCATCCTGGGAGGATCCTCCCAACACCCTTTATTTAGTGCTCCCTTCTCTATCTGGGCTCCCTTTTCCCGTAGCATGTGCGGCTGTCCTCCAAGCCATGGAGCAAAATTCCTGGTAAAAGGATATTCACCGAATACACATCCGACAAGTGGTTGACATCAAGGATGTACAAGGCACTGGTTAAACTCCACAAGAAGAAAACATCCAACCCCATCAAAAAATTGGGCGATGAAATGAACAGAAACCCTCTCAAAGAAGAAATCTGAATAGCTAAAAGGCACATGAGAAAATGCTCTACATCATCAATCTCCAGCCGGTTTTTTTCTTCACTGCGGTGTGCTGTAAGATGGCGCTGGGAGTGGGCTGTGGGCATGACTTCTGGAATCAAAGGTTGCCTAGGAGCCGGGGCGGCTCTGTTACAGTTCAGAAAAAGTCCTGGTACCCGCATGCCAGAGCCATGCTTGTAGAAGTTCATGGTTACCGGGATTCCATCTGAGGAAGGCGGGGAGACAGCACCTACCCTATCTGGGACTTCCCAGTGATATCGGCTCGAGAAAGGGCCAGAGCATTCTCCCAGAGCTGTGGGGCCCTCCAGCCGGTTCTTTTCTTCACTGTCCTGCCTAAAACAGTAATAAAATATTTTTAATGACAGAAATCATTATCTTAAGTATATTTCTGTCAGCCTTCTAAAGAAAAGGCTGAGACCTTCTGGAAAACAGTATGGACAATTCTCAAAAAATTAGAAATTGAGCTCCCATTTGACCCAGCAATACCACTCCTGGGAATATATCCCAGAGAGGCAAAAATGTATAGTCGAAGTGACATCTGCACTTGTTTGTTCATTGCAGCACTCTTTACAGTAGCCAGAAACTGGAAGAAACCTGAATGCCCAAGAACAGATGACTGGTTAAAGAAACTTTGGTACATCTACACAATGGAGTACTATGTAGCTCTTAGAAAAGATGAAGTCATGAAATTTACATACAAGTGGTACAATATGGAAAGTATCATGCTAAGCGAAATGAGTCAGAAAGAGTGGGATAGACATAGAAAGATTGCATTCATCTGGGGGATATAAAGCAACAAAGTATGAGATTAATACCCAAGAATAGCTGAGATCAGCACCAGGAGGATTACTCCATAACTTAGAGGCCAGCCGGGTATCCTAGAGGAAAGGGCAGTTCAGATAGAGAAGGGAGCACCAAATAAAGGGTGTTTGGAGGATCATCCCAGGAGGGGAGATGCATGTCGAAAGTAGACTATGGACTGAACATGTTTGCCACTCAATGCCTCTTTTGCAGACCACAACACCCAAAAGGAGAGAGAGAACACAGGGGATTGCCCTGCCACAGAGGCAGGGGGGGATGGGGGGATGGGGGTGGGGGGATATTATTCATGGTGGTGGAAAATGGGCACTGGTGGAGGGATGGGTATCTGATCATTGTATAATCGAAACCCAAGCACAAAAAAATTGTAAATCTACAACGGAAAAAAAAAAATAGAAACCAAAAAAAAAAAAAAAGGCTGAGAGAAGTTACTTTACCTATGTAGGGTCAATTAGGAGTGTCTGGTAGAGACCCACAACCAGCCCTGGCGGACATGTGCATTTGCTTCACTGGTGTTTGGAAACATCTCAGCCATTCCTGTGTCCAGCAGGCACTTAGCAGGCATTTCAGTTCCAGGGACCCTTGATACTTGGAAAACACTCTTATGTGGCCTGAGGATCTCTGCTCAACCACCTCCCCAAGGTCTAAATGGGCTATGATAATTACTTTTCTTTATTTAACCAGGAGCTTAGGGACTTTGACTTAGTCCTCTATGAGGTTTATAAAATGGCTTCTTTATTGACTTGTAGGTCAAGGACGGACACAGAAAGCTCAGGTGATTATGGGCTCACAGTGGGTTCCATCCCACTGTTTTGTTCCTCTTAAGTACTACAGAAGCTGAAGACACGTAAAGTGGATGAGAAGGCTCTTGTCCAACCAAGAGTAAAGATATCAGAGTAAGCTTATAATAGTAGAACAGAAAGTTCTGTCTCTGTGTGCATAGAAGCATGTATGTGCACCCCATGTGCATGTGATGTGTGGTGATTTCTTGCTTGTGTAATATGATAAAATGTACGTTTACTCAACAGGTATCTTTATCTATGTGATATCTCTGATGCAGTAAGAGAAAACAGACACAGAAGGACTTAAAAGACAGGATAAGAGGTAAGGTATTTGTCCTGCAAATATCTGCATCAATCCTTGGCATTGCCGAATGGTTTCCAGGCACACCCAGGAGGGACCCCTGATCACAGAGCCAGTGATATGCTCTTAGTACCATAGAGTGTGGCTAAAAACAAGATTTTATTTTTTTCATTGAACCATCATGAGATAGAGCACTGATCTCCCCATTTCCATTCTGCCACCCACACTCCCAGTATGCATCTACAGCAAACACCTTACTTCTCTCTTTCTCTATATATATATCTTTCTCTCATTCTCTCTTTCCTTTTACACATTATAGTTTTCAGTAAAGGTACTGAATGATTACCATGTATTTCCCTTTTTCTCCTGTCAGCTATCAGTTATTTACAGAATGATCATTTCCAACTGTCATTGTCCTAGAGGGCCCCTCTCTATCCTAATTGCACTCTCCCTCTGGCAAGTTTTAAATCATTTACCAGTCTGCCTGAATCTGGTTTCTACTATAAGTGATTCAGAAGGAAGGGACAGACACAAAGTGATTGCAGTCATTTTGCAATATGTAAAATATAGTATGAGACTAATACTCAAAACAATTTAAAAAAAACAGAGAAAGACTGGGAGAAAAGGCAAGATCTAAATAAAAGCTATAAATAAAACTACGTTTGACATAAAGATTCTTTTCTCTACGACCAGTGCACAAAGCATCAGGAAAGTCCCAGGAAGCAAGTGTAGAGCACTCCGAGTGTGCTTTGGACCCTCGTTACCAAATATCTAGCCTGCTCTTGTTTAATATCTTCCATATTCTCAACTTGTAAACAGATATCAAAGTTCAGTCATGAGAATACAGAGTCCAAGAAACATAGATATGCTCACCAGAATGGAGGAGAAATTTCCTGAGTTTAACCATGGTCAGCATGGGGGGGGTTTGAAATTCTAACTCAGTGATGTGGTGATGTGTAATCTTTGTTTTCCTTCATGTCTCTTATGTTATCTCTGCATGTCATCAAGCTTGCTCTATTTATTAATTAATGATGTCTGATTTATACAGTATTTCTCTGATGGAATCTGTGAGTAAATGGGGCCCATCTTTTTTGCCCACAGACACTCAGGAATCTGTCAATGATGGCCACATTACTGCATTGAGCTGGCAGGATCAGGTACATTTCTTCCTCTAGGTAAGTATACAAACTTGTTCCTTTGACTCCAATATCTCGATAGATCAGAAATGATTTAATCCACCGTCTGAGACTGCTATGTTTGTCTCTTATGTTCATCTTTCACTGGTAAAGAAACGGTGACTTTGTCTCAATCACAATGCTATATTGAGATTTTAAATAGAAAAGCATTCACTAATCATTCAGCACTGTGTCTGAAAAATAATCGGTGTTCAGTCTACAAGACGGATCATAATAATCTTTCCTCAAACTAAATGTTTTGTTATAAATCTCCAATGTTCATAAATCTCCAAATTCTGAGACAATACTTATAGAAGTTTTATGAAATAAGCCTGTCTAAATAGGTATCTCACACTCTTTGTGAACATGATCTGTTCCTCTTTTCCTGAGTGAAGGACTACAATAATCAAAAATTGAATCCTGTGAAAATCAAAGCTCTCTGTTATAGTTTGTTAGTTTATTGTGGTGTGTCCCCACATGCTCAGTCACTATTCACATTTGAGAATTTGGAGAGTTAGACCAGTGTCCCTGAGCAGTTCAGGCTCTAAGAAATACTTGCCATCCTGCTGTTTATCTTGAATACAAGGACAGCAAAGATGCCATCCTTCAACTATGTTAGAGTGGTGTCACTTAGCATGTCAGAAGATGCTAAAAAATGAGGAGTAAGAGAGCCAGGGTGTTGTAATTAAGAGACAGATTCTGGTTAGATACATGTTGTCATTCCTTTCACCGTTATCTGTAGCATCGAAGCAACTTTGCACACTTAGATATTATGATTTTGTACACTTCTTCAGCACTGAGACTTGCATTGCTTGTTTACTCTTGTGTATAGAACTTTGTGGAATGCTTTGTACAGAGCATGAATTAAGTTGTTGTTCAAAGTATTTTTCCAGATTAAGAAATCTATCTTATAAATTATGAAGAAGTGATGTATTATTAGAACCCAAATGGTAAATGATTCATGCATACATATATGTGAGTTATAAACAAAGACTAGTTTAAAAATAACACATTCATATAAAAATTATTGGAGCAATACTACAGCGGTAGGGTGTTTGCCTTGAACGCAGCCAGCCCGGCCGAACCGGGTTCAATTCCTCTGCCCCTCTGGGAGATCCCGGCAAGCTACCGAGAGCATCTATCTCCCTGCATTGCAAAGCCTGACAAGCAACCCGTGACGTAGTCAATATGCCAAACACAGTAACAACAAGTCTCAAAATGGAGATGTTACTGGGCCCGCTCGAGCAAATTGATAAACAACGGGAGGACAGTGTTTTACTATAATATGGCTATTCGGGTTCTGAACATTTCCTTGTTTTTGACTCCCAGAAGAAAGAGGAGCATCATGAAGAGACAGAATGAGACCAGAGTTTCTGAATTCCTCCTCCAGGGTCTCCCTATACCACCAGAACAACAGGGCTGGTTCTTGACCCTCTTCCTGGTCATATACCTTACCACCATGTTGGGGAACCTGCTCATCATCCTACTCATCAGGATAGACTCTCGTCTCCACACACCCATGTACTTCTTCCTCAGTATCTTGGCTTTCAACGACGTGTCTTTATCATCTGTCACGGTTCCCAAAATGTTGGTGGACATGCAGAGTATTCACAAGTCCATCCCCTATTCAGGGTGCATTTCTCAGGTATATTTTTTAATATTTTTTGCTTGTACTGACAATTTCCTTCTTGCAGTGATGGCCTATGACAGGTATGTAGCCATCTGTCAGCCACTCCACTACACCATGATCATGAGGCAAGAACGATGTATCTCCTTAGTAGCTTGGACCTGGATCATCAATTTTTCACATGCACTGATTCACACCCTGCTCTTGATTCAAGTGTCCTTCTGTGGTGATATTACAATCCCCCACTTCTTCTGTGAACTCACTGCATTGCTGGAGGTAAGCTGCTCAGACACTTCACTCAATAAACTGGTCATATTCATTGAGGGAGGAATGATTGTATGTATTCCATTTACTTCTATCATTGGATCTTATATCTGTATATGGGCCACTGTCCTGAAAAATCCTTCTGCTAAAAAATTCTTCAAAGTCCTTTCTACCTGTGGTTCCCATCTCCTCGTAGTAGCTTTATTCTATGGTACCATTGTAGAAGTGTACTTTTTCTCTTCCCCATCCATGTCCAGTGGTAAAGAAATAGCTGCTTCTGTGATGTATATGATAATCACCCCCATGCTGAACCCTTTCATCTACAGCCTGAGAAACAGAGATATAAAACAAGCACTAAAGTTTTTTTCTAATAAGATGATGTTCTTTAAGTCTAAATGACAGAAAAAACATATATACAAAAGAATAAGGAAGCTATTATACAAGAACTGATGTTCTGAGAGCTTAGTAAACCTGTTTACGAGCACACACATCTCAGAGAGGTTGGTATTCCCATGTTCCACTCTGCTGACATAAAACAGGTTTTATTACCTATTCTGATCAGTAAAGAGAATATTAAAGGAAGAAAGGTTTACATAATCATGTTTTCTATTTTATTCTGACATTTCCATTATAAATTTTTAGTTTTTGCTTTGCGTTTCCTCTTAAGTATGGATTTATACCAGTCCTCAGAATCTCTATATTGCCATATGATAGTTTTTTTTATCAGTTCATCCCCACTTAATAATAACTGGGATTTCCCAGCTCCCTAGAACTGGAGATGGCCCCTACAATAATTGTACGGTTTTAAATGAATTAATTTTTTTATTAAATAAGTTTAAGGACACAATTTTGAAAACTTTCTGTCTCTATAATGCTTCAGGTACTTCTTCAAAATTAATTCTGATGGGCGTGTCAGAAATGTTTTCTGTCTTGATCCAGGTGACTATTTAATGTATGTATTACATGTCTAGAAATTGAACATGATATGCTTTTTATGTTTATTTGCTTTCTTTATGCTTGGACACACAATATAGAGATGAATTAAAACAATATATAACTTTCTGATTGTAAGGTTTATTATGAAATATCTACACATATGTAAATTACATAAATAATGGAACTTTTCTATTTTACAACAGACATATGTGACATGTAGCACTGTAGCACTGTCGTCCCATTGTTCATCAATTTGCTCAAGCGGGCTCCAGTAATGTCTCCATTGTGATACTTGTTGTTACTGTTTTTTTGCATATTGAATATGCCACGGGGAGCTTGCCAGGCTCTGCCATGGGAGCAGGATACTCTCGGTAACTTGGCGGGCTCTCTGAGAGGCATGGAGAAGTCAAATCCCTGTCAGCTGTATAAAAGGCAAAAGCCCTACCCGCTATGCTATCGCTCCAGTCCATTTGACATGTAAAATATAAAAATATTGTACGCAAATAAAATGTAGACATATATGTGAATATATTCAGACATAAACGTGTGAAGACAAAAATGGCAGGTCTTTATACATTTATACATAAATAAAAAATGAGTCCCACTCAGGTGGCCAAATGTTTCCATTGATCCTACTTGATTGTTTTTCCTCTCCTTACAACAAATAATGTGTGGAGAAACAAAAACAAATTCAACCAAATAAAAGTAAGAAAATAATAAAAATGATACAGTGACCAAGAGAGCAATACAAAGAATCAATGAAACCAGAAGCTGGTTCTTTAAAAGAATAAACAATAGAGACAAACTATTGGCTGGAATCATGTGGGGGAAAAAAGAACATTCTTAAATAAATAGGATCAGAAATTAGAGGGAAGAAATTCCAACAGAACCCCTAGAAATACACAACGATATGAGAGCATACTGTGAGCAACTTGACTCTGTTAAGCTGGAAAATAATAGAAGAAATGGATGGATTCCTAGAAACATATAATCTCCCAAAACCTAATAAGCAGAAAACCTGAATAGCCCAATGGCAAGCAAGGAAACTGAAACAGTAATTTAAAAATAGCCTCAAAGGGGCTGGAGCAATAGCACAGCGGGTAGGGAGTTTGCCTTGCACATGGCCAACCCGGGTTCGATTCCCAGGATCCCATATAGTCCCCTACGAACCGTGAGGAGCAATTCCTGAGTGCACAAGCCAGGAGTAACCACTGTGCAATGCCGGGTGTGACCCAAAAAGCAAAAAAAAAAAAAAACAGCCTCAAGAAAAGAGTCCTGTTCTAGATAAGTTTACAAGAGTTTTATTCAGAGATTTACTTCCACTGATCCTTAAGCTCTTTCAAAATGTCAAAGCAACAGGAATCCTTCCTAACACCTTCTATGAAGTTGACAATACACTGATTCCCAAAGCTGACTGATATTACAAAAATAAAACAAATAACGAAAATATCAGACCTATTAGAATATAGCTCCAAATATTTTAGGCCTAACAATTGATTTGTCCTTTCTCCCTTGCCACAAGGAGCTTAGGTTCATTGAGTCACACCCATCACAGTGCTCCCGAGCCACTCCCATTCCTTTTTTTTGTCTGTAACCACTTCTTTGTGCTCTCCACCCCAACCAATCAATCAGCTTTTCCCCTAGTCAGAATCTGTTAATTTGTAAAGTCAGATCCTTCTAGGACACTGAACTTGTATTGTAAGTTAATATTGCCTTTCTCCTCTCCTTATGTCTTTTGAATAGTTTAATGCAATGTCCTTTTTGTATAGATACAGGAAGACAGTTAATATTATGCTTTGTGGCTTAGGATTTATTTGGCTTTGAATATTATTCACTCCCAGGCATCTGCTTTCTTGGCTTAAGCCTCAGTTGCCCTTACTTCCAAGCGTCCCTAAAAGCAGGGTCCCAACGAGAAATTGGAGTGTTCCAGGGCAAGCTGTAAGCTATGTGCTACCCTGGCATCGAGATGGGTCAGGCCAAAGTGCCACAATTCTTAACTATAAGTTAAGAGTTTTATCATAGACTGTTGGGATCGGGAGTTCCCTAGCCCTGGGAGGCGCGGAGAGACCAGATAGACACAATTCCTGCAGGAGTAAAAACGGGGTTTATTTAGACCAGCATGCTGGGGCTCCGCAGCATACCCCAAAAACGGGCAGTGGCTGAGAGCCCCGAACTTCTTCAAAGGGGATCATATATAGGCCTTCACTGGCTGTTACAGCAAAGCCCGCGCATTTCATAGCCAATAGATTTGCAACAACATATACTTTCTTAACCAATCCATTTAAAAGTACCTCACTCCTTAGCCTATAGATTCAAAGATCAGCATTTACATACATCAATTGTCAGCACAAGCAAGGTTATAGCTGGAATCATTAAGCCTTAGGTAATCTCCCTTGACCATCCTCCTTTTGAGTTACCCAAGTCTGCAGGGTGCTTTAGTGAGACAATACATTCCAGGAAAGGGCAATTTCCCCCAACCACCCGCATCCTGAGTTATCCTTTACCCAAATCTGCAGGTTGCTTTACTGAGACAATACATTTCAGGGACAGTAAATACACCTGAATCCTGTCACACTTGGTTTAGAAAGAAGTTATGCCCTGTTCACTTTCCAAGTCCCCTCTCCCCCAGGTGCAAAGCAGCCAAGCAGTTTTACAGAAAGCAATGTTGCAAGTTAGCTAAAGTACACAAAAATGTGATGCCCTAATATGGATTCTTTCAAGACAAATGGTGTCATGATCCAAAAATAATGACGAGACTAGGACCCTGCTAGGGATAGGAAAGAATATCTGGCCTGAGCACTGTAGTCTGAGATTGAGATGACCCTAGGGAGAGCAATTCTATAAGTTTATGGTATTTCTTACTATATCCATACAAAATGATTTATATTATGTTTTTATATTATATTTATATTATATTATATTATATTATGCTTGCTTATATGTTTGTTGGACAAGGAGAGGAGAAACACACCCAGGGGATTCCATTCTAGGGTGGGTCAACCTGATCATGAGAATCTGTCCTAGAAGCAGGTTTCCTGTGTGTACTGACTAGTTTGGATGAGGCTGAATATCTCTCCCCTTCAAACTGCCTTCAGTGAATAATTTCAGTATATTGTAAAGGACAGTTTTCCTTTTCTCACAGAAACCTGGCTGGTCTTTGACATGCAGATCTCAGGTGCTAGCCAGGCCTGATCTTTGTGATGTACATTCCAGGTTCTAGCCAGACTAGTCTTTGGAATGCAGATACAAGTTCTTGTAGCCCAAGAAAGGTTTCAGTTTTGGTTTTGTAGCTTCTTTCCTAAGGCCAAAATTACTGACCTGCAGATGTAAAGAAACAATGTATGTTTTGCTGCCTCAATGTTCTTTCTGTAACTCCTTTTGATGACATCACTGCATTGTGCCCTTTAGAGGTCCCATGATCTATATAATGAGATTTTTAGGGGCTCTCTGGGGAAAACACAGGCTGAGAGAATCTGGGGGAACACAAGCCGAAAGAATCTGGGGAACTCAGGCTTGAGAGAACCTGGGGGAGATAGGTCTGAGAGAACCGGGGAACACAGGCTGAGAGAACCAAGAGTGATAGGTCTGAGAGAACCTGGGCCCTCCATGACATAAATTTTTTTTTATGGGATAAAATGGGACTGTAAGAGGGGGCTGAAGGAGACAGAGGAGAGACAGGAGTGAATGGAGAGAGGATTGGAATAAACTGCAAGTAATATCAACCAGACTGGCCCTCGTTTCCTTCCTTTGCCTGCCCATCGCAGTCGACCTACCTGGTGTGGGGGAAACGGCCTGAAACTACTAAACACAGGCGGCAGGAGAGATAGACCGCTGCCATCTTTTTGGCTTACACAGACACTTATCATCTTGATGAAGACTGATGAAAACATAGTCAACAAAAATCTTAGTAAAACAAATACAAAACTACATCAAAAAACAATACAACACCATAATTCCTGGGATTCATCCCAGGGGTGCAAGGATCGTTCAATATGGAAAGAAGATGGCAGAAGTGCAACTGCAGGCATCATGGCTGGAAAAGTTGTGGCAGCTCTCAGCCCTATGAACAGCAGTCTCCTGTGGTCACAGAATCTCTGTGTCCTTGAATGTATATGTCATTTAGATATTTTCTCTCAAAAGAGTGCTTTTCAAGCCCAATTCAGCCCTTGAGCTGCCAAGGAGCCCCTAGTTCCCACCGTAATTGACTGCATAGGGTGGCCCCAGCAACTCACTGCAGCTGGATGTCCCTGACATACCTAACACCACCACTGCTCACCTAGCTCAGCCCTTGATGCTGCTGCTGCTCACAGTATATCTGGGAGGAAAATTTTCTCAGAGTCCTTCAGCTCTCTGAGTTCTGATTATCTGGAGACCAGACTCTAGGACAAGAGCAAATGCCCCCTGGCCAGGCTCTGCTGGAACTATAGAGGCGACCACAGGGGGCACGGGAGTCATGAACAGTGATCACTCTGGCCCTGATCCCAACCCCTGGCCCATGGCCCTAGTCCTAGCCAAGCCACACCGCAGCCCTGACTGCCACCACCACCTGAAGTATGTCTCAGAGGGAAATCTTGTCCAAGTACCTCAGCTGCTCCAACTACCTAGAGACCAGACCCCAGGATGAGGGTAAGTTCCCCCTGACTGAACTCTACTGGACTGATAGGGATGACCCACCCAGAGCACCTGAGCCATGAATGGCCGCCACCCCAGTCCCAGTCCTGGCCATGGCGACCACCCCAACAGGTGGCGCTCAATGGCATAGCACCACCTGCAGGTCAACCTGGACTTACTAGGCGAGAGAATAAGCCGCATGATGGTACTCTCAGGCTTCCTGATAACCCAAAGTCACCACCATGCCTCCGGCAGGACTCCATTGGATCAGGACCAAGTTTTCCAAGAAATTAAATTGCCAAAATATTTGGTATGCAGAGGTCATACCCACGAACCACCTCTGGTGCCATTATATAAGCTCATCTACTGGCCTTGCCCCCAGATACTCGTAAATAAATCTTGAAAGAAACCAAGTTGAAGAAAATCTTTTCAGACACCTATTTATGGCTGAGTCCTCTTGGGCACCCCAGAAAGAGGCAGGCTAGACCAGTGTCCACCCAAACGCAGCCACAGCAACCATTCACAAATACAGACTCAAAGTAAAAGGATGAAAAACAATTCCGTAAGCAAACAACTCACTCATGAAAAGCTAAGGTGGCCATACTAGTATCCAATAACATAGATTTCAGGTTGAAAAAGATTAAAAGGGACAGCAAAGGTAATTTTTTACTAATCAAGGGATACCTACAGCAGGAAAAAATCACACTCCTAAACGTTATGCACCTAATGAAGGAATAGCTAAATACTTAAAACAACTGCTAACAGATTTTAACGAGGACATTGCTAGCAACATAATAGTAGTTGGAGACTTCAACACTGCCCTATCACCTCTAGATAGATCAACAAGAATGAAACTCAGCAAGGAAACACTGGCTTTGAAGGAAGAGATAGAAGAGAGAGGGCTAATAGATCTATACAGTACTTTGCATCCCAAAAAGAAAAAACACACATTCTTTTCCATGGCACACGGAACATTTTCCAAACCAAACCATGTGCTGGGTCTCAAAACATACCTGAATAGAATCAAAAAATAGAAATTGTATCTACTATCTTTTCAGACCACGATGAGTTGAAGATAGAAGTTAATCACACACAGATCCAGAGAACCAAATCAAACACCTGGAAATTAAACAACTCAATGTTGAACAACAAGTGGGTCAGGGAGGAAATCAAGGGAGAAATCAAAAGATACCTGGAAACAAATGAGAATAAAGACAAGAGAACCTATGTGACGCAACTAAAGCCGCGTGAAGGGGAAAATTTATAGCTCTGCAAGGAATACTCGGGAAGAAAGAAAGGGCCTACATAGATAATTCGTCTTCACAACTCAAGATATTAGAAAAGGAGACATAAAAAGATCCCAACATTGGCTGAAGGAAAGAAATAACAAAACTTAGAGCAGAAATAAATGACATGGAAACCCAAAAACATTCCAAAAGATGAATGAAACCAAGAGCTGGTTCTTTGATAAAATAAATAAGATGGATAAGCCACTACCAAGAATCACAAAGAAAGAGAGAGAGAATCCTAATAAACCAAATCAGAAATGAAAAGAGTGACATCACAGCAGAAACCAAAGATATTCGAAAGATCATCAGATACTGCTTTGAAAGTCTATGCCACGAAACTAGAGAACCTAGGAGAAATGGATAAATTCCTGGATTCCTATAATCTCCCAAAGTTGAACCAAGAAGGACTGGAATACCTAAATAGACTGTTAATATCAAAGAAATTGAAAATGGAATCCAAAGTCTTCCCAAAAACAAAAGCCCGAGTCCAGACTGATTGACCAGCGAATTCTTCCCAACATTTGAAGAGCACCCATTACCAGCTCTTCTCAAGCTTTTCCTGGAAATTGAAGAAACAGAAACTCTTCCGAACTGTTGTTATGAGGCATATATCACCCTAATACAATACTAAAACAAAGACACCAGAAAAAAAGAAAACTAGAGACCAATATCCCTGATGAAATTGGATGCGAAGATCCTCAAAAAAAAATAGCAAATAGAATCCAAAAACTCATCAAAAAGACCATACAACACCCAAAAGTGGGATTCATCCGGAGATGCAAGGATGGTTTAACATTTGGAAATCAATCAATATAATCCATTATATCAACAAAAGAAAAGATAAAAACCATATAATCATATCAATAGATGCAGAGAAAGCATTTGACAAGATTCAGCACCTGTTTATGATGAAACTCTCACCAAAATGTCTTTTAAATGAACTTTCCTCTATATAGTCAAAGCCATCTATCATAAACCTTTGGCAAGCATTATCCATAATGGGGAAAAACTTCCCTCTAAGATAAAAACAAGATAGGAGGCATCAACTTCCCCAACCTTAAACTCTACTACAAAGCAGTAATAATGAAAACAGTCCGGTAGTGGAACAAAGGCAGAGCTGCAGACCAAAGTCTCTTACACACACCCTCAAACATATGATCATCTAATCTTTGATAATGGATAGAGAAATGTGAAGTGGAGCAATGAAAGCATCTTTAACAAATGATACTGGCAAAACTGGACAGGTACATGCAATAAAAATGGGCTCAGACCTCTACCTAACACCATGTACAAAAGTCAGATCAAAATTTATTAAAGACCTCAACAAATGCATCAGGTACACTGAAGACAAGGTCGGCAAAACCCTCCACAATTTTGAAGCTAAAAGTATCTATAAAGGTGACACTCCACTGGCCAACCAAGTGGAAACAGAGACAAACAAATGGGACTACCTTAAACTGAGAAGCTTCTGCACCTCAAAAGATACAGTGACCAGAATACAAAGATGATCTGTAGAATGCAAAAGGATATTCACCCAATACCCATCTGCTAAGGGGTTGAAATCAAGGATTTACAAGGCACTGGTTGAACTCTAAAACAAAAAAAATCCAACACCATCAGAAAATGGGGCGATGAAATGAATAGAAACTTTCACAAAGAAAAAATCTGAATGACCAAAAGGCACATGAAAAAATGCTCTTCACCACTAATCATCAGGGAGATGCAGATCAAAACAACAATGAGATATCATCTCACACCACAGAGACTGGCTCACATCCAAAACAACAAAAGCAGCCGGTGCTGGTGTAGATATGGGGAGAAAGGAACTCTCCTTTATTGCTAGTGGGAATGCCAACTGGTTCAGCCCTTTTGGAAAACAGTATGGATGATTCTCACAAAATTAGAAATTGAGCTCCCATTTGACCCAGCAATACCACTTCTGGGAATATATCCAGGAGATGCAAAAAAGTATAGTTGAAACGACATCTGCACTCGTATGTTCATTGCAGCACTGTTTGCAATAGCCAGAATCTGGGGGCGAAAAACCTGAGTGCCCAAGAACAGATGACTTGCTAAAGAAACTTTATTACATCTACACAATGGAATACTGTGCAGCTGTTAGAAAAATAAAGTCATAAAATTTGCATATAAGTGGATAACATGGAGAGTATCACGCTAAATGAAATGAGTCAGAAAGAGTGGTGCAGACATAGATGGACTGCACTCATTAGTTAAATATACAGTAACAGAATGGGAGACTAACACCAACGGATAGTAAAGGACCAGAAGAATTTCTCTACGGCTTGGAAGCTGGCCTCACATGCTTGGGAAAAAGGCAGCTCAGTACAGAAGGGACCACCAAGTAATGGATCCTTGAAGGGCACAATCAGGATGGGAGATGTGTGCTGAAAGTAGACTATAGGCCGAACATTATGGTCACTCAATACTATTGAAAACTACAACACTCTAATGGGAGAGAGAGTAAAAAGGAATATTCCTGCCACAGAGGTTGGGGAGTGGGTGGTGCTGGTGGAGGGATACTGGGAACGTTGGTGGGTGGAGAATGGCACTGGTGGAGGGTTGGATACTTGATTACTGTATGACTGAAACATAAGTATAAAAGTTTATAAGTGTTTAACTGTACCCCACGGTGATTCTTTAGAAATTTAAAAAAATAAAATAAAATAGTGTGCCAAAAATCAAGTACATGAGAACCAACTTAACAAAGGAGGCAAAAAACCTAAACAACTAATACTTTAAACACAAAAGAAAGGAATGAAAAAAAGACCAAAATGAGTGGAAAAGCATTCCATACTCATGGATTGAAGAATGAATGTTGTCAAAATAACCATCCTACCTATAATACTAAGTATATATGTGTATATATGTACATATATGTATGTATTCAATGCAATATTTATTGAAATTAGAAAAAAAACTTTGAACAGTCCATTACAAAGTTGGTGTGGATTTATAAAGGTCCCAAATAGTCAAAATCATAGAAAAATAAGAAATTGAGAGGCTTCTCATTACCTTACTTGAAATTATACTATAAAGCCATAGTGATCAAAATAGAGTGGTACGAGATTAAAGGTCCTCTGACCAATGTTTAAGAATAGATATCCAAACACATCCCCATCCAAAGATAGATGGCCATGCCATTTTAGGCCAAGGAGCTGAGGCATGTTTTGGAATAAATACAATCCATCAACAAATTGTATTGGGAGAATTGGATAACCATGTGTAAGAAATCGAAGCTGGTGTAGAAGCTCATTTATGGCCATGATCCAGGGACCATGATCCAAAGGCCTTCCACCTGTCCCAACAAAGACTAGGGAAGCAAAAAACCTCCAGAACTCAATAACCTGCATGATCACAGCCCATCTCCACAGGCTTGGACTGGCCTCATCTCTGAGTGAATCTGCAGGAAACCTCAGGCATGCGAGTATTGTGACCAAAACCTCAAGGCTTGCACAGAGTTGGGAATGGGCATACATCTCCCTGTTTTTCCGGGAGCTGGAAGTCATGCCCACGAACTGCCCCTGGCAACCTGTAAGCTCATTAATAACCATGATCCAGAGAGTCACAAATAAATCTCAGAGAAGAGCAAAACACTGCAGAGATGCCTATAGACTCCAAAGGTACCAACCAGTTTTTTTTTAATTCAATAAATTAGCCTCAGCTGTATGATCCTATTTAAAATTTTAGAATTCCTGGAGTGCACAGCCACAAATACCGTTGCCTGACATCTCATATTCCAAGCCACTGATGTACCAGGAGTAGGGCATTTAATGTCGTGTCAAGTAGAAGACAACCGATAATGGTTTCAAAAGAAATAATTATATACTTACGTATATGAATAATCAAATACTTCAGAATCAGCTTAACTGAGAAGACAAAGGATCTGTACAAAGAAAATTACAAAATTCTACCTTAGGAAATAAAAGATGGCACAAATAAATGGAGAAATGTACCCTGCTCTTGAATTGGGAGAATTAACATAGTCAAAATGGCAGTCCTCTCCAAAGAATTATACAAATTTAATGCAGTCCCTGTAAGAACACCCAGAATATTTTTCAAAGAAATAGACCAAATACTTCTAAAATTCATATGGGGCACTAACCCTTATGAATAGCTAAAGCAATATGTGGGACCAAGAAGAAGATGAGAAGCATTACCTTCCCTGACTTCAAACTGCACTACAGGGGGCGGAGCGGTAGCACAGCCTGTAGGGCATTTGCCTTGCACGCAGCCGACCTGGATTCGGTCCCCGGCATCCCATGTGGTCCCTCAAGCACCGCCAGGAATAATTCCTGAGTGCAAAGCCAGGAGTAACCTTGAGTATCCCTCCGTGTGACCAAAAAGAAAAAAATCAGTCCACACCGCACTACAAAGCAGTACTAATTCAAATAGCATGGTATTAGAATAAAGAGAGACCCACAGAACAATGGAAGAGAGTTGAATATCTTGACACAGACCTTCAAATATATAGTCATTTAATATTTGGTAAAGGAGCAAGTATAGCCTCTTTAATAAGTGGTGCAGGAAAAACTGGGTAGCTACAGGTAAAAAAAGAAATGAACTCAGACATCTATATAACGTCATCCACAAAAGGCAGATCAAAATGAAATAAAGACCTTAATATCAGACCCGAATCCATAAGATACATCAAAGAAAACATTGGCAAACCCCCTCATGACTTTGAAGCTACAGGCATCTTCAAAGATGAAACACCACTTACCAAGCAAGGGGAAGCATATATAAACAAACAGGACTACATTAAGCCAAGAAGCCTTTACACCTCAAGAAAAACAGTGCTGGGGTTAGATGTTTTCTTCTTGTGGAGTTCAACCAGTACTTTGTATATCCTTGATATCAACCCCTTGTTGGATGTTATTTGGCGAATATCCTTTCCCATTCTGTGTACTGTCTTTGTATTTTGGTCACTGTTTCTTTTGAGGTGCAGAAGCTTCTTAGTTTAAAATAATCCCATTTGTCTATCTCTGTTTTCACTTGCTTAGCCAGTGGTGTGACATCTTTGAAGACACCATTAGCTTCAATTTCATGGAGGGTTTTGCCGACTTTGTCTACAATGTACCTTATATTTTCCAGTCTGATGTTGAGGTCTTTAATCCATTTTGATCTTACTTTTGTACATAGTGTTAGGCAGAGATCTGAGCCCATTTTTTTGCATGTAGCCATCCACTTTTGCCAGCAACATTTGTTAAAAAGGCTTTCCTTACTCCACTTCACAATTATTGCTCCTTTATCAAAGATAAGGTGATCATATGTTTGGGAGGAGATGTCAGTATATTCAACAATGTTCCATTGGCCTGCTGTTCTGCTTTTTTTCCAGTACCATGCTGTTTTAATTGTTACTGCTTTGTAGTAGAGTTTGAAGTTAGGGAGGTTGATTCCTCCCATTTTCTTTTTCCCAAGAATTGCTTTAGCTACTCGTGGGGGCTAATTGTTCCATATAAATTTCAGGAGTTTTTGCTCCAGTTCTTTGAAGAATGTCATGGGTTTCCTAATAGGGATGGCATTGAATTTGTACAGTGCTTTGGGAAGTACTGACATTTTGACAATGTTAATTCTCCCGATCCATGAACAGGGGATATTTTTCCACCTCCTTGTGACCTCTTTTATTTCCTGAAGCAGAGTTTTGTAGTTTTCTTTGTACAGGTCTTTTACTTCTTTAGTTAAGCTAATTTCTAGGTAGTTGAATTTCTGGGGCACACTTGTAATGGGATTGTTTTCTTCATGTGGTTTTCTTCTCTCTCACTATTTGCATATAGGAAAGCCATGGACTTTTGGGTATTGATTTTATAGCCTGCAACTTTACTATGCAGATCTATTGTTTCTAGGAGTTTCTTGGTAGAGGTTTTAGGATTCTCTAAGTATAGTATCATATCATCTGCGAATAGTGAGAGCTTGATTTCTTCTTTTCCTACTTGGATACCCTTAATATCTTTTTCTTGTCTAATCGCTATTGCAAATACTAACCCTATCAGAAAATGGGGCGACGAAATGAACAGAAACTTCCTCAAAGATGAAATCCGAATGGGGGCAAAAAGACACATGAGAAAATACTCTACATCATTAATCATCAGGGAGATGCAGATCAAAACAACAATGAGATATCATTTCACACCACACAGACTGGCCCTCATCCAAAAGAACAAAAGCAATCGGTACTGACATGGATGTGGAGAGAAAGGGACCCTCCTTCACTGATGGTGGGAATGCCGACTGGTTCAGCACTTCTGGAAAACAGTATGGACGATTCTCAAAATTGAGCTCCCATTTGACCCAGCAATTCCACTCCTGGGAATATACTGTAGAGAGGCAAAAAAGTATAGTCAAAGCGACATCTGCAGTTGTCTGTTAATTGCAGCACTGTTTACAATAGCTAGAATCTGGAAAAAACCTGAGTACCCAGGAACAGATGACTGGTTAAAGAAGTTTTGGTACATCTACACAATGGAATACTATGTAACTGTCAGAAAGGATGAAGTCATGAAATTTACATACAAGTGGTACTACACGGAAAGTATGCTAAGCGAAATGAGTCAGAAAGAAAGGGATAGACATAGAAAGATTGCATTCATCTGGGGAACATAAAGAAACAAAATAGGAGACTAACACCCAAGAATAGCCGAGATAAGTACCAGGAGGATTACTCCATGGCTTTGAGGACAGCCGCACACGCTAGGGGAAAAGTCAGCTCAGATAGAGAAGGGAGCACCAAATAAAGGGTGTTGGGAGGTTCCTCTCAGGATGGGAAATGCGTGATGAGAGTAGACTATAGTCCGAAAAAGACTGGCACTCAATGTCTCATTTGCAAACCACAGCCCTCAAAAGGAGAGAGATAACAAAAGGGAATGCCCTGCCACAGAGGTAGGGTGGGATGGGGAGAAGGGGGGTGGGAGCGATACTGAGACAGGTGGTGGTGGAGAATGGGCACTGCTGGAGGGATGGGTATTCGATCATTGTATGAAACCCAAGCACAAAAATTTGTAAGTCTACAACTGTACCTCATGGTGTTTCACTAATAAAAATTTAGGAGAAAAAAAGAAATAAAATTTTGCAAGTATTTATATGGTATTGGAATGATATCTCATAGTTAAAAATGGAGTAAAGGAAATGAAACTAAAAAAAAAGAAAAGAAAAAAAAGAAAAACAGTGCCTAAGACACAAAGACAGCCCATTAATGGGAAAAATTATTTACACAATCCCATCTGATAAGGGTTTAATATCAAATATATATAAGGCACTTGTAGTACTTTACAAAAAAAAGATATTCAACCACATCAAATCATGGACAGTAGAAATGAAAAGAAATTTTCTCGAAGAAGAAATTCAAATGAGCAAAAGGCACATGAAAAATTGCTCTCCACCGAGCCTTCCCTCTAAGATCAGGGACGAGACAAGGATGCCCACTCTCTCCACTGCTGTTCAATATAGTACTGGAAGTACTTGCAATAGCAATTAGGCAAGAAAAAGATATTAAGGGCATTCAGGTAGGAAAGGAAGAAATCAAGCTCTCACTATTCACAGATGATATGATACTATACTTAGAGAACCAAATAACCTCCACCAAAAACTCCTAGAAACAATAGACTTGTATAGTAAAGTTGCAGGCTATAAAATCAATACCCAACAGTCCATGGCTTTCCTATACGCAAACAGTGAGAGAGAGGAAAGCTACATGAAAAAATCAATCCCGTTCACAATTGTGCCCCAGAAAATCAAGTACCTAGGAATCAGCTTAACTAAGGAAGTAAAGGACCTGTACAAAGAAAACTACAAAACGCTACTTCAGGAAATAAAAGAGTACATGAGGAAATGGAAAGATATCCCCTGCTCATGGGTCGGGAGACTTAACATTGTCAAAATGGCAATACTACCAAAAGCATTGTATAAATTCAATGCAATCCCTATAAGGATACCCATGACATTCTTCAAAGAAATGGAGCAAACACTCCTGAAATTTATATGGAACAATAAGCCCCCACGAATAGCTAAAGCAATTCTTGGGAAAAAGAAAATGGGAGGAATCAACCTCCCTAACTTCAAACTGTACTACAAAGCAGTAATAACTAAAACAGCATGGTACTGGAACAAAGGCAGAACTGCAGACCAATGGAACAGGGTTGAATACACTGACATCTCCCCTCAATCATATGTTCATCTAATCTTTGATAAAGGTGCAAGTAATGTGAAGTGGAGTAAGGAAAGCCTCTTTAATAAATTGTGTTGGCATCACTGGACGGCTACATGCAAAAAAATGGGCTCAGAACTCTGCCTAATACCATGTACAAAAGTAAGATCAAAATGGATTAAAGACCTCAACATCAGACCAGAAACCATAAGGTACATTGAAGACAAAGTTGGCAAAACCCTCCATGACATTGAGGCTAATGGTATTTTCAAAGATGCCACGCCACTGGCCGAGCAAGTGAAAACAGAGATAGATTAATGGGACTATCTTAAACTAAGAAGCTTCTGCACCTCCAAAGAAACAGTGACCAAAATACAAAGACAGTCTACAGAATGGGAAAGAATATTCGCCGGATACACATCTGACAAGGGGTTGATATCAAGGATATACAAAATACTGGTTGAACTCCACAAGAAGAAAACATCCAACCCCATCCAAAAATGGGGCAATGAAATGAACAGAAACTTTCTCAAAGAAGAAATCCGAATGGCAAAAAAGCACATGAGAAAATGCTCTACATCATTAATCATCAGGGAGATGCAGATCAAAACCACAATGAGATACCATCTCACACCTCAGAGACTGGCCCACATTCAAAAGAACAAAAGCAACCATTGCTGGCGCGGATGTGGCGAGAAAGAGACACTCCTTCACTGTTGGTGGGAATGCCGACTGGTTCAGCCCTTTTGGAAAACAGTATGACCGTTCCTCAAAAAATTAGAAATTGAGCTCCCATTTGACCCAGCGATACCACTCCTGGGAATATATCCCAGAGAGGCAAAAATGTGTAGCCGAAGTGACATCTGCACTTGTTTGTTCATTGCAGCACTCTTTACAGTAGCCAGAAACTGGAAGAGACCTGAGTGCCCAAGAACAGATGACTGGTTAAAGAAACTTTGGTACATCTACACAATGGAGTACTATGTGGCTCTTAGAAAAGATGAAGTCATGAACTTTACATACAAGTGGTACAATATGGAAAGTATCATGCTAAGCGAAATGAGTCAGAAAGAGAGGGATAGACATAGAAAGATTGCATTCATCTGGGGGATATAAAGTAACAAAGTATGAGATTAATACCCAAGAATAGCTGAGATCAGCACCAGGAGGATTACTCCATAACTTAGAGGCCAGCCGGGTATCCTAGAGGAAAGGGCAGTTCAGATAGAGAAGGGAGCACCAAATAAAGGATGTTTGGAGGATCCTCCCAGGAGGGGAGATGCATGTCGAAAGTAGACTATGGACTGAACATGTTTGCCACTCAATGCCTCTTTTGCAGACCACAACACCCAAAAGGAGAGAGAGAACACAGGGGATTGCCCTGCCACAGAGACAGGGGGGATGGGGGGATGGGGGTGGGAGGGATATTATCCATGGTGGTGGAAAATGGGCACTGGTGGAGGGATGGGTATCTGATCATTGTATAATTGAAACCAAAGCACAAAAAATTGTAAATCTACAACTTTAAAAAAAATAAAATAAAATAAGGGGGGAAAAAAATAAATGCATGTGGGAAAAAAAAATACAATAAAGTAAAGTAAAGGCCCTCCCGTTGATCATCGATTTGCTCGAGCGGGCCCAGTAACGTCTCCATTGGAGACTTTGTTGTTACTGTGTTTGGCATATCAAATACATCATGGGGAGCTTGCCAGGCTCTGCCGTGCGGGCGAGATACTCTCGGTAGCTTGCCGGGCTCTCCGAGAGGGGCGGAGGAATCGAACTCGGGTCGGCCATGTTGGCTGCGTGCAAGGCAAATGCCCTACCGCTGTGCTATCGCTCCAGCCCAAATACAATAAAGGGGAAAAAAAAAGAAAGATAGCATTCATCTGGGGGATATAAAATAATAAAATATGAGATTAATACCCAAGAATAGCTGAGAGCAACACCAGGAGAATTACTCCATAACTTAGAGGCCAGTTGGGTATTCTAGGGGAAAGGACAATTCAGATAGAAAGGGGAACACCAAGTGGAGGGTGTTTGGAGGATCCTTCCAGGAGGGGAGATGCAGGTTGAAAGTAGACTGGACTGAACATGTTCGCCACTCAATGCCTCTTTGGCTGGTCACAACACCCAAGAGGAGAGAGAAAACAAAAGGGAATGTCCTGCCACAGTGGCAGGGGGGGATGGGGGGATGGGAGGATGGGGGGGGTGGGATATTATCTTGGTGGTGGAAAATGGGCACTGGTGGAGGGATGGGTATTTGATCGTAGTATGACCTAGATCCAAGCACAAAAATTTGTAAATCTACAACTGTACCTCATGGTGTTTCACTAATAAAAAAAAATAAAAAATAATAGACTGGCTTTATGTAGAACCGACATTTCAATGCAAGGGTTTTCATGCCCATCTATAGAATAATTAGTCAAGGCAGTGTTTGTTTAATGTAAAGTGTGATGTCTAAATGAGTGTCTTCTGTTCATCTAAGTGATCCAGCTGGGTTGGTCTATATTTTCATGTTACCTGAAGGATAATGAGGCAAATAACCCTGTCAAGAATCTATTTCAGCAAGAGCTAGCCAGCAACAACTTGAGATTATCATAAAAATTCTGGTGGTTGAGGACGTCAAAACCATGGTGGTCATTGGTGTTCCATGATATAGTAATGACAGCAACTGTGCACATCAAAGTGAGCTCAGAGGACAGCACAGTTCATAGAGTCTTGAGTTTCTAGAAGCAAGAGGATGTGAGACTTTTAGAAGATTTGTGGATTTTAGAAGAGTCTGTAAGGAGTCCAATGGGGACCCATTTTCTTGAGAAACTAGGGAGGTGGAGTCCTTGGAAATTATTTTTTATGAAATGGATGTCACTATATTCTTACAAGTTAAGAGGGTCAAAAATTACAGCATAGTTTTTCTCATGTCCATTTATGTATATCTGTGCTTGAACTTGTTTATTAGGTATGGGTAAGGAACTCAGAGGGCATGGCTAAAGACTTGTCCTCTGGGTGTTAGTAAGATTGGTTTTTAGGGGTTTCTGGAATGAGGGGAACTTTCCTTTGGAGGCTCTTCAAATGCCTTTAGTTATAGATCTGGTATCTTGAGATCCTAAGATCAAGTAGAGACAATAAACTGATTTTCATATATATATATATATATATATATATATATATATATAGCTTAAGTGATACAGAAGACTTAAGGTAGTCTGGTGTTCATAAACCAACCAACAGTTACATAGTTTAGGAGCATTACAATCACCTACCATTCCTTCTTTCATGGATGTGTTGGTAGATGGTTAGAGCAGACACAATCAAGTCCATGCAAACTCATGGGAAGGATACCTAACCCCAGCTTTTGCTAGGAAGCAAGCCAAAAACATGTACCCATGTTTACAAACAGTGCATTTATAACTGTGTAAACAAGTTTATTGAGTATATGGGTGATGTGTATTTGTATGTTGATATATAAAAAAGTATATTTGAATTTTGATACTTATAAAATTTCCAGTACTCATACTGTGTACAAGTACATATAGTATCATCAGATACTATAACATCTAAGTTCTCATAGTGTCAAAGGGTCACTAAATCAGATGCTACCATATTTAAGTATATTAAAGAACTCTGTGACATTATTTTGTTGCTAGCCTCATTTCTCCAATCTGATTCTTCTGATGTCTTTATTTGAGAATTTGCATAACTCTAAGTACAAAGGATTTTATGATGCATTCATGATTTCCCAATTTGATTCCATAATTTCCAGATTTGATAAATTAGATTAAATTATATTAGATTCCTGTATTCTTTTCCTATACTTTTGACTGGGCTGGAGCGATAGCACAGCTGGTAGGGCGTTTACTTTGCAAGTGACCAACATGGCCGACCCGAGTTCGATTCCTCTGCCCCTCTTGGAGAGTCCGGCAAGCTACCGAGAGTATCTCACCTGCACGGCAAAGCCTGGCAAGCTCCTCGTGTCATATTTGATATACCAAACACAGTAACAATTGTCACAATGGAGACGTTACTGGACCCACTCGAGCAAATCAATGAACAATGGGAGGACAGTGACAGTGACATACTTTTGACTATCAAGATGAGAAGCTTAGAAATATAAATACAATAGATAACCTCAAAGTGATCACAACAAAAAGATAAAACACTCAAAGAGACATTCATCAAAAGCAGCATGTGCAGTGAATCTAGGTTTTCTCTTGCAAGTATTTAAATGTCTGTCCTTGTAAATGGAGACAACTTTTCTGGTCTACTTATCTATCTGAATAAACCATACCAAGAGAAAAAAAAATTGCTCTCCACCAATAATTATCAGGAAGATGCAAATATAAACAATGAGATATCATGTCACACCACAGAGACTGTCACACATCATAAAGTACAAGAACAATTAGTGCTGGTTCAGATGCAAGGAGAGAGGGACTCTCTTTGATTATTGAAGGGAATGACAACTGGTCTGGCCTTTTTGAAAAACAATATAGACATTACTCAAAAAATCTAGAATTTGGCCAAGCAATAACACTTCTGGAAATATATCCTAGAGATCCAAAAACACGCAACAGAAACACCATATGCACTTCTGTGGTCATTGCAGCACTATACAAAATAACCGGAATCTGGAAACAACCGGAGGGCCCCAGAACAGACGACTGGATAAAGAAACAGTGGTACATCTGCACAATGAAACACTGTGCATTGGTTAGGGAAAGTGAAGTCGTAAAATTTGATTATAAATTGTAAATTGATGGACATGGAGCATATCATACTGCAAAATGAGTCAGAATGAGAGGGACGGACGTAGAATGATTGTGTTCATTTGTGGAATATAAAAAAAGCAAAGTACTATGAGACTAATATCTATGGCCAGAGAAAACAGGGCCCAGGAGGCTGGCCAATGGCTGGAAGTTTGCCATAAGAGTGGGGAAGGGGATGGCAGGACAAAGGGCAGTTAGAAGAGAGAAGGGATCAGTATGACAATAATCATTTGAAATGATCACTCTGAACAAGGATTGAATGTTGAATGTAGGTAAATGAATGTAAATGACGGCCTTTAAATATCTGCATTGCAAAACATAGCACTCAAATGAAAAGAGACAGACAGACAGACAGACAGAGGACAAAAACAGAGACGGAGACAGAGACAAAGAGAAGAGAAGTGCCTGCCAAAGAGACATCAAGGTGGAAGGAGGGGAATTGGGGACAATTAGTAGTAGAAAATGGACTCTAGTTAAGGTATGGGGTTCTAACAGTGTATGACTGAATCATAAACAACTTTGTAACTGTGTATCTCACTGCAATTCACTGTCACTGTCACTGCCCTCCCATTGTTCATCGATTTGCTCCAGCGGGCCTAGTAACATCTCCATTGTGACAATTGTTACTGTGTTTGGGATATTGAATACTTCACGGGTAGCTTGCCAGGCTTTGCCGTGCGGGCGAGATACTCTCGGTAGCTTGCCGGGCTCTGCAATTCAATTGAAAAAAATTTTTAATGTGGTAGAATTACTCATTTATTTAAATTTATTCCACTATCATTTTATGCTATATAAATAAAATAGAACAAAGGTTTGAACTAAGTAAAATCATTTGTTTCTATTATCTCCCTCTTTTCATGAAAACAGCTAAAAGAAATGAAATAAATGGCATTCGGGAAGAGGCATCAGGGTTGAGAACTCAGTGGACCTTCTCTCTAGACCAAATGAGCCACAACTACAAATCTGACATCCCAATACGGCTCCTGAATATTCAAGCTAGTGCTACGTGATTGGGGAGTGAGGGGGAAATTAATTTCATAACTTCTCTTAAAGTGCATTATGTGAGCAGACATAATAAAGAAGTTTCTTTTACACTGAAAGACATATTAATGTGTCACAATAACTGGGGATGGGAGTGAGTTGAACAAATTGTGTTGAAGGAAAACTTGAGAACGATCATGTACTTAGAACCTCTTTCTGAGAAGAGTGAATGAAACTCTGATCTGCCTCTGACAATAAGGTGTGTGTTAATGCTTGTTAAATACTTGTTAAATATTGGAGGGGATGTTATTGTGCTGATGATTTACTGAATGTTTGTGTCACATAGATGTGCTGTTGTATGAGGACAGCATAAGTAACTCAGCAGTTAACAAATGAAGATTATATTAATCAATTGGCAGCTCCATTCAATCACTATCAATTCTGAATCAATAGCAGTGACTAAGGTATTGAATGATCTTTTGCTAAAATTTGTGAAATTTATTATAACAGTGGACCTATATTGTATGCCTATGTTTCTTAGCTTACATGATCTAATAAAACAATAATAAAAGTTTATAATGACAGAAATCATTGTCTAAAGTACACTTCTCTCAGCTTTCTGAAACAAGGCTGAGGGAAGTTACTTTACCTCTTTAGGGACAATTAGGAGTGTCTGGTAGAGACCCAAAACCAGCCCTTTCAGACATGTGCATTGGCTTCATTGGTATTCGGAAAACATCCCAACCATTCCTGTGTCTAGACGGAACTTAGCATGTAGTTCCATTTTAGCAGTCCTTGATACCTGGAAACTCTCTCTGGTGGCCTGAGCAACTCTGCTCAAGAACCTCCCCAAGGTTTAATTGGACTGTGGCAATTACCTTCCTTTCTTTAATCAGGAGCTTAGGGACTTTGACTTAGTCCTCTATGAGGTTTATAAAATGGTTTCTTTATTGATTTGGAGTTCAAGGACAGACACAGAAAGATCAGGAGATTATAGACTCACAGAAGTTTCCATCCTACTGTTTTGTTCCTCCTAAGTCCTACAGAAGTTGAAGAATTGCAGAGTGGATGAGGAGGCTCTTGACCTACCAAGAGTGAAGATATCAGAGTGGGCTTATAAGTGTAGGACAGAACGTTCTGTCTCTGTGTGCCTAGAAGGATGTATATGCATCCCACATGCATACACTGTGTGATGATTTCTTTCTTGTATAATATGATAAAATGTATGTTTCTTCAACAGGTGTCTGTTTCTATGTGATACTCTGACCATGCAGTAAGAAAATTAGATATAGAGGAGCTTCAAAGATAGGATAAGAGGTAAGATATTTGTCCTGCAAATACCTGGTTCAATCCACAGCATTGCCTAATGGTTCCCAGGCACCACTAGGAGGGACCCCCCACCCCGATCAAAGAGCCAGTAATAAGCTCCTAGTACCATTCAGTGTGGCTCAAAAACAAGTTTTTCTTTGTTTTCATTGAACCATCATGAGATAGAGCACCAATGTCTCCGTTTTCATTCTGACACCCACACTCCCAGTATGCATCTACAGCAGACATCTTTCTTCTATCTTTCTCTCTCTATATATATATATCCTTCTCTCATTCTCTCTTTCCCTTTGGGTATTATAGTTTGAAATACAGGTACTGAATAATTTGCCTGTATTTATCACCTCTCAACAATCAGTTCTTTCCACAGTGATCATTTATAACGATCATTGTCCTAGTGGTCACATCTCTATCCTAACTACCTTCTCCCCACAACTTGTGGCAAGTTTATACTTATGGACCAGTCTTCCTGACCCATGTTCCCTCTGTAAATGAGTCAAAATGCAGGTCAGATACAAAATGATTGTAATCTTTTTGGAATATAAGAAACATAGTATGAGACTAATACTCAAGAACAAGTTTAAAATAACAGAGAGAGACTGGGATAAAAGGCAATATCTAAAAAGTTATAACTAAAACTACATGTAACTTTAAGATTCTTTTCCATAGACCAGTGGACAAAGCATCATAGAAGTCCCAGGAAGCAAGTGTAGAGCACTCTGAGTGTGATTTGGACCCTCATTACCAAATATCTATCCTGCCCTTGTTCAATCTCTTCAACATTCTCAACTTTATAAACAGATATCAAAATGAAGTAATTAGACTGTTGAGTCTGAAGAGACTTAGATATGCTCATCAATAAGAAGGAGAAATTTCCTGAGTTTACCATGGTCACATAGGAGAGTTTTGAAATCCTAACTCAATGATGCAGTGATGCGTAATCTGATTTTTTTATGTCTCATGTTATCTCTGCATGTCATCCAAGCTCTCTGCTTTTATTAGTTATTAATTATGTCTGATAATGCAGTATTTCTCTGATGGCATCTGTGAGTAAGTGGGGCCCATCTTTTTGCCCACAGACACTCAGAAGTCTGTCAATGATGGCAACATTATCGCACTGAGCAGGCAGAATCGGGTACATTTCTTCCTCTAGGTATGTATACAAACTTCTTCCTTTGATTCCAGTATCTCAATAGGTCATGAATGGTCTAATCCACAGTCTGGAAATGCTGTTTGTCTCTTATATTCAGTTTCCAGTGGTAAATAAAGGATGACTTAGTCATGATCACACGCTATATTGAGATTTTAAATTGAAAAGTATTCACTAATTATTCAGCCCTGTGCCTGGCAAATAATCAGTGTTGAGTCTACAAGAGAGATTATAATAATTTTTTCACAAACTAAATGTTTTTGTCATAAACCTCCAAGGTTCATAAATCTCCAAATTCTAAAACAATATTTATAGAAGTTTTATGAAGTAAGCCTGTATAAATAGGTATCTCACACTCTTTGTAAACATGGTCCGTTCATCTTTTCCTGGGTGAAGGACCACAATAATAGAAAGTTAAATCCTATGAAAGTCAAGGTTCTCTATTTTTTATAGTTAATTAGTTTATTGTGGTGTCTCCTCACATGCTCAGTCACTATTCACCTTTGAGAATTTGGAGAGATAGCACCAGTGTCCCTGAGCAGTTCAGTCTTTAAGAAATACTTGCAGGGCTGGAGTGATAGCACAGCGGGTAGGGCGTTTACCTTGCACGCAGCCAACATGGCCGACCCAGGTTCGATTCCCAGCATCCCATATGGTCCCCCGAGCACCGCCAGGAGTAATTCCTGAGTGCATGAGCCAGGAGTAACCCCTGAGCATCGCTGGGTGTGACCCAAAAAGAAAAAAAAAAGAAGAAGAAAAGAAAAAAAAAGAAATACTTGCCATCCTGCTGTTTATCTTGAACACAAAGGACAGCAAAGACTCCCTCCTTTAACTATGTTGAAGTGATGTCACTTAGCATGTCGGGACATGCTAAAAAAGAGGAGGAGGAGAGCCAGTGTATTGTAATTAAGAGACAATTTCCGGTTAGATACAAGTTGTCATTCCTTTCATTGTTATCTGTAGCATCAATGCAACTTTGCACACGTACATGTTATGATTTTCTACACTCCTTCAACACTGAGACTTGCATTGCTTGTTTATTCTTGCATATAGCACTTTGTGTAGATCTTTGTACAGTGCATGAGTCAAGCTGTTGTTCAAAGTATTTTTCCAGATTAAGAAAATATCTTATAAATTGCGAAGATGTGATGTACTATTAGAACCCGAATGGTACATGGTGATTCATGCATACATACATGTGAGTTGTGAACAAACTCTACTTTAAAAATAACAACACTTTCATGTAAAAAAAAGTTACTATAATATGCCTATTCAGGTTCTGAACGTTTCTTTTTTTTTTTTGACTCCCATAAGAAAGAGGAGCATCATGAAGAGACAGAATGAGACCAGAGTTTCTGAATTCCTCCTCCAGGGTCTCCCTGTACCACCAGAAGAACAGGGCTGGTTCTTGACACTCTTCCTGGTGATCTACCTAACCACCGTATTGGGGAACCTGCTCATCATCCTACTCATCAGGATAGACTCTCGTCTCCACACACCCATGTACTTCTTCCTCAGTATCTTGGCCTTCAATGACGTGTTTTTATCATCTGTTACGGTTCCCAAAATGTTGGTGGACATGCAGAGTAATCACAAGTCCATCCCCTATTCAGGATGCATTTCTCAGGTATACTTTTTAATATTTTTTGCTTGTACTGACAATTTCCTTCTTGCAGTGATGGCCTATGACAGGTATGTAGCCATCTGTCAGCCACTCCACTACACCATGATCATGAGGCAAGAACGATGTATCTCATTAGTAGCTTGGTCCTGGATCTTCAGTTTTTCACACGCACTGATGCATACCCTGCTCACAACCCAAGTGTCCTTCTGTGATGATATTACCATCCCCCATTTCTTCTGTGAACAAACTGCGTTGCTGGAGCTAAGCTGCTCAGACACTTCACTCAATAACATAATCTTACTCATTGAGGGAGGAATGATTGTAGGTATCCCATTCACTTTTATCATGGTATCGTATATCTGCATATGGGCCACTGTCCTAAAAAATCCTTCTGCTAAGAAATTCTTCAAAGTCCTTTCTACCTGTGGTTCCCATCTCCTAGTAGTAGCTTTATTCTATGGTACCATTGCAGAAGTGTACTTATTCTCCTCACCGTCCATGTCCAGCGGTAAAGAAATAGCTGCTTCTGTGATGTATATGATAATCACCCCCATGATGAACCCTTTCATCTACAGCCTGAGAAACAGAGATATAAAACAAGCACTAAAATTGTTTGTTAATAAGATGATGTTCTTAAGTCAAACAACTTAGTCCGAATGAGATAACAAATATATATGTTATCTCATATATATATACATATATAAAAGGAAACTATTGTACAATAATTGATGTTCTGAGAACTCGGTTAAATCTGTTTACACACATACATCTCAGAGAGCTTGGTATTCCCATATCCCACTCTGCTGACATAAAACAGGTTTTATTAACCAGACTGACCAGGAAAGAGAATGTTAGAAGAAGAAAGGCTTACATAAATCATGTTTTCAATTTTATTTTATTCTCACATTACCGTTATAAGCTTTTAATGTTTACTTTTCATTTCCTCTTAAGTATGGATTCATGCCCTTCCTCAGAATATCTATCTTGCCATCAGATGACTTTTTTTTTCAGTTCATCACCACCCAAGAATAACTGGGATTCCCCACGCCCCCAGAACTGGAGATATCCACTACAATAATTGTAAAGTTTTTAATGATTTAAATTTTTTATTAAATAAACTTCAGGACACAATTTTGAAAACTTTCTGTCTATAATAGTTCAGTTACTTCTTCAAAATTAATTCTGATAAGGTGTGAGAAATGTTTTCTGTCTCGATCAGGTGGCTATTTAATGCATGCATTACCTGTCTAAATATTGAACATGAAATGCTTTTTAGGTTTATGCACTTTCTTTATGCTCTGACACAACAGTCTAAAAGTGAATTAGGAAGGAATTAAAATAATCCATAGCTTCTGAAAGGTCATTATGAAATACCTACATATATATGTAAATTACATAAATAATGGAACTTTTGTATTTTACAGTAGACCTATGTGACATGTAAAATATAAAATGTAAAAAAATAAAATGTAGACACATATGTGAGCATATTCATGCATAACCATGTAAAGTTATAAATTACGGTCTTTATATCATGTATACATAGATAGAAAATGAGTCCCATTGTCATGGTGACCAAATGTTTCCATTTATTCACTTGATTGTTTTTCTCTCCTTTCTAATAATTTCCGGGTTTTGTTTTCATTCTAAGTCATTTAGACAAAAGTTCTCTCTCTTCCTGCATCACTATTAAACATTAACAGGGATACCCTCTCCAAATCCATCACTCTAAAGTATGCAAGTTGGCACAAGTGCGAGTGATAAATTAGACTATAGTCTGAGTTAGCAATGCCACTGTGAGCTGTTCAGAAAGTAACTTACATGCAAGAATAAATAAAGACAAATTTTTGAGGGACATGTAAGGGACAAAACTGTGTAATGACACTATATGCACTAGTAACTAATATAGATACAATATAGTCTAGAATGAAAACAGATCATTAAAAAATTACATATTTATGACATTTTAACAACACCTATATAACTAAAAGAGCTACAAAGAACACAACAATCACAAAACCATGAGATTTTAAAAGTGTTTCTCATCATCCAGTGACAAACAAACCATGTTACAGTGAGTGGGGGCTTGCTTTGCATGCATTGACCTTGGTTTTCTTCCCAGCCAGACTACAATATCCCAAGCACTACCTGGAATTATCACAAAGCACAGAGTCATGAGTAAGTCCTTACAGTAGCTCGGCGTGCCAAAACCAAAGAGAGGGTGGGAGAGAATGAGAGAGAGGGGGAGAGAGAGAGAGAGAGAGAGAGAGAGAGAGAGGCAAGCTATGCAGAAGGACCAACAAAAGGAGCCCAACCCGGTCAGGAGTAAGGAAATAATAAAACTCAGAGCAGAAATAAACAAGATGGAAATCCAAAAAACAATCTGAGAGATCAATGAAAGCAAGAGCTGGTTCTTTGAGAAAATAAACAAGATCGATAAACCTCTAGCAAGACTCACAAAAAAAAATGGAGAAAGAAAACCCTAATAAACCGAATCAGAAATGAAAAGGGGCACATTACAACAGAAACTACAGAAATTCAAAGGATCCTCAGAGAATATTTTGAGAAGCTTTATGCCAAGAAACAAGAGAACCTCGAGGAAATGGATAAATTCCTAGATTCATATAGCCTCCGAAGACTGAACCAAGAAGACCTGGAATAACTGAACAGACCCATCACCATAAAGGAAATTGAAATGGTAGTAAAAATTCTTCCCAAGCACAGAAGTCCTAGCCCAGATGGATTCACTAGTGAATTCTTCTAAATCTTTAAAGAGGACTTACTCCCAATCCTCTTTAAGTTTTTCAAGGAAGTTGAAGTATCAGAAATACTTCCAAACAGTTTCTATGAATCAAATATCACCCTGATACCAAAAGCAGACAGAGATACCACAAAGAAAGAGAATAACAGACCTATATCCCTGATGAACACAGACACAAGGATCCTCAACAAAATACTAGCAAATACAATCCAACAACTCATCAAAAACATCATACACCATGACCAAATAGGATTCATCCTGGGTATGCAAGGATGGTTTAACATTCTCAAATCAATCAACATAATTCATTATATCAATAAAAGAAATAATAAAAACAATATGATCATATCAACAGATGCAGAGAAAACATTTGACAAGATCCAGCACTGGTTTATGATTAAAACTCTCAGCAAAATGGGCATCCTCAATATAGTCTAAGCCATCTACCACAAGCCCGTGGCAAATATCATTCTCAGTGGGGAAAAACTAAACCCCTTCCCTCTAAGATCGGGCACAAGAAAAGGTTGCCCACTTTCACCACTCCTATTCAATATAGTACTGGAAGACCTGGTCATTGCAGTTAGGCAAGTGAAAGGGATCAAGGGCATACAGATAGCAAAGGAAAGGTCAAGCTATCACTATTTGCAGATGATATGATACTATACTTAGAAAACCCTAAAGACTCTACAGTAAAGCTCCTAGAAACAATAAGTCGGTTTAGTACAGTGACAGCCTACAAAATCAACACCCAAAAGTCCACGGCTTTCTTATATACAAATAATAAAAGAGAAGAAAGAAACATTTTCTAAAAATCCCATTCACAATAGAACCTCAGAAAATCAAGTACCTCGAAATCAGCTTAACCAAAGAGGTGAAGGACCTATACAAGGAAAATTACAAAACACTACTTCAAAAAATAAAAGAGGACACTAGGAAATGGAGACACATCCCCTGCTCATGGATAGGGGAGGATTAGCATTATCAAAATGGCAATACTGCCCAAAGCACTATACAAATTTAATGTGGTCCCTATCAGGATACCTATGACATTTTTCAAAGAAATAGACAAAAAACTCCTGAATTTTATATGGAACAATAAACCCCCAAGAATAGCTAAAGCAATCCTTGGGAAAAAGAAGATAGGTGGCATCACCTTCCCCAACTTCAAACTATACTACAAAACAGTAGTAATTAAAACAGCATGGTATTGGGCTAGAAACAGACCTGCAGACCAATGGAACAGAGTTGAATATTCTGTCACATACCCCCAAATATATGACCACTTAATCTTTGACAAAGGAGCAAGAAATGTGAAGTGGAACAAGGAAAGCCTATTTAACAAGTAGTGCTGAAAAAACTGGACAGCTACCTGCAAAAAAAATGAACTCTGAGCTCTGTCTAATGCCAGACACAAAAGTCAGATCAAAGTGGATTAAAGATCTCAATATCAGACATGAATCCATAAGGCACATTTAGGAAAATGTAGGCAGAACTTTCCACGACATTGAAGATAAAATTATCTTTAAGAATAAAACAGCACTGACTATGCAAGTGAAAGCAAGCATAAACAAATGGGACTAAATCAAACTAAGAGGCTTCTGCACTTCAAAGTAAAAAGTGACCAAAATACAG
Source organism: Sorex fumeus (assembly GCF_029834395.1). Taxonomy (NCBI): domain Eukaryota; kingdom Metazoa; phylum Chordata; class Mammalia; order Eulipotyphla; family Soricidae; genus Sorex; species Sorex fumeus. Next base: position 8,186,611 of record NW_026606186.1, read on the forward strand.
AAAGAGCCCACAGAATGGGAAAGAATATTTACCCAATACCTATCTGATAAGGGATTAATATCCAGGACATACAAGACACTAGCAGAATTGTACAAGAAAAAATCCTCCAACCCGATCAAAAAATGGGGAGAAGAAATGAACAGAAGTTTCCTCAAAAAAAGAAATGCAGATTCATTCATGTACCCACCCAGCGGCAGGACCCCTTCCTGGGGCTGTGCATCTAAGTAGATGCCCTGAGAATGGCTGGTTTTCACCTTTGGTCTGCAGGGGACAGGAATTGAGGCACACTGCGGGAAAGCAAAGCTGAACCGTTCTGGGCACACTCTGCTCATTCATCCAGGTACCCACCCGGTGGCAGGGCTCCTTCTCAGGGCTGTGCATATAACTAGATCCCCTGAGAACGACTGGTTTTCACCGTTGGTCTACGGGGAACGGGAATTGAGGCACACCACACAAAAGCAAAGCTGAACCGTTCCGGGTACCCTCTCCTCATTCATCCATGTACCCGCCTGGCAGCAGGGCCTTTTCCCAGTGCCTCAGCCCTTAATGCAGCCACGAGTTATTCTCTCCCTACATATATCATAGAAACCATGAGATACCCTCTTAGATGGAACTTTCACTAGGTTTGCTTAACCATCAGAAACACATTAGCCAATAATTTATTAAGCCCATCTCAATTCATTCTGCATCTCAAGCAGAATAGTAACAGTGAATGTGAAGGTCTAAACCACACATCACAATGATAAAGAAACGCAGAAGCCCACCAAACTTACTTATTGAAGAATATAGCCCAGAATACACCAACAGTAATGAAGTGCTAGACAACCTCTCTGACAAGAAATTTAGAAGGGAGCTACTGAGGACACTTAGGGAGCTAAAAGAAACAATGCAAAGCAATGCCAATAAAAGACAAGAGGGTTTGAAGGTAGAAATTAGGAAAATGCAAACAAAATTAGAAACAGAAATCTCAGACCTGAAAAACTTGGTAGACAAATTGAAAAACTCAGTGGAAGGCTTCAGCAGCAGAGTAATAGCTGCTGAGGACAGAATTGGTGAGCTCGAAGATGAAGTCCAGAGAAGCTACAGAAAAGAGCAGAAAATGGAAAAGAGACTCACAATTCGGAACAGATGGCAAGAGAAGATCGTTATGAAGCCAAGAGGAGTAACATAAGAGTTATTGGAGTCCCAAAGAGAACACGAGAAAAAGGAAAGATATCCCCTGCTCATGGATCAGGAGAATTAACATTGTCAAAATGGCAATACTTCCCAAAGCATTCTTGGGAAAAAGAAAATGGGAGGAATCGACTTCCCTAACTTCAAACTCTACTACAAAGCAGTAATAATTAAAAAGCATGGTACTGGAACAAAGGCAAAACTGCAGAACAATGGAACAGAGTTGAATATACAGACATCTCCCCCAAACATATGATCATCTAATCTTTGACAAGGGATCAAGAAATGTGAAGTGGAGCAAGGAAAGCCTCTTTAACAAATTGTGCTGGCAAAACTGGACAGCTACATGCAAAAAACTGGGCTCAGATCTCTGCCTAACACCATGTACAAAACTAAGATCAAAATGGATTAGAGACCTCCACTGGAATCTATAAGGTACATTGAAGACAAAGTTGGCAAAACCCTCCATGAATTTGAAGGTAATAATATCTTCAAAGATGTCACGCCACTGGCCAAGCAAGTGAAAACAGAGACAGACAAATGGAACTATCTTAAACTAAGACACTTCTGCACCTCCAAAGAAACAGTGACCAAACTACAGAGACAGTCTACAGAATGGGAAAGTATATTCTCCCAATACACATCCGACAAGGGGTTGATATCAAGGATATACAAAGTACTGGTTGAACTCCACAAGAAGAAAACATCCAACCCCATCAAAAAAATGGGGCAATGAAATGAATAGAAACTTTCTCAAAGAAGAAATCCGAATGGTTAAAAGACACATGAGAAAATGCTCTACATCATTAGTCATCAGGGAGATGCAGATCAAAACAACAATGAGATATCATCTCACACCACAGAGACTGGCCCACATCCAAAAGAACAAAAGCAACTGGTGTTGGCGCAGATGTGGTGAGAAAGGGACCCTCTTTCACTGCTGGTGGGATTGCCGACTGGTTCCGCCCCTTTGGAAAACAGTATGGATGATTCTCCAAAAATTATAAATTGAGTTCCCATTTGACCCAGCAATACCACTCCTGGGAATATATCCCAAAGAGGCAAAAATGTATAGTCTAATTGACATCTGCACTTGTTTGTTCATTACAGCACTGTTTATAATAGCTAGAATCTGGAAAAAACCTGAGTGCCCAAGAAAAGATGACTGGTTAAAGTAACTTTGGTACATCTACACAATGGACTACTATGTAGCTGTTAGAAAAGATGAAGTAATGAAATTTACATACAACTGGTTGTACACGAAAAGTATCATGCGAAGCAAAATGAGTCAGAAAGAGAGGGACAGACATAGAAAGATTGCATTCATCTGGGGAACATAAAGTAACAAAATAGGAGGCTAACACCCAAGAATAGCCTATATAAGTACCAGGAGGTTCACTCCATGGCTTGGAGGCCAGCCGCACATGCTAGGGAAAAGGCAACTCAGATAGAGAAGGAAGCACCAAATAAAGGTGTTGAGAGGATCCTCCCATGATGGGAGATGCATGCTGAAAGTAGACTATAGACCAAATATGATTGCCACTCATTGCCTCTTTTGCAAATCACAGCACCCAAAAGGAGAGAGAGAACAAAAGGGAATGCCCTGCCACAGAGGAAGGGTGGGATGGGGGGATGGGAGATGGTAGGGATACTGGGATCCGTGGTGGTGGAAAATGGGCACTGGTGGAGGGATGGGTACTCGATTTTTGTATAATTGAAACTCAAGCACAAATATTTGTAAGTGTACAACTGTACCTCATGGTGTTTCACTAATAAAATGTTTTAAAAAAAATTACTAGAAGGCACGTGGCATAGAATTCTTTAATTCATGACAAGCACAGATTTCTAAAAATTTATTGTAAGTTGTGTGTCAGGAATTCTATTATGGGCAGCTTGTAAATCATGGGCCTAAATCATTTTTCATTACTTCTAAAGTAAGAAAATACATTCCATTTCTTTTAAATGGAATTTATTTTCTTATAGAAATGAATAAATCAAGATTTATCAAAGAAAGCTTTGAAATTTGGGTTGATAGAATCATCATTACATCATTCTGAGTAATATTGTTGAAAAATTAAAAAAATCAAAATAGGGGAGAGGACGCTTCTAAGCAATATATGAAATCAAGGTCTTGTATCCAAAATATATATATAGAACTCTACAGTGTATTGTGATTTAATAAAATTACTGAACTCCCACCTTTAAAAAATGTACAAAAATTTTTCAAGAACTCACAATAAAAATATTGTTTTAAATAATCTAAGAGGGGCAAGAAATATATTACAGAGGGTGGACGCTTACTGTGCTTTGGGATTGCCAGGAGTGAACCCTGAGCTCAGAGCTATGAGCAAGCCCTGAGCACCCTAGGATGTGCTTGACGTTACTGGGCCCGCTCGAGCAAATCGACGATCAACGGGAGGGCCTTTACCTTTACCTTTAAAATAAAGAAGAATTTTAAATAGGCAAAAGATTGGAAAAGATGTTTGGTGTAGATATATAGGTGTTCAGTATATTAGTTATTAAGTAATGGCAGCAAAATTATAAAACTATCACTACAATTTCTACATGGAGCTGGAGAAGTTCTATAAAGAAGACCACACCTTCTACAAGATTCTTGTCGGTGGTTTTAGTGCCAAGATAGGACTGAGAAGATCAACCGAAGAACTCCATATCCCATGGTCTAGAATGGAATGAACAGGGTGAGAGACATCTGAGTCCATCATGTTGACCAAGACCATCCATGGTAACTCACAGTTCCAGAAGGCCGAATCTAAACGTTGGACCTGGGAGTCTCCCAGTGGACGGTTCCACATGAAATTGACCACATCATATTCAATTGACAGTTTTGCCTGATTGTACAAGAAATGCCAAGAGAGAGAGATAGCCACAAAAAAGACTCCTGTCTTTGAAAACTCTTGAGCTCATTCGCCAACATGGCTTGGCACAAACCTCAGGAAACCGCTAGCGAACATCCAAGCTTGCAAAGCAGTTCAAAGAAGAGATAAAGGAAGACCTCAAAGAGAGAAGAGCAGCAGTGCTGGCAGATGAGGCAGAAACTGGGGAAAGCATTCTCAACGCCTGCCAGTCCTTCACTAACTACAAGACCAAGAGGACAGCCCTCCAATGTCTTGATGGATCTATCACATCTTCCAGTAGGTCAATGGAGAAGATTATCCATGACTTCTACTCGGATCTTTTTGATAGCCACCTCCACCTGCTCAGATACAAAATTCCGCAGGATGGAAATGTCATTCCCAACGTTCTCCCTTCCAAAATCCAACCTGCCATTTTGTCAGTAAAGAAGCAAACAGTACCCAGCCCAGACAAGGTCAGAAACAAACACCTGAAGAACCTGCTGTCAGTACTCATCAATACACTGGCTCAGTTCTTCACATGCTACATGTCTGAATGCAATATTTCGTCCCAATGGGAAACCAGCAGGACTGTACTACTGTACAAGTTGGGAGATATCCACGACATTGGTAACTATCACCCGATCTGCCTGTTCTCGGTTGTCTACAAGCTGTTCACTCAAGTCATCCTCAATAGGACTGGCAGAGCACTAGATGAAGGACAACCAAACAAGCAAGCCGGGTTCCGAAAAGGATTCAGCACGATGACCATGTCCAGACGGTAACCAAGCTCATTGAGGTTTCTTGGGAGTTCAAGATGCCACTCTGTCTAACATTCATTGATTTAAAGAAGGCCTTTGAGTCTGTTGAGATGGAAGCAGTCAATGAAGCCCGAGTCAAACAGGTCATTCAAATTCAATACATCAGGATCCTCCATGACCTGTTTTACAGATTCATCACCAGGATCTCACCTTTCTACAAGGAAGTGATCATCGATGTCAAGAGAGGGGTTCGGCAGGGTGATACCATTTCACCGAAACTCTTCAGTGTCACCCTCGAGAACGTCATGCAACAACTGGAATGGGAAGAAATGGGAGTGAAGATAGACAGTCGGCAATGACACCACCTCCACTTTACTGATGACATCATTCTAATAACACCAAACATTAAGCCAAGTGGCACAAACGCTGGCTTATTTCGACCATGAGTGTGAAAAGGTCACACTGCAGCTGAATCTCATGAAGATAATGTTTATGAGAAACGGTCACGTTCCTGACATTCCATTTGCTCTCAACGGGATGAACATCTCCGAATGCAACACTTATATGTACCTAGGTTGAGAAGTCAACATGACAAATGACCTGGCACCTGAGTTGTGCAGGAGGAAGATAGTGGCTTGGAATGCCTTCAAGAACGTCAAAGAAAAAGCTAAGAGGACGAAGAATCTCTGGCTCTGGGCACATCTCTTCAATTCCACTATTCTTCCTGCATTAACATACACCTCAGAGACGAGGGCTCTCCAAAAACAGGATAAGAACACTATTCAGGTCTCCCAAAGAGGAATCAAAAGAGCTATGCTTGTTCAGAGAGATGCAGATCAAAACAACAATGAGATATCATTTCACACCACAGAGACTGGCCCACATCCACAAGAACAAAAGCAACAGGTGCTGGCGCGGATGTGGCGAGAAAGAGACCCTCCTTCACTGCTGGTGGGAATGCAGGCTGGTCCAACCCTTTTGGAAAACAGTATGGACGATTCTCAAAAAATTAGAATTTGATCTCCCATTTGACCTAGCTATAGCACTCCTGGGAATATATCCCAGAGAGGCAAAAAGGTATAGTCGAAGTGACATCTGCAATTGTTTGTTCATTGCAGCAGTCTTTACAATAGCCAGAATCTGGAAAAAACCTGAGTGCCCGAGAACAGATGACTGGTTAAAAAAACTTTGGTACATTTACACAATGGAGTACTATGTAGCTGTTAGAAAAGATGAAGTTATGAAATTTACATACAAGTGGTACTACATGGAAAGTATCATGTTAAGCGAAATGAGTCAGAAAGAGCGGGATAGACACAGAAAGATTGCATTCATCTGGGGAACATAAAGCAACAAAACGGGAGACTAACACCCAGGAATGGCTCAGATTAGTACCAGGAATTTTGCTCCATGACTTGAAGGCCAGCCACATGTGCTAGGTGAAAAGGAAGCTCAGATAGAGAAGAGAGCACCAAATAAAGGGTGTTGTGAAGACCCTCCCAGGATGGGAGAGACATGCTAAAAGTAGTCTATAGACCAAACATGATTGCCACTCAATGCCTCTCTGGCAAAACACAGTACCCAAAAGAAGAGAGAGAGAACAAGGGGGAATGCCCTGCCACAGCGGCAGGGTGGGACGGGGGGGGAATGGGGGGGTGGGAGGGATGCTAGGACCCGTGGTGGGGGAGGATGGGCACTGGTGGAGGGATGGGTACTTGATTATTGTATAACTGAAACCCAAGCACAAAAATTTATAAGTCTATAAATGTACTTCATGGTGTTTCACTAATAAAAAAAAATGATAAAAAAAAGAGCTATGCTTGGAGTATCACACTTCACTCAAGTGAGAGAAGGAATCTGGAATTCCAACCTCCATCAACAATCAAGAATCAGGGATGCTGTCTCGTTTGCCAAGGCATCAAAAATCAGAGGGGCTTGACATGTAATGAGAGTTGGAGACAACCGCTGGACTAGAGCCATTACTGATTGGATTCCACGGGGTGTCAAAAGATTGCGTGGCTGCCCACCTAAGAGATGGTCAGATTTCTTCGTCAAGACCCTGAATAATCGGTTTGAAGTTCTTTGTTTTCTTAGAATGAGCAGTTGCCATTGGGTTACACTAGCACACAACAGGAATGAATGGAGATGTTACTGGAGCCCACTCAAACAAATCGATGAGTAACGGGATGTCAAGTGATCAAGTGATCACTAAAATTTACTGTAATGTTAAAATTATAAAGTTAGGTCATTGTAAATATTGATCACACCTATGAGAGTGTTGGTTTCAATACCAGTGAGCTCCAAAAGTTATCTGATGGCATTCAAATTCTACTACAATATTTTCAAGCATGGAGAATGAGATGATGAATATGAAAAATGAAGGAAGTTATTTAGAACTCTTATCAAATATGTACCATATGATCTAACTCCTTCATCTTAAATGTGTACCCATAAGACAGAAAGCTAAGATCCTATAAACTGTGATTTATACAGCCACAATTTGATTTTTGTGGACCCAAACCAGAAACAAGAAAATGCAAAGCAAACTCTGAATGGACCCAATATGATGGATCTCAAAATAACACACCAGTGAAAACTTAGGCATTTCATAGCAAGTACTACTGTCATTCCATTAATATAAATTCAAGGGAAAATTACTCTGTTTGATAGAAATAAAATAGGAGTGAATGCCTGGCAAATGTGAGGTAGAAAGATGTTGCTAAACAGAATCTCAAAGAAGAATAAGGTGATTTTCAAGTTGGAGCCTCTTATCTCCAGTTTGATTGAACCAGTGCCTGATGAATGAATGTATATCCAAAACTCGTCATGTTGCACATTTAAAATACCTTAGGTTATTGCCCTGAAACTTAGTGCTTGACATCAGTCTGTCTTCTGAACTTAAGTTGGTTCCTTCAGAGCCAGACCTGACCCTCCCTGACCTGAAACCCCAGGCAGTTACTTGTCTGCAATCCTGCTGACCCCATCCTTCTTTTCTGTGCCACTGCATCCTCCCCTCGGCCAGGGATTGGCCCTGTCAGTAATCAATATATCCCCCAAAACCAAACCTTTATAGATTCACCATCATCCTTGTGAAACCTCCACCATTAACGCCCATAAAACTCTGAGAACAATGGCAAAATCAAGGAACTCAGCTGCAGTTGAAGATAGTAACAAAAAAACTGGACAAAAATAGTCGGAAGCCTGCCTCACGAGCTAATAGAATAGAGAACCTATAATAGAGCAGCTATACTAGAGAAGGGATCACTAAGACAATGATGGTGGAATTGTTAAGGATGGGAGATGTGTGCTGAAAGTAGATAAAGGACCAAACGTGAGAACCTCTCATTAGCTGTATTGCAAACCATAGTTCCCAAAAGTAGAGAGAGAGTATAGGGGAGAATTGTCTGCCATGGAGGCAGAAGGAGGGATGGAAAAGGGGTGGGAAGTATACTAGGGACCTTGGTGGTAGAAAATGTGCACTGGTGGAGGGATGGGTATTTGATCATTGTATGACTGAAACTCAAAGATGAAAGCTTTGTTACTGTATCTCTTGAGACTCAATAAAAATAAATAAATGAATAAAATTTTCTTAATTCTTTTTTATTTTGAGTCCATTTTTCTTGGTATTTCTTTTTTTTTAAATTTTCTTAATTCTTGCACAAAAAAGTCCCCAAGCCCATCAAAACGTTTGACCCTGGTCGATGAAGATGTAAAATCAACAATCATCATATTGGCAATTGAACTTCATCAAGAACTTGCCAGTGAAATTGAATAATCACTAGATAGAGAAATTCAACAAACTCCAAGAAAAACTTACAGAGAATAAAATATTTCACACAAATTAAATTTAAAAAGCTAAAGAACACACTAGCAAGTTATAGTACAAAAATCTCACAGTTAACTGAACTGGAAGACAAGATACAGGCCATCATTGAAAAGGAAGTCAAAAAATAAAAGAGAAACAAAAGAATGGAAGAAAATGTAAGATACTTAATGGACAAAGTTGGGAAGAATAATCTTCGAATTATAGCAATATCAGAAGGTGAACAAAAAAATAAAAAGGTGACAAAAGAGTTCTGGGAGAGCCAATAGCTGAGAACACCCCCACTTTCTGAAGGGACACAGCTGCAGATTCAAAAGGAAAAAAAACTACCAAACAAAGTAGACTCAAACATATAAAGACACAGAGAAACCAAAGAGAGAGAACTTCTTAAAGCAGATGGAGAAGAGAAAATGTTAATACAAGGGAGGTAACAGAAGAATGACAACACATCTCCCATATATAAGGGTACAGGCAAAAAAGGACTGGAATGTCATATTCAAGTCACAGATTGGAATAAACTTTGAACCTGGAGTTTATATCACTGCAAAACTCTTGTTTAGTTGGGAGGGAAGCATAAAAACATTTTCAAATGAACAAGAGGTAGTCACATTTGTGATAACAAAACTGACCCTAAATGAATTACTGAAAAGACACTTATATAAACCAAAGAGTCAATTGTAGAAGCAAAAACCATACACAGTAAAATGATAACTAAGCCCTTTATAGCAATAACATCTCTAATGTCAGTGGACTGAACTCACATCAAAAGGCAGAGTGACAGGATGGACCAGGAGAAAAATTCCATCCTTTGGCTCCTTACAGGAAACATATCTAAAAATCACAGGATAGACACAGGCTTTGAGTGGAAAATAAAACAATAATACAAGCCAATGGTTAACAAACAAACAAAAATTGCCAGGAGAGCCGCACTCATATAAGACCAAATTGCATTCAATCTATAGAAAGCAATTAGAGATAGGGCTCTACACTGCTTATTGATTAAGGGAATAATAGACCAAGAGGTGTTAAAATTAACTAATATATACAAACCAAATATTGAATCAACAATGTTTGCAAGGTTTTACTCAAATACCTAGAGAAGCACATGCTTGGAAACATAACAGAAGTGGGAGATTTCAACATGCACTATCACCCTTGTTAGATTTAATAGACAGAATATCACTAAAGACAAAAGAGCCCTAAATGAGCAACTAGGAGATCTAGGACTAATGGATTTATAGAGAGCCTTTTGTTCTGAAAAAGCCTAATACATGTTTATCTCTAGTATCTATGGAACATTCTTTAGGATAGATCACACTTTAGGACATAAGTATAACTTACATAAATTTACAAACATAGGAAACATAGCAAACATCCTATCAGACCACAATACAACAAAAATATACATTAACCATAAGTAGAAGATGTGGAGTAACTCTAATACATGGAGAATGAACAATATGCTACTAAATAATAGCTGGATCAAAATGGAAATTAAAAAGAAATAAAAATATTGCTTGAGACTAATGATAATGAAGAAAGAAATTACCAATATCTAGGGGACAACGCAAAAGCAGTACTTAGGTGGAAACTATAACATTCCAGGCTACATAAAGAAAGAAGATAAAGATGAAATCAATAGCCTAAATTCACACATTTAATGCGTGGAAAAACAAAATAAATTAAACCAAAGAATAGTAAGAAAATAATAAAAACCAGATCAGAAATAAATGATATAGTAACCAAGAAATCAATACAAAGATCAATGAAACCAGAAGCCAGTTCTTTGAAAGAATAAACAAAAGAGACAAACCATTGGCTAGAATCATAAAGGGGGAGAAATAAAATCCTTAAATAAATAGAATCAGAAATGAAAGGGAAGAAATTCCAATAGAAGCCCTAAAAATACAAGACACCATGAGAGCTTACTGTGAGCAACTTGACTCTGTTAAGCAGAAAAATGTAGAGTAAATGGACAGATACCTAGAAACATATAATCTCCCAAAACCTAAAGAGCAGAAGACCTGGATATCCCAATGGCAAGCAAGGAAACAGTAATTAAAAAATAGCCTCAAGAACAAAATTGCTGGCTTACTTGAGTTTATGGGAGTTTCATTAAACCTGATTCCCAAAGCTGACAAAGATATTACGAAAATAAAACAAAAAATGAGACTCTCAGACCTATCTCCTTGATAAAAATTAATGAAAAATAGTCAACAAAAATCTTAGCAAGCAAAATAAAAAATCACATAAAAAAACAATATTACACCATAATCCCTGGGATGAACCCAGAGATTCAAGGATGGTTCAATATGGAAAGAAGATGGCAGCAGTGCAGCTTCAGGCACCAGGGCTGGCGGAGCTGTGGCAGCTCTCAGCCCTATGAACAGTGGACTGCTGTGGTCACAGATTCTCTGAGTCAGTGAATGTACACGTCATTTAAATGTTCTCTCCACAAAAGTGCTTTACAAGCCCAATTCATCCCTGGAGCTGCCAAGGAGCCCCTGCTTCCCGCCATGATAGACTGACATGGGTGGCCCCAGCAACTCGCTGCAGGCTTGATGTCCCTGAAATACCTAACACCGCCACTGCTGTCCTAGCTCAGCCCTCGATGCTGCTGTCACCCACAGTATGTCTCGGAGGAAAATGTTGTCAGAGTCCTTCAGCTCCCTGAGCTCTGGCTACCTGGAGACCAAACTCCAGGACAAGGGCAAACGCCCCCGGTCAGGCTCTACTGGAATGGTAGCAGCAACTTCAGAGGACCAGAATCATGAACTGCTGCCACTCTGATCCTGGCCCGTCCCCTAGCCATGGCCCTGATCCTGTCCAAGCCACAGTTCAGCCCTGGCTACCACCACCACATGCAGCAAGTCTCGGAGGAAAATCTTGTCCAAGTACTTCAGCTCCATGGACTCCAACTCCCTAGAGACCAGATCCAAGGATGAGGTCAAGTGCCCCCTGGCTGGATTCTACTGAACTGGTAATGGTGGCCCACCTACAGAGCTTGAGCCATGCAAGGCCACCACCCCAGTCCCAGTCCTGGCCATGGCCACCACCACAACAGCTGGGGCTCAGAGGGCATAACACCACCAGCGGGTCAACCTGGACTTACTAGGTGAGAGAATAAGCCGCATGATGGTACCCTCAGGCTTCCTGAGATCCCAAAGTCACCACAGTGCCTCCGTCAGGACTCCATCAACTCAGGATCAAGTTTTTCAAGAATTAAAACTGCCAAAAAGTTTGGTATTCAGGAGTCATGCCCATGAACCACCTCTGGTGCCATTATGTAAGTTCATCTACCGGCCTTGCCCCATATGCTTATAAATAAATCTCGAAAGATATAAAGACATAGAAAATCTTTTCAGATACCCATTTATGGCTGAGTCATCTGGGGCACCTCATAGGGGTGCGGGCTAGCCCAATGTCTGCCCAAACACAGCCACCAGCAGCCGTTTGCTCCCACAATCCAAAATCACCTCCGTGCCCCCAGCCGGGCTCCCATAATCTCAGGACCGATCTCATTGAGAAATCAACCTGCTGAAAATTCAGGTATGTGGGTTTAGAGACTGGAATCTCCAGGCATTCAAGGATTTTGGGATGGGCTACCTCCACCCACTTCCCTGTACTGCTAAAACTCCAGGCAGTCACACCCACAAACTACCTCTGGTAAACTCATCAACTGGTCTTGTTCCAGAAGCTCATAAATCTCAAAAGAGATCAAAAGCTTCAGAAAAATGTTTTGGACACCCATGCATGATCAAATCATCCAGAAAACCTCATAGGGAGTGAGGGCTAGACTAATGCCCACCCAAACAGCCCACACAGCAGCCACTTGCTCCCACAATCCAAAATTGCCACCATGCCCCCAGCCAGACTCCAGTTGAACTTCACCAAGAAATTGACCTGCTGCAAATCCAGGATACGGAATTTGTGACTGAAATCCCTATGCTTTAACAGAGTGTGAATGGGCTACTTCTACCCACTTTCCTGTACTTCTGGAAGCCTCAATATTCATATCCACACCCCAAAGATGCCGCCCAGTTAAAAAAAAAAAGCTCCAGCTGTACCTAAAAGGTAAAACTAATGAACTTCCCGACATCTTAAACTCAAAAACATTAATAAACCAGTAGTTTACCCAAGACTCCAGGTGCTCCAGGCTAACTCGCCCCTCTCTAGAGTGCCGTAGATGTCTCAGCCAGAAGTGAGTTCTGAAAATATTTTCTGTGGCTTGTTGATCTCTTTTGAGATTGGTTTACAAGTTTCTGGGATAAGGTCGGTAGATGAGCTCACATAATGGCATCAGATCCAGTTTATGGGCATGACTACCATATAGACAATTGGAGAAGGCAAACCATATAGATTAATTAAACATAAACACAGAAAGCTTAACCTGTAATAACATCTTAGTAATCTCTTGTTCAGGGACTTAATGTCTCCATGATGAGATACAACAATTTATTGGCATGGTTGGAAGCTTGCCTCATGTACTAGGGGAGAAGGCAGTTGGAATAGAGAAAGGACTATTAAGATAATTATAGTTAAAAATGATCACTCAGGATAAGAACTGTATGCTGAAAGTAGGTAAAGGAACAAACATAATGATCTTTCAGTACCTGTTTTGCAAACCATAATGCCCAAAAGGAAAGATAGAGACAATGACAGAGAGACAGAGAGTAAAAGTGCTAGCTGTAGAAGCAGGCTGGGAGAATGGGTTGGTGGGATGAAAACTGGGACATTAGTGGTGGGAAATGTGGAAACCTACACTTTTGGAATGATTGGTGTTGGAACATTGTATGACTGAAACTCAATCATAAATGGCTTTGTAATGGTGTATCTCACGGTTATTCAACAAAGAAATTTAACTTTTAAAATAAAAAGAATAGTTTTGTAGAGCCAGTAGGCAGCCAAGCCGGGTTTGATCCCCAGCATTCCATATGGTCCCCTAAGAATCACCAGGAGTAATTCCTCAGCACAGAGCCAGAAATAACCTCTGAGTATAGACTGCTGTGACCCATAAAGCAAAAAAAAATTTAACAAAATAAATTAAAAGATAAGAAAGAATCATTCTTTCTTATCTTTTAATAAGAAAGAGGCAGGGTGGGATGGGGGAAATGGGGGGTGGGAGGGATACTGGGATCAGTGGTGATGGAGAATGGGCACTGGTGGAGGAATGGGTACTCAATCATTGTATAACTGAAACCTAAGCACAAAAATTTGTAAGTCTACAACTGTACCTCATGGTGTTCCACTAATAAAATTTCTTTTGAAAATTTTTTTAAAAAATTAGATTGATGCTGCCATAAACTAGCTCATATGGTAAATAAATACTCCACAATAGAATCCTCCCCCCAAAAAAACAATGATTCTGTATATTGAAATCAATTTTCATAATATACAACATCAGTAAAAGAGAAGATTGAAACTATATGACTATATGAATTGATGCATAAAAAGCTTTTGACAAGAGCCAACACCCACTCATAACCAAAAAAACAACATTCTCAATAAAATAGGTGTGGAAGGAATCTTATTCAAGATTGCATCACCTATCTATTCAAAGTCCATACCAAATACTATTCTTAATGGTGAAAAATTGAAAACATTCCTGCTGAGCCCAGTCACAAAGCGAGGATATTCACAATCTCAACTCTTATTCAACATTGTACTAGAATTGCTAGAGAAAGCAATCAGGCAAGAAAAAGAAATCAAAGGGACTCTAAATGGAAAAGAGGAAGTCAAATTATCTCTATTTGTAGATGACCTGGTGGTATACATTGAAGACCCTAAAGAGTCCAGAAAAAAATAAAAACTCCTAGAAATAATAAACCAATATGCAAGGTGGAAGGCTTCAAAATCAATACACAAAAATAATTTTATCCCTATATACAAATAAGAAATAAGAGGAGAAAGAGATAAGAGCATATCCAATTTAAAATAGTGACCCCCTATATTAGACTAAGAAGCTTCTGCACCTCCAAAGAAATAGTGACCAAAATACAAAAATCTACAGAATGGGAAAGGATATTCATCCAATACCCATCCGATAAGTGGTTGATATTAAAGCACTGGTTGAACTCCACAAGAAGAAAACATCCAACCCCATAAAAATATGGGTATGGGGTGATGAAATGAACAGAAACTTTCTCAAAGAAGAAATCCGAATGGCTAAAAGAAACATGAAAAAATGAGCTACATCACTAATCATCAGGGAGATGCAGATCAAAACAACAATGAGATCATCTCACATCACAGAGACTGGCCCACATCCAAAAGAACAAAGCAACTGGTGTTGGTGCAGATGTGGCGAGAAAGAGACTCTCCTTCACTGCTGGTAGGAATGCTGACTGGTTCAGCCCTTTTGTAAAACAGTATGCACGATTCTCAAAAACTTAGAAGTTGAGCTCCCATTTGATGCAGTAATACTGCTCCTGGGAATATATTCCAGAGAGGCAAAAAATATAGTCAAAATGACATCTGCACTTCTATGTTCATTGCTGCACTGTTCACAATAGCCAAAATCTGGAAAAACCCCAAGTGCCCAAGAACAGATGACTGGTTAAAGAAACTCTGATACATCTACACAATGGAATACTATGCAGCAATTAGAAAGGATGAAGTCATTAAATTTGCAAAAAAGTGATTCTACATGGAAAGTATGATGCTAAGTGAAATGAGTGAGAAAGAGAGGGACAGACATAGAAAGATTTTTAATTTCTCATTGTAGCACAGCGGGTAAGGCATTTGTCTTGCACGTGGCTGACCCAGTTGGCCCAGGTTTGATTCCTCCGCCCCTCTCAGAGAGCCCGGCATACTACCGAGAGTATTTTGCCATTCCGCAAAGCCTGGCAAGCTACTCATGACATATTCGATATGCCAAAAACAGTAACAAGAAGTCTCACAGTGGAGACGTTACTGGGCCCGCTTGAGCAAGTCAATGAACAATGTGAGGACAGTGCTACCTTCCAATTGTATTTTTATCAAGTCAATAAATGTTCAGGATTATGTTATAATAGCACAGCGGTAAGGTGTTCGCCTTACAAGCGGCCAACATGGCCAACCCGAGTTCGATTCCTCCGCCCCTCTCGGAGAGCCCGGCAAGCTACCGAGAGTATCTCGCCCGCACAGCAGAGCTTGGCAAGCTACCCATGACATATTCAATATGCTGAACACAGTAACAAGTCTCATGATGGAGACGTTACTGGGCCCGCTCAAGCAAATCGATGAACAATGGGAGGACTGTGACTGACTGTGACATCTCTGCTATTTTGATCTTTTAACAAACCTTTTATGATTGATTTGTGGTTTCATCAGTACAGAAAATTTGCCTGATTTAAGTTTTCTTTTCTCATATTTTTTGAGAATTGTTTTCTGTCCCCACATAGGCTTTCTCTGGTGACTATTCCAGAAACTCATGAAAAGAAGGTGTGTTTTGTTGCTTAATTTTGTGCACATGGAATTTGTCACCCTAGGTGATGCTCTGGGTCTATTCCTGGCTCTGTGCTCTGGAGTGTTCCCTGGTGGTATTTCAGGGACCAAACCTGGGTCAGCTGTCTGCAAAGTAAGTGCCTAGCCTCCTCTATTATTTCTTTATGCCACTCGGTAGTATATATATGTATATATATGTATATATATATTTGTTTAGGGACACACCATAATATTCAGGGGTTAATTCCAGGCTGAGAACTCAGGAATCAGTCTTTGTGGTACTCAGTCGACCATTTGGAGTGCTGGGAATTGAACCCAGCTCAGCCACATGAAGGCAAGTACCTAAGAAAGTTGTACTCTCAGTCTGGTCCCTAGTCCAGTGCTTTTTAAATAAAAACTTATTGACGTGACTTTGGTAGCAAGAGAATAAAAATTCTTACATGCTTATCTTATATTGTTTCAGAGAAAATGTTATTACACCCTGCCAGCCACCGGAACACTATTCTTTGGATGAAATGTTCTGCACCAATAGTATATTCATTTAATATGTATTATCTCTTTAATGCATCACTCAGATAATTATTTTCTTGTTAAGTTTCTTATGTATTATTCAGCCTTTGTTATAAATTCACTTAAAATCCCTGCTTTTGTATTACTATAAATATTCCGCTCAATGTAATTCAATAGTTGTTTACTTTATTTTGTGTTCCTATAATGATTACATATATTTTAATAAACTATATCTTGGTAGTTGCAAGCTTTATAAATACCTGGTTTCCATAACTTTCTCTTGCTACTATATTGTGCTGAAAGTATATCTTATGATATAGCTTCTTTAGCTTTTCTTTCATTATCATTCACTTTGTAGACCTTTCACTTTTCACCTTTCACCTTTCAATGGGTCTATGATTGTTTATAGCACTGTGTTTTGGTTGTTGTAAATAGTATACGGCTTGCCTCTCTCTCTTACTCTCTCTCTCTCTTTCTTTCTCACTCTCTCCCTTGCTCTCTTTGGTTATGGAACACCTAGCTATATTAGGACTTACTCCTGATTCTGTGCTTTGTAATATTTCCAGGTGTTGCTTGGGATATTGTAGTCTGGCTGGGAAGCAAACCCAGGTCAGATGCAAGCAATGTAAGCCCTGAACTCACAGTAACATTGCTCTGGATAAAGAGAAACACTTTTAAAATCGCATTGTTTGGTGATTGTTGTGTTCTTAAGAGTTCTTGTAACTATATAGGTGTTCTTAAAATGTCATGAATATGTAATTTTTCAATGAAATATTTTCACTCTAGACTATATTGTATCTTTATAATAGTTATTAGTGCATATAGTGTCATTACACAGTTTTGTTCCTTACATATCTCTCAAAAATTTGTCTTCATTCATTCTTGTAGGTAAGTTAGTTTCTGAAGAGTTCACGGTGGCTTGCTAACTCAGACCATAGTCTTAATTATTACTCACACTTGTGCCAACTAGCATACTTTAGAGTGATGGATTTGGAGAGGGTATCCCTGTTAATGTTTGATAGTGATGCAAGAAGAGAGAGAACTCTTTTTAAATGACTTAGAGTGAAAGCAAAAACCTGAAATTATTAGAAAGGAGAGAAAAACAATCAAGTGGATAAATGGAAACATCAGTCATGATAACAATGGAACTCATGTTTTATCTATGTATAAATGATATAAAGACCTATAATTTATATCTTTACATGATTATGCATGAATATACTCACATATGTGTCAACATTTTATTTGTGTACATTGTTTTCATATATTACATGTCACAGATGTCTATTGTAAAATAAAAAATTTCCATTATTTATGTAATTTAAATATATATGAAGTATTTGATAATAAACCTTTCAATAAGAAAGATATGGGTTGTCTCAATTGCTTCCTAATTCATCTTTATACTGTTTTTTCAGAGCATAAAGAAAGTGTATAAACCTAAAAAGCATATCATGTTCAATATTTAGACAAGTAATGCATATGTTAAATAGCCACCTGGATCAAGAAAAAAACATTTCTGATACCCCCTTAGAATTAATTTTGAAGTAGTAACTAAAATATTATAGAGAGAAAGCTTTCAAAATTGTGTTCTGAAATTTATTTAATAAAAAATTGAATTCATTTAAAACTGTACAATTATTGTAGGGGCCATCTCTAGTCTGGGGAGTTGGGGAATCCCAGTTGTTCTTGAGTGGGGATGAACTGATTAAAAACAGTCATCTGATGGCAAAATAAGATCCTGAGGAAGGGTATGAATCCATACTTAAGAGAAAATGAAAAGTAAACATTAAAATTTTATAATGGGAAGGTTAGAATAAAATAAATTTGAAAATATGATTTATGTAAGCCTTTATTCCTTTCACTTTCTCTTTACTGTTCAGTCTGGTTTATAAAACCTTTTTATGTCAACAGGGTGGGACATGGGAATACCAAGCTCTCTGAGATGTTTGTGTGTGTGTATGTAAACAGGTTTATCAGAGCTCTCAGAGCATCTATTATTGTGTAATAGCTTTCTTATTTATTCATATACGTTGTTATCTTATTCAGGCTAAGTTGTTTGACTTATAGAACATCATCTTATTAGAAATCAACTTTAGTGCTTGTTTTATATCTTTGTTTCTCAGGCTGTAGATAAAAGGGTTCAGCATGGGGGTGATTATCATATACATCACAGAAGCAGCTATTTCTTTTGCACCAGATATGGCTGGTGAGGGTAAAAAGTACACTTTCGTAATGGTTCCATAGAATAAAGCTACAACTAGGAGATGGGAACCACAGGTAGAAAGGACTTTGAAGAATTTCTTAGCAGAAGGATTTTTCAGAACGGTGGCCCATATGCAGATATATGATCCCATGATAAAAGTGAATGGAATATATACAATCATTGTTCCCTCAATTAATTTTACCAGGTTATTGAGGGAAGTGTCTGAGCAGCTTACCTCCAGCAATGCAGTGAGTTCACAGAAGAAATGGGGGATGGTAATAACACCACAGAAGGACACTGGGATCAAGAGCAGGGTGTGGATCAGTGCATGTGAAAAACTGAAGATCAAGGACCAAGCTACTAACGTGATACATCGTTCTTGCCTCATGATCATGTTGTAGTGGAGTGGCTGACAGACAGCTACATACCTGTCATAAGCCATCACTGCAAGAATAAAATTGTCAGTACAAATAAATAATATTAAAAAATACATCTGAGTAACGCACCCTGAATAGGGGATGGACTTGTGAATACTCTGCATGTCCACTAACATTTTGGGAACCGTGACAGTTGATAAAAACACGTCGTTGAAGGCCAAGACACTGAGGAAGAAGTACATGGGGGTGTGGAGACGAGAGTCTATCCTGATAAGTAGGACAATGAGCAAGTTCCCCAACATGGTGGCCAGGTAGATGACCAGGAAGAGCATCAAAAACCAGCCCTGTTCTTCTGATGGTATAGGGAGACCAAGGAGGAGGAATTCAGAAACTCTGGTCTCATTCTGTCTCTTCATGATGCTCCACTTTCTTCTGGGAGTCAAAAAATAGGAAATGTTCAGAACCCAAATAGCCATATTATAGTAACACAATTTTTATATGAAAATGTTGTTAGTCTTTAACTAGACTTTGTCCACTACTCACATGTATGTATGCATGAATCACCATGTACCTTTCAGGTTTGACTAATACATCACATATTCACAATTTATAAGGTATTTTCATAATCTGGAAAAATACTTTGAACAACAGCTTAACTCATGCCCTGTACAAAGCACTATACAAGGTGCTATATAAAATAGTAAGCAAGCAATGCAAGTCTCAGTGCTGAAGTGGTGTACAAAATCACAATATCTAGGTGTGCAAAGTTGCAGTACTGCTACAGATAATGGTGAAATGGATGACCACATGTATCTAACCAAAATCTGCTCTTAATTACAATACACTGGCTCATCTGAGCTGAGACGTGGCAGCTGAAGGCCTCCGGAACCAGCCACAGCCATGCTTAAGACCACTCTCCACATGTTTGGGTGAACCTCATGCATGAAGAAACTGTCAGAGGAACTCAGGTGTGCAGGACCCGGGGCTGAGATCTCCAAGCCTGCTCGGATCGGGACTGGGCCTCCTCCACCCAGATCCCCCATATTCCAGTAGCTAGGCATTACACCCACCAACTGCCCCTGGTGCCATGTTATTCCATCAATGGCCAAGACCCAGGGACTATAAAACCCAGCTCCCGGAAATGCGACTGCATGACCTCTTAGCCTGGCAAGCTCCCCGTGACGTATTCGATATGCCAAACACAGTAACAACAAAGTCTCCAATGGAGACGTTACTGGGCCCACTCGAGCAAATCGATGATCAACGGGAGGGCCTTTACTTTACTTTTACTTTACATTCTTCGAGAACCCGACAGGCTACCGAGTGTATTTTGCCCACATAGTAGAGTCTGGCAAGCTCTGCGTGGCATATTCGTTATGCCAAAACCCAGTAACAATGATAGATATCATTCCCCTGACCCTGAAGGAGCCTCCAGTGTGGCACTTGCTAAAATCTTAGGGCTAGGACAAATGGAGACTTTACTGGGGCCTGCTTGAGGAAGTCGATGAACAACAGGATGACAATGATACAGTGATACAATGGCTCTCCTACTCCTCATTTGTCAGCATGTCCTGACATGCTAAATGACATCACTCCAACATAGTTGAAGGAGGGAACCTTTGATGACCTTTGTATTCAAGATAAGTAGCATAATGGCAAGTACTTCTTAGAGACTGAACTGCTCAGGGACATTGGTTCTATCTTTCTGTGTTCTCTAAGGTGGATTATGACTGAGTATGTGAGGAGACACCACAATAAACTAACAAACTATAACAAACAGAGAGCCTTGATTTTCATAGGATTTAACTTTTGATTTAATGGCCATGCTGGGACCACGCTCCATATGTCCGGACGGGCCTCATGCATGAAAGAACTGGCAGAGGAACCCAGGCATGCAGGTGTCGGGGCTGAGGTCTCCAAGCCTACTCGGATTGGGACTGGGCCTTTTCCAACCAGACCCCCCCATTTTAAAGTAGGTAGGTGTCACACTCACTAGCTGCTGACAGCGCCAGGTTGGTCCCATCAATGGCCAAGATGCAGAGACTATAAAACCCAGCTCCCAGAAGAGCAAGGCCGCAAGTGTGGCCGCACGACATCTTATTATCTTATTTTTCCTTTGGAGAACCTGGCAGGCTACCAAAATATCCTGCCCGCACGGCAGAGTCTGGCAAACTTCCCGTGTCGTACCCAATATGCCAAATACCAGTAACAATGATGGGTCTCATTCTCCTAATCCTGAAAAAGCATTGAAATGGCTGTTTTAAAAATCTTAGGGCTAGGAAGAAGGAGACATTACTGGTGCCTGCTTGAGGAAATCGAGGAACAACAGGATGATCGTGATTGTGATCATTAACTTTTGATTATTGTTGTCCTTCACCCAGGAAAAGAGGAACAGACCATGTTCACAAAGAGTGTGAGATACCTATTTAGACAGGTTTATTTCATAAAACTTCTATATGTATTGTCCCAGAATTTGGAGATTTATGAACATTGAAGATTTACAACGAAAACATTTAGTTTGAGGAAAGATTATTAAAATCTGTCTTGAGACTCTACACTGATTATTTGCCAGACACAGTGCTGAATAATTAGTGAATACTTTTCCATTTAAGATCTCAATGTAGCATTGTGATTGAGACTAAGTCACCTTTCTTTACCACCGGAAACTGAACATAAGAGACAAACATAGCAGTTCCAGGCTGGATTAGACCGTTTCTGACCTATTGAGATACTGGAATCAAATTTGTATACTTACCAGGAGGAAGAAATGTACCCACCTGATGGCTCAATGCAGTAATGCAGCCATCACTGACAGACTCCTGAGTGTCTGTGGGCATAAAGATGGGACCCAGTAGTCACAAATACCACCAGAGAAATATTGTAGAAATCATACATAATTAATAACTAATAAAAGCAAAAAGCTTGGGTGACATGCAATGATAACATAAAAGACATAAAGAAAAAAAGATTACACATCACCACATGATTGAATTAGGATTTTAAAACTCTCCCATGTGACCATGGGCAAATTCAGGAAGTTTCTCTTCCTTGCTGGTGAGCATATCCATGTCTCTTCAGACTTGGCAATATCATGACTTAATTTTGATATCTGTTTACAAAGTTGAGAATGTGGAAGAGATCGAAAAAGGACAGGGTAGATACTTGATAATGACGGTCCAAATCACACTCAGAGCGCTTTACACTTGCTTCCTGGGACTTCCCTAATACTTTTTTCACTGGTTGTATAGAAAAGAATCTTTAAGTTCCATATAGTTTTAGACATAACTTTTTAGATCTTGCCTTTTCTCCCTGTCTCTCTCTGTTTTTTTAACTTTTCTTGAGTATTAGTCTCATAATATGTTTTTTTATATCCCAAAATGTTTGCAAGCATTTTGTGTCTGACCTGCATTTTGATTCATTTACAGTAGAAACATGGGTCAGGAAGACTGGTCCATAGTTGTAAATTTGCCACAAGCTGAGGGGAGAGGGCAGTTAGGGTAGAGTTGCGACCACTAGGACAATGAGAGTTGGAAATGATCACTGTGGAAAGAACTGATTGCTGAAAGGTGATAAATATGCGCAAATTAGTCAGTACCTGTATTTCAAACTATAATACCCAAAAGAAAAGAAGGATAGTGAGAGAGAGCTAGAGAAAGAGAGAAGAAAGATGTCTGCTGCAGATCATTACTGGGACTGTGGGTGGCAGAATAAAAATGACGACATTGGTGCTCTATCTTATGTTGGTTCAATGAAAACAAAGAAAAACTTGTTTTTGAGCCACACTCAATGGCACTATGAGTTTATTACTGGCTCTGGGATTGGGGTCCTTCCTCTTGGTTCTTGGGAACCTTAGGCAATGCTGTAGATCAAACCAGGTATTTGCAGGACAAATATATTACCTTTTATCCTATATTTCAAGCTGCACTCTATCTGTTTTTCTTACTGCATCATCAGAGATATCACACAGTTACAGACACCTGTTGAGGAAACACATTTTATCATATTACAGAAGCAAGAAATCCTCACACAGCATATACACATGGGATGTATGTACATCCTTCTTTGCACACAGAGGCAAAACTTTCTGTCCTACAATTTTAAGCTTACTTTGATATCTTCACTCTTGGTACGTCAAGAGCCTTCTCATCCAGTCTGCAAGTCTTCAGCTTCTGTAGTACTTAGGAGGAACAAAACAGTGGGATGGAAACTTCACATTATGTCAGCCTATAATCGCTTGAGCTTTCTGTGTCCATCCCTGACCTACAAGTAAATAAAGATATAATTTTATAAACCTCATAGAGGACTAAGTCAAAGTCCCTAAGCTCCTGATTAAAGAAAGAAAGGTAATTGCCACAGCCCAATTAAACCTTGGGGAGATGGTTGAGCAGAGCTGCTCAGGCAGGCCACCTGAGAGAGCTTTCCAGATATCAAGAGCTGCTGGAACGGAACTACTTGCTAAGTTCCTTCTGGACACAGGAATGTTTGGGGTGTTTTTCAAACACCAATGAAGCCAATGCACATGTCTGACAGGGCTGGTTGTGGGTCTCTAACCAGACACTCCTAGTTGTCCCTAAAAGGTAAAGTAACTTCCCTAAGCCTTGTTTTAGAAGGCTGAGAGAAGTATATTTTAGATAATGATTTCTGTCATTATAAATCTTTTATTAATTTTTATTAGATTATGTAAGCTAAGAAACATAGGCACACAATATATGTCCACTGTTATAATAAACTTTACGTATTTTAGCAAAAGATCATTCAATAGCCTTGTCACTGCTATTTATTCAGAATTGATAGTAATTGAATGGAACCTCCAATTGATTAATACAGTTACTTACACTCTCCTCACACAAGAGCAAAACTTTGTGACAAAAAAATCCAGTAAGTGATCAGCACAATAACATCCCCTCCGTATTTAACAAGTATTAACACACAACTTATTGTCAGAGGCAGATCAGCGCTTCATTCAGACTTCTCAGAAAGAGGCTCTAAGTATGTGATCTTTCTCACGTTTTCCTTCAATACAATTTGTTCAACTCACTCCATCCCCAGTTATTATGAGACATTAATATGCCATTGAGTGTAAAAGAAACTTCCTTATTATATCTGCTCACATAATGCACTTGAGCAGAAGTTATAAAATCATTTCCCCCTCACTCCCCAATCACTAAGCACTAGCTTGAATAATCAGGAGCAGTTTTGGGATGTCAGATTCTGAATTGTAGCTAGTTTGATCCAGAGAGAAGGTCCACTGTGTTCTCAACAGTGATGCCTCTATCTGAATGCCATTTATTTCATTTCTTTTAGTTGTTTTCATAAAAACAGGGAGATAAAAGAGACAAAGGATTTTACTCAGTTCAAATCTTTGTTCTATTTTATTTATGTAGCATAAGCCCGGCAAGCTACCGAGAGTATCCCGCCCACACGGCAGATCCTGGTAAGCTCCCTGTGGCGTATTCGATATGCCAAGAACAGTAACAACAACAAGTCTCACAACAGAGACATTGCTGGTGCCCGCTCGAGCAAGTTGATGAACAACAGGACGACAGTGCATTGCTACAGTGCTAAGCTGATAGTAGAGAAAGTTTAGTGAAACGACAAATTCTACCATATCAAAAATTTTTTGATTGAATTGCAGTGAGATACACAGTTACAAAGTTGTTTATGATTCATTCATACAATGTTTCAACCCCATAACTTCACTAGAGGACATTTCCCACCATCAATGTCCTCAGTTTCCCTCTCTTCCCCCACCCTGATGTCTCTATGGCAGGCACTTCTCTTTCTCTCTGTCTCTGTTTCTCTCTGTCTCTCTGTATCTCTCTCTCTCTCTCTCTCTCTTTCTCTTTCCTTTTGAACATCATGTTTTGCAATGAAAATATTGAAAGGCCATCATTTACATTCATTTACCTACATTCAACATTCAATCCTTGTTCAGAATGATCATTTCCAGTGATTATAGTCATACTGGTTCCTTCTTTATCCTAACTGCCCTTTGTCCCGCCACTCCCTTCCACAGCTCTTGTAGCAAGCTTCCAATCATTGAACAGTGTTCCTGGGCCCTATTTTCCCTGGCCTTAGATATTAGTCTCATATTACTTTGCTTTTTAAATATTCCATAAATGAATGCAGTCATTTATATCTGTCCATCTCTCTCTGACTCATTTTGCAGCATGATACTCTCCATGTCCATCAATTAATAATCAAAATTTATGACTTCACTATTCCTAACCAATGCACAGTATTCCACTGTGCAGATGTACCATTGTTTCTTTATCCAGTCGTCTGTTTTGGGGCACCAGGGTTGTTTTCAGATTCTGGCGATTTTGAGTACTGTTGCAATGACCATAGAAGTGCACATGGTGTTTCTGTTGCGTGTTTTTGTTTTTTTGGGTTTTTTTTGAATTAGAAGACAGAATGTTTTATTTATTTTTTCCTGTTATCTTTTATTTATTTATTTTTTAAATTATATTTATTTATTTTTTAATAGTGAGGCACCATGAGGTACAGCTGTAGGCTTACACATTTTTGTGCTTGGGTTTCGATTATACAATGATCAAACACCCATCCCTCCACCAATGCGCATTTCCCACCACCACGGATCCCAGCATCCCCTCCCCCCCCAGCCCCCATCCCACCCTGCCTCTGTGGCAGGGCATTTCCCTCTCTCTCCTTTTGAGTGCCATGGTCTGCAAAAGAGGCATTGAGTGGCAATCTTGCTGGTCGACAGTCTACCCTCAGCATGCTCTCCCATCGTGGGAGGATCCTCCCAACACCCTTTATTTGGTGTTCCCTTCTCTTTCTGAGCTTCCCCTTCCCCTAACATGTGTGGTTGTCCTCCGGGTCATTGAGTAAAATTCCTGGTACTAATCTCTGCCATACTTGGGTGTTAGTTTCCTATTTTGTTACTTTATGTTCCCCAGATGAATGCAATCTTTCTATGTCTATCCCTTTCTTTCTGAGTCATTTCACTTAACATGATACTTTCCATGTAGTACCACTTGTATGTAAACTTCATGACTTCGTCTTTTCTAACAGCTACATAGTACTCCATTGTGTAAATGTGCCAGAGTTTCTTCAACCAGTCATCTGTTCTTGGGCACTAAGGATTTTTCCAGATTCTGGCTATTGTAAAGAGTGCTGCAATAAAGAGCAATTGCAGATGTCACTTCAGCTATACTTTTTTGCCTCTCTGGGATATATTCCCAGGAGTGGTATTGCTGGGTCAAATGGGAGCTCAATTTCTAGTTTTTTGAGAATCATCCATACTGTTTTCCAGAAGGGCTGGACCAGTCGGCATTCCCATCAACAGTGAAGGAGTGTCCCTTTCTCACCACATCCGCGCCAGAACCGGTTGCTTTTGTTCTTGTGGATATGGGCCAGTCTCTGTTGTGTGAGGTGATACTTCATTGTGGTTTTGATCTGCATCTCCCTCATGATTAATGATGTGGAACATTTTCTCCTGTGTCTTTTAGCCATCCGGATTTCTTCTTTGTCAAAGTTTCTATTCATCTCCCCATTTTTGATGGGGTTGAATGTTTTCTTTTTGTGGAGTTGAACCAGTATTTTGTATATCCTTGAAATTAACCCCTTATTAGATGTGTAGTTGGCGAATATCCTTTCCATTTCAGTTGACTGTCTTTGTATTTTGGTCACTGTTTCTTTTGAGGTGCAGAAACTTCTTAGTTTAAGATAGTCCCATTTATCTATCTCTGTTTTCACTTGCTTGGCCAGCGGTGTGACATCTTTGAAGACACTATTAGCTTCTATGTCATGAAGGGTTTTGCCAACATTTTCCTCAATGTATCTTATAGATTCCAGTCTAATGTTGAGGTCTTTAATCCACTTAGATCTTACTTTTGTACATGGAGTTAGGCAGAGATCTGAGCCCATTTTTTTGCATATAGCCGTCCAGTTTTGCCAGCATAATTTGTTAAAAAGGCTTTCCCTGCTCCACTTCACTTTTCTTGCCCCCTTATCGAAGATTAGATGCTCGTATGCTTGGGGGGGGGGGGGGGACGTCAGTATATTCAACCCTGTTCCGTTGGTCTACAGCTCTGCCTTTGTTCCAGTACCATGCTGTTTTAATTATTACTGCCTTGTAGTAGAGTTTGAAGTTAGGGAGGTTGATTCCTCCCATTTTCTTTTTCCCAAGAATTGCTTTAGCTATTCGTGGGGGCTTATTGTTCCATATGAATTTCAGGAGTGTTTGCTCCAATTCTTTGAAGAATGTCATGGGTATCCTAATAGGGATTGTGTTGAATTTATACAGTGCTTTGGGAAGTATTACCATTTTGACAATGTTAATTCTCCCGATCCATGAACAGGGGATATTTTTCCATTTCCTCGTATCCTCTTTTATTTCCTGAAGTAGAGTTTTGTAGTTTTCTTTGTACAGGTCCTTTACTTCCTTAGTTAAGGTGATTCCTAGGTACTTGATTTTCTGGGGCACAATTGTGAATGGGATTGTTTTCTTCATGTCTTTTTCTTCTCTTTCACTATTTGCATATAGGAAAGCCATGGACTTTTGGGCATTAATTTTATAACCTGCCACTTTACTATACAAGCCCATTGTTTCTAGAAGTTTCTTGATAGAGGTTTTAGGGTTTTCTAAGTATAGTATCATATCATCTGCGAATAGTGAGAGCTTGATTTCTTCCTTTCCTACCTGGATGCCCCTAATATCCTTTTCTTGCCTAATCGCTATTGCAAGTACTTCCAATACTATATTGAACAGCAGTGGAGAGAGTGGGCATCCTTGTCTCGTCCCTGATCTTAGAGGGAAGGCTGTCAGTTTTTCTCCATTGAGGACGATGCTTGCTGTAGGCTTGTGGTAGATGGCTTTAACTATATTGAGAAAAGTCCCCTCTATCCCCATTTTGGCTAGGGTTTTCGTCATAAATGGTGCTGGATCTTGTCAAATGCTTTCTCTGCATCTATTGATATGATCATATGATTTTTATCTTTTCTTTTGTTGATGTGGTGGATTATGTTGATTGATTTCCTAGTGTTAAACCAGCCTTGCATCCCCGGGATAAATCCTACTTGGTCATGGTGTATGATCTTTTTGATGAGTAGTTGAATTCTATTTGCTAGTATTTTGTTGAGAATCTTCGCATCCGTGTTCATCAGGGATATCGGCCTGTAGTTTTCTTTTCTCGTGGTATCTTTGTTTCCTTTAAGTATTAGAGAGATATGGGCTTCATAGAAACTGTTTGGGAGAGTTTCCGTTTTTTCAATTTCCTGAAAGAGCTTGAGAAGGACTGGCAGTAGGTCCTCTTTAAATGTTTGGAAAAATTCGCTAGTGAATCCATCTGGGCCCGGGCTTTTGTTTTTGGGAAGGCTTTTGATTGCAGTTTCTATTTCGTTGATGTTAATAGGTCTATTCAGATACTCCAGGTCTTCTTGATTCAGCTTTGGGAGATTATAGGAATCCAGAAATTTGTCCATTTCTTCTAGGTTCTCTTGTTTCGTGGCATACAGACTTTCAAAGTAGTCTCTGATGATCTTTTGGATTTCTTTGGTTTCTGTTGTGATATCCCCCTTCTCATTTCTGATTCGGTTTATTAGGGTTCTCTCTCTCTGTTTCTTTGTGAGTGTTGCGAGTGGTTTATCTATCTTGTTTATTCTCTCGAAGAACCAGCTCTTGGTTTCATTGATCTTTCGGATTGTTTCTTTGGTTTCCACGTCATTGATTTCTGCTCTAAGTTTTATGATCTCTTTCCTTCTGCCTGATTTAGGTTCTTTCTGTTGATCCTTCTCTAAGGACTTGAGCTGTGAGGTCAAGTTGTTTATGTGCACCATTTCCACAGACCTAAGATATGCTTGCAGAGCTATAAATTTTCCCCTTAATACAGCTTTCGCTGCATCCCATAGGTTCTGGTAGCTCGTGTCTTCATTCTCATTTGTTTCCAGGTATCTTTTGATTTCGTCCTTAACTTCGTTCCTGACCCATTCATTGTTCAGCATCGAGTTGTTTAATTTCCAGGTGTTTGATTTGGTTCTCCGTGTCTGTGTGTGATTCACTTCTATCCTCAGTGAATCATGGTCTGAAAAGATGGCTGATACTATTTCTATCTTCCTTATATTGTTGAGGTATGTTTTGTGTCCTAGCACATGATCTATTTTGGAAAATGTTCCGTGTGCACTGGAGAAGAATGTGTATTCTTTCTTTTTGGGGTGTAAAGCCCTGTATAAATCTATAAGCCCTCTCTCTTCTATTTCTTCTTTCAAAGCCAATGATTCCTTGCTGGGTTTTGTTCTTGTTGATCTGTCCAGAGGTGATAGGGCAATGTTGAAGTCTCCAAGTACTATTGTGCTGCTTGCAATGTCCTCCTTAAAGTCTGTTAGCAGTTGTTTTAAATATTTGGCTGTTCCCTCATTAGGTGCGTATACATTTAAGAGTGTGATTTCTTCCTGTTGTACGTATCCCTTGATGAATAGAAAATGGCCTTCACTGTCCCTTCTAGCCTTTTTCAGGGTGAAATTAATGTTGTCAGATACTAGTATGGCCACCCCAGCTTTTTTACAGGAACTGTTTGCTTGCAGGATTATTTTCCATCCTTTGACTTTGAGTCTGTGTTTGCTCTGAGTGTTGAGATGAGTTTCTTGTAGGCAGCAGAATGTTGGTTTCTGTCTCTGTATCCATTTTGCCACTCTGTGTCTCTTCAATGGTGAATTGAGACCATTGACA
Source organism: Sorex fumeus (assembly GCF_029834395.1). Taxonomy (NCBI): domain Eukaryota; kingdom Metazoa; phylum Chordata; class Mammalia; order Eulipotyphla; family Soricidae; genus Sorex; species Sorex fumeus. Next base: position 8,216,428 of record NW_026606186.1, read on the forward strand.
TTGAGAGAGAGTATGGTTATGGGGTTTTGTGTCATGTTTCTGTGCGGGTGTGTTGTGGTTGTAGGGTTTGTCTTGTCTTATAGTAGCCCCTTTAGTCCTTGTTTTAGGTTTGGTTTTGAGTCTATGAAGTTCCTGGGCTGCTGTTTATCTAGAAAATAGTGTAGCTTTCCATCTATTTGGAGTGAGAGTTTAGCCAGATAGAGTATTCTTGGTGAAGCATTCATTTCAGTGAGTTTTTTGACTATATATCGCCACTGTCTTCAGGCTTGTAGAGTTTCCTCTGAGAGGTCTGCTGTGAATTTCAGGGGTGCTCCTTTGTATGTGATTTCCTTTCTTGCCCTTGCTGCTTGCAGTATCGTGTCTCTATCGGCAGCATCGATCATTCTAACTATAATATGTCTTGGGGTGTTTCTGTTGGGGTCTCTTTTAGCTGGCACCCTTCGGGCTTCTTGAATCTGGATGGCTGTATTATGGAGCTCTGGGAATTTTTCGGCAATAATGTGTTTCAGCATGGTTTTTTCATTGGGATTGTTTCCTTGAGCTTCTGGTAGTCGAATGATTCTAATGTTGTTTCTTCTGGAATCATCTCGTAGGACTCTGATTTGCTCTTGAGCTATTTTGAGGTCTCTTTCCATTGTTTGCTGTTGTCTGTTGGCTTGGTGCAGCTGATCTTCCAAGTCACTGATTCTTTCCTCAGCTGTGGTCGTTCTATTTTTGAGGGCAGTGAGTGAGGTTTTGACTTCATCTATGGCATCTGTGATGCATGCCATTTCTGTGTGGAGCTTTCCAATTTCGGCTCTCATTTCTTGCTGTATTTTGTCAATTGTGCGATCGATTGTTTCTTTCATGTCCTCTTTCAGTTTAGCGGATATGTGTGTGACTGTTTCATCGAGTTGATTGAACATCTTGATGACTTCATATCTGAATTCCTTGTCAGAGAGGTCCCTAAGGTGGCTAGCACCTACTGAGGCTTCTACACGTATTTCCTCATGGTCTTCCTGTGGTGGGGATTTGCGTTGTTTCCTCATGTTGTTGTGTATGTAGAAGGGTAATATTTGTTGGTTTGAGTGAATCACCTGCGGCCGCATTAGCGGCCGCCCACCGAAAATTAGGCCACGCCCACTTTTAAAGCCACGCCCACCTCTGAAGTGACCACGCCTCACGGATACCTGGTTTTTGTCCAGGAAGTAAAGACTGGGTGGGGGACAAGGGAGCAGCTCTGATGGGCGGCCGGACCAAAGGGACAGGCAGAGAGACGAAGATCCCCTTTTCCTCCCAGTGTAGGGGAGGGGCGCCTGCAGACACTTGTGCGGTGGGGTTCCAGTCCCAGGTCAGAGGAGAGGCGCAAAGACCAACCTGGGGGATGGGGGACAAGGAAGCAGCTCTGATGGGCGGCCTGAACAAAGGGACAGGCAGAGACGAAGATCCCCTTTTCCTCCCAGTGTCGCGGGGAGGGGGGGGGGGCGCCTGCAGACCACTGTTGCGTGTTTTTGGATCTCCAGGGTATATTTCCAGAAGTGTAATTGCTGGTCAAATTCTAGATTTTTTTGAGTAATGTCCATATTGTTTTCTAAAATGGCCAGACAAGTTGGCATTCCCGTCAACAATCAAAGAGAGCCCCTTTCTCCCTGCATCTGCACCAGCACTGGTTGTTCTTGTACTTTATGATGTGTGCCAGTTTCTGTAGTGTGAGATGAAATCTCATTGTTGTTTTGATTTGAATCTTCCTGATACTTGTTATGGAGGGCACTCTTTATATGCGTTTTGGCCATTTGAATTTCTTCATTAAGAACATATTTGTTCATCTCTACTCCTCATGTTTTGATGGGGTTGGATATATTTTTCTTGTAAAGTACTACCATTGCCTGATATATATTTGATATTAACCCCTTATCAGGTGAGTATTGTGTAAATAATTTTTCCCATTCATGGGCTGTCTTTGTGTCTTGGGCACTGTTTTTCTTGAGGTGTAAAAGCTTCTCGGCTTAATGTAGTCCTGTTTGTTTATATATGCTTCCACTTAGTAAGCAGTAAGTGGTGTTTCATCTTTGAAGTTGTCTGTAGTTTGAATGTCATGAGGGGGTTTGCCAATGTTTTCTTTGATGTATCTGATGGATTCGGGTCTGATAGTTAGGTCTTTAATTCATTTTGATCTGACTTTTGTGGATGGCATTAAATAGAGGTCTGAGTTCATTTTTTTTACAGTTTTACAGTTTTTACCCAGTTTTCCCTGCACCACTTATTAAAGAGGCTATTGTTGCCCCTTACCAAAGATTATATGACTATATATCTGAAGGACTGTGTCAAGATATTCAATTCTACTCCATTGGTCTATGGGTCTGTCTTTATTCTAATATCATGCTATTTGAATTAGTACGCTTTGTAGTGCAGTTTCAAGTCAGGGAAGATGATGCTTCTCATATTCTTGGTCCCAAAGTTTGCTTTATCTATGCATGGGGGTTTATTGTTCCATAGGAATTTTAGAACTATTTGGTCTATTTATTTGAAAAAAGTGGATATTCTTATAGGGACTGCATTGAATTCATATAATGATTTGGGGGAATACTGCCATTTTGACAATGGTTAATTCTCCAAATCCAATAGCAGGGTACGTTTCTCCATTTATTTGTGCCATCTTTTATTTCTTAAAGTAGCATTTTGTAATTTTCTTTGTACAGATCTTCTATCTTCTCGGTTAAGCTGATTCTGAGGTACTTGATTATTTATATACATATATATATATATATATATTCTTTTTAAACCGGTAATGTTTGCCTTCTACTTGACACTCCATTAAATGTGGTGTGCTACTCTTGGTACATCAGTGATGTGGAGAATGAGATGTCAGGCAGCGGTATTTGCGGCTACACATTCTAGGAATTCTAACATTTTAAATAGGATCATACAACTGAGGCTAATTTAATTTAATTTAATGAAAAAAACCTGAATGGTACCTTTGGAGTCCAGAGTCATTTCTGCTGTGTTTTCCTCTATTCCGAGATTTATTTGTGAATCTCTGGATCAGGCTGCTAATGAGCTTACAGGTCGCCAGAGGCAGATTGTGGGTGTGATTGCCAGGGTCCCGGAAAAACAGGGAGATGGCGGGTGTTCGCCCATTCCCAACTCTGTGCAAGCCTGGAGGTTTTGTTCACAAAACTTGCATGCCTGAGGTTTTCAGAAAATTCACTCAGGGATGAGGCTCGTCCAAGACTTCGGAGATGGGTTGTGAGCATAGAGGTGATTGAGTCCTAGAGGTTTTCTGCTTCCCCTAACCCTGTTGGGGCAGGTGTAAAGACTCTGGATCATGGTCTCTGGATCATGGCCATAAATGAGCTTATATGCCAGCTTTGATTTCTTATATGTGGTTATCCAATTGTCCGAAAACAATTTGTTGATATCTTTATCCCAAAAATGCCTCAGTTTCTTTGCCTAAATATGGCATGACCATCTATCTTTGGATGGAGACATCTTTGGGTGTCTATTCTTAAACATTGTTCAGAGTCTTTAATCTTGTACCAGTCTATTTTGATCACTATGGCTTTATAGTATAGTTTCAAGTAAGGTAATGAGAAGCCTCTGAATTTCTTGTTTTTCACTATGATTTTGGCTATCTGGGCCTTTTATAACTCCACACCCACATTATAGTGGATTGTTCAAAGTTTTTTTTCTAATTTAGATGATATTGCATTGAATTATATATATAGTATTATTGGTATGATCCCTCCCTCCACTAGTGCCCATTCTCCATCATCAATGTTCCCAGTATCCCTTCCACCAGCACCCCCTCTGCCCTCCCCCCTCCGACTCTGTGGCAGGCACATTCGCAACTTTTCATCTCTCTCTCCTTTTGGGTGTTATAGTTTGCAATAGAGGTATTGAGTGGTAATCATGTTCGGTCTATAGTCTACTTTCATCATGCATCTCCCATCCCAAGTGGGCCCTCGAAGCATCCTTTACTTGGTGATCGCTTCTCTATCTGAGCTGCCTTGTCTCATAGCATGTGAGGCCAGCTACCAAGCCTTGGAGCAATCCTCCTGGTCCTTATCTCTACTATCCTTGGGTGTTAGTCTCGCATTCTGTTACTTTATATTCCACAAGTGAGTGTGGTCCTTCTATGTCTGGACTGCTCTTTCTGAATAATTTCACTTAGCATGATACTCTCCATGTTGATTCATTTATATGCAAATTTCATGAATTCATCTTTTCCTACAGGTAGTAGTATTCCATTGTGTAGATGTACTAAAGTTTCTTTAACCAGTCATCTGTTCTCGGGCAATAGGGATTTTTTTTCCAGATTCTGGCTACTGTGAACAGTGCAGCAATGAACGTACAAGTGCAGATGTCATTTCAACTATACTTTTTTGCATCTCCGGATATATTCCCAGAAGTGGTATAGCTGGGTCAAATGGGAGCACAATTTCTAGTTTTTCGAGAATTGTCCATATTGTTTTCCAAAAGGGCTGAAGCAGTCAGTATTTCCACCAGCAGTAAAGGAGAGTCCCTACCTCCCCATATCCATGCAATAACCTGTTGCTTTTGTTCTTTTGGGCCAGTATCTGTGGTGTGAGATGATATCTCATTGTTGTTTTGATCTGCATTTCCCTGATGATTCGTGATGAAGAGCATTTTTTCATATGCCTTTGGGCCATTAGGATTTCTTTCAGAAAGTTTCTGTTCATTTTATCGCCCCATTTTCTGATGGTGTTAGATGTTTTCTTCTTGTAGAGTTCAACCAGTGCCTCGCTATCCTTGATATCAACCCCTTATCAGATGGGTATTGGGTGAATATCCTTTACCAGTCTGTAGACTGTCATTGTATTCTGGTCACTGGTCACTGTTTCTTTTGAGGTACAGAAGCTTCTCTTTTTTTATTAGTGAAACACCATGAGGTACAGTTGTAGATTTACTATTTTTTGTGCTTGGGTTTCGATTATACAATGATCAGATACCCATCCCTCCACCAGTGCCCATTTTCCACCACCATGGATAATATCCCTCCCACCCCCATCCCCCCATCCCCCCCGCTTTTGTGGCAGGGCAATCCCCTGTGTTCTCTCTCTCATTTTGGGTGTTGTGGTCTGCAAAAGAGGCATTGAGTGGCAAACATGTTCAGTCCATAGTCTACTTTCGACATGCATCTCCCCTCCTGGGAGGATCCTCCTAACACCCTTTATTTGGTGCTCCCTTCTCTATCTGAACTGCCCTTTCCCCTAGAATATCCGGCTGGCCTCTAAGTTATGGAATAATCCTCCCGGTGCTGATCTCAGCTATTCTTGGGTATTAATCTCATATTTTGTTACTTTATATCCCCCAGATGAATGCAATCTTTCTATGTCTATCCCTCTCTTTCTGACTCATTTCGCTTAGCATGATACTTTCCATGTTGGAGGTACAGAAGCTTCTTAGTTTAAGATGGTCCCATTTGTTTATCTCTATTTCCACTTGCTTGGTCAGCAGCATGTCATCTTTGAAGATACCTTTAGCTTCAATGTCATGGAGGGTTTTGTTGACCTTGTTTTCAATGTACCTGATGGGTTATGGTCTGATGTTGAGGTCTTTAATCCATTTTGATCTGACTTTTGTGCATGGTGTTAGGTAGATGTTGGCCCACTTTTTTTTTTACTTAACTGTCCAGTTTTGCCAGTGCCATTTGTTAAAGAAGCTTTCATTGCTTCAGTTCATATTTCTTTCTCCCTTATCAAAGTTCAGATTATTATATATTTGAAGATATTCCACCCTGTTCCATTGGTCTTCAGCTCTGCCTTTGTTCCAGTACCATGCTGTTTTAATTATTACCACTTTGTAGTAGAGTTTGAGGCTGGGAAAGGTGATGCCTTCCATCTTCTTTTTCCCAATATTTTCTTTAGCTAGTCGTGGGAGTTTATTCTTCTATATGAATGTCAGGAGGGTTTGATCCATTTCTTTGAAGAATTTCATTGGTATCCCTACTGGGATCGCATTGAATCTGTGCAATGTTTTGGGGAGTATTGTCATTTTGATAATGTTAATTCTTCCAATCCATGAGCAGGGGATATGTTTCCATTTCCTCGTGTCTTCTTTTATTTTGTGAAGTAGAGTTTTGTAGTATTTTTTGTATAGCTCCTTTCCCTTCTTAGTTAAGCTGATTCTGAGGTACTTGGTTTTCTGAGGCATGATTGTGAACAGGATTGCTTTTTCCATGTCACTTTTTACTCTCTCATAATTTGCATATTGGAAAGCCATGGATTTTTGAGTATTGATTTTATACCTTGTGACTTTACTATACAAGTGTATTGTATCTAGGAGTTTCTTGGTGGAGGCTTTAGGGTTCTCTAAACATAGTATCATATTATCTGCGAAAAGTCAGAGCTTGATTTCTTCCTTTCCTATTTGTATGCCCTTAATATCTTTTTCTTGCATAAGCACTATTGCAAGTATTTTCAGTACTGATAGCACAGCGGGTAGGGCGTTCGCCTTACAAGCGGCCAACATGGCCGACCCGAGTTCGATTCCTCCACCCCTCTCGGAGAGCCCGGCAAGCTACCGAGAGTATTCAATATGCCAGACACAGTAACAACAAAGTCTCCAATGGAGACGTTACTGGGCCCGCTCGAGCAAATCGACGATCAACGGGAGGGCCTTTACCTTTACCTTACATATTAGATAAATGACTGATATCCAGGATATATAAAGTATTCACAAAGATAAATGAAAAAATATCTAAGAACCTGATTTAAAAATGGAAGAAAATGGGAAGAAACATCTCAGAAAATGGCCAACAGATGTTCAATAGGCACATAAAAAAACTATGCATCATCACGTATTATTAGAGAAATTCAAGTCAAGATGACAATGAGACATCATCTTAAACCAGTAAAAATGACACACATCAAAAATACTGGGAATAATTTGTGTTAGCAGGGATGTGGTGAAAAAAGAACCCTTGTCTACTCTTGGTGGAAATGTTGTGGAAAACAGTATGTAGAGTTCTCAGTAAACTCAGAATTGAACTGTCATATTATCCAGCAGTTCCATTTTGTGGTATATATCTCCAGGATAGAAAAACATTCATTCAAAAGAATGTATGCTCACATTTACTCATTGCAACACTCAGTACAACGGCTAAGATTTGGAATCAACATAGATTCTAATAACAAATAAGTAGATCGTGAAGATGTGGTACATATAGACTGCAATACTCCACAGCTGTAAGGAAAGATGAAATCATGCAATTTGACTAAACATGGATGGAACTGAAAGATATCCTGTTAGATGAAGTGAGCCAGAAGAAGAAAGCTGAACACAGGTGCTGTGTTCAGAAAGAAAGCTGATCACTTATAAGTGCTATCTAGAATAACTAGATGAAAGTGCAATATTTTAAAGGGAGGTATGCCTACATCACCTTTGGCCACAGAATAGAGAGAGAAGAAAATAAATAAGTGGAGGGAGGGGGAAAAGAGATAAATGAGAAGTGATGGGGAGACAGAGTTCAAGGGGATTCAGGTACATTAGTGGTGTGAAGCCCCAAAAGTTAACAACTGAACTTTATTTTTTTTAATTTTTTTTATTGGTGAAACACCATGAGGTACAGTTGTAGACTTACAAGTTGTTGTGCCTGGGTTTCAGTTGTGCAATGATCGAGTACCCATCCCACCACCGGTGCCCATTCTCCACCCCCACCAATCCCAGTATCCCTCCCACACCCCCATCCCCCATCCCACCCTGCCTCTGTGTCAGGGCACTCCCCTTTGTTCTATCTCTCCTTTTGGGTGCTGTGGTCTGCAGAAGAGACATTGGGTGGCAATCATGTTTGATCCATAGATTACTTTCAGCAGGCACCTCCCATCCTGGGCAGATCTTCCCAGCAGCCTTTATTTGGTGCTCCCTTTTCTATCTGAGCTGACTTTACCCCTGGAGTGTGCGGCTGGCCTCTAAGCCATGGAGTGAACAACCTGGTATTTATCACAGCTGTTCTCGGGTGTTAGTCTCTTATTTTGTTACTTTATGTTACCCAAAGGCCCTTCCGTCGATAGTCGATTTGCTCGAGCGGGCCCAGTAACGTCTCCATTGGAGACTTTGTTGTTACTGTGACTTACCCAGATGAATGCCATCTTTCTATGTCTGTCCCTCTCTTTCTGACTCATATCGCTTAGCATAATATTTTCCATGTAGTACCACTTGTATGTAAATTTCATGACTTCATTTTTTCTAACTGCTATATAGTACTCCATTGTGTAGATGTACCAAAGTTTCTTTAACTTTGTACCAAAGATGTACCAAAGTTTCTTTAACCAGTCATCTGTTCTTGGGCACTCAGGTTTTTTCCATATTCTAGCTATTGTAAGCAGTGCTGCAATGAACAAACAAGTGCAGATGTCACTTCGACTATACTTTTTGGCCTCTGGGGTATATTCCAGGAGTGGTATTGCTGGGTCAAATGGGAGCTCAATTTCTAATTTTTTGAGAGTCGTCCATAGAGTTTTCCAAAAGGGTTGAACCAGTCGGCATTCCCACCAGCAGTGAAGGAGGGTCCCTTTTTCGCCACATCCACGCCAACACAGGTTGCTTTTATTCTTTTGAATGTGGGCCAGTCTCTGTGGTGTGAAATGATATCTCATTGTTGTTTTGATCCGCATCTCCCTGATGATTAATGATGTAGAGCATTTTCTCATGGGATATCCATGACATTCTTCAAAGAAATGGAGCAAACACTCCTGAAATTATATGGAACAATAAGACCCCTCGAATAGCTAAAGCAATTTTGGGGAAAAAGAAAATGGGAGGAATTAATCTCCCTAAGTTCAAACTCTATTACAAAGCAGTAATAATTAAAACAGCATGGTACTGGAACAAAGACAGAGCTGCAGAACTATGGAACAGGGTTGAATATACTGACATCTCCCCTCAAACATATGATCTTCTAATCTTTGATAAAGGGGAAAGAAATGCAAAGTGGAGTAAGGAAAGCCTTTTTAACAAATGATGCTGGCAAAACTGGACGACTACATGCAAAAAACTGGGCTTAGATCTCTGCATAACACCATGTACAAAAGTAATATCAAAATGGATCAAAGACCTCAACATCAGGCCAGAATCCATAAAGTACATTGAAGACAAAGTTGGCAAAACCCTCCATGACATTGACGCTAGTGGTATCTTCAAAGATGTCATGCCACTGGCCAAGCATGTGGAAACAGAGATAGACAAATGGGACTATCTTAAACTAAGAAGCTTCTGCACCTCCAAAGAAACAGTGACCAAAATAAAAGACAGTCTACAGAATGGGAAAGGAAATTCTCCAAATACACATCCAACAAGGGGTGATATCAAGGATATACAAAGTACTGGTTGAACTCCACAAGAAGAAACATCCAACCCCATCAAAAAGTGGGGCAACGAAATGAACAGAAACTTTCTCAAAGAAGAAGTCCGAATGGCTAAAAAACAGCTGAACTTTAAAAGGTGCCTGTCATGATCACAGTCTGGCGCCAAGGTCAAGGCCACTCTCCGCACGCTCAGACAAGCCTCACCAAGAGGGGGCCGGCAGAAAGGAGCAATAGCACAGCGGTAGGGCGTTTGCCTTGCATGCAGCCAACATGGCCAACCCGAGTTCGATTCTTCTGCCCCTCTCGGAGAGCCCGGCAAGCTACCGAGAGTATCTCGCCCCCACGGCAGAGCCTGGCAAGCTACCCATGACGTATTCAATATGCCAAACACAGTAATAACAAGTCTCAAAATGGAGACGTTACTGGGCCCGCTCGTGCAAATCGATGAACAACGGGAGGACTGTGACTGTGACATGCAGGAACCTAAGACTGAGATCTCCAAGCCCGCTGGGATTGGCCTCCTCCCCCAGCTCTCCAGTTTTCCAGTAGTTTGACAGTCACACTCACTGACTGCCCCAGCGCCATGTAATCTCATCAATGGCCAAGACCCAGAGACTATAAGCTAAAGATCTGGGAAGAGAGCTCTGCAGAATTTCCTGAAGCACGGCCGCAGGACCTCTTACGCTCTACCCCACTTACTTATTAAAAGTAGCACACATTTGTTTGGTTTTAACATACTTGCTTGTATTCTCTTATCGACAGGCTTAAATGGTGAGATTGGTGTTAGAACATTATCTGTAATAAACTATTGTAAACTACTTTTGTGAAAATAAAATATATTTAAAAAAAGATCACAGGCTGGGATGCAAGGCATGGGCAGATGCTAGGAACGCTGGTGGAGGAATGTTGACAATATTGGTGGAAGTGATGCTGGAATATTGTGGGTCTAAAATTCATCTATGAGTAACTTTGTAAATCATGATGATTCAATAAATTTTAAGTGATATAGAAATAACTAAAAACGTTCAATTAATTTAAAAACCTGCATCTTCTGGTGTGAACTATTTAAAAATAAGGTCATAAAGGGAAAATAGAATGTGATACAATTCACTTAGATAGTTCTATAACCATTGAAGAAATTTAAAATATTCCTGCAGAAAATTTTCAGAATAAATGGCTTCACTGGCAAATTTTGTCCAAGATTTTAAAAAAATAAATAGTCCAAATATATATTAGCTGCAGCTGGTAGGAAAAATACTGGTTATTGTTTTCTAGATAATTTCTTTCTGTAGTTGTCTTTTTGGATCAAAATTTGGTAGAATTAGTCATTTGATTAATTTAACTTCATTATTGTTTCGGAGAGCCCGGCAAGCTACCGAGAGTATTCGATATGCCAGACACAGTAACAACAAAGTCTCCAATGGAGACGTTACTGGGCCCGCTCGAGCAAATCGACGATCAACGGGAGGGCCTTTACCTTTACCTTTTTACCTTATTGTTCTGGGTCTGGGGCTGGAGCGATAGCACAGTGGTAGGGCGTTTGCCTTGCATGCAGCCAACATGGCCAACCCGAGTTCGATTCCTCCGCCCCTCTCGGAGAGCCCGGCAAGCTACCGAGAGTATTCGATATGCCAGACACAGTAACAACAAAGTCTCCAATGGAGACGTCACTGGGCCCGCTCGAGCAAATCGACGATCAACGGGAGGGCCTTTACCTTTACCTTTACCTTGTTCTGGGTCTACAAAAATAATATGGATCAAAAGTTTGAACTAAGTAAAATCCTTTGCCTCTATTATCTCCATCTTCCCATAAAAGCAACTAATAAATAAAGAATTTATTAATCAATTGGCAGATGCATTCAATCACTACCAACTCTGATTCAATAGCAGTGACTAAGTTGTATGAATCTTTTGTTCTAATATGTGAAGTTAATTGTAATGGTGGACATATATTGTGTGCCTTTATGCTTTAGTGTGCATAATCTAATGAAACAACAAATGGTCTAAATTACAGAAATCGTTTTTTGAATTTTATAGCTACCTAAATAAGGCTGAAGGAAGAAACTTTACTTGTTTAGGGACAACCACAAGTGTCTGGCAGAATCCCACATCCATCCCAGTCTGACCTGTGTATTAGCTATATTGCTGTTTGGAGAATGGCTTATCCATTCCTAAGACCAGTTGGAACTGAGCAAGAAGTTCAGTTCCAAGGCCCCTTCTACCAGGGACACTCTCTCAGGTAGCCTGAGAGCTCTGTCCCTCCAGTCTCTTCTCAACCTCGTCCCCAAGGTCTAATTGAGCTGAGGCAATTACCTTTCTTTTCTTAACCAGGAGCTTAGGGACTTTGACTTAGTCCTTTATGAGGTTTATAATATGGTTTGAAGGTCAAGGACAGATACAAAAAACTCAGGAGATTATTGGTTACAATTCTTCCTTCCACCGTTTTATTCCACTTAAGTACACCAGAAGCTGATGACATGCAAACTATATTAGAAGGTCCTTGAGTTACCAAAGAGTGAAGATAACATAGTAAGCTTAGAATCATAGGACAGAAAATTATGTCTCTTATGCATAAAATTTTATATATGCATCCCACGCATAAATGCTGTATAATTTCTTGTTAATGTAGTATGATAAAATGTGTTTCCTTAGTTGTTGTATATATATATATATACATACATATATATTATATCTCTGTTGACTTAGTAAGAAAGGCAGGCATGGTGGGGATTGGAGATCTAGGATAAAACTTAAAGCTCTTGCCTTGCATGTGGTAAATGCTGATTTGATCTCCAGCACTTCCTATGATTCCTGGGCACCAGCAGGAGTGTCCCCTGATCATACAGCCTGGAAGAAGCATTTAGTAACACTGAGTGTGGCTCAGAAACAGTTAAAATCAGAGACAGAGAGACACAGAGACAAAAGGCAAGAACCAGATAGAAGTCAGAAAGAAAAGTGTATGTGACATAAAGATTATTTTTTTCCATGACAAGAGGACACAGCACAAAGTTCCCACTAAGCAGAGTATGATTTGTACTCTCATTACCAAATATCCACCACACTCTATTACAGTCTCTTCCAAATTCTCAACCTTGTATACAGACATAAAAGTTAAGTCATAAGATTGCAGAGTCTGAAGAGACACAGTTATGCTCCCTAGTATGGAAGATAAATTTCCTGAGTTTACCCATGGCCATCATGGGAGAATTTTGAAATCCAAATTTAGTGGCATAAAGTTGTGTGATCTTTCCTTTCATTTATGAGTTATCTTTGCATATATCCAACGTTTCTGTGTTTGTGCATTACTAATGATATCTGGTCTACATAGAACTTCTGTGATGGTATCTGTGAGTGAATGGACCCTATCTTTATGTCCACAGCCATCTTAGAAGTGTGTCAATGGTGACCACATCACTGCACTGAGCAGGCAGCATCTGGTACCTTTCTTCCTCCAGGTAAGAATCACACACTTACTCCTATGAGTCCAGTATCTCAGTGGGTCAGAAGTGATCTACTCCACAGTCTGGTACTGCTATGTTTGTCTCAGTTTCCACTGGTAAAGAAAGAATAACTACTTAGCCTCAGTCAAAATGCTCTATTGGTATTTAAACTGGGAAGTATTTACTAACCATTCTGCATTGTGCCTGGAAAATCATAAGTGTCTAGTCTAAATGAGGTATTTTAATAATCTTTCCCTAAACTAAATGTCTGTCATAAATCTCCAAGGTTTATAAATCCCCACAATCTGGGACAATACATATAGAAGGTTTATGAAATGTATCTCACATACTTTGTTACTACTGTCTGATCTTCTGTCCCTGGTGAAAGACCACTGTCTTGACAAATTAAACCCTATATAAATCAAAGCTCTCTGTTGATTATAATTCACTAGTTTACTTCTGGTATCTACACACACTATCTGTCACCATCACCTTACAAGACCTAGAATGATAGAATTAGTATCTCTGAACAGTTCATGTCCTCTAAGAAACAGTTGCCATCCTGCTATTAATTTTAAAGGCCAGCAAAGATTTCCTTCTTCAGCTATGTTGCAGTGATGTCACTTAGCATTTCTGGAACACTAAATAATGAGGAGTAGGAGAGCCAGTGTGACATGATTAGGAGGCAGATTTTGAACAGATACATGTTGTCATTGCTTTCAGCTGTTATCTGTAGCAGTGATATAGCTTTTGACATTTAGATAGTGTGACTTTTGTTCCTCATAACTGATAAATGATTAATTTTTATTTTACCTGAATATTTTTAAATTTTATGTAAAACATATAAAACAGTGCCTGAAACAAAGTTTTCTAATGGTCAATATTTGACATCAAAAGTAATTTTTATGGGCACATTAGTTGTCAAGAAATAAAATCTCTGAAGTAGTTTAAAAGAGAGACATTTATACTGTAGTTAATTTATTTCAATGTAGAAAGTCTCCTATCATATCATGGGAAATGCTAATACCTAGCTGCAAATATTCATGTCTTTGTCATAATAAATTATTGAAAATGACATGGCATTATGAAAATGTGTAAACTCCTTAAACACCAAGACCATACATTTCTCATTTAATTTTGTGTATAGTACTTTGTACAGAATTTGAATTAAGCTGTTCAAATTATTTCTCTGGGTTAACAAAACCAAAATCTTATAAATTGTGAAGATGTGATGTGTTATTAGAACCTGAACGTACATGGTGGTTCATGAATCCAAACATATAGGTTGGGAACAGAAGTCTAGGTAAAATTCAACATTTTCATGTTAAAATGGTGTTACTATCCATGTTCAATGCATTTCCCTATCTCTCACTACAAGCAGAAAGAGGAGCATCATGAGGAGACAAAATGAGACCAGAGTTTCTGAATTCCTCCTCCTGGGTCTGCCTATACCACCAGACCAACAGGGCTGGTTCTTGACCCTCTTCCTGGTCATGTACCTGACCACAGTGTTGGGGAACCTGATCATCATCCTGCTCATCAGGATAGACTCTCGTCTCCACACCCCCATGTACTTCTTTCTCAGTGTACTGGCTTTCAATGACATGTGTTTCTCGTCTGTCACGGTGCCCAAAATGTTGGAGGACATGCAAAGTAATCAGAAGTCCATCTCCTATTCAGGATGCATTTCTCAGGTATATTTTTTAATATTTTTTGCTTGTACTGAAAATTTCCTTCTTGCAGTGATGGCCTATGACAGGTATGTAGCCATCTGTCAGCCACTCCACTACACCATGATCATGAGGCAGGAGAGATGCATCGCATTAGTAGCTTGGTCCTGGATTATCAGTTTTTCACATGCACTGATCCACACCCTCCTCTTCTTGCAAGTGTCCTTCTGTGATGATATTACCATCCCCCACTTCTTCTGTGAACTCGCTAAGTTGCTGGAGATTAGCTGTTCAGACACTTCACTCAATAACCTGATCATATTAACAGAGGCAGCTGCAATTTTAAGTATTCCATTCATCTGTATCATAGGCTCTTATATCTGCATATGGGCCACTGTCCTAAAAAATCCTTCTGCTAAGAAATTCTTCAAAGTCCTCTCTACCTGTGGTTCCCATCTCCTAGTTGTAGCTTTATTCTACGGGACCATTGCAGAAGTGTACTTATTCTCCTCGCCATCCATGTCCAGTGCTAAAGAAATAGCTGCTTCTGTGATGTATATGATAATCACCCCCATGCTGAACCCTTTCATCTACAGCCTGAGAAACAGAGATATAAAACAAGCACTAAACTTGTTTGCTGATAAGGTGATGTTCTGTAAGTCAGCAAGTTAGAATGAACGAGATAAGTATATATTCAAATGAACAAGGAATCTATTATTCAAACTATAATCTAAGGATAGATATTCTGAGAGCTCAGCTGATACTATCTGCGCACAAACCTCAAAGAGTTTAAAATTCCCATATCGCACTCTGCTGACATACATCAGGTTTTATTACCCAGACTGACTTTCAGTTACTCTAAAATCTTCTTACCAATAGTTAGAAGTCTGTGATGCCTTGTTTAAATATATCTAGAAGTTGTGGATAGGAGAGTGATTAAAAACCAATTTCAGGAATGGAAGAAGAATGTCTCCGTATCCACCAGCTTCAAGAGAAGCCAGCGTTTCTCTCTTCATATTTTCAGCATCAAGGAAAGAAAGAAAGTAAAGAGAATGTCAAAGAAAGAAAGACTTGCATAAATCAGGTTTTCGATCTCTCTATTTTGTGATTTCTATTATAAGCCTTTAATGATTGCTTTTCCTTTCCTCTTAACTATGGACTTATACCAGTTCTGAGAACTTCTGCATTGCCATGGAGAGCAGTTTATGGTCAGGCTCATCTCCAGTGAAAAATAACTGGCACTCCCTTGCCCTCAGAATTATTGGAGGTGATCCCATAATAAATGTATGGGTTAAATGAATTTTTGTTTCTCTTCTTAAATAAGATGAATGATGTAATTTTGAAAAGTTTCTGTCTCTATAATATTTTAATTATTTCTTTGAAATTAGTTTGTAATGGGGGTGGTAAAATGTTCTTCATCTTGATCCAGGTGACTGTTACAATGGATCTATACATGTGTATAAATAGAACATGATATACATTTTAAGTTTATGTACTTTGTTTATGCCTTGACATAACAATATGGAAATGGATGATGAAGGAATTATAACAAACTATAACTTTATGATTGGAAAGGTTATGGTGACATGTATACATATTTGTATAAATTACATACATGTTTGGGCCAGAGTGATAGCATAGCAGGTAGTGTGTTTGCCTTGCACGTGGCCTACCTGGGTTTGATTCCTCCGCCCCTCTCAGAATGCCCATCAAGATACCAAGAGTATTCCTCCCACATGGCAAGGCCTGGCAAGCTACTCGTGATGTATTCAATATGCCAAAACAGTAACAACAAGTCTCATAATGGAGGCGTCACTGGTGCCCGCTCAAGAAAATGAATGAACAATGGGAGGACAATGTTACAGTGCTACATACATTTAAAATTTTTTGTGTTTTACAATAGGTATATGTCACTTTAAATATAAAAAATAATTCACACAAAATATCTTGACACATATAGTATATTCATACATATAAAGACATGCATATATATTCTTTCATTTATATGTAGATAAAAAGTGAACTCCATTTTCTTGGTTTCCAAATATTTCCAGTGTTCCTACTTGATTTTTTCTTTCCTTTCTAATTGTTCCCGGTTTTCACTTTCATTTTAATTCTTTAAAGCAAAAAGTGTTGTCTCTTCTTGCACCACTGTCAAACATTAATAGATTCCTCTCCAAATCCACCGCTCTGGAATATGCACAAGTTGGCACAAGTGATGATTACATTATTTTGCGGAGTTAGCAAGGCCTCTCTGAGTTGTTCAAAAGCAAAAGGAACTGGAAGACTTAATAAAGTCAAGTTTTTGAGGGATGTATCCGTGTCAAGAATGAGTAATGATTGCATACACAATAGTAACTCTTTAATAAAAAGATATGAATAGTCTAGAGCCCGGCAAGCTACCGAGAGTATTCGATATGCCAGACACAGTAACAACAAAGTCACCAATAGAGACGTTACTGGGCCCGCTCGAGCAAATCGACGATCAATGGGAGGGCCTTTACCTTTACCTTTACCTTAGAGTGAACATAGAGAATTGAAAAATTAAATAATACATTTATGACATTTCAATAACTTAGATTATTAAAAGAGCTCTCTTAAAACTAACAATAATCACAAAACAACTCAATTTTAAATGCTTCTTTTGTGCCAGAGAAACAGTACAGTGAGTGGAAAACTTGCTTAATATGCCTCTGAACTGGGTTTCAGTCCAGTCACCATACTGGGTTTCATCCAGTATCCCAAGCACTGCCTGAATTTATCCCAAAACATAGAACCCAGAGTAAGTCCTTACTATAGCTTGGATTGCTAAAAAGTGAGAGAGAGGGGGAGAGAGAGGGAGAAAGGGAGAGCAAGTTAGGTCAGATAAATGCTATTTACAACAAACAAACAGCAGTTCTAGAAACAATCATAACTCAGTAAAAGTAAAGGAAGATCTACAAAGTAAATAATAATCAAAGAAAGCAAAAGAAACTATATTCATAAGATAAACTTTCAGCACAATACAGTGACAAGAGAAAGTTACAGAAACCATGTAATTATAAAGATGGCACTCCATCAATATATGGTGGTCCTCCCGTTATTCATTGATTTGTTCAAGCGGGCCCAGTAATGTCTCTATCGTGAGACTTGTTGTTACTGTGTTTGGCATATTGAATACGTCATGGGGAGCTTGCCAGGCTTTGCCGTGTGGGTGAGATACTCTTGGTAGCTTGCCAAGCTCTCTGAGAGGGGTGGAGTAATCGAACCGAGCTCGGCCGGATCGGCTGCGTGCAAGGCAAATGCCCTACCACTGTGCTATTGCTCCAGCCCATCAATATATAATTTATCAAAATATATAGGGACACAAAATGTATTAAACAACTATTGACCTACCTCAAGGGAAATATGTGTAGCAACATAAAATCAGAAAATTAAATCTGTTTACATCAATGGATGCATAATCCATGGAAAATTTAACAAGGAAATAATGATCTTACTGATGCATTAAGTTAAATGCATGTAACACTGATGCACAACATTTCATCCAAAATTGGTACTTCGGTCATGGGCAAGGTGTGAAAGCATATACATTCTGAAATAATAGTATAAAAATATATACACATTTATATTATTGCTACCAAAGTCACACCAATAATTTTTTTAAGCAACAGATTGGGAACCACAGTGATAGTACAGCTGGTGAAGTGCTTGCCCTTATGTGGCTGACCTTGTTTCAATCCCTTCATTCCATATTGTGGCAGTGGTCCATGATCACAACCAGGAGTAATTCCTGAGTTCTGAACCAAAAGTGCTGAGTGCTAAGCCTGAGTGCTGAGCCCTGAGCATCACTGAGAACAAAACAATCAAAAGCAACAGATTGGTTGAAAAGATAGTACAAAAAGCTAAAGACTCTCATTGCATGTGCTGACTCAGGTTCAATCCCTGGCATTCATATGGTCTCCCAAATACCTCCAGGGACACTCCTGAGCACAGAGCCAGGAACAGTCCCTGAGCATCACCTGGTATGGCCAGGTCCACACACACAAAATTAAGCAACAGAATACACCTTCTTCTCATGTATATGTGGAATAGTCTCAAGGATAAAGCTTATGTTGGAACACACAATTCTCAGTGAATATAAGAATAGTGAAATCAAATCAGGCATATTTACAGGACCTATAAAGACACAATTGAATCACAAAAGGTTGGTGACAAATCACAAATAGTGGAGATGACGAGTAGTTGGCTTGATTAAAACACAATGAGAATTTTTTTAAAACAGAGGCAATTGAAAGTGACTGCTCATGTCCTTACTATCTTGAAAAAGGAGCTAGGTACATGATGAGAAACTGAGAGAACATCTATAATAAATGGAAGAATAGGATAGCCACATTTTTAAAAAGTAAATAAAAATTTGGATCCCTCATTACCATACATAATATTAATTAAAAGTGGATTAAAGATCTTGATATTTGACCCAAAATCAGAAAGTAAATCAAGGAAAACATAGCATAACTCTTCCTGATATTATCTCAGAAAGAAACTTGACTCAAAAGCAATGTGGAAAAATAGAAACTGAAATCATACAAGAAAAGTAAATTAAAGGGATAAAAGGTAAAGGTAAAGGCCCTCCCGTTGTTCATCGATTTGCTCGAGTGGGCCCAGTAACGTTTCCATTGGAGACTTTGTTGTTACTGTGTTTGGCATATTGAATACATCACGGGTGGCTTGCCAGGCTCAGCCTTGTGAGCAAGATCCTCTTGGTAGCTTGCCGGGCTCTCCAAGAGGGGCGGAGGAATCGAATTTGGGTCGGCCATGTTGGCTACGTGCAAGGCAAATGCCCTACCGTTGTGCTATCACTCCAGCCCAATTAAAGGGATAAAAATTGGAAAAAAGGAAGTCAAGCTATCTCTATTTGCAGGCATGATGATATACTTTGAAAACCCTAAAGAGTCCACTCATATGCTCTGAGAAACAATAAATCTATATAGCCAAAATGGCTGGCTACAAAGTCAACACACAAAAACTGGTTGCATTCCTATATACAAAAAATGAATCAGAAGAGAAATCAATCAAAGAATCTATCACATTTAAAATAGTGTCCAAAAACATTTAGTGCCTAAGAATCAATATAACAAAATAGGTAAGATACTTAAATAATGAAAACTTCAAAACACTCAAGAAAGATATTGAAGGAGATTTTAGGAAATATAAAAACATTCCGTGCTCAATAACTGGAAAAATCAACATTGTTAAAATTACCACCATATCTAAACTACTATATTCTTCAAATACTTAGAAGAGTCAATTATAAAGTTAGTGTGGAACCATAAAAGACCCCTTTTGGTCAAAATCATACTGAAAAAAAAGCAAAGAGAAGCCACCAACTATCAATTTTGAATCTATACTATAAAGCCATTGTGATCAAAAGACCATAGCACGAAATAAAGAATGACTCTGACCATTGGTTCAGAATAGAATATCCAATGGCAAACCCCCACATATATAGTCAGCTAATTTTTTACAAAGGAGCTGAGAGCATGAAATGGAATAAAGAAAGTCTATTCAACAAATGGTGTTGGGAGAATTGAATAACCATGTGCAAGAAATTGAAGCTGAATCCATATCTCACACCTTAATGGCAAAAGTCGACTCAAAGTGGCTCCAAGACGTTGAGATCTGAATCTATAAGTATCCATAAAGTACATCTGAATCCATAAAGTACACTGAAAAACATATAGACTGAGCGCTTCAAGACCTACACCTCTAGAGAGTCTTCAATGATATGATGCTATTAGCAAAGGCTAGAGAATCAAAACTAAACAAATGGGACTACATCAAACTTAGAAGTTTCTGTGTGAAAAAGAAACATCGGCTAAAACAGGTAAGTAAGAGAAAATATTTGTACTCAACATATCAGAAACAGGTTGATATCCAGGATATATAAAGTACTCACAAAGATCAAGAACAACAACAAAAATGACCCTTAAAATCCCCATCAAAAAATAGGAGTGAAGACTCATCCAGGTACCCGCCCAATGGCAGGGCCCCTTCCCGGGGCCACGAGTCTAACTAGATCCCCTGAGAATGGCTGGTTTTCATCCTTGGTCTGTGGGGGACGGGAATTGAGGCACACAGCGCTAGGCCAAAGCTGAGCTGTTCCGCCTCCCTCTGCTCACTCAACCAGGTACCCACCCAGCGACAGGGTTGGCGTCCTCCCCCTCCCCCCCCCCCCCCCCCCCCCCCGCACCTAAACTCAGGACCCTGAAAGCCAGCCACCTCCCGGACCCAGGCCTGGGGCACCTGCCTCCACTTCCGCAGCGAGTGCCACCCCAACTCGTCACCATCCCAACAGGTCTGTGGACTAGCATCTCGACTGGATGGGGCGTGGCCACCATTTTAGGGGGCATGGCTTCCTCAAAAGTGGGCATGGTCTTCTCCCAAGCAGACAGCCGCTCAGGAGGCCACAGTTATATTTCCCACTCTCAGCACTCTGGATTTTCATCTCAGCCCTTATCAACGAATTCTGTGGAAAAAATTCTGGCCACCTCAACTACAATACAAAAATAATCTACTGGTCTACTCCAATTCTAACAAAAGATCTATACGAAGAAACTCATCTGAACAACCGGAGCAAACACAGACTCAAAATTAGTAAGTAAAGTAAAGGCCCTCCCGTTGATCGTCGATTTGCTCGAGCGGGCCCAGTAACGTCTCCATTGGAGACTTTGTTGTTACTGTGTCTGGCATATCGAATACTCTCGGTAGCTTGCCGGGCTCTCCGAGAGGGGCAGAGGAATCGAACTCGGGTCGGCCATGTTGGCTGCGTGCAAGGCAGACGCCCTACCCGCTGTGCTATCGCTCCAGCCCGACTCAAAATTAAAGGATGGAAAACAATCCTGCAAGCGAACAGCTCCCTCAAAAAAGCTGGGGTGGCCATACTAGTATCCGACAACATCAATTTCAGGTTGAAAAAAATTAGAAGGGACAGTGAAGGTCATTTTCTATTTATCAAGAGATACATACAACAGGAAGACATCACACTCTTAAATGTATATGCACCTAATGAGGGACCAGCTAAGTACTTAAAACAAATGTTAACAGATTTTAAGGAGGACATTGCTAGCAACACAATAGTAATTGGAGACTTCGACATCGCCTTATCACCTCTGGATAGAACAAGAACAAAACTCAACAAGGAAACATTGGCTTTAAAGGAAGAAATAGAAGGAGAGGTCTAATAGACCTATACAGGGCTTTACACGCCAAAAAGAAAGAATACACATTTTTCTCCAGTGCACATGGAACATTCTCCAAAATAGACCACATGCTAGGTCACAAAACATACCACAATAGAATAAGGAAGATAGAACTAGTATCAACAATCTTTTCAGATCACGATACATTGAAGATAGAAGCGAATCACACAAAGACATCGAAAAAC
Organism: Sorex fumeus; assembly: GCF_029834395.1. Lineage (NCBI taxonomy): Eukaryota > Metazoa > Chordata > Mammalia > Eulipotyphla > Soricidae > Sorex > Sorex fumeus. Next base: position 8,238,269 of record NW_026606186.1, read on the forward strand.
AAATCAAACACCTGGAAATTAAACAACTCAATGTTGAACAATGAGTGAGTCAGGAAGGAAGTAAAAGACGAAATCAAAAGATACCTGGAAATAAACGAGAATCAAGACATGAGCTACCAGAACCTATGGGATGCAGATAAAGCCGTGCTAAGATGAAAAATTATAGCGTTGCAAGCATTCAAAGGAAAGAAGAAAGGGCCTACATAGATAACCTAACCATACAGCTCAAGGCCTTAGAAAAAGACCAACAAAAAAAAAATTGGCTGAAGGAAAGAAATAATAAAACTTAGAGCAGAAATTAAAGACATGGAAACCAAAAAAAACAATCCAAAAGGTCAATGAAACCAAGAGCTGGTTCTTTGAGAAAATAATATTGATAAACCATTAGCAAGACTCACAAAGAAAGACAGAGAGAACCCTAATAAACCAAATCATAAATGAAAAAAGGGGACATCACAACAGAAACCAATGATATTCAAAAGATCCTCAGAGACTACTTTGAGAGTTTGTATGCCACAAAACAAGAGAACCCAGAAGAAATAGATAAATTCCCGGATTCCTATAATCTCCCAAGATTGAGCCAGGAAAACTTGAGATACCTGAATAGACCCACTCATATCAAGGAAATTGAAGTGGTATTCACAAGTCTTCCCAAAAACAAAAGCCCAGGCCCAGATGGATTCACTAGTGAATTCTTCCAAACATTCAAAGAAGACATTTTGCCAGTTCTCCTCAAGCTTTTCCAGGAAATTGAAAAAACAGGAACTCTCCCAAACAGCTTCTCTAAGGCACATATCTCCCTAATACCTAAAGCAAACAAAGACACCACCAACAAAGAAAACAATAGGCCAATATCCGTGATGAACACGAATGCGAAGATCAAAATATTAGCAAATAGAATCCAACAACTCATCAAAAAGATCATACACCACGACCAAGTGGGATTCATCCCAGGGATGCAAGAATGGTTTAACATTCAGAAATTAATCAATACAATCAGTCATATCAAAAAAAGTAAAGATAAAAACTATATGATCATATCAATAGACTCAGAGAAAGCTTTTGACAAGATCCAGCACCCATTTATGATGAAAACTCTGACCAAAATGGGTTTTGAAGGAACTTTCCTCAAGATAGTTCAAAGCCATCTATGACAAACCCATGGCAAGCATTATCCTCAATGGGGAAAAACTAAGGGCCTTTCCTCTAAGATCAGGGACAAGACAAGGATGCCCACTATCACCACTTCTGTTTAACATAGTTGGAAGTACTTGCAATAGCGATTAGGCAAGAAAAAGACATTAAAGGCATCCAGATAGGAAAAGAAGAAATCAAGCTCTCACTATTCGCAGATGATATGATACTATATATCAAGAATCCTAAATCTTCTACCAAGAAACTCCTAGAAACAATAGTCTTGTACAGTAAAGTCGCAGGCTATAAAATCAGTGCCCAAAAATCTATGGCCTTCTTATACGCAAATAATGAGAGAGAGGAAAGTGACATGAAAAAAATAATCTCGTTCACAATTGCGCCCCAGAAAAGCAAATACATCAGAATCAGCCTAGCTAAAGAGGCAAAGGACCTCTACAATGAAACTACAAAACGCTACTCCATGAAATAAAAGAGGACACGAGGAAATGGAAACATATCCTCTGCTCATGGATAGGAAGAATTAACATCGTCAAAATGGCAATACTCCCGAAAGCATTATACAGATTCAATGCGATCCCTATAATGATACCCATGAAATTCTTCAAAGAAATAGATCAAGCACTCCTGAAATTCATATGGAACAACAAATACCCATGAATAGCTAAAGAAATTTTTGGGAAAAAGACATGGAGAGGCATTACCCTTTCCACCTCAAACTCTACTACAAAGCAGTGATAATTAAAACAGCATGGCACAGGAACAAAGCCAGGGCAGCAGACCAATGGAACAGGGTGGAATATCAATACACACAACCCCAAATTATGAACATCTAATCTTTGATAAGGGAGCAAGAAATGTGAAGTGTAACAAGAAAAGCCTCTTCAACAAATGGTGCTGACATAACTGGACAACCACAGGCAAAAAATGGGCTCATACCTTGACCTAACACCATGCACAAAAGTCAGATCAAAATGGATTAAAGATCTCAACATCAGGTCAAAATCCATAAGATACATTGAAGACAAGGTCGGCAAAACCCTCCACAATATTGAGGCTAACGGTATCTTCAAAGACAACACTCCACTGACCAACCAACTGGAAACAGAGATAAACAAATTAGACTATCTTAAATTAAGAAGCTTATGCACCTCAAAAGATACAGTAACCAGGATACAAAGACAATCTACAGAATGGGAAAGGATATTTACCCAATGCCCATCTGATAAAGGGTTGATATCAAAGATATACAAAGTACTGGTTCAACTCTACAAGAAAACATCTAACCCCATAAAAAAATGGGGTGATGAAATGAACAGAAATTTTCCCAAAGAAGAAATCCGAAAGACTAAAAGGCACATGAGAAAATGTTTTATATCACTAATCATCAGGGAGTTGCAGATCAAAACAACAATGAGATATCATCTCACACCACAGAGACTGGCCCACATTCAAAAGAACAAAAGCAACTGGTGTTGGTGCGGATGTGGTGAGAAAGGGACTCTCCTTCACTGCTGGTGAGAATGCCGACTGGTTCAGCCCTTTTGGAAAATAGTATGGACAATTCTCAAAAAATTAGAAATTGAGCTCCCATTTGAAGCAGCAATACCACTCCTGAGAATATATCCCGGAGAGGCAAAAAATTAGAGTCGAAATGACATCTGCCCTTCTATGTTCATTGCTGCACTGTTTGCAATAGCCAAAATCTGGGGAAAAAATATGAGTGCCAGAGAACAGATGACTGGTTACAGAAATTTTGGTACATCTACACAGAGGAGTACTAGATAGCTGTTAGAAAAGATGAAGTCATGAAATTTACATGCAAGTGGTACTACATGGAAAGTATCGTGTTAAGTGAAATGAGTCAGAAAGAGAGGGACAGACATAGAAAGATTGCATTCATCTTGGGCATATAAAGTAACAAAATGGGAGACTAATACCCAAGAATAGCCGAGACAAGTACCAGGAGGTTCCCTCCATGGCTTGGAGGCCAGGCGCGCATGCTAGGGGAGAAGGCAGCTCAGATACAGAGGGGAGCACCAAGTAAAGGATGTTGGGAGGATCCTCCCAGGATGAGAGATGCATGCTGAAAGTAGACTAAAGACCGAACATTATTGCCACTCAATGCCTCTTTTGCAAACCACAGCACCCAAAGGAAGAGAGAGAACAAAAGGGAATGCCCTGCCACAGGGGTGAGGTGAGATGAGGGATGTGGGGGGATGGGAGGAATGCTGGGAGCATTGGAGGTGGGGAATGGGAAATGGTGGAGGGATGGGTACTCAATCAATATATAAATGAAACCCAAGCACAAAAATTAGTAAGTCTACAACTATACCTCATGGTGTTTCACTAATAAATTTTTTTTTAAAAAAATAGGAGTGAAAATGAACAGACACTTCTCTGAAGAAGACCAGTAGATGGCTAACAGGCTCATAAAGAAATGCTAATCATCACTTATTAGGGAACTTCAAATCAAGACAATAATGAGATGTCATCTTACACCAGTGAGAATGACACATATCAAAAGTACTGGGAACATTATCTGTTGGGGATATTGGTGGAAAAAGGAGCTGCCATATTTTTAAAAACACAATATGAGACTAATACCCAAGAACAGCAGAAACAAGGGCCAGGAGGATTGATCCATGGTTGGAAATCTGCTTCAAGTGCTGGGGGAGAAGACAGTTGGGATACAGAAGGGATCACTATGACATAGTTGGGTATGATCACTCTGGATAATAATTAGGTGAAAATAGGTAAAGGAATAAACATAACGACCTCTCAGTATCTATATGGCAAAACATAATGCCCAAAATTAGAGAGAGAAAGAGAGAGAGAGAGATGAAAATTGCCTCCCATAGAGACAGGCTGGGTGAAGGGTGGCGGGAGAGAAACTCAGGACATTGTACATTGGGGTTGGGTTGGGTGTTGGAACAATGTACGACTGAAACTGAGCTGTGAGAAGCTTTGTTATTCTGTCTCTCATGGTGATTCAATTAAAAAAAGGAAATACTGAAAACAAAAAAATAAGAAAGAAGCCCTCATCCACTGATAGTAAAAATGTTGTCTGGTCCAACCACTCTGGAAAAATGTATAGAGTGTTCTCTGTATACTCAGAAGTGAGCTGCCTTATGACCCAGCTATTCCACTTTGGCGTATCTGTCCCCTGCACAGAAAAACATTATTACAAACAAACAATGTATGCATACCACTATTCATTGCAGCACTCAATACCATAGCTAATATTTGGAATCAACCTGGATGTTCAATGACAGATAGATGGATCATTAATATGTGGTATATAAACACAATGGAATACTACACAGCTGTTAGGGATGATGAAATCATGAAACTTGGTGCAACTTGAATGGAACTGGGAGAAATGATGTTAAATGAAGTAAGCCAGAAGTAGAATTAACACAGGATTATATCACTCATATGTGGTAGTTAGAATAACTGGATGAAGGAATTCAATGGTTTAAAAGTAGATGTCCTGAACAACCTTGGCCCCAGATTATAGAGAAGAAAAGGAAAAGAAGAGTAGAGGGGAACAGAAGGAGGAGAGAGAAAGATGAGAATCAAAGGGGGCCAGGTCAGCGTAGTCATGTTCAAGGGTTATGTTAAGAAATGTTAGAGCTAAATATCAAAACCACTGAGTCAACAGCACTGAAATCAAAAGACCAAAACTTTAACAATAAAACTTAGGTGCATGCCAGGCGAGCAGGCTAGAAGAAGGATATGGGAGGGAACCTGGGAATTTTGGCGGTGGGATTAGGTCTACAATATTGTATGTCTAATCTCAATGATGAATCTCTGTGTCACAGTGCTTTGATTTTAAAAATGTGTAAAAAGTTTTAAAAAATAAATAAAAATTTTTAAAATAGGAGCAGATAAAAACAAAGGAGACCACATCATATTATGAACTTTTTCTACTACAAAAGAAATGACAAGATGGATGAGGTGAAAAGAGAATCCTCATTCTCTGTTGGTGGGAATTTTGTCTGATTCAATAATCTCTGTGAAAAGAAATATGGAAATTTATTTTTTAAAAAAGTAAGATATAGCTCCCCTACAACACAGTAATACAGTTCTGATATCTATTCTCCTTGAAGAAATATTAAAACATTAATTCAAAAGGGTGTATGCACACCTGTATTGATTGTAGCATTCAGTACAATAGTCAAGATTTGGAAACAACCCAAACTCCAACAAGGGAGGAGTGAATCAAGAAGCTATGTGATATTTACATGATATTTACATGAGATACACAGAATGCTGTTCATGACTGAGTTTCAGTCATATAATGTTCCAACACCTGTTCCTTCAGCAATGTACTTTTCCCACCATGAATGTCCCCGTTTTTCTCCTACACCTTCCCCTGCCTTTCTCTATGGCAGGAACTTTCCTTCTCTCTCTCTCTCTTTCTCTCTCTCTCTCTCTCTCTCTCTCTTTAATATTGTGCATTATGGCTTGCAATGAAGGTATTGAAAGTTTTCCTTCACCTTCTTTCACTTCTCAGTTATTGTCCAGAGTCATTATTTACAACTGTGAGTGTCATAGCAATCTATTCTTTATCCTAACTCACACAGACCCTCGACCCCACACACACAAACTTCAAACCATTGACAAGTCCTATTGACCTCTCTTTCTTCTTTCCTTGGATACTAGTTTAATACTATGTTTTTTTGTTACATGATAAAACCTTGTGAAGCTATAAGAAAGGATGAAATCATGCCATTGTCACTACATGGATGGAGCTAGAGGATATAATTCTGAGTGAAGTCAGTGACAATGAAATGCATTATTTGTATATATAATAAAGAAGTTGATTTTTACACTGAAAGGCAGATTAATACATAATAATAACGGGTGAGGGTTGAGGTGAACAAAGTGTGTTGAATAAAAGCTTGAGAAGCATTCTATGCTTATAACCTCTTTCTGAGAAGTCTAAATGCAGATATGATCTGCCTCTGATAATGAAATGTGTTCATATTTATTAAATACAAAGGGGGATATTATTGTACTGAGTGATTTATTGGATATTTGTATCACTGTTGTGTGAAGAGAGTGTAAGTGATCTCAGCACTTATTAAATGAAAACTATACTAACTCATTGAAAACTTCATTTGATCACTGCCAATTCTGATGCAATAGCCATGACTATCAGTATGCATCTTTTGTTGCAATATGTGAGGTTTATTATAACGGTTGACATATATTGTGCACTGTGTGTTTTAAAATGCATGATCTCGCAAAACAGTAATAAAACACCTATAATGACAGAAATCATTGTGTGAATATTATAGTTTCTGAAACAAGGCTGAGACAAGTTATTTTACATATTTATAAACAAACAAGAGTGTCTGGCAGAGCCCCACATTCAGCCCTTTCTGGCATATGCATTGGCTTCATTGGTGTTTGGAGAACAGCTCAGTCATTCCTGGGTCCAGTTAAGGCAGTTCCATTCCAGGGGCCTGTGGTACCCGGGACGCTCTCTCAGGTGGCCTTAGCAGCTCATTTCCTCCAGTGTGTGCTCAATCTTGTCCCCAGGGTCTAATTGGGCTGAAGCAATTGCCTTGCTTTCTATAACCAGGAGTTTAGGGACTTTGACATAGACCTCTATGAGACCTATAAAATGGTAACTTTATTGAGTTGGAGGTCAAGGACAGACACAGGAAGCTCAGCAAATTTGGGGCCCACAACGCTTTCTTCCCAGTGTTTAATTCTTGCTAAATACAACAGAAGCTGAGGATCTGCAAACTGGATTTGAAGCTTCTTGTGCTACCAAAGAGTGAAGCTATCAGAGTGAGCTTGGAATTATAGGACAGAAACTTGTATCACTGTGTGCTTAAGAAGTCTGTGTATGCATCTTGTGTACATATACCATGAGCTTATTTTTTTCTAGTGTATTATGATTTTTAAAAAATGCGTGTTTCTTCAACAGTTGTTGTGTATATATATATGATATCTCCATTGACTTAGTAAGAAAAATGGAGTGGCAGAAAGATAGGATAAGAGTTAAGACACTTGACTTGCACATGGTGCACCCTGGATTTATCTCCAGCATTGCCTATGGTTACTGGGCACTACCAGGAGTGACTCCTAAACACAGAGCCAGAAGAGGCCCTTAATACCACTGAGTGTGGCTAAAAAAATGATAAAGACAAAGAGAGAAAGAGTGACCAAGAAAAGTCGAGACGTAGACAGAAGTTAGAGAGAAAAGTTTACATGACATAAAGATTCTTTTTTTCCATAACAAGAGCACACAGCAGTAAGAAGTTCATGTAGAGCACTCAGAATGTGATCTGAACTCTTGCTACCAAATATCCATCACCCTCTAATTCGATCCTTCCATATTCTCAATTTTGTATACAGATGTAAAGAAAGTAAGGAGATTGTAGAGTCTGAAGAGACACAGATATGCTCCCCACAAGGTAGCAGAAATTTCCTGAGTTTACCCAAAGCCAGGATGGGAGTTTGAAATCCTTACTGAGTGGTATACAGTTGTGTGCTTTTTCCTTTCATTTATGAGTATCACTGTATGCCATCCAAGGTTTCTGTGTTTATGAGTTGTTAGTGATGTCTGGTTTGTATAGCATTTCTGTGGTTATGTCTGTGAATAAATGGGACCATCTTTCTTGCCCACAGCCATTTTAAGAGTCTGTCAATGATGGCCATATTACTGCATTGAACCGACAGGATCAGGTGAATGTCCTTCTCTAAGTAAGTTTCAGTCACTTATTCCTATTATTCCATTATCTCAGTAGGTCAAAAGTGGTCTAATTCACAGTCCGGTACTGCTGTGTCTATCTCTTATATTCAGGTTACACTGAAATAGGAAGAGTAACTTAAGTCTTGATCACCATGCTATATTGAGAATTAAAATGGACAGTGTTCACAAATCATTCAGCACTATGCCTGACACATAATCAATGTTCAGTCAACAGGAAGGAATTTAAGTTTCTCTCCCAAAACTAAGCATTTTTGTCATAAGTCTCCAAGGTTCATAAATCTCCAAACTCTGGTACAAAACATACAAAAGGTTTATAAAAATGAACTTGCACACACAGTATCTCACATACTTTGTGAACATAGTCTGGTCTTCTTTCCTAAAGTGAAGGACCATTGTCTTGAGAAGTTAAATATTGTGTGAATCAAAGCTCTCTGTTGATTATAAATTGTTTATAAATTGTTTATAAATTGTTAAATTGTTACTTTATTCCTGGTGTCTCCACACAGTGATCAGCCGCTATCAAACTTAGAGGACATGGAGAGATAGAACCAGTGTCCCTAAGTAGTAAAGATTCCTGCTATTAATCTTGAATACAAAGGACAGTAAAGATTTTCTCCTGAAACTATGTTGGAATGATATCACTTAGCATGTCTAGACACGTTAAATAATTAGAATTGGGAGAGCCAGTGTGTCGTGATTAGGAGACAGATTGTGACTGGATACATGTTGTCATTGCTTTCACCTATTATCTGGTGCAGTGGTTCATCCTTGGACTTTTAAATAATGTGATTTTTCTTCCTTGTAATTTAATACTGATAATTTTATCTAAGGATTTTTTAAGTATGTATATAACACATGGAATAATGTCTGGAATAATGTTGGCTAGTGGTCAATATTTTACATTTTTAATGATAATGGGCACATTTGTTGATAAGAATAACATTTTTAATTCAATTTAGAAAAGATATTAATTTATACTATAGTTAGTCTATATCAATGTAGAGAGTTTCACGTGATTTAAGGGGAAATGTCTAATGGTTGACGTAAATATCCATGTCCTTTTCATAGTAAATCATTTAAATTAAGTTTGGCAAGATGAAAAGCTGTACAATCCTACAACACCGAGACTTTGCATTGCTTATTTACTTTTGTTCGTGAATAGCACTTTGTCTAGTGCTTTGTACAAAGCATGAGTTAAGCTGTTGTTCAAAGTATTTCTGCAGGTTAACAAAAACATCATAGATTTGTTAACTGTGAAGATGTGATGTATTATTAGAACCCAAATGGTACATGGTGATTAATTCAAACATACATGTGAGTTGTGAACAAAGTCTAGTTTAAAAATAACTATTCTTTCATATAAATGCTGTGTTACTATAATATGGCTATTCAGGTTCTGAACATTTCCTTCTCTTTGACTCCCAGAAGAAAGTGGAGCATCATGAAGAGACAGAATGAGACCAGAGTTTCTGAATTCCTGCTCCAGGGTCTCCCTATACCACCAGAACAACAGGGCTGGTTCTTGATGCTCTTCCTGGCCATATACCTGACCACCGTGTTGGGGAACCTGATCATCGTCCTGCTCATCAGGATAGACTCTCGTCTCCACACCCCCATGTACTTCTTCCTCAGTGTCTTGGCCTCCAATGATGTGACTTTATCATCTGTCACCGTGCCCAAAATGTTGGTGGACATGCAGAGTAATCACAAGTCCATCTCATATTCATGGTGTATTTCTCAGGAATATTTTTTAATATTTTTTGCTTGTATTGACAATTTCCTTCTTGCAGTGATGGCCTATGACAGGTATGTAGCCATCTGTCAGCCACTCCACTACACAATGATCATGAGGGAGGAGCGATGCATCTCATTAGTAGCTTGGTGTGTGTTCTTCAGTTTTTTACACTCTCTGATAAATGCTCTTCTCTTGAACCAAGTGTCCTTCTGTGGTGATATTATCATCCCACACTTCTTCTGTGAACTCACTGCATTGTTGGAGGTAAGCTGCTCAGACACTTCACTCAATAAACTGGTCATATTCATTGAGGGAGGAATGATTGTAGGTATTCCATTCACTTTTATCATGGGATCATATATCTGCATATGGGCCACTGTCCTAAAAAACCCTTCTGCTAAGAAATTCTTCAAAGTCCTCTCTACCTGTGGTTCCCATCTCCTAGTTGTAGCTTTATTCTACGGGACCATTGCAGAAGTGTACTTATTCTCCTCACCATCCATGTCCAGTGCTAAAGAAATAGCTGCTTCTGTGATGTATATGATAGTCACCCCCATGATGAACCCTTTCATCTACAGCCTGAGAAACAGAGATATAAAACAAGCACTAAACTTGTTTGCTGTTAAGGTGATGTTCTGTAAGTCAACAACTTAGAAGGAACGAGATAATAATATTCAAATGAACAAGGAATCTATTACTCAAACTATAATCTAAGGATAGATATTCTGAGAGCTCAGCTGATACTATCTGTGCACAAACCTCAGAGTTTAAAATTCCCATATCGCACTCTGCTTACATACATCAGGGTTTTTTTACCCAGACTGACTTTCAGTTACTCTAAAATCTTCTTACCAATAGTTAAAAGTCTGTGATGCCTTGTTTAAACATATCTAGAAGTTGTGAATGGGAGAGTGATTAAGAACCAATTTCAGGAATGGAAGAAGAATGTCTCTGTATCCACCAGTGACAAGAGAAGCCAGCCTTTCTCTCTTCATATTTTCAATATCAAGGAAAGAAAGCAGGTAAAGAGAATGTCAAAGAAAGAAAGACTTGCATACATCAGGTTTTCCATCTCTCTATTTTGTGATTTCTATTATAAATCTTTAATGATTGCTTTTCCTTTCCTCTTAAGTATGGACTCATACCAGTTCTGAGAACCTCTGCATTGCCATGGAGAGCAGTTTATGGTCAGGCTCATCTCCAGTGAAAAATAACTGGCACTCCCCTGCTCCCAGAATTATTGGAGGTGACCCCCATAATAAATGCATGGGTTAAAAGAATTTGTTTCTCTTCTTAAATAAGGTGAATGATGTAATTTTGAAAAGTTTCTGTCTCTATAATATTTCAATTATTTCTTTGAAATTAGTTTTTTGTTTCAAATTTTTATTAGTGAATCACCGTGAGCTACAGTTACAGACTTACAAACTTTCATGCTTGTGTTTCAGTCATACAGTGATCGAGTATCCATCCCTCCACCAGTGCCCATATTGCACCACCAATGGTCCCACCACTCCCACCCCATCTCTGAAATTAGTTTTCAGTAGGGGCTCTAAACTAGTCTCCGTCTTGATCCAGGTGGCTGTTACAATGGATCTATACACGTGCAGAATTTGAACATGATATGCATTTTAAGTTTATGCACTTTGTTCATGCCTTGACACAACCGTATGGAAATGAATGATGAAGGAATTATAACAAACTAAAATTTTATGATTGGAAAGGTTATGATGACATGTATACATATCTGAATAAATTACATTCATTTTGATTTTTTGTGTTGGAGTGATAGGGCATTTGCCTTGCACACGGCCGACCCAGGTTTGAGTCCTCCATCCCTATCGGAGAGCCCAGCAAGCTACTGACAGTATCCTGCACACACAGCAGAGCCTAGCAAGCTCCCCATGGCATATGTAATGTGCCAAAAACAGTAGCAACAAATCTCACAATGGAGTCGTTACTGGTGCCCGCTCAACCCAATCGATGAGACGACAGTGCTACAGTGCTACAATAGGCATATGTAACTTTCAAATATAAAAAAGAATTCACACCAAAAAATCTTGACATATTTAGTATATTCATACACATAAAGACACCATACATATTCTTTTCTTTATGTGTAGATAAAAAGTGAGCTCCATTTTCTTGGTGTCCAATTATTTCCAGTGTTCCTACTTGATTTTTCCTTTCCTTTCCAATTGTTTCTGGTTTTTACTTTCAGTCTAACTCTTTAAAATAAAAGGTGTTGTCTCTTCTTGCATCACTATCAAATATTAATAGGGATACCCTTTCCAAATCCATCACACTGGAGTATGCAAGTTGACACAAGTGTGAGTGAAGGTTATATTATGATTCAGGGTTAACAAGGCCTCTCTGGGCTGTTAAAAAACAAAAAAAGCTGAAATATTAAATGAAGCCAAGTTTTTGAGGGATGTATGAGGGTCAATAATGAGTAATGACCGCATACATAATAGTAACTTATTTAATATAAAGATACAAATAGTCTAGAATGAACATAGAGAATTGAAAAATTAATTAAGCAACACATTTATTTCAAAAACTTAGACCATTAAAAGATCTCTTATAATTAACAATAATCACAAAACAACTCAATTTTAAAGGGCTTCTTTTGGACCAGAGAAATTACAGTGAGTGGGGAACTTGCTTAACATGCCTCTAACCTGGGTTTCAGTCCAGCCACCCTACAGTATCCCAAGAACTGCACTGTAGCTCTGTCACGCCATTGTTGACCAATTTGCTCGAGCGAGCACCGTATCATCTCCATTGTGAGACTTGTTGTTACTGTTTTTGGCATATAGAATATGCCACGGGGAGCTTGCCAGACTCTGCCATGCAGGCGGGATACTCTCAGTAGATTGACGGACTCTCCAAGAATGATGGAGGAATCGAACCCAGGTCTGCCACATGCAAGGCAAACACCCTACCCGCTGTGCTATCGCCCCAGGCAATCCCAACAACTACCTGAATTTATCTCAAAACGCAGAGCCCAGAATAAGTCCTTACCATAGCTTGGATTGCTAAAACCTGAGAGTTCGACATGTGTGTGTGTGTGGGGGGGGGGGGGGAGGGGGGGCAGGAGGTGGAGAAAGAGAGAGCAAGTTAGTTAAGTCAGATATATGCTATTTATAACAAACAAACAACAGTTCTAGAAAAAATCATAACTAGGTAAAAGTAAAGGAAGATCTACAAAGTAAATAATGAAAGAAAGCAAAAGAAACTATACTCATAAGATAAACTTTCAGCACAGTATAGAATCAAGAGAAACTTAGGGAAGCTATGTAATTATAAAGATGGTACTCCATCAATATATAGTTTATCTAAACATAGCAACACAAAATATATTAAAAAGCTACTTACCTATCTAAAGGGAAATATGTACAGCAACACAAAAATAAAAAAATTAAATGTATTTACACCAGTGCATGCATAATCCATAGAAAAGTTAACAAGGAAATAATGATCTTACTAATGCAGTAAACTAAATGGATGAAACACTGATGCAGAACATTTCACCCAAAATTGGTACTGGTCATGGGCGTGGCGTGATAACATATACACTCTGGAATAATAGGATGAAAACATATATGCATTTATAATCTTGCTACCTTAGACACATCAGTATATTTTTTAAAGCAACAGATTGGGGAGCAGACTGTTAGTACAGCTGGTAAGGTGCTTGCCCTCGCATGGCTGAACTTGTTTCAATCCCTGCATTCCATGTTGTGGCAGTGGCCCATGATCACTGCCAGGAGTGATTCCTGAGTGCTGAGTCAAGAATGCTGAGTGATGAGCCCAAGTTCTGAGCCCTGAGCATCACTAGAACAATCAAAAGCAACAGATTGGTTGAAGAGATAGTACAAGAAGTTAAGGACTTGCGTTGTGTGTGCTGACCCGGGTTCAATCCCTAGCACACAGATGGTCTCCTGAGTACCTCCAGTACTTTTGAGTACAAACAGAGTAACGTCACCTGAACATCACCCGGTATGGCCAGATCCACACACACAAAATTAAGCAACAGAATACATCTTCTTCTCGTAGAAATATGGAATAATCTCAAGGATAAAGCTTAAGTTGGAACACACAATTCTCAATGAATATAAGAAAAGTGAAATCAAGGGGGGTATGGTGCCACCAGCAGGTCAATCTGTACGTGTGAGGCGAGTGCATCAGCAGCCTGAAGGCGCCTTCAGACTTCCAGATACCCCAAAATTGCTGCTGTGCCTTTGGCCAGACCCCCAAAACTTGGGGCAAAGTTTACCAAGACAGTAAATGGCCAAAAGTTAGGTATGTGGGAGACACACCCACAAACCACCTCTGGCTCAGTTATGTAATTGGAGGAATGGCCTCTCTTGTTCCTGATTGAACTGCTTAATGGTCGTGATCCCAGAGACTCAGAAACAAATCTCGAAACCCAACGGCTTTTGGCAGAAATGCGTCTGGTCCTTGCAGTAAGTTACCGGTGCTAGGCCAACCCAGGTGGGATAGGTTTTGTTCCTTGGCCTATTCTCCCTGGCGGCCCGGTGGCTGCCATCCTCCAGAGGCTACTGGATAGTCACATTTGGACCCGCAATGACGAGACACGCAGGGCCTCACAGGATGGGGGTGAAGCCGGTCTTTTCCTCCCTGTCCCAACGAGACCCCAAGTCATCCCCACAAATGGCCTCCCTGGCTCTTGATCAAGCTGCTTAATGGCCATGATCCCAGAGACTCAGAAACAAATCTCGAAACTCAGCGGCTTTTGGCAGAAATGTGTCCAGACCCTGCCGTAGGTTACTGTCACCAGGTCACCCGAGGGGGAAGAGGTACCGTCCCTCTGCCTGCTCCCCCTTGGTGGCTCGGTGGTCGCCATCCTCCAGAGGCCATTGAACAGTCAGGTTTCAGCCCTCAGTGACGAGACATGTTGGGTCTCACAGAATGGGAGTGGAGCCGGTCCTTTCCTCCCCATCCCAAAAAGACCCTGAGTCGCCGCCCAAAAACGGCCTCTCTGGCTCCTGATCAAGCTCCTTAACAGCCATGATCCAAGAGATTCAGAAACAAATCTCAAAACCCAGTGGTTTTTGGCAGAAATGCGCCCAGACCCAGCAGTAGGTTATTGTCGCCGGGCCACCCCAGTGGGGAAAGCGTGTTGTTCCTCCGCCTACTCCCCCTAGGCGGCTCGGTGAACACCATCCTCCAGAGGCCACTGGACAGTCAGGTTCGGGCCCTCGGTGATGAGACATGTTGGGCCTCATGGGATAGGAGTGTAGCCAGCCTTTTTCCTCCCTGTCCCAACGAGACCCCGAGTCGCCGCCCATGAACGGCCTGTCTGGCTCCTGATCAAGCTGCTTAACAGCCATGATTCCAGAGACTCAGGAGCAAATCTCAGAACCCAGCAGGTTTTGGCAGAAATCCCTCCAGATTTAAGTGTTAAAATTCCGGAATTTCAAAATCGCATGACCACTACTGCAGCCACGTGACATCATATGTTATTCATAACCAGCAATAGAAAACAAATTGTCTACTGTTGCCTTGTCGGCAGATCTGAGTGTTGGGGTAAAATCTCAAATAATAATGGTGGGTCTGGTGTCAAGATATTGAATGTGATCAAACTAGAGAGAGAGTAATGTGGAAATCATCTGCCCCACATGTAGGGGGAGGGTGAGGGATGGAGGTACACTGGGGTTGTTTGGGGTGGAGAATGGGCCCTGGTGAATGTACGGGTGTTTCATTGTATGACCGAGACTTAGACCTGAAAGCTTTGTAACTGCTATCACAGTGATTAAATAAATAAAATTATAAAAAATGAAAAAAAAGTGAAATCAAATCAGGCATATTTACTGGATCTATAAAGACACAAATGAATCACAAAAGGTTGGTGACAAATCACAAATAATGGATATGAAGAGTAATTGGCTTGATAAAAACACAAAACTGGAAATAAACAGTAACTGGCTTAATAAAAATACAATGAGAATTTTTTCAAAACAGGGGCCATCGAAAGTGATTACACATGTCCTTACTATCTTGACAAAGGAGCTAGATACATGACGAGGAACTGGGAGAAACTCTTCAATAAATGGAACAATAGGATAGCCACATAAAAATAAAAGTAAATAAGATCTGGATCCCTCTTTACCATATATAATATTAATTCAAAGTGAATTAAAGATCTTGATATTTGACCCAAAATCAGAAAGTAAATCAAGGAAAACATAGCATACCTCTCCCTGATATTATATCAGAAAGAAACAGGACTCAAAAGCAATGTGGAAAAAATAGAAACTGAAATCATACAAGAAAAGTAAATCAACGGGATAAAAATTGGAAAAGAGGAAGTCAAGCTATCTCTATTTGCAGACATGATGATATACTTTGAAAACCCTAAAGAGTCCACTCAAATGCTCCTAGAAACAATAAATCAATATAGCCAATGTGACTGACTACAAAGTCAATACACAAAAACGGATTGCATTCCTATATAGTAAAAAAAAGCAATCAAAGAGTCTATCCCATTTAAAATAGTGTCCATAAACATTAAGTGCATAGCAACTAACATAACAAAATAGGTGAGAAACTTACATAATGAAAATTTCAAAAGACTCAAGAAAAATATTGAAGATCTTAGGAAATAGAAAAACATTCCGTGCTCAATGTTTGAAAGAATCAACAATATTAAAATGACGACCTTACCTAAACTACTATATTCTTCAAATACTTAGAAGAGTCCATTTTAAGTTTGTGTGGAGCCATAAAAAACCCGTATGGTCAAAATCATACTGAAAAACAAGCAAATAGGAACCACCTCACTACCAAATTTAAATCCATATTTAAATCCATATATTTAAATCTATATTTAAATCCAGTGTGATCATGAAATAAAGAATGATTCTGACAATTGGTTCAGAATAGACTATCCAATGCCAAATCCTCATATATATATGTATGTATATATATATATATGTGTGTGTGTATATATATATAGTCAGCCAATTTTTTACAAATGAACTGGAACATGAAATGGAATAAAGAAAGTCTACTCAAAAAGTGGTGTTGGGAGAAATGAATAACCACATGCAAGAAATTGAAGCTGAATCCATATCTCACACTTAATGCAAAAGTCAACTCAAAGTGGATCCAAGACTTTGAGATAACATCTGAACTCATAAAGTACACTGAAGTAAATATAGGCTGAGCGTTCCAAGACCTACACCTCAAGAGAGTCTTCAATGATATGATGCTATTGGCAAAGGCTAGAGAATCAAAACAAAACAAATGGGACTACATAAAACTTAGAAATTTCTGTATGACAAAAAAAACATGGACTAAAACAAAACAACAGGTAAGTGAGAGAAAGTCCTCAACATATCAGATACAGGTTGAATCTAGGATGTATAACGTACTCACAAAGATCAAGAACAGCAACAAAAATAACCCTTAAAAGCCCCATCAAAAAAATAGCGAGTGAAAAATGAACAGTCACTTCTCTGAAGAAGACTAGCAGATGGCCAACACACACATAAAGAAATGCTCATCATCACTTTTTATTAGGGAACTTCAAATCAAAACAATAATGAGATGTCATCTTACACCAGTGAGAATGACACATATCAAAAGTACTGGGAACAATCTCTATTGGGGAGATTGGTGGAAAAAAGGAGCTTCCATATTTTTTAAAACACAATATGAGACGAATATCCAAGAACAGTAGAAACAAGGGCCAGGAGGATTGGTCCATGGTTGGAAGCCTGACTCAAGAGCTGGGGGAGTCCAGCACCATCTTTACAGCACACAGACACAGAGAAGAAAGGCCGCGGGAGTGGGGTGGGGTCACAGCTCCCGGAGAATGCTCCAGGTCCCAAAGAGAGCGGAGATCACCGGGAAGCCCCAGATGGGGTAGGTGCCCCATCCCGCCTCCTCCAGATGGAACCCCGGTGACCATGAGCCTCTACAAGCACAGCTTGAGCATGCGGGAACAGGACTCTCACTCCAAACTGCTGGGACTGCCACGGTTCCAAGGTAACCTCTGATTCCGGAAGTCACGCCCACAACCGGCCCCCCAGCGCCATCTTTACAGCACACAGCCACAGAAAAGAAAGGTTATGCAGGAACCGGGACTTTTACTCCAAACCATAAGCACCACGCGACATCTCCTTATATATAAAGTGATCAATGGAAAGTAAATTATCCTACGTTTCTCCCTGAAAATGAGGCTTAACTCTTTTACAATCCACAACACCCAATAGGAAAGAGAAAACAAAAGGGAATGCCCTGCCACAGAGGCAGGGTGAGATGGGGGGAATGGGGGGTGGGAGGGTTACTGGGATCCGTGGTGGTGGGAAATGGTTACTGGTGGAGGAATGGGTATTCTAAATAAATAAATTTAAAAATAAATAAATAAAAAGGGAAAAAAGCTGGGGGAGAAAGCAGTTGGGAGAGAGAAAAGATCACTACAACAAAGATAGTGGGATATGATCACTCTGGATAATAATTAGGTGAAAATAGATAAAGGAACAAACATGATGATCTTTCAGTATCTGTATTGCAAAACATAATGCCCAAAATTAGAGAGAGACAGAGAGATGAAAAGTGTATGCCATAGAGACAGGCTGGGTGGAGGGTGGCAGAGGGAAACTGGAGACACTGGTGTTGGGAAATGTACATTGAGGGTGGGATGGGTGTTGGAACAATGTATGACTGAAACCCAACTATGAGCAGCTTTGTTATTCTGTCTCTCGGTGATTCAATTTAAAAAGGAAATATTGAAAACCAAAAGAAATTAAGAAAAAAACTCTCATCCACTGATAGTGGAAATGTTGTCTGGTCCAACTGCTCTGGAAAACTGTATTGAGTGTTCTTAGTAAACTCAGAAGTGAGCTGCCATATGACCCAGGGTATCTGTCCCCTGCACATAAAAACATCATTCCAAAAAACGTATGCACACCACTGTTCACTGCAGCACTTGGTACCATAGCCAAGATTTAGAATCAACCTAGATGTCCAATGACAGATAAGTGGTATCTAAACACAATGGAATACTACACAGCTGTTAGGGATGATGAAATTATGCAATTTGCTGCAACATGAATGGAACTGGAAGAAATCATGTTAAATGAATTAAGCCAGAAGATTGATAAACAGAGGATGATATCACTCATATGTGGTACTTGGGCTAACTGGATGAAGAAATGCAATGGTATAAAAGTAGATGCTCTGAACAACCTTGACCCCAGAGTATAGAGAAGAAAAATTAAAAAAAAAAAGAGGCAGGATGGGATGGGGGGTTCGGTGGGGGACGGGAGGGATACTCGGACACGTGGTGGTGGAAAACGGGCGCTGGTGGGGGGAAGGGTACTTGATTATTGTATAACTGAAACCCAAGCACAAAAATTTGTAGGTCAACAACTGTACCTCATGGTGTTTCACTAATAAAAATTTTTTAAATAATAATAATAAAAGATATTGAGCCTGGAGAGATACCAAAAAAAGAGTAGATAAAAACAGGACGGGGAAAGAGAAAGATGAGAAGCAAAGGGGGCCAGGTCAGGGGAGTCATGTCCAAAGGTGATGTTAAGAAATTTTAGAGCTGGGGTATGGTGCAGCCAGCAGATCAACCTATACCTGTAGGGCAAGTGCATCAGCAGCCTGATGGTGCCTTCAGATACTACCAAATTGCTGCTGTGCCTTTGGCCAGACGCCAACAACTTGGACCAAGTTTAAGGTAAAGGTAAAGGCCCTCCCATTGATCGTCGATTTGCTCGAGCGGGCCCAGTAACGTCTCCATTGGAGACTTTGTTGTTACTGTGTCTGGCATATCAAATACTCTCAGTAGCTTGCCGGGCTCTCCGATACAGCACCCGGTATTCCCAGGCGGTCTCCCATCCAAGTACTAACCAGGCCCGATCCTGCTTAGCTTCCGAGATCAGACGAGATCGGGTGCGTTCAGGGTGGTAGGACCAAGTTTACCAAGCAATTAAATGGCCAAATAGGTATGTGGGAGACACACCCACAAACTACCTCCAGCTCAGCTATATTAGCTCATTTATTGGTCTTACTTCAGAGACCCATAAATCTCAAAAGAGATCAAAAGACACAGTTAGGGCCTGTAGCACAGAGGTAGGCGGGAACCCGTGACTGAGAGCTCCAGGGCTGCTTCAAACATGACTGGACCTCCTCCCCGCCAGGTCCCCAGTTTTCCAGTAGCTTCGTAGTCACACCCACAAACTGCCCCCGCACCATGTAAATCTCATCAGCGGCCAAGACCCACAGATAATAAACTAAAACTCCCGAAAGAGAGCATCTCAGAATTTCTTGACCCCGTGTCAAGTTGTCTTCACCTGGGTGCACCAGAGGGGGACTGATGAGACCCCTCCCCACCCCAATGGACCCAACTCTCGCAGTCAAAAACCTCCACAACCCAACCACCGCCATGCTCAAGGCCGTCCCCCACGTGCTCAGACCGAGCTTCACGCATGAGTGAAGTCCTACGGAACCCAGGCAATGCGAACTTTGTGACCTTGTTTCTGGGCTCAGTGGGACCAGGAGCAGAGATTCTCTGTCCGCTTTTCCCAGTCTCTGGCAACCCAGGGGTCACGCCCATAAACCACTTCCTGCTGGCGCCAGATAATCTCACCATCGACCATCATCCAGATCACACAACTGCTTCTCCAGAAAGGGAGCACAACATGACACCCCCATAACCACGCCACTGAACTCTGCACCAGGCAGTTTCACACAGGGTGCCCCAGAGAGGGATGGGTGAGAGCCCTCCCTGCCCCAAAGGACCCAGCTCCGGCAGCCAAAACCCTCCACAACCCAATTGAAGTCACGTTCAAGGCCGCTCCCCACATGCTCAGCTGAGCCTCACATATGAGTAAACATATTTTTGGGCAAATCATAGAGGTAAATATATATCTGAAAAGATATACCAAAGCCCTGAGATTTTTTTTTCCCTTTATTTTATTTTATTTTTTTTTTAAGTTGTAGATTTACAATTTTTTGTGCTTTGGTTTCAATTATACAATGATCAGATACCCATCCCTCCACCAGTGCCCATTTTCCACCACCATGGATAATATCCCTCCCACCCCCATCCCCCCATCCCCCCTGTCTCTGTGGCAGGGCAATCCCCTGTGTTCTCTCTCTCCTTTTGGGTGTTGTGGTCTGCAAAAGAGGCATTGAGTGGCAAACATGTTCAGTCCATAGTCTACTTTCAACATGCATCTCCCCTCCTGGGAGGATCCTCCAAACACCCTTTATTTGGTGCTCCCTTCTCTATCTGAGCTGCCCTTTCCCCTAGAATGCCCGGCTGGCCTCTAAGCTATGGAGTAATCCTCCTGGTGCTGATCTCAGCTATTCTTGGGTATTAATCTCATACTTTGTTACTTTATATCCCCCAGATGAATGCAATCTTTCTATGTCTATCCCTCTCTTTCTGACTCATTTCGCTTAGCATGATACTTTCCATATTGTACCACTTGTATGTAAATTTCATGACTTCATCTTTTCTAAGAGCTACATAGTACTCCATTGTGTAGATGTACCAAAGTTTCTTTAACCAGTCATCTGTTCTTGAAGCCCTGAGATTTTAGCAGCATCTCCTTACTCGTCTTTCCCAATGCTGCCATATTGGAGGCTCGTTCAGGGTCAGGGGAATGAGACTGTTACTGTTACTGTTTTTGGCATATCGAATACTCCATGGACAGCTTCCCTCTGATAATGAAGTGTGTGTGTCTGTGAGTGTGTGTATATATATATATACATATATACATATATACATATATACATTATATATTATACATATATATATATACCAAAGCTCACATCACCCAAAAACATGTTAGTGATATCCTACAGAATATCTTAATGGCTCCTGCCAAAATAGAACAATCTTCACACTGCTTCCTATATGAACCCTATTTTGTAAGCATGTTCAGCAGTTCTTGATAACATACAATACAACATATATTATTTCGGTTGCATTTTGGGACAGGGATTGGGGTTTGGGATGGAACCTTCCCGAATTTGGTGGTGGGAAGGTGTAATGGTGGTGGAATAGGTGTTTGAATATTGAATGTAATCTACGTTATGAACTAATTTATAAAATGAAAAAAAATTAAAGAAAAAGTAACGTGAACGTTCATGCTCAATTCAATCAGCTTAACCAACGGCTGAATAAATAGCAGTGATCCTACATTATAAAAAATAAATAAATAAATAAGAAACATTAGAGTTAAGTATCAAACCACTGAGTCAACAACACTGAAATGAAGAGACCCAAACTTTAACAATCAAACTTAGAAAGTTTCATGCCAAGAGAGCAGGCTGGAAGGGCGATATAGGAGGGAACTTGGTAACATTGGTGGTGGAATTGGTGCTGCAATATTTTATGTCTAAAACTCAACTATCAATCTCTGTGTCACAAAACTTTAATTTTAAAAATGTGTAAAAGTTTAAAAAAATTAAAAATAGAAGCAGATTAAAACAAAGAAGACACATCATATTATCAACCTTTTCCACTACAAAAGAAATGACTAGAGGGATGTGGTGAAAAGAGAATCCTCATTCTGTGCTAGTGGAGATGTTGTCTGATTCAACCCATCTCTATGAAAAGAGATATGAAAATTTCTTTTTTAAAAAAGAAGAATATAACTCCAGTATATAACAGCAATACAGTTCCTGATATCTATTCTTCTTGAAGAAATATTAAAACATTAATTCAAAAGGGTATATGCACACCTGTATTGATTGTAGCAATTCAATACAATAGTCTAGATTTGGAAACAACCCAAATTACAACAAGAGATGAGTGAACTAAGAAGCTGTGGGATATTTACATGATAGAATCTTTTTTTTAATTGAATCACCATGAGACACACAGTTACAATGCTATTTGTAATTTAGTTTCAGTCATATAATGTTCCAACAGCCATCCCTTCACCAATATGCATTTCCCACCATGAATGTCACTGTCACTGTGACTACCATCCTGTTGTTCATCGATTTACTCGAGTGGGCACCAGTCACGGCTCTGTTCGTCCCAGCCCTGAGATTTTAGCAGCATCTCCTTACTCATCTTTCCCAATGCTGCCATATTGGAGGCTCGTTCAGGGTCAGGGGAATGAGACTGTTGTTGCTACTGTTTTTGGCATATCGAATACTCCATGGACAGCTTGCCTCTGATAATGAAGTGTGTTAATATTTATTAAACACATTTTAAATATTACATATTAAATACAAAGGGAATATTATCGTACTGAGTGGCTTAATGGATATTTGTATCACTTAGATCTGCTGTTGTTTGAGGAGAGTGTAAGTGAACTCAGCACTTACACTTATTAAATGAAAACTATACTAATTCATTGAAAACTTCATTTGATCACTGCCAATTCTGATGCAATAGCCATGACTATCAGTATGAATCATTTGTTGTCATATGTGAGGTTTATTATAACGGTTGACATATATTGTGCACTGTGTGTTTTAGCATGCATGATCTCGCAAAACATTAATAAAACACCTATAATGACAGAAATCATTGTGTGAATATTATAGTTTCTGAAACAAGGCTGAGACAAGTTATTTTACATATTTATAAACAAACAAGAGTGTCTGGCAGAGCCCCATGTATTGCATTGGCTTCATTGGTGTTTGGAGAACAGCTCAGTCATTCCTGGGTCCAGTTAAGGCAGTTCCATTCCAGGGGCCTCTGGTACCCAGGACACTCTCTCAGGTGGCCTTAGCAGCTCATTTCCTCCAGTGTGTGCTCAATCTTGTCCCCAGGGTCTAATTGGGCTGAAGCAATTGCCTTGCTTTCTATAACCAGGAGTTTAGGGACTTTGACTTAGACCTCTATGAGACCTATAAAATGGTAACTTTATTGAGTTGGAGGTCAAGGACAGACACAGGAAGCTCAGCAAATTTGGGGCCCACAACGCTTTCTTCCCAGTGTTTAATTCTTGCTAAATACAACAGAAGCTGAGGATCTGCAAACTGGATTTGAAACTTCTTGTGCTACCAAAGAGTGAAGCTATCAGAGTGAGCTTGGAATTATAGGACATGAAGTTGTGTCTCTGTGTATGCATCTTGTGTACATATAGCATGTGTTGATTTTTTTCTAGTGTATTATGATTTTTAAAAATGCATCCTTCTTCAAGAGTTGTTCTGCATATATGTGGTATCTCTGTTGACTTAATAAGAAAAATGGGGGAGCGGTGCAGGAAAACAGGATAAGAGTTAAGAAACTTAACTTACACATGGTGCACCCTGGATTTATCACCAGCATTTCCTATGGTTCCTGGGCACCACCAGGAATGACCCCTAATCACAGAGCCAAGAAGAGGCACTTAATACCACTGAGAGTGGCTACAGAGAGAGAGAGTGACAGAGAAAAGTCAAGACCAAGACAGAATTAAGACAGAAAAGTATATGTGACATAAGATTTTTTTCTCATGACCAGAGCACACAGCAGTAAAAAGTTCGTGTAGAGCACTCGAATTGTGATCTGAACTCTCGCTACCAAATATCCACCCCTCTCTCATTCAATCCTTCCAAATTCTCAATTTTGTATACAGGCATAAGTTAAGTCAGGAGATTGTAGGGTCTGAAGAGACATAGATATGCTCCCCACAAGGTAGCAGAAATTTCCTGAGTTTACCCAAAGCCAGGATGAGAGTTTTTTGAAAGCCTTACTGGTATACAGTTGTGTGCTCTTTCCTTTCATTTATGAGTATCATTGCCTGTCATCCAAGGTATCTGTGTTTATGAGTTGTTAATGATGTCTGGTTTGTATAGTATTTCTGTGGTTATGTCTGTGACTAAATGGGACCATCTTTCTTGCACACAGCCATCTGAGGAGTCTGTCAATGATGGCCATATTACTGCATTGAGCAGGCAGGATCAGGTGAATATCCTTCTCTAAGTAAGTTTCACTCACTTATTCCTATTATTCCATTATCTCAGTAGGTCAAAAGTGGTCTAATCCACAGTCCGGTACTGCTATGTCTATCTCTTATATTCAGTTTCCACTGAAATAGGAAGAGTAACTAAGTCTTGATCACTATGCTATATTGAGAATTAAAATGAACAGTCTTCACAAATCATTCAGCACCATGCCTGACACATAATCAGTGTTCAGTCAACAGGAAGGACTTTAAGTGTCTCTCCCAAAACTAAGCATTTTTTCATAAGTCTCCAAGGTTCATAAATCTCCAAACTCTGGTACAAAACATATAAAAGGTTTATAAATAACCTTGCACATATTGTATCTCACATACTTTATAAACACAGTCTGGTCTTATTTCCCCAAGTGAAGGATCATTGTCTTGAGAAGTTAAATACTGTGTGAATCAAAGCTCTCTGTTGATTATAAATTGTTACTTTATTCCTGGTGTCTCCACACAGTGATCAGCTGCTATCAAACTTAGAGGAAATGGAGAGATAGAACCAGTGTCCCTAAGCTGTAAAGAGTACTGCTATTAATCTTGACTACAAAGGACAGCAAATATTTTCTCCTCAAACTATGTTGGAATGATATCTCTTAGCATGTCTGGACACGGCTAAATAATTAGAATTGGGAGAGCCAGTGTGTCGTGATTAGGAGACACAGTGTGACTGGATACATGTTGTCATGCTTTCACCTATTATCTGGTGCAGTGGTGCTTCCTTGGACTTTTAAATAATGTGATTTTTTCCTCCTCATATTTTAATACTGATAATTTTATCTAAAGATTTTTAAGTATATGTAAAACACATGGAATAGTGCCTGGAAAAATGTTTGCTAGTGGTCAAGATTTTACATTGTTTTTAATAATAATGGGCACATTTGTTGACAAGGAATAACATTCCATAATCAATTTAGAATATTTATTTATACTATAGTCTATATCAATGTAGATAGTTTCACATGATTTAAGGGGAAATGTCTAGTGGTTGATATAAATATCCATGTCTTTTTCATAGTATATTATTTAAATTAACGTGGCAAGATGAAAAGGTGTACACTTCTACAATACCAAGACTTTGCATTGCTTATTTACTCTAGTACATGCATAACACTTTGTCCAGCGCTTTGTACAAAGCATGAGTTAAGCTGTTGTTCAAAGTATTATTCCAGGTTAACAAATATATCATATAAATTGTGGAGATTTGATGTATTATTAGAACCTAAATGGTACATAGTGATTCATGCAAAAATACATGTGAGTTGTGAACAAAGTCTAGATTAAAAATAACTACTCTTTCATATAAATACTGTGTTACTATAATATGGCTATTCAGGTTCTGAACATTTCCTTCTCTTTGACTCCCAGAAGAAAGAGGAGCATCATGAAGAGACAGAATGAGACCAGAGTTTCTGAATTCCTCCTCCAGGGTCTCCCTGTACCACCAGAACAACAGGGCTGGTTCTTGATGCTCTTCCTGGTCATATACCTGACTACTGTGTTGGGGAACCTGCTCATCGTCCTGCTCATCAGGATAGACTCTCGTCTCCACACCCTCATGTACTTCTTCCTCAGTGTACTGGCTTTCAATGACATGTGTTTCTCGTCTGTCACGGTGCCCAAAATGTTGGAGGACATGCAAAGTAATCAGAAGTCCATCTCTTATTCAGGGTGCATTTCTCAGGTATATTTTTTAATATTTTTTGCTTGTACTGAAAATATCATTCTTGCAGTGATGGCCTATGACAGGTATGTAGCCATCTGTCAGCCACTCCACTACACAATGATCATGAGGGAGGAGCGATGCATCTCATTCGTAGCTTGGTGCATGTTCCTCAGTTTTTTACACTCTCTGATAAATGCTCTTCTCTTGAACCAAGTGTCCTTCTGTGGTGATGTTACAATCCCCCACTTCTTCTGTGAACTCACTGCCGTGCTGGAGGTAAGCTGCTCAGATACATCACTCAATAAACTGGTCATATTCATTGAGGGAGGAATGATTGTAGGTATTCCATTCACTTTTATCATGGGATCATATATCTGCATATGGGCCACTGTCCTAAAAAATCCTTCTGCTAAGAAATTCTTCAAAGTCCTCTCTACCTGTGGTTCCCATCTCCTAGTTGTAGCTTTATTCTACGGGACCATTGCAGAAGTGTACTTATTCTCCTCACCATCCATGTCCAGTGCTAAAGAAATAGCTGCTTCTGTGATGTATATGATAGTCACCCCCATGATGAACCCTTTCATCTACAGCCTGAGAAACAGAGATATAAAACAAGCACTAAACTTGTTTGCTGTTAAGGTGATGTTCTGTAAGTCAACAACTTAGAATGAAAGAGATAATAATATTCAAATGAACAAGGAATCTATTACTCAAACTATAATCTAAGGATAGATATTCTGAGAGCTCAGCTGATACTATCTGCGCACAAACCTCAGAGAGTTTGAAATTCCCATATCGCACTCTGCTGACATACATCAGGTTTTATTATCCAGACTGACTATCAGTTACTCTAAAATCTTCTTACCAATAGTTAAAAGTCTGTGATGCCTTATTTAAATATGTCTAGAAGTTGTGAATGGGAGAGTGATTAAGAACCAATTTCAGGAATGGAAGAAGAATGTCTCTGTATCCACCAGCGACAAGAGAAGCCAGCCTTTCTCTCTTCATATTTTCAATATCAAGGAAAGAAAGCAGGTAAAGAGAATGTCAAAGAAAGAAAGACTTGCATACATCAGGTTTTCCATCTCTCTATTTTGTGATTTCTATTATAAATCTTTAATGATTGCTTTTCCTTTCCTCTTAAGTATGGACTCATACCAGTTCTGAGAACCTCTGCATTGCCATGGAGAGCAGTTTATGGTCAGGCTCATCTCCAGTGAAAAATAACTGGCACTCTCCTGCTCCCAGAATTATTGGAGGTGACCCCCATAATAAATGCATGGGTTAAATGAATTTGTTTCTCTTCTTAAATATGGTGAATGATGTAATTTTGAAAAGTTTCTGTCTCTATAATATTTCAATTATTTCTTTGAAATTAGTTTTTTGTTTCAAATTTTTATTAGTGAATCACCGTGAGCTACAGTTACAGACTTACAAACTTTCATGCTTGTGTTTCAGTCATACAGTGATCGAGTATCCATCCCTCCACCAGTGCCCATATTGCACCACCAATGGTCCCACCACTCCCACCCCATCTCTGAAATTAGTTTTCAATAGGGGCTCTAAACTATTCTCCGTCTTGATCCAGGGGGCTGTTACAATGGATCTATACACGTGCAGAATTTGAACATGATATGCATTTTAAGTTTATGCACTTTGTTCATGCCTTGACACAACCGTATGGAAATGAATGATGAAGGAATTATAACAAACTAAAATTTTATGATTGGAAAGGTTATGGTGACATGTATACATATCTGAATAAATTACATTCATTTTGATTTTTTGTGTTGGAGTGATAGGGCATTTGCCTTGCACACGGCCGACTCGGGTTTGAGTCTTCCATCCCTATCGGAGAGCCCGGCAAGCTACTGACAGTATTCTGCACACACAGCAGAGCCTAGCAAGCTCCCCATGGCATATGTAATGTGCCAAAAACAGTAGCAACAAATCTCACAATGGAGTCGTTACTGGTGCCCGCTCAACCCAATCGATGAGACGACAGTGCTACAGTGCTACAATAGGCATATGTAACTTTCAAATATAAAAAAGAATTCACACCAAAAAATCTTGACATATTTAGTATATTCATACACATAAAGACACCATACATATTCTTTTCTTTATGTGTAGATAAAAAGTGAGCTCCATTTTCTTGGTGTCCAATTATTTCCAGTGTTCCTACTTGATTTTTCCTTTCCTTTCCAATTGTTTCTGGTTTTTACTTTCAGTCTAACTCTTTAAAATAAAAGGTGTTGTCTCTTCTTGCATCACTATCAAATATTAATAGGGATACCCTTTCCAAATCCATCACACTGGAGTATGCAAGTTGACACAAGTGTGAGTGAAGGTTATATTATGATTCAGGGTTAACAAGGCCTCTCTGGGCTGTTAAAAACCAAAAAAAGCTGAAATATTAAATGAAGCCAAGTTTTTGAGGGATGTATGAGGGTCAATAATGAGTAATGACCACATACATAATAGTAACCTATTTAATATAAAGATACAAATAGTCTAGAGTGAACATAGAGAATTGAAAAATTAATTAAGCAACACATTTATAACATTTCAAAAACTTAGACCATTAAAAGAGCTCTTAAAACTAACAATGATCACAAAACCACTCAATTTTAAAGGTCTTCTTTTGGACCAGAGAAATTACAGTGAGTGGAGAACTTGCTTAACATGCCTCTAACCTGGCTTTCAGTCCAGCCACCCTACAGTATCCCAAGAACTTCACTGTGGCACTGTAGCACTGTCATTCCGTTGTTCACCGATTTGCTCAAGCGGGCACCGTATCATCTCCATTGGAGACTTGTTGTTGCTGTTTTTGGCATATCGAATATGCCACGGGGAGCTTGCCAGGCTCTGCCATGCAGGCGGGATACTCTCAGTAGATTGCCGGACTCTCCAAGAATGACGGAGGAATCAAATCCAGGTCTGCCGCATGCAAGGCAAACACCCTACCCGCAGTGCTATCGCCCCAGGCAATCCCAACAACTACCTGAATTTATCTCAAAACACAGAGCCCAGAATAAGTCCTTACCATAGCTTGGATTGCTAAAACCTGAGAGTTGGAGGTGGGGGGGGGGGGGGGCCAGGAGGTGGAGAAAGAGAGAGAAAGAGAGAGCAAGTTAGTTAGGTCAGATATATGCTATTTATAACAAACAAACAACAGTTCTAGAAAAAATCATAACTAGGTAAAAGTAAAGGAAGATCTACAAAGTAAATAATGAAAGAAAGTAAAAGAAACTATACTCGTAAGATAAACTTTCAGCACAGTATAGAATCAAGAGAAACTTAGGGAAGCTATGTAATTATAAAGATGGTACTCCATCAATATATAGTTTATCAAAACATAGCAACACAAAATATATTAAAAAGCTACTTACCTATCTAAAGGGAAATATGTACAGCAACACAAAAATAAAAAAATTAAATGTATTTACACCAGTGGATGCATAATCCATACAAAAGTTAACAAGGAAATAATGATCTTACTAATGCAGTAAACTAAGTGGATGCAACACTGATGCAGAACATTTCACCCAAAATTGGTACTGGTCATGGGCATGGTGTGATAACATATACACTCTGAAATAATAGGATAAAAACATATATGCATTTATAATCTTGCTACCTAAGACACATCAGTATATTTTTTAAAGCAACAGATTGGGAAGCAGACTGTGAGTACAGCTGGTAAGGTGCTTGCCCTCGCATAGCTGAACTTGTTTCAATCCCTGCATTCCATGTTGTGGCAGTGGCCCATGATCACTGCCAGGAGTGATTCCTGCGTGCTGAGTCAAGAATGCTGAGTGATGAGCCCAAGTTCTGAGCCCTGAGCATCACTAGAACAATCAAAAGCAACAGATTGGTTGAAGAGATAGTACAAGAAGTTAAGGACTTGCGTTGTGCGTGCTGACCCGGGTTCAATCCCTAGCACACAGATGGTCTCCTGAGTACCTCCAGTACTTTTGAGTACAAACACAGTAACATCACCTGAACATCACCCGGTATGGCCAGATCCACACACACAAAATTAAGCAACAGAATACATCTTCTTCTCGTAGAAATATGGAATAATCTCAA
The DNA here is from genome assembly GCF_029834395.1 of Sorex fumeus. NCBI lineage: Eukaryota > Metazoa > Chordata > Mammalia > Eulipotyphla > Soricidae > Sorex > Sorex fumeus. The sequence goes on from NW_026606186.1 coordinate 8,268,583, forward strand.
GGATAAAGCTTAAGTTGGAACACACAATTCTCAATGAATATAAGAAAAGTGAAATCAAGGGGGGTATGGTGCCACTAGCAGGTCAATCTGTACCTGTGAGGTGAGTGCATCAGCAGCCTGACGGCGCCTTCAGACTTCCAGATACCCCAAAATTGCTGTTGTGCCTTTGGCCAGACCCCCAAAACTTGGGGCAAAGTTTACCAAGAAAGTAAATGGCCAAAAGTTAGGTATGTGGGAGACACACCCACAAACCACCTCTGGCTCAGTTATATAATTGGAGGCATGGCCTCTCTTGTTCCTGATTGAACTGCTTAATGGTCGTGATCCCAAAGACTCAGAAACAAATCTCGAAACCCAACAGCTTTTGGCAGAAATGCGTCTGGTCCCTGCAGTAAGTTACCGGTGCTAGGCCAACCCAGGTGGGATAGGTTTTGTTCCTTGGCCTATTCTCCCTGGCGGCCCAGTGGCTGCCATCCTCCAGAGGCTACTGGATAGTCACGTTTGGACCCGCAATGACGAGACGCGCAGGGCCTCACAGGATGAGGGTGAAGCCGGTCCTTTCCTCCCTGTCCCAACGAGACCCCAAGTCATCGCCCACAAACGGCCTCCCTGGCTCTTGATCAAGCTGCTTAACGGCCATGATCCCAGAGACTCAGAAACAAATCTCGAAACTCAGCGGCTTTTGACAGAAATGTGTCCAGACCCTGCCGTAGGTTACTGTCACCAGGTCACCCAAGGGGGAAGGGGTACCGTCCCTCTGCCTGCTCCCCCTTGGTGGCTCAGTGGCCGCCATCCTCCAGAGGCCATTGAACAGTCAGGTTTCAGCCTGCAGTGACGAGACATGTTGGGTCTCACAGAATGGGAGTGGAGCCGGTCCTTTCCTCCTCGTCCCAATAAGACCCCAAGTCATCGCCCACAAATGGCCTCTCTGGCTCCTGATCAAGCTGCTTAACAGCCATGGTTCCAGAGACTCGGGAGCAAATCTCAGAACCCAGCAGGTTTTGGCAGAAATCCCTCCAGATTTAAGTGTTAAAATTCCGGAATTTCAAAATTGCATGGCCACTACTGCAGCCACGTGACATCATATGTTATTCATAACCAGCAATAGAAAACAAATTGTCTACTGTTGCCTTGTCAACAGATCTGAGTGTTGGGGTAAAATCTCAAATAATAATGGTGGGTCTGGTGTCAAGATATTGAATGTGATCAAACTAGAGAGAGAGTAATGTGGAAATCATCTGCCCCACAGGTAGGGGGAGGGTGTGGATGGGGGTACACTGGGGTTGTTGGGTGTGGAGAATGGGCCCTGGTGAACGTTCGGGTGTTTCATTGTATGACCGAGACTTAGACCTGAAAGCTTTGTAACTGCTCTCACAGTGATTAAATAAATAATATTATAAAAAATGAAAAAAACGTGAAATCAAATGAGGCATATTTACTGGACCTATAAAGACACAAATGAATCACGAAAGGTTGGTGACAAATCACAAATAATGGATATGAAGAGTAATTGGCTTGATAAAAACACAAAACTGGAAATAAACAGTAACTGGCTTGATAAAAATACAATGAGAATTTTTTCAAAACAGGCGCCATCGAAAGTGATTGCACATGTCCTTACTATCTTGACAAAGGAGCTAGATACATGACGAGGAACTGGGAGAAACTCTTCAATAAATGGAGCAATAGGATAGCCACATAAAAATAAAAGTAAATAAGATCTGGATCCCTCTTTACCATATATAATATTAATTCAAAGTAGATTAAAGATCTTGATATTTGACCCAAAATCAGAAAGTAAATCAAGGAAAACATAGCATTACTCTCCCTGATATTATATCAGAAAGAAACAGGACTCAAAAGCAATGTGGAAAAAATAGAAACTGAAATCATACAAGAAAAGTAAATCAACGGGATAAAAATTGGAAAAGAGGAAGTCAAGCTATCTCTATTTGCAGACATGATGATATACTTTGAAAACCCTAAAGAGTCCACTCAAATACTCCTAGAAACAATAAATCAATATAGCCTATGTGACTTTTTACAAAGTCAATACACAAAAACTGATTGCATTCCTATATAGTAAAAAAAAAAAGCAATCAAAGAGTCTATCCCATTTAAAATAGCGTCCATAAACATTAAGTGCATAGCAACTAACATAATAAAATAGGTGAGAAACTTACATAATGAAAATTTCAAAAGACTCAAGAAAAATATTGAAGATCTTAGGAAATAGAAAAACATTCCGTGCTCAATGATTGGAAGAATCAACAATATTAAAATGACTACCTTACCTAAACTACCATATTCTTCAAATACTTAGAAGAGTCAATTTTAAGTTTGTGTGGAGCCATAAAAAACCCGTATGGTCAAAATCATACTGAAAAACAAGCAAATAGGAGCCACCTCACTACCAAATTTAAATCTATATTTAAATCCATATATTTAAATATATAGAACATACAGCCCAAGAGAAGGACCACATGGAGGGCGGGAACCACAGATCCCGGAGAAAAAAAAAAAAAACAGGTTCCAAAAAGAGCCGAGATCACCGGGAAGTCCCAGATGGGGTAGGTACCGCATCCCGCCTCCCCCAGATGGAACCCTGGTGACCAGAAGCCTCTACAAGCACAGCTCGAGTATGCGGGAACTAGGACTTTTTCTCAAATCTGCTGGGACTACAGCTCCCAGGTAACCTCTGATTCTGGAAGTCACGCCCACAGCCCACCCCCCAGCGTCATCTTTACAACATACAGCCAACGAGAAGGACCACATGGAGGGCGGGAACCCGGAGAAAAAAAAAAAACAGGTTCCAAAAAGAGCCAAGATCACCGGGAAGTCCCAGATGGGGTAGGTACCGCATCCCGCCTCCCCCAGATGGAACCCCGGTGACCAGAAGCCTCTACAAGCACAGCTCGAGTATGCGGGAACTAGGACTTTTCCTCAAAACCGTGCGGTCGCTTGTGCGGCCGCGTGACATCTCTCTATGTACAAAGTGATCAATGGGAAGTAAACCACCCAACCTTTCTCCCTGAAAATCAGAGTTAAGTTTGGAGCACGGCCACAGCCCCAGAAACACAAGGACTTAATGCAGAACCCAGCAGCTTGGAGCAGAAAAGTGAACGGACTATGCGTTAATCCAGGCCATCATGTCTGCCCGGAGGGGAAAGGGTGTTGCCCCATTCGCCCTCAACCTCTGGAAGAAGGATGGCGGCCGCATGGGAGCCTTGTGGAGAGCAGGTCTGAGCCGGGGGTGGGGGTGCAATGGATACCTCATGGGATGGGGGGCGTTCCGGTCCGTCCTTCAGGCCCTACCGAGGTCACCAGTTGCCCCCCACGAGCGGCTCCCCAGCACGGCCACAGCCCCAGAAGCACAAGGACTTAATGCAGAACCCAGCAGCTTGGAGCAGAAAAGTGAACAGACTATGCGTTAATCCAGGCCATCATGTCTGTCCGGAGGGGAAAGGGTGTTGCCCCATTCGCCCTCTCCTCTCTGGAAAGAAAGATGGCGGCCGCATGGGAGCCTTGTGGACAGCAAGTATGAGCCAGGGGTGTGGGGGCGACTAAAACCTCATGGGTCGGGGGGCGTTCCGGTCCGTACATCACGCCCTACCGAGGTCACCAGTTGCCCCCCGCAAGCGGCTCTCCAGCACAGACATGGCCCCCCAGAAGCACAAGGACTTAATGCAGAACCCGGCATCTTGGAGCAGAAAAGTGAACGGACTATGCGTTAATCCAGGCCATCAAGTCTGCCGGAGGGGAAAGGGTGTTGCCCCATTCGCCCTCTCCTCTCTGGAAAGAAAGATGGCGGCCTCATGGGAGCCTTGTGGACAGCAGGTATGAGCCGGGGGTGTGGGGGCGACTAAAACCTCATGGGAAGGGGGGTGTTTCGGTCCACCCTTCACGCCCTACCGAGACCACCAGTTGCCCCCCACGAGCGGCTCTCCAGCACGGCCACAACTCCAGAACACAGAAACCAATTTCTTAACTATCTGACTTTCAGTAGAAGTACTTCCAGGGTCAATAGGTAAAATAGCAGAAATCCAAAACCAACATTTAATTCTTGAACCCAGCTGTAGAAAGCAAATCACTTCACAATGCTTTTTCAGCATGTCTGATTGGGGGGGGGGGATAAACTCTAAATAATAGTGGTGAATCTTTTATTGAAACAGTGAATCTAATCAAAGCAGATAGAGTGTTAACTAGAATTCATCTGCCTCACAGGGACTGGGAGGGGTGGGGAGTGGGGTTTTATTGGAGTTCTTCATGGTAAAAAATAAGTATTGGAAAAGGGAAATGTGTTTGATATTTGCATGACTGAGACCTAAACCTGAAAGCTTTGTAACCTTTCCCACAGTGATTCAATAAATAAATAAATAAATAAATAAAATAAAATAAAATGTTTTGACGAACAAAATATATATATATGTAAATCCAGTGTGATCATGAAATAAAGAATGATTCTGACAATTGGCTCAGAATAGAATATCCAATGCCAAATCCTCATATATATATGTATGTATATATATATATGTGTGTGTGTGTGTGTGTATATATATATAGTCAGCCAATTTTTTACAAATGAACTGGAACATGAAATGGAATAAAGAAAGTCTACTCAAAAAGTGGTGTTGGGAGAAATGAATAAACCACATGCAAGAAATTGAAGCTGAGTCCATATCTCACACTTAATGCAAAAGTCAACTCAAAGTGGATACAAGACTTTGAGATAACATCTGAACTCATAAAGTACACTGAAGTAAATATAGGCTGAGCGTTCCAAGACCTACACCTCAAGAGAGTCTTCAATGATATGATGCTATTGGCAAAGGCTAGAGAATCAAAACAAAACAAATGGGACTACATAAAACTTAGAAATTTCTGTATGACAAAAAAAGCATGGGCTAAAACAAAACAACAGGTAAGTGAGAGAAAGTACTCAACATATCAGATACAGGTTGAATCTAGGATGTATAAAGTACTCACAAAGATCAAGAACAGCAACAAAAATAACACTTAAAAGCCCCATCAAAAAAATAGGGAGTGAAAAATGAACAGACACTTCTCTGAAGTGAAGAAGAAGACTAGCAGATGGCCAACACACACATAAAGAAATGCTTATCGTCACTTATTATTAGGGAACTTCAAATCAAGACAATAATGAGATGTCATCTTACACCAGTGAGAATGACACATATCAAAAGTACTGGGAACAATCTCTATTAGGGAGATTGGTGGAAAAAAGGAGCTTCCATATTTTTTAAAAAACAATATGAGACTAATATCCAAGAACAGTAGAAACAAGGGCCTGGAGGATTGGTCCATGGTTGGAAGCCTGACTCAAGAGCTGGGGGAGTCCAGCACCATCTTTACAGCACACAGACACAGAGAAGAAAGGCCGCGAGGGGGGGGCCCACAGCTCCCGGAGAATGCTCCAGGTCCCAAAGAGAGTGGAGATCACCGGGAAGCCCCAGAAGAGGTAGGTGCTGCATCCCGCCTCCTCCAGATGGAACCCCAGTGACCATGAGCCTCTACAAGCACAGCTTGAGCATGCGGGAACAGGACTCTCACTCCAAACTGCTGGGACTGCCCCGGTTCCAAGGTAACCTCTGATTCCGGAAGTCACGCCCACAACCGGCCCCCCCAGTGCCATCTTTACAGCACACAGCCACAGAAAAGAAAGGTTATGCAGGAACCGGGACTTTTACTCCAAACCATAAGCACCGCGCGACATCTCCTTATATATAAAGTGATCGATGAAAAGTAAATTATCCTAAGTTTCTCCCTGAAAATCAGGCTTAACTCTTTTACAAACCACAACACCCAATAGGAAAGAGAAAACAAAAGGGAATGCCCTGCCACAGAGGCAGAGTGAGATGGTGGGGATGGGGGGTGGGAGGGTTACTGGGATCCGTGGTGGTGGGAAATGGTTATAGGTGGAGGAATGGGTATTCTAAATAAATAAATAAATAAATTTAAAAATAAATAAATAAAAAGGGAAAAAAGCTGGGGGAGAAAGCAGTTGGGATAGAGAAAAGATCACTACAACAAAGATATTTGGATATGATCACTCTGGATAATAATTGGGTGAAAATAGGTAAAGGAACAAACATGATGACCTTTCAGTATCTGTATTGCAAAACATAATGCCCAAAATTAGAGAGAGACAGAGAGATGAAAAGTGTATGCCATAGAGACAGGCTGGGTGGAGGGTGGCAGAGAGAAACTGGAGACACTGGTGTTGGGAAATGTACACTGAGGGTGGGATGGGTGTTGGAACAATGTATGACTGAAACCCAACTATGAGCAGCTTTGTTATTCTGTCTCTCGGTGATTCAATTTAAAAAGGAAATATTGAAAACCAAAAGAAATTAAGAAAAAAACTCTCATCCACTGATAGTGGAAATGTTGTCTGGTCCAACTGCTCTGGAAAACTGTATTGAGTGTTCTTAGTAAACTCAGAAGTGAGCTGCCATATGACCCAGGGTATCTGTCCCCTGCACATAAAAACATCATTCCAAAAAACGTATGCACACCACTGTTCACTGCAGCACTTGGTACCATAGCTAAGATTTAGAATCAACCTAGATGTCCAATGACAGACAAGTGGTATCTAAACACAATGGAATACTACACAGCTGTTAGGGATGATGAAATTATGCAATTTGCTGCAACATGAATGGAACTGGAAGAAATCATGTTAAATGAATTAAGCCAGAAGAAGATTGATAAACAGAGGATGATATCACTCATATGTGGTACTTGGGCTAACTGGATGAAGAAATGCAGTGGTTTAAAAGTAGATGCTCTGAACAACCTTGACCCCAGAGTATAGAGAAGAAAAATTTTTTTAAAAAAAAGAGGCAGGATGGGATGGGGGGGGTCGGTGGGGGGCGGGAGGGATACTCGGACACGTGGTGATGGAAAACGGGCGCTGGTGGAGGGAAGGGTACTTGATCATTGTATAACTGAAACCCAAGCACAAAAATTTGTAGGTCAACAACTGTACCTCATGGTGTTTCACTAATAAAAATTTTTTAAATAATAATAATAAAAGATATTGAGCCTGGAGAGATACCAAAAAAAGAGTAGATAAAAACAGGACGGGGAAAGAGAAAGATAAGAAGCAAAGGGGACCAGGTCAGGGGAGTCACGTCCAAAGGTGATGTTAAGAAATTTTAGAGCTGGGGTATGGTGCAGCCAGCAGATCAACCTATACCTGTAGGGCAAGTGCATCAGCAGCCTGATGGTGCCTTCAGATACTACCAAATTGCTGCTGTGCCTTTGGCCAGACGCCAACAACTTGGACCAAGTTTACCAAGAAATTAAATGGCCAAATAGGTATGTGGGAGACACACCCACAAACTACCTCCAGCTCAGCTATATTAGCTCATTTATTGGTCTTACTTCAGAGACCCATAAATCTCAAAAGAGATCAAAAGACACAGGGCCTGTAGCACAGAGGTAGGCGGGAACCCGTGACTGAGAGCTCCAGGGCTGCATCAAACATGACTGGACCTCCTACCCGCCAGGTCCCCAGTTTTCCAGTAGCTTCGTAGTCACACCCACAAACTGCCCCCGGCACCATGTAATCTCATCAGCGGCCAAGATCCACAGATAATAAACTAAAACTCCCGAAAGAGAGCATCTCAGAATTTCTTGACCCCGTGTCAAGTTGTCTTCACCAGGGTGCACCAGAGGGGGACTGATGAGACCCCTCCCCACCCCAATGGACCCAACTCTCGCAGTCAAAAACCTCCACAACCCAACCACCGCCATGCTCAAGGCCGTCCCCCACGTGCTCAGGCCGAGCTTCACGCATGAGTGAAGTCCTACGGAACCCAGGCAATGCGAACTTTGTGACCTTGTTTCTGGGCTCAGTGGGACCAGGAGCAGAGATTCTCTGTTCGCTTTTCCCAGTCTCTGGCAACCCAGGGGTCACGCCCATAAACCACTTCCTGCTGGCGCCAGATAATCTCACCATCGGCCACCATCCAGATCACACAACTGCTTCTCCAGAAAGGGAGCACAACATGACACCCCCATAACCACGCCACTGAACTCTGCACCAGGCAGTTTCACACAGGGTGCCCCAGAGAGGGATGGGTGAGAGCCCTCCCTGCCCCAAAGGACCCAGCTCCGGCAGCCAAAACCCTCCACAACCCAATTGAAGTCACGTTCAAGGCCGCTCCCCACATGCTCAGCTGAGCCTCACATATGAGTAAACATATTTTTGGGCAAATCATAGAGGTAAATATATATCTGAAAAGATATACCAAAGCCCTGAGATTTTAGCAGCATCTCCTTACTCGTCTTTCGCAATGCTGCCATATTGGAGGCTCGTTCAGGGTCAGGGGAATGAAGTGTGTGTGTGTGTATATATATATGTATAAATATATATGTATATATATATACACATATATATATACCAAAGCTCACATCACCCAAAAACATGTTAGTGATATCCTACAGAATATCTTAATGGCTCCTGCCAAAATAGAACAATCTTCACACTGCTTCCTATATGAACCCTATTTTGTAAGCATGTTCAGCAGTTCTTCATAACATACAATACAACATATATTATTTCGGTTGCATTTTGGGACAGGGATTGGGGTTTGGGATGGAACCTTCCCGAATTTGGGAAGGTGTAATGGTGGTGGGTTAGGTGTTTGAATATTGAATGTAATCTACGTTGTGAACTAATTTATAAAATTTAAAAAATTAAAGAAAAAGTAATGTGAAGTTCATGCTCAATTCAGTCAGCTTAACCAACGGCTGAATAAATAGCAGTGCTCCTACATTATAATAAATAAATAAATAAATAAATAAGAAACATTAGAGTTAAGTATCAAAACCACTGAGTCAACAACACTGAAATGAAGAGACCCAAACTTTAACAATCAAACTTAGAAAGGTTCATGCCAAGAGAGCAGGCTGGAAGGTGAATATAGGAGGGAACCTGGGAACATTGGTGGTGGAATTGGTGCTGCAATATTTTATGTCTAAAACTCAACTATGAATCTCTGTGTCACGGTGCTTTAATTTTAAAAATGTGTAAAAGTTAAAAAAAATTAAAAATAGAAGCAGATTAAAACAAAGAAGACCACATCATATTATGAACATTTTCCACTACAAAAGAAATGACTAGAGGGATGTGGTGAAAAGAGAATCCTCATTCTGTGCTAGTGGGGATATTGTCTGATTCAGCCCATCTCTATGAAAAGAGATATGAAAATTTCTTTTTTAAAAAAGAAGAATATAACTCCAGTATAATACAGTTCTTGATATCTATTCTTCTTGAAGAAATATTAAAACATTAATTCAAAAGGGTATATGCACACCTGTATTGATTGTAGAAATTCAATACAATAGTCTAGATTTGGAAACAACCCAAATTACAACAAGGGATAAGTGAACCAAGAAGATGTGGAATATTTACATGATAGAATCTTTTTTTTAATTGAATCACCATGAGATACACAGTTACAATGCTGTTTGTGATTGAGTTTCAGTCATATAATGTTCCAACAGCCATCCCTTCACCAATATGCATTTCCCACCATGAATGTTACTGTCACTGTGACTACCATCCTGTTGTTCATCGATTTACTCGAGTGGGCACCAGTAACGGCTCTGTTCGTTCCAGCCCTGAGATTTTAGCAGCATCTCCTTACTCATCTTTCCCAATGCTGCCATATTGGAGGCTCGTTCAGGGTCAGGGGAATGAGACTGTTGTTGTTACTGTTTTTGGCATATCGAATACTCCATGGACAGCTTGCCTCTGATAATGAAGTGTGTCAATATTTATTAAACACATTTTAAATATTACATATTAAATACAAAGGGAATATTATTGTACTGAGCGGTGTAATGGATATTTGTATCACTTAGTTGTGCTGTTGTGTGAGGAAAGTGTAAGTGATCTCAGCACTTCTTAAATGAAAACTATACTAATTCATTGAAAACTTCATTTGATCACTGCCAATTCTGATGCAATAGCCATGACTATCAGTATGCATCTTTTCTTGTAATATGTAAGATTTATTATAACAGTTGTCATCTAGTGTGCACTGTGTGTTTTAAAATGCATGATCTCGCAAAAACAGTCATAGAAGACCTATAATGACAGAAATCATTGTGTGAATATTATAGTTTCTGAAACAAGGCTGAGACAAGTTATTTTACATATTTATAAACAAACAAGAGTGTCTGGCAGAGCCCCACATTCAGCCCTTTCTGGCATATGCATTGGCTTCATTGGTGTTTGGAGAACAGCTCAGTCATTCCTGGGTCCAGTTAAGGCAGTTCCATTCCAGGGGCCTGTGGTACCCGGGACACTCTCTCAGGTGGCCTTAGCAGCTCATTTCCTCCAGTGTGTGCTCAATCTTGTCCCCAGGGTCTAATTGGGCTGAAGCAATTGCCTTGCTTTCTATAACCAGGAGTTTAGGGACTTTGACTTAGACCTCTATGAGACCTATAAAATGGTAACTTTATTGATTTGGAGGTCAAGGACAGACACAGGAAGCTCAGGAAATTTGGGGCCCACAACGCTTTCTTCCCATTGTTTAATTCTTGCTAAATACAACAGAAGCTGAGGATCTGCAAACTGGATTTGAAACTTCTTGTGCTACCGAAGAGTGAAGCTATCAGAGTGAGCTTGGAATTATAGGACATGAAGTTGTGTCTCTGTGTATGCACCTTGTGTACATATACCATGTGCTGATTTTTTCTAGTGTATTATGATTTTTAAAAATGCATCCTTCTTCAAGAGTTGTTCTGCATATATGTGGTATCTCTGTTGACTTAATAAGAAAAATGGGGGAACGGTGCAGGAAAACAGGATAAGAGTTAAGAAACTTAACTTACACATGGTGCACCCTGGATTTATCACCAGCATTTCCTATGGTTCCTGGGCACCACCAGGAATGACCCCTAATCACAGAGCCAAGAAGAGGCACTTAATACCACTGAGAGTGGCTACAGAGAGAGAGAGTGACAGAGAAAAGGCAAGACCAAGACAGAATTAAGACAGAAAAGTATATGTGACATAAGATTTTTTTCTCATGACCAGAGCACACAGCAGTAAAAAGTTCGTGTAGAGCACTCGAATTGTGATCTGACCTCTCGCTACCAAATATCCACCCCTCTCTCATTCAATCCTTCCAAATTCTCAATTTTGTATACAGGCATAAGTTAAGTCAGGAGATTGTAGGGTCTGAAGAGACATAGATATGCTCCCCACAAGGTAGCAGAAATTTCCTGAGTTTACCCAAAGCCAGGATGGGAGTTTTTTGAAAGCCTTACTGGTATACAGTTGTGTGCTCTTTCCTTTCATTTATGAGTATCATTGCCTGTCATCCAAGGTATCTGTGTTTATGAGTTGTTAATGATGTCTGGTTTGTATAGTATTTCTGTGGTTATGTCTGTGACTAAATGGGACCATCTTTCTTGCACACAGCCATCTGAGGAGTCTGTCAATGATGGCCATATTACTGCATTGAGCAGGCAGGATTCGGTGAATATCCTTCTCTAAGTAAGTTTCACTCACTTATTCCTATTATTCCATTATCTCAGTAGGTCAAAAGTGGTCTAATCCACAGTCCGGTACTGCTATGTCTATCTCTTATATTCAGTTTCCACTGAAATAGGAAGAGTAACTAAGTCTTGATCACTATGCTATATTGAGAATTAAAATGAACAGTGTTCACAAATCATTCAGCACCATGCCTGACACATAATCAGTGTTCAGTCAACAGGAAGGACTTTAAGTGTCTCTCCCAAAACTAAGCATTTTTTCATAAGTCTCCAAGGTTCATAAATCTCCAAACTCTGGTACAAAACATATAAAAGGTTTATAAATAACCTTGCACATATTGTATCTCACATACTTTATAAACACAGTCTGGTCTTATTTCCCCAAGTGAAGGATCATTGTCTTGAGAAGTTAAATACTGTGTGAATCAAAGCTCTCTGTTGATTATAAATTGTTACTTTATTCCTGGTGTCTCCACACAGTGATCAGCTGTTATCAAACTTAGAGGACATGGAGAGATAGAACCAGTGTCCCTAAGCTGTAAAGAGTACTGCTATTAATCTTGACTACAAAGGACAGCAAATATTTTCTCCTCAAACTATGTTGGAATGATATCTCTTAGCATGTCTGGACACGGCTAAATAATTAGAATTGGGAGAGCCAGTGTGTCGTGATTAGGAGACACAGTGTGACTGGATACATGTTGTCATGCTTTCACCTATTATCTGGTGCAGTGGTGCTTCCTTGGACTTTTAAATAATGTGATTTTTTCCTCCTCATATTTTAATACTGATAATTTTATCTAAAGATTTTTAAGTATATGTAAAACACATGGAATAGTGCCTGGAAAAATGTTTGCTAGTGGTCAAGATTTTACATTGTTTTTAATAATAATGGGCACATTTGTTGACAAGGAATAACATTCCATAATCAATTTAGAATATTTATTTATACTATAGTCTATATCAATGTAGATAGTTTCACATGATTTAAGGGGAAATGTCTAGTGGTTGATATAAATATCCATGTCTTTTTCATAGTATATTATTTAAATTAACGTGGCAAGATGAAAAGGTGTACACTTCTACAATACCAAGACTTTGCATTGCTTATTTACTCTAGTACATGCATAACACTTTGTCCAGCGCTTTGTACAAAGCATGAGTTAAGCTGTTGTTCAAAGTATTATTCCAGGTTAACAAATATATCATATAAATTGTGGAGATTTGATGTATTATTAGAACCTAAATGGTACATAGTGATTCATGCAAAAATACATGTGAGTTGTGAACAAAGTCTAGATTAAAAATAACTACTCTTTCATATAAATACTGTGTTACTATAATATGGCTATTCAGGTTCTGAACATTTCCTTCTCTTTGACTCCCAGAAGAAAGAGGAGCATCATGAAGAGACAGAATGAGACCAGAGTTTCTGAATTCCTCCTCCAGGGTCTCCCTGTACCACCAGAACAACAGGGCTGGTTCTTGATGCTCTTCCTGGTCATATACCTGACCACTGTGTTGGGGAACCTGCTCATCGTCCTGCTCATCAGGATAGACTCTCGTCTCCACACCCCCATGTACTTCTTCCTCAGTGTACTGGCTTTCAATGATATGTGTTTCTCGTCTGTCACGGTGCCCAAAATGTTGGAGGACATGCAAAGTAATCAGAAGTCCATCTCTTATTCAGGGTGCATTTCTCAGGTATATTTTTTAATATTTTTTGCTTGTACTGAAAATATCATTCTTGCAGTGATGGCCTATGACAGGTATGTAGCCATCTGTCAGCCACTCCACTACACAATGATCATGAGGGAGGAGCGATGCATCTCATTCGTAGCTTGGTGCATGTTCCTCAGTTTTTTACACTCTCTGATAAATGCTCTTCTCTTGAACCAAGTGTCCTTCTGTGGTGATGTTACAATCCCCCACTTCTTCTGTGAACTCACTGCCGTGCTGGAGGTAAGCTGCTCAGATACATCACTCAATACACTGGTCATATTCATTGAGGGAGGAATGATTGTAGGTATTCCATTCACTTTTATCATGGGATCATATATCTGCATATGGGCCACTGTCCTAAAAAATCCTTCTGCTAAGAAATTCTTCAAAGTCCTCTCTACCTGTGGTTCCCATCTCCTAGTTGTAGCTTTATTCTACGGGACCATTGCAGAAGTGTACTTATTCTCCTCGCCATCCATGTCCAGTGCTAAAGAAATAGCTGCTTCTGTGATGTATATGATAGTCACCCCCATGATGAACCCTTTCATCTACAGCCTGAGAAACAGAGATATAAAACAAGCACTAAACTTGTTTGCTGTTAAGGTGATGTTCTGTAAGTCAACAACTTAGAATAAAAGAGATAATAATATTCAAATGAACAAGGAATCTATTACTCAAACTATAATCTAAGGATAGATATTCTGAGAGCTCAGCTGATACTCTTTGCGCACAAACCTCAGAGAGTTTGAAATTCCCATATCGCACTCTGCTGACATACATCAGGTTTTATTATCCAGACTGACTATCAGTTACTCTAAAATCTTCTTACCAATAGTTAAAAGTCTGTGATGCCTTATTTAAATATGTCTAGAAGTTGTGAATGGGAGAGTGATTAAGAACCAATTTCAGGAATGGAAGAAGAATGTCTCTGTATCCACCAGCGACAAGAGAAGCCAGCCTTTCTCTCTTCATATTTTCAATATCAAGGAAAGAAAGCAGGTAAAGAGAATGTCAAAGAAAGAAAGACTTGCATACATCAGGTTTTCCATCTCTCTATTTTGTGATTTCTATTATAAATCTTTAATGATTGCTTTTCCTTTCCTCTTAAGTATGGACTCATACCAGTTCTGAGAACCTCTGCATTGCCATGGAGAGCAGTTTATGGTCAGGCTCATCTCCAGTGAAAAATAACTGGCACTCTCCTGCTCCCAGAATTATTGGAGGTGACCCCCATAATAAATGCATGGGTTAAATGAATTTGTTTCTCTTCTTAAATATGGTGAATGATGTAATTTTGAAAAGTTTCTGTCTCTATAATATTTCAATTATTTCTTTGAAATTAGTTTTTTGTTTCAAATTTTTATTAGTGAATCACTGTGAGCTACAGTTACAGACTTACAAACTTTCATGCTTGTGTTTCAGTCATACAGTGATCGAGTATCCATCGCTCCACCAGTGCCCATATTGCACCACCAATGGTCCCACCACTCCCACCCCATCTCTGAAATTAGTTTTCAATAGGGGCTCTAAACTATTCTCCGTCTTGATCCAGGGGGCTGTTACAATGGATCTATACACGTGCAGAATTTGAACATGATATGCATTTTAAGTTTATGCACTTTGTTCATGCCTTGACACAACCGTATGGAAATGAATGATGAAGGAATTATAACAAACTAAAATTTTATGATTGGAAAGGTTATGGTGACATGTATACATATCTGTATAAATTACATTCATTTTGATTTTTTGTGTTGAAGTGATAGGGCATTTGCCTTGCACACGGCCGACTCGGGTTTGAGTCTTCCATCCCTATCGGAGAGCCCAGCAAGCTACTGACAGTATTCTGCACACACAGCAGAGCCTAGCAAGCTCCCCATGGCATATGTAATGTGCCAAAAACAGTAACAACAAATCTCACAATGGAGTCGTTACTGGTGCCCGCTCAACCCAATCGATGAGACGACAGTGCTACAGTGCTACAATAGGCATATGTAACTTTCAAATATAAAAAAGAATTCACACCAAAAAATCTTGACATATTTAGTATATTCATACACATAAAGACACCATACATATTCTTTTCTTTATGTGTAGATAAAAAGTGAGCTCCATTTTCTTGGTGTCCAATTATTTCCAGTGTTCCTACTTGATTTTTCCTTTCCTTTCCAATTGTTTCTGGTTTTTACTTTCAGTCTAACTCTTTAAAATAAAAGGTGTTGTCTCTTCTTGCATCACTATCAAATATTAATAGGGATACCCTTTCCAAATCCATCACACTGGAGTATGCAAGTTGACACAAGTGTGAGTGAAGGTTATATTATGATTCAGGGTTAACAAGGCCTCTCTGGGCTGTTAAAAACCAAAAAAAGCTGAAATATTAAATGAAGCCAAGTTTTTGAGGGATGTATGAGGGTCAATAATGAGTAATGACCACATACATAATAGTAACCTATTTAATATAAAGATACAAATAGTCTAGAGTGAACATAGAGAATTGAAAAATTAATTAAGCAACACATTTATAACATTTCAAAAACTTAGACCATTAAAAGAGCTCTTAAAACTAACAATGATCACAAAACCACTCAATTTTAAAGGTCTTCTTTTGGACCAGAGAAATTACAGTGAGTGGAGAACTTGCTTAACATGCCTCTAACCTGGCTTTCAGTCCAGCCACCCTACAGTATCCCAAGAACTTCACTGTGGCACTGTAGCACTGTCATTCCGTTGTTCACCGATTTGCTCAAGCGGGCACCATATCATCTCCATTGGAGACTTGTTGTTGCTGTTTTTGGCATATCGAATATGCCACGGGGAGCTTGCCAGGCTCTGCCATGCAGGCGGGATACTCTCAGTAGATTGCCGGACTCTCCAAGAATGACGGAGGAATCAAATCCAGGTCTGCCGCATGCAAGGCAAACACCCTACCCGCAGTGCTATCGCCCCAGGCAATCCCAACAACTACCTGAATTTATCTCAAAACACAGAGCCCAGAATAAGTCCTTACCATAGCTTGGATTGCTAAAACCTGAGAGTTGGAGGTGTGTGTGTGTGTAGGGGGGAGAGGGGCGGGGGCGGGGGGGGGGTGGAGAAAGAGAGAGCAAGTTAGTTAGGTCAGATATATGCTATTTATAACAAACAAACAACAGTTCTAGAAAAAATCATAACTAGGTAAAAGTAAAGGAAGATCTACAAAGTAAATAATGAAAGAAAGCAAAAGAAACTATACTCATAAGATAAACTTTCAGCACAGTATAGAATCAAGAGAAACTTAGGGAAGCTATGTGATTATAAAGATGGTACTCCATCAATATATAGTTTATCAAAACATAGCAACACAAAGTATATTTAAAAGCTACTTACCTATCTAAAGGGAAATATGTACAGCAACACAAAAATAAAAAAATTAAATGTATTTACACCAGTGGATGCATAATCCATAGAAAAGTTAACAAGGAAATAATGATCTTACTAATGCAGTAAACTAAGTGGATGCAACACTGATGCAGAACATTTCACCCAAAATTGGTACTGGTCATGGGCATGGTGTGATAACATATACACTCTGGAATAATAGGATAAAAACATATATGCATTTATAATCTTACTGCCTAAGACACATCAGTATATTTTTTTAAAGCAACAGATTGGGAAGCAGACTGTTAGTACAGCTGGTAAGGTGCTTGCCCTCGCATGGCCGAACTTGTTTCAATCCCTGCATTCCATGTTGTGGCAGTGGCCCATGATCACTGCCAGGAGTGATTCCTGAGTGCTGAGTCAAGAATGCTGAGTGATGAGCCCAAGTTCTGAGCCCTGAGCATCACTAGAACAATCAAAAGCAACAGATTGGTTGAAGAGATAGTACAAGAAGTTAAGGACTTGCGCTGTGCGTGCTGACCCGGGTTCAATCCTTAGCACACAGATGGTCTCCTGAGTACCTCCAGTACTTTTGAGTACAAACACAGTAACATCACCTGAACATCACCCGGTATGGCCAGATCCACACACACAAAATTAAGCAACAGAATACATCTTCTTCTCGTAGAAATATGGAATAATCTCAAGGATAAAGCTTAAGTTGGAACACACAATTCTCAATGAATATAAGAAAAGTGAAATCAAGGGGGGTATGGTGCTACCAGCAGGTCAATCTGTACCTGTGAGGTGAGTGCATCAGCAGCCTGACGGCGCCTTCAGACTTCCAGATACTCCAAAATTGCTGTTGTGCCTTTGGTCAGACCCCCAAAACTTGGGGCAAAGTTTACCAAGAAAGTAAATGGCCAAAAGTTAGGTATGTGGGAGACACACACACAAACCACCTCTGGCTCAGTTATATAATTGGAGGCATGGCCTCTCTTGTTCCTGATTGAACTGCTTAATGGTCGTGATCCCAGAGACTCAGAAACAAATCTCAAAACCCAACACCTTTTGGCAGAAATGCGTCTGGTCCCTGCAGTAAGTTACCGGTGCTAGGCCAACCCAGGTGGGATAGGTTTTGTTCCTTGGCCTATTCTCCCTGGCGGCCCGGTGGCTGCCATCCTCCAGAGGCTACTGGATAGTCACGTTTGGACCCGCAATGACGAGACGCTTAGGGCCTCACAGGATGGGGGTGAAGCCGGTCCTTTCCTCCCTGTCCCAACGAGACCCCAAGTCATCGCCCACGAACGGCCTCCCTGGCTCTTGATCAAGCTGCTTAATGGCCATGATCCCAGAGACTAAGAAACAAATCTCGAAACTCTGCGGCTTTTGGCAGAAATGTGTCCAGACCCTGCCGTAGGTTACTGTCACCAGGTCACTCGAGGGGGAAGGGGTACCGTCCCTCTGCCTGCTCCCCCTTGGTGGCGCGGTGGCCGCCATCCTCCAGAGGCCATTGAACAGTCAGGTTTCAGCCCGCAGTGACGAGACATGTTGGGTCTCACAGAATGGGAGTGGAGCCGGTCCTTTCCTCCTCGTCCCAACAAGACCCCAAGTCATCGCCCACGAATGGCCTCTCTGGCTCCTGATCAAGCATGATTCCAGAGACTCGGGAGCAAATCTCAGAACCCAGCAGGTATTGGCAGAAATCCCTCCAGATTTATGTGTTAAAATTCCGGAATTTCAAAATTGCATGGCCACTACTGCAGCCACGTGACATCATATGTTATTCATAACCAGCAATAGAAAACAAATTGTCTATTGTTGCCTTGTCAGCAGATCTGAGTGTTGGGGTAAAATCTCAAATAATAATGGTGGGTCTGGTGTCAAGATATTGAATGTGATCAAACTAGAGAGAGAGTAATGTGGAAATTATCTGCCCCACAGGTAGGGGGAGGGTGTGGGATGGGGGTACACTGGGGTTGTTGGGTGTAGAGAATGGGCCCTGGTGAACGTACGGGTGTTTCATTGTATGACCGAGACTTTGACCTGAAAGCTTTGTAACTGCTCTCACAGTGATTAAATAAATAAAATTATAAAAAATGAAAAAAAATTGAAATCAAATCAGGCATATTTACTGGACCTATAAAGACACAAATGAATCACAAAAGGTTGGTGACAAGTCACAAATATTGGATATGATGAGTAATTGGCTTGATAAAAACAAAATACTGGAAATAAACAGTAACTGGCTTGATAAAAATACAATGAGAATTTTTTCAAAACAGGGGCCATCGAAAGTGATTACACATGTCCTTACTATCTTGACAAAGGAGCTAGATACATGACGAGGAACTGGGAGAAACTCTTCAATAAATGGAACAATAGGAGAGCCACATAAAAATAAAAGTAAATAAGATCTGGATCCCACTTTACCATATATGATATTAATTCAAAGTAGATTAAAGATCTTGATATTTGACTCAAAATCAGAAAGTAAATCAAGGAAAACATAGCATTACTCTCCCTGATATTATATCAGAAAGAAACAGGACTCAAAAGCAATGTGGAAAAAATAGAAACTGAAATCATACAAGAAAAGTAAATCAACGGGATAAAAATTGGAAAAGAGGAAGTCAAGCTATCTCTATTTGCAGACATGATGATATACTTTGAAAACCCTAAAGAGTCCACTCAAATGCTCCTAGAAACAATAAATCAATATAGCCAATGTGACTGACTGCAAAGTCAATGCACAAAAACGGATTGCATTCCTATATAGTAAAAAAAAGCAATCAAAGAGTCTATCCCATTTAAAATAGTGTCCATAAACATTAAGTGCATAGCAACTAACATAACAAAATAGGTGAGAAACTTATATCATGAAAATTTCAAAAGACTCAAGAAAAATATTGAAGATCTTAGGAAATAGAAAAACATTCCGTGCTCAATGATTGGAAGAATCAACAATATTAAAATGACTACCTTACCTAAACTACTATATTCTTCAAATACTTAGAAGAGTCAATTTTAAGTTTGTGTGGAGCCATAAAAAACCCATATGGTCAAAATCATACTGAAAAACAAGCAAATAGGAGCCACCTCACTACCAAATTTAAATCTATATTTAAATCCATATATTTAAATATATAGAACATACAGCCCAAGAGAAGGGCCACATGGAGGGCGGGAACCACAGATCCCGGAGAAAAAAAAAAAACAGGTTCCAAAAAGAGCCGAGATCCGACTAAAACCTCATGGGAAGGGGGGCGTTCCGGTCCGTCCTTCACGACCTACCGAGGTCACCAGTTGCCCCCCGCGAGTGGCTCTCTAGCACGGCCACGGCCCCAGAAGCACAAGGACTTAATGCAGAACCCGGCAGCTTGGAGCAGAAAAGTGAACGGACTATGCATTAATCCAGGCCATCAGGTCTGTCCGGAGGGGAAAGGGTGTTGCCCCAGTCGCCTTCTCCTCTCTGGAAAGAAAGATGGCGGCCACATGGGAGCCTTGTGGACAGCAGGTATGACTCGGGGGTGTGGGGGCGACTAAAACCTCATGGGAAGGGAGGCGTTCCGGTCCGTCCTTCACGCCCTACCGAGGTCACCAGATGCCCCCCGCAAGCGTCTCTTCAGCACGGCCACGGCCCCAGAAGCACAAGGACTTAATGCAGAACCCGGCAGCTTGGAGCAGAAAAGTGAACGGACTATGCGTTAATCCAGGCCATCAGGTCTGTCCGGAGGGGAAAGGGTGTTGCCCCAGTCGCCTTCTCCTCTCTGGAAAGAAAGATGGCGGCCGCATGGGAGCCTTGTGGACAGCAGGTATGAGCCAGGGGTGTGGGGGCGACTAAAACCTCATGGGAAGGGGGGCGTATCGGTCCGCCCTTCATGCCCTACCGAGGCCACCAGTTGCCCCCCACGAGCGGCTCTCCGGCACGGCCACGACTCCAGAGCACAGAAACCAATTTCTTAACTATCTGACTTTCAGTAGAAATACTTCCAGGGTCAATAAGTAAAATAGCAGAAATCCAAAACCAACATTAAATTCTTGAACCCAGCTGTAGAAAGTAAATCACTTCACAATGCTTTTTCAACATGTCTGATTTGGGTGGGGGGGTAAACTCTAAATTATAGTGGTGAATCTTTTATTGAAACAATGAATCTAATCAAAGCAGATAGAGTGTTAACTAGAATTCATCTGCCCCACAGGGACTGGGAGGGGTGGGGGGTGGGGTTTTATTGGGGTTCTTCATGGTAAAAAATAAGTATTGGTAAAGGGAAATATGTTTGATATTTGCATGACTGAGACCTAAACCTGAAAGCTTTGTAACCTTTCCCACGGTGATTCAATAAATAAATAAATTAAAAAAAAAAAGAGCCGAGATCACCGGGAAGTCCCAGATGGGGTAGGTACCGCATCCCGCCTCCCCCAGATGGAACCCCGGTGACCAGAAGCCTCTACAAGCACAGCTCGAGTATGCGGGAACTAGGACTTTTCCTCAAAACCGTGCGGCCGCTTGTGCAGCCACGCGACATCTCTCTATGTACAAAGTGATCAATGGGAAGTAAACCACCCAACCTTTCTCCCTGAAAATCAGAGTTAAGTTTGGAGCATGGCCACAGCCCCAGAAACACAAGGACTTAATGCAGAACCCAGCAGGTTGGAGCAGAAAAGTGAATGGACTATGCGTTAATCCAGGCCATCATGTCTGCCCGGAGGGGAAAGGGTGTTGCCCCATTCGCCCTCTCTTCTCTGGAAAGAAGGATGGCGGCCGCATGGGAGCCTTGTGGAGAGCAGGTCTGAGCCGGGGGTGGGGGTGCGATGGATACCTCATGGGATGGGGGGCGTTCCGGTCCGTCCTTCACGCCCTACCGAGGTCACCAGTTGCCCCCCGCAAGCGGCTCTCCAATACAGCCACGGCCCCAGAAGCAAAAGGACTTAATGCAGAACCCGGCATCTTGGTGCAGAAAAGTGAACGGACTATGCGTTAATCCAGGCCATCAAGTCTGCCGGACGGGAAAGGGTGTTGCCCCATTCGCCCTCTCCTCTCTGGAAAGAAAGATGGTGGCCGCATGGGGGCCTTGTGGACAGCAGGTATGAGCCGGGGGTGTGGGGGCGACTAAAACCTCATGGGAAGGGGGGCGTTTCGGTCCACCCTTCACGCCCTACCGAGGCCACCAGTTGCCCCCCACGAGCGGCTCTCCAGCACGGCCACGACTCCAGAACACAGAAACCAATTTCTTAACTATCTGACTTTCAGTAGAAATACTTCCAGGGTCAATAGGTAAAATAGCAGAAATCCAAAACCAACATTTAATTCTTGAACCCAGCTGTAGAAAGCAAATCACTTCACAATGCTTTTTCAGCATGTCTGATTGGGGGGGGGGGGGTAAACTCTAAATTATAGTGGTGAATCTTTTATTGAAACAGTGAATCTAATCAAAGCAGATAGAGTGTTAACTAGAATTCATCTGCCTCACAGGGACTGGGAGGGGTGGGGGGTGGGGTTTTATTGGGGTTCTTCATGGTAAAAAATAAGTATTGGTAAAGGGAAATGTGTTTGATATTTGCATGACTGAGACCTAAACCTGAAAGCTTTGTAACCTTTCTCACAGTGATTCAATAAATAAAAAAATAAATAAATAAATAAATAAAATAAAATGTTTTGACAAACAAAAAAATATATATATATTTAAATCCAGTGTGATCATGAAATAAAGAATGATTCTGACAATTTGTTCAGTAGAATATCCAATGCCAAATCCTCATATATATATATGTATGTATATATATATATATATGTGTGTGTGTGTGTGTGTGTGTGTGTATAGTCAGCCAATTTTTTACAAATGAACTGGAACATGAAATGGAATAAAGAAAGTCTACTCAAAAAGTGGTGTTGGGAGAAATGAATAACCACATGCAAGAAATTGAAGCTGAGTCCATATCTCACACTTAATGCAAAAGTCAACTCAAAGTGAATCCAAGACTTTGAGATAACATCTGAACTCATAAAGTACACTGAAGTAAATATAGGCTGAGCGTTCCAAGACCTACACTTCAAGAGAGTCTTCAATGATATGATGCTCTTGTCAAAGGCAAGAGAATCAAAACAAAACAAATGGGACTACATAAAACTTAGAAATTTCTGTATGACAAAAAAAACATGGACTAAAACAAAACAACAGGTAAGTGAGAGAAAGTACTCAACATATCAGATACAGGTTGAATCTAGGATGTATAAAGTACTCACAAAGATCAAGAACAGCAACAAAAATAACCCTTAAAACCCCATCAAAAAAATAGCGAGTGAAAAATGAACAGTCACTTCTCTGAAGAAGACTAGCAGATGGCCAACAGACACATAAAGAAATGCTCATCATCACTTATTATTAGGGAACTTTAAATCAAGACAATAATGAGATGTCATCTTACACCAGTGAGAATGACACATATCAAAAGTACTGGGAACAATCTCTATTGGGGAGATTGGTGGAAAAAAGGAGCTTCCATACTTTTTAAAACACAATATGAAATGAATCTCCAAGAACAGTAGAAACAAGGGCCAGGAGGATTGGTCCATGGTTGGAAGCCTGACTCAAGAGCTGGGGGAGTCCAGCACCATCTTTACAGCACACAGACACAGAGAAGAAAGGCCGCGGGAGTGGGGTGGGGTCACAGCTCCCGGAGAATGCTCCAGGTCCCAAAGAGAGTGGAGATCACCGGGAAGCACCAGAAGGGGTAGGTGCCCCGTCCCGCCTCCTCCAGATGGAACCCCAGTGACCATGAGCCTCTACAAGCACAGCTTGAGCATGCGGGAACAGGACTCTCACTCCAAACTGCTGGGACTGCCCCGGTTCCAAGGTAACCTCTGATTCCGGAAGTCACGCCCACAACCGGCCCCCCAGCGCCATCTTTACAGCACACAGCCACAGAAAAGAAAGGTTATGCAGGAACCGGGACTTTTACTCCAAACCATAAGCACCACGCGACATCTCCTTATATATAAAGTGATCAATGGAAAGTAAATTATCCTACGTTTCTCCCTGAAAATGAGGCTTAACTCTTTTACAAACCACAACACCCAATAGGAAAGAGAAAACAAAAGGGAATGCCCTGCCACAGAGGCAGGGTGAGATGGGGGGAATGGGGGGTGGGAGGGTTACTGGGATCCGTGGTGGTGGGAAATGGTTACTGGTGGAGGAATGGGCATTCTAAATAAATAAATAAATTTAAAAATAAATAAATAAAAAGGGAAAAAAGCTGGAGGAGAAAGCAGTTGGGAGAGAGAAAAGATCACTACAACAAAAATAGTGGGATATGATCACTCTGGATAATAATTGGGTGAAAATAGGTAAAGGAACAAACATGATGACCTTTCAGTATCTGTATTGCAAAACATAATGCCCAAAATTAGAGAGAGACAGAGAGATGAAAAGTGTATGCCATAGAGACAGGCTGGGTGGAGGGTGGCAGAGAGAAACTGGAGACACTGGTGTTGGGAAATGTACACTGAGGGTGGGATGGGTGTTGGAACAAAGTATGACTGAAACCCAACTATGAGCAGCTTTGTTATTCTGTCTCTCGGTGATTCAATTTAAAAAGGAAATATTGAAAACCAAAAAAAATTAAGAAAAAAACTCTCATCCACTGATAGTGGAAATGTTGTCTGGTCCAACTGCTCTGGAAAACTGTATTGAGTGTTCTCAGCAAACTCAGAAGTGAGCTGTCACATGACCCAGGGTATCTGTCCCCTGCACATAAAAACATCATTCCAAAAAACGTATGCACACCACTATTCACTGCAGCACTCGGTACCATAGCCAAGATTTAGAATCAACCTAGATGTCCAATGACAGATAAGTGGTATCTAAACACAATGGAATACTACACAGCTATTAGGGATGATGAAATTATGCAATTTGCTGCAACATGAATGGAACTGGAAGAAATCATGTTAAATGAATTAAGCCAGAAGAAGATTGATAAACAGAGGATGATATCACTCATATGTGGTACTTGGGCTAACTGGATGAAGAAATGCAGTGGTTTAAAAGTAGATGCTCTGAACAACCTTGGCCCCAGAGTATAGAGAAGAAAAGTTAAAAAAAAAAAGAGGCAGGATGGGATGGGGGGATGGGGGAGGGAGGGATACTGGGACCCGTGGTGGTGGAAAATGGGCACTGGTGGAGGGATGGGTACCCAATCATTGTATAACTGAAACCCAAGCACAAAAATTTGTAAGTCTACAACTGTACCTCATGGTGTTTCACTAATAAAAAAATTAAGTAATAATAATAATAATAAAAGTTATTGAGCTTGGAGAGATACCAAAAAAAAGAGTAGATAAAAATCCGGAGGGGGAAAGAGAAAGATGAGAAGCAAAGAGGGTCAGGTCAGTGGAGTCACGTCCAGAGGTGATGTTAAGAAATTTTAGAGCTGGGGGTATGGTGTTGCCAGCAGGTCAACCTATACCTGTAGGGCAAGTGCATCAGCAGCCTGATAGTGCCTTCAGATACTCCCAAATTGCTGCTGTGCCTTTAGCCAGACGCCAACAACTTGGGACCAAGTTTACCAAGAAATTAAATGGCCAAATAGCAATGTGGGAGACACACCCACAAACTACCTCCAGCTCAGTTATATTAGCTCATTTATTGGTCTTATTTCAGAAACCCATAAATCTCAAAAGAGATCAAAAGACACAGTTAGGGCCTGTAGCACAGAGGTAGGCGGCAACCTGTGACTGAGACCTCCAAAGCTGTTTCAAACATGACTGGACCTCCTCCTCCCAAGTCCCCAGTTTTCCAGTAGCTTGGCCGTCACACCCACAAACTGCCCCCAGCACCATGTAATCTCATCAGCGGCCAAGACCCACAGATAATAAACTAAAACTCCCGAAAGAGAGCATCTCAGAATTTCTTGACCCCGTGTCAAGTTGTCTTCACCAGGGTGCACCAGAGGGGGACTGATGAGACCCCTCCCCACCCCCAGGGACCCAACTCTCGCAGTCAAAAACCTCCACAACTCAACCACCGCCATGCTCAAGGCCGCCCCCCACGTGCTCAGGCCGAGCTTCAAGCATGAGTGAAGTCCTACGGAACCTAGGCAATGCAAACCTTGTTTCTGGGTTCAATGGGACCAGGAGCAGAGATTCTCTGTCCGCTTTTCCCAGGATCTGGCAACCCAGGGGTCACGCCCATAAGCCACTTTCTGCTGGTGCCAGATAATCTCACCATCGGCCACCATCCAGATCACACAGCTGCTTCTCCAGAAAGGGAGCACAACATGACGCCCCCATAACCACGCCACTGAACTCTGCACCAGGCAGTTTCACACAGGGTGCCCCAGAGAGGGATGGGTGAGAGCCCTCCCTGCCCCAAAAGACCCGGCTCCAGCAGCCAAAACCCTCCACAACCCAATTGAAGTCACGTTCAAGGCCGCTCCCCACATGCTCAGCTGAGCCTCACATATGAGTAAACATATTTTTGGGCAAATCATAGAGGTAAATATATGTCTGAAAAGATATACCAAAGCCCTGAGATTTTAGCAGCATCTCCTTACTCGTCTTTCCCAATGCTGCCATATTGGAGGCTCGTTCAGGGTCAGGGGAATGAGACTGTTATTGTTACTGTTTTTGGCATATCGAATACTCCATGGACAGCTTGCCTCTGATAATGAAGTGTGTGTGTGTGTATATATATATGTACAAATATATATGTATATATACACACATATATATACCAAAGCTCACATCACCCAAAAACATGTTAGTGATATCCTACAGAATGTCTTAATGTCTCCTGCCAAAACAGAACAATCTTTACACTGTTTTCTACATGAACACTTTTTTGTAAGCATGTTCAGCAGTTCTTCATAACATACAATACAAAATATATTATTTCGAATGTGTTTTGGGACAGGGATTGGGGTTTGGGATGGAAACTTCCCGAATTTGGGAAGGTGTAATGGTGGTGGGATAGGTGTTTGAATATTGAATGTAATAAACGTTGTGAACTAATTTATAAAATTTAAAAAATTAAAGAAAAAGTAATGTGAAGTTCATGCCCAATTCAATCAGCTTAACCAATGGCTGAATAAATAGCAGTGCTCCTACATTATAAAAAATAAATAAATAAATAAATAAATAAATAAGAAACATTAGAGTTAAGTATCAAACCCACTGAGTCAACAACACTGAAATGAAGAGACCCAAACTTTAACAATCAAACTTAGAAAGGTTCATGCCAAGAGAGCAGGCTGGAAGGGCGATATAGGAGGGAACCTGGGAACATTCGTGTTGGAATTGGTGCTGCAATATTTTATGTCTAAAAATCAACTATGAATCTCTGTGTCACAATGCTTTAATTTTAAAAATGTGTAAGAGTTAAAAAAATTAAAAATAGAAGCAGATTAAAACAAAGAAGCTTAGCAAGGACATACTTCATTTGAGGGAAACAATGGAAGAAAGGGACTTAGTAGATATATACAGGACACTTCATCCACAAAAAGCTGAATACACATTCTTCTCAAGCGTACATGGAACATTCTCCAAGATAGACCACATGATGAGCCACAAAACATGACTCTATAAAATTAAGAAGATAGAGATTGTATCAACAATCTTCTCAGACCATAATGCGCTGAAATTAGAAGTAAATCACACACAAAAACAGAAAACTAAATCAAACACCTGGAAATTAAACAGTGCACTATTGAACAACGAGTGGATTAGACAGGAAATCAAAGAGGAAATCAAAAGATTCCTAGAAACGAATGAAAATGAGAACACGAGTTACCAAAACTTATGGGACACAGCAAAGGCTGCGTTAAGAGGAAAGTTTATAGCTCTACAAGCATTCCTCAAGAAGGAGGAGCGAGCACACATAAGTAACCTAAACTCACAGCTTAAGAGCTTGGAGAAGGCCCAAAAAAAGGAGCACAACCCGAACAGGAGAAAGGAAATAATAAAACTCAGAGCAGAGATTAACGAGATGGAAACCCAAAAAACAATCCGAAAGATCAATGAAACCAAAAGCTGGTTTTTTGAGAAAATTAACAAGATCAATAAGCCTCTAGCAAAACTCACAAAGAAAGGGAGAGAGAAAACCTTAATAAACCGAATCAGAAATGAAAAGGGGGTCATTACAACAGAAACCACAGAAATTCAGAGGATCCTCAGGGAGTACTTTGAGAAGCTTTATGCCACGGAACATCAAAACCTCGAGGAAATGGATAAATTCCTAGACTCCTACAGACTCCCAAGGCTGAACCAAGAAGACCTGGAATACCTGAACAGACCTATCACCATCAAGGAAATTGAAATGGTAATAAAAAGTCTCCCCAAGCACAAAAGTCCTGGCCCGGATGGATTCACTAGTGAATTCTTCCAAATCTTTAAAGAGGACTTACTCCCAATGCTCTTTAAGCTTTTCCACGAAATTGAAATATCAAAAACACTTCCGAACAGTTTCTACGAAGCAAATATCACACTGATACCAAAATCAGACAGAGATACCACAAAGAAATAGAATTACAGGCCGATATCCCTGATGAACACAGATGCAAAGATCCTCAACAAACTACTAGCAAATAGAATCCAACTACTCATCAAAAAGATCATACACCATGACCAAGTAGGATTCATCCCAGGGATGCAAGGATGGTTTAACATTCGGAAATCAATCAACATAATCCATCATATCAACAAAAGAAAAGATAAAAAGCATATGATCATATCAATAGATGCAGAGAAAGCATTTGACAAGATCCAGCACCCCTTTATGATGAAAACCCTAGCCAAAATGGGTATAGAGGGGACCTTCCTCAACATAATTAAAGCCATCTACCACAAGCCTACAGCAAGCATCATCCTCAATGGGGAAAAACTGAGAGACTTCCCTCTAAGATCAGGGACGAGACAGGGATGCCCACTCTCTTCACTGCTGTTCAATATAGTACTGTAAGTACTTGCAATAGCGATTAGGCAAGAAAAAGATATTAAGGGCATTCAGGTAGGAAAGGAAGAAATCAAGCTCTCACTATTCGCAGATGATATGATACTCTACTTAGAGAACCCAATAACCTCCACCAAAAAACTCCTAGAAACAATAGACTCGTATAGTAAAGTTTCAGGCTATAAAATCAATACCCAAAAGTCCATGGCTTTCCTATACGCAAACAGTGAGAGAGAAGAAAGCAACATGAAAAAAACAATCCCGTTCACAATTGTGCCCCAGAAAATCAAGTACCTAGGAATCAGCTTAACTAAGGAAGTAAAGGACCTGTACAAAGAAAACTACAAAACGCTACTTCAGGAAATAAAAGAGGACATGAGGAAATGGAAAGATATCCCCTGCTCATGGGTCGGGAGACTTAACATTGTCAAAATGGCAATACTACCGAAAGCATTGTATAAATTCAATGCAATCCCTATAAGGATACCCATGACATTCTTCAAAGAAATGGAGCAAACACTCCTGAAATTTATATGGAACAATAAGCCCCCACGAATAGCTAAAGCAATTCTTGGGAAAAAGAAAATGGGAGGAATCAACCTCCCTAACTTCAAACTGTACTACAAAGCAGTAATAATTAAAACAGCATGGTACTGGAACAAAGGCAGAACTGCAGACCAATGGAACAGGGTTGAATACACTGACATCTCCCCTCAATCATATGATCATCTAATCTTTGATAAAGGTGCAAGTAATGTGAAGTGGAGTAAGGAAAGCCTCTTTAATAAATTGTGTTGGCATCACTGGACGGCTGCATGCAAAAAATTAGGCTCAGAACTCTGCCTAACACCATGTACAAAAGTAAGATCAAAATGGATTAAAGACCTCAACATCAGACCAGAAACCATAAGGTACATTGAAGATAAAGTTGGCAAAACCCTCCATGACATTGAAGCTAATGGTATCTTCAAAGATGCCACGCCACTGGCCGAGCAAGTGAAAACAGAGATAGATAAATGGGACTATCTTAAACTAAGATGCTTCTGCACCTCCAAAGAAACAGTGACCAAAATACAAAGACAGTCTACAGAATGGGAAAGGATATTCACCGAATACACATCTGACAAGGGGTTGATATCAAGGATATACAAAATACTGGTTAAACTCCACAAGAAGAAAACATCCAACCCCATCCAAAAATGGGGCAATGAAATGAAGAGAAACTTTCTCAAAGAAGAAATCCGAATGGCAAAAAAGCACATGAGAAAATGCTCTACATCATTAATCATCAGGGAGATGCAGATCAAAACCACAATGAGATACCATCTCACACCTCAGAGACTGGCCCACATTCAAAAGAACAAAAGCAACCGATGCTGGCGTGGATGTAGCGAGAAAGGGACACTCCTTCACTGTTGGTGGGAATGTCCACTGGTTCAGCCCTTCTGGAAAACAGTATGGACGATTCTCAAAAAATTAGAAATTGAGCTCCCATTCGACCCAGCAATACCACTCCTGGGAATATATCCCAGAGAGGCAAAAATGTATAGTCGAAGTGACATCTGCACTTGTTTGTTCATTGCAGCACTCTTTACAATAGCCAGAAACTGGAAGAAACCTGAATGCCCAAGAACAGATGACTGGTAAAAGAAACTTTGGTACATCTACACAATGGAGTACTATGTAGCTGTTAGAAAAGATGAAGTCATGAAATTTATATACAAGTGGTACAATATGGAAGGTATCATGCTAAGCGAAATGAGTCAGAAAGAGAGGGATAGACATAGAAAGATTGCACTCATCTGGGGGATATAAAGTAACAAAGTATGAGATTAATACACAAGAATAGCTGAGATCAGCACCAGGAGGATTACTCCATAACTTAGAGGCCAGCCGGGTATCCTAGAGGAAAGGGCAGCTCAGATAGAGAAGGGAGCACCAAATAAAGGATGTTTGGAGGATCCTCCCAGGAGAGGAGATGCATGTCGAAAGTAGACTATGGACTGAACATGTTTGCCACTCAATGCCTCTTTTGCAGACCACAACACCCAAAAGGAGAGAGAGAACACAGGGGATTGCCCTGCCACAGAGATAGGGGGGATGGGGGGATGGGGGTGGGGGGATATTATCCATGGTGGTGGAAAATGGGCGCTGGTGGAGGGATGGGTATCTGATCATTGTATAATTGAAACCCAAGCACAAAAAATTGTAAATCTACAACTGTAAAATAAATAAATAAATAAATAAATTTTAAAAAATACATCATAGCAAAAATAAAAAATATAAAGCACTTAAAAAAAAAACAAAGAAGACCACATCATATTATGAACCTTTTCCACTACAAAAGAAATGAGTAGAGGGATGTGGTGAAAAGAGAATCCTCATTCCGTGCTAGTGGGGATGTTGTCTGATTCAACCCATCTCTATGAAAAGAGATATGAAAATTTCTTTTTTAAAAAAGAAGAATATAACTCCAGTATATAACAGCAATACAGTTCCTGATATCTATTCTTCTTGAAGAAATATTAAAACATTAATTCAAAAGGGTATATGCACACCTATATTGATTGTAGCAATTCAATACAATAGTCTAGATTTGGAAACAACCCAAATTACAACAAGGGATGAGTGAACCAAGAAGATGTGGGATATTTACGTGATAGAATCTTTTTTTTAATTGAATCACCATGAGATACACAGTTACAATGCTGTTTGTGATTAAGTTTCAGTCATATAATGTTCCAACAGCCATCCCTTCACCAATATGCATTTCCCACCATGAATGTCACTGTCACTGTGACTACCATCCTGTTGTTCATCGATTTACTCGAGTGGGCACCAGTAACGGCTCTGTTCGTTCCAGCCCTGAGATTTTAGCAGCATCTCCTTACTCATCTTTCCCAATGCTGCCATATTGGAGGCTCGTTCAGGGTCAGGGGAATGAGACTGTTGTTGTTACTGTTTTTGGCATATCGAATACTCCATGGACAGCTTGCCTCTGATAATGAAGTGTGTTAATATTTATTAAACACATTTTAAATATTACATATTAAATACAAAGGGAATATTATTGTACTGAGTGGTTTAATGGATATTTGTATCACTTAGTTCTGCTGTTGTTTGAGGAGAGTGTAAGTGATCTCAGCACTTGCACTTATTAAATGAAAACTATACTAATTCATTGAAAACTTCATTTGATCACTGCCAATACTGATGCAATAGCCATGACTATCAGTATGCATCTTTTGTTGTAATATGTGAGGTTTATTATAACAGTTGACATATATTGTGCACTGTGTGTTTTAGCATGCATGATCTCGCAAAACAGTAATAAAATACCTATAATGACAGAAATCATTGTGTGAATATTATAGTTTCTGAAACAAGGCTGAGGGAAGTTATTTTACATATTTATAAACAAACAAGAGTGTCTGGCAGAGCCCCACCTTCAGCCCTTTCTGGCATATGCATTGGCTTCATTGGTATTTGGAGAACAGCTCAGTCATTCCTGGGTCCAGTTAAGGCAGTTCCATTCCAGGGGCCTGTGGTACCCGGGACACTCTCTCAGGTGGCCTTAGCAGCTCATTTCCTCCAGTGTGTGCTCAATCTTTTCCCCAGGGTCTAATTGGGCTGAAGCAATTGCCTTGCTTTCTATAACCAGGAGTTTAGGGACTTTGACTTAGACCTCTATGAGACCTATAAAATGGTAACTTTATTGATTTGGAGGTCAAGGACAGACACAGGAAGCTCAGGAAATTTGGGGCCCACAATGCTTTCTTCCCAGTGTTTAATTCTTGCTAAATACAACAGAAGCTGAGGATCTGCAAACTGGAATTGAAGCTTCTTGTGCTACCAAAGAGTGAAGCTATCAGAGTGAGTTTGGAATTATAAACATAATTTTGTGGACATAAAGGACAGAAAGGACATAAAGTTGTGGCTCTGTGTATGCATCTTGTGTACATATACCATGTGCTGATTTTTTCTAGTGTATTATGATTTTTAAAAATGCATGCTTCTTCAACAGTTGTTCTGTATATATGTGGTATCTCTGTTGACTTAGTAAGAAAAATGGAGTGGGGGCGGTGCAGGAAAACAGGATAAGAGTTAAGACACTTAACTTACACATGGTGCACCCTGGATTTATCACCAGCATTTCCTATGGTTCCTGGGCACCACTAGGAGTGACCCCAATCAGAGAGCCAGGAAGAGGCACTTAATACCACTGAGAGTGGCTAAACAACTGTTAAAAACAAAGAGAGAGAGAGTGACAGAGAAAAGTCAAGACCAAGACAGAATTAAGACAGAAAAGTATATGTGACATAAGATTTTTTTCTCATGACCAGAGCACACAGCAGTAAGAAGTTCGTGTAGAGCACTCGAATTGTGATCTGAACTCTCGCTACCAAATATCCACCCCTCTCTCATTCAATCCTTCCAAATTCTCAATTTTGCATACAGACATAATTTAAGTCAGAAGATTGTAGAGTCTGAAGAGACACAGATATGCTCCCTACAAGGTAGCCGAAATTTCCTGAGTTTACCCAAAACCATGATGGGAGTTTTGAAATCCTTACTGAGTGGTATACAGTTGTGTGCTCTTTCGTTTCATTTATGAGTATCATTGCATGTCATCCAAGGTTTCTGTGTTTATGAGTTGTTAATGATGTCTGATTTGTATAGTATTTCTGTGTTTATGTCGGTGAATAAACAGGACCATCTTTCTTATCCACAGCCATTTTAAGAGTCTGTCGATAATGGCCATTTTACTGCATTGAGCAGGCAGAATCAGGTGAATATCCTTCTCTAAGTAAGTTTCACTCACTTATTCCTATTATTCCATTATCTCAGTAGGTCAGAAGTGGTCTAATCCACAGTCCGGTACTGCTATGTCTATCTCTTATATTCAGTTTCCACTGGAATAGGAAGAGTAACTAAGTCTTGATCACCATGCTATATTGAGAATTAAAATGGACAGTGTTCACAAATCATTCAGCACCATGCCTGGCACATAATCAGTGTTCAGTCAACAGGAGAGACTTTAAGTATCTCTCCCAAAACTAAGTGTTTTGGTCATAAGTCTCCGAGGTTCATAAATCTCCAAACTCTGGGACAATACATATAAAAGGTTTGTAAAATGAACTTGTACACACAGTATCTCACATACTTTGTGAACACAGTCTGGTCTTCTTTCCCCAAGTGAAGGACCATTGTCTTGAGAAGTTAAATCCTGTGTGCATCAAAGCTCTCCGTTGATTATAAATTGTTACTTTATTCCTGGTGTCTCCACACAGTGATCAGTTGCTATTAAATTTAGAGGACATGGAGAGATAGAACCAGTGTCCCTAAGCTGTAGAGTCCTGCTATTACTCTTGAATCCAAAGGACAGCAAAGATTTTCTCCTGAAACTATGTTGTAATGATATCACTTAGCATGTCTGGACATACTAAGTAATGAGAATTAGGAGAGCCAGTGTGTCATGATTAGGAGACGGATTGTGGCTGCATACGTGTTGTCATTGCTTTCACCATTATCTGGTGCAGTAATGCAGCCTTGCACTATTAGATTTTTTTCCTTGTAACTGAATACTGATAATTTTATCTAAGGATGTTTAAAAGTATATGTAAAACACATGGAATAATGCCTGTAATAATGTTTGCTAGTAGTCAATATTTTACATTATGTTTAATGATAATGGGCACATCTGTTGACAAGAAACAATTTCCCAAATCAATTTAGAATAGACATTTATTTATACTATAATTATTCTATATCACTGTAGAGAGTTTTACATCATTTAAGGGTAAATGTCTAATGAGTGACTGTGAATATCCAAGTCTTTTTCATAGTAAATTATTTAAATTAACCTGGCAAGATGAAAAGGTGTACACTCCTACAACACCGAGACTTTTCCTTGCTTGTTATTCTTGTGTATAGCGCTTTGTCTAGTGCTTTGTACAAAGCATGAGTTAAGCTGTTGTACAAAGTGTTTTTCCAGGTTAACAAAAATATCGTATAAATTGTGAAGATTTGATGTATTATTAGAACCTAAATGGTACATGGTGATTCATGCATACATACATTGAACAAAGTCTAGTTAAAAAAGTAACTACACTTTCGTATAAAAACTGTGTCACTATAATATGGCTATTCAAGTTCTGAACATTTCCCTCTCTTTGACTAGCAGAACAAATAGCAGCATCATGAAGAGACAGAATGAGACCAGAGTTTCTGAATTCCTGCTCCAGGGTCTCCCTATACCACCAGAACAACAGGGCTGGTTCTTGATGCTCTTCCTGGTCATATACCTGACCACCATGTTGGGGAACCTGCTCATCATTCTGCTCATCAGGCTAGACTCTCGTCTCCATACCCCCATGTACTTCTTCCTCAGTGTCTTGGCCTTCAGTGACGTGTCTTTATCATCTGTCACCGTGCCCAAAATGTTGGTGGACATGCAGAGTAATCACAAGTCCATACCCTATTCAGGGTGCATTTCTCAGGAATATTTTTTAATATTTTTTGCTTGTATGGACAATTTCCTTCTTGCAGTGATGGCCTATGACAGGTATGCAGCCATCTGTCAGCCACTCCACTACACCATGATCATGAGGCAGGAGCGATGCATCTCATTAGTAGCTTGGTGCATGTTCTTCAGTTTTTTACACTCTCTGATAAATGCTCTTCTCTTGATCCAAGTGTCCTTCTGTGGTGATATTACCATTCCCCACTTCTTCTGTGAACTCACTGCATTGTTGGAGGTAAGCTGCTCAGACACTTCACTCAATAAACTGGTCATATTCATTGAGGGAGGAACGGTTTTATGTACTCCATTCACTTTTATCATGGGATCGTATATTTGCATATGGGCTACTGTCCTTAAAAATCCTTCTGCCAAGAAATTCTTCAAAGTTCTTTCTACCTGTGGTTCCCATCTCCTAGTTGTAGCTTTATTCTATGGGACCATTGCAGAAGTGTACTTTTTCTCCTCACCAGCCATGTCCAGTGCTAAAGAAATAGCTGCTTCTGTGATGTATATGATAATCACCCCTATGATGAACCCTTTCATCTACAGTCTTAGAAACAGAGATATAAAACAAGCCCTAATGTTGTTTGTTGATAAGGTGATGTTCTGCAAGTCAAACAATTTAGGATGAATGAGTCAACATATACATAGTCAAATGAACAAGGAGACTATGATTCAAACTATTATCAGAATTGATGTTCTAAGGTCTCAGTTGAAACTGTCTGCATCCACATCTCAGAGAGGTTTCCACTCTGCTCACATACACCAACTTTTATTACCCAGACTGACTTGCAATGAATCTAAAATTTTCTTACCAACAGTTAAAGAGTGAGAGTATCTCACCTGCACGGCAAAGCCTGGCAAGCTACCCGTGAAGTATTCAATATGCCAAACTCAATAATAACAAATCTCACAATTTGTTGTGAGACATTACTAGTGCATGCATACTCGAGTTAAAGAGTATGTGATACCTTACTTAAACATATCTATAACTTGTGGGGGGAGAGTGGTTAACAGGCCAATTAGCAGGAATCAAGAATGTCCTTCATATCCAACACCTTCAAGAGAAATCAGTCTTTCTCTTTTTATATATTCAAGGTCCAGGAAAGAAAATTACTTATTTTCTTAAATAATGTCAAAGAAAAAAATGTTTGCATAAATCGTATTTTCAATACTTTAAATTCTTATATTCTTATTACAAACTTTCAATCATTGCTTTTTTGGGGGGTCACACCCTGAGATACACAGGGGTTACTCCTGGCTTTACACTCAGGAGTTACTCCTGGAGGTGCTTGAAGCACCATATGGGATGTTGGGAATCAAACCCGGGTTGGCTGCGTACAAGGCAAACATCCTACTTGCTGTGCTGTTGCTCCAACCCCAATGACAGCTTTTCATTTCTTCTTACTTGTAGATTCACACCAGTTCTGATAATCTTTGCATTGCTGGGCAGCGCACTTTATAGTCAGGCTCATCTCCAGCCAAAACCAGAACTACTGGAGATGGCCCTCTCATAACTGTATGGATTCAAATTAATTTGTTTCTCTAATTAAATAAGTTTAATGATGTCTCTATAATATTTCAGCTGCTTGAAATTAGTTCTTAGGGATGCTATAAATGGTGTCTGTCTTGCTCAAAGTGGCTGTTACAATCCATCTATACATGTGTAGAAATTGAATACAACATGTTAAGTTTATACACTTTGTTTATACTTCAATACAACAGCATGGAAGTGGATGAGGAGGTAATTACAACAAACCATAACTTTCAGATTGGAAATATTATGGTGGCATGTATACATATTTTTGTAAATTACATAGATTATGAAATTTTATGTTTTACAGTGCACTTTGTAAATACAAAAATAATGTGACTTTTAAATACAAAAATAATTCACACAAATAAAATGTAGATGTATAGGAGTATACTCATACATAAATATGTTAAGGCATAAATGTCTGTTGTTTATATTTTTTATATGTAGATAAGAATGAGTGCCACTATTCTGGTGACCAAATGTTTCTATTTTTCCTACTTGATTTCTTTCTCTTCTTTCTAATTGTTTCTGTTTTTGGCTTTCATTATAATTTATTAAGACAAAAGCTTTCTCTTTTCTTGCATCAGTATCAACCATGAACAGGGATTCCCTCTCCCAATCCATCACTCCAGAGTATGCCAGTTGGCACAAGTATGAGTGATGATTATAATGTGGTGCTGAGTTAGTCTGACCTCTCTGGACATTCAAAAGCTACAAGTTCTAGAATGACACCAAGTTTTTGAGGGATATATGAAAGTCAAGAATGAGTTATGACTGTCTACACACACTATTTAATATAAAGAAACTAATAGCCTTGGTGAACACAAATCACTGAAACAAATCACAAAAGACATTTATGGAAAATTAGTAACCCTCATCTTATTAAGAGAACTCCTAAAACTATAACAACAAAACAATTCAATTGTTTTGTTCCTTCTATAGTCATTGACCTTGTCAAACAGGACATAATCCACAAAACTGTTGATTTTCTCACTGCCATCTTCATTCACTGGGAGCAGCAGCAGCATTGTTACTTAACAACTTGATTTTTAAAGTTATTCTCTTTGGGCCACTGAAATACTGAATAGCAAATTTACCTTACATAAATCTGAACTGGGTTCAGCCAGCATACAGTATCTCAAGCACAGCCTGGAGTTTTCCAGAACCCAGAGTCAGGAGTAAGCACACATTTGGGTGTGCCCAAAATCTGAGAGAGAGAGAGAGAGAGAGAGAGAGAGAGAGAGAGACAGAGAGAGAGAGGCCAGCTCTATGTTTTACAACAAACAAGCAGCAGTTCTAGAAATAATCATAGACACAGGTTTAAGGATGATCTGCTAAGTTTATCTCCTAAGTTAAACTTCCAGTGCAAAATGGTAATAAGAGAAAGTTAAGGAAATTATGTAAGTAAAATTATGTCAATCCATCAATATGAAGTTTAGTAAAATACATGCAACCACTATCACTGTATCACTGTCATCCCATTGGTCAAGGATTTACTCAAGCAGGCACCAGTAACGTCTCCATTCATCCCAGCCCTGAGATTTTAGCAGTCTCTCCTTACTCATCATTCCCAATGCTGCCGTA
Organism: Sorex fumeus; assembly: GCF_029834395.1. Taxonomy (NCBI): domain Eukaryota; kingdom Metazoa; phylum Chordata; class Mammalia; order Eulipotyphla; family Soricidae; genus Sorex; species Sorex fumeus. The sequence goes on from NW_026606186.1 coordinate 8,306,795, forward strand.
TTGGAGGCTCTTTCAAGGTCACGGGAATGAAACCTGTTATTGTTACTGTTTTTGGCATATCGAATATGCCACGGGTAGCTTGCCAGGCTCTGCCGCCACCACTATAGAAATACAAAAAAAATATTAAAAATATTGACCTACCTAAAGGCAAATATTTATAGCAACACAAAAACCAAAAGATTAAATGCATTTTCATCAATGGATGCATAATCCATAAAAAAAAGTTAAAAAGAAACTAATGCTCTTACTGATGCATTAAACTAAATTAACACAATACTGATTTTTTGTTTTATAATCCTGTTAACTATAGTTTCATGCATATATAGTTTTAGCACCACACTCACCATCAGAGTGCCCCACTTCCCCTACCTGGGTTTCAAAGATCATTCATACCCATCCCTGTCCCCAAAAACTCAGTTTTGTGAACAAGCTCTCTAGTAAAATATAAAAAGGCTATATAAAAAAGTAGAAAGGCAGGTACAATATGCATCACTTCAAATTCAAAGCAGTACAAATACAAAGTTCAGAATTACCAGAAAGTTTTAGCTTATAAGTAATTAAGACTGACTTGGGGAACTGTGACAATAAGAGGTAAAATACAAAGGAAAGGTTAAAGATAGACTTTAACCAAATTTGGGGTGCTAGCAAGAGCCTGGTAAGATTCTCTGGGAAGAGGAAAGCAAGCAATTCACTGATGAAACCTAAAGCACTTAGGATTAATATTCAACACAAAAGAAAAGTTAAAGATAAACTTTAACTAAATTAGGGATGCTAGTAAGGGCACAACAAGCTTCTCTGGGAGGAGAAAAGGGGGCAATTTACTGATGAAGCCAAAAATACTTAGGGTTAATATCCAACACTGAGTTACCAAATACTAGCTGCTCAGAATCTGGAAGACAGGAAGAATGAATGAAGTCAAGTTTTTAAGGAATGGGTCAGAGTCAAGAATGAGTAATGACTGTCTACACAAGTAACATCCTTTAATATAAAGAAGCTAATAAAGGAAGTCTGGTATAAACACAGAGAATTGAAAAAATCAAAAACACATTTATTACAATTGAACATCACACCTTTAACAGTAAAAACAAAACTGATAAGATAGCAACAAGGCCCAAAGGCAACATAAGGAGAGAACTGATCCACACCATTGAGTTGAGGTGTGGACAAGATGTGGGAAGACGGGAGTCTCAGGGTCCTTTGGAGAGGGAGGGGGTACACTGGTGTGGTGTTGGAATTATGTGCATGAGAAACCATTACAAATGGCATTGTAAACCACACAATCTTAATTTAGAAAAATTTTTTAAACACTTGAAACTAACAACTTCAAAAAATCTATTTTAAAAACGTACTGTTTCACAAGACTACACATGGCCAGGAGACACTTAAGAAGATGCTCAATATCTCTAATTATTAGTAAATGCAATCCAAAACCATGACACAGCCCTAATCAAATAAGAGAATTACTATTTGTAAAACACACCAAAAAAGCGTAGTTGCCAAATACATAAGGAAATTGAAACTCTTGTGCAGTGCTGGTGGGAATGCAAAACAGTCCAACACCCTCAAAACATTATAAGATATACATTTGAGGAGGAACACAATGAAAAGTAGAGTCTCATACATGCCGGGGCATGTTGGAAAGTGTGGTTGGGATGGGAGCACAGGGCAATGTCCTGATCTTATGATAAATGATGGTGGGTTAATGATCCAGTGATAAATGATAGAATAAGGAAATTGTGCATAATGTAAAAGTACTCAGCTATAAGAAAAGATGAAATCTTACCTTTTGATATAACCTGGATTGACAAAAAAGATACCATGTAAATGAAATAAGTAACAAAGACTACAAATACCAGATGCTCATGCTCATATGTAGTATATAATTTTAAAAAAATAGAATTTTACTGAATGAAACCCAACCCTTGGTCTCTGACAACAAAACTAGGGTTTCCAACCAGTGAGTGAGAGGAGGGAAGTTAAGTAGGTGGAGAAAAATGAAACAGACTAGAAGTGACAAAAGGACAGTGGTGGAGGGTTTTTATCATTTTGGTGGTTGGGGGTTGCAATAAATGTGTAAACAGTAAAAATGTGAAACATATTTTCCCAATAATTTAAAATATATATATATTTTTTTGCTTTTTGGGTCACACCCAGCAATGCTCAGAAGTTACTCCTGGCTCTGCACTCAGGAATTACTTCTGGCAGTGCTGGGTGACCATATAGAATGCCGGGGATTGAACCTGGGTTGGCCGCATGCAAGGCAAACGCCCTACTCACTGTACTATCGCTCCAGCCCCAATTCAAAAAATATTTAAGATGGCAGCTTTATTTATCCCCCACCACCTACCTGCTCTCAACCAGACTTCTGATGTTTTATGAAAAGAAAATAAGATACAATGTCTGAAAAACAGTTTGTCAAATATAAGTCCATGTTGAAAAATTAGTCATTTATGAAGGGCAGCTTGGATAACACAGAATATAAAAAAATCAGTGGAGATGTGGGTTAACGACATGACTCAATCTGCACCAGATTTGGTCATCAGTTTCAGGGCCAAGACAAAACTCAGCTCCCTCATGTCACTCCCATGAAAGTCAGTGCTGATTAGGAAGCAATGGAACTGGAAAGGGGAGAGAACCCCAAGCACTTCTCTCATGGGATAGTGCATTCCCCTTCACTGGCCTCTGACCCCATTTCTAACGTCTGGTCCCAGCATGGTGTTGCTTTTCACCAGAGGGTGAGATATTCTGACTCAGGTGGTCAGCAGTTTTCTGAGCTAGGAATCCTTCAACTTCTCAAGCCTTTGATCTCTTTTCTGCAGGCCTCTGGGGTCTCTGTGTGTGCGCGGACACTTTAGGAGAGTTTATCCTGTGCTCTCACTGAGCACACAATGCAGAACAGTAATTCTTGTCTTTAGGCATCATCGCTGACTGTAGGCAAATAAGGGGACCCCTGAGGCTTCCCATTTTAAAATGTGCAATCTCAAGACTGTTAACCTTGCTGCGATGTCCCAAGGGCACCCTTCAACTTCCCATCTACAGGTTATCAAGGCTGTAAACACTTTTTTTGTAGAATTTTACATGGAAAAAGATTCAGCTGTGTATTGGGGTGTATTCTAGGATTGACTGGATTCTAAATCTATATGGAATGTTACTGCTTTTAGGTAACTGTGTAGTGGTTGGATCCAAGATGTGTATGTCTGTTTCAGTGTTTGAGGGGGCATAAGGATGTTTTCTTTTATGTAAGATTAGGCTACTATTGGTTTATAATTGTTCAAAGCACAGGAACAGGAAAGGTAATGTTATCTTACTTAGCAAAGCAGTTTTAGAAACGAAGTATTGTTTTAGGGTCTGTGATCCGAGGAACCAAACAGCCTCCAAAAAATGTGAGCAAAGTTCTTTATTCACACCAAGTACACATACTGGTCTACCAGAGTCCCCTGCGCAGAGAGCAACCTCGTCTCCCTGCAAGTGTCCCCCCCCCTTTTTTTTTTTTGCTCAAGCCAGGTGTTATTTTTATTGCTTTTTTTTTTTTACAGTTGCAGATTTACAATTTTTTGTGCTTGGGTTTCGATTATACAATGATCAGATACCCATCCCTCCACCAGTGCCATTTTTCACCACCATGGATAATATCCCCCCACCCCCATCCCCCCATCCCCCCTGCCTCTGTGGCAGGGCAATCCCCTGTGTTCTCTCTCTCCTTTTGGGTGTTGTGGTCTGCAAAAGAGGCATTGAGTGGCAAACATGTTCAGTCCATAGTCTACTTTCGACATGCATCTCCCCTCCTGGGAGGATCCTCCAAACATCCTTTATTTGGTGCTCCCTTCTCTATCTGAAGCGTCCCCTTTTATATCTTTACTTGGGTTTGGAACTTCCTGCCTTGGATTGACTCCCTCCCAGGACGCTAGGGTCGTGTTTTTTCTTGATTGGCTTATCCCTTCCTTGCTGCCCTCACCTGCTAACTCTGATTACCCAACTTGACTTCCTACCCCCCTTTTAGGCTATAACCTGCCCCTTTGCCTTTTATGGTCCTGCACCTTTACTTATTCTTCTGCTTTCCCAGAGCTTATGCCAGTGATTGTGTTAGCTAGGTTAAGGATAAATCCGAATATCCTGTCCAATATGCCTGCTTAGCATTAAATCGTTACAATGTGGGACCAAGGCTAATATGGAGTCCTTAATGTTAGTTCTTACAGCCTTTCAGTATGTTTCCATTTAGTAGTTGACCCACAGTGGTTGGTTTTGGTTTACAGCCAGGGGTACTCAGTGCTTGATCCTGGCTCTGCACTCAGGGATTACTCCTGGCAAGGCTCCAGAAACCATATGGGACTCCAGGGATGGAACCCTGCTTGACCATGTGCAAGGCAAGCTCCCTAGCTGCTGCTATTCCTCCAGCCCACCCCATAGTGCTTTAAGGACTAATGTTGAGGAAAAGTGACATTCACATACCTGCCTTGACACCTTATAATTGCTTTACTTAACATCATAAGTCTCGATTCATCTGAAAAATAAGAATGAAAACTATTCCCGGCAGTGAAAACAGAAAATTTCCTTTTTCATTTTACTCCCAGGATAGGATATATTTTGGTAAATATCATTCACAGCCATGTTACAGATGACAAAACATTCTGCTATGATTCTCAGCATAAATGTCTAATGCAATAATTCGATGTCTTATGTTAATCTTGAGTTTATTTAAAATTTTGATCTACATATTAAGTGTATATGAGATAGAATGGAACAGTATTCTGATCCCACACCCTTGCTACAACCACAAAACTAGTTGCTTGTTGAACAGCTCAAAAGGAAAGGCTCAGGAAGGTAAGTCTGGAGTAACTCTTTTAACTTGGTGGCAGCTTTGGGGTGTGAACATGACAGCTGAAGTTTCCAGAAGTACAGGAAGGTGGGAGGGAGGTAGCATATCCCACCCCAAAAAGCCTGACAATTTCAGTCACAAAACCTGCATACCTAAATTATATCTCAGTGAGGTCCATCCTGAGATGATGACCTCTTAGCACCTGTATTGCAAGTCTTAATAATGCACAAAAGGGGATAGAGAAAGAAGAAAAGTGGTTGCCATAGAGGCATGGGGGTATTGGGGGACAGGAGGGAAATGGGGGGACATTGGTGGTGGGAAGTGTTCTCTAGTGTAGGGATGGGTGTTGGACCATTGTATGGCTAAAACCCAATCATGAACAGCTTTGTAATGATCTATCTCACAGATATTCAATGAAAAATATTTTTGAAGGAAAGTCTCAGATATTTTCCTTTAAAAACAAATCTCACAGGAGTGCAGAGGAAAGAAGACTGAATCAGATTTTCCAGATGGACTCCAGTGCTGAACCTTCACTGACCATTTTTCTCTCATTTTATTACTAAAATTTACACCCAGGGATGGGGACTAGCTAATGTACTAATAATGAGACATAGTTCACAAAACAGCATGGTACTTACTAGAGTAAGGATAGATTAACCACTGGATAGATTAAGCAACGGATTAAAACCAGCCAGAAACCCCAGCTAATCTATAACAAAGGAACTGGGTGCTCTTCGTAGAGCAAGGAAAGCCCCTTCAGTGCATGGTGATGGGGAAAATAAGTATATGCATAAAAATGATTGGACCAATTTATAATGCCACTATACAGTAAAATTTGCAGTTGCTCTTTTTATCTTGTCCTCAGGATTTATCCTCAGAATTCCAACTTTCTCTATCTGATGGGTGTGCAAGGGTTTCCCCTATAATTTAATTTGAATATTTCTACTTATTCATGAGGCAGCATCTTTTTATATGATTAATCATTTGTATTTCCTTGTTTTTAGTAAAATGCTTTTTGATAGTTCTTTTTGATAGTTCTCCATGCCATATCTCGTCTGTTCCTGGAGTTGTCTCTCTTTTTCTTATTGATTTCTAGGGATCATCTTGTTGGAGTACAAGGAGCTTAGGTTTATCAGGCTGCACCTATCAAAGTGCTCCCGAGTCACTCCCATTACTTTGTCTGTAACCACTTCTATGCTCTCTTGCCCAACCAATTTGTAAGGTCTCATCCTTCTTAGACACTGAAACTTGTACTATAAGTTAATATTGCCTTTCTCCTCTCCTCATGTCTTTTGAATAGTTTAATGCAATGTCCTTTTCATTTCATGAACTTCAAGTACTTTTTGTCATCTTGTTGCCTTTTTATCTTATGACTTTTGACTAAACATCTAACTTTTTATCTGTGATAGCTAAATTTGCCATTTTTATTTTGTGATTAGTGCTTTCTTTCTGTATCTCTTTTTAAAAGGTGTTTTTCTACCTCAAGAAGATAATAATATTCTCCAATATTTTCTAAACAGTTGTTAGCTTTTCATTTTATACATAATTTTATTCTTCATCATGAATTAATTTTTGCAAATAATATGTGGTAGAGGTCCAATTTTATTTCCATGTGGATTTCCAACTGAGATCATTTATGAAAAGGTGCTCTTCATAATATACACATTCAAATTCACTTATATATTTTTCTATTAATAGTTTATTCTTTTAAGGTAAATATATTTCACATACAACATTTAAAATGTGAAACCTGCTAATTGCATATTATTTTTTGTACTATGATTACCTTTATAGTCATATTTAGCACACAATACATTTATTCACAACCATTTTATTTTGTTAGTTTTTTTAGACATTTTGAGGACAGTCACAGAAACACACCATACTATTTTTAACAATATTTCCTTTTATGTAAAAGTGGAATCATTAAATATCTATTTCCCTATTGTTGGGCATTTAGGTTGGTAATCATTTTTCTACTTTTCTTTTTTTTTTTTTTGGCAGTATCTTTTTATTTTGGTCATCATTTCTTTTTTATTTTTAATTTTTTTATTAGTGAATCACCGTGAGGTACAAATACAGACTTAGAAACTTCCATGCTTGCATTTCATTCATACAATGGTCTAGTATTCATCCCTCCACCAGTATGTGCCCATTTTCCACCACCAATGGTCCCAGCATCCCTCCCACCATTCCCCCCGTTCCTCCTCCCTCTTCCCCGCCACCCCGCCTCTCTGGCAGGGCATTCTCTTTTGCTCTGTCTCCTTTTGGATGCTGTGGTTTGCAATAGAGGTATTAAGTGGCCATCATGTTCAGTCTATATTCTGCTTTCAGGGTGCGTCTCCCATTTTTTCTACTTTTCGACATCACAAATGATACTGCATTCATTTAGTGTGCACATGCTTACTGATTTAATTCAATATTATTGTAATCATGAATCATAGGAATATAAATATGAGATAAGAGAAATTACCAAAAATTAATAAAACTACTCTCATAATGGCCAAATTATTTTTCTCTACTATTAAATAATAAATAGTAAAAGTAAGCAAATATTTTACTATTTATCACTAAAATAGTAAATTACAAATATATAAAGACATAAACATTATTAAAGTCTAAAGTTCATTGCAAGAATCATAAACAATAAAGGGAGAATGCAAGAGAGGAGAGAATTGCTCCCCAAAACAGCCAAGTGTGCTCTGAAAGGTCCTAGTTCCATCTTCCTCCCAAATTTGCATATAAATTTTAATCATAATCTCAAAGGATTCTGGTAAAATTAAGCACATCCAATTGATCTTTTCCTGAGAAACAGGTATTTCTAAGTGGCAATGATGTTGAAAACGGGAAAATTTCTTAGGAAAATGAAGCATAAGAGAGGCTCAGAAGAGTGAGTATGTGTGAGATACAAACTCCAGAGGACCAGGATAGAAATTCAGAGGTAGCTCAGCCTCCGGACCCTGGCCTTAGCATTAGAGTAGATGTGTATCAAACTCTTGAGTCACCTGCGTTATCAGGGCTGAAAATTTGGGTTCTGTTGTCAAAGAGATGGAGAGAGCAACAGGCATGATCCTTGCACAGACTGTTAGCCAAAACTTCTCGCCTGATGCAAATGTATGAGGTTCTCATTCTCTCCATTTCCGTCTTCCTCTGTTCTGAAATTGATCTTTAGGAAACCTTTTACAGAAGTTTGTTGGGGTCAAAAAAGAGTACTATGCTATCCAAAGTCTTCACACACATACAAATTTGTTCCATAAAATTCTGCAGAAAACAAAATATACAAAAGATATCATTTTCTACAAGGGTTAGGAGGACTGGTATTTGGTTGGGCTACCACAAGTGTGTTGGGGCGGGGGATGGGTAAGATAGAGAAGGGACCAGTATGAAAATAATAGTTGGAAATGATCATGCTGGACAAGAACTGAGTGTTAAAAGTAGGTAAAGGGATATACATGACAACCTTTCCGTATCTGTATTGCAAACCACAATGCCCAAATGGAAAGAGAGAGAGAGAGAGAGAGAGAGAGAGAGAGAGAGAGAGGTGTCTGCTATAGAGGAGGCTAGTGGTGGGCTGGGACAGAGGGTAATGGGAGGGACATTGGGGACACTGGTGCTGAGAAATGTACACTGGTGGAGAGGTGGGTGTTGGAACACGATATGACTGAAACTCAATCATAAACAACTTTCTAAGGGTCTATTTCACAGTGATTCAATTTAAAAAAAGATATTTCCTGAGGGAAATAATGGGAGGGAAGAAAGGAGATATTTGTAAACTGGCAGCCAAGAGTTTCTGTTGGCATTTATCTAATTACTGAATCCTAATAAAGGCTCAACAATTAGCCATTCCATTTTTAAGAGGCATGTGATTTAACACCCAGTCAAATTTGTTATACTGTTGTCTTATAAGAGCTTAATGTGGTATCAGAGACTACAAAAACTGGGTATAAAAAGCAGAGACACTCATGAACATGCCCAAACAAATTTTGGCTAAGATTTCCTTATGCTCAACAGCTTCCCCAAGCCCCTCTTCATGTCTTTGTTTCTCAGACTATAGATAAAAGGGTTTAGCATGGAGGACAGAACTGTGTAGACAATCGTTGCCATGCGAGTGCTAATAGTGTAACTGGATAAGGGTTGTAAATATTCATAGAAGATGCTTCCATAAAAGAGTGTTACCACAGTCAGGTGAGAACCACAGGTAGAGAAGGTTTTGCGTTTCCCAGCAGCTGAGGGGATCTTGAGAACTGCAATAAGGATTCTTATATAAGATAAAACAATACAAAGAAAGGGGGTCACCAGAGCAAAAGGTCCTTCTGACATTATCACGGTTTCATTGACGAATGTGGAGGTGCAAGATAATTTCAGCAGAGCATTGATGTCACAGAGGAAGTGGTAGATAACATTGGAGTCACAGAAGGTGAGCAAATTCAGCAGCAGTGTGTGGAGCAGTGAGTGGAGGAGAGAAAATGAGCAGGAGAAGGCCACCAGCAGGACACAGCGCTGGTGGCTCATGGTGGTGACATAGTGGAAGGGGTCACAGATGGCCACATAGCGGTCAAAGGCCATGACTGCTAGAAGGCAACTGTCAGTGGTGCCCAAAGCATAAATAAAATATGTCTGTGTCACACACCCTGCATAGGAGATGGCCTTCTTCTCTGACAAGAAGTTTACTAGCATCTCGGGGACAATGGTGGTGGTGAAGCAAATGTCAGTGAAAGATAGGAAACTCAAGAAGAAGTACATGGGGGTCTGCAGCTGGGGGTCAGTGCGGATAGCCAGGATGATGAGCAGATTCCCAGTTATAGTGACCATGTACATGATGAGGAAGAGGACAAAGAGTGGTACCTGGTCCTCAGGTCTTGAGGAGAGTCCCAGGAGGATAAACTCGGAGACACGGTGGGTTTGGTTGACTGTTTCCATGATTGTGGAAGCACCTAAATTAGAGAAGGTTGTGAAACCAATACCTATCTCTTGCATAAGAGTAACTGTAAAAGAGCTAGCATTTATTTTTTTTTTTGCATGTTCCTAGCCTTATTTACCGAGTGTACTTAAGCATTCCAGAGAGTTAATGTAATGTCATGGATAAGTGCAACTGATAAAACTTACATCAGCAAAAATAAGCTATTTGTGGAAAGAATGTATTATGAGTGTGAAATAAAGAGCTTAAATGATTAAGTAAAGTTGTATAATACTATGTCTTATCTTGGGAAATTGAAGAAATATTAGAAATAAGGATGTATGGTAATTTAAAGGCATACACTGTGTCTGAAAGCAAAGTTTTCTTCTTTTTGTCTTTACTACATGTCCTATACCTACTTAATAACAATGTGCTTTCTTAAAAAGCATGGAACAAAGACAGTCTGGACCAGTGATCAAGTAAGATTATCATCAAAAACAAAGCCAGACTTAAATGTTATGCTGAAATCATTGAGGTGCCAAATGAACGTCACTTGGGAGACCACCCTCCTTTAAAAAAATAATTTTTGATGAACAGTGCAGCACAGTAAAAAAATACACTATTGTTACACTATATCCTACAGATTAAGCAATATCATCACAGTATCATCTGCTGTATTTTGTTGAATATGATAACCTCCAGCTCCACTCAAGGTGCAACAAATGTCACAATTTTATAATAGAACAAAGAAATAGTCAATAATGAACAACAACAATAATCAATAATCTTGTTTCTGGATTATAAAACTGAAGTTATCAAGGGGATAGAGGTGGAAGTGGAGGACAAGAGCAATGGAAAAAGTTTTGGACTATAGTAAGATGGCGAAGGTCATTGAGCACCTTGGTGGTGGAAGATGCTGTGACTCTACACAAGGACAATAAGTATAATACTCTTTTGAAAACATGTGACCTTAACTTCAACATTAAAAAAATTAATCTAAAAGTAATAATAGATTGTCTTTAAAAAGTAGTATCTTGCATTATCCTAACTTATTTTTTAATATCTGACAGAGTTTCAACAACTTAGCATCGGTCTCTATTATATAATCCTACCCTTGTTTTCTTGCTCCCTGCATTTCCTTAGCAAATACCCAGTGATCTTTCTTTAATGTCAAAATAATGCTAAGCTGACATCTGTGGTCTTCCCATGCCCTTTGGCTCTGAAAAGGAACTGAAATAAATACCTGAGTGAATGGATGATCAAGTGGGTAACACCCTATTAATGTTCATGTTCACTTTCCATGTGCTGGGATCTTCTCACCCTTCCAAACTGATGCTCAGTCAAAGCTGAACTGTTTGACCTTAGATCCAGAGATAAGCAAGAAAAATTGAGAGGAAAGAGTAAAGACCAATGAGCAGCATGCTCTAGATTTATGAGGGATAAAGCACTTTCCATATACTGCCTCCCACCCTGTGTCTTTCCTGGGTTCTTTCTCAGCATTATTCTGTTTTTCTGCTCCTCCTTGTAGAAAGCAGAGGCTTCCAGTCTCACACCCATGAGAGCTCTCAAATAGGGAGAAACCTAACAGCTTCTCATGGATTTGAGTTCTGTTCTTTCTCCCAACATCTTTGGGATCCTTGCTGGGCTGAGGGAGCTCTGAAGTGTTCGTTCCAAGCTGACTCCTCAAGAGCATTTGCTCTGTGGCCTCTCCTGGTATAGAACTCACAACAACAACATATTTGAGCGCAACTGTTCTCAAGAGGGCAGAGATCTCCCAAGGCATTCTTCAAAACTTTGAGGCTATTGTCGGAGTCTTTCAAATCTCCAGGGTTTGTTTTGATGTCCTTAATGGTGAGTATCAAAGGTGATGCAGTGTACCAGCATGATAGTATAGTGGGTAGGGTGTTTACCTGGCACCTGGGTTCAATCCCCAGCATCCCGTATGGTCCCCCAAGCACTGCCAGGAATAATTCCTGATTGCAGAGCCAGAAATAACCCCTGAGCATCATCGCTGGGTGTGACTCAAAAAGCAAAAATAAGTAAATAAAGGTGATGAAGTGTGTGTGTGTGTGTGTGTGTGTGTGTGTACAGGATAAGAAGTATTGCAGTTTTAATTCTCTAGGCATGTAGGAATATAACTTTTATATCCTCCTGATCTTTCTTTCAGTGTTGATGATGGTGCTCTGATGCCTGGGTAACACACACATGCCAGGCATCACAGACTCAGAAGCAAAATTAAACAAAGGAGACTACATCAAACTAAAAAGATTCTGCACACAAAAAAACCTCCAAAATAAAAATGCGCTGCTGAATGGGAGAAAATATTTTCATACCATACAATTGAAAAAAGGTTAATATGTGGATGTGCCAGGGGCAGGTGTGGGCCTGCAGCACTGCCCTGCTGTCTCAACCCTGCTAATCCCAGGTGAGCACCAGGAGCAGATCCGGCATCAGGCCAAGGTACTCTGGGGCCTGGGGGGACAACAAGCCTCCCAGAGAGAGAGGAACATTGTTTGAGATTTCCAGAAGTATGCAGCTCCATTACTTCTCCCTTTCAAAACAAACAGCGCAGTAAGAATCTGCCAATTAAAGTCCTACAAACAGGCATCACGGGAAAGCAGCACAGAACTCCACCACACTCAGTGAGCAAAGTTGGTAGCCCTGAAGATTCAAGGTAATAACCAGCTATATAATCCCTCTTTGAAGAATTTAGAGAGGAAATGTTGAGGGTGTTCAAATAGCTCAAAGAAACAACGGAATGAATAAAATATGAGGATTTGAGAGCAGGCATGATAAAACTACAAGCAAAAATGACAAAACTAAACAATATGGTAGATAAAATGAAAATTTCACTGGAAGACCTTAGCAGAATAGTAACAGCAGCTGGGAAAAAAATCAGTGAGATTCAAGATTAGATGTAGAAAACCTTCAGTAAAACAACAGAAGTTGTGAGAAAGCTTCAAAATAAATAAACAGCAGAGAAGAGAACTCTGAGATGAATTCAAGGGAACAATATAAGAATTATCAGGGTCCCAGAGACCTAGGAAGGTAATTTCAGTGAAGAAACATTAGTTCAAAAAACATCATCACTACTGGTGGTAGAGAATGGGCACTGGTGGAGGGATGGGTATTCAATCACTGTATAATTGAAACCCAAGCACAAAAATTTGTAAATCTACAACTGTACCTCATGGTGTACCTCACTAATAAAAATTTAAGGAAAAAATAAAAATAAAATTATAAAAAAATCATCACTGAGAAGTTTCCAGAGATGAGAGTGCATGAGCCCAGATTTAAGAGTCACAAAGGGTACCAGCTAGAAGAGACCCAAATAAAAATACTCCAAGATGCATATAAATGAGAATGACAAAATCCGTAAATAGAGGTAGAATGAAAAAAATTAATTAAGGGAATCACATACAAAGGAGCATACTTAAGATTTATATATTTATCATACAAGACCCTCATGTACTGAATATGGAAGTTAATCTCAAACAGAAATGGAAAAATAACTGAAACAACAGGAATTATACAGCTCACTACTGAGCGACCAGTGGCTATAGAGGAAATCAGATAGAAAATAATAAGAGGGCTGGAGCGACAGTTCAGTGGGTTTGATCCCTAGCATCCCATATGGTCCCCCCATTCACACCAGGAGAGCTCCCTAAGCACAGACACAGGAGTGAGCCCTGAGCACCACCAATTGTGGCCCCCAAACACTAAAAAATTATTGCCAATCCTTTTCAGTTCTTTCAAACTATTGCCAATCCTTTTCAGGTTCTTTCAAGGAATCAAAAACCAGAAATGCTCCCTGTGGGGGTTGGAGTGATAGCACAGAGGATAAGGCATTTGTCTTGCATGCGGCTGACCTGGTTCAATCCCCGACATCCCATATGGTCTCCCAAGCACTGTCAGGAGTAATTCCTGAGTGCAGAGCCAGGAGTAACCCCTGAGCATTGCTGGGTGTGACCCAAAAAGCAAAAAAAGAAAAAAAAAGAAATGCTCCCTATGATGTTGCAAATATCCTCCTGATACCAAAAGCAGACAGAGACACCACAAAAAGAAAGAAAGAAAGAAAGAAAGAAAGAAAGAAAGAAAGAAAGAAAGAAAGAAAAAATTAAAGACTAATATGCTTGAAAAACATGGGTGCAAGGATTCTCAACAAAATACTATCACATATAATCCAACAACACATCAAAAAGATCATATACCATGACCAAGTAGGTTTAATCCCTGAGATGCAAGGATGTTTTAACATATACAAGTCAATCAACTTAATACACCATGTCAATATATGAAAAAATAAAACTCATATGATCATTTCAATATATTCCACAAGATCCAGCACCCATTTATGATAAAAATATATCAATAAAATAGGAATTGAAGGAACATAGTCAAAGCCATTTACCACAAGACACTGGAACCCTTTCTAACAACTTCTACAAAGCTAACACTACTCTAACACCCAAAGTATACAGAAACACTTTCAGGAAAGAAAATTTCAGATCAATCTCCCTGATGAATATGCAAAAATCCTTAACAAAATCTTAACTGAATCTAACTGAATCCAACAACATATAAAAAAATCATAAACCCTAATGAAGTGTGATTCATCCCAGGGATAAAAGGATAGTTCAACATATGTATATCAATTAACATAATATATCTCATTATTAAAAGGAAAAATAAAAATCATATGATCATATTAATTGATGCAGAGGAAGCCTTTGACAAGATCCAACATCTATTTGTGGTCACGGTTCTCCCATTGTCCATCGATTTGTTCGAGCGGGCCCAGTAACGTCTCCATCATGAGACTTATTGTTACTGTGTTTGGCATATCAAATACGTCATGGGGAGCTTGCCAGTCTCTGCCGTGTGGGCGAGATACTCTCGGTAGCTTGCCGGGCTCTCCGAGAGGGGCGGAGAAATCGAACTTGGGTCGGCCATGTTGGCCACTTGTAAGGCGAATGCTTTACTGCGGTGCTATCGCTCCAGCCCATCTATTTGTGATATAAAAAAAAAATCCCTCAACAAAATAGGGGTGGAAGGAACCTTCCTCAATATAATAATGGTCCTCTACAACAAGACTACAACCAGCATCATCCTTAATGGTTAAAGACTGGGAGAATTCTCTGAGATCAGGTACAAGACAAGGATATCCAGTCTCTCCATATCTATTCAACATAGTTTTAGAAGCCCTGACTACAGCAGTCAGGCAAAGGGATTAAAAAACAAATAAAAGGGATTCATATTGGAAAAGAAGATCTCAAACTATCACTATTTGCACATGACATGACAATAAACAGAGTAGACCCTAAAGAGTCCACTAAAAAGTTCCTAGAAGCAATTAATGAATACGTCAAAGTGTCCAGGTACTATGTCAATACACAAAAATCAGTTGCATTCTTATATACAAAGGATAAAGCAGAGGAAAAAGTAATCAAGGAGTCTGTAGCACTGTAGCACTGTCCTCCCGTTGTTCATCGATTTGCTCTAGTGGGCACCACTAACGTCTCACAACAAATTGTGAGACTTATTGTTACTGTTTTTGGTGTATCGAATATGTCATGGGTAGCTTGCCAAGATTTGGCGTGCTGGCGCGATACTCTTGGTAGCTTGCCAGGCTCTCCGAGAGGGGTGTAAGAATCAAACCCTGGTCGGCTGTGTGTAAGGCAAACGCCCTACCCACTGTGCTATCGCTCCAGCCCAATCAAGGAGTCTATCCCATTTAAAATAGTATCCAAAAACATCAAGTATCTAGGAATCAACTTAACAAAAGACATGGGAGGGCTATACTATGATAACTTTATATCACTTAAGATAAAGATAAAGGAAGAAATTAGGAAGTGGGAAAATGCCCCATGCTCATGGATTGGAATAATCAGTATTATTAAGAGACTGTTCTGCCTAAGCTATTGTATAGGTTTAATGCAATCCCCATATAAATTCTGATGACATTCTTCCGGGATCTAGAAAAACTAATAATAAAGTTTGTATTTAATCAGAAAGTACTGCATATAGCCAGAACTCATGCTGAAAAATAAGGAAAAATAAAAAATTGGGAGCGATTTTATTATCTAATTTAGAATTATACTATAAAGCTATAGTGATTAAAACAGTATGGTATTGGAATAAAGATAGACCCTCCAGTCAATAGATCAGAATCAAATATCCTATGACAAAAACCCATGTATACATATATATAGACAGTTAATTTTCTTTTGGGGGGTTGGGAGGTAGTTAATTTTTGATAAGAAGCTGATAACATGAAATAGAGTAGATAACCTCTTCAACAAATGGTGCAGACAAAACTGGAAAATCATATGTAGAAAATTAAAACTAGATCCAAATAATACACCTTATATGAAAGTTAATTCAAAGTGGATCAAACACCATGAGATCCAACCAGAACTATAAAGTACATTGAGGAAAATATAGGCAGAACACTTTAATATTTGAACCTCAAAAGGGTCTTCAACGATCTGATACCACGAACAAAGGCAAAACGACAAAAATAAACAAATGAGAATATACTAAGTTAAACATAACTTCATACATACAAAATAAAAAACATGGGCTAAAACTAAAAGACAGCTAAATAAATGGGGAAAAATATTTGCATTCAATGCATCAGATAAAGTTTTGACTTACAGGACATAGAATGAATAAATTATGATAATGTGATATATATACACAATGAGACTGGCGCGCTGCCTACTGCGCTAAGAAGGTACAGAAGGGCTGGAGCGATAGCACAGCGGTAGGGCGTTTGCCTTGCACGCAGCCAACATGGCCGACCCGAGTTCAATTCCTCCGCCCCTCTTGGAGAGCCCGGCAAGCTACCGAGAGTATCTTGCCCGCACGGCAGAGCCTGGCAAGCTCCCCGTGACATATTTGATATGCCAAACACAGTAACAACAAAGTCTCCAATGGAGACGTTACTGGGCCCGCTCGAGCAAATCGACGAACAACAGGAGGGCCTTTACCTACCTTTTACCTATACACAATGAAATATTATGCAGTTGTTAGAAACAATAAAATGCAATTTGCTGAAACATAGTTGGAACTGGAAGATATCATGTTGAGTGAAATAAGTCAGAAAAAAGAGACAAATACGAGATGATCTCATTTATCTCATTTATCTGGATAAGGAAATGTACTGTAGTAAAAGGGGGTTGCCTAGACCATCATTGACCCCAGTGTTTAGAGAGGAGAATGACAGAGGAGGAAAGAAATCAAGGGGTAAGAAGAGAATGAGACGTAATGGGTGAACATCAGGACTTCAGTAATGCCTATGAGATGAGTGAGGGACAAAGACATGTATCAAAACACAGATTCAACAAAACTGAAAACAGGAGGTCTAAGCTACAACCACCTGAACTTTGTAATGTGCCTGTCAAGTTGACAGGCAGGAATGGAGTTGGGGTTGGGGTACAAAGAATCTGGAAACACTGGTGGAGGGAAGTTGACACTGGTGGAATGGTATGGAATTGCTCTATATCTAAAAATCAAATATCAGTGACTTTGTAAATCATGAATCTTTAATAAAACATTTTTTAAAACTATTTTCCATCTGTTTCCACCACCAGGTCAGTGACTCAAACTGGGGACTTGGCTTTCACTGCAAACGCGCCCCAGGCGACCTCTAGGAACCTGGGATGCTCTCATCCCTGAGACTCTTCCTATTCGTCCCCAACGCTGTGCCCCGTCCATTTCCACCCCCAGGTTGTATCTCCCACAGACACCTGGTACCCATAGGGGGCGTGGCCTCTGTAGAAGTGGGCGTGGCCTCCTCAGAATGGGCATGGCCTAATTTTTGGCAGACTGCCGCTCACACAGCCACAGGCAGTTTACCCACACCCAGAAATATTGTGTAACATCTCAGTCTCCGTACCTCCACACCAACATGAAGAAAATCCCCAACACAAGGGGAGGACAACGAAAAGAGTCCAGAAGCCTCACTAGGTGCTACTCACCTAAGGGACCTCTCTGAGAAAGAATTCAGATATGAAGTAATGAAGATGTTCAATTAACTCAATGAAACAGTGAGACAGATATCCAGTAAATTGAAGGAGAACATGAAAGAAACAATGGATCAGACAATTGAGAAAATCAGGGAAGAAATGAGAGCAGAAACTGAAAAGCTACACAGAGAAATGTCATAAATAAAAGATTCCATAGATGAAATAAAAAACTCAGTCTGTGCCCTCAACAGTAGAATGGCCACAGCTGAAGACAGAATCAGTGAGCTGGAAGATCAGCTGCACCAAGCATACAGGCAACAACAAACTATGGCATAGGACGTCAAAATAGCTCTAGAATGAATCAGAGTCCTAGGAGACAATTCCAAGAGGAACAACATCAGAAGGTCAGGGAAACAATATCAATGAAAAAGCCACGGTTAAATAAAACTTTGCTGAAAAGTTCCAAGAGCTGGACAAGGCAGCCATTCAGAATCAAGGAGCCTGAAGGGTGCCAGCTAAAAGACACCCTAACAAAAACACTCTATGACATATCATAGATAGAATTATGGATGCCGCAGATAGAGGCACAATACTGCAAGCAGCAAGGGCAAAGAAGGAAATCACATACAAAGGAGCACCCCTTAGATTCACAGCAGACCCAGCAGAGGAAACCCTCCAAGCCTGAAAGCAATGGTGGGATATAGTGAAAAACTCACTGAAATGAACGCTTCACCAAGAACACTCTATCTGGAAAAACTCTTACTCTTACTCAAACTCAAAGGAATGGTACACCTATTTTCTGGATAAACAGCAGTTCAAGAACTTCATAGACTCAAAACCACACCTAAAAGAATGGCTAAAGGGGCTACTATAAGACAAGACAAACACTACAAGCACAATAAACCCTTACAGAAAGACGACACAAAACCCCATAACAATAATCTCTCTCAATGTCAATGGTCTAAATTCACCAATTGAGAGACACAGAGCAGCAAAATGGATTCAGAGACAGAACCCAACATTTTGCTGCCTATAAGAAACTCATCTGAACAGTCAGAGCAAACACAGACTCAAAATTAAAGGATGAAAAACAATCTTGCAAGCAAACAGCTCCCTCAAAAAAGCTGGGGTGGCCATACTAGTATTCGACAACATCAATTTCAGGTTGAAAAAAGATTAAAAGAGACAGTGAAAGCCATTTTCTATTCATCAAGGAATATGTACAACAGGAAGAAATCACACTCGTAAATGTATACGCACCTAATGTGGCTAACAGATTTTAAGGAGGACATTGCTTGCAACACAATAGTAGCCAAAGACTTCAACATCACCTTATCACCTCTAGATAGATCAACAAGAACAAAATTCAAAAGTAAACTTTGGCTTTGAAGGAAGAAATAGAAGAGAGAGGGCTTATAGACCATTATAGGGCTTTATACCCCAAAAAAGAAAGAATTCACATTCTTCTCCAGTGCACAAGAACATTTTCCAAAATTGGCCATGTGCAAGGCCACAAAACATACCTCAACAGAATCAGAAAGATAGAAATAGTATCAAAAATCTTTTCAAACCATGATGAACTGAGAAGTGAATCACACACAGACACGGAGAACCAAATCAAACACCTGGAAATTAAACAACTCATTGTTGAACAACGAGTGAGTCAGGAAGGAAGTCAAGGACGAAGTCAAAAGATACCTGGAAACAAATGAGAATGAAGACACAAGCTACCAGAACCTATGGGATGCAGCTAAAGCCGTGTTAAGGGGAAAATTTATAGCTCTGCAAGCATTTCTCAGGAAAGAAAAAAGGGCCCACATAAATATTCGGAAATCAATCAACATAATCCATCATATCAACAAAAGAAAAGATAAAAACCAGATGATCATATCAATAGGTGCAGAGAAAGCATTTGACAAGATCCAGCACCCATTTATGATGAAAACCCTCTCCAAAATAGGTATAGTGGGGACTCTCCTCAATATAGTTAAAGCTATCTACCACAAGCCTACAGCAAGCATCATCCTCAGTGGAGGAAAAAATGAGAGCCTTCCCTCTAAGATCCGGGATGAGACAAGGATTCCCTCTCTCTCCACTGCTGTTAAATATAGTACTGGAAGTACTTGCAATAGTGGTTAGGCGAGGAAAAGATATTAAGGACATTTAGGTAGGAAAGGAAGAAATCAAGCTCTCACTATTCGCAGATGATATACTATACTTAGAGAACCCTAAAACCTCTACCAAGAAACTCCTAGAAACAACAGACTTGTATAGTAGAGTTGCAGGATATAAAATCAATACCCAGAAGTCCATGGCTTTCCTACGCGCAAATAGTGAGAGAGAAGAAAGTGACATGAAAAAAAATCCCGTTCACAGTTTTACCCCAGAAAATCAAGTACCCAGGAATCACCTTAACTAATGAAGTAAAGGACCTGTACAAAGAAAACTACAAAACGCTACTTCAGGAAATAAAAGAGGACTCGAGGAAATGGAAAAATATCCCCTGTTCATGGATGGGGAGAATCAACATCATCAAAATGGCAATACTTCCCAAAGCACTGTACAAATTCAATGCAATCCCTATAAGGATACCCATGACATTCTTCAAAGAAATGGAGCAAACACTCCTGAAATTCATATGGAACAATAAGCCCCCACGAATAGCTAAAGCAATTCTTGGGGAAAAGAAAATGGGAGTAATCAACCTCCCGAACTTCAAACTCTACTACAAAGTAGTAATAATTAAAACAGCACGGTACTGGAACAAAGACAGAGCTGCAGAACAATGGAACAGGGTTGAATATACTAACATCTTCCCCAAACAGATGATCATCTAATCTTTGACAAGGGAGCAAGAAATGTGAAGTGGAGCAAGGAAAGCCTCTTTAACAAATTGTGCTGGCAAAACTGGACGGCTACATGCAAAAAATGGGCTCAGATATCTACCTAACATCATGTACAAAAGTAAGATCAAAATGGGTTAAAGATCTCAACATCAGACCGGAATCCAAAAGGAACATTAAAGACAAGTTTCCACGACATTGAAGCTAACAGTATCTTCAACGGTGACACACCATTGGTCAAACAATTGAAAGCAAAGATAGACAAATGGGACTATCTTAAACTAAGAAGTTTCTGCACCTCAAAAGAAAAAGTGGCCACAATACAAAGACAGTCTACAGAATTGGGAAGTATATTCTCCTAATACACATCTGACAAGGGGTTGATATCAAAGATATACAAAGTACTGGTTCAGCCCTTTTGGAAAACAGTATGGATGATTCTCAAAAAATTAGAAATTGAGCTCCCATTTTACCCAGCAATACCACTCCTGGGAATATATCCTGGAGAGGCAAAAAAGTACAGTTGAAATGACATCTGCACTTCTATGTTCATTGCTGCACTATTCACAATAGCCCAAATCTGGAAAAAACCCGAGTGCCCGAGAATAGATGACTGGTTACAGAAACTTTGGCACATCTACACAATGGAGTATTATATATCTGTTAGAAAAGATGAAGTCATAAAATTTACATATAAGTGGTACTACATGGAAAGTATCATGCTAAGCAAAATGAGTCAGAAAGAGAGGGACAGACATAGAAAGATTGCATTCATCTGGGGAATATAAAGTAACAAAATAGGAGACGAACACCCAAGAATAGCTGAGATAAGTACCAGGAAGTTCACTCCATGGCTTGGAACCAGCCGCACTTGCTAGGGGAAAAGGCAGCTCAGATAGGGAGCACCATGTAAAGGGTGTTGGGAGGATCCTCCCAGGATGGGAGATGCATGCTGAAAGTAGACTATAGACCGAACATGATTGCCACTCAATGCCTCTTTTACAAACCACAGCACCCAAAAGGAGAGAGAGAACAAAAGGGAATGCCCTGCCACAGAGGCAGGGTGGGATGGGGGGTATTGGGGGTGGGATACTGGGATCAGTGGTGGTGGAGAATGGGCACTGGTGGAGGAATGGGCACTCGATCATTGTATAACTGAAACCCAAGCACAAAAACTTATAAGTCCACAACTGTACCTCATGGTGTTTCACTGCTAAAAATTTAAAAAATAATAAAATAAAAAGATATTTTCCAGGGCTGGAGCGATAGTACAGTGGGTAGGGCGTTTGCTTTGCATGCGGCCGACCCGGGTTCGATTCCCAGCTTCCCAAGCTTCCCATATGGTCCCCAGAGCACCGCCAGGAGTAATTCCTGAGTGAAAATCCAGACGTAACCCCAGTGCATCGCTGGATGTGACTCAAAAAGCAAAAAAAAAAAAACCTATTTTGCAAGGTTTATAAAAGGTAAGGTAAAGGTAAAGGCCCTCCCCTTGTTCATCAATTTGCTCGAGCAGGCCCAGTAATGTCTCCATTGGAGATTTTGTTGTTACTGTGTTTGGCATATCTAATACAACACGGGTGGCTTGCCAGGCTCTGCCGTGTGGGCGAGATACTCTTGGTAGCTTGCCGGGCTCTCCGAGAGGGGAGGAGGAATCGAACTCAGGTCGGCCATGTTGGCTGCTTGTAAGGCAAACGCCCTACCGCTGTGCTATCAGGTTCATAGACATTGTTCCCAGAGAAGTTTCTGGGAATTCTATGCTTGTGGATTTGTTTTGTGATCTATCAAATTATATTTTCTAAGAAATATGCTGTGTCTGCAGTTGTCTGTTCTTTGCAGCACTGTTTACAATAGCTGGAATGTGGAAAAAACCTGAGTGCCCAAGAACAGATAACTGGTTAAAGAAGCTTTGGTACATCTACAAAATGGAATACCATGTAGCTGTCAGAAAGGATGGAGTCATGAAATTTACATACAAGTGGTACTACTTGGAAAGTATCATGCTAAGCGAAATGAGTCAGAAAGAGAGGGATAGACATAGAAAGATTGCATTCATCTGGGGAACATAAAGTAACAAAATAGGAGACTAACACCCAAGAATAGCCAAGATAAGTACCAGGAGGATTACTCCATGGCTTTGAGGACAGCCGCACAAGCTAGAGGAAAAGGCAGCTCAGATAGAGAAGGGAGCACCAAATAAAGGGTGTTGGGAGGTTCCTCTCAGGATGGGAAATGCGTGATGAGAGTAGACTATAGTCCGAACAAGATTGCCACTCAATGTCTCTTTTGCAAAACCATAGCCCTCAAAAGGAGAGATAACAAAAGGGAATGCCCTTCCACAGTGGTAGGGTGGGATGAGGGGCAGGGGGGTGGGAGGGATACTGGGACTGGTGGTGGTGGAGAATGGGCACTGGTGGAGGGATGGGTATTCGATCATTGTATAACTGAAACCCGAACACAAAAATTTGTAAGTCTACAACCGTACCTCATGGTGTTTCACTAATAAAATTTTAGGAAAAAAAGAAATATGCTGATATGCTGTGTGCATGAGAATAATATGTGTCCTAACACTCGATGCTCTTTGATGTCAAGAGGATTTTTAAATTTCTATATCTTTCAGTTCACTGCTTACTGAAATGTAAGAGATTTTACATATTGATTTGCAGCCTCCCACACTACAATATTGATTTGTTGTTTCTGGTTTTTATAGGTACCGTTAGGATATTCAGATGTAATTAATATTACGCATTAATTCTGTAATATTACGTATTAAGACATTTAGATGTAATTCTTTTAAAGTATTCAATTCAATGGTTTCCATTGAACTGATCTCAGTTTCTACTGTGCAGACTCTCTCAAGGGACAAAAAACCAACAGGATACCAGGAATGTGTTCTCTCCCGGAGATCAAGTCAATGAAATGGGACTTCCAGAGCAGGTGTAACTCTTCCAAGGCCATTCTATGGCATAGAGAAAGGCAGATTCCATTCACACAGGCTTGAGATGTCAAGTGTGTTCATGCATCTCTTCATAGCCAGGCAGGGTAGAGACCAAGATGTCACTGGCATTAGGGATATCTCCTGCAGACACTTCGGTGTTTTGGTCCCTTGGCTCCTGAACAGGAACATCTCAAGAGAAAGGCAAGAAATTAGGCAATTAACTCTGTTGGCTTTTTAAACCAGAGACATGGGGTTATGTTCCCCTGAGTCTTAATCCTGTTAGTAAGTAAGAACTTTCTGTTATTAGTTTATATCTTGTAAACAAGCATGGGAGAGATAAATATTCTTTAGTCAAGGATGCATTAGAGATGAGGATTCAGGTAGCAGCTTGGACCAGCAAGAATTGGTACAGATCAGAGTGAGGTGATGAATCATCATTTGACCTAGGGGTGTGTGTGTGTGTGTGTGTGTGTGTGTGTGTGTGTGTGTGCTTGATGTGTTTTTAGGAAAGTGTTTGTGTTTATGAGTGCAAGGACAGGGACAGAAAGTAAGAGTGTAAGAAAGGAATACAGAGAGGTAAGGAATGGTTTATCTATATAACCTGTGTTTTCGGTAGTTAAGTTTCACATGCTGTTCACTGATGCTACTGGATACATGTGGTGGCCATACAAATCAAATTAAACTAAAATTAAAATTTTGTATCCTCAATTGTAGTAGCTATATTTCAAATTCTCAGTCACCACATGAAGCTACTGTTTCTGTATTTGACAGGGGATATGTGGAACATTTTTTTATTTTGCTTTTTGGGTCACACCCAGCGATGCACAGGTGTTACTCCTGCTCATGCACTCAGGAATTACTCCTGGAGGTGCTCAGGGAACCATATGGGATGTTGGGAATCGAACCCGGGTCAGCCAAGTGCGAGGCAAATGCCTTATCCACTGTGCTATTGCTCCAGCCCCATGTGGAAAAATTTTATCACTGTCAAAACACCAATTATATAGTGCTGATTTTGAACATGAAAGACTGGTAATCTTTTGCCCATTCATATGTTCAGACTTGTTGATGTGTATAAGCTAATTTATTTTTGTTGCTATTATTTATACATTTGATTACATTGTAATTTTTAGTGTATATTGTGGAATATTTGTGTGTATATTTTAGTTAATGAGTTGTCTTATAACTGGCTGTTTTATTTCTGTGTTTATTTTGAAATAGATTTATTAAGGTGTAATTCAGATACAAAAACATATTTACGGGGGTATGGTGCTGCCAGCAGGTCAATCTGTACCTGTCAGGCGAGTGCATCAGAAGCCTGATGATGCCTTCAGACTTCTAGATACCCCAAAATTTCTGCTATGCCTTTGGCCAGACCCCAACAACTTGGGGCCAAGTTTACCAAGAAAGTAAATGGCCAAAAGTTAGGAAGTAAGTTTATGGAAGACACACCCACAAACTACCTCTGACTCAGATATATAATTGGATGCAAAACCTCTCTATTCCGGATCAAGCTGCTTAACAGCCATGATCCCAGAGACTCAGGAACAAATCCAGGAACCCAGCAGGTTTGGGCAGAAATCCCTCCAGATTTAATTGTTAAAATTTCGGAATTCCAGGGTGGAGCAATAGCACGGGGCATTTGCCTTGCATGCAGCCGACCTGGGTTTGATTCCCAGCATCCCATATGGTCCCCTGAGCACCGCCAGGAGTAATTCCTGAGTGCAGAGCCAGGAGTAACCCCTGTGCATCGCCAGGTGTGACCAAAAAAAAAAAAAGCAAAAAAATAAAATAAAATAAAATTTCGGAATTCCAAAATCGTGTGGCCACTACTGCAGCCACGTGACATCATATGTTATTCATAATCAGCAATAGAAAACAAATTGTCTACAGTTGCCTTGTCAGCATATCTGAATGTCGTGGTAAAATCCCAAATAATAATGGTGGGTCTGGTGTCAAAATATTGAATGTGATAAAAGCAGAGAGAGAGTAATGTGGAAATCATCTGCCCCACAGGTAGGGGGAGGGTGTGAGATAGGGGGTATATTGGGGGTTTTGGTGGTGGAAAATGGGCACTGCTGAAGGGACAGGTGTTTCATTATTTTATGACCAAGACTTAAACCCAAAAAGTTTTGTAGCTGCTCTCACGGTGATTCAATAAATAAATTTATAAAAAGGAAAAAAAGTAAGGTAGAGTTTATGCCCAATTCAATCAGCCTAATCAATGGCTGAATAAATAGCAATACTCCTACATTAAAAATATTTTTTAAATAAAAATATATGTATTAAAAATGATGAGTTTGGACAGTTGCATACAGACATAAAATTACCAAAAGCTCATCAATATATTATCACTTCCAAAATTTTCCCTGCCTCTTTTCATAGCAAGAGTATTTCACTTAAGATCTACACTCTGAATGAACTTTTATGTACTCAATACACTATTATAGGTACTATGCTGCACAGAAGCGTTTTAAAACTCATTAATTCTGCAAAACTAAAACTATCAAATAAGAGCTTCCTTTTGTGATCCCAGCCCTCAGAAGCACCATTCCATCTCTATTTCTATGGGTGTAACTATTTTACGTATACTTCATGCAAGTGGAACCATGAAGTTCTCCTTCTGTGACTGAGAGTTTAATTTAGCTTAATGTCCTCCAGATACAATCATACTGTGAAAAATCCATCTTGTTAAAGACTAATTGATGTTCCATTGTGTGCATATGACATATAATCTTTACCCATTCATCTATCAAAGGGTGTGAAGACTACTTGCATAAATTAACCCTTGTGTAGTTCTACAGTAATGTGGGCATTAGCTCTCTCTTTGAGATCCTCATTTCAATTACTTCAGTTATGCCCAGAAGTAGTTTACTAGACAGTGTGAAACTATTATTTTTTATTTTGGGAGGAACTGCCTATTATTTTTCATGTTGGAAACACCATTTACATTTCCAAAAGCAGTATAAAACTGTTGTTTTTTTTTTTCGGGACTGGGAGTGATAGAACAGCAGGTAGGGCATTTGCCTTGCACGCGGCTGACCCCGGTTCAATTCCCAGCATCCCATATGGTCCCCCAAGCTCCACCAGGAGTAATTCCTGAGTGCATGAGCCAGGATATCCCCTGTGCATCGCTGGGTGCGGCCCAAAAAAACAAACAAAAAAATCTGTTTCTGTTTCATGTTTTTAAGTTGTATTTGATTCCACAACATGTTTTAATTGTGTGAAATTGGTATAAATCTGTGCAAACCTCTATAGTTTCAATTAGGAATAGTACAGTTAGACAGGGCTATAGGCATGTGTTGGGGGTGGTTTTTTTTCTGTGTTATTCTGTCACACTGTCTTGTTTTGACTACCCTTGAAAGACCATAGGACCCAGAGAGCTAAACGCGGGACAAGGCATGTACATCTACCCAGGTGAAATCATCTCCCAGTCCAACCCTTCTGTCTCAATTCTAGATACAAACAAGAAGATATTAGCAAGGTCTTCTTCATGCTACTTTCTTAGAAACATGTCCACGTGGTTTATAGGCTACTGAAGTAGTTCATGCTGTCTCTAAGATTTACACTATTTCAAAAACGTATGCAAATTGTTGGATTATAGTTCCAAGCATTTTAGGTTTAACGTTTGATTGTCCTTTCTCCTCCTGCAAAGAGCTTAGGTTAATTGAATTACCCCCACTTTAGTGCTCCTGGGGGCACAACCTATCCCATAGGGGCTCTTCTGATCCTCTATGTTTATCTTTAACCTCTTCTTTGCATTCTTCTTTCCCTAATTGTTAATCAAAAATATCTCCAAATCCGACTCTGTAACTTGTACAGTCAAACCTTCTGATAGCTCTGGATTTTCTATATATATAAGTAAAATATTGCTTTTCTCTTTCCTTTATGTACTTTGCATATTTTTATTTTAGAACAACATTCTTTTTGTATAGATACATGAAGATAATTAATGCTATGCTTTTGTAATATGCAAGTTAATTGATTCTGAATCATATTTATTTCTGGGCATCTGTCATCTTACTTTAATGAAGCTTCAGTTGCCCTTAGGTTGACCTTAGTTCCTTACACCCCAAATGTTGGGTCCCACTGAGGTACTTGGATGACCCAGGTCAAAGTGTAAGCTACTCTGGCTTCAACATGAGAAAGCCTAAGGGCCATAAGAAGTATATTAAGTTAAGAACACAGTTATGGAACAAACTCTGACATTGCCCAAAAAGAAGTAACTGAATAAGGACTCTACTGAAGTTAGGAAAAACTAACCTGGCCTGAGGACTGTGGTCTGGGAAATACAGCGAGATGTCCCCAGTAAAAGCCACCCTTTACCATGAATCCAGAGAGAATATTTAAGCTTAAACTAGGGCATACTTAAAAGTCTATATCTCTTATTGTGTTCGTACAAAATTATTAGAAATATTATTTAAAAGTAGATTTAATATGATCATTTAAATGGGTTACCAGTAAAGGAAAGGAGAAAGCAATATGCCCTTAGATGGAATTTCACCCTTGGGCAGATCTCCTCGAAGGAATCTAGAGTGCTGGAGCTCCTAGATGAAATTTCCCTCTTGAGTGGATCTCCTTGGAGAATTTCCCCTGAAAGAGGGTTTTTACAATTTGTTCATTGTTTAGGCTACTGTTCAATCACACCTTTGTGTAGTTACTGTCCGCAGTCCTTCATGATTTCCCTATAAGAATGATTGATTTGAATAAAGTGCCTCTGGTTACCAGCCTGTGGACCCATTCCTTTGGCCATTGACCAGGGAATGTCATTGGCCCTGAATGCATCTGGGGGCCCCAGTCTCTGCAGGACAACTGGCACCTGAACAGAGATGCCTCAGACTCAAACAGATATGTATAGAAGCTATTAGTCCATTGTATTGATGATCCTTTGGTAACTAGCTTATTTTGTGTCACATACCATGTTAGGGTATGTCCACATTGTTACGTGTTCTGTATTTTACACCTTTTTAAAAAAAATAACATTACATTGTTTTTATATTCGCCTTATCTATTGTTTTTCCAGTGCATAAGCATTTCTTCCATCATCATCATTTGTGAATAATGCTACTTTAAGCAGGCAGAGCCTGGCAAGCTACCCCTGATGTATTCAATATAATCACAGTAACAACAAAGTCTCCAATGGAGACGCTACTGGGCCCACTCGAGCAAATTGATGAACAACAGGAGGACAGTGACAGTGACAGTAAGCAGGAAGCTTCCTTCTGGAACCCTGTTTTCAGTTACAGGGACAGCTATATCCAGGAGAGGAATTTTGCACAATGTGATAATTGCATTCAATTTTTTGAGTAATTGTACTAATGTTTCCATCAGAAGCTGAACCATTTTATATTCTCACAAACAGTTCACAAAGATTGCAGTATCTCCATATTCTAATAAATACTTGAAATTTTCTTATTGCTTTTAAGAATAGTCATTTTTCCAACAGCACCATTGTTGGAACACTAAATGCCTGGAACAACTGTATTACAAACAACCTTGTAAATTACAGTGTTTTAATTTTCTAAGTCATTTTAATAAACAAAGTTCCTGTATTGTGCACTGGTTTTGTACGTGGTATGTATTTTAATTCTCTTAATAATGTTTTGAGTAGCATGCATGCACATGAAGTGAAGAAATAGACATAGAAAGATAAGTAGAGATAGAGAAGAAGAAATGTTTAGGATAAGAAGAATCCAGCAAAGCACATTAAGAAGTCACTACAGAGCCCTGCTTTTAATCAGCAATCTATGAAATTGTTCCCTAGAAAATTTTCCCCCTTAATGCCCAAAAGTAGAGACAGTATGGGGAAAATTTTCTTCCATAAAGGCAGGGTAAGGGGTGGATGAGGGGGTAATACTGGGGACATTGGTGGAGGAAAATGTGCACCAATGTGAAATGTGAAAGAGGGATGGGTGTTCGATCATTGTATGACTGAAACTCAAACATGAAAACTTTGTAAGTATTACTCATGATGATTCAATAAAAAAATTAGATTTCATTTCCATTGAACAGTGATGTCACATATTTTGTTCCCAAGATAGTGTCCATGTTCAGGACTAAATTCATTCACAACTTTCACCAGACAGAAATAGGTCCCTAAAGGTGAGTGAAATGCACTGCACACAGTCACTTGGATAAAACATGACACTATGGCAATTGTTGTGTTCAGTATTGCAAAGTTCCCTATATCTTCTATTTTCCTTCACTCCCAGACGACACTGGAGCAGCATGAGGCAGGAAAACCAGAGCCGCGTGTCTGAATTTGTCCTACTAGGCTTCCCCATCCCCCAGGAGCAGCAGTTCCTGTTCTTCACTCTCTTTCTGGTCATGTACCTGACCACAGTGCTGGGAAACCTGCTCATCATCCTGCTCATCAGGATAGACTCTCGTCTCCACACACCCATGTACTTCTTCCTCAGTCACCTGGCTCTCACTGACGCCTCCTTCTCATCGGTCACTGTTCCAAAGATGCTGCTGAACATGCAGACTCAGCGCCCAGCCATCTCCTACTCGGGGTGCATTTCACAGGTGTATTTTTATTTGGTTTTTGGCTGTGTGGATAACCTCCTTCTCTCGGTGATGGCATATGACAGGTATGTGGCCATTTGTCATCCTCTACACTACACCCTCATCATGAGGAACGAGCTTTGTGTGCTGCTGGTAGCTGGCTCCTGGATCATCTCCTGTAGCAGTGCCCTCTTGCACACCCTTCTCCTGACCCAATTGTCCTTCTGTGCTGATAACGTCATTCCCCACTTCTTCTGTAGTCTCTCAGTCCTGCTTAAGCTGTCCTGCTCCAACACATCTCTCAATGAGCTGGCCATATTCACTGCAGGGGCTGCTACGGTTGTCTTTCCACTGACTGGCATCCTGGTCTCTTATGGTTACATTGGGGCCTCAGTTCTACGGGCTCCAGCCACCAAAGGTATCAGCAAAGTCTTGTCCACCTGTGGCTCCCACCTCTCTGTGGTCTCTCTGTTCTATGGCACAATTGTGGCAATATACTTTTCCCCTTCGTCAAGCAACTCCAATAACAAAGACATGATTGCCTCTCTGATGTACACAGTGGTGACCCCCATGTTAAACCCCTTCATCTACAGCCTAAGAAACAGAGACATTAAATTAGCTTTGAGGATTCTTTTCAGAAAGGGGGTCCTCCTTGCCAAGTGAGAGTCATCCAACTATGCTCTAATATCAACCCTACTTCCAGATGCCTAAAAACTGTGTGTTTGTTCCTCAAAAAAAAAAAAAATCTAGAGATTGAGCTCCCAGTAATACCACTTCTGTAAATATACCCTGGGGGTCCAAACATACAGCATAAACAATATCTGCACTCCTATGTTCAGTGCAGCACTATTCACAATTGCCAGAATCTGGAAACAACCTGAGTGCCTGAGAATAGACGAATGGATAAAGAAGCTATGGTATATCTACATGATGGAATACTACACAGCTGTTAGGAAAATGAGGTCATGAAATTTGCCTATAAATGGATGGACTTGGAGAGTATCATGCTGAGTGAAATGAGTCAGAAGGAAAGAGATATAGAATGACTGCATTTATTTGTGTGATATAAAAAAAAAGTATGAAACTAATATCCAAAGCCATAGAAAATGGGCCATGACTGGTCAAAGATTGGAAATTACCACAAGGGTGTGGGAGATGGAGGATAGATAAGATAGAGGAGGGCCCATCGTGACTATACTAGTTGGAAATGATCACTCTGGACAAGAACTGAGTTTTGAAAGTAGGTAAAGGGATATACATGATAACCTTTCAGCATCTGTATTGCAAACCATAATGTCTGGAATGAGAGAGAGAGAGAGAGAGAGAGAGAGAGAGAGAGAGAGAGAGAAGAGGTACCTGACACAAGGCAGGCAGGTGTTGGGGATGGCTTGAAGAGGGGGAGGGAAACTGGGGACACTGATGCTGGGAAATTACACTGGTGGAGGGATGGGTGTTGGAACATTATATGACTGAGACCCAATCATGAACAGTTTCATAATGCTCTGAAAAAAAATGTGTGTGTTTGGGAGACATAGAGGTAGCATGGCAAGTGAGGCACTTGCCTTGCCTATGACTGACCCTGCTTCAATCCCTGGCACCTGGAACCATATATTATCTCAAGTCTGCCATGAGTGATCCAGGAGAAAACAATGAGTGATGCTGGATGTGGTCCCCCCAAAAAAAAGACAAAGAAAGGGGGAAAGAGAGAGAGTTGAGAGAGTTGTCTGTTTGTCCAGCATCTTCCCAGCTGTACCTTCAACAGCAGCTGTTTGGTATCCAACCCCTTTCTTATTGGGGAGAACTTGTGGCCACATCCAGGCCATGCCCACGGCCTATTTCTGTTCTGTGCTAGTTACCCCCAAAATGCTCAAAGGACCATGCAATGCTCAATGGAACCCAGGCCTATAGCATCCACCTGACCTATTGAGCCCTCTGCACACACGTCAATCCCCTTACTTCAGTCATCAGTCTTCCATGACCCTAAATATAACATTGCCCACAATGCACATTTATTTTCATAGGACAAAACTTATTAGCAGGTGTACAATTGATCTCATTGAACAGTTACTCTATTTTCCTATCTTCTTTGAGAGAAATGATGGTTTGCTGTAATAATGAAATACATGCAAAACACCTCTCTAAAAAGAGAATATGACATCAGATTATACACTCGTGTTTAAAATTAATAAAAAAAAATCTGTATATCGGAAACAGCCTATGTCTGTCTCATTAATTCAAGTCTGGGGAAATGTGTGTTGATTTGCTCCTAAACTGAAAGAATTCACTTCTAACAGAGACAAGAATATCCATAAATTTCTATTTCATTGACACAAAAGCATGTACATGTATTTACGAATACTATGTTCCAGGCATACAAGTCCTGAAATACAAGTTAAGAATACACAGGCTGGGGCTGGAGCGATAGCACAATGGGTAGGGCATTTGCTTTGCACGCGGCTGACACGGGTTCAGTTCCCACCATCCCATATGGTCCCCCGAGAACCACCAGGAGTAACTCCTTAGTGCAGAGCCAGGATTAACTCCTGTGCATCGCTGGGTGTGACCCAAAAAGGAAAAAAAAAAAGAATACACAGACCCAGGGCTGGAGCAATAGCACAGTGTGTAGGGCATTAGTCTCGCACAAGGCTGACTCGTGTTCAATCCCCAGCATCCCATGTCATCCCTATGCACTGCCAGGAGCCAGTAGTAATCCCTTAATTGATCTCCTACACTGTCATTGTTTCTTTACTGTAGCACTGTAGCACTGTCATCCCATTGTTCATCCATTTGCACCAGTAACATATCCATTTGTCCCTGTCATGTGCTAGTGTAGCCCAGTGGCATCTGCTCACTCCAGGAACACGAAGTGAAACTTGTTGTTACTGTTTTTGGCATATCGAATATGCTACAGGGAGCTTTCCAGGCTCTGCTGTGCGGGCAAGATACTCTCCATAGTTTGCCGGGCTCTCCAAGAGGGACGGAGGAATCGAACCCAGGTCGACTGCATGCAAGGCAAACGCCCTACTCGCTATGCTATCGCTCCAGCCCAGGAGTGTATATATACGTCTAAAACAGTGCCCTCTCGGAGAGCCCGGCAAGCTACAGAGAGTATCCCACCCACTCTACAGAGCCTGGCAAGTTCCCCTTGACTCTTCAATTTGCAAAAAAAAACCAGTAACAAGTCTCACAATGGAAACGTTACTGGTGCCCACTCAAGCAAATCGATGAACAGGAGGACTGTGCTATAGTGCTACAGTCTATATTCCTGACATTATCACCACAAATCACGGAGATTGTGAGCCCTCTTGATGACTTCCTTCCTTCACCCCCATTCTTGCCCCTCCCATCTGTTCCAGAGGAAACCACCAGTCTCTTCCTGCCACATAAATTAATTGCATCTCCTACAAGTTTATCTAAATGGGAAATTCACCATACATTCTTTTAATCACTGCACTTTTTTTCAGCTTTAGCATTTTGAGATTCATTGATACTGTATATCATTGATATTGTATATTGTATATTCATTGTATATTGTATATTCATTGATATTATATATTGTATATCAATTTTATTTATTGTATATCAATTTTATATTTATTTCTGTATTTCGCATTTATTTCTTTTTCAAGGTATTTTTAAACTTTATTTTTATAGTTTGGGTAATGTGTTTACAATAGTATTAGCATTTATGATCTGGGTGTACACACTTACCACATCTCACCACCACCAACGTATCCAACGCCATCCACCAATGTCCTAATATTACCTCAGTAGGCCAGTAGGTTTATAAAAAAATGTTCTGTATCAGTTACCATCAAGGAAATGCAAATAATGCCAGTGAGACTAGCACACATCAAAAAAAGGATGGGGGAATCAGTGTTTTGAGGTGGTGGGGGAAAAGAACTCCTCGTCCACTCTTGATGGAATGTCAACTGGTTCAATACTTTTGGAAAACAATGTGAATTATTGTCAGTAAATGAAGGCTTGAGCTTCTATATGACCCAACAACTCCACTTCTTGGCTCTAAACCAAGGACACAAAAACTTTTATTCAGAAAAGACATTTGCAGTCCTATATTTATTGCAGCAGTATTCATGATAGCCAAAATCTGGAAATAGCCCACGTGTTCAAGACCAGGTGACTGGAAAAAGAAACTATGATATATAGATATAGATATAGATATAGATATAGATATAGATATAGATATAGATATAGATATGCACAACGAAATACTACTTGGCTATGAGAAAAGACAAAATCATGTCATTTGTCTCTCCACGGTTGAATCTGAAGAGTATCTTACTGGGTAAAGTTAATCATTAAGAGGATGACAGATTCATAATAATCTCTCTCATACATGGGATATCAAGAAATCTATTAAGAAGATAGCCAATGATCAAAGGCAACAAAACAGGAGAATTGTTCTACAGACTCAGTTTACCATGGCAAGGTGGGTGAGATAATGGTGGCAGAGGACTTAAGAGGAGGGGTGGGACACTGAGATACTGAGGTAATACGGTGGAGGAAGTGAGTACACTGGTGGATATCATGGGGTTATTACATCAAATGTATGAAATACTTTAGTTCGTGTTATAAATCAGTGTGCCCAAATAAAAATTTAAATATTAAATAAATAAAAAGCACACTTCATAAACACTCATAATCTCTACAATATGATAGCAATAAATCTTTTTTCTCAAAAAAAATCCTGCTTAAAGTCTGAACTCACCAGGCAAAAGACAGAGTAACCATATTGATGAGAAATGTCATCTCAATCATCAATCATCAAAAAGTAAGTATGCTTCTTGAAAAGACAAGAATTGGACTTCATTTTGAGCCATAAATTCCACTTTTTGGCATCTAATTAAGGAACTTAAAAAACATAAATTTGAAAAGGTATTTGCACTTCTATGTTCATTTCAGTGCTATTTCACAATAGCCTACATCTGGCAAACGAAATGCCCAAGAACAGTTGAATGGATAAATAAATTGGTATATGTAGGCAGAATAATTATTACCCAGCATAAGAAAAGATAAAATTCTTGAAGTTCGTTGGCTTATGGATAGAACTATAGGATATCATACTCAGCAAAAGTGTTAAAGGGAGAAGTACAAACACTAAAAGATGGCTCTCATATGAGGACTATTAAGAATTTTTAAGTGGAGAATAAAAATGACCAATGATAACAGATGATAAATCTAATAGGAGTTTCCCTATATAACAGAGCCTTATAACAGGGAAGTTAAAGAGGGTGTAGAAGGAAAACTAAAGATGGTAGTAAACAGACACTGAACTCCGATGGTGGGTGTGGTGTGTAGCCGCTATGTATGTTTAAAGTGCCACCACTGTGGACAGCAAGTATGAGCCGGGGGTGTGGGGGCGACTAAAACCTCATGGGAAGGGGGGCGTTCCGGTCCGTCCTTCACGCCCTACCGAGGCCACCAGTTGCCCCCCACAAGCGGTTCTCCAGCACGGCCACGGCCCCAGAAGCACAAGGACTTAATGCAGAAACCAGCAGCTTGGAGCAGAAAAGTGAACGGACTATGCGTTAATCCAGGCCATCAAGTCTGCCGGAGGGGAAAGGGTGTTGCCCCATTCGCCCTCTCTTCTCTGGAAAGAAGGATGGCGGCCACATGGGAGCCTTGTGGACAGCAGGTATCAGCCGGGGGTGTGGGGGCAACTAAAACCTCATGGGAAGGGGGGCGTTCCGGTCCGTCCTTCACGCCCTACCGAGGTCACCAGTTGCCCCCCACGAGCGGCTCTCCAGCACGGCCACAGCCCCAGAAGCACAAGGACTTAATGCAGAAACCAGCAGCTTGGAGCAGAAAAGTGAAAGGACTATGCGTTAATCCAGGCCATCATGTCTGCCCCGAGGGGAAAGGGTGTTGCCCCATTCGCCCTCTCCTCTCTGGAAAGAAAGATGGCGGCCACATGGGAGCCTTGTGGACAGCAGGTATGAGCCGGGGTGTGGGGGCGACTAAAACCTCATGGGAAGGGGGGCGTTCTGGTCCGCCCTTCACGCCCTACCGAGGCCACCAGTTGCCCCCCACAAGCGGCTCTCCAGCACGGCCACAACTCCAGAACACAGAAACCAATTTCTTAACTATCTGACTTTCAGTAGAAATACTTCCAGGGTCAATAGGTAAAATAGCAGAAATCCAAAACCAACATTTAATTCTTGAACCCAGCTGTAGAAAGCAAATCACTTCACAATGCTTTTTCAGCATGTCTGATTTGGGGGGGTAAACTCTAAATAATAGTGGTGAATCTTTTATTGAAACAGTGAATCTAATCAAAGCAGATAGAGTGTTAACTAGAATTCATTTGCCTCACAGGGACTGGGAGGGGTGAGGGGTGGAGTTTTATTGGGGTTCTTCATGGTAAAAAATAAGTATTGGTAAAGGGAAATGTGTTTGATATTTGCATGACTGAGACCTAAACCTGAAAGCTTTGTAACCTTTCCCACAGTGATTCAATAAATAAATAAAATAAATAAATAAAATAAAGTGCCACCACTAACTGTATTGTAAATCACAGTGCCAACATTTCAGAAAACAATTTTTATAACTTTTTATCTTTTTTATTGAGTTACTGTGATTTTCAATACTGCTTATTATGACCTTCCATGCACAAAACTCCCACACCACACCCATTACTAATGTACCCTCCCCGCAAAGCACCCAATGTCCCTTCTTTTCAATGTGTCCCCCCAAAAAATTATATAATCAAATAAATGTTGTTTTCCAGGGCTGTTGGGAGATCTCAGTGTCACAGAGCACCTGCATTTCAGGCATGAGTCTGCCAATCCAAGCCCTTATGCCACAGCATGGTTCTAGAACAATCCTGACAACCATGCTGTTTGAGCCTGGAAGTTCCACTCTCTGTGATCACAAGTGAGTTCCAGTTGTCCTGCAGTCAGCTCTGTGTAAGCACCACAACTAAAAGGGGGTGCCCCCATCACACACCACTACTTAGAAAGATGTGAGAGCAGCATCATTATCAGAGTCTGGAACTTCAGGCAAGCACAACTATCAGAACCACAGTGACCTATGGCACCTCTACAGCCAGAATGTGGACATACACCCTAATTAAAAGGCAGTGATTCCCAGCAAGCACATCTGGGCAGGCCCCATGGCTAAGGGAGTGAGCACAGAAATTCAGTGTAACTCAATATGCGAACCCAAAACACACCACACTAACATGTGCAAGCACCACCCCTCCTCACCCACCCCCACCCCATCATCACAACATCATCATTTACAAAGGGGAGAGAAGGGAGTGGACAAAAATCAGATTCCTGGAGAATTCAAACTGCAATACTCTTTACCCACTCAACAAATACACTATTTCATTCAATATTTCATTTCATTATTTCATCTTTGATAGCCACAGTTGAGGACACTAGCACGTTCCCGAGAGATCCAAAAGGCTCTGAAAATAGCCTCCTGCTTCTGAATACCACCTCAGGAGACTTCTACCCCCTCGAGGTTGCCCTCCACTCAATGCTGCAGCTATTATGAGCCCCAGACCCAGAGAGGTCACAGAGCAAACTCTCTGGAGGAGTTGAGTTGGAAGGAGCACCCCATAGCTCCCACAGCCCGGCAAGGATCCAAAAGATGCTGAGAGAAATAGAACTCAAGCCAGTGAGATGTTTAGTGTCCCTACTAGGAGAGTTTCCATCAGAGAGAGACTGGGCATCTTTGCCGTGCAGGGCAAAAAACAGAGAAAAACAGAATAATGCTGAGAAACAACATCGCTGAGCTAAGAATAAATGGCACACACCTGGGAGGCTGTGTCTGGAAAGTGCTTTATCATTCTAGAATCTAGAATATGCTGCTCGTGGCACTTCCCTCAGACTTCTCTGTTCTTCTTGCTTATAATTAACTAGACGGTTAAACAGATCAGCTTTGATAAGTGAAGTGAACCAATTTGAAAAATCAAGAAGACCCCAGCACATGAAAAGTGGACATTAGTAAGCTGGCTGCCCACGTGACCATCCCTTCAATCAGGTACTTATTTCAGCTCTTTGGCAATGCCAAAAATTACTCCAAATATCACAGGTTTTGAAGACTGATTTTGTATTTGGTTACTGGGTCAGGGTATTTCTATTGTGCTTTTGAGGAAGCAGATTTTTAGCAAGTAGGAATGAAATACATGGAAAAGACAAAAAGGAAAAATGTTTTCCTCCCAATACAAGCCATGCTGGTAAGTTATGACTCCAGATTCTCACTTCCCAAATTCCTCCCATTTCCCAATACTTGATTAGTATCCAACTTGACTTGATCACATCAGCCCTTTTTTATTTCACACACACCAGATTTTCTCTTCACAAATACTCTCATTGATGTGTTTCACCAGTTGCACTCATCCATGACTTTTCATTAGCTCTTCAGAATGCCCAAGGACTGCTCAGTGAGCAAGTAATGGAGGTCAAGTACCAACCTTACCTTCTCATTGCAAGTTTGGTCCACTTTCTCCCACACTTTCAACTCCAACATACTTTATGATACAGCCATCTAAAGCCAAGATTCTCCTATTTTTAACAGTTAACCGGATACCTTGGCATTTTCAAATCTAAAATCCTTTCAACAAGGGGGAAAAATGCATTTCCCATCAGCAACAATGGTCAGTTATTCAAGAAAGATTTTTAAAAATTATTTAGGGGGAAATGTGTGTGAAGTGTATAGTTGTGTGTGCTGTGTGTTAAAACGTAAGCAATTGGGGTATAATAGATCCTGTTTGTTTCTTATACACTTTTGTAACTTTAAAAATATATAAAAATCACAGTGATTAAATGTTTAGGTCTTGAATTAGTCTTGTGCTTGAATTGCTTCTGCTACTTATTTGATGTGTGATTTTAGTAAAATATTTTAAGTCCCTTCTTCTGCTTCCCCATCCAAAAAGTGAGAATAATTATAACTTAATCCTCATAAGTTTCCTGTGAGTATTAAATGAAGTAATACCTGTACAAGATATGTGCTTAATTACTGATTCAGTCTTGAGATATGCAAAGCATGGGGAAATAAACCATCTAGAGATCTGCAAGTCTAAATTTAGGTTAACTTGGCCACTGAAGCCAAGTTAGAATGTAATGGTTATTTTAATATTCAGATTTTCTACTTTTGAAAACATTAACATATATCCATTGGGGGATAGTCTGGTAATAATGATGCTAGAGGGAAGACAGTGGAATCAGATATTTACTCTGCCCCTGGAACAGTTTAAGTGTTCTCTGCATGCTATTCCATAAAAATCTAATGAAATTCAAACAAATATTAGCATATCCTTCCTACAGATGAAAAAACTAAAATGTAAAGTTACTTAATAACTTGTTTAAGGTCAACCAGCTAAAAGCAGACATTAATGTTGTATGAATGAATAAATATTCCATCTTTATTTTTAAAAATTGCTACCTACAATGGTAGAGAACATGCCTTGTATGTAGAAAACCTGTATTCAGTCATCTGTACCACAAATAAAACTGAATAAATAACTAAAACTGTAAGGAGAGTGATAGGCCCTAATGACTCCGCAGTTAAGGGACTCACTCATATCCTCTCTGACCACATGGCCATGAGATGATACAAGAGTATCAGTCCCTCTGTTTTCATGTATATCCCTAATATTTCTCATGAATAGCATCTGTCTTTAGCCTATGTTTTCACCTTCTGCCTGTTTCTAAAACTACAACAGATGAGATCAGAAAATAAACTAAACATGTCGATCCAGTAAGCCCATTCCAACAAACAAAGTATTCAAAACACTCTGTGTGCAGGATATGTTATTAGGGAAATAACAAATGCCTAGATGCAACAGAAACCAAGAACTAGTCTTTAATAGGAAGCTACCACCAGGTGGGCACTGTGGGAGGGAAGTACTGGGGCAGTGATGGAGGGAAGAGAACGCTAGTGAGGGTGTGGTGCTGGAATTTTTTTGTTTTGTTTTTATTTTTTATTATTATTATTATTAGTGAAACACCTTGAGGTACAGTTGTAGATTTACGGTGCTGGAATGTTTTATACAGAAAACCACCATCAGAGCTTTTGTGAACCATGGTGCCTGAAATAAGAGCTAACATAAATGAATAAATGAAACATTTTGTGGAAACAAGGTACTTTAATCAATATTATTCATGATAGCAAAGACTTAGAGGACATCAAGGAAGATATGCTAAGTCAAGTGTTTAAGTGTACTCCAGGTATACAATGGAAGGAGCTCAAAAGTAACGAACCTGAACATACTCAGTTCTCAAAAAACCCATGTATAGAAAATGATACAGAGGCTACGGTACTGTTGAATTGGGAGGCTGGGGGGTCGGGTGGACATATAAACAAAGCAGTAACATATTTTTCAAATATATATACTTATATATGCTTGTTTAATTGTTTGATGTTCAAGACATAGGAATATAAATTAACTCAGATTTGCTTTCAAATATAAAAATTAGGAGGCTGAGCAATTGTACAATGGGAAGGACACTCGCCTTGCATGTGGCCAACCTGGGTTGAAAGCCTGGTACCCTATATTTTCATTCATTCATTCATTCATCATCCTGTTATTCGTCGATTGCCTCAAGCAGGCCCAGTAACGTCTCTTTCATCCTAGCCCTGAGATTATATTCAAGGCTCTTTAGGAGAATGAGACCCATCATTGTTACTGGTATTTGGCATATTTGGTACGCCACGGGGAGTTTGTCAGACTCTGCCCTGTGGGCAGGCTACATTCGATAGCTTGCAAGTTTGTAAAAAAGTAGGAATGAGATAATAAGATGTCATAAAAAGATGTCATGATAAGATGTCGCGCGGCCGCAAATGCAGCCGCTTGGTTCCGGGAGCTGGATTTTATAGTCTCTGAGTCTTGGCCATTGATGGGATTACACGGCGCCAGGGGGCCAGGTGGTGGGTGTGACCCCTGCCTACTGGAATTTTGAGGATCTGGGTGGAGGATGCTCGACTCCAATCCGAGTAGGCTTGGAGATCTCGGCCCCAGAACCCGCGTGGCTTTGTCCCTCTGCCAGTACCTTCATGTGTGCGGAGAGTGGTCTCAGCATGGTGGTGGCTGGTCCTGGAGGTCTTCGGCTGCCAGAGCCCTGGTCGGGGCGGGGAGGAAAGCTTAACCCGCTCCCCTCCAAGGGACCCCGGCGAGGAACAGCCAGGCGCAGGGGCAGGAGACTGCACTGGTCTCGTCCGGGAGCTGGAGTTCATAGTCTCTGAGTCCTCCCCGCCCCGACCAGAGCTCTGGCAGCCAAAGACCTCCAGTACCAGCCACCACCATGCTGAGACCACTCTCCGCACACATGAAGGTACTGGCAGAGGGACAAAGCCACGCGGGTTCCGGGGCTGAGATCTCCAAGCCTACTCGGATTGGAGTCGAGCATCCTCCACCCAGATCCTCCAAATTCCAGTAGGCGGGGATCACACCCACCACCTGGCCCCCTGGCGCCATGTAATCCCATCAACGGTACCCTATATAGTCCCCAGAATTCAACCAGGAATGTTCTCTGAGTGCAGAGCCAAGAGAAAGCCCTGAGCACCACCAGGTGTGACCAAAAACCAAAAATAATAATAGTGAAGATTAGCATGGACTAGCAAAGATAGACATTCCCTGAGGTGTAAGATTTTCCTTTCTAATTTTATAGATGCTGTGGTTTGCAATGCTGTTGTTAATAGAATTTCATGCATAACACATTCCAGCACCACACCCTGCACCAGAGTATCCATTTCCCTCCACCATTGTTCCGTTGGCCCCCACAACCACCTCCCCATCCTATACATTCACCTTATCTCCCCTATGATAAACTTCTCATGAAGACCCGTTCTCAGTCTCTGTTGCCTTTCAGCATTTGTTACACAAACCCCTGCTTTGTTTCTTTATATTTCACATACGAGAAAAATCATTTATTGGAAAAATAAAAATCTCCAAGTCTCCAAAGCAAACCTAGGTAAAAAGAAGATGGGAGGCTTTCTTTCCCCAACTTCAAACTATACTATAAAGCTGTAGTAATTAAAACAACGTGGTACTTGAGTAATGACAGACTTTCAGATCAGTGGAATAGAACTGAGAGCCCAGAGACAGACTATCATATACATGGAGGGTCTTTATCCTTAATTAAAAAAAATATATATATATATAAAGTTGAGCTTAGAAAACCACTTCAACAAATGGTGCTCAAAAAAGTGCTCATCAAATAAAGAAGTATGAGTTTCTGAATAAGAATCTTTGAAATAAATCTGGTTGGACATATCATATTCTTCTAATTTTCTGATGGAAAAATTTATAAAGTCCATTTTATGGAAAGTAAGTTCAGAATACATAACTGAACATTTATTTTACTATAGACAGCAATAAAACACCATTGAAATAAATTTTTCTATTCTTCTATGTTCACAGAGAGAACGCTGTAGTAGCATTTTATTTTATAAAATGTAAAATATCTAATGATGTCCACTAGTGATGATGACCATAAGAAATACAAGTATAGGTAAATGTATATTAAAATATAGATGTATAAATCAAGACAATATAAATATAATTTATATAATTGAAAAATTCTAGGTGCACGTGTAAACCATTTACATTTGTAGTATATGGTTATTATTTGTGATTATGTCTTCTGATGTTCATTGCTAATATATATTTTATATTATAAATATAAAATATATAGATTAAATTTTTGATAGAGGACAGAGAGATGTAGATCCTTCAGTACAAAGCCAAGATTTAGAAAGCTAAATCATCTCTGCTTTATTTATATCTGTGCCTTCATTCACAGAAAGTATTTGTCAAAAAATAAGCAGTTATTTTTAAGGTTGAATTGTTTGATTCAATAAATAAATAAATATCTTTTGAAAGATTGAATTGTAGATTTTACCAGGAAAGTTTAATTACATTCCTTAAAGAAAAATCATCCTATGAATGCCTGCATACCAATAAGAAGATTATAAAGCCTTAGAGGTGAGAAGTGAAAGAGCATAGGGACCTGAAGCTGACAAATTGCCCAAACTCACAAGTTGCCACCTTGTGAGTGGAAAGAAAAGGTAGGAAGATGCAAAGACTTGCTAGCTTTTTAACAATTACTGTTTCACAAAAGAGGGTGTTAATGTTACAATCTTTTCTAATTCAGATGGTTCCACAATCATGGAAACAGTCAACCAAACCCACCGTGTCTCCGAGTTCATCCTCCTGGGACTCTCCTCAAGACCTGAGGACCAGGTACCACTCTTTGTCCTCTTCCTCATCATGTACGTCGTCACTATAACTGGGAATCTGCTCATCATCCTGGCTATCCGCACTGACCCCCAGCTGCAGACCCCCATGTACTTCTTCTTGAGTTTCCTATCTTTCACTGACATTGGCTTCACCACCACCATTGTCCCCAAGATGCTAGTGAACTTCTTGTCAGAGAAGAAGACCATCTCTTATGTTGGGTGTGTGATACAGATGTATTTTATTTATGCTTTGGGTACCACTGACAGTTGCCTCCTGGCAGTCATGGCCTTTGACCGCTATGTAGCCATCTGTGACCCCTTCCATTATGTCACCACCATGAGCCACCAGCGCTGTGTCCTGCTGGTGGCCTTCTCCTGCTCATTTTCTCTCCTCCACTCACTGCTCCACACACTGCTGATGAGTCGCCTCACTTTCTGTAACTCCAATATTATCAGCCACTTCTTCTGTGACATTGATGCTTTGCTGAAACTGTCCTGCTCCTCCACGTTCATCAATGAAGTTCTGATAATAACAGAAGGGCCCGTTGCTTTGGTGACCCCCTTTCTTTGCATTGTTTTCTCGTATATTCAAATCTTTATTGCCGTTCTCAAGATCCCCTCAGCTGCTGGGAAACGCAAAACCTTCTCTACCTGTGGTTCTCACCTGACTGTGGTAACGCTCTTTTATGGAAGCATCTTCTATGAAATTTTACAGCCCTTATCCAGCTATACTGTCAGCACCCGCATGGCAACGATTGTCTACACAGTTCTGTCCTCCATGCTGAACCCTTTTATCTACAGTCTCAGAAACAAAGACATGAAAAGGGGCTTGGGGAAGCTGCTAAACATGAAGAAATCTTAGCCAAAATCTGTGTGGGAATATTCATGAGTGTCTTGGCTCTTTATATCATTTTTGCTGGTTTCTGATATGACAATAGACTCTTGTATGTCAAAATATATATGTGTAGCTCTTTTATGTAGCTCATTTGTGTCTTAGAGTTGTAACCTCTTTTGTAAGTGAGATTTTATTAAGATTCAGTAATTGGTTAGAGTTCAACAAACAGTCTTCGTTTCCAGGGTCAGAGCGATAGTATACTAGATAGAATATTTGCCTTGCATCAGCCAACCTTGTATCGGCCAACCTGGCCCCAAGTATCTCCAGGAGTGATCCCTAAGTGTCAAGCCAGGCGGATGGTCATCTTCTCCCCCAAGAAACCCTATATTTTCATTCTAAGTGCTCTGAAATGATGTCTTCCCCATGGCTTACTGAAAGAAATATTTATCTGTACAATGATTTTAGATTACATAGTATTTTCTGTAGTTTCATAAACTTTATAGTCAGTTTCTTGAAAGACATTGCTGGGAGTTATGACGAGAGAAAGAGTTTATGCAAGAGTAATGCCTTTTCCTTCTTTCCAGTCTTCGATAGCTGGATATTCTGGGCAGTAGATGAGCAATAGAACAATCCTAATTCCTTAATTACTTAAGTGACAGGAGTCTGATGCATGTCTGTCCCAATGGCCAAGCCAGTATGCAGTGAGGCTGGGTCACCTCTGAGTTTCTATCTTTGTCA
This sequence comes from Sorex fumeus, assembly GCF_029834395.1. Classification (NCBI taxonomy): domain Eukaryota; kingdom Metazoa; phylum Chordata; class Mammalia; order Eulipotyphla; family Soricidae; genus Sorex; species Sorex fumeus. The sequence continues at coordinate 8,351,542 of NW_026606186.1, forward strand.
CCTGGTATTTGTCCCTCATGGACATCCATTCCACTGAGTCATCTCTTACCTTTCATTCCGCTAAGAAGTTCTGCTCCACAATCACTACCGTTTAGAAATGTCTGCTTCCCTGAAAAAGATTTGTGGATGTGTTTAGCATTATTCTTTTGAAATTAGAATTAAAATTCTTATGTGAGGGGCTGGAGCCATAACACAGCTGGTAGGCATTTGCCTTGCACACGGCTGCACGCGGCCAACTGGGGTTCGATTCCCAGCATCCCATATGGTCCCCTGAGCACCACCAAGGGTAATTCCTGAGTGCAGAGCCAGGAGTGACCCCTGTGCATTGCCGAGTGTGACCCAAAAAAAAAAACTCTCATGTGAATGGTGAAGGGACAGGTAGCTAAAATCTTTCAGAACCACACAAAGGCATATTATACTAACTGGGAAGTAATTCTGTTTTCTTTTATATTCACCCTTTATTGTTTATGATTTTCTCAATGATTTTACCTTAATAATTTATGAAGTATTTTTTATTTATTTCACTTTTACTATGACTAAATGACATTTTAATATTTATGCTTTTGTAAAAAAACACTGTCTCTCACCACCAAAATGCCATGTGCCCTCCACTGCTACCCTTGTGTTATGAGTTCATCTTCCCTTTCCCATCCCTGCTTGGTAACACCAGTTCCTTAAATCAAAGTTCAACTGCTTGTTTTCATTGAATACTTTTATCATTTGATATTCTGGTAAATAATTCTCAGAGAAATGATTCACTAGCTACATGCAGTATCTATCGATATGCATTTCAATAGCATAGCATAGCCCAGATAAAACTAACTGACCTTTTACGTGAGAAGCTTTATTAAAATTTCTAGTCATTCTTTTCACATTATGTTCATATTTTGGAGGACTGATAGCTATAATAATACAAAATAAAGTATATGAATATATATACATACACTCAATGAGTATCTTTTGTAATAGCAAAAGTTAGAAAAAAAGCAAAGACAATCTAATGCCCATCGTAGGTAATAGATACTTAGTGGTTCAGCTTGCCCATAAAAAAATATACTCTAAGAGAGAGAGAAGAAAAGCATCTGCATAGAGGCAGGCAGAGAGGTGGGGGGGGGGTGATGGGAGGGAATTTGGGGACACTGGTGCTGGGAAATGTACACCGGTAGAGGGATGGGTGTTGTAATACTGTGTGACTGAAATCCAATCATGAACAGCTTTGTAAGGGTCTATCTCACAGTAATTCATTTTTTTCCCTTTATTTTATTTTATTTTTTTTTAAAGTTGTAGATTTACAATTTTTTGTGCTTTGGTTTCAATTATACAATGATCAGATACCCATCCCTCCACCAGTGCCCATTTTCCACCACCATGGATAATATCCCTCCCACCCCCATCCCCCCATCCCCCCTGTCTCTGTGGCAGGGCAATCCCCTGTGTTCTCTCTCTCCTTTTGGGTGTTGTGGTCTGCAAAAGAGGCATTGAGTGGCAAACATGTTCAGTCCATAGTCTACTTTCGACATGCATCTCCCCTCCTGGGAGGATCCTCCAAACATCCTTTATTTGGTGCTCCCTTCTCTATCTGAACTGCCCTTTCCTCTAGGATACCCGGCTGGCCTCTAAGTTATGGAGTAATTCATTTTAAAAGTTAAGAAAAATCACAAAATACACAGAAAAGAAGCCACCTTGAATGATATTCACAATAAAATTTTGATAGATAAAATATATATAACACGTATTAGTTATAAATAGGGAGAAATGTTTTCATCATGTCCTAATCCATAATAAAGAGCAAGTAACACAATAAAATGGTTATGAATGAGTCTATTATGTAATGTAACAGAGGTGTTAACATATTTATAATGGTTATTTTATTGCAATACTAAAACATTCATATTAACAAGTTATATACTTTACATTTATATAATATTATAAACCAAATATGTTCAACAAAAAGAATAAATAAATGATTAAGAGAAAAAATATATATATTAGTGAATGTGTATGTGTATATGATGAACAGATGAGATTATTTATCCAGGAAGAAAAGCTCCCATTAAAAATAGTTTTTAAAAAATCTTAGTAGAAAGCATTAGCCTTTTCTTAGATACATGGTGCACAGCTATTTTCTCTGATTTCATGGGGTGCCTTTTAAGATCAAATGCCATTTTTTATCAGAGCAGAGACTTATTTAGTTTGGTGTAATCCCATTTGCATTTGTTGGGTGTTATTGCTTTCACTGTCTCACTGTCGTTGTTTGTTTGGTTTATTTGTCTGTCTTCATTTTCTTTTCCAATGTAGTTGAACCATTCAAGACACTTCTAACATCAATATCATGGAAATGTCTACCTGTTTTCCAGGCCCTTGCATTGAACCATCAGCCCGGTGGGCCTAGAATCACAGATGGCGCCTCCTGAGCACTACTTGGCAATATTTTAGTTAAATTTTACAAAGCACACACTTGGGTATGAGACACTCTGTTGTGGGTCCTCCCAGCATATCGAATTAAACTTGCTCTTTTAATGACCTGAGATAGGAACGCGGAAGGAAAATTACCTCAGCAAGTATCCATCACAATAATTCCCAAGAGGGAAGGATGATGGGAAACGGGTGTTCACATATCAGGAATGATGGCTTCACACTAGGATTTCTTTTCCTCAATGACCATGGGAAGTTTTTGAGACATTATAAGGTAATATGCCCACCAGGCAATCTCTCAAACATAGTTCTTGGCACGTAGTCTACTTAAATTAGTCTCTTGGCACAAATAGCAGCAACTGTGATCACAAAACATTGCCTAAGGAACTACGGACTGATGAGGTTGGAAGTTATAATCTAAATAGTCACTAGAGGGAGTCCTCTTCCTGGGAACTGGTTAAACCTGGCGTTTGGCCCAGAATTATGATGCATTTGCATGCGCTATGTGTTGACTGAACTGATTCAGCGTCCTCCTGGTCAATAACTTTGGGGGAGAACTCACACCCTCACCCTGAATTAAACAATTGCCTTGTTTATAGCAACAACATCTGATCTATTTAAACAGCAGTGGTCAGTTCTACTACAGGTCCAGGCAAGAGGAGGAACACAATCAGCTTAGAAAACTATGGCAAAATATAACTGATAAATGATACAATTGGCAGAGCTTGAATAGGCTGAGGATCAACCCGGATTATCCCCAAGGGAGACAGATGGCAATGTGCCACAGTGATACCTGAACCCTAAGTTAATATAAAACTTGTTCCATCCATGATGAAGTTTAATCAAGCTCTCAGACCAAATGGAACCAGCAGTTTTACTGAGGAGTGACCTTTAGTAATTACATCAGTTATGGGAAATGTATGGCATATGAGAAACTGGCATTTTTACTAAGAAGTTTAGGAAGTTAGTATGGTTAGAATAACATTCAGTGTGTTAAATACAATTTCATCTCTACCACAGCTATATGGGACAATACCAAATGTATAGTCCACGTTATAAATCAATAAAAACGGGGGATTGACATAAAAAGATTGCCATAGTGAAAGCTTATTTGGCTTTGGGAGTCAGACCCAGGTTGGCCGCGTGCAAAAGCAAAAACCCTGTGGAGATTTATTGTTGAGAGGCAGAAATAATTTTAGCTTTAGAAAAGTGATATTTGCAATGAAATGCTGTTATTAAAACCTAACAAAAATACAAGAAATAGTGTGGGCAGAAGTGGAAGGGAAAGAAATAGTTCAACTGGAGAAATCAGAAACTGGGTAAATCAGAAATTATGTGAGGGAATACAGTCTCAGTTTGGTGTGATTACTGAGAAGGAAGTTGGGCTGGTGGGGTGTGGGCAGGCAGTGGGACACACCTGGCTGGGCTCAGGGCTTCCTCATGACTCTGCACTCAGGGATTACTCCTGGGGTGTTCAAACCCCCATTGGCTGGGTGCAAGGGAAATGTCCCCCACTGAGCAACCTCTCCAACCCCTATTGAGAAGTAATTTCAACTCTTAATTAGATTACAGAGGTCCTAGTATTGCAGAGTTTTTAATGTTTTGTTTTTGTGCATTAAATATTACAGAAGCTTCTGTGTTCAGAATTATCTTTAGCGTCCGAAGAGATAGTACAGTGGGCAGGGTATTTGCTTTTCCACGCTGCCAACCTGGGTTTGACTCCCAGTGTCCTTTATAGTTCCCCTATTCCCAACTGGAGTGATCCCTGAGCACAGATTCAGGAGTGAGCACCGCTTGTTGTGCACTCATCCCCCCTCCGCCCAAAAAAAAAATAGCATCGATTTTTAGATGCTTTAGGAATAGATGGCAAGATGGTAAAGACAACAAAGATAACATGGGGGGAAATGACAGACTGGATTCATTTCTTCATATTCCAGAAAACACTGAGGGGTTGACACTTCCTTCCACATCTTGCTAAAGTTACTCAGAGAATGTATCACAGGCATAGAAAGATACCAGATCCTAGATAAAATAAGATTCTCCTCCATGGGACTGTAGAGATAGCACGGTGATTGTCAGCAGATAGTACTGATTGCCTGGCATGCAGACAACCCAGGTTTGAGTCCCAGCACCACGTAGGGTTCCCAAGCACCATCAAGAGTGACCCAGAGCACTTCCCAGCCTGCTGAGGCCACGAGTGGCCCCCCCACTAGAGGCTCTCCGGCAAGGACATGGCCTCAGATGCACAGGGACCTAATTCAGAACCCAGCAGCTTGTGGCAGAAATGTGAACGGACTATGCTTTAAACTGCGGGGCTGTGCACCGCCCACCCCAGGAGGGAAAGGGTGTCTGTCTCTTTCGCTTTCCCTTGTCCCCTACCCCCACCCCCACCCCACCCCCGCAGCACGGTGGCTGCTGCCTCAGAGCTTATTGGACAGCCAGGTATGAGCCCGCGGTGACGGGGCAACTGCAGCCTCATGGGATGGAGGGCGGAACTGGCACATCCTTCCCGCCCTACCGAGGTCACAAGTTGCTCCCCACAAGCAGCTCTGCAGCACAGCCATGACCCCAGAGGCACACAAACCAATCTTGTGATTATCTGGCTTTCGGCAGAGATTGCTCCAGACTTAATTAGTAAAATATCAGAAATACAAAATTGCGTGGCTGCCATAGTGGCCACGTGACCTCACATGCTTCATAACCAGCAATAGAAAACAAATTATTTCACAATGCCTTTTCAGCAGTTCTGATTGTTGGGGGGAAATTCCAAATAATAATGGTGCATCTTTTGTCAAAATAATGAATGTAATCAAAGTAGAGAGACAGTTAAGTAGAAATCATCTGCCTCACGGGCATCAGGAGGGGTGCGATGGGGGGTATATTGGGGTTCTTGGTGGTGAAAAATATGCACCAGTGAAGGTATGGGTGTTTGATCATTGTATGACCAAGACTTAAACCTTTGTAACTTTTCTCACAGTGATTCAATGAATAAATTAAAAAATGAAATAAAAGGGACCCAGAGCACAGAGTCAATGTAAGCCCCAGGAACTGCCAGATGTGGCCCCAACACCACAAAAAAAATATCCTGCTATATAGTTAACCAAATTTCTGTGCCAACCTATTAGGTAACTGGTGATTGATAAGAAGCATGCGAGAGGGGCTGGAGCGATAGCACAGCGAGTAGGGCATTTGCCTTGCATGTGGCCAACCCCGGTTCGATTCCCAGCATCCCATATGGTCCACTGAGCACCGCCAGGGGTGATACCTTACTGCAGAGCCAGAAGTAACCCCTGTGCATTGCCAGGTGTGACCCAAAAAAAAAAAGAACCATGTGAGAGCACACATGCACACACACACACACACACACACACACACACACACACACACACAGAGCTAGAAATATATCCTATCAAGAGCTGCATGTTCATCAAGAGATAAGAAATGAAAGGAAGCAGCGATCTGGTTTCAGATGCCAAGCTGAGGGAATCTGTTAAATGATTGTGCACATAGGAAGATACACAAAGGATAAACATAAACGAGACTTCCATGGTGCTATTACAATGCATGATGTATATTGCCCATGACCTGTCCTATTATGAATCTGTGTCCATTTGGGGTTGACCCAGGCCTATTGTAGCTGACAGATTTGATTGCCAGTCCCTGTCTCAGATCTCTCTGGTGATTGTGCAGGTTAGGCACTACAATACTCAAATCTAAAAATGTAAATTAGAGCTCACTCGTGAACATCCTAAACAACACATGAGGAAAAGAAAGATGGACAGCAATATATAAAAATTAAAGTATATCATGGCTTCTAAGTTTCATTTAGTAAAGCATGACTGTTTAAATATTCAATCAACACAATTTGCTGCATTGGTAGAATAAAGATCAAAATCATAAAATTATCTATTAACTGTAGGATAGGAATAGCACTGTAGCACTGCACTGTCCTCCTGTTGTTCATCGATTTGTTCGAGCGGGCCCAGTAACGATTCCATCGTGAGACTTACTGTTACTGTGTTTGGCATATCGAATACGTCATGGGTAGCTTGCCAGGCTTTACCGTGCAGGCAAGATACTCTTGGTAGCTTGCCGTGCTCTCCGAGAGGGGCAGAGGAATCGAATTCGGGTCGGCTTCGTGGGCCGTGTGCAAGGCAAACACCCTACCCTCTGTGCTATCACTCCTACAGCCACACCACCCTGAACACACCCAATCTCCTCAGGAGTAGCATTTGGTCCTGTCCACTGTCAAACAAACACTGTCCTCCCATTGTTCATCGATTTGCTTGAGCTGGCCCAGTAATGTCTCCAATTGTGAGACTTCTTGTCACTGTGTTTGGCATATTGAATACTCTCGGTAGCTTGCCAGGCTCTTCGAGAGGGGCAGAGGAATCGAACCCAGCTCAGCTGGGCTGGCTGCACGGAAGGCAAACACCCTACCGCTGTGCTATCACTCCAGTCCCTGGTTAGTAGCATTTGGTGAAATTTAATATTTTTTAAGTAACACAATTTTAATTCATATCATTATAATTAACACAAAAATAAGAGCTCTAAGCACAAGGAGGGGGAAAAGTTCCTTTATTTGATAAATGCATCTTTAAAACCTACAGCAAATATAACATTTAAATAAGAAATGTTTGATGCTTTCTCCAACATGATACAAAAACACTATGAGGCTAGAGAAATTGTATAGGTTAACATATTTGTCTTGCATGCAGCTGACCCCAGTTCAATCTTGGGACTGCTTATGGTCCCAAGAACCACCACCATAGGGCCAGGAGTAAGCTCTGAACACAGCCAGATGTGGCCCCTTTCCCCACAAAAAGACAATACCTTCTAAATTGAAATGTCTAATAATGCAGTAATGCACTGAAATATTTGAGAGACAGCCCAAAGTGCTGGACATATGATTTTCATGCAGGAAGCCTGTGCTTAATCTTTATCACCACATGATCCTCCAAGAGCTGAAGGGAGTGACCCTTGAGCACAGAATTTGGAGTAGCCTCCAGGTACCAGGTACCAGGTTCTCAGAGAGCCCGCAAGCTACCGAGAGTATTCGATATGCCAGACACAGTAACAACAAAGTCTCCAATGGAGACGTTACTGGGCCCGCTCGAGCAAATCGACGATCAACGGGAGGGCCTTTACCTTTACCTTTACCTCCAGGTACCAACGAGTGTGGTCCCAAAACAAAAGAGAAAACTGCACATAGTTATAAACTGCTAGTTATCAGAGCTTAGATACAGTTCAATGTACTAAAATAATATAATCTTCTTTCAGCTACAAAAATAAATTCTTTTAAATGTCTGATTTAAATTGGAACTGGGGCAGGGGGGAACTGGGGACATTGGTGGTGGGAAATGTACAACTGGTGAAGGGAAAAATGTTGGAACATTGTATGACTGAAACCCAATCATGAACAACTTTGTAACTGTGTATCTCACTATGATTCAATTTTAAAATAAATAAATAAATAATATATAAATAAATAAATTGGAACTGAGGCCACGGTGGTGAAAAGAAATGAGTATTCAGGTGGAGGGTGTGGTGTTAAAATATTGTACCCATAAAACACTACCAGTAACAGTAAATAAACCACAGTGCTTGCCACTTAAAAAATTAAAAATAAATTAAAAGAAAAATTAGCATTAAAAATCAATATCAATATATAAATCAAATGATGGTAAAAAAACCTCTAATATCAAATTATAAAATATAGTTTAGCAAATTTAATAAGATAAAAATTATTAGAAGTATATACACATGTTTACATATTGGAATAGAACATATTTTAATGATCCCATCCTCCCCAATTAAACTTTAAATTTATGAAGTCCTAATCAAAACCCAAACAGGTACTTTATCAGGAGCTGATAGACTTATTCATCAGCTTAAAAGGAAAGACAAAAAGTCAAGCAAGATTAGCAAAACTAAATTTAAAAAAAAAAACTGAAGCAGAAAATGTATTTCATAAGATATCAAGACTTACTACAAGGTGACAATTACTGAATCAGACTGTGTTGTCTCAAAAAAAGTGAGGGATCAAATTAAAACACCCAGGCACCAGAGCAAAAATACAGTAGGTCGGGCATTTGCCTTTCACACAGCCCTCCCAGGATTGATCCCCAGCATCCCATAAGGTCCCCCAAGCCCTGCTAAAAGTTAACCCTGAGTATAGAGTCAAAAGTAAGCCCTGAGAACTGCTGGGTGTGACAAGAAAATATTTAAAACACCCAAATGAGATACTCATATATATCAGATCCTCAAATAATATCATTTAGTTCTTCATATCATTTTAATGGCAAGAAGAAAAGTATTCCCAATTAGGAGAATGTATTATATTACCAATGAAAAATTAGGGGAATGTAGTCCCAAGTAAGCCGAGAGGAAGAAGGGAAACAAAATGTCAATTACATAGCCCCAATGAAAAAGAAAAAAAGAAAAACATTTCCAGCTGAAGTTGTGAATGACATCATTCACACAGTAATGGTTTTGTTATATGTAATTTTGCTTAAAATCCCAGTTTCCCAGTCTAAGCGTCCAAGAATAGATAGCCAGATAAAGAAACATTAGTAAATATACACAGTGAAGTACTACTTGGCTATAAGAAAAGATGGAATCATGCAATTTGCTGCTCTGTGCATGGAACTAGAGGTTATCAATTTGAGTGACGTCAAACTGAGAGGGACAGACACAGAATGACCTCTTTCATACGTGTCATATAAAGATACATGGAAAGGGAATAACAAATGGCCAAAGGCAACAAAACATGAGAGCAGGTTTAAAAACTGAGGTTACCAGAGCAGAGGGAAGAGGAGACCCTGACCTAGTGTGGAGGGAAGCAAGCATCCTGGTAAAGGGTAAGGGTTGGAACATTACATGCCCAAACCCCATTCCTGAACTGCATTCTAAATCATGGCACTGCAAGTGAAGGGGAAATCCCAGTTTCCAAGACTCTTACCATGACATGAAACAGAAATTTATCATGTAGAGACTTAGACATGACAAAAGTGACACTACATGACACTACAAAGCAAGTGTGATAAGATATCTTCCAAGAAAGAGTTCTCAGTTATTTCAATATACCTGTATGGGGAAACCCCTACCTCGGGTCATAAAAAAATAATTAATTCACACATGTAGACATAAGTGTGAATGACAAAACAACAAATTCTAGAAAATAGTATTCAAGAATATTCTTTTTTACCTTGGAGTAGGGCTGGAGCGATAGCACAGCGGGTAGGGCGTTTGCCTTGCACAAAGCCAACATGGCTGACCCAAGTTCGATTCCTCGGCTCCTCCCGGAGAGCCCGGCAAGCTACCTAGAGTATCTCGCCCGCATGGCAAAGCCTGACAAGCTACCCATGACGTATTCCATATGCCAAACACAGTAACAAGTCTCACAACGTTACTGGGCCGACTTGAGCAAATCGATGAACAGTGACAGTGACAGGACAGTGACCTTGGAGTAGAAAGATATTTTTTCTTAACTAATGAACAGTGACAGTGACAGTGACAGTGACCTTGGAGTAGAAAGATATTTTTTCTTAACTGCAATAAAAATAGAATAACCCTCAAGAAAATATAATATATAAATAAGAATTTCGTTGAAAGATAGCACTGAAGAAATTAAAATGAGAGTCAGGGAGTAGAAAAAAGTATTTATATTAAATATAACTAATAGAATTGTGGGCACATTTATAATGACTTTTAATTTTTAATCTCAACTTAATAAGAAAAAAAGATTAACAAATGGGACAATGAACAAAGACTCTGGAACAGGCACTGCACAAAAAAAGAAGAGCTTGTAAAATCCAGAAAACAAAGAAAAAAAGACTCTATCTCTTTAGTTCCCAGATTAATTAAAAATAAAAGCACAAGTGTTGGTGAAGAGAAGCATTAAAACTCACTATCTACTGTTGCAGAGGAGAAATGGGTTGTGCTCTTCCTCCTATCATTGAATATTATAATAGCCCATGATCCTAGTTTTACACAACAGGATGATGCATAAATGAAAAACTCTTTTGGAACTCAAATGGCAGACTCACTTTCACTAGTTAAACATCTAATTATTTGAATGTTTTGTCATTCAAAACACATAATGCATGCCATGTGCATGTACTATGTCTGGAATTTAAAAACAGAGCTGCCAAAGGAAAGTTTCCGGTAAAAACTATAGTAACCCAGTGGAATCTTATGCAGCTGTTAGGAAAATGAAGTAGTGAAATTTGCTTATAACTGAATGGACATGCAGAGTATTACGCTGAGTAAAATTAGTCTGAAGGAAAGGAACAGACAGAATGACTGAAATCATTCATGGGATATTTAAAAAAATCATTGTATGAGACTAATATTCAAGAACAGTAGAAACAAGGGCCAGGAGGATTAGTCCATATTTGGAAGACTGCCTCAAGTGCTGGGAGAGAAGGCAGTTGGAATAGAGAAGGGACCACTATAGCAATGATATTTTGGAAATGATCATTCTGGACAAGAACTGCGTGATGAAAGTAAGTAAAGGGCCAAATATGATAATCTTTAAGTAACTGTATTGTCCAAAAAGAGGGGAGGGAAAGAGAGATAGAGAGAGAGAGAGAGAGAGAGAGAGAGAGAGAGAGAGAGAGGTGCCTACCTCTATGGTGGAGAGTAGTGGAGGTGGGAGGTGGGATGGTAGCTGGGGACATTGGTGATGGGAAATGTACACTGGGGGAAGGATGGGTGATGGTACATTGTATGACTGGAGCACAATCATAAACAGCTTTGTAACTGTATATATCATGGTGATACAATAGGAAGGAAGGAAGGAAGGAAGGAAGGAAGGAAGGAAGGAAGGGAGGGTGAAAGAGAAAGGAAGGAAGGAAAGATGAAAGGAAGGAAGGAAGGAAGATAGAAAGAAAGAAAGAAAGAAAGAAAGAAAGAAAGAAAGAAAGAAAGAAGGAAGGAAGGAAGGAAGGAAGGAAGGAAGGAAGAAAGAAAGAAAGAAAGAAAGAAAGAAAGAAAGAAAGAAAGAAAGAAAGAAAGAAAGAAAGGATAGTGACCTTGGTCTACAAAGAGAAATTTTGTAGCCTTGACCATGGATTAGATAGAGCAAACTTCAGATTCTCCTAAGAAAGGATTCCGCCCAGTTTCAATCCCAAGTCCCCCATATGGCCCCTTGACCCAGGAGTGACCCCTGAGCCAGGCTGCAACCTTGAGCACCTCCAGTTGTGGCCCCACTCCACAGGTTGCTGATTGCATTTTATTAGACCCTTCAACCTTCTCATCATAACCCAGAGTGGCTGATTGGGAAAGTCAATTACTCCACCGAGAATACACACACAGATGCCTAACCCTCTGGACCAAACCAAAACCCGCCACCACAGATGCAACCATCACAACACAATGGAGATAAAGGACATCACAGGGGGCTCCTTAAGCAACATTCTTCTGGATCAATGACTCAAGTTCTATTTTAGGTCACAGATCAATGTGAGGCTAGAATGAAAACAATGTGTTTCTTTGGTGGGGTTGGATGGAAGGGAGGAAGCACATTTCTTCATACAAAAGAAGGTAAAGCCTGGATCTGATCCCCAGCACAAGAAAGTTCCCTAAAAATCAGTGGGAGCAACCCTCAGCAGAACTTAGAAGAGCCCCTAACCCCTGTCAGAGCTGATCTCAGCTCCCCTCACCTTAAAAGAAAGAGAGAGATGTCTTGTCAGAAGGTGCACCGTTTTGCTGCGACTAAGGAACAAATGTGTCCAGAAATGGTTATCACCAAGTCCCTAAGAACCAGGGGAGAGACCCAAATATTAAAAATAAATAAATAATTTTTTTAAAAAACTAACATTAAAGAAGGCCAGACCATCAGCAATTTGCATGCCTGCATACACTCTGGCACCTTGGGATCACTTAGACTAAATTGGATCTTGGCAGGACAATCATAGATTTCCACAGGGGGAGAATTAGAAGAATTTGATGTTTCCTCTCAGGACCTTATTGAGAAAGCTTGGCGGTGATTTGCCTAGCAATCTCCCCAGAAAAAAAAAGCACACAAGAAGTGAATATCTCTGATTGTAAAGCAAAAATCAGTAGTGCACGTCCTAAGTCATCAACTGGTTTTCTCTTAAAGACTGCGATAATGTGATCTTCTATTAAGGGTATCAGAGCTTCCTGCTGATTCCATGTGACTGGCACCCTCTCCTCATCACCTTCTTCCTACCTACACTTTTCTTTCTGCCTTGACCCTCACATGTTTCTTACTTAGTCTTGTTTGCTAAAAATCCAATTCTTCTTAGTAGAGTATGCACTATGGCACTGTCATCTCATTGTTCATCGATTTGTTCTAGCAGGCACTAGTAACGTCTCCATTGTGAGACTTGTTGTTACTGTTTTTGGCATATCGAATATGCCATGGGGATCTTGCCAGGCTCTGCCCTGCGGGCTGGATATTCTCGGTAACTTGCCGGGCTCTCCAAGAGGGGCAGAGGAATCGAACTCCAGTCAGCCGCGTGAAAGGCAAATGCCCTACCTGCTAAGTAGAGTATAAGGTAGGAAAAAAAAAGAAGAGAAAGAATGGTGGAAGAGGCCAAGAGACCAATCAAGATAGGGATTCGTAAAAATAAATAAAAGCAGCCAGTCAAGCTCATTCTGCTCCATGTGAATCTGGGGTATCTCAGAAAAGAACTTTCAGGAATACAGAGTATTGATTAAGAGGTGTAGTCTCTCTCTTGAACATGCTCAACATGTATGGAAATTCTCTGTGAGGGAAGTGGGAGATTGTGACCATACTCAGTATTGCTCAGAGGTGAATTTTGGCAGTGCTCAGGAGACCAAGATTACTAGGCAAATCAAAACCAAGTCCTGAGGATTCAAACCAGGATCACAGCTGACGCAGCTGCATGAAGGGCAAGTAAGTGCTTTACTTCCTGTACACAGACTTTTGGGAGTGTGCAGCCCAGCATCCTATGGGCCAGTCTTGCACTGTCCTTTCCTGACCCAAAGCCAGAGATTGATTCTGCCTGGAGGGCAGGAAACAGCAGGCAGCTAACAGAGGCTGGAAACAAGAAGGAATTAATGGTTCCTTAGTTTTTCAGCTGAGAGGGAAAACAATTATAAAGAACTTTTCCAGTCTTTATATCATGTCAAACATTTTTCCAATGTCCCTAACATTATCAACATCACTCGGTCCAAAGAATGTGATACGACCTAATAAAACAACACAAAACTCTCATCTATCTTTACCACTTATTTCTGGGCTAGAAGAAACACACGCACACACACACACACACACACACACACACACACACACACACACACACCCTCAAACCATATCTTTTCATGCCCTTAAAACTGCTGCTCCTCCATATTAATCTACCACACAGGGACAAAGGGCAGTTAGGATAGAGAAGAAACCAGTATGGGAATAATAGTTAGAAACAATCACTCTGGACAAGAACTGAGTGTTGAAGGTAGATAAAGGGATATATATGATAACCTTCCAGTACCTGTCTTGCAAACCGTAAGGCCCAAAAGGAAAGAGACAGACAAACAGACAGACAGAGAAGAAAAGTGCCTGCCACAGAAGCAAGTGGGGGAGAGGGGATGGCAGAAGGGAAACTGGGGACATTGGTGGTGGGAAATGTACACTGGTGTAGGGATGGGTGTTGGAACATTATATAACCGAAACCCAATCATGACCCATGTACTGTGTATCTTGCTTTGATTCAATTTTTTTAAAAAAATTTAAATCTCCCCCACACACTCTCCTCATACCCCCGCCCCCCCAAAAAATACTCTTCTATTGAGAAAGAGACAGAGAGAGAGAAAGGAAAGTACCTGCCATATAGACAGGATGGGAAAAGGGAGGCAGGAGGGAAAATGGATATATTGGTGGCGGGAAATGTACACTGGTGGAGGGATAAATGTTGGAACACTGTACGACTGAAACCCAGCTACAAAGAGCTTTGTAACTCTATCTCATGATGACTCAAAAAAAGTCAATAAATAAAAACCACCAACTTAATTAATTCATTCATTGAAACTCTTCTATTAAAACCCTGGTCTTGCAAAATAACCAGCATTGTCCCTCAATCCTCACCCACAGATGATTGGAAAACTGAGCCACACTTAGGAGATGTGACCATGAATCTCAGGAGACTGCAAAGATTCCCAACACCCAGTAAGGGCCACCTGACATTCTCCATCCCTGTGAGCTGTGCTTTGCTTCCTAAAACTTATAGACAGTTTGACGAAAAAATTGAATGTAATCAAAGTAGAGAGAGAGTAAAGTGGAAATCATCTGCCACACTGGCAGGGGGAGGGGTGGTATGGTGGGTATACTGGGGTTCTTGGTGGTGGAACATGTGCACTGGTGAAGGGGTGGGTGTTTGATCATTGTATGACCAAGACTTAAACCTGAAAGCTTTGTAACTGTTCTCATGGTGATTCAATAAAAAAAAAAAACCTTATAGACAGTTTGAGTCTCGGGACACATGAGCCCTCAGTTCAGTGTATCCTGGGTAGCTGGGTTTTTGCAATGCGTAATTAGGATAGGTTTGACTAGAGATGGGAAATGAGAAAGGACTTTTAAGGAGAGTCTGAAAAACATCTTCCCCCTGTTGCCCCTGTTGACCATTATGGCCATTATGGCTCTTTTCTCCTCCTTAGTTTCCACTAAGCAGAGGTCATGGTGGGGGTGGCATAGTCTTTAACTGAAATGTAGATTCGGAATAAAATTCCAGACATAACACAGAAAAGGTCTCTGTATCTAGAGAAACTGCAGTGGAAAGAGAAATTTGGAAGGAAGAAGCCAGGACCAAACCGTCCACACCTACCAGGCATGCTTTCCTCCCAGCATGAAAACAATGCATCCAAGTGCCCATGAATCAAACCTGGGGGGGAGGGGAGTCATTTTGAGTGTTTTGATAAGATATGAGTGACAAAATAGGAGACTAACACCCAAGAATGGCCAAGATTAGTAGCAGGAATTTTGCTCCATGGCTTGGAGGCCAGCCACATATGCTAGGGGGAAAGGGAGTTCAGATAGAGAAGAGAGCACCAAATAAAGGGTGTTGGGAGGATCCTCCCAGGATGGGAGAAGCATGCTGAAAGTAGACTATAGGCCAAACATGATTGCCACTCATTGCCTCTTTTGCAAAACAAAACATCCAAAAGGAGAGAGAGAACAAAAGGGAATGCCCTGCCACAGAGGCAGGGTGGGTAGGAGGGGTGGGGGGTGGGAGGGATACTGGGATCCGTGGTGGTGGGAAATGAGCACTGGTGGACGGATGGGTATTTGATCATTGTATAATTGAAACCCAAGCACAAAAATTTGTAAGTCTACAACTGTACCTCATGGTGTCTCACTAATAAAAGTTTTAAAAAATGAAAAAAAGATATGAGTGAATCAGGAAAGGGTTACTCGTGTGTGTTATTATCCAAGTTAATCCTACGTAATTAAATGCTATCCATGTGTACAAAAAGTGGTGGGTGGTCACTGTGACCAAGCCTCTGGTTTCACTTGTTTGGTTAACCTAAGTGCAGACTAGGCAGACTTCCAAATTTCAACCATGACGGGCTCCTTACTTTACCAAAATATTTCTTTCTGCCTCTTAGCATAAACACTTGACATTTGAAGATGGGGGTGCTGCCACCTTCCAGACAATTGTATCGTTACCTGTGTTAATTCAGTAGTCCTTCCAACATCCCTATGAGGTAAGTACACCCACCATCTCCCACTTTGTAGACAGATAAAGCACGTTCCAGAGAGGTTGAGCAACTTGACCTAAATTACTCACTTGATCCCTTCTGAGATAAGGAATGGATCTAGATGCCTGTGGTCCCAGAGTGTGCATTCATAAAATGGATAAGAAACCCGCCGGTGGCTTACTCCCTCTCACCACCTGCATTTGGTGGTCTCGGGCCACTTCCCCACTCAGGATGACTGATGCCATGAGTGGACGAAGGAGGAAACGAGGGCCAGACCTGTTGGTATCAACTGCAGTTTATTTCAATCTCATCTCCATTCTCCTCTGACTCTCCTTCCCCGAATCTCTTTTCCTTCTCCTGGATTCCCCTTGTTCCTCCTCCCTGATCCCCTGATTCTCCTTGACTTCTCTCCCGAGGACAGTGCTCCTCCATTCTTCTCCTCTACATTCTTCTCCCCTAACTACATTCTTCCCCTACATTCTTCTTCTCTCCCTTGCTAGTCTCTCTGCACTCCAAGGACTCGCCCTCCTGGTCTCTCTCACACTGTCGCCATCCTAGTCTCTCACACTCTACAAACCTTGTGGTAGCACAATCAACATATGAAGCCCTTCCTGATTGCCTGCAGCCAGATCTACTCAAGGGTGAAATACCACCTAGGGTGTATTTCTCCTTCCCTTAGTCCAATAGCCATTTAAGCATTCACCTTAATGCTACTTCTTAATAATATTAGTCATTTTATATGGACACAGTAATAGATACATTAAACTTGTAGGGTGGCTCTCCTGGGGACATCTCACTATAGACCCAGACTACAGTGCTCAGGACAGATTAGTCTTTCCTAACCCTAGCAGGGTCCTAATCCAGTTGTTACTTTTTGATCATGGCAGAATTTGTCCATGACGATGCTTTTAACTTAGAGTTAAGTACTATGGTGCTTGGCGTGGCCCATTTCGATGTAAGGGTAGCACACAGCTTGCCCTCGGTCCATCCCCTCTCTGGGACCCTGCTTTGGGGGTGCTAGGAAGTAAGGGCAACTGAGGCTTAAGTCAAGAAAACAGATGCCCAGGAGTGAATATTGTTTGGAGCCAATAAACTCCCAAGGTGCAAAAGCATAGCATTAACTGTCTTCCTGTGCCTATACAAAAAGGACATTGCTCTGAAGTAATTATGCAAAGGACACGAAGAGAAAAATCAATATTTATAAGTTAATAGATTCTGATTAGGAAATAAAGGTGATTGACTGGTTGGGGAAGAAGAGCAAAGAAAGAGGTTACAGATAAACACAGAGGAACAGGAATGCCTCAGGAGCACTGTAATGAATGTAACCCAATAAACCTAAGCTCCCTGTGGCAAGGCAGAAAGGAGAAATCAATGTTATCCTACAAAGAGTAGATGTCTCATCCCATATCTAGAAAGTACAGATAGAGCCTCTGTGAGTTAAGGTCCAGAACAGCCAAAGCTTTCTCTCTCCAGAGGGAGAAGCCAGAAGACCTAGCATCCAGTCTTGGGTCTAATAGTAAAACATAATAATTCAGATCTTTCTTCCAACGGTCTTCAATTGCCTCCTTTTCTAAAAACCAGGGATTTGGACTGCATTTTTCTAAGAATGTCTTTAGTTCAGAGTCTCTAAATCTGTTTTGAATTTGAAATAGGAAAGAAGAGGCACCTTCCAGGAGAAAAGGGTCCCAAGATTCCTGACTGTTCTCTTTTGCTCCTCGCACACAGCCAACCCCTCTACATCCCGCTCAAACACACACACACACACACACACACACACACACACACACACACACACACACTCCCTCAGTGAATTGAAGAGCATTCTGCTCTTTAGACAGTGACTTGAAGTCCACTGCATTTCTGCCTACATCTGTTCAAAATCTGAAATGACCTTCCACGCATTCCTTCATTCCCCAAATATTTATCAAGGGACTCTCGTGTTCCAGGCGCAGTGCCAGGGGTGTGATGTAACAAAGAATCAAACACAGCCCCCACATTTGGGCAGCTCAAAGTCTGGGATGATGACATATAACATAAAGATCTCCTTTTGGGGTGTGTTTGCCAGGAGGGCCCCTGAAGCAGCATTGGTGGAAGACTAGCAGGCTAGGCATGGGAAGGGAAGCACTAACGACCTGAGCCTGAGAGCGAGGACTATCAGCCCCAGAGAATGAGCACTTTCGGCAGGTGATACAGTAAGTCTCTGAGACAAGATCTACGGAAAGCCTGAGGACTAGACCAGGGAAGGCAAGAGGACAGAGAGAGGGGTGCTAGCTGAGGAGCAGAGCCCTAGGGGAGGGGGAAGGGGGGAACAGAAAAAGTACATTTTAAAGGAGCAGAAAAGAATTTACAGGAACAAATTTCCCCTTTTGGAGGGGGAATATTTTTTGTTTTGTGGCCACACCCAGCAGTGCTTAAGGCTTGCTCCTGGCTCTATGCTTAGTGATCACTCCTGGCAGGGCTCAGGGCACCAAATGGGGGTGCTAGGGATTGAACACAGGTTAGCGCCTTATTTGCTGTGTTACCTCTTCGACCCCAACAGGTACAAGTTTTCTAAGTACAGAGAGAGGAGCAGGGATAGAGCTCAAGTGCTATACTAGGTACTTGGCATATAGGACGCCCTGGTTTTGATACATGGTATTTCATCTTCTTCCCCCATCAGCATTCCTAGGCGCCCTTTTTTGTTAAAAAAAGAAAGAAAGAAGGAACAAAAAGAAAGGTGGGCTAAAATTCACTTAAGATAACGAAGAAAGCTGACATTTCGTTAAACTGAGGAAGTCGTTTCCTTTTAACCTACTGGAAACAGAAATTCTCCACTGCTTCTCTAGATCTGAAAATGAGCTGGCCTATTCCCAGCTCTTTGATTTCCCTCTAACTTAAGTTCATCAGTATCATTTCTATCAGTAACAAGAGATAGCCACTTCCTCATCCGATTGCTCATGCCTGCTCAGAGAACCCCACAATCGTGACTGTGAATCCCACAACCAATGACACAGCTTCCTGTAAAATTATTTTCCCAAACCTGAGTCACAGGGCTCTTCAAAGCCCTTTAATTACACTCTGGAATATACTATAACTTGGAGGTCTAACGATTCGCTAAATTTCTGACTATGTATTCAGAGACCTTATTTTTAAAAAAAATATCTAACGATAAATTGGAAATTTTGCAGCTGCCTCTTCCCTCGAACCTGCTTGATCTACCGTGCCACCTTCTGCTCTGTCCACGTTTCACCTCTCTACCCAACCTCTACCAGATCCATTCCATGTCAGTGTAAACTGCCAAAGACCACAGTCAATAACGGGCACTGATAAAGACCAGGAGTCACTGGAAAGCCTCATTATATCTTTTATTATTGAATCACCGTGAGATACAGTTACAAAGCTTTCATGTTTGAGCTTCAGTCATACAGTGATCAAACACCCATTCCTCCACCAGTGCACATTCTCCACCACCAATGTACCCAGTATCCACCCCCCTTTCCAGCCCTTCTCCTGCCTCCATGGCAGACAATTTCCCTTATACTCTCTCTCTACTTTTGGGCATGATGGTTTGCAATACAGATACTGAGTGGTTATCACATTCGATCCTTTATCCACTTCCAGCACACATCTCCCATCCTGGACCATCCCTCCAACCATCAATGTCCTAGAGATCACTTCCTGTTCCAGCTGCCTTCTCCCCCAGCTCATGAGACAGGCTTCCAACTATGGGGCAATATTCCTGGCCCTTATGTCTCCTGACCTTGGATGTAAGTCTCATATTATGTTATTTTATATTCCACAAATGAGTGCAGTCCTTCTATGTCTGTCCCTCTCTTTCTGACTCATTTCACTTAGCATGATATTCTCCATGTCCAACCATTTATAAGCAAATTTCATTATTTCATCTCTCCTAACTGCTGCATAGTATTCCATTGCGTAGATGTACCAAAGTTTCTATAACCAGTCGTCTGTTGTCAGGCACTCGGATTGTTTCCAGATTCTGGCTATTGTAAACAGTTCTGCAATGAACATGCAGATGCAGATGTCATTTCTCCTATGCTTTTTTTGCACCCTCCATACAGGCTGTTTCGAGAGGAACAACTTATCATTCTTTTGTAGAAAGATCGTTGACCAAAAATGGCTGATGCTCGCCATCAGAAATAATTGAGAAAATAAACCTCAAAATATCAGAAAGGGGTCTGAGAGATAGAACAGGGGACAGAGGACTTGCCTTGCATGCAGCTGAACAGGATACAATGTCTGACACCCCATATGGTCCCTCAAGCACTGCCAGGAGTAATCTCTGAACACAGAGCCAAAGTAAGCCTTGAGCACTGCCAAGCATGACCCAAAAACTAAAAAACAAAAAGCAAAAAACTTCAGCAAGATGGTATTTCACATGAGAAAATGCTCTACATCATTAATCATCAGGGAGATGCAGATCAAAACCACAATGAGATACCATCTCACACCTCAGAGACTGGCCCAAATTCAAACGAACAAAAGCAACCGATGCTGGCGTGGATGTGGCGAGAAAGGGACACTCCTTCACTGTTGGTGGGAATGTCCACTGGTTCAGCCCTTCTGGAAAACAGTATGGACGATTCTCAAAAAATTAGAAATTGAGCTCCCGTTTGACCCAGCAATACCACTCCTGGGAATATATCCCAGAGAGGCAAAAATGTATAGTCGAAGTGACATCTGCACTTGTTTGTTCATTGCAGCCCTCTTTACAATAGCCAGAAACTGGAAGAAACCTGAATGCCCAAGAACAGATGACTGGTTAAAGAAACTTTGGTACATCTACACAATGGAGTACTATGTAGCTCTTAGAAAAGATGAAGTCATGAAATTTACATACAAGTGGTACAATATGGAAAGTATCATGCTAAGCGAAATGAGTCAGAAAGAGAGGGATAGACATAGAAAGATTGCATTCATCTGGGGGATATAAAGTAACAAAGTATGAGATTAATACCCAAGAATAGCTGAGATCAGCACCAGGAGGATTACTTCATAACTTAGAGGCCAGGCGGGTATCCTAGAGGAAAGGGCTATTCAGATAGAGAAGGGAGCACCAAATAAAGGATGTTTGGAGGATCCTCCCAGGAGGGGAGATGCATGTCGAAAGTAGACTATGGACTGAACATGTTTGCCACTCAATGCCTCTTTTGCAGACCACAACACCCAAAAGGAGAGAGAGGACACAGGGGATTGCCCTGCCACAGAGACGGGGGGATGGGGGGATGGGGGTGGGAGGGATATTATCCATGGTGGTGGAAAATGGGCACTGGTGGAGGGATGGGTATCTGATCATTGTATAATTGAAACCAAAGCACAAAAAATTATAAATCTACAACTTTAAAAAAAATAAAATAAAATAAAGGGGGAAAAAAAAAAAAAAAAAAAAGGATGTTGGGAAGATCCTCCCAGGATGGGAGATGCATGTTGAAAGTAGACTATGGACCGAACATGATTGCCACTCAATGCCTCTTTTGCAGACCACAACACCCAAAAGGAGAGAGAACAAAAGGGAATGCCCTGCCACAGAGGCAGGGTGGGATAGGGGGGATGGGGTGTGGGAGGGATACTGGGATTAGTGGTGGTGGAAAATGGGCACTGGTGGAGGGATGGGTGTTTGATCATTGTATAATTGAAACCCAAGCACAAAAATTTGTAAGTCTACAACTGTACCTCATGGTGTTTCACTAATAAAAATATATTTTAAAAAGATGGTATTTCACATAAACACAATGGGAAAGAAAAAATACTTTTTTGACAGTTCTGAGTATTGAGGAATGTAAGAGAAAATGACCAACTGCCAATGTACATAAACTAACATGGTTTAGTGGCATTGAAGAACAATTCAGCATGTTCCTCCCTACTAAAACTGAATATGTGTGTACCCAGTGATGACTATTTGAACTCTGGGTAAAACAGAATAGTTTCACTGCCCTAAGAAAATATCTTCCATTTCAGTTTCACAGTCAGCTTCTGCTCCCCACTCCACTTAATCACCAAATGAAACCCTGTTAACCACGGATCTTTGGGGGTATGGAAGGTAGGGATCACACTGGTGATACTCAGGGGTCATTCCTGGCTCTGTGTACAGGATTTCCTCCAAATAGTGTTCAGGGGACCATGTGGTGCCAGAGACCAAACCTGGCTTCCTGCACGCAAAAAAATTTGCTCCAGCCCATTCAGCCATCTCTCTGATATCCCAGTGATTTTATGAACCATCCTTAAGAGAAAGTTTAGTTTTTTCCAATATACCATAACTATGATCACGATGTGTAACCTTTTCACCCTGACTCCTTTCATATAATGATAGGAATTTAGGTTCTCCTGTCTGTGTTTATGACTTGATAGTTAATTTCTCTTCATTGTGTGATAATATCGCATTGTATGGCTATACCACACTATTTTTTTTTTGACTGGAGGAGCAATTGGACCACACCTAGTAATGTTCAGGGTTTACTCCTGGCTCTACGCTCAGGGATCACACCTGGAGGTATATGGATGACGGTATGTGGTATGTGGTGCTGGGTACTGAACTCAGGTCAACCATGTGCAACATCTAATACAGTGTCCCTCTGACCACTATAATGTACTTTAAAAAAAAACACGTTGATTGGTTCCAGTCTGGGTAATTTAGGAATAAAGCTACAGTAAACATCTATGAACAAGAAGCTTTTGCTTTTATAGTCAAACACTGGAAACAGGACCTAGAGAGATAGTACAATGGGCTGGATACTTGTCTTGCACGCAATTGACCCTGGTTTGATTCCTGGTACCACATATGATGCCCTGAGTAAGCCCTAAGCCCCATTTGGTATTTCTAAAACAAACAAATAAACAAACAGAAACTGGAAAAAATGTAAATATTCATCAACAGACAAAAGGATAAGCAAATTTTGGTCAAGCTAGACAAGAAAATAAAATTCAGCATAAAAAATAGACTGATGATACACCCCAGTACTTGAATAAATCTTTAAAAAAAACAAAAGACCTTATGCTGAGTGAAGAAACTATGTCTCAAAAAAAATTGGTGGCGGGTTACATAATGTCTGATTTTATTTATGTCAAAATTTTAGAAGATGCAAGCCAGTCTACAGTGATGGAGGCAAACCAGTGATAGCCTACAGGAGGGAATTAGTCAGAAAGAAACTACTATGGGTGATAGAATTGTTCATTATCTGGATGACGGTGATGGTCCGGTTGGTGTAAACATATTCTAAAAATCAACAAGGAGTGTGCTTTAAAATATATACCTTGGGGCTGGAGCAATAGCACAGCAGGTAGGGCGTTTGCCTTGCACATAGCAGACCCAGATTTGATTCACAGCACCCCATATGGTTCCCTGAACACCGCCAGGAGAAATTCCTGAGTGCATGAACCAGGAGTAACTCCTGTGCATCGCTGGGTGTGACCCAAAAAAGCAAAATAAATAAATAAATAAATAAATAAAATATATACCTTAATGTAAGTCCATTGTCCTTTAATAAAGCTGGTAAGAAAATTATGTGAAAGTCACACCCATGGCATTAGAATAAGTTAGAATAAATTAGAATATCTGCCTCAAAGGAGATGGTGGTCCGATCCCGTTTGGAATTTTGGGACAACAGCAACATCGGTCAGGCAAAACCGTCGATTGAATATGATGTGGTCTATTTTGTTGTGGAACCGTCCACTGGGAGACTCCCATGTCCAACATTTAGATTCGGCCTTCTGGAACTGTGAGTTACCATGGATGGTCTTGGTCAACATGATGAACTCAGACAGTCTGTCACCCTTTTTGTTCCATTCTAGGCCATTGGTCCCGATGTGGAGTTCTTCGACTGATCTTCTCAGTCCTATCTTGGCATTAAAATCACCCACAATGATCTTGTAAAAGGTGTGGTCTTCTTTATAGAATTTCTCCAGAAATTCTACTTCACAGAGTGAGGAGAAAGGTCTGCAAAGTTTAAGAGAACTCCCAGAATGATCACCAACTAGGAGCTCTTTGGCACTATTGCTGAAACATGGGAAGATGCCATTGTTGACAACATTGACAAGGAATGCGATCCACTGGTTCAGCACATCCATGATTGTGCGAGGAACACCAAGAGAGAGATAGCCACAAAAAAAATGCCTGTCTTTGAAAACTCTTGAGCTTATTCGCCAATGTGGTTTGGCGCATGCCTCAGGCAACCGCTCGAACTTCCGAGCTTGCAAAGCAGTGCAGAGATGCGATCAAGGAAGACCTCAAAGAGAGAAGAGCAGAAGTGCTGGTAGATGCAGCAGAAGCTTCAGCACCACCCTCGAGAACATCATGCAATGCCTGGATTGGGAAGGAATGGGAGTGAAGATAGATGGTCGGCAACTACACCACCTCCGCTTTGCTGATGACATTGTTTTAATAACACCAAACATCAGCCAAGAGTCACAAATGCTGGCCGACTTTGACCGTGAGTGTGGAAAGGTCGGACTACAGCTGAATCTTACGAAGATAATGTTTATGAGAAACAGCCTCCTTCCTGACTCTCCATTCACTCTCAACGGAACAACCATCTCCGAATGCAACAATTATGTGTACCTAGGTCGAGAAGTCAACATGATGAATGACCTGGCACCTGGGTTGCGCAGGAGGAAGAGAGCGACTTGGAACACCTTCAAGAGCTTTGAAGAAATAGTTAAGAGGACAAAGAACCTCCAGCTCCGGGCAAATCTCTTTGATTCCACTGTTCTTCCTGCATTAACATACACCTCAGAGACCTGGGCCCTGGATGCAAACAGGATGAGAACTCTATCTGAGTCTCCCAAAGAGGAATTGAAAGAGCTATGCTTGGAGTATCACTTTTCACTCAAATGAGAGAAAGAATTCGGAGTTCCTACCTCTGTCGATGATCAAGAATCAGGGACGCTGCCTCGTTTGCCAAGGCATCAAAAATCAGATGGGCTGGACACGTAATGAGATTTAGAGACGATCACTGGACTAGAGCCATTACCGACTGGATTCCACGGGATGTCAAAAGACGACGTGGCCGCCCACCTACAAGATGGTCAGACTTCTTCATCAAGATCATGAACGATCGGTTTGAGGTTCTTCGTGTTCCTAGAACGAACAGACGCCGTTGGGCTACACTAGCACGCGACAGGGACAAATGGAGACGTTACTGGCGTCCGCTCAAGCAAATTGATGATTAACGGGAAGTCAAGTAATCAAGTAATCTGCCTCAAAAATCAAAGCAATTATTGAGTTCAGTCACTTCCAGTTTCTCAGAAGTAGAGTTGCAGCCATTATTTGTGCTTTGCACCCCCCTTCTCCTCATTACACGCTCCACATCCAACCCCTGGTTCCTGCCTAATTCCCACATTTCTATTCTACATCCAACGTTATGTTTTCTACTTGAATCTGTGGAGAGGGCGGAACCTACATTGTGATCCCAGGACCCATCTTCCCTTCTAGGCCCAGGAGGTGGTGGTGATACCCCATTGTACCATCACCTCAGTCAGAAATGGTTTTCCACACATCTGGAAAGCCCTTTCACCCAGCCACAACTAAGAACTAAATCTCTCTAGAAATCCCAGAGCTTCAATTTTTCAGAGAAAAAAAAATCAGAATTTCCTCCATGGCAAGAAATTCTACTACACAAACTGGTAACTGCAAATACCCTTATTTCTATTTCCTGATGGTTTATTCAACACACTTACCAGGTTTCTGGGGGCCCTGCCCACTGCCTCTAATCTGGACACACTCAGCTCCGTATGTATTTATGAATTTTTCCTTATAACAAAAGGTAACTGGAAAGCATTAAGTTTTTTGCTCATGAAATATTTCTGGGCCCATAGACTACATGAAAAATATTAAACTATATAGGGGGAAATGTTCACAGAGATTGTTCTTCTCAATGTAAAAGAGAAAACATAAGTTTCTGTCCTGGAGGCAAGCAATGAGTTATTAACTGGGCATAACCTTCTAAAATAATGTGACTGATTACATTAGAGACTTTAGTCCAAAGAATACAATTAATTATAAAAAAAAAGAGTAGGGAATAATATTTAAAACACATGCAACAAAAAATAAAAAAGAACTCTTCTACAGAATATACAGAAATCCAGTAAGTCAGTAGAAAATAGGATATTTACCCAGGAACTTTAAAAAAATAAAAGAGAGAAAATGCAAACAACTTTAATGTGAAGGGAGTCCAAGGTACAATAAAACATTCACCATAAATGCTAAAAATAAAGCCAAAAAATACAAAATATAGTCAAGAAAAACAGTCTTAACAGAATTGAGTGCCTCAGGAAATGTTACTCAGAAGCAATCTGATTAACACATCTATCGCCTCACACAGTTCTCTTTTCTATGTGTGAGATAACAATTAAGATCTATTTAGCAGGGGCCAGAGAGATAGTACAGGAGATAGGACACTTACCTTGCATTAAATCCCAGATTCAATTCAGCTAGCCCAGATTCAATCTACAGCACCTCATCAGTCCTCCAAGCCCTGGCAGGAGGGATTCCTGAGCACAGATCTGGGTGTGGCACAAAAAATAAATAAATAAAATGCAATAAATTTAGCAAATTTTCAGAATACAATATTGTTCATTATAGTCAACTATCCATGAGTCAGTCCTCCAGGTCGTATGTATACCTGAAAGTACCTGTTAGCCAACTTTCCTCCCATTTTTCCCATATCCCAGACCCTGGCCACTACCTCTAAATGGTTTAATATTAAAACATTCTCACCATCAACTGTCAACAAAGAAACAGAACAGTGGAAACTCTGACAAATTACCAGAACTAAAGTTAATTTAAACACTTTGGAAAATTCTTAGAGACCATCTGCTTTTATTTATTTATTCGTTTTTAATTTTTATTAGTGAAACACCATGAGGTACAGTTGTAGACTTACAAATTTTTGTGCTTGGGTTTCAATTATACAATGATCAAACACGCATCCCTCCACCAGTGCCCATTTTCCACCACCACTAATCCCAGTATCCCTCCCACACCCCATCCCCCCATCCCACCCTGCCTCTGTGGCAGGGCATTCCCTTTTGTTCTCTCTCTCCTTTTGGGTGTCGTGGTTTGCAAAAGAGGCAATGAGTGGCAATCATGTTTGGCCTATAGTCTACTTTCAGCATGCTTCTCCCATCCTGGGAGGATCCTCCCAACACCTTTTTTTGGTGCTCCCTTCTCTATCTGAGCTCCCTTTTCCCCTAGCATGTGTGGCTGGCCTCCAAGCCATGAAGCAAAATTCCTGGTATTTATCACAGCTATTCTTGGGTGTTAGTCTCCTATTTTGTTACTTTATGTTCCCCAGATGAATGCAATCTTTCTATATCTATCCCTCTCTTTCTGGCTTATTTCACTTAACATGATACTTTCCATGTAGTACCACCTGTATGTAAATTTCATGACTTCATCTTTTCTAACTGCTACATAGTACTCCATTGTGTAAATGTACCAAAGTTTCTTTTACCAGTCATCTGTTCTCGGGCACTCAGGTTTTTTCCAGATTCTGGCTATTGTAGAGAGTGCTGCAATGAACAAACAAGTGCAGAGAGACCATCTGCTTTTAAAATAGTAATACCCCATGACCAACAAATCTACTCCTCAGTATACATACTGCAAAAAAAAAGGGGCATGCATGTTGTGAAGAGATAAGTCCAAAACTATTCAGATCAGTTTTATTCATAATAGCCAAAACCTGAAAATGAACTACAGGTTTATTGACAAGCAGGAGAACAAACAGGAGAATAAATTGTGACAGCTAGAATGATCTATATCCTACAGAAAGGAACATAAAAAAATTATGACTACTTTAACAGCACAAATGCAGGTCAAAATATAGAGTTAAAAAAGACATATTATGTGATGTACTTAAAGTTTTTGAATACAAATAACTTTCAATATCCAGAGCAGTCTTTTTCAAAAATGATGATGCTGCCCTCGTCAGGGTGGGGACCAGCTGGAACAATCCACGGGGAGGAGCTGCCTTGAGTACAGGCTTCCTTTCTTTGTTTAAAGAAGGTAGATGTGCAGGAAGGCACTTATCAACTTTTTTTCCTGAAAAGGGGTGATTGTCCAAATAAACTTAGGACCTCTGTTTTAGAGTCAGGATACTCTGGGGGAGAAGGCAGGGTCTTGATTGAAAGCAAACATGAGAGTCAGTCATGAATGGGAGGGCCTTGAGATGTATGAAAGAGTGTAGCTATGGTGTACCTGTACCTCGGTCATGCTCTGTCAATCTCTTTCTTTTTCTTTCTTTCTTTCTTCTTTCTTGCTTTCTTTCTTCCTTTTCTTTCTTTCTTTCTTTCTCTCTTTTAAGAAGTTTTATTCAATCACTGTGAAATACCGTTACAAACTTGCATGATTACGTTTCAATCACATAATGCTCAAGCACCCATCCCTCCACCAGTGCACATTTTTCACCACCATTGGTCCCACCCACCACCCCCACCCCACCCCACTCCCTGCCTCTGTGGCAGGTACAATCCTTTTTACTATCTCTCTCTAATTTGGGGCATGATGATTTGCAACACAGATACTAAGAAGTCATAGTGTTTGGCCCGTAATCTACTTCTAGCACATATTTCTCATCCCAGGCAATCCCTCCTGTTCCGTCAATCTCTTCTGCAGAAGAAAAAGAAGGAAGAAACACCTTGGAAAAATCATTCTGCATTTTCTTGCTCCTCTGATTTCAACATTTAAGTGGCCAAAGCATCTGAAAAGCATTCTCAGCTACTCTGCTCTGTCCCATATTACCCATGAATCTTTGCTGAAGTCCATTTGGAAAGGGTAGATTGGTGGGTAGTCTCTTCATGGTTGAGGCTCTAGCTCCAAATCCTCCTGCTAGCCCACACTTAGTCTTTCCATATTTATTTTAAACAATCCTTCATTACACACAGATCTTCTGGTAATGTGGTCTCAGACCTCATAGCTCCGAAAAGATAAATAAATGGTTAAATGGTATTTTTTAAGCAATTCAATTTATGGTATTTTTGTTATAACAACCTAGTCAGGCTAAAATGAATAAGAATCTCTAGAATTTATGTATAATGTTTCTGTCAAAACTTAATAGAGACTTAAAATATGAAAAACAACCCCACTGCCAATTTCTCAGACATTGGTGAACTGGGTTTGCTCAAGACTGAGAGAAGAGCAGGTGAGCTGGAAAAAAAATAGCAATACTGCTCAAAGATATTTTTAAAACTCAAGGACAGGAGAGTCAGAATATGTTCAGTTTAGAGCATGTGTCTCAAGGTTGAGGGTCTGGGTTCAATCCCCAATTCTAGAAAATATAATTAATAATAGTGATAATAATTGAAGAAAAATGACATAATAAAGAATTATAGAAGTATAGGAACATCACATGTAAAATAGTACTTCGGATGGCTGGGGCAGGGGGTGTAAAAAACACCTTGTGAGTGCACACACACATACACAAACACACACACACACAGAGCCCCTCACAGATCTGGTGATTCTGATGTTTCAGTCTCCAGCACCACAATGATGTAAATCCACAGCGTATCACAGGCAGGTAGGCGCCAGCTCCACAAAGAAAATGTTTGAGCCTTGGCAAGCACGACAGTCAGAATTTGCACCGGCACCAAACTCAGAGTACAACCCATGGCAAGTATGTGTGTGAGTGCCACCACTAAAAGTGTGAGACCCCCAGCAAGTACCACATCCAAGTATGCAAACCCTGCAATCAGAACAGTGACCCCCCAACCAGAGAGCACCACAAACAAGTGTGTGAGAACCACAACCAACATTTGTGTGACCCCCAGTCATTCCAAGGACAGAAGAAAAGGAAGAGGAGGGAAAAAATTAATAAGCACCCAAAATTTAAATAAATGCAATATGAAGATTCCTCAAAACATTAGACAGGGGTCAAAGAAATAGCCTATCAGGTAAGCTACTCACCTTGTAAGTAACTGACTCCAGTTTGATCTATGGAACCACATATTATTCCCTGGGCCATGTCAGGTGTGATTCCCTGACCACAAAGCCTGAAGTAAGCCCTGAGCACCACCAGGTATGGCCCAATTTATATCACCAAAATATTTAGACATATGAATTTCATACAACCCAGTTGAGTATTTACTGTAAAAATGCAAAAACAAGAAAATGAGCAAATATCTGCACCCCTATCTATAAAATAGATTTTTTAGAGATATGAATAGATCTCTAGTTATATAGAGATAATTTAGGATATGTTGACAATTAATTCTACATAAAATCCTTCAATCTCTTCAAACAAATGTTGGCTGCTGAAAGTAAAGATAATAACAAAGGATTATGTGGCATAGCATATTTATTTGACAACAGTACAAAGAATAAATCAGAAATGTGCAATTATAAGGTTATTATTTGCTCGGCAAGGAGAACTTTTGAAGGATAGTCTGTAATAACTGAACGTGAAGGCTGGAGAGATGGTACAGTGGGTGGAGCACCTGCCTTGCATGCACTCAACCCAGGTTCAATCTCCAGCAACCTATATGGTTCGCTAAGCACTGTCAGGAGTAATTCCTGGACTGAGCCAGGAATAACCCTTGAGTATTGCCAGTGTAGCCACAAAACCAAAAATAATCATTGAAAGTACTATAATCTCTGTGGAGGTTGACTGCCAGAGCTGGCTGGGTCCTTTGGGGCAGGGAGGGCTCTCACCCGCCCCCCTCTGGGGCACCCCGAGTGGAAACAGCCTGGCACAGAGTCTGGTGGCATGGCCATGGGGGCCTCATTTTATACTCCCATCTGGGAGGAGCAGGCGTGAGTTCTGGAGGGTGTTGGATGAGATTATCTGGTGCGGGCAGGGTGTGATTTATGGGTGTGACCCCTGGGTCACCAGAGACTGGGGAAGCAGGCAGAGGATCTGTGCTCCCGGGTTCCTTGAGTCCAGAGTCCATGGTCACAAAGTTCCACATTACCTGGGTTCAGTGGGACTTCACTCCTGCGTGAGGCTCAGCCCAAGCATCCAGAAAGCAGCCTGGAGCGTGGCAGTGGTTGGGTAGTGGAGGTTGGCTGCTGGGGCTGGGTCCCTTGGGGCAGGGAAGGCTCTCACCCACCCCTCTCTGGGGCGCCTGAGTGAAAACAGCCTGGCTGCTCCTCCCAGAAGGGAGTATAAAATGAGGCCCCTATAACCATGCCATTAAACTCCGTGCCAGGCTGTTTTCACTCAGAGGCCCCCGGGGGGGTTGGGGGGGGGGCTTTGTGGCCAAGCAACACATCTTAAGACACGTTCTACCCATTTTTCATGATTACCACACCATGTTTGATGGAGTTCAGATAGTAGGCAACAAATCATAGAGAGAAATATATATACATGCCTCTCGGAGAGCCCGGCAAGCTACCAAGAGTATTCCACCTGCACAGGCAGAGCCTGGCAAGCTGCCCATGGTGTATTCGATATGCCAAAACCAGTAACTATAACAGGTCTCATTCTCCTGACCCTGAAAAAGCCTCCAATCTTTGGGAAAGACGAGTAAGGAGAGGCTGTTAAAATCTCAAGGCTGGAATGAATAGAGATGTTACTGGTGCCCACTCGAGTAAACCGATGAACAACGGGATGACAGTGACAGTGATGACAGTGACTATAATCTCTAGAATAACTATAGATACAGTTCATAAATAGTCAATAGGAGTAATAAAATACAATACTAAAATAAAAAGTCAATCCACCCAAAGGAAGTCAAGAAAGAATAAGCAAAAATACAAAGAACATATTAAAAAAATCAAAATGGAAAAGATTTAAATCTAAAACTATTAATAATTACATAAAAGGTAATTATATTAGCCACCTCATCCCCAGGGACTTAAAGGACAAAAATTGTCAGTGTGGTTTTTAGAAAAATCCAACTAAATGGTTTTTTTAATATAAGAAAGACACTTTAAAAATCACTGTATCACTATCATCCCATTGTTCATTGTCTCCATTCATCCAAACCCTGAGATTTTAGCAGCCTCTCCTTACTCATTCTTTTGAGCAGTGCCATATTGGAGGCTCTTTTAGGGTCAGGGGAACGAGACCCGTTATTGTTACTGTTTTGGCATATCGAATACACCACGGGGAGCTTGCCAGGTTCTGCAAAGCGGGCAGGATACTCTCGGTAGCTTGCCGAGCTCTCTCTCCCTTTAAACAGAAAGAAGAAAAAGGCACCTGGATGATAGCCAATGTAAACACGCTGTTCTTTTTTCTTTTCATTTCCTGCAGACCAGTAATAATAGCTCATTGTGGACCAACACCAGTCTATAGGCTTACATCTGAGAAGCATTGGCATTGAATAGCTCTAAATCTCAGTGGTAATTCTAAAATTAGGAAATTCAGAATTGCAATATCAGGTTGGTTTCGGATCTAGTTGGTGAGTGCTTTCTCAGTTCACCTCACCTGAGGTTGGCATTATTTTCTAAGCACAAATCCTTATGACGGTTCTAATTTTTATAGATAATAACACCAATGGCTATGATATAGATACATAACAAAGAGATGTAAATTTTTTACATCAATGTGATTGTCACAAGTCTATTTGAAGCTGATTCAAAGAAAGCGCATACAATATTTGTTCTTAGAACCTCAGACACCAGTAGTCCCCCTAAGAAACTGGTTTATTTTTGTCTTTGGTCACTTGGACTCACTACTGACCAGAAAACTTGGAAGCAAATTAAGGCCCACCCATAACAAGGGTCATTACAATCTGCATTTTTCAGTCATTCCTGGCTTCGTTCTGTATCCCCACCCTGTTATTCTTCTCTAATCTCATTTCAGTTTATCATATCCTGTATTTTTATATGTTCTTTAAACAAACCTCATATTCTCCAGAAATAAAATATATGACTGTAAATAATTTTTAAGTCAGAGAAGGAAATCTATCAAAATACACAGACTGATTACTTCTAAGTAGGAGTAGTAGATACTGTTAAAATTCACTTCTTCATATAGGGTCCCACTTCTCAACTAAAACATGAAACTAAAGTATTCTTTTGTAAGCCTGAAAATATATTTTTAAATTATAAGATGCAAAATCCCACCTACTCTTTTGTTATTTTAAATGTTGGCCATGTGCATCCATGACATTTGTATTGCAGTGACTTAACTCACTGGCAAGAAGAACAAGAGCAAAAATAAACAAATAGTATTACATCAAACAAAAATGTTTCCGCTCTGTGAGAGAGAGACTATCATCAAAACAAAAAGACAACCAGACAACCAAGTGAAGGGGAGGAGATACTCATACATGATATATCTGATTTAAAAATTTAATTACAACAAAATTTAATGGGGAACATCGCTAATCATCAGAGAGATGCACATCAGAACAACAATGAGATATCATCTCACACCACAGAGACTGGCACACATTCAAAAGAAAAGCAACCAGTGTTGGCATGGATGTGGGGGAAAAGGTATGTTCTTTCACTGTTGGTAGGAATGCTGACTGGTCCAGTTTTTCTGGAAAACAATATGGGCATTCCTTCAAAAACTAGAAACTGAGCTTCCATATAATCCCGCAATGCCACTTCTGGGAATATATCTCAAGGGTGCAAAAAAAGCACAGTAGAAATCACATCTATACCTGTATGTTCATTGCAGCTCTGTTTACAATAGCCAGAATCTGGAAACAACCCAAGTACCTGAGAACAGACGACAGGTTATAGAAACTTTGGTACAGCTACACAATGGAATACTATGCAACAGTTAGGAGAGATGAAGTCATGAAATTTTCTTATAAATAGATGGTCATGAAGAGTATCATGTTAAGTGAAATAGGTCAGAAAGAGAGGGACAGACATAGAAGGACTGCACTCATTTGTGGAATATAAAATAATATAATATGAGACTGACACCCAAGGACAGGAGACACAAGGGCCAGGAATGTTGCTCCATAGTTGAAAGCCTGTCTCATGATCTGGGGGAGAAGGCAACTGGGACAGAGAAGGGATCACTAGGACAATGATGGTTAGAGGAATCATTCTAGATGGAAGATGTGTGCTGAAAGCAGATAAAGGACCAAACGTGATAACATCTCTGTATCTGTATTGCAAACCATAATGCCCAAAAGTAGAGAGAGAGTATGGGGAAAATTGTCTGCCTTAGAGGCGGGGGGGGCTAGAAATTGGGGGGTGTGGAATACTGGGGACATTGGTGGTGACGAATGAGCACTGGTGGAGGAATGGGTGTTTGATCATTGTATAACTGAAACTCAAGCATGAAAGCTTTGTAACTGTATCTCATGGTGATTCAATTTTAAAAGAATTTTTAATTAATGGGGAGAAGCCAGGATGTGGTTGAGCAGTAGAGTACTTGCCTTATTATGTGATGCTCTGGTTTCTGTCTCTGACACTGGGAGGGGAGGTGGAAAATGTGGAGTGGAGAGGACCTGAACAATTCTCTAAAGAAGACACACAGATGCCCAAAAGACATGTGAAAAAACGTTCATCTTCACGAGGAAACACAAATCAAAATGGCAGTGAGATATCATATCAACCCACTGAGAATGATTGACATCAAAAAGACCAGAAACAGTTAAGTGCTTGTGGGAATGTGAAGAAAAGGAAACCCATATTTACTATTGTTAGGAATATAAACTTGTTCAGTCTCTGTGGATAACAGTATGAAGATTTATCCAAAAAAAATTTAAATATCATTTACTCCTAGATATCTATCCAAAGACCATAAAAATCATTCATCTAAAAAGAGATGCATACAATGTTCATTGAATGCTATTTATAATAACCAAGATCTGGAAACAAGCCATGCCCAGTGACAGAGAAGTAAATAAAGAAGTTATGGCATATATGCACAATGTAATACTACTCTGGTATATGAAAAGATAGTCTTGTTTTTCACTCAACGTGAATGAAAGGCCATTATGCTAGGCAGAATACGTCAGAAAGTGAAAAGCAAATGCCAGACGATCTCAGTCATAACTGATATATACAGAAACAAAACAAAGGAATAAATAATATCGAATGAAAATGAAGCCTTACACTCTGAAAACAGACCTGGAATTTCTTACCTGGGTGGGTTAGCGGGAAGGGTTCCATGGACTGTAGTAGATGAATATTGAACTGCACTGTAGGCATGGTGTGATAAAATTGTACACATAAAATATATACAAACATTTATATTATTTTAAACCAGTGTTATCTTAATAATTTAAACTATCTAAAGATTAAAAACTTAAAATATAAGAACTAGAATTTTTTACTGTAATCTGTTAGTGGTGGTTAAAGGTGAAAATGAAGACTATTTGTGGTGGGGGAAGACAATTCTGTCATCTCTGATTTTATGTGTTAACATGCTGAGCTAACCCATAGCCCAGATATTTGACAAAATGTTGTTTGGTAGTTTGTGTGAAAGTATTTTTGGATTAGATCAGCGTTTAAATCAGTAAACTGCTATTAAATAAAACAAATTATTCTCCATATTGTAGATAGGGTTTGGCTGCAAATTGTCTCTGGACTAGAACTACAAGTCTTCCCTGGTTTTCTAGCCAGCTATCTATCCTAAGATTTTGAATTTACCAAGGATCCATAGCCATTTCCTTAAAATAAATATTTGTTAAATTTTGATGCATATATACATAGGTCATGGTGAGATGGATTAATGGATGAATGGATAGATTGATTTATCAGTGGATGGATAGGTGAACTTATTGATGGATGTGTATAGAGATATATATCACCACACGAGAAGTCAAACTTTAACCACAAGTGTCAATAAATTAAACCGCAAAAGCATTCCTGAGTGGCTAGTTAGGATCAAAACAGGAGAGTCAGAATTTTTCTCAAATGACTCTGGGTCCTCTTTAGTAAAGCCATAGACTAAATCAAGAGAAAATTCAAAACTTTTCTTATATTTTACACTTAAAGCTTTGTTCCCCTCCTCAAATGCCCTCATCAAAAGCTTCTTCCGAGATTGGGTTCTGTCTAACTCCCCAGCCTTTAGACTTACCAATATCCTTATCCCAGAATAATAAATGCTGGTCATCTCTTATGTCATCACTTATTTAATTAAAAGTAGCTACCTAGAATTTCAGACCAGTGGAATAGAATTGAGAATTCAGAAGTAAATTCTCATATGCATGAACATTTAATTTGTGTCAAAGAAGCAAAGTGTAGAGTATTTAGCAAAGTGTATTAAGGAGCAAAGTGTATTAATTAGCCATGAGCTTTGATTAATTCGAATGCCTAACAACCCGAATCAGATGATTACACTTGAATAGATGTGGCTCACTGCCGGCAGTTTCTATCTTCACTTTCTACGCACCAACATTCAATTATGATGAAGGAGAAATTGAGAAGTTCTACATGGAGCTGGAGAAGTTTTATAAAGAAGACCACACCTTCTACAAGATCATTGTGGGTGATTTTAATGCCAAGATCGGACCGAGAAGATCAGCCGAACGCTATCTGGGTTTCTCAAAGAGGAATCAAAAGAGCTATGCTTAGAGTATCATGCTTCACTCAAATGAGAAAAGAATCCGGAGTTCCGACCTCCATCAACACTCAAGAATCAGGGGTGCTGTCTCATTTGCCGAGGCGTCGAAAATCAGATGGGCTGGACACATAATGAGATTTAGAGACGACCGCTGGACTAGAGCCATTACTGACTGGATTTCAAGGGGACGTCAAAAGATCGCATGGCCGCCCACCTATGAGATGGTCAGACTTCTTCGTCAAGACCCTGCACAATCGGTTTAAGGCTCTTTGTGTTCCTAGAACAAGCAGATGCCATTGGGCTACACTAGCACACGACAGGGACGAATGGAGAGGTTACTGGCGCCCACTTGAGCAAATCGATGAGTAACAGGATGTCAAGCGATCAAGTGAAGTGATTAAGGAGCAAGGAAAGCCCTTTCAATAAATGGTCTTGAGGAAACTGGTTAGATACATACACCAAAAAAAATTTTTAATTGGTTTCCTATCTCTTACCACACACAAAAGTTAATTCAAAATGGATTAAAGATCTCTGTATTAGACCTGAATCTATAAACTATAGTAAGAAATATAAGACAGAACTCTCCATGATACTATGTCAGAGGTTTCTCTGATGATTCAACACTGGCAAGAAAACAAAAGCAAAAAGAAACTATTGGAATTGCATCAAACTAAGAAGTTTCTGTGTTGGGAGGAAAAGGATAGCTAAGACTAAAACCCTACTGAATGGGAGAAAGTATTTGCTCACCATTCATAAGACAACGGGCTACTGTCCAAGCACCTACAAAACTCCATCCATCACAAAACGGGGAGAAGAGCTAAAAAGATGCTTCTTCAAAGAGAAGATAGTCACTAGGCCAGTGGAAGGTGTTCATCTTCACTGATAAGTAAGAAAACACTAATCAAAATAGCAATGAGCTATCGACTCATCCTAGTAAAAAATCACGTATATCTAAAGGCTAGATACTATGCCGGAGAGATGCACCAATAAAGAAGTGAGCCCTCATTCATAAACTTGAGTAGAATATAACTGGTTCAGTCTCTATGAAAATAGTATGTATATTTCTCAGAAATTAAAATATAGAGCTATGGTAGGATCCAGCAATTCCACTCCCTGGTATCTATTCCACGAACACAAAATATAACTCAGAAAGATATTTGCACACCAGTATTCATTGTAACACTGTTTACAGTAGTCAAGATCTAGAAGCAACTCAAGTGCCCAACAATAAATGAGTTAATAAGGAAATTGTGGTTACAGTGCACAATGGAATAGCACTCTGCTGTAAGAAAAGATGAAATCTTGCACTTACTTATAATTGGATAGCAGTGAAGCGTGTCCTTCTAAGCAAAGTGAATGAGAAGAATAAATACCAGCTGATTTCACTCATAATGTGAGCATATACCTGATTTTAAAAAATGACCATTAAAAACAAATCATGAAGGGCCAGAGATATAGTACTGCAGGTAAGGGGAATCACTGGCACCCCATATGGTCCCTGAGAACCATTAGGAGTGAACCCTGAGCACAGAGTCTTGAAGAAGGCCTGAGCACAGCCAAGTGTGTCACCCAAAACCAAAATATAAATTTTAAAAATTTAATAATAACTAACTGTGAGATTCTGCCTACTGGACTAAATTTGCCAAATGAGGTAAGGGTGTAGATGAGGAGGAACCTAGGACAGTGGAAATATTGGTGCTCTGGTGACAGGCGTGGTACAATAACATTGTATCCCTAAAACATTTATATGTTTAAAAATCACAATAGTATATAAAGTATGAGTTTTTAAAGAAGAGCTGCCTAGAACGCTAATTTGAGAGTGACTTGAAATTCCTATGCAGAGAATAGGATGATATACACAGAAAGCACGGAAGATCTTATTTTAAAATATGTAGCAGGCTACTAAGTCAGTACATAAATCTATTACACTTTTATCTGCAAACAATGAAGTAGAGAACAAGGGGGGAAATTTTCCCATTTTTAGTTGTGTCACCCAAGAATCAATTATCTAAGAATTATCAGGAAAATGCAAATCAAAATGACGAGATATTGCCTTGCCCCAGTGATAATGGCTTATATTAAAATGACCAGAGACACAAAATGCTGGTGGGAATGTGAAGAAAAAGAAACTGTCAGTCACTGTTGATGGGAATGTAGATGAGTCTGTCTTCTATTAAAAATAGTATGGAGACTTTCCAAAAACTGAAAATAGAAGTCATAGAAATTACCTAACATTTGATTCAGCAATTCTACTTCTTTGCATCTACCCCAAGAACAAAAAAGGAAAAAAAAGACATTATTTTGAGAAAGATATATGTACACCCATGTTCATTGCAGCACTATATACAATAACTAAGATCTGTTGTATCTCCAAATAGTGCTCTTTATAATAGCCAAGATCTATTACACTCTGAACTCGAAGCAACCTATCATAAAATAGATAAATGAATAAAGAACTTGTATAATATATGTACATAGGAATATTACTCAGTTACAAGAAAAGATGAAATCCTGCCCTTTTGCCATAACATGGATGAAATTGAAGGAAGTGACAATGAATAAACTCAGTCAGACAAATATCAAATGATCTCACTCATGTGTAATATGTAAAGAAACGAGGCCAGGGAATAAAAGGTTTCTATCAAAAATAAACCCAACAATAGAACTGAGGTTACCAAGCAGGGTGGAGAGGGGTGGAAAGGGATAGGGATGAAATAGAAGTATCATAAGGACAGTGAGAGAGGTTTGAGGCACTTTGCTGGTGCTGTGGTACAGTAAAGCTGTGTGTAAAAATTTAAAAAAGAAAAGCACAGGGCTGGAACAATAGCACAGCAGGTAGGGCATTTGCCTTGCATGCAGAGGACCCAGGTTTGATCCCCAGTATTCCATATGGTTCCCTGAGCACTGCCAGGAGTGATTCCTGAGTGCAGAGCCAGGAGTAACTCCTGTGCATCGCTGGGTATGACCCAAAAAGAAAATAATAATAATAATAATAATAGCAGAAAACATAAGCATGAACAGTATTGTAAACCATGCTGCTGCCTCACTAATAGTAAAATAAAATGGATGTTGTCCAAAAGAATCCTGTGCTCAAGCCAAGTGAGAAATGATGCTCTATGGTAGATTAGCAATGTCAAACACATGG
The DNA here is from genome assembly GCF_029834395.1 of Sorex fumeus. Classification (NCBI taxonomy): domain Eukaryota; kingdom Metazoa; phylum Chordata; class Mammalia; order Eulipotyphla; family Soricidae; genus Sorex; species Sorex fumeus. The sequence goes on from NW_026606186.1 coordinate 8,391,196, forward strand.
AATAAGAAAGAGAGCATATGAAATACCTTCACTCTCCATGCCCTACCACAGTCCTGAGCCGTGCTTCACTTCCCGTTACGCATGGTTTCATACAATCACATATGAAAACAAACCCACCTTTGTTTTCATATGTGATTATGTATCTTTGCCTGTCTTCACTTAGCTAATGCCTAGTTGTTACCCTATAGGGCCCTTTCTCTGAGCATTCTTCCTTATACTTGCGTCCAAATAAGATTAAGAACTCTCTGCTGTACTTTTTTGTTTGTTTGTTTGTTTGTTTGTTGGGGGGGGGTTCATACCCAGCTGTGCTCAGGACTTAATCCTGGCTCTGTACTCAGGAACACTCCTAGCAGTACTCAAGGGACCATAGGAGGTGGCAGAGATCAAAACCCGGGTTGGCCACATGCCAGGTAAATGCCCTACACACTTTACTATCCCTTTGGCCCCTGCACTTTATTTTTTTTAATTAATTCTTTAGTTTTCTCTTTACATTGTCTTTATAATTATGTATAGCACTAGTACTATATATCATCCAAAAAAAACATTTTTTAGAAGGCAGTAAATTTTACATTGAATGATTGAAAATTTTCATTTTCTTAGCCAAGCTACAGTTCTTATTCAGTTTGGGGAAAGTGATGGTAAGCTTGAATTTATAATACAAAATCATATTTTATACTTAAATATAAACCAGACAGTAAATTAACAGATGATTAATTAAAAAGACATATCAACAGATGAACAATTTAAATATAAAACCAGAACAGTAAATTAACAGAAGAGTAATTAAAAGACATATCAACAGATGAGTAATTAAAAGACAATTATATGTTTGACTATAGTGATAAATCTTTTTTATCTGTTTTCTGAGTCAAATTTAAAAATTTTTTGTTTTAATAGAAACAGCTTTTTTATTCTTCTCTGGACATTTAGAACTTAAATATTAACAACTACAAATTATTTCAGGTAAGATTTTTATATCAGTTGCCTTTTCTTTCTAAATTTCCCCTTACTAATAGAAGATTTACAATAGAACTAATTATTTTGAGATGAGCAGATATTTTCCTGGCTTTTCTACAAATAGTGTGCATTGATTTTCATTTATAATTTACTTTTTCATGTATTTTACAATGCTTTCTTCCCTAATGAAGGGTTCTGAAAATACATAAATTTAATAATTAAGCACTTTACTTATTTTCTTTTTTTTAATTTATTTATTTTGAATACCCATCCCTCCACCAGTGACCATTTCCCACCACCGCAGATCCCAGTATCCCTCCCACCCCCCACATCTCCCAACCCATCTTGTCTCTATGGCAGGGCATTCCCTTTTGTTCTCTCTCTCCTATTGGGTGTTGTGGTTTGTATAAGAGTTAAGCCTGATTTTCAGGGAAAAACGTTGGATGATTTACTTTCCATTGATCACTTTGTATATAGGGAGATGTCACGCGGTCGCACAAGTGGCTGCGCAGTTTGGAGGAAAAGTCCTGGTTCCCGCATACTCGAGCTATGTTTGTAGAGGCTCCTGGTCACCGGAGTTCCATCTGGAGGAGGCAGGATGCGGCACCTACCCATCTGGGACTTCCTGGTGATCTTGGCTCTTTTTGGGAACTCTACTTATTTTCAAGGAAGTCTTTAAAAGTAATAATAACGGTAATGCAACACTATTCACAATAGACAGAATCTGGAAATAACCCGAAGGCCTCAGGACAGATGACTGAATAAAGAAACTATGGTACATATACACAATGGAATACTATGAAGCCACAAGGGAAAAATGAAGTCATAAAATTTGCTTATAAATGGATAGACATGGAGAGTAGCATGCTGAGTGAAATGAGTCAGAAGGAGAGGGACAGGCATAAATGACTTCACTCATTTGTGGGATATAAAAAAATTAGTATAAGACTAATATCCAAGGACAGAAAAAAACAGGGACCAGTCGGCCCATTTTTGGAAGCATTTCACAAGTGTGGGAGGGAGAATGCAGGGGAGGGTGGTGGAAGGCAGTTAGGATAGAGTAGGAACTCTATGGAAACGATCACTCTGGACAAGAACTGAGAGCTGGAAATAGGTAAAGGGATATACATGATAACCTTGCAGCATCTGTAATGCAAAACATTATCCCAAAAGGAAATAGAGAAAGAGGAGGAGGAGGGGGAAGAGGAAAACAGGGAGAGGGAAGAAGAAAGAAGAAGAAGAAGAAGAAGAAGAAGAAGAAGAAGAAGAAGAAGAAGAAGAAGAAGAAGAAGAAGAAGAAGAAGAAGAAGAAGAAGAAGAACAAGAAGAAGAAGAAGAACAAGAAGAAGAAGAAGAACAAGAAGAAGAACAAGAAGAAGAACAAGAAGAACAAGAAGAAGAACAAGAAGAGGAAGAGGAGGAAGAGGAAGAGGAAGAAGAGGAAGAGGAAGAGGAGGAGGAGGAGGAAGAGGAAGAGGAAGAGGAAGAGGAGGAGGAGGAGAAGAAGGAGGAGAATGAGGAGGAGGAGGTGAAAGAGAAGGAGAGGGAGAAAAGAAGAAAAGTGTCATGAGGGTTGGGGGGGAGGGAAACTGGAGAAAATGGTGATGGAAAATGTACACTAATGGAAGGAAAGGTGTTGGAACATTGTATGAGTGAAACCTAACCATGAACAACTTTGTAACTGTATATCTTACAGTGACTCAATTTTAAAAATTAATTTAAAAAAATTTAAGTCCAATATTTTTTAAAACTTGGGTCCACTGTGATTTTAGCATCAGTTTATCCTTGCAGTTGTGTACTGAATTTGCTGACTCAGGTGCTACACAAGAATAATTTCTAGAATTGAGCTTCTATTTGACCCAGCAATACCACTCCTGGGAATATATCCCAGAGAGGCAAAAGAGTACAGTCGAAATGACATCTGCACTTGAATGTTCATTGTTGTACTGTTCACAATAGCCAAAATCTGAAGAAAATAAAAACCCGAATGCCCGAGAACAGATGACTGGTTAAAGAAACTTGGATACATCTACACAATGGAATACTATGCAGCAATTAGAAAGGCTGAAGTCATGAAATTTGCATACAAGTGGTTCTACATGGAAAGTATCATGCTAAGTGAAATGAGTCAGAAAGAGAGGGACAGACATAGAAAGACTGCTCTCATCTGGGGAATATAAAGTAACAGAATGGAAGACGAACACCCAAGAATAGTTGAGATAAGTACCAGGAGGTCTGTTCCATGGCTTGGAAGCCAGCAGCACATGCTGGGGGGAAAGGCAGCTCAGATAGAGACGGGAACACCAAGTAAAGGGTGTTTGGAGGACTAGCTCTGGATGCGAGATACGTGGTGAAAGTAGACTATAGACCGAACACAATGTTCACTCAATACCTCTATTGCACACCACAGCTCCCTAAAGGAAAGAGAGAGCAAAAAAAAACCCTGCCACAGAGGCGGGGTGGTGTCAGGGGGACGAGGTGGAGGGGAAGGGCTACCGGGATCATTGGTGGTGGAGAATGGGCACTGATGGAGGGATGGGTACTCGATCATTGTATAACTGAAACCCAAGCACAAAAGTTTTTTAGTCTGCAACTGTACCTCATGGTGTTTCACTAATGAAAACAAAACAAAAAATAATAATAATTTCTAGAGAGAAGTTCTTGGTGGATGGGCTAAGAAGACTAGCTACAAAACTTATTGGTAATAACACACTGGTAGGAAAAGGAAAACAAAAAGAGCAGAGTTGAGTATATGGAGAATAAGAAACAGAAAAATTAGAACCTGGGAGAATATTCAGCTGGGATAAAGAGATAGCACAGAGAGTAAGGCACTTGCCTGGCACGTGACTGATCTCAGTTCAAATCCCAGCACCGCATCTGGTCCCTGGAACCATGCCAGGAGTGATCCCTGAATGCAGAGCCAGGAGTAAGCCCTGAGCACCACCCAGTGTAGCCCCAAAACCAAAAGAAAAAAGAAAAGAAAAAGAAATATCCAACCTGTAAATGGTGGTGAAGGAATATTGGTTCCTGGTGATAGTTGTGGTTTAGAAATCTAAAGTTTGAAGAAGCATGAAATTGTACCTCTAACACATATATAGTTATGTAAAGGAATCTCAATTCGAAAGAAAATAAATAACAATCAACACAAAGAACTGAGAGAATCTCCCCCTTAAAAGTACTAATGGAAGATAAACTACTAAATATTGTAATTGAAGCACTAGTCAGACAGTATAGCAAGAAAAAGGCACAAGAATTGGAAAGGAAGTTATTTCTGTTTTAAAGATAACTAACAATACAGACATAAGGAATCTGAAAAAATAATCTAATAAAACCAGCAAGTAAATGTATCAAGATTTATATATTTGTAAGGTTAGCAAGATGTACAGACTCCAGGCTTGCTGTGCAAGCCACGTTCTCCCTTGAATAAGTGTCTCACCTGATAACTATTTCCTTGCTTGCCTAGTTCCACTCCTAGAGAAGCCCAAGTTCTCTCTTAAACACACATTTCTTTCTCTCTCTCCCCTCACATCTTACTACATAAATTTCAATTAAAACTTTCTTGCGAAGAAACAAAAGATATTTATAGACACCACAAATCAATTCTATTTCTATATACTAACCAAAAAAATCAAGTCATGCTCTATTCATTTTCCTTAATGGCGGACGGATATGTGTGTAAACACACAAAAAATAAAAGGCCGGCGATCAGGCCGTTTTCCCACTCCACGGAGGTCGATGGCGATGGTCAGGCAAAGGAAGGAAATGAGAACAAGCTGGTTGGTCTTAGCAGCCGTTTATTACATGGAAGAGATGTATGTCATGGAGGACCCAGGATCTCTCAAGCACGTGCGCCTTTGTTCTCTCAGCTTCTGTCCTCAGCCCCATCTTCCCAGGTTCTCTGATGCAGTGTCCACCAGAGAGCCCTGAAATCTCCCTTGTATAGATCATAGTACCTCTAAAGGGTGCAATATAGTGATGTCATCAAAAGGAGTTACAGAAAGAACATTGAGCCAAAACATACATTGTTTCTTTACATCCGCAGGCCAGTAATCCTGGCCTCACCTTTTCACAAGCTACAAGCACTTAGATTAGCACAACAAAGACCAGTCTGCTAGAGCTTGGAATCTACATCTCCTGGAGCCAGGCATCTACATCCCAAAGATCAGGCCTGGTTTAGCACCTGGGATCTGCATACCTAAAGCCAACTAGGTTCCTGTGAGATAAGGGAAACTGCCTCAATATACTGAAATCATTTACTGAAGGCAGTTTGAAGGGGAGAAAGTTCAGTCTCATCCAAGCTAGTCAGGACACACAGGAGAACTGCTTCTAGGACGTGTTTCTCCTCTCCTTGTCCAACCAACATATAAGCATACATAATATTAATCATTTTGTATGGACACAGTAAGAAATACTTTGATCTTAAAGAATTGCTCTCCTAGGGCCATCTCGATCTCAGACTGCAGTGCTCAGGCCAGATATCTTTCCTATTCTTAGCAGCAGGGTCCTAGTCTCGTCGTTACTTTTGGATCATGACAGCATTTGCCTATGATCAAACTCTTAACCTATAGTTAAGGATCGTGGCACCTTGGCCTGGCCCATCGCGATGCCAGGATAGCACATAACTTACCGGCTTGCCCTGGTCCCTGCTTTTGGGGTGCTAGGAAGTGAGGGCAACTGAGGCTTAAGTTGAGAAAGAAGATGCCCAGGAGTGAATAATATTCAAAGCCAATCAACTCCTAAGTTACAAAGCATAATATTAATTAATTGTCTTCCTGTATCTATAAAAAAGGACATTGCGTTAAAGTAAACTGCTCAAAAGACATAAGGAAAGGAGAAAGGCAATATTAACTTACAGTACAAGTTCAGTGTCCTAGAAGGATGAGACCTTACAAAGTGGTTGGGGAAAAGAGCATAGAAGTAGTTACAGACAAAGTAATGGAATGACTCGGGAGCACTGTGATGGGTGCAACCTGATAAACCTAAGCTCCTTGTACTCCAACAGATATGTATTCTTAAAAAATGATAATAAATAAATAAGAGGCCAGAGATATAGTACAGTGGGTAGGGTGTTTGCCTTGGATGAGGTTGACCCAGGTTCAATCCCTGATATCCCATATAGTTCCCTGAGCACTGCCAGGAGTGATTCCTGAGTGCAGAGCCAGGAGTAACCCCTGAGCATCACCAGTGTGACCCAAAAAGTCACTGTCACTGTCACTGTCCTCCTGTTGTTCATCAATTTGCCCGAGCGGGCACCAGTAACATCTCACAACAAATTGTGAGACATGTTGTTACTGTTTTTGTTATATCAAATACGTCATGGGTAGCTTGCCAGGCTTTGCCTTGCAGGCGAGATACTCTCGTAGCTTGCCGGGCTCTCCGAGAGGGGTGAAAGAATGGAACCCAGGTCGGCTGCATGCAAGGCAAATGACTTACTCACTGTGCTATTGCTCCAACACAACCCAAAAAGTTAAAAAAAAATAGTTTTATTTGAAAAAATTTAGTTAGAGAAATGTGAAGGGATGAAAAAATGAGAAATATATATACGTGTTCAAGAGAGAGCACAGGCTGTTCCAGTGGGAGTGGGCTGTGAGCTGGAAGTACACATCTCAGCTGGAGACTTGGCCATGAGCCCAGCCTGCCTTTCCATCCAAATTGCCTTGGCCTGCATGCAGAAAAGTTCATCTGGGTATTGTCACAGGAAAAGACATTGGACTCTTCATGGTGCATTCATATCCTTATCACAAGCTTTTTGATTCTCTTGAAATCTCTTTTCTCTGGGTGGTGCCCCAGTTCCTGCACCTGGACAGAGGCTCTTTTTGCCCATCTTCAAAAGAACTATTTGCATCTCAAAGGAATTCAACCTCATGCCTTTGGGCTACTCCAGGGCTAAGCAATTTCCTCTTAGTTTTCTTATTTCCCACCCCAAAAAAGAAACAAAAACATTACCAAGGGCCCCATTTTAGTGCATTCCATACACAAATATTTGTGATTAATGTGATTAATGCTTTCAATAATCTGATTAAGATCTGACCCTTATATGAAGCTATATTGACTAATTCCAATCTACCCTGTCTTGTAGCATCTATATGGTATAAATTGAAAGTAAAGTTGCATTTCCTTAACATGAGTAAATAATATTTGGGCCAATGCTGTTTATTCCAGTGTATTGATGAGTACTGACGGCAGGTTCTTCAGGTGTTCAGGTCTGACCTTGTCTGGGCCGGGTGCTGTTTGCTTCTTTACTGACGAAATGGCGTGTCGGATTTCGGAAGGGAGAACGTTGGGAACGACATACCCATCCTGTGGAATTTGGTATGTCGGCAAGTGGACATGGCTATCGAAGAGATTTGAGTAGAAGTCATGGATAATCTTCTCCATTGCCGTTCTGGAGGATGTGATGGATCCATCAGGACATCGGAGGGCAGTCATCTTGGTCTTATAGTTGGTGAAGGACAGGCGGGCGTTACGAATACTTTTCCCGGCTTCTGCCGCATCTACCAGTACTTCTGCTCTTCTCTCTTTGAGGTCTTCCTTGATCGCATCTCTGCACTGCTTTGCAAGCTCGGACGTTAGCCTGTCTGAATGCAAGGTTCCATCTCAATGGAAAACCAGCAGAACAGTACTACTGTTCAAGAAGGGAGACATCCATGACATTGGCAACTATCGCCCGATCTGCCTATTGTCTGTCATCTACAAGTTGTTCACTCGAGTCATCCTGAATAGGATTGGCAGAACACTAGATGAAGGACAACCATGTGAGCAAGCAGGGTTCCGCAAAGGATTCAGCACCATTGACCATATCCACACGATAACCAAACTCATTGAGGTTTCTCGGGAGTTCAAGATGCCGCTCTGCTTAACGTTCATTGATTTAAAGAAGGCCTTTGATTCTGTTGAGACGGAAGCGGTCATTGAAGCCCTAGCCAATCAGGGCATTCAAGCCCAATACATCAGGATCCTCCGTGAGCTGTATTGCGGATTCACTACCAGGATCTCACCATTCTACAAAGAAGTGATCGTTGATGTCAAGAGAGGGGTGCGGCAGGGTGATACCATTTCACCAAAACTCTTCAGTGCCACCCTCGAGAACATCATGCGACAACTGGAATGGGAAGGAATGGGAGTGAAGATAGATGGTCGGCAACTACACCACCTCCGCTTTGCTGATGACATTGTTTTAATAACACCAAACATCAGCCAAGCGGCACAAATGCTGGCCGACTTTGACCGTGAGTGTGGAAAGGTAGGACTACAGCTGAATCTTACGAAGACAATGTTTATGAGAAACAGCCTTGTTCCTGACGCCCCATTCGCTCTCAATGGAACGACCATCTCCGAATGCAACAGCTATGTGTACCTAGGTCGAGAGGTCAACATGACAAATGACCTGGCACCCGAGCTGCGCAGGAGGAAGAGAGCGGCTTGGAACGCCTTCAAGAACGTCGAAGAAATAGCTAAGAGGACGAAGAACCTCCGGCTGCGGGCACATCTCTTTGATTCCACTGTTCTTCCTGCATTAACATATGCCTCAGAGACCTGGGCCCTACGCAAACAAGATGAGAACGCCATTCAGGTCTCCCAAAGAAGAATAGAAAGAGCTATGCTTGGAATATCACGTTTCACTCAAATGAGAGAACGAATCCGGAGTTCTGACATCCGTCGACGATCAAGGATCAGGGACGCTGTCTCATTTGCCAAGGTGTCGAAAATCAGATGGGCTGGTCACGTAATGAGATTTAAAGACGACCGTTGGACTAGAGCTGTTACTGATTGGATTCCACGGGATGTCAAGAGACCGCGTGGCCGCCCACCTACCAGATGGTCAGACTTCTTTGTCAAGGTCATGAACGATCGGTTTGAGGCCCTCCATGTTCCCGGAGCGAAGAGATGCCATTGGGCTACACTAGCACGCGACAGGGACAAATGGAGACGTTACTGGCGCCCGCTCAAGCAAATCGACGACTAACGGGAAGTTAAGTGATTAAGTGATTAAGTGATTAAGCAAACTGCAAAATTTCATCTTTTCTTATACCTGAACGGTGTTCCAGAAGGACACTTTCCACTATAATTATGCAGGGTTGTCCAGAAAGATCCACAAAATCAAGTTATTCAAGAAACCTGGGAGTAGATGCTCAGTGACTTTTCAAGAGCTTATCGAATTACTTGAGAGTCGAAAGACTGGGTTGCCCAAAATACTGAAATAAATAAGTCAAATGAGAAATGTTTAATTAAAAGTACAAAATGTAGTGTGCCCTCTTTGTGAGAGTTGTACTCTAAATGATATTAAATGTGCATTGCCAGTTATATTAAAACCCAGAGGCAGTTTAATACGTTTGGTATGTGTAGGATGAGGTGATCCAGATGATTTGCCTTAGAAGCACAGAAGTGAGGACAACATTGCCTTGACCTCATGTTCTTTTTTTTTTTTAATCTTAAAAAAAAATCCCCCTTTCTTCTTGTGGGTGAGGAATTGCAACCACCTCTTTTGTTTCTGGAACCACCAGGGAAGTCAGTCTACAGAATTCTGGGACCAGGACCCCCAGCTCTGACAGAAAGAAGCCTAAATTCCAGGAGAACAAGAGCCTGGCACTTTTATAGACTTTTAGAGACCCTCCTCAGTCGGGTACACATTTGCAATAGCATAGCTTTCTTTTTAATTGTTCTTATTTTTTAATTGCTGTGAGATACACAGTTAGAAAGTTGTTCGTGAATGAGTTTCAATCATATAGTGTTCCAACACCCGTCCCTTCACCAGTGTACTTTTCCCACCACCAGTGTCCCCATTTCTCTCCTGTCCCCCAACACCCACTGTGCTCTATGGCAGATCTCTCTCTCTGTCTTTCTCTCTCTCCCTCTTTTCTCTCTCTCTCTCCCTCTCTCTCACCTCTTTCTCTCTCCTTTCATTTTAAAAGGCAATGTGGCTTTTAATACTGGACAGTGACACTTGGAAGTGATCACTCTGGACAAGAACTGAGAGCTGAAAGGAGGTAAGGGATATGCATGATAACCTTTCAGTAACAGCCTTGAAAACCTCCCGAGCTTCTTATCCTGTGGCCCCACCGGCTTTCCCGTGATTTGTAAATGCAATCAACAGTGCCTTGAGTCACATCATCTGGGAACTTGCCATGGATCAACTGCCCTCAACCCAGGTCCTGGAAAATTCCAAAAACGTAAGTCATCTGAAAGTGTGTTATCTGCGTGTTTTTTGTTATTGTTGACCTTTGGAATGGAAAGACTCTGAATTGAGAGAGACAGCACTCAACACAAGCCATGTTTCTCACAGGAAATGTCTTTTAGATCTTAGTCATACAGCCTGGACTCAACACAGAACTTAGCGGGAAGTTTGGGTTCGGGTTCTTACATTCGTGGGTCTTATGACCTCATAGAAACCTCTTCTCGCTGATCCTGGCTCATCTTCTTGGTTAAAGGCAAGGGGAAAATACCAGATTCTCTACGTTTGTGATCATGAGTAAGATACTGTACGTGAGGCACTTGGCCTTTAAGGAACCTCTGAAACGGTCAGACAGATGCAGGCAAACAGCTGGGGAAAGGGAGAATGGAAACTGACTGCTTTGAAAGTGTTGGGCTGCGTCTTGGAACGATGAAATGTTCTGAGACGAGACGTACTTGCACAACATTAGGAGTCCACTGAATATCACTCAACAGTATACTTGAAAATATTATTTTGAATATGATATTGAAATAGTAGCACTATAGCACTGTCCTCCCATTGTTCATGGATTTGCTCGAGCGGGCCCAGTAACACCTTCATCATGAAACTTGTTGTTACTGTGTTTGGTATATCGAATACATCACAGGGAGCTTGCCAGGCTCTGCTGTGCAGGAGAGATACTCTCGGTAGCTTGCCGGGCTCTCCGAGAGGGTCAGAAGAATCGAACCTGGGTCGGCCATGTGCAAGGCAAACACCCTACCCGCTGTGCTATCACTCCAGCCCAAAATAGTATACTTGAAAATATTAAAAGTGGTCACCTTTTTTTTTTGGCCTTTTGGGTCACACCTGGCAATGCACAGGAATTACTCCTGGCTCCACACTCAGGAATCACTCCTGGCAGTAGCTCAGGGGACCATATGGGATGCTGGGAATCGAACCCGGGTAGGCCGCATGCAAGGTAAACACCCTACCCGTTGTGCTATTGCTCCAGCCCCAAAAGTGGTCATCCTTATGTTGGATTGTGTGTGTATGTGTGTTACACTCATACACTAAACAACCTGCCGATCTTTTTCTTTACCCCACAAGGTAGATGAAAGGAAGTAGAAATTCAGATCTGCCTTTAATCCCTCCCATGGAAGTAAGAACTAGAGCCAAGACAAGAAGATGCTAATAAATATACTCTCACTATTCGCAGATGATATGATACTATACTTAGAGAACCAAATAACATCCACCAAAAAACTACTAGAAACAATAGACTTGTATAGTAAAGTTGCAGGCTATAAAATCAATACCCAAAAGTCCATGGCTTTCCTATACGCAAACAGTGAGAGAGAAGAAAGCTACATGAAAAAAACTATCCCGTTCACAATTGTGCCCCAGAAAATCAAGTACCTAGGAATAAGCTTAACTAAGGAAGTAAAGGACCTGTACAAAGAAAACTACAAAATGCTACTTCAGGAAATAAAAGAGGACATGAGGAAATGGAAAGATATCCCCTGTTCATCGGTCGGGAGACTTAACATTGTCAAAATGGCAATACTACCGAAAGCATTGTATAAATTCAATGCAATCCCTCTAAGGATACCCATGACATTCTTCAAAGAAATGGAGCAAACACTCCTGAAATTTATATGGAACAATAAGCGCCCACGAATAGCTAAAGCAATTCTTGGGAAAAAGAAAATGGGAGAAATCAACCTCCCTAACTTCAAACTCTACTACAAAGCAGTAATAATTAAAACAGCATGGTACTGGAACAAAGGCAGAACTGCAGACCTATGGAACAGGGTTGAATACACTGACATCTCCCTTCAATCATGTGATCATCTAATCTTTGATAAAGGTGCAAGAAATGTGAAGTGGAGAAAGGAAAGCCTCTTTAACAAATTGTGCTGGCATCACTGGACGGCTACATGCAAAAAATGGGCTCAGAACTCTGCCTAACACCATGTACAAAAGTAAGATCAAAATGGATTAAAGACCTCAACATCAGACCAGAAACCATAAGGTGCATTGAAGACAAAGTTGGCAAAACCCTCCATGACATTGAAGCTAATGGTATTTTCAAAGATGCCACGCCACTGGCCGAGCAAGTGAAAACAGAGATAGATAAATGGGACTATCTTAAACTAAAAAGCTTCTGCACCTCCAAAGAAACAGTGACCAAAATACAAAGACAGTATACAGAATGGGAAAGAATATTCGCCGAATACACATCTGACAAGGGGTTGATATCAAGGATATACAAAGTACTGGTTGAACTCCACAAGAAGAAAACATCCAACCCCATCCAAAAATGGGGCAATGAAATGAACAGAAACTTTCTCAAAGAAGAAATCAGAATGGCAAAAAAGCACATGAGAAAATGCTCTACATCATTAATCATCAGGGAGATGCAGATCAAAACCACAATGAGATACCATCTCACACCTCAGAGACTGGCCCACATTCAAAAGAACAAAAGCAACCGATGCTGGCGCGGATGTGGCGAGAAAGGGACACTCCTTCACTGTTGGTGGGAATGCCGACTGGTTCAGCCCTTTTGGAAAACAGTATGGACGTTCCTCAAAAAATTAGAAATTGAGCTCCCATTTGACCCAGCGATACCACTCCTGGGAATATATCCCAGAGAGGCAAAAATGTGTAGCCGAAGTGACATCTGCACTTGTTTGTTCATTGCAGCACTCTTTACAGTAGCCAGAAACTGGAAGAGACCTGAGTGCCCAAGAACAGATGACTGGTTAAAGAAGCTTTGGTACATCTACACAATGGAGTACTATGTAGCTCTTAGAAAAGATGAAGTCATGAACTTTACATACAAGTGGTACAATATGGAAAGTATCATGCTAAGCGAAATGAGTCAGAAAGAGAGGGATAGACATAGAAAGATTGCATTCATCTGGGGGATATAAAGTAACAAAATATGAGATTAATACCCAAGAATAGCTGAGATCAACACCAGGAGAATTACTCCATAACTTAGAGGCCAGCCGGGTATTCTAGGGGAAAGGGCATCTCAGAGAGAGAAGGGAGCACCAAATAAAGGGTGTTTGGAGGATCCTCCCAGGAGGGGAGATGCATGTTGAAAGTAGACTATGGACTGAACATGATTGCCACTCAATGCCTCTTTTTCAGACCACAACACCCAAAAGGAGAGAGAGAACAAAAGGGAATGCCCTGCCACAGAGGCAGGGTGGGATGGGGGAGAGGGAGGTGGGAGGGATATTATCCATGGTGGTGGAAAATGGGCACTGGTGGAGGGATGGTATTTGATCATTGTATAATTGAAACCCAAGCACAAAAAATTGTAAATCTACAACTGTACCTCATGGTGTTTCACTAATAAAAATTTTAAAAATATATATATTACACACAATACCAGCTGTATAAGATACACATCTTAATGGACTCCTTCTTCCACAAAGCACCTCCAATATTGTAAATTATTGAAGTAAGTAGTAAGGCTTAACTGAAAGCAAAATAAGATCTGTTACTATATTATAAATTGTGTTTTTTTTATTTAACTTAATGTAATATATTTTCTTGTTTTGCTTTCACGTAAGAAAATTAAAACTGCTGGCATTAATACAAAAAAAAAAATACTCGAATATCCCCATAGAGGGAAGAGTTCAGAGCTTCACTGAGTGTAACTAGAAGGAGAGAGGAAGGGAGGTAGGGAGGGAGAGAGGGAGGGAGAAAGGGAAATGAGCCCCAGATGAGCAATCAGTGAACATAATTTTTCAGACTCAAGGAAGTAGTTTTTCATGAACATCATAGTGATGTGCAAAATGCAAGTCACAGTCACAGTCCTCCCGTTGTTCATTGATTTGCTCAAGCAGGCCCAGTAATGTCTCCATCATGAGACTTGTTGTTAGTGTGTTTGGCATATTGAGTACGTCACGGGTAGCTTACCAGGCTTTGCCGTCACTGTCACTGTCACTGTCCTCCCGTTGTTCATCGATTTTCTCGAGCAGGCCCAGTAACGTTTCCATCGTGAGACTTTGTTGTTACTGTGTTTGGCATATTGAATACACCACGGGTAGCTTGCCAGGCTTTGCCATGCGGGCGAGATACTCTCGGTAGCTTGCTGGGCTCTCCCAGAGGGGAGGAGGAATCGAACTCAGGTCGGCCATGTTGGCTGCGTGCAAAGCAAATGCCCTACCCGCTGTGCTATCACTCCAGCCAAAATGCAAGTCATAAATTATAAAAGAGAAAGCAAGGCTGGAAGGAAAAAAATGAATCATGGGGAGAGAAAAGAAAGCACCCCTCATTTAAATCTAAAGAGGGAAAGGAAAAGCAAGCGAGTGAGCGACTCCATCCCAGGTGGTTTCACAGAATCACCTGGAAGTGTTTCAATACCAACAGGGCCAGCATGTCACGCACCCTCCAGCCTCTGCTGCCTCCTTCCCCCAGTAGGATTCTGGCTCCGGAGGCCTTGAGCAGGGCCCACAGTGGAAACAAATCACATTTTGGCCCCTCACTGCTGCCTCCAAGCACAGGGGAGCTAAGACTCTGGCTATGTTGTCTGATTTTCTGCATCTCAATTTCCTCCCTGGTGAAACAGGAAATCCCACTCATGAGCATTGACAAGATCAGCAGATATGCTACACGTCCTAGCAGAGGCTCTTAATATGTCCCTCTCTGATCTGCTCATGCATGACACACTCAAATCCATGCTCTTTCTACTGAACCACAGACCAAGAAAATACCCACCATGTGTGTGTTGGGAGGGGGGGGATATGTGGATTATTACAGAACAGGAACTGTGTCACATAATAAGTGTGACATAAAGAATGGCCATGTTGTAAGAGCCAAAACTCTGCCACAGAGGTAGTTTTCTTCCAAACGTTTCTCGGCCACCACCATACCTGAGGCTACTCTTTCCAAAAAGTGACTCTAGACCCAGAGGAACAGTGCTGAGTACCTGCCTGGCAAGCATATGGTCCTGAGTTCAAGTCCTGTGTCCCACATGCATAGATCATGATCCTGGAAGCTCTGCCATTGGCGATCTCCAATGCCACAAGCCATTTCCAACTTGCACCATAGTCAGACACATGTAAGCACCATAAAAGGCGGTTGTTATCCCACCCAACCGTGAGCACCATGCCTAGAGAAAAAATAGGTGTGAGAGAGCCAAAATCAGAAAGTGCTATAGTCCCTAAATGAGAATATATGCAAGCACTATCGCAACCCCCATAGGTGCCCCAGCCATTACCCGTGAGCCTCAACTTCGGGTGCAAATCCATAAGAGCATGTGTGCAAACTTTGGTGAATGCAGCAGTCAAGTGTGCTAACATCACAGCCTGATTTACAACCCCAGTGACACAGCCAAGCTAGTGTGCAAGCCCTCTCAGTGCAATATCAACAACAAAGATTATGGGGGCGGGAGGGTTGTCTTAATTCATTAAATCTAGTGTGATTCTGCCTCCCTGAATTGAAAGTTCCTCTGGGA
This sequence comes from Sorex fumeus, assembly GCF_029834395.1. Taxonomy (NCBI): domain Eukaryota; kingdom Metazoa; phylum Chordata; class Mammalia; order Eulipotyphla; family Soricidae; genus Sorex; species Sorex fumeus. The sequence goes on from NW_026606186.1 coordinate 8,406,780, forward strand.
GAGTATGGGGAATATTGTCTGCCATGAAGGCAGGGGGAGGGTGGGGAAGGGGGTGGTATACTGTAGATATTGGTGATGGGGAATGTGCACTGGTGGAGGGATGGATGTTTGATCATTGTGTGATTGTAACCCAAATATGAAAGCTTGTAACTATCTCATGGTGATTCAATAAAATTTTTTTAAAAAATGTTCCTCCAGAGTTCTCAAGCCAACACCTTGGGCCAACTGCCATTAAAGTTTGCTTGCAAGCCACAAGCATAAACTCTGACTTGTTTGCTTTGAAATAAGAGTTGCCACAGACAAGAGGAAGGAAAAATCTCAGGATTCAAGAAGGTCAGAAATGCAGGCTACCCCCATAACTGGAAAGCAGGAATTAATGGAGGGTCTTTTCAGAGCCCCGCCATGGGAATTAATCAACCCATCTCAATCTCCATGAATTTTAACCAGGAGCCAATTTGTTTTTCAAATTTGTTTTTATTATTTAGGCACTGTGATTTACAAATGTGTCCATAATAGAGCTTCAGGCATACAGTGTTCCAACACCAAACCCACCACCAGTGTCAACTTCCCCCACCACCACCACCCCATAGCCTGTCTCCTTAACAGGCACGTTTTGAAGTTTAGTGATCGTGATTGGGTCCCACACTCACAGTATCAATGGCTTCATGGTTGAGATACATATATATACCACACCTCCATACCACTTGGCCCTGTAACCTCCCGTCCACTTCTTCTGACTTCCCCCCTCCATTTCTGTCTTTCCATGGACTTTTTTTATTTTTCTTTTTTTACTATAAAAAATCTAGGGCCAAAGGTTTGCCTGCCTTTGATCCTTTGCATGTCCTTGTCATATTGTTCTATATACCACAGATAGTGAGATTAGGGGCCAGTTTCCAAGAAGACGGTGCCTGATGGGCCAGGATTCATACACAGGTCCCCCCCTTGGTTTGAGGAGTCCCCCCAGTGAAACCACCAAGACCACATTAACATGGGGAGGATTCTCAGACCAAGTAGGAGTAGCAGCCGAAATGGGGGGATATTCAGGAGTCAGGAAGGGCAAAACACCCCCATTCCATTCCTACTTTTGGCATGATGTAGAAGGGCCCTTCTACATAGCATAATGGGGGCAGAAGAGGATTACATTATCTCCAAGGCCAGGAGGAAGTGGTGAAAGCAGTGCTCACTCAACTAAGGGAAAGCATGAGCTTTCTGAACCAGAAGACTAGAGACCCACCCCTAGAACCCTCAGCCTGGACCCTAACTTCCTCCATTGTTTCTGGGACATCAGTTTCCCCAAAGAATGTTAAGTCCCATGTGTGAAGCCCAAAGAGTCTTCTCCCAACCTCTGGCCTTACCCCACTAACCTCTCTGCTGTCTTTGCTGGTTCTATGGGTGTGGGCAGCTGAGGTAAGGGTCTTGGTTCTTGGGAGACAAGAAAGCGGAGAACTATACAGGGCTACAAGGAAGATCATATTCACCTTGTGTTTTATTTTGTTTTTGTCTTTAATCTCATTCTTTATCTATTTGTTCTCTACTCTGCCTTCTCGGAAATGTGCATTCCCTATGGGCAGAAGCCTTGTCTTTTGCCATCACTCTTTCCTGCCACCTCATGCCTGGGGCAGTGACTTTCTTACCAAGCACTTAAGAAAACATTGGTGGCAGAAGGAACAGCGTGCAAGGAAGACAGGCCACACCCCACCACCTTCTCCTTTGACCCTGAACCAGACAGACAAGATCAGGTCTGGGACAGAGTCAAACCAGGAAGCAGGAGGAAGGGGCTGGATCAGCGCTAGACAAAACCAGACCTGGGCCCCCTCTAGGCTCAGATATCCACTCCTGGACCACTTCGAGTCCCAGTTTTGAAATGGGGATGGATCCCCTACTTCATGTAACAACAACTGAGAATGAAATGTGTCCACTATGCACAGGGTTAAGCGTTTTCTCTCCCCCGCAGGCCCTCATCTCTGTTGTGTGATCTGTCTCAAAGGAAGTCACTTTTAATCAGACAGTGGAATCTGAAGGCTATGTCTCCTAGGGCTGGAGAGCCATGTGTTTCAGGAAAACGCAGCATGGCCAAGCCAATGCCTCACCCATGGGGAGAACAGAAGCATCATGGGGGAAGATGCAAACAGGGCCTCAAAGGTCCCAGGCAAAAGTCTCGAGTTGCAACCTCTAACACAAGTAGCTGGTGGCTAGGAGAAAGGTCATTGTCACATCACCTCTACTTCTGGGGATGCGACCCAAAGTGATACAGAGCAGGAAGTTGGAAAAGGGATTTTATTCACTTCATCAGAAACAGCTGGCGTGAGTCAAGGTCCAGAAGGGGACAGAGCTGGGGTGACTTACAAAAAAGGATCCCGCAAAAAGCTCACCCATTCTCTCTATCACCTCTGACCAGTGGCGTACATCGGGATCCCAAGAAGAACACCCCACTTCTTTTGCCCCATCAGTGCAGGCACAGATTCAGATAATGTGTTCTTGCCAGATATTAGATTCTCCAGAACAGGAATATGAAATCAAATCAATATTCCAGACTCTCAGATCAAGACTGACTTGACATACTCGCTGTGATTCTGGATGAACAGTCAGGACCACAGTACTCAGGAGTGTCCATCAGAAAGTATCCCCCACATTCTGGAAGGCCATGTGGAATTCTCAAATGCTGGCTTCCTCTCAGGAGCTCCACATTCTAGAGGGCCTAGACCAGCTGAAAATCTCTTGTCCTGGGTAACCAAAAGGAGCCCAAAGTGTTCTCTCTCTCTCTCTCTCTCTCTCTCTCTCTCTCTCTCTCTCTCTCTCTCTCTCCTCTCTCTCTCTCTCTCTCTCTCGCTTTTTGGGTCATACCTGGTGATGCTCAGGAGTTACTCCTGTTTCTGAACTCAGGAATTGCTCCTGGCAGTGATCCTTGGGGGACCATATGGGATGCTGGGGATTGAACCCAGGTTGGCCACATGTGAGGCAAATGCCCTACCTGCTATATGCTCTGAACCCAGAGGAGCCCAAAGTTCTAACCTACCAAAAATAAATCAAGCCCTAACATTCCGATGGCTCACCAAGGGTCCAGCATTCTAGAATGACACACAGGACCCCAATATTCCAAATAATAGATGAAATGCTCAAAGTTCTATAGGTCAGCTTTGATGTTCTCCATGCCAAATCAGTAACCCAATGTTTAAGACTATCCAATGCATCAGCACAGACCTCTCCCCGCTAGGGCACTGCCCACTCAGAGCTCTGTGGAGGGCTGCTCTCTCCCAGGCCCCTTGTCCTGGTCGGGACTGGGCACACGGAAGGAAACGTAGGGACATGTCTTGGTGTTGAGGCAAACCAGCTTCTTCAGGGTGGCCGTCTTGACGATGTTAAAGCCCATCTCACCACCAAATGTACTTGGCTTCCAGTACTCCGGAGAACAGATGGGATTCCCTAGGAGACCCTTGAGGGAAAAGGGAGCCCCAATTTCTATCATACTCTCCCCAAAAATGGAGTTTGGGTGACACTTCTCCAGAAGCAGCCCCGGGTAGAACTCCAAGGCATCGATGTCTCCATACAGTTCCTCCAACTCAGCAGCCAGCACTGTCTCCCCTACAACAAGGAAAAGATAGAGTCAGAGTCAAGGGGACACTAAGTAGATCTAGGGAGAGAAACTTCCAGACGTAGCCTTTTCCAGGGGGAAGAAAGGATCTCATAAGAGATATCTAGGCTAGAGAGACTGTACAGCATGGCGGGCGCTTGCTTTGCCTGTGACCAGCTCAGGTTTGATACCAAACATCCCTTGATACTTGGAGTGATTCCTGAGTGTCAAGGGTTATCCCTGAGGATCCCTCAGTGTGGTCAACAACTTAAAAAGATATCTATAGACATGCGGGCACCTGGCCTCACGCACCCTCTTCCAGGCTCTCACATAAGGAAAGAATCTGCTGCTGAAGAAGGAATCCAGGAATAGCCTGAATGTGCCCCCAAACAACTGATGACCTCAAGCAAACCCTTTAGCTTCTCGACTACTAGCTGCCTGTGAGTTACAGCAAGGTCTGCCTGCACCTCCTGCTGCCTCCCTTCCCAGACAGCTGCCACGGCCTCATCCTGCCCCTGAGCCCCTTTATCCTGGAGTCCAAAGATGTCAGGAAAGTGTCCACCAGAAAGTCACATTCCAGAGAGCCACATGGAATTCTAGCTGAGCAAAAGGAGCCCAGAGTTCTGGCCTATGCTCGCAGAGACTTGGTAGTAATGCTCTCTCTGGATGTCTAGTCTGTGATGGGGAATTCAGAAGGAGCAAAGATTGCTCTTCCAGAATTACAGGGAAGGACCAGAAAGATGGTTCCAATGACTGGAGTTTACATGCAGGAGGCCCCTGCACCACTGCATGAGCACTGAGCTGGATGGAAGCACCCCCTGACCTGAGCTACATGAGTGGGCACCCCTTCCTTCCCCACCCCTAAATAAAAAGGAACTAGAACTAGAATTGCAGGGATTTCTGTGAGAGCTAAATATTCGTAGGAAATGACCATGTGGAGCAGATATTGGGCTTCCCTATTCATGGCTCAGGTCACACCCTGCTCAAAACCGTCCCATGTGTGACAAGGGTTCCCGGACACTCCCAGTTGCCCAGCAACTGGAGAACCTGAAAAACAACAACTCTCCAGAGACAGTGTCTTGGGTACACACCACCACTGAATGAAAATGCGGGATGCGGTGTGTGTAATTCACTTTCTAAATGATTCTTAGGTAATAGGTCAACTGTGAGTATTTGGGATCCACTAGACAGAATAAACCCCGAAATCGTTAGCCTAGAATTTGAGATCCTGAACAACTGTCCCTGATCCCCCAATATGAATTCCACACTCATCCCCACAGAAGCCTTCTTGTTCCAGCCACACCTATGACTGTTCCCCAGAAACAGGCCCCTTCTCCAGGACATTTGTGCCTTTGTACTCTCTATTTCTCTATCTCGAAAGCATGTCCTTCTCATCTGCACTCAGAAACTCCTTCATAACCCCAGCTTCCAGCCCAGCAGAGAGGCCATCCTATGAGCCCCCAGCAGAGAGCTGAGCACCAATTGCCTCTTTCTGTTTCCCCCACTCTGCCACTGGTCCCTTGAGGACAGTCTCCCAGAGGCAGTTGTTCACCTGTGAGCTCCTGGAATGAGGTGTAGGGCTTCATGTTGAACCTCTTGCGGTACTCATTGAAAGGTTGCAGCCTCAACTCCCGGGACTCCTTGATGACCTCTACAGCAACATGCAGGACGTGGTGGTCAATGTTTTGTCCCCCACCGATCTGCCAAGAGATAGACACAGCCGTGGTCTGAGAACAGCACCTGACCCGGGAAAAGCACTTCTGGTCAGCTGACCTACCTGTGCTGGGGGTGAAAGTACAGCTCAGCCTAGAAGCTTCTATAGACTGCTGGGTCATGTTCCTGGGAACTCTGAGTCTCAACTTCCTCCTCTTTCAAGTGCAGCATGTGCTGGGAGGAACCTCTTCAGGGACTCACCATGTCACACTCTCCCAAACCCATCGCTTTGGGATGAGGAGTCCCCAACTTCCTATTCAGGAAGGTTCTAGAGTCATTTGATTCAATAACAAGAACTGTGAAGAAGGTCAGTCTGGCCCTAGCATGGAACTCAAGCAGAGAGGTTGGTCAACCCAGATGGGAAATGAAATCTGGAGGGACTGAGGGCTTCTGAGAGTGCAACAGTCAGAACAGATGGAGCGGACGTTGGTTTTTGGGGACCAGAGCGCTGTGCCTCTCCTAAGATGTTTTTTAAATTATACCCGGCAAATTGCTGTGTGCTTGTCTCTCTCCAGATCAGTTCCTTATCAAACACAGATGTCTCATCACTGAAGATGAACCTATCCGGGAACCCATTTGCATAGCTTTTTATCCTCTGCCTCAGCGATCCAAAAAAAATGTACTGAGCACCTGAGATGGAGTCATAAAACCCAAATCCCCAGCCACAATGAAGAGCAATTCAGTATTAGAAAGTAAGGAACACAAATTCTGAGATCTAGGGCCAGAGAGAGAGTCAACGGGCTGAGCACATACTTCCCATAAGAGAAGCCTGACCTCAATCCCCAGGACCACCAGGTTCTCTAAGCACCACCAGGAGCAACTCCCAAGCTCTGAGCCAGGAGTAGCCTCTGAGAAACACTGGGCAGGCTGCCCCCACCCCCAGAAAACACCATAGGGGGCCGGAGTGCTAGCACAGCAGGTAGGGCATTTGCCTGGCATGTGCCAACATGGATTCGATCTCCGGCATCCCATATGGTCCCCCGAGCACCGCCAGGAGTAATTCCTGAGTGCAAAGCCAGGAGTAACCCCTAAGCATCGCTGGGTGTGACCCAGAAAGAAAAAAAAAGCACCATATTCTATTAGGACAAGGTAAAGTCACCCCTGGGAGCAGAGGTAATCTCTGATCTTCCTCCTTTCTTCTGCCAAGGAAGGAAGCAAAGAGGAGGTAAACTCTTATCAGGAAAGGGAAAGCCCTAATTTATACACAAGTTTAGCTTAACTACACTTGGAATTTAACGCTGAGGCGTCAGGGCGCTGCCTCTATAAGGAGGGAGAATGAGGTTTAAAACCCCAGGAAACCTACAAAAACAGAGAAGTTTCGGGGGGGGGGGGGTGCAAAAAATGATGTCTAAGCAGTAAGGAACCTTATTCCCTAGAGAGGAGGAACCGAGCATGTCAGTGCTCGGGGAAGAATGGGGCTGGATTTGAACAAGGGTCATGGAGGAAAAGAGGAAGATCACAGCGGGTGCACAGTCAAACACCTGGACACAGGGCAGGCAGAGGTTGGTAGCAATTCAGCTCTTGTCTTTACAAGCCCTAGGGTTGGCTGCTGTGGATGGACTTGTGTCCCTCAAAAATTCCATATCAAAGTCCTAACCTCAGCACTGCTGAATGTGACTTTGATTGGAAAGGGCTGTAAGCAAACTAAGATGAGCTCAGGCTGCCCTAGGATAAAGTACCCACCCAGTGACTGGCACCCTAATAAAGAAATTGGGGGACACGGTGTTGGCACACTGCTGCTACTACCAGCCCAGCAGCACCATAGATTGCCAGCAACCCCCAAAAGCAGAGAGAAAGCATGGAACAGACTCTCCCCAGTAGCCCTCTGAGAGCAGGTTCCAGCTTGATTGTGGACTTCTGGCCTCTCGGGCTAGTCACTGAGTATGCGACCCTTTGTTATGGCAACCTAGGAGATGAATACAGGGGACTTAGGGGAGCTCCTGAAGCAAGATGTCCATTTCCTTATAGGCCAAAATGGGGAAGTACAAAGCATCCACTTGATGTGACTGTGTGAAAGATCTGAGATCATGTAAGCACATGATGCTCACAGTGCTGGCCGCCCCCAGATTCAGAGCCCTGTGCTGGGAAGCCCTGAGACCACGTCTACATTCTTGGGGATTCTCAGCATCCACCACACACTTCTGCCAGCCTCCTGCCTTGGGCCAGCACAACCCCAAGGCTCCTCACACACCACCACGACTAAAATGCTTTGGAAACCATCTGTGCCCCTTGCAAGAAGCTGGTGTCTGTGTTCATATCCCCCCAGAGAATAGTCCTAAATTCCCTGCAGCTGCCTCCATGGGCTTCAGCATATCCTAACTCAAGCCAACGACAGAGAAAACTTCAAAACCACCGCTCCAGCACTTTACTTTTTTTTGGGGGGTGGGGGGATAGGGGGTGTTCACCCTGCAGTGATCAGGGATTACTCTTGGCTCTTCACTCAAAGATCTCTCCTGGAGTGATAAAGGGACCATATGAGGTGCTAAGGATCAAACCCAGGGAGACTATGTGCAAGGCAAGCGCCCTACTTGCTATAATACCTCTCCGACCCCTGACCCCTTCGCCACTTCTTAATGAGACAGGGACACAGATTAAAGGGAAGCAGGGACAGAGGGTAACAGAGATCTGGGGTGAGGAGCGAGCTGGCCAGGAATTCTCAAAAAAAAGGGTTTGTTCCAAGGTTCTTGATTTTCTAAGGCACGATTGTGAACAGGATTGCTTTCCTCATGTCACTTTCTTCTCTCTCATTATTTGCAAATAGGGAAGTCATGGACTTCTGGGTATTGACTTTACAGCCTACAACTTCACTATACAAATCTATTGTTTCTAGGAGTTTCTTGGTAAAGGTTTTAGGGTTTTCTAAGTATAGTATCATATCATCTGCAAATAGTGAGAGCTTGATTTCTTCCTTTCTTACCTGGATTCCCTTAATATCTTTTTCTTGCCTAACCGCTATTGCAAGTACTTCCAGTGCTATATTGAACAGGAGTGGAGAGAATGGCCATCCTTGTCCTGTCCCTGATCTTAGACGGAAGGCTCTTAGTTTTTCCCCATTAAGGATGATGCTTGTGATAGGCTTGTGGTAGATGGCTTTGAGTATATTGAGGAAAGTCCCTTCTATACCCATTTTTGTGAGAGCTTTCATCATAAATGGATGCTGGATCTTGTCAAATGCTTTCTCTGCATCTATTGATATGATCATATGGTTTTTATCTTTTCTTTTGTTGATATGATGGATTATGTTGATTAATTTCTGAATGTTAAACCATCCTTGCATCCCCTCAATACCTCTATTGCAGACCACAACACCCAAAAGGAGAGAGAACAAAAGGAATGCCCTGCCACTGAAGCACGCTTTGGGGGCGGGGGAGGATAGGGTGGTGATGGTGGGAGGGATACTGGGATTATTGGTAGTACAGAATAGGCACTGGGGGAGCGATGGGTACTCAATCATTGTGTGACTGGAACGCAAGCACAAACGTTTATAACTCTGTAATTGTACCTCACAGAGATCCACTAATAATAACACTGTAGCACTGTAGCACTGTCCTCCCATTGTTCATTGATATGCTCAAGCGGGCAACAGTAATGTCTCCATTGTGAGACTTGTTACTGTTTTTGGCATATCGAATATGACACAGGGAGCTTGCCAGGTTCTGCTGTGCAGGCAGGATACTCTTGGTAGCTTGCCCGACATTCTGAGAGGGGCAGAGGATCAAACCCGGGTCAGCTATTTCAGGTGCGTGCAAGACAAATGCCTTACCTGCTGTGCTATCACTCCAGCCCCCATTAATAATAAAAAAAATTTTTTTAAGTTAAAAAAAAAAGAAATTTGACACAAAGAACTATTCAATAAACATTAGGTGTTGCTATAGTTTCTCAGTGGGAAAAAAAGAAAGAAAAAGGGTTTGTGTTTCTTTGCTGGAGCTTCCTTAAGAGTCCCCTGGCCTCCAGGGTGATGGACAGGACAGGAATGGGCTCTTTGGTTCTGGAGGCCAGAAGTCCTAGATGAAGACATTGGCATGTCAGGCTTCATCCTAAGGCGTCCTTCCTTGCCTTGTCATGGTCATCTCCTCTCTGGACCTTTCCTCTCTGCGTGTCTGCAGGCCCTTATGATAATGGGGTCCAGAAATGACCCCGTTAACCTTAGCCACTTCCCTGGAGATGCTATCTCCACAGTCACACCTGAGGTCGAGACTGATGATTTGAATGCGTAAATTTAGGAAGTGGCCATATGTTGTGACTTAGTAAAGATGAGCTGCACCTGGGTACCTTCCCAAGTGTTACCCTGAATGTCCCCCGATCCTGAAATCCCCATGCAAGCCCTTATCTTCCGGTCTCCTCCATTTGGAACACAGGCATGCCAGCCACTGACACTGCCTCATTCCCTCCGTCCTGTCTACCTCTGCTCAGGCTTCACTTCCTTCCCCGTAATCTCCCTGTCTGAATCAGAAGGTCTTTGCGAGTTCCCAGAACACCTTGACTTCCTGAATTGTGACTCCTGGTGGGGAGAGGAACCTTCCGAGCAATGCCCAAGAGGCCCAGGGACCACTTCCTGCAATACTCAGTCAACCAGGGCACAAGGTTCCATGTCCAGGCCAGTGCCAACAGAGATAGAGGCCAACAAGACTACCAGAGCTACACCCAGTAGGGCTTGGGGGAGCAAACTCGAGACCTCAGGGTGCCAAGTGAGTTCTCCAACATTTGAGCCATCTCCCTGAGCCCTCTGTTGTGTTTCTGGGCATGTTCTGACAATTCTCTTAACAACCAGAAAGCCTTTCACCCAGTTGCCTAACACGCATTAAGTGCTCAACTGATCTTAGTGGTCTAAAGACTGTGGTTTCCAGTCTAGGTTGTCAGCACCAAAAAACAGCCACAGGAACCAAAAGGACCACAGTGTTAACTCTATCCACACCCCCCGGAATTCTACCTGGCCCTGCTGAGTGGACAGAACAAGAGAAAAGAAGAAATGAAAGAATAGTAACAACAGCCCTGTAGGGTTGACACTGCACCCTATGTTACAGGAAAGAAAACTGGGACTCGGACCCAGGCCCACCAGCTCCTAACCCCGCCCCCCCCCCCGCCCACTTCCTCCGAGGCTTACCCGGCCTGCGACCTGGTGAGAGAAGGCGTCCACCAGGGCCTCAACCCCGTAGTCCACCAGCATGGAGGTGTTGAAGAGGAACTGCTCATAGCTGTACTCCTGGGGGCCCACCCGGAAGGCGTCGGGCATGAGCGGGTGCCAGTGGTAGAGCTGGTTGAACTCCAGGGCGATGCGGTTCTGGTACTGGAACTGGGCACTGAACAGCAGTTCCGGGTCGAACTTCAGCTGCAGGAAGTAGCCACTCAGCTGCTGCACATATTCCTCAATCACTATCTTGATGGTCTCCCCTACAGACAAAGGGAGAAAAGCATCAGCAGACGGCGTTTAGGAAGCAATGGGTTCAGAGAAAATACTGGCTTTCTGTTTCTTTTGCTGTTACTGTCACCTGGTCTTTTTGTGACAGCTATGAATGTGCAGTTGATTGCTTCCCGTGAGGCTCATGTCCCCAGACAAACCACGAGCTATTCCCCCATCTCCCGAAATCTTCCAAAGGAGGCTGGAGGCCCAGTTGGGCTCCAGGAGGGAAGCATCTGTTCATTAGTGTGTGACCCTTGGATGACCACACTCTCGAGGTCCTCTGCCATGTTGCAGAGCCCATAAAAGATGAGAAATAGAGATTCACTCAGAACTCTGTGTCGAGACACCTTGGGGGGGGGGGGGGGCGTGTGGGAGGAGGGATGTATCTTTCAAGAGACCACTGTGAGACCCACGGCAGCCACAAAGCGGGGCTGAACACTGAGGACGTGGGGTGTCTCCAGTCTCGAAGCTATCCCTCATGAATTATTACTTAGCCACGTTCAGATGAACAGGTTTCTCCTCCGCCGCTTAAATCACCAGCTACCAAGCAAAGGCACCAGGAAAGAAACCAAAGAAACAGCCCATAGCAAAATCACAGCTGGTCACAGCTCCCGAGTGAAAGAAAGTGAAAATGGCTCCCAGTGCGAGGGCCACTTAGTGGACAGACGGGGAGCCACTGGCTCTGTGACGGGCACACCTGGGTCGACTCCTGACACTGCCTTTTCTAGCCACCTGAGCTTGGACTGTGCCCAGACATCTCTCTGAACCTCGCTCTCCTTTTGCCTGTAAAATGTGCCCGGCAGCACTGTCGGTATAACAGTCATCAGTGGGCGCTAGGCAAGGACTGCACCCCAGCTTGGCACCGGGTTTGTCAAGAAGTGGCTGAATGCACAGCGGTGATGGGGGAGAGTGGACACTCCATATGCGCGTGTCACCGAGGACCAGGCCAGGCTGGGAACTCTCTCCTGAGCAGGTGGCAGTAGTGGGAAGCCAGGTGCTTCAGTCCTCTGCTGAACAGCCTTGAAGGATTCACTTTAATTTTATTAATAAATTAATTATTAATTAAAATAGTATTTTTCTCACGAGGGTCTCAGCTCTAATCCCTATGCTCCCAGGAGTTCTGGATGTGTCCTTCTTTGGCAAGAACTTTCTGACCAGAGTGAGCTGGGCAATCTCCCTCCATACACTTACCTTCCCTGGTCAAAGGCTCTTTAGCCCCTTCTCCTTTTCTGTGTATCTTGTTTATGTTGGTGGGGGGGGGGGGGGGTAGGGGGGTACAGACCCAGCTGTCCTCAGGGGCAACTCCCAGCAAAAGAGTGACTTGTCGCAGTGCCTGGGAAACCATGAGGTGCCAGGGACCAAACCAAGGTCTCCCACATGTGAAACATGTACTCAGGCTGTTGCCCCAGCCCCGGCCCTTCCCTTCTTCAGGCTGGCTCTGCCAGGCCCAGTGAATCAGGCTCTATAATTGGAACCAGGTCTGCAGAGAGATGCCCAGAGGTGGGAGAAGAGACGATCGGTGACTCAGAGTCTGGACAGAAGTGTAGGGGGGGGGACAAGCTCCCGGGCAGGAAACCATCTGACATTTTAGGCTGCAGACTCGCCCTCAGAGGGGACACAAAAATATCCCTGAATCACTCGGAAGCTTCCAAACTCCAGGGAGGTAGACAGAACGCAGCAGGGAGCAGAGGTGACCAGGAGTCCAGGCGAGCTGCTGTAGCACAGGCACCCGCAATGCTGAGAGCAACTGGGAGCAACCCCATGACAGAATGTGCTGGGCGTCACCCTGCTACAACCGAAGCATCTCACACATCCATTTCCTGAAGGGCTGCTGGGTCCGAAGGGAGTTCTCAGCCCCAGCTCAACCTCAATGCATCCTGATAACCACCGCTAGCCCCAGGCTCCAGATTTGGAAACTGAGGCTCACCTGGAGGAAGGGCAGGCTCGGGGTCCCAGAGCTCATCATCAGAAGAGCTAGAACTCAGCCAGGGAGTCAACTCAAAAGGGTGGAGCATGTGATACGGATCCAAGGTCCAGGCTCTGGTTCCTGGCACCGTATGGGCCCCCCAACCTGAGAGTCTCTGGGGTGGGGTTGGGAGGTTCTACTAGCTCCAGATATTGCTGGACCCGAGCTGCATGGGCTGATATTTCTAGGGTGGCCCCGGGCTCCCTGAGACCGCTTAGGAGACACCCATCCTAGGACTCAAACCCGAGCTCTGATCCCGAGCTTCCCATGGCTTCTCAGGACAGAGACGGGGCGTGGGCATCCTCACCGATGAGGATGAGGCGGGTGGTCTGGAAGAGCTGCTCGTCGTCCCAGGTGGGGTGCTCAGCCTTCAGCAGGTCACACACTCGGTTGTGCTCCCGCAGCCAGATGGTGGCGTAGAGCATGAGTCCCGGGAGCAGCCCAAACACCTCCTGGCCCACGGCCATCTGGTCCCGGGGTGCGACGGTCCGGGGGTAGTGCATGAGCACTGGCGCCTCCTCCACGGAGGGCGGGTACATCTCTCCATCCAGCACCTGTGGGGTGGGACCGCCTGGCAAGCTGGGCACGGGGTGGAGTGCCCACAGCTGCCACCTTGGGCTCCGACCCGCTCTGCCACACGGGGCCCATTCTGCCAGCTTCTGTTCCCTCCATCTCTCTTGAGATCCCACTACCCGCTTCCAGCCCACTGCTGCTTTCCCCTCCCCATGCCACCCCACCTCCAACCCACCACACAGACACACACACAGACACACACAGACATACAGAGACACACACACATACACACACACACACACACACACACACACACACACACACACCTCCTGCATCAGAGAAACCCTTTTCACTCCTCTCACTCCTTGACTTCAAACCCTCCCAAATCCTCTCCCTCCCTCCATCTCCCTCTGTGTCTGTGTCTGTGTGTGTCTCTCTGTCTCTGTCTCTCCGTCTCTCTGTCTCTCTCTCTCTCTCTCTGTCTCTCTCTCTCTCTCTCTGTCTCTCTCTCTGGTGGGGAGGCCCAGTTAGCTGACTGGAGTCATTTGCCGCCTACACCCACTATCTGCCCACCTGTGCTGGCCCTGGAAAGACCTTTTCCTGCCTGCCACCCTCTGTCCTCTTCCTTCATTCACACTTGCTAAGGGAGCTTGCTCGGAGCTCCCAGACCCTTCCTGGCTTCTCCCAGGAGAAGTCATCACAAGCATAATAACTCATGCCGCAGGTACTTCACTCATTCAATAAACACACCAAGGGCCCGTGATGGCCGAGTACTATTCTTAGCCCGAAAGAGCGGTGAACGTTTTGGCTTTCGTTTTTGTTTAGATTCTCATGGTCTGTGACAGCTGCCACTAGCCCTGGTAAACAGTTGAGTCCTAGAAATGTGGTCTGTGTGGACACAGACCTAGGCTTTAATTTCATTTAATCAAGATTTAATTAAGTGTTCATGAAATCAAATTTCTGGCTATTAGGAAATCTGGCTTAGAATCGCTGGGCATGTGAATCTTTTCAACTATCTATGTTATAAACTCAAAATACAGACACGATATCTCACCCAAAGTGAGATATGTTATGTAAAATGCAGATCATGTTTCAAAATTTTTAAATTAAAAAAAAAATGCAAAGGGCCGTAGAGATAGTACAGCAAGGAAGACTCTCGCCTTGCATGTCGTCAACCCAGATTCAGTCCTTGGTACCCCATATGGTATCTTACATATGGTATCGAAGAGTAAGCTCTTAGAACCACCAGGTATGTCCCAAGAACCAAATAATAATAATAATAATAATAATAATAATAAGGCTGGAGCGATAGCACAGCAGTAGGGAGTTTGCCTTGCATGTAGCCAACAAGGCCGCCCCGAGTTCAATTCCTCCACCCCTCTCGGAGAGCCCAGCAAGCTACCGAGAGTATCTCGCCCGCACAGCAAAGCCTGGCAAGCTACCCACGATGTATTCAATATGCCAAACACAGTAACAACAAAGTCTCACAATGAAGATGTTACTGGGCCCGCTCGAGAAAATCGATGAACAACGGGAGGACAGTGACAGACAGTGACAATAATAATAATAGTAATAATAATAATAATGAATGTGAGGCATTTTATTAATAATGTTCTTATTGATTTCAGGTTGAAATTATAATATCCTAAAATTTTGGGTTAAATAAATTTATTATTAAAATCCTTTTCCTGGGCTGGAGAAATTGTTCAAGGTTAAGGTGCTTGCCTTGTACACGGCCAACTCCAGTTTGATCCCCTGCACTTCATACGTTCCCCCCTAAACACCACCATGAGTCTTTATTTTTTGGCTTTTGGGTTCGCACACGGTGACGCTCAGGAGTTACTCCTGGCTCTGCACTAAGGAATCACTCCTGGCAGTGCTCAGGAGACCAAATGGGATGCTGGGGATTAAACCTGGGTCGGCCACGTGGAGGACAAATGCCCTACCCACTATATTATCGCTCCAGTTCCATGAGCGATTCTTGAGCCCAGAGACAGGAGTAAACCCTGAGTACCATCAAGTATGGCCCAGAAGCGAAAAACAATAAAAATAAAAAAACAAAATCCATTTCTGCAATTTTGCTTCACATCCCCTACGTTCTAGAAAAGTGCTCATTATCTACGTGATACATTACATTTCTACCGGCCAATGATGAGTCACACAAAACATTCTTGTGGAACAGAACCCAGTGTCCTATTCTATGGTCTCTATTTATCTGTGAGTTCGAGAGCAAGCCCCATAACGGCCCCGGTCTCAGCTGAGTCACTTGTCACGGAACATGGTTGAGTCCCATGTAGTGAGAAAATTGCGTGAATACAGTCTGCAAGTATCCATGAGCAATGAACCCCCAAATCCACCTCCCAAGAGGACTCAAGGGGCCACATCTGCTCCTCGGCTGCATCCCCTGCCTGGCGCCTTCCCCAGGTCCACTGTCCCCCTCCTTTCTGGGCCTCTCGGAAACCAGCCCCTCCCCTGAAGACCGTGGACAGTCCTCCTGAAGACCATGGACGGCCCTTCCCATGGCACCCGCACCAGGCCCAACCCTACCTGGTACTTGAGTTTCCCATCCTGAAAGAGCCGCAGCTGATACTGGCGCTCCAGGTTGTCTCCGTAGATGTGGCCGAGGTCTACCTGGGGACAGAGAGAGGGTCCATTCAGACCGTTGGGTCTAACCATGCCCCGGGTGTGCCAAGTGAGGGCCAGAGCAGTCCCGAGGTCCATACTCACCCCGTGCCCCAAGGCCTTGGTGAAGCCAGGACCCATCTTGCCAGAAGTTTTGAAGAACTGGTGGGTGAAGTGTTGGGCGAAGAAGGCAAACATGAGGTTGGTGCCTTGGGGATCAGGGATGAACTTCCTCCTCTGCAGGAAGCGTTCGCCCAGGAGCTGGGCATCTGGCAACTGCTTCTTCCCTGGTTGGGGACGTGGGGACAATCTGTTGCTCTTTCTTGCCTGTCTCACCAGACCGAATGGGTACAAGTGAGGAGCCCAGAGCAGCCTGGCAGAGCCTCTCTGCTGCCACAGAGTCCCTGGCCCCTTCTCTAGTGAAAACAGTGTGCGCCCTCATGGGTGATGTGGTGAGGTATTTGGAATTTGTTTCAAAGTAACTGGCCCCACTTAGGTATTAGATGAGAGACAACTGATAAGATTGGAAACTCTTAAGATTGAACAAATCTTAAAAGTGGGAGATGAGACTTGAAAATGTATATATGTAAATAAGAACAGACTTTTGTCTTGCGTTGAATTGTTTTAATTTCATATTTACATATGCCAAAATTATGTAACATTCACTAACTGGCCCTTACTAATTTATTTTCTAATAATTCTAGTTACCAATTCTTAAAATTTTGTTGAAATAAACAACATAGAGTAAATTTGTTATGTGATAAAGGGGGTAGGTGGGGACTGGGAGGGAAACTGGGGACATTGGTGAAGGGAAGGTCACACTGGTGGTGTTGGAACACAAAATGCTTGAAACAAATGTATAATGAATAACTTTGAAGATCATGGTGATTTTAATAAAAATAAGTTTTTAAAAAACTGGAAGATGCACTCTCAACTTTGGGGTCAATTTGCAACTTTGAACATTAGCTATTAAGAAAGGGGGCTGGGGGAGATAGAGGAGAGGGAGAGGTGGAAGAGGAGAAGAAAGAGAAGGAGGAGAAAGAGGATGAGGAGGAAAAAGAGGAGAAGAGGAAGAAAAGTTGATAAAAAGGAGGATAAAGAGGAGGAAGAAGGGGAAAGAGAGGAGGAGGAGGAGGAGGAGGAGGAGGAGGAGGAGGAGGAAGAGGAGGAGGAAAGAAAAAAGGAGAAGAAAGAGGAAGACACAAAGCAGATAGAGTGTTAACTAGAATTCATCTGCCTCACAGGGACGGGGAGGGGTGGGGGGTGGGGTTTTATTGGGGTTCTTCATGGTAAAAAATAAGTATTGGTAAAGGGAAATGTGTCTGATATTTGCATGACTGAGACATAAACCTGAAAGCTTTGTAACCTTTCCCACAGTGATTCAATAAATAAATAAAAAAAAAAAAAAGAAAGAGGAAGACAAAGACAGATTGAGAAGAAGCAGAAATCCTTGGACTCCTTGGCCCATAGCAATGTAGCCTGTGTTGGGATTATGCCATTTCACTAACTGTGTGAGCAGAGACATCATTTCCTCTCTCTAGCTCTTAGTTTCTTCATCTGTCAAGTGGGGCGTGACACCTATTCAGAGCATTCGAGAAGTGCCTGCACTAACATTCAAAAGGCAGAAAACTGGCACGGAAGAATTTTTTCATTCAAGGATCAGTGAATTTCTTCTGTAGACACTCCACTGCTTTAAAAACCATACTTTCAGTTTGGTGCCAAAGTTTGGTGCCATACTGCCCTATGGTACACAATTTTTTTCTATTGTAGCAAGAAAGCAGCCAGAGATGATAAGAACTCTGAGTGTGTTGGTAATACAATTAGACTCAGTTTACCAAAAGAGGGTATGGGCAAAAGACAGCTGACTGGAGTTTGCCAGCCTTTATTAAATGAGGCAAATCTTCCTGCATTGGGGCTTACGGTGATATCTTATAGCAGGTGTCTGTCATCATGACAGTATTCTGAGGCATTCCTTAATGCTGTGAGATTGATTTGGTGAGCTAGTACCCAACTCTCTCAAAGAGAGGAGTAATTGGATTTTGCTGTCCTGGCCATATAGTTCATAACTAATACTGAAAGCTTGAGACCAATGGAACCTCTCCAAACTGAGACAGCTGACTAGTTTCCTTGGGAGGGCAAAGGATAATCAAGCACCTCAAGAGGAATCCACCAAGAGGGAGGCTGCAGGGAGGGGTCTGCAACCCACAACCTGGAAGTACCCCCTCACAAATATTGAATCAGGGCAGGTTCCAGCCAGGTATTGGCAGCTCAGCAAGAATCACCCACCCACCCCCACAGACGAGTCACTCTTTAGGAGTAGTTACTATAGACAGGAGTACAAATCATCAGAGAAGTGCCTAAGAACATCCAAACCTGTGAGTGCTTCTGAACCTTCAAAACCCGCACAGCCGGAGCCAGAGCAAGAGTACAGCAGGTAGGGCGTTTGCCCTGCACGCAGCCAACCCGGGTTCAATCCCCAGCATCCCAAGCACCGCCAGGAGTAACTCCTGAGCGCAGAGCCAGGAGTGAGCCCTGAGTATCACTGGGTGTGACTGAAAAAGAAAAGAAAAAAAAAATTCCACCCCCACCCCCACACAGCCCTGGGGCTGCACCAGACCAGAGTTTCACAGCGACACCACGTGGTAAGAACTGAAGTGACAATGATGGCAGCTGGCTGCACCTGAAGTTAATGAGTCAGAACTGAGGAATCCTTGGCCCCAGGCTTTTGCATGATCCAAAGGAGAATGGGAAGACTCCAGGAAAGACTCTGCCTATGGGAGCAAGTGAGGTGGTAGGCAACTACAGAAGAAATATCTCCCAAAAGAGAGACAGAGAGACAGAAACAGAGAGACAGAGAAAACAAAAGCACCTGCCATAAAGGCAAGCTGAGGGGATGGTGGGGGGGGGGGGGAGAAAAGGGGGGTGATAGGGAAACTGGGGACACTGGTGCTGGGAAATGTACACTAGTACAGGGATGGGTGTTGGAACACTGCACAACTGAAACCCAATCATGAACACCTTTGTAAGGGTCTATCTCACAGTGATTCAATTTTTAAAACTCTTTAAAAAAAAGAAAGAAAAGAAAGAAAAAGAAAAATATTGGCTTTGTAGATAGCCTGCACTAATAAACCATAAATGGTTCCCATTATAAAACCCAACCAGGACCCAGACCAATAGTACAGTCGGGAGGATGTTTGCCTTGCACACCCGGCTGACCTGGGTTCGATCCCCAGCATCCCATATGGTTTTCCAACCACCATCAGTAGTAATTCCTGAGCACAGAGCCAGGAATAACCCCTGGGCATCGCTGGGTGTGACCCCACGATGCCCAAAAACTAAATAAAAATAAAGATCCAACCAGAGCTAGCAGCCGATAAACAGCCAGCCATTCCTTCCTTCCTTCATTTCAACTTTTTAAGTCTCCCACCTCTCAGCAGGATTCCTCCCGTTCAGTAGGCACAGACCAGGCCAAGAGGCACTTGGAAATAGGGAAAGACGAGGCAGTCTTCGCTCCTGGTGGTCTAGGAGACCTCGGGCAGGTTGAGGGCCTCCCCCACGCTTTCCCATCCTCCTTCCCCAGGCCTGGGTTCACCCTGGCTCCTGATACAGGAGAGGTCCTGCCTCGCCCACCAGTCTGGGAAACGCATACATAGCGACTCTTCTCCCGGGATTCCCTCAGCCTAGCCCCCGACCCATCCGCATTACCTTTGGTGCCCATGGGCGTGGGGCAGTCCCGGGGCACAGAGGGCAGGATGCGGGTGTAATAGCTCACGTTGGAGAAGGACTCCCAGCTGATGTAGCCGTGCGCCGAGTTATAGGTGGGGGGGCTGGGGATGAGGTTGGAGCGCGCTGCAGAGGGCAAAGAGAAGGATGGCATCAGGCTGCACCCCCCTCCCCCATTCCTGCCTCCCTGATCTCCCTAATCCACCACCATCTTCCCCACCTGCAGGGCACCCTTCTCAGATGCCACATAGGCACTGCAAAAAGCCCGGAGGGAGGTTCTGTCTCCACGGGATGAAAAGTGCGTCCCCCCTGAACCTACCTGTAAGGACCAGGCGCATGAGCAAGTCCCGGATGAAGGTGGCATTGACCAACTCCCAGAACCAGCGCCCGTGGGTCAGCAGGAAGTGGACAAAAGAAGGGCCAGGCCGCAGTGCTTCCCGCAACCAGGTCCAGAACTCGGCTGCAGGCAATAGTGGGGATACCCAAGTCAGCAGCTCCCCAAAGAGGGGCAAAGGGGACGAGGACCAGGAGCATGAATACGGAAGGACCGCATGTAGCCAAATCAGCACCAAGCAAGGGGACAGGGCCGGGACCAGGAATGAGGCCAGGCTGGGCCACAAGCCCAAACCCAGGAGTGGGCTGGGACTGGAGGCAAGGTGGGGTGGGGGTGGGGGGATGCTGGGGCAGGCTATGGGGGCTTCCCAAGGTCAAAGCCAGGTGTGGAGGTCAGAGGTGGGGTTTGGGGGTCTCAGTGGGGCTTGGGGGTGGGGGCAGCTCACGGACGGTGCAGTTGGGGCCCGAGAAGCCCGTGCGGGTGCAGTCACACTGGTAGCCGTCCCGGCCCACACGCACGCAGACGCCCTGGTGCTGGCAGGGGTAGTAACAGCAGGGGTTCACTGCGGGCGAGAGGGGGCACTGTGGGGTCGGGCTTCTCCCCGCTGCCTCCAGCTGGGGGAGCACCTGCAGAGCCAACACTGAGCCCCAAGGGAAGGCCCCCTCCCTCGCCGCCCACACCAGAGGGGCTGGGAGAAGGGCCACCCCAGCGCTGATGCAGAGTCTGATAAGAGGCAGCAGCCACATGGGGCTCCTGGGCTCCCCACCTGCCAAGCCACAGGCCAGCGCAGTTTGGGGGCTCAGGACAGGGCCGGGACTGGAAGGTGGGGGTCCATCAGACCCCAGGCTTCGAGGAGGAAGATGAGATTGCCGCCACCCCTCTCTGCAGAGGTGGACGGAGAGGTCCAATAGTGCCTATTTGCAGGTGGGAAAACTGAGGCCTCAAGACAGGAAACAGCAAGGCCCTCCCGACCACTTCCTCTTCCCTTCACATCCTCCCCATTCCCACAGACCCGGCAGTCACACCCAGGAAGAACCTTCCAGAACCTTCCAGAAACCTGGGAACCATTTTTAATGGGGGGGGAGGGGAGGTTAGGCTTGGGGGGAGGGCATCACTGTTGCTTGGCCTGGTTCCCAGTGGGCCCAGCCTTGGCCCGTGTCAGGAAGGAGTCCAGGCTCTGGGCTCCTGAGGAAGGTTAGAGACCCCAGGAACAGGAAAGAAGGGGCTGGAGAATTCCATACACGGAAAATGCCTCCTGAGCTCTGGGCCTGAGGACCACCGACCCCCTCCTCCGATTCCTCCCTGCCTCGGGGGTTCTTCTGCAGGAGAGCAAGCAAGGCCTCGGAACTGGAGAGGGAAACTGAGAGCCCAGGAGAGTAGGGGCTTGGCCAAGAACAAAGCCGGGTCCCCCTTCTGATCAGGCCCCTGGCGCCTCCCGCCAAATGCACAGTCCCCGCCCCCCATCTGCAAACACACGCCCGGGTCTGGGCCCCGGGCCAGCGTCATATGGTGCTTCTCGTCTTTGTGAAGCTGAATATCAGTGGTCAAGAGGGTGACCAAAGGCAGTAAAGACGAACCATCACTCAGGGCCCTCTCAGGTTACCTGCTCCAATTCTCAGCGTGGGTCCTGGGGGGCAGCAGGGATCCCCACTCCCATCCCCCACTCCAGAAGGGCACTACCCCACTTCCGCCTGTAACACACACACACACACACACACACACACACACACACACACACACAGTCAAAAAAATCATGCAAATAGTTTATTTTTTTCCTGGCCACCCTGCCTGGCCCACAATGGCCTCTTTGTGGTCCTGGAGGAACTCGGCAGATCAGGGCGAGGGGAAGAAGGCTGGGCTCAAAGGTCTTATCAAGCTGACCCAGGCAGGCTGGCAGCAGGACCCGGGCCAGGGAGCTGAGCAGGCCTCCCCCTTCCACAGACACAGGCCCAGAAATACCACGGGGTGGGGGGAGGGGGCGGGAAGGGGGGCAGGAACCTCTCTCCCTCCGCACAGCTGACTCAGGCCTCTGGAACTCTCCTCCCTCAGCCCCCCTGCTCAGAATTCACCTGCCCCTGCGCCCTGACACACAGAGCCCCACCCTGCCCACAGGTCCGGCCAGGCACTCTGCAGGCGCCAGGCCCAGCCCTGCTCTGGGCCCTGCTCCCTTCTCCAACCCACGGGAGAACCTCCAAGGGTTCTTACAGCTACTTCTGAAGCATCCCTCAGCCCTAAAGCTGAAAGCTCTCCCTCCCTTCCCGGGATAGCTGGTCCCCCCCAGAAATTCTCCCACGTCCACCTGACTTTTCTCTCCACCCATCACACATGCCTGTACCCAAAAGCCTCCTTCAAGCTCAGAAAACTGCAAACTGCTCCTCTCCACCAAACCCCCAGTGAGGGGCCACACTGTTGCTCCTTCTACACACACACACACACACACACACACACACACACACACAATGAGAAAGAGAGAGAAAGAGAGAGAGAGAGAGAGAGAGAGAGAGAGAGAGAGAGAGAGAGAGAGAGAGAGAGATGCACACATGTGTGCGCGAGCTCCCAGAATGAAACAAACATTTGTGGAATTAATCAAATGAATCCAGGGAGTGTGGCAGTCCCAGCGTGGCCGCAGAAACCTCCTCTTCCTGGAGCAGCTCCAGAGTTTCCTTTTGGGGTCCGAGAAGGCGCCCCCGGGGACACAGACCCTGCTCCTGCCCCACCCCTCTCCTGCCCGGTGCCTGTTTGCAGAGGGAGCGACACACAGACCCCGCCCTTCCAGCCCGCGAGGCCCAACTTTCTCTCCCTCCTCCGTGATCTTTCCATAAACACCAGCTGCCCCTGGGCAGGAACGTTCTCCCCAGCCAGCGAGGCAGGATGGCAGCTGCGGCGGGCAGTGAGAAGCAGGAAAGGAAGCAGCAAGCACAGCCCAGGGAGCTGGAGATGGAGAGGACCCCTCGCCGGCCCTGTGGTTCCTTCACCTGCTCAGCCCACCCTTGGCCGACTCCCTGGGGACATGGGGGGGAGGTGTTCTCTAGCCATCGGGTGCCCTGAAAGGCAGGAGACATGTCGGAGCTCACGGCTTGGGAGTTGCAAAGCCAGAGCTTGCTTGGATTCTCCTCCCCTCGATTCCTCTTCCTGGAGGGGCCTTGGGAAGGGGGTGAGTCCAGGTGATGCAGGCGGGTCCCCTTGAGTCCCCCAACGTGCACCAGGAGATGGGGAATGAAGGCAACAGCTTCTCCCTGCCCCAATCATCCCACAGGAAGGCCTGGCCGGGGCTTGCCTTGGTGCCCACACACTCTCCTGCCAGTTCTGTGCCCAGCCGAGCACCCCTCTGAAGAAAGCTATCAGAACGGGGGCTGGGAGATGCTGGGTCTGCACCCCTCAAGCTCAGAACGGGGGTGTGGGAGAGGCCACTCGTCACTGGCTTCGTGTCTGTGGGCTCTGCCCTGGCCCTCTCTGTGCCTCGTGCTTCTGCATATCGCAGGAAGTGCCCAGCCAAGGGCTCCCTCTCTGCCCCTCTCTCTTCTCGGCCCCAGGCGGAGTCCATCCATCCCTCTCCAACTTGGGTGCCCAGCAAGAGGACTTGGGCACTGGCTCTCGCAGGGTGCAGGGGCCAGCCTGCAGGATAGAGTGGGTCCAGTGTGTCCTGATGATCCAGGCACGAGTGAGAACTGCAGGTAGTGCGGGGGTGGAGGGTGGGGGGGGGGGGGAGGGAGGTGGAGAAACATCACGTCCCTCTGGGACATGAGCGTCCTAAAGGAGCTGAGCCGAAATCCCGTAAGAATAATATTTACAGAAGTTCCTGGGGCTTGGCAGCCCACGAGGGAAAAAAAAATAACAAGGTCCCAACTAGCCAGACCTGGGCCAGGCCCGACACCCACAACTCGGCAGCAGGGCAGGCACCATCCAGCCCAGACACCCGAAAGCTGGGCCCAGACGGGGGGACACCCACAACTCAGCAGCAGGGCGGGCACCATCCAGTTCAGACACCCGAAAGCTGGGCCCAGATTGGGGAGCCCAGCGGGAGGAAGCCCCCTCCCAGCCCTCAGACTCTGCGGGCAAGTGCTGGGCAGGCATGGCGGCCCCAGGAGAGGCAGCCCATGAGTCCTCTGCCTGTCAGAATGCTTGGCACACAAGCCTTGCCCTCCACACAGATTTCCCCCCCCCTCCATGATGTTCTCCCTGCTTCCTTGCCCTCAGGGGAGTCTCTATCCTACGCCCCGGGCTTAGGACATGGCCACTGCCTTCTGGGGCACATGCCCCAGCCCTTGTGGACCTCAGTTTGCTCTGAGATGAGACTTGGAAACATAAGGACATCTGCTCTTCTGTGTCACTCCAAGTCATTCCATGACACCTCCCCACTTCCTATGGGCTCCATTCCCTCAGACCCGAATCCAGCCTCTCTCCGGCCTTCAGAGGCCCAGCCCACCCCTCTGCTCCAGCTTCAGCTCCTGCCCCCCTTGTTTCTCACAGAGGACCCCGACATCCCTGTGTGACAGGTCTCAGAGCAACTCCCCATCACCACCTCCAAGAAGCCCCCGCCCCTTCCTCCCACCTGAGCAGGTCCACTCTGGGCAAGCCTTCACACTGAGCCTCTGTCTGCCAAGCCCTCTCCTGTCCATGGGTGACCATCTGTTGGTACCCTCACGCCTGTGGCATTTCTGTCTCCCCATCCGACCTGGCGCTCCACCCAGTTGTGTCCAAGATCAGCCTTGGGAATGTTTGCGGCTCCATTGAAACAATTCAGAGAGCAAGATAAGTCGACAGGGACAACACACACACACACACACACACACACACACACACACACAGGCAGGGCCAGAGACCGCGGTCGCCTGGGTACAAGGAACAGACAGGAAGCCCGGCAGCTCTGGACCTGCCAGCCTGGATACGGCCTTGGAGGAAGTGCTGAGCTGATCTGGAGTCTGACAAGCAGGTGGGGAGTGGGGAGAGGCACAGCCCGCTGGGCCCTGGGGATCTGAGTCTCAGGGATGGTCTCACAACCACCCCAGAGGGGCTGCTGACAGCACCCAGGAAGGGG
Organism: Sorex fumeus; assembly: GCF_029834395.1. Taxonomy (NCBI): domain Eukaryota; kingdom Metazoa; phylum Chordata; class Mammalia; order Eulipotyphla; family Soricidae; genus Sorex; species Sorex fumeus. Next base: position 8,431,661 of record NW_026606186.1, read on the forward strand.
GGTGTCCACGAGGGCTTTGCAAACGGTAGAGCGCTGGCCACGGTCTTCCTGCTCTGTTGCCCATAAACCAGGTCCCAGCTCCCACCTAGAGCCCCGCCATACTCTCTTGCATCTCTAAATGTCACTCCAAAATCTGTTATTGCAACAAAACTAGAACTAGCCTGACCTGCAGTGCATGGTGCACTGTTTCTCTCTCTCTCTCTCTCTCTCTCTTTCTCTCTCTCTCTCTCTCTCTCCCTCTCTCAGATGGGACACCCAGCAGTGTGCTATACTATTGATCCAGCCCTATCTGGCCACCCACACCACACCCTTGGTTTCTTTCCTCCTGCTCCATCCTCTCATGCCTCCATTTGTTTAACAGACGGAGCTGCAGAGAGGGGTGGCCCATAGGGCAGGGGGCCAGGACACCCCCATCTACCCACTCAGAAGCACTAATCTGGGGGAGGAAGAGCCGAATTCCTTCCCCAGGGACTTGCCCTGTGCTGGGGTCCAGGCAAGGGGAGGTGATGGATCTGCCTTTCCCCCTCAACCCGGGGGTATCTGCAAGGTGCATGCACGCTGTAAGCGGGCCCTTGGGTTTGTCCTCCTGCCCACCAGGACAGGACATGGGGAGCAACGCAGCTCTGAGCCTGAGCAGGTCTTTCCACCCGCATGCCTGGGCGCGCATTTCCACTCCCATCTCTGAGCGCGCGTTTCCACCCGCGACTCTAAGCGCACATTTCCACCCGCCTCTCTGAGCGCGCGTTTCCACCCGCGTCTCCGAGCGCTTTTCCACGCGACGCTCTGAGCGCGCCGTTCCAGCTCCGGGGGACAGTGTCCTTCCCGGAGAGCGCTCCACCGGGTTGGGAGTCTCCAGAAAGTTGGAGACTGGAGAAAGTTTGCCCTTTCCCCAGGCGGCTCTCCCGGGGGCTCTTGCAGCTTCCTCCAAAAGAGGACCCCCAGAGGAAAAGCCAGAGACACCCAGTCCCCTGGTCGGGACTGCAGGGGGCCCAGGGAGCGGGTGTCCCTCCTCCTCGCGCGCGCCCGCGCTCTCCTCTGTGCCCTGCTACAGCACCCAAGGCCCGGCCCCACAGCACCGGGGCAAGGGGTGGCGGGGGGGGGGGGGGGGTCCTCGGGGTACTCCCAGCGTCTCACACACACTCAGCCCCCTCCCGCGTCTGGGCGGAAAGGGGAAACCCGGGAGGGGAGAGGCGGTCGTGGGGGGAAGGGAGAGGCGGCGCGGGGTGGTTGCGTACCAGGCGCCCCGAGATTCGCAGACAGGACCTGGGTGGGCAGCAGCAGCAGCAACAGCAGCAGCAGCAGCAGCAGCGGGACGCGGAGCAGGGGGCTCCTCCCTGCGGAGACAGAATCGAAGGTGAGCCTGGCGCCCCAGGAGGCCGGGAAGCCGCGGGGCGGCCCGGGACCCCGACTCACTGCAGTTCATGGTGCGGGGCGGCAGGACCGTGGCGCGCGGCGCTCATTCTGCCGGCCGCCGGCCCGCCTCTCCGCACCCCGCCCGGGCTCCACCCCGCCCGCGCGCCGCCGCCACCGCCGCCGCCGCTGCCGCTGCCCCCACTCACTTCCTCTTGGGGGCCCCCCTGGAGACCGTCAGGAGGCGGCCACAGGGGAGTGAACCCTTCTGCCCTCCCCGCACCCCTGGACCACTAGGCGAGAGGCGCGCGCCCGGCTCTGGCCTCCGGGGATGATGTGCCAACCTGAGATGGTCCCGGGCTGGGGGGCAGAACTGATCCCCAGGCTGCAGCCGCGGGAGGAGAGGTGGGCTCGGAAGGAAGCAGATGCGCCCCTGGCCAGACCCTGGCGGCCTAGCTGGGGAGCCACCAGCCTCTGTTCTGCCACCAGCCTCTGTTCTGCCATGCAGAGCCCAGATCTCATCCAGGAGGCCCAAGTTCAAACCTGGATTGTGTGGCCTGCGTGCTGGGCTGCCTTGGGCCAAGCATTCACCCACTCTGGTCTTCTGTCTCCTCATCTATCAACTGGGGGCAATAGTAAGCCCCAGCCCTGTGAGATCCATCCAGCAGAGACCCACTCTGAAGATGCTTAACTCCTAGCCCACCAGGCGGACCTGGAAGCATTGGGCTCTTCATTTTCATAACCCAGAAGGGGCCCAGATGAGCTGCGGGTTCCCTGAATGTCCTGAAACCCACCCCACAGGTTTTCTCCCTCGGAGAGCCCCGGGGCCCCCCAACCCAATGGGCTGAGGTGAAAGACATGCTCAGTCGTCAGCTTCTGCCGCCCTGAGGGGGGCCCCTTCCCTTCCCGTGACTGTTGCTGCCGCTGTTGCAATGGTCTGGTGATGCCGGAGATGGTGCAGTTCCTGGTGGCGCCACCGAGGCTCCAAGGCAGTGTTCCCACCCCCACCACCCCCTCTGTGGTGCTGAGCCTGAGGGGTGGGTCTCCTGGGCCCTCCAGGAATATCTGGAGCGTGGGAACAGGTGCCCTTCCTCTGTCCCCACCCCAGCTGCTCCCATTTGCACTGGGACTGGGTCCAGCCGCCCCGGGGAGACAGAGCAAGCCGGGGCAGACCCACGCAGGGAGTGGGGCCTGCAGAGAGCTGAGAGCCGGGTCAGGGTTCAGTGCCCCACGGCCCCCCACCCAGGCACATGTGCGGAGCTAGAGAGGAGACAAGCCCGGGTTAGTGCCAGCTCAAGGCAGAGGTCAGGTGCAGCGTGGGGGGTGTCCTGTTCCCCGAGAAACAGGCGCCTCCTGTACCGGGGAGGGCAGCAGGGTCTGGGAGGACGCCCTGGACCCAACAAGCCACTTTGCCTGTCCCTCTCTGCCCTTACTGTCCTGTGGCCCCGGGAGAGGGGGGCGGGGCTGAGGGGTGTGTGTAGGGTCTCAGTTCTTCCCTGGGGAGCAGAGACAAGTCTGCACCCCTGCACAGAGTCTCTGTGCCCCTTGGGAGCTCAGCATCATCAAATCGCCAAGTCCCGCGGAGAGAACAAACCCGGCCCAGTCCCGCCCGCCAGAGCTGGGACCAACCCACCCTGAGCTCAGAGATGGGTGCCAGGAAGGAGCCAGTGCAGGGTGGCAGATGGGGAGCCTGGGACAGGTGAAGAATAAGGGAGGTGGGGGAAGGAAGGACGAGTGATTCGGTGCCACGGTGGCAGGGTGGCAGGGCTTGGGGACCCACTTCCATAGACACCCCAGGAAAGCCACAATTCATGGTGCTGGAGATAACGCAGACGGGACGGGCAGGGCAGAGTATAAATTGGCGCTGGCATCTTGCCCCCTCCCCCCAGGGAGAGAGGTGGGGGCTAGCTCTTGCCCCAGCCTTGGGACAGGGTCACAGGGGCATGACCCAAGGGCACCTTCCCATCCCTTGACTCCGAAGCCTGCAGCCTGGATACCTAGGCCACTGCCTAGGCCTCTGGCCCGTGAACTTCACTGTAGGGTGAGCCTGGCACAATGCTCGCGTGCCCCCTGGAAGCTTCCGCGGACAAGCTTCTTAGCTCCTCTGTTTGGTGGCTTATGAGGGGCAAACTCAGACACTGCACTGGACACAGCAGGCGGAAGGCCCTGCGACCGCTGCTCCCGCCACCCACCTTTCTGGGTCGCCAGCGTCTCTACAGACTCTCATTTTCCGTGCCCTCTCTCCGGGACAGCCAGCAAAGGGTTAACTAGGTTGGACAAGCAAACAAATGCATGAAAAAATCCCCTCACCCCCAGGAGCCAGGGAGCTAAGGTCCAGAGCCAACCTCAGCAGGGTGACAAATACCCTAAGTGACAGTGCCATGCCTCAGTTTACCCTCTCAGAGGTCAAGCTGCAGCCCAGGCCCTGAGGCAACTGGTACCCCTTTGCTGAGATCCCCGCTGCAGATACGAAGGAGGGGTTCTGTCCCTGCCCCCCCTCCCAGCTCCACAGGGAGCCCAGGCAGTGGAGGCCCAGGCTACAGTGCCTCGGGGGAGGTCCTATTCAAGGCCTCACCCACGATTTGGAAATCAGAGCTGACTCTTACCTGAATCACGCAGGACCCACCCAGCCCCACCTCCTGCAGCGACCAACCTCGACCTGGAAGCCAGAGGAAAGCCTGTGGAGTCAGCTCGGCGTCCCAGTGCCCCGCCAGATCCCATGGGCCGTCGAGCAGCCTCTGGCCTCTGTGCCACCTGTCTGTGAGGCGGAGGGACTCACTGCATTCCTGTGGGAGTGAGGAGACAGAAGAAGATGGCCCGCCTGAGCAGACCAGCCCTGCTCTCGGCACTGCAAACTCATGTATCCCCTCTCCTCTGTCGGACCTGCGAAGGGGCTTTTGTGCAAAGTCTTCTGCCTCTTTACCCACGCTGGGTCAGGTGAGGGTTGGACACTGGTGGTAATAATAAAAAGAACATGGGGGCAGCTCAGGACAGAGGTTTGCTGTGCAGGCAGGAAGCGCAATGCAGCCCTTAGCATCATCCCATTCGCCACGTGAAACAGCCACAAAGTGAAGGGGTGGGCCAAATCATTAATCTGACCAGTCACTGTCCTCCCGCTGTTCATCGATTTACTCAAGCAGGCCCAGTAACATCTCCATCGTGAGACTTTGTTGTTACTGTGTTTAGCATATCGAATACGTCACGGGAGCTTGCCAGGCTCTGCCGTGCGGGCGAGATACTCTCGGTAGCTTGCCGGGCTCTCCGAGAGGGGCGGAGGAATCGAACCTGGGTGGGCCAGGTCGGCCGAGTGCAAGGCAAACGCCCTACCGCTGTGCTATTGCTCTAGCATAATAATAATAATAATAATAATAATAATAATAATTAATAATAATAATAATAATAATAATAAGGGCCAGAGCGATAGTACAGCATTTACTTCGCATGCTGCACTCAGGTTCAATCCCCAGCACCCCATATGGTCCCCTGAGCATCACCAGGAGTGATCCCTGAGTGCAGAGTCAGGAAAAAGCCATGAGCATCGCCAGGTGTGGAACAAAAAAAGAAATAATAATAATAATCTAACATTTCTCAAGTACTTACCACACGCCAGACAGGGTGCTATGCATTTTCCCTTCATGCAATTTTCTCAATTGCTCAATCAAAAAGTATCACAGGAAAAGAAACTGAGACTCCGGGTGCTTAAGCCTCTCACCTCACTTGCATATCCAGAGTGGTTAGTGAGGGTTTCCAGGCCCAATGCTTCATTCTGGGGTCCCAGCCACAACACACCTAAGCTCCAGCAGAGCTCGCTGGTACTGGAGGAGACAGAAACTCTCTTAGGGGACCCATTTGGCTGACCTGGGGTGGGGAGAAAGGTGAGGAGAGTCCAACTTACACAACCTTTTTCAGCCAAGTGTCACCAAATTTTTTTTAATTTATTTTTTAATTTCTCTTCTTAACTTTGTACTTGAATCACAGTGAGATACACAACCACAAAGTTTTTCAGATTCTGTTTCAGTCATAGGATGTTCCAAGGCCCATCCCTTCGCCAGTGCATTTCCCACCACCAATGTCCCCAGCTTGCCCCCCATCCCCCACCTCCCCAGTCTGTCTCTATGGCAGGCACTTCTCTCTCCTCTCTCTCTCTCTCTCTCCCTCTCCCTCTCTGTCTTTGTCTCTCTGTCTCTCTCCGTCTCTGTCTGTCTGTCTGTCTCTGTCTCTCTTCCTCCTTCCCTCCTTCCCTCCCTCCCTCCCCCCTTCTCCCTCCCCACTCTTTCCCTTCCTTTCTCTCTCTCTCTCTCTCTCTCTCTCTCTCTCTCTCCCCCCCCCCCCCATTTCTGGGCACTATAGCTTGCAGTACAGGCATTGACAGGTTATCATGTATCCATAATATCCAAGGACAGTAGAAACAAGGTCCAGGAGGACTGGTCCACTGTCGGAAGTTTGCCACAAGTAGAGGCAGGCAGTTAGGCTGGAGAAGGGACCACTGTGACCCTGAGAATTGGAAATGATCACGCCTGACAAGAATTGAGCACAGAAAGGAGGAAAGGAGGGAAAGGGATATACAGAATAACGAGTCAACAGATGCTTTTATCCCTTCCTCTCTGCGATCCCCATGTCAGCTGCCAGAAGAAGCCTCCAGTATCCCCATTCTGCGAAAGAGAAAATTAAGGCAGATTCCGCGGGGAAGAGGAGGCATTCAGATCTCGCGGGAACACCCGGCGCATGGCAGGTGCTTGGCTGGGGCTTGGGTTCCCTTATGGATCTATGCGTGTATTCAGTGTGTCTTTCTTCTCCTTCCCATGGTCTAAGCTGGAGAGCTGGGATCTGAGCCCTGGGCTGGCTGATGTGAACATCGGCAGGCTTAGCTCTCAGCTCACTTGGCTCCCTCAGATCCCAAACCGAGGGATCTTTAAAACAAACACCGCAACGGAGGCAGGCCAAGAAGGCAGATAAACAAGCAGGAGACTGGCAAGCGGAGAGTCCCCAAGTTCATCTGGGGAGTTTCCACTGCAGGGCCCACTGTCGCACAGACCTCCCGACGGGCAGGCGGGTACACATCATCCTCCTTCCCGGCCTCCCCCACCCCCACGCCCCCTCCTATCTGCAGAGCATCAGACATCAGAGCCTGGAATCTGGAGTCCGGCCGCCTGTGACGAAGCCGGCAGGGCCCCGGGACGGAACCATCCTCCTGCGGAAGGACACTAGCTGCCTGGCCCTGCTCCTCCCCTGGCGCTGACGGGCTATTTCCATGCACCCCCGTCCTAATTCTGTTCAGGACCTCCAGAAGGAAGGTCCCTCAGCCCCCAGACCTTGGCCGCTCTCTCGCAGGCACAGCTCTGATTTTCTAGGGACAAGAGTCTTGCTCCCTGTGTGTGGACAAGTCATTCTCCCTCTGGAACCACCAGCCTCCACTTATTCTGCAAGCCTGTGTAGTTTGCAGGTAGGGAGCAGGGACCCCGGGGGGTGGGGGTGCCAGCCCACTGGGTTTGGAGCCCAGCTGGGACCTTCTGGTTGCAATGCCTGCTCGGTGGTTATTTGCGGTCCTGAAAAGAAAGATAAGGATCCATCAACCAGCCCGGAAGGGGGATTGTTCCATGGCACAGAGCACCCGCCTGGCTCGAGGGAGGTCGAGAGTTTGCTTCCCCAGTGCAAGCAAGCACCAAGTGTGGTTGGGGCAGCTCTGCCATCGGGGACACCTGAAAGATCTCCAGCACACTACAGCCAGTGTGTCAGTGTGTGTGTGTGTGTGTGTGTGTGTGTGTGTGTACGCGCGCGCGCACGCGTGAACCCCATGGCCAAGGTTGCAAGTCTGTGTGGGAGTGTCAGTTGGGGTCGGAGGGGGACACCAGGGCCATTGCAAGCCCTGCCCCCATTACCATAGCCACAGTCACAGACCGGGCAGGAGAAGGGAGGGAAATGTACCATCAGGCTGTTGATCATATCTTGGTCCCGGAAGCTGCTGGGAGGCTCAGACCTGAGCTTTCCAGATGGCCCGGTCAGTGGGCAGGGAGGCTATTAGCATTATCAGGGACATGTATGGGCCCCAGAGATAGCACAGCAATAGGGCTCTTGCTATGTACCCACTGGCCTAGATCCAATCCCAGGCACCCCACAGCCCCACCACCACCACCACTACCACCACCAAACCCTGCCAGGAGTGGTTCCTGAGCACAGAGCCAGAAGCAAGCTCTAAGCACCTCTGGGTGTAGCCCAAACTCCCCCACCCCACCCCCAAAAATTGTTGACATGTACAAAATTAATCCAGGTCTGTAAGGGTCATCCCAGATGTGGGGGTTAAAAAAAAAAGTACTAGGCACCAAGATGAATTAAAGGAGAAGGGGTGCCAGGGAGAGCGAGCCTCAGGGACCAGAGATGCATGAGGCCACAGGAGGCAACTCAGACTGGCGAAGGAGGGGGGTCCTGCCCCCGAGACCCGAAGCCCAGAGGCACCGTGAGACTAGCAGTTCAGCCTTCTTCCATCTCCCTGCAATAATCCAACTCATTCTGGGCAGGAAGGGTGGGAGGGAGACGGGCCCAGGCCCCCTTTCACCAGGACTGGGTGTGGAGGGGCCTCACTTGACTGCAGGCAATAGAGGATTGAAATGGGTGGGCTGGAAGGTGGTCAGCTGAAAGTGAGCCGGCCCACCCCCTGTGGCCACGGGAGAATTTTCTAGGTGGGTCCTGGGTGCTGCAGAGCCTCTGGGACCCCAGGCCAAGGGCGCAGCAAGGCTTGTCCCCAGTAGGTCACGATGACCAGGAGCTGCCTCCCTTTGTGGCAGATTTCAGACTCTGAGCCAGAAGCCAGGTGTGTGTGGAGGGGGGAGGGGGGACATGCCCCAACAAGCCGGGCTCTCCCTCTTGGTCCTGTGGAAGGACCAAGTCCAGAAGCGAAGGAGTGCCCGGTGCTGAGCGGGTTCCGACAATCTCCCAGTTCCTGCGCCCAATGGACTAAACTATGAAGGCGCAACTTGGAGTCTACCCTTTGGCCTTGAGCAGAGCCTTAAAAGTCCATTCTCCTGCACCCCTACACGTAACTCTCCTGGAATGCACTCCCCTGCCTTAGCACCTCATTAATAACTCACCCGCCTTCAGCCACATGCAGTGAGATGGGAAAACAGCCTCGCTCAATGAGGGCTCCTCTGATCCCCGCAGCAAACTGGTTGCGGGCGCTTTAGCCGCTAGTAAGTCACGGTCATTTCCATTATAAGTAATGGCCCCAAGTTGTACAGACACAGGGGAGGGTTGGTATCAAGCTGAAAACTGGGAACAGGTATGGCTGTATCCAGGTCACAGGGTCTCTCTCCCTCTCTCTCCCTCACTTCCTCCCCCTCCCCCCTCCCTCTCCCTCCCCCTCTTCCCTCCCATCCAGGCTTGGGCTGAATGCTACAGGAAAGGCAACCCCCCCCCCCCCCCACACACACACACACACACTTTTGCTGGCCCTGGCTTTGCTTAGGGGCCATTCTGGAAGATGGATTCCCTTCATTCTCCCTGGCCCAGTCCTGGACAAGTGTCCGCATGAATTCAGAATGAGAGGGGGGTGCCTCCCCGCAAAGAAACCTGGGTGCCACCCTCCAAAGATCGGGGCAGGGAGGCAGGGCAAGCAAAGCTCCCTGAGGCCCGGCAGTGCGCCCAAGTCTCGAAACCAAGGCTCCAAGGCCTGGGGTGTGACCTGGGATACAGTTTGGGGTACGGCTTGCAGTGTAGCCTGGGTTTCAGTCTGGGGTATGTACTGGGGTGCAGCCTGGTGTACAGCCTGGGGTAATGCCTGGGGTATGGTCTGGGGTAATGCCTTGGGTATGCACTATACTGTCCTCCTGTTGTTCATCGAATTGCTCGAGCAGGCCCAGTAACGTCTCCATCGTGAGACTTGTTACTGTGTTTGGCATATGGAATGCGTCACGGGTAGCTTGTCAGGCTTTGCCGTGCAGGCGAGATACTCTCTGTAGCTTGCCAGGCTCTCCAAGAGGAGCAGAGGAATCCAACCCCAGGTCAGCTGGGACGGCTGTGCGCAAGCCAAATGCCCTACCACTGTGCTAACGCTCCAGCTGGGGTATGGTCTGGGGTAATGCCTCGGGCGCAGCCTGAGGTAGGGCCTGGGGTACAGCCTGGGGTACAGCCTGGGGTGTGGCCTGGGGTGTGACCTGGAGTGTGACCTGGGGTACAAGGGGGGGGGGGGCATGATCTGGGGTGTGGCCTGGGGTGTGGCCGGGTGCAGGGGCCTTCAGCCCAGTCCCCGCTGGTTTCCCGTCAGTTTCTCAATGGGCACTTGAGCTGGACGTTTGTGTGACTTGCCCCACACAGGGCGGGAAGTCCAGCGCGGGCCTGCCCGTTTCTAGCCCTCCCTGCTGGAGGTCCCCTCCCCCGCGATGGAAACCACTCACCGCACTGACCACGTCTGCTTCCTGTCAGTGGACCCGGGGCCTGGGGGGGACTCTGGGGAGGACGGAGTGGAAAGGGAGGGCAGAGGGCCGGACTGAAACAGGACTCTGCAGATTCCGCACGGGGTTGGGGTGGTGGGGGTCAGGGGCTGTTTTTCTGGCTCTGGGCTCAGGGGCGCCCCCTGGTGGTGCCAGGGACCATCCGCGCGGCAGGGGACAGAAACCCAGTTGCTTTCAGCCTGCGCGACCTCCTGCAAGGCAACCTGAGCTAGTACCGAAGCTCCCGGTGCCCCAGCCTCCTCCGGATGTGCTGGAGACAGCACCTGTAGATCAGAGGCTCCTTAGGAGTGAGTTAATTCATGCAAAACGCTTTGGGCGCTGCCTGACGCTCAGTGAGCCTGAAGCCACCTTGTTAAACCAAGACTGAGCGCGTGAGCACCTATGGCTCAGGCAAACACCGCGGATGGAGGCCACAGCGCAGCACCCCGCCCCATCCTGTGACAGTCCTTGGCCCCAGCAGGGAACCAGGCAGGAGGCAGCGCAGCCTTCTGAGCCCACCCAAGCTCCACACGCACAGACTGGCTTTCTGCCTCCTCGCACGGCGCATAGGTACAATTGGGGGCCTTCTGGACACTGCTCAGAGGATTGGGGGACTCCCAGACAATATCCAGCTACCCGCTGAATGCACAGGCCCAGCGGGGCTGGGAGTTCCCAAGAGCCGGGAGCCCAACTTCGGGCTTTGCTCATGGTAGATGATGCACATTCCCTTCCTTGGGGCTCCCTCCGAGAATGAGTGCATGAGTGACTGTTCTGTCCCCCCAGACATGTGCAAAGATGTGTGCACGCGTGTACGTATGAGCAGGTGTGTATAGATGTGTGCGTGTATGCCTATGCGTGCATGTGCATGGACATATGTGTGCATGCGTGTGTGTGCATGTGTGTTGAGCGTTTGGGAGGGAGGCGGCTGGTGCAGGGAACCAGGACCACAAGGAAGCACTGCGTGGTGAGAGAGGGCTGACCATGCCTGCCTGTCTGGTGGGCAGCACCACTCTGCAGAGAGAAGTACCGCTCGGTGGGTACCCCCAAGCCCCCAAGCCTTCCCCCCTCCCCCAGGGTCCTCCAGGACAGGAACCAGGACCCTCCTGGGGATGCCAGTTCCCAGGACACAGGAGAAGAAGCCCCATCGCTCTGGTGCCTCCTTTCTACCCCACCAGCCTATTCTGTAGAGACTTCCGCTGGCCAAGCTAGACAGGGCTGAGGGAGCCACAAGACTCCAAAGAGAAAAGCGAGGGAGGAGCACGGGGCACCTCCTCAGAGCCCTGTCCACTCAGAGCCTGGGCAGCCCCCAGAGTCCTCCTGCTGAGGGCCCAGGACAGCGAAGCCCAGCACTCCGCCAGCTCATCGCCTCTCCTCCTGTCCCCACCCCAGCCTCCTCTCCCCCTCTCTGTCCCTCGAGGCCCACCCTCAGCTCCTCTCACCTCCTGGCTGCCCATTCACACTCTTGCTCTGCTCTGAGCATCAGGGAAAACTGTGCCCCTTGACCCGGATGTACCTAAGGCTAGGGGCAAGTCACCAGCAGGCACCCTCAACTTGACCTCCCTTTGCTGTAGTTTGGGATGACCCAGGATCCCACACACACACCGGGTCATAGTGCCCAAGAGGGACCCCATACTTCGTTGTGGCGCCCAAGATGCCAGTGGCAATACAGCCGGACTGCACTTGGCATGTGGGGTGGTGCTGGGGATCGAACTCGAGGCCTAGTGCCTGTAAAGCCAGGGCTCCTCCCCTGAGCCACAGCCACGGAAGAGAAACCTACTGTGTTCTCCTCCTAAAACTCTTCCTTCGGGGGGGATGGGGGAGTGGGAGGGATACTGGGACCCGTGGTGGTGGAAAATGGGCACTGGTGGAGGGATGGGTGTTTGATCATTATACAATTGAAACCCAAGCACAAAAATTTGTAAATCTACAACTGTACCTCATGGTGTTTCACTAACAAAATTTTTTTTAAAAAAATGTAAATGATGGAGAATGGCCACTGGTGGAGGGATGGGTACTGGATCATTGTATAACCGAAACCCAAGCACAAAAATTTGTAAGTCTACAACTCTGTACCTCATGGTGTTTCACTAATAAAATTTAAAAAAAAAAACTCTTCTTTCCAGGATAAAGCCACAGAGCAGCCCTTCTCTCCAGGATATGATTGACAGATCTGTTCTGACATGCCCAGAAGAATAGTCTCTGGCCTCAGAAAGAAGACTCAGCTCTATTGAATAACATGGAGGACCCTGAAGGTGCCATGCTGTGAACTGAGTCAGGCAGAGGAAGTCCAGTGCTGTCCAATCTCACTCTTCTGTGGAACCTAAGAACAAAAATGCGCTCATGGAAACAGCAAGTAAGGTTGCCAGGGGTTGGGGTAGTGGGGAGGAGATAGGACGATAATGGTCAATGTGTAGAAGCTTCCAGTTACGAGGCCGACAAGTTCAAAGGATTAATGAACTGCATGGAGACTAGAGTCTTAACTTTCCTGTCCAGATCTACCCGACTGTCACTCACTCCATATCTCCTAGGTTCACCTCAAGTCAACCCATCTTCCTGTATTACGCACAAGACACTCAAATTCAATCTCTGTCACTCCATTAGGCTCAATCTTCACTCACCCCAGTCACCTGCTCTCAGCCCAGCCCTGCTGTACCTACTGCACTGAATTCAATCAAAGATGAGCCAGCTCAATTCTGCTCCACACAGCTGTTAACCGACCCAACCCCATCCACTCAGTCGAGCCAAAGGAAACTTGTTGCAACCCAACTCTCTCCAGCACAAACCAAACTAAACGTGCTCAACCCAGCAGAATACAATAGAATTCAACTCAGCCGAAGCCATCCCAACCCACCACTCTCTTCCTTTCAACAGTGAATAAATACCCACCTCACCCTGTTCCCCAGCCACCAGAGTCCCCATCCCGCTCAAATAGTGAGATGCAGAGTGAATGTCGACCTAAAGAAAGACGGCAGGACCCAGCACTGGCTCAGTGACAGAGGTCCTACCTTACAGGTGTGAAGGGGGAAGAAACAGAGTCTCAGCTTCTCTCTCTCTCTCTCTCTCTCTCTCTCTCTCTCTCTCTCTCTCTCCTCCCTCTTTCTGCACTCCTCTCCTTTCTCATGTCTCTCTCCACATTCTCCTCTACCAAATCTCTCTTCCTCTCCTCTCCTCTGCCTCTCTCCCCTATCTGTTTCTGTCTCTGTCTCCCTGACTCTTCGTCTCTCTCTCTCTCTCTATCTATCTATCTCCTATCACCCCCCTTTCCTCTCTCTATCACTTCCTCCCTGTGCTCTCACTCTCTCATTATCTCAGTTCATCTGCGGGTGGCCCCATCGCTTCCTCTTTCCATATCTCTGCGTTATGTTCTCCCTCTCGCTGTCTCTGGTAGTCTTCATCTTCATCTCTGCTCTAATTCTGGTGCTGTCCCTTCCCAACTGACTGGGGATGTGATTTCTCCTGATACAGTCTGCCATGGCCCCTCCCTTCATCCCTCATCTGTCCCCACTGGGGAATAACAGCCAGGCAGCCTGAGAACCCGTCATGGTGCCCCCTGAGAGGTGCCCTTCAGTCAGGTGCCCCCGACAGACATGCCCCTCAGATAGGTGCCCCCTGAGAAAGATGTCCCTCAGTCAGGTGCCCTCTGAGAGAGACACCCCTCAGTCAGGTGCCTTCTGAAAGACATGCTCCTCAGACTGGTGCCCCCCGAGAGAGACCCTCCTCAGACAGGCACCCTGAGCCAGCCCCCCGCCCGGCCCTCTGGCAAGCGGGCAGCCTCCTCTGGCAGCTCTGGCCAATCCTCTTCTCTCACAAGGGGGCTGAGCCCGGGGCGGAAGGGCCTAAACAAAGGCTCTCGGGGACACAGTGCAGGCAGGAGGCTCACTGCGGTGGGAGCCCAGAACCTTCCACACCTCATACATACCCTCAGCTGCCACCTCAGAACAAGGCCTCCGAGTGCATCTGTCTGTCTGTCTGAGGGCTCCGTATTCTCAGGGGGATGGAGGCAGGGCGACAAGTAGCCCTGGGTGCCCGTTGGGTGAGGGTCATTCACCAGTGACCTTGACCCTCTAGCCTCTGGGCCTGGAGCCAGTGTGTGCTGGCAGCTCCCAGGGAGAGGGGAGCACGGGACAAGTCTCCCGTTAGCTGTCAACCACCAAACACAGGCTCCAACCACTGGGCCGCTGGGCTGGCAGGAGTGGGCCAGGGAACGAGGCGCTCCGAGCTTGCCCCCGCCCTGGCCCCGCTGGCCACCACCTCCCGGTCAGTAAGTCCTTCTGGAGGGCATCAGGAGGACTGGGCCCTCCCTCAGTACTGCCCAGCCCTGGGCAGGCGCCGGCCTGGCCTTCCTCTACACTCCAGAATGCCTGAAATAGAAAAAGAGAAGGAGAGGCTGCGGTCTACGCAGGCGGGCAGGAAGACGGCGTTTCTGGGCCCAGGCATGGAGTCAACCCCAGCCTCTGGAGGCCCCAGACCACTGCCCCCACCTCTGTGGCAGGACCCCACGTTTCCCCTCACCCCAGCAACACCCCAGAAGAACCCAGAGCTGCTGACCCATCCGTAGCCACCCATAGGGAGGGGGATGTGGTCAACACGGGTCCCCAGTCTGCCCCCGGGCCCGGGAGACCAAAGTCAGGCCACCCGCTCCCCGCATGAACTGGCCCGGCCCCAGGGTGGGGGCCTGAGTCCCAGAAGCCGCAGCTGGGCAGGAGGCCAGTTCCTGGGGCCTTGGCACGGCTGTGTCCTCTCTGCCCCCTCCCACAAGCCTCCGCTGACCTCCTGCTCTTCCTTCCCCTTTCCCTGCACCCCAGAGACGCCGCGGGGGAGGCGGTGAGCCTCAGTCTTTCTCAGCCCTGCGGACCGTGCAGGAAGGAGCCCCTGACCCCCACACTGGGCCCGCGGCCTTGGAACCTGCTGACCTCGAGGGAGAAGGGAGACTCTGCCCGCCTGCAGTGCACCCCTCCCCAAGTGCAGGACCCTACAGGCCCCAGGCCCAGTCCACTCCCCTCCCTTCCCGTAACTGCTCCACCCCCCGCCCCCTCCAAGCCAGCCCCCCACACACACACCAGATCTGCCAACTGGGCGCCCAACGGGGCGTCTCTGCCCTTGGCCCTGCATCCACACTCTGATGGGGTGGAGTGCTAAGCTGGACAGGCAACTACCATGAGGTTTCTTCAGGAGGAGGGGCACACCCAGCGGTGACGGGGGTGCTTGGGGCACGGGCAGTGCTGGGAATCAAACCCCAGGCAAGGTAGACAATGCTGCCCCTTGAGCCATTTTCTGAGCTCCCAAAAAAAGGCATTTTAGCAGAAAGAAGAGCAAGTGCAAAGGCCCTGGGGACGAGAAAGACCCCACACACAACCCAGGAGGGAGCCTAAAAGGTATTAATGCACGCCCTTGGCACCCACATCCCTGCAGACCTGGGAGTTCTGCCTGGGCTCACACAGGTCGCCTGAGAGTGGGGTGCAGAAGGGCTGGTCACCCCTGCTCGGTCTTAGAGTGGGGAACTGGCCACGCCAGAAAGGTCCAGAATGCCCCCCAGGGCGTGGGGCTCACTGGTGGCTTTGGGGGTTGAGATCAGTCCATCCGGGGGGCACTCCAGGGTGCCGAGTGCGGGGAGGGCACTAGCCGCACACGCATGGCTGACCCAACTTCAACCTGAGCCCACAGAAGGTCCCCTGAGCCCCTCCAGGGGTGAGCCCTGAGCGCAGACCAGGAATGAGCCCTAAGCACTGCCCAGTGGGGCCCAAATGAAAAAAGAGAGAGAGGAGGAGAGGAGAGTGGGTTGGTGGGAGTCACCCCACCCACCCACCCACCCACATGTGACTTATTTTGGCTCATCTCCCTCTGAATCCTTTTTTTTTGGGGGGGAGGGCTGAAAAGGTGCAGTGGGGAGGGGGGTTGGGTTGTACCCGGCAGTGCTCAGGGCTTACTCCCGGCTCTGTCTGTGCTCAGAATCACTGCTGGCAGTGTTTGGGGGACCATATGGGATGCCAGGGGTCGAACCCTGGTCGGCCACATGCAAGAGATGTACTCTTTCAAGCCCCACCTCTGGTTTCTTTTTTGTTTTTAATTTGTATTGAACGACAAAGTTATTCATGATCGAATTCCCCGGTAGACAGTGTCCCAACGCCATCCCTTCACCAGGGTCCACTTCCCTCCACCACTTTCCCTCCTGACCGCAGCCTGGGGTCCGTGCCAGCGTTTCAGCCAAGCGTCTCTGTGGTCTTTGGCTCTGTTAAGTCTCCAGGTGAGGGGCTGGAGCGATAGTCCGACAGGGAGGGCACTGGCTCTGCATGTGGCCGACGACCCTGGTTCCGTCCCCGGCATCCCATAGAGTCCCCTGAGTCCTCCAAGAATGATCCCTTCTTGGAGGAGCACAGAGCCAGGAGTGAGTCCTGAACACAATGTGGTCCCCAAACAAACCAACCTGCAGGTGAGCAGATGTGGGGCAGAGAGCCTGGAGACCGCGAGAGCCTCTGAGTCCTCAGGGAAAGCCCGAAGCCAGTCCCTGCTCTGAGACATCACTTCAAGGTGCACCCGGATCCTTCTTCTGCAGTAAAGGTGGCCACGTGCAGACGCGTTTCCATTGTGTGAGTCTCAGGCGGACACTCAGCAGCCCTCTGTCCTCTGTCTTCTGCACCACAGACAGAGGCACTGGACCCTGGGAACTGACTGAGGTCACACTGTTGGCTGATGACAAAGCCAACAAATGAAAGCAGGCATCGGAAATGAAAGCAGGCAGCGGGAATGAAAGCAGGCAGTTCCCCCGTGCTACCTGCCCTGCAAGGAAGGGCAGGATGGGGACCCCCATGACATCCTGCAGGTTTGCAGGCAGCGGTTCAGAGGGACCTTTCTCTGGGGTCCGTGGGGAGCCTTGCATGGTTCTCTGCATAGGAGTGAGACGAGCAGCTGTGGCTTCTAGCAAGTTCCATCTGGGCCATGGCTACAGACAGGTTGGGCCGGGAGAACTGCAGGCAGGAGGCTGCTGTCTGGGGGTGAGGCAGCCTGGCCTTGGAAAAGATGAAGCACCCACACGCTCCGGGCCTGAGGGGGCTGTGGGCCAAGGGGGTTACGCTGAGGGTTCCAGCCAAGCTTCCAAGTCAGACATTTAGAAAGCCACGTCCTGGAGAAGACAGAAGGAAGGACAAACTCTGGGTGGACGAGCATCAACGATCCCAGAGCCACCAAAGTGATCCGCACCCCAGAACAGAGCTGCCTCCCTCCAGGACACAGGGTCCCTTGCCTGGACCAGGAGTGTCACTAATGCCTGCATCATCCATAAATTGCCACCAGGTGGCAGCACAGGCCACGTTTGGTTGTGGGGTTTTTTTGGGGGTTTTGTTTTGTTTTGTTTTGTTCCCCCCCCCCCAGGAAGGCAGGCGCTGGACCCTCTGCTGGGCGAGGGGGGGCACACCCCAGCCTGAGAGGCTGCAGTGTCCTACAGGTACAGCAGGGAAAGGAGATAAATGCTCCCAGATGCTGCCTGTGGCCCAAGCTCATTTCCCCCCTGCAAAAAGTGCAAGGCTGGGGCTGGAGCAATAGCACAGAGGGGAAGGTGCCTGCCCTCCATGCACAGGCTCCATTCCCAGCATCAGAAAGGTCCTCCCCAGCCCCACCAGGAGTCATCCGTGAGCACAGAACCAGGAGTCAGCCCTGAGCACCACCAGGAGTAGTTCAAAAACCAACAACAATTTAAAAAGCAAAGAGCAAAGCAGACAGAAAGGCTCCCCCCACTCTGCCCTGCCCCTGGGTCCCTGAGGCTCTCAGCTCAGACCGTTCCTCCCTTAGGCATCGTGCTCCTCCCGAACCAGGGAGGCACCGACTGGCAGGTTACCCTCACACCCAAGCCCGCAGGGGATGAAGCCACCCCCTACTCAAGTCCCTTCTCTCCTCACTTCCCCAGTTCCTCTCAGTTGCTGCTCCCCTGTTCTCAGGTAGACCACACTCTTCCACCCCATAACAGGGGGATGCTCTTCCTTTCCTGAGCTCAACCTTCTTCATTCTTCATGTCACCTCCTCCTGGAAGCCCTCTGCAAAGCCCCCAGTGGAAAGCGGCTCCTCCCCCAGTGCTATCTCCCCTCACTGAGCACCGCCAATGCCCTTCAAAGAAGCACACAACACTTCCTCTGACAGCAGGTTCTACAGACGCCCGCGGGCCTCCAGAGCTCACTGGGCTGAGTGCAGGCTTTGCACAGCAGAGGCCAGGGTTCACTCCCCAGCACCACATGATCCCCCAAGCACCACGGGGAGTGACTGTCCCACCAGCAATGACCCGGGAGTGGCTCCAGGGGGCAGAGAGATATAGGACAGCAGGTAGGGCACTTGCCTTGCACACAGGTGGCCTGGGTGCTATCCCCAGCACCACAAAGGGTCTCCCGAACCCTACCAAGAGTGATCCCTGAGTGCAGGGCCAGGAGGAAGCCCTGAGCACTGTCAGGTGTACTTCCAAAAACGAAGAAGAAAGAAAAGGAGGAGGGAGAAGAGGAAGAGGAGGAGGCGGAGAAGAAGGAGGAGGAGGAGGAAGAGAAGGAGGAGGAGGAGGAGAAGAAGAAGAAGGAGGACGAGGAGGAGGAGGAGGAGGAGGAGGAGGAGGAGGAGGAGAAAGAGGAGGAGGAGGAGGAGGAGGAGAAAGAGGAGGAGGAGGAGGAGGAGGAAAAAGAGGAAGATGAGGAAGAGGAAAAATAGAGGAGGAGGAGGAGGAGGAGGAGGAGGAGGAGGAGGAGGAGGAAGCAGCTCTATATGCTGCCGTATATGGTCCCCAGATCAGTAAAATGACACGTGTCCCCACCGCATCCCAACAGCTCCTGAGCTCCTCCATGGGGGGCCGCTCTGACTCCCCTGAATGGGGGATGGCGGCCTCACCCAGAGCTGGTGGACTTGCCTCTGCCCCAGGCTTCGCTGACCCGGCCCTCTCCTGGCCTCAATTTCCCTCCTGTGTAACGGGGCTGTTCTCAGCCAGGGCTGTGAGGAGCAGCAGCCGTTGCTTGTGGGGCCTCCTGCAGAATAAAACGGGGCAGCCCCTTACTCCAGGTCTTCCTCTAAGTGTAGCCAAGGGCGCGAGTCCCGTCCCTAGGGAGCCCTGTGGAGCTGGCCCGGACCAGGCCCTTGTTGCCCGGAAGGCAAAGGACTGACTGGCCTTCCCTCCTGCAAGAGCCGGCCAGGGCGAGGGTCTGCAAAGGGGCGTTTGCCCAGCAGGGGGCGCCTTATCCCAAGTCCACGGAGACGCAGCCGCGCCAGCCGCAGCCCCGCTCACCTTCTCAGAGTTCAACTTGTTGCAGAGGGCCAGGCGGCTGATTTTATCGCAGGCAAGAAATTGGAGGGCAGGGGTGACACCTGGCCCAGCACACGACTGCAGCCCAGGAATTAACCTCTTTGACGAACGAAGGAGGTTAAGGGGTGCGGGAAGGGCCCGTGGTTCAGAGGTGGAGGGACCCTGGAGCGGGAGAGATGGTGCCCCAGGACTCTGGCCTTGCCTGCGGCCAGCCTGGGCTCCATCCCTGAACCCCATATGCCCCGAGCCCCACCAGGAGGGTACCTGAGCACAGCCGAGTGTGCCCCCCCAAACAAGCAAATGAACAGAAACAAAAGTGGCGGGAATGCAGAAGCAATGAAAAGTGGCATCAGTGCCGTGGCACACAACCTTGGGAGAAGAAGTGAAAAACAAGTCAGCGTTTTTGGCTGGAGTGATAGCACAGCGGGGAGGGCGTTTGCCTTGCACGAGCCCAACCCAGGTTCGATTCCCAGCATCCCATATGGTCCCCCGAGCACCGCCAGGAGTAATTCCTGAGTGCAGAGCCAGGAGGAACCCCTGTATCCCTGTGCATCGCCGGGTGTGGCCCAAAAAGAAAAAGGGAAAAAAAAAACCAAGTCAGCGTTTGATAAACGCATCAATGAATGATGGTGATGGTTACACCCAGGTATCTGCATTAAAGCATGGTGGTGGGATCTGGAAGCTAAGGTAGATTCTGGGGGGAGGGGGGGGAACAGTGCCGTGAGAGGTTACATGCAGGCTGGAGGTACAATCTCCCAGAGCTTGTGCACCAGGCATGCCCTGAAGCTCTGCTGGCGGGGGGGGGGGGGGGGGGGGATGACGACAGCTCTGCTTTCTGCCATCCTCACCACCTACTTCGGGCCATGCCACAGCTAGACGTGTGTAAACCCAAAGGAAGAGGGTGTGGCTCCTTACACGGTACCCCAAGCCCACCAAGAGTGACCCCCAGCACAGGCAAGAGTAACTTACCCCTGAGCACTACAGGGTGTGATCCAAGAAACAAAAAGAGAAAAAAAAAGAAGAAGAGGGGAGGGGAGGGGAGAGGAAGATAGACGAGAGGAGGGGGGAGGAGAGGGCAGTGGGGCTGGAGCACGCAGCTGATCCCGGCTCTGTCCCCGGCTCCGAGCCCCTCCAGGAAGGATCCCTGAGCACAGAGCCAGGAGTGTGCCCTGAACACTGCCAGGTGTGGGCAAAACAGAGGGGCGGTGGGGGCAGGTGCCTGAATTTCACACCCTAGAAGTGAGCTCAGGGCGGAGGGACAGATCCGAATGGGTGGGCACTCCCAGCCGGGAGAGGAGATCAAGCTTCAGACACTCAGTCTCCCCGCCCCAGAACAACTCACTGGACACAACCAAAGCCCCTGCCCTCAAGGGGTTCACATACTTGGGGGTGGGTGGGTACAGGAAATAAACATTATTCTAAGAAAACCAACCAACCCACTGGAGAACACTGACCGGAAGAATCAGTGAGCGCGGGAGGGCGAGATTCTGCCCGGGTAGGTGGGCTAGCTCCTATAGGGTGGTCAGGGAAGGCCTCCCAGAGGAGGTGACATTCGAGCTGCGCTCTGAGTGAGATGGGGCTGGGCAGAGGGGGATGGAGGGGACTGGAGAGGTGGGGGGGGCTGCCTGCCACTGAGAAGTGGTGCTGGCTGGGCAGGAAGTCTGGCCCCCTGTAACTGGATCCCCAGGAAGGAGGAAGGCAGGAAGGCGCTTTCAGCGACAGTATTCATCAAGGCCGCCTGGACTCACCCCCGGGCAGCACCAGGAGCTCCTGGGGGCCCCTCCCCACCTCCAGCCTCCTGGGGCGGGCACCGCGGGGGGGGGGGGGCGCGGGCGGAGGACCCCTTCCAGACAGTAAGTGCTTCCAGGTTCCCGGGCTCGTTCTGTAGGTCACAGCGCCATCTGATCTCAATTACCCGGGTGTAGGGTTGCCGTGCGCAGGGGGGAGGGGGAGGGGGAGATCCTTCCTAATCAGGATCTCCTGGCCCCGGGGGGTGAAGGGAGAGACACCCCAGGACAGGTCCCCCAAACATCAGGAGTCCCGAGGGCACTCTCCATCACTGCCCCCGGAAGTGCTAGGGGTGCAGTGCCAGGGGGGGGGTCTCGGCCCTGTGGGCACAGTCACCTGCCTCTGCGGCCTGGCATACTGTCCCCTCGGGGTGCGGTTCCTCCTGGCCTTGGCCAAGTGTCCACTGGAACTGGACACACCTGCAGAAAGAACAGCTTTTTCCGAGGCCATGTGTGACGTCAACCTGGTCGGCCCCTACATGGCACCTGAAGTGACATGCACTGACCATGCCTCAGGCCCCAGTTGACCGGGCACTGTGGGAAGGCCGTGAGGATCAAAGGGTCCCAGGGGTAACACTGACCAGGAAAGGGCATTTGGTCCACGTGGCCGCTCACGGCAGCCATAACTCCTAGACGGGGGAGGCGTCTGTGGGCAGCCTGGAGACCCTCAGAGGGGACCCCCGACTGCCACCTCCAGTGATGACTGCTGGGACTGAAGGTCCATCCTGATCTGGGGAAGCCGGGTGGAGGGGACTGCTTGGGTGGTCAAACGCTCCCCTCTGCGAGGTTCTTCGGTACCGTCAAGGATTTGAGGGTTTGGGTTAGTTGGTTTGGCTGGGGGGCAACACCTGTCGCCGCTCAGGGGACCGTCCATGATGCCAGGGAGGGCACCAGGTAAGGTGCGGGAGCGCGGGGACCATTCCCGATACCAGGGGGTACCCAGGTAAGGAGCGGGGGCGCGGGGACCATCCAGGGTGCCAGGGAGGCCACCGGGTAAGCAGCGGGACCGTCCCCGGTGCCAGGGTGTACCCGGGTAAGGAGCGGGATGAGGGGACCGTCCCCTGCGCCAGGGGGGTACCCGGAAAGGAGCAGGAGCGCGTGCGGCGTGGCCGCGCCTC
This sequence comes from Sorex fumeus, assembly GCF_029834395.1. Classification (NCBI taxonomy): domain Eukaryota; kingdom Metazoa; phylum Chordata; class Mammalia; order Eulipotyphla; family Soricidae; genus Sorex; species Sorex fumeus. Next base: position 8,453,607 of record NW_026606186.1, read on the forward strand.
CCCCCTTCCTCGGCTCGGCGCGGACGCGAGAGGGCGCCTGGGCCCGGAGCGGCGCGGGCCGGACTCGAACCCGGCGCTGCTCGGCGCAGGGGCGCGGCCAGTGCAGCCCGAGCGGATGCCGGGGTCGGCGGAGCGCGGGGCCGCCGGCCGCTTTCTCCTTTTATGTCTGTGCGGGGCCGGGAACTCCCTGCCCCGGGCCGCGGCCCGCGAACAATGCGCCGCTTCCTGCCGCCGGGAAATGGGCTGGAGCCCGGGCACCACGGGGTCAGCAGGGACAGCGGGTCGCGGCCCCGCAGGCGCCCACGGCCACGTGCTTGGGGCGTCGTCCGGGCCCGCGGCCCCGCACCCCGCACCCCTGGGACCCGCGCCCCACACCTCGCGTGCCCGAACCCCACTGTCCTGGTGCTCCTGCGCCCGTGCGCGCGGCAGACCTGCACCTTGTCCCCTTGTGGATTCCACACCTTGTCATTTAGTGCCGCCCACCCCCTCCCCACACACACACCCACTACCACCACCACCACCTTGCTAGGCCAGGGCTAGGAACAAAACAGAAAAGCGTGTACCCGACACCCTCCCCCCCCCCACACACACACACAACCCTGCAATGGTGCGATGTGGTGTGCTCCGTCCAGGGGGGCAGCACACTCACCCCAGATTTCTGAGCTGTCTAGTATATGCAGTGGGGATTCTTTTTTCTTTTTCTTTTTTAAAAATAAATTTAACTCTCTTATTTTTTTTTTCTTTTCTGGGTTACACCCAACAGTGCTCAGGAATTACTCCTGGTGGTGCTCAGGGGACCATATGGGATGCCGTGGAACAAACCCTGGACGGGTGTGTACAAGGCAAATGCCCTCCCCGCTGTGCTATGGCTCCAGCCCACAATGGGGCGGATTCTCTCTCTGCCTGGGAGAAAGTGAAGAGGAGATTGGGACATCGGTGTCCCGAGGCTGTGTCTCATAGGGTGTCTTAAAAGAGAAAATGAGAAAATGGCGTTTGCGCAGGCACGCACAGACCATGAGTCACTGGTGTGTTCATTCGAGAGCGCGCATTGGGTACGCATGGGCACCGTTAGTGCGAGGGTCTCTCTACAGCCCCGCACACCCAGCAGGCCACAGACAGTACCTGACCACCGGCACAGAGTCCGTCCCGGCAGGGTCACCTCTGTGAACACAAGATAGTGCCCCCCTCCCCGTCTGCAAACAAACACCGACGTGCCCAGCTATGCCTGCATTTCTGCCCTCCCTCCTTATCCCTGCCGCGAGACCCCCTGCTCACGGGCACAGACCCTGGGCATATGGAGGTCGTGCGTGTTTTTCTCGTTTCCTAAGTCACTTGTCAATCTAGACCACCAAAATAGATGCGCTGATGTGTCTCGAGCTATATTCATGTCGCTGCCGTTGTTTTTGTTTTGGGGTCACAGCCAGTGGTGCTCAGGGATGACTCCTGGCTCTGCCCTCAGGGGTGAGGTGCTTGGGATAAGAATCAGGGCTAGAACTGGGGCTGGCTGTGTGCTGGACTCTCTCTCTCCGGCCACTTGTGCTGTATTCTAGGGGTAAAGTCCATCTTGGAGGTACATTCCCGAGTATGTGGATGGAGGCTGGACAGCGTACAGGAGGTCAGGCACAGGCCCTGCACTCTGCTGACCCCTGTATGGTCCCCGGGAGCACTGCCAAAAGTGATCCCTGAGCACAGAGCTGGCAGTTAAGTCCTGAGCACTGACAGTTATGACTCAGAAACCCAAAACACAGAAACTCAAAGTATGTAGCTGTAAATGACACTGTAGCACTGTCCTCCCATTGTTCATCGATTTGCTCGAGAGGGCACCAATAAATCGAATATGCCACGGGGAGCTGGCAGGGCGGGATACTCTCGGTAGCTTGCCAGGCTCTCCCAGAGGGGAGGAGGAATCAAACTCGGGTAGGCCACGTTGGCTGCGTGCAAGGCAAACGCCCTACCCGCTGTGCTATCGCTCCAGCCTGGGGACATTGGTGGTGGGAAATATACTCTGGTGGAGGGATGGGTGTTGTAACATTGTATGACTGAAACCCAGCCATGAACAACTTTGTAACTGTGTAACTCAGGGTGATTCAATGACAAAAATAGCACTATCCTAAAGCACTGTCCTCCAGTTGTTCATCAATTTGCTTGAGTGGACACCAGTAACGTCTCCATTGTGAGACTTGTTGTTACTGTTTTTGGCATATCGAAAACGCCACGGGGAGCTTGCTAGATTCTGCCATGCGGGCAGGATACTCTCGGTAGCTTGCCGGGCTCTCCAAGAGGGATGGAGGAATTGAACCCGGGTCAGCCTCATGTAAGGCAAACGCCCTACCTGCTGTGCTATCACTTCAACCATGTAGCCCTGAGGAAATAAATGCCCGCCTGCACCAGCTTACCCCCCACCCACATACCCCTACACCCCGTCCCACACACGTGTGCATCACAGGCAGACCCCAGTGACGACGCCGACAAGCGTTTGCCCAGGCCTGGGCTCTGGCTCCTTACTCAGTGCTCTCACCGCCTCTTGCCCACAGTCCTGGGTAAGCCTCGCCCCCGGGGGGCGGAGGGGGGGGGAGAGTCAGCCGGCTCCCCGCCCTAGTTTCACCACTGTGGCACCTCGGGGAAACACCATTTCCTCCTGAGTAGAACGAAGGTGACCCTGATGCTCGCATCTTCAGACTGAGGCCCCTGAGACTGTGACACCCCGGAGGCTGAAATGGCAGTCATGGGCACACGGGGAAGTGCAGGATAAAGCAAACTGTAGAGGAATTGAGCCCGAGGCACCAGGGAGAAGCTGCCCCACCCACCCGGAAAGGTCACCTGACTTAGCTGAGGCACTGCCAGGAGTGACCTCTGAGCACAGGAGTAAGCCCTGAGCATCCTGAGACCCATAAAATGAGTCTCTTCTTAGGCCCATACAGGGAGTGCACACGCACACACACATACACACACATGCACACACATGTACACTCATGCACACACATACACATGCACACACACATGCACACACATACCCACGCACATGCACACATGCACATGTACACACACGCACACACATACACTCATGCACACACATACACATGTGCGTGTGCACACGTGCACACATGCACACGCACACACATGCGTGTACACATGCGCACACATACACTCAACACATTCTACTCTGTATGCTCCTCTCCCCCTTTTTTTTCCTGATTGTTTGTTTGTTTGTTTCGGGGCCACCCCCAGTGGTGCTCAGGGCTTACCCCTGGCTCAGAAATTACTCCTGGCAGGCTCAGGGACACTGTGGGGTGCTGGGGATTGAACCTGGGCCTGCCGCATGCATGGCAAACGCCCTCCCCGCTGGGTTATCGCTCCACCCCACTCGCCTGTCATACACGCCTTCCTCAGCTCACGTGCCTAGACCTTCATGCTGCAACTAAACCATCATTGTGGTCCTGCCCAGCTGGGTGCTGAGGGCGCAGCCCCAGCAAGGGAGCCTGGCCTGGGGCTCTTGATGCCTGGCACCCACTATGTGCACCCACACTCAGGCACCCGGCACCCGTATCCTGAAAGTGAGTCGCCACACAGCTCGCCTCTCCATGGCAACTCCTGGACGGGTCCCCCAGAACTCCTGGACCCCGGGACCAGCTAGACCTCGGCACGAGCCCTCCACCCATGGCTGTGTAAACATTCGCCTTGCGTCCGCGGCCTGCACAGCCCCCAGTGTATGCCCCCATGTACCTGTTCCCCCATCTGCCCCCAGGAGAGCAGCTTGGGGGGCCCAGGCCAACCCCCGGGGGTGGGTCCAGGGGAGGCGGAGGTCGGGGAGGCTGGTAAGGAAGGCGGGTCCTGGCTTCACGGCTGGCGGCCAGGAAATTATAGTCGACACCAAACCAAAGCGGCCCCCTCGCGGGCCAGGTAATCAGGCCTCTCCCGGATTCAGCCTGACAGCTTAAATGTTCTAATTCCGCCGCCAGGGGCCCCGCTCCCCCCTCCAGCCCTGGCCCAGGCTTCAGCCCTCCGTGGTAATTGGACCCACGTTTCCATTACCCTGAGATTACACAGGTCCCCTCCGGCGCCCGGGACGCCCGCAGCTGCACGGGAACCGTCCCCGCACGCACGCATTTACCTGATTATGAAGTTTATTTTATAGCAATTGCTCCGGAGTGCCGGAGGCCCCCGAGACCCCGCCCCTGCTCCCCAGGCCCCACCAACCCCAAACAGTGGTTCCTCCGCCTCCCCCCAGCCCCGCCACGCTGGCCCCCTGCATGGACTGGGCCCCGGGGCCTAAAAATCACTCAAGGAATTTGGAGACAGGGGAGACGGGAGGGAAGAACACGCCAAGAATCTTCTCGGGGGTGCCCGTGGGAGCTTCTGGGCCAATGGCGGCTTCGTGGACTGGGGAGGACACAGGCCAGCCACGCCCATGCTCCCCAAGGGCCCCAGACTGCCTGGTCGTGGCCTCTCCGGGGAGACCAGGGATGCGCCCCGCAATGCTCTTTCCCAGGACAGCAGAGGGAGAGTGGAGAGAAGGGGACCTGCCCACGACCCTGAAGGTGAAGGAGCCCAGAGCCCAGTGCAGGCCCCTATGCACGGAACCTGAGCCGGAACCTGAGCCGGGAAGCCCAGCACTGGGGGCAAGGGACAAGGGAAGGAGAGAGGAAGGGAGTGGGGAGGGATGGGAGGGAGGAGGGAAAGGGAGGGAGTGGGGAGGGAGGAAAAGAGGAAGGAAGGCAAGGAAGGAAGGAGGGAAGGAAGGGAGAGAGGGAGAAAGGGAGGGAGGGAGGGAGGGAGGGAGGGAGGGAGGGAGGGAGGGAGGGAGGAAGGGAGAGAGGGAAAGGAAGGGAAGGGGGAGAAGGAGGGAGGGAGGGAAAGGAAGGGAAGGGGGAGAAGGAGGGAGGGAGGGAGGGAAGGAAGGCAGGAAAAGGGGCAGCAGATTAGGAAGGGCCGAGGACGCTCCCAGGCAGGTGCGGATCTGCCCTGAGAGACCAGGGGAAAGGGGGCGGGGTAGGCTCCCAGCACAGGGGGTCTTCCTGGACAATGCAGGACAACCCAGGGGCCAGGTGGGGTCCTCCACAAGCTGCAGATGACCCTCCACACGGCCCCCTCCCAGCTGCGTCAGGACAGTGAGACAAGTGTCAGGACAGCAAGACAATGCACGGGGCGAAGACAGCACAGGGACAGTACAGGGCACAGCTGGGGGGGTGGGAGTGGCGGGGGGGGGGGGCAGGGACAGGGCAGGAGACAGGGCTCAGCAGGCCCAGGGCAGGTGCTGGGGGGCTGAGCTGAGCTGCTCCTGAAAGTGCTCACTTGGGGGAGTAGGTGGTGCTGGGGATAGAACCAGGCGTGACTGTGGGCCAGTTCTCAGGCCCTCGGAGAGAGGTTTTTGTTCTCTTTCCTGATTCAGGACCACACCTGGACGTGCAGGTGCCAGCCAGGTATTTACTCCTGGCTCTGCTCATGGTACTCAAGGGGGTGCTGGGGCTCGAACCCAGCTTGACCACATGCCGGGCAAGCGTCCTACCTGCTGGATGCTTCCTCAGGCCTCTTGGAAAGGTTTTTGGTCCTCCATATTTTTCCCCCTTTTTTGGGGGGGTCACACCCAGCGATGCACAGCAGTTACTCCTGGCTCATGCACTCAGGAATTACTCCTCAGGGGACCATATGGGATGCTGGAAATCGAACCCAGGTCGGCCACGTGCAAGGCAAACGCCCTACCCGCTGTGCTATCACTCCAGCCCCTTTGGTCCTCCATATTCACCTGACTTTCCCTGCCCAGAGATTGAGGGGCGCCTTTCCCTTGGAAAAGGGCTGGAGGCCGGCATCCAAATCTTTTTAGAACAATTCTTTTTTCTTTCTTTCTTTTTCTTTCTTTCTTTCTTTCTTTCTTTCTTTCTTTCTTTCTTTCTTTCTTTTTGGGTCACCCTCAGCGATGGTCAAGGCTTACTCCTGGCTCTCACTCAGGAATTACTCCTGGCAGTGCTCAGGAACCCATATGGGATGCCGGGGATCGAACCCGGGTCAATCGTGCTGTATTATCGCTCCAGCCTCCCTAGGACAAGTCTGAGCTGTGCAGTCCAGGAAACACACCACCAGCCTTTTAGGCCTGGCTCGCCAGCCGGGCAACAGAAATGGTAATGGCACCCCCGGACCCCTCTCGGGGCTGGTGGGAGGTCAGGACACTCTGCTCCTAATAGCAGCGGCCAGCCCTGAGCACCTGGGGTGCTGGGGCCCTCAGCAAGCTCCTTCGGCCCTAACCTTTGACCCCTCCTCTCCAGTCTCTCTGCAGACATGAGCAGCTCAAGTCAAATCATTAAGAACTGGAGCCAGAGTGAAAGTACCACGGGTCAGGTACTTGCCCAGCATGCCCCTAACCTGGGCACAATCCTGGACTCACCAGATCGTCCCCCCTGAGCACCACCAGGAGTGAGCACAGAGCGGGAGTCGGACCTGAGCACCACCAGGAATGAGCGTAGAGCTGGGAGTTGGTCCTGAGCACTGCCAGGAGTGAGCACAGAGCCAGGAGCCAGCCCTGAGCACTACCAGAAGTGAGCACAGAGCTAGGAGTAAGCCCTGAGCACTGCCAGGAGTGAGCACAGAGCCAGGAGTTGGCCCTGAGCACCGCCAGGAGTGAGCACAGAGCCGGGAGCCGGCCCTGAGCACCACCAGGAGTGAGCACAGAGCTAGGAGTCGGTCCTGAGCACTGCCAGGAGTGAGTACAAAGCCAGAAGTTATCCCTGAGCACCACCAGGAGTGAGCACAGAGCCAGGAGCCAACCTTGAGCACCGCTGTGGGTGGCCCCCAATCAAGAACAAAGGAAAAGAAAAATGGGGCACCTGAGAGAGGGGGCATGGAAGACTATCACCAGCGCAGGCCCCGGCTCTGCAGGCGTGATGCCCACCCCTCCCACCCCCGGCTGGCACAGGCAAGAGTACCAGCCCCACAATGAGCCAGGGGCCCGTGATGTCACAGGCCGGGGGAGGCGGCAGCTGAGCGGGAGTCTCGCGGACTTGGCGGTCATCCTCTAGGAGGACAACCAAGATCTTGCACCCCCCACCCCTGCCCCGGCCGGGCCTGCCTTCTCCGAGCCCATTTCCACTGGTCTAAAGTCTCGCTCACCTGCAGTCAAGGCCTCGTTACCTGTCTGTCCCGTGGCCCACGCTCGCACCTGGCTGTCCTGCAGTACTTGTCACTCCGGCCTGGACAGGGAAGGCGCCGAGCTGCAGTGGACGGAGGAGGTGTTGGAGAGGTGTTGGACAGCCCAGAGTGGACTCTCTGCAGAACTGCCAGTCCTCCCTCTCCTCCTGGAGTGCTCCCGGGCACAGCTGAACGGCACGCAGGGTGGCATGGGGAGCTGCGGGGCAGGTCCATGCTGCCCAGGCGCCTGGAAGGAGAGCAGGACGGACACAGGGAGTTTAGGGAGCAGCGTGAGGACGAGGGCCAGAGAGGAGGGGCCCAGGGAGGGGACCCCTCTGTGCTCCTGGCCCACCATGCCCTACAGCCCTCCGCTGGGGCACGAGAAAGGTATGGAAGGAAAGAGGGAGGGAGGGCTGTCCCGGATCCCTCCTACACAGACACACACACAGACACACACACACACACACACACACACACACACACAGCGGCTGAGAGACAGACACTCCTGGGCTCAGACAGACAGACAGACAGCGGGCAGAGAGGGAGGGGAGGGGTGCACCCGAAGAAGAAATGCAGCAAGGTTGGGGAGGGTCCTCTTCCAGGTGGGAGTGAAGGGCTCCCGCCCAGAATGCGGAGGCTCAGGCTTGGGGGGCAGGGCCAGACCAGAGGGGCAAGAAAGCAGCCCCTCCCTCAGCCCTCCTGAGGGCAGAAACCACTGCAGGCACCCGCTGCTGGGACCCCCAGGTGCAGAGAGCTGGGGGCCCTGTCCACGTTAGGTGCCTGATGACACTGGCTGGGGTCCCGGGCCCCCGACCCCCGTGGCTCTCCATGGATCCCCAAGCCTGTGTTCCTGGAGGAGCTTCCCCGGGGAGTGGCCTGCAGTGAGGCTGTGGGGGGGCAGAGAGCTGCCGAGACCCCTGGAGGGGCACGGCTGGTCGCCCCGGGTCCTCCAGCCCACCCAGCCCCCTGTGCACAGGATTCCCCAGTTCTCGTTCCGATGTCGTGTCCGGGCCTTGCCGGGAGCAGTGACGGTCCCAGAGGGGGACAGAGGCAGAAGCCCAGGGCTGGAGGCTGAAGCCTCTTCTGCAGGGAGAAGCTGCGGGTGGGGGAGACGAGGCACACCAGGGGCCTCACAGCTGCCCTGTGGGGGAGCACGGGAGGGGCCCAGCAGCTGGTGGAGCAGCCACCCCTGCTGGCTGCAGTCCTGTCCTCCTGCCCCTGGGGGTGGGGGCAGTCAGAAAGCAGGAAGAGAGGGTCCATGGAGTGAGGCCTGATCCCAGGACACCCCCTCTGTCCGTCCCATCTGCCCCAGTGGTCCCTCTCTGGCTGTGCTGACGACGGCCAGGGAACTGCATCAGCAGCGCTGTTGCAGGTGTGGGGGGCTCTCCGGAACCACGCCTGGGCCGGAGCTCACTCCACATCCTCAGCCTCCCGGTGCCTCAGATCACCGGAGCGGGGTGTGTGTGTGTGTGGGGGGGGCTCCTCCCTGGCCGCCACCCGCCGCCGCCACCACCACCACCGTCGCCGCCGCGCAATCAAGGCTGCTCCCTCGGCACCCGAGCCAGGGCCGCCTCCTCCCGGCTGCAAACCGGCTCATTTGCATGTGGATCGCGCCTGCCACCATGGGTGCTGGGGTCAATTGAAACTCCAGAAAAGAGAAGAAATTTATGCAAAACTGTTGATTGCATTTGTATGTAATGAAATCATCCAATATTCATCTGACTATAGAATCTAATCTGAGGAGAGAACTGAAGGACATGAGTGTCACTGCAAAGCCGTAATGAGCCACTGCAGTGATTAAAAAAGCTCTTGAGCCTCCTGAAAATCCCGGCAGAAATAGCGTCTAATCAACTCTGAATATAGGAGGCAAGATTGGGCGGCGCACGGCCCGAGCGGCGCTGGGGGTGTGCGCGGTAAACCCTGGCGGCCAAGGCCTGGGGGTGCCAGTCCCCCGGACACAATCAGCCCCGTGCTCTGCACAAAGCGCCCGCGGCCGCCTGCGCCCCTCGCGAACCCAATCACGGCTGTCTGAGCTGCAGCCTCGCCAGAGGGCTTGGCTGACGTCCTCCTTCCAGCCTGCGCAGGGGCTTGGGGAGAGCGTCGGAGAGCTGGACAGTCGGACCCGGGTGGGCACACCTGGGCCCCACACAGCCTGGACCCTGGATGCATCAGGAAATGTCACTTCCTCCATGAGGCCTTCCCTGACCACCCATCGAAAGTGGCACTGCCAACACACACACACACACACACACACACACACACACACACACACACACACACACCCCTGCCTGCCATTATATTATTTATTTATCTCTAACGTCTGCCTCTCCCAAGTAGACTGGGAGCTCCTGGGGGCATTAGTGATTTTAGTGATTTAGAGCGAGTTAGTGATTTTGGAGAACCAGGAGCAGGCAGGGGTGGGGAACATGGACCTGCCCTCTCAGGGCCCTGAGTCCAGGTGGAAGACAGACAGATGTGGAAGGTGGTCACCTGGGAAGGGGGTGTGGCATGGGGGCCAGCCACCCGGAGACACCAGGGCTGGTGACCTCATGTGGGAAGTCAGGGAAGACTGCCTGGAGGAGGGATTTGAGGTTGAGCTCTAGAGGATGTGCAGAGACGGGCCTGGGGTGTGCCAATGGAGGGGTGCCCCGTGCAGAGTCCCTGAAGGGACAGGCCATGTGGGGCGAGATGTCAGGGCCGGAGCGGTGCAGCTGCAGGGCCAGCAATGGCTCTGTCCAGGGGTAGGGAAGCCTAGTGGGGCGCCCTGGCCTCTGAGGAGGAGGACGGCTGCAGAGGTGAGGTGTGGGGCTGGAGACCGGGGAGGAGGGCGTCCAGGCGATGGGGTTGACTGAGGCTGCTAGCAGGGCCAGGCACGGCCATGCTGGTTTGGGGGCCACAGCCAACTGTGCTCTGGGCTGGCTCCTGCCTCTGCTCTCGGGAGTCACTCCCGGTGGGATTTGGGGACCACATGGCGGCCGGGGACTGAACCTGGGATGGGCCTGGGCAAGGCAAACGCCCTCCCGGTTTATCATTTACCCCAGCCCCACCCCCACACACACACCATACACACAGATACCCACACACCAACACCCACACCCCCCACACCACATCACACAAACACCAATCCCCCCCACACCCCATACATACACACACCTACACACCAACACACACACCCACAACACACTACACATACACACATACCAACACCCACACCCCCCACACCACACAAACACCAATCCCCCACACACCTATACACACACCCCCACACCCACACACCAACAGCCACACCCCCACAACATACCACACATACACACACCATACACACACATACCCACACACCAACACCCACATCCCCCACACCACACCACACAAACACCAATCCCCCCCACACACCCCATACATACACACACCTACACACCAACACACACACACCCACAACACACCACACACACACACACCAACACCCATATCCCCCACATCACACAAACACCAATCCCCCACACACCCATACACACACCTCCACACCCACACACCAACACCCACACCCCTGCAACATACCACACATACACACACACCATACACACACATAGCCACACACCAACACCCACACCCCTTACACCACAACACACATATACACACACCAACCCACACCCACACTACACCACACCCACCCACACAGCCCCCAAAAAACCCCACACACCTATACATATACAACCACACACCAACAATCATACCCTCTACACACCACACACACATACACACACCACACCTACACCACCACCACACACATGCACACACCACCACCATCACACACACCACACACAAGTGCATCACATCACCACACCACACACACATGCATCATATCACCACACACACATGCACCACACACAAGTGCATCACACCACCATACCACACACACATGCATCACATCACCACCATCACACACAAGTCACCACCATCTCACACACACATCACCATCACACACACATACGCACGCACCACCACCATCTCACACGATACACACACAGTCACCACCATCACACACACACAGACACACACACCACTACCACCAACATCATATCACACACACACACACACACACGAGTCACCACCACCACCACCACCACCACCGCTCAGTCCACTGAAACACATGCTTTGCATGCAAGCCCTGGATTCGAGCCCTAGAGCACTGTTTCAGGAGTAGCACACATGCGCCATGGGGTGAGGCCCCAGAATAAATGGAAGCCACAGGTGCATCCCCTCTGCCACAGGGCAGGTTTGGGTGAGCGCCCGGGAGTCAGGATCCTGCTCTGTGGCTTGGCCACCATCTGTCAATGGGAGCACTCTTCCCTCTCGGCCTCGGCAGCCCCTTCTGTGCAATGGGCATTTCCTCGAGGTAGGGGAGCGAAGCACCTCATGTCCAAGGCATATTCTCCCCCTAATAGGCCAACTGGACACTCGCTGTCCTCCTGGGGCTTGGGCATGTGACAGCCTCCCCAAGTCCTTACAGCAAGGCAGGGGAGGCTGCTGAGGGAATTCAGAGGGTCACGGCGCCCAGGACACAGCTTGAGTGAAAAGCTCCACAGGTCGTGTGGGTCAGGGCAAGGGTGCCTGACCCGGACGGGTGGGCCAGGACCATGTCCTTCCTCTGATCTCTACAGAGGCCCCGCTGAACCTATAACTGCCGTTCAATTTCCTGGGGGAGGGGGTGGGAGCTCAGGGGTACTTTTATTTATGGTGTTTTTTAAATTTTTATTTTTATAGCGTTGTTCACAATCATGTATCGCATTCAATATTCCAACACCAATTCTACCACCATTACATCTTCCCACCACCACCCAAGCCTGCCCCTAAATACAGGCAGACCCTAAATAATTTATTTTGTATTGCTTGTTATGAATAACCCACTAAAAATGATCCATAAACTTTCCTTAGAGGAAAGAGTGTGAGGATTGTTGCATCTCACCCTGGAGAGATTAAGCTCTTGTATAAGAGATGACTAACATGTTACAGGTTGTGTCTTATGTGCTAATATATATATATATGTATATATTAGATCAATTTGCCTTCTGCTCTATACCCCATCGAATGTGCTGTGCTGCTCCTGATACATCAGTGGCTTAGAGAACGAGTGCGGCCTTACACTGTTTGTTTGCTGGGTTTTTTTTTTTTTTGCTTTTGGGGTCACATCCGGCGATGCACAGGAGTTACTCCTGGTTCATGCACTCATCAATTACCCCTGGCGGTGCTCAGGGGACCATATGGGATGCTGGGAATCGAACTTAGGTCGGCTGCGTGTAAGGCAAGTGCCCTCCCTGCTGTGCCCTCGCTCTGGCCCCATGGGGGTGCTTTTAACGGTAGACTGGGTGTAAGTTGCTCAATGCCTCTGCCCCCTGGGGTGGGTGGGGGCCACCAGAGCTGGTAGTAACGAGGTCACAGATAACCCGCTGACTCACTCCAGCCACAGTCACCAAGAGTGTCCTTCCTCCCGGAACAAACGGCCACACCCTACTCTGAAATCATGCTGTGGGTGCCTCTCCACACCCCTTGCCCTGTGACTGGGTGCAGGACCTGAGCGTTGTTGGTTTGTCACCTACAGAAGAGGGGAAGGGGACAATAACTACAGTCTCACAGATACCTGGGCATCCCCCTTCTTACTGAGGGTTGCTGTCCAGCGGGGGAAAATATTTATGACCTTTAATGAAGAAAATACAGAGAAGAAAGTGCTTTGGGCCCTGAGAGTTCAGTTCCAAGGGAAATGAAGAGTATGGCACTGGTGGGCGAATTCCTGGAAGGCTTCCTGCAAGAGGAAAACTTTTGAGCTGGGTTTAGGTTGGTTTTCTCTGAAAACAGTCTTATAAGTATAGAAATGAGAGAGAGAGAGAGAGAGAGAGAGACAGAGACAGAGACGGAGACACACACAGAGAGACAGAGAACAGAACATACTGTAACTACCCAGCCTGCCTTCACGGTCCAAAATGAGCAGTTGCAGGTCTTCATCATATGCACATATGAGGGACTTTAGAATTTCCTTTAAAGGGCTAGAGAGATTGGACAGCAGGTAGGGCCCATAGCTGACTTGGATTCAATTTGGGCTCCCCATATGGTCCCCTGAACACCCTCAAGAGCGATCCCTGAGTGAAACACCAGGAGTCAGCCCTGAACATTGCTGGATGTAGTCCCTAAAAACAACCCCCCCCAAAAAACCCACCAAAACCCAGAACTTTCTCTAAAACTATCCTCCACCCCCAACCCACTAGAGAGCTAGCTAGCACAGGGGTCATGGCACTTTCCTTGCACGGGGCTGACCCGGGTCTGATCCCTGGTACCATATCTGGTCCCCACTGCAGCACCAGGAGTGAGCCCTGAACACCACTGGGTGTGGTCCCAAAAACCAGACCTTCCTCCCTCTCCCTCTCCCCCACAACCAATGGCAACCACCTGAGCACGAGTTTGATGAGTCTCTTCACAATCCCCCGCCTCTAAGAAACATAATCTGTGGGGTGGAGAGAGGGGAGACGAGTCGTAGGCTTGGAGCACACGCTTGCAGACAGTTAGCCTGAATTCAGTCTTCAGCCCCACGACCCCACAAGCCGCACCAGGGACCACCTCTCGGCTGGGCAGTCAGCTTGGCATAGAGCCGGGGGTGTCTCACCCCTGTGCTGTAATGCGGAATAGGCAGGAAGACTTTTTCAAAATTGCTTCTCACCCTCCTAATTCCCGAGGTCCCCCTGCCTCCAAAGCCCCGGGAGCTTCGAGGGCTCCGTCCTTGTGGAAACATGAGCCCGGCTGTCCACCCCCCAGACTGGGCAGGGTTTCCAGGGATGGGGATAATCAAGGGACATTCCAGGTAGAGGAGGAGGCAGCAGCCAAGGCGGATGGGATGGGAAAACCAGCAGGCCTGCAGCTGGGGGGCTGGCCCGGGTCCAGGCTGGGGGGGCAACTGGGCACAGGAGGGGGGTGATGGTGGGTGAGTGAGGCCAGGCCCAGGCCAGGAAGCTGTCGTTGGCATGCTGGACATCTGGGGTGGTGGGGGCCAGCCATCCCCTGCACAATAATTCCACTTCTCCCCTTGGCCAGTGCCCCCCTACCTCCCAGGCCTCTGTTACTCTTTCCATTAATTGTCTCATTAATGACCCAGTGAAGTCAAGTGCCCATTGTTCTCCAGGGCCGGGGGCAGCCTCCCTGGCCTTCTCCCCACAGGACTGGTGACCGTCTTTCCTTCCCCTTTTGCCTTTGGCAGGCCGCCTTATCTGGTCCCTGCAGAACCAGCTGGTGCTGTCCCTCCCTCCCTCCCTCTGCCCCAACCCCGGACCCCCTCGCACAAACCTCCCCGCCCCACTCCTCTGCCTCCCTCTCCCCGGAGTCCTCCACGTGGGTATCTCCTTCCGGTTTTCTTCCCTTGTATCTTAAAACACAATACCAACACCCCCCTCCACCTCCCAAGACCTGGTGCTTCTCTCTGGATGTTCTCCCCCTGTGTCTCTGTTACTTCCCTAGGTCTCTGGGATTATCTCTGCAAACGGTGTCCCAGTCTCCACGTGCTGGTCTCTGTCGCCGGGGTGGGTGCCTGCAGGATGCGTTTCTGCCTCACTGCACCCCTTCCCCGGGGCCTCCCTGCATCTGCCTCTCCGTGCTCCTCTGCTACCTCCTCCTCCCCAGCCTCCTCCCGCGCGTGTCTCTCTGAACCCCGCTGATTGACTATTGTCCTGCTTCTAACCCCTGCCTCGCGGCCTCTGCTGGCTCACCCACTGGGTGCCTGCCACCCACACAGGTTGAACTGCCTGTTTACTGCGCTCCGTGTGCCTGGACTTGGTCTCCCTGGGAGACTCCGGGAGTCCTAGGGAGACCAAGTCACGTGGGGGATTAAAAATGGAGGGGCTGCCAGAAAGTGGCTAATTTTTTTTCCTAAATGTGAATTTTTTTTTCCCATTACCCACCTCTTGTCATAAGAGATTAGTTAATACTAAAACACAAAGCAAGGAAGAGGCGAGATTCCAAGATCATCGATTAGTGCTTTATGTAAAATAACTGCCATCTTCTGAAAGCATGTGCCAGGTCGCCTGTGACTTGTTTTGCCCGATGGGTGGTTCATGTCAGGGGGTCAGCACGGGGTAGGGGGGTGTTGGGCCACCCTGGAAGTCACTGACCTTGTCCAAGCACTTTCAGGATCCCACTGGGGGGACCTTTGCTGAGACTGGACAGGGACAGCCCGGGAGTGCCTGCTGGCTGGTCAGCGCCCCCCCCCCCCGCCCCCCCAGGTTCTGACACAGTTCCTCTGGGTCCTGGTGACACAACAGGGGTCAGAGACTCCCACGCTCCAACTCACTCTCTGGACATGTGCGTTTTTGAGAGCCAGTAACTTGGCCTCTGTGCTTGTTTCCTCACTGGAAAACAGAGCTGAGGGAGAACCAGTGCCCTGGCGTGAGCTAATAATACGCAGCCACGCCCCAGGGCCTGGCCACGATTGTTCAAAGTACTACAGTTGGGAGCGAAGAGGGGACTTGGGGCGTGGGGGAGCGGGTTTCATTGACCGTCCCTAGGGTGGGCCAGAGCCCCTCCTGGGGGGTGTGACCAAGCTGTAGAGCAGCCACAGTGCAGAGACTCTTTAGGGGCTGGGTCCCCATGTCTGCACTGCTGCGGGGAATGAGGGGAGGGGGGTATTTCTCGCCTCCGGGGGAACCCACCCAGCACACTCAGGGGCTCCTGTTCTTGTCCAGACGCTGGCAGGGGTGTAAAGCCAAGCTCCCCCAGCAGCATCTCTGGCCCAGGTGCTAGCACGGGGGGCTTGGGGGTAGCGGGCAGGAGGGGGGGCAGGTAACCAGGAGCCCGGAACTGCAGGAGGCAGCTTCTAGTGCCCAGAAGCTCAAGGCAGTCGAGGTTACTGTCTGCGCCTCCGGGCAGGGCTTCTGCTTCCTCACGTGACCTGGTTCCACTGGCACTCGAGACTTGGCTGTCCCTCGCCAACCGGACAGACGCTTCTCCACCCCCTGCTCCGCACCAAGCACTAAGATGAGGAGATCAGGAGCTTTCTCCCAGGGGACCTGACAACAGTCACCTAGAGTTGTCAGCCTGCCAGGCGGGGTTGGAGACCGAGTGAGGCCAACCAGTGTTCCTGCCGCCACAGGCTTCCCCCGGGGTGTCCCCAGGAAGGAGGGCACAGGGCAGGCAGGAGTGACAGGAGCCATGGGAGAGGGAACAACAGGGTTGGGTGCCTGAGGGCAGGGCAATGTCATTCCCAGAGGAAAGCGCTTGTGTGTGTGTGTGTGCACACGCGTGCATGTGTGTGTGTATGTGTGCAAAGGTGTGTGCATGCCTGCATGTGTGTTGTGTCCATGTGTGCGTGCATGTGTGCGTGTACATGTATGTGTGCATGTATGAGCATGTGTTTGTGTGCATGTGCGTGCATGTGTGTATATGTGCATGTGTGTGTATGTGGGGCGACACTCATGCACGCCGGGAAAGAGCCGGCTGAGCTGCAGGTGCCTGGGCATTTTCATGTAACGATGCTCAACAGGCGAGATGAGCAACAGAGAAACGAATGAGCTCATGCCAAGGCAGGCCTGGGCACCAGGTGAGCTCTGCCTGCTGGCAGGTAGTCAGCTTCATCTGAAGAAGCCGGTGCAGGCCAAGGCAGCCCAAAGGCCGCTCCTTTAAACACGGGAGTGGGTGAAAACGCAGTTTGGGAAAGCAAGTGACTCCATGCAGCTCGTGTGCTAGTTGCGTTGAGGGGGTGAGAGGCAGCCCAGCTTGAAGAGGTGCAGGGGGCCTGGTGGGCGAGGGACGGGAGGAGCTGGGACAGAACTCAACAGGCCTGGGAGGTCTGGAAAGCGGCTCAGCAGAGGAGCAATGTGGAAAGGCTGTTTCGGGTAGAAAGAAACGCAACAGGAGACGGGAGGCCACTGACTCTCATTCAACCACGAGGAAGAGTCCTTGCTGCAAAAACAGCACTTCTCAGTCTAACCCTGAATCTGCAGAGTGTAAGACACTGAAACACTTCCTGTTAATATTATGTGCGGGGTCCAGAGAGACAGCACAGAAGGAGCCTGCCATGTGGGCAGAGGATCTTATTTGCTGCACTGTCACATACGGTCCTCTGAGCCCTGTTGGGAGTAGCCCCTGAACAAAGCCAGGAGAAAGCCCTGAATACAGTTGAGTGTGGCCCAAATACACACACACACACACACACACACACACACACACACACACACACACACTCCAATGCAGGCCTGCCTGGTCCCTGAGCACAGAGCCAGGAGGGGTCCCCAAGCATTGCTGGTTGGTTGTCCCCACCATGAAGCCAACAGGCTCCATGAAACTGTGCTACAGCTTTACCAGTGAATGAGCTAAGGTCATCTAGCAAGAGATGTGTCACATGGGGCTGAAGCGGTATCACAGCAGGTAGGGTGTTTGCCTTGCACACGGTCGACCCAGGTTCGATTCCCAGCATCCCATATGGTTCCCTGAGCACCGCCAGGATTGATGCCTGAGTGCAGAGCCAGGAGCATTGCTGGGTATGACCCAAAAAGAAAAAAACAAAAGACGCGTCATAAAAGTGCATGCAGGAACATCACTCAGCCTTAATAAGGAAGGAAGTTCTGACACATGGATGAACCTTGAAGACATCCTAAGCGAATAAGCTGGCCAACGAATACTGGGATAAGCCAGATACTGTGTGGTTCCCCTCCCGAGGTACCGAGTCCTCAGAATCAGGGAGCAGAGCTAGGGGCGGGGCAGGAAGTCGTCCGGAGAGACAGATTCCATCTGGAGAAGACAGGCGTGTGAGGTGGTTGGCCCAACTATGTGAATGTACTTGACACCAATGCACACGCACAGGCGCCCCACATGGTGCATTTTACGTGTACTTTATCATTTTACCACATATGCCCCCCCACCGGAAAACTTATCTTTAGTTTCGGAATGGCTCAGGCTGAAGAAATAGTCCAGCAGGTAGGGCACTTGAGCTGCATGCAGAAGACCCAGGTTGGATCCCTGGCACTGCAAACGGTGTTCCGAGCCCTGCCAGGAATGATCTTGGAGTGATCCCTCCAACTCCCTGAGCACAAAGTTGAGAGTCAGTCTGAGCACAACCAGGCATGGCCCTGTGGAAGGTTGACCGTGTTCTCTCGGGGAAGAAACAAATTGCTTCATTTTTGGCTTGGCATCCAGAATGTGTATACTCACTTGACAGAAAAACAGGATTCGAGAGGCCTGTGGATCATTAAAGAGTGTAGTCAACCAATTTCTTTTCTGTTCCTACAATGATTATTTGACTACTTTACTGTTTGACTGCTTTATTGATTGACTACTTTATTCTTTAACTACTTTGTTTTCGGTTTCTGTTTAACTATCATTTAACTTCTTTATTTTTGGCTTCTGTATTAACCAATGGATTGTTTGACTAACCCCTTTTTGGCTTCTATAAACTTCCTTGCTTGCTTAGAGAAATTCCAGTTGCCGATAACAGCCCCCAAACGAAACAGAATAAGAAGATTAAGGAATAGGAACGACCTATCCAACAAATGGGAATCCCAAGGGAAAGCAAAGGCTGTAATCTTGAGGTGAGGAGCGAGAAGGCAGATTCCAAGCCCTGGGTGGCACCGGAAGCTCAGTTCTCCCAACTCAAGAGCTCTTTCATGAAATCAGAATTAGAGGAAGCAAGCAGGGAGAATCCCAGAGGCCACAAGAGCCGACCAAAGCTCAGGATTCGAATTCGGTGGTAGTGGTGGGGAGGGGGGTCCTGAATAAACAATACCTGTGCCCCAAACACGGCCCCATGGGCTGGAGCACGTGTTTTGCACAGGGGAAGAGTTTGGCATCCAAGCACTTCTGGGAGCAAAGGTGGTCTGCCCAGTGTTCACCCCCACTGGGTGTAGCCCCCAAATCAAAAGAAAAATACAAAAACCCAAGCAAGGGGCTGGAGAATAGCACAGTGGGTAAGGTGCTTGCCTTGCACACGGCTGACCTGGGTTCAATTCCCAGCATCCCATATGGTCCCCTGAGCACCGCTGGGAGTAATTCCTGATTACAGAGCCAGGAGGAACTCCTGAGCATAGCCAGGTGTGACAATAACCCTCCCCCCCAAAAAAAAACCCCAAGCAAGATCATCTCTAAACATCCCTATGTATATATTAAGATATCAAGATGTGTGCCCCCAAATAGAAAATTGATATTCCCACACACACCGTGAGCATCTATCTAGGACAGCAAAAGAAACTGCAGAGCTCTGGGCCAGAGCGACAGCACAGCAGGGAGGGCACTTGCCTTGCACACGGCAGACCAGGCTTACATTTCTGGCATCCCTTATGGTCCCTGGAGCACTGCCAAGAGGGATTTCTGTGTTGAGGCAGGAGTAAGTCCTGAGCATCACCGTGTGTGATACCCCCCCTGCACTCCCCCACCAAAAAAAGAAACAGCAAAGCTACAAACTGACGGCTTTAAAGGGAAAACGGATGTCCAAATACTCTGAGAACTGCAAGCACCAAGCCAGCATTACTCACTGATGCTATCAAATGCTTCTCTCTCCCCACGGCTGGCCAGTCTGCTCACCCCTCGGTCCGGGACACATTCTAGGAGTCTGGCCAGCAGAGAGGCATGAATCGGTCATCACCAAGAGTGGCCGTTCTTTCAGCGACTGCCAGCGCTGGTGACTGGCTGCTTGCAAGCAGCTGTCTCACGAAAGGGGCTTTCTGCTTCGCCTGTTCTCACTCTGGGGCCCAGAACACGGCCAAGTCCATTCTGAATGAACGCTCAGCGCAGAAGGGATTAAGGGCCCCCTTCAAAGTCAGATCTGAGGGGCTGCAGCTAGTACAGGGGTGGGGGCTATTTAAAATGTTTACTTTTGCACATGGCTGACCCAGTTCGATCCCTGGCACCACATACGTAGGCTCCCTTGAGCCTGGTCAGGCGCAACCCCTTGGGCAGAGCCAGGAGTATGCCTTCCACACAGCTGGGTGTGGCCCCCAAATCAAATCAAACCAAACCCCCCCCCCACACACACACACCAAAAACAAAGTGAGATCTGAATTTCAAAGTCCTCGCTGATATTTATTGGCTTTGTAACCTTTTTAAAATACTCTTAGTTATCTTTCCCGAGTCTGTTTTCTCATATTTGAGCATCCGGAGTAGCAATATATACTCCAAGAGTGATCTGGAAGTTTAAATGCACTATCATATGTAAAGTGTCCACCAGGTTCCTGGTTTACAGTGGAAACTGGATGTGTCTGAGGTTGGGAAAAAAATGAAACAAACACAAAAATTTCTTTTTATCTCAAAAGAGAATCTCTAAATAGAAACATTCACCACTACGGCTGAAAATGACTTTTTTGTTTTTCGCATTTTGGGTCACACCCAGCGATGTGCAGGGGTTACTCCTGGCTCATACTCTCAGGAATTACTCCTGGTGGTGCTTGGGGAACCATATGGGATGCCAGGAATCGAACTCCAGTCAGCCGCGTGCAAGGCAAATGCCCTCCCTGCTGTGCTATCACTCCAGCCTCAGACTTTTTATTTTTTCAAGCTGCCATGGATCCAGCCCGTGACCTCACACCTACGGGGCACGTTTTCACCATTGAGCGACATCCTGGCCCTGAAATGATCTTCTTTTGGGGGAAAATGAGGATGGACCACACTGGGCTGTGATTAGAACTTACTCCTGGCTCAAGGCTATGTGGTACCAGGGAGAAAACCCAGGCCAGCCATGTGCCTGGCAAATGCCTTACCGTATCTTTCTGACCCCTAGAATGACTTTTCATATAGCACAGAGTAATAGTGAAATATGTCACGTTACATCCTACATCCATTATGCTCCAGCAACAAATGTTCTTGCACCAAAAAAGGATGTCTCTATGGACACCTGTGAATAGTTGTTGGGTCAAAAGAAGCGAGACCCGTAAGTGACCAGAACAGTCCTGCTCCTGGCTTAATGGAACCATCTCTGTGGAAAGGCCTGGAAGGACACATGCCTAAATGCTAACGGGGAACAGGATTTGCGAATCTGTGAGAAGTTTCACTTCTAACTTTTTGTAAGATTCCTTTTGCTGGTTTCCCACACATACGTGCAGAGGTACATACACGCCTGCACAAACATCAGGAAGAAGAAAAGAGCAAACTGATGAAAGGACTTTCCATTCTCTTTGGCCCGTCTTTTCACGGGATTCAGAAGGCAATGAATGGAATGGCGGTGGCGGTGGTTTGTTCTTCCGGCAAGTGTGAGGACAGCCATACCCAGTCTCTCCTTGGGCAGGGGCAGAGGGGAGGGGAGTCTGGGGCCACAGCCAATGGTGCTCAGGGCTTAGTCCTAGATCTGTGCTCGGGGGAACATTTGTGGTGCCAGGGATTGAACCTGGGTCGGCCTCACCCACTGGACCTTCCTGCCCCTGTCTTTCTTTGAGAGAGAGAGAGAGAGAGAGAGAGAGAGAGAGACTGAAGGAGGAGAACTAACTCCAGCATCACCCAGCACTCAGCAGCACATGCAAACAGGTAATTTCACTCTCGTCCTTGCCGTGCTACCGCTCGGACGCTCTGAGTACCAGAGAAACTCTGGGGTAAACGTCAACTGGAATAGAGCAATCAGCTGAAAGCCATTTGCTGTGCTGTCTGCCTGCCCTGGGCTGGAGGCTTTCCTTTATTCATTTATCATGATATACGGCTTTGGCCAACATACACACAGGAGAGAAATTGTTGACATGTGGAACCCAAGAACTGAAAATCTTTCATTTTCCCCACGTCTGTTCACCAAATAAGTTTTTGTTTATTTAAAGACTACAGAGGATTTGGCTGTTAAGAACCAAATGCCTTTGGAGTGGAGTTACAACATAATTTATCATTTCCTCTGTTTATTAAAAAATCCTGTATCTTTGAGAAGCACATTTGCAGGGAGTGAGGGATTTCAGCCACTCATGAGAAGCCCCTGCCATGTGGCTTTCTCCAAAAAAGGTGCCTCGCTGGCTACTTCTCTCCCTTTCCTTTTCCCAGCTGACTTCCAACTACCAGAGGGCGCCCCTGGGCTGGTGGATGGGGTCGGAATGAGGACAGGTAAGCCGGGCAATCACTGTGTTAGCATCCGTCTGTCATCTATGACAATTTCTGACTCCGAGGACCCTCTGGCTGTTGGGCAGCGAGCCCCAGCCCAGCGGTGCGAGCAGAGGGAACAGAGCGACTGTTCCACCTCCAACTCCAGATGGAACCAGAAGCATCAAGCAGCCAAGCTCCGGCTGCCCAAGGGGCTTCCATGCTGAGAGCAGACATCTGGGAGGATGGGGATTTTGCACCTTCTATCCAAGGCAGAACCCAGGGCCCTCTGCACCCCTCAAAGACAAGGGTCAGGTCCTGCCCATTTCTGTGTGCCCAGCACACAGCTGGCACTCACAGCTGTGAGAACAGTGTGATGCAGCGGGCAGACCTCCACACACACACTTCACACTGGGTGTATGTGCACTGTGTACCCAGGCAGGACACTTCACCTCTTGGAGGTCCTCCTCCCCCCCCTCCTCCCCCTCCTCCTCTTCCCGGACAGGAGACCCACAATGATGAAACCCTCTTCCACCTACAAACTTCGTGCCTTTAGGCAAACCATCAAATAATGTCAAGTCTGTTTCCCTCTTTCTGAAATGAGCTTACACACATCTTGCAAGTTATTGGTCAAGATGACAAATATTGCCTACCGCGCCATCTGCCCGTATGGAGTTTACAATGGCTATGTCATGCCCAGATTTAGGGGGATGGGGGCGTGGAGGAAATCAATGAATAAACAATCAAGTGAAAGGGAAAAAAAAGTTGGGGGAAAATACTAGCTGATCCCAGTGAACAAAAATGAGCCACAACCACCACTATCCTGGTCCCTAGCCAGTGGCTCTGAGGAAAAGGAATCTCATTCCAGCAAGTGCGGGAGGACAAAGGCAAGGGGGAAAGACAGAATGAAGATGTGAGGAAGGAAGGGAAGGGAAGGAGGTCGGCGCTCGTTGAGCAGCACCTCAACTCAAAGCCTAACTCCTGTGAATGTCAACCATGTTCCAGGCATTGTGACAACACTTGGGGCAGATAAAAAAAAAAAAAACAGTGGGCAGCAGTCTGCGAGCAGCAGAAATGCCCCAGCCCCAGGAAGGCTTCCTGGAGGAAGTCTAACACAAGCTGAGACAGATGAGCGGGAGAAATGGGATGGGGGCGGGGGCACTGACTCGGGCCAGTGTCCCTCCGGCTGCCCAACGCACACCCACCCTCAGGGTGCATGGTCAGGCCTGCTCCAGCTCTTCCTTTGGGAGTCTGACTCTCTCCAATTTATTTAGATTTTATTGTTGCTGGGCATAACGGGCCTCCAGCAAAGGTATCCACCCTGAGGAAAAGATGCACATCATCTGAGCAGCATTCGGAGCTGGCATTAGGGCCTGAGAATTCGAAAGGAGGCTCCGGACTGAGGAGCAGGCGGTGCCCGGCCTGTGGACAGTTCCAGTGGCCTGGCAAGGTGATGGTCAGGGCAGATGTCCCACGTAAAGGCCATGTGAGGTGGAGATTCTCAGGCGATGACCCAGGCCAGGCGAGGGAACTGAGACAAGGAACAGGCTGGTGTCTCTCTGAAGCTGCCGCCGATGGGTATCAGCCTTCCTTCACCTTCCACGGGCACGGGGTAGACAGTTGCCCACGGGTGCAGGGTAGAGAGCTGCCCATCTGCCACCATTGCAGTCAGGAAAGCAGGTTCCGGAGCACTGCCTGCCCCTGGCGGCTCACCCGAGGAGCTCCTTGGTCTTCACGGCCAGATGTCTGTCCAGCTCTGCCACGATGTCATCGGCCATCTGGCTGATCTGCAGAAACGCAAGAGGAGGAAGCATGAGAAGCCGGCCTAGAAGGGGAAGGGGCACCGCACTGACATTCCAAACCCGCCCCCTCTGGCGATATCCTAAGAACTCTCTACACAGGTACTGCCACGCGGTACCTCTGCTGGCAACATTAACAGTCACAGACGGGGAAACTGAGGCAGCGAGAACAGTTGTTTCAGGATACACAGCAGAATGTAGCAGTGTATCCTGAATATTAAATGATAACATTTAATCCCAAGTCCTTTTTATTTTCCACAGTTCAAAATGAGTAACTATCATTACAGAATACAAGAGAAGGTATCCTTATCTGTCCCTTCACGAGCCTCTTGAATTTCCTACACCTCAGACATTTTGCTATAAAAAGCCTTTATACTCTAAGAATATTAAGATCCCGGTAATTAAGCAGAAAAATATGTCTTAAAAAAAATGAAGTACATCTGGTTAACAAACAAGGAAAATGCAACAGGCACTGGAGAAACGCAAATTAAAACAAGATACAATTCATTTATCGTAGTTAACAAAAATTTGATGTTGTGGTTTTTAATTACAATATTCACTGCCAGGAAGTTATGGTGAAATGGATAAGCTCACATATCACTGATGCAAATGCTCCGTCAACTGGGAAGTTACCACATGACTAGAATCTGAAAAAAATTTCCTAAGTTCTACATGCAAATATATATCTTTAATTTTTATTTTTAATAATAAAAAATCAGAAGCTCTAAAGTGATGGAATGGGAATGTAGTTTTACTATACTGAACCGTTAAAAATAGTTCAGGGTACCAATTTCCTATGGAACCCTCCTTTGGAGAGGATACAAGTAGGGATAACATTTCAATGTATATTTCTGAAATGTTGAATATTTCAGTTTGATAACAAGCACGAATTGCTTTAATAATCAGAAAAAATGACATGCTTCAAGATATTTATAGTACCACAGAAATAAGCTCATGTTATCCCCTGAATTAAAGAAAAAGCAGGTTCCAAAACTGTGTATACTCATAGTAGAAACCATCTCGAATATATTTTAAAAATATGCATATTTTTTAAACTGGAAGGATACATGTCAAAATATTAATAGTGATTATCTTTCAGCGACAGGAAGACAGGTGATGCATTATTCATGCCCTTATCTGTCACATTTAACATAAGACCCAACACCGACTAAGTGCTCAGGAATGTCTGCTAAATGAGGAACGGTGAATGTTTTTAGGTGCTTCTGCATTTTCCAGGTCTTCTGCAGTAAGTACATACTGCCTATGAGGCTGAGACACAAAATATAACTTAAAAAGGATGGTCCAGGCTGAGAAGCAGCAGGGCCAGGCCTGCTAAGGTCCTAGTCACCTGGTGAGGTGATGGGCAGGGCAAATGGCCTGCGTGAAAAGGCCCTCTGGGGGATGGAGGGATAGCACAGTGGGTTGGCATTGGCCTTGCATGCGGCCGACCCGGGTTCAATTCCCAGCATCCAATATGGTCCCCCGAGCACCACCAGGAGTAATTGCTGAGTGCAGGGCTAGGAGTAACCCCTGTGCATCGCTGGGTATGACCCACCCAAAAAGAAAAAAAAAAGAAGAAAAGGTCCTCTGTTCAGAAATGAATATTCTCAGGGGACCAATGAGCCTCAGGTTGGAGCAAGCTTGTGCTGAGCATCGTGCAGGGGACAGAGCTCTGTGCTCAGAGTATCTTTGGCCATGGACTTGCAGAACCATCTAAGGAGTTCAGAGACAGGCCAGGAATTGGCCCTGAGATGGGAAAGTGAAACTACAAGGGCGGCCTCTGGGCGCAGGGTGGACGGCTGTACACAGGACACCCCAGCCCCAGGCAAGTTTCCTCTGCCTCCAAACCCCAGTGTCCGGCAGGCACGTGGGGCCAGAAGCACCACTCCCTGTCTGAGAGAAAGAAGGGATGCAGGCCTCTGGGAAAATGGGGGCCAGACAGGGATGGGGATGGGTGGGGGCGGGGGTGGCGGTGAGGGAGGAAGAGGGCCGAGGAGGACAGCAGGCGGATATGGGAGCCCTCGCTTCCATTCTCAGGACCGTGACACTGTGAATCATCTGCTCGCTTGGAGTTCGGGTTTCCTCGCCGCTCTTCAAGGATGCAAGGAGTGGGGAGGGTTAAGGGAAATCATGAATATGCAAGTACGTTCCGAACTGGTTATTTGCCATGCAAATGCTGCTCGCGTTACTCTGATTTTTACTATCACTTCCTGAGTTCTTTTCAAATTAAGCAATTAATGAAAATATTTACCAACGTTCAACATTCCGTGCCCCTCCGAGTGCCCCGGGGGACAGACTGCCTGCTCTTTCATCTCTCCTTGTGGGGACTTCATGGGGGCTCCCAAGGACAGGGCACCCCCAACAGCTCCCACGTGCTATTCCCGCAGCACCCAACACAGCTAGAGACGTCGCAGGTATTGCCCACCGAGTCTTCGACACTCTCCTCCCCCCACCCCGTTCTTTCTCCCTCCAACAGAGGGGGAACACCAACAAGGGATGGGAAGAGCTGCACCAAAGTTCACACGATGCACACGCATTCTGTCGGCAGCTCGCCCGCCTCACGGGGCTTCTCTGAAGGCAGGCCCACAGGCATCCTCCCCACTACACAGAGGAGCTCGTCAAGGCATGCGACACTAACTGACCTGCCCAACAGTCAGTTGTGGGGATGAAGCAAGAGCTCCCCCACCGCGGACAACTAGTGTGGCTTGGCACGTCCCTTTGGGGGGAAGCCCCGGGGCCCAACCCGGCCTGCATTCAGGCGGGCTGTGCGAGGGCCTGCCAACTCATCAGTCCCACATCCAGACTCACGGGGGCTGAGAGTAGGAGGGATGGACACGGGACCAGCGGTCGCAGAGGGCCAGCAGCCCCGTTCAGAGAAGTGCCTGCTTCATGGGGAGGGAAGCAGCGGCACAAGGGGGCTCAGCCACGTTCATCGGTCACCTGCCGAGAGAGAGCCAGGACCTGAACCTCGGTCGGCTGGGCCCGGTGTCCTCTCCATGACAACACGCCAGCTCAGAGGGAGCAGAGAGACAGAGAGAGACACAGAGAGAGGGGGAGCACGCGAGTGCACCGGGAGCTTGCCTTGCACACAGCTGACCCTGAGTGACCTCCCGGCACTGCCAGGAGTGAGCCCTGAGCACTGTCTGGTCTGCTTCCCCACCCACTGCCACCGTGCCCCCCCCAAAAGGATCAGAGATACCAGGAATCAATTACTCTGACAAGGTGAGGGGAATGGTAGGCAGAGACGGAAAAGGGGGCGGGGGCCTGGAGGCCAAGGACAGTCCCCGGGGCAGGCCGGGAGCAAGTCCTGCCTGAGCGAGCGCCATCGGGGTCAGAACACCCACCGTGCCAGGCGGGCAGGCGAGTGCAGCTCCCGCCCGCAGCCTCCCTCCGGCTGCTGTGACTGCCGAGCTTCACTTCAGAGCAGCTCCGTGGTCAGAAAAAGGCCGCAGTGAAAGGATCTTGGCCAGCTTTCCTGGCGGTGTCTGCCAAGTGCTTTCATGTTCTGCAGGCCCATTTATAGCCCGCTACAACGAAGGTGAACAGCAGGCTGGCAGATGGCAGCGCTCGAGACGGTGCGCGGGCGGGTGGGCAGGCGGGTTCTTCAGCAGAGCTGGCCTGGGCCGGGGGGCCCGAGGGTCAGACATGATTACAGAGACGGAACCTTGCAACCCAACCATTTCACTCCGATACATCAAAGAGGAAACATGCCTGTACGATTTATTTATTTATTTTTAAAAATCTGACCTCAAAATAAATCTGGGGGGGGGACGACGACTCACAAAGGATACAATTTAAATCATTCGTAATCCCATTACCTGAAATGACCCTCACTAACGTTTTGATGCAGATAAGCTGGCAACCTTTTTATGCATGTCAGACATTTCGTTATAAAAATGGAATGTCCACTGTAATTTGGTTGTGTAATTTGCCTCTTCAGAAAAATTTCTTTTTAAAGTACTAAGAAGGGGCCGGAGAGAGAGTAGAGCAGCAAAGGTGCTTGCCTTGCATGCAGCCAACCCGGGTTCAATTTCCGGAACTTCATAGAAATAGTTCCTTGAGCCTGCCAGGAGTGTTCCTTGAGCACAGAGCCAGGAGTAAGCCCTCAGCACCACCAGGTATGGCCCAGATAACAAAAAATAAAAAGGAGCACTAAGAAGACCTTTTTTTTTGGGGGGGGGTCACATCTAGTAGTGCTCAGGAGATTCTCCTGTCCCCGTTCTCAGGGTCACTCCTGGAGGTGTTCAGAGATCCACATGGTGCTAGGGATGGGACCCAGGCCCTCCCCATACAAAACATGAGCCATCTGCTCCCAGCTCTGGGCAATACTCTTGTAACTACCTATGTAGAGACGACAGTGAATGGGATATGAAACAACTTCTCCCAACATCGTAATTTAGACAGTCTAGTTTTCGACCATCATATATCATACATCAAGGGACACTTCTGAAGAGAAGATTTTGGGCAATTTATTTCAGATAAATCAGCCACTAAATTAGAAATGAGTTCATTTTGGCATATGCTACTACTCTGTTGTCCTCCAGAAAGTCTGGATGGAACTAGCCAAAAAAATAACAATCATGCACAGGGGACACGCTCAAAGGCAGGGCAAGTGCCTGGCCGTGCTGGAGACTCAGTCTGCGCCTGAAGCTGCCGGGTCAGCCAGGAGCACTGGGGGAGGGGTCCGGTTCTCGTCAGCCCACAACTTGCAACCAAAATAGGAAGGAAAAAAATAAACGATCTTTTCTCTGGGGTGTGGAAGTAACACATTCCAACTGCACATCAAAAATTGCAGGTTCAAATGTTGGGGATCAGAAAAACATGAATTTTGATAGACATATTTATAAAAAAAATAAACTCAGTGATTTAGGCAGTAGGAAGCAAGAACTTAAAACATGCCTTCCTTTTTGTGCTGCAACTCTGTGGTTGTATAGAGACTGTATCTTGGAAAAATTGTATCCGCAAAGATTTATGTCCACAAATATGCACTCCAGCCTTATTTATAATAACTAAAGTGTAGACCAGAGCAAGGATAGGGCTTTTAAAAGTGAATTATGGTATAACCACAATTATGGATTCATTTGCATCCATTAGAAATGGCTGTTTACAAAGAGATTTTTAAGAAACAAGAAAATACCAATGGCTTTATTGCTAAACAGAAAATTAAAAGCTGGAGATAAAATTGTCCGTATACTACATGTTCTCAATCATATTAAAAACTAGTTAAAAAACAAAACTCACTAGTATTTAAAAGGAGGGGAAGAATCATTCTGAAATATTAAAAACAGTTGTTTCTATGATGCAGAATTAAGAGGTAAATTATTCCCTTTTACTTTTCTAAAATTGGGGCCTCTTAAGACTAAAAACTCTCTATATTTTTCTATAATTTTGTACAATGATTTTATGTTACTTTGACGATCAGGAACAAAATAAACAAATACATTTCGGAAAATTGTTTGAATAAAGCTATACAAGCAGTATCTGCCTGGCTTCTTTGAAAAATAAAGCCAAAAACACATAGTAAAATCTCCAGATCAACAGCTTCTGTCAGGGAAAAAAAACCCAAAAAACAAAATAGATTCAACAAAGCTGTCTCCTGAATGTTTTCTTACTCAAACATTTACTTGCAGGACAGTAAGTGAAGCTGTAAGCAGTAACGGTAAGAACTAATGCATAAGTGACAACATTCTGACAGAGGTGACTGCATAGGCTGGCCTGTAAATGGACGTGACGGGATGGTTCTTCCTATAGCAAGACCTAGACATTGGCAGAGACCAACAGAAGGAATGCACGTAAATGTTAACAAGGTCAATCACTTTCTTATTGAGCTTAAAAAAAAGAGAAAAAAACCCCTGCTAAGCTAGCCTGGCTTAATCTCATGCCATTTGGAAAATAACAGAAAGTAACGAGCACCAAAGGAAATGTCCAGGCTGGCAGGGACGGCTCCAGGGAGGTCTCTGTCTGCCTGTGGGTTGTGTCTCCACGCTGGTTCTCAGGTCATTCTTCCCTGGCGTCTGGTCACCGAAACTGGTGCCCAGGTCTCAGAGAAGGCCCATCTGGAAGGCTGGGGGACCCGGAGGCTTTCGGGGTGGGGAAGAAACAGAAAGGCCAACAGTGGACTGAGGTGGGAGGCCCTGGGAGATACGTAAGGGAGATACATTCCCAGGCACTCCGGGAGGGCTGGGGTAAGAGTCAGGAGCTCTGTGTTCGGAAGGAAGCGACTGCGAGAAGCCAGGCCACTTCTCCCAGGTCCCAGGAGGAAGATCTATTGCTTCCTCTGGTGTCACAGGGTACACAGTGCGTACATGGTGGTACACGGGGGTACACAGTGCGGCTTCTGGGGCCAGACCCCACCACCTCAGGATGTAGCTCCACAGAGAGGCTAAGCTGCCAAAACTCTCACGTAAGCGCACTGCCCAGTGAAAATATCCTGACTTTTCTCGAGCAACATGTCCAAACTGATATCAGGCTGGGTGGGACGTAACCTAGGAGCCAAGTACTCTCAACTAACCAAAACATTAACACAGAAGCTTAACCTGCAATGACAGCTCAGTAAACCCTCACACAAGGACTTAAAGTCCCCGTGGTCAGATATAACTATTTACATAAATTTTCTTTTACCAAAGTTTTTTTTTTTTCCTCTTTGGGTCACACCCGGCAATGCTCAGGGGTTACTCCTGGCTCTGCACTCAGGAATTACTCCTGGCAGTGCTAAGCAGACCATATGGGATGCTGGGAATTGAACCTGGGTTGGCGGCGTGCAAGGCAAACACCCTACATGCTGTACTATCACTCCAGCCCCCCCCGAAGTATTTTTTTGATCATTCTGCTAGCCATTTAGTGGTAGCAAGCAGTATAAAAATAAATCACTGTGGGCCTGCTACAGGGGCAACCTTGAGAGGTGGTTGGGAAAATGGAGATAGTGGTGGAGGTAAGAGGGCAGGGGTGGTGGGATTGGTGTTGGAGTATCAAATGCCTGTAACAAATCATCATGAACAACTTTTGTAAACTATGGTGTTTGAATAAACTGGGGGGAAAAAGGTTGCTCCCAGGGTATATACCCTTATAAGCACCTCAAATGATTAGGATGCTGTGATATGTTCGATTATCATTTCAAATTATCTGCTTCTTTTTCCAGACCTCCACGGAAATGAATGTTCCACTCCCTGCAGAGAATGGGCTTGGCCCACGTTGACTCGCTTGGCCAATGGAACGGACATGAGCAGGTGGTTAAAATGTACTTGAATGAGATGCGGTGGCCACAAAAAGGTGCCCTGGGAAGCCCGTGGACTCCAGGAGTGAGAGAGATACAAAAGGGGACTTGAACCCCAGCCAAGGCCGGGCGCCAGCCACTGAGTCTGGCCTAGAACAGCCACGGCCCAGCAGAGCTGCAGAAAGACAGGAGCAAAGAGACAGATGGAAATCCCCGGGCGCTGAGGCAGTGTAGGGTCCCAGACCTTTGGCGAACTCCCCACTGTTTCTCTCTCCTGCCGTTCTGTCTGACTGAAAGACGTTCTCTTCTTTTCTCCCTCCATCCCTCTACGACTACTCCCTCCCACCTGGTCTCACTGTTGGAACCCAGCATCTCCTTTGGGTCTTGTTTCAGAGTCAACACCAGCCCTCAGCCTGGTAAGGACAATGGCGCCTCCTGGCTTCCCAGCCACACACAGACAAATGTGGGTGGGCAGGCTCTGCAGCCCGTGCGCCTGTGAGGGGTCCCACCCCTAGCACCCAGCAGCCACGACTCAAGGCACGCTGGTGGCATCTCTGAACTGCAGTTTCCTCTGAACTTTGCAGGAACGGGAGTAAATGAAGTGGGGGCCTGTGTTGGGCAGGGAGACTGGAACACAGTTCAAAGGTCACTGGTACTGGCTCCCAAAGTCCCAAGCAGACTCGGTCAACGCCGTCCCATAGATCCAAGAGCTGGGGACACAGTTCCCACTCTCCTCACTGCTGACACCCACAGGGACTCTCTGGGTCACCTACCTGCTTCTCTATGAGCCGAAGGGTGTCCTCTGAGACCTTGTCCTTGGATTTCTTCAGCTTATTGATGGCGTTGGCCCGGACCCTCCGGAGTGACTCTTTGGCCTTGTTGGTGCTCTGCTTGGCCAGTTTCACCAGCATCTCCCTGTGCTCCCGGGTCACCCTGACAGGAGACACAAGAACGAACACGAAGTTATCCTCCACAATTAACACCTGGCCAAGGAACCAGCCTCCCGCTGGCCTCTTGCTCAGCAGGGAGGAACCTGGCTTGCCCCCTTACTCAGACAGTGGCAGGTGTCCACACTCCTGTGAAACACCCATGAGAGCACCCAGGGATGTGAGCTGAGGGAGTAAGCACTCAGACCAGGCAGAGTCATCAAGCCCGGGCCACACCACTCCCTAGATGGAGGACTGACCTCCTCTCCCCAGAGTCACTGCCACTCCCTAGATGGAGGACTGACTTTGTCCCCTCAAAGTCACCATTCATCTAAGGGGAGTGTCAGCACCGATCTTTTTGGGTGCAGCATCTCGATAGTCTGAGATGCTGCATTAAGATGCTTAGTACTGAACATCCTGACCCCGCGCCAGACTGTCTTCACCAGTGTACCTCGGAAGGGTATGGGTCGTTTCCATCCCCACTCCAAACAGAACCCTGGCAGCCGGAAACCTCCAGAACCCAACTGTTTGGGAGAGCTGAGAACTGAGAGCTCAAGGCCACTCTCCACACGCTCGGACAAGCCTCACCCATGAAGGAACCTGCAGAAAAAACCCAGGTATGCAGGACCCGTGACTGAGATCTCCACGCTCGCTCAGAATGGGCCTGGGCCTCCTCCCCCCAGCTCCTTGGTCTTCCAGTAGCTTTCCGGTGCCATATAATCTCATCCAGGGCAAAGATCCAGAGACTATGAAATAAAGCTCCCGGAAGAGAGCAACACAGAACGTTCTAGAGCATGCAGCTGCAAATGCGGCTGCACAATCTCTCGTTCTCTAGCTCACTGATGTACCAAAAGTGGCACACGTTTGTTTGGTTTTAACATATGTGTTTGTAATATCTTATGTAAGAGCTTAGATGGCTCCAGGATGAAATTCAACAATTTTATGGTGGTGGGAAGGTGCACAGTGGTGGGATTGGTGTTTGAATATTATCTGTAATGAACTATTGTGAACAACTTTATAAAAATGAAATATATTTTTAAAAAAATGCTGAGTGCTGATCCTGGAGTCTGGGAAGGGCTCAGTAACAGGAAGTCACCATCATCTTTTCTTTATCTATCCCACTGACCCTTTCTCTCCCACTAAAGCAAGCCGATGCCTGATGCTGCTGCAGGAATACGGCGACCACAGCTGTGAGTACTGAGCTCGGTCGGCAGCCTCTCTCCGTCCTTATGGAGCTTGACCAGGGAGCCATGAGACATGCTGAGGGGGCGGGAGAAATGGGGGAACAGCATGCTGTGGGAAGGGCAGAGAAGTGCAAGGTGCCAGGGGAACATGGGGGCAGCTGAGCCAACCTCCTGGGGTCTGTCCGAGCGTGGGGAGGGACAGTAAGGGAGACTTCCGGAGAAACCACACTGAGGTGTTGGGTATCATTACTCGTCGGACGAATTCACTAGCATGGCTGTGTAACTTGCTTTAGCCAAAAATAAAAAAGGGGGGGAGGGAGCAGAAAGAGCCAAGAGGGTGTCCCTTCAAGGCTGAGGTGTCCAGAGCCAGTGATTGCTATGTGTCCCAAGCTGAGGGGGCATGTCCATCAGCTGGGGCTGCCGTAAGCGTCTGAGGACCATGTCCACCAGGCAGCGTGAGAATGCAGAGAGGGGTGTTCTTTGAGGGGGGTCTGTCCCCGTGCAGCTGACCTGGCCTCCCGGGCACACTGGCACAGAAGAGTGAGGGGAGGGCAGGGGGCACAGGAAGTGGCAGAGACCAGGTTTCATCTGAGGAACTGACCCGGGCACAGGTGACAAAGAAGCGGGTGGAAGACGAGATGAGAAAGCCCCATCTGGTAAGGCCAGGGACACCTTCTGCAGCAAAGAGAACAAGACCCAGAGGTGCTTGTGTGGGATCTAACACCGAACCAAACTGGGGCTGACTGGTTTCAAGAGCCCGTGAGCCACATTCCTCCGGTTCTGGGGTCCTCAAACAGCTGCCGTGGACACATGCTCCCTCACTCCCAAATCAACGATCCTCAAACACTAATACCTGAGAGGATGGAGCGATAGCACAGCAGGTAGGGCGTTTGCTCCTCTACACGCGGCCGATCTGGGTTCACCAGGAATGATTCCTGAGTGCAGAGCCAGGAGTAACCCTGTGCATTGCCGGGTGTGACCCAAAAAGCAGAACAACAACAACAAAAAAAAAACCACGAATACCTGCTCAGAAAGGGTGCCCGGAGTTCTGGGGCTGCATCTCCCGGGGCACAGTGATGGAAAGTGTGAAAAGACCGAATGGCACCAGGCCGGGTCACAGTCCAGCAGGTAGGGCACTTGCCTTGCACACAACCCACCTGGCTTGGCTTCTCTGGCACCCCAGATGGTCTCCCGAGCCCTGTCAGAAGTGAGCCCTGAGCACAGCTGGGAGAGGCCCCCAAACAGAAACAAAAGCAAGAGGCCTAATGGCATCTCACTGGTTTTTCATCCCTCACAGGAAGAGAACTTTAAGAACAGCTAAGCTCCAGAGGGTGACTGTGTAGGAAAGAAATCCTACTGGAACTGACCCACCCGGAGGGCACTTCCAAAATGAACGTACACAGAATACTCCCGCTAGCAAGCCCGTTTGTGTGAGCACCCGAAGAGTCAACCATACCCCACTCCCACCATCACAGCCACCCCTGGAACTGGATCCTGACAGGTCCATGGTCCAGCGAGGAAACCGCCAGAGAGGACAGAGACCAGCCGACCACTCAAGACATGAGCTGTGTCCTGAGTGACAGAGCTGGCCCCTATCCTTCGTGGCCCGGAATCCTTCCACTAACCCACGTTGCCCACCCCTCACAATCAACTTCAAATAAATCACCCACTGCTGCCATAACTTGTGCTCCCAGGCCGAGAGCTTTTCAAAGTCAGCGATCTGAATTTCGGGACTGAAAAGGACAAAACCACCATGTCAGGAGTTTAGGGATTTGGGTCAGATCTTGTTACTTTTATGGTTTTTAATGCATTGAACAAAAATCATGCTGACATGTTTAGGTCTCTTTTTTGTTCTGCCAAAGCACATGTCAGTATAGGGAAGGAACAGGAACATTAAAACTTGATCCACTGATTCCAAAAACTTAATCCTGTTGAAATACTAGGAGGGGCAGAAAATAACAAAGCCTGAGTCTGTAGGAAACTTCTTAAACTTCTCTCACAAGAAGTTTTGCAATCTTAGACTTCATATGTAATTGGGATTAGGTATCCTACTGTTTAGATAAACTTTAGGAAAATTAAAATTTTTTTTTATCAGGCCAACTTCTAAAATTTTACCAGTGGTGGCAGGGAAGGGGGGACCAAATAGCCTAAAACATAAAATAGGACTCAAAAATATTAAGAGTAAACATAGTAATTACATATGTAGCTTGACCTTAGTAAAACGTGCTGTTTTTAATGTAAACGTGACATCAATATTTACACCAGCTTTCATAGGGGATAGTATGCAACTCTTGAATTCACAAAAATCTTTTTAGGTTCAAGACGTAAACACAGGGGCTGGAGGTATAGCACAGCGGGTAGGGTGTTTGCCTTGCACGTGACCGACTGGGGTTCGATTCCCAGCATCCCAGATGGTTCCCCCCACCACCTCCACCCCCGAGCACCGCCAGGTGTGATTCCTCAGTGCAGAGCCAGGAGTAACCCCTGAGCATTGCCGGGTGTGACACACACACACAAAAGATATAAACACAGACGGTAATTCTAAGGAAAAGGTAAGAAAGCACAGTGAGGAGGGTACCGGAAGGGCTGTGAGGAAGAGAGGCAGGAGGGCTGATCTGGGTGCAGAGCTGACAGATGTCTCACAGACAAGGTCATACGAAAAAACACAGCAAGGAAGGCATCTGCCATGCGCAGGGCCACGGTCAGCTCATTGACTGGCATCATACAGTCCCCCGGCACCGCCAGGA
Source organism: Sorex fumeus (assembly GCF_029834395.1). Taxonomy (NCBI): domain Eukaryota; kingdom Metazoa; phylum Chordata; class Mammalia; order Eulipotyphla; family Soricidae; genus Sorex; species Sorex fumeus. Next base: position 8,489,607 of record NW_026606186.1, read on the forward strand.
ATGATCCCTGAGCACCAGAGCCAAGTATAAGCTCTGAGCACAGCAAGGTGTGGCCCCAAACCAAATGATAGACAGGAAAGATCAGAAAGTAATTGAGGGCGTGGAAAGTCAAGACAGCGTGATTTGACTGTGCCACAGACCGGACTATCCTGGGGTATCACTTCACTTGTATCACTTGTTATCCCGTTGCTCACTGATTTGCTCGAGTGGGTGCCAGTAACATCTCCATGTGTCCCTGTCGCATGGTAGTATAGCCCAGAAACACGAAGTGAGGACCGTTATTGTTACTGTTTTTGGCATATGGAATACACCACGGGGAGCTTGCCAGGCTCTGCTGTGCTGGTGGGATACTCTCGGTAGGTTGCCAGGCTCTCCGAGAGGGACAGAGGAATTGAACTCGGGTCGGCCGCATGCAAGGCAAACGCCCTATCCGCTGTGCTATCGCTCCAGTGACTTAATCTCTGAGCCACACTCTCTTCACCTCTGCTACGGAGCTCGGCGGTCCAGCACTCGCCTCACCTGTGTGAGGTCCTGGGCTTGGTCCCCAGCAGCACACAGCACCTCATGGGGTCAAGAGGAGAGAAGCAGCCCCAACGCACAGCCAAGTCCCCAGGGAGAGCCCCGCGCGGATGGTAGCCTCGAATCAATGATCGCGCTCATGAGTGTTTTAATCAAATACACTTAATTACTTCCTCATGGAACAATGAGGGCACATCTGTTTTAGGAAAGAAGCATACTATACTATGGAAATATTTTCATTCCTTTCCGAGCCAGTGATTAATACATCCGATCACCCCCTTCTCGCACTCACGGGGTTCTGGGAGAATGCACCAGCTTGGATTCCAGGGTTCGGCCTCAGCTGGTTCTGCCCTTGGCATGCATCTGCTCTCCAGGCGCCAAGCGAGAGTCTCGTGATCCGCCCAGACCCCCGGCGAGGTCGAGGTGCCCGAAGAAGAGGCAGGCCAGGTGCAGCTCCCCGGCGGCTGAGTCCCCCGCTGCTCAGAAGGGGCAGGCACATGGAGCAGCAAGGAGAAAGCACAGCTTGGCCAGCCGGGAAGGGTGCAGGGTGGAGGGTGGAGGGTGTGGGAGGCGCAAGGTGATGGTGGGAGCCAGGTGCTTAGAACAGGAGGCCACAGCGGCCCCTGAGGGCCAACTCTGCTTGCACTTTCCACATCCTTCAGCCACAAAGTCCTGGCTTCAAGGAAAACGAAGTAGAGTCACCAGTTATAGCATAGATTTAAAAAAAAATTTTTTTAAAGTTTTTTAAGTGCTTTTCCAGGGCTGGAGCGATAGAACAGCAGGGAGGGTGTTTCCTTGCATGCAGCCAACCTGGGTTCGACTCCCAGCGTCCCATAGGGTCCCCCGAGCACCGTCAGGAGTAATTCCTGAGTGCATGAGCCAGGAGGAACCCCTGAGCATTGCTGGGTGTGACCCAAAAAGCAAAAAAAAAAAAAAAAAAAAACCCACACACACAAAAAAATAATCCTGGAGGTGAGGATGCACCTTCCGTTCGAGGAGGAAGGGCAAGCAAAGCAAGGAGGGCTGGCAGGCACGTTCCCCTGAAGTCCGGCTCCTGCCCGCTCCTTTCCCTCTGCACCCCACTTCTCGCTGCCGGAGTTGACCAGCCATCCAAGCACCCACATCTTCCTCTCCTGAACAGAGAAACTACAGCGACGCGCACGCCAGCACCCACCCTTCAGTGACTATGAGTGCGGAGGGAGGAACTAGGGACACGGGACAAAACCTGGCGGAGAGCAAACCCCAGGAGGTGAGACGGCATCTGCCAGCCTGGCCACCCGGGGAGCAACTTCACCCAGTCTCTACCTCCAGAGATGATGGCGCACAATCTGCATTTCCGCCAGGGGTCGGGAGACCCAACTCATCACTTAGCAACCCGCACTGCTGTCTGAGACCCTTTGAAGTGCTCTTCTTCTGGCATTCGCCCCCCTCTAAACCGAATTGTCATTTCCTCTGACAGTGACTTACCGGGCACCTCGCAGCCGGTAACCCTCATGCCAGACGCTAGAGTTAAGAAGACGGGCTGGGGCCTGAGACATGGCAGAGCGGGGCGGTGCATGGCAAGCCCCCTCCCCACCGTGCTGTCGTCTCTCCAGCCCCTCAATGTGTAGATCTTACTAGGACCTGGAGGAGGGAGCCCTGATCCACAGCCGCTGTGCTCAGGGTCCACTCCGGGGGGTCTCCTGTCACACGTCCCTCCGGCCCCCTCACGAGCTCGCTGGGGTGAGGCCTTCCCCTGATGCTGCTGCCGTCCTTCTCCTGCTGGCGGTACTCACATGCAAGCTCTCCTGAGGTGGACCTTGGGGTTCCAGGGGGGTCACTTCCATGCTCACTGAAGTGGGGTGGGTGGGTGGGCACTTCCTGGCTACGGCTACACACTGCAGGATCACAATGGGACAGAGAAGGCCCAGCCGCCAGAACTGTGGGAGCAGCCTTGGGCACTGAGTTCACAGCTTCGAGCTGGCAAAGCAGAAACTTTTTTTTTTAAAAACGTAGGAGTACTGCTATTTGTTCAGCCACTGATTAAGCTGACTGAATGAGGCATGAACCCCACATTACTTTTTCGAATTTTGCTTTATTGTATCACCATGAGAGTTACAAAACTTTCATGTTTGAGATTCAGCCATACAATGATGGAACACCCACCCCTCCACCAGTGCACATTTTCCACCACCCACACCCAGTCCTCACCCTGCCTCTATGGCAGACAATTTCCCCAATACTCTCTAATTTGGGGCATTATGTTTTGCTCAAATTTTCCCACCACTGTTCAAGCCTACCAAAGCAGAAACTTTCAGACCCTGAGTCACCCCCACAACCCTCCACCTCCAAAGCTACATTTCCCAAGAGTACCCCATAGACTCTTTTCTGGAACAATCTGGATGTCCACGAACACGGGAACGAGGCTGGAGAAATGCGAGCGGTCGGGCTGGGCTTTGGGGTGACGCCCAGTGATGAACCACATCGAAGCACAGCACAAAAGTCGACCCCCAGCCTCTAGCGGGCAGACCTCGGAGCAGCTTCTCGAGGGGCGATGAAGGCAGCAGACCCTTCCGCTGGGGTCAGAGAGCCCCCCCCCCCCCACGAGAAGGGTTTGGGCCAAGCTGGAAGGGTCACACTTTATTGACACAAACCCCACCAGGCAAGCCTTCTGGTCACATCCTGCAGGGGGGCCTTCCTGCCGACACTCCCAAGCACATTCCCGCGAACAATGCACAGAGGGCATGCCCCCCAGGCAGTCCGCCCAGTAGTGCCCCCCTAGTGAAAGGAGACTTCCTAGCATTCCAGCGGGAGTGGGACGCATGTTCCAAACTCTCCAGCAGGTGCGGGTAAGAGGAAGCCGCTCGGGCCTTGGGGGAGAAAGGCAGAAAGGGCCGGCCACGCTCTCCGCTTCAGAGCGGCCTTGAACAGGTAGCCAGCACCTGCTTCTCCTTCCTCCCTGTCCTTCCTGCTTGGGTGCCGCCATGTCCCCAAGTTGTACAGGTGCCCTGAAGTGTGAGTGCTGACCTGTGGGGTTCACAGATCACCTCTGACTGTGGGGGGTGCCTGTGACTGGCCCCCGAACCTCCCTCTACCGCTGAGTCACATCCCTGAGCCCCAGACATACGTTTGGAAGGGGGCTCCTAGGCAGTGACCAGGAGGCCCGAGCCCCTCCCAGACATGATACTGGGCAGTTCAGTGCAAGGGCTTGAGGATGCAGTACTGCCTGGGCGCTGTGGTCACATGGATGACCCAGTTCACCCCAGTGATGCTTGGGGTCCTCGGGGCACTGCTTGGGGGCTCCAGAGCCCGCAGTGCTACACCTATCCATGTTCAGAGGTCTCTAGGGCTGTACCCAGCGATGCTCCAGGAGCCCAGGGTGGCGGTAGGCAGGGCCTGAGTCCCGGTCCCTGCACTAGCTGTCCAGATCCGAACAAGCTGCTGTGGCTTCTCACCAGGAAGGCCGGGGTTCTAGGATCCTCACTGCCCGATTCACCTACAAGCGGTCATTCAAATTTCCACTCCGAGAAACGCCACCGTTTGTGTAAGAAAGAGAAGGTGGGGCTGGGGATGTCGCTCAGGGCACATGGCCCAGCTGATGTGAGAAGCCCCGGCCACCCTTCCCGGCCCCATGAAAGCAAGAAGGATGAACTACAAAGCAAGAATGCACGGATGCGGGCAGAGCAAGAACTGAATGCGAGGATAGGGCGCATGGCCAGGGTCAGCCCCTCTGAGAGGCTGCGCAGGGAGGCTGCCCTGAGATTCCTGCCCTGGCGACAGAGTCCCGGACTTGGGCTAGATAAGGGGAGGCAAGCAGTGACGGGGTGAGGGACCCGCAGGATGCAGTCACTGGGATGCTGGTGGAGGGAGGTGGATGCTGAGGGTGGGAGTGGGGCTGCAAGTTTTACATATGAAATTACCAGGAATAGTCTAGTACCCCACACTGCTGAAAATAAAACTCAGTAAGAAATAATGGTCGGGGCTGGAGCGATAGCACAGCAGGCAGGGCGCTTGGCTTGCATGTGGCCGACCCAGGTTTGATTCCCAGCATCCCATAGGGTCCCCTGAGCACCGCCAGGAGTAATTCCTAAGTGAAGAGCCAGGAGCAACCCCTGTGCATCACCAGGTGTGACCCAAAAAGAAAAAAAAAATGGTGGTAAAGATCTTTAGAAAGAAGGGAGAAGAATCGGATGAAGGGAGGCCGTGTCCTGCTCTGGCAGCCAGGGGGACAGCTGCGCCTCCAGGGACTGGTCTGTCACACACATCCCTGCCAGCTCCTGGTGGCTCCTGGGCACCCCCCTCCTCTCAGCGCTGGCCTGCAATCAGCCGAGACACATGCCCTGCTTTACTGTCTGCTGGTGGGCACTGCCCAAGGCGGGGGGCCGCTGGCCCTGGAGGAAATGTCTCTGTTTGTGTATCCTGACCAGACTTCCTCCACTGCTGGGTGCATGGTCCCCCTCTCCCCCGTCCCCACCCCTGACCCCACAGCCCGGCAGCCTGTCTCCCGTCCGCAGGGCAGGGGCACTCACAGGGAGGCCCGACAGCCTGAAGGAATCACACGGGCCTTCAGGAAGATGTGGAGCGCCAGCCACCTCTGTGGCCACCGATCAAAGGGCATGGGTGAGGAGAACAGGCCAGCTGCCCCTCCGCCTCCAAGCTGGGGGACCAAGCACAGCTCTCCTCGCTTGAAGCAGCAGGCTCTCGAAAGCATCTAGAACAGTCTCTGAGGTCGGGCTGCTGTAGCATGAGGCCCAGAGCTGGTACTACTGAGCTCCAGGGCCTGAGGAATTTTACTTGGCTCCCTTGGTTTTCCCATGAACCAATGTGTGTGACACTATGAACTCAGCGGGACTGCTGGAAGGGCTAAAAGCATTACTGAGTTGGCACATGGTGATGCACTCAATAAACATTATCTGTTATCATTTCCGCTGCTGTCTCATAGAGGGAAGCGAAAAAAGAAATTTTCGTGCTGGGGAGAACTCAGCAAGCTGGAGTATATGTTGTGTGAGGGAGGCACAAGTTCCAAACCCAGAACCACCAGGAGCAACCCCCAATAAGGAGCTGGAAGGAGGGAAGCAGCACCCAACACACACACACACACACACATACACCCCCCACAGTAGCACATAAGCACACTTGGTATGACTTGAACACACACACAATGCACGCACAGAGTAGAAGAGGTATGACCTGAAAACACACACACACACACACACACACACACACACACATACACGTGAAGCAACCAGGCACACTGAATATGATCCAAACACTAATCCACACACACACACACACACACACACACACACACACACACACATATAATTTTATTTTGAGGCCACACCCAGCATGCTTACTTCTGTACTCCTGACTCTGTGCTCAGGGATCACTCCTGACAGACTTAGGGAACCATATGTGGTGCTGGGGAGCAAACCCAGGTCAGTTAAATGTACAAAGTAAGTACACTACCCACTGTACTATCACTCCAGTCCATATATATGTTGGGAGAGAGAGAGAGAGAGAGATAAAGGGGATGAGAGAGAGACACAAAGAGGCTGAGAGATAAAAGGGGTGGGAGAGACAGAGAGGAAGAAAGAGAGAGAGACAGAGGGGGGTGGAGGAGAGGGAGAGACCTAATCTTTCCTGATCGCTTTTCACGTTTGTGTCCAGAATAAACAAGAGAGGGCAGTGAGTGGTTGACCTCTGCACAGGCAGGCACCTGCCTATCTTTCGAGCTGTCCACGGGGCATAGCGGGCAGGGCCTTTGCCTTGCATGCCACCCACCTGGGTTTCATTCCCAGTACCCTATACGGTGCCTCAAGCCCGCCAGAAGTGATCCCTGAGCACAGAGCCAGACAGGAGTAAGCCCTGAGCACCACCCGGTGTGCCCCCCCCACCCCCCAAAAAAAGAAAAGATAAAGCTATTGATGATGTGAGGAATAAAACAGGACAGTCTTTTTCTTTTTCTTTTTTTTTTTTTTTTTGCTGTTTGGGTCTCACCCGGCGATGCTCAGGGGTTACTCCTGGCTCACGCACTCAGGACTCACTCCTGGCAGTGCTCGGGGGACCAGATGGGATGCTGGGAATCAAACCCAGGTCGGCCACGTGCAAGGCAAACGCCCTCCCCGCTGTGCTATTGCTCCAGCCCAAACAGGACAGTCTTACAGAGGCGCAGTTCAGTGTCTACAAGCCCAGGCTCTCGTGCAGACGGCCTCGTGCCTGCCCTTATTAAAGCGCTTTGGCCCTGGACACAAATAAGGCCGTTCCCGTGTGGCTCAGTTTCTTCATCTACAATAAAAGGGAAAGGCTGGCATGAATGCTTGGGGAATCCTGGGTGGCCACACAGTCCTGGGAGCAGCCGCAGACTGAGCGCTTCTGACCCTCGGGTCCCTGACTTCTGAGTGCACTGCCCTACCTGCTACCTACTGGGCCCGGCTCCAGGGCCACAGAACAGAGTGAAGACCCCAACGGGTGAAAGGCCCCTTGCCGCACCCGAGAGAAGGAGAAGGAGCGGAGGGAGGGGAACAGAGTGTGACAGGGAGAGAAGGGATCCCGTCTTATCCCTGATGGAGGGACCTGAGAGACCTGGGCCCCCAGGCCACCTGCTCTCCCCCCCCCCAATGCACCGACACCTCTTTATCCGTAGAGCCCTTTCTGGGCGCCAGGCTCTCAGCTCATGCTCACTTCACGCCTGGGCCCAGCCAATCCTCACCGCACGCAGATAACACGAGTGGGATTTTTACCTGCATTTTACCCAAAGAAAAGGGAGGTTCCGGCAGATCAAGCAACTGGGCCAAGGCCACGCCACGAGCTCGTGGGAGACCTGGGATGTGTGCCCAGCCCCGTCTGCCTTGATTTCCAGACCTCCCCGGGAACCAAGGCTGCCCAACAGACCTGAGTGGCTCCTGTTACCGTGAGGATGGGGAGAATCGCTTTCAAGCAACTGCAAAGAGCGCGGGCTGGGGGCTGGAGTGATAGCCCAGCAGATAGGGCATTTGCCTTGCACGCGGCTGACCTGGGTTCGATTCCCAACATCCCATATGGTCCCCCAAGAATGCCAGGAGTAATTCCTGAGTGCAGAGCCAGGAGTGACCCCTGAGCATTGCCGGGTGTGACCTAAAAAGAAAAAAAAAAAAGAGTGCAGGCTGCTGGGTGTCCAGTCATCGCCTTCCTCCAGCTCTGCTACGAGCCAAGTGCTGTGGGGACGCGTGAGGAAGGGGATCTCCCGAGGCCAGAAGGGCACAGGGCTGACCCATGGCAGCCAAATGCAAGGTCCAGTGAAAAGGTGGGCGAGGGCAAGGCCGTGGAAGAAAAGGGCCTTTCTTCATGGGGCGGCCTCTGGAGAGGGCAGAGGAGCGACTCTCTGCTCACCCGTACTCCTCTCCTGATTCCTGCTTCTACTTCCAGGGCTGTTTTAGTCAGAACCTCTGGGCCTGGGAGGGAGCCCCTGAGCTGCAAGCCCGCTGAGCGGGGGCTTGAGGTGCAGGATAAAGGGCCTGTGGAAGCAGCCAGGGGAGAAAGAGGGGCGCTAGGGGAAGGGCTGGAACAGAGACCCGGCACCCAGACCAGCTGGCACTGCCCCAGGCCAACCAGGGGCAAGGCTGCGAGACTGTCTGCCAGCCAGGGCGCTGATGATCTGCGTGGGGCGCGGGTGGGGGGGGGGGGTGCGAGGGGAGCATGGAGGAAGAGGGGATTACCTCTCTTTCCTGAAACTGCATTGTCCACAGGTGGAGGACACGGAAGCTGGGAGGGGGAAGCTTCAGGCAGCGGCCCCTGGAACAACTCGACAGCATAACAGGAACACAGGATCTCGGGGCTGGAGCCACAGCACAGTGGGTAGGACACTCGCCCTGCACGCGCCCCCCCCCCCCCGTTCCATCCCCCGCACCCCACCGGGAGTCCTCCCCGAGTGCTGGGCCAGGAGTAAACCCTGAGCACAGCTGGATGTGGCCCCAAAGCAAAACGGAGCAAGAGCACGGGCTGTGGAGGCAGACACACAGGCAGAGAGCAGCAGCTCCTTGGCTTCCTCCCCACAACCCAGAACTGTAACTTAAGATTTCCCACCCTTCGGGTTCCTCACCTGCTTCAGACCCCTCACGGGAGCCCTTCTTGGCAGCCACTAAAATATCGAGACAACAGTGAAAAGATGTACACATGATTTTTTTTTTTTGGAGGGGGCGGTCTTTTTGGGTCACACCCAGTGATGCTCAAGGGCTACTCCTGGCTCATGCACTCAGAAATTACTCCTGGCTGCGCTCGGGGGGGACCATATGGGATGCTGGGAATCAAACCCGGGTTGGCCACATGCAAGGCAAATGCCCTACCCGCTGGGCTATCGCTCCAGCCGCACATCTTAATAATCTTAAGATATTAATAAGATTAAAAATAGAAGTAAGTTTGGGGACTCAGCTACTCGACACCTGTGGAGCATTGCGAGAACAACTGGGGAGCACCTGGGATTGAGGACGGAGCCCCTGAAGACGTGGCCCCGCCAGGATGAGCGGTAGGCGACCCCTGCCCCAGAGCTGCCCCTTTTGATGTCCCAGCAGCGGCCCCTCTCCTCTCCGTTGCTCTCACTCATCCAGTAGCCAGCTGTGGCAACCAGTCAGCTTGGTGGCGCCAGGGACGACTGAACAAACAGGACCCCCGACCCAAAAGGAATGACAAACTGCAATATCCTAGGGGCTTTTTGCAAGTGTGTGCTGAATAACCCCCATGGAAAGTTCGTCCCGGTTTCTCAAGGTTGTAAACAGGGAACCTTTTTACAACCAGACTCTGCTTGCAATAAACTGTGTCTTCTCCCCGCAGAGGCTCCTGTAGCGTGTCTTGTCTTTTTCTTTTTCTTTTCTTTTTTTTCGTTTTGGGTCATACCCGGTAATGCAAAGGGATTACTCCTAACTCTGCACTGAGGAATTACTCCTGGCAGTGCTCAGGGGACCATGTGGGATGCTGGGGATCAAATCTGGGCTGGCTGCATGCAAGGCAAACATCCTACCTGCTGTGCTACCGCTCCAGCCCCTCTTGTCTTTTCTTTGGGCTCCGCGTGCTCACTCTCCCTCAAAGGGCTGTCCCCCACCCCTGCTATGGTGTGCAATGGGCAGAGAGAGGTGGGCTCCCATGGCCAGCTCCCTAGCTGGTACCATGGCCCCAGCATGTCGAAGCAACAAACACTAGTTATATAGAACATATATTCTCATACAGAGGTTTGTATGTGCATCTTTAGTTTTGTTTGGGGGGAAGGATACACCCAACTGTGATGCGACCATATGGGATAGAACCCAGGTTGACTGCACGTAAGGCAAGCGCCCTACCCTCTGTACTATCTTTCTGGCCCTATGCATAAAAGATGTTCATTTTTTTAAATCTGGAAGGTCATATATTGAATTTACTGAGTTTTTCTGAGATTACCTGGAGAGTAGTAAAATAACTTTTTCTTTTCTGTTGGATTTATTTATTTGATTTTTGAGCCATACCCAGTGGATCTCAGGGGTTACTACTGGCTCTGTGCTCTGGGATCACTCCTGGCAGTGCTTAGGGGGGCCAAATGGGATGCTGGGAATAAAACCTGGGCCAGCCGCATGTACAGCAAGCACCCTACCCAGCATACGATCTCTCTGGCCCCTTTCTGTAGAACTTAAACACTTGTAATAAGTATCAATTATTTTTACAATTTAAAAAAGAGAAAGACGATGGGGCTGGAGAGATAGTACAGTGGACAGGCACTTGCCTTGCATGTGGCCAACCTGGTTTTGATCCACAGCATCCCTACATGCTTTCCCCAGCCCCGCCAGGAGCGATTCCCTGAGCACAGAGCCAAGGTAAACCCCAGGCACTGCCTGGTATGGCCCCAAAACTAAAACTAAATAGATGAAAATCGTATCTTCTGAAAGTCTACCATGTAGGATACATAAAGAACTCTAAGAACTCAACAATGAAAGAAGAATTCCATTAAAAATGGGCAAAGAACTTGAGCAGACACTCTTCTAAAGATGTACATGCAAGTGGCAAACCGGAAAAGATGTTTCCCATCACTGTTCACAGAGAAATGAATGCAAATTCAGACAGTAACAAGGATAATGATGGAAACTAAGGTACCAAGTGTGGGCCAGGAGACGAGCCACCAGAGCCTTTATAGATTACTGATGGGAACATCGAAGACAGTGTCCCAGAACACTAGTGACAGCCCATGACAAACAAACCCCTCTCAAACGCACAGACCCAGGGGGGAAGCAGACTGGCCTCTCATGTGTGTTGCCTGGGCTCAATTCCCGGCACTGCCAAAAATAAAAAACAGACCCAAATCTATAGCCCCGAGGGAACCAAGCGCTCGTTTATAGAAAGTCTTGTGCAATAATATTCCCAGCAGCGTTATTCATAACAGCGCCACACAGGAAACGAACCAAACGTCCGGTGCAGCCACACCTGGACACTCCCAGGGGCTCTCCGGCCGGAAGCCGGGGCCTCGGTTAGGCTGCGCGAAAAGGCCATCACGGGAGACCTCCGACTGTGCGATTCCATCGATAGGAAACACCCCGCAGGGGGAAACGAAGGAGAGGAAATCACACCAGTGGGTGCCTGGCCCAGCCCGGGGAAGCGACCGAGAGCGGAGGGTTCCACGAGACCCTGAGACACAGCACTAGCCACTGAGCTCTCCCTTTACGTGAGCCAGTGACATCTCACGAAAGCTGTGGCCCAGGGTGCAGGCCTGATGCTGGTGGAGAGAGGAAGGAGATCCATTGTGTGGGAACTCGTGTTTTTGGATCATCCTTGTCGCGTATTTAAAAAGATAAACAAAAATTCATACAACAGTCACATCCAATGTTTGGAGTCTATGACATTTATGCAGTGAAATACAGTAAATGCCAACTCAACCCTTGCAGGGGCTTAGGCCAAAACACTTGGAGTCCTCTCTTTCTAAATCTATGAACAAATCCAGGCATTTTCCCTCTAAAGTTCGCCCAGAATCTGATTACTTCTCACCAGCTCCATCGTTACCACACTAATCCAGGCGCCCCCATCCCACCTGATGACTAAAGTAGCTCCAAACTCATCCCCTCCCTCACCCCGGCCTTCCCAATAACTGGAGAGAGGAAGGGAGAGGGAGGAGAGAGGGGAGGTGCAGGGGGGGAGGGAGAGAGAGATCCTTTCAAAAGCAGTCAGATCTTATCAGACGCACACAGATACACACACACACACACACACACACACACACACACACACACACAGAAGAAGCCAGACAGGAACAAATCGTTCGTATGGTCTGACCTCCCCACCTCCCTCTGAGCTAGTTTTCCATTTCTCTCCACTCCATTGCTGCTCTGTGCCTTGCCACAGTGCTACAGGGAGGCAGAATTGACTCTCTCACATGAACAGTTCCTGCTCAAATATCCTCTCCTCCCCCAAAGCCCTCCGTAAACACACGACTTGGCCATGGTCCTGCCCTTACCGCCTTATCCAGTGGCTTTTTCTCTCCCCACAGAGAGAAAAACACAACTGCCTGACACACACACTGCGAGAGATGATTTTATAACTGTGTGTGTTTCAAGTGAGCCATACCTAAAACAGAAGCAGAGCTGACCCTTTAAGAAGCATGAGGAGAGGCCACCACGGGAACAATGGCCCAGCCCCTCAGCTTCCCACTGACCTCGGGAGAGTCAAGCCAAGCCACCAGAACTCAGGGGCACACCACTCTCCCTTCTGAACGCTCTGGGGTGCCCTGGGGCGGAGGGGTGGGCCATGGGAACAGCCCAACTCCACCACCTCTTGACTACTCTCTGCAGAGATGCCACGCCAACAAAAATCCCAGGGACACTGGAATTTCTCTGGCTGAGAACTCTGGGGTCTTCGTGGAGTGGGGGCAGGAAGCAGCCCCCTGCCCTGAATGCCGGAGGTCCCGGCAGCCATACCCACACCCCACAGCCACCACCACGCAAACAACAGCCCAGCTTCACAGGTTCACCACTAATTTCAAAGAGACGCGAGCTGTGCCACGCCAAGCCCCGAAACTCATTAGCCCAGTTCTACAGATCCTGGAGTTCCTGGAGTGCGTGGGTATGTACGCGTGGGTGTGTATGCGGCCACGCCACACCTCCAAATTCCACAGTACTGACAGCCCAGTAGGAGCACAGCAAATTGTACGGGGAAGTAGCACAGAAACCAACTGAGCGCAATAAACAGAAACAACATAAAAAGCTCAACCAACAAGCAACTCAGCAAACCCTCAGACAATGACTTTAAAATCCCATTGTGAGAAAAAACAATTTTCACAAAATTTCCTCTGCTGGAGTATTTTTTGATGATTCACTGGCCATTTTATTGTAATAAGCAATATAAAATATTTGTGCCTGCTAAGGGGGTAGGCATGGGGGGAGGGAACTGGGGACACTGGGGGAGGGAAAGTCACACTGGTGGTGGGACTGGGGTTGGAACAATGAGTGCTCAAAACAGCTGTATTAGGAACAACTCTGTAAACTACAGTGGTTAAATAAAGTTTTTTTTTTTTTTTAAAGAGGCTGGGGGCTGGAGTAATAGCACAGCGGGTAGGACGTTTGCCTTGCACGCGGCCAACCCTAGTTCGAATCCCAGCATCCCACATGGTCCCCTGAGTACCGCCAGGGGTGATTCCTGAGTGCAGAGCCAGGAGTAACCCTTGGGCACTGCCAGGTGTGACCCAAAAAGAAAAAATATAAGAGGGCTGAACTTTTTTAAAAACAATATGGACGTTTCTCAAAAAAATAAAAACTGAGCCTCCCATTTGACCCAGCAATACCACTTCTAGGAATATATCCTGGAGATGCAAAAAAATACAGTAGAAATGACATCTGCATTTATATGTTTATTGTAGCACTATTTACAATAGCCAGAATCTGGAAAAAACCTGAGTGCCCGAGAACTGATGACTGGTTAAAGACACTTTGGCACATCTACACAATGGAATACTATGCAGCTGTTAGAAAAGATGAAATCATAAAATTCACATATAAGTGGATCGACATGGAAAGTATCATGCTAAGTAAAATGAGTCAGAGAGGGAGGGACAGACATAGAATGCCTCCATTCATTTGTGGAATGTAAAGTAGAACGGGAAACTAACACCCAAGGATAGTAGAGACGAGGGCCAGGAGGATGGCTCCATGGCTTGGAAGCCGGACTCATATGCTGGGGGAAAAGGCAGTTGGGATAGAGAAGGGACCACTAAGTACATGATGCTTGGAGGGCTCGCTTGGGATGGAAGATGCGTGCTGAAAGTAGACTATGAACCAAACATTATGGCCACTTAGTATCTATATTGCAAACCATAACACCCAAAAGAAGAGAGAAAGTAAAAGGGAATGTGGGGGGTGGGGTTGGTGGCAGGAGGTATACTGGGAACATTGGTGGTGGAGAATGAGCACTGGTGGGGTACTTGATCATTGTATGACTGAAACATAATCACGAAAGTTTGTATGTTTGCAAAAAAATAAATGAAAGAGGGCTGGAGCGACAGTTCAGCAGGTAGTTTGCCTTGCACGTGGCCAACTTGGTTTGATCTCCAGCATCCCATACAGTTGAGCCCACCAGGAGTAATTTCTGAGTGCAGAGCCAGGAGAAAGTCCTGAGCACGGCCAGGTGTGGCCCTGGGGGGGGGGGGGGGGGGGGAGGGAGTGAGGACAAATTCTCATTAGAGAAGACAATGATGTATTGCTAAATTTTTACAAAGTACAGAACCAGGATGTATAATGGAAAAGAAAAGAAAAGAGAAAAAAGAAAGGAAAAGAGAAGAGGAGAGGGGAGGGGAGGAGAGGGGAGGGGAGGGGAGGAGAGGGGAGGGGAGGGGAGGAGAGGGGAGGGGAGGGGAGGGGAGGGGAGGGGAGAGGAGAGGAGAGGAGAGGAGAGGAGAAGAGAAGAGAAGAGAAGAGAAGAGAAGAGAAGAGAAGAGAAGAGAAGAGAAGAGAAGAGAAGAGAAGAGAAGACCCGGGGAAACAGCCATGTTTGATTTGTGCACAAAACAGCGTCGAAAACCAAGTGCTCAGTGTGCCTGCCTATGACCAAAAGGATGGCGCCATTTGGGTTTTTCACTTAATTCTCCTTAAAATACAACCCATGGCGACACTGAAGGGAAGTCAAGCAAGAGGACAGACATGGAAAGCCCCCAACACCCTGAGCAGCTTTCTCATTGCCGCTGCCGGGGAACCATGGAGAAGGGAGGAGGGCTCTGTGTCTGTGGGTACAGCTGGGACCCTGAACAGGTGAGACAGAAAGCTGACTCCGTCAAAACAAACTTACTGCAGCACAGTTTACAACAACCAGAATCTGCAAAAAATCTGAGTGCCCAAGAACAGATGACTGGTTAAATAAACTCTGGTACATCTACATAATGGAATACTATGCAGCTGTTAGAAGAGATGAAATCATGAAAATTGCATAAAAGTGGATGGACATGGAGAGCATCATGCTAAGTGAAATGAGTCAGAAAGAGAGGGAGAGACGTAGAAGGACTGCACTCATTTGTGGAATATAAAGTAACATAATGGGAGACTAACACCTAAGGACAGTAGAGATAAGGGCCAAGAAGGATCACACTATGGTTTGGAAGTCAGCCCCGCATGCTGGGGGCGGGGGGGGGGGGGGCTGGAATAGGCAGTTGGGATGGAGAAGGAACCACTAAGTAAATGATGACTGGAGGGATCACCCGGGATGGGAGATGTGTGCTGAAAATAGACCAAAGACCAAACACGATGACCTCTTAGTATCTATATTGCAAACCATAATGCCCAGAATTAGAGAGTCAGATGGATTGTACCTGCCACAGAGGCAGGGAGGGGGGTGGAGTGGGGGTGGCGAGAAGGACACTGGGAACAATGGTGGTGGAAAATATGCACTGGTGGAGGGATGGATGCTCAAGCACTGTGGGACTGAGACACAATCATGCAAGTTTGTAACTGTATCTCATGGTGATCCAATAAAACTTCTTAAAAGTGCCTCTCTTGCAAACCAAACACCCAAAAGGAGAGAGAGAAGAAAAGGGAATGGCCGGCCACAGAGACAGGGTGGGATGGGGGGATGGGGGGTGGGAGGGATACTGGGACCCGTGGTGGTGGAAAATGGGCACTGGTGGAGGGATGGGTACTTGATCATTGTATAACTGAAACCCAAGCACAAAAATTTGTAAGTCTGTAACTGTGCCTCATGGTGTTTCACTAAAAAAAAAATAAATAAAATAAAAATTTAAATAAATAAACAAACTTCCAGGGCTCCTGACTAAGGGAAGGAGTGAGGCTCCAGACAGAGTCCCACTCTGGGCAGACAAGAGCAGGAACAGACAGGAGTGGTATGCTCCAGTAAATTCAAGAGAAACCAGTTGGGCCCTCCCAGCTTCCAGACTCAAAACACCAGCTCTGCGGTGAGGCATCTCGGCAGCCATGCCACTGGCCAGAGGGCTGCTCTGTCCCCCATCTTGGAAGCCGTGAGCCACCTCTCTGAGAGTCAGTTTCCTGGGGCTGAAGCGATAGCATAGCAGGGAGAGTGTCTGCCTTGCATGCGGCCGACCCGGGTTCAATTCCCAGCATCCCAAAGGGTCCCCCGAGCACCGCCAGGAGTAATTCCTGAGTGCATGAACCAGGAGTAAACCCTGAGCATCGCCAGGTGTGACCCCCTCCCCCCCCAAAAAATAAATAATCTGTTTCTTCACCTGAGGAAGGGAGTGAGGTTTCTGCCTACCTGGGGAAGGCCAGGGCAAGAGCATCAGCTGGGCGCTGCTCACCATCTGGGGATCCGTGTACATGACCTCCCACAGCGTCCCTGAGGCCCACAGAAGCGAGGCCCATTGACGCCCGGCAGGCGAGATCTTGGGAACCCAGGGCAGTAGGGACAGTCGCCACTGTCACGCAGCGAGAAGAGCCAGAACACAATGAAGCCCATGACTCTGTGACCAAACAGCACCATGACCACCACTGCTTGTTCCAGTTCCTGAACAGTGTGGCACGAACTTACAGCTCACTCCATTTCCCTGAAAACGCTGTCTGTACAGCAAATTCACATTTTACTGCCTATTAGTACCCGATACTTAGATAACTGCCTTCTGCTAAGTCAGACTACTTGACCTATTTTTTAAATTTCAGCGTTAGCTGTTACTTCATTTATTTTTATATGCAAAGCCCTAGAAGGCAGCAAGCTGCCTGAGTGAAAGGCCGGGCCGGAGTCACGGGAAAGTCACTGCCAAATCTGAGGCGAACTCCGGTCCTCTTTATGTCAAAATCAGCCTTTATCCTCTCATGCGACACCGCCTCAATAATAAAGAACAGATCATTCATTTTTTATCTGGAAAACTACCAAACGGACGAGTCAGTCAGGGGCCTCGTGACCTCCCCACCTTGTCAGGGAGAAGAAAGTCTGTAAAAAATGAGGCTTGCAGGAGCAGACGGTTTTGGTCCGTCAACTTTCTCTTGGATTACACCCATTAACCAACATAAAATACTGGGAACTATAAAGGAACGGATCCCCATGCCCGTGGAAAGTCGAGTGAGCCTCACTGATCCTTCAGAGCTATATACGAAGCACCCAGGGCAATGGTTAACTCCCGAGGGGCCGTGGAATCATACATCAGCTAGATTCGGAAAGAAAAACAGGGCCGTCTCAGCATCTGGAGGCATAAACGCACAGTACCACAGAAATCTGGTTCCAGCAGAGCCCGAGGGGCACTGAAAACCATACCTTCATCCGGGCTGGAAGGGCACAGGAGACCCAGGAGGGCGAGTGGCTTCACTGAGACTTCAGGCAGATCAGGGAGCAAGAGCTGAAGAGCAAACCGACCCAGTACCATCCACTCCACTTGCCTAGCTCGCTTCTGTGTCCAGGCACAGTACTTTCCTAATCACCTACCTCCCGAGAGAATACGGGAGAGAGAGCAGGAACAGGAACAGCAAAACTCAGATTCACTCCCTGGCCATGTGCTCTTGTGCACGTCCCTTAATTTCTCTGATCTTACATGGTCTCGACCGCAAACTTTAAGTGCACAAATAAACTCTCGGTGATAGAAACAAAGCGCCCAGCAGATGGTCGAGGAAAGCCAAGAAGATGCCCGTGAAAGCTGCACGCCCCCAATACCCAGCTGGGAGCCTGGTAGGGCGCTCACTTGCAGACCCCTGGAGGAGGACATCAATGAACTGACAAGCAGGGTAGACACGGGTCTATCTGGATCTTAGACACGCGACTCAGAGGCACAGAGCTGAGGATGACACTGGACAATGCCACCGCTGCTGATGACGCACTGGAGTTGGATGTCCGTCTCTAGCCCCTGAGCAGGAACGAAGTCCAGGGGTGAGTTCCTGGTCGCCAGGTGTAGGAATTCATTCCAACTGCTAGCGTGGGTGGTGGACAAATGCAGCGCCAACACCCCCTGGCTCTAGGTCCTGGTTTCAGTGTGCATTTGGGACCCCGGAGACACGACTGCCCCACGCCTTAACTCCGAGCCTGGGAAAAGAAACGCCTCACAGAAACTGCATACAAAATAAAGGCACGTGTGTCCTCAAGCAAAGACGCATCGCTGCTACCACAGCCTTCTAGCCATACACAGGCTTCGATTATCTCTGCCCCCGGGTCTCACCTTCTTGAACTCTCTGTTCTTCCCTCTTACTTGTGTTTGATTTTGATTTGACCCAGTTATGTTACGTTTGGGGATGACTCCCAAATCACTTCTCGTCATGCTCTGGGAACCGGATGGGGTGTCAGGATCAGCAAGTGTCCCCCTGGCTTCACTCCAGTTCACTTCCTGATTTTTTTTTCACTTCATAGTGCTTTTTACTTCAGTGTCCTTGACACTATTACATCACATATTTGTTTTCCTGTTTACTGTACTCATTCAAGTACAAGACAAGTCTTTTAAAAAGACAAAGACTTTTTTGGTGCTTGTTTTATTTTCTGGTACATCCCAACAAGGACATGTGAGACATGTTCAAGAACTATTAGCTGAGCAACTGAATGAATCGATTCAACACTTATATGGAACTGACATGAGACACTGCAGAAATATTGATTTAAATATAACCAGAGAATGCAATTACAGGGCCAGAGCAATAGTACAGTGGGAAAGGTCCTTCCCTTACATGTGGATGACTTGGACTGATCCCCACCACTACATATGGTCCCCCAAGCCCCTGCAGCAATGATCCCTGAGCACAGAGCCAGGAGTGAGTCCTGCACACAGCTAGGTGTGGCCCAAAAACCTGAGAGAGAGAGAAGAGAGGAGAGAGACAGAAAGAAGAGAGGAGAGACAAAGAGAGAGAGAGAGACAGAATGAGAGAGAATAGAGGACAGAGAGAGAAGATAGGGAGGGAGAGGGAGAGATAGAGAAGAGGGAAGGAGAGAGGGAGAGAGGGAGAGAGGGGGAGAGAGAGAGAGAGAGAGAGAGAGAGATTACATACAGAGAAACTAACTGCCTACTATGGAATCAGAGATTTTTACATCACTTGGAACACTATAGTCACTGGTGACTGTTGTCCTTGTGTCTGTCTGCCCCAGAACCTATGTTCTATCTGTTCAGCATCAGCCACAGAGAACACTGTCAACATGAGTATCATTCCTGCCGGAGCTTCAGCCTCTCCTGTGGACGCCCACTGCGCGGTGAGTAAGGGCCAGACTCCCGTGGCCTGCGCAGCCTGAGTCCAAAACTAGCAGCCCCTACGCTCAGCCCAGCCCTCCCCTCTGGGTTGCAGGCATGCTGGCTTCCTCTTTCCCAAACCTTGTTTCTCTCTCTCTCTTTTTTTTCTTTTTGGGTCACACCCGGCGATGCACAAGGGGTTACTCCTGGCTCTGCAATCAGGGGTTACTCCTGGTGGTACTCGGGGAACCATATAGGATGCTGGGAATCGAATCCGGGTTGGCTTCATGCAAGGCAAATATCCTACCTGCTGTGCTATCGCTCCAGCCTGTTTCTCGTTTTTAATTTATATATATATATATATGCACATATATATATATATTCCTTCAATATTTTGTTATAAATATTTAAGTAACTGGCAGTACTCTGTTCCTCATGTCCAATATTCTTTAATACACAGGGACCAATGCGAAACTAGTTCCAGGAAGTGTGGATTAGCAATGTGGGTGACGGTGCAGCAGGTAAGGTGCTTGCCTTGCAGACAGCCACAACAAGTGAGATTCCCAGCAGCACATACGGGGCTCTGAGCCACAGCAGGAGTAATCCCTGAGCACCACCAGGTAGAGTAAAAAAAAAAAAGTGTGGGTTAGAGGCTTTTCAGGGAGTGTCAAGGTCAGGGTCAGCCTAGACGTGGGGCTTCAGCCAGGAACGCTCCTCCCAGCCTCGCTCTCCCCTTCCACCTCACCCAGCTCTCCTCGAAGTACCACCTGCTCTGTCCTTCCAGAGTTCTGCCAGGCCAATTCCAGCCCCACCACACTGCCCCTCCGCAGGTCACTCCTGAATGGATACTGCTTGCTTTTCTCTCCTCATAGCAGGCCACTCCCGGGAATGATTTGCTGATGTGTCCCATCCTCCCGACCAGAATGCAAACCACAGGAAAGCAGAGCACGCTGGCCAGGCTGACCACAGCCCCCCAACCCTAGGACACGGCAGGCTCTCCACAGAGCATCTCTGGATCCAGCAGTAAACTAGATCTCAGACGCTGTCAGTTTTCTAGGATGCGGGGTCCCAGGGGAGCAGGCGACCAACCTGACAGTCAGTACTGGGACGTTCACTTCCTCCAAAGACCACAGCCCCGATCACATCCTGATCTGCAGGGCCCAACTTACTTGGGGATGGGTACCCGGATCAGCGTCCCTTCCACTTCTGGGTTCAGATTCATTCCACTTTCTCTTATAGCCTTGATAGCTGCAGCTGTACACTGAAAACCAGATCAAAAGGTAAACAGAATTAGTAAATAATTATTTCCAGATGCAAGTCCTCCGTCGATAACTGGCAACCCATCTTGGCAGAACATGGAAACATTTAGTTCTGTTACCCGTAAGATCAGGAAGTTACATTGGTGTAGAGTGCCGTAAGATCAGGAAGTTACATTGGTGTAGAGTGCTTTGATCAAGCTGAATAGCAAACTATGTCCACTCCTGGTACCAGCGTACTGCGGGAGGGAAAAAAGCAAAGAGGAAGAAAAAATAAAAAGAAAACAGCTCTGCTTCTTTGAAAAGATTTCAACGGTTTGAGGCAACACAGATCAGAACCACAATGAATCCTCAAGGGAGGTGGGGTGGGGGGTGGGGGGGCTGGTCTGTGCAAAGATTGGTGTAAAGGCAGATGAAAGATTTTATACATTAAAAATTCCAGTTGACATCTTACACTCAAAATAGACCAGCGCCGATTGGGACTGGGTAAATAAATTTAACTCATTCGCATCTCCACTCACACGGACCCCACTCATATTTCAGGGGGAGCAAAGGGTCTCAGGGGGTCTGCGCAGGAGGATAGTGGACCCCCGTGGGAAGGTGCCTGCCGCAAACACTCTGTCCACAAGACCCTGGGGCACGCGCTCGCCCTCCCCGTGCTCTGCTGCTCCTCAGTGATCTGAAGCCAGGAGCCCCTGGTGCCTCACAGATGTGCCTGCCCTGCCCCGTGCCCAGGACACCCAGCTCAGACACGGGGACAGACCTGCTCAGCCACCGAGAGGCTGCACGGGAGCCATCACGGAGCTGACGTGATGTGACATGACATTGCGCTGTCCTGCCTGAGGCCGGGAGGGTCTGCCAGCCCGCAGAGTACTGCTCCAGCAGGTACAGGGCGGCACAGACATCCTAAAGTGCCTCCCATCACCACGAGCAACATGGCAGCCACGCCGGAGACCGTCCTGATAAAGATGTGCCGAGGACTGGAGCAATAGCACAGCGGGCAAGGCTTACACTGAACCACTGGTCCAAGGATTGCTGGGAGGAGCTCCTGGTCTTCTGAGCACTGCATAGGAAGCCCCCCCCGCCCCCCCCCCCCCCACACACGACAAACCAGAACTTCTACACGTAGACAAATCACATCCTCAGGAAGAACCAAGAGCATTTGCACTGCTTCCAATCCATTTGAAAACGGTCCCACCTGCCTACTGGGGCTCCCAGGCCCCCTGACCCCACCCAGCCCAGTCCCTTCATTGGGGACGCCAGGCACTTTGGATAAGGCCACACCTCTGAAGACCACCTGGCCTTCCCTGAGTGCCAAGGTCAGCGGAGCGAGCACCTCCCCCAGATGACTTCAGGTTACAGGGAGGGCTGAAGGAGGCTCCATGCTTCTCTGCCTCGGTGCCCCGAGGTGTCTCCCCAGTGAGTCACATGGCCTCTGAGTGGGCGCTGAAACCATCCTGAAGGGCAGGGGTAGCGCTGGGTGCAACCGGGGGTCACTGTTTACCCAAAAAAGGTGATTATCATGATTATTATTACCATCATGATTGTTTTGCACAAAAGAGGCAGCAGTCAAGTAACTCTGGAAACTTCTGTTCCCACTCAATGCATTCAGTAATTGGTTGGGAGGTGGGGCGGAGGTTAATTTATTAATAGTATTTATTTCCGCGGTGCCAGGCACTGAACCCCAGGCTCACGCACAAGATGTTAAGTGTTCTCCACTGCTGAGAATTATCCCTGGCCCGACTTTGCTTTCTTCATATTTTTAGTTTTGTTTTTTTGGGGGGGAGGCGGGGGGCACACCCAACAACATTTTAGGAGTCACTACTGGCTCAGCACTCAGGAACTGTTCCTAATGGTGCGGGGGACCATAAGGTGTGCTGGGGCTCGAACCCAGGATGGCTGCACGCATGGCCAACACCCTACCCACTGCACCATCATTCCAGCTCCATGTATTCTTCTGTAAAGAAAAATAATTTGGAATTATGTCTGGTGGATCAAGGCCAAGGTTAAGAGCTGGAGACGGGCAAGAGCGATGGCACAGCAGGGAGGACGTCTGCCTTGCACACAGCTAAAATGGGGTTTAATCTTTGGCATCCCCGAGAGTCCCCCAAGCCCTGCCAGTAGTGCTCCCTGAGCACAGAGCCAGGAGTCAGCCCTGGGCACAGCCAAGTGTTGCCCCAAAACCAAATTAATTAATTAATGAGCTGGATAAAAGAAAAAAAGGACACCTCCCCTGCAAGAAAAAAGCCCGCATGGAATGAAACGTGGACTCATTCCAACGGCAGAAGGAAGGGGTAGCCCACTTGGCTGCTCCAGCTGCTGCTGCTCCTCCTCCTCCTCTGTAGCTTCCCTCCAAACAACTGACACTCGCTGCTGTGCCATCCATCACCACCCTCTCCCTCCTCCATGGCACCTGCACCATCATCCACACAACTTTCCCTGCGGGCCCTCAAGACGCACTGCTGGAGCCACGCTAGCTGGTCTCCCCAGTGTCTCACTGAACTGCTCTCGCCTGTCAGAGAAACAGGACTGCCTTGCTAATCTCGCGTGTGCAGCCCTCTGGCACCTTATCTGGTGCTTCGTTTCTTCAGTATCCTTACGTGTAAAGGGGAAAAAAGTGGACTGCGAAAGGTCTGGTTTGGAGGGGAGTGGGGGAAGAGATTCCCCTTGTTGAAAGGGAGAGTTCTAAACCATCGTAAATACGGGGGTGCTGGGAAGGTGCCTCGGTGGGGCTCAGCTCCAGCGATGTGAAAATAACACAGAACACGGGGAACAGGACACCTTAGTCTGATGGGGCAGGGCTGCAGAGAGGCAGAGACGTAGCGTCACTTTCCAATAGCACTTCTGAGCCACGTGTGATCAGTGAGAAAGCGTTCACTGCCATGGCACTGACCTCTTCAGAAAGGAGGAACACCCACGCCCCGGTGGCAAAAGGGAGCACTGACCGGCAGATCGCAAGTGCTCAGTGGAAAGCCCACGTGGAGCAACTTCATGGGCTCCGCTGATCATTCGCAGCATCTGCCCCGCTGCTCATTATTTCTGCTTGGCGGCCACACCTGGCAGTGTGTCGGGCCGACCTCTGGCTCCTCGCTCAAGGAGGCGACAGTACGGTGGTGGGGACGGAAGCCGGTCAGCCAGAGGCCAGGCAACTGCCAACGCACTGTGCGATCTGTCTGGCCCTGTTCTTCTTCTTTGCTTATTAGCAAATCTATGCTAATAAATAAAAACTTTGGATAGAGAGCAACAAGACCCGAGGATCTGTGTTCAAGTCCGTTCTATAGTGCCATTTTAATGACTGGCTTTTCCTTTACCTGGACTGCGAAGAATACACATTCCTAGCCTGGCTCAACCATCGTGTCCCTGAAAAGCAAAGTCTAAGAGAGCAGAGATCTTTTCTGCCCCCTTGATCAACGAAATTCCCAACGCCTCAGAAAAGCTCAGAACGTGCAGGGACTCACATCATACTTATTGCCTGGCTGAGGGCGTGGGGGGACCATGGAAACTAGATCATCAAACTGAGCATGAGAAGTCCGTTTAAATCTAGGCCTTTCGCAATGGTGGGAATCGGGGCAGATGCTTCCCTGGGTCTCAGTTTCTCCATCTGCAAAATGGACTCTAGCTGCTCAGAATCTAGAAGTCTCTGGGTTCCACATGTGAAACGGAACAGCAGACAGCACATATGCCCCATGCACGTTCTTCCTTCCCTGAGACCTATAATGAGCTGGCAGATTTTTTCCCCTTCACTTGCCTTGCTCAAATCATGCTGTGGTTTTTTAACTCCCTTCTTTTCTTTCCCATCATTAAGTCTTGCTGCAGGCAAGTTTATGGAAGGCAGCAACTGTGTGTCTCATTCATCAAGCAGGACACATGTTAAACAAATGCAACACAGTTTTCTGTCTTCAGTGCATCTGGAAAGATTACGCATGTAAATCTGCATCGTGTCACTGCAGCATGACACAGAGAACGCTCAGGTTAGAAAGCACGCCAACCGCATGTGAGACAGAAAGGAATGACATAAACACCAGGAGGATTAGCTCAGCATTTTGAAGTACGAACCTGGGTACTCTATGAACGGCTTCTAAACCAGAGGAAGGAAATGTTTAGTTAGAGCTATTTGTTTAATATATACACCAGATGAGATAAAGGAATTCAAAAGACAATGTAACTCACACTTCCTCACTCTGTCCTTGGAAAGAATCTCTGGACTGACATGCTTGTAAAGGTTTTTTTTTTTTCCTCAAAACCCACAGAATTTCAACTTGGAAGAATGGCAAAGATGTTTTTTGTTGAAAAATGAAGATCTACTCCAACTTCCTAAGACAAAATTAAGCTGTTAAGACCTCCTCCTGCCTCCTAAGATGCCCTGGCAGCCAATCAGCTGCTGCTTCTGTGAATGCCATTTGCTATTTAATAACAGAAGTGGCTGGCTCTGAAAAGCAATCTGCCTGATGAGGTCTTCAAGCTGTGTAATTAGGAGGCCATTCCCTAAATTGGCCTGCAGTGCCGATGGGATTAGATGAACAAGCAGAGGGGCCTCCGAGGTTCAGAGGGGGCCAGAGTGAGGAAGAGTTGACAGTTCCCTTTCGGTCCATTTCCCTGCTCCACGGTCACACCAGAAATGAGTGCCTACCAGCCATCAACCTCCTGACAAGATTCACCCATCCGGGGAAAAGGCCCCAGGAGCAGCCAGGCACCAGCACTGTGCTGGGTGCAGACACAAGGAATGAGCCACAGAGAATTCCTGCATCCCACGCATAGGAAGTAATGAGAGTGAGATAAAAAGTAAATGTGTAAATAAATGCATTGCTACCATAACAATCAGTAATAGTAATAACATTGACTAGAGAGGTCGCGTTAGGGAGGTTAGCATGGAGGGGTGACTAAGATTGGGCTGGTCACTGCCGGTGGCGTTGGCGGCTGGACAGGTGTTGGATCACTGTATGACTGAAACCCAATCATGGACAACTTTGTTACTATGTATCCCACAGTGAGTCAATAAAAAAAAAAAATTAGGCTGTTCAGAGAAAGCTACCCAGAGAAAGTGATATTTAAGCTGAGATCCAAAACGAGGAGCAGGGGCCTGAGAAATTCTTGACTAATTTCCGAGAGTAATCTCTGAGCATCACCCAGTGGGTGACCCAAAAACAAACAAAGAGTAGACCAACAAAGAATAATGTTCCAAAGAAACAGAACGTGGAAAGGCCCTGAGGGTGCCAAGGGCTTGGCATACTGGAGGAGGACAGAGGCTTGTGTTTAAGAGTCTAAGAATGACAAAGGCAAGACCAGAAGCAAACAGACTGGCAACTACCACGAAGTTAAAGGCTTGCAGGCTACAGTCACTTTCTCTGAGAGATGAACTGAAGCCACTGGGAATGCACAGAAATGACATGCCTGAATGCAACAAGTCCAACTCTGGTGTGTGTCTCTAGACTAGAACCACAGAAACAGGTCCTGGGCGGAGGAAGGGACTTCGGACTCCTTCCCCGCCTGTTGGTACAGACCCGGAGGTACAGAGGCAGCCGGCTGACGGCAGAGCCCGAGCTGGCAGGAGAGAAGGCACGAGAGTTTGCTCCTCGAGGACGCCAAACTCAGGCCCATTCCTCTGAGGCCAATAAAGTAAAACCCATTTATCTTCCTCGGCTAGGCTTAAAATCATAGCTATCTGGCTGAGACAGTCTCATGCAGAGGTTTCTAAACTTATTTGGCTCACCACCACCTTTTCAGAAAAAAAAAATTACTCAAAGCCCCCTCTAGAAATTTACCTTCCTTAAGTGAACAAACAGGAAGCAGCCCCTACCCCCAACTGCACCCAAGGCCACTACCACCACTATGCGCGCGTGCACCCCAACACACACACACACACACACACACACTCCCTGTGCCCCCATGAGGTGGCATCAACCACTTTGGGGACTCTCCAGCCTCTAAAGCCCCAAGTTCTATGCCGAGTTCTGCAATGGTCACTCAAGTCTGAAGGACACAGTGATTCCTGGAAGCACCAGAGACTAAGACCAAGGTAACAAATTGATGGCCCAAAGGCCCAATTGTGCTCTATTTGGCTCACAATTTTACAACAAATAAACGAAAGTAAATTTTGTTACCAAAATTTTAACAAAATCTTACATGTAAGTGCCTTATCATTGCCTGAAAATTAAAACCCGTCGAGCCAGGGACCCGGGTTACCCAGCCTAGAGAAACAGCGCCTGGCCGCCTGGCCGGGTGCCAATCTCTGCCTCCCCACCATTGTTTGCCTTAGATGGGGTCACTTGAAGCGTTCAAATGACTTGCCTGGCCTTTGCAGCTTTTCAACAGAAACAGGAAGAGAGCTTTTCCTTATCCTCAAGTTCCCTTCGTTTTGCCCTCTGGTTTCATCCCCAGCTGAAGGCATCTGGATGCCTCCACTCGAACCGAACCCCAGGAATGGGACCCTCTCAGCCCGCTCGCCTTACCTCTGGGAAGCTGGCCATGTTCACCAGGATCAACTGGGGTGACTTCATGGAGATCTGGCCGATCTGGTTCAAAGCAAGTTTGCCATCAGCGGTGACCACAGTGATGTGGTCCAGGGACCCTGAAAGAAAAAGCGCAGGGCTCAGAATGACACAACAGCCCCCCCACCACGGCCTTACCCAATTCACATGCAACCAATCGCGTCACCAGGGCAAGGCTGAGGAAGGGGCTTTCATCAAAGCAGTGGCCACGTGCGGGAAAGAGCTCAGAAATGTTGACACGGGCGCGGAATTCTCTCCCAGCAATGAGGGTGGCCAACCACTCTGCTTCTCATAGGCGTGTGTGTGTGTGTGTGTGTGTGTGTGTGTGTGTGTGTGTATTTTCCTGCCTTCCTCCCTTCCTTCTTAATGAGGTAACACAGGTTCACATGCATGTAAACTTCATATGTTTTTGGCACGTACTATTACCCCAATACACCCACCCCTAAGGTGCCACTATCCCTCCACCATCGTCCACAGGACCCTTCCTATCTACTCCTCCACACTTGGTAACCTCAGCAGTCACCAGAGTCCAAGGGGCTTCTTCTTTCCCATCGGATGTCACTATTCTCTTGCTGTGTTTCTTTACACGCCACGCATCAGCGAGATCATTCAGAATTGGTCTTTCTCCTACTGACTTCCTTCATGTAACAAGACACCCACTAGTTACATTCCCGTTGCAGTGGAATGAAGATCTCATCTTTGCTTACAGCTAAGTGGTCTTTCTGCTATGTCTGGTTCAGTTCTTTATCCATGCACCTGTTGTCCCTTTAGGTCGTCTCCAGAAACTGGCAAACAGCACAGCAATAAACAGCTTGTACGTATCTTTGAATTCGTGTTTTTGTGTTCTTGGGATAGGTAACATGGAGTGGAACTGTTGGAACACATGATAATTCTACTTTTACTTTTCGGGGGGTGGGGTGAGGGAGGTGGGGGTAGACCACATCCAGAGGCTCCATTCCTGGCTCGATGGTCAGGGCCACGCCTTGCTATGTGCTCACTCAGGGCCACACCTGGCATGGCCGGGGGTTCAAACCACAGTCATGGCTGTAGCCATGTGCCAGGCAGCGCCTTAACCTCTGGACTAGTTCTCTGGGCCCCTCTTACCATTTCTGAGAAATCTCCACACTATTTCCCAAAGAGGCTGAACCAGATTGCATTCTCATCAACAGTGAAGGAGAAGGGGACACAGCAATGGTCCGGTGGGCCGGGAGGACATCTGCCTTGCATGTGGCCAACCCAGGTTCGAGCCCAAGCACCACATTTGGTCCCCCAAACCTAGCCAGGATGCTCCCTGAGCACAGAGCCAGGAATAAGCCCTGAACACAGCCAATGTGGCCCAAAAACAAAAACGGTGAATGAGGATCCCTTTTCCTTCATATCCCCAGCAGCACTAGTTTTTAGCCTTTTTGAATGTAGGCCATTTTCACTTGGTGTTAGGTGACATCTTACTGTCATTTTTTCATTTTGCAGGGATGGGGTCATGCCCAGCGATGCTCAGAGCTTACTCCTGGTTCTGTGCTCAGAGATCCCTCCTGGCGGACTCAAGAGACCACACGGGAGGCTGGGGACTGAGCCCAGGCTGGCCGCATGCCAGGCAAGCCCTTCCCCCTGCACTGTCTCCCCAGCCCCTTCCTGTCATTTTCGTGTGTATTTTCTTGAGCATTTTCTCATGGGCCTCCTGGCCACGCGATGTCTTTGCTGCAGTGTCTGTTTAGCTCCTTGCCCCATTTTCTGGTGGGGTCTTTTGTTCTCAGTTTTCTGAGTTCCCTCTAGATCGTGGAGAGCAGCCCTTTGTCAGATGTAGCGTGTGACTATTTTCTTCCATTAAGTAAAATGTGTTTGTTAAAATGATAGCTTCTTGCCTGTGCAGAAACATTTTACTTTGACATCGTTTATTTTCGCCTTTTGTTGTCCTTGCCAATGGAACCGAATCACTGAAGACGCCTCCGAAGCCCATACCCCGCGGTGCTTTCTCTGTGTTTTCCTCGGTGCATTGTACGGACTCAGGTCTAGCAAGGAGGTCTCTAATCACTTTAGATTATCTCTTATCTTGAAGACTGCAAAGAGCTGCAGCCCTACAGCAAAACTCCGCCATTTGCTGCATATGAGAACTCAAACACGTTATTTATTGTTTCTGGACCTCGGCTACAACACAGTCAAATATGATCCTTTAAAGGATTAAGAGAAAGAACATAACTAAGAACAATGTATAAGGGGGCTGGAGTGATAGCACAGCAGGTAAAGCATTCGCTTTGCATGCAACGAACCCAGGTTCGATTTCCAGCATCCCATATGGTCCCCTGAGCACCACCAGAGTAATTCCTGAGTGCAGAGCCAAGGAGTAACCCCTGAGCATCGCCGGGTGTGACCCAAAAAGCAAAAAAAAAAAAAAAAAAAAAAGAAGAAAACCAATGTATAAGTATATTATAATATTAAAAAAAAAAAGCATGCCAGAGCTGAGCCTTGAAAATTTTTTAAAAACTCCAAGTGGTACTCTGGGGCTGGAGTGCTAGCACAGCGGGAAGAGTGCTGATTCGATCCCCAACACCTCAAAGGACCCTCTGAGCCCTGCCAGGAGTGATCCCCGAGTGCAGAGCCAGAAGGAAGCCGTGAGCATTGCCAGATGTGACCCCCAAACCAAAACAAACAAACAAAAAGAAAACACAAATGCCTCTTATTAGCTCTTTTAGTTCCTCAAAAACCCCAGTGACACTGTATCACTATTTTCACTTCATTTGAGTTTTGCTGTTTTATTTATTTTGGGGGGAGGATGGGTGGGGGACACACCCAACAGTGCTCAGGCCTTACTCCTGGTTCTGTGCTCGGGGGCCTGTAGCTGGTGCTGGTGGTGGAACCCGGGTCAGCCACACCCCAGGCAAGTGTCTTCTACTGCGCTCTCTCTCTCCGGCCTCCACTTCATTCTCACCTCTCCCCCTTCCCCTCATCATCCCTGTTTTGTGGGTGTTGCTGTGACAACTTGGCTCACACACACTTCATCATGGGCACAGAACACCCTAACTGTGGTGCTCACCCGGACACCCCACACAACAGCGCCGCTGGACCAAACTCGAAGATGCATGCTTCCTCAGCAGACACTGAGCGCTGAGTCACACAGCCCTGGGCCACCGTACACCAGAGAAACGGAGACGACCGTGGGCTCAAGAGGCCGAGATCCCAGGTGAACACAAGGGCGGAGACGTCAGAGCCATGCACCAAACTCCGGGGCGCTTCATGGGTCCAGTCAGGAAGCCTCTGATTTCGGGGGAACCCCGATCTCAGATGTGGCCACACCACCAGCCCATCTCCCGAGAGCCTCCTTCTGCAGGAGCTTGAAAGTCTGCGATTTTGAGGGAGCCTGTAATTTTTTTTTTCCAGCTCACCACATGCTTCTTAAATGCAGTCGGAAGTACTGAACCAGATCCAATGGCATGGCAAGACAGAAGGCTGGTGACATCACTGGCTTCACTCTGGCAAAGGGCTGGAGGTACGATGGCAAATGTCTTCGTCTCTGTGCAGGCCAACCGAACGGGCTGAGGTCCTGGCTCGGCCCCCGTGCACTTCACTACCCAGCTCCACCACTCGGTCACCGGGGAAACCGGAAGGTCCCCCCAACCTTCGGGGCATGATTCCTAAATGCTGGGCTCATCAGGGCTGTTCTGAAGAAGAAATAATTTACAGGAGAACACAGAAATGTGTGTGTGTGTGTGTGTGTGTGTGTGTGTGTGTGTGTGTGTGTCCCGCAGATGCCAGTGCCTGAAAGATGTTAACTTTATTATTACTTCCTGACTTTCTCCCATTGTAACCATGCTAATATAGTTACACTTTCTCTAACCTGTCTGTTCTCTCCTGCCAAGGACCTTCAGCATGTGTTTTTGTTTTTGTTTTAGGGTCACACCTGGCGATATTTAGGGCTTACTACTGGCTCTGCAGGAATTACTCAGGAGTTACTCTCAGGAATTACTCCCGGCGGTGCTGGGGGATCACTGGGATGCTGGGATGCAGCGTAAGGCAAATGCCCCCCAGCTGTGCTATCTCCGCAGCCCCTCAGCATGTGTACTTCCTTCTCCTTAGAACGCCTTTCCCCGCTCACTTTGCCGTGGCTTGTTCCTTAACATCTGTAAGAGCATCCAATCTCAAAAATTCTGTCATTTCCTAGACTCAGTGACTAGCCCGTTTATGAGCTACATGCTTCCCAAGCACATTTCTTTGACAATGATAACCAATAATCACTGAACACATCCTCTGAGTATAACCTGGTGCTCACTGCTTCCTGCGCTTCATTTGCTCTCATCATCACGATACCTCCCTGAGATGGTAACCATTACCTCCATCACTCGGTGATGAGGGAACTGAGGCACAGACAGCAACTTGCCCCAAGGCCACAACAGATCTTAATAGCGGAGCCTGCACTCAAACCAGATTTTGTCAACCTCCACACCACGGTCTTCCCCTCCTTCCTATGAGCTGATTAACTTGTCTCTCCCTTTCCGGGCTGCTCTGAGCTCTCAGAAGGAGGAAGAACACCCTTTCTCTCGTATCCGAGGGCCAGTTAACTAGCACAGGATGAGGGCTCAATCAATGCCTTGATAAATAAATCTGTATCTCAGACAACTATTTAAAAGCAATCAACTATCTTGGAAACAGAAATTGCTGGAAGGGGCCAGAGAGACAGTACAGTGAGTAAGGTACTTGCTTGGCACGTGGCTGACCCAGGTTCAATCCCTGGTACCCCATATGGTACCCTGAGCCTGCCAGGAGTGATCCCTGAGTGCCCAGTCAGCAGTAAGCCCTGAGCAAAGTGAGACATGCCCCCCTCCCCCTGCAAAAAAAAAAATGCTGATAGATGGAGGTATAAGAGAGAAAAGTACCTATTAGTGCTGATGGTAATAAACGAACAAATGGACTAATTTGGAAAAAGAAAAAAAAAGGCTGAGTTCAGGCTGTTTCACCCATTCTCCTCACAGCCACGGGCTCTACGCGGAACATTCCACACACATAACTCTGAAGAAAAAGAAGCAAAGGGGAAATGCCAAGGGGAGGCCTCCTGAAAGCGATCCTAATGCGGCCTTCCTGACCTGCCAGGAGAGCCCCTGCTCCCAGAGTCCCACCACGGGCCTTCCAGGGTGTAATTGCGGTGCGCCAGTTCCCCAAATCCAGACCGACATAATGCATCAAATCCTTTTTCCCTCAATCTGTCCCCAGTGAGAATCTCCCTCTGCCTCACTCCTGCCCCTCACTCTCTCCGAGGTTAACGTTTAACAAATTACACTCCCAGCCTCTTTCCAGGCCCATCATCTTTTCAAGTTCAACAAGAGCAGAGCTCGCTGGCTAATTTTAAGTATCACGTTTCTCCCCAAGCTCCTCTCAAACGGCGCTCTGGTTTCGGCTGCAGAATGTTAACAGGCCAGAAAGCACAGGGGAGACAGAGCACTTTATCAGCTTCATACCTAAAATAATAAGCAAGTTTAAAGCAAACAGTTGGGGGAGATTGAATGGCACGCTCTACTGTCAGCAGGGGCAGGAACGCCCCAGCCCAGCGGCTGACAAATGATGAAACGGTCCTCTGGCTTCCTAGCGGGTCTCGTCTCTGACACCAGCAAGTTTCTGCTGGTGTTTATAAACGGAGCGGTACATTTTTCACTTGGTTTTCTTCAGAACAAGTTCACAAAGTGTTCCCAACTTGCCTTACTGACTAGGCCAGCCAACACGTGAACAGGAGCCGTGCAAACACTCCCAGGTCCCTTCAGAGGGTCCCAGGCTTCAGAGGGGGTCCCATCGACTCCAGAATGATGACAATTTCCACAAGGCCAATTTAACAGCAATTGGATTTTTCCTGCCTGCCTGCACCATTAGCTGACAACCCACTTCTTCTATCACATCTGCAAACAGTTCTCCCACACAGCTCTGACATTTCCCACTTAAAAAAGCCGTTTTCAGGAAGTCATTAACCCAAATGGAATCTTCCTGGTCAAGTGTGGGGGTACAGAAACGCTTCAGGTGGGCAGGGTTGCAGCCACTAGGTTCCCAAGAAGGGATAAGCAAGGCCAAATGGGACAAACTGGGAAAATCATACCAAAGAGTTATGAGACATAATAAAACTACAGGGGTTGATAGGATGGCTATAATAAAGCTCCCGTATTTTTCAGAGCGCAATTCTACAAAACCAAAGGCATGCCTACTTTTTCTACTACTCTGTACTAGTAAAACGCCTTGTTCACAGACACCAATATTTGCTGAGCTACAAAGCGAACGTGCTCTCAGTAAGCATTGTGCTAGAGTCAGCACAGAGGCCACCTTCTTTCCTTTAACACCCTCCCCAAAGCTGGAAAACAGGAATTAGACATGAGAACTGAGGACCAGGAAAGTCAAGTCACCGTTTATGGTTATCAGTTATTAGGCGACAGAGCTGAGACAAAACACCCGCTCTGTGAAAGCCAGGCTCTGTCCACGCCGTCCACCCTCCCAGAACACCGGGCGGCCACTAACCTGGTGAGGTCCTTATATTGACGGTCTTATTGAAATTCTCCTTCAGCGCCTCCATCACAGACTTCATCTCTCCATCCACCTCTTCCAAGCTGATGATATCTGCAACCAATGCAGTGTTGAGGTTCACTCTGGTCTGGGGCTGCCCTTTCCCTTTGGCTGGACGGTCAGCATCCGAGAGAGGGAGAACAGCAGCATAAACAGAGACAATAAACAGTTAGTGAAAAACTGCTGACTAGGACCAGAGACATAAGACAGAGAAGGATCTTGCCTTGCATGCAGCTGACCCGGGTTCGATCCCTGGCATCACAAATAGTCCCTCTGAGACCCACCAGGAGTGATCCCTGAGCACAGAGCCAAGGGCATAGTTGGGTGTGGCTCAAACGTCCATCCAATGCCTCCGCCCCACCCCCAACACACACATGTAGGGGAAAAAAAGCAAAACTTTATTATATGCAAGGCAAAACGCCAGATGCTGGAAAATGCTAGATCGTTCTCTATCACTGTCCGTACTCTAAAATGCTCTACTGAACTGAACAGAGCATTTTCGAGGACAGTTGGATGAGCACGCTAAGCAGTGCCTGGGACCAACCACCAACCCATCCTCCTGAAATTATTTGACTCAGACAGAGGGCGAGGGATTTGGAACAACGGTTAGGACCACGTCTTGCACAAACCCCACCTGAGTTTGATCCCAACCCCACATGGGTCTCGAGCACCGCTGAGTGTGACTTTGCAGCCCTAAACACTGTCAAGTGGAGTATCCCTGGTGATCCACCCCCAACTCTATGGGGCTGAGCACTGCACCACCTGCCCAAATGACCAAGTAGTGCAGGACCCCCTGAGCACCACTTGGGATTCCCCCCTCCACACTGAAAAAAAAAACAAACAAACCCTTTTAGTTATTAGTGAAGGCACGAGCTTTACCTGAAACACCCAGGGTGAGTTATTTCAATCTTGCACGTTCTTTATAAAAGTGGGATAATCAATTGTGGTTCATGGGCCATGACTGATTATGGGGCTGGGACCAAACTCAGGTGGGGTCATGCAATACATGGTCCTTTGCATTACTCCGTTCCCAGGAGTAAAGCAAAGACTCTGTATTTCTTTTGTTGTTGTTGTTATTGTTTTGTTCGGGGGCCACACACAGCAGTGCTCAGGGCTTACTGCTGGCTCTGTGCTCAGGAATCGCTCCTGGCGGATTGGGGGAATCGTATGAGTGGTGAGGATCGGACCTGAGCCAGCCAACATTGCCAGATGGCTCCAGGGACACAAGTGCAGTAAGTCGAAAAGCTAAAAGAGGACCAGGCACAGTCCAACTTACTAACTCCTTACTTTTCAGAAAAAAGAAATGTGGTGGTGACATTTATGAATGAATTATGATACAGCCATGAGAAAGAGCCACAACCCAGGGGAATTTCAATTAACCTGGCCCAAAACTGTGGCTCCGTGGCACACTGCAGTCCTTGCAGGTGCTGAGTCCTAGTTCAGTCCCTGCAGCCCCCAAATACTGGAGCACTGGGATCTCCGTCATGTTAGGGTGTGACCCCCACCCATGCCACAAGTGGGTGCCCCCTTGCACAAAAATGTAGCTCCCTCCCCAATATCACCACCCCAACAAACATGATTAATCCAACAGAAAGGAAGGAAAATAAAGAAAATGAAGACGAAGCACAAAATAACACATACAAATATTCTACAACCACAATATAAACAATAAACAGACCAAAAAGGCAACCAAAAAGTCAGAGACGGGCAGGACAGGAGACAGCTCCCAGGGCTACAGCACCTGCTTTATGTGCCTGAGCTGCCGGGTCTGAGCCTGGGCACCGCCTGGGTCCCTAAGCACTCCTGGAGTTGATTCCTGAGCACTGACCACTGACCCAGGTGTAGCACTGGAGTACCACTGTTGTGGCCCAAACTGCCAATTTCCCCCCCCCCCACAAAAAAGTTAGAGATTCTCTCTGGAAACAACCCAGATAAACTGAATATGTTTAAAAACAAAAACGAAACAAAACTGAAATAGCACAATTTAGCCAACTTGATCTAATTATTACATATAGAACTGTGAGCCCAACTTCAAGAGAATCCATGTTCTTCTCAAGCATACTTTGACCTTCACACAAAATGACCATTTTATCCCACAAACCAAATCTTTATGAATATCAAATACCACGCAGAAAATATTCTCTGACCTCAATGGGATTAAACTAACTTCACAAAAATACCTGTTTGAAATTTTTTTTCTTTTTTTCTTTTTATTGTAGGAGTACTGCTATTTATTCAGCCACTGATTAGCTGATTGAATTGTGCATGAACTCCACTGTTTGAAATTTTTTTAATGTTTCAAAATAACTCATTTGAGAAGAAACAATATAAATTTTAAAATATCTAGAAATGACAGTAATTTAGAAACACTGTGTAGCAAAAGCTTGAGCAATATACCTAGAGTTGAACTGAAACAAAAATTTAACAGCCTGAAGAGCTTATAAGAACAAAGGTCAAACTTGAGCAAACTGGCTTAGAGGATAAGAAATGAGAAGGAAATAGGGAAAGAAAAGAACAAAAGTGAAAATCAGTAAGATCAATGACAAGGTTTATCAAAATTAAAGGTTCGTCTTAGATGGTATTTTTTTTTTAGTATTTATTTATTTATTTATTTAATTTTATTTATTTTTTTTTTATTAGTGAAGCACCATGAGGTACAGTTGTAGATTTACAAATCTTTGTGCCTGAGTTTCGGTCATACAATGATCAAATACCCATCCCTCCACCAGTGCCCATTTCCCCCCACCCCCCCTTAGACGGTATTTTAAACTGACAAACTTTCATCAAGAATAACTGAGAAAACAGGATGTAGATGTAAATAAATAAGAAAAAGAAATACATTATCAAAGTAATAAAGATCTTAATCCTCTTAAGAGACTATTATTAAGGACTTTATACCAATAATTTGGAAAACTTTAGGAAAGTTTAAAATCTCCGAAAAACCTGTAACTTACTAAAAGTTAAAGAACGGAAGGAAAAATCTAAACTATCTTAAACTATTAAAAGAAATCAGAATGATGATTTGAGCCTATCCACAATCGGGTCCAAATCATGCAAAGAACTGAGAATTCTGATCTTTAGAGACACCACTCCATATACCACACCGCTGGAAGGGAGGGAAGGATGGATAGATGAAATGCCCAACTCAAGAAGACAAGGAGGATTCCAGAAAGTTATGCCCACCAATATCAGAAAGTTAAATTAAAGCTCATTTCACATTAAAATATAGACCCAGAATCTAAGCTACTATTAGAAAACCATATCAAGCAAAGTACGCAAACATTCTCTGTGATGAACAGGTAGTGCTTATGCCAAGAAGGCACAAAGTTTAACATCAGAAAAAGCCACTAATGCTGGTCTGAGTGTTACAAAGGGAACAGATCAGAACACAGTCACCTCAGAAAGAGCATTTGATCAAAACTTAGCACCACTGGAAACAAAAACCCTTAGCAAAATAGGGAAAGCATATATTTGATTACACAGTACTACCCCAAAAGTAAGCAAATTCTTGACAATATCCTATGAAAAATGATAGCACAGGGGTCACTGTCACTGTCCTCCCATTGTTCATCGATTTGCTCGAGCGGGCCCAGTAACATCTCCATTGTGAGACTTGTTACTGTTTTTGGCATGCTGAAGATGTCACAAGTAGCTTGCCAGGCTTTGTCGTGAGGGCTAGATTCTCTTGGTAGCTTGCCAGGCTCTCCGAGAGGGGCAGAGGAATCAAACGTGGGTCAACCGTGTACAAGGCAAACGCCCTACCCGCTGTGCTATCTCTCCAGCCCAGCACAGGGGTAAGGCAAATAATTGCTTTGCTCACATCCAGCCCCAGTTACATCCCAGGGAATGTATGTGGGCCCTTGAGCACCACCAGGAGTGATCCCTGAGCAGAGAGCCAAGAGTGAGTAAACCCTGAGCACCCGTGGGGTCACCCTGTCCCATCAGGTACCAGGAAGGGGACCGGCCAGACCTGTCTGCCCACCCCACCCCCCCTCCCTGACAACCACCAGGGGATGGCAGAAGCAGCTGGGACAAAGGCAGAACCAGAACCTACGTGCAAGGACTCCATCCATGGGGAGCTGCAGAGCAGCCAGCGCATGTGTGAATCATAAAGTTGCTGCAAAAAAATCCTCGAGAACAGGGAGAGACATTTTGAAGCTGCTGTATGTGTCCAGACTCAAGTTTTTAAATCTATTTTTTACTCTATCCAGCCTTTTCTGATACAGTTCCCGAAGCCCACTGGAACAGGGTGGGTAGAAGCCTCGAGTGCAAAAGTGTGTGTGTGTGTGTGTGTGTGTGTGTGTTGGGGGCGGGATTCGTGTTTGTTCAGTTAAAGATGGCAGATTGCCAGAGCGGGAGCTGATTAAATTTTGTTTTTCTGAAAAGAGGGTGGTAGGCCAAGTAAATCTGGGAACCTTTACTCGAATCCATCAAAACTCTGGCTCAACAGCGGGGTTTTAGAGGCGAGAGAGATAGCTCGGAGAGTTGCCTCAACAGCTGAGCACAAGCACTGGTAGACGGGGGGGGGGGGGGGGGGGGGGGGGCACAGACAGGAGGGGGCAGAGCAGGGGCATGGAATGGCCCTGTACCAATGGGCCCCTGGGCACGCCATGTGGCCCCAAGCACTGCCAGGTATGACCCTAAAACCAAAACATTAAAAATTAAAAAGCCTTCAGCTTCTGTTAAAATTTCATGCTTTTTTCCCTTCCGGCTTAAAACACTGTTTTTCCTGAAACTTTTGTCTTACCTTCTATTGCGAGCGCTTGTGTTAAGAGAAAAGTTGATGTTTACACGCTGTGCGATTTGAAAGCGCGGGTTTCTGTTTCTAAAGAAAGGTTTCCCACACGCAAAGTGGTGAGGGGCCCTTCGAGCCTTCTCGCTCCAGACCTGAGGGCTGGGGCTCCTTGGCAGGGAACTTAAAGGAGACATCTGATGTGCTCCAGACTTAGTTCTTGCTTTTGTGAACTCCCTGGCAGCATTCACACTCGCCCTGGGGGCCCTGGCCCACTCCCTCGATGCCCAGTTCCAAGACACCATGTATTGGAGGCAGTCTTGGCATCTCATACTGGACAGTTTAACCTTGGCTTGAATAAAGAGAAGTGTGCCTAGCTTTTAAAAAACAAAGTAAGACTTCAGTAGAGGACCATGCTTCAGGTGGCAAGGAATGCAGCATAAGGACAGTTAAGTGAGTAGTGCACCTAAATTGTGAACTCAGAACTGAAGCAATTAATACAAAAAGAAACCTGCCATGACAGAGGAGGATCACAGATCCCGGAGTAAGAATAGGCGAACCATTACGGGATGCCGAGACACACCCACAGAGAAAAAGAAACTCAAAGTCACATTTCCCACCTTACACCATATTCAGAAAGAAAATTCCACATGGTTTAAGAAACCCAATATGGAAAGTAATAGGCTTTAAAATATTCAAAGACACCCAACAGTGTTCTGACCTTAGGATATGGAAAGATTTGTTAAAGACAAAAGCACAAATGATTAGGATTAGAAAAAAGGATTAGGAAACAGAGCAAAATTAAAATTCGTGTTGTACAAAAGATATCATGAAGCAAATTCTTGTAATACACAATCCACAGGGTATTCCTAATAATGAAAGAATTCAACAGGGCTAAAAGAACAAGTCAAACCAAAGACTTTCTACAAAGGTAAATGAAAAGACAACAAAAACTAATCAGTCCCAATAGGAAGAAGGTGCTCAGGAGACGGAAGCTGGGGGCAGCAGGAGTCCAGCTGTCCAGCACTGCCTCTAAGGAGCAATGGCTAATGTCAACACGTGAATCTCAACTTTCTCATCTGCAGAATGGAGAGATCTGTGCTTCACTCAAGTATGACAGGAACTGGGCTGCAGGGATAGCACGGCAGGGAGGGCGCTTGCCTTGCAGGTGGCTGACCCAGGTTTGATCCCCAGCACCCCAAATGGTGCCCTGAGCACCACCAGGGGTGATCCCTATGTGTAGAGCCAGGAAGAAGCCCTGAGCACCACCAGGATGCTCAAAAATTAAACAAAAGAAAAAATACACAGCAACAAAAAACAACATAGGAATTTCTTCTCTGGACCAACATAATTCCTTCAAAGGATAATTATGAGAATTTAGTTATTAAATATATGTGGTGTTTTTCAAAATAACCACATACAGATCAAAAGAGATTATTATCTTCACTTGTAACAGAACATCAGGTTCTTTTCAGCAACTTGTCAATTCCCTATCAGAGGAAAAGGGGAGGTCTGTATGAAACCCTAAAAGAGAAGCCCATGGGGAAAAAAATACTCAGCAACGTATTTCCAGCTCCATCATGGGGGATGAACTCATCCATTCTACCACCTACTCCTCCATTCAACACAAATTTTGAGACTAACCCTCATCCATATCAGATCCTGGTAGGTGCTAACCCAGACCCACCTTCACAGCACGGAAGACATCTGGGGAACAGTCATCAGCCCAACAACTGACCAGTGCTGTGCTCTCTTCAACATCAGAAGTGAAACAACAAAGCACCCAAGGGCTGCGCACCAGGGTCCTGGCCCAGTCCCGGAGGTCAGCGAGAGGCTTCCCGGAGGAGGAGATGCTGCAGCTGGAGCTGCCGCCCAGCGGTCTCGTTCCCGGGCGAGACAGGCCATTAAGATCATCCATCTAAATCCATGGCTCTAGCCCTCTCTCCCAGCAACCTTCTGGTTCTAATTTTACTCCCAGCACAGATCCTGCGATAAGGAGCGAAGAGGTTGAGACCAGCCACAAACACTCTCATCTGCTTGGCACTCATACCCTCTGCCAGGAAATCTAAAAGACGGAACCGAACATTTTCTGCAGCCACACAAGAGCTCGGGTGGCAGCTGGGTGAGGAGAGAACAGAGCCAACATGCTGGCTCTGTCGCTGTGACCTGTGACC
Source organism: Sorex fumeus (assembly GCF_029834395.1). NCBI lineage: Eukaryota > Metazoa > Chordata > Mammalia > Eulipotyphla > Soricidae > Sorex > Sorex fumeus. Next base: position 8,529,863 of record NW_026606186.1, read on the forward strand.
AGATGGAGTGAATCGAGGTCTCATGTACTCGCTGGACAGAGCGGGAGGCTGGGTACCCCTCTGAGATCACCTGCCCACTATGCCAATGCCAGGACAGAATTAAAGAAAGAGGTCCCATGTCTCTACCTTTGGCTTTCTTGGTAGCAAAATGACGGACAGGCACGGCTGGACAGGTCATGATCCGCTTGTGGCCGTTTCGACTTGCGCACACTGTCTTTAGTGAAACTTCTGAAACGGGTCTGACGAAGGCTGCAAGGGAGCTGCTGAGGGCAGGCTGGACCCAGCGGAAGCACCGGAAACCCAAGGCCATGGCTGAAGACAGGAACTGAAAAAAGAAGAGAGACAGAGAAAGATCGCTGTCAAACTGAGTCTATCACAATGCCAGAGAAGACTGTGTCCCCTTTGCTGAGCAAATCTTACCAGCTGAGTTACCACAGTAGGCAATTTAGGGCTCTCTAGTCTTCCTCCCAACAGCTATTCGAGGAAATGTGACTAGCCCATTTTATAAGACAGAAACACCAAAACTCACAGAGCTGTCCCTTGCCCAGAGTCTATAGGTCGCCAAATCCCCGTGCTCTTTCCACTGCACCAAACACCTCTAATGACAAGTGACTGTCCATCAGCCTCTGCTTTAAATATGCAAACTCAACCCCAATGTGAGAAAAGGCAGAAAATCTGGACACAGTTATACTATAAAGAAGGAGGGCAGCGCACCAGAAGAGGACTTGAAACGATGTCAGAAAACCATTTCAACAGGCATAAAATGACTGGAAAATTCACACGACAGCATTTAATTAAAATTTTCTTTGGTTCCTTATGCACTGATTACCAATTAGAGTACACTTTAATGTGTGCCTAAAGCCTGGTTTAAGTTTGAGGTTCCATGTCATAGAACTGAAGCTCTGGGAAATGTACCCCGCTTTGTGTTAACACAAGCTCCACATTATACTCGGGGCCTCTGACCATGAAAAGATGTTTGAGCCAAAAGCTACCTCGGAGATAGAACAGAGAACTTGCTAACTGACAAATACCAATGTAGCATTAATAGCTTCTACTAGGAATCTGGCTAAAATGCAGCTAAAAATTATGAACACTTAACATCAAAGACCTGGACGAAACTCTCTTTAAAAATCAGGGGCCGGAGCGATAGAACAGTGAGTAGGGGGCTTGCCTTGCACATGGTCAACTCAGGTTCAATCCCCAATACCCCATATGATCCCCAAACCCCACCAGGAATAATTCCTGAGCATGGAGCCAGTAGTAATCCCTGCACACAACTGGGTGTGGCCCAAAAATAGAATTATTCTCAGAACTCATTAAAAAAAGAAAAAACCTCATCCAAAATTTTTGATGTAATAGAATGACCTAAATTAAGAGACGTCAGGAAGATTTAAAATCCAATCCCAGCAATACCCTCCTGGCTAACTGCCCCTGAATAACTCTGTACCTTGGTTTCCTTAACTATAAACTAGGTATAATTATGTTTCTCTCTTAGGGTTGGGAGAAATAAATGAAGTGATGTAGGTACACCAGCTGGCACAGTGCCTGGCGGATGGCAGGAGTCAAAAACGAGGGTATCTAATGAGAGTTACCGCCTTCCTCTTAAGGGATTTCAAGCCAGGGTCAGACACAATAAAGAAATTATGTGTGTAATTACTGATGTACAGAGTAGCCCAGAGACAGTGAGTTCTAGTGAGAATTTCGACTTTTGGTAATTCACCCCAATTCTCTGGGTACCACTACCCATTCTGAAAAATAAGAAAACTCATTTTTCTCACTAGAGCTTCTTAAAATGAAATAGTGAATACATACAAAACACCTAGCACCATGCCAAGAATCAGTTGCTTAACTGATGATGGATGTCAAAAACTGGTTAAAAGAAAAGCAAACGAATAAAAATAAAAATAATTTCTTCAGATAAGGTTTTATTTTATTTTATTTTATTTCGCTTTTTGGGTCACACCCAGCGATGCTCAGGGATTACTCCTGCCTTTGCACTCAGGAATCACTCCTTGCGGTGCTGGGGACCATACGGGATGCTGGGAATCGAACCCGGGTCGGCCACGTGCAAGGCAAACACCCGACCCACTGTGCTATTGCTCCAGCCCCAAGGTTTTATTTTTTAAAAATAATTTTTTTTTTAGAGCCAAAGAGAGAGTTCCAAGGGTTGAAGTACCAGGTCCTAGGTTTGAGTCCTGCACCACCCCAATACAGCCGGATGTGGGCCTGTCAGAACCCAACACTACTGGGCATATACAGCTTCACGAGCCTGGGCCCTGGCACTGTATGGTCAGGGACCCCCACAACAGCAAGAGTCACCAGAAGTGGTCACCATGCGGGGGAGAGGGAAGGAAGAGTGTGCAGGGCCAGGAAAAACAATTGTGTCTGGAGCCAGAGAGCACAGTGGGTTAAGGAGGCGCTTGCCTTACACATCCTGACCCTGTCCAACCCTGGGCAACCACATGGTTTCCTGCTGAGCAGAGCCAAAAGTAAGCACTGAGCACAGTCAAGTGTGACCCAAAACAAAAGCAACAAAAAGGTGGACCTTCTAAGGGAAGGACTCTTTCTTCCTCTTCTTCTCCATTATTATCGAGTTACAACTAACTGAAGTCAGGCCTGGGCTGTTTACTGTACCATATCATTTCATTTAACCTGCAATAATGCCCCAAAGAAATCATCATAATCTCCATTTTTCCGATGAAGAAACTGAGTTCAATAAGATTACACTGTCCAAGGGCGTGGAGCTCACAGCCCCACCCTACTTCAGCAAATTGTTTACAAAGATCTGGCTCAAAGTGAGGTTTCTAAATCTAGGTTTTTGCCTAATACAGGCAACCTCAGGCCCTCCACACACCTCCAAATATGGCTGCATAATAATGTGTGGGTTTGGTTGGGCTTTGTTTTTGTGGGTTTTATTTTTTTTATATCTACAGGGTCTCAAACTGGCTACTCCATTTAAGTTTCCTGGTGTTCCTGTTGTAGGTCATAATACCAATCCACAGAGAAACAGGAAATAAAAATGGGTTAGAAATAAACAACCTTTGACAGAAAATGCAACACCCGAAAGCAGATCCAGAACACGTGAACCGGAAGACAATGCTATAAATAAATCACAGCGCTGAGATGCTTGAGGAGTATTTTAATTGCATGGAAGTCAGGAAATTTCAAAGTGTAAGTTCAGTAAAGGCAATCTCTTTGGGCTCTTTACCTTAAGAGCATGCATACTGATTTTCAAACCAACACAAAGAAGTCCAGCAAAGAAACTATTATGGAAGCCCAACTTTTTTTTTTATCATTTTTTTTATTAGTGAAACACCATGAAGTACACTTATAGACTTATAAATTTTTGTGCTTGGGTTTCAGTTATACAATGATCAAGTACCCATCCCTCCACCAGTGCCCATCCTCCCCCACCACGGGTCCTAGCATCCCTCCCACCCCCCATCCCCCCCCCCACCCTGCCACTGTGGCAGGGCATTCCCCCGTTCTCTCTCTCTTCTTTTGGGTACTGTGTTTTGCCAGAGAGGCATTGAGTGGCAATCATGTTTGGTCTATAGACTACTTTTAGCATGTCTCTCCCACCCTGGGAGGGTCTTCACAACACCCTTTATTTGGTGCTCTCTTCTCTATCTGAGCTTCCTTCTCACCTAGCACATGCGGCTGGCCTTCAAGTCATGGAGCAAAATTCCTGGTACTAATCTGAGCCCTTCCTGGGTGTTAGTCTCCCGTTTTGTTGCTTTATGTTCCCCAGATTAATGCAATCTTTCTGTGTCTATCCCACTCTTTCTGACTCATTTCGCTTAACATGATACTTTCCATGTAGTACCACTTGTATGTAAATTTCACAACTTCATCTTTTCTAACAGCTACATAGTACTCCATTGTGTAAATGTACCAAAGTTTCTTTAACCAGTCATCTGTTCTCGGGCACTCAGGTTTTTTCCAGATTCTGGCTATTGTAAAGAGTGCTGCAATCAGAAGCTAAGTAGCGGGAAGCATCTGGGCTTTGGATGCAATCTGGAACTGAAATCTCAGTTCCTCTGCTTACTGCACTGCGACCTTGGGTAGTTCTTTCAGCATCGCTGAGCTATAGTTTCCACTGCATCTTTATCACACTGATACAAATGTGTCTTTAAAAAGAATTACTGTTTCAGGGGGGCCGCGGCAATAGTACAGGGGATAGGGCATTTGCTTTGCACTAAACTGACAGGCAGAACCAGGAGTAACCCCCAAAACAAAAACAAACAAAAGAATTATTATGTTTTATAATAATGAAACATACTTACATAGGGGTTGGAGTGATAGCACAGCCGGTTTGCCTTGCACGTGGCCGACCTGGGTTGATTCCCAGCATCCCACATGGTCCCCCACCACCAGGCGTAATTCCTGAGTGCAGAGCCAGGAATAATCCCTGTGTATGACCGAGTGTGACCTCCCCCCTCCCCCCCAAAAAAACAAAGGCAAAAAACAAAAAAAAACATACTTACATAGTAGTAATGCATACCAGAAATAATTCTAAGTGCTACGTTCATACATTAACTAATTTGAGCCTAATGATAAACCTACAACTGTCATTATTATATCTATCTGACAGATGAGGAAACAGTGGCACAATTTGCCCACGCCTTGATTTCAATCATTCAGGTTTCAAAGTCTACTTCTCCACTATTTTATACTGTGTATATAAAACAGCATAATCCCTAATACCCAGCCAGTACACAATAAATAGCAGCTACTAAAGCATTATTCAAACTACTAAGTCTTTTTAAAAACTATTTGAGGGGTTGGAAAGCTTTTATAGCAGGTAAAGTGCTTGCCTTGATCTGAGTTACACCCCTGCCATCCCAGATGGTTCCCCGAGCCCCACTAGGAATAATTCCTGAATGCAGAGTCAGGAGTTATCCCTGAGGATCACCAGGGGCAGCCCCAAAAACAAACAAAAATAACCAAACTATCTGAAGCTTTTTTTTTCTCCGAAAATGAAGGGTCGAAAAACTAAAATTTTCAGGAGACCCCAAGTCATCGCCCACGAACGGCCTCTCTGGCTCTGGATCAAGCTGCTAATGGCCATGATCCCAGAGACTGAGAAACAAATCTCGAAACCCAGCAGCTTTTGGCAGAAATGCGTCCGGAGCAAGCAGTAGGTTACTGTCGCCAGGCCACCCCAGGGGGAAAAGGGTGTTGTCCCTCTGCCTGCGTCCCCCTGACAGCTCGGTGGCCATCATCCTCCAGAGGCCACTGGACAGTCAGGTTTAGGCCCGTAGTGATGAGACGCGCAGGGCCTCACGGGATGGGGGTGGAGCCGGTCCTGTCCTCCTCACCCCAACGAGACCCCAAGTCATCGCCCACGAATAGTCTTTCTGGCTCCTGATCAAGCTGCTCAAATGCCATGACCCCAGAGACTCAGGAGCAAATCTCAGAACCCAGCAGGTTTTGGAAGAAATCCCTCCAGATTTAAGTGTTAAAATTTCAGAATTTCAAAATCACGTGGCCACTACTGCAGCCATGCGACATCATATGTTATTCATAACCAGCAATAGAAAACAAATTGTCTACTGTTGCCTTTTCAGCAAATCTGAGTGTTGGGGTAAAATCTCAAATAATAATGGTGGGTCTGGTGTCAAGATATTGAATGTGATCAAAGTAGAGAGTAATGTGGAAATCCTCTGCCCCACAGGTAAGGAGAGGGTGTGGGATGGGGGTATACTGGGGTGGAGTATGGTGGTATGAGGGTGGAGAATGGGCACGGGTGAAGATACGGGTGTTTCATTGTATGATCGAGACTTAGACCTGAAAACTTTGTAACTGCTCTCATGGTGATTCAATAAATAAAATTATTTAAAAAAAAAACTAAAATTTCCCTTTTCTTCACAGAAGGAGCCTTTTGATTTTAGAAAGGACAAGATGAGAACCACAAACTCCAGGCTTATCCATTACCCCAGAAACTCCTCCCAAGCCAGTTTCAGAATGTGTGCATTTTTAAACATACGATGTGTATATATGCAAACACACATTGTGTATAAAATACTTCCATGTGTATTACCTCAGTCTCATAATCACTTAATCACTTAATCACTTAATCACTTAACTTCCCGTTAGTCGTAGATTTGCTCGAGCGGGTGCCAGTAACGTCTCCATTTGTCCCTGTCACGTGCTAGTGTAGCCCAATGGCATCTGTTCGCTCTGGGAACAAGAAGAGCCTCAAACCGATCGTTCATGATCTTGATGAAGAAGTCTGACCATCTGGTAGATAAGCTCCAAGATAAGCAGAACTCTCTGAGACCTTGGACTCCAGGCTCCAGCGGACCCAGGGACAGAGATCCTCTGCTTGCTCCCACCAACCACAGGTGACAAAGAGATTCTAATCAGGAGCCCCACCCTACCCTGCCCTGTCTGCTTCCACCAACCACCCAGGGATCGGATTGCACACAGAAGACCCACCCTACCCCTACCGGAACCAGATAAATACCCCACTGGCAGACACTACCGACACTACCTCCACTACCCAGCCGCCACCACACTCCAGGACGCTTTCCGGACCCGCACGGCCACGAAGCGGCCAAGCAACACATCATAAGACACTAAATACCCATTTTCCAGAATTGTCGTACCATATTTGATAGGGTTCAAATATGGTAACACTTACGAAGGCGATTAGGGTCGCCCCAAAAGTCTCTATCCCTCTCGGAAAGACTGGCAAGCTACCGAGAGTATTCCGCCCGCACGGAAGAGCCTGGCAAGCTATCCGTTGTGTATTCAATATGCCAAAACAAGTAACTACAACTGGTCTCATTCACCTGACCCTGAAGGCTTCACCGACATGGCAGCACTGAGAAGGATGAGAAAGGAGAGGCCGATAAAATCTCAAGGCTGAACTAGGCTGCCACAATGAAGGAAGACAAAAATGATCGTCTGTACTTTCAATGCACGTACGCTAGCATCAGATGCATCCATCGAGGACCTGATGGTACAAGCACAAATGATCAAGTACGACATCATTGGTCTGACCGAGACAAGAAGGTACGAATCTCACCAGTCTCATAATAACTGGTCATAATTTGTAGGATAACACTGTTTTGTCCTTCCTCAGGTAGCTTACATTTATCGGGTCACACCCATCCCAGGGCACTGAACTTGTATTATAAGTTAATATTGCCTTTCTCCTCTCCTTATGTCTTTTGAATAGTTTACCTTAAAGCAATGTCCTTTCTGTATGGACACAGGAAGACAGTTAATAGTATGCTTTGTAACTTGGGAGTTTATTGACTCCAAATAATATTTACTCCTGGGCATCTGCTTTCTTGACTCAGTTGCCCTTAGTTCCTACCACCCCAAAAGCAGGGTTCCGACGAGGGACTGAATAGGCAAGCTATGAGCTACCCTGGCATCGAAATGGGCCAGGCCAAAGTGCCATGATACTCAATTATAAGTTGAGGGCATTATCATGGACAAATGCTGTCATGATCCAAAGTAAGTAATGACGAGACTAGGACCCTGTTGGGACTAGGAAGACTAACCTGGCCTGAGGACTGTGGAATGTATAGTGAGATGTTCTCAGGAAGAACCAAACTGTAAATTTATATCTCTTACTGTGCTCATACAGAATGACATTGCTAGAAATATTAGAAGTAGATTTACTACAACTATTTAAGTAGATTACTAGCTGAGGAAAGAACACACCCTCGTTGGGATCCCACCCTTGAGCGGATCTCCTAGTAATCTGGAGTAATCTCTAGATGAGATTTTATCCTCGAGTTAATCTCCTGGAGGAGTAGTCTTACCTATCTTTGTTGATTTGTTAATATTCAACCCACCTTTGTGTCACTGCCTTACGTGATTGCTATATAAACTAAGACTGTAAGTTTGGAGACGAGAGTCAGAAGTGAAAGAGCTCGGGCTCCAGAGATCCAGAGTGAAGAGCCAGGAGAAGGGGTACCAGATTGGGCCCCAGGAGAAAAGGAGGCAGAGGAGAGACAGGAGTGAAGAGGACTGGAATAAACTACAATTGGTATCGACCAGCCTGGTCCTCGTTTCTTTCTTCATCTGCCCTTGGCCAACAGCCGTCCTAATCCAGGCCACACACGGCGGCTCAAGAGCACTGAACGCGGGCAGTGAGACAGTGCCGTCCAGTGAGCCTGCGAACCTTCGGCATGCTAAGATTTTACAATAATTCTTACCCTTATTTTACAAATAAGCAATCTGAAATTTCATTCTCTTTCATTCTCCTGCTCTGCACTCAAACTACCCAAGATGCTGATAGCTTCTCCCACCTCTTCAAATGCCTGGGCATCCCACTTTCCTTTCAATTTGCATATTCAGCACCACTTCCTCAGGACACTTTCCTTGGCCACCTCCTCCAGCCCAGTCTGGTAGACCATTTTCCTAACACCTTAGAGCGGGGGGAGGGGGGATTTTTGCTTGTTTGTTTTGCTTTTGGATCACACCTGGAGATGCACAGGTGTAACAGGCTCTGCACTCAGGAATTACTCCTGGCGGTGCTCAGGGGACCATATGAGATGCTGGGACTTGAACCTGGGTTGGCCACATGCAAAGCAAACCCCCTACCTGCTGTGCTATTGCTCCAGCCCCAAGAGTGGGGGTTTTTAACCTTGTTTACAAATATGGCCCTGGAGCAGTCCCTGGATTAGCAGCTGAAAACCACTTTCTTGTGATTTTTTTCACAACCCTTATTTAACCACAGGAGCTAATATTCAACGGCTGTATTCACTCCATCCATAAGACAATCAGCAAGCAAGGAATGACCTCCAGTGTCAGAAACTGCTGTAGCCCAGAGTCTCTCTGAGCCTGAATAAGGAAGATGCTAAATGTATCTAACAAATCTATGAGCGAAAGCCCACAAAGATTAAGTGCTTGTCTAATAACACTATGTTAGCATTCAAATAGGGCTGGAGCAATAGCACAGTGGGAAGGGCGTTTGCCTTGCACACAGCCAACATAGCTGACCCAAGTTCGATTCCTCCGCCCCTCTCGGAGAGCCCGGCAAGCTACCTAGAGTATCTCGCCCGCATGGCAAAGCCTGGCAAGCTACCCGTGATATATTCAATAAGTCAAAGACAGTAACAACAGGTAAAAGGTAAAGGCCCTCCCGTTGATCGTCGATTTGCTCGAGCGGGCCCAGTAACGTCTCCATTGGAGACTTTGTTGTTACTGTGTCTGGCATATCGAATACTCTCGGTAGCTTGCCGGGCTCTCCGAGAGGGGCGGAGGAGTCGAACTCGGGTCAGCCATGTTGGCCGCTTGTAAGGCGAACGCCCTACCGCTGTGCTATCACTCCAGCATATTACTGATGCCCGCTGGAACAAATCGAGCAAATCAGCATCCAAATTGAATTCTTGGCCTCCAGAAAGCAGGTCCTGGACCCTACGCCCTAATACATCTCTCATTATCTTTCAGCTTACTGGATTTTCACTTTGAGATAAAAGGGCATGTCCTTCAGGAACTTCAGTGCCATGTTAAGGTATTGATATGAATAGAACCACATCCCTGGCACAGTCAAAAGAGGGCTGATGCACTCCACAAAATGGGAAAAGAGCTTTTGCTTTTTGCGTCACACCCAGTGATGCTCAGGGGTTACTCCTGGCTTTGCACTCAGGAATCACTCCTGGCAGTGCTCTGGGGACCATATGGGATGCTGGGAATTGAACCTGGGTCAGTCATGTGCAAGGCAAACGCCCTACCCGCTGTGCTATTGCTCCAGCCCCGGGAAAAGAGCTTTTCATCTAAGAACTAGGAGATCTGGACTTCCTCCTGCCAACCCTCCTCTTTGGATATCCAGCCACCCTGTATTCAAAAAACTATTCATGGCAGCTGGTTGAGAAAGCTTCCTCAACCACCCTGGCTGAGAAAGTCATTTCTCCAACCTTGCTTTTGTTCCATCAACTACTAAATGGACAATCAAACTAGGTTTTCATTCTTTTCCAGCTATAAAGTTCTGTCAGATTCTGGGAAGAGTGTGGCCAAAGGGGAAAAGTGCCAAACATCGGAAAAAAGAAAAAACAGTAAAAATAAAAATCCAGAAGTCCTGGTTCCAAAGCGTCCTAGATAATGTGACTTTACACAGGCCAAAAACTCTCGGGACCGCGATCTCAACTGTAAAATGTGCGCGCCAGTACCAGAGTGTTCAGGATTACGGGATAACAGCACTGAGATCAGGAATGCAGAACTTCGCAGAGAAGCTACTGAACAGCAACTGTCTTGCCTCCGCACCGAACAGCGATGAACAGCCGAGAGTTAAGACTGGGCAAGCTCAGTGACTAGTCTTGGATAAGCAGCAAGCGGCTCTGACAATGCGCTTTCCTCTCGTCTCGGGAGAGGAGCACCTACCCCCCAGTGACCTGCTCTGAACCGCGACTGCGCTAATTTGCTCGGGGTTCCTCCCGGCTCTGCAGTCGGGAACCACTCGCGGCGGTGCTCGGGCGACCAGGTGGGATGCTGGAGACGGAGCCTGGGTCGGCCACGCGCCAGGCCCACGCCCTCCCCGCTAGGCCGTGGCTGCCGCCCCCCTGGGGGCCGGCCAGGACCCAGCAAACCCGACCCCGAGGGTCCCCGCGGCAGCGCCGGGCCCCGCCCCCACCCGCAAGGCCCCGCCCCGCCTTAAAGGTCAAGCCGGCCTCGCAAGGAGCGCGTGCAGGCCTGGGGGTCGCGGTTCTCTCAGGCGCCCCCGAGGTCCGAGTCGAGCTCCCAGGCACCCGTCCCCGCGTGCGCCTCGTGCCCACGCCGACTCACCCACTGCCGCCCAGGACACTAGGGGAAGGCTCAGGCGCCCGCGGCGGCGGCGCAGGCGCGTGACGTCACGGGGCGGCGCCGCGGCGCAGGCGTAGTGCGTCACGGGCGGCCAGGCAGCCGGCGGCGTACGGGAGGACGCGTCTGAGGGCCGTGGGGGCGCCGGATCGGGACGTGCTTTGGGGGGCATGAGCCGAGGGGACGACGCCGAGGCCACGAGGTGAGTCCGGTCGCGACGCGGGCCCCACAGCTGGACGCGGTCCCCGCGAGCGGCGCCCCGAGAAAGGCTGCCCGAGCCGAGCCGAGCCGAGCGGGCAGCCCAGGCCCCGCCCCGGATCGTCCCGCCGCCGGCCCGGAAACAACAAGCCGGGGGATGCCCGGGGACCGGGAAGCGGGCCGGGCCGGGCCGAACCCGCGGGGGCCGGGGCCGCTCCGCATCACACGCGCGCGCGCACACACACACACACACACACACACACACACACACAGACACCTACGCGCGCACACGAACGCGCGCGCGCACAGACGCGCGCACACACAAACACACAGACGCATACACGCGCGCACACACAACGCACGCACATGAATGCACAGACACGCACGCACACTGACACGCACACACTCGCGTGCACACACACACAGACGCACACGCGTTCACACACGCACGCACACACACGACTACCACCGGCGTTCTGGGCGGCCGGGGCTCAGCCCAGAGAGCAGTGGAGACGCATATTTTATGGCCAATCCAATCAGAGGGGTTGTCTCCATTGCTGCGCCCAAAGGCTGTTGTTTTGGTTTTTTTTTGTTTTGGTAGTCGCATGCCATCTTGGTTTCTCATTCCACCCTCCGCCCTGTCACCACCATGCTGCCTGCATCGAGCTGGCACAGATGTCAGATTGCAGCCCCACACCCAGCCAAGAACTAGGAATCCTTGGGCGATTCCAGGGAAGAAAAGGAAACCCATCCAGGGACAGGAGTGGGGGGGGGGGGGGTCGTGTCACGAACATGGAGGGTCTATGGAGCAGCAGCCTGGAGCAGAGCAGTGCCCTGAGCATGATGATCGAGCCCTGGGCAAAAGCCCTGCTCTCTAGTACTTAGATTCTGGCCAGGGGAACCCAAGGTAGAAGGGACAGGAACTCACCAGATTGCCGGTAAATGGGCCTCGAAATGAAAGTGGCCACAGTGCAAAGGAACTTGCAGAGTGATGACTTACAAATGTCAGGCAGTAAGGAGTTCTAAAAGCCAGGATTTGGGGTCCATGTCCTGAATGCTTTTTTCTTTTTGGGTCACACCCGGCAATGCACAGGGCTTACTCCTGTCTCTTCACTCAGGAATTACTCCTGGCGGTGCTCGGGGGACCATTTGGAATGCTGGGAATCAAACCCGGGTCAGCCACATGCAAGGCAAATGCCCTACTCACTGCGCTATCGCTCCAGCCACATGTCATGAATGCTTCTTACTGAAAATGCTTCCCCTGTTGTGAGATTAAGTGCCTGTTGGTGTCGGTGCTATATTTAGATGTGGAAAAAATCAGGCCCGATCCTTCCAGACCTATGTCAAGTGGCATCTTCCGAGCTCTTCTCTCCAGTAATTTTTTTCCCTTTAATGTGATCTTTTTGGGGGGTGAAGACCTGTCAGTGTTTAGGGGCTGTGCCAGCTCTTTGCCACCTGGGTAGCTGCTGCAGTGAATCTGAGGGAATGACAGCTTTCAGTGTATGACAGCTGTATGATACTGCAGGACCTTGCAGTGACAGGGGTCAGCTACATGCAGGGCAAGTGCCTTAACCCCTGGGCTACTCTGGCCCTGCTCTCCAGTAACTGTGAAGTTGTCCAGTTGAGTCTCCCTGTCAGGTCACTTTGCTCAGCCATGTGTGCAAGCATTTATTGCTAATGACGGCTTGCTTATTTTGCTTTTGTCTGCCTTCTCTTCCAACTATAAACGGACTGAGGTCTGAGATCTTGCGTGTCCGCTGCTCTGTCACCAGTGCCGAAAACACAGAAATGCAGTTAAACTTTATAGGGGTGATCTGTAGGAAAAGAGGAGGCAAAGAAAGCAAGGAAATGACAGAACGTTCCTTCTCCCTTTTCCATTCCTGGAATTCCGTGTCTGTTTCATCTTTCAGGAGTGAGGAGTAACAGACATAGTCCATTCACTTCTCTTGTTCTCAGCACACAGCCCAGGATCTAGTAGTTATTAGTAGATGCTTGCTGGTCATTCATTCATTCCTCGATAGACTGTGTGAATGGGAAAGGAAGAATAATGCTCTTGGGGGCAGGGGGAAGCGGGCTGTGGTCCTGCAGTCAGCAGTTACCTGGGGGCTAGCGTGTCCTCACCTTTCTATGCTGTCTGCTGGTGTGGGTACAAGGGCATGGCACGGTAGCACTCAGTATATGGCAGCTGTGGTCATTCAGACCCAGCTCCTGCAGCTCTGGCCCCTGAGGCATCCCTGGTTATAAAGGACACATGTTTTCTCGGCAGGGAAGTCTGAAGTCTGGCACAGACAGCATCTTCCTAGGTTTTTTTTTTTTTGTTTTTTTTAATCCTTTCGGGGCTGGAGCGATAGCACAGCTGATAGGGTGTTTGCCTTGCATGCTGCAGACCCAGGTTTGATCCCCAGCATCCTTTATGGTTCCCTGAACACCGCCAGGAGTGATTGCTGAGTGTTAAGCCAAGAGTAACTCCTGTGCATCTCTGGGTGTGACCCAAAAAAAAAATCCTTTCTTGCTCTACTGCATTGTTTGTTTTCTATCTTTCAGCCTTTTGTTTATTGTGGGGTGGGAGGCAGGGGGCCAGAACCTGCAGTGCTCAGGATTTGCTTCTGGTTCTTCTCTTAGAGATCACTCCTGGCAGTGCCTGGGGACCATATGTGATGTCTGGGCTTGAACCGGGTCGGCTGTGTACAGGATAAATGCCCTGCCCGCTGTATGGTCTCTCCAGCCTTTGTCGCATTTTTCAGTTCTTGCAACAAGCTTAAGTAATCAGGTCTAATATGTATGCAAGATTTATCCTGTAGAGATGAGGCAACGGGAGCTTAGAGAAATGCTTAGTGGAAATGCTAAAATGAAAAGTTGGGGTTTTGACACAAATTTTTTTTCATGACTATTTTCATTGTGCTGCTCATACATTTTGGCTGTGAGAGAAGCTAACCTTAGTTGGAAACTCTGTAGGTGCCACACTGTATCTTTAATGCTTGAAGATGTTTTGTTTCATTGAATGTGCACAGCCCTAGGGAATACTTACCCAGGGTACAGGTAAGGCCACAAAGACCAGAGTGGTTAAGTCACTTCCCCAAGCCTCCAAAGAGGTGGAACTGGGATAACCAGGGAGGAAGTAAGTTTTCCCAGACTCTCCCAGATTAGTACTAATGGTAATGGAAAGGGCTAACATCTATTGAAGACTAATGCCGGTTGCCATGTGTCGAGAAGTTTTTATCTTTAATCTTCACAATAGCCCTCCAAGACCTGATCTCTGCACTTCACATAGAAGAAGAAACTAAAGCCTACAAAAGCCCAGAGCTCGTCAGGCCCCACAGCCTGCTCTGCAGCCCAGTTCTAACTCCAGAGTGTCTAACCGTAGTCTTTGCCCATGAGAAGAGATTAGAGAAAAGATCAGTAAGAGGCACTGGTGGCATCCACGGTGGCTTGGGACACCGAACTGGAATCCGTAGTTGAACTGGGTTCTCATGCAATAGTGGGACCTTTGCCCCCTGACCAGTCGGCCCCTGGCTTCAGAATTCAGAAGGTGGAAAGCTTGAGTTTCTGCCGGCAGAAGCCCCACCCCTTTCATGAATTCATCAGTGCCCTAGGAGCTGTCCCTGGGAGCGGGTGCAGGGCCTGGGGTTGGGGGATGGCCCAGGCCTTCCAGGGACCGTCCAGGCCGGGCCCTCCTCGACTCAGCGTTTGCCAAATCTGAAGCCTCGTGTTCGTAGTTCCTTCAGTAGCATGTTGTCCTGTCTCCTGCCTTAACGTCCACGTTTTCTTTAGTATTTCATAGAGATTGATGGAAACAGAAACCAAAACTCTTCCCCTGGAGAATGCATCCATCCTTTCAGAGGGCTCCCTCCAGGAGGGGCACCGCTTATGGATTGGCAACCTGGACCCCAAAATCACAGAGTAAGTCTCAGTCAGCTTGAAGAATGGTCTACAAAATGGCGGGGGGCCGGGAGCGGGGCTGGGGGCTGGGGTTGTAGTAATAACTGATGTTTAAAGGGATCTTGGATGTGGGGCATTTGTGTTTACCTTTAATTGTGTTTTAATTCTCTTCGGAGGGGATGTCATGTTGTCTGTTGCCATTGTTGTTACATTTGAGCGCTGCCCGCTCACAGACTTTGCTTGCCTTTACACCCTTGTTTCTTCACTGTGGATAACAATCCCGTGTAGCTGAACACTGTGGGGAGGGGACTCAAAAAAAATGTGTTGACGATAAAGGGTGTCTGAATACACAAGCAAAAGAAATTGTCAGAATCGTCTGCTTCATGACTGGGTGTTTGTGGAAGCGTATATACCTGTGTTGTGTTTCTTAGGTGAAAGTAGTCACCAGTGAAAAAAGTTTTAAGAAACCCTATTTTCGGGTCTGGAGCAATAGAACAATGGGTAGGGTCTTTGCCTCGCACGTAACCCACCTAGGTTGGATCCTGGGCATCCCTGAGCACTGCCAGGAGTGATTTCTTAGTGCAGGGCCAGGAGTGACCCCTGAACATTGCTAGGCGTGACCTTTAAAAAAAACTTTAAAAAGTCTGACCCAAGGTCACCAAAGCCTGCCCCTTTGGGCCGTATCACTTGATGGACAAATGTGGGTGCAGAATGGTCCAGCCTGGAGACTGGAGATAGCGGGTCGGGCACTTGCCTTGCATGCAGCAGACGTGGGTCCGATCCCTAGCATCCCATATGGTCCCCTGAACACCTCTAGGAATAATTCCTGAGCACAGAGCCAGGAGTAAGCCCTGAACATCGCCAGGTGTGCAAACAACAACAACAAAAAAGTCCTATTTTGTACTCCATACTCTATTGTCTTTTCCTTCTTGCTAAGGATGGTGTTACTATTTTCAATTATTTGACTTCTTAGTTTATTAGGCAGTTATTTTCTAGAATCAGCCTCCGGCATACTTTTATAATTCAAAATGAAGAATCCAGACGTTGTGGTACTGCCACAGAGCAGCACCATTGGACCAGAGCCCACATGAGACCACTGTGGTCACAGCGAAACAGCGTTGGACCACAGCCCTGAGAAGAGACCTGGAAGGGGTCTCAGGTGCTCCCCAAGCCCCTCTAGTTTTCATTCAGGGGCCTCCTGGGTGCTAAGCAGCACGCAAACTTTT
Source organism: Sorex fumeus (assembly GCF_029834395.1). NCBI lineage: Eukaryota > Metazoa > Chordata > Mammalia > Eulipotyphla > Soricidae > Sorex > Sorex fumeus. The sequence continues at coordinate 8,545,927 of NW_026606186.1, forward strand.
TTCACTCTCGGGAGCCTCATCTTAAAGTAACCAACACTCAGTGAGCAAAAATAACAATTCAGAGATGGTCTGACGAGATCGGGGAGGAGGCACAGCCACCACCTTCTGGCCGGGGCCACCCTGTGCCTGGCGATGTTTCAGCAGACCCTTGCAGCACACTTGCAATGTCTAACGTGGTCCAGCTCCCTTCCCCCGTAGCGGAGGAGAGGGGCCCTAAGAGATGGAGACGCCAAGGACCCGGGGTCACAAGGCTGGTTGAATTGTTGACTCCCCACCTCTTGCTCTCGTGGCTGTTAGACTGGAAAGGAAGTTCCTGGAGAGGGAATTGAGTTTTGGATGGTTTTCGGTTCTGTTCCCCCAGGTCCTCTGTAAGGGAGAGGGTAATCATGAGCGGGTTGAGCTGTCAGGATTTGGAGTGATAGCCTCTGCAGTAATGATCAAGTTCCTCCCTCTGGAATAGTCTCAGAGCAAGAATAGAGGAGACCGGAGTTCCCCTGCCGTGTAAGTTAGGGAGGAGAGGAAATAGGAAGACTAGTTGAACCGATGCATCGGGATCGTAACGAAGCTTAGTTCCTGTATCCTGCTCGACCTCAAACCAGCTCCTTGTAGGCGACTGATGGGTCCCTCTGGAAACAGCGGGCGATCGGCAAGCCATCACATTTGCCTCCAGAGCCTTCCACAGTCATCAGGGAATTGATAGAATTCATTTGCTTTCTCTTTCTTGTTTTTTTTTTTTTTTTTTTTTGGCTTTTTCGGTCACACCCGGCAATGCACAGGGGTTACTCCTGGCTCATGATGCACTCAGGAATTGTTCCTGCCAGTGCTCAGGGGACCGTATGGGATGCCAGGGATCGAACCTGGTTAGTCGCGTGCAAGGCAAGCGCCCTGCCCCCTGTACCCGCTCCAGCCCTTTGCCTTCTCTTTTACGGCATGCTACTCTGGGGGTGGATGGGCCTGTGGTTCTGCCCAGCCTCTCAGTGTCTGGTGAGCTGAAAAGCCGTTTCCCACTAAGTGGCAGGAATGGTTTCCGTCCTCGTTTCTGCCTGTCTGCATCGCAGTCTGGCAAGAGAAATGCCCGTCACTGTCGAGACTCTTGTCCTCACCGTGTCTTGCCGCTTCGTGGGAAGGTTCAGATGGGCATCTGCCACCTCAGTTCATGTCCTCGGTTAGAGCTCGGAGTGTTTCTTCCGCTCAAGCGTAAAGTGAGGGACGTGGGCTCCAAACCAGTATCCACCCCGCCAGTGTCCCTCTCTCTCTCACTGGGCCACAGGTGGGCCCCGAGCCCTGGGCTGTGTAGCGGGGTCTGTTGGCTCGATGCGTGGTTTCTGTCTCTGTAGCACTGGAAGTCATTCTGATTTGTTTTCCTCTGCAGTCTAAAAATATTTTTTTAGCAAACAAACGAATTTATTAAAGAGTAATTGGTTTTTAAAGACATAACTACCGGTTTTAGCTTATGGCGAACACGAAGTGCTCAGTCAACTCATCTTATTTACCCAATCACAGCAAAACAGTCCTACTATTCCAGTAAAGCAGGTCTTACATTGTGTAAATGTGGAGTTTCCTTCCAAAACATTCCAAGCACTTACACTCCTGCAGCCCGTTCCTCTCCTGCTGCGCCATGATCAGTTTTTACAGAGTGGACGGTGCTGCCCCCAGGGGGTGCTGGAGGAGTCTTCGGGTGCACAGTCTTACCCTCAGGTGCAGTCGGGAAGCACTTTCTGTTCTGGGGACAGAGGTTTCCGGGGACTCGCCCAGTAACTTTTTTTTCCCTGAAAAGTAAGTGGTAGGCCAAATAGCTTGGGAACTCTCTTTCTCCACTCCCTCTCTCCATCTCTTTCTTCTTCTCCCGCTCTGTCTCCATCTCCCTCCCCGTCTTCCTTTCCCTCTTCCCCTCTCCCTCCCTGTCTTCCCCCTCTAACCTCCCCCCCATCCTTCCCTTCATTGCACTGTCAGGAGTGGAAATCAGAAGGGCAGGTCAAGTCTCAGCATCTTAGGCCGGTGTCCTCCCCCTGACCCACGTTCCAGCCTTCCCGTTTCTCTTGCAGCCCAGTCTTCATCTTCCCTCTGCTTCCTTTTCATGCCTCGGTCTCTATGAAATAGCCTTTACTTACATTTGAATCACGCCCCACTCAGAAAACATTGCAGACCCGTTTCTCACATCATCTTTTTTTTAAAAATAAAAAGAAGTCTGAGAGTTTTCTCTGAATCAGTCGTACACTGAGAACCATCCTCACTGCCCTTTCATTTATTATTTCCCAACGCCTCCAGCATCAGTTAAAAGTCCCTCTAGGCTTGCATCCAGCCTTCACTGCCTGCCCCCTGCCTGCCTCTCAGCCTGGGCACTCACCGCCTCCCCCACGCCCTTCCTCCCACCCCCCCCCCCACCCCCGCCCCTAGTATTCCCTGCACTGCCCAGGCACCTTACTTTCTGGAATGTCTGCCTGCCTCCCCTTCCCCTCTGCTCATGCCCGTCCCTCTGTGGCAATGCTGAGCTGTTTTGTGACCCTTTCAGTATGTTCTCCAACCCAGTGCTCTTGAGCCCCAGAACCACCCCACGTACACTTAAAAAAAAAAAAAAAAGGTTGAGACTTAAGGTCGTGAAAGGGGCCCAGTCTTAACTCCTCTGCCTATTCAAGCAAGTCGTACAGGACTTGGCATATGCTCCGTATGGCTTGTAGCACTTACATAGATTGTCTCTGCAGGAAGGCCGCTTTGTTTGCGCAGTGTAGTTGAGGTAGAGTGGTTACAAAAGTGTTTATGTGTGTACTTCTGAGCTTGAATGAGTGTTTGTTATGTATCACTTGGTTTTGTGTTGTTGGGTTTGGGCGGTGCTTGAGCACTTCTCTCCGTGCCATGCTCCAGAGTCGCTCCTGGTAGTGCTTGGGGGACTAGGTGGTGCTGGGGGGGTCACACCAGAGCCCCCCACAGGCAGAACATGCAGCCCTTCCCCTGGCCCAGGAAGGTCCTTCCCAAGACCAAGGACAGAGAACTCTGATGAAGGGGCCAGAGAGATAGCACAGCAGGAAAGGGACTTGTCTTGCATGCGCCCAGACAGGGTTCAGCCTCCAACACCACATATGATCAGTCTCCTAAGCAATGCCAGGACACACACACACACGTACTGCACAGCACCATGAATTAGCACACACACAGTAGCAGCACAGGGCCATGCATAACCTTTGAGTACAGCCAAGTGTGACCCAAACACCAAGAAAAAAGAAAACTCGATGAAGTTGCAGTATATGCGTAGAACTGGCGTATAAATCCCCTGACTCCTACGGGCTGCAGGGCCCATATTTCATTGGGAGAAGCCAGGCTGATGAGTAGTGAACGCGCGCAGGCTTCAGCGGCAGATGAAAGTGTTTGCAGATGTGAAAGCAAGATTCTTCAGGCCTTTTTCACTATCAGAGCTTGCAGTCCCCATCTCCAGGAAGCAAAATAGTAAACATTTCATTCCTTTTGTTTCGGCGTTCCGATAATTTCAAGAAATTATCAAACAAGAAAAGAAATCCTGGAGAAGTTGAAAGACACAGCCCTAAGCAGATGTTCCTGGAATCTTAAGGTCACATTTCTCGGGCAGCGTGTGTTTGTCAGCTTCTCAAAGAATAATCTGTCCGCGTTCCACCCCCACCCCCCCCCCCGCCACCGAATAAATTAAAATTCATTTCCTAGGAAATGCCAATCGCCTTACCTTCCTGCTATTAAGCAGAATGCAGCTAATGAAAAAATGACCAGCCCACAGTCACCCTGAGTTTTTTTTTTTTTAAACCGAGTTGGCCCCACCATTCAGTGGCAGTTAGCGTGATGGTGTGGTTTGAATGGACACGGGAAGTGAGAGGTGCAGCTGCGCATTGCAGACGCGGGCGGGAATCATGGGTCCTGTGTTCCCTGAGAGGCCCCCCGTCATCAGCCTGTTCAGAAACTCAAGGAAAGCCAGAATTCGCACTTGAGGTGTCTCCTTTATTCTGAAGAGCCTGAAGAGTCTCCAGCCCCCATCCCCACCTTAGACCTACTGGGACCTCGCTCTCCCCTCCCCGCCGCCCCGTCTCCCTCCCCTCCCCCCTCCCGCAGTGGGGTCTCGTGATGGACTATGTGGGAACTAGGCCCTCTCGACTGTCTTCCCTTTCAAAACAGGTCTGAAGCCCAAATTCATATTCACGGTCCACTCTGGGATCTCTGCTTCCTGCCCCAGCCCTGAGCTCCATCTGACTGCCTGGTCCACTGTCGGGCCCCTGACTCTGGTGATGGGCTCATGGAGGTGCCTCAGGGTCCAGTTCAGGGCCGCATGTGATCCCCTCGGATGTCTCCGCCTCCCGAAGGAGTGTCCTGCTGGAGAATCCGATCCTGATGAGTGTCTCCTCGAAACAATGTGAATATAAACGTGGCTGGAGGGACTTCGCTGACTCCCTGTGGGGTAGAATTCCCAGTAATAACAGATTTAGCATGTGGACCGATACCTTTTTAGTATCACAGGGACGGCATTGTTTAGAGAAAGCCTTGACTCCATTTGAATAGTGCGGAGGATGCCAGGAGGAAGGCCAGAGGAAAAGGAAACGGGAGAGCGGTTGGTTTGTCTCACCCTCACCTCAGATGACAGGAAGTCGGAGTTGAGATTGGCCACATCTGTTTGAGTCACTTGAAAGCTCCATAGAAACCGAGCCCAGGACGAGGGCCAGAGTGGCAGGCGCTCGGGGGCAGCCCCCCGGCAGGAGGCCTCTCTTCCTCCGCCTGTCTGTGTTCTTGATCCCAGATCGGCCGTGCAGGCACCTGGGGTGTCTGGGGACCCACGGCGGGAAGATTGGTAGGATGGGCCCAGCTCCCCCGGCCCTGTGTGGGACCCGCCTCGGTCACGGTCCTAATGTGCAGTCACGCCCGAGCACTTGCAGACATGCTACTCGCCACAGCGTGGGTTTGGGCTGTCTCCCACTGCAATTGGGGGGAGCCAGCGGGGATGGCGGCCAGGCCATCGCATTGTTGACGCGGCCGTGTGGGTGCAGGCTGCTCTGTTTCTGAGATAGGATAGACAGACTGGCATTGGGTTGTGGGCGCGTGTGTTTCTGCTGAAGTTCGAGTTATTCACAAATGCAATTGCGTTGCCAAGAAATTAAAAATAAATCGGGGCTATTTTTGAGCTTTTTCCCTGTTTGTGGGCCAGACAGCTGTTTGTTAGGTGTGGGGTTTTGTTGTTGTTGTTGTTGTTGTTTGGTATTTTTGTGCCGGACAGACCCATAGCCACGACAGTTTCTGTTCCACCTACAGGCAAACAACCCTGCTTGCCAAATAAAGGAGCGCAGCAGTTTGGGTAGAGGACACGGGCCAGGGGTTCTCAAGTTTATTCCTGGGGTACGTTAACTCCGGGAGCCAGAGAGATAGTGCAGTGGATAGGGCGCTTGCCTTGCACACGGCCGACCCGGGTTTGATCCCCGGCATCCCATGTGGGGCCTCCAAGAACCGCCAGTAGCGACCCATGAGTATCACAAGAGATGGCCAAAAAAAAAAAAATACAAAACAAATTAGCTCGAGGTTTTGCGTGACCGGCGGGCTCACAGGCTCTGTCTCCCCACAGATACCACCTCCTCAAGCTCCTGCAGAAGTTCGGCACAGTGAAGCAGTTTGACTTCCTCTTTCACAAGTCAGGTGCCCTGGAGGGCCAGCCTCGCGGGTACTGCTTTGTGAACTTCGAGACTAAGCAGGTAACACCATCCCTCCCTCCAGGCACCCCTGCCCTGGGCGTTAGGGGACCTTGATCCCGGTGGCCCTCCCTAGCCGGAGCCACATCTGGTAGGGCTCTGAGCGCCTCCCTGAGCTGCACCTCAGCCCCACTGACCTCGTGACCACTTTGCACATCTGCCCTCCCTGGGCCCACGCGGGAAGGCGCCTGACCCACTTTCCCAACCAAACGCTCTAGGATGCCCGCACAGAGCACATGGCCGCCTCCTCCCTGTTCTGTTTTGTTTTTCCGTCAGCGGTTGGCCAACAAAGCCTCCTTTTCTTTCAGTAGCTCTGCCCCGTGCTGCTGAAGCCCCCCCCCCTCCCGTCTGTGGTGAGCCACCCACAGGCTCTTTTGAATTTTCCTTAAAATGCGCCTGTCTCGGGCCCAGAACAAATGCAGGCACAGGCGAATGTACGTAGAAAAGAGAGTCCTGCCCCATCCAGGACACACACAGGTATCTTTTCGTGAGGCAGTCTGCAGTCTGCACCTGGGGGTTGACATGCGTTTATAAAGAAACTGAATCTGAATGTTATTAAACGCAGAGGCACTTCTTAGTACCTGCGATGGCTTGATAATTCGTATGTAAAAACATTGCCTGGTTAATTACTTTATTAGTAATTATATTTGGATATTTTTCTTATTTTAAACCTGCTTATTTATAGATGAAAATATGGATAAGTAGCTTCACTCAGCTTGAAATAATCACGCTAATAGTTACGTATTTTTCTTGTTTTTCCACATTCATTCATAGTTCATAGCACAGATAGGATCATATTATCGTGTTTACCACTAGGTGCATTAAAATTTTTCTGTCAACTAACACACTTCAAAATAATATTATATGTCGTGATACTGTGATTTTACTACAGTGGCTATGAATATATGTACACATGTGAAAATTCAAGGTAGCTGTATTCTTGACGTTTATGCATTTTATTATCCATTAAGCCTCTGGGGTCCGAGCAATAGCACAGTGGGTAGTGCGTTTGCCTTCCATGCAGCCGACCTGGATTCGATCTCTGCATCCCACATTGTCCCCTGAGCATTGCCAGGAGTGATTCCTAAGTGCAGAGCCAGGAGTAATCCTGGACATCGCTGCATGTGGCCCCAAAATAACAAAAAGCAGTCCTCAATTTGAAAACAAACCACCCCCCAAAAAATGGGAGAATAGCAACTAGACAGAGAGAACGGGGGCTAGTGCACTTGCTTGCAGGCCACCAACCCCACTTAGAATCCCCGATGTCATATAAGGCCCCCCAAGCACCTCCAAGGACCGCTACTAACAGAGCCAGAGTAGCCCCTGAGCACAGCCAGGGACGGCCCCAACACTCAGAAGTAAACAAGAACACATCAGTATCACTTTGACAACTGCATAAAATGTCATTTCATATGATCATCTGGTAAATTATTAGACAGATTCTCTAAATTTGCAATTCAGGCTGTCCCATAAAAGCATAGATACCCGTTGGGAATCTCATGTAGGTCTGACAGTATGCATGTTTTCTATGTTTATGAAAACAAAGGACATCAGCAAAAAAACATTTTTTTTCTTAATAGAACTGCCAACTTACCTTCAAAAAACCCGCTGTGTTCTGAGATTGTAGGAAGATGTCAAATGTCTTTTATATTGGAAATTTTTATTTTCTAAAATATTTGCAAGTCCGATAGACAATAAGTGATGTATTCTAATTCTTCAAATATTTCTGAGGGTGCTGAAGGCATGGCCCGTGTGCTTAGCATTCCCACTTCTGGTGGGGATGTGATGACCCAGGTTGTGGTGCCTGGTTGTGGCGCTCTCCCAGGGTTCCACGCCCCCTGGCCCCCGGGTGCAGTGGACTGTGGCATGGGGTTGGGGCTCTGGCTCATAGCCTTATACCTGCAAGACAGGGCAGTCACCACCCCACCATCTCTTCCTGAGTAGATTCCCGAATAGGCAGTTATGTCGGGCAGTTGTGTCGGTGATCCCCCATGCTGCAAGCAGTGTCCAGCCTCCCCGAAACTCCAGCAGCACCACGAGAGGGCACAGCCTCCATCACCCTGACCAGAACATAAGAGAACCTCGGGAGGGCGGTGCCAGGTGGGCACCGGGGCTGAATGTGAGAGCACCAGCAGTGGGGGGAGGAGACACAGGAAGTCGGGATCGACGAAGGCCCATCAGTCACTATAGGCTTTTTTTTTTCTTCTTTTTTCTTTTTGGGGCATACCTAGCAATGCACAGGGGTTACTCCTGGCTCTGCACTCAGGAATTACTCCTGGCAGCGCTCAGGGGACCATACGGGATGCTGGGAATCGAACCCGGGTTGGCTGCATGCAAGGCAAACACCCTCCCCGCTGTGCTATCACTCCAGCCCCACCATAGGCATCTAATGGTATTGTCGACTCCATGAACTTGGAAATGATACGCTGAGATAGGAAATTAACTTTGAAATAAGATGTCATGCTGATACTGTATTACTGCTGGCACTACAAAATTCGTTTTTGGTTTTTTTCTTTGTTTGTTTGTTTGTTTGTTTCAAAAAGACCTTCCAAGTTCACATTCACTAAGTGACATTTGACCAGAAACTTAAAGACCAACTTACTGATGTAATCCAGGAAGACGAGTCCTGGTGATTCTCCATAAATCCTCACGGGCAGGCGTGCTGGCGGGCTCCGGGGAATGAGCAGCTCTTCCGTATGCAGCCTGGACTGCCCGTGGGATCCCACTGTGGCCTCAGATAGACTCTTGTGTTTCTCTTCCTGTTCCTTCAAGGGCTCCTTCGCCCCCGGTCAGCATGGGGTACACTTGGCCCCATGCCTCCTGCACACACACGAAGCAGGGGTTTGGCAGGATGGGAAAGTACGGCCAGGCTTCCTGGGAATGGCCCGGAGTGACTATTACCCAGTGTCAGGAATTCCTTTCAAGCTTGTTGCTCGCCTCTCCGATAGGGAAAGGGTCAGGGAGTTCCTGGCTCTGCAAGCCAGGTGCCTCAATTGGCCCGCACCAATACCTTGCTCATGGTCACTTTGACTCACTCCTGCTTTTTCCGGCCTGGTTCCCTGCCCTCCCTGCCCTCCCATGTCCTTTGAAGCCAATGCTGTTTCTCGGTTTGAGTTCAGGAAGGCGCAGCCCTGATCCGGGTATAGCCTTAGCCCTGGATAGAGGCCCCTAAAATAACCATTTTGAGAGAGTAGGTGCTACCTCACCCAAGTGAACTATGTGGAAAATTAGCAATACTGTTGTCCAGGGCTGGAGCAATAGTACAGCAGGTAGGGCATCTTCTTGGCGTGCGACCGACCTGGGTTCGATCCCCTGGCACCCCATTTGGTCCCCTGAGTCCACCAGCAGAGAGCCCTGAGCACAGATCCAGGAGTGAGCCTTCAGTACTGCCAGGCACCCAAAACAAAAAAACAAAAAAATACTGCTATCAAACATCAATGCGGTGCTTGAAACAGGCTCCGTGCGCGCGCGCGCACACACACACACACACATACACACACACACACACACACACACACACACACACCTGTGAGACATTGCTGACTCGTCCACTCCAGGGAAGCAGCTCATCCAGGCTCCAAGCTCCGAGTACACACACACACACAGACACACACACCAGTGAGACGCAGCCAGGGACGGGGCCAGGGTGCAGATTCTTTCCGGCGTGACTCTTAAGGAACCCGTGCCCTTTTCTGTTAGTCTGCCCGTGTTTATCAGTCATTGCCTTTAGCCAGTCGCTTCCCAAGAGCAGTGGGTTAGCAGTGGGTGAGGTCCTCCAGCAGGACAGGCAGCGTCCTGGGCCTCCTCCTTGTCTACTAACATCAGCCCTTTCCCGGACAGGAAGCGGAACAAGCCATCCAGTGTCTCAATGGCAAGCTGGCTCTGTCCAAGAAACTGGTGGTACGGTGGGCACATGCCCAAGTAAAGGTAAGTCGGAGTGGGGGTCAGGGGATGCCGAGAGACTACGTGATGGCCCTCGCAAACAAGCCGCCGAGAGACCACTCTCCACTCACCGTTCGCCTCCCGGCCTCTCCACATCTGGAACAGGCAGACTTCGGTCTCCTACTTGTATTTACCATGTGTGTTGCCAGATTTTTCTTTTGAGAAACATCTCAGGAGGGATTAAGTTCCTTCGTTGTTTCTCTCCACATACCCACAGATTCTGTTTTTGATTGATTTTTCCATGTGGCTGATGTGTACGCTCAGACTCCCTCTCTCTCTCTTTCTCTCTTTCTCTCTCTCTCTCTCTCTCTCCCTCCCTCCCTCTCCAACCCCCTCTCTCTCCCTCTCCCTTCCTCCCTCTTTTTCTCCCTCTGTCCCTTCCTTACTCCCTCTCTCTTCCTCTCTCCCTCCCTGTCTCCTCTTTCCCTCCCTCTCTCTCTCTCTGTCTCTCATGCGTGCACATGCTCCCTCTCTCACATTCTTCGGGAGGAAAATTGTATTTATTTTTTAAATTAGCTGCTTTAGGCATTATTAGACTCTTCCCAGCGTCCCAGTTCTGTGGGGAGTTTGCATGTGTTTATTCTAAGAGCTTGGGAAACGGGTCGTCAGAAGGACTGCTCTAAGCACCGGCTTCTCCTCACTCCAGAGAATTGGAGGGTTCTTTTGTGGAGCTTTACAGTATCTGCATTTTTCCCCCCTTGGAAGGCCTGAAAAGGGCAAACTGCTTTTATTCATCCGGTGGTTGGTCTCTTAGAACGTGCCGGAGAAGACGGGTGGCATTCCCTCAGACCCGGTACAGAGGTGGGTGCGGTGCTGAGTTGATTCCCTTCCTCCCACGGTGCGACCTTTCGGCTGAGGCGCTGTACCAGGCTCTGTGCTCAGGGTTCCCCCCTCCCCCCCCCCAGCAGTGCTGGGGGCAGGGGCGTGCAGTGCTGAGACTAGAACTGGATGTAGCCTGCAGGACGCCCTTGGGGCTCCCTCGTACAGTGGGGTCTTAACAGGCCTCGCTATCAAGAGATTTCCATTCAGATTGCCCATGTCGCTCTGTAGCTCTGTGAGCGGCCTCTGAACGGAAACTGCTCAGGAGAGACGCAGAGAACCACACACTTTGAGCTCGGCATCCAAGCTGAAAATCAGACTCTTAGGAGTCTTCTGAGTGTTCAGGTAATCACAGGGCCTTCTCAGTTAAAACAGAAACAACGAGAAGGATTACCAAATGCATTTTCTACGCAAGAAAAAAAATCAGGTCTCGATTGCCAAGCTGTCGTGTTCCGCTCCTGCGTCTCATTGAACAGACATGCAGGAGAAATCATGGCTCTTGTCTCATTCGAGACCCCCTCTTGCCTCATGCTTCTCTTCTCTGGCAACTCTTTTTTGACCAGAGGTTCCTGACTGCTAATATCATACCTTTTACCAGAAGTATGTGATTATCTGTTACTAAACTTAACCCTTAGTATAGAACGTTGTATTATCAGTGACTGAAAACACTGTTCCTCCTTTTCTTGTTTGTGCAGATCAATTAATAGTTGAACATTGGGGGACGGGAATGATAGTACATCAGGTAGGGTGTTTGCCTTGCACACAGCCCATCTGGGGTCAATTCCCAGCATCCCATATGGTCCCCTGAGCACTGCCAGGAGTAATTTCTGAGTGCATGAGCCAGGAGTAACCCCTGTGCAAAGCCGGAACCCCAAAAAAAGGAGTTGAACATTAAATGCTCAGTACTTTGTGAAACCCTACCAATAAGTATTGTGGTTTCATTCGAAGTGGAAAGGGGGCTGGGCAAGTTGGGCTTCATCTGGTGGTGCTTGAGGGCTACTCCCAGCTCTGCTCAGGGAGCAGGGATCATGTGGTGGGGGGTGGGGGGGGTAAATATTTTGAATACAGCCAAAGAAATTAGCTAAGCCGCAATAGGTAACAGTTGATTTAAGTCTAGTGGGCTGGAGCGATAGCACAGCAGGGAGGGTGCTTGTCTTGTACGTGACCCACTCCGGTTGGATTCCCAGGACCACCTATGATCCCCTGAAACCCGCCTGGAGTGGTCCTTGAGTGCGGAGCCAGGAGTAAGCCCTGCACTGCCAGACCAGTTGTGTCTCCCCGCCCCCAACCCCCCCAAAAAAAACAGTTTTTAAAATAAGATTGTAATAGTGCAACTCGCTGTGTTTTGTGCTGTATATGAATTTAAAAGTTGAGGTTCTTGGGGGTTGGAGTAATAGTACAGCAGGTAGGGTACTTCCCTTGCACGCGGCTGACCCGGGTTCGATTCCCAGTATCCCATATGCCCCCGAGCACCACCAGGAGTAATTCCTGCGTACATAAGCCAGGAGTAACCCCTGTGCATCGCCAGGTGTGACCCAAAAAGCAAAAGGAAAAAAAAAGTTGAGGTTCTTCCTATATGAAATGAGGACTTACAACTCGATGGGATGCTTATTCTAAGAATTTTTTTAAGAGCCAAAATAGTGGAGTTTGCATTGTTTCCCCATGGAAAGCAGTTGTCAAGTGTCTGTAAGTGAGCTGATCACACTCTAGTGGGACAGGGGTTTTCTGGAGCTCCACCCCGCAGAGCAGGACTGGTGTGTGCTCAGCAAAGTGGTTTCCCTTTTCCTTCCTTCCAGAGGTACGATCACAACAAGAATGATAAGATCCTCCCCATCAGCCTCGAGCCATCCTCCAGCACTGAGCCCGCTCAGTCCAACCTGAGGTAAGCGGGGCCCCGGGGAGGGACACACGCTCCCCCAGAGCCCGGCCACTTCCTCCCGGCAAGCCTTCCTTTGCGGTCCGGGAAATCTCCAGACGGGCATTGACAATAGCATCCGCTAAATTTTGGCACACTGAAAGATGGGCTCGGTTAGTCTCCAGAATGTGCGTCTCTCCTCCTGTCGCCTCAGGATCGCGTGTTACCCATTTATAGAATCCATTCACTCCAAAAAGGAGGCAGAATTGCTGCTCCCAGCCTTAGTCCTGGGAAGGCAGCTGCCTCCAGCCCAGCCGGTCACCTCAAAACAAACATTGGACTCACCGTGAGGGTCTGTGGTGTTGGTCACTTCAGCTCCTCCCCGTCAGACTCTCTGTGCAGTGCTTCCCTTCGCTGTGCCATTTCAGTAACTATAACAGTTTGGGTTCTAATATGTACAAATTGTCAGTTACTTCTTTGGAGTTAATTCAAAACAGAAGGAGCTATGGGTTGGGTAGAGAAAGGGGAAGTGGATGGCTGAGCAGAAGTAGAAGGAATTTTTTTTCCCCTTCTTTCTTTTTTTTATTTTTGCATCCTAACCTCGGGAGAAATTATAACAATAACTCTAACAATAGCCAGGATTTAAGGAGCTTGCTACGAAGCAGGCACTGCCCGTGCTAAATACTTCAGATGCTGTATGTCAGTGAATTATCATAAATATTTTGGTAAAAGTTCTGTTACACTCATTTTACATAGGAGGAGACAAACCTAGTGGGGTAAAATACCTCGGCCTGGAATGCAAAGAGCAGAGTCCAGATTACAGCTGGGACTGTTGGGCCCCCAGCCTCGTCACCTCTTCAGGGACACTCCGGGCTTTGTGCAGCTCTAAACTAATCCAGAAAGCAGGGAAGGTGCATGAAGGATGGGGCCGGAGACACAGCAGCTTGCCTTGCACGCAGCTGACCTGGGTTCGGTTCCCGGCAGCCCATCTGGTCCTCCACGCCTGCCAGGAGTGATTCCAGAGCAACACCTGGGTGTGGCCCAGAAAACTAGACACACGCCGAGAGAGAGAGAGACAGACAGAGTACGAGAGCAAGTACTAGGGAGCAATTTCACTGTCTCAAAAGACTCAGAGGTCAGTGCTCTGCCCCACGGTCAGGAAGGCAGTGGCTGTGTGACAGCGGCTAGGGAGCAGAGCCAGAAGGCTTTCTCATATCCTTTCTGAACCATGCCAAAGAGGCGCATGCATATCGTTAAACTGCCGGGGAAGGGAGGAAGCCTGAGACGTTTTTAAGAAAGACAAGATCAACAGACTGAAATTAACTGTGCCAGGTCCAGAACCTACTACAAAGGCTAAGGCAGTTGCCTCGCACGTGGCTGCAGCCACGACAACGGTGCGAGTCCCAGCTCTGCTTCTGTGGCCCTGAGCACGGAGCCAGGTGTGGCCCCTGAGTGACAACAGGTGCGGCTGGTTAGGAAGAAAGAATGATGATTGGGGCCAGAGAGGTAGTACCAGGGGCAGGGCACTTACCTTGTACACAGCCAACCCTGGTTCAATCCCAACACCACGTATGGTTGGTCCTCCAAGCCCAGCCAGGTACAATCCCTGAGTGCAGAGCCAGGAGTAAGCTCTGAGCAACCCCATGCATGGTGTAAAAAATTAAAAAAGTAAATCTTTAAAAAAAAAAAACTCCAAAACAGATTTTTATTATTTTTCTTTTGCAGCTTCTAATTTGTCCACTTTTGTTGGTATTAACTTTCCTACTGCTGATGTTTGGGGTTGGGGGTGTTTATGTTTTAGTTTTGGGGTCACGCCCAGGAGTGCTGAGGGATGGCTCCTGGGCTCTGCCCTCGGGGCTCACTCCTAGAGGGTTCAGGTGACCATATGGGGTGCCAGGGATGGAACCCTGGTCAGCTGCTTGCAAGGCGAGTGCCCTCCCCACTGTGCTCTCTCTCCAGCCTCTTCCCCCTAAGAATTTAACCTTGATCACAGACAGGTGGCTGCATTTGTGCTTGGTGACAGCCTCATAAAGCAGTGAACTCCGCTCTGGTTTATTTTCCAAGTTGGTACTTTGCACTAGTGTTTTTCATCTACTTTTTTTTGAATTTTTTACATTTTTTTAATTTGGGGGCCACACCTGGTGATACTCAGAGGTTACTCCTGGCTCTGCGGTCAGGAGTTACGCTTGGTGGTGTTCGGGGGACCATATGACATCCTGTGAATCAGATCTGGGTCATACACCACCAACGCCCTCCCCACTGCACTAGTGCCGCAGCTCATCATCAGATTTCGAATCTCGAGAGCCTGAGCTTAACATCTTTCCCGTCACATCCTTGCCTGATTCGGGAAGGCTATTGCCCTGGGATTCAAGCTGCGGGAAGGCGTGGCTGCCTGGCCTCACTCATGGAGCAGCTGCTGGGCTGCCCCTTGGTAAAGTTCCATCCCCCTTTGCCCTGTTGCTGCATCTGCGAATGTCCCAGCGCCCTGGATAAAGAGGAGCCATTACTCTTTTTTTTTCCTTTTTGGGTCACACCGGCAATGCACAGAGGTTCCTCCTGGCTCTACACTCAGGAATTGCTCCTGGCGGTGCTCAGGGGACCATATGGGATGCTGGGAATCTAATCGGGGTCGCTGTGTGCAAGGCAGACGCCCTCCCTGCTGTACTATAGTTCCAACCCCAAGAGGAGCCATTACTCTTGAGGGGGTCTGAATGTCCACGTTGTGTTCGCTAAAGTCCCTCTGTCCATAGACCGTTGACAGCGTCAGAAATAGGAAATGCCTGTTGCCCGTGTGCTTTGCTTTCTGACCCAGCACTAGCCCACAGCGTGAGGGAATCCCGCTCAGCTTCTGCGCCGTTTCCTCCTCTTTTCTCTCACGCCCTGCTCCGCTTCCAGCCTGGTGGAGAAGAAAGAGCGAGCAAGGGCTTTGGGCATCAGCAAACTGGACTTGAGTGAGTCCACACCCCTCGACTTGTCAGATGTGTGAGCCTTGGGCATACTCTGCCCTCTGTATTTGCTTTTTCCTTCTAAAACCTTACAAAAATGGGCCCGAGGGGCTGGAGCGATAGTACAGCGGGTAGGGCATTTGCCTTGCATGCAGCCAACCCGGGTTTGATTCCCAGCATCCCATATGGTCCCCCGAGCACCGCCAGGAGTAATTCCTGAGTGCATGAGCCAGGAGTAAATGCTGTGCATTGCCGGGTGTGACCCAAAAAGCCAAAAAAAAAAAAAAAAAGAGAGAGAAAAGAAAAGAATGGGCCCGAGAGACAGTACAGATGGCAGTGTTCTTGCCTTGAATGCAGCTAACCCAAATTCTGTCCCTCTCACCACATATAGTCCCCAAGTAATCCCTGGGCCCAGAACCAAGTTACTGGGTCTGTGGCCCTAAAGCAAAAATACATGAAATAAAACCTTCCAAGGTTGTTGCAAGGATTCAAGAGGCTCCAGGAGGCGTTGGGCACGGCCTGACTCTGCGTAATCACCATGTAAATGACAGCTGTACAGACAATTTTGTTAAGAGAGAAAAAGGTTTCTAATGATTTCCCATGAGTTTTTTTTACATTGTTAATGATCCAGAAGTTAGTATGCAAGTCAGTAGAATGGACCTTAGAGTCAGACTGCCCTCGGGTCTCAGCTAGAGAACACTGGGCAACTAACCGCTTTCTGTGCCTTCTTTTTATCTGCAAAATAAAACCCAAAACCTCCCTTGCAATACTGCTTTCAGCCCTTCATGAATTTGTTCGCAATTTCAGTTGTTGTTTTCGGGACACCCTTGGGGTGCTTACTCCTGGCTCTGTGTTCAAGGGTCACTCCAAGTTGGGGATTGGGGGAACATATGGGGTGCCGGGAGTTAAACCTGGGCCAGCCACGTGCAAGGTCAGTGCCTTCCCCACAGTACTGTTGCTCTGGCCCTGTTCTTGCAATGTTTTTCGTTACAAAACACCCATGACAAAATTCACCATCCTAATTATTTTCAAGTATATCATCAGTTGTTACTAAATAATTTATAGTGTTGCCCAACCTTCACTACCATCTACCTCTGTAGTTGTTTTCATCTTGTAATTTGAAAACTTGATACCTGTTAAACAGTAACTTTGTTTCTACTTCTCCCACCACCTGCCCCCAGCAGCCACCGCCTACTTTGTGCCTGTGATTTGAATGACTGCTAGTCTCTCACATAAGCTGAATCAAACAGTGAAGTAGTGAAACAGGTCTGTCTCAAAAAGGCAGATACCAGAACCCCAAATGTTCCCCACTGCCCAGGCACTGCCAGGAGTGATCCCTGAGAACAGCCAGGAGTAAGCCCTGAGAACAGAGGCCCAAAAACAAAACACAGAGGGGGAGGGCGGGGAAGCAAAACATTTTGGGTGTACACTACCTCTTCCCAACCCTGCTGTTGCTTCCTCCACAAATTAATTTTGAGTCCCTGTTCACTGCCAGGCATGAGGCGGTGAGCAGCGTCTGGCCCTGGGGATTCCACGTGGTGATGATTGAAACACTCCCGAAGGTATCTGGGCTCCTAGCAGAACCTGTAAAGCTGTCTGGTGCTTCACAACATTTAGGTGTCGCGGGTACATGAAAGTGGTTCTTGGAGGGTCTCTGAGAGTGTGTGTGTGTGTGTGTGTGTGTGTGATTGGATGATAGAGACCGGCACAGCCACAAAGCCACCTGAGCCACGTACTCTGCCTGCCATCAGGAGGCACCTCACCACAGAGCATCCAGACCCTTGCATCTTTCTTAAAACCAGCACATTAGTTCGTGTGTGTGTGTGTGTCTGTCTTTGTCTTTGTGTCTGTGTGTCTGTTCATATTCAGGTGCCTTGCTTGCTTCTCCAGTATGCAAAAGGGGCCCCAGACAGGTGAGCACCTCACTGCAGAGCGTCCAGACTCTCGAGTCTTTCTTAAAACGAGCACGTTAGTTCATGTGTGTGTCTGTCTGTCCATATTCGGATGCCTTGCTTGGTCTTCTATTATGCGTAAAGGGCCCCAGACAGGTGAATACCTCACCGCAGAACGTCCAGAATCTTGCATCTTTCTTAAAACGAGCGTGTGTGTGTGTGTGTGTGTGTGTGTGTGTGTGTGTGTGTGTGTGTGTGTGTGTGTGTCCTGGGCCTGCCATCTGCAGCCCAACTCTGACCCTCTACTGTCCTCTCCGCAGTGTCACCGCGAAGATCAAAGCCATTGAGGCTAAGCTGAAGATGATGGCTGAGAACCCGGATGCCGAGTACCCTGCCGCCCCGGTGTATTCCTACTTCAAGCCGCCCGATAAAAAAAGGACTACTCCTTACTCAAGAACAGCCTGGAAGTCCCGGAGGTGATGGCTGCAGTTCCTGTCCCCGTGCAAGCACACGGATCCCGACCCCTTAGCTCCTCTGCCTCTGTCCTCCCTCGGTGTGACCGGTACTGTCCAACAGAGCACAAAGCACACGGTAGACCGTGGTGACGTAACGTTTTTGGATGTTCTCACGGCTCTTGCTTCCCTGAAGTATGTGTGGAATTGAGCATTGTCCAGAATAAATAGGATTCTCTCCAAATCTGTGACTCAAACTCTGGGATGCGCTAGTTGGCTGGTCTGTTTGAATTTGTAGCTCCAGAAACAACATATATTGGTGCCAGAAAGGCAAACTTTTTAAAAAGTTACTATTTCAATCAGGAAACTAAATTTATTAACATCCGTCTTAAAAATAATAGAGCATTTTTTTTCTGGTGCTCAAGTGTCTTTGCAACATAAAAGTGAGAGACGGGGAAGGAAGTAAAATATTTGGAATCATGTTAGGAGCTGGTGTTCCCGAGTTCCCTGCAGCAGTCCCTCTAGCTGGGCTGAAAGAGAAAGTCCTCAGCCAAAGAAAGCTGGTTTTTAGAACAAGGATTGAGGTCTTTTTTCAAATGTTGCTTATTGATTCAAAAATCTCATCTAGGCAGACGTGGTGTATGGCTTAAAACTCTGCATCAGCAAAACAAGAATAAAATTTAGTATACACCAACCATAATGAAATTCTATTTGGAAACCCAACTTTTATTCTGTAGTGATTTTTTTGTTTTTTTAAATAGCCCTGCCACCTTCTGTAATATCAAGTGTTATTTAGCTGTGGGACTTTTTAAATCGCTCTTAGTGCATGAGGTTGTTTTTATCGCATGAGAATGTTCCATTTGGAATTGCATCCTGGTCAAAGTAAATAGGAAAGCAAGCTTTTTCTTTGAAAACCTAGCCACCATTCGCTGATGGCTCGCAGACATCATTTTCTAGTTGTTTTACGAGAGTCCAAGCAGAGGACACGTGAGTGCCAGGTGCAGGGAGAGGATGCAGAGGCCATGGGCGTGAGCCCCAGCCTGGCAGCACTGTCGCAGCGAGCCCCCCGTTTCCGGTTTAAAAGCCTTGGGAGAGGACAGAACTTCTTTTCAGAACGTGCTTCTCCCCAGCCAGGCTCTGCTGCATGGAACATGCTGAGGAGAGCAGCAGAGCCCCGGGTGAAGCCACAGGCCTGGCAGCGTCGGTGACGGCAGTCACTTAATTTCTGTCCGTAACCTTGGTCTCAGGGGCCACAGCATTGCTGCTTCCCTCGGCAAGTGACTCTCTCAAGGACTGTTCCTAGCAAGAGAAAACTTGGATTAGAGGAACATCAAGTCTCCCAGGAGGCCTCCGTGAGTTTAAGATTCTTGAACCCAAACTGGCAGCATGGCGAGATCTACAGGTTCTTAGAACTGAGTCCGAGAAATTCTTAGAGCCTTTCCCTGGGTAGCTCTTTTTAGAGACTTTAGAACTGTTGCGTAGTTTCTGCGTTTGTTAGTGATTTGACATGCTTCCCTTCCATTCTGAGGGTTAGATCCAGGAGGGACATGCACTGGCTCTCCCCCACCCCACCCCACCCCCTTTTTTTTTTGGTCTGGTAACTTCGTAGAACATAGAGCTCACCATTTTCTCCTTAAGTTCTCAGCGGGTGATGGTGGACTAGGACTCGGACGGACTTAATGCAAAATCGTCTTCTATTTTTAATAGGATCTTAGAAAATACTTAACTTTGGATTCTAGAGAATCGTTTCCTTTAGAAAACAGAGCTATTTATTTGTATTTAAAGCAGTGTTTATTTGTACCGATTCTTACTCTTCTGTGTGAATAAACGCAAGACATTGTGTGTGGTGGTGTCTTCTCTTCCACGCTTCCTCCGCTCACAACGGTGCCTCTCGACGGGCCATTTCTGCTTGGGACTCAGACTCCACCCCAGCCAGTGTGCTGTCTCATCAACCTCTTTGCATAAGGTTTCAGCTCTCGTGACCCAGCATACCTCTCCACATATACGCCTGCCAGTTTCTGCACTGAGAACAAAGAGATGAGCTGTTCCCCCTGCAGGTCTGTGGTGGAAACCCCTGAGAACGTCCTGTGTTTTGGGTCACACTGGCCCTCTCTCAAAGTAGAATTTTCCAGTGAGGGGCTGGAGCAATAGTACAGTGGATGGGGCATTTGCCTTGCGCGCGGCTGACCCAGGTTCAATCCCCAGCATCCCATATGGTCCTCTGAGCACTGCCACAAGTAATTCCCTAGTGCAGAGCCAGAAGGAACCCCTGAGCATCACCAGATGTGACCCAAAAAGCCAAAGAGAGAGAGAGAGATTTGAGACCCCCAAAAGAGGGAAAGGGGAAAAAAAAAGCTTTCCAACAAATGAGTTTTATGTCATCAACAAGCTGAAAGCAGTCTAGTAAAAGGTTTGGGGTTCTGTTTTTTTTTTTTCTAAAAGTGTTTTTATTTATACAGGGATGAGGAAATGAGCTGTTCAGCAGCAGAGAGGTGAGGACAGTCTTCCAAGTCTCATTTCCAACTTTCCGACTTGACAAAGTTAATGTTCCCCAGTTAACTGTCATTTGCTCTCAGCAATGGGGAAGAAGAACACAGGAAAGATTTTTAAAAGCGAGAAACTTGCACATTTTCAGAACTTTTCTAAAACTCTGATCCTGGGGGCTAGAGCGACAGCACAGCAGGTAGGGCATTTGCCTTGCATGCGGCCGACCCTGGTTCAATTCCCAGCATCCCATATGGTCCCCTGAGTACCACCAGGAATAATTCCTGAGTGCAGAGCCAGGAGTATCCCCTGTGCATAGCCAGGTGTGACCCAAAAAGCAAAAAACAAAAAATAATGAAACCCTGATCCTTTTTAGAAAGCATGAGCAGTTGGTTTCTAAATCAGCGAGCCTGTCTGATTTCTTAAAAGAATGGGGCTCAGGGACCGGAGAGATACTATAGAGGGTAGGGCGCTTGCCTTGCATGTGGCCAACCATTTTGATCCCCGACACCCCATATAGAAAAGAAAATGGGGTTCATTCTTGCCTTACAAATATTTCCTATCTATAATTGCTAGTTCCTAAAATAGAATCTGATCATCGTAGATCTTTTTTTTTTCTTAATTATTTGGGTCACACCCAGTGATGCTCAGAGACTACTGGCTCTACACTCAGGAATTAATTCTGGCCTTGCTCAGGAATTAATTCTGGGGGACCATATGGGATCCCGGGGATCAAACCCGGGTTGGCTTCGTGCAGGGCAAATGCCCTACCCGCTGTCCTATCACTCCAACCCTCCCCCCACATCATCGTAGATTTATCTTTGCTTTCTCTTTTTCTCTCTGGAGTCTTGCAAGTCCTTCAAGAACCCCATCAGCCCTGCTTTCCATGCCCACGGCCTGAGAGAGTTCCCCAGGCCTTTCCTTCACCCGCGCCATGAAATGCAGAGACCTGCAAAGCCGTAAAGACTCAGCCCTGCCTGCCAGCTCACGCCTTGGTTGCTGTTCTCCAGCCGCACTGGCCTAACTCTCCTCCCGTACGTCTCTCTCCACACAGCCCTTTCCTGGTTCTGTTCAAAAGTCGGTGATCCAGACACCATCTATCCCAACCTCCCTCCCTAAATTCCCGCCCTGGAACCAGAGAGAGGACAGTGGGTAGGGCGATTGTCTTGTGTGCAGCCGACCCTAGTTTGATCCCCAACATCTCAGGTAGACCCCTGAGCACAGTCAGGAGTGACCCCTGAATGCCAAGCCAGGTGTGGCCCACAAACATTTAAAATTAATATTGTCCATGTCCCTCCACAGTCTTTTATTCTCCTCCTTCTAAGTACCACTCATCATGACTCCAGATGGTAGGTAATGTATCTTTTTTTTCCTCTCAATTAAAATATTAGTTCCCCAGAACGATATAGAAATAAATAGGATGCTTGTCTTGCACACAACCAAACAGATTAGATCCCTGGCATCCCATATGGTCCCACAGCACCGCCAGGAGTAACCATGAGCATCACTGGGTGTGGCCCCAAAACAAAAGATGTTGGTTCCATGTAAGCAGGAACATTCACTGCTCTATCCCCATCGTTGGAAACACATTCAATAATTTTGTGTGTGTGTGCTTTTTGGGTCACACCTGGCAATGCTCAGGGGTTATTTCTGCCTCTGCACTCAGGAATTACCTCTGGTGGTGCTCAGGGGACCATATGGGATGCTGAGGATCGAACCTGAGTCAGCTTCGTGCAAGGCAAACGCCCTACCCACTATACTATTGCTCCAGCCCCTCAATAAATACTCGTTGATGAAATAGGATTGAGGCATTTGAGAGCTGGATCGTTGTGGCTGCTGTGCTGTGTTGCCTCGTTGTGCAAAAGAGGAGAACGTGGAAACGCAGAGATAACATGGCCTGGCCAGAGTCAGAGGCAGTGAGAGGGCGCTCGCTAGAACCCAGATCTGCAAACACCAAGGCGGGGCTTGCCACACCAGCAAACTAGCCCATGACCTTCTTTTTGTGTCATTCACAAGCCAAGAGTGGCTTCTGTGTTTCTCAAATGACTTAGGGAGATCAAAAGAATACTGTTTTTTTTGTTTGTTTTTTTTTTTTTTTTTGCTTTTTGGGTCACACCCGGCAATGCACAGGGTTTTCTCCTGGCTCTGTGCTCAGGAATTATCCCTGGCGGTGCTCAGGGGACCATATGGGATGCTGGGAATCGAACCCGGGTCGGCCGCGTGCAAGGCAAACGCCCTACCCGCTGTGCTATTGCTCCAGCCCCAAGAATACTGTTTTTGATACGTGTGAATTACATGCATTTCAAGTGTTGGTGTCCATAAATAAACATTTACTGGATAGCAGCCATGCCTGTCCATTTACATACCCTTGAATGCTGTTCTTCCTACTGCAGAATAGTACAGCTGAGTAATTCAGCAGATCCAATGGCCCAGAGAGCTGACGAAATCCACCCTCTCACCTTCTCCAGGCTGTGCACCTGCTGTCCATGACATCCCATGAGTGACATCCCATGTCTTTTCATCTTTGGTGGGTCCAGAGTTCTGGTGTTAGGAGCAGAGTTGAAAAGCAGCGGGGGCTGGACAGGCAGAATAGGGCTTTAGGAGTTTGCCAAGCACAGGTCTGTCCCCCCACACCCCCACCCTGCTTTGAATCCCTGGCACTACATATGCCTCCCCCATGCACCACCAGGGGTCACATCTGAGCACAGAGCCAGGAGTAGTCCCAGCACCCCCCCCCCCGCACTCCCCCCCAAAAAATAACTGAGAAGCAGCGGAAAGAGGAAGGAGGAGGAAATGACGAACAGTGAGTGTTGTGGTCCCTCTTCAAACCTCTACACACGTCTCACGCAGATCCCATGCATGTTGTGTTCCTTCATACAGGTGAGGTTGCCCTGAGAGTCCGGCAATCAACTAGGCCTCAGGTGCACTTCCAGCCCCAGCAGTGCCAGCCAGTCGGGCAAGACTCGATTCCAATGACAAAAAGTTCCTCACTCCCAACAGAGGGAAAAGTATCGGCACATGGAACAGAACAGTCTTAAATGTTCAAATGAATGATCACTTGCATCACTTGTCATCCCATTGCTCATCGATTTGCTCGAGCGGACGCCAGTAACGTCTTCGTTTGTCCCTGTTGCGTGCTAGTGTAGCTCAATGGTGTCTGCTCTCTCCAGGAACACGAAGAGCATCAAACCGTTCGTTCAGGGTCTTGACGAAGAAGTCTGACCATCTATCTCGTAGGTGGGCAGCGAGGCGTTCTCTTGATGTCCTGTGGAATCCAGTCGGTAATGGCTCTAGTCCAGCAGTCATCTCCAAAGTGCATTACGTGTCCGGCCCATCTGATTTTCTGAAAATCAGAAAAATGAATGATCTGATCAGGAATCGCTCACGATTTGTTTGGGGATTTGACAGTGCTCAGTGCTTCTGGCAGGGCTCAGGGGATTATATGCAGCATACTGGAGTCAAACCTGGGTCAGCGGTGTGCAGGGCAAACCTTGAGCCTCTATATCATCTGTCTGACCCAGGAATTGAGATTGTGTTTTCCTTTGGACTAGCTAGTTTCGTTCTCAGGCAAGCTTTTCTAGAAGTATCCAAAGGTGGGGGAGGGTGAATTCTAGATTTAACAAAAAAAGATCAGAGAGATAGTACAGGGGGTAAGACTCATGCTTTGCACATGGCTGAGCCCAGGTACAATCCCTAGTACCCCACATGTTTTCCTAAGCCCCGCCAGGAGTCACCCCAGAGCACAGAGCCAGAAATAAGCCCTGAACATCTCCAGGTGTAGACCCAAAACAAATCTTTTCTAAAATCTGCCATAATTTATCTTTGGACTTAAGATCGTATCTTCCTTCCTCTGCGGTCAGCATTACTTGGCTCAGATCACTGCTTCTACAAAATGACATCGTTGGGAATGTACTCTGTGAGCTTTCCAAACTAGAGGTAAAATTTTAGTTGTAGGGGCAGGAGTGATAGAGCACAGCAGGTAGGGCATTTGCCTTGCATGTGGCCAACCCGGGTTCAATTTCAGCATCCCATATGGACCCCTGAGCACCGCCAGGAGTAATTCCTGAGTGCGGAGCCAGGAGTGACCCCTGTGCATCGCCAGGTGTGACCCAAAAAGCAAAAAAAAAAAAAAATTTTTTTTAATTGTAGATTTAGGGGCTAAAAAGTACAGAGGTTCACTTGTCACACAGCCAGTCCTGGTTCAATCCCCAGGCCCCCCACTTAGTGTCCCAAGAGTGTCCCCCTGAGCACAGAGTCTGGAGTAAGCCCTGACCCGAGCTGGGTAATATGAGCCCGCTCTCCCTCACAAAACAACGGTGCTTCCAGCTACCTCTCCACACCAGGCGAACTAGGAGTCAGGGCCTCACCCAGTCTCCATTCTCTCCGGCATCCACTCCCCACCTACCCCAACGGAACACCCCAAGCACAAGGCAACCTCCCAACCCCGGTGTCTCTGAACAGGATGTTCCTTCTGGCTGCACAATCCTTTCCGCACGCACCACCTCCCAGCACCATTCCCTGTCTTCCCGCCCATCCTCACCCCTGCAAGGCAGTTGCTGCTCCTTCCTGCTTCTTCAGTACAGGCTTCTGTTTTAGCACTTATCCCTGAGATATACTTCATCGTTTTAAAAAAGGAATCGCTGGGGCCAGAGAGATAGTACAGCGGGTATGGCGCTTGCTTTGCATGCGGCTAACCCGGGTTCAGTCCCTCGCACCCCATGTGGTTACCCCTCAGAGCCTGCCAGGAGTGATCCTGAGTGCAGAGCCAGGAGTGAGCCCTGAGCACTTCTGGGTGTGGCACCAGAACAAAAATCATCATAAAAGGGATATACAGGGGCTGGGGAGACAGTACCACCGGTGAGGTGCTGGTATTGCATGCTGCCAAATCACGTTCAATCCCAGGAACCGCGTACACGTTCCTGAGCCCTGCCAGAAGTGATCCGAGTCCCACCAGGAGTGATTCCCGATCACCGCCAGGAGTCATCCGTGAGCTCAGAGCCAGACGTAAGCCCTGAGCATCACTGGATATGACCAAATAAAATAATAAAACCAAGAAGTATTTGCATAGAAAAGAAGAACCAGAGTCCGTTGCTTCCTCCTCAAACTGGGAAGCACACAAGTCGCCTTTTCTCTGCCTGCGGAATAAGCCCTGGTCACTGCCCCATTTCTGCCCCCATCCCTGTTCTGACATCCTGAAGTGCCCAGCTATGGCTCTAGCCTGTCCCCTGAGCTAGAAACACACACGACCAGTTCAGCCACCTGGCACCATCTCCAAGAAACCGAAACTGGCCCCTTTCTCCCTCCATTCCCCAGGCACTGCCGTGGTGTCTTTGAAACAACACAGTGAAGAAAAAAATGAGAGATCCAGCAGCTGTCCACTTGTGGCCTTCAGGAGCAGTTCCCTAAACCACCAGCTTCATATAAAAAGTTAGTGGTGTGATGTATCATCAGATGACATGTATATTACAGGATTCTGTGTAACATCAGATCTAACTTTTATGTGTCCCACGTGTCAAGGTTCACATGGTTATGTCATATGAATATGTATAGATTACATTTATCTGGGTTTTGTTTTGAGGCCACACCAGAGATGCCCCAGTGCTCGGGGAATTCTGTAGAGGCCTCCTGTCTGCAGAGCCTGCGCTCAGGACACAGAGCCAACTCTCCGGCCCCTGTTATGTTTTAAATGATCATATTGCTTGGGGAGAGAGAGCTCAATGGGATGAGCACATGCTTCGCATGCAGGAGACCCGGGTTCGATCCTTGGTAGCACATGGACTCCAGCCATGTACACTGGAGTGATCCATATGCCCTGAACTTGGAATATTTCTGGTCACCACCAGATGTGACATACCCTTCCCCAAATGATCATATTATAATCAAGTAGCACATAATTCATTTTTATTATATTCCTTCTTCCTATTCTTGCCTCTGGCTACCTCAGGATTCTCACTGACATTCTTCCAATCCCTTCAACACTCCAGAAAGAACTCCCCTCAAATCTGTCCCCAACCTGTATCTCAGTCGTGTCCCAAACCCCCAACAGGACCCGGTCTCCTACACACTCAGAAACCACCCATGAGGTTTCGCCCTTTATACTTTGAAACTCCATCATCAGAAGCATCCTTCATTCAAGGTTTATTCCAGTCTAGCCTGTTTTAAGTTTTCCCTCCTCTCTACTGGAAAAAAAATAAGATTAATGAGAGATTTGCTTCAGGAGCTGGAGTGATAGTATGGTGGGTGGGGCATTTGCCTTGCACGTGACCAACCCAAGTTCGATCCTCAACATCCCATATGGTTCACCCAGCACTGCAAGGAGTAATTTCTGAGTGCAGAGCCAGGAGTAAGCCCTGAACATCATCAAGTATGATCACAAAAGCCAGAGAGACAAAGAGAAAGAGAAAGAGAGAGACAGAGAGAGAGAGACAGAGAGAGACAGAGATTTGCTTCAGATCATGTATCTGGGATGAAGTTCTCTTGGGAGGCAGTACATAGCACTGGATGACTCCCTCCCCACTCGGCTCAGGCCTCTGTGCTCCTGACACTCTCCATCAATGATGACAGGACGCTGGGACGCCAGGCTGGGGCCATGCTCTTGCCCTGCACATGCTCCCGGGTGCCTAAAGCCATCACAGCTCTCATCAGTGGAGTTTTCTTGGGGTGCCAAAGTGGCAATGGAGGAAACTAAGGCTCTAGAATTTGTGACTTGAGCCCCACAACCAGTGGGAAATATCTCCGGGCACCAACTCAGACCTCCTGACTCAAACCTGAAGCCATTTGGGGGAGAGGGGGTTATTTTGTAACTTGGGAGCCACACCCAACAGAACTCAGGGCTTCGTGCTCAGGGGATCACTCCAGGCAGTGCTCCAGGGAACCATATTTGGTGGTGGGGATTGAAGGCAGACGTGGTGCATGAAAAGCCAGCGCCTTAACCACTGTACTATCTCTTTGACTCCAATCCTCATGCAGCAGGCCCTGACCATCTGCAGAGAGCCTGCGACCTCCAGGAGCTCTGGAAGAAACAAAGTCTTCAGCTCTGCACCCCGCCTTCCCCAGTCTGGCGCCTTGCTCCCTCCCTAGCATCCTGGTTGGTGTGGTCCTATTCAAGCAATCATGGCTCTCTTCACACCTGACCCTTTCCCCATCCTCCCTGCCTCCCTCCTTCTGGCTATCCTTTGAGAAACACCTGTGCTATGGCCACGTCCAACTGGCTCTGGCTGGGCCCCAGGTGGGATGGAGGTTGTTGGGGTTTGTTTTGCGTCTGGTTTGAAGCCAGACACAAAGTGTTTCCTAAGTGTCTGCTGACCCGTGTGTATGCAGCGGGTGTCAGAAAGGCAGGGAACGAGGGCTGGCAAGAATGGCTGGCTTTTGTCACATGCTCTGAGGCCCAAAAATGCCATCACACTGCCTGTCTCACGTTCTCCACCCAGGGTGGTCGCCCCTGGTTCAGGACACTGAGGTTCCCATGTGAGTTCACCCAGCGAGGAAGGGGAAGACCTGGGATTCCGGCCTGTCCGTCCCTTCCCAATTATCCAATTCAAAGAACTCAGCTACATCCAGAAGGATGCTGAGGAGAAGTCACGAGAGGCACAAGCTTGCCTGAGGTCACGCCATCCACACCCATGTCCTGTGTGGCCTTCCCCAACTCAAACAGGAAATGCCCAGAAGGGTGACACCCAGGAAGAGGGTCCTGAGTGGGGGAGACGTGAGTGCTGCCCACGTCTCTCCCCATCACCTCCTTCCCATTTGTCCCAACCGGAATGTTTCAATCTTGTACTTCGTATTTACTCTGAAATGGCTTTCATCTGACTTCCCCCCTTGCTCAGCAATTTAGCTGTCAGAGTAAATAAATGTGAAGCTGGCTCTGCCGTCTCCCCCAGCTCACATTACCTTCCTAGAATTACTCCCCGGCGGGGTCGAACCTCTGCTGGGGGCGCTCCCACAGAACGATCTGGTTACTCACAAAGTCCTGCTTTAAAGCCAAACCTTGAACCTAGACTCAGGTGGAGGAGGATGGCCAAGTTCACCTCCAGGGTCTGCTGCGAGCCTGGGCTGAGCACAGGAAGACCTCGTCCATGACAGATACAGATGACATTGAACATGGAGACTAGATGTTATACAAGGAAGGGACTTGAATGATGCTGGCTATCTTCTGCTTGGCCGTTGTGAATTCATTCCCATGAGCACAGGAAGTGGACTCATCCCCACTTTACAGATGAAGAACTGAGATTCGAGTGGAGGAATGAAGAATTTGGTCAAGCATTGCCAGAAGAAAGCCCTGAGCACCACCAGGTGTGGCCCAAAACCCAAAGAAAAAGGAAATGGAAGAGAAGGAGGAAGAGGAGGAAGAGGAGGAGGAAGAGGCAGCATTTCCTCCAGCCCCACTTCTTTGTAGTCTTCTCTCTGAAAGATTTTCTCTCACCTCCAGATGCACCCAACTTTCCTTTCTTTTTTTTTTTTTTTGTTTGCTCTTGGGCCCTCCACTCAGCGATGCACAGGGATTACTCCTGACTCTGCACTCAGGAATCACTCCTCGTGGTGCTCAGGGGACCATATGGGGTGTCAGGGGTCAAATCGGGGCATATGCAAGGCAAACGTTCTACCCGCTGTCCTATCACTCCAGCCCCACCTGCAGTCAACTTTCAACTGCCTTTTACTGTAGCTCAAAACGCCACCACACTTGTTGTTTGAGATGGCAAAGCCAGAGTCATCCTCCTGGTCTCAGTTCTTGAACTGGTCCCGTCAGAAGACACTGCCGAGCACTGCCTAATGTTTATTAGGCTCTTTTATACCCAGCATCTCTCTTCAGGACAAAAGGGAGGAAGATAAGTTAAAAGAGAGATGAAGAGATAACACCACGGGCAGGGCGCTTGCCTTGCCCATTGCCAACCCAGGTTTGATTTTCATCCCCCTCCTTTTGGTCCCCTAAGCACTACCAAGTGTGACCCCAAAACTAAGAAAAAGAGAAAGAGATATTTCCCACATCGAGGCCAGGAGTCAGATCCTGTTAGGTAGTATACAGTGTATGTGTGTGTGTGTGTGTGCGCGCGCGCGCACACGCCCCCACACACACACATACGCAGAGAGTATACACACTCATGCATGCAGCCTGGAAATAAAAAGTATGAGCTCTGATGTCAGATGAATCTGGTTTTAAATTCTGGCTCTGACAATGACAAGGCACGTGACACCCTTTGTGGCATGTCCCATGATGTGTCGCACCTCGGTGACTTCATCAGTGCCGTGAGTGTAACAGGCACCTCCCCTTAGTGTGTAATTAAAACAGGCCCCTGCAAAGCCCTTCACAGACAAAAGTACCCAGGAGTCATAGTTGAGTGTATCAAGCACGAAAGAGATCTTTGAAAAAGAGATCTGTGGGTGATGTGGGTGTTTGAAGGTGGGAGCGTGCATGTGTGTGTGTGTGTGTTTGTGCATGTGCATGCATGTGAGTATATGCGCGCGCACTAACACACACACACAAGTGAATGCACGCACCTCAGTAATCCTCACCACACAATCACACTGTAAAAGAACAGGAACTTTTCGCTCTAAACTTTGGTACCTCCAAGCAATGAATGGCTTAGAATACTGGAGGTAGAAGCCAAGGCCAGGACCAGGCTGTTTCCGTGTACCTCAGTTTGTCTGTCCTGGAACACACAGATCCTGTGATTTCTGGGGGAGGGGAGGTGTGAGACTTTAGCCCACACTGGTAGGCAGAGGCTGTCTGCTGTGTGCACAAGGATGTGACTGTGTGTGCACGTGCCCGAGCCTGCAACTGTTGGGAATCAGTGTCTGCAGAGGTATATGAGCTTTCTCTGCCTAGAAATATTCTAGAAATATTTTTCTCACCATCTCTAGAGATGTGTGTGTGTGTGTGTGTGTGTGTGTGTGTGTGTGTGTGCTCACGTCTGTGCTGTGCAAAGGACACGAGGTTTCACATGGGTCTGGAAGCTTTATGGTAGCCTGTTCTCCTTTGAGCCCAGAGCTGTGCACACGTGTAGGAACAGTTCCAGGAGGGCTCATGTGTGAATGAGGGTGACGGCAGAGGTGCAGAGATGTGGGGCAGGGGTGAGGCGCTGTGTGCAGGTGTCTGGAGGCACAACACAAAGTCTGAATGTGCGTCTTTGGGGTTTTGGAAGAGAAGGCGGGTTTCCATGTGGCTCTGGGGCTTAGGATGTGCATGGAGCTGGAAGCCTGGGCAGGGGGGTAGGATGGAGGGGCATGGGGGCACGTGCACATCCTGGGGAGCTGGTGTGGGGGGGGAGTCTGTCTTGGAGTGGAGGCATCCTTGGCTACATGATTGCAGGCCTATGTGTTTGGGAGCTGTGTCTCCTGTCTAAACCACTGGGACCCCACCCCGTACCTCTCTCACGAAGACGGAGACCCTAGAGAAGAAGATTGGGCGTTAGGGTGGAGGACTCAAGGGGTGGGGAACTGAAGGATGGGGGGGACTGTTACAGGCAGTCCCTCCCAGGAGAATTCAGGAGAGCCCAGTCACAGTGCTCGGAGGAGGCAGGGCTGGAGGCGCAGAGCAGGTGTGTCTGGTGGGAGTGGGGGGTGCCCTGAGCCGGGCAGCGATGCCAGCAGGACACCGCGGCCCACATCCACGCAGACAACAGTGTGACAGGCCGGGGGTGGTATCCCAGGGAGCTTGATTTCGTGAGGCACGTTCTCCAACTCTCCCCCGAGGGGTGACCTCCGATACCCCCGTTCCCGTGAGTGGAACTGCGCCCGCGGGCCGGGTGGGCGCGAGCGGGGGTGCGGGTGCCGGCTGGCCCGCGCCTTTGTACGCTGGGGACGCCTGGGCGCGTCTGTCCGCAGCGCGGAGTTTCTGTGCGTCTGTATGTCTGTGTGTGTGTCTCTGGGTCGCTGCCTCGCTGTGTGTGTCTCCTCTCCCTTGGCGGGAGGGGATTGGTCACACATGACTCATCTTGAACCGAGCGGGGCTCCAGCGGCAGGGCGGCCGTCGCCGCAGCTGGAGGGAGAGGCGGAGGAGGAGGAGGAGGAGGAGGAGGAGGAGGAGGAGGAGGAGGAGGAGGAGGAGGACGAGGACGAGGACGAGGAGGACGAGGAGGAGGACGAGGACGAGGAGGACGAGGACGAGGACGAGGAGGAGGACTGCGAAGAGAGCTGGGAGGAGGCGCAGGAGGGGGCGGGGGCCTCTCCAAGTTTGTCGGGACCTTCTTCCGAGGCAGCGGCGGCTGCAGCCGGGGAGGCCGGGGCTGCGCGCGGGCCGGGGCCGGGGCGGAGGGCTGGGGCCGGGCCCGGGACTGCGGGACCGGCGCCTCCTCTCTGCCACTGCTCGTGCTTCAGTTTCGGCTCGCGCCGCGGCCGTGGCCCCCCCGGACGCGGCTCCGGGCGCTGCGCACCCGCGGAGCCCGCCGCGACCCGGCCCATGTACTGGAAGCATGAGAACGCGGCCCCGGCGCTGCCCGAGGGCTGCCGGCTGCCGGCCGAGGGCGGCTCCGCCACCGACCAGGTGAGCCGGCCCGGGGGATGCAGGAGCGCGGCCGCGGCCGGACCCCCGCGGACCAGGCCGGGTGGCGGGCGGCCGCGGGGAGGAGGAGGGGGCGCGGGGGTGCGGGGGTGCGCCCGCGAGTGTGTGTCTGGGAGTGTGTGAGCGCGCGCGAGCGCGAGGGGGGGTCTCGGAAAGCGGGAACACATTATGCAAATGTTGGAGGAATTTCTCAAAAAGCGATTTAGCAAAGACACAGGCGAATCAAGAGGAGGCGAGGCGGGTATTGTCCGTCTGAATAGGCGCTGATAGCGCCGATGCGCCGGGGGTTGTGCGGGCGCCGCGCGGAGAATCCCGAGACGCGGGGCCCATCCCGGGCGCGCCGAGGGACTGCGGCGTGCTCGGCCCTGCTCTGGGCCGCCGCGGCTTTCTCTTTTTGGGTCCCGTCGCGCCCTCCGATCTCGCCCCGGTTTCGCTCCGGGTTTCCCCGCGAGCAGCCCTCGAAGGGCGCCGGAGCCGTGCCGTCACCGCCGCATCCGTTCCACCACGCGCGCGCCGATGTTCCTAGCGCGCAGGGTTTTATTTTCCTCCAACGCCCCCCTCCCCTCTATCTCCTTTTTATTTTCTTTCTTTCTCCCTTTTCTCCTTTTTTGCATTTTGTGCCGAGAGGAGGAAAAGGGAGCGAGGGAAGGAGGGGGTGGAAGGAGAAAAAATTCGATTTTTAATTACTACCATTAAAAAATCAAATTTGCAATTCTTTGGGCGGCCTGATGGATCTCACTGATTGACAGTTGGAATTGACACTCTGGCTACCTCTTATCTTGGGCATTCACGACAATTTCTAATTGCAGGTAGTTTATGTGTGTGCGCGTGTTTTTTTTCCCCCCTTAGAGGCTTGGATTGCAAGGGAACTAAGCGATTACTTCAAGAGCCACGGGTTAAGTGCAGGGAGAGGGGGAGAGAGAGGGAAAAATCCAATCCAAATTCAAATTGCTTCATTAGAGAGACACCGCTTTTGTGGGGAAGGGTTTTAAATGCCCACTACAAAGTTAGGACTCATTGTTCCGCGCCGGTTTATATAACAGGCGCGGGGAGGCGCTGGGCTCTGGCTGAGCGAAGCCAGTTCGGCAGCCGCAGCCGCCTGCCTTCCCTCCCCCCTCCCCCAGGTGATGGCCCAGCCTGGGTCCGGCTGCAAAGCGACCACCCGCTGCCTTGAAGGGACCGCGCCGCCGGCCATGGTGAGTTTGCGCGGCGCTGCGTTCCGTGCCCAATCCTGGGGAGGTGACCCGGCTTTCGGGGGCCCATGTGCCGGGGAACGCTCTCTTTGGGCCGGGGGTGTTCAGGGCCGGGAATGAGGTATCTGACCGCTCCCGGCCCCCCCGGATGCGGGTGCGCAGAGTTGGAGCCGCTTCTTCCTACCCCGTAGGCCCTCACATTCTTGTCCTCGAGCCCCCAGCGCGGCGTCTGGGGGGGATTTCGTTGTCCGTGGATGCGCAGGGTTAGCATCGGCCGCCGCAGCGACTCTGGGCGCCCGGCTCGGGCGCTCGGCTCAGGGCCCTGCGCCCCGCCTGTGCCCGCATCTGCAGGCGCAGTCGGACGCCGAGGCCCTGGCGGGGGCTCTGGACAAGGACGAAGGCCGGGCGTCTCCCTGTACGCCCAGCACGCCGTCGGTCTGCTCACCGCCCTCTGCCGCCTCCTCCGTGCCCTCGGCCGGCAAGAACATCTGCTCCAGCTGCGGCCTCGAGATCCTGGACCGGTATCTGCTCAAGGTGAGGCGCGTGTGGGCTGGCCGGGGGTAGGGGGAGTCGCAGCCCCCAACAGGCCAGGTACGTGTCATAACGAATCCTGGCCCCGAGGCTTCCCGAGTACGTGGCATCGGGTCTTCGCTTTTCTCTGTGCCTCCCAGCGGGCAACCCCCCCCCCCCCCGCCCGGTACCACCCCCTAGTCTGGGGGGAAAAAACGGGGAGAGGTTTTTTAATTCTCACCTCCCCGAGAGAGCATCCCGGTTAGGGAGGAAAAGTGAGGAAGTCCCTTACAGCTCCTGAACTGTGTCTGCAAATGAGACGGTGTGTGTGTGGGGGGTGGGGGGGGACGACGACGGCGTTTCCCCCTCCCCAACGCCCCCTCCCCGCAACTCCGCGTGAAAAGAGGCCCGCGCTGAGCCGCCGCCCCCCACCTCCGCCCCCTCCCCAGGTCAACAACCTCATCTGGCACGTGCGCTGCCTCGAGTGCTCTGTGTGTCGCACGTCGCTGAGACAGCAGAACAGCTGCTACATCAAGAACAAGGAAATCTTCTGCAAGATGGATTATTTCAGGTAGGCGGCGGGCCGCCGGTCCGCAGTGGCGCCCAGCGCGGCATCCCGCCGCACCCCCTCGCGCCGTCGTCCCCGCTGCGTCCCGCACCCGCTGTCCCGCTGTGTCGTGCGGACCCATACCCCCGGCTCCCGGCGCCGCCACCACCCAGGAGCTCCCGGTCGGCCGCGCGCCCCCGCCGGCGCAGGTCCCCGCCCGCGATGCATGCGCCTCCGGTTCCTGCGCCCCACTGGGTTTCGTTTGCGTCTCTGGCCGTGCGTCTCGGCTTGGAAGTGACTCTTCCAGGCTCCGGGTTTCTGAGCTTCAGCGCCCACGTGGAGCTCTGGTACTCCGGCTTAGGTCCCCGATCCGGGCCGGTCCCAGCCAGAGCTCAGGCTGCACGCCCAGTGCGCGCCAGCTCGGGGGTTCCCACCTCCTTTGCCTGCAGCCTGTGCCAATCCATCTCTCTCCGCGGCAGGATTCTGAACTGAGCCCCAATTCTTGTCCGGGTCCTGGCCCTGGCCCTCCCTGGCTCACTTAAGCGTGGTTAAGGTTTGAGACCAAGCACCAGCCTCACAAGGGCCTCAGATTCCATCCATATCCCAGTCCCACCTTGGTGCGTGTCAGGCTCAGACTCTGGCGTCGCTGCAGGGGTGCATTTCTAATCTGGCGTCCTGTGCAAGTGCCCGGTGGCCAATTCCGTCCCAGTTCCAGCGTAGTCTCCCTGGGTGTGACTTTATAGATGATGGGGACAAACGGGGGAGCCAGGGCTGCAGGCAGCCAGGGCCTTGGGTGGGCACACCCCAGCTTGCCCTGCCTGCGCCCCACCGGGCAGCTCAGCTCGCACACAGCCAGGCTTCCCCTCAACAGCTTGAGATCGAAGCACTGCTTATACTCCGTTGGGGTCATGAGGTCGAGGTCACTGCGAGGTCAGGGGCAAAGCTCTCGCCCGATCACTTCCCCCGTTGCTGGAGCTGAAGCTGACCCAGCCCCCGAGGGCTATGGGAGTCGTGTGGAAGACCCTCCTGGGACAGACCCTATTCCCCAGGTTTTTCCCAGTCAAGTGAGGAAAGCTTTCTCCCCAACTTCATTCCCCAGGTCCTGGCTTCATTCTTGGGGAGAGCCCCTCACCCCCACCCCACCAACCCGCCAGGCTCAGAAGGATCCCCAGACTCAGGAAAGGGGACGAAAGCCCCCACCCCTGGCATGGTGCTGGCAGCAGTTGGGGCTGTCATGGTTTGGGGCAACCACGCAGGATGTGCAAGTTCTGGACTGTTCTGTGTGGGTGGTGGGGAAAGGTGCCCTGGGGGCTCTACTAGGGGCTCGACATGTCAGGAGTGCGTGTCAGGGTGGGGCTGCTTCACCACCAGGCAGGTGCGGGCACGGGGGTTGGGGGTCCTTTTGGGCAAGTTTTATCTTTCAGTTGGTTTGCCCAGGAGAGCAAGATGCCCTCTGTGCCTATTGGCCTTTTGCGTGTGCACGCGTGTGAAAGAGAAAGCAGGGTAACTAGGACAAGGTTCCCTCTGAAGAGGATCAGATGCAAGCGGGAGGATTCTGAATTCCCACCCTTGCCTCCTCTGAGCCTCTGGCAAACACTGCCAACCAGGGGGCCGGTGGAATGTGGATTGGGGTACTGGGATGAGGCTGTGTGCATGTACCAGAAGGGGTGGTCTGATGGAGTCAGGGTGATGTTCTCCACACCGTCCCCTCTGACTGTTGGTTAGCCAGAGCAGGGATCCGAGGGTGGGGACTGCGTCTCTCCACTCCCCTGCATCAGGCCTGGCTCCACTGTGCCAAGCTGCCGGTGTGGAGTTTCTCGAACCCACAGACTAACTGGGGCAAGGCTCCCGCCTGGGAAAGGGAGCAGAATGGTCTCTCCAAACGGGAAAAACCATGGACCTTGCAATCCTCCGAGGCTACCTGCCCACTGCTTTTCCAGCCCCAGCTCATGCTCAGCTGGACCGAGCTGTTTTGTGTGCTGGGCTTAGCTAACTCGAAGGATGAATTAAAACTCAGGCTCTGACTCCATTGTTCGGCCCCCCCACAAGCTCTAGAGTCCCCCTCCTCAATGTGCTGAGCCCCTCCTTCTCACCCCAGTGGGCTCCAGACTTGGGGAGCAGCAGAGCCTGGATCACTGGGTGACCCTATGTGACCATGGATGGTCACGTTACTCCCTCTTGCTCGTCCCTTAGGAGTGATCCAGAAGGTCAGGACTGGGAGGTCATGGAGGCTCCTGAACTTGCAAGTGTTCTGGGTGCTGTGATTGTCACTGTCCTCACTCTTCACAGCGGGGACAACTCAGATAACCCCTTGTAGGCATGTTTGAAGAGGAAAAGGACCAGGCCAGCCGCTCTTGGGCTCCCGGTTCTGAGTGCTAATCCTTTCCCAGTGCCCCTTCCTAAGAGCTCCAAAAGTAAAACTGAAACAGATTTCTGGAGGGAAAGAACTAGTGGTGCGTCTGATCACACCCCACACCTCCCCCACCTCCCCACGCCCTCCCTGCCCTGACTCACCCAGCCCCTAGATCTCCTGAAGGCATAGCCCATCCCTGGAAGCCCCACCTGTAACAAAAATAATAAAACCCACAAAAAAGGGAAAGGAAAGGTCTGGGCAGTGCCAGGCAGGGACTGCTGTCTGCTCTGAGCAACACCCAGGCCCCAAGGAGAATATGAATGGAGGAGGGGCTGAGAGGGCAGAGCTTAGGGTCCACTAGGAGCTATGCCCTGAAATGCTTGACTTCTCTCTTTCCTGAAGCCCAGAGTCAGGGGTCTGTGGAGAGTACAAACTGGAGTGCTTGACCAGCAACGCCGAGGTCTCTCATCAGGGAGCCGAATGGGGAGCTCATGGAGGGGATACTGAGTCCCCTCTTTCTCCAAGTCCTCCATCCCATGTGTCCCCTCCAAGACACTGTCCCTTAGACCTGTCTTCAATGTCACCTGGCCGTTTGTGTTGGTACTCAGAAGGTTGGAGCTTCAGAAGCTACCCCAAGATTACTAAAGATCTCAGAGACTGGGGGTGGCCAGAGGCCCGTGCCCTGCCCACTGATTTGCCTATTGGGAGGACTTGGTTTGCCCCTGG
Source organism: Sorex fumeus (assembly GCF_029834395.1). NCBI lineage: Eukaryota > Metazoa > Chordata > Mammalia > Eulipotyphla > Soricidae > Sorex > Sorex fumeus. Next base: position 8,582,832 of record NW_026606186.1, read on the forward strand.
CTCTGTGCCCTTTGCAAGGTGCTGGCCCTCCTGCTCTCTGCCTCAGTTTCTCCAGCTTTCCCTCTACACAGCATCTCACTAGTTCTCATGCCTTCAGCAGATTCCCACTGCCTCTGGAACCCCCCAAGTCCTAGCAAAAAAAGAACCCCCCAAAACCAAAGACTGACCGGGAGGTGACTGTGCTTTCTGGTTGCTTCTGCACGCACTGTTTCCCTTTCCCTTTTCTTTGGAGAAGTGAAGCAAAGGCGTGGTCAGGGGTAGGGATGAGGTTCCTTTTGGGGGCACTTATAGCTTCCCTGGACTCAGCAGCTGCACCCCCAGATAGCTTCCTCCTGCCCACAGCCCACGGACCTGCTTTTACCACCCCACCCCTAAATGGGACCGGACAATCCTGTGTGCCTTGTTCCCATGGCATCCTGAAGCACCGTGCCAACTGTGTACCAGGGGAGGCCAGTGGCCCTGGAGAGAGGGAAAGTGACCTGCCCAGGGAGAACGAGGGTGTGGGAGGAGGAGGAAGGGGGAAGAGAGGGGAGGAAGACTCCGGTTCTCTGAATGCAAGAGCTTCCTAAGCTACAACTGTGTTAACCCTTCCCATGCTTTATCTCCTTTAATGCGAAAACCTGCCCTGGGAGCATGTTTGTCTCCTCATCCCCATGTTAGAGGAGGGGAAATTGAGGCTCCTAGGGCAGAGTCTGAGTCACCACCCTGCCCCCATCCCAGTGCATCCTTGAAGAAGTCTTCTGCCCTAGACCAGCTGTGTCTGCGCCCTGGGGGGTGGGGGGGTATTGAGGGGGCTCTTCACCCAAGCAGCACCCGCTGTGCCCCTAGATGGGTCCTGTGGGAACATGCACTCAGGAGTGTCCTCAGAGACCTGGGCCAGGAGCACTGGACTCCAGGATCAGGTCACCTTGGCTACTCCCAGGCCTTTGACCTTGGGAGCAGGGAGTTAAGCGTTAAGGACCTCTCCTTGCCTTTTGAGGGGGTAGGATTCAGACCTATCCTGGTGCTGCTGTCCCCTGCATGTTAGCCCAAGTCTTTATCCTACTCTGGCCTTCCTTGAGCCCCAGTACTCGTTGGGAGGAGGAGGGGGCTCCAGGGGGAGAACCCCACCCCTCCCCCAGAGCCAGAGTCCCCTGGGAAATGCGGTGCTGGGAAGCGGCCCCCCACCGCGGCAGAGAGCTGGCCCAGCAGCCGCCAGCTGTTGGGGGACAGATGTTGGGGAGAGCTTAGAGTAGAGTTAGGGAGGGGCCTCAGGCCGGGACCTCCGTGGTGCTGGGCTTTTTAACCTCTTAATTGCTGGTTCTGTTTTTTTTCCTTTCCCCCCTCCCCCTTCTCCTTGCTTCCTTCTGCCTCACGTCTTCCCTTAAGGGTTGTTCAGCGGAGAGGAATCTGAGGGGATACGAAGGGAGCTGAGCAGGAGAGAGGAACCGAATCTCCTTGTTAGCCTCCTAGCGTCTAAGGTGGTCAAGTGAGCAGGCCCACCAAAATAAGACTGATCTGAGGGGTTCAGGTGGGGCTCGGCTCACTGCTCTGTAGTTCACTTGGGCTTTTTCCCTTGTACGTGTGCAGAGGTGAGGTCGCCCTGCAGTACAGGCAGGGATGCGAGCGAAATTTCAGAGGGCAGAGGCTCATTCTTCCAGCAGATGATTCCTAAGTGCTTCTGGAATAGGCGGGTGGAGCGAGCGAGCGTACCCTGGTCAGGCGCAGCACCCGGGTACAGCCCTGTGGGCCGAAGTCTCTGCTCAGCGCAGTGCTAGGGGAGCGGTGCTAGGGGAGCACGGGGAATGTGCCGCGCTCAGTTTCCCGGGAAGTTGTCACACTGAGCTTCTTGTCAACCCCAAAGCCCTTCGGTTGTGGGTGCCTGGGCTCTGGGGATCCCGAGAGCACCAGGCTTAGGGGGTGTTTGTGGAGCCTCCTAATCGCTTCGGCACCGCCCTCGGGAGGAGCTCCCAAACGCCCCTTTCTTGAAGTTTCGTTGTCTCTGCGCTCGCTCCCCGGATTTCGCTGTTCCCGGAATTTGGAATTCGGCGGCTGAGCCGCCGGAGTCCGAAGTCCGTTGGTTTGCTAGAATCCCAATCAGTGAAAGCCTCCTCTTGTCCACTGTGTGCGCTGCAGACCCTGGCCTTGGCGGGCAGTGGGCACACTTCGAAGCAGCCCGGGAGGACCCCCAACCCAGCGTCGCGGTCATGCTGGGGGGGGGGGGTCAAGCGACAGTGTTGTTTCGTTGGCCCGCGGGAGCACTCGATCAACACTGGGAGGACCTGCGGCTGGGGACAGTGCCTGGCACCAGGAGGGACGCGCAGAGGGAGAGAGCTTGTCATTTAGGTGGGGTGGCCGTGCTCGGTTTGGAGAGGGCGCTGCTGGAAGCACTGAAAGAGAATGGAGTGTAGGAACCGGGTCTCAGAGAGCCTGGAGATTTGAGGAGTCTTGTGGATGTATAGCTGGTGGCATTGGGGAGACCCACAGAGCCGAGTGTGCTGTGTGCAGATTGGGAAGGGACACTCCCGCGCATCACCAGATTGCCCAGCATGGTGGTGCCCGCTGGCCTCCGTCCTAGCACCCCCTCCCTCCCACGCCGGCCCCTCCGTAGGGGCCACCTTCAGACCTGGCTCCTTTCCGGTCGGTCGATCCTAAATCAGCCTTACTCCTCTCTACCCATGAGCTCTAGATCTTTAAATCTCTCCAGAGGGGGCTTCAGTCTATGAGGAGCTCACGTGTGGTGGTCTTGGACAAGTCATTTGCCCGCTTACAAATTGCATGTCAGAGTTCCTACCTCAGGTTGCCGCAGTGAAAGGCAGTGGGAGCTGTGGGAGGGAGGGATGTTACAATGGCTCCTATTCCAGGCTGCCAACTGCAGCCAGGGCTCTGCATACATCTGTTGCCTCAGTCCTTCTGGCTCAAGCCAGAAAGTGCTCCCAACCTGGACACAGCCATCCCTTATGTAACCAGGAGGGACCATCATGGGTTGGGGGTGGGGAGCAGGTCTGCACTGACTGAGCAGAATTGATTTCCTCCCTGCTTTCCTCCAGAATTAAGTAATGAACCCTGGGTGTGTAGGATTCATCCCCGGAAACCAAGGAAAACCGAGTGCGTCTGACGCGAGCTTGCCTCAGCTTCGAGAGTGGGAGCGTAAGGAGATTGCCAGAGCTCAGTGCATCCTCAGTGAACCAAATCCCGAACCTAGTGAAAGCCCTCCTTGACCCTTACATCCCTGGTCCCAAAAGAGTGATGTTGTGGGTCCTTTATCAGAGGGTTCTGCAACCCTTGGACTGTTGCTTCTTGCACTCACCGAGGTGGTCAGGACTATAACCAACAAACGGGTGCCTTGGCTAACTGGTTCCCTGTGCCAAGGCTCTGGGTGGCAGTGGGGTCGCCCAAGTAAGTCTTCCCAGTTCTCTACCTGGTGGCAAGGGTAGTCAGGGGAGTGAGGAGCCAAACACGGAGAGGTAAGTGCTGCAACAGAGCTTCTGGATGGGACTAGCAGGTTTGTGTCTAGAGGGGTGGGGGGGAAGGCCTGAGCCAGGGAAAAGTACCGTGGAGGGGCCCTCCAGGACCCAGGCTGACTTGGGCCTGCTCCTCCCCCACCCCTGGAGGAAGATTAGTGTTTGGGTCTGAGAGGAGAGGATGTGGTCTGTTGGGCTTTGTGGACTGCCAAAGCTCTTGGATGAGACCCTGAGGACAGAGCGGAACCGCCAAGGATTGGAGCGGGGCAGGGGAGGGTGCAGGATCCAAGATGCACTCTGCAGGCCTCAGGGCGACAGGGGAGAGGGGGTGGGGGGGCTCCTTGGAAACGGGAAGGGCTGACTGGGAAGGTCCAGCCTGTGCAGCCTACCCAGGGCAGTGGAGAGGAGATGATGGGGCCTCAGATACTTCTGAAAGGATATGGATGGAGGAGAAGGAGTGGCAAGATTTCAGCTTCTAAATTTAAGGGACCAGACACAGTGTGTGGTGGCAGAAATCCCAGTGTGCATGAGAGGAAACTGAGGCTAAAAGAGCAGGAACAGGCTGAGTCACTCAGAACAAGCCTTCCTTGGCACGCAGGGGTTGTGCTGTGAGCTGACCTCAGCAGCCAGGTGAAGCCCATTTAGGCTGCTTTCCAGAGGTGCTTCCAAGTCTGATGGTGGAAGCAGGAGAAGGAAAGAGGGGAGGAGGCTTTCTGGGGAGGGACAACTGGTCTGGTGTGTGTGTGTGTGTGGGTGTGGGTGTGTGTGTTTTCAGCCATTGTTAGAAAGGCATGTGACTGCAGAGTCTGACCAGCTGAGTAGTACCGGAGCACAGAGCACTAAATAATTCGCGGTCACTGCTGTTGGCCTCTTCTCTGGGCAAGCAATGTGAGCTCTCAGAGGAGTCAAATCATTTGTGCAGGGTCACAAAGCCAGTAAGTGCGTTCTCTGTCTCTGCTTCCGCAAAACTCCAGGCTTCTCTTCGCTTTGAGTTTATTCATCCCTGGAATCAGGCTTGCTTGGTTTCTCTACCCTTGCCACCTGTGTGACCTTGTGAAAGTTTCCTGACCTCTGTGGTCCTGAGTTTCCTTAGCCTCACAGTCAACACAAACACTTGGGACCTTTGCTGGGCAGATGGTAAGAGGGCAAAAATAGTCTTATTGTTTCTGTTATTGTAGTTTCCCTAGCCAGAGAGGTTTTATTGAGTACACAGCTTGAGTGTGAGATACAGCTGTCAGTGATCCTTAGAGACAATTAGGAAAACTCAGAAAAGCATCAACAAGAAAGTAAAACAAAACAAAACACCACCACCAAAACACCCCGAACCACCCACCCTCTCATTTTCCAGGTGGGGCTTAGTTGCGCTCGAGGGGTGGGTGGATCGAGGCGAATTCAGGGCGCCGTGGAAGGCGCGCGTTGGGCTTTGAAGAAACGGGGGCAGGCGCGGGGAAGAGGGGAGCCTGAGTCTCGCCATCCTCTGCCCTGTTCTCCCGCAGCCGGTTCGGGACCAAGTGCGCGCGGTGCGGGCGGCAGATCTACGCCAGCGACTGGGTGCGGAGGGCGCGCGGCAACGCCTACCACCTAGCCTGCTTCGCCTGCTTCTCCTGCAAGCGGCAGCTCTCCACCGGCGAGGAGTTCGGCTTGGTGGAGGAGAAGGTGCTGTGCCGCATCCACTACGACACCATGATCGAGAACCTCAAGAGGGCCGCGGAGAACGGTACCCACCCGTCCCGCCGGGCACCCGATCGCACCCCTGCCCACCCCGCGCCCTTCCCACCCCACCCACCTCGCTCCTCGCGCGGCCGGCGCTCTGGCGCCAGGAGCCCCGTTTGATCGCCCCCCAGAGGAAGCGCGCGGGGAGCGACGCGCCCAGCTTGCGTTTCTGGCTGCCCGGTTTGCTAGAGAAGCCGACTCCAATCCCCTAGAGAGACTCTTGAGAAATCTGTGGAATGGGGCTGCCGCCTATGGAGGGAGCACCTTCTCAAAGACCAGGGAGCCACCCAGGTAAAGCCAGGATGTCCCTAGAGATGATGCTCAGGACGAAACAGTCCGGCTTTGGACCACCCTGCTGGGTCACTTTTCCTCCAGCTGCCCCGGTGGGTGAGACCTGGAGGGATAACAATCCCGGATCTCACTCCCCATCTGGCAGCTCCAAGCTAGAGACTGGGAAGGGGGATTCATCCAGGACTGGAAGGAAAGAGACCTTTGCTTGGGGTTTGTCTCCTGGCATGCTCGAGGGGAGGGGGTTGCCGGGGGTGGGGGCAGAGGAAGGGTCTAGCCTCTCTGGGCCTCAGTCTCCTTTCTGTATAAGAAGAATGTTGGATTAGAATGACCCCTCCAGTCCTCTGGCTCTGATAGCGGACTTTCCCCTCTCCCCCCCCCCAAAAAAAAAACGATTATAGATACAGGTCTTTCAGCCTTGGTGAGGGCTGGGGCAAGGCTGGTTTGAGGGCTGGAAGAAAGGAGTGGAGGCTAGAGTGACGGCGAGGCAGGCACTCTTTCCAGAACTTTCCAGCCGGGATGCTAACTTCCCTCTGTCATGATAACTTGATATGATCCCTACAATCAACTCCTGAGGAAGGGGCCCCCCCCCCTTTTTCAGAGGTGAGATAATAGGTACAGGTTATCTGCAGTGTGGATGTGACATGTCAGAGATAAGACTGACTAAGAAGCAGCCTTCCCCTCCTCCCCAAAATCCCCTGCTCTTTCCCAGCTCAAACTCCAGAGCCCCCTTCATCTGGACCCCTGGGCGGGAGGCTACTGAGCCGGAGTGCCCTCCATTTGCCATTTCCCCTGGAAAGTGCTCTGGGGATGCTCAGACCTCGAAGTGTCTGCCTCACCTCCAGACCTGCAGGGGTGAATGAATCTAGGTGGGGAGCAATTCAGAGGGGGTTGCTGTGAAGGTCTACCTTCGGTGTCAGGACAGGTAGGCACTGGAAACCCAGGAGCCATACCTCCCATATCAGTGACCCTACATGTGGACCAGCTAGGGCCACCTGAGGTCCCAGAGTCAGGCTAAAAGCTCCTCTTGGTGCTGGGATCAACTCCATTGACCTTTAATGCAATTGTTTTACTCTTTAAATACACACATACTTATCGTGGGGAAAAAAATGAGATGAGATGGTTTAAGGGGAAAAATCAAAACAAAAGCAAAGATTGCTCCTAGGTCAGAGCGATAGTCCAGTGAGTAGGTGCTTGCCTTGTACATGGACATCCCTGGTTCAATCCTCGGCATCCCATATGGTCCCCTGACAGGAGTGATCCCTGAGCACAGAGTTGGGAGCTTACTCTGAGCATGGTCGTGTATGCCCCCCAAATAATATTTATCCAAATACCACCACCTTCTATATTTTACTATGCACCATCTCTGTTTTTATATAGATATAATGGAGTGTATATCTGTATACACTCCACCTCCAAATATAGACTTTTTCCGAATTAAAAGGAAAACAATAAATTGTGAATAATGGTGGAATTGCTGATGATTTCTATTTTCTTGCTTAGGTTTATCTGAATTTTCCCAGTTTTTAATGAGTGCGTTACTTTTGTATTCAGATAAATGAGATACTAAAAGTAAAATGGAAATGTATCAAGTATAATTGTAAAAGTAATGTTGGTGGGAGGAGAATATCTAACATATACTCCAAGTAACAATATTAAACCTTAGAGAAATAAGGTGACAAGATTGTTGCAAAACCCTCCAGGCTTAGAAAGGTAAAGTCTTCACACATCCTGCTAGGTGGCCACCGCTAAGGCTTTATGGGGATCCTTCCTACCTTTTTGATTCTCCCCATTTTATTTTTACAAAATTAGGATTGCATTTCTGTAACCTGCAGACTTCCCTGCTCTCCCCTGCCTTGTTTTAGCTAGGGGAGGCCAAGTTGGGGCCCTGGAATGAGTCAGTAGAGGATTCTAGTGGACAGGTCTGGGCATTCTTCCTTCTGGGCCTTAGTTTCCTCCGCTATAAGGTCAGGGTCATGTCGCCCGCCCTCGGGGATGTGAGACAGAAAGGCCCACGGAAAGAGAAGCATCCGTGTGGAGCGGAGGTCCAGAGTGCAAAGGCCCTTCCCCAAAGACTGAGCTCAGGGATCGCACCCGGGGGTCCCGCTTCACGGCCAGGTCCGCTCCTGACCCTTCCAGGGACCAGCTCCCCCCCACCCCCTTTCCAGGCTGCCACTAAAAGAGATGGGGATTGGTCAGCCGCTTGTGTCGCCCCCAGGGAACGGTCTCACGCTGGAGGGGGCAGTGCCCTCGGAGCAGGACAGTCAGCCCAAGCCGGCCAAGCGCGCACGGACGTCGTTCACCGCGGAGCAGTTGCAGGTACCCGGGCGGGCCCGGGGCCGGGGGCGTGGCCTCAAGGGAGGGTGGGGGGCGGAGAGAGCTTCTGGCCCCGCCCCTTCCCGGGACCCGCGGTTGGCCGGGGGGCGTGGCCTCGGGGTCCGGCGTCTCTGATTGGGCCGCGGACTCGGAGCGCCCCGCGCGCTCGCGCTTCACTGCCCCGCCGCGCCCGGCAGGTTATGCAGGCGCAGTTCGCGCAGGATAACAACCCCGACGCGCAGACGTTGCAGAAGCTGGCCGACATGACGGGCCTCAGCCGGAGGGTCATCCAGGTGGGGCCCGGGGGACGCCGGGGACGGGGGCGGAGGAGGGGGACGCGCCCGGGACCCTCGCTGCGGGAGCCGGACCCCTCGGGCCGCGTCCCCGCCGTGCGCGCGCAGAGCTGAGGCCGCGGTGCTGTGGTTGCAGGTGTGGTTTCAAAATTGCCGGGCGCGTCATAAAAAGCACACGCCGCAGCACCCCGTGCCGCCCTCCGGGGCGCCGCCGTCCCGCCTCCCCTCCGCCCTGTCCGACGACATCCACTACTCACCGTTCAGCAGCCCCGAGCGCGCGCGCATGGTCACCCTGCACGGCTACATCGAGAGTAAGTGAACGCGACGTCCAGGCCGCTGGGCCGGTGGGGGAGAGGGGGCGTGGGGTGAGATGCATGCACCTCCTGGGGCACTCGCCCCTCGGTCTTTGGCGAGGGTGCGAGGGTGAGGGTCTGTTACCTTTACCGCAGGCACTCCATGCTGCCATTCAATAAAAACGCCTTGCCCCGTACTCCCCACTGGGCCGGACCCGGGTCTAGGGAGAGAGCGAGCTGGGTCCAGTCCCCTGCATTCTGGTAGAGAAGGGAACAAGAAAGAGAGGCCCACGCTTGTGCCCTGCTGTCATTGTGGTGAGCCCACAGGCGAGGCGTGGAGGAAAGGGAGCAGCTGGGCACGGACCTCTAGCAAATGAACAGCTCAGGCCAGCAAAGAAGCCAAGGGAGGTAGAAAGCATCCTGATGACTGGATTATAGGGTTGATACGATAGGGTGATGGGCACTTCCAGGGTTGTGAGCCTTGGGTAAATCACGAGAATTTCACAAACCTCAGTTTTCTCACCAGTAGACTAGGGTGCTAGTTGATGCCTGGCTGGCTGGGTTGTGAGACTCTGAACTTCTGGATATATTCGCATATTCTGGGTCTCCATAAAGTGCTCTCAGGGGCCCAGGGGCTACACGTGGCTACCCTTGGTCAAGGGAAGTGAACAGTGTTCGGACCTAGTGGTGCTAGGGGCTACCAGAGCCAGGGATCGAACTTGGGGCCTCCTGCGTGTAAGGCTGCACTCCAGCCCTTGAGCCATCTAGCTCCCTAATCCTTCAGAGGATGTTATATGTATATATACATATTCCGTGTGGTGTCGGTGGTCAGGGCCTCACACATGCCAGGCACATGCTTTGCCACTAAGCCACGTCTTTGGCTCAGTAAATGTTTTCTCTTTCTTTCTTTCTTTTTTTCTCTTTCTATTCTTTTTCTGTTTTTTTGTTTTTGTTTTTGTTTTGGGCCACACTCAGCGATGTTCAGGGGGGGTTACTCGTGGCTCTGCACTCAGGAAGTACTCCTGGCTCCTGTCAGACTTGGGGGACCATATGGGATGGCAGGGATGCAACTCCAATCGAGGTGCTGTACTATCTCTGTGGCCTCGTGGTAAATGTTTTCAACTGCCCTCTGTGTCCTGGGCCCAGGGATACAGCAGAGAATACATGAAAGCCTGGTGTTCCTGGGGCCCCCATTCCAGAGTGGTAGGTGGGTAGAGAGGCGCTAAACAGTCATGGATTTCTCGGGGTGGGGGGACAGGGGTGAACCTTCATGGGATCTGAGCAGGCACTGATGGCAGATTTCCTTTCCCTTTGAGGTTGTTTGTGTTGACTGCATCCTCAAAGGTGGTGTGGGACTAGAGAAGCACCAAATTTCGACACATAATTGCCACACCCTGTATTGCAGTCACACCAGCATAATAAAATCTTTGCATAACAGATGAGTCTCCACTTTGGGCAAAAGAATGCTGGCATAAAATCCGTGGTGATTATGTAGTGAAAAGCCCTTGTGGGGCCACCGCATGCCCACCAAATCCTGCTCTCTCCGGTGCCAAGTAGATCAGAGAGCTTTGTCGGCTGTGCTCTCACAGCCTAGGTGCCAGACACGCTGCTCAGCGTGGAAATGCCCAAGGCTCGTCTCCTGCTGGACAGATGAAGAAACCAACAGCTGCCAATGGCAATTCTTGGGAGCCAGAATTCCCTGAGGACCCGGGATTCCCTGAGGATCCTGTGTCAGATCCGCTTCCAGCCCCATTTGTGTGAGTCTGGATGAGCTGTTTAGCTATTTCCATGCCTTTAAAAATGAGGATAATAAGATTTCCTCTCTCAGGCTGCCGAGAGAGAGAGAGAGAGAGAGAGAGAGAGAGAGAGAGAGAGAGAGAGAGACAGAGACAGAGACAGAGACAGAGACAGACATAGAGAGACTGTTCAATAGGTTGAACAGAAATTTTGCAATGTGGGAGACCTGGGGTCCATCCCCAGCACCCCGTGTTTCTCTGAGACCTCAGCACCGTGAGGAGTAGCCCCTGAGTCCTGCTGGATGTGATGCCCCCCCAAACAAACAGAACCCCAAGGATTCCTGTCTCCAAACAGTGTTAGATGGGACCACCGAGCTAACTTCTCCAGTGCGCCCTAAGTGCTGTGTCAGTCTTCGCTACTGTTGGATTGGCAGTGGGGGATGGTTCTCGCTGGACAGAGCAAAGGGTGCACCATCCTACCTGCCACATCAGGGTGCCCATCAGAAGCCAAATTTCTTTGTGGGTCTCCGTTTCTGAGCCATCTAAGGAGAGACTTGTATTCCCGTTCTTTTTCACTTTTTAAGTCACAGCCAGCAATGCACAGGGGTTACTCCTGGCTTTGCACTCAGGAGTTATTCCTGGTAGTGCTCAGGAGACCATCTGGGATGCTGGGAATCGAACCCGGGTCAGCCACATGCAAGGCAAATGCCCTATCCACTGTACTATTGCTCCAGCTCCATCTTTTTTAGATTTTTAATCATTTTTGTTTGTTTTAGGGCCACACCCAACAATACTCAAGACTTCTTCCTGGCTCTGCACTCAGCAATCATTCCTGGCAGGGCGTGGGGGACCCTTTGGGGTGCCGGGGATCAAACCTGGCTTGGCTGCCAGCAAGGCGAGTGCCCTCCCTGCTGTGCTGTTGTTCCTTCCTTCCCTTTCCTTTCTACACAGTGGCTCCAGTGGCTCAGAGCTCTTTAGACATCTCCGAGGCTGTCTCAGTGTGGGGTTCCGGAGAGCATCAATGCTTAGCACTCACTAGCACTGGGTCTGGGACTGGAGCCATGGCCCTTGGGGTTGTGTAGGGCTCTGCCCACGTATGTGGTTGACTGAGCTTAGCTCTCTTTGTGATGCTGGGAGCAGGGATGTAGGCATCCTTCCTCTTCCCCGGAGGTGGAACCTGGCCAGCCTAGAGTCATGGAGGATGTTGGGGCCACCCTCTCCATCCTGTGGGACCTAGGGTCATCTCAGCATTCTGCTTTGGGGTTAACTGAACACACGAGCTCCTGAAATGTCTGAAGCTGTTGTGCTAGGAAGTTGAAGGGAGTTTTAGAATCAGAAAAGTGAGGTTTCCCATTACAGTTTTCTCAGGGCACAGGTGTTTCCCGCATCCTTAGGGTGTAGAATCTGATTTGGGGAGAGGAGAGATTTGTTTAGGGCCTGCATCTGGCTGCTCAAGGACTGTTTCTGGCTTTGTGCTCTGAAGGGCAGAAGTGACCCCTGACCCTTGGTGGGAGTCAGGGACCATGTGTGATGCTACTAGGGATTCAAACCCGGGCTGTGGTCCCCATGGCGTCTAAAGGAAGTGCCTTACTTGCTATATTTTTCTTTTTGGCTCCTAGAATCTGATTTTAAAAATGCTTAGAAACCAGACCCCCAAGAAACCAAACCCATAGTTTTCTATGTAATGTCAGGCTCTCTGTGAAGTCTTAGAGGACCCCAGGTTTGGAACATCCAGCTTGGGCTGGAGAGATGGGTCAGAGGACTGGAGTACATACTCATATGCAGGACACTGATGGCAGATTAGAACCCTGATGCTGTGTGGTCCCCCCTTGAGCACTGTTAGGCATGACCCCAAAGCACAGAACGAGGAGTAACCCCCAAACATTTTCTGGTATGGCCCAACATTCAAAAAGAAAGAAAGAAAAGGAAAGGAATCCTCTGTGTGATGATGAGATGTGGCATAGCTAGAAAGCACATGTGTGTGACCCTGGGCTTAATCCTCAGTTGCCCCCTCTCTCTCCCACCAAAAGTCTCCAATTTGTGTGCATATGTGTGTGTGTAGGTGAGCACATGTGTGTTGTGTGTGCGTGAGTGTATTGCTTGGGGTGCTCCTGGCAATGCTTGAGAGCTTATGGTGGCAGGGATCAAACTGGGGTGAACCAGGTCCAAGGACAGTGCCTTAACCCCACCCCCCTCGACTGTCTCTCCAGTCTCTTTGTCTCCACTTTCATACAGTTGCCTTATTCTTCAAGGCATGCTTTCTGGGCCTGGGGAGACAGTATGACCTGGGTTTGAACCCCAGCACCCCATACGGTCCCCAAAACACTGCCAGGAGTAACCCCTGAGAGCGGAACCTGAAGTAAGCCCTGAACACCACCAAGTGTGTCCCCTGACCCCCCATCCCAAATAAGCGAAGGCCCGCTGTCTTGTTCCAAGTTCCTTATGAGGGGACTAGAGTGATAGTATAGTAGGAAGGGGGTTTGCCTTGCACACGGCTGACTTAGGTTTGGTCCCCAGCATCCCATATGGTCCCGTGAGCACCACTAGGAATGATTCCTAAGTGCAGAGCCAGGAGGAACCCCTGAGCATCACCAAGTGTGACACCAAAAAGTCAAAAACAAAACAAAAAAAAACCCAAGTTCCTTATGAAGGATGAGTCTGCTCAGGGCTGTCTTCCTCTGTCCCCAGAGAGCATGAAGTGTAGGGAAGAAAGAAATTATGGGCTGCATTGAAAAGGCCAAGTGTGGGGCTGGAACAGTAGCACAGTGGGTAGAGCATTTGCCTTGCATGCGGTCTACCCGGGTTCGATCCCCAGCATCCCATATGGTCCCCCGAGCACAGCCAGGAGTAATTCCTGAGTGCAGAGCCAAGAGTAACCCCTGTGCATCGCCAGGTGTGCGGGTTTGACCCCCCCCCCAAAAAAAAGGCAAAGTGATGAAAGAGAAATTAGGATCAGTTACAAAACTTTCCTGTCTCCCAGCAGTTTGAGGTGTTGAACAGAGTTAAGGAGATTCACTCATCAAATATAGACATACACTAAGAGTGCTCGCTTATTAGCCCTTGTGCTTCATGCTAAGTACTGGAAATCCTCCACAACAGAAATCTAGGGCTAGAGCAAATAGCACAGCGGGTAGGGTGTTTTCCTTGCACGCAGCCAACCCGGGTTCGATTCCCAGCATCCCATATGGTCCCCTGAGCACTGGCCAGGGGTAATTCCTGAGTGCATGAGCCAGGAGTAACCCCTGTGCATCGCTGGGTGTGACCCAAAAAAGCAAAAAAAAAAAAAAAAAAAAAAGAAATTTAAAAAACATGGCAACCTTTTTCCTTGTTGGAGCTTGCTGTCTGGTTGACAGTGCGGGGCCTGGGAGAGGAGGGGTCGCTAGGTGCTACTGAGCACACTCTGCCTGAAGGCCTGGGTTCGCCCCCAGCATTGCACGGTGCCCCTCGTAGCCTGCAAGGTGGAGCACCGCCTTGGTGCAATTCTTGGTGGGGTCCAAGAATCCCCAAAACCAACCACATAAAGCCCCAAGGGAGAGTCATCTGGAGGATGGTAAGTGGTCTGGAGGAAACAGCGGACAGGTCTGGTAGAGACAAGCTGGTGTTGATGTTGGACTGTAGCTGTTCCCACGGTGGTCCAGGAAAGTGTCATAAAGGTGAAACTCCCCTGGAAGGCGGAGTATTAGTAGTACAGGGGGGTAAGGTGTTTGCTTTGCCTGCGGCCGACCTGGGCTTGATCTCTGGCATCCCGGCTGGTCCCCTGAGGACCCCCAGGAGTGATCCCTGAGCACAGAGCCAGGAATAAGTCCTGAGCATCACTGGGTGTGACCCCAAGACCAAAAACAAAGGCAAAAACAAATAGTCCCCTGAGTGCAGAGGCCTTGGAGCAAGTGGTGAGGGTGAGGAGGGCCCTGGGGGAGGTCCAGGGCGCCGAGGGCCTCCGGTGGAGCTGGGCGTGTGGGGTCCACCGAGAGGAGAGTGTTTGGTCTGTCCTTGGGCTGAATCGTGACCAATGCTCTCTAGAGATTGTAGAGCCCTCCCCAGAGCACGGGGCCCTGGGCCACCCGGCGGGTAAGTGGCAGAGGTGACACCAGTCCCGGGTTCCCCCAGGATGCTGTGCGGAAGGCAGGGGACAGGCTCGAGGCTTCTCTCGTCCGCAGGTCAGGTCCAGTGCGGGCAGGTGCACTGCCGGCTGCCTTACACCGCGCCCCCGGTCCACCTCAAGGCCGACATGGACGGGCCGCTCTCCAGCCGGGCCGAGAAGGTAACTACAGCCTGCCGGGGTCTAGGGGCTTGAACTGGCCTGCCAGGGTGGGGCTCTGGCTATGGGCCTTGGCGTCCAGCAGGCTCTGGTGGCTTCTGGGCCACTGCTCTCTGCTCAGCACACTCAGAGGCCAGCACGGAGCAACTGAGGCACAGTCGTGGACAAAGCCCAGCCCAAGGCCCCTGGGCACTCCCCCAGCCCCATCAGTGGTGTTGTAGTCACTCTGGTCATGAGGGTCTAGTCACCCCCGGCTGGTGGGTGGAACCAGAGATAAGGAAAGCAGCCCTGAGAGGACCCAGTCTGGAGGGAGAGACAAGACCCTCATCTTGGCTCCCTTATACACATCAGCACGGACCCCCGACACCCCCCCCCCCCCACTTCTTGCTGCTGCTTCTTCCTTTTCCCCACCCTGTCTGTTGGGCGTGGGGCCAGAGTGATAATACAGCGGGTGGGGCGCTCGCCTTGCTTCTGGTCAAACAAGCTTCCATCCCTGACACCCCAAATAGTCCCCTGAACACTTCCAGGAGTGATCCCCGAGTTTAGAGCCAAGATAAGGTCTGAGCATCGATGGATGGGACCCCCCAACATGGAACAAAACTTTCATTTTGAGCTAGGTGAGCCCGGGGGGAAGGCCAGTGACCTGGGCCCCTGGGCGGGTCCCTGTCTGGTTGTTTCAGATACCAGCACTGTACCCTGCAGGCACTCAGAGCCTGTTTCCAAGCCTCAGGACCCCGGCACAGATGAGAGGATGGAGTGGCTCTGGGTGGAAGCTTGGGGTGTGAGGGGAGGACCCCCTTCAGCCCTAGAGGTCTCAGTGAGCTCTGAGTGCCGCTGGTCTGAGACAGCCCCTGGCTTGAGAAGTGTCCCCACTGTGGCCTGGGGGACTTGGGTCTCCGGGCCTGGAGGAGAACCGGGCACTTAGTTATTCCCTTCCCGGATTTGCACCCACGCTGGCTCACCCTGCAGCCCCCGAGTCAGTGTGCGAGAAGGAGAGGAGCAGGGGGACCCGTTCCCAGCCCCAGCAATTCCAGCGCCACTTGGGGGACAGCAGGTCAGGTGAGGGAGCTGGACACGGGGGTGCACTGCTCAGGAGTCGACCCAGAGGATGGCTAGGTAGGGGGCTGCCCGAGCCTGCAGTGCATTGGCTTGGCTGGGTAGGGGGAGCCACCAGGACTGCGGGGCACCCCAAGCTGTGAGCAGAGCCGTGGGTGGAGGATCCCTGTGGGACGGGAGGCGTCTCAGAGACACCCCCTCTGTGGCCCACCTTGAGGCAGGGGGCTCAGGCCTCGTGACAGCAGGAGACAGGACAAGGGCCCACTAAAACACGAGTGGCCTTCAAACTAAAGGGCCCCCCTTGGGGCCAGAGCAATAGCATAGCGAGTAGGGCATTTGCCTTGCATGCAGCTGACCCAGGTTCGATCCGCAGCATCCCATATGGTCCCCCTGGAGAGTAATTCCTGAGTGCAGAGCCAGGAAGTACCCCTGAGCATCGCTGGGTGTGACCCAGAATGCAAACCAACAAACGAAAAAACAACCCTAAAGGACCCCAGTGACGTGTGTGACTGGGGCAAGCCCAGCCCCTGACTGCACACCTAGAACGCGGGGGGCCCAGGGATAACATCCCCCGCTGCCAGGGGACTGCGGTCACTCCCCTCTCGCCCTGCCTCTCAGCTGAGTGCCTGCTGCATGTTGGGCGTGCCCCGGGAGTAGAGGTGAAGCCTTGCTAGACAGAGGGTTCACGGGATCCGGGGGTGCCCTATGCCAGCTCCCTGCAGGGCCAGGCCCAAGGACACCCGCTCTGAAACGCCCAGGAACGCGACCCTGGGGTCAGCAGCCACCTCTGCTCTGATGAATGCTGCTTTGTGGGTATGAGGTGGGCATCCTTGTGGGAAGGAGGAGGAGACCCAGGCTCCCTGGTGACCTGGCCAGTCTGGAGTATAGCCAGTGGCAGGGCTGTGGCAGGGGTGGGGGCGTCTGGAACATCCGCACAGGCCACTCAGCTGGGATGGTGCTGCCTTTTAGGTTCGCGTGCTCTGCCCCCCTCCCCCCACCAAGGGAAACGAGGCCCTGATGAAGCGACAGCGCCCATGGGTGGGGGCGCACCCTGTGTCCGTGAGCAGGGCTGGCCTTCCCGTGGGTGATCCCTGCCTTGGGGCCAGCCTGGCCTTGCTCCTTCCTGTCACACTTGGCCGGTGGTCGGCCTGCTCAGGATTGCTGGCGCAGGGGCTTAGAGCAGCAGCTGTACCCCAGGGGGACAGGGCCACCAGGGCGAGGCAAGAACACCACCTCTGGGGAGCTCTTGGGGACAAGAAGGGCCCTCAGTGGAGAGAAGCGCTCCCTGGAAGAGCCGGCCGAGGAGTCGGCTGCAGGAGCCTGGGGGTGTTCTGCGTGACCTGGGGTAGTGATGGGATCAGGCCCCGTGAGCTGGGCTCTGGGGCGTTACCTGGAGGGCCAGCGGGAGCATGGGAAGAGAATGGGCCCTTGTCCCCGGGAGGTTCAGCTCAGCCGTGTGATGTCCACGGAGGCAGGGTGTGGCCGGGTCGGGCTGCTCTGTCCTGCTGAGCTGTCTCCCAGTCCACCGCCAAGGGCTCCGTGCAAGAGAGCATCTTCCCCTGCGTCCTGGGCTTGTGTCCATCCCCTGTCAGGCTTGTCTGTCTGTCTGCTAACCGGGACCTTTGTCCACATCTGATCAAGCCTGAGTCTGGTGGGCGGTGTGGGCAGTGCAGGTCCTCCGGGCCTGAGCCAGCCTTGCTAAGAGGAGATGCAGGTCCCCAGGTCTGGGCCTGACTGGGCCTGAGACCAGCCTGACCAGGGGAATGGGCCTCTGGGCACTTGGGGGCAGCGCCCCCTACCACCACTACAGCTGTGCCTGGCCACGTCTGTACAGGACTTTCCAGAAGCAGGTTTCAACCTGGCCCTGTCTCAGGAGCTCATGGTGAAAGCATGGGAGGCTGCTGGTCAGGCCCAACAGGGGCGACTGAGGCCCTAGTGCCCCCTCGAGAGACCCTCTCCTCAGCCAGTCCTGCAAATAGTGATGGCTGTGTTGGGGGAGGCGAAGCCGTGAGAGCTCAGGAGTCAGCAGCTCTGGGCCCCGCTCCATGCCTCCTCCTGGGACACACAGGAACTTGGGTCCTTGTGGACAGACCAGGATGTCGGTCCTTCCCACACCCCCACACCCAGCTGAGAGAGGACGCAGTAGCATGTGCAGAGAGCCTCGCCAAGCCAAGGGGTGACTGTGCATAGACAGTGCTTGTGGGTAGGCAGTGCTCCCAGGTGCAGGCAGTGCTCCCCCATGTCAGTAGTGCTCCCATGCACAAACAGTGCTCCCATGCTCATGCAGTGTTCCCAAGCCTAGGCAGTTCTCCCATGGCAGACAGTGCTCCCATGCACGGAGAGTGCTCCCACACACAGGGAGTGCTCCCATTGCATATAGTGCTCCCACATGCAGGTAGTGCTCCTGCAAACAGAGAGTGCTTGTGTGGGCAAGGTTGTGCTCATGTTTAGATGATGCTCTCGCACAGACTGTGCTCCCAGGTGCAGATAGTGCTCTTGCGTCCAGGGAATGCTCCCGCAAAGGGGAGTGCTCCCACGTGCAGTCCCAATTGAGGCAGTGCTCCCACCTGCAGAAAGTGCTCCCTGTGAAAGGCTCCTGTGTGCTCCCGCACGCAGGCAGTGCTCTCGTGTTTAGTGCGCCCACGTTCAGAGTGCTCCCACGTGGAATGCTCCCCATCACAGACAGTGCTGCTTAGCAGTCGGCTTTTCTGATGGTTACCCTCCAGGAGCCCCTCCCTGTGACGCCCCCTCCCTCCTCCTGGGAGCCCACCTGGGCAGATAATGTTCCTGACAAGAACACAGAAGCCCCTCTCCGTGTTCCCAGACCACTTGTTTCTCCTTAACTGGACTAAGATGGACACATCCTCTCATCCACCATGCGCTGCCCCAGGTTTCTGAGACCTGCTGGGGGCTGGCCAGGGCTTTAGGGTACGAGGGAGAGGGCCAGGGGCAAAGACCCCCATACTGTCAGGCTCCTGGCCGAGGGGCCCCCACCGTGTCCAGGAAGCGGTTGCCCTGCTGCCCTCTGTGTCTCAGGGAGGCAGCGGCCAGGCTGTGTCCAGGTGCAGCCAGGGACTGTGGTTTCGTCCTCTCTGGCCTCAGGAGCGTCCCTCCTCAGAGGAGGTAGCCGCGGGGAGTCCCCTACCCGGGAGGCGGAGGCGCAGCTCTTCACCCAGCACCCGTCAGCATCACACAGCCAGTCAGTGACAGAGCCAGGATTTTGTTTTATCTTGGGGAGGGCCACATCCACCAGTGCTCAGGGCTGACTCCTGGCTCAGGGATCACTCTCAGTAGTGCGCAGGGGACCATCAGGGTGGTGGGAACCGAACCCGGGTCAGTCGCATGCAAGGTGAGCGCTTCCCACCCCCACCCCCCGCTGTGTTGTCTCTCTGGCCCAGAACCAGGCTTTGGACTCAGGTCAGGACTCCACACTTCCCCCTGTCTGGACTTCTGGGGATGGGGGCGGGGAGCCATAGGTGGGGGCGGAGGAGTGTGGTCTCCTGTCTCAGTGCTCCTCCTGCCCTCCTCTTGCAGGTCATCCTTTTCCAGTACTAAGGCTGCCGTTGGCACTCCTGCATCTGTCCACGGGCACTCGACAGCTGCCCCTCAGCCACTGAAACCAGGGCCGCAGCCAGGGACCCACCCGCTCCACCTCCACTACGGTTGGCTGGGCTCCCTCCCCCCGCGCCTGGCCTTCCCCTGCCCTGCAGAGAACCAGACCCCAGGAGCAGCGTGGAGCCCCTCACCCCGGGCAGGCCGGAGCTCCCGGAAATTTGGAACCAGGGTGCAAACAACAGCCCCTCCCCTCCCCCTCCAGTGTGCACCGGATCCTGTTGAGTTGTGGGACACGCCGGGCTCCGTCACAGACAGGTTTTCCTCCCTCCCACGTTGGCCTTTATTTACTGATTCCTGGGAACCATCTCTGAATTCCGAGTAGCGGACAACCCCCACCACGCCCCCCCACCCCGTGTTATCCACTCTGCGGCTTTTGTCTGGAAAACTCTGCAGTGTTTGTGGGCTGTCCCCCAAGGAAAGCTGTGCTCTAATTTTATCATTTCCATCTGTCTGGTTCTGTCAAGTTCGTTCCGAGAGAGAAGAAAAACACTGACCGGCCGCAAGAGGCCCGAGAGGGCAGAGAGGGAGCCCTGCCCAGACCAACCAGCGTGCATGCTTGCGTGCGTGCGTGCGTGCGTGCTATGTGGCGGGGGACACGTGGGGTTCGGGCAGGGCGGGGAGGGCCGGAGAGGATTGCCCAGCTGGTGTGGATGTTGAGGCCGCCTGTGTACCCACTCCTTCTCCAGCACAGGCCAGGGATGCTCAGACATGAGGGAGAATGGTGCCAGGGCTTTCTTGAAGGTTGGACCCTGATAGTGGTGCTTAGGTCAGGTCTTCTTGGTGGGGGACCATTCCTGGGGAGATGGGGCAACAGATGGGGGGCTGAGGGGGGAGGGTATGCGGCTGTCAGAGTATTGTGGATTCAGTTGGGGGGTGCCTCTCACCAGGATGAGTGTGTTGAGTCCAAGCCTCTCCATCCCCCGCCCCGGTTCTCCATCCCTGCCAGGGACCATCCTCACCCACACCTTGAATGGGGACCTCGCATACAGTGGCGGTGGGCCCACCTGCCCTTATCCTGCGGCTGCTCTTTCACCCCAAACAGAAGGGCTCAGGGGACAAGTCCACCCATCCTGAGATCAGGTGGCCCCTGACACGCTTCCCCCTGGAGGCTGCTAGTGGGCGCCGTTCGGCCCAGGTCCCGCTCCTGCCTTGGTTACAGCCCTGTTGGATCTGTGGATGTCGGGAGGCTGTCAGGCAGGGGACACGAGTTCCCGATGGGGAGGCCCCTGCGGTCCCTGTGTCGCTCCCCGCCTATGACCCCCGCGCCCTCACGCCCTCACGCTGCACCCCCAAAGCCCCGTGGCCGA
The DNA here is from genome assembly GCF_029834395.1 of Sorex fumeus. NCBI lineage: Eukaryota > Metazoa > Chordata > Mammalia > Eulipotyphla > Soricidae > Sorex > Sorex fumeus. The sequence continues at coordinate 8,603,150 of NW_026606186.1, forward strand.
CATCGCTCAGCCACACTCTCCATCTCAGCCCCGAGCCTGGAGGTGGCTTCAGGATCCAAATGCTGCAGGTGGGCACTGAAAGGAACAATTGTCTGTGACTCTTGCTCGGGGAGCAATCCCAGGGCGGAACCTACTTTCTCTCCCTTCCAAAGGTGGTTCCAGTTGACTCAGGGAGAAGAGAAGGCCCCCTCCCCCCAGAATGGGGTCCGAGCAGCCCTCGGTTGCCAGCTCCCACCCACCACCCCCCCCTGTGGAGACGCAGCCCTGCGCCAGGGACAGCAGCAGAGGAGTGGGTGGGCCTGAGCCCTGGCCGTGGGGACCGCGGGGACCTTGGCGACCACTACTCTTCCCCTTGGTGTGGGCGGGTGAGCCCCCCCACCCCCCAGGGCACCGGGCGCTGCTCCACGCCTGGGTCCTGTGGCCGTAGCATGTGACCGTTCAGACCCATCTCCACTAGCCTGTTAGAGCAGCCTGGGAACACACAGGCCATCCAGCCTATTTATTTAAACACAAAAGGGGAACACACACACACACACACACACACACACACACACACACTCACACTCACATACACACACACAGAAAAGAATTGTAAGCACTTTTTTTGTAAAACCAATGTCTGTTTTGTTACATACCTTTCATGTTGTGCTTTGTAAATGTCTTATTTGTGTAATAAATAAAGTGAATGCGAGTAGAAGTGCTGGCCCTGGATGCAGACCTCTGCGGGGTGCCCCTTCCTCCCCACTGCCCCCCCCCCCATGTCTGGGCTGCCTGCGGCGGCACGGCCCATAAAGCAGAGGCAGGCCCTGTCCTTCCGGAGCTGGGCACTCTGCTGTCCCGCTGTCCCTATCACAACTCTGTCCCCCCCACCCCCACCACCGGGCCCGCTCTGACTCAGGCCTGCTGGGAACAGAGGGGCCGACGATGACAGGGAAAAGGGAAGGCATGAGACGGGGTCCCCCTCACAGGGGTAGGGGTGAAGCAGGGGTGCTGGTGGGTGGGGGCTCAAAGGCGTACTTGGAAGATGTGGGTGTGTGGGATGGGACAGACGAGGGGACTGGGGGGAGGGGAGGAGGGGGGAGGAGTGGGCGAGTGAGGGTCCGGGCAGAGCACATCGTCAGCGCACCCTGGGTTGGTCTTGCAGCTGCTGTGTGCATCTCTGGGGTGGGGAAGCTTTCAGCCACTGGGGGGGCGGGGTTTGTTCAGGCCGGGCTGAGCCCGTGAGGAATGGGGAGCCCTCACCCCCCCACCCCACCCCCAGTACCCTCCAGATTTCTGCTTAGGCCAGGTCATCAGCCCTGCATTTCGTCATTCTCAGGTTCTTCCTGATGCGCTGCTTCTGTGCCCCGCTCGCCGACCCTGCCTTCACCCTCCTGCCCCTGCGCCTCTTTACGAGATGCTCGTGTGGGTGGACGGGTCTCTCTGGCAGCAGTTTCCTCTTGGCCTGTTGTCCTCGTGAAGATGCCCTCTGTCCCCAACCCACTGGTAGGGCACCACCCTCTCATTCTACCCAGTGACTGGCGTCAGGGTGGGGGAGGGGGAGAGGCGACCCTGGGACCCAGTCCTGACACCATCCAGCGCGCCAGACCTGTGCCCACGCCCCATGATGCCCAGAACCTCACCCACGGGCCCCCGGCTTGCAGGTGAGGCACATTCAGCAGGATGAACAGCCTCTAACGAGGGACGTTCATGGGGTCGTGGGGTACAGTGGGTCAGAAGCTGGCCTTGCATGTGACTGACCTCGGTTCAATCCCCGGCATCCCATAGAGCCCCTTGAGCACTGCCGGGAGTGATCTCTGAGTACCGAGTTAGCCTTGAGCACTGCCAAGAGTGGTTCAAAAACAAAAACAAAAACAAAACCCCGGAAGTAAAGAGGGACATTCAAGCGAAGATGCAGACTGCATCTGCTTTTTTGCTGACACCTGTGCTCCTCCAGGGGGAGTAAGGGACAGCCCATCCCAAGCACAGCAGAGATCCAGGTCTGTTTATTTGGGGGCCACATCACACCGAGCTTGGGTGCTCTGTAACTCGGTGCTTGGGAGGTGGTGCCAGCCGGGCCATAGGGGACCGTGTGGTTCCCAGGGAGGCAGAACCAGCACGCCGGCCTTTGCAGCCCCACTCCCCGGCCCACACGTGATTCTCGACACGTCTCGGGCAGACCCCCAGCCTCCTGACCTGTAGGGTCAGACTCCCACGCCACTCTCCTCCCACTTTTGGCCTCCACAGCCCGTCCATGGTAGTGGCAGTGGAGCTAGCTGGGGTTTATAATTTAGGGGTTTTATTTTGGGGTTGGGTTGGGTTGAGGTTACACGTGCCTATGCTCAGGGCTTGACATCTGTGTGTGTGTGTGTGTGTGTGTGTGTGTGTGTGTGTGTGTGTGTAGCTTTTTTCTTTTTTGGTTTTTGGGCCACACCCAGTGATATTCAGGGCTTACTCCTGGCGGTGCTTGGGGGACCATGTGTGGCACTGGGTCAAACCCAGCCCAGCCCCATCCAAGGCAAGTGCCCTGTGCTACCTTTCTGGCCCCTGGAGCTGGGATTTGTTTTCTTAGTTTGTTTTGGTTTTTTTTTTTTATTTTGGCCACACCCAGCAGTGAAGTGAGGGCTGACTCCTGGCTCAGAAATCACTTCTGACAGTGCCCAAGGGGGCCATACGGGGTGCCGGGGATTGAACCCAGATCAGTGGTGTACAAGGCAAGTGTCCTACCCGCTGTGCTATTGCTCCTGCTCCAGGGCTGGGATTTGAACCCAGGTGTGTGGGAGGCCAGAGAGGTGTTCTCTGGTGCTATACCAGGGTGGGGGTGGGTGGGTCATTCAATGACTCGGTGTCATGAGAAAACTGGGCTTTGTTCTCCCACAACGGTGGTTCAGCCTAGGGCCAGGCACAGCCTCTCGGACGCCCAGCTCCTCAAGGATGCTGAACCTTCTCTGACAAGCTGCTGGGAGGAGCAATGAGAATCCACACGTGGCCCGTGGACCACACTTCATGGCTGCTCGTTCAAGGAGCTCTACTCTGACAGGGGCTCAGATTCCATGTGCCTAAGAAATACCCAGAATGCCCTCGGTGACCGGAGAAGCCCTTGTGGAACGGGGCCCCGGGTTCATCCCCAGCCTGGCTTTCCCTGGCCGTTCAGCACCTGCACCCGGGAGGCTCACGGGGCTGAGGGATGCCTTTATTCCCGTGTCAGTCCCGGCTCCACCCCGCGGACGTCCTGAGAGGCCTGCGGCCGCCGTGCTACTCTGTTCACATCTCGGACCAGGTGGGCTTGCTCTCGTCCCAGCCTTTCCGACAGGTGCGGGTGATCCACTCGTGCTCATCGTCATCTGCAAATGAAGAGGGGAGGCTGGTCAGATGGCGAGGGCCACCGGGGCAGGCCTGGCGAAGCCTTCAGAAAGGTCCCTCTGGCCCTTGGGTCCTGCTGCCTCCTTGTCCATCTCCTCCTCCTCCTTTTTACTTTTGATTTTGGGGCCACATGCCCGTGGCGTTTAGGGCGTTTAGGGCTTTCTAGGGTCGCACTGGATGAGATTTTGGGGACCCTCTGGGATGTTGGGGATCAGATCCAGATCTGGGTCGGCCACATACCCGGCAAGCGCCTACCCACTGCCTTATCTCTCCAGCCCCTCCAGTCTCTTGTTTCTTTTTCACTGGGGGCGGGGCTCCCAGCTCTGTCCTTGGGAACTCCTCCCTGCAGTGCTCAGGGGATCACAAGGTGATGGGGATGGAGCCCCAGGCCTCCTTCATGCAAAGCCTGTGCATAAGAGTGCTCCCTGACCCTGGGCTGGCTCTCTCTTTCTTTTTTTCTTTCTTTCCTTCCTTCTTTCCTTCCTTCCCTTCCTCCCTCCCTCCCTTCGGGGCAGGGGGCCTGGCAGAGGGCTGGTATGGGGCTGTGCCCAGAATGGGTTTCACTCCACAGTCTCCCTCCCTCCCTGCCTCTCTCTTCTCTCTCTCCCTCCTTCCTTCCTTCCTTCCTTCCTTCCTTCCTTCCTTCCTTCCTTCCTTTCTCTCCTGACCCTGCACTTAGAATCACACTGGATGAGATTTTTTTTTGGGGGGGGGAGGGACATACCCAGCAGTGCTCAAGGGTGACTCCTACCTCTGTGCTCAGAAATCATGCCTGCTGGGGCTAGAAGGACCAAATGGGATGCTGGGGATGGAACCCGGGTCAGCCGTGGGAACCCGGCCCTCCATGCTGCACTGTCTCTCCAACCCCTGGCCCTGGGTTTTTCACCCTTGATCTTCAGAAAACCAGTGGGAGCTGACCCCCTTTATTTTCTTAGGTTCTTTCTGAGGGTGGTGGAGGGGAGCTGATTTTGGGGCCAGGGTCCCTGATGTCTGTCCGGCTCTCCCCACGGTTGTTTTTCTTTTTTTTTTTTACTTTTTTGGGTCACACCCAGCGATGCACAGGGGTTACTCCTGGCTCATGCACTCAGGAATCACTCCTGGATGTGTTCAAGGGACCATATGGGATGCTGGGAATTGAACCCGGGTCGGCCTCGTGCCAGGCAAATGCCGTACCCGCTGTGCTATCGCTCACCCCACAGTTGTTCCATGACACATCTGGGCATGCAGACCCCCAGGGAGGGGGGCACCAGGGGCAGGGCGGGGTGGGGTGAGTCGTGGACCAGCCCGATGGCTGTCTGCCTGCAGGGCTGGACTGTTTTTCTCAGCCTCAGAGACTGTGGAGTGAAATCCATTCTGGGCACAGCCCCACGCCAGCCCTCTGCCAGGCCCCCTGCCCGCAGGCTGCCTTTTGTACTTCCCCTTTATCCCCCGCCCCCGCCATCCCCCTACCAGCGTGAGGACCCACCACAAGGACCCACTCCAACAGTGGGGTCCGGACCCCTGAGTGTGCAGGCGGCTCTGGCGGGCCCGTCCTGCTGTTTTGTGGGAGAATGTGGTTTCAATTTCCACCGGGGGCCTGGCGCTGGGAGTCGCGCTGTGTCCTGCCTCGCGGGTCTGGGCTGGTGGCTCCCTGCCCACCTACTTCTCTGCCGCACCCCCGCGGGCTCCTGCCATGCTCCACACTCCCTCCTCCCCGGGAGGGGGGGAACTGCCGGGTGACCCCCCTTGTTTCCAGAACTTTGTGGGTTTGTGGGGGGAACATGGCTCAGGTTCTGTTCCCGGAGGAGGGTCGCAAGTCCTACCCCGGGACCCCCACCTATGTCTGCCCTGTTCTTGCCATCCTAGCAGGGTCTCTGGGGCAAGGACGACTAGCCCCCGGCCCTGCCCCCAGGCTTCTGTCCTCAGGGGCTCTAGGTGGGCCCACTGAAGGGAGCCCTGCCCAAGAGCTGGAGGGCCAGCCCCAGGCTCCCTCCAACTTATTCAAATCAGAGCCCCCACCCCCCACTACCACTCCATTTCCAGGCCCCCTGCTTTGTCTCCTGAGAAAGTTCCAGACCAGGCACCAGCAGAAAGGTCTTTGCACACCCCAGTCCGTGTAAAGGACCGGGAGCAAAGGGAGGAGTTTTCCTGGGGGGAAGAAGGGCTGTGTGCGCAAGGGGGCACATCTGGCAGAGCTCAGGGGGCTCACCTAGTAGTGCTCAGGGCTTCCAGCCGTGTGTCCGGGGGGCTCACCTGGCAGTGCTCAGGGGACCACATAGAGGATGGAAACGGGATCCGCTGCATGCAAGACAAGCACCATAGCCCCTGTGGTGTCTCTCCAGCCTTGGGGAGCTGGGATCACCCTCATTTCCTAGAGAGGACCAGCTTCGCCCCAGGTCCGAATGGGTGGAATTCAAACTGGGCCTGCCAGGTCAGGGGGCCTGACTTCAGGGAGGGCTGGAGACGAGGCGGTTGCCCCAAGAGTGAGTCCGGCCTCCTCCTGCTTACCTGCACCCCTACTATGTTGTTTAAATTCCATTTTATTTTTGGGAGTTGGGGGCCACACCTGGCAACGCTCAAGTCTGACTCCTACCTCTGTGCTCTGTTCTCAGGGATCACTCCTGGCAGGCAGGGCTCAGGGACCCTGTGGGGGTGCTGAGGGATCTAACTGGGGAGGTTGGCAAGGTAAGCGTCCTCCAGGGGGCTGTGCTACCTCTCTGACCCTCCCCTGCTCTTTCTTTATACCTCAGGAATGTGGCTCTGGCCTTTGAGGTCTGTCTCCAAGGCAGCCAGTGAGCGAGCCTCAGTTTCCCCTGGAGAGAGGTTGTCTGGGACTCAGCGGTGGGGGTGGGTGGGTTGCGGCTCCCCCAACCACCACTGCCGCCCCCCCCCCAGGAGCGTGGGGATGCGGGGGTGGGGAGGGGGAGAGCCTTGGCACACAAGGAGTTAAGCGCAGGCAAAGCCCACTTTTGCCACACGGCGAGCAGCCTGGCTGATAATTACAGTTCTGAAGTCTCCGGCGAGGCAGTCAAGGCAGCTGCAACCTCTTCAGCGCTAACCCCTGAAACCAGCCAGACTCGGTTTATTGTGCTGCGCCCGTCCTGGGCCCCTCCCCGACCGTCCCAGATTGACAGCCTTGGACTTAACAGCCCTCTTCACTCCCCCTTTCGCTCTCTACCTGGCGGCACAGCCCCCCAATTTGAATCACAGATGCCGCCCCTGGCAGCTGCTCCCCGCCCCACCCCTCCCATCCCCTCCCCACCTCCCGTTCTTGCCGAGGTTGAGGAGGGGGGGTCCTCTCACCGCCCCCGCTAGGGCGCCCCTGGCCCTACCCACGCCAGGGCGAGGCGGCAGCAGCGGCACATTTCATCAATATTTAAAATGGAATTAAACCTGCCGCTTTGATTAATGCCTCCCAGATCCCGGCAGTTGTGATTACTATTTTGCAAATTGCGATTGTTGGAATATGTTAATATGATTGTCTGAGAACATCTTCACCTTCTCCCATCATTTCTCGCCACCCCCCCCTCCATTTTTGGCAGGAGGGGAGAGGCGGGAGAGTGTTGGGAGTGGGGGGGGGGCTGGCTGGGGACCTGGTGGAAGAAAGCACTCCTATAAACTCTTTAATCAATTGTAAATTATTACCCTGGGCACAACTGCCCGTGGTTCAGAGGGAGGAAAGGAAAAGGGATTTCTGGTTTGGTGCATTTATCTTGGAAAAGTTTGGGGCCAGCCTGAGCTCGGCAATTCTGCTGGGGTGAGATGGTGAGGGAGCTGCCTCAGGGACTGTTAGGAAGCGAGAAATGGGAAAGAGTTTGCCTTTCTGAAACAAAAGAAAAGGAGTACTTGCCATATATGCATTCACATGACAAAAAAAATTTTTTTTTTCCTTTTTGGGACACACCCGGCGATGCACAAGGGTTACTCCTGGCTCATGCACTCAGAAATTACTCCTGGCGGTGCTTGGGGGACCATATGGGATGCTGGGAATCAAACCCAGGTCGGCCATGTGCAAGGCAAAATGCCCTACCCGCTGTGTTATCACTCCAACCCCAGACAAATAATTTTTAAATACCCACCATGTGCCAAGCAATGGCAAAGTGGGAGAATCTGTTCGCCAATATTTAGCAGCTTTGGGGCCGGAGAGATAGGACTTTTGCCTTGCATGTGGTGGACATGGGTTCGATCCCCAGCATCACAGATGGTCCCCCAGAGCACTGCCAGGAGTAATTCCTCAGAGCAGAGCTAGGAGTAACCCCTGAGAATCACCAGGTGTGATCCAAAAAGCCAAAAAAAATTTAGCAGCTTTTTTGGGGAAATGGTTATGAAGACTGTACAAATGTTTCTGATACTTTTTTTTCTTTTTTTTGGTGGTGGGGGGTATGTTGAGCACATCTGGCTATGCTCAGGGATCACTCCTGACTCTGTGCTTAGAAATCACTCCTGGCTGTGCTCGAGGAATCCTTTGGGGTGCTGGGATCCAACCAGGGTCTTCGTGCAGGACAAGTACCTAATCCACTGCACTCTGGCTCCTGCTACAATTTTTTTTTTGTTTCTTGTTTTTTTTTTCTACAGCTCTTTTTTTTTAAGGTGGGAAGAGGTAAGAAACGGCAAGCACATACAGTGTAATCTCTGTCAAGTTCATGTACAGAAGAAAAAATGGAAAGATGCTAAAAGGAAAATGTGAGGTCTTGACTGTGGGAGGAGAGAGGTGCTTGTGATTTTTGGTGTTTCCCAATACTATCTTAATATGTATCAGTCACAGAAAACATTTCGCTGGCTCCCCACCCCTGTGGTTGGGTCATTTCCTATTTTTTATTAATTAAAAAAATAGAGGGGTTGGAGTGATAATACAGCAGATAGGGCGTTTGCCTTCCACACGGCCGACCCGGATTCGAGTCCCAGCATCCCATATGGTCCCCCGAGCACCGCCAGGAGTAATTCCTGAGTGCATGAGCCAGGAGGAACCCCTGAGCATCTCCGGGTGTTACGCAAAAAGCAAATAAATAAATAGATAAATAAATTTCCAGATACCTAAAAACACCTAGAGGATTTTTGAACTTCTAATGTAATAGTACATCAGGCAGGGCGTTTGCTTTGCATACTGGCCAACCCAATGTTCAGTGCCCGGCATCCCATATGGTCCCCCAAGCACACCAGGAGTAGTCCCTGAGTGCAGAGCTGGGAGAGTAAGCCCGGAGCATTGCCGGGTATGGCCCCAAACCAAACCAAATCAAAAACAAAAAGCACAAAAGATCCAGCATTCAGGATTGACAAGCCTGCGTGAAAATTAGAGCCAATACAAATACGCTGAAGAACTCCTAACAGCTTCTGTGGACATCCTGCCTGAAGGGCCTGGGTCCTTGGGGAGGCACCCAGAGAACAGAGGGGAAGAGGCTTCCCATACACCTGTTCAGGTGAGCCGGGCAGCCTGCCCCAGGGGATGGCAGGTGAGGGATCGGGCATTCCTGCCTCCCCACGGTCCCTAACTCCAGTTTAAGCATGCAGACACCCACATCAAGAGAACCCCCAATATTCTTTGCATTTTGTTCTTGGGCCATATCCAGCTCTGTTCAAGGCTTATTCCTGGCTCTGGGTTCAGGAATTACTCTTGGCAGTGCTCGAGGAACATATGTAGTACTGGGGATCCCATATGCTTGGCAAACACCTTCACCCCTGTACTATCTCTCCATCTACTCTCCTCCCCCCAATTCTGGGGGGATGCCAGCTAAATGGTGCTCAGGACAGATTCTCAGATCTGCACTCAGGGATCACTGCTGGTGGGGCTTGTGGGACCCTATGGGATGCCGAGAATCAAACCCAGGTTGGCCAATACACTCTTCTGTGCAGTCATTCTGGAACTTTAAACTGGTTCCAGAAGAAAGTTCACAGCAAAAGTATAGAAATGATGAGGTGAGGGTGCCATATTCTCTAAGAGGAGACGCATGTCCCGAGCCCTTCAAAGTAGTTTTCCCACCTTCCTCTCTCTCCTGCACGCCCTGGCCCCAGATCACAATATATGAACCTGCATTTATTTGCACTTTGGGGCTGTGATTTTTTTTTTTTTTTTTTTTTTTTTTTTTTGCTTTTTGGGTCACACCTGGTGATACTCAGGCTTGCCTCTTGGCTCTGCACTCAGGAATCACTCCTGGCAGTGCCCGGGGGACCATATGGGATGCTGGGATCAAACCCGGGTCACTTGCATGCAAGGCAAAAGCCCTCCCCATTATGCTATTGCTCCAGCCTGGGGCTATGATTTTTCTCCCTAATGCAGGAGCCCTGTCTGCCGGGCGCCCAGTAGATGTTTTGCAGAGATGGCATCTGGAAACCAGCCTGGGCGTTCTCACTTGCCTGTCTTGCTCGATGGCCCATATTTCATCCCCAACTCGGCTCCCCTGTCACTTTCAGGATCCCTAATCTAATGGTTTTCACTCCCAGTCGCTCAAACCCACCTCCCTGCAGCTTCCCCACAGCCCAAGCCTTCTTCTTGGACATGGCTAAGTTGTTTCCCAAACTGCAAGCCCCAGAGAAGCCCGGCAGTGAGGCGGTGAGGGAGAAAGGGAGGGTTTGGGTAAATGAAGGAAGATGCTCAGTGCTGGGGACAGGTGGGACTGAAAGAAGGCAGGACAGGTCAGGATATGCGGGCGCTCAGCCCTCAGGGCAGGAAGGCCCCTCCTATTCTAGCTTGGAAGCTTTGGGATTTTTGTTCCTTTGTTTTGTTTTGAGGCCACTGATGCTCAGGACTTAACTCCTGGCTCTGCACTCAGGGATCACTCCAGACAGTGCTCAGGGGACCATAAATGATGGTCAACCGTGTGCAAGGCAAGCGCCCAACCCGTAGTCCTATCGCTCTGACCCTCGTTCTGAAGCTTTGGACGTGACCCCGCTGTCTACCAAGTGCCCTCTGTGGCCCTGCCACCGTCAGCCCTGGGAAATGGGGCTGTCTGGAGAGAAGCCAACTGTGAGACGCTTTCTAACAGGGAACACGGGCTCCCAAACCCTCACCTGGAGCTCAGCCTGCTTCCTTCCCCGCCGCCCTCCTCCAGCTGGCCTCAGGGAAATCCCTTCCTTTCAGTGTCTGTTTCGGGGGGACCCGGGAAACTTTTCGGGGGCCAAAAGAATCCCAGGACTCTGCCCGCAGTTGGGCCTCCGTGTATAAAGAAACGAGAGAAAGGCTGAAGAAGTGAGTCTTTCCAGAATAAAGTTCATGGTAAATGTATACAGATGTCTTAAACCCCTGCATCTGGGTGTGCTGGAGCGATAGCCCAGCGGGTAGGGCGTTTGCCTTGCACCCGGCCAACCTGGGTTCGATTCTCAGCATCCCATAGGGTCCCCCGAGCAGCACCATGAGTAATTCCTGAGTGCAGAGCCAGGAGTAACCCCTGTGCATCGCTGGGTATGACCCCCCCCCAAAATTCCTGAATTTGGTAGACGCATGCTGATTTGAATTTTGGGTTTTGGATTTGGGTTTTGGGAACACACAACCGGGAATGCCCTGGGGGACAGGGGGTGGGGGGCTACATTCAGCTCTACGCTAAGAAGACCAGGACGTGCTGGGGACAGAAGCCGAACCCTCTCCACATGCCAAGCCTGTGCTCAGCGTGTTCTGTGCCTGCCCTGGCCTGACAGAGGGCTGCCCTCATCACAAACAGTTGCCCCGTAGGAGACGTGTGTTATCCCAGGACTGTGGGCAAAGACCCGGGACTCGTGGGAACTCGTGGCAGTGGGGTGGGGTTGGGGACTGCCCAGGTGACTCCTCCCTAGCCCAGGTCGCGATCATGGCGCCAGCCTGGGCCAGTCCGGGCCAATCCACTCTGACCTCCAGGGCCTCGCGGTGGAGTCCTTAATAAGCACTCAGTGAGCAGAGAGTGACTTAGATCAATGAGGGGACATGAAAGGAAGAGGTTCCCCTTGTAGGGTTTGGACAAAGGGAGAAGAATGTCCTCCCCACCCTCTGCAAATGAAGAGAAAGCGAAGCCGACAAGCAGAGGCCCTGGCCCAGCCGGGCTGTGGTTTCCCTCTGTCAGGAGTGCCCCGGTTGAGTGACTTTGCAGGGCACCTTCAGAGGGCAGCTCCTCCCTGCACCCCAACCACACTTGGGTCCCCGGGCTCAGGCTTGGCCTGGGACCTGCCTCATGGGGAGGGCAGGCAGGTCGGCACCAGCACCGCATGGGGCCTGGGTCACCGAGGGTGGCATGGGGGTGGCCAGGCCAGCGAGTCAGCACGGAACTGGGGGAAGCGGAGAGCCCGGTGGTCACGGTGCAGGTGCCTGGTGGGCCTGGGCCCCCTGCTGGGTGGGAGGACAGTGACCATGCTTAGTGGCAACACGCTTTGGGGCACCGCCACCCAAGTTGGGAGCTGGGAGTGCCCGGGTCGGGTGAGGTGGGGGGGTCTGGTCTGAGATCATGCCTGGACAGTGCTGGGCATAGGGCTCCCACCCCCAAGAGGGTGCAGGTTGCACAGAGCTCTGGGCCTGGGCAAGGGCCTGCCGCTCACTTGCTGGACAGTGTGGGACAAGCTGTGCCCACTCTGGCCACTGACTGGTTCCTGGGGCTTCCCCTGCTGTAGGCAGAGGGAACGTCCCAGATGGTCCCATCAGTATGCACCCAGGAAGTAGAAATGAGAAAGTTCCTTTCAACTGTATCTAATTCAAACTGGATTAAAGCCTTCAAGTGAGTGTTCATTTGGGGATGGGGGGGGAGTGTGAATCTCCCAAGGTCAGGAAGCCTGGGGGTTCCTCCCTGGGGTTCTTGGACCCAGAACACTGTGCTGCTTGGCCTCTCTGCCATGCCAGGGGTTACCAGAGTCACAAGTGCTGATTCTCAGGGGCCAGGTGGTACCAGGGCTCGAAGCCAGGTTGGGTGCATGCGCCCTAATCCCGCCCCATCTGCTGGTCCCCTGAAGGGCTAACTCAGAGCACCCCTGGGACTCAGGTTCCCTGGAGGTGGGAGGTCAAGGCGGGGAACTGCATCTTCGGGTCAGTGCTCATGACATCAAGGAGCTCAGCTAATGGTTTTTGCTCCAGGGGAAGTGGGCAGGTCCCGGCAGGCCGGCTGAGAAAGTAAGAGGCGCCCACGGCCGGGTTCAGAACCTTCTCGACATGCCTTTGGATCAAGAACAACCTGTGCCTGTGTGCAGAGGGGGGAGGGGGGAGGAGGGAAGGGGGTTGGGTGGGGACTGGGAAAGGGAGGAGCCCCAGATGAAAGGGGTATCTGTGGATCTGGCCCAGGACAGGGACCAGACCGCTACGGTCTCCTGGTCCCATTCACCCTCTCCTCAGTTCACGGTGGGAGTGAACTGAGTTCGTGGAGGGACACGGTGGAGTGCGGGTGGTGGGATGTGCCCCAACTCATCTGCTGAACAGGGGCTGGAGCAATAGCACAGCGGGGAGGGCGTTTGCCTTGCACACGGCTGACCTGGGTTCAATTCCCAGCATCCCATATGGTTCCCCCGAGCACCACCAGGAGTAATTCCTGAGTGCAGAGCCAGGAGTAACCCATGAGCATCACGGGGTGTGACCACCCCCAACAACAACAACAACAACAACAGCAACAACAAAATCTCCCTGAACAGAGGGAAGCCACAGTGAGACAGAACAGGCATGTGTGTGGGTGCAGGGCACAGTGTGAGGGTCCTGTGTGTGTATGTTTGTGTGTGTGTGTGTATGCGTGTGTGTGTGAATGTATATGTATGTGTTTATGTGACTTTTTGTGTGTCTGTATGTTATGTATGTGTGTATGTGTAGATGTATGTGTATGTGTGTATATGTGCATGTATCTGTGTGTCTGTGTGCATATATGTGTGAGTGAATGTGTGTATATGTGACTGTGCGTTTTGTATATCTCTCTGTGTGTATATATGTGCGTATGTGTGTGTATATTTGTGTATGTGTATGTGTATGTGTGACTGATGCCCAGGGACCAGGCATGTGAACGTGACCTCCTCTTTCCTGGGGTCCAGGCCACTATGAAGGGCTCACTGGGAACCGGGGCTCTAGGCTGGGATGGAGGCCTCTCGGCATACCAGGAGCCCCAACCCATGGGCAGGTGCCAGCCCACAGCCAGGAGACACCCTTTGTGCAAATGTAGGGCTGCGTGAGCTGGTGGGGTGCGCCTGCCCGCAGTGAGGGCGGCATCCCCAGGACTGTTCCAGGCAAGAAACAAGCTTTGATCTTGTCTGGCAGTGGTGGTATGGGGAGGCCAAGAGGCCAGGGCCTCCTGAACAGGCCTTCCCAGAGAAGAGGGCATCTGGGGGGCAGGTGGGGGCAGGGCTTACTGGCCGAGGGCTGTAGGTTGGGTTGCTTCATCCACAGAGAACCTGAGGGGCAGGACCCAGACCCCAAACACCTTTTTGTTTTGGGACCGTGCTCAGCAGTGCTCAGGGTTGACTCCGGCTCTGTGCTTGGGGATCACTCCTGGGGGGCACAGGGGACCCTATGTGGTACTGGGGATCAAATCCTGGTCAGCCGCATGCAAGGCAAATACCCTACCTGCTGTGCTCTCCCTCTGGCCTCTTTGGGGGGCTGGGGAAGGTGTAAGCCGTATTCAAATAAAAGCAGCTTGAGGGAAAATGGCTCTAAACTCTACAAGGAGAAAGTACACAACTGAAGCTAATAAACTGAAAATTGATGCATTCTGGCGAAATTATTAAATTTAGAAATGAAAATTATCCATAACCCTTAAAACTGATTTGCCGGTTTGGTTTCCTCACTCTGCAAGAATTTTCTGGGATACTTGTGGCTCTTTGGAAATCAAAGCTGACTGTTAAAAACTTGACCTCACAGGGTTGGAGAGACAATACGGTGGGTAGAACGCATGCCTTACATGAAGCCGGCCCTGGTTCAATCCCTGGGAGCAGCACCAGCAGTGATTCCTGATTGCAGAGCCAGGAATGACCCCTGCATATCACCAGCTCTGGCCCCAAACCCCAAAATAATGAATAATGAAGGCCCTCCCGTTGATCGTCGATTTGCTCGAGCGGGCCCAGTAATGTCTCCATTGGAGACTTTATTGTTACTGTGTCTGGCATATCGAATACTCTCGGTAGCTTGCCAGGCTCTCTGAGAGGGGCGAAGGAATCAAACTCGGGTTGGCCATGTTGGCCGCTTGTAAGGCGAATGCCCTACCTGCTGTGCTATCGCTCCAGCCCCCCAAAAATAAATTTAAAAATCACTGTATCACTGTATCACTGTCATCCCGTTGTTCATCGATTTGCTCGAGTGGGCACAAGTAGCATCTCCATTTGTCCCTGTCGCGTGCTAGTGTAGCCCGATGGCGTATGGGGGGCTCTTTCAGGGTCAGGGGAATGAGGACTGTCATTAGTTACTGTTTTTGGCATATCGAATACGCCACGGGTAACTTGCCAGGCTCTGCTGTGCGGGCGGGATACTCTCGGTAGCTTGCCAGGCACTCCGAGAGGGACAGAGGAAATATTTAAAAAATTTAAAAATAAATTAAAAAAATTTTTAAAAAAGCTTGGAGTCACAATTTACTGGGCCAAGTTGTAAGAATTGACTCAGGGTTTTAAAACACAAACACAATTTTATATTCAATGTGGAAGTACGGTCATGCTTTGGGCTAGTCATTGGAAGGTCGGGAGTGAAGCCATAAAATGGGCCTGGGGCTGGGTCAGGCCTGGGATGGGAACTGAGCGGGAAGGAACCAGAGGATTCTCCTAAGATCGGGTGTTGTTGCGGGGGGGGGGGGGGGGGGGGGTGGGGTGGGGAGGGAGGGGGGTGTTCCTCAGGGGTGCTTGGGACTCTCCAAGGTCGGTCCCGCTCGCTGGGAGGTGCCCAGCCAGGCTGATCCCAGGCACCCTTATTCACAGCCATCCCTGGTTAAGGACACACTGCCTTGAACCCAGCTCCATCCTGAGTGTGGCCAGATCCCTGCCTGCCAGGGCACACGGAGGAGAGAGGCACTGATGTGGGGATCCCCCTCCCCAGGAAGTGAAGACACAGTGGTGGGCAGGGGGCACACTGCCCTTCCTCTATTTTTTTAAAAATTTTTTTGGTCACACCCAGCGATGCTCTGGGGTTACTCCTGGTTCTGAACTCAGGAATTACTCCTGGCGGTGCTCGGGGGACCATATGGGATGCCGGGGATTGAATTTGGGTCGATTCAATCCCTGGCATCCCATGTGTTCCCCCTACCCGCTGTGCTATTGGTCCAGATCCCACACTGCTTTTTCTTCCTCACCCACCCTGGGTCCCTGCTTTGCTTCCCCGGGAGCTGAGAGCTGCGCCCCCCTAAGTGTGTAAAGTGCCCGGTGAACTCAGGGAAGGAAAATGCTCAAGTCCAGCTGGCCTGACCCTTCTGGCCTTTGTCCCTCTGTCCCTCTGCTCCCTCTTGGCCTGCCTCCCCGGGGGCCTGGGAGCACAGAGGCATGGTGAGCAGGCCTGGCAGTGGGGACTTCGGTCCCCGCAGTGGGCAGAATCTGGGGCGGTGGGAGGCTCTGTGGGACCCGGGTACAGACTCGGACTTGGCCAGTCCTCTTTGCATGCGGGCACCAGCCCCGTGTCCTTGGGGAGGGCCCTGAGGCTCAAAGATGTGGAGCAGGTCTGCCCCAGGCTGATCAGCTGGAGGGGGCACAGGGTTGTGTCCAAGTTCGTCTCCCTGGATCGAGGCAATAGCACAGGGGGTAGGGCACTTGCCTTGCACGTGGCCAGTCTGGGTTTAATCCCCAGCACCATGTATGGTCCCCTGAGCTCCACCAGGAGTGACTCCTGAGCACAGAGTCAGGAGTGATCCCTGAGCACTGCTGGGTGTGACCCTCCCCCCCCCCCACAGGAAATCAAGTTCATCTCACTAGGGCCTCAGCCCCTGCCACTGCATTCTCCCTGAAAACTGTTTGGCAGCGGCCATACCTGCCTTGAGTCCTTGCGGCCTGAAGGGTAAAGGCCATGATCCCTAACCTGCCATGCAAGGCGCTCTCCAGCCAACCGGGGGCCCCTCTACCTCGAATGCCCAGCTTGGACACACTCCTACACATCCGTCAAGGCCCAGGCTGTCCAGTCCTGCCTGACCGAGGTGGCTCTTGACGCTTTCTCCATCCTCCAACAAACAGGTGGGTGGGCCCCCTGTGCTTCTCTGACCCCTTTCTCCTTCCCTCCTGGGTGGTAAACTCCTCCCAACACAGGCCCAGCAGTGCCTGGGAGGTGGTGTGGGGGGGTCACTTGGACCATACCCGGGTGCTGCCCAGGGGGTCAGGGGGTGCTGGGGATAGAACTCGGGACCTCAAGTATGTTCTCTACAGGGCCATCTCTCCACTCTCCACCGCTTGTCCTTTTGAAACCTAGTCCAATGTCCCCTTGATGGCACTTGGGACCAGGCACCTTCTCTGTGCCCACCCCTCTCGGGTCTGGCACCAGCATAGCAGGGGGCTGCCCCGGGATCAGGGAGAGAAAAACCACTGATGAACCCAATTCCACATCCACATCAGGACACGAGTCCAGACGGGAGTTGGCCTTCCTCCCTGAGCATGAGTTTGCTGCTTCGTGCTGTTTGCATTCTGACGGGCGCGAGGTTCACGACAGACTCCAGAGCATCAGGGCTGGGCAGGAAGCCCCCTGTATGGGGGGGCCTGGCACTGTGGGGGCAGGCACATTCTGTCTAGTGCAGGGCTGAAGGGGCTAGGCCTTGAGTCTGGACCCCCGCACTCCGGGAATATATCTGCAGGGGCTCTGAGAAGGCCTGTTACCAGGGAGGTCTTCACTCCAGTCTGAGGCTCCAGGTAGCTAAGACAGAGGGAGGGCGATGAGGCAGATCCAGCAACACCTGAGGACTGAGGCAGGAACACGGCCCTCAGGTCCAGCCCTGAACTCAGCATCGAATGTAAAGGGGCAGGGATGGGCTTTGGTAGTCCCTGGACCGCTGCAACAGCACCCCGAACACCCAAGCCTCTGAGGGAGCTGTTTCCTTTGTCTGGGAGGCACACTTTGGAGGTGCTCAGGGTCAGCTCCTGACTGCACTCTGGGATCACTCCTGGCGGGCTCAGGGGGGCCCTTTGGGGTGGTGCCAGAGATCCAACCCGGGTTGGCCTTGTGCAAGGCAAGTGCCCTCCCCGCTGTGCACCCTATCACTCCGGCTGCAGGAGCTCTATTCCTAAGCCCCCTCTTTCGGGCGAGGAGGATGAAGCTCAAAGAAGTGAAGGCCCCCAGCTCCAGCTCCTGCAGCCGGCATCTGAGGGCAGGTGGGCACATTTGCACCCAGCCCAGCCCGCCAGCAGCCCCGCCCACCTCTCCTGAGCCCAAGGACTCTGAGATCCTGAGCCTGGAGCAGCCTGAGAACCCCATGGGCGCCAGCCTGGCTTCCACTTCTCTGAAATGAGACAAAATCGGCCATCAGGGACTGGAACGATAGCCTTGCATGTGGCCGACCCGGGTTCGATCCCCAGCATCCCATATGGTCCCCCGAGCACCACCAGGAGTGATTCCTGAGTGCAGAGCTACGAGTAACCCTGAGCATTGCTGGGCATGATCCAAAAACAAAATTAAACAAAACATAAAACAGACATCAGTACCCTGGTCCAGGAAGTCGTGTCCTTTGGGGGCCATGGGTGACTGTGTGTGTGTGTGTGTGTGTGTGTGTGTGTGTGTGTGTGTAATGCACTGTTGCCTGAATTTGCAAGGCCCTCCAGGGAATTTCCAGGGCCTTAGGAATTGGGGTGGAGGAGAGGATGGCTAAGGGCTATTCCTGAGGGTCGCGAGCAGAGACTTGGACACCGAGAGGTGGACAGTGCAGCCCTGGCGCACGGCCGGGGAGGGCTCTGGCCTATCTCTCGCACACCGCAGCAGCTCGGCTCTGATTCTGGAAGGCTCCTGGCTGACGTGGTGGTGCCCAGTGTGACCTCCGGTGCCGGGCAGCCAGGATCCCACCCCCTAGTCCTTCCTCCGTGAGCTGCACCCACCAGGGGCCAAGGCAGCCTCCAAGCACCCATCTGGACGGCCACCAAGCCCTCACGGGGCTGGTGTGGGGTTCCCCAGGGCTCAGTCCTCCTGTGTCCTCTTCCCCACCTGCCAGCAACAGATGCCCCCAGAAGCCGGCAGGATGGGTGCTGTGCGGGCATTTTATCTGGCACTTAGGAACGTGGCACTATGCCCCCACAAAGCCTTCACTAAGGCTCCGTGAACAATGCTACAGAGAAGCAGGGGGTGTATCCATGCCCACCCCCAGGTGATTATAACATTTGGGTAAATTGCCTTTGGTCTGGCACGAGATGCTGTGGGAGGTGCGGAACGGAGCTGGGCCATCCCCCAGAAGCCCTCGGAGGGTTCTGGAGAGGCAGCCTGCAGTTGGCATGGGCAGGATGAGGCCCTGCTGGCGGTGGGCAGCGGGAGTCCAGCCCCAGCTCCCCGCCAGACAGTGCTGCAGAGACCCACCCGCTCTGGGACAAGGCGATGGTTGGAAATCTCTGAGCCGTACATGGGGGCAGAGAACTTTCTGGGTCCTCAGGAATGGGTGTCCTGGCTCTGGGTGACAAGACCAGCCCTCTTCTCTTGCCCAGCCCGCAGGACTCAGGGCTCCCTCATCCATCTCTCCCTGAGTCCAAGTGACCCGTGGCTGTGTGTGTCTCACTTCACGGCAGGTCCAGACTTTCACCTCCCATTTCCTCATCTGTTAAATGGGCATAATAGGTATTTAAATAAGAAAAATGATAAAGTGGGGCCGGAGCGAGAGCACAGCTGGGAGGGCATTTGCCGTCCATGCAGCCGACCCAGGTTCAATCCCCGGCATCCCCGCTGGTCCCCCGAGCACCACCAGGAGCGATTCCTGAGTGCAGAGCCAGGAGTAATCACTGAGCATCACTGGGTGTGACCCAAAAAGCAAAAAGAAAAGAAAAATGATAAAGAGGATCAGACAGAAGGAGACAAAAGGAAATGCTTCATCCGGAGCCTGGACCAGAGCTGGGCACTCGTTTGCATTTCCGGTTGGGGCCATTCTGGTCCAAAGGACTGGACTGCGTTCTTTTGAAGGAGGGCCCTAGTGGACACCCTGAGAGAGTGGACAAAATCTTAGTATGCTGGCCTGGTACCGTGCGAAGAGGACTGTGAGACAAGAGGAGGCCAGGAGAGAACCCCCCCAGCCTCCTGCCCAGTCCTGAACAAAGGTTCTATCTGCCGGAGCCTCAGTTTCCTCACCCGTCCATCTGAGATCCTGGGATGTCTCCCCTTAACAGAGTATCTGGTGCCCACTTCTGCTCCCAGGACCTCTGCACCCTCACTCTGGTGAGGCCGGCCAGAGTCACGCAGGCCGGGTTGCCTGGTGGAGGGGGGAGGGCATCTCTTTTTCTCTCCATTCTCTCCCCGACCTCCACTGACTCCCCTTCTTCCCATTGTCTGGCGAAACTTACGTTGGCAGGAGGCTTTCCATCCTGATTGAAAATTCCGTTTGGAGCTCACAGGTTTACTCCCAACGGGGTCTCTCTGCAAATAATCACTGGTGTGTGATATTTTTAAGAAGCCCATGCCATTGTTTCTGATTGAAGGAAAGTTGGTGCTATTTTGAAGAGCGAGCGTGAAGCGGTGGCGTTATCTCTTTAACCATTGGGAATTATGTGCTGTTTGAAAGATTTGTGAGCTCTAGGACATTTGCCAGATGTGCTTGATTCGACGTTTGAGACAACAAAGGGGATAATGTTGGCGGGAATCTTGACGGCATTTCTGATGATCAGGATATTCTTTCAGGATGGTACCGAGACCTTTCGGGGGAAGAATCTCAGCTTTTACATAAACTAATTTGGGATGCTCCCTCTCCGTCTTCCACAAAGCAAATTTAGTTCATTGTTAGTTGTATATATTAAAATGGTTACGAGGGTTTTCTTCCTTTGAATATTAATAATGTGCCTTTCATTGGAGACACTTGCCTGGGGTGTCATTAATTGCGGGGGAGGGAGTAAGGATTAGTGAGTGGTGCAGTTATTTTGCAAATGACTCCTACTCTTAGCTTGGAGGCAAGCAACAGCTCAGGGAAGAAACTGCACGGCACACAGTCACCCATACAAACTGCTCCCTGGCCCAGCTTCTGCCGTGGGGGAATGAAAGGGATCTGGGGGGAGGGGAGGCTAGAGCTAATCTCCCAATTTCCCACCATATTAAAGGCAATTATCCCAAATACCTTCCCCTGTGTCCTTATTGGCCCACCGTGAATCAAGGACCCCCCCTTTTCAAATAAGGTAGCATCTCACTCTGGGTACCGCTGTGTTTTTGTCTTAAGGGGAAGAAAAAAAGAGGACCTCTGCAGGGCACTTAGGAATATCACAGTGCTCCCGCTGGGCTTCAGGAAAGGTGTTTGGGGGGGAGCCTGGGGGGAAGGAGACAGCCTGGGCCCTTCAGTCTAGGCGGGAGGGAACTGAAGCACAGACCGAATAGACTGGAACACAGCACTGACAAGCGAGATGCAGTTGGCTGGGTTGTGACCACAGGGACTCAGAGATCTGAGCCAGCAAGGGATGAGTCTGTCTACCTTGGCTTGCCCAGAGGATGCACTTGGGAAGGGAGGGGAGGCAGGGAGGAGTCAGGGGCTGGGGGAGCCAGCAGAGAGAGGCAGGCCAGGTGCCCCCAGTTCAGACTGCTGCCTAGTGCCCACCGTGCCTTTTCCCAGCTCCGGGCCCCCGGGTGTGGGATGACTGAGGAGAACCACACGCCATTCTTCAGGGGCAGAGGGCGGCCTGGTGCTGTGTGCTAAGTGGTCGGAAGGGCCAGAGGAAAGGAGGAAGGCACCTGGGTCGGCGAGGGGGAACTCCACCAGGGAGAAGAGAAAAGACACAGGGGATAGCTGAAGAGACGGGCAGGAGGTGGCCAGGAGCTCCGAGTGGGGTGCCATCGAGGACGTTGGCCCCCAGTTTCAGTAGCATTTCATTTCCCGAGACAAAGACAGCCAGGCCTGCAGGGCCCGGCACAGGCCAGCACAGAGCCGTCCCTTCTCTCAAGCACCCTCGGGGAAGCTAGCAAGTCCCAGGGCCTGGCAGTCCCTTCTCATCCCTGAAAGGTGACCCCGTCACCTTCATAGACTTGCAGACACGATCGGCAACCACCTTGTCCAGCGCTGGGCCCAAGCTTGGGGTCAACTGCAGGGCCGCACACTTTTTTTTGAAGGGGGGGGCTTTTTTGGACCACAGCCAGCGATGCTTAGGGGTTACTCTTGGCTCTGCCCTCAGGAGCCACTCCTGGTGGTGCTTGGGGGACCAAAGAGGATGCCGGATATTGGACCCGGGTCCGCCGCGTGCAGGCAAACACCCTACCCGCTGTACTCTCACTTGGTCTCATCCCCTCCTGCCCCGAATACTTGGTTTTTATTTATTTATTTATTTTAATAAGGGGGTTGGAGCGATCGCACAGCGGGTGCAGAGCCAGGGGTTACCCCTGAGCATCGCTGGGTGCGACCCAAAAAAGCAAATAAATAAATAGGGGTGTTCCAAAGGTGCTGGGGGGCAGGGGCCATTCCGGTGATGGGGGTGGGGTGGGGGGCATGAGATGCCAGACATAAAACTCTGAGCCTCGCATGTGATGCCTGCACCCATCACTTTGAGCTGTTTCCCCAGCTGCTAGGCTGCACATTTTTTTTGGAGGGGGGAGGGCTGTCTTCTTGTTTGTTTGTTTGGGGGCCACATCCAGTGGTGCTCTGGGGCGACACCAGGCCCAGTGTTTGGGGGACTCTGCCGTTCCAGCAGTTGAACCCAGGCTCCCTCTTTGCAAAGCTTGCACTCTGACCTCTGAGTGACTTCTCTAGTCCCTGGGCTGTGCACGTGAAAAGCTGCTATTTCTCAAGAGTAAGGACCAATGTCAAACCCACGGGCCCATTTTACAGATGAGGAAACAGAGGCACCCGGGAGATACAAAGTTAGCTGCTCCGGACCTGCCCCGGCTCTCCAGCTCCTTGCGGGAGCCTTTCAGGGCTGAGGGACTGACTGGGGTGGCGGGGTGAGGGGATGGGTGCTGTCTGAACTGCTTCCTGCTGGGGCCCAGGGGACTCCTGCTCACCTGCTCACTGAGCCCCATTTCCTGATCGCAGCCTGCGCCCCTCCCTCCCTGGCTCCCAGGAGACGCAAACTTGAAATGACAGACCCTCTGGGCTCAGTTCCTGGCACTGAAAACAAACAAAAGAAGGGCCGCAAGCAGGATCCTGAGAAAGTGCAGAGGCCTGAGTGCAGGCCCTGCCCTGTGTGAAGCCAACGGACCTACATGATCTGCCTCGCCCGGAACTGGGCGCAGCCTCCCGGGCCCCACTACATGTAACCCACTGCCTAAAGGAATAAAGAAGGAACCCATTGGCTGGAGCGATAGCACAGCGGGTAGGGCATTTGCCTTGCATGCGGCTGACCCGGGTTCGATCCCCAGCATCCCATATGGTCCCCTTGAGCACCGCCAGGAGTAATTCCTGAGTGCAGAGCCAGGATGTGCATCGCTGGGTGTGACCTCCTCCCAAAAAAAAGAAGGAACCCATTCCTTTCTGCTGGTCGGGTCCGGAGGCTTGAGGGTCGCAGAGGCCTCTTGCCTGGCCCCATCCCCAGAGCCTGGCTGGCTGGGGCGCTCCAGGACTCACGTACACAGGAGGAGGGCCTGGGCCTCCCTGGCCAGTAGGGATCAGCCTCCCACGCCCCCCCCCCCCCTTCCCAGCCCAGCCCGGTGAGGAAAGAAGCTCTGAGTTCTGCCAGCCCCGTAAGCGGGGCACATCTGTAAATCACAACTTCCCTCCAAGCCCGCTGACTGCAGGTGTGCCAAGGTGATCCCAGATGCCCCTTCCTCCCGGCGCCCCTGCCCGTGACCTCCCCAGCTCAGAGCCACCCAGGAGGCTGGGGGCTCCCTGGCAACAGTGGTTCTGGCCGCCGTGTTTACTCCGGACTGGCATCCGTCCGACTGTCACCCGCCCTGGGCCCACGGGGCCGGCTGCCCTGCGCCCTCAGGATGGCAGCAGGAAAACACTGTCTGTGGGGGCAGATCGGAATGCAGGGGGGAAAGGGAAGGTCGGTCCCGGCGGGGAGAGGTGAGTCAAGGGTAATGACTAGGTGGCCCCGAGCAGACAGTCCCTGTTAGTGGTTTGCGCTAGCGGCTTCCCCTCCGCGCGCCATCTGTCCTATAATATCGGGACCAAAATACCCCTTGGCTCCCTTTCTCCTCCATCAGAGATGCTTACGGGTGGAAGGACCCTAGAAATTATCCAGCCCGACTCCCTCATTTGGCAGATGAAGAGAACGGGGGACCCAGCGAGAGAAAGCCCAGGCCCGGGTCAGCCAGCAGGCACCTGGGAGGCGGCTCCTTCTGACCTCAGCTCATCCTCCTGCCCCGGGCCACTTTTCGGCTGGGGACCAGGCACCTCTGGAAGGGACGCGTGGTACCTGCCTTTGCTTCCCGCCAGACCCCTCCTTCCGGGGAGCCCCGAGCTGCCCGCAGTCCGCCTGTGCCCTGGGAATGGCCACAGCAGCCCTGGCCGCCCGCCCGCCGGCCCACACCTTGGTCTGCGCCTTTCTCCTCCATTGCCACTCTACTGTTTTGCACAAGGATGCTGGCGGCCTCGGGCTCCCTGAGGCAGGATTTTCCAGGTGTCCCCACCGGGGTGGGCCACGTGTCCCCTGGACTTCCCGTCCCCACTCTGGGACTGAAGGCAGTTGCAGTGTGGCTTCTGGAAAAGCACAGATGTGATTGTAGGAGAGAGAGAGAGAGAGAGAGAGAGAGAGAGAGAGAGAGAGAGAGAGAGAGGAGACAGAGGGAGGGAGGGAGGGAAGGAAGGAGAGACAGAGGGCGGGAGAGAGGGAGGGAAGGGAGAAGGCAGAGAAGTGAGGGGATAGGGGAGGGAAGGAGGTAGGAGAGAGGGGAGAAGAGGGGGAAGAGAGGAAGGGGAGGGGAGAGAAGAGGGGGAGAGGGGAGGAAGGGGAAGAGGGTGAGAGGGAAGGGTAGGAGGGGAGGGGAGAGGAGGAGGTAGGGGAGAGGGCGAGGAGAGCACCAACTCCTTAGGACTATGTGCAGTGTGTGTGTGTGGGGGGGGGTCTATGTATACATGTATGCTTATCAATGGGCATTTTCCTAGGAGGAGGTCCATAGTGTTTGTAAAACCTAGAATAGCTGTGATTCTTGAGAAAACTTAGGAACCCTCCATTAAAGGGAAGTCAATATTGTTCCGCCCTCTTCTTGTGACTGTCTGTTTGGAGCCACACCTGATGGTGCTGAGGGATCACTCCTGGCAGGGCTCGGGGACCATCTCTGGAGCTGAGGGTTGACCTGGGGAGGGATGCATGCCAGGCAGGTGCCTGGGCCCCTGTGCTGTCCGTCTGGCCCCGGGGCCCTCACGTGCTGCCCAGCCTCCTGGGCATTGCTTCTGGTGCCCAGTTTGACGGGCCTGCGTTCCCAGATGCGCCCCCAGAGGGAGGCCTCAGCAGCCTTCCTGGACACCCGGAGCCCTGGCCTTTAGGCCTTTCCCCAACCTGGTGGCCGGTTCCCAGCTGCTCAGCAGGTCTCATTTCTCATCACCTTCCTGACTCCCTCCCAGAACTCTGCCTCTGGCTGAGCTGCCCCTTCTCTGTGCCTCCGTGTCACCCCTCTGTGTTAGAACCCCCACCTCTTCCTCCCCGCCCCCCCGTAGTCCAAGGTCCCATTTTCCCCTCTGGTGGTACACGAGCAAGCTAGCGCCACCCAGGAGCCCGAGAGAAAGGGGCTCTGTGCGTAGCTGCAGTCTGGTGACCAGCACAAGCACAGCACCTTATTGTGTGTTCAAGTGTCACTGAGGGGCCGGAGCACTGGTACAGACAGTAGGGCACTTGCCTTTCATGCTGCCCACCTGGGTTCAATTCCTGGCATCCCGTGTGGTCCCCTGAGCCCTTTCAGGAGTGATCCCTGGGTGCTAATCCTGAGCAGAGCCTGGTGTGGCCCCCCAAATCAACCCCCACCCAAAAAAACTCGGTGAAAAGAAGCAGGCAAAACTCAGCACTTCCTCCTCCTAATGCTCATTCAGTGGCCACCGGCCACAGCGGCCACTAAAGTCCTTTATCTCACTCTCTACCAAGGTATAGTAGAGAATGCCAACACGTGAAGCATTCAGATAATTCCTTTTTATCTTTTTCAGTAGCAGCTGCTTTCTCCTGAAATGCATGTCCCCAACACACACACACACACAGGCAGACACAGACATGCACATACACGTGCGTCCATCCATGCATGCAAACACACATGTGCACGTCCCTGGGTGTGGGTGAGATACAAGACCACGTGTGCCGAGTGCTCGGGGGACTCTACCTGCGTTTCTCAGGAAGCGGTTCTTGTAGTCCTTGATGATTCTCGTGGTCGGGTTGTAGAAGCCATCCCCGCAGTCGTAAAGGCCGAGAGGGACTTTCCTGGGCGGGTCCATGTTGGTGAGCTGACAGATACCTTGAAAAGATGATCAGGGGCTGGAGCGATAGCACAGTGGGTAGGGCATTTGCCTTGCACGCGGCTGGCCCGGGTTCGATTCCCAGCATCCCATAGAGTCCCCCGAGCACTGCCAGGAGTAATTCCTGAGTGCAGAGCCAAGAGTAACCCCTGTGCATCACTAGGTATGACCCAAAAAGTCAAAAAAAAAATAAAAGATGATCCGGATCATTAAGGCTCCACCGAGCCCCGGCCCACCCAAGTCTGCTCCCAGGAAGATTCACTTCTATCTGGGGGCACTGCCTGAGTCTGTCCACGCATTGTGTTAGCAACAGCAGACTCTCCAAACTTTCCCCCATTTTTCTGGGGAGAAACTGAGTCATGGACTGACCAAGGCCCTGCCCGAGTTTGGTTCCTAGCCGGGGCAGTGTTGCTGAGATTTGAGGCCTGGTCATTCTGGCTCCAGGAAGTGGCCCCTTTGCCCTCTGTGGTCCCCCAATGGAACCTTGCGGGTGACCTTAGTGACCTACAGCACCCCACCACCACCTAAAGACCACCTAGTGAATGTGGGGGGATGCTGGGATGGGCAGTGGCCGGTACCTGCTGGCTTCAAGCCTTTGCGGATCTCGGTGTAAAACCTCCGATCGTAGCCGTCACAGTAATGCCAGAACTTGTCCTTATACTTCAGGCCGTCCTCGAAGGTGTAGGTGCCCTGCGACACAGGACACAGGCCCATGTGTCTAAGCTGCCAAGGATGTCCCCTTGCCAGGGCGGGACATCAAGGGAGGAGGGGGGGTGGCGGCGGCTCTCTCGCTGTGGGAGAGGAAGTGATGTCTGCCCGATGACAGCTCTGATGCGGACAAGGACGGGGTGTCGAGGGCTGAGCCCTGTGGCAACTCACTGTGGGGTCCCCTCTCACCCTGGTCTGCCCCCCTGGAAGACCAGGATAATGATGGTGGGGACCCAAGGAGAACTCAGGGAACATTGATTGCGTGTCTTCTTTTCTTGGTTTGTTTTTGGGCCACACCCATTGATGCTCAGGGGTTACTCCTGGCTCTGCACTCAGGAATTACTCCTGCCAGAGCTCAGAGGACCATATGAGATGCCGAGGATCGAACCTGGGTTAGCCGTGTTTGAGGCAAACACCCTCGCCACTGCTATACTATCTCTCTGGCCCCTAGTGTCTGTTCTTGTAAGCATTATGAAATGGCGATGGGGCTGGAGCCATAGGACAGCAGGTAGGGCCTTTGCCTTGCATGCAGCCGACCGGGGTTCGATTCCCAGCATCCCATATGGTCCCCCGAGCACCGCCAGGAGTAATTCCTGAGTGCATGAGCCAGAAGTAACCCTTATGCATCACTGGGTGTGACCCAAAAATTAAAAAAAAAAAAAGAATAGAAATGGCAAGTTTGGGGTCGGCAAGATAGTACAATGGGCGGGACCCTTGCCTTGCAAGCAGCTGACCCAAGTTTGACCCCTGGCACCTCATCTGGTTCCCTGAGTCTTGCCAGGAGTGATCCCTGAGTGCAGAGCTAGGAGTAAGCCCTGAACACCACCGGGTGGGGGGTCCACCTATATCAAAAAGAAAACCCAAAAATCAATGACAAAAAAAGAAAAGGCAAGTTTTTATGACTTTGATTATTATCACAGCTAAAAAGGTGATGGGCCTTTGTACAGACACCGTCTGCCCGGGTTGCCGGGCAGTGCAGAAAGTGTCAGGAGGCAGGAAGCCAGGGTGGGGATTCCACACTGCTCCTTCCCCGTGTGGCTTTGGGTAGGTCACATCCCCTTCCTGGGGCTTCCATCCACCAAGGAGTACCTCTTCACCTTTCAGAAGGGCGTGAGCTGGCCGCCCTACACATTCTTTGTGCGTCTAAGGAGAGCTACAGATCCTTCCCCAGAGAAAAAGAGGGTCCCCTATATTTACACATCAATGTAGGTCAAAGTCAGAAGGTCTCACTGAGCCCCAAATTCTATTCATGGCCCACTGAGCAAGAACAGTTAGGAACGATGGTCAGTCGGAAGACTTAGCAGGATAATAGCAGCAATTGCGGGAGCTAGCATGTACCCAGTGGCTGCTCTGTGCCTGGTGCTTGACACAGCACTGGCCTAAACACCCTCACTTCATCCCACAAGCCACTGGGGAGGTGCCTAAAACTAACGTAGCAAATTGGATTACGGATCTCCAAAAGGAATCCCAGCAAACTGCTAGACTCTGTGAGTGCTTTGCAGATGGGACTTGTGGATAAGAACTGATGGATTTTTTTTTTTTGCTTTTTGGGGTCACACCAGAGATGCTCAGGGATTACTCCTGGCTCTGCACTCAGGAATTACTCCTGGTGGTACTGGGGGACCATATGTGATGCCAGGAATCAAACCTGGGTCGGCCACCTGCAAGGCAAACCCCTACCTGCTGTAATATCACTCTTTTTTTTTTTCTTTTTGGGTCACACCTGGCGATGCACAGGTGTTACTCCTGGCTCTGCACTCAGGAGTTACTCCTGGCAGTGCTCAGGGGACCATATGGGATGCCGGGAATTGAACCGGGGTTGGCCGAGTGCAAGGCCAACGCGCTACCCACTGTGCTATCTCTCCAGCCCCTGTGCTATCACTCTTGCAGGGAGAAGATGATCCTGAATTGTCTGGTGCAGCCCAGTGCAAACCAAACCCTTCTAAGACAGAGGTGTGGGTGGGGTGGGGAGAAAGTCAGAGGAGACAATCATGAAAGCAGAGAGAGAGGCCAGAGTGATAGCACAGCGGGTAGAGCATTTGCCCTGCACGTGGCTGACCCAGGTTTGATTTCTAGTATCCCATATGGTCCCTTGAGCAGCGCCAGGAGTAATTCCTGAGTGCAGAGCCAGGAGGAACTCCTGAGCATCACCACTGTGACCCCACGATGCCCGCCCCCCCAGAAAAAAACAGAGAGAAAGCTGCTGACGTAAAGGGGAAGGTCAGGATGATGCATTGCCACCGGCCAAGAATTCAGGCACCTTTTAGCAGCCAGAAAGGGAATGGAAACAGAACTCCCTGGTGTCCCAGAAGAAAGGTAGTGGGTGGGTCTATTTCAGACTCTGACTTCGAGAAGCTTCTGATGTTTCAAGGCACTGAGTGGATCATGACCTTCAGTGCCACAATGGGAAACTAATATGGTGGTCCCCGGTCAGAGAGGGAGAGCGCAACTCCCAGCAATAGGGACGGGTGGGCCACATAGAACACAATGACGGGACTGAGGTTCATTAGGGACATGCCAGGAGCCCTTCTGGGTGAGGAGGAGAAACCCTGATCCCGGGAGATGAAGAGGAAAGGGAGAAGGGCATGAGCAGGAGAACCAGTGGGGGGGCAGGGATGCCCCCTCTGCAGCCCCCTGCCTGCCCGATCACCTCGATGACCAGTCCCTTCTCCCAGGTGGCACTGTAGCGTCTCCCGTTGGGGAAGAACAGGGTTCCCTTGCCATGGAACATGCCGTCCTTCATGTCCCCGACGTATCTCGTTTCCGTGGGGAGGATGTATTCGGCCTTTCCCTCCATCCTGTAAGCATGAGGGGACTTTGCTGAGCCCCCTGTGGGCTGGAGGACGCAAGGGGGCAGGCGTAGGGAAGGCAACCGGCCCATGTCCACTCTGTTCCCACTGACCAGACCACTCTGACCCCTAAGACCACAGGTAACCTGGTTGGAATAGTATGGCATTTAGTTTATTGATTTATTTTGGGGGGAGGGTCTCTCAGGCAGTGGTCAGGAGGTCCTCCTAACAATTTCTGGCCATTGGGTGAGAGGCTCAACGTCAGGGTTCTAGAGTGATAGTACAGTGGGCAAGGTTCTTCCTTGCAGACCCAGGTTCACTCCCCATCACCCCAAACGGTCTACTGAGCACTGCCAGGAATGATCCCTGAGCACAAAGCCAGGAGTCAGCCCTGAGCACTGCTAGGTGTGCCCCCCCAAACAAACAAAAATAAACAATGCAAGGGTCCTATTGTGCCAGGGACTCCCCCAGCACCTGGGTGGTGCTCAGGGGACTTCAAGGGTGCACTTGGTGGGTCTGGGAGCCTCTAGAGTGGCTCCCAGCAGCACTTGGGGAATCAGGTAGTACCACAGGTCACACTGGGGTTGGCCACTTGGAGGCATGCGCGGAACCCCTGTACTGTCCCTCTAACCCAAGAGCACATTTTTTTTCCCTCTTTTTTTAAAAAATTGAATCACCATGATACAGTTATAAGCTTTCATGTTTGAGTTTTAATCATACAATGATCAAACACCCTTCCCTCCACCACTGCACATTCTTCACCACCAGTATACCTGTCCCCAATATACCTGCCCCCTTTACAACCCTCCCCCTGCCTCCATGGCAGACAATTTTCCCCATACTCTCTCCCGACATTTGGACATTAGGGTTTGCAATACAGATACTGAGAGGCCATCATGTTTGGTCCTTTATCTACTTTCAGCACACATCTCCCATCCTGAGCAATTTCTCCAACCATCATTGACTTAGTGATCCCTTTTCCATTCCAGTTGCCTTCTCCTCCAGCTCATGAGACAGGCTTCCAACTATGGGGCAATATTCCTGCTCCTTGTCTCTATTGTCCTTGGGTGTCAGTCTCATGTTATGTTATTTTATATTTCACAAATGAGTGCAGTCCTTCTATGTCTGTCCCTCTCTTTCTGACTCATTTCACTTAGCATGATACCCTCCATGACCATCCGCTTATAAGAAAATCTCATATCTCTCCTAACAGCTGCATAGTATTCCATTGTGCAGATGTGCCATAGTTTCTTTAACCAGTTGCTTGTTCTCAGGCACTTGGGTGGTTTCCAGATTCTGGCTATTGTGAACAGTGCTACAATGAACATACAGGTGCAGATGTCATTTCTACTGAAGAGCACGTTTCTTTTTCTTTTTTTGCATTTTTGGGTCACACCTGGCAACGCACAGGAGTTACTCCTGGTTCATACACTCAGGAATCACTCCTGGCGGTGCTCGGGGGACCATATGGGATGCTGGGAATCGAACCTGGGTTGGCCGTGTGCAAGGCAAATGCCCTACCTGCTATGCTATTGCTCCAGCCCCAAGAGCACATTTCTTAAGCACTCACTATATGTTAACTCCATTACCATGAAAACCGTTAGACACTACCTCAGTTCATCTCAGACACAGTGCTTACCACGAAGCTGCTCAAGCAGCACCACCAGGAAGCCTCCCTGAGCACAGAGCCATGAGTAGCCCCAGAGTATCCCTGGTTGTAGCCCCTAAACCAAAACAACAGGAATAGAAAAATATGCCTCATTCCTTCCCTGTTAGCTTGGGTCACCTCGCCTGCCTTGGAATTTCTTTAAATTTGGGTGCCTCTGTTGAATACTGGGGTAATTTCTGAGCCCTCCGAGGCGTGCCTCGACTTCTGTGTGTCTCTGGAGCCTTGGACAAGCCCCAACACCTCTCTCAGCCTGAGTATTTTCTCTTTTGGGGGGAGGGGTACACTCTGCAGTACTTAGAGGCTATTCCTGGCTCTGTGCTCAGGGATATTTAAAGTTCCGTATGTGGTGCCAGGAATTCACTGGGATCAGTCACATGCAAGGCAAGCGCCTTAACCCCAGTTTTCTCTCTCTCGGCAGGTCCCATATGTACAGCCTTATGAATTCCTGCACATCCCATAAACATTCTTCACCTTGCTTCTCTACCTAGTACTGTCTCCTCCATGAAGCTCTCCAGGACTGTCCCAATGGGGTAAATGGGCTCAGAAGCAGCCTCTATGGAGGAACAATATGGGTTTTAGAGACAGACCTGGATTTCAATTTCTCAACTGCCAAATGCTAACTAGATCACTTCCAGCAAGTTTGTAAATACTCTGAGCCTCACTTTTCTCATCTGTACAATGGAAGTTCAGTAAAAGCGCCATCTGAAATCAGCTGCTTATTTATTGGCCATACAGCTACTAGACTGTAAGGACTATGAGTGGGGGCAAGGATCTTGGCGTTTCACATATTTTACTACAAATATCTAAAACTGGCAGAGAGCAATTTTCATTTCATTTCATCATCCTGTTATTCGTCGGTTGCCTCGAGCAGGCCCCAGTAACGTCTCTTTCATCCTAGCCTTGAGATTATATTCAAGGCTACTTAGGAGAATGAGACCCATCAGAGAGCAAATGCAATGCAACCTCCCTGGAATGAATGAATCTCAGCGAGGTCTGTGATTCCATACGTATCCTTGAACAGTTTATCTCATTTCACTGGGTATCCATTTTCCTCCACTGTAAAACGAAAAGAAACTATTTTCTCTCTGGGGTCAGAGACACAGCCCACAGGGCTAGAGTGCACGCTGTGCATGCAGGATGCCTGGATTCAGTCTCAGGCACCACAGACAGTCTCCCCTGCACTGGCCAGGACCGACCCTCGAGCACGGGATGGGGGGAAGCCTCTGAGCATTGTGAGATGTGTTCCTCTGCCCCATCCAGCAAACAAAATCCAATTCTTTACGCAAGAGCAGTCTGGAAGGTTAAAAGTCTGAGTAGTGGGGCTCAGCGTTTGCCCTGCACGCGGCCGACCCAGGTTCAATTCCCAGCATCCCATATGCTCCCCTGAGCACCGCCAGGAGCAATTCTTGAGTGCAGGAGCCAGGAGTAACCCCTGAGCATCGCTGGGTGTGACCCCAAAAGAAAAAAAGAAGTGCGAGTGGGGTAAGGTCCTTTGCAAGAAGGCAAAAAGCGCGCCAGCCGTCCCAGACGTTGAAGACCTAGCTCACGGAGCGCGGCCCTTACCTCCCATGCACATATTCCCCAAAATACTGGCTCCCGGTGTACTGCATGACCGCTAGGCTCTAGCTCGGCGCCGGAGACAAGCGTCCCAGCGGGAGTCGCCTCACCAAGGCAACCAGCGGCCTGGGCGGAGCCTACGCGGAGCCCCGCCCCCGGCCCGGCCACCCCTTCCGCCTCTGCGCACGCCCCGGGGCCGGCCACCGAACACCGCCGCGCGCATGCGCGTCCCGGGCCGCGCATGCGCAGGGCCTCGCTGTCCCGGTTGGGCCGCGCAGAGGGGAGTTCAAGGAGACGGGGGCGCCGCGGCCGTGGGCACCTCCTCGGGGTCGGGCCCGCCGCAACCATGCCGGGCATAGTGGAGCTGCCTACTCTGGATGAACTGAAAGTGCAGGAGGTGAGGCTCGTCTGCAGGACCGGCAGGCGGGGGCCCAGGGCGCGGCTTTGCAGGCCCGGGCCCCGCGCGGCTCGGACCCCCGACCCTCCCCGCCCCCACCCCCAGCACACTCCAGTCGATCCCTCCTCCACGGACACCACCCCCACCTCACCCCCGCCGAGCTGGGGGCTCGCCCTGCCCCAGCCCACCGGGGCTGAGAACTCGCCCTCCCACCACTCTCTCCGGCCGGCGCCTTAAGTGGCACTTTGAAAAAAATTTATTTCTGTATTTTTTTATCACTATTTTCCATCAGGCCACTGCACTTGGCTTATGGCACTTGCTGCTCAGGCCTTACCGAGAAGGGTGCGTGCACGTCCCCCGCTGGAGGCTGCACCGCTGCTGCCCAGCTCGGAAGCTGCAGCACCCGAGGGGTCGCGGCCGCCCCGGGACAGGCGTTCGGTCTCGGGGCCTGTCAATCACTGGCCCGTGTGGGACTCGGACACTCGGGGCCCCGCGGAGCTGGAGCGAGCGGTCCGCGCGTGGGCCGCTGGTTCTGGAACAGTGTAGCTAGTGCCACGAAGAAACAGTCTAACACCTAAGTGTCCCAAACGGGATCGCCCACCCCACCCCTTCTTTTTTACTATTTTGGGGCGGGGGGCAGGAAGGTTGTGCATTACATCACGTGCGTTAATTCACGGAGATCCACTCCCCCCCCCCTCTCCAGCAACAGCATTAATTCGTGTCCGAGCTGTAGAGGAAGGAACTGAGGCCCTAAGAGGTGCCGCTCAAGGTCACGTGGACCGCGAAGTCTGGTTTTCAACCCGAGCTGTGGGTTTGGGGTCACTCCTGACTCCGGGCAGGGGCCTGGGGTCACTTCTGGCAGCGTGCCAGGCCCGGGAACTCTGTCTAGCTCCGACACCCAGCTGGGAAAGGCCTGTTCAGGCGGACTTTGAAGAAGAGGAGAGAACCCAGCAGAAGACTGGGGCAATTCTCGCTGTGCAGGTGACCATGGTGAGAAGCAGGCCAGACAGGTGGAAGGGAGACAAACCCTCCACGGTGCTCAGGGGCTGCTCTGCCAACCTTGTTTCAGGGTGCCTCTCCGCCAGGCTTGGGGGGCCATGCAGTGCTTGGCATACCTGGGGATGCTCTAACTGTCTGAGCTGTCTCCCTGGGCCAAGGTGGAAGGTTTGAAGACAGGGATGGCACAGCCAGGCTGAATAAGTAGCATAGTTGGGCTGCATTGAGGAGACAGAGCAAGACTGAGTATGTCAGATTTTCACACATGGTTGGCCTGCCTTTAATCTTCAGAAGCTCACCTCAGATTTCCCATTGTGAAGGACTTTACAGCTGTATTCAGAGAATTTTTAAATTAATATTGGCGCGCCCAGGTAGGGAACAGGTACTTGGGTGCTACCAATAGTCTTTTCTTTTTTTCTTTTTTTTCTTTTTTTAGCTTTTTGGGGGGCTGGAGCAATAGCACAGCAGGTGTTTGTCTTGCACACAGCCGACCAGGGTTCGATTCCTACGGCCCTCTAAGAGAGCCCAGCAAGCTACCAAGAGTATCTTGCCTGCACAGCAAAGCCTGGCAAGCTACCCGTGACGTATTCAATATGCGAAAAACAGTAACAACAAGTCTCACAATTTGTTGTGAGATGTTACTAGTGGTCGCTCGAGCAAAATTGATGAACAACGGGGGTACAGTGACAGTGACAGCTTTTTGGGTCATACTCAGTGATACACAGGGGTTACTCCTAGCTCTGCACTCAGGAATCACTCCTGGTGGTGCCCAGGGCACCATATGGGATGCTGGGAATCGAACCCGGGTTGGCTGCATGCAAGGCGAATGCCTTACCCGCTGTGCTATCACTCTAGCCCCATCTTTTATTTCTTGTCCCACCAAGAAGCGGTGTTATTTTTGAATCTCTCTGGGTTTTTTTTTTCCTTTTTTTTTTAATTGGAATTTTAACTCCAACAAAACCTGAGGTTCTACTTCCTATGGAAAAACATTTCTCTATATGGAAGGGTACACGCAGGTGAATTGAGGAACAGAAAATTACAGAAATCACTAAAATGCAAGACAAAGTATGATGATAGACTGCGGAAGAGGACGGGCAGTGGTTTAAGGAGAGAGTGGGGTTTGAAGTCGCAGCTAAATGCCCGGCCTCCGTTACCTTGATTGCTCACATTCAGCAGTTACAGGCATGGTTATTTTATTGTAAAATGAAGTGATTCCTTAGCGTTCTGAGGCCACACAGGGAACAGAGGGCGTTTCTCGGATAATGTAAGACTGAGGGACATTGGCAGCCTGGCATCAAGGAGTGATGGGGAGGAGGGGACGTGCAGGCCCCAGAACGGATGCTGAGTTCTGTGTTCTAGGAGAACTCTGATATGTCTCTGAGCCTCTGAAGAGTCTTGGGTGAGAAACCAGGAAAGTCACCCGTACTTAAGGCTTTGGATGCCACTAAGGCTGAATGACTAAAGGGTCTCGTTTGTTTTACTATCAGAGTGATGCCTTGCAGTGGGGTAGCTGGGTCCAGGGCAGCGCCATGCTCCCCGCTGGGGGGCTTCTGCTTATTGTGTACCCCCACAGATGCTGGTCCAGTCTGTGTTCTTGGGAGCAGTTCCTTTCTCACCACATCCCTGCACCCACTTGATTCCATTTTTTGGGGGATCTGTGCCATTCCCACTGGTGTGAGGTGATACCTCATTGTCCCTTTGACTTGCATTTCCGGTACTAAGTGATAATGGATGCTCTTTCCTGTGCTGTTCTCCATTTCTCTGTCCTTTTGGCAGAAGTGTCTCTTCACCTCTTCCCATTTTTTGTTGTTGGAGCTACAGGGGTTTTTTGTTTGTTTGTTTTGAGTGAGGGCTTTGTTGGTTTTCTTTTAGTCCTTTCTCTGGAGAGAGGGCCAGGTCAGGGGGGAGTGGAACGATTAGGTTGAGTGGAAGTAATCCGGGAGCATAGGCTGGGGCCTGCGGTTGGTGGCAGGGAGGGGGAGTAACTATGCACCCAAAGGAGCACTGGGGGTTCAGGGCAGGGAGAAGAGGCGCAGAGATGGGAACCGCCTGGCTGGCTGCCTCCTCAACCCCTCCCATCACCCCTGCTGCCACGGCTGCTGAACTGTCAGGACTGTGTGTGGGAGCAGATGGGTGCTGGGGACCAAGGATGCTGGGGGCCACTGGCCACCCAGAACACAGCTTGTCACCCTCCGCACAAGGACTCTGGTTTCTCCCTTTGGGACCTGGCATCTGTCTCCGGCCAGCTCTTTGGGAGCGCCCAGATTTTGATAGGAACTCTCCACTGGAGCCAGCTCAACCAACAGGAGGCTTGGGTTTGATCCTCCGGACCACTTGGGGCCCCCCAACCCTGAGCACCACTGGGGGGTTGCCCCTAGAAAGGACAGCAGTGCGAATTCTAAATTTTTTGGGAAGTAAAGCCAAGAATGTGATCAGCTCTTTGAGGTCTGAGATTTGAGGAGGCAATTAGAGGTATATTCCCAGGCATTGGACAAGGAGGTCAGTATGACTAACAAGCTAAAAGAAAAAGATGTTTAGGGGCTGGAGCGATGGCACAGTGAGGAGGGCGTTTGCCTTCCTCGCAGCCGACCCAGGTTTGATTCTCAGCATCCCGTATGGTTCCCTGAGCACCGCCAGGAGTAATTCCTGAGTGCAGAGCCAGTAGTAACCCCTGTGTATCGCTGGGTGTGATCCCCTCCCCCCCTAAAAAAATTAGAAGAAAAACAAAAGATGTTCAACTTCACAATAGTTGAAGGCATTGGCCTTCTATGTCGTTGACTGGTTCAGTCCCCAATGCTACATATGGTCCCCTAAGGACCAACAGAAGTGATCTCTGAGCACAGTGCCAGAAGTTGACCCTGAGCACTGCCAGGTGTGGGCCCTCCCTGCCCCAAATATATAAATAAAACAAGTATACTTGAGTGAACTAAACATATTTCAATCTTGGTATTTAATTTCCCTTTTTTTAAAAAAAAAATAGGTAGTTAGGCAAACAAGTAGGTGCTGCTCAATTAGGATTAAAAGAACCCTCTTTTTTGCGATGGTGGAGGTCTCAGGGATTACCAGGCGAGCAGCTGAACTGGCAGTACCAGGCGAGAGCCTGAAGATGGGCACTGCTCAAGCCCCACCGTGTTGGGCACCAAACCAGGCACCGAACATGCAAGGCCTACGTCCCAGCTGCTTCCCTTGCCCAGGAAAGAAACTCTTGTTCCTTTTGAACCATTGCTACTGAGGCGTTCGGATTTACAGTCCTGTTCATTGTACGCTGCATGCCTAGATCCTTCTGACACCACACCTTCACTCGGGAGCCTGATTCCCTCCACCCGTGTCTCCGGGGTCCATCCCAGTGCCCACCGCCTCCGCAAGACCCACATAAACTCAGTTCTGTAGACAGACTCCCCTTGCTGTATTTCCTTATATCCCTCAAATGGGGAGGGAGGGTTGGAGGGGGACATATCCAGCATGCTCGGGGCTTGCTTCTGGCTCTGCGCTCAGGGATCACTCCTAGCTGGGCTTGAGAAACCATATGGGGTCCCAGGGATCAAACTCGATCTGGCTGTGTGCAAGCAAGTGTCCTGCCTGCAGTACTATCGCTTCAGCCCTGAGAGATATCGTGATATATATATATGTATGTATGATATGTGTGTGTATATATATATATATATATATATATACATATCACTGTATCACGGTCAGCCTGTTGTTTATCGATTTCCTCGAGCAGGCACCGATAACATCTGCATTTGTCCTAGCCCTGAGATTTTTAGCAAATGCCACATTGGAGGCTCCTTCAGGATCAGGGGAAGGAGACCCATCACTGTTTTGTCGTATCATACGCCACAGGAAGCTTGCCAGACTGCCGTGTAGGATACTCTCCGTAGCCTGCCGGGTTCTTCTAGCCTGCTGGGTTCTCTGAGAGTGAGAGCTAGACAGTAAGAGGTCGCGCGGCCGTGAATGCGTGAATGTGGCTGCGCTTCTGAGAGCTGGGTTTTATAGTCTCTGGATCTTGACCGTTGATGGGATTACACGGCGCTGGGGATAGTTGGTGGGTGTAATACCTAGCTACTGGAAGATGGGGGATCTGGGTGGAGGAGGCCCAGTCCCGATCCGAGCAGGCTTGGAGATCTCAGCCCCGGGTCCCGCACACCTGGGTTCCTCTGTCGGTTCCTTCATGCGTGAGGCTCGTCTGAGCCGGTGGAGAGCGGCCTTGAGCATGGCTGTGGCTGGGTTCTGGAGGTCTTCAGCTGCCGGGGCTCTGCCCAGGGCGGGGAGGGAAACTCAACCCTCCCCCCTCCAAGGAGCCCCAGTGAGGACAGCCAGGCGTGGGGGCAGGAGACTCTGCATTGATATATACATATATATATGTATATGTATATATAAACACCTATATACTTCTGGAAGGTTAAAGCTTAATTCTTGAAATTCCACAAAAGTGTAAATCTGTTTTTTTCCCCCAAAGCTATCTTCTTTTAACAGATATATAAGTTTCAAAAATTATTATTATGAATGATTCTATGCTAATACATTTAGAAACAAACATGGAATAGATAAATCCTACAAGTATATACTTTATTAAGAGGAGAAGAGAATTAAGAAAATTGTAAGGGGGGACCCGGAGCAATTAAACAGCGGGTAGGGCCACTGGCCGGGGTTTGATCCCCAGCATCCCATATTGTCCCCTGAGCATCTCCATAACCTAACCCCCCCAAAAAGGAAAATTTTAGGGTAAAATCTGAAACAGCCCTTAAAAGTATAGAAGTGTGTTGTTTTATCTTAAAACAGGGAGTGCAAGTTTTTTGTTGGAAAATATTACAGATGCTGCTTAAGTATCTGCATTAATAAGTAAAAATTGGAAACACAAATATCTGTAGATGAAAAAACTCACCTGAATAGACAAAGAATAGGAAACATTAATTCATCGCTGAAAAATGTGTAAACTCCTTCAAGCTAGTGCCTTCAATTCTGAACGGTAATCTAGCCTCAGAGAGTATTCTTGGTGATGTGTTCATTTCACTGAGCTTTGTGTTTTCTTTCTTTCTTTCTTTCTTTCTTTCTTTCTTTCTTTCTTTCTTTCTTCCTATATCCTCCTTTCTCTTCTGGCTCCTAGAATCTCACTTGGTAGGTCTGTGAGCCTTATTGGCTTTTCTTTGTTCCTGTTTGATCTTACTGCTGTGGATGTTGTATTTGATCTTTGGACTTTGCCATTCTGATTAGCATATTGTGGAGTTTTTCTGTTTGGATCTATTTTCGCGGGGGTCCTTCTGGTCTCTAGAATTTCGGTGCCTGGACTCCTGAATTCTGGGGGTCCTTAGCTGTGATTTCTTTAGCTGTCTTTTCATTGAATTTGCCTTCTCGTTCCTTAAGGACTCGATTCTTACCATCCTTCCTCTTGACCTCAGCCCGTAGTTCTTGGATGTGCTACTCACTTCTTTTTAGTTCCCCTCCTTCCCCAATTTCTGCTGTTTTATAGAGGTTTTCTGCATCTGATCTTGGACCTCTTCAGTCTTTTCTTCAGATACTGTTACTCTCCTATTCAGACCTTCTATTACTTTGTGTTGGGGGTAGTTGGGGGGGGGGGCAGGCACACCCAGCAATGCTCAGGGATTTCTCCTGGCTCTGCACTCAGAAATTACCCCTGGTAGAACTTGAGGGACTGTGTGGGATGCCGGGGCTTGAACCTCGGTCAGCCACATGCAGGGCAGCACCCTTCCCACTGAACTATTCCTCTGGCCCCATGTGTTGAATTTTTTTCTATCCCCTACCACACTTCCTTTCTGTGACTTCTGATTGTAGTTTACTCATTTTTTGGCTTTGATACTTTTCTTGTGCTTCGCTGACTGCCTGTTCCATTGGAGGGTTTTGGGGGTTGGTTTTTTTTTGTTTTTGTTTTTGTTTTTTTGAGCTCATTAAACATCTTTGCTATGGAGTCACTAGAATCACTGTGAGTTTCCAGGACTGCTTGGTACTGGTTGAGCCTTCGGTGTTACTGTTTTTACTGACTGAGCTTGTTGGATTTCTCTCTGTCTTCCCTGTTGGGTTTGCTGAGTCGGGGGGGGGGGGGGGGGGGGTGAATCTTTGTAGCTGGCTCCCCTGGGAGGCTCCGACGAATTAGGGGGCAGTATTCCTGTCTTTACCTGCTAACAGAATAAGTGTGACCTGCTTTCTGCGTGACCTTTGGACCCGGGAGGACTTGGGAGGGCAGCCAATGTGGAGGCTGCTGGGGACCCAGCTGGAAGGGACTGAGGGGAGTCTGACTCCCTTCCCGGATCTCAAGGTCCCGGGGAGGATGTCAGCTAGGAGGCTGGGACCCAAGGCTCAGGAGGTGTGGGGGTGCCTGCAGAGGTGTCATGGAGGCTGCTGTGACCCAGAGAGACTCTCTTTTTATTTTTAAATTGAATCACTGTGAGATACAGTTACAAAGTTTTCATGTTTGAGTTTCAGTCATACAGTGATCAAACACTCATCCCTCCACCGGTGCACATTTCCACCACCAATGTCCCCGGTATACCCCCCTCCCCTTTCCAACCCTCCCCCTGACTCCATGGCAGACAATTTCCCCCAGATTCTCTACTTTTGGGCATTATGGTTTGCAATACAGATACTGAGAGGCCATCATGTTCGGTCCTTTATCTACTTTCAGCACACATCTCCCATCTTGAACGATGCCTACAACCATCATTGACTTAGTGATTCCCTCCAGAG
The DNA here is from genome assembly GCF_029834395.1 of Sorex fumeus. Classification (NCBI taxonomy): domain Eukaryota; kingdom Metazoa; phylum Chordata; class Mammalia; order Eulipotyphla; family Soricidae; genus Sorex; species Sorex fumeus. Next base: position 8,643,647 of record NW_026606186.1, read on the forward strand.
AGTCTCTCTCTCAAGGCCGGGTAGTCGAACTGCTTGTCACACGCAAGCAGCATGTATCCGCCCAGCGGGGCTGCAGGGCTTAATGCTAACAACGGCAGGGGGCCAGCCACCTTGGCTGTCTGTGTGTGCCCTCCTGGGGATTTGCCTGTGAGCAGTAGGAAGGGAAAGAAGGAAGGAAAAAGATGTAAGGAACAAGCAGGCAGGCAGGCAGCTTTGATTTGTCAGTCACAGGAGTTCAGGAAGATGGCTCGAAAGAGGATGTAGCATGCAGCCAGGCTGAAGATTGGATGGGGAAGTATTTTATTTAAGATCACATCAAAACTGTTAAAGTAGGGGCTGGAGCGATAGCACAGGAGGAAGGACATTGACCTTGCACGTGGCCGACTTGGGTTCGGGTTCGGTCCCCAGCATCCCATTTGGCCCCCTGCGCCCCGCCAGGTATAAGCCCTAAACATGGCTGGCCCTGGCCCCAAACAAACAAAAAACTCTTCAAGTATTGAGGAGTAGACAAGAAATGTGCCAGTTCCCGCAGGACCTAGGAGGAGCTAACTGAGTGCCGATGCCCATGCTCTGGGCGAGAAGGTGCCCGTAACCCCTCTCCGCATCACCGGGAGCCAAAGTGCTCACCAGCCGTGGGTGCCCGGTGACACGTCTGCAGCGGTGCCTGCCTTGTAGTTTGGCTTTGTGAGAATTGGTGCCTGGGGGTCCTGGGTCTCTGCTGGAAACACAGGAGCGCCCCTCCGGGAGTTGACGTTCTGGCGGCCACACCTGACACGGCCATCATGTGTCAGAGATCCGGGAAAGACTCCGGGGAGAGCCCGGGGTTATAAAAGTGCCCCCTTCCTGCTGAATATGCAGCAGATTGTGATTCTAGTCCGAGTTATTGGGGGCAGGGAGCAAGTCTTTGGAAGGATAGTCGGGAGGGTTGGGAGGAGGGAGGACACCCTGCCAGGCCACAGGACACACACAGGAAGACGCAGGGAAGGGTGGGGGTGGGCAGCGCAGCTAGGATAGAGAGGGGACCAGAGTGACAGACAGAGAGAGAAGGAAAGTGCCTGCCATAGAGACAGGCTGGGGGGTGGAGAGTGGCGGGAGGGAAACTGGGGACATTGGTGGCCGGAAATATACACTGGTGGAGGGATGGGTGTTGAAACATCCTCTGGCTGAAACCCAACCATGAACAATTTTGTGACTGTGTATCCCATGGTGATTCAATAAAATCACACACACACATACACACACACGCATACACACGCACACGCACACGCACACACACACACACAAACTACAGTGGCCACAGTGCACCAGAGAGGCCAGTGGGACAGTCCCCAGTGGGGCTTCCCCAGAGCTGTGGCCGCCTGGTGAAAATTTAGCTGTGACTCATTGGCTAGACCAGCCAGGGGCTGCCCACGGCTTCCCAGCCCCCCAGCCCCTAGCCCGAGCAGGCGTGGAGCCGGCCCACCCTGGTCACGGTCCCCCTCTCTCTGTATCTGCCACAGGTGAAGGTCAGCTCGGCCGTGCTCAAGGCCGCTGCACACCACTACGGCGCCCAGTGCGACAAGCCCAACAAGGAGTTCATGCTGTGCCGCTGGGAGGAGAAGGACCCGCGGCGCTGCCTGGAGGAGGGCAAGCTGGTCAACAAGTGTGCGCTGGACTTCTTCAGGTAGGACGATCCACGCGGGGAGGGTGTGGGGGGAGTGGGCCAGGTCCCAGAGCGGCCAGCGGCGCTACACTGGTCACAGGCCACTTCCATCGCCGGCCGGAGCCCTCGTGCTCTCCACAAGTCTCGGTTCCCCGCACTAGGAGGGGTGGACCAGTCTTAGCCAGGACTCGTGGCACAGTGCTCTCCAGCCGGCCAGCCCCAGATCACTGGGTGCCGTTACCCGGGGGACGCGATGTGAGGGAAAGAAAAGCGGGTTGGGCCAGATTGGTAGGTTGTCAGGCTGCGGTGCTTGATGTGCTGCAGGTGATCCCGTCTGCGTCAGACGGCCCCGCTAGAACTCTCTTGGTAGGGACTGGAGCAGTAGCACAGCGGGTAGGGCATTTGCCTTGCACACGGCCGACCGGGGTTCAATTCCCAGCATCCCATAGGGTCCCCTGAGCACCGCCAGGAGTAATACCTGAGTGCAGAGCCAGGAGTAACCCCTGTGCATTGCCGGGTGTGACCCAAAAAGCAAGAAAAATAAATAAAATAAATAAAATGTTCCATAAAAAAAAGAACTCTCTTAGTAAAGGCCAGAAACCAAATTCACCGGGAATGGGTCTGTGTACTGGCAAAGGCTGGAATCTGGACGGGCGGCAGGTGGGCTGGGTTTAAGGCCTCAAGGGCCACTGTCGTGTCACAATGCCTGTTTTTGCCTCTGCTCCGTCCAGTCCCTGGGTCCTGTCCTCTTCGGCCAAACTCATCTTCCAGGGGACTTTCTCCAGGGCTGGAGAGAGCACAGCTGGGAGGGCGCCTTCCTTGCTCGCGCCTGATCCAGGTTCAATCCCCGGCATCTTATAATGTTCCCTGGGCTCCATCGGGGGTGATTCCTTCCTTAGCACAGAGCCATGAGTGACCCTTGCGCCTCTCTGGCAGCCACCGCAGCGGTCATTTCTGGGGGGAGCCCAGGTCTCTGCACTCAGCCTCCCTGACCGGGTCCAGGGGCCCGCTGCTGCTGGCGAGGCCGACTGTGCATCAGCTGCCCTCCAGGGGGACAGAGAGTTGCGACGGGTCAGGCATGGGGAATCCACTCCGATTCATCCACACCCCAGCGTTGGCATGAGGGACCGGTCGTGCCCCAGAGGAGACCGAGAAGAATAGGAGACGAGCACTGGCGCTGCAGAAACCGGGTACCCACTGCAGGGTGGGTGTCGAAGGAAGCATGAGTTTCCTGTGCATCCTAGCTGCTGTTCCTCCTTGCTCCCTGATGCTGCCTCTGTGTGTGTGTGTGTGTGTGTGTGTGTGTGTGTGTGTGTGTGTGTATTTGGGGGTCACACCCTGCTGCGTTCTGCAGCCACTCCTCACAGGCTCAAGGCACCAGATGGGGGGCACGGCAAGCGCCTTTCCTGCTGTGCCATCGCTCTGGCCCCCACAGGTGGGCGCTTTGTGGTCAACCCTCAGCTTGTGTCCCTTTTTATTTCTTGTACTTATTTTGCTTGGAGGGCCATCCCGTGGTGCTGAGTACTCCCTCCCGGTCCTCTGCTCGGGGATCGCTCCTGGCAGGGTGTGGGGGACCATCTGTGGTGCTGGCACCCAGCCCGGGTTGGTGGCACGCAGGGCATGTGCCTTAGCCCCAGTACGTCTCTCCAGCCCTGTGTGTGTTTGTGTAAAAAATTGTTTTTTTCTTGACTCCTTAGGTTGCCGGGTTGTCTTATTTTAGTGTGTGTGAGGGAGGACTCCCAGGCCTGTTTTTTGGAGGGTCCCAGTGATACTTGGAGGGCTGGTTGGCTGGGCAGCTTAGCTCTGGAGCTGTTGGGGACCATCAGGGCATTCCCAGTGATGCTGGGGGCCACTGGAGGCTCAGGCCTGGATGCTGGCACGTGCCTGGCATGCACCTCCGGCTGTTGGCAGTTCTCCCCCGCCCCGTCTTCATAACCGTCTTTCATGGCTCTGTAGCGTTTCACCGTGGTGTGACGCCAACGCCATGTGCCTGGCCAGTTGTTCTTGCTAAGCCTTCACTGTCAATACCCGTGTCCTGAGTGTTGGGGTCGCTCTGCCTCGCTGGCCTCTGCCTGGCCACCTCTTTCAGCACAGACACAGTTCATGTCGTCCACAGGGTCCCCGCTGTGCCTTGCCAGCACCACACATTATTTTGTTTTTTTCTTTCTTTTTTTTTTTTTAAACAAGTGTCACAATGGAGACATTACTGGGCCCACTCAAGCAAATCGATGAACATCGGGAGGACAGTGACAATGATAGTTTTTTTTAAATTATATTTATTTTTATTTTGATGGATCACGTGAGGTACAGTTACAGACTTACAAACTTTTGTGATTACGTATCAGTTATACAGTGTTCGAGCACCCATCCCTCCACCAGTGCCACTCTCCACCACCCATGATCCCCGTATCCCTCCTGCCACCCCCACCCCTTCCCATTCCCTGCCTCTGTGGCAAGCACATTCCCTCTTTCTCTCTTCTTTTGGCTGTCGTGGTTTGCAATACAGGTACTAAGCGGCCATCCTGTTTGGTCCATAGTCTACTTTCCGCACGCATCTTCCATCCCGAGTGAGCCCTCCCACCATCATTGACTTGGTGTCTCTTCTCCACCCCAGCTGCCTTTCCCCCCAGCACATGGAATCGGCTTCCAACTCGTGGAGTGATCCCCCTGGCCCTTATCTCTAATATCCTTAGGTGTTAGTCTCGTATTATGTTACTTTATATTCTACAAATGAACCACACATTATTTTAATACTTCAGAGGAACATGGATTTTATTCTGGCTTGGATGTGTGTTGATACGGTTATCGGTCACGTTGGATGTGTATTTGTTGGTCTGAAACACTTTTCTGTTTGGTTTTATGGGCCACACTCAGCTGCACTCAGGGGCTCCCAGTGGTGCTCAGGGGATACAGAAGAGTGAACCCTGGTCGACCGCATGCAAGGCCAATGTCCTCCCTACTGTACTGTCGCTCCACCCCCTGAAACACTTCTCTTAGAGAACTCTGGGCAGACCCATGTTCTCTTAGCTCAGAGTCGAGGTCCCTATCAGTGGGGATGAGATGTCCCAGGTTTCCGGGGGACTGCCAGTGGGAGGTAGGGGACTTTCTTGCTGGAAGTCAGCCCTGAGGTTGCCCTACAGGCGTTGGTAGGAAATTAGTGTACATGGTATGGGTGCCGGGCTAATAGCCCACAGCGGGGATAGGAATATTCCGGGAATACCCTGAACACAGCAGCTCCCTTCCAGAGAGGCTCTCGCGTAGAGATGGAGGGGTGCGGCCTGGGTCCCAGGGAGCCCCTCCCAATGCTCCCTTTCTTCTTGCCCTCTGTCCACGCATAAGGAAGTGGCCCCATAGACCCCAGGAGGGAGCGCAGGGGACGGATAGCAGAGCTTCCCCCTGGCCTGGAGTCAGCTCTGGGGGTCTCCGCCCCATGAGCCTTGAGTGTCCTGTGTCACAGGAGTTGCTGGCAGGTGTGTGCTCAGGAGGGAACCATCCCCGGGTAGGGCTGCCCAGGGCCCTTGCTCCTCTGCCTCGAATCCTGGCGGCCGCACTCTAGCTTGTCCGTGTTGTCTTTGATGAGCAGCAAGGTAGAGCAGCAAGTGAGGACGGGGAGTTCTGGCACTGGGAAATCGAGGCTGCCCTCTCCTCTGCTGGTGTTGTGTTTCCTTACGCCGTTACGGGTGGGCCCACGGGGTGCTGCAGTGGCTTTGGGTCTTCATGGAGCCCAGAGGAAAGCTGAATCTCCTCTTCCCTGGCCCCTGTCTGCCTGAGCCAGGCATTTGCCTGGTTTTTCTCTTCTCCCTGGCCGTGGCTTGGCCCCTTCAACACTCTGCAGCCCCAGTTCCGAGAGAGGCTTTCCTCTCTGAGTGAAATGTTTACTCCCAAGGTCCTGGTCTTTGGATCTGCTTGCTTGCTTGCTTGCTTGCTTTCTTCTTTTTTTGCTTTTTGGGTCGCACATGGCAATGCACAGGGGTTACTCTTGGCTCTGTACTCAGGAATTAGCCCTGGCGGTGCTCAGGGGACCCTGTGGGATGCTGGGAATTGAACCCAGGTCAGCCACGTGCAAGACAAACGCCCTACCTGCTGTGCTATCGCTCCAGCCCCCTTTGGGCCTTTTTTCACCTTCCTATAATTGTGCGGCCAATGAAGATGGGAGGCATCTGTTCCCTAGGCACTGAGGGTTCCCCTGGCCAGACCCTGGGCCAGCCGCACTGCTGCCCGGCCCCAGACCCCTGGCGCTTTCCTGGGGCGGCCCCTGACCTCGCCCTTCATTCCAGGCAGATCAAGCTGCACTGCGCGGAGCCCTTCACGGAGTACTGGACCTGCATTGACTACTCCAACCTGCAGCTGTTCCGCCACTGCCGCAAGCAGCAGGCCAAGTTCGACGCGTGCGTGCTGGACAAGCTGGGCTGGGTGCGGCCCGACCTGGGTGAGCTGTCCAAGGTAAGGCAGGCTGGAACCCCCAGCCCTTCCCTCACTCTCACACACACACACACACACACACACACACACACATACACAATCTGGCTTGATTTATCTTTTTATTGTAGTGAACGTAAAATAGTTGATAATTCCAAGCAGGAAAATGGTCGTGGGATAATATATGTCTAATAAGAAACAAACCAAACAGAACCTCTTCTTTTTTTTTTTTAATTTTTAAAATTATCTTTTTTTTTTTTCTTTTTGGGTCACACCCGGCGCTGCTCAGTGGTTACTCCTGGCTCTGTGCTCAGGAATTACTACTGGTGGTGCTTGGAAAACCATATGGGATGCTAGGAATCGAACCTGGGTCAGCTGCATGCAAGGCAAACACCCTACCCACTGTGCTATCGCTCCAGCCCCAGAGCCTCTTTTTAAAACATTTTGAAAACTCCCGAAGGGAGTTTAAAACTCTTTTTAAAACTCCCGAAGGGAGAATCAACATACCGTGCTGCGAGCAAAGCTTGTTTATTCCTGAATCTTGGTCCTGCGTGTCAGTAGGAAGCCCTGCAAAGGGCTTGCCTGTCTCCCGGCTTTGCAGAGGCCTTTCTCGCTGAGAGAACCCCCACTGTCTGTGCCGGCTCAGCGACCCGCCTCTTCCTGGGAAGGTGAAGTTCAGCGGGACGAGGCCCACGGGTCAGCTGCCTTCGCTCTCCCCGCTCTCAAGGACCACCCCAACCCCCACCCCACGCCCACCTTCCTCAGGGAGTCCTGCTGGAAAGTCTTTGCTGAGGCTCAGCCCTCTTGGGGGTGGGGTCCTCTGCCCAGCAGAGGAATTCCGCCATCCTCATGTTGGACATGACCCCCGCCCCTCCCGGGCCCTGCCAGGCATATCCCGTGATTCTCCGCGCCCCGTGCTCCCCGTTCCACAGACAGGGAGTGCGAGGAGGTGCGGGCTGCTCATCTCTTCACCTTCTGGGCCACATGCTTCTGCCCCTTGGCCCTCCTGAGCATGCTTTCACGACCATTACCATACTTCCCACGCACGACAGCCTGTCCCTTTCTCTGGGGACCCTTTTATTACCTGAAGCTCGAGACCCGTTTTTCTGGATTATTTCACAGTGAGTGGATTCCTAGCAGGAGCGTCAGGGTCAACCAGAGACCTGGGCTGTGCCCCCCTCGGGCGAGGCAGAGGGGCGAGGAGCCGGATCCGGAAGCCGGCACACTGCTCGGGGTCGGCGCTCTGAGGACGTGGCCGCTGCCTTTCTCTGTGGCATTGGCCGTCAGCCTCCGGGCCCTGGTCCCCGGCCTGAGCCCATCAGTCGGGGACTGATAATGGATACCGCGTAGTCGCCGCTGCCGCCCAGAGCCGGCTTCGGGTGTGGTTTCTGGTGCTGCGTGTCTGGCCAGGCTGTCACCGGGGCCGAGGGCTCAGGGCCTCCCATCTCTGCCACAATCTGACCCCCCTCTCTGGGGCTCTTCTTTACAATCGGGAAGCCTCTGCCAGGATGTGGCTGGGGACTGGGGGACCATGGGAAGACCCTGGCGGGGGGCATGAACGCCATCCGGCTCTCTCGCCGAACCGGAGGCGTGTGCGTTGCGGTCTGGCTGGCGCCCGCCACTTGCCATACCCTGCTGGCTGTCCAGCCTGCGGCCGCACCAAACAACACCTAGATTTCAGGGCCCCTTGTGACCGGCAGGCTCAGGGCTGTCCCCACTCACCTATGAGTGGACGTTTGGTGGTCTCCGAGTGCAGGCCTTGCACACACAGGCCTGGCGGGGCATCCTTGCCCTTGGGGAACACGAAGTGAGCGCATGAAGGCCTCTGAGAACTGGCCAGCCCAGAGCATGGGGCAGGTGCTGGGATCCCCTCCCAGGAGGTACGCCCCCATCACTGCACATTCTCAGCATGTGGCCGTGCTGGGCCCAGCCGGGAAACGCCACCTGCCATCTCTCCATGGCACTTGCTGGGGGCTCAGGGGGCCTGAATGGGATGTGGTGGGGGCGTGTCCCGAGACCTTGCCCCTCCTCCCCTAACTCACAGGTCCCCTTTCTTCCTCTTCACCCCTCGCAGGTCACCAAAGTGAAAACAAACCGGCCGCTGCCCGAGAACCCCTACCACTCACGGCCAAGGCCCGAACCCAACCCCGAGATCGAGGGCCCCCTGAAGCCCGCCAAGCACGGCAGCCGCCTGTTCTTCTGGAACATGTGAGACAGCTCGCGGGTCGCACTCCGCGGTCACACTGGGTCACACGCCTGTCGGGGGTCCTCCCCCCCACACGTGTCCCCGTCCTCTGATAGAGCGTGTCTTTCCGGGATCACAAACGTTCGCAAAAAAGAAAAAAAGTTAATTTATGTGACTTGGCAGTTCATCTATACCATTTCCTGGCCATTAAAAAATTTTAAAGGAAACAGTTGTATTTTATTATGTTTTGTATAACCTTTTGGCCTTTGAAGATGACTTCCCTTTGCTGGTTCTCCCCGTGGTCCCTCTTGCTCCCTACCCCCTACCCCCACTCCCACCCTGGGTGCAGGGGACTCGCCTCGAGCAGAGAGAGAGATGAGGGTCACCCCCGGCATGTCCGGGCCACACGATTTGAAGGGCTCCACACTTTCTTCACATTCAGGGTCTCAGACAAGGGGGTCCGGGGAGACGGTAACAGCGGGTAAGGCGCTTGCCTTGCATGCGGAGGAGCTGGGCTTGGTCCCCAGCACTCCACAGGGTCTCCAGACACCGCCAGCAGAGCAGGCAGCCCCGAGCCCTTAGAACAAAAGCGTCTCAGACGAAATGATTTCTCCAGGTCATCCAGGAAAGCATCCAGGACAGAAAGCGAAGAGGCGGCGGTGGGGGCCGCGTGACTGGGCCGGGGAGGGGCCCCCTCTCTGGCCGGCTCCGAGGGTGCCCCCCAAGTGTCTTAAAGGACCCGACTTCCACCACTTCCCCTCGCCGGCCCATCCTCGCGCGCTGTGACCCAGATGTTTTTCCAGATAGACGGGGGAGGTGGAGGCGGAGGGCCCGGCTCCAAAGCCAGGAAGCCGGGAGGTCCGAGTGTCAATTCCAGCCTTGGGTGTGTGCCGTAACCTCTGCCGAGAGGTTGACTCCGAGGACAAACGAGACGGAGCGTGCTTATCTACCTCCCTCCCGCAGGCCCAGGGAGCACTCGGCGGCAAAACACTTTTCTATCTTCGTCCCCCCCCTCGTCTCATTCAATTCCTCTCTCAGTGCTAAGCAGTTTCCTCTCCACGGCTGGGCGGGTCACATTAGACCTTGTGGTGGTGACCTCAAAGCACATGTGACCTTGTCCCGGTCACCCGCACTCTTGGGGTACAAGGCCCTTCAAAGGACCGTGCCCAGCCCTCCTCCAGCACAGATAAGGTTCGGGGGCTCGTTCCCGAAGGACAGTTAATAGGAAAAACAGGGGCCAGGTGGGAGGCGCTTGCTGCCTTGTACGGGACTAACCCAGGTTTGGTCCCCCGGACCCAACCGGAGTGAGTACAGAGCACAGAGCCAGGAGTGGACCCTGAGCACTGCTGGATATGACCCAGAAACAAAATGAAAAAGCATCGTGTGATCTGCCCCCTGCCTCAGTGCCCCCGCCCCCGCACCCTACTGTTCTCAGCTCACAGTTGGAAGCATTTGGGGTAAACCTCTCATCTGTTTTCCAGGAGTGACCTGTCAGCTACCTTTCCCTCATTGTCCAGTTTAATGACGAGAAAGAACATGGCCCTACATTGGGAAGGTGAAGCTGGGGCCATACCCAGTGGTGCTCTGCTCAGGGGTCACTCCAGGTGTTCCTGCTTGATGCAACACAGAGGGTTCAGCCATATGCAGAGCAAGTACCTTTACCTCCTGAACGCGTGTCTTTCTAGCCACCTCCCTGCGTTGTAAAAATAGCCCAAGACATAAGACCAGAGTGATAGTACAGCAGGGAGGGCGTTTGTCTTGCACACAACTGACCGGCTTCGGTCCCCGGCATCCCATATGGTCCCCCAAGCACTGCCTGGAGTGATTGCTGAGTGCAGAGCCAGGACTGAGCCCTGAGCAGAGTGCAGAGCCGGGACTGAGCCCTGAGCCCTGAGCCCTGAGTGCAGAGCCAGGAGTGAGCCCAGTGTGGCCCTCAACACTCCAGACCAGCCCAAGAAAGAGACCTTCACATCCTGGTGGTCAGGTCCGTGGGCACCACGACTAGGCAGCAGCCCGGCCTCATGCCCCACGCGGCCTCCCAGCCCCCTTGCACCCTGCAGAGCCGGAGTGGGGCCTCCTCCAGCCGACATTCGGCCCTCAGAAAGCGTTTCTGCTCTTCACCACCCCCAGGTCACACACAAAGGGCCCAGAGTTTAGTTGAGGAACGATGAGGTGAGGATGGGCTGGGTCCCGCAGTCAGCCCCGAGTCCCAGGGGTCCGGCCTGGAGCTCTGGTGTCTCCTGAGGCCTCTCGGACCCTGCAGACCTGTTGCTGACGCCCCCATGGGGCCACTTCCCTCTGACTTGCGCACGGCCAGCCAGGGACCCCCCGATACTCCTTGCCTAGTCGAAGATGTTATTTTTGGGGGGCGGGGGGGTGGGAAACACCTGCCAATGCTCAGGGCTTGCTCTGCACTCAGAGATCGCTCCTGGTGGTGCTCGGCAGACCAGGGATCAAACCCAGGCCGGCTGCATCCAAGACAAGCACCCTCCCTGCTGTGCTATTCATCCCTGCCCTTTCGATTTTCTACATTCGATCCAGGAGATGATTTTTCCGCCAGTAAGCAGGAGTGAACCAGGCTGGGCTTTTAGCCCCGATTAAAATAATTCCAAAGCTATTAGGACATCAGGGGAGATGGGGTGGTCAAGAGTGCCTCTGGACCACCTATACTCTCTCTAGAAATTGCCTGGAGGTCGCTGAAGTGAAGGTTCCAGCTCCGTAGAGTGGATTAGAACCTGAATTCCTTCCGTGCCAACGCTGTGACCCGAGGAGCACCCACGTGGGGCAGTGAGGGAATGAAACCCCCATCTCTGTGGAGAGCCCGGCAACCTACCGAGAGAATCTCGCCCCCACGGCAAAGCCTGGCAAGCTCCCCGTGACGTCTTCGATACGCCAAACACAGTAACAAGTCTCACAATGTTACTGGGCCCGCTCGAGCAAATCGATGAACAACGGGAGGACAGTGCTACAGTGCTCTCTGAGCACAGGCTCCACGATTACTCTGTCCCACTGCACAGGCAGTCCCAGGGCCCTGGTCTAGGCTCAGCCACCCCCACCCAGGCAGGGCTCCAGGTTCACGGCTGCAAAGTCCATTCCAGAATGTTTGACCTTTGGCCCAAGTTGGACAACGGCTTTGCTCCCCACCCCATCCCCGGCCCCCCTTGGAATTCCTTGAACAAAGAAAATGATTTCTGGCTTTTCCTGTCTTCCTTACGGGCTTCGCACCGCTCCGTGGCCTTCTAGGACCAGGGTTGGAGCCAGGCTCGGATTCCTGAGCCGACCTCGACCTCGAGCCTGGGACTGGGTGAAAGGTCGTGGCACAGCCTGGCGGGGGCGGGCGGGGAGGTTCCCCACGCAGCACTCCAAGTCGTCCAAACCTTCCTGCTGAGGAAAAGGAGGCTGCGTCCTTAGCACCCCGCAGAGGAAACGTCCCCTCGCCCTGTCCCCCTGCCACGCGGGTTCCTGCCTTCCCTATCTGACCTCAGGCGTCCACATCCTCCCAGCGTCAGAATGGGGAGATGCCCCGGAGGCTCCTTCCGGCCCGGGCCCCTCACCAGGCCCCTGTGAGATCGGCCTCTAATCTCCCCCTGTGTGACTTCCCCTTTTATCTGCCTGTCTCTGTTCTAGCCCATTTCTCTCTCCCCCTCCCTGCCACCGAGTCTCCCAGATTATTAACACTTCTTCTTCCAAGGGTGCCTCCTCCTCCAGGCAGGCCCCCATCTTGCTCCCTGCTCTTCAGACACCTGCTGTGGATCATCCCGAGGGGCCAGTTCAGGAACCCGCATGTCCTTTGGGGTGTTGGAGTGACCCCTTCTGACCGTCTCCACCCTGTTCTCCCTCCTGGTTATCACATACCCACAGTCTCCCTCGTGCCGGTGCTTTCCAAGGCTTTGCTCAAGCGGCCATTTGCTTGCCGGCAACCAACTTCCTTCCCCATGTCATTCTCCTCACAGTGACCCGCTGCTCCGGGCAAACATGAGTGCTTTCTTCCTCCTGCCAGAAAGATGGTCTTTCCTGCCCCTTTGTTCTCCGGGCAGGGCAGGGCACCCCTGAGGGCCGGGGTCTGAGTCCAGGCCGAGGGCCCTCATCTCAGGAATGTCTGGCCCGGTGATGGGGTCCTTCCCACCCTGGCCCAGGCCTGTGACCGCAGCCGCACTTCTGCCTTGTTTCTACCCTCTAGGGCCCCAGGCTGGGACAGACTCGCAGGAGTGATTAACTGCACACTTGGCTTATCTTTCCAAAGGACTTCCAGCCCCTCTCCTTGCCAAAAGAATAACAAATTATGTTGGAGAAGTCGGAGTCATTCCTCATTTAGTGAGGCTAAATGGCCGTGTTTGTAGTAGGTAGTCAGTCCTAGCTCTGGGTGTAATAAAAGAAGAATTTTTAAAAATTTAACTTTTTGTGGTGGTGGTTGTCATGGGGGGAGGGGTGGGGTGGGGGTGTGCCACAGCTGGCAGTGCTCAGGGCTTATTCCTGGCTCTGCGTTCAGGAACTAGTCATAGCGGTGCTTGGGGGATCTTATGGGATGCTGGGATCGAACCCAGGTTGACTGCAAGCAAGGCAAGCATCCTACCTGCTGTACTGTCACTCTGAATCCCAAAATACATTCTTATGCCGGGAAACAGAAAGAGACATGCTTGGTTTCAGGAAGCGTCTTTTGTGGGGCTCAGGAGATGGCTCAAAGAGCTGGAGGGCTTGTCTGCATGCAGACGCCCTGGGTTCGATTCTTAGCACTGCAGGGTCCCCTGAGCACCACTGGGGGTAGCCCTGTTAGATGCCCCCAGCACTGCCTGAGTATTGTTGGGAGTGGTTGCCAGGACCCCTGAGCACTGCTTGGGTAATCACCGCTACTCCCAAAAGTGTCTGTTACAGGGCTGGAGCAATAGCACAGCAGATAGGGCGTTTGCCTTGCACATGGCCGACCCAGGTTCGATTCTCAGCATCCCATATGGTCCGTGAGCATCGCTGGGTGTGACCCAAAAAGAAAAAAAAGAGAGAGAGAATCCGTCTAATAACAATAATAGTGATCAGGGAGCCATAAAATAGTTTTACTAGTTACTGAGTAACTGGGCTGGAGTGATAGCACAGCAGGTAGGGCGTTTGCCTTGCACGCAACCAACATGGCCAACTCGAGTTGATTTCTCTGCCCCTTTCAGAAAGCCCAGCAAGCTACCGAGAGTATCTCGCCGCATGGCAAAGCCTGGCAAGCTACCCGTGACTACTCGATATACCAAACACAGCGACAACAAAGTCTCACAATGGAGACGTTACTGGGCCCCCTAGAGAAAATCGATGAACAATGGGAGGACAGTGACAGTGACAGTTTTACTGCCTTATAGGAAGCCTCGGTTTTAGCATGGTGACTTTATAAATATGTGTCACAGTCTGTTCCAACAAAGATGAGATTTTCATCTGTATTGATGAATCAGAACAGAGTGGTGAACTAGGGGGGTGTGAATTCGAAGCCCTCAAGCACCTGTCTGAGAGTGGGAGTGTCTAGCAGACCCTCGGGATTGTTGTGTCATTCCTATCCTTGGGAGCCCATCCAAGTGCCCAGTCTCTGACCAGATCTGCATCCCATCCATTGAGATTCTGCTGGTGGGGGTGGGGGTGGGGGTGTCTGTCCTGTGACTTGGATTCCCAGGTCTTGGAATTATTAGTATCCCTCTTGCTCATTCGTATTCAGGTCTGCTTCTTCGGTGAGGGGGCAGAAAGGACGCTTGGAACCCTGGGGAACTGTGGATGAAGCCGCTACTGCATTCGGCAACTGCTTCCGGCCTGCTGAGGGCTAGCGTCCATCCTGGCCCAGGGCGAGGACCGAGGCCGGAAGGGCTCTCTGCCCGGAATGTGTTTTGTGGGTACAGGTCTGATGCAGTTGAAGCTTGCTTATTTTTTTTCTTCTTGGGTCACACCCGGCAATACACAGGGGTTACTCCTGGTTCTGCACTCAGGAATTACTCCTGGCGGTGCTCAGGGGACCCTAAGGGATGCTGGGAATTGAACCCGGGTCAGCAGCATGCAAGGCAAACGCCCTACCCGCTGTGCTATCATTCCAGCCGCTGTTGAAGCTTTCTTAGTCCTGCCTTTGCCCTGGTGGGGACCTGGCACTTCGTGGATGTCTCCTTATCAGCCCCTCTCTGGGATGAGCCGGACTCACCCCCCAACCCGCTTCATTCCCCCCCCCCAAGGCCCCATGTGACTCGTGCATTTGCTCTCTGTTCTGTTGCCCCTCTCCCCTCAGCTCTTGTTGCTGAACACGCCCCTCAAGTCATAGCTCGAATCTATCTCCCGAGTGAAGGGCCCCTTGAGTGCGCCCCAGAGCCGACCACGCCTGTGCTCCCAGGGGCTCGGGACCCCACCCCCCTTGCACCCCCTTGTTCTCTGCCCAAGCAGACCCCTCATCGCACTTTGCAGGGCGTCTCCCGCGTGGAGGCTCCACTCCTGGACCCTCAGCGCATGGTAGCTGTTTGCTGAATTGAACGTTCCCCAGCCCTCCAGCTCCCAAAAGGGAGTCACCCAGTTCGTTCATCATTAAATGTTGCACCCCTCAACACGGAGTAAACACCGGGGTGTTTTCTGTTCCACGGGAGGTTTCCACTGTGATGATTAGCCGCCGGAGAAAGAACGAAAACCTCAGGTGCACCCCCCCGCCCCCCGCCCAGACTCCAGATATTCCGCTCCCAGACACAGTAAAAATAAAACCTGTGAAGCAACGGGAGGATGCATGAAAGGTCAGATTAGGCTATGGTAATAAGAAATCTAATTGCGTGCCAGTATCCCTTTAATTGGAGGGTAGAATGCAAATGAAGTAGGCTTGCCCTTTCTGCAAGGCTCCTGTTAATCAATCCTGCGGCACTGGTGGGAGAGTTGAAAAGGAAGATGATAATAACATTTCTTCTCCTTGCTGTGGGAAGGAAGGTGCGGGGCAGGCGCGGGGTGGCCTGGCTTGAGGAGCCCGCTTTGTTTGCTTTCATGGCGTGTGGATCAGCCCGCGACCTCTGCTGCGGGGGTGCAAGGACCCTCTGGGAGCGCTCAGAATGCGGAAACAAATCCTCCGCACGTCGGAGACCCAGTTTTTTAATCGCCCAGCAGCACGCAGGCCCCCTGATGACTGCTGGAAGTGACCCTCCAGGCCCCAGCCCTGAACCAGGAGTAGCCCCTGAGCATCACTGGATGCTGGACACTGGAACAATAACCGAAAGAACAAAACAGGGTGTGGGAAAAGGTGCAGGGGTTAAGGTGCTTGCTTCTCTTACACGCAGCCACCCCCGGTTTGATCCCTGGCACTGCGTATATTCCCGGCGCAAGAGCAGGAATGATACCTGAGCACAGAGCCAGGAGTAAGCCCTGGGTACCACCACCGGGTGTGGCCCCGAAACAAAAATGATGTTTTTAAGAAAACCTGCTTGCATCTTTTCTCTCATGCTTCTGTGAGGTGTGGAGACAGTGCTGACCGCAGCCCACCAGGTCCTGGTTCTAGAATCTTGATGATGCCTTTTTCCTAGAGCAGGCTGCTTGAATATTTAAAAGATGTATTTTTTTGACTTTTTGGGTCATACTTGGCGCTGCTCAGGGGTTCCTCCTGGCTCTGCACTCAGGAATTACTCCTGACGGTGCTCAGGGGACCATATGGGATGCCAGGGATCAAACCTGCATTGGCCGCGTGCAAAGCAAACACCCTCCCTGCTGTATACTGTCGCTCCAACCCCTAGCAGGCTGCTTTAGTAAGAGCTCAGCACAGTATCTGGGCTCTTCTACCATGTCCAGAGCATTACAAATTGGGGGCTGGAGCGATAGGACAGTGGGGGGGGCTCTTGCCTTGTACGCGGTGAACCCAAGTTCGATCCCCCACATCCTCTGCGGCCCCCGAGCACCGCCAGGGGTGATCCCTGAGTGCAGAGCCAAAAGGAAGCCCTGAGCACCACTGGGTGTGTGTGCCCCAACCCCTGCTCCCCAAAAAAGGAAAGGAAGAAAAAAATCTCAGAGTATTATAAATCAGTAAAAAGCAATTTAAAAGCAGACTGTTTGAAAGGCAGTTTTTCTACTGCCAGTGTGTCAGGGGAGATGGGAATTCTGATGCATATCTTCCTGAGGAAATTCTTCCCAAGCACCTGAACTAGATGGGCCGTAAGCCTCTGCTTGTGAGGGTGTTTGGTGTTGGCTTTCTGAGACATCACTGGCAGTGCTAAGTGCCAACTCCTGGCCATTGTTCCCCCTTACACAGGGACCAGGGACTGTGTGGTATCAGGCATCAGCCCCGAGGGTTCCCATATGCAAGAGCTTCAGCCTTTGGCCCTGTGCTGAATTGAAGGATGAGTTCAAAACGGTTTCGGCATCGCAGACCATAAAACCCCAAAGGAGAGAGAGTAAGAGGGAATCCGCCTGCCACAGAGGCAGGTTCAGGGGATGGGGTAGGGGTGGCAAGAGGGATGCTGGGACCATTGGTGGTGGAGAATGGGCACTGGTGAAGGAATGGGTACTCGATCATTGTAGGACTGAAACATCATCACGAAAGTTTGTAAGTCTGTAACTACACATTGTAGTGGTAAAGGTAAAAGGCCCTCCCGTTGATCGTCGATTTGCTCGAGCGGGCCCAGTAACGTCTCCATTGGAGACTTTGTTGTTACTGTGTCTGGCATATCGAATACTCTCGGTAGCTTGCCGGGCTCTCCGAGAGGGGCGGAGGAATCGAACTCGGGTCGGCCATGTTGGCCGCTTGTAAGGCGAACGCCCTACCGCTGTGCTATCACTCCAGCCCAATCCCACAATCCCACACATTGTAGTGATTCATTAAAAAAAATTTAAAAAATTTTTAAAAAAGACAGTTTCATTCCACTTGCTCGAGACAACTTGTTTGGGAGATGATTCGAAGAGCTTTGAGCTGATCCTTAGGTGCCTTCAAACCCTTGAGCTGCCTCCTATGGGGTTACCCCGGGAGGGGAGGGTCCACGGGAATGGATAGCAGGTGAGCATCTGCGCATCACAAGAGCAAGGAGCAGGGAGAGATAGACAGAGAAAAACACCACCAGAGCCACACTTTGTAGACCAGGAACTCAGGCTCACAGACAACACGTTTCACATTGGGCTGTACCCCTCGGCGGAGCTGTCGGGACCCTCTCCCCAGCAGAGCAATGCAAACAGAGCCCCCCCCCCACTCCTTCCTGCATCCCCAACTGTATCTGGGGAGGGAGGCAGGTACGGAGCTGGATCAGGGCGGAGTATGCCACTTTGCAGGTGGAGGTTAAATGGATACGCGGGTCCTTTATGTTTGTTTTGCTGCTTTTTGTTTTGGAGGGCTACACCAGCTGTGCTCAGGGCGTACTCCTGACTCTGCTCGAGAATCATGTCTGGGGGCTGGAGTGATAGCACAGCGGGGAGGGTGTTTGCATTGTACCTGGCCAACCGGGGTTCAATCCCCAGCATCCCATATGGTCCCCTGAGCACCGCCAGGAGTAATTCCTGAGTGCAGAGCCAGGAGTAACTTCTGTGCATCACTGGATGTGATGCAAAAGAAAAAAAAAAGAGTCACGCCTGGTGGGAATCAGAGGCCTGTCTGGGGTGCCTGGGATCTCAGCCCCGGAGGCCCCGTGATTGGGGGAGTTATTCGCTCTGTTTCCCAAACTAGTCCAGGTTCCATTCTACCCCCGTAAAATCACTGTGTCTAAACATGCAAGTACTTACGGAGTCTTCGGGGAGGTTGACCCCGTTGGGGTGCGACCCTCCAAGGCAGACGGAGACTAAGGCGTCTCCGTATTGGCACGGAGCTTTCAGAAGACCAGGCTGCCTTGCACGGCCCATTCCCAGGGAATGCTTCTTCCACTGGACAGCCTTCCCCGTTTGGACAAAGACGGGAGCTCTGTGTTTTCGCTCCTGCAGAATCCGAGTTCAGACCCTGGGTCTGCTGGGCCCCAGAGCCAGGAGTTACCTCCTTGTCAGTTTGGTGCTTTGGCTGCTGGAGAGAGGTGGGGGCCACAGGGCCAAGCGAGGAAATGGAGAGAGGAGCCTGTGGCATCCGCCATCCCCCCAGCTGCCTGTAGCTGTGACACTAGGGGGCTGCTCTCTGCGGAGCCTTGACTGTGGTCGGTTCTCCCCTCCTGGGGCCTTTGGGTGATGAGTAGGAGGGTGAGGTGCAGGAATGCCCCCGCTCCAGGGGACAGGCAGGTATGCCCGGCAGTGGGCTGAGGGTTGGGACTCTGGGGGTCCCTGCAGGAGGCTGCCGGAGCACAGAGCCTGTTCAACGGCTGGCAGGAGGGGGTGCCCTGGCATCCCGTGCCCTGGGAAGCGGCTCGTGGCTAATTGGCGGACAATGGCCTTAATGAAAAGGCCATGTTCATGGACAAAAGAAGCCCTGGCCACAGACAGCCTGAACCAGTTGTGGGGTTGTCATCTTCCCCAGGACTTGGGGCCTGCAGATGCTCCGATTCAGTCGCGTGTCGGTGCCAGGAGAAGACTGGCTTGGGCCCGAGTCTCAGAAAGGGGGAGAGGCTGGGGGAGCCGGCTCCTTGGCTTTACAGATGGGGAGCAGGGGCCCCAGGCGGGAAGGACTGAGGACACAACTGGGATCTGGCAGGTCTGAGACAGTCGGGGTGTCGGGAAGGGGGCGGGGGTGGGGAGTACGGCTCTTGCTTTGCACGCGGCTGATCCAGGTTCAACCCCTGGCTCTGCTCATGGTCTCCTGAACCCCTCCAGGAGAGATCCCCAAGCAAGGAGCCAAGAGAAAGCCCCGAGCACTGCGGGGTGTGGTCCAAAATCCAAAGAAAAGAAAGAAAAGGAAAGAAAAAAAGTTATGGCGCGCTGGGTAAGTGGACAACAGTGGGAGGCCTCGGGAGGCAACCAAGCACGCAGGCGGGGATGGGGGCAGGCGGGGGTGGGGGGCCAAGCTGTGGGCAGACCAGCAGGCAGGCGGGCGGGCGGGCAGGCAGGCAGGCAGGCCACTGCGTGAAGGAGTCAGAACACACATGTGTATCTGGTGCCGCCTCTGGGGGCACCACCTGGCCTGGGGTCAATGCCCCAACCCCTAATTCCTCCTGGTGTCACCATCAGCCAGATGGCCCTTGTTACCCTGATGCGTGTGCTTTGGCTTCATTTGACGTGGTTTTATTGTCTTTTTATTGCGATCCTGTGGTTTGCTATGGTTTCTCGCGCTCAGAATTCCAACACTTCACCCTTACCCCGTGTACCGCCCTCCCTCAAGGAGGCCAAGACCCCTCTCAAGCATCCCCCCGACTCAATTGTGTGGATAGGTTCTCCCGTCATGTTGCCTTTGGCTCAGGGGTTTCTCCTGGCGGTGCTCAGGGGACCATATGGGACGCTGGGGATCAAACCCTGGTCAACCGCATGCAAGGCAAACACCCTCCCCGCTGTGCTGTCGCTCCAGCCCCTCTGCTGCCGTCTCGCTGTGTGTCTTTGGGTCCCACATAGGAGAGACTGTTCTGTGTCTGCCCCTGTGCTTCTGACCAGGAGACACGGGAACACGTGCTTACCCTGATTAGCGGATGCACATCACAGCGATGAGACCTTTGACTTCGTTTTATAAGAAACAGCTCATGTCACTGTCATAGCGCTCAGCTGGAGAACATCAGAATTGGGATTTTCTTCCCGCTTAGTTGCTGCTGGTGTGGTCGGGGTCGGTGTGCGGGGCCCCTGTCGTGCCCGATGTGCCGTGGCAGGGGACTGAACCCAGGGCCTGGCACACCCTTGGCCTCGCCTTATCACTTGAGCCACATCCCAGAATTGGGGTTGATTTATTTGGTTATGGGGATGCAGCCGGTGGCACTCAGGGGCTACTCGGGGGACCAGATGGTGCTGGGGATTGAACCTGGGTTTCCTGCCCACAGAGAGTGTTCTCGACCCTTTTGGGGAGGACGGGGTGGGGGGGGGGTCATACCTAGCAGTGTTCAGGGCTGACTCCTGGCTCTGCGTTCAGGGATCAGTCCTGGCAGTGTTCAGGGGAGCATGTGGGGTCCCAGGGATCAAGCCTGGCTTGGCCACCTGGAAGGCAGACCACATGCCCAGGCCCTGTTATCTCCCTGGCCCTGTTCTTAGCCCACCGCGCCACAGAATTGGGTGTGAAACCCAGTTTAGTCTGACTCTAAAGCTCTCCTAACCACGCTGAATCCACCACAGTTCAATGGGCACCAGCGAAAGTTGGTACTAAGAGGCTTGAGCAGGCGAGCTGAGAATTTCCACGATTCAGAGTCCAACACCATTTTCTTTTTCATCTTTTTATAAAAAGGAAAGAAAAATATGGTAAGGGTCTAGAGCAGTAGTCCAGCTGGTAAGGCGCAGGCCATTCTGGTTTTGATCCCAGCACTCCATCTGGTACCCCCAGCCCTGCCAGGAGTGATTCCTGAGCACAGGACCAGGAGTAAGACCAGAACACCGCTGGGTGTGCTCCCCCACAAAATGAAAAAAAAAATTATTTTGAACCTTTTTCTTCCTTTTGTTGCTGTGGTGGTTGTGTTGAGCTTTGGTTGTGATACTTAGACACATACACACACACACATGCACACACATGCACTTGTGCATACACACGTGTGCACACACACACATACATGTGCGTGCACACACACACACACACACACAGACACACTGGCTATGCATCAGAAATCACACCCTCTGTGGTACCAGGGATCCCAGACACAGAGTCCCTTATGATCTCACGCTCACAAAGCAGGAGTGTTTATTTATTTATTTATTTATTTATTTTTAACTTTTTTTTTAAATAATGTAGGAGTACTGCTATTTGTTCAGCCGTTGATTAAGCTGATTGAATTGGGCATGGACTCCACATTACTTTTATTTTATTGTATCACCGTGAGATAGAGCTACAAAGCTTTCATGTTTGAGATTCAGCCACACAATGATGGAACACCCATCCCTCCACCAGTGCACATTCTCCACCACCAATGTCCCCAGTATCCCCCCACCCCCCACCCCAAATCCCAGTCCTCACCCTGCCTCTATGACAGACAGTTTCCCCAGTACACTCTCTCTCTCCTCTCTCTCTCTCTCTCTCTCTCTCTCTCTCTCTCTCTCTCTCTCTCTCTTTAATTCTGGGTATTATGTTTTGCTCGAATTTTCCCACCACTATTCAAGCCTACCTGCCAGGGCCAGGCGCTAGATCATTTATTTTAAAAGCAGGAGTGTCCAGCCACTAAGCCACCCCAGGTCGCATCACATTCCTGCTTTGCAAATTGTCTCCTGAGTACTAAACATTCCACCTGGGTCGGCTCTGCAGGGGCGATGCTCCCCCGTTTACTTTGGGCCTGGGCTGCTGTCCGGGGTTGCAGATGGGAGCAGGGTGGGGAGGCAGAACAGGTAGGTGCGGTGTCCCCAGGAACACCACCGGTGGTGACAGAGTAAGACAGGGGCTGGACGAGATAAGGCAGAGGCCGGGCCGGCCAGGTCTCGGGAGGCTGGAGGGATGGGATGGGCCGGCCGGGCTGCGCGGCCCCTCCCTGCTTCCTGACGGGGCTATTGTTTCAAGCCGGCTCTTGGACATCCAGGAAACGGGCGACATCGCTCCCAACAAAGGAGAGGAAGCTGCTTGAATGTTTCAGCCCCACCTCACGCGCTGGCCCTGGGCTGGAGATGGGCGCGGGGCCAAGTCGCTGACCCTGGGGTGTGCAGCCTGGCCGCCCAGCCCCCTCACAGGTCATTCCCTCTCCTGTCCATTAGCCAAACACAAACCTTTCCAGCCTGGACCCCAGGCCATTGCCATGCCGGCCCTGGGCACAACCTGGACTTCAGGGTGCCCCTCTGCCCTGTGGGATGGGGCCGACTCACCATCCCTTGGGCCCAGAGGGAGAAGGGGTGGCACCTTTACCTTTGCCTTTCAGGGCCTCAGTTTCCCCACCAGTCTGCAGGCAAAGAGCTCCCTCATATCAGAGGCTCGGGAACTGCGGGTCTCAGCACCCCTGCCCGGGTGAGGCGGGAGGGGTGCCAGGAGGAGCATCTGGGTCTGGGGGACATGATGAGGAGGGGTGCAGGTTGTTACAGAGAAGAACAGACGGATCCCCGGGGATGTAGACATCCAGGAAGATCTTTCTCGTGGACTCTAGACCCAGGGAGCCTGGGCACACAGCCAGGCTCAGCCTCCTGTTGCTGTGTGACCTTGAGCAAGTCACCCAACCTCTCTGAGCTGCTTCCTCACTCCCTCACTTCCACCCCACCCTGGGAGCACTCTGGGAGAGCTGCACGGGGGTGTTGGCATTCAAGAGGATCGTACGCATCACAGGGCTGCTGACAGGGAGGCAAATGGGTCAGACATAGAGAAGTTGGCCCTGAGGCCCCTGCTGAAACGCAAGTCCAGCCTCGGGACCCCGGGGAAACGTTGCTTCTTCTGTTTTTTTTTTTTTTGGCTTTTTGGGTCACACCCAGCAATGCACAGGGGTTACTCTTGGCTCATGCACTCAGGAATTACTCCTGGCAGTGCTCAAGGGGCCATATGGGATGCTGGGAATCAAACCCAGGTCGTCCGCGTGCAAGGTAAACGCCCTACCCGCTGTGCTATCGCTCCAGCCCCTGCTTCTTCTGTCTAATTCAGACCTGCCAGCTTGGTAGAGAGGAGAATCTAGAGTCCCCACGAGCATCTCCTGGCCCAGGGCACCAGGGATAAGGCGTCCCATCTCCTGGTCGCAGAGCCAGTGGGGTTGGGTACTACCAGCCAGAAGGTGCCTCTCAGGAGAAGAGGCAGGCAGGGCTGGGCCTGGCCCGACTGGATCCCCTGCCTCCGTGTCCTGTCTGCCCCACCCAGCGGGAGCTACTGCCTTGGGTCCTCTCTGACTGCGGGCCCGTCTTCACTGCAGCCAACCTCAGCCACCTTCTCCAGGCTACTGTCCACCAACAAGCTCTTTGGAAGCCTGACAAGGCAGAGGGCTATTTCGATCCTTAGATTCTGACCACGCCATTAGTTGAGCACCTACTATGTGCCGCATCCCTGCCCCGATCCCACAGCCACCCCGTAAGATGAGGTCACAGAGGCGCAGAGAGACAGGAAGGACCCCACAAGGAGCTGCCTCCAGCCCTGAGGAGCCAGTGGTTTGATTGAGACCAGATCCCCATCACCTAGGGTCAGGGGAGCCCTCTTGAACACCCCCAGCCTTACAGCCTCGCTGCACTGATCTGCCTGTGGGGGGCCAGAGGGAGGAGCCTCTCCCCTCCCCCTGCCTCCCATCCTAGGGAACAAACCAGGAGGCCCAGCGGGTGGCTGGGTCCCAGCGCTGATTACAGGAGATGGTGCGCAGGCCGGGGCGGTTGCCATGGCGACTTCCTGAATCACCGCATCTGTTTCCAGGGAGGCTCTGGCAAGTGGAGACATACCTGGGCAGCCCCACTGCCCGCTGGGCCCCTCGGAGGGGGAGAGCCCAGGAAATGTGGTGTGTCTGCTCCCCAAGAGCACGCACCCTGGGTGGGGGGCCTGGACTAGGGTGGGCCGGAGCGAGATGCACGTGGGAGGGGGAGGGGGCTATGACAGACGGCAGCAGTGGGGGTGGGGTATGCCAGGGGCGCCGGGCAGGATGGAACGGGCAGGGCCAGCTCCAGTGAGGAGGAGGGAGGCTCTGTGTGCGGGTGTGTGGAGCTTGGCCCTTCCTGCCAACCCGGGGAGCCAGAGAGAATGGTGAGGCAGAAAGGGGTGTTGTCACCCAAGAACCCCGCAGACCTCATCCCACTGGCCATCTGGCACTTTGTCTGCAGAACCGAAGGCTGGGTTTGAAGGCAGAGTGGCCAAGGGGCGGCTGAATGGCCTTGTCCAACTGCTTGAGTGAGTGTTTCTGGGGATATCCATCAAGTCTGTCTCTTAGTCTTCCCCACAGGCTGTCAGCTCACAGGAGTGTGGGCTGGAATGGACACAGCGGGCGTCTGCTCTGTTTCTGATATTAAGCCATGGGTGCTCAAGCATCGCATGTTACATGGAGGGAGGGAGAATGGAAGAACAGATGGAGGGATGAATGAATGAGTGAATGGGTAGATGGATGGATGGAGGGATGGATGGGTGGATAGATGGGTGGACGGATGGACAGATGGATGGATGGGTGGGTGGATGGATGGGTGGTTAGATGGGTGGATGGGTGGCTGGCTGGGTAGCTGGATGGATGGATGGACAGATGTATGGGTGGGTGGATGGATGGGTGGATGGACAAATGATGGATGGATGAATGGGTGGATGGATGGTCGGTGGATGGATGGATGAGTGCATGAGTGAATGAAGGGGTGGGCAGATAGATGAATGAATGTGTGGGTAGATGGATGGATGAATGAATGCATTAAAGAGCAGATGGAGGGAGGGATGGGTGGATGGATGGATGCATGAATGAATGAGCAGATGAACAAATGAATGAGGCCTGGGTGGGCGGAGGGGCAGGAGCCTAGAGAGAGGGGAAGGGGAGGAGGTGGTCAGAGTAAGGTGGCTGGGTCAGGCGGTGGGTTTGTCCAAGGCCCCTTCTGCCTTGGGGGCTGTTGCCGCATAAAGGGGCTACTCGGGGACAGGAGGGAGGAGTATTCTGGGTGGAATGTGGGGTGTTGAGCCACTAAGAACTGGATGAAACTGGTGGAGAAACTGAGGTAGATGTTGTGCAGGGGAGCTGGGTGTGCCGGCAGCAAAAGTTTTGGTTTGTGTATCTGAATGTGTTGGCCGCGGAAGGCAGGGTCCCAGACAGACCAGCCCGTTCCTCGAGGCAAGAGAGCAGGCAGGTGGTGACGTTCATCGCGGATGTCACCAGCTCTAGTATGTCCAGTCTCGTGTCTAGCAGGGGGCCAGCGTACAGGACCTTCCCAAGAGCTGCCGCTGTCTTGTGGGGGCACACCTGGCAGAGCGGAGGGCTACCTCCTGCCCGGTGCTCGGTGCTCAGGATCGCTCCTGGTGGTGCAGGCATCAAACCCAAGGCGCCTGCCTGTGCCCCTGCCCTCCGAGTAGCCTTCAGCCCTGTTCTTTGGAGTGACAACACAATCTCTGAGTGGGGGTCCCTCACCCTGAGGCCGCCTCCACTTGGGGGAGCAGTGGGTAAAAGGCATTGTCCCTGCCTCAGGGCACCCCAGGGTGTAGCTCCAGGCTCAGGCCAGCTTGGAGTTCGGTCTACTGAGTTGCTGGGAGCCGCTGATGGGGGCTAGGCCAGAGCAAATAGGGCCTGAATGGTGACACTGGTCCACTGCGACATCCCCCCATCCCCCCAGGAGAATGGGATTCTAAGAAGTTGCATGTCTTTCTGGGGGCCACACCGTTAGGGACCCTCGCA
The DNA here is from genome assembly GCF_029834395.1 of Sorex fumeus. Classification (NCBI taxonomy): domain Eukaryota; kingdom Metazoa; phylum Chordata; class Mammalia; order Eulipotyphla; family Soricidae; genus Sorex; species Sorex fumeus. The sequence goes on from NW_026606186.1 coordinate 8,669,130, forward strand.
GGTCACCCTCAGGAGGGAGGAGGTTGGGGTACGAATGAGATCCTGGGGGACGGACTTTGCTACAGAAAGCTGGACTTCCAGGTGCCACACCTCCTTGGGGACAGGGAGCCCCTGGCCTGTGGGTCAGCATCCTTCCGGAACTTGTGTGGAGGCCCACTTGTCCCTGGGTCACGCTCAATCCAGCCACGATGTGGGGACAGGGAGGAGTGGTGGCACCAGAGGGTGGACTGGGTCCAGCCCCGAGATACCCGTGCCCCCAGAAGGCCTGGGGGTGGCAGCTCTGAGCTCAGTGCTCTAGGGCCTGGGTACCAGTCCTGGCGCCTTGAACAAGTGACTCCGACCCGCAGGTCAGGGCAATAGCATAGCAGGGAGGGCGCTTGCCCTGCACACAGCCCACCTGGGTTATATCCCCAACATCCCATACAGTCCCCTGAGCACTGTCAGGAGTGACTCCTGAGTGCAGAGCCAGGAGGAACCCCTGAGCACTGGCAAGTGTGGTCCCAGGCCCTCATAACTTGGGGTTCTGCCTCTACTGACGAGCGAGTTGGCCATCAAGTGGGGCTGAAACTCCAGAGCATATGTCCAGGCCCTGGACTTGGATCCCTCTGGCCAAAGGGACAACCCTGGGTTGTCCTCACTTGGTCACTTTCCAAGCACGAGCAAGGCCTGGGGGAGGTCCCCAGGGTTTCCCAGCAAGGGAGAATCTGGGTTTTTTTGTTTATTTTTATTCGGGGGTGGGGGTGTTTGTTGGGCCACACCTGGCTGTGCTCAGGGCTTACTCCTGGCTCTGCACTCAGGAATCACACCTGGCGGTGCCCAGGAGACCATAGGGGATGCTGGGGATTGAACTTGGGTTGGCTTTGTGCAGGGCAAGTACCCTCCCTGCTTCACTATAGCTCTGGTTCGGGAGTATCTGGGTTTAAGCAGTTTGCTTTGCTGGGGGCCACAGCTGGTGATCCCGGGGGGCTACCCCCGGCTCGGTGCTCCACGGGTCTCTTGGAGCAGCGACCAGGCAATGCTAAGACTAGAACCTTGGCCTCCTGCACGCCAAGCTCATGCTCAGCCCACTGAGCTCTCTCTACGGCCCAGCGTGTGCCCTGGCCGCTGGCCTCTGCCTACCCCATCCAAGGGCCAGAGGCTGCCACCTGCCCCCCCCAACACCCAGGTCCCCAGAGTCGTGTGGGCAGCGGGTCCCTCCGGGCTGGGGTCAGCCACGCAGCGTGACTGGCAGGAGCAGGCTGGGGGCAGGCGTGGCCGGATTCGCAGGTTGAAGACTGTTCCTCCGGAAGGGACTCCGTGCTGTCCCCCAGCCCCTTCCCCGGCCGCCTCCCTTCCTGGCCCGGGGCTGGGGGTGACTGGCGGGGTGGAGCGGCATCCGGGCTGGAGCTCGAGCTGTGAAGAGGGTGTCTGGGCCGAGACTGATGTCCTCCGGCCAGCTGCCAGCACATCCTCAGTTGGTGCAGTGAACGGACAGTGCAGGGTGGGGCCTGGCAAGCAGCGGGTGGAGGCGGCCTGGATGGGCGTGCATGTGGGGTACTCATGGACACAGGCCCTGTATGTGAACACATACATGTGCACTGTACACACACACACACACACACACACTCACACACACACACACTGGGCACGTGCATGTGCATGGGACATATATGGAGACTCAGGCTCCTCTTCCCTGCTTTGAGGTCAGACAGGACTTGGAGGGGTTTTGTTTTTTGAGGGGAGCCACTTGGCAGTGCTCTTGGCTTACTGCTCTGTGCTCAGGGATCCCTCCTGGCAGGACTTGGGGGACCCTCTTGGGTGTCAGGAACAAATCCAGGTCGACCACCTGTAAGGCCAGCACCCTACCCATTGGACTCTCTCTCTCTGGTCCCAGTCAGGACTTGGTTCTTGCTCTCGCTTGCTGGGGACCCTCCAGCCAGCCTCGTCCCCGTGACCCATCCTGCCCTGCTATCTGCCCATCATTCAGCAGGTCTGTCCAGCTCTGTCACGCTCCTCATCCGGGGAGAGCCCAGTCGATGAGCAGTTGACCCCCAAATTCTCCATCTTTGGAGGGAGCGGTTGTCCTGTCTCCACCAGACTGTCTGAGTGAGGCACTGAGGAATCTGGGGGACGCCACAGAGGCTGAGAAGGGGCCCCCACAACCCACTGGGCCTGCCAGCACGCCCTGGCCACTGCGGGCAGACATGGGAGGCCAGTTGTGATCTGCCTGGAAGAATGAGCGGACCCAGCGTTCCTGCCAGCCCCTTGGGCACTCAGCATCTCCCACCCAGCACAAAGCCACCCTCAGGCCCCCAACTGGACAGCCTCCCCCACACTCCAGAGAGCAGCTGTCACACAGAGCAGCCCCTCCACAGGGCTCTGCACACACGGACAGGGTTCAGGAAGACCCCCTTTCTTCCCAGCCTCCTGCCTCAGCACCCCTGAGCCCAGGGTGATGCCCCCAGTTCTCTGCCAAGCCACCCTGAATCCTGAGATGCATGTAGGGTGTGGAGGAGCCGGCTGAAGTTGCCCCCCCAAATGCTTTAATGAAAGGAGCTGGGACACCCCACAGCGCGCAGCGCCCCCATCCCCCAGCCCAGCACCCCAACCCTTTACCCCAGTGATGCCCCGTCCAGCTGTGGGGGGGGGGGGCGGAGAGAGCTGGTCCCGCCCAGGGACAAGGAGAGGAGCCCAGCGGTGCAGGATTTGAACCCCCGACCGCCCGCCCGCGGAGGGGCCAGGTCCCCAAACCCATCCCCACCCCCAGGCACCCACCCCCCCACCCCGCGCCTCGCGCCCCGCGCCCCGGCGGCGCCCACCCGGCACAAAGCCACTTGGCGGCGCTCGAGGGGGCGCGCGTGGGAGCGCGCGCGCCTCCGGCCAAGATGTTCCCTCTCCCGGCGTGATTGACAGACTGGAGTGCCGAGAAACAAAATTGTTTATGCGCTAATGAATAAGGCCCTGATTGCAAGATCCTGTTTGGAAAATTATAGTGCGGCGGCGGCGGCGGCGGCGGCCGCGGCGGCCCAATTACAGCCTCGCGCTGCATATTCATTTCGTCTCCCCTCGGCTCGGGGATGAGCGCGCGCCCCGCGCCCGCACGGGCCACGCCGGATTTAGTGCCAGGTCCCGCATTGTGCGCCCCGCCACCTGCCTCCCGCCGGCCTGATTGCCGGCCACGGGGTCCGCCCCGGGCGCGCCGGGGGAGGCCCAGAAACCTGGGCCCCCGCCCGCCCGCCCCTCGCGCCCGCCGCCCCCTCCTCGCCTCCTTCTCCCGCTCCCAGCCGGCCGCTCTCCCCGCCCGCCCCGCACACCTTCTCGCATCTTCTCCAGTCCCCTGACTCCCCGGGCAGGGGAAATCTCTGCAGCCCGGGCTCCTCGGTGGGTCCTGCGGGGACAGTTACTGGCCTGGTCCACCCCGACGCGGATCCCACTCTGGCCTGGCTTTGGGGGCTGGGGTCACTTGGTCCCCCAGACCCAAGCTCCCCCGGGCCCATCCAGTGGTGCAGGCGCCCGACATGGCCATATGGGGCGACCCCCCAGCTCCTTGCGTTCACCCATCCCAGGGAAAGGGAAAAATCATTTTAAGCCTCTCTCTGGGCTCTCTCCCCCCACCCACCCCACAGCTCCATGCAGCACCCCCGTTTGGCTGTGCTCCTGGGGGCACCCTCTGTGGGTTCACCCCCCCATCCTGGTTGGAGGGTGCTGGCAAGCGGAACCATGTGAGGCTGGGAGGGAGGGGCCGGGGCTCCCCGCACACGGGCATCCCTCCAAGTCAGGGTCCCTCAGTGTCTTCAAGCTGTCCCCCCACCTCACTGGGCCCCAGGAGCTTGAAATTCCCTCAGGGGTCACCGTGGCTCTGGGCTGGTGGGTGATGAGGCTTTCCACAGTGGGAATGTGCCCAGGCCCTCCCGGGGTCCCCTGAGTGACCAGGGCACTCTGGGATGCTAAGTGTGGGAGCCTGATCAGAGCTAATGGACAAGCAGGTATACACGCACACACATACACACACCCGCAAGCAGTATTCACACACACACACACACACACACACACACACACTCACACATATACACATGCACACACACAAATGCGCTCATACACACATTGACACACACACATACATGCACTCACATACAGATATATACACATACACTCTCCCCACACACATACACACTTTCACACACACGCACTCACACACAAACACATGCACACACTCATACGCACACAAACATACACTCACATACTGTTACACCTCCACACACACGCATAAACACATTCACATACACACATGCACGTACGCACACACGCCTACACACACACTCACACCCACACCCGTAAACACACACGCACACACACACACTCCCTGAAGACTCAGCCCACCCAAGACACAAAGGCAGGCCCGACCCAGAAGCCGTGTATGGGGCAGCACTGCCCTCTGGTGGCTGTTCTGATAACTGCTCGGTCGGACCTAGCCTGGCTTCCTAGCACCAACATCCATGAGATAATAGTGGGCGCTGGGGGCTAGGGGGTTCACCCAGACACGCAGACCCGGGGAACTGGGCCTCCCACGAGGGAGGGAACCACGAGCACCAGGCTATCCTGAGCTGCTGCCCGGATGAGAACTTGCAACTGCAGCACCTGCTCTGCGTCAGAGTGTGGGAGGTGGACGGTCCGGCTGCAGGGACGGCGTCCTCCTGTTGACTTTGTCCACGTACAGTCCAGCTCGGCCTGAGCATGCTGAGCTTCCCGAGTGGGAACCGTGTCAGGGGAGCGGCGCGCTGTATCATGAAGGCCTGCAGTACCTTCAAGGCACATGGGCTTCATCTGGGCTCCAGGGTGGTGGTGGGGAGGGGGGAGACAGTACTGGGGAGCCTGGGAGTGTCAGGTGTGGGAGAGACGCGATAGGGGAAGGACTCTGGGAGTGTAGGAGGGATTTGGGATGCCTTGGACAGGCGGGGTGAGGAGGGGCCAGGCGCCCGGTGGGCCCGGAGCACTGAGAAGGTAAGTGTCACCCGCCTCTAGGGTCACCAAGGGGGGAGGGCGGGATGTTTCCTTGTCAACCTGCCTCTTCACGCCCTGTCTTCCGGTTTGGTTCTGAAGGGTCCCACATGCCCCCTCAGGCGATCATTCACCTTCCGGGTGAGCCCCACTCAAGCCCAGGCCAGAGCAGCAGGACCAGGAGGGGCAACACCCAGAGCAGGGGCCGGGGGAAACAGGCAGCACATTGGAGGGATAACGGGCAGGCCCAGAGCCCGGGGCACACGTCTGCAGGGGTGCAAGTTCGGGACTTCCGGAGGAGCCTGGGGTCTGCATGCGGAGAGCAGAGTGGAGGGGAGGGGAGGGCTGAGCCTAGAGGGGCCTTATGCAGATGCCCCGCAGCTAGGGGACTCCCCTGAGTGAGCAAACTGGGTACGCTTGGACTTTGAAGGTCATCCAGACAGAATCAGGGGGACTGTGCCATTTGGCCAGGGGTGGACAGTAACTGGCCCGGGAAGGGAAAACTAGACCCACAGCATCCTTGAGGAGGGCAGGGATCTGGCAGGGCCGGGCTGTGGGCGCAGTCCCTCCTCTGGCCACAAGGGGCAGCATAGGAAAGGTCATTCCTTGGCCCAGCCTCCCTCCCGTTGTTATTATATTAATATTTTTATAATATAGCACTGTCCTTCCGTTCATCGATTTGCTCGAGCGGGCCCAGTAACATTGCAAGACTTGTTGTTACTGTGTTTGGCGTATCAAATACGTCACGGGTAGCTTGCCAGGTTTTGCTGTGTGAGCAAGATACTTTTGGTAGCTTGCCGGGCTCTCGAGAGGGGCAAAGGAATTGAACTCGGGTCGGCCGGATCAGCCTCGTGCAAGGCAAAGGCCCTACCCACTGTGCTATAGCTACCGAGAGTATCTCGCCTGGCAAGTTCCCCGTGACGTATTCGATATGCCAAACACAGTAATACAAGTGTCACAATGGAGACGTTACTGGGCCCGCTCGAGCAAATCGATGAACAACAGGACAGCGACAGTGGCAGATGGAAAAAAGCCAAATTTTTATAATATAATATTATTTATTATTGGGGAACACTTGCGGTGCTCAGGGGTTACTCCCAGCCCTGCCCTCAGGAATTACTCCTGTGGGCTCCAGGGACTATAGGAGAGGCCGGGGATTGAACCCGGGTCGGCCACCTGCAGGGCAAATCGCCTATCGGCTGTGCCCTGACTCCGGCCCCTCGTCTGGGGTGTTGGGATTTACCTTGGGTCTCCTGGGCCTCGATTCTTTTTCTGAAATGTGGTGCATCTGGACTCCAGGATCCCTTGGGAATCCTCACTGGTTATGCTCATGCCCACCCACCCGAACCTCTGGCTTTGCTGAGGTGGACCCAGGAGGGGCTAGCGGCTTTGGGTGCAAAGGCTCATGCCTCTCCCCGACACAGACTGTGGGGGTGCGGGCCTGACCAAGTGCCCAGCTTCCTCTCCAGGGAAGTGCTCCAGGGTGGGCTGGGGGCAACGGGGAGGCAGCTTCCTGTCCCCTGCTCTGCACCCCTGGACAGTGGGAAGTGGGGGGCATCCTTGCCCACTGCTGCCCACTGCTGCCCACTGCTGACCCTCAGTGTGGCTTGCCACACCCCCCTGTGCTGCAGACCCCACATAATAGTGGGGGTTGGGTCTGGGGGCTTCTCCAGCCACCTGAGGCACCTGCCCTGTCCTGAAAGCCCACACCCAGCTGGACTAGGGAATGCAGCAATGGTGGGAACGAGGACTGCTGGCTGCTGATCGCTCAGACCGGGTCTGAGCTCCAGAGAAGCAGGATAAGGAGGCAGCCAAGGGTCACCCCGGCCAGAACCCCTGGGCCTGTGACAGAGACATCAGGAGGAGCAGGCCAGACTCTGCCCTAGGGTTAGAGTGGGGGGCTTCTCAGTACACACTCCTGTGACCAGTGGGGATTCCTCAGCCACAGTTGGACCGGGAGGGACTGGACTGGCTCATCCTGGTGCAGATGGGCAGCTGGGACATGGTTGGGCTGTTGCAGTCACTCATGATGCCCATGAGGCGGGCAGGACCAGAGGGCACCAGGGCCTCTGGAGGGTGGCCTGGGGAGGAGCTAGGAGTCCAGAGCCGGACCCAGCTTGGACAGGAGGAGGGCACAGGCTTCAAGGTCAAGGAGACCTTACTGTGGGGAGGGAGTGGGAATGACCCAATCAGGAGGGGCTTTCCTCTGTTCTCACCCAGCAGAGGACCTACGGGATGGTGTTTGGCGCCTTTGGAAAAAGTGTTTTCCTGCTGCTTTCTTCTTTTTTTTTTCTGGTCACACCCAGTGATGCACAGGGGTTACTACTGGCTCTGCACTCAGGAATTACTCCTGGCGGTGCTCAGGGGACTCAGGGAATCAAACCCGGGTCGGCCGCGTGCAAGGCAAACGCCCTACCTGCTGTGCTATCACTCCAGCCCTCTTGCTTGCTGGTATGCTTGCTTGCTTGCTTTCATTCAGGGGCCACATCTGACTGTGCTCAGGGCTTACTCCTGGCTCTGTGCTCAGGAATCACTCCTGATAGGCCTCAGGGAACCATAGGAGATGCCTCAGGATCAAATCTGGGTTGGCTGGTGAGAGGCAAGAGCCCCACCTGTTTGGGGTGTGGAGGGGATGATGACTTCCATGGCTCTGGTCTTGGAAAAGGACTGCTTTTCCGACCTACTGATCCAGGCGACATCAGAGAGACAGAGACATGGACACACACACACACACACACACACAAAGAGACACAGAGACACAGAGACAGAGGGAAAGGAAGGGAGGGGGCAGAAACGAGGACCCGTGTGTGGCACAGAGGGGGAGCAGAGCAGGGGGAGACGGGGAGGTGGGAAGGAGCACCTGTGGGAATGACCCTGGAGCCCACCCCCTGCACCTCTGTCCAGGGCAGGCTCTAGACTTGGAGACTTGAGGATGTGGCTGGGCCTTGAGGCCCCCCTTCCCCTTCCCTGAACACTCTGCCCCTCCCTGTGCCAACCATGCACCCCCATCACCTCCTAACCCCCCTTGCCGGCTTTCCCAGGAGCCCCAGGCACTCAGAGAGGTCTGTCTGCTGACCCAGGTGACACAGCACATCTCCCCCAATGAGACTCAAAGTTGCCTCTACTGAGGACCCCTCAGCAGAGGCAACTTTGGGGGGGGGTTGCAGCACCCTTGAGTCAGGATGTGGGCTGCTTGCTCTTTCTTTCAGCGACTGCTCCTCCCGCCCCCATTCAGCGCCCAGGTTTGGATGGAAGAGAAGGAGTGGCAGTGGGTGTCGTGGGTCTCCTCTCTCTCCACAATCGCGCCTGGATCCTTCTGCAGAAGCCTGGCAGCGCCCCCAGGCTCAGTCTCGTCCCCGCAGTCCCCTGGCCTCTCGGAAGCTGCGGGAACAATTGCTAATCAGCTCCGAGAGAGACTGCGCATGAATGGAGGGGCCCAAGCGCCTCAATTGCCCACAGCTGCTCACCGCCAGCCTGGCGCACAGCCCCCCCTTCCCCGCTCTCGCCCTCTCTGTCCGATTTCTCCAGGTCTCTGCAGACTTCCTCCCTTTCCTGAAGGAGCAGGGCTGAGAGACCCCCTCCCCACCTCAAGCACGCCCTCCCCCAGGGCCAGGCCACAGATGCTTTATCCCACAGATGTTTTATCCTCTGCATCCGGAGACGTTGGACACCCCATTCCTTCTGCGGAAACAGCCCTCCTCCTGCTGGCAAACTCTTCCCTACCTACTAAGGTCCCACTTATGTGTCACCTCTCCTAGACTAGTCCTCCTAGACTTCTGCTCCTCCAAGGCAAGCTCCTTCCTCTGGGATCCCAAGGCAGTGCTCACCTGGTAAGTTCCCCGGGCCCATTGTTCTTTCCCTCCAGTGCCCAGGTGAGTGTGGTGGGAAGAGCCGAAGAAGTGGAGTGCAGCGGGCACAACCAGCGCCGGGCCTAGTGGTTGGATACACTGCTGACCTGGGGGGTGTTCTGCGGGCCCTGTTAGCATTCCTGGAACTTCCTTGGACCTTCCCTGACCCTCCCCCTCCTCTCCCTCAGCACCCCGGGATCCTGGAGGGGGCCACACATGGCCGCCACTGCATCTGCCTTGGGGACCGAGGAATGGATGGACGAGCAGAACCCCAGTTTCTTCCCTCTCCCTCCCTGGGCGGCTGTAAGAATGTGGGAGTCACGAAGCTGGCTCTGGGCTCTCACTACTCAGGTTCCCCCGCCCCCCCCAGCTCCCAGCCCAGCTGTTACAAAGGGGTTCCTGCAGGTAGGGCACCCAGCACCTCACAGGAGCTCCCAGGGAAGCCAATCTTCCAGGAAAAGAGGGGCAGCATAGGTGGGAAGGAGGTGGGGCCGTGGGAAGGAGGTGGGGCCATGGGCAGGAGGAGGTGGGGCTATGGATAGGGGCGGGGCTATGGCAGGAGGAGGCGGGGCTATGGCAGGAGGAGGTGGGGCTATGGATAGGGGCGGGGCTATGGCAGGAGGAGGCGGGGCTATGGCAGGAGGAGGCGGGGCCACAAGCAGAAGGCTGGAACCTAAGCAGGAGGAGGCAGGACCATGGGTAGGGGGTGAAGCTAAGGGCAGGGAGGCAGGGCTATGGGCAGGAGGAGGTGGGGCCACAGGCAGAAGGAGGCAGGGCCCTAAGCAGGAGGAGGTGGGACCAGGAGCAGGGGGTGGGGCTATGGGCAGGGGAGGCGGGGCTATGGGCAGGAGAAGGTGGGGCCACAGGCAGGAGAAGGCGGGGCCACAGGCAGGAGAAGGCGGGGCCACAGGTAGGAGGAGGCAGGGCCCTAAGCAAGAGGAGGCGGAACCTGGGCAGGGGGTGGGGCTATGGGCAGGGGAGGCGGGGCTATGGGCAGGCAGAGGCGGGCCACAGGCAGGAGGAGGTGGGACCACAGGCAGAAGGAGGCGGGGCCAGGGAAGGGGGTGGGGCTATGGGCAGGGGAGGCGGGGCTATGGGCAGGCAGAGGCGGGCCACAGGCAGGAGGAGGTGGGACCACAGGCAGAAGGAGGCGGGGCCAGGGAAGGGGGTGGGGCTATGGGCAGGGGAGGCGGGGCTATGGGCAGGCAGAGGCGGACCACAAGCAGGAGGAGGTGGGACCACAGGCAGAAGGAGGCGGGGCCAGGGAAGGGGGTGGGGCTATGGGCAGGGGAGGCAGGGCTATGGGTAGGAGGAGTTGAGAGAGGGAGGCAGGCGTTCAAACTTCAGAACATCCTGGCGTGCTCAGGATCACCGAGGACTCCAGAGTACCAGGAGTGCGCAGGGGGCTCAGCTCCCGCCTTTCGACACCAAGAGGAGAGAAGGGTTGACCCAGAGCAAAGGCAGCTGGGTCATAGGAGGTGACAGAATCGAAGCCTGTGGGAAGACCTGGTGCTGGGAACAAGAGCTGAAACAGTGCGACGGGGATTTGGGGGTCCAGGGGCGGGGACTGCAGGAACTGCTGGGCCCCGATGCAGATGGAGTGCAGCCGTCAGGCTCCTGGGCTAGGTCTGTCCACCAGGAGCTCAGCGGGTGCTCAGTGCCTTTGAGGGAGGGGCCCCGCTGTTTGCCACGTGGCCCAAGCCTAGAAGGCTGCCCCTGTCCCAGTGGGCAGGCTGAGCTCATTCACAGCGCTTTGCTGAGGCTATGGGCTTAGAACCCAAGGCCCAGCTGAAGTTGGGCCTAGGCCTGTGGCTGACGCCCTCAAGGGGGAACCTCTGTGATGAGCCCCCCCCGGGAGGGTCTTGGGAAGAGTCCCCTCTGGGGTAGCTGTCTCTGTAGACTGGACAAGAGGAACTGACTTTTGCTGCTAAGACAAGGGCTGACAGTGTGCTTAGAGAGGTGAGGGGGGGCGTGCCCACCCCACCCCGTTCCTTCCTGTTCACCTGCTCCCCATTCCTGATGCAGGGGTGTGTGCTCAGTGACCCCGACTTGCTCTTCCTCGGCCCAGCGCTCTTCCACACCTTCTTTTGGGGGGCAGCTGTGCCCTGTGCCTGTGTGTACTGGGCATATACTGCGCCCCAGAGAACTCACAGTGACAGGCCCTCAAGGCTGCCCCCTGAGTTCCACATGCTGGCCTGGTCCCTGTCTGAGGCGTTGGCTGAGCGCTCAAGAACTGATGTGTTCCTGGGCCAGCCCGCGGGGATGTCCTCTGCAGTGGTGTCATCTCCCCTCATCTCTGGACAGCCCGTGGGACTCGGACAGACAGTCCTTGGGCTCTGGGCCAGCTGGAGGGAATCCAGGGTGGGTGTGGGGAGGGGACTGGTTGTGGGGGGGAAGGAGGGAAGAAGCAGGAATCTCCAACCCAGAGAGGTTTCTCTGACGGGACCAGGGGGAAGCCAGAGCTGAGTCCCTCTCCCTTCCTCCCCTTTCCTCTCTTCCTCCCCCTCCTTTCCTCTTCTTTCTTTTCTTCCTTCCCTCCCCCCCTTGTCCCTTCCTCCTTCCCTTCTCCCTTCTGTCCCTCCTTTCCTCCTTCCTTTCCTTCTTCTCTCCCTCCCTCCCACCTTTCCTTCCTTCCCTCCTTTCTTCCCTCCTTCCTCCTCTCCAATCTCCTCTACTTCCTTCCTTCCTTCCTTCCTTCCTTCCTTCCTTCCTTCCATCCGTCCTTTCTTTCCTCCCTCCCACTCTCCTTCTTCCCTCCTTCCCTCCTTCCCCCTCTCCTTTCTCCTTCCTTCCCTCCCCTCTTCCTCCCAACCTTGCTTCCTTCTCACGCTGTCTTCCCAGGTAGGGTGCTGATTCTCAGAGCACTGTGGGGTGTCCCCCTAGTGCAGCCCCACCGACGCCCTTCCACACAGCGCCCCTTCCTTGGCCTGGGCCAGGTGTCCCTCTTGGCCGCCCACAGGTGGCTGCTTCAGAAGCTTCTAGAAGCCCCCATGATGCTCTCCCAAAGAGAAGCCTGTTGTCAGACTTCCAAGGAGCTCCGCAGGGTTGGGCCTTTATCTCTGCCTCCACGCTGTGCAGAGAAGGTGGCTTGATTTTCTGCTCTCCGTGTCGCAGCCTGGTCCCTGTCCCCTGCCCTGTCCCTTGTCCTGCGTTTCCTCCTCCCCCTGCGCCCGCCTGGGCTGAGGGACCGCGGGATTCAGCGTTTTCCCCGGCCCGGGCCTGGACACTTCCCGTTGTCGGCCGGCAGGGGCGCTCGCGGGAACTGGCCCCCGTGTTTTGTGAACTCCGCCGCCCTGTGGACCAGCATCCCCTCTGATGCAAGCCGCATCCTGCATCCCTTAGCGCATCTGTCCGCGATGAACCCAAGGACGTGGGGCTTCTTCCCGCTGTGGGCTAGAACGAGGCGCGCTTGTCGCGTGGGGTTTGGGGCTCCGTGCTTACTGGTCAGCGCATCCCTGGCTTGCCGATCCCACGGCAACGCAGCGTCTGTCTGGCTGCTGATCGGGCTACCAGGCTCCGTTCCCAAGCTGCTGGGTCTAGCAGAGTGGGGAGCTGGTTCTGATTACCTCTCCTCACCCCCACTTCCTTTATCTTTTTGTGGAGGGGTTGTTTCGTTTTGGGTCACACCTGGAAGTGCTCAGGACCTGCTCCTGGCTCTGCACTTAGGGATCACTCCTGGCATGGCACTCCTGCAAGACAACCGTCTTCCCTGCTGTGCTGTGCTCCTGCCTCTTGCTCCCCCTTTTCTAGCCCTCCCAGTGGGTAGAAAACAGCCTCGCGTTGTGGTTCGCCTCCAGCTTCCTGATGACTTTTCTCTCTGCCTGTCCCTGTGAATAGAGTTTGGCAGGGACCCGGCCTGGCTAACTCACATGTCACCTGTGCTCTCATGGCTCATGGCTCCAAGAGAAGACAGCACGTGCAGAGCCCACTGTGTTTCCCGGGGATGGTGGTGGTGGAGAGGTGATGTGCCTGGGCAGGAAAGCACAGACCTCAAGGGGTCTTTTTGGTTTGCTCTGGGGCCATACCCAGCAGTAGATGGGGGACTCCTGGCTGGGTGCTCAGGGATCCTGCAGGGCTGGGAGGGAGTCTGAGCCTCCGACATCACAGCCTGCACTCAGCTCATTCGCTCTCCCGCCCATCTCTCCCAGTCTCTGTGCCAGCTTCCCTCCCATCATGTGTGTGTGCGTGTGGGGAGTTAAGACCCCTCTGGGGTAAGGACTGCAGAGTGAACATTCATGTCCCTGCCTGCACCTCCTGGGTCAGGGCCTCTGCGGCCCCTCACTGGGGCTGATTCCCTGTTTCAGGGGTTCCCCCCAACATTTATGACCTGGCCCCCATCTTCCCCAGAAGGCTCCCCGGATGTGGACCCCAAGAGAAGGTGCAGACCCGGGGGTCTCTGAGGGAGCCTCAGTTACTAGTACCAGTCTGGAGAATCTCTCATGGATCGGGGTATCCAGGAGGAGGAGAACCTTCTAGAAGGGAAGGAGGCTGGAGTCTGTGGAGTCCCTTCTGTCCTTCCTCAGGGAAGAGTTGAGGGAACCAGGGTCCCGGGGAGAGGTCCCTTCCCAGGGATGACCAAGAGTGTGAGTGCGGCAAGACTAGGGCTTTGACATTCAGGGTCTCGCCAGGCCCCTCAGTTTAGCAACCTCTGATTGGGGGCAAGAACCCCAGTGCTGCCCCCAAGCACACAAGGTTGGCCCCACAAAATACCGACTGGAGAAAGATGAAGCCTGGGGCCGGATAGTGCAATGATTAAGGCGCCTCCTTTGCTTGCAGCTGACCTGGGTTCCATTTCCAGCACCCCTTAGGGTCCCTCAAGCCCCACCAGAAGTAATCCCTGAGTGCAGAGTCAGAAGTAAGCCCACAGTAGTGCCAGGTGTGGACCAAATACACACACACACACACACACACACACACACACGCATGCACTATGCACATGAATGCACGCACACACAGAGAGATTTCTATTTCTAGAGAGAGAACTTCCGGGAGACGGAGCTGTGGGCAGCTGCACCCATCCTTTTGGGTCTGTTAGTGCCGCGGGCTGAAGCGTTAACCCCTTCTTCATGCACATGAAGCCTTTTATTCGTTCATGAAGCTGGATTACCCCTTCCCTCCTAGCACCCCTATCCCCTAGGTTCTCCCAGTCTAAGAGAGGAGGAGGTTTGGCAGATCACTGAGCAGACGGTGACAAGGCCCAGGGGTGCACGGTGAGCATTTGCCTGGAGGCCTGAGGCCCATCATCCTGAGACCTTCTCTACTTGGATAATCCGCCCCCATCAGCCGCTTAAAGCCTGGCTGAAACCAGTGCCTTGGGCGCCACCTGGTGGCATCCCCTGGCACTAACAGACACAAAGGCTGGTTCCAGCTGCAAGTTCTCCCTCCAGAAATGGGTTTGCTGTAAAAGTGGTAAAACAACAGCCTAGAAGAATTTTGTGTTTAAGACTACACATTCAAGTCCTCAAAGCAATGCATCATTTTTATTGCGTTGGAAAATTTGGGTCTTGGCGATTGATGGGATTACACGGCGCCAGGGGGCCAGGTGTGACCCCTGCCTACTGGAACATGGAGGATGTGGGTGGAGGATGCTCAGCCCCGATCCGAGCAGGCCTGGAGATCTCAGTCCCGGGACCCGCGTGCCTTTGTTCCTCTGCTGGTACCTTCATGCGTGTGGAGAGTGGTCTCAGCACGGTTGTGGCGTACCCAATATGCCAAATACCAGTAACAATGATGGGTCTCATTCCCCTAACCCTGAAAGAGCCTTGAATATGGCACTGTTTAAAAAATCTCAGGGCTAGGATGAAGGAGACGTTACTGGGGCCTGCTCGAGGCAATCGACGAACAACAGGATGGTCGTGATGTCGTGATGGAAAATTTGGAAAACCAGAGAAGAAAGAAAGAAAACGTTTCTGCTGGTTCCATCACCCAGAACAAGCCCTGTGGACATCAGGCATTGCGTCATCCGGGTTCACTTACAAAGCTGCAGATTCGTGTGTCTATACTTAGGTAGAAATACGTAGGCACCTACACCTGCTGCTATGGTTAAATGTATTCTGAGTACTTTTGCGGGCCGAGGTTTGGTGTGGGCTTGGGTTAGGATCCAAGTGTCCACATGTCAGCCCACCTGAGTCTGATTTCTGTCTTTGGTAGCTGTGGGGGTTGGCCCTGTCCCTTCTCTGCCCCAAGTAACATTTTCCTTCACCTTCTGTAAGCTGCCTCTGCTAATGAACGGGGCTGCAGTGCACAGAATCAGCTTGTGCAGTGGCTGGGACAGAGGCCAGGACTTCACACGTGACCATGGTCTGCCTCCTTTCTGGTGGGCACCAGAAGTCTCTCAGGCTGGGGTGGGTTTCTGAGCCCCCTGACCTGAGTCTCAGGGTGGCCGCGCTTTGCCCAAACCGAGAGGAAAGTTTCAAACAGGATTGTGAGTGTCTCAGCCCCCAGGCTGTTCTTGTCTGTCTCTGACTTCATCCCAGCCCGGTGAGTAGAACAATGTCTAAACACTGTGACTACAAAGCTGGTACCCGTTGGCATATTCGCATTTTCCCTGAGTGGCTAAAGTTTTCCAATCATTTCCTCATCATTTGCTTACCTGGTTCCTTACTGTGGACTAGTGGAGTAGTTTGCTTTTCCCTTCCAGAAAGAATTGTGGCTTCCCTCGCTGCTGGGGTTGGAGCTGGCCACCGGGATATGGTGGCCCCCAGGAAGTCAGGGACTCCCTACTTTCGCCACTTGGATCCCAGCCAGCAGGACAAAGAAGCAAACAAGTAGAAGGTGACCTGTGGGCTGTGGTGAGTGTCCTGAGGAAGAGAGAGGTGCTGGGGGTGGGGGAAACCTGCTATTTCATGCATTTGTGTCTTTGTGGGGTTGGGGGCAGCCCCGTGCCTGACCCCAGCGTGCTCTCAATGCCGGTGCAGCCACAGCTGAAGCTTCCCTCTGAGGACCCCCGCCCCCTTTCCCCCCTCCATCGGGTTGAGTCTTCCGCCAGGACATCTGGAAATTTTCCAAGAAGCCAGAGCACAAACAGGCTTGTTTCTTGTTCCCAGGGAATGTGTTTCAGCTGGTACAGATGGCCGCTGGCCCCTCTGAAGACCATCCCTTCCCTCCATCCACCACCTGGAGCCTCCCCCCTGCCCCCCACCCCTGCCTCAAGCAGTCCTGGAGCCTTGGGAATCAATGGGCACAGCGCCCCCTTGGGGTGGGCAAAGCCTCTGGGGAGCACACAGTTGCTTGTCAACCCCCCCAGGGGGTCCTGGAATGACCCTCCCACAGGATTGTGACTACATCTTTTTTTTTTCCTTTTGGGCCACACCTGGCAATGCTTGGGGGTTACTCTGGACTCTGCACTCAGGAATTACTCGTGGCGGTGCTTGGGGGACCATACCTGCTATGCTATGGCTCCAGCCCCGTGACTCTGTCTTGAAGACTAGTTTACATTCCGTCTCTCCTGAGAAGTCTTTCCAGCTCTCGAGCCACCCCACCTTCTTTTTCCCGGACCCCTAATTCCTCCCCCTCCGCCTCATTTGGCCCCTCCCAGTCTGCTGCATGCTGGTTCCTTCTTTCTTCTCTCGTCTCGTTGTTTCATCGGCAGAGGCCTGATGGCTCTGCAGAGGCCCAGAACCCCGGCTAGGCATCTCTGCAGAAGCGCTGTTGGAAGTGGAGGCTGGAGACACAGGGAGAGGCCCAGGGAGCAGTGTCTGCCTCAGCCCAGTGGGGAGTTTGGACTGTTTGGGCCGCCCCATGCAGCCCTCCCTGGAGTGTTTCTTTCTCGTGTTGACAAAGAAGAAGGAAGCAGCCTGTTCTGTTGGGTCGCCTTCCGAGGGTGTTCCCACTCCAGGCTGGGAAACACAGCCCCTGAGGTGATCGGGGCAGGTCACTCTTTCCGGTGCTCAGGCAGTGTCCTTGTGGTGTGAGGGTCGGACCAAGTGGCAGGGTTTGCTGGCACAATAGGAAGGTGACGAGCGTGATGCTTCTGCCTGTGGCACTGAGGATAGCTCACCCAAGCCCAAGAAGGATACAGTGTGTGTGTGTGTGTGTGTGTGTGTGTGTGTGTGTGTGTGTGGTGTCTGGTGTCACTTCCTGAGACTGACAGGAAGAGAAGGTGCAGATGGAGGGAGAGGGGGTGCAGTACAGAGGCAGGGAGGGGTGGGCAGCCTCTTAGAGGGCCACCAGCGGGTCTTTTGGGACTGTGAATGTGCTTGGTAGTTTGTTGTTGTTGTTTGTTTGTTTTTGTTTTGTTTTTGCTTTTTGGGTCACACCTGATGATTCTCAGGAGTTATTCTTGGCTCTGCGCTCAGGGATTACTCCTGGTGGTGCTGGGGGGAACCATATGTGGTGCTAGGGATGAACCCGGGTTGGCTGCATGCAACACAAACACCCTCCCCGCTGTACTATCACTCCAGCTACCACGAATATGCTGGAATGTGGCGGGAATCCAGGGGAGCCCCCAAGAAGGGAGCAGGGGTGGGTGGGTCACCTTCATGGTAGAGAATGGAGGGGAGTGGTGGAGAAGGGATGAGGGGGACTTGGTCTAGGGTGACGACCTGAGCTGGGGCAGTGATGTAAGGCGAGGAAGAGACACGAAGGCTGAGGGGCACTCCTGTGTGAGCCGGGGAGACTTGGAGATGGAGTGGGTGCAGGGGTCAGGGAAGAGGAAGTGGGCACGTTTTAGCACAGGTACCTGGGGGCTTGGCCCTCACGGAGGAGACGGGAGGAGAGATGGATTTGGGGGTAGGAAGGCGGAGAGAGATGGGACGGGCAGGGAGAATCCCTTGGGTACCATGGACAGCTCCAAGGATATACAGTTGCTGTGGAATCAGCACAGTCTCTGTTCCTGACACCGTTTTGGCCTGCACGGGCTGGGCTGGGGTTCAGACACCTGACCTAAGGAAGCACCCCAGCAGGTTAGAAGCTTGCACTGTCTGAAATAAAGAGGAGGCCCCCCTTGGCTGCTAAAAAGGGTAGAACTCCCAGGGTGCATGACTTGCACATGACGAGACAATTTCTTTTTTTGAAGGGGTCATACCCAGCGATACTCAGAGGTTCCTCCTGGCTCTGCACTCAGGAATTACTCCTGGTGGTGCTCGGGGGACTATATGGGATACTGGGGATTGAACCCGGGTCAGCTGCATGCAAGGCAAACACCCTACCCGCTGTACTACTGCTCCAGTCCCACAAGACAGTTTGTTAATCCAGCAAGAAGTCTGGGGAGATGTGGAGGAAGAGGCCCCCCCCCCTTGCCACATCCCTGCTGTTTTCAGGGTTGGGGGCAGAAAGGGGCCATTCTCATCGCTATGCAGTCACTGGACTTTCCCAGGGGGCCCTGAGACACCTTCCTAGACCCACTTCCCAGGGTGAGAGGAGGGGTCCTTGACTCAGCATAAACATCTCAGGGGAGTGGGGACTCTTCAGGTATTGGGAGTGATCGGCAGATGCCAATGTCCACTGTGGGGGATGAGAGAAGCGACAGAGTGCATATGGACCCGTGAGGGCAGCGAGTCCAGTGACATGCCCAGCCTGTGCCTGGCACAGGATCAGGTGGCAGAAGGGCTCCCAGGGGAGGAGGGGGGCACTGGGGAACTATTCAATGGGCACAAAGCCTGGACTTGTGAAGATGGGGGTTGCTGGAGCTTGGACGGAAAGGAGAATGACTGTATCCCCCAAATGACCACAGTGGTAAAAACCTAAATGAAATGTCTGAAAAAATGAGATCATAAGAAAAGCAGTGATCAGTATCCTCAAGCCAAAGGCTCAGCCGCTCTCAGCATGAGGGGTTTTGGGGACCAGCAAGGTGTTTTTCAAAGGGACTGCTGCCTGGTGGGTGCCTGGATGTGAGGCGTCCACCATCAGATAGCGACGCCTCCCAGGGACCCGGTTCCCTAAAATCAGGGAGATCGTGCCTCCTCCATCGGAACAGGTGGCATTAGACTAGGTGGCATTAGACTGAGTGGCATCCTTAGAATTGGGGAGGTCGTGTATCCTCCATCAGACCAGGTGGCATTAGACTGGGTGACACTAGACCAGGTGGAATTCCTAGAATTATGGAGGTTGCACCTCCTCCATCAGATTGGGAGGCATCAGATAGGTGGCATCCTAGTGAATTGGGGAGATCGTGTCTCCTCCATCAGACCAGGTTGCATCAGACCTGGTGGTATCCCTAGAATGGGGTAGGTCGTGCCTCCTCCATCAAACTGGGTGACATCAGACCAGGTGGCATCTCTAGAATCAGGGAGCTGGTACCTCCTCTGTCATACTGGGTGGCATCATACCAGGTGGCACCCCTAGAACCAGGGAGGTCACGCCTCCTCCATCAGACCGGGCGGCATCCCTAGAATCGGGGAGGTCGCGCCTCCCTCCATCAAACTGGGTGGGGCATCAGACCAGGTGGCATCCTAGAATGGGGGGAGAGGGTGGTGCGTCCTCCATCAGAGCGGACATCTGGGGGTCAGGGAGGTGGGTCTCCGCCCAAGAGGCTCAGGCACGCCCTCCCTCCCGCTAGCTCTTTCCGTGCTCCCCTGCAGCCGCTTCCAACGAACTCCCGCACGCACCGAGCCGGCCGAGGGCGGGGCGAGGCCCGAGGGGGCGGGGCCTAGGCCCGGGCGGGGCGGGACCTAGACCCGGCCGGGGCGGGGCCAGAGGGGGCGGGGCCTAGGCCAGGGCGGGGCGGGGCCTAGGCCCGGGCGGGGCGGGACCTAGACCCGGTCGGGGCGGGGCCAGAGGGGGCGGGGCCTAGGCCCGGGCGGGGCGGGGCCTAGGCCCGGGCGGGGCGGGGCCTAGGCCCGGGCGGGGCGGGACCTAGACCCGGCCGGGGCGGGGCCAGAGGGGGCGGGGCCTAGGCCCGGGCGGGGCGGGACCTAGACCCGGGCGGGGCGGGGCCAGAGGGGGCGGGGCCGGCGGGCTCTGCCCTTCTCCGCGATGGCCGCCGCGGCCTCGGTGACCGGCGCGGTCACGTGGGCGCGCCCGCCTATGCGCTGGCGGCGGCCGCGATTGTCCCTGCCGGGCCGCCGTCGCGGCGGCGCGGGCGCCGGTCACCCGGAGCCCGGGCGAGCATGGCAACGGGCCGGGGCGGGCAGCGCGCGGCGGCGGCGGAGTGGCGGCGGCGGCGGCGGCGGCGCGGGGCGCGGGCGCGGGCGCGGGCGCGGGGCCTGACGCCATGCGGAGGGGCCGCTCGGGCCGGGCGGACGCGGGCGCGGCCGGAGAGCCCCTGGGCGCGGCGCGGGACGGGCGGCCGGCGCGGGCGGACGCGGGCGAGCCGGGACCCCCCGCCCGGGCCCCGCGCGGCGCCCAGTCGGCCCGGGGCGGCTCGCGCGCGCGCACGCGGGCCCGGGGCCGCGCGCGGGGGGACTGCGCCCCGCGGCCCGTCACCGTGGACAGCTCCAAGGCCAAGACGTCGCTGGAAGCCCTGAAGATCAGCCTCCGGCAGCTCAAGTGGAAGGAGGTGAGGCCCGGCCGCCCGGGGAGAGGCCCCGCCCACAGCCCCCCTCCCGGACCCGGGACCCCCGGGCCCCCCGCGCAGCCTGCCAGACCTAGGGTCCGGGTCACCTCCGCCAAGGAGGCCTCCGGGTTTCCCCCCGACACCACCCCCGACCTCCCCCCGCCACTCCCAGGTCGCCCCTCCGGCCAGGCCAGCAGCCTCTCCGCCCCCTCTCTCTAGATGCTTGTTCATAAGCCTGTCTTCTCTACCGGCGTGCGTTGCCCCAATCCCCCAGGACCCTGGGTCTCTCTCTCTGTCTCTCTCTCTGTCTCTCTCTCTCTCTCTCTCTCTCTCTCTGTCCTATCTCCCAGGACCCAGGGTCTCTCTGTCTCTCTCTCTTATCTCCCAGGACCTTGGCGCTCTCTCTCTCTCTCTCTCTCTCTCTCTCTCTCTCTCTCTGTCCTATCTCCTAGGACCCTGGGTCTCTCTCTCTCTCTCTCTCTCTCTCTCTCTCTCTCTCTCTCTCTCTCTGTCCTATCTCCCAGGACCCAGGGTCTCTCTGTCTCTCTCTCTTATCTCCCAGGACCTTGGCGCTCTGTCTCTCTCTCTCTCTCTCTCTCTCTCTCTCTCTCTCTCTCTCTGTCCTATCTCCTAGGACCCTGGGTCTCTCTCTCTCTCTCTCTCTCTCTCTCTCTCTCTCTCTCTGTCCTATCTCCTAGGACCCTGGGTCTCTCTCTCTCTCTCTCTCTCTCTCTGTCCTATCTCCTAGGACCCTGGGTCTCTCTCTCTCTCTCTCTCTCTCTCTCTCTCTCTCTCTCTCTCTCTCTGTCCTATCTCCCAGGACCCAGGGTCTCTCTGTCTCTCTCTCTTATCTCCCAGGACCTTGGCGCGCGCTCTCTCTCTCTCTCTCTCTGTCCTATCTCCTAGGACCCTGGGTCTCTCTCTCTCTCTCTCTCTCTCTCTCTCTCTCTCTGTCCTATCTCCTAGGACCCTGGGTCTCTCTCTCTCTCTCTCTCTCTCTCTCTCTCTGTCCTATCTCCCAGGACCCAGGGTCTCTCTGTCTCTCTCTCTTATCTCCCAGGACCTTGGCGCTCTCTCTCTCTCTCTCTCTCTCTCTCTGTCCTATCTCCTAGGACCCTGGGTCTCTCTCTCTCTCTCTCTCTCTCTCTCTCTGTCCTATCTCCTAGGACCCTGGGTCTCTCTCTCTCTCTCTCTCTCTCTCTCTGTCCTATCTCCTAGGACCCTGGGTCTCTCTCTCTCTCTCTCTCTCTCTGTCCTATCTCCCAGGACCCAGGGTCTCTCTGTCTCTCTCTCTTATCTCCCAGGACCTTGGCGCTCTCTCTCTCTCTCTCTCTCTCTGTCCTATCTCCTAGGACCCTGGGTCTCTCTCTCTCTCTCTCTCTCTCTCTCTCTCTCTCTCTCTCTGTCCTATCTCCTAGGACCCTGGGTCTCTGTCTCTCTCTCTCTCTTATCTCCCAGGACCTTGGCGCTCTCTCTCTCTCTCTCTCTCTCTCTCTCTCTCTCTCTCTGTCCTGTCTCCTAGGACCCTGGGTCTCACTCTCTCTCTCTAGTTCTCTCTGTCCTATCTCCCAGGACCCAGGGTCTCTCTGTCTCTCTCTCTCTTATCTCCCAGGACCTTGGCGCTCTCTCTCTCTCTCTCTCTCTCTCTCTCTCTCTCTCTCTGTCCTATCTCCCAGGACCCAGGGTCTCTCTGTCTCTCTCTCTTATCTCCCAGGACCTTGGCGCTCTCTCTCTCTCTCTCTCTCTCTGTCCTATCTCCTAGGACCCTGGGTCTCTCTCTCTCTCTCTCTCTCTCTCTCTCTCTCTCTCTCTCTGTCCTATCTCCTAGGACCCTGGGTCTCTGTCTCTCTCTCTCTCTTATCTCCCAGGACCTTGGCGCTCTCTCTCTCTCTCTCTCTCTCTCTCTCTCTCTGTCCTATCTCCTAGGACCCAGGGTCTCTCTGTCTCTCTCTCTTATCTCCCAGGACCTTGGCGCTCTCTCTCTCTCTCTCTCTCTCTGTCCTATCTCCTAGGACCCTGGGTCTCTCTCTCTCTCTCTCTCTCTCTCTGTCCTATCTCCTAGGACCCTGGGTCTCTGTCTCTCTCTCTCTCTTATCTCCCAGGACCTTGGCGCGCTCTCTCTCTCTCTCTCTCTCTCTCTCTCTCTCTGTCCTATCTTCTAGGACCCTGGGTCTCTCTCTCTCTAGTTCTCTCTGTCCTATCTCCTAGGACCCTGGGTCTCACTCTCTCTCTCTAGTTCTCTCTGTCCTATCTCCCAGGACCCAGGGTCTCTCTGTCTCTCTCTCTTATCTCCCAGGACCTTGGCGCTCTCTCTCTCTCTCTCTCTCTCTCTCTCTCTCTCTCTCTGTCCTATCTCCCAGGACCCAGGGTCTCTCTGTCTCTCTCTCTCTTATCTCCCAGGACCTTGGTGCTCTCTCTCTCTCTCTCTCTCTCTCTCTCTCTCTCTCTCTCTCTCTGTCCCGTCTCCCAGGACCCTGGCGCTCCCTCTCCTCTCCCTCCTCTCCCCCGAACCCCCTCTCCATATTTGCAAGCACAGTTTGTATTTGGGAAGCACAGCCTGGCCCCTGACACTTCACTGAGTGACCTTGGGCTAGTGGCATTTCTCCTGAGTCCCCTTCGCCCTCGGTCAGGGGCGGCTCAGATGCCCAGACCCCACCCATGCGGTACACTCCTCCCCCCTTGCAGGCGCGGGGCAGCTGGGGGGTGGGGTGTGTGTATGTGACTCATCTCCCCACCCTCGCCCTCCTCCGTGTGGCCCCGCATGCCAGCCAGCTTCCAGGGCCTGTCTGTGCTTGGCACAGCGCAGGTCGACAGGCCCGACACGGGGTTGTGTCTCTGGACTGCCCTCCGACCCAGTGGGGGCCGAGGAGTGCCCCGGTGTGTGTGTGTGGGGGGGGTGTCTGTCTCCGGCTCAGTTGGCACGAGCATTCTGGAGCGCCCGGAGCCGGGCGTGGGGCTTGTCTGCTGATTCCATCCTGGGTGCTGCCCCCACCCGCAGAGTCCCCCCGGGCCGGGGCACTGGCAGAGAGGTTCAGGGAGGGGTTCACAAGGTGGGCTCCACGCAGGGGGGTCAGTGAGGCTGGGGTGGGGCTGTAGCGGAGTCAGAATGAGGTAGGGTACGCTTCTAGGGGGGGCCTTGTCCTTGGATTCCGGGCACCGGGGTGCTCAGCCTGGGGGCTCGGGGTTCATGGGAGAAGAGGGAGGGAGGGGAGGTCCAGACCAGAGCTTGTAAGGTGCAAGGTCAAAACAACCCATCTGTGGGTGCCGTCCGGGAACCCTGACACCCAGCCAGAGTGCCAGACCCTGCTGCTGGGCCCGGGCAGAGAGGCGTGAGGTGGGCTGGAGCCAAGAGCTGAGTGGGGCGGGCGCTGGGCCGTGCCTCTTGCAGGCCCGGATGGGCTCGGGTCGGAGCTCGCCAAACCAGGGGGGCCTTTGCTGCCGCTTTCCCAAGTCTCTTCCCCGGGTGCCCGACGGCTGCTTTCTCTGTCTCTCCACCTCCTGCCCGCCCACAGGAGCACAGAGCTGTGCCCTCCACTGCCCATGGGGCCTTCAATGTCTGTCCCCCTCGCTAGACTGTGAGCCCCATGCGGGCAGGGCCTTGCTCTGGTCACAGCTGTACCCCCAGGAACGTGGCGCTCAGGAGTTGCTCAATAAATGCTGTCGAATGGTTGAATCCACCGTCGTGAGTGTCTCTCTCTCTCTCTCTCTCTCTCCCTCTCTCTCTCTTTCTCTCTCTCTGGGAAGCTGTTCAGGCTGTGGGAACGTCGTCCGGCTGCTGGTGTGACTGCCGTGGAGGTGTAGTGGCCGCGAGCTGAGATGTGGCGGCAGGGACCGAGCCGGCGTCTGTCCACCAGGGGCTCTGCCCACTTCCATCTGCCTGGTTCTGAGGCTGGGCCATGGGCCGGGTGTGCACCAGCCTGCAGGAACTGGGCATTTTTGGGGGGCGTCACCGCAGACTCCGGGAGTTCTTTCCTGTGCCAGCTATGGGGCTTTGGTTTGTGACTTCCACTCGGGTTGTCTGTCTGGGCCGGGTGCAGGGGTGGGCGGGGCAGGGCTGGTGCAGGGGCTTCCACATACCAGGAGGCAGTCGGGTTGTGCACAGACCCTGCCGTGGGGCCTGGCACGCAAGCAGCCCGGGTTCAATCCCCCCCCCCCCCAGCACCCCATTGCATCCCCCGAGCACCGTCAGGAGTGATCCCTAAGTGCAGAGCCCAGAGTAAGCCCTGAGCACCGTTGGGTGTGATCCCTCCCCCCCAACAAACTGGACAAACCATACTCTGCTGAGCCCTGGGGGATGGGCAGCTTCTAGCACAAGCATCCCCCTTGGTCCGTCTGGAGCAAATGTTGTCCTTCCTCATCAGATGTGTAAGTGGCGACGCTCATTCTGGCTTCTGTCTTTATGGTGGTGGTGGTGGCGGCCACTCCCAGGATTTGGGGGATTTGGGGGATTTGGGCCACGTCCTGTATGCTGGGTGTGTGTGTGCGTGTACGCGTGTGGGTGTGGGGGTGACACAGGACCAAAATTCGCACCTGGGCCTCACACAGGCAGAACCTGGGCACTAAGCCCCGGGCCACATGCCCAGCCCTGCTTTAATACATCTGAGAGCATAATTTACTTGTAGTAGTAAGACTCGTACACGATTCTCGCTCACGCTGCAGGAAGACTTTGCTGCTAGGCGTGTGATCCTGTGAGAGCGGGAGTTGGGGGGGGCGTTTGTTAAACCTCTAGCAGTGACAGCTCACCCATCATCCTGACGCCCTAGAGCATGGAGGGCTTTTTTTTGGTTTTTGTTTTTTTTTGCAGGGGACATACCTGGTCTGGCTCTGCACTCAGGGATCACTCCTTGGCGGTGCCCAGGGAACCATTTGCAATGCCAGAGATGGAACCCAGGTGGGCTGTGTGCAAGGCCAGTGCTGTACCTGCCGGCTTATCTCTCTGGCCCCTCCTGAGGGAGTTTGAGTCCTGCCAAACTAACGACCATGCCGCGTCCATTTGTGCCTTCAGCAGTGATTATGTTATTCTCAGTCACCGCTCTGGAGTCGACCGATCTCACGATGCGTCGCAGTGCCACGTAAACCCAATGCTTGCCACCGTCCCTGCGGGATGCCGGCCATGCCCCTCCCTCATGCCCTGCACCCGTGTCTGGAGCCATGGGAGGAGGTTGCCCAGTGTGCTGCTGCTCTGGGATCCCCGGAAGGGGCTGACCCCCAGGTTCTCACACCCGAGTGGGTACTCTGGGCCTGCTCCCAGGAGAACATCATGAGGGGCAGCTTGGAGGCAGCACTGAGCCCAGCCAAAGGGACGGCCCCCTGCTGCCCCCTCTCTCCCCCCCGCCCCTCCTCCACCCACTTGTAATGGCAAGGACAATGACAGGACCCCAGGGAGCAACACCAGGCCACCCCCCTCAATGCTTTAGTGCCTGGGTTCTCCCTGCTGCCCTCCAGATCACCGTGTCTCGGTTTCTGGTGTGAGCTCAGGGGCACAGAAGCCAACTTGTCTCAGGGCACTTAGCAGGGAGTGGACCAGCATTGGGAGTGAGCTCTGGGCCCAGGGCGACCTTGAGTGCTGTTCCCCGCCCCTTCTCCTCCCCTGCCTGGATGGTGGGAAACAAGGGCCAGGGGAGAGAGGGGGGCCCACTGCAGCCTTGCCCTGCAGAGACCCGCGAGCCCGCCCACACTTCCCGTCCACACCCTGCAAACCACCCCCAGCTGGCCCGGGGCTTGGTCCTGGCCCTTTTGCCCACTTCACTGTGCCCGCAGTTAAAGTGCTCAGGAGCAGAGTCCCCCTGCTGACGCTGCCTCTGGAATGGCGCTGTGCTTTGCACCCAGGAGCCGTGGGTCCTCTGTCTGTGGGCGCCCGGCGCGGTCTCCTGGAGGCTCATTAGGGAGAGGCTCGGGGGACAGGCGCCATGGAGAGCAGCTGCCGTCCTCGCCCTCCGCCCCCGGGGAGCAGGTCGCACACGTGCGGTGGTGTCATGGACACTGCGGGCATGGCGGCGAGGACACTGGCAGACGGACCTCTCTGGGCCAGAAAGCGTTGGCAGCAACCCCGGCTCATGATCCCAGAGACCCCCAGCCCCGTGGGGGTTTGCCCGGAAATGTGCCTGCCTAGCTCAGCGGGGACCCACTCAGGAAGTCACCCGCCCGGCGCGACGGGGACTGCCGGCCCTCCATGCGCGTGAGAAGGATGCGGGCCTTTGCGGCTGAGCCTTCTGCTTTGGACCCGTGGGGCAGCACCCTGGATGCGGCCAGCAGCTCTGGTGCGAGGGGAGGAAACTGAGGCTGAGGGCCACACTGGTGACATGTGGCAGCACCATTCAGGGCCTGGGCCCTGATACAGAGAGTCACAGACACAGAGAGACCTGTCAGGGTTCAGACACTCAGGCCAGTCCCTTTGCTGTCTTCTCATTCTCAGGCCGCAGTGGACCCGCTGGACACCAGGGGGCCATATTGCTCTGAGACTATAAATTACTGCCTGGTGAAGTCCACTGTGCCTGACTGGGCACCTTTGGGGCAGGCGTCTTCCAGACCCGCTGTGGGGGTCACTGGGCTCAGGCTGAAACCCTGGGTGG
The DNA here is from genome assembly GCF_029834395.1 of Sorex fumeus. Lineage (NCBI taxonomy): Eukaryota > Metazoa > Chordata > Mammalia > Eulipotyphla > Soricidae > Sorex > Sorex fumeus. The sequence goes on from NW_026606186.1 coordinate 8,695,961, forward strand.
GGGGTTGAGCCCCCGGCATCCCCGGCATTCCCTGGGCCAGTGAGAGCACGGCGATGTGCTTTCCAATCAGGGAAAATGGCATAACACCAAGGGCACTTCCTCCCTGCCCCATCAGAAACCCGCCCTCCACAGAAAGCGTGCTGATGGCCTCACCCCTTTTGCAAGCTTGTCATCCCATTGAAGTCACAAATTATTGCCACTCTTCTTTGAATGATGCAGTGTGGGTGCCGACTTCATGAATTCACACAGATCTTTGGTTTGGGGGAACCACAGCACCAGCAGTGCTCAGGGCTTACTCCTAGCGGGGCTCGGGGTAGCACGGTGGAGCATGGGGGGCCCTGGGATTGGACCCCGGGTTGGCTGCGTGTGAGGCGGGTGCCCTCCCTGCTGTCCTGTCTCTCCGGCCCCCACATGGATTCCTTAAAAAGGCAGTTCCCAGGCTCACTTACAGGTTCTGTCACTTCCAGATTAAAGGAGTATATGGTGTGTGTCTTCTGGAAGTGGGTGCTCTGATGGGCGGAACCCGATTTCCGTCAAGGTTATTATTCTCTGATGAAAATGGCCTCCGTGTGGGTTTTGTAGTGGCCGAAGTCGATGGTGAAATCTCAAGCACACATTTTCTTTTTTTTTCTGTTTTTTTTTGGGGGGGAGGGGGGGATGTCACACCTGATGATGCGCAGGGCTTCCTCCTGGATCTGCACTCAGAACTTACCCCTGGGCACCGTATAGGATGCCGAGGATCGAACCCAGGTTGGCCACGTGCGAGGCAAACACCCTTGGAGAGAACAGAGAGACAGAGATAGAAACAGAGATAGATGTACTATTCACTCCGGCCCCTGCACATTTTCTTTTTCGAGCAGACCTGTTCCTCAAAAAAAGAACACAAGGATTCTGCAGAGCTACCAGCCTCTCCAGGTGTCCCTCACAGAGGGAGCACATGTTCCCTCTGTGCCCTGGATTTATTGGTACAGACTTTGAATTCAGAGAGATGTGTGGCAAACCCAGCCCCCTGGTGACTTTGGTGGCTGGCGTACAGAGCCACTGAGGGCCCGGGTCCGCATGCACCGCCCCGTGGAACAGTAGTGAGTCCCCGTGGGCTGCCGGCGAGGTGCCTCCCTGCCTTTCCTTCCCGAGCGTTTGTCTCGAAGCTGGTTTCCAGGGCATGCAGTTGCCCACCTAACCCTCTGTCCACCGGGTCATGCAGACATGGGCTGTCCCACCGATTGTCTTTGTTTGAAACTAGAATGATAGATTGTCGCATTGTGCCTGGGTTCCTGGCTAAGCGCCAGGGCCCTCTCCTGGCCTCCATTCCCAGAATTTGGGGATCGCCCAGTGTGGGGCCCTGCCCAGGCTCCTGGGACCCGCCCCTCAACTGAGCCAGTCAAGTGGCTGATAAATGGCAACATAGTTTCATCTGGTTTAAAAGTTACTGAAACAACTCTGCCTCCAAGTGCTTTTTTGTTTTTAAAGGCAGTTATACTTCGAAGCTTTTGTGAATTGAACTTTCTTTTTAAAAAAAACACGTTTTTTGGGGGGGGGGGCTGGAGCAATAGCACAGCAGGGAGGGCGTTTGCCTTGCATGCGGCAGACCCGGGTTTGATTCCTAGCATCTCATATGGTCCCCTGAGCACTGCCAGGGGTAATTCCTGAGTGCAGTGCCAGGAGTAACCCCAGTGCATTGCTGGGTGTGACCCAAAAAGCAAAAAAAAAAAAAAAAAAAAAAAAAATAAAGGGTGTTTTTTGGAGGGCCACCTCTGGTGAGGTGACTCCTGGCTCTGACTCAGGAATCACCCGTGACGGTGCTCCGGGGGAACCATACGGCTTGCCAGGGGTCGGACCTAGCGGCGTGCCAGGCAAGCGCCCCTCCCTGCCAGACTGTCTCCCTGGACCCTGTAAAGTGAGTCTCTTCATCTTTATCTCAGACTCGCTGCTTTTGTACTTTGGTGCTGTGATTCTGTAATCACCGGGGACAGGGACTGACTTGAGTTATCTGAGTGACAACTGTATCTCGACTCTCACAGGGCTGAGGGACAAGAGCTGTGCGGGAAGCAGGGAGGTTGGGGTGGGCGAGTGTGCAGGCGTGGCCTGGGGGTGGTGTCCTGAGTTCTGGTCTCCCCTGCGCTTTCTCTGGACCCTGGGGAGACCAGAACTCAGCATGGCTTTGCATCGGGGTGTCTGGGACCCTGCATGACTGCTGTGACCAGGAAAAGTAGGAAGTGGAGGAGAGGCAGGCTTTGCCCAGCCCTGAGGACGTAGGTGAGGTCCGACCTCTCCTGGATGGGTTCCGGGGTGCCTCTGTGTTTGCTGGCTTCTGCTTATTGGCCACTCCTGCAGGTGTCCAGGGGCTACTCCTGGCTCTGTGCTGGGGGAGGGGTGCGGACGGGGGCTGGTTCTTTGTCCCTGCGGAGCTCAGAGGGACCATGACAAACCCTGGCCTGCTGCTTGCCTGGGGTGCGATGCACTCAGTCCTCTGAGCTTCTGGGCCATCTGGATTTGGTTTCATAGCAGAGGATGGGCAGACACAAATTCTGGGTGCCTGTGTTGGAGTGTCTCGAGGGCCTGGTGGCACCCCCTCCGCTGCCCCCAGCAGTCACATCCCCAAGATTCCTCCATAGAGGTCTTGCTGGTCATGATTGTGATTGAACAACCCCCCTCCCCCACATCATACCAAAGTGTCAGTGCCCAGAGCTGCCTTCACGGCCACTGCCTATGCGTCTGTTTCCCGGACTGTTTCTTTATTTTTTCTTTTTGGGTCACAACCAGCAGTGCTCAGGGGTTACTCCTGGCTCTGCACTCAGGAATTACTCCTGGCGATGCTCAGGGGACCATATGGGATGCTGGAAATTGAACCCGGGTCGTCCGCATGCAAGGCAGATGCCCTACCCACTGTGCTATCGCTCCAGCCCTCCCGGGGTGTTTCTTCAACCCCAGCTGGCTCAGTTCCCAGATTGCTTCCTGGCAGGTGGATCTGTTTCCATGTCCCTCGGGGAGCACCTCCTTCTCCCAGCAGGGACCCAGGAACCGGCATTTGTCTCGGCTCCGACTGGCCGGGGCCACGTGTATGTCCCCTGCTTGGAGCGAGCTTTCCTTGTCTCGGGTCAGAACTCTCGGGTTTATACTGGGGCTTAAAAGAGCAACCGTTGGAGGATTACTCCGTAGCTTAGTGGCCAGTTGGGCATTCTAGAGGAAAGGGCAGCTCAGATAGAGAAGGGAACACCAAATAAAGGGTGTTTGGAGGTCCCTCCCAGGAGGGATGGGAGATGCATGTCGAAAGTGGACTATGGACTGAACATGTTTGCCACTCAATGCCTCTTTTGCAGACCACAACACCCAAAAGGAGAGAGAGAACACAGGGGATTGCCCTGCCACAGAGGCAGGGGGGGATGGGGGGATGGGGGTGGGGGGGACATTATCCATGGTGGTGGAAAATGGGCACTGGTGGAGGGATGGGTATCTGATCATTGTATAATTGAAACCCAAGCACAAAAAATTGTAAATCTACAACTGTACCTCATGGTGTTTCACTAATAAAAAAAAAAAAAGAATTAATCAAAAAAAAAAAAAAAAGAGCAACGACAGAAACTTGACCGCCTTAGCCAACATCCCAAACTATGCAAAAAATCATGTAGTTCCCAGGAGAGGAGAAACCCCAGAAACTCCCCCCCCCCCCCCATTCCTGTTGCCCCCGCCCATCTCAGTTTGGGGCTCCCAGATGTGTGTTCTTGGGCTCTTCTCCCTGGCCAGCACACTGTCCGGAGACTCTGGGGGCACAGAAGTGCTTGTTCTCCCCGGGGTGGGGGTGGAGAGTGCTCGGTGAGGACCAAGGCGGCTCAGCCTCGGGGCTCTCAGCCACCCAGGCGTCTGGCTCCACGCCTTTTCTGGGGAGTCCCTGCGGGGTGCAGGGAAGTGCATGTGGGAACTGGGGTGCCGGCTGGCTCCCCTTCCCGGGACGACAGCCTAGCCCAGCCTCCGCTCTTGGAAGCCACTGGGGCGGCAGGTGGGAAGTGAGCTCAGAGCCCAGCGGGTGGAGAGAGGCAAGAAGGCAGGGGGAGCGTGCCCAAATGCGGGCATGAAGGGCTTTCCCTGCGGCTCTGCACTACAGCCCAGGGCAGCCGCCGCCGAGCAGGGCCTCATGGACAGGTTCCCACTCTGAAGTGGGAACCTGCCACCCACTGGCCCACTCACCGCATCTTGGGTCAGCGGCTGTCGTTGCCACTAGATTACCCTTGGCTGGTCCAGGGAAAGGTGCAGTGGGCAATGCTCATCATGAAACATTTACTGGTGGAAATGCTACAGGGACCTGGCAAGTGATGCGGGCAAGGCCCCAAGTTGATCCCTGGCATCTACTGGGAGGAGCCCTGCTGGTCTGAGCACTTACTGACTGGCAGGTCCAGCATCTCCAGGAGTGACCCCTTGGCTCTGGAGTACGGCTGGGGTGGTTCCTGGCCCTTGGGGAACCACACCTGACTGCTTAGGATTTACTCCTTGGTCAGTGCTCAGGGGGACCATATCTGGCACCAGGGATCAAACTTACAAAGCAGTTGCCTTATCCCCCACCTCCCCAAAATACCTACATAAAGATAAATTCCACGGAATGTTGGATCAAAGCACACCTGCATTGTAGCCCGTGGTTTTTAATCACACTGTTTGGAGAGGGTGCCCCCTCTTGCTTCTTGCTCATCTTCTGAACCTTTGCCAAAGTGATAAGGGAAAAAAAAATACATTCTTTTAATTTGCATTTCTCTGCTCGTTGACAAGGTTGTGCTTTGCTGGTGTAGGTTTTATTAGTTAACTTACTATTCCATTTGTGAAATGTCTAAATGTATTCTTGTTTATTATCTTGCTCATTTTTATGCTTTTTCTTACTGGTTTGTAAATATTCCAAATAGCTGCCTTTAGCTCCATAAATCTTTTCCTCCGGTTGACTGTTGAAACAGCCAGTAATCGTTTGTCTCGCGTTAGCTACATTACTATAATAAAGAGGTTTCCCTTCACCTCAGACAGTCACTGTGCACGAGCGTTTAAGCTGTTCCAACTCCCTCACCCTGCCGAGACTAGTGCTCCAATGACCACACCTCTCATCCCAATAAATAGGACTTCCCTGAGCCCTCAGACACGAGTGTTGACAGAAATCAGTCAGGACAGGTGGAACTTTGAGATTGGTTCTTTCACCAGTCACACCAGTGATGCTCATACATTGCTTAAGACGTTAGAAACGGTTAAAAGAAGAAGAAGAAATGAATCAGTATGACCCCACCATGGAGATGCAGTGAGCGTTTTCATTTTGATGCATTTCCTTTCTATCTTTCTTCCAGACCCAAGCGTTTATGTTTTACAAAGCCAGTGTAATTATGTTAATATTTTACAAAACTGACATGACTGGATTCTGTAAACATGAGTGCTCATGTTATAATTGAAATATTTTTCCACATCACGCTAACTTTTCAGAGGTGTCACTTTAATTGCTGGAGAATATCTTCTTCAGTGGCATATCTCATTATTTATTTTCATGTATTTAAATGCTTAGATTTCGCACTCTATGAAAAATACTTTCTGCAACCCCCCCCCCCCCCGCCTCGTATTATTTTTTAAAACAAGCTTCTGGAAATAAAATAATTGAGTTACAGAGCATGCAGATTTTCACGCGTTTGGAATATACTGGCAAATTGCTTTCTCGTTAAGTGTTGCAAAGAGTCGTAAAGCATTTTGTAAAGAGTTGTCACTGCTCGTGAAGAGTTGTCACTGCTGGCGTGGGAGGCGAGGCACTCGTCTTGCAAGCATCGGGGCCCTCATTTGATGCCTGGCACCACCTGGTCTCCTAGCCCTGCTGGGAGTGGCCCCTGAGCACAGAGCCAGGATGGGCCTTTGAGCACCTCTGGATGTAGCTTCCCCAGAAAATAAAAGGCAAAAAAGAGTTGTGCCAATTTCTTTTCTTTTTTTAATTATTTTTTAATTTTTGTGCCACACCAGATGATGCTCAGGGGTTACTCCTGGCTCTTCTCTCAGGAATCACTCCTGGCGGTGCTCGGGGGACCATAGGGGATGCTGGGGATCAAATCCAGGTTGACCGTGCAAGGCAAGTGCCGCCTGCTCCCCTCCCCCTGCCCCCCGCCCTGTACTCTCTCTCCAGGCGGGAGTCATAGCAATTTCTACTCCTGTATAGAAAAGTCCCTTTAAGTACTTCTTTTCTGCTTTTTAGGTCACACCCAGCGATGCTCAGGGGTTACTCCTGGCTCATGCACTCGGGAATTACTCCCGGAGGTGCTCGGGGGACCGTGTGGGATGCTGGGGATCAAACCCGGCTTGGCTGCATGCAAGGCAAATGCCCTACCCGCTGTACTATTGTTCCAGTCCCAGTACTTCTAAAGAATATAATGATGGATATTAGAGTCTCCCTGGCTTTACTGGGGGCTAATTTCAGTGACTAGGGCCTGGATCTGAGCCGGGCATTTCCAGGAGTGCATTTGGGTGTAGCCCTATGTCTCAATCATTCAAAACAGTCTCATCAGAGTGTAAAATTTCTAAATAATGTGTTCAGTGATGTCCCCAACTGTCTCTGATCTTGGATCTCCCCTGACATCGAATTCATTGCCTCCCCCGCCTCCCACCCCAATCCCCTCTGCTCTCCTTTACAGAGGGACGCCTTAAGCCTTAAGTATCTCCTAGGATTGGAAGTTTCAGCAGGTTATTTTTTAAGCTTTGTCAAAACCCCTCTGGTATGAAAACAGGAAACATTAAGAGCTGTGTTAGAATATCCCATGCTCCCATTAACCCTGGGAGGGATGAGAACCAAACCACAGTGAAATAACCACCTCCAGCCCACTGGGCTGTTAGTACAAAAAGAGGCAGATAGTAGGTGTGAGCGAAGGTGTGGAGACGCACTTTCCACAGGAGGAAATGGGAAATGGTGCAGCTGCCTGAGGGTGGAACGGATGGGACCAGGCATCTGGGCTGTTCCCCACGGCGCTGGACGTGGGATGAGCACATCTCAGCAGTCCTCACCTCGGTATGCCCACAGCATAGAAATGATATTGTAGGGCTGGGGCAATAGCACAGTGGGTAGGGTGTTTGCCTTGCATGCGGATGACCTGGGTTCAATTCCCAGCATCCTATATGGTCCCCCGAGCACCACCAGGAGTAATTCCTGAATGCAAAGCCAGGAGTAACCCCTGTGCATTGCCAGGTGTGACCCAAAAAGCAAAAAAAAAAAGAAATTTTGTGTCTCTAGAAAAGACATACACACACACACACACACACACACACACACACACATACACACACCGTGTTCACAGCAGCACTCTCCATGATGGTTATAAAGCAGAGTCAGGCCAGAGCGATAGGACAGCGGGTAGGGCACCTGCTTCCCACGTACTGGACCCAGGTTCAATCCCCGGCATCCCATATGGTCCCCTGAGCACAGTGCCAGGAGTCACTCCGCAGCACAGTTAGGCATGGCACCCCAAACAAACCGAAAAAGTGGAACTTGCCAAATGTCCATCATGAATGGATCCGTGGAAGCACCGAGGTCTAGTCGTGTCTGGAAGATAACACGGCCATAGGGAGGAACGAAGTTCTGATGCTTCCGCGGTGGAGCCTGGAAACAGGCCATGGGAAAGGTGCCAGGCACATGCATGTAGGCTCTGCGCATGTGATTGTACTTACGTGTTCTGGGCAGGAAGGTGTCCAGAGGCACAAAGGGAGTGAGGGGTTGCCTGTAGCTAGGGGTACGGGGCTCCAGGGATGGATTTCTTTCAGGGCTGATGAAAATGCCCCAGCTAAGTCAGTCCTGGTGACGACTGTCCAGCTCCGTAGTGATGCTGATCACCTTTGGGGTGTGTGGGGGTGACTTGCGCGCTGTGGGCATGTGAATTGAATGCGAATAGAGCCTTTTTTTAAAATTGAATCACCGTGGGATACAGTTACAAAGCTTTCATGATTGAGTTTTAGTCATGCAGTGATCAGACACCCTTCCCTCCACCAGTGCACATTCCCCACCACCAGTGTCCCCAGTATCCTCCCCCCTTTCCCGCCCTCCCCCTGCCTCCATGGCAGACAATATTCCCCATACTCTCCGTTTGGGCATTATGGTTTGTAATACAGATACTGAGAGGCTATCAGGTTTGGTCCTTTATCTACCTTCACACATCTCCCATCCCGACCGATTTCTCCAGTCATCACTGACTTAGTGTTCCCTTCTCTATTCCAGCTGCCTTCTCCCCAGCTGATGAGACAGGCTTCCAACTATGGAGCAGTATTCCTGGCCCTTATGTCTACTGTCCTTGGGTGTTAGTCTCATATTATTTTATTTTATATTCCACAATATCGCTGGAGTGATAGCACAGCGGGTAGGGAGTTTGCCCTGCATGTGGCCAACCCGGGTTCGATTCCTTCATCCCTCTCAAAGAGCCTGGCAGGCTATCGAGAGTATCCCGCCCACACGGTAGAGCCTGACAAGCTCCCCGTGGCATATTTGATGTGCCAAAACCAGTAACAAGTCTCACAATGGAGATGTTGCTGGTGCCCACAGGAGCAAATCCATGAACAGTGGGAGGACTGTGCTATCTTGCTGGAAGTGCTATATTCCACAGATGAGTGCCGTCCTTCTGTCTTCCCTGACCCGCCCCCAAAGCAGCAGATTTCAGCTGACTGATCATCTTCAGTGGATCTTTGTTTTCTGTTTCCGGGTTTTCTCTTATCCTCCCCCCAACTACTTTTGGAATTTAATTTTGTAGCTCTTTTTCTCACATTAAGTCAAATACTTGGCCTACCATGACTTAATATTTTTCTTTCTTTCTTGTTTTCTTTTTTTGCTTTTTGGGCCACACTTGTGCAAGACTTACTCCTGGCTCTCAGCTCAGGGAACCATATCGAGTGCCGGGGATCAAACCCAGGTCAGCCCCTTGCAAGGCAAATGCCCTCTCCGCGGCACTCTCTGCCCTGCCCATATCATGAATTTTTTAAAGAAAGCATTTACGATTGTAAATTGGCCCCCAAGACTGCTTGACTGCACCCATAAGTTTTGCTATGTAACATTTTACATTAAAAAATTTCTTTTAAAAATTTTTTGAATTTGGGGCCATATCTGGCGGTGCTCAGGGCTTACTCCTTGCTCTGTGCTCAGGGATCACTCCTGGCAGTGCTCAGCAGACCATAGGAGGTGCTGGGAATCAAACCTGGGTCAGACACGAGCAAGCCAAGTACTTTACCTGCTGTACTTACCTGTCCAACCCCAATGTGGTGTTTAACAACAACAACAAAAAAAGATCAACTTTTGATTCTGTGTGTTTTATATTTTCATGAAAACTTATTCTTCGATTATTTGTTTTTAGACGTTTCTAAACATACTTAGTATTTTTATTTTAAAAAATGAATTTCTAATAATTGCATTGTGCTTGGTGGATGTCCGTTTTTCCTTCTTTTTTTACTTTCCTTCTCTTGCCTCTCCCTTCCTTTGCTTCTCTCTAATTTTTTTTGGCCTGACAACCTAATATGGTTTGGGAACTATTCTAAGTGTGCCTGAAAGAAGTGTGTATCCTCTCACTGTTGAATGCAGTACTTCACATAAACACATAGATTCTTTTGTGGAATGTGGCAGACAAAAATTACAGCTCTAATATTCTTGTCAGATCTACTCATTGCTTAGAGTGATGCTAACACTTCCTTGTATGATGATGTATTTCATATCTTTAAAAATGGGTGTTTGTCTTTTTTCCATTTCCCCTGCATTCGCCTGGAAGTTTCCATTCCATCCTTTCCCGTCTCCTGGTTGCCCTAGCAAGCCTTTGTGTGTGATTCACAAAGCCTAGAGTTGGCGACCCTGGTGTCCCCTTAATAGCACAAGGTCAAAGGGTCTCAGGGGCATTGATTTTTTTTTTTTGCGTCACACCCGGCAATGCACAGGGGTTACTCCTGGCTCATGCACTCAGGAATTACTCCTGGCGGTGCTCAGGGGACCATGTGGGATGCTGGGAATCGAACCCAGGTTGGCTGCGTGCAAGGCAAACGCCCTACCCACTGTGCTATCAAAATCAGCCCCAGGGGCATTGATTTTGGTTGTCTCTCTTCTGACATTTGATTTCTGTTGACTGACATGTTACTTATTTACTTATTTATTAAAAGAGATTAATTGTTTTTTTAATTTAATTTTTTTATAAAGTAGTTCACAGTATTTGATTACATTTAATATTCAGACACCAATCCCACCACCATTACAACTTCCCACCACCATATTTTGGATGTTCCCATCCAGAACCCCAATCCCTGCCCCAAAGCAGAACTGAAATGATTTTTTTTGGATTGTTTGTTATGAATAAACCACTGAAAATGTTCTAAAAAGCTTTCCTAGAGGAGAGTGTGTGAAGATTGTTGTATTTCACCCAGGGGCCATTAAGTCCGTCTATAAGAGATTACTAATATGTTGTTAAGGATTGAGCCTTCTGTACATATATATATATATATATATATATATATATATATATATACACACACACACATATGGCTACACTATCACGCAACAGGGATGAAAGATGAAAGGAGACTTACTAGTGCTTGCTCGAGCAAATCGATGAACAACGGGATGACAAGTGACAAGTGATATATATCTGTGTGTATATATATATGTATATATATATATATATACATATGCTTAACTGTAAAAATATATTTCCCCCTAAGGTTGGTTTCCTTTTACTTTGAACCCCATCAAATGTGGTGCACTGCTGGTGGAGTATGGGTGGTGTGAGGTGTCACGTGGCCAAGAATGCAGCCGCAAGGTCCAGGGATAAGTTCACCGTCCATGGGTGAGGCTCGGCCGGACTGTGTGGCGAGTGGCCCATGAGCATGGCGGCGGTTGAGTTCTGGAGGTGTTCAGCTGCCGGGGCTGGTTCCCTTGGGGTGGGGATTGGCTGACATTTTAGTTCTTTCTATTTTAGTTCTTTTTCCATCCATTTGTTAACAAATAAATTTATTTGTTAATAAAATAATTTAAATTTTTATTTAATTTTAAATTTTTTTTGGAGGGACCAGGTGCCCAGCAGTGCTCAGGGCTTACTCCCGGCTCTGTGCGCAGGTGTCACACCTGGCAGGCCTCAGAGGATCAGAGGTGGTGCTGGGGATCAAACCCTAGTCTTTTGTGTGCGAGGCAAGTACCCTACCTGCTGTACCGTCCCTGTGGCCCTCTTTATTTTATTTTATTTATTTTGAGCTGCATGCATCAGACCTGCTTAAAAAAAATTCCTCCCCCTGCTGCAGGAAAGTGAATTATTGGTTTGTCCCCACTGTTCTCCTTGTCTTTGAGTTTTATTGGGTTTGACACCGCCGACCTTCCTTCTGGGATGACTTCTCTTTCCTGGAAATGTCCTCTAGCGGGGGACTGCTTGTAACGCGCGGTCCTGGTTTCCGATTATCCCCAGTCCCCCGTGCTTTGCCCTTCCCCTGGGAAGTTGGTGCTGATGCGCAGACAGTGCTGAGCTGTCTTTTTTTTTTTTTTTTTATTGGCTGCTTTTAAATCCCTTTGTCCTAGAGGCCTTCTGTGCTTCTAGGACTTGCTTCGCAGGGATTTCTTTGCCATGATCCTCCTTGGGACTTGAGCATCTTATCTCGGGTTTGAAACTCTTGAATCAAGGTTCTGAAAAAATTGAAATTTATTTCCTCTTTCAATTTGGTTTCTCCCCAACCTTTTTCTTTTCTCTTCCTGGAATTCTTTTTTTGTTGGTTTGTTTTGGGGGCCATACTCGGCGGTACTCAGGGCTTACACCCGGCTCTGTGCTCAGGGATCATTCCTGACGGGCTAGAGGGACCATATGGGGTGCCGGGGGTCGAACCCAGGTCAGCAAATACCCTCCCTGCTGTACTCTCTCTGGCCCTCTTCCTGAAAGTCGTATTTAGATTAAATTAGATTTTTTTTCTGGAGAGCTGTGTGGAGCCTGCGCTTCCGTTTCCCTGAAGTTCACTAATAATCTCAACAGTTCCAGAGGCCTGGGCCTCAGGTGGGGTTCGTCTGGTGCCAATACCTCAGAAGATTCTCCAGACTGGGAAACTTCCCACTCACGTGGGGGCTTCCGCCCTTCAGGTCGCTAAACACAGCTGAACCCCGAATCCTGACGTGCAGGAATATGGGGACCTCAGGAATTCTGGGCAAGATGGGTCCCCCTTTGGTTTCCCCTGCCCAGAACCCAGCACAAGATGCTACATTTTCTCCTAGGTTCCCCGCATAAGGACCCAGTCCGTTGGGGCCCCCAGCTTGATCTAGGGGTTTCCAGCAGGCATTCAGGTCTCAGGTGACAGAGCCCCGGGTGCAGGGAGCAGGGTGGTGACATGTATCTTAGAACAACAGCCTTCCAGGCTGGAGTGATAGCACAGCGGAGAGGGCATGCCTTGCATGTGACCAACCTGGGGTTCAATCCCCGGCACCCCATAGGGTCCCCTGTGTACCGCCAGGAGCAGTCTCTGAGCACAGAATCAGGAGTAACTCCTGCATCGCTGGGTGTGCGTCCCAAACAGCAGCAAGAGCGGCAGCAAGTATCAGCACCCTCCCAGTGGCCCTAGGGAGGTGAGGGGAGCACCCTAGCCGAGGCAGAGGGGAGTGAGGACCCACGGGCGGGCCCAGGGAGGGGATGGCTAGAGACGCTTCTCCCCATGCCTCTGCCGGCTGGCCAGGCGAGGCTGGTCTGACCAGCCTGCGGTTCTCTGCCTGGCACCAAGAAGGCACCCAGCAAGTGTTAATCGGCTGGGACCTGTGATCAGTGCCCATCTGAGTGGCTTTCCTTCAAAGCCGCTCTCTCCTCCTGAGGCAGATGACGGCAAGGGAGCCCGGGCTGGGGACCCACCGCCACTGCCCCAGGAGTGCCCCCTCCTGCCAGAAACAGAGGCCCCTGTGAGGCGTTCCTGGGGGCCAGGTTTGCGTTCCACAAGGACGGAACTTGCTTTCAGTCTCACTTGTTCCTTTCCTAATTTCGTTTCTTTTAATGAAAAAAAAAGTCTGTCTTTCTTATTTAAAGTTTTTGTTATTCTGCCCCCCTCTTAATTGAGCTGTGTGGCCACATGATCGCTCATGATAATTGCACATGTGAGTCATGCCCCTTTCTTTTCTTTTTTTCTCTTTTTGGATCACTCCTGGCGAAGCTCAGGGGTTCCTCCTGGCTCTGCCCTCAGGAATTACTCCCGGTGGTGCTCAGGGGACCCTAGGGGATACTCGGGATCAAACCCGGGTCAGCTGCGTGCAGGGCAAACGCCCTACCCGTTGTGCTATCGCTCCAGCCCGCGCCCCTTTCTTAAAACGTCGTAGGGTCTAGTTGCAGGGGTGTCCACGGGCCTTCCCATCACACTGGGCTCGGCGGATACTTCCTCAGAAACCACCTGGCTGGTCGGCGCTCAGGCAGGGGCCCATTGGGATTCCCCTTGTGGCAAGTGGTCGCTGAGAAAATGTCTGCCACTGAAAGTGCTCCTCCTGGGAGAAAGGGAGCAGGGAGCGGCCGGTGGCCCTGCAGCGGGCACTTTGGTCAGCGCCAGCTGCGCCCCCCCACCTCCCCTGGCAGTGGCGTGTGGCCTCAGTGTGGTACTCAGCTGGGAGAGTGTTCGTGATTCTTCTAGGAAACTGAGTGAGATGGAGCAGGCGCAGGGAAATTTGAATCCCGGGACCCAGGATCTTTGTGACACAGTCGGCAAAGGCATGTCGCAGGTTTACCGTGCCTGCTTCCCTGGGCAGTGAGAGGCACCCTGGGGACCCTGCCCTGGTCCTTGAGCCCACATCTCGCTGGCCCGTACCGTCCTTCCTTCCACAGGAACCAGAGAAAGGGGCCTTCTCCCTAAGGCAGAGCCAGGGATTAGAGTCTTTCTAGCTCAAGAATTTGCTACAGCAGATGGCTTATTAATGGTCAATTAATATTCACCGTTAAATAATCCTTCAGGAGCTAATACCAAACTATAACTCCATAGTAATTATAATGTGTAATTTACATATAACTCATTGCCATAATGAACAGGGAATCCTTGAGTATTATTAGTAAATAGTACTAATTTTCTTTGTACCCCCAAGACAGCGTCTGTTGATGTGAATTTGGAATTTAGGGATAGTTTTGGTGCGGTCTGCACTGTCAGTGATTCCTCTGTAGTCGGAGACTTGAGATGGGCCCTGTACACCGATACCCATGCGAGCTGAGCTCGGTGCGTGCAAGGCCCCACCCCCCGCAGACATAAAGACAGAGCTCCACGAGCTATTTTAGATGTTATTTGATCAATGAAGTCTTTTGACAATCCACTCTGTCAAAGGGGGAATGAGGCGTCGTGTCTTGTTAAAATCAGACGCTTGCAGGAAATTCTCATTATAAAAATAAAATCGCCATTATAAATATTTTACAAAGCTGGCGGTGGAGCTGTTCAGTGCTTGTCTTCCATGTGTGAGGCCCTGGGTGCCGTCCCCTACAACATGTGTGCGCGCGTGTGTGTGCGCACACACACACACACACACACACACACACGTTGCCCAAGAAAAATCCTCTAACGATTGTTTGCTCAACCAGAGTATTTCTGAATCTCCAGTGGAGAGCAGTGAGTTCTTTCATCATGAGCACATGTAAGAGTTACATACTTATCATGTGTGATTGTGTATTTATACCCTGCATATATGTCACTGTGGATAATCTACTGGGAAGAGTGAAAGGCGACTTTCTAATGTGGAGAAAGTGGCAGCCTTGGACATACCACTTCTTCCCTCCCTCCCTCCCTCCCTCCCTCCCTCCCTCCCTCCCTCCCTCCCTCCCTTCCCTTCTTCCATTCCTCTCTCCCCTCCCTCCCTTCCTCCCTTCCCTCCCTTCCTTCCCTTCCTTCCCTTTCATCCTTCCTTCCCTCCCTCCCTCCCTCCCTCTCTTCCTCCCTTCCCTCTTCCCTCCTTCCCTTCCTCCCTCCCTCCCTCCCTTCCTCCCTTCCCTCCTTCCTTTCCTCTCTCCCCTCCCTCCCTTCCTTCCCTTCCTTCCGTTCCCTCCCTCCCTCCCTCCCTTCCTTCCCTTCCTTCCGTTCCCTTCCTCCCTCCCTCCCTCCCTCCCTCCCTCCATCCCTCCCTCCCCCCTCCCTCCCTCCCTTCCCTCTTCCCTCCCTCCCTCCCTTCCTTCCCTTCCTTCCGTTCCCTTCCTCCCTCCCTCCCTCCCTCCCTCCATCCCTCCCTCCCCCCTCCCTCCCTTCCTCCCTTCCCTCTTCCCTCCCTCCCTCCCTCCATCCCTCCCTCCCCCCTCCCTCCCTTCCTCCCTTCCCTCTTCCCTCCCTCCCTCCCTTCCTTCCTTTCCTTCCGTTCCCTTCCTCCCTCCCTCCCTCCATCCCTCCCTCCCCCCTCCCTCCCTTCCTCCCTTCCCTCTTCCCTCCCTCCCTCCCTTCCTTCCTTTCCTTCCGTTCCCTTCCTCCCTCCCTCCCTCCATCCCTCCCTCCCCCCTCCCTCCCTTCCTCCCTTCCCTCTTCCCTCCCTCCCTTCCTCCCTCCCTCCCTCCCTCCCTCCCTTTCTGTACCAGGACCACACTTGCCTCACGTGCTTCTTTTATAGTGTTGTTTATTTCTGGCTCCTCAAGCTCCAAAAAGAAAAAGTTTGTTTTCCTGCTGTTGCTGGGTCCTTCCGAGCAGTGGTCAGAGAAGCAGGAGGCCATTCCTGGCCCTCCTTACCCCTTGGGGCTGTGGTTCCGTGTGGGTGGGCCTGGTGACAGTTGGCTGTGCACATGCTTTGGCTCGACCCCCGGCACCCCACAGTCCCTCAAACACTGCCAGACATAGCCCCTGAGTACCCCCCGGTGTACCCCTGAGAGAAGCCCCCACTCAGCAGGAGCGCCTGTGGGTGCATGCTGCTCGGGGCCTGTGCAGTGTGGATCCCCCACCCCAGCCCTGCTGAAGCTCTTGGGGGCCTGGGGCTGCATGGGGCGGCTACGTGCAACACATGGGCCTTGGTTCCTGTATGACCTTTCCAGAGACCTGAAAAAAAAAGGAGGAAGGGCGACCGGAGCGATAGTACAGTGGGGAGGGCATTTGCCTTGCACACGGCCAACCCAGGTTCAATCCCTGGCATCCCAATTCCTCTCCCGAACAGCACCATTCCTGAGTAGAGCACCAAGAGTCACCCCTGAATGTGGCTGGGTGCAGCCCCGAAACAAAACAACAATTATCCCACCCTACCCCCACCGCCCTGATCATTCCTCAAACGGTGTCTGGGTCTGGATTCTGTGCCTTGGGCCCATTGAGCTGTGGCCAGCTAAGCATTGAGCCCACGGTTGGTCGGTCGGTAGTGGGACCCTCACCGGGGCAGGGGGTATGTGAAGGGGGAGAGAGGGCGGGCCTCTGAGCGGGGTGCAGGTGAGTGCGGGCTGCACCCCCCTCTCGTGCCTGAGTGATGGGCGGGAGGAGGCGACCAGAATCTAGTTAGCCCAGCCACAGAGTCCGTCCCTGCAGTGACCAGCAAGTGACCAGCAAGGTGGGAAACACCCTTAGTCCCCCCCAGCAGCCCTCACTTTCCAGACCGGCCCCTGGTGGGCTGAGCCCAGGGCCGTGGATGGGGATGGGGTGACAGGCCGTGCTGGGCCTTATTCCCAGGGACCTTGGGCCTCCTTCCTCAGGAGGCTCCGGGGCACGGAGGCAGTGAGATCTGGGGAGGCCCAGGTGGCGGCTGTCGTCGGCCAAGCAGTGGGGAGAGATTTGTGGGCCCCCGAGCGCACGTTCCCACGGCTCCAGCTTCATGCTGCTATTTAATAAAGGCCGCGTGGCTGGAAGGGCCATTAAGTAACCCGTGACAGATTTCAGTCCCATCGAGGACGAAGCTGCAGAGTTAAATCAAATTCACACCATGTGGAGATGAAATAGTAAAGAGGCTATTCGAGTGCATGCCTGCCCCGTCCCCCTCCCACCGTCGGCAAAAGGAGGGGGACAAGCTGCTGGCCTGTCCCCTCTGAGGCAGTCGCCCAGATGAGGTGTCTTCAGACGGAGCAGTCGCACCACTGCCCCTGCACCATGCCCGCGGCCTCCCCTGAGCAGGCTGCTCTGTCCGGAACTTTCTGTGCTGCTCCAGGTGTTCCTGCAGGGGCCGGTGTGTTCTGTGGAGGTCTGTAGCCTGGCAGGGGTAGAGGCAGAGTGTGCTGTGCCCCCCATCCTGTCCACTGAGCTCTCAGCACCTCCCCTCGACCCCTCTTCCCCGTCACTTGCCTGGCTTGCCCTCCCCTCCCCTCCCCTCCCCTTCCCTCCCTCCCTCCTTCCCTCCTTCCTTCTTTCTTCCTTCCTTCCCTCCCTTCCTTCCTTCCCTTCTTCCCTCCCTCTCTCCTTCCCTCCCTCCTTCCCTCCCTCCCTCCTTCCCTCCTTCCCTCCTCTCTCCTTCCTTCCTTCCCTCCTTCCCTCCCTTCCTTCCTTTCCTCCTTCCCTCCCTCCCTCCCTCCTCCCTCCCTCCCTCCCTCCCTCCTTCCCTCCTTCCCTCCCTCTCTCCTTCCTTCTTCCCTCTTTCCCTCCCTTCCTTCCTTTCCTTCTTCCCTCCCTCCCTCCCTCCTTCCCTCCTTCCCTCCCTCTCTCCTTCCTTCCTTCCCTCCTTCCCTCCCTTCCTTCCTTTCCTCCTTCCCTCCCCCCCTCCCTCCCTCCTCCCTCCCTCCCTCCCTCCTTCCCTCCTTCCCTCCCTCTCTCCTTCCTTCTTCCCTCTTTCCCTCCCTTCCTTCCTTTCCTTCTTCCCTCCCTCCCTCCCTCCTTCCCTCCTTCCCTCCCTCCCTCCCTCCTTCCCTTCTTCCTTCCCTCCCTCCCTCCTTTCCTCCCTCCCTCCCTCCCTCCCTTCCTTTCCTCCCTCCCTCCCTCCTTTCCTCCCTCCCTCCTTCCCTCCTTCCCTCCCTCTCTCCTTCCTTCCCTCCTTCCCTCCCTTCTTCCTTCTTCCCTCCCTCCCTCCCCCCCTCCCTCACTCCCTCCGCCCCTCCCTCCTTCCCTCCTTCCCTCCCTCTCTCCTTCCTTCTTCCCTCTTTCCCTCCCTTCCTTCCTTTCCTTCTTCCCTCCCTCCCTCCCTCCTTCCCTCCTTCCCTCCCCCCTCCCTCCTTCCCTTCTTTCCCTCCCTCCCTCCTTTCCTCCCTCCCTCCCTCCCTCCCTCCCTCCTTCCCTCCTTCCCTCCCTCCCTCCTTCCCTTCTTCCCTCCATCCCTCCCTCCTTCCCCCCTCCCTCCCTCCCTCCCTCCCTCCCTCCCTCCCTTTCCTCCCTCCCTCCTTCCCTCCTTCCCTCCCTCTCTCCTTCCTTCCCTCCTTCCCTCCCTTCCTTCCTTTCCTTCCCTCCCTCCCTCCACTCCTCCCCCCCTCCTTCCTTCCCTCCCTCCCTTCTGCCTTCTTCCCTCCCTCCCTCCCTCCCCCCCTCCCTCGCTCCCTCCGCCCCTCCCTCCTTTCCTCCTTCCCTTCCTCATCTTTTCTGAGCCTGGTACCCGCTGTCTTACATTCAGCTGTTTTCAGATTGCCCTTATTCTGTGAAGTTGTAGCACCACCTTCTCTCCCTCCCTCTCCCTCCCTCTCCCTCCCTCTACCCTTCCCCTCCTTTCCCTCATCCTTAGCCTCCTCCTCCTCCTCGTACTCCTTCTTCACCTCCTCTTCTTCCTCCTCCTCCTCTTCTTTCTCTTCTCCTCTTTCTTCCCCTCCCCTCCTTCTCCTCTCCCCCTCTCCTCTTCTCCTTTCCACTTTCCACTCCTCCTCCTCCTCCTCCTCCTCCTCCTCCTCCTCCTCCCCCCCCACCCCCCGCCGTCCTCCCATAGGCTCACTGGGTGATTCTTCACACCAACACTGGATTCCAGACCTGGCTTGTCACGTTCCGTCGTGACAGAGAGAAGGCACATCCCAGGGTCCGAGAGCACAGAGGTCAGTGCTCCAAGCTGAGCGCATTTGTGATGTTTTTTTATTTGTTTGTTTTGTGGTCACACCTGTCGATGCTCAGGGGTGACTCCTGGCTCTGCGCTCAGGAATTCTTCCCGGTGGTGCTTGGGGGACCATATGGGGTGCCGGGAATGCCCTCTCCGCTGCCCTCTCTTCTGCCCCTTGGGGTGTTTTCCCGGGTCCTGGCTCTCCCCAAACAGGAGCTGGTTCCCCTTCCAGGCCTCACCTCCAAACCTTAGAAAATCATTCCCGGAGACCCCCCAGTTGGGTCACTCATGATTGTATTTCTGCATCCGTCATTTCCCTCATTCCCCGACTCTGGACCCCAAGAAAGTAAACGCCATGCCTGCCGTGTTTTGTCGTGATTGAGGATGATGTTTATGATTTCTTTCTTTATTTTTAACCTCCTGGGTCACACCCGGTGATGCTCAGGAGTCACTCCTGACGGTGCTCAGGGGATCATCTGGGGTGTCAAGGATTGGATCCGGGTCAGCCGCGAGCAAGGCAGTACCCTCCCCGCTGTACTGTCGCCCTGGCCCCCGTTACTTATTCTTATATGAGGATGCTCACGTTTATGGTTGTGGGCTGCACGCCCGGCCCCACGTGGTATGGTGGAACTCCAGACCCAGTTTTACTCACCTGTGACAACAGCGGGATGGACAGGGAGACTGGAGTGACTCAGGGGGCCTGAGAGTCAGCAGTGGGCGGTCAGCGCTTGGTAATCACTTTCTCCTAGAGAGCTTTGGAGAATGCACTGAACATTACCATACTGAACAAAACAGACGAGACGCTTTAAGGCTGTTTGCTGGACACGCGATTCTAAGAAGTTGGGAATATTCTCCAAGATTTAGATTTCTGCCTTCTTCCTCCCCCCAACCCTCCCCCCCCCCAAAAAAAACCCAGACTGGCCCCTAGGGGCCTTGCCCCTTTGTCCTGGAGATGCATCCAAGGTTTCTAGGACTTTCGCATGACTTCCTGTGAACGATGTCACATCTTGATTCAGTTTGGTGCTGGGAATGAAAATGGTATATAATTGCCGATTATTTTAAGATGCTCGTGGGTGGCAGACAGCATTGTGGATCTCTTTCCTGATACGCTTTGTGTGAGAATCAGAGCCTTCACTTTGCCCAGGTCTCATCTAGACGCAGGCTGATACGATGAGGTGAACTAAAGGCAGGGTTTAATTCTGTTTCCCGACCCAGTGGGGAATGCCTTGCAGGTGGGAGACTGCCATCCAGATTCTCACAAGAGAATTTCTAGTTCATGGAGGTGGCCTTGGTTTGCAGGGCCTTCGTAAATGTTTATACGCGCCTGGGGTCTGTTAGCGCCCCAGGGCTTACGACCCAAGTGCCCATCGAACCCTCTCATGCCACTTCCCATCTTAACTGTAATCAATTTTGCACCATTTAGACACTCAATGACAGTCATTTAGAAATGAGTGGTATTGTATTTTAGGTGTCAGCCCTGCCTTTTCCGCTTTCCGTGACTACAGCCCCTCGATGCGTGGGGCTCATTTCCTAGGGTTAATCATTTTCCCGGCTCTGTGGTGAATAACTTAGTGTGAAGACTATTTTTTTCCTCCCAGTTAAAAATCTGTAGTAGGGCTGATCTGGTCACTTACGAATCTAGGAAATAGGTCAGTTTTGAAAGAAGGGCCTTACCTCACATAGCTTGTGCATAATTTAAGTCTTTCGAGGCAAACTTCCGAAGGATTTGCAGGAGGGGGTGGGAAGGCCCCCAGTGGGGCTCTGGAGGTCAGGGGGGCCCCACCAGTGAGTTGCGATTCAGTATGGGGTCTTAGGATGCGGTGTTGTGTGGGCTTTGCTGTGCTGGGGACTCTGGGCCACCCCTGGCAGTGCTCTTAGGGGACCATGTGGTGTTTAGACACAAACCCAGATCAGGCACATGAGCCATCGTGCCAACTCTTTATTTACTTATTTATTTTGCTTTTTGGGTCAGACCCAGCAATGCTCAGGAGTTACTTAGTCCTGGTTCTGCACTCAGCAATTACCCCTGGCAGTGCTCAGGGGACCATATGGGATGCCAGGGATGGAACCCAGGTCAGCCGCGTGCAAGGCAAACACCATACCTGCTGTAATCCAGCCCCATCCCAACTCTTGACCCTAATTACAAAGGGTTTTAATTAGGATTTATGCCTATCTTAGTCTCTCAGAGTATTCAAAGTGAACTTTTTTTTTTCTTTTTGGGTCACACCCAGCGTTGCTCGGGAGTTCTTTCTGGCTCTGCACTCAGGAATCGCTCCTGGTGGTCCTCAGGGAACTATGTGGGATGCCAGGGACTGAATGCCCCTCTCCCCCAATGCTCTCTGAGGGAATAACAGTCACGTGCCTTTGTGAGGGGTCTGCTTGGGCCTGTTTTCCCCACAAGCACTTCAGTGGTAAGATTTCTAGTTCCAGGGCTGGAGCAATAGCACAGCGGGTAGGGCGTTTGCCTTGCATGTGGCTGACCTGGGTTCAATTCCCAGCATCCCATATGGTCTTCTGAGCACCGCCAGGGGTGATTCCTGAGTGCAGAGCCAGGAGTAACCCCCTGTGCATCGCTGGGTGTGACCCAAAAAGCAAAAAAAATTGTTTTAGTTCCCAGTCACCCCAACACATTCGGTCTTTATTCTTTCAAGGCTCTCAGAGAATGTTTAGGGAGGCCAACTTATTAGTGTTTTAAAGAGAAGATACTCAAAAGAGGGAATCCAGATACCCAATAAACACTCCAAGGGCGAAGAATGATTCACCCACTCATGTAACGTGATATCATCTCACATCCATTAGACAGGCAGACATAATTAGCAGCAGCCCGTGGAGTTGAAAATAGGACCCAAACAAATCTCCTTCTAGAACATTCTTGTCAGCAGGCCCCAAAAATTGCCACAATGAGGCAATTTGTTGCAGTGTTCTCTGTAATGAGCAAATACTAGATCATGGGGTCGCCATATTCCATGAATAAGGGAGTACATGAATGAGTTTCTAATTTGGGTCATATTGTGTCTCTCTACCACCACCACTAAGATGTGTCTGAACCCTAACCAGCCTCAGTCTCTGTGAACTCCACCATGCATGGAACTAGTTGTTTCGTTTTGCTTTGGGTCACACCTAGCAGTGCTCAGGGCCGCTCCCAGCTTGGTCCTCTGTGGCCAGGGGCTGCTCCTGGGGGGTGCTCCAGCCCTCTGTGGCCCCCAGAAACAGTCTTGATAGATGTAGAGATGTACTTAAGTGAAGGATCTTCAGATGGAACGTGGTCCTGGGTGGGGGGTGACTGAAATCTGGAGGTAACTCTCCTGATGAGGAGAAGACAGAGACACATCGGCGCAGGCTGCCGTATCAAGCCTGAGTCGGGAATGGAGTGAGCCCTCGACAAGCCACCAGGAGGAGGGGAGGCGCTGACTTGGTTCCGCCCTGCTGCTCCCCTGCCTGGGCTTCCAGCCCGCGTGACCGGGAGAGAGTGAATCTCTGTGGTTCTGATCCACCAGCTTGCGGCCAATTCTTCTGGTGGCCCCAGGAATCCGTTAGATTGAAGATCTTGCCTCAAGCCTCAGGGGGGACAGTTGGGAGAGTCCCTGTCAGGAAGGAGGATGGAAACACGGAATGATCCATCTTCACGTGGCAGAGAAGCAGTTTGACCCTGACCTGTGGGCCCTCAGGGACCATGTGGTCCAGCCGACCGCGTGGTAGAGGCAGGAGTGTCCACCCAGGGCACGGGGCTGACTTGCCCAAGATCCCAGAGCAAAGAAGGGACAGGATGGAGGTTGGAACTGGCTGGCCCCAAAGCCTGGGCTCTTTCCACCTTGGCACAGTCTTCTCAGCTCAGTGACGGCCGCGGGGTCCTGTGTTCACAGTGGGCTGGAGAGGAAGGAACTGGTTTGGGAACTGGACAGTCTCTGCTTGCTTACACTCCGCCAGCATGGCAGGAAATAGATGGCTGGGGGCTTCACTCTCTTCCTTTCCTGTCCACGAGGCCAGCCTTTGCTGCCAGAGGTCTCTTCCTATCTGCATCGGGGGTCTCAAGTGAGCCAATATACACAAAAAGCTCTCTGTGCAGACCTTTTCCGTAGAGAAGTACGTCACCAGCAAAAGCTCGGGAATCGTGGCGATAAGGTACAACCCTGACACAGGTCCTCATGGTACCCTTCCGAACCCTCTCTCCCCCCCCCCCCCCCCCCCCGCACACCAATCCTTTCTCCTTTGGGTGTGGGTGGCCCTGTGCATGTGACCAGACGGCACCCCCAAGAGTGTCCTTCATTGTGTGCTTGGAGGGCGCTTTCCTGGTGTCCTGGGCTCCTGAGCGGAGCAGGTGGAAGCAGTTCCTGCTGATGGCGCTCAGAAGAAGGATTCATGCCCATGCCCTCAGGAGAGTCTGCAGGAAGCAACTGAACACACTGCGGGTTTCCCGTCATGGGGTCACTATGGCAAAACCAGGGATCCACTTGGGTTGATGGCATCCCAGTCCCACATCCCATCAAAGGGTGACTTCATTCTTCAAATGCATGTGGAAGGTGACCCAGCCAGGACCTCCGATGACACTTTGAGTTCAGCCTTTGGCATTCCTGCTCTTCATGGCAGGCTTCTGACCCCCAAGGTCTGGGATCTAATAAACAGTTGCTGGCCACGAGGCCACTAGGCTTGTGCTATTTTGGGCATGGGGTCACGGAGCATCAATAGAAAACCAACAGTGGGAATTAAAAGCCGTTCTCTGGGCTGTAGAGCTGGTAGGTGTGCAGAGAGGTGTTTGTCTAGGGCATGGGTTATAGCACCTTTGTCTCTGTGTCAGACCAGCTGTGTTGTGCCCTGACTCTGCCTTCCATGAGGTTGGACATGGAGGCAGATTGACTTCCCTGTGCCTCGATGTTCTTATCTGTAAATTGGACGTGAGCATATTAGCTCAGTCCCTTGGGCTGCTAGGGCACGTGAGGTGTTCAGAACCATGCCTGGCACCCAGAAAATGGTCGGCCTTTATGATGATCAGGGTGTTTAGTCCTGTCCCTGCCTTAGCTCAGGAGCAGATCACAGACATTCAGCATTTGCTGAGCTGAGGAATGAATTTGTTCAGGCCGGAATCTAAGTCTCCTGCCTCTCTGTTCTGTCATGTTTCTGCTAATCATTTGCAACAGGAGACGAGTTTTGCTTTCATGGCCTAGTCGGTCAGAGCATCGGGACGCCCCCGATCCATACCACTGTGGAAAGACAGAGGCCCCTCGGCCAGCATCAGAGTGCTTGGGCACCTGCGAGGCGGGAACCGGTGAAGCCCCCAGTGGGCCGGTTCCGCCTGCAGAGAGTGCGTCTGCAGGTCAGGGTGACGTGAGCTTCGTGCAGTGGGCTCGTCGTCATTATCCAGTCATCAGGGAAACACCAGCTTTCCCGGCCTGCCAGGCTGGGCAGGCCGTCACTTTGCTCTGAGTTCATAAAGTCGATTAGAAGGTCTCACTGAACTGTGTAGGAGAGTCGTTAACTTGGGGTCTCCAAGAGCAAGTCAAGGCAGCGGGGACCCCCCCCCCCCCCACAGCCCTCCCAGCACGGAGCCCTGAAAACGGAGTCAGTTTTGAAGTTGGCGAGAGAGTCCAACAGCAGAAGCCAAGACAAACGCCTGCACCCTGTGTCCCCCTGCACCCCGTTCCCCCACAGACACCTGCACCCCATGTCCCCCTCTATCCCGTGTCCCCCCACACGCCTGCACGTGTGTCCCTGCTTTGTTACTCCCTGTGGTTCCTTTGGCAGTTCTGAAGAGTGGGGTGAGTTCTGGATGTCAGCTGGCCCGCATCCTTGGAGAGCCCCCACGGACACCAGGCATCCACGCCCTTCCCTGGTGCTTTCTTGCTCGCCTGCAGAGGGGCCGACCTGTCCGTGAGGGCCAGACCCTGGGCTGGAGCCGGGAGTAGCAGAGTCCACGCACGACGGCCACCTGCTCTGCTCTTGCCCGCTAGGATTTACTTGGAAGCACGGAAGGCCTGCGCTCCCTGGGGCTCCACACGGCTCCACATGGGTGCTGCCGCCTTCCTGGCTTCCCGCTGGGTGCGTGCCAGCACCAAGGCACAGTCCCTGTGGAGCCCCTCAGGAGACTCGCCCATGGGCTGCCGGGAGCCCTGCGTCCCCCGGACCCTCATCTCAAGTGTCAGCTGCTTGGCCTCGGGGCTTATTGGCCACTCTCCAGCCCCCGGTTTCAAGCAGGGACCCCACCTTGGCCTCTTAGTCCCGACAAGGCATCCAGGCCCAAAGAGTTTGCTTGGAGGCGAGGCAAAAAGCAGACCTCGAGGCTGGAGCGATAGCACAGTTGGTAAGGCGTTTTTCTTGCACACGGCCAACCCAGTTTCGATCCCCAGCATCCCATATGGTCCCCTGAGCACTGCCAGAAGTAACCCCTGAGCCTCGTCGGGTGTGACCCAAAAAGCAAAAAAAAAAAAAAAAAAAAAAAAGAGCAGACCTTTGCCTGGTGATGGGGGTGGGGGATGGGGGGTTGCAGGAGGGGGCCAGCATCTTTCCAGGACCGGGGTCTGTCTTACCAGCAGGGGAAGGCCCTGCTGACAGAGATGCTGTCCCTTCCATCTCTGGGTTCTGGGGCGGGCGCAGGATCTCGGCCAGGGACACCCACACTCCCAAGGTAGCGTCTTCCTGCTGGCCAGAGTGGCTGGGGCCTCCGGCAGCTTGTGTCTGTGTCGTTTCCGACACCCTCAATACTGGCTCGATCTTGTTATGCTTTGACGGCGGGAGGACAGTGTTGATGGCGGTTATTCGTTCTCAGGGGCAAGCTTTGGGCACTGGAGTCTGGGTCCTAGGGGACTTCCTCTCCACATTGCAGGGGCTGGAGGGTCTGGCTCTTTGTGACCCCCACCCTGTCTGGGGTGCTAACAAGGCATCCCCTTTCCTCCCTGGTGGTCCCCAGTTCTCCTTCCTGAGTGGTCACCCCCAGAATGTGCTCCTCGCCCTTTCTTCACTTCTCTTCCGCCAGCTCACAAAGTCATGTGTCTTTTTTCCTTTTTTTCCGTGGGGAAGGCACACTCAGCCCTGCTCAGGGGTTGCTCCTGGCTCTGCTCTCAGGAATTACTCCTGGCGGTGCTCAGGGGACCATATGGGATGCCAGGGATCGAACCCAAGTCGGCCAACTGCAAGGCAAACGCCTTCCCCGCTGTGCTGTTGCTCCGGTCCCAAGGTCACATTTCTTGCTTTGTCTCAGATTCCCCTCACCTGCTTTCTAATCCCTTGCAGGACTGTTCTAACGTGATGCCCTTTTGTCCCTTGCGGCTGAGGGCTTCTGTAAACCACCTGTCTCTCTCTCTCCAGTGGGGGGACTTGCACGCCCTCTACTATGTGAGTGACTCTCCTGCCCAGGGAATGTCTCTGGCTGTTTCCAGGTTGGCTGTGTGACTCAGGGCAGCTGAGTTTGGGGCCCAAGTCTCTTGTCCTTTATCTAGCAAATCCTCGGGGTGTCCTCTCCCCGGTCCCCAGAGCACAGGAGTCCTTCAGCATAGGTGCACAAAGGATAGCACGAATCACAGTCAAATGTCGTAAGAGAAGAGTAGGTTGGGGGGCCAGAGAGTTAGTACAGTGGTTAGGGCCCTTGCCTTGTGGATACTTGACCCTGGTTTGATTCCCGAACATCACCAGGTGCAGCCCTAGAGCCCCCGTGCACCACTGAATGTGGGCCTGGAGGTCCGAGTAGTGCTTTGGCACTTTGCTCCCGGGCCTGCCCATTGCTGAACCATTAAGAATCACCAGGAGTGGCCCCCCAGGAGCCCCCCTGAGTATAAAGAGTCTCTGAGCGATGTGCAGAATGAGGACCTGTTTGTGTGGCACACATGGGGAAGTAGACCCACGGATGTCACGATGGCCCAGGAGGCTTGCCCCCCCAGCTGCCCGCCCCATGCTCTTGGGAGCCCTCGGGAGCCCCCACTGCTCAATCAACACCCCCCTCCCAGCACTTTGTCCTCGTGGCCCACCCAGCAGCTTTTCTCGTGGTCATCCAGCATTGGCTCAAATGTCCCCTGTCTCTTGGGCCTCAGTTTCCTCTTGGGAGGGCTGCGTGGATCGGCGATGTGACTGTGTGTGGGGTGGGAGAGGGTGGTACCGGGCAGGCAGTTGATGCTAAGGAGGACGTGACCACCGTGATCGGCCGTGGCCTCTCCCTGTGCCCCACTCAGCCGCTGCCTGTTCCTCCTCCCATCTCCTGCCACCAGCCCTTGTGGCCACAGGCAGGGCCCAGCCCCGAGCCGGCCTCACCCACTCATGTGCCCAGACAGTGGGTGGACAGGCCAGCTGGCCTGGGGCATGCAGACCTGGCCCTCTGGCAAGAGCCGCCGTCACATGGCACAGGTGTCTGGAGTGACATGGGGCATGCGGTTTGCCTTTCTGGGGGAGGGACAAAAGTGCCGTTAAGATGGATGCCCGATCCGCGTTGTTTGGATTTCAGCTCGTAAGGCCGGTGCGTGTTTTGAGCTGGAAGAGGCCTCGTGGAGAACTGAGATATTTCACCCGCCATGAGGGAGGGACGCGGGGAGCAGGGTGATTCCTGGGAATAATTTTGCAGAGCGTAATGGCCTTAATTTATAATTGATAATTGATGTTGGTGCTCTTTCCCAGAAGCTGAATGATGATGGCCCCGAGTCAGGCTCGTTCATTGTAGTCCTTGTGGGCCTTGCATTGTTTGGGGCGCCCTGATGAATTTAAAAGGGGGGCGCGGGGGGGAAGGAGCATCGCGGAGCAAAATGGGTTTCTGGGAGCCATTTGCTAAATAAACTGGAATTTTAATTAAAACTGCAAGCCAAGAGGTAAATCACTTTGGAAGTTTTCGAAGTTTCCCTTTTTTTTTTTTTCCCTCTCTCGCCTAATTTAATTGCTACTAGTAAAGATTCTTTCCAGGTGGGAAATTAGACGGGAGAAGAAACCACCCGGGGGAGCGTGCCCAGAGCAGTGGCATGGCACAGGGGCGAGGCTGCCCACAATTTCGGCTGCTAGACGAGGTGCTCCCCATGCCACGCTCACGTGGTTTGTACACGACGTGGATCTTATTAAAAGTACCAGCGATCAGAGGCAGAGGTAGCTGACGGGCCTCGCCACGGCGCTCCCAGCCTTAATTCATAAGGTGTCGATGATAATGAATGGATTTAATAAAAAACAGGGCACGCTCGGGTGATTAACTCGGTGAACGGGGAAGGGGGCCCTCAGCCAGCATCTCCTATCTGCCAATAACGAAGAAGAAGAGCGGAGCGGGAAAAGGACACTTCATAGATCACGAGAATCGCTACTTTCCAGCAAAAGGTTGTTAATTACTTATCCTCACGCCGTGTTTATCGGCTCCATTAGAGGCTGAGTAATTATTGTCTTCCTGGGGAGCCCGCTGGGGCCAGCTGGGGCCTTGACTGGATTGGAAGGCTCTTGAGATGCTTGTTATCCTGATGGGGCGTCCCCTCTGCCTCCCCACCGGGGGTCCGCCTGCAGGGAAGTTCCTCCAGAGCGTCTCAGCCATGGGTGTCGGGCATTCCCACCCGCTCCTGCCCACCAAACCTCCGTGCTCTTGGTCCCGTCACCTCTGGCCCCTTGTGACCCATTTCCCCGGGGGCCTGGGCACGCTGGCTCCCCCTCTAGCTCCCTTCCAGGTTGGCATGGGGACTTGCCCTTGCAGCCTCCCATAGAATCACACCCCTCTATTTCCCGCCTTTCGTGGTCTGGGCTGTGTGGACCTTTCCCGCTGGGGGTCTCCCTGACCTCCCCCCATCCCACCATTAACCTCACCTCGGGCTCCAGGCAGAAGAAAATGTGGACTTTTTTTTTCTTTTTGGGTCACACCCAGTGATGCTCACGGGTTGCTCCTGGCTCTGCACTCAGGAATTACTCCTGGCGGTGCTTGGGGAACCCTATGGGATGCTGGGAATCGAACCCAGATTGGCCTCGTGCAAGGCAAACGCTGTATCCACTGTGCTATCGCTCCGGCCCCCAGTGTGGACTTTCTTGAGCTGCCCCAGACTCTGTAATCCACTCACACTCGTCCCTGAGACCCAAGGAAAGCCCCACCCCACAGGCAGCCCAGAGGACACCCCCACACCCCCCAGGTGAGCACTTTTGTTAACACACCTGCCCCCCTCCCCCTGGGTTGGCGCCCCAGTCCCTGGATGCATATTGGACTCATGACTGTTTTTCTAAGAGGCCCAGTGGAGGACTTTGGGGGTGTCTGGGGATCCTTCAGCCCCAAGGGACTTCATTAGGCGAGGCACGGTCCAGGCTGCTCCAGCTCACCGTCCTGCTGTTGGCTGGGTTCTTCACGGGCTTTCGCTTCCACACACCATCTTGGTCTCCATGGCCTGGCTCCGGGGCGTCTCGGCCAGAGAGACCAGCTCCTAGCTCCAGTGGGCAGGGCCTGAGATGGGGGAGGGGTCCAGGCTCCTGACCCGGAGCAGAGAGAGGAGCTTTAGTCCCCATCTGGGCTCACCCCAGAGGGGGAGTCTCTCTGTTCCCTCTCTCTGCTTTCAGGAAGCCCCAGCCTCCCCCTTCAAATTCAACCTCAGACGGTTCCAGAAGTGAGCTGGTGCCCCAGCTCCTTTGCATGGCATCTCATCAGCCTCTGGGTATGGGGCAAAGGGTGACGGGAAAGAAGGGGAGAGGAGCAGGCCACCCGCCTGTGTTGGGTGTCACGTGCGGGGCAGAGTGCTTGGCCGGTGTCATTTCCATGACAGTCGAATCAGAAAGAGCTTCTTGTTGCTGCTGCTGTTTTGGCTTGGGGGGGTGGGGGGGCACGTCCAGCAGTGCTCGTGGCTTCCTCTTGGCTCTGCACTCAGGGACCATCACCCCTGGGGTGCTCGGGCATCATATGTGGACCAGGCATCAGACCCAGGTTGGCTGCATGCAAAGGACATGCTTGTTCAACGACCTCATACACAAAGAGTATCCGGTAGTGCTTGCTGTCATGAAAGCTCGTCTTAGGTTTTGGGCGCCACACCCAGTGATGCTCAGGGGGTTACTCCTGGGGGGAGTCGGTGCTCGAGGGACCATACGGGATGCCGGGGACAGAACTCGGGTCGTGTGCGAGCCACGCAAGTGCCTTACCCGTTGTGCTACTGTCTCGCCTGCCCCTGAAAGAGCATTTTGGTTTTGATCTGATTCATTTGCGTGTGGATTTGGGGAGCAGGGTCGTTCATCCCTCTCCACGCACAAGCTGCCCGAAATCTGAGCCCCGTCCCACGGCGCCCCCCCCTCCCGCCCCCGCCCCGCTTTCCTTCCCCGGCACCTCCTCCGTAACCATCTCGAGTTTTGCAGTCGATCAGTTGTTGTTTACGGACACTTATTTCCATCCAATTAATGCAGCCTGGGCCCTTCAAATCACCCAGGCCCGCCCCCCTCCTGGTCCCCACTCAAGTCACTGGCTGGCGTTTTCCCGGTCAGGCATGGGAGTCCCCAGCCCTGTCTGAAGGGGCTGCTGTGATCAGGAAGTGGCCAGGAAGCTCTGTGCAGGGGGGCGGGGTGGGTCTGGACACTTTCTGTGGCCCCCCAGTCCGGCTGCTGGCTCGTCTCTGCCATGCGGGGGACTACGAGGCACACGGGGAGCCTCCAAGAAGAGGGAGCAGCTGGGTACAGGCCCCAGCGGGGCTCACCTTCAGTGGGTGGAAGTGGGGTCTTCCCGGTCACTCCTTCCAGGGGCGGGGGGAGGGGGATTCCCACCAGCACTCCTTGGCTGCTTTTCTTTCTCATTGGAAGTTGTTTCCCGAGCTTTCAGATCCTGCACCCGGGCTGGGTCTCAGTCCTCTCCTTGTCATAAACGCCAGCTCCGGACTTCCCTGTGTCTGTCTCGCCTGCCCACAGGGCTGACTGGCCAGCAGGCCTCAGAGCCTGCCTTGGCACTGAGAGCGAGACTGTTGGCCTCAGGGGCCCACGGGGACGTGTGTGTAACAATCCAGTGCTCAAGTAGTAGCAACTATTTTATGAGTTTATTTACTGGGTTTTGGGGCCACACCTGGCAATGCTTAGGGGTTACTCTGGGTGCCAGTCTCTGCTGGCCGTGCTTGGGGGACCATTCAAGATGCTGGGGATTCGAACGCAGGCCAGCTGCATGGAGGGCAAGCGCCCTGCCCCACTAGGCTGTCTCTCTGGCCCCTATTGCGTGAATTTTAAGGATCTGATATCTATTGCTGCGTACCTTGCTCCTTGTTTTGGCCACACTCGGCAGTGCTCAGGGCTTACTCCTGGTGGGGCTCAGGGGACCCAGTGGGGTGCCAGGGATCGAACCCAGGCCGGCAGTGTGCAAGACCGGGACCCTCCCACCAACTGTCTGGCGCCCAGGTTCCTTTGCCCTGTGGCCTTGCTGTGGCCCCGAGACAGTGTCCTCTCTTCATGGGCAGTGACCCTGGAAGGAGTTTCCGCTCCGCTCACCAGCCTCGTGCCAGCCCCGTTCTGTGCTCTCACAGCTTCTGAGAGCCACTGATTCTTGATCATCGACGGATGTTGGAACTCTGGATTCTTTCTCTCATTTGAGTGAAACGTCATATTCCAAGCATAGCTCTTTCAATTCCTCTTTGGGAGACCTGAATAGCGTTCTCATCCTGTTTGTGTAGGGCCCAGGTCTCTGAGGCATATGTTAATGCAGGAAGAACAGTGGAATCAAAGAGATGTGCCCGGAGCCGGAGGTTCTTCGTCCTTTTATGTTGTGAAATTAAATTTAAATTTTTTTTTTTTTTGCTTTTTGGGTCACACCCGGCAATGCACAGGGGTTACTCCTGGCTCTACACTCAGGAATCACTGCTGGCGATGCTGAAATCACCCCAGGGGACCATCTGGATGCTGGGAATCAAACTCGGGTCAGCCGCATGCAAGGCAGACGCCCTACCCGCTGTGCCAAAATTAAATTTTTAAAAAATATTTGTTTTTTTTAAATTGCTTCACTGTGAGGTACAGTAACAAAACTTTCATGTTTGAGTTTTGATCTTACAGTCATCAAACACCCATCCCTTCACCAATGCACGTTTCCCACCACCAAAATCCCCACCATTCCACACCTCCCCCTGCCCGTGTGGCAGACAATTTGCACAATACTCTCTTTCTCTACTTTAGTTACCCTTGATATTTCAAGACCAGTCCCACCACCGCTCATGCCTGCCGAAAATGCAATGCTAGACAATGTGTTTTGTATTGCTTGTTATGGGTACAATATCATTTCGCGTGGCCGTGTGCTCTGGAAATTCTAAAATTTTAATAATTAGGGTCTGAAGAGATTGTTGCAGCAAGTTGCTCTGGTCTGAGATTCGTTTGTGTGTCTCTGGGTCGTGGCCAAGTGGGAGCTTAAGTAGACGGCGGCTGGATGTGGCATCATCTTGGTGTCCCATTGGGGCGGGGAGAAGGAGAAGGGCTCACTCCTCCCCGTCCTATGAGGCCTGGCATTTGCCGTCACCACCACTCATACCTGGAGCTTGTTGCTGACTTCTAGAAAATGGTGTTCCCCGCAGCTTTTAGAGGGCAGGCAGAGGGATGGCATCTGCCCCTGTCTGGAGCAGCCCAGCAGAAACGGCCTATTGCAAAGTCCAGGGCCATCTCTGCAGCAAGTTGCTTGGGTCCTAGATTTGTTTGTGTGTCTAGACTTTTGCCTTAACCTTTGTTAATCAGTAGATTTATCGTTGAGTTGTTTTAGTCTACTCTGCACATCAATGTCTTGCCAGATACATGTTTTGTTTTGTTTTGCTTTTTGCTTTTTGCTTTTTGGGTCACACCCAGCGATACACAGGGGTTACTTTTGGCTGCACTCAGGAATTACTCCTGGCGGTGCTTGGGGGACCATATGGGATGCTGGGAATCGAACCCGGGTTGGCCATATGCAAGGCTAAAGCCCTACCCGCTGTGCTATTGCTCCAGCCCCGCCAGATACATGTTTTCAGAGATTTTCTCCCATTCCCCTTGTTACCTCGGGTTGCAAGAGTTTCATTTTGGTGAAATTTCACTTGACTTGTTGTTGTTGCTTGTGTTCTTTTAGTGTCATCGAGCGCTCAGTGGCAAACCAAGTGTCACGGTTGGGATTAGGATTTGGATCCATCTTGAGTTCATTTTACGCGTCCAACTTGATTTTGTTTCCTTTGGCACATAGATTCCTAGTTTCCTCAACAGCAGTTTTTTCTTTTCTTTCTTTCTTTCTTTCTTTCTTTCTTTCTTTCTTTCTTTCTCTCTTTCTTTCTTTCTTGTCACACCTGGGCATGCTCAGGGGTTATTCCTGACTCTGCACTCAGGAATTACTCCTGGCAGTGCTCAGGAAACCATATAGGATGCCAGGGATCGAACCCAGGTCTGCTTCGTGCAAGGAAAGCCTCCTTCCCCGCTATGCTAGCTTTCCAAGCCCAGGGCTTCTTTCATTTAGAAACATGCATTTCAGATTCCTCCCTCAGGGGACCATATGGGATGCTGGGAATCGAACTCAGGTCGGCCGCGTACAAGGCAAACGCCCTACCCGCTGTGCTATTGCTCCAGCCCCTACTTTTTTTTTTTTAAATGAAATGATAGCTATTTGTTTTAGTGCTGAATTTAATTCCATGCTCTAGATATATCACAGTGTAGCCATTTACTAACTGAGGGACATATTGGTGCTTCCAAGATTTGGCAATCCTGAATAACGTTATTATAAACATTTGTGTGCATGGTGTGTGTGTGTGTACATAAATTATCAACTCATTTGGGTAAATGTTAAGGAGCAGATTTGCTGTATCAAATGCCAAGGGTAGCTTTGTGTGTAAGGCACACGGACACCCCAACTGGTTTTCCAGATGATAGCGCCAAATTGGCTGGAGCGATAGCACAGCGGGTAGGGCATTCGCCTTACACGCGGCCAACATGGCCGATCCGAGTTCGATTCCTCCGCCCCTCTCGGAGAGCCCGGCAAGCTACCGAGAGTATTCGATATGCCAGACACAGTAACAACAAAGTCTCCAATGGAGACGTTACTGGGCCCGCTCGAGCAAATCGACGATCAACGGGAGGGCCTTTACCTTTACCTAGCGCCAAATTGTATCCCCACCTACACTGAATGAGAATTCCTGTTGCTCTACATCTTCACCCATATTTAATGGTAGTTTTGGACATTATTTATCAGTATTGATTTTAGGAAATATGATATTTCCCATCCTTGTTCTTTCTTTTTCAGATGCTTTTAGGATTTAAAAAAATTGAAAACCACTGTCCTCCCATTGTTCATCGATTTGCTCGAGCGGGCCCAGTAACGTCTCCATTGTGAGATTTGTTGTTACTGTGTTTGGCAAATCGAATACGTCACAGGGAGCTTGCCAGGCTTTGCCGTGCGGGTGAGATCCTCTTGGTAGCTTGCCGGGCTCTCCGAGAGGGGCGGAGGAATCTAACCCCGCTCAGCTGGGCTGGCTGCACGCAAAGCAAATGTCTTACTGCTGTGCTATCGCTCCAGCCCCCCCCCCAAAAATTTAAAAATAAAATCACAGCAAGACACACAGCTACAAGATTGTTCATGATTGGGTTTCAGTCATATCATGTTCTAACACCTGTCCCTTCACCAGTGTACATTTCCTACCACTAGTGCCCCCAGTTTCCCTCCCATTCCCTCCACCTCAATGGCAGGCACCTCCCTCCTCCTCCTCCTCCTCCTCCTCCTCCTCCTCCTCTCCTTCCTCCTCCTCTTCCTCTCCCTCCTCCTCCTCCTCCCCCCCCTCCTCCTTTTGGGCATTATGGTTTGCAACAGTTACTGAAAGGTTATCATATATATATATATATATATATATATCTTTACCTACTTTCAACTGCTGACTTTTTGTCCAGAAGGATTATTTCCAACTGTTATTGTCATACTGGTCCCTTCTCTATCCTAACTGCCCTCCCCGCCCCTCCCATGGCCAGTTTCCAAACACTGACCAGCCCTCCTGGGTAGCTCCTTTTCGGAGACCCCTCTCTAAGCACTGCGCTCTCAGCCGTCATTTCTTTAGGTGTTTAGAGAAGCCTCGCTGGTTAAGTTATTTCTCTCTTTTCTATATTGTCATCGAACAGCTGGAAGAAAATAACATATGTCATATCTCTTTGTATTTATGACTACAGAATTAATAACTTCAGTCGATTGGATGCAAAGAAAATGAGTGAGATGCTCTAAATTATAGATGAAAGTTGTTAGCGCTAATAGAGTGTGTAACATATGCCTCACTCTGGCACAGTTTTGAAATCATGTGAATGATTTCAAGGGCTCGAGTCTGTTTGGCTTTGTTCCCATTTGGACCATCGAGAGAACGCTGAGTCCCAGCCATTTGCCGTGCTGTCTCTGGACACTTGGCCCTCTCAGCTGGAATGAATTTAAAAATCACTTGATCACTTGACATCCCGGTACTGTCAGTTTACTCGAGCAGGTGCCAGTAACGTCTCCATTGGTCCCTGTCGCGTGCTAGTGTAGCCCAATGGCATCTGCTCGTTCTAGGAACACAAAGAGCCTCAAACCTATCATTCAGGGTCTTCACGAAGAAATCTGACCACCTCGTAGGTGGGCGGCCACGCGATCTTTTGACATCCCATGGAATCCAGTAGGTAACGGCTCTAGTCCAGTGGTCATTGACAAGGACACCGAGACCTCCGACACCTCTTTTGTCTCATGTTCCGAGAAACAGTTCTTCTCCAGTGTCAAAAATGGCGTATGTGCATTGAAAGTACAGACGGTCATTTTTGTCTTTCTTTGTTTTGGCAGCCTAGTTCAGCCTTGAGATTTTATCCTTCTAAATGCTGCCATATTGGTGGCTCTTTCAGGGTCAGGGGAATGACTTGTTTGAATCCAGGGTGTTATGTGCAAGGGGAGTCACAAAAAATGTTTTGATGGCAGAAAATTTAAATATTTCATGTTTAAACATAAGACATTTAAACATAACTAAGACACTCCAGTTGAAAAATGCTCCTGAGAAAAAGTGATGTCTTTCATGGGGTTAGGAGAAAGGAGTTTTAGAGAGTCCAAAAGTGAGAAGAAGTTGGGAGGTTCCAGGTAATTTTAAAACTTCCTGATCTGTACGTTAGAGAATAGCGCATATTCAAACTCTAGCACAGCTGTTAGGGACTAAAATGATGGTGATTCTAATACTTCCACTACCCAGCCACCACCACACTCCAGGACACTTTCCAGACATATCATAAGACACTTAATGCCCATCTTGCAGGATTGCTGCACCATATTTGATAGGGTTCAAATATGGTTTGAACCATGGGAACAGCTGCAAGGGTGATTAGAAGCCACCCTAAAAGCCTCTCTCCCTCTCGGAGAGCCTGGCAAGCTACCGAGAGTATCCCGCCCGCACGGCAGAGCCTGGCAAGCTACCCATGACGTATTCGATATGCCAAAACCAGTAAATACTATGGGTCTCATTCCCCTCCCCTGACCCTGAAAGAGCCACCAATACGGATTTAAAAATCATGATTAACTATATTATTAGAATGAAAAAAATATATAGTGATGTTATTTCATGTGTTGGCACTTCTCTTCGCTCTGACTTTGAACAAACAGGCTCTAAATATAAATTGGCACGTCCTAACTTTTTTGTTTGATTGTGAGCCTCCCCTGGTGATGCTCAGGGCTGATTCCTGACTCTATGCTCAGGGATCACTCCTGGTGGACTTGGAGGACCATATGGGGTCCCGGGGATTGAGCCTGGGTCGGCCACATGCAAGGCAAATGCCTTACCTGC
This sequence comes from Sorex fumeus, assembly GCF_029834395.1. Lineage (NCBI taxonomy): Eukaryota > Metazoa > Chordata > Mammalia > Eulipotyphla > Soricidae > Sorex > Sorex fumeus. Next base: position 8,732,450 of record NW_026606186.1, read on the forward strand.
TGTAATATCACTCAGGTCCCCTGACCTAACATATTTTGTTTGGTTGGTTTGGGGGCCACACCTGGCAGTGCTCAAGGCTTCTGCCTGATTCTGTGCTCAGGGGCCACTCCTGGGGGCTCGAGGGGACCATATGAGGAGCCAGAAACTGGACCCGGGTCAGCCATGTGCAAGGCAAGCACCTTACCTTCTGTACTATTTCTCTGACGCCTCATGTTCTAACTTAATTACATATACAACTTAAACATGTAGCCACATACACATACACACACTTGTATATAGATATATAATGTATATTATATAATATGTCACTTGTCACTGTCACTGTCCTCCCATTGTTCATCGATTTTTCTCGAGTGGGCACCAGTGACGTCTCCATTGTGAGACTTGTTGTTGTTACTGTTTCTGACGTATTGAATAGTCACAGGGAGCTTGCCAGGCTTTGCCTTGCAGGCGGAATACTCTTGGTAGCTGGCCGGGCTCTCCGAGGGGGACAGAAGAATTGAACCTGGGTCAACTGCCTGCAAGGCGACCGCCCTACCCACTATGCTAATATAAAAAATAATATATGTGTTAATAACCTTGAAATATGCTAGGCTATGGTGTAAGGAACAGGCCCTTTGGTCTCAGTGAAGCGTTTTTTGGTTGTGAATCCCTGCGCCCTGCAGCTTATATGAAGGGGGGCGTATTTGGGGACCTTGGGGCTGTGGGCAGAAGGAATAGCCGGGATCAGGACTGGTAGGAGCAGGACCCGGGAGCTCTGGCAAGGTCAGACCCGGCCACTCAGTCTGTCGGGGGTCACCCGGCCCCTCTGGTTTCTTTGCAGTCAGCGGGCGGGCTGCCTCCGTGTGCTTCCCTACGACCAGGCTCCCTGTCCAGCTCTGGCTCTTATCTGCTCTGTGTCCAGGGTCAGCGGAGGGACCCAGAGTCATCGCCTCTTGCCTGAGTCCTGGAAGGGAGGCTCTGAGTCCGAGGACCACTCTCCATCTGCTCATTACTCGTTCTGGAAGTCTCTGTGTCGAGTGTGTCAGCAACTGTCTTAGACTCTGGGGATCCATCCTGCCCGTGTGTGTGTGTGTGTGTGTGTGTGTGTGTGTGAGAGAGAGAGAGGGGGGGGGAGGGAGGGAAGTTGAGAGAGAGGAAGGGAGAGAGGGAGGGAGGGAGAGACGGAGAGAAAGGGAAGGATGGAGGGAGGGAGAGAGGGGTGAGGGAGAAGGGGGGAGAGGGAGGAAGGAGAGAGAGAGAGGGGGAAAGAAAGAGGGGGAGGGAGAGAGGGGAAGGAAGGGAGAGGGAGAGAGGAGGGAGGGAAGGAAAGAAGGAAAGAGGGAGGGAAGGAGGGAGGAGAGGGAGGGAAGGAAGGAGAAGGAGAGGGAGGGAAGGAGGGAGAGAGGGGGAGGGAGGGAGAGGGAGGGAGGGAGAGAGGGAAGAAGAAAAAGGGAGGGAGGGAAAGAGAAAGAAAGAGGGAGGGAGAGAGGACTGGTATGGAAGCTCCTTCCCTGTGTCCGGGTTGAAGCTGCACTTTCAGAGAAGGGGAAGTGAAGTGCTGGTTCCCCCTCTTCCCTCGTGTGACCTTGCACGTGTGGGATGGCCGTCAGCAAAGCGGGGACAGTGTTTGGCGGGGCAGACTGGAGGGTGAGAAGGACGGCTCCCCGTGAGGCCTTGGCAGCGTGCTCCCCACTCCGACACCCGCTCTCCCCCTCTCTGACAGAGACCCCTGCGGCGACCCCTCACCTGAGCAGCGGCTTCACCTGCCCCCCCCCCCCACCACGCGTGCCTTTGACTGTCGTCCACTGACTGCGTGTGCGGGACTCCGAGGCGGGTGGGCACTGTGCTTCTTCGTTCTTAACCACCTCTCTGTCTCTCTTTGTCTCTCTGTCTCTGTCTCTGTCTCTCTCCCTCTCCTAGTTTCCGTTCGGCCGACGCTTGCCTTGTGACATCTACTGGCATGGAGTTTCATTTCACGACAGCGACATCTACTCTGGCCAAGTGAACAAGTTTCCAGGTAGCCATGGGGCCGGCTGGCCTTTCCCGGGTCTCAGCTCCAGGGCCATCCTGGGGGCTGGCGGCCGGGGGCTGCTAGGCAGGGGGGCTGAGAGCAGGGGAGACTTAGGGGCTCAAGGAGTGGCAAGTGCAGAGATGGGGGGATTCCACCGGTAGAGGAGCATGATGTCCACATCCCGGGTCAGAGATCACTTGCTCTGGGCGGCGGGAGGGTGGGGGGGTGCTGTCGCATGGGGTCTGTTCTCTCAAAACGTGAAGGATGGAATGCTAACGCAGATCATCTGTAGGAAGGCAGGAGTACCCTGCCTTGGGGGGATCCGTGGTGGAGAAAGGCGAGTCACGTCCGTCCTTTCGACAGCCCTGTGCGGGGGTGCTGCTCTGGGACCCCAAGCACATCCTCTTGCTGTCTGCATCCCAAGAGCAGGCTGCTGGCAGCCTAGGGAGGGCGGAGTCCACGAGGGGACCCCCGCACCCCGGCTCCCAGCAAGCTCTGTTTTGTAGCCTCCCTTGCCCTTTCTGGGAATGATATACTTTTTTTTCTTTTTGGGTCACATCCGGCGATGCTCAGGGGGGCTACTCCTGGCTCTGCACTCAGGAATTACTCCTGGCGGTGCTGGGAAACCCTATGGGATGCTGGGAATTGAACCCGGGTTGGCTGCGTGCAAGGCAAACGCCCTTCCTGCTATGCCATCGCTCCAGCCCCTGATTGACATTTTTATTTTTATTTTATTTTATTTTTTTGATGGCTAGTGGGGAAGGTAGATCGGGCCCGTGGGAGGCACGCGTGCAGCAGGGGAAGGTCCATGTGGGTTATCTGCATCTGATCTCCTCTCAGCGGTCTCCCGCTGAGATTCAGAAAATGGCACATAATATGCTCTTCTGTACAGACCAGCACCTTAGGCTTAAGCCTGATGAGAAAAGAAAGGGCTTTTAATTAATTAATTTATTTATTTAAAGAACACCGTTCTGGGGGCTGGAGTGATAGCACAGCGGGTAGGGCATTTGCCTTGCAGGCGGCCGACTGGGATTCCATCCCTGGCATCCCATATGGTCCCCTGAGCACTGCCAGGAGCAACCCCTGAGCATCACCGGGTGTGACCCAAAAAGAAAAAAAAAGAAAGAAAAGAATATCATCCTGAATCCTATCCCTCATTTAACAAAACTTAAGTGTGAATATTTCTCCTCAATCTCTGTATGGTTTTTCCATCGCTGCCTTTAGGAGGGTGAGGGGTAGTGGCTTGTCCACTTGCTTCCTCTTAGCTTGGCTGGGCTGGAGAGATCAGAGAGTGGGCAGGGCACTTGCCTTCCACGTGGTTAACCCAGGTTTGATCCCCCGCCAGCACCTGGTACGGTCCCCTGAATCCCACCAGGAGTGATCCCTGAGTGCAGACAGGTGTGACCCCAGACCAAAATGAACAAGAAAGACAGTAACTGCTGGGATCTGGACGCTGGCTAGCTACACCACAGCCTCTCAGGGTTTCGGCTGGACCAGTAGCTGCCCGGGACACACCGGCTCAGGTTCACCCAGAAGCTGGTTGCCAGCTGGTCAGCCCCGGGCATTTTCGTCCAGCTGCATCTCTGCACAAGACCTGGGACCCGGCCTCTGCCCCTCCCCCTCCCAGCCCAAGTCCAGAGGCAGAGGCCAGGGGAACAGCTCCCTGTTGGCAGAGTGGGTGTGGTCGGCTTGGGCACCACGGGAGCCGGGATCTCTCCTAAGGATGCCACAGACTAGTGCCTGGGGGTCCTTGCCAGCATCAAGCCAGATGATAAGGATCATTGCCGCTTAGTGAAGAGAGAGCTGTGGCTGCCCTCCACTCACTTATGTACCTTAACAACTGAGGAGCACTTTGACCATGTGCTGTGTTGGCGAGTAACACAACCAGCCTCCTAGAAGAGCAGAAGCTAGAGAACTCACTAGGGTTAGATGTCCGATTTTTCCTGGAGAAGGAGGGGTTTGGTTAGGGAAAGAATCCTTCCTTCCTTCCTTCCTTCCTTCCTTCCTTCCTTCCTTCCTTCCCTCCGTCCCTCCCTCCCTTCCCCCTCCCTCCCTCTGTCCCTCCCTCCGTCCCTCCCTCCCTCCTTCCTTCCTTTTTTCTTCTTCCCTTCCTACCTTCTTCCTTTCCTCCCTTTCTCCCTCCCTCCATCCCTCCCTCCCTTTTGCCCTTCCTTCCTTCCTTCCTCCCTCCCTCCCTCCCTCCCTTCCTTTCTTCCTTCCACACCTGACAGTGCTCAGGGCTTGCTCCAGGCTCTGCGTTCAGGGTCGCTCCGCTGGGCTTAGGGGAGAGTATGGGGATCCGGGGATCAGACCCAGAACAGCCATGTGTCGAGCGAGTGCTGTACCATCGGCCGGGCTGCTTTGACTGGGCCGTCAGGAATTTCATGGACTCGTCACCAGTCACCGTTTACCCTGAGTCGCTGATTAGCAGAGGAGCAATCCGATGCCATGGAAGAGAACTTGCCGTTGGGCTGGGCGGACCCCCTCCGAAAACAGCGACTCTGTGGCGTGAGTTGCTCAGGCCTCGCACAGAGGCCGAGAGTTGGGAGGGAGCAGAAGCCAGGGCTGTGCTTTTAGGACACAGACTGAAGTATGGGGGGCCACGGGGGAGTTCCGTTGGTAGCGGAAGAACCTTGGTTCCAGAGGAGCAAGTTTGCCCGCCCCGTGTTTCCCTTTGCTGCCAGGAGGAGCAAGCAGTGCAGTCCCACTCAGCCACCGGCACCCCCAGGACGGGCCATCGGCCCCCCCCCACACACACACCTGCCCCATCAGGGGCTGGTCCCGTTATTCCCCACCGGAACTCGCCATCCGATGGGTGGGATCCAGAGAAGGTACCATGAGGGTCAACACTGCAGGATGCCTCATCCTTGGAACCCCGTAGGCGGTGCTCCGAGCCCTGCCAGGAATGATCCTGGAGCACTTTGGGGTGGAGCCCTGAAATAAACCCCCCAAATGGGGGAAGCTGGACCCGCTGGACGCAGCTCAGAGGGCCAGGGGCTCGGCTTTGTGTGGGGGAGTCCAGGGGTCCCACATGAACCCCCAGAGCTCTTTGGGAGGGACCCCCAAGCAGTGGACCAGGAGGAGTAGCCCCTCCAACAGAGCAAAAGAACGAGAAGGGCAGAAGTAGGCCTGCCGGGGGCCTCCTGAGGATCCAGCACTGATGCTCCTGGGACCTCCAGCTGGGGCCACCAACCGGTCGCCTCCATCAGCAGAAACCCACACTGGGGTCCTGATGTGGAACTGGGGTCGTCACAGGTCAGTGGAGAGCTGCGTCTCTCAGGGAAGGGAGGCCGAGGCAGGCACCAGGGACTTGGGGAAACAGGCTGGGGCAGCCTGGAGCCCGCCCGCTGCTCTCGGTCCACCTCTTACTGTGAGGCCCAACCCCGTGTCTGTGTGGGGGTGCCTTGACTTCTCCCGGGAGCCATGGGATCGATATGCTAACAGCTGGCCACGGAGCAGAGACGAGGCGGGCCGTGACTTGAGGAAGGGCCAGGCTAGGGGCTTTGGCCAGCTCTCCACTGACCTGTGACAACCCCAGTTCCACACCAGGACCCCAGTGTGGGTTTCTGCTGATGGAGGCGACCGGTTGGTGGCCCCAGCTGGAGGTCCCAGGAGCATCAGTGCTGGATCCTCAGGAGGCCCCCGGCAGGCCTACTTCTGCCCTTCTCGTTCTTTTGCTCTGTCGGAGGGGCTACTCCTCCTGGTCCACTGCTTGGGGGTTCCCCTTTGGCTAGGGGAAGGCCCAGGCAGAAACGGGGTGGGGGGACCCCTTTATAGCTCGAGGCCAGAGCCTGGGTGCGGCAGGCCTTGACTCCCCGGGTGCTTTTCTAGCTGGCTGTTGGAATTAGCTTCTGACCAAGGGGCAGGCTTGGGTCCAGGAGCTGCCTGACCAGCTGGCCAGAGAGCCGGCCTGCCGCTGGACTCTCCTTGGGCCTTCGAGTCCAGCCCCAGTGGGCCTGCCTCATGGCGGATGCTGCTTGGCAGAGGCTGGGCAGTGACAGGAGCCAGCAGGATGCCCCCAGACTCTGATGTCTTCCCAGCAGCCTAGCTGAGTGTCTTGGCGTGTTTTCTTTAGCATAGGTGAGAGCACCGGGCGCTGAGCAGCACTCAAATTCTCCTGACCCCTTCTTCCTTAATCCAGCTCCACACCCTGCACTCAGGACAGCTCCTGGCGACAGCAGTTGGGTTTAGCACTCTCCCGACCATGCCCAGGGAAGCCCTTGTCCCCCTGAAGGCCAGGCCCTGGGCTTCTTGGATATGGTATTTGGGGAAGCTGCATTCACTCAGCCCAGCTGGAGCGGGTGAGGATTCAACTGTGCCAAGTGGTCGTGAACAATGAACTGTCTATACCATCTGCTTGGCTTGTGTCAGCGATGGAATTGGGACTGGCTGGCCTTTTCCAGCTGTGGTCAGTTGTAGTCCATCCTTCCTTCCTTCCTTCCTTCCTTCCTTCCTTCCTTCCTTCCTTCCTTCCTCTTCCCTCCCTCCCTCCTCCCTCCCTCCTCCCTCCCTCCTCTCTCCCTCCCTCCCTCCCCCCTCCCCCTCTCTCCCTCCCCCCTCCCTCCCTCCCTCCCTCCCTCCCTCCCTCCCCCTCCCTCCCTCCCTTCCTTCCTTCCTTCCTTCCTTCCTTCCTTCCTTCCTTCCTTCCTTCTCCCTTCTTCCCTCCTTCCCTTCTTCCCTCCTTCCCTTCTTCCCTCCTTCCCTCCCTCCCTCCCTCCCTCCCTTCCTTCCTTCCTTCCTTCCTTCCTTCCTTCCTTCCTTCTCCCTTCTTCCCTCCTTCCCTTCTTCCCTCCTTCCCTTCTTCCCTCCTTCCCTCCCTCCCTCCCTCCCTCCCTCCTTCCTTCCTTCCTCCTCCCTCCCTCCCTCCCTCCCTCCCTCTGTCCCTCCCTCCCTCCCTTCCTTCCTTCCTTCCTTCCTTCTTTCCTTCCTTCCTCTTCCCTCCCTCCCTCCGTTCCTTCCTTCCTTCCTCTTCCCTCCCTCCCTCCCTTCCCTCCCTTCCCTCCTTCCTTCCTTCCTTCCTTCCTCCTCCCTTCCTCCCTCCTTCCTTCCCTCCTTCCTTCCCTCCTTCCCTCCCTCCCCTTCCTTCCTTACCCTCCCTCCCTCCCTCCCTCCCTCCCTTCCTTCCTTCCTTCCTTCCTTCCTTCCTTTCTTTCTTCCTTCCTTCCCCCTCCTTCTTTCCTCCTTCCTTTCTTTCTTTCCTACCTCCCTTCCCCCTTTTTTCTTCCTTTCTTCCTTTCATTCTTTCCCTCTCTTTATTTCCTCCTTTTTCTTTCATATTTGCCTTAAGAAATAAGCCAGCTAACATTTAAGATACTGTTTTCCTGGTTTCTTAACAGTTGTTAAGACATAGACTCTGTTTTCTTCCCTCCAGGGATGTTACAAGTAAAAAAAAAATAAATAAAATCCCCTGATCTTTGAGAATGTCTGTAAGTGAGGCATGTCTGCCCCTCTGGGCCACTCAGTGAGGTCTGACCAGGTCAGCGCGAGGACAGGCTCCATGGACCTCTCTCCCCCGAAATTGAATTATGCTCTTAAACTCTTGTCATTCTTAATTCAAGGGAACTGCTCCTGCTGAAAGGTATCATCTGTCTTCCTATTCTGTACCTGTAACACTCACGAAGGTGAAAACAAAACAACTTCATCAAATTTCTCCGTAAGAACCCTGAGAGTCCGTTATTTAGTATTCTCCAGGGTAGAAAATGGAACTGGACTCAAAGTATGCTGGTGGTCCTGAATGAAGGAGAAAATTGGGTTTTATTTAAAAAAAAGATAAAAACAACAAAAAAAAACATGTTTCTTCTCGCTTTTTGGGTCACACCTGGCAATGCTCAGGGCTCTGTGCTCAGAAATCACTCCTGATGGTGCTCAGAGAGCTGTATGGGATGCCGGGGATCGAACCCGGGTCAGTTCTGTGCAAGCGCCCTACTCTTTGTCCTACCTCCGCAGCTGTGCCCTGGGATTTGAGTGTGGGGTAAACAGGCTAGTCTGTATTCACTCTCTGGGCGCTGACCGCGTGTGAAGAGTACGGGGATGATCCCTTGGACCGGGCCTTGCTGTTATCAGGAGAGAAGGGTGTTCCGCAGCTTCCCCTGGGTTCTCAAGAGCGGCGGGGCTCTCCGGCTGGGGATGGCGGCCCGGGGCTGCGTTGGCTCCAGCCTCACGCGTCTCTCCCTGCAGGCATGACGGAGATGGTGCGTAAGATCACACTGAGCAGAGCCGTGCGGATCATGCAGAGCCTCTTTCCTGAGGAGTACAACTTCTATCCTCGCTCCTGGATTCTGCCCGACGAGTTCCAGCTCTTTCTTGCTCAGGTAGATGGCATTCCGGCCCCTAGGCCTTCGGGTTACCTCCTGTCTGCTTCCAAGTCCTGCGTGCTCGGTGCTGGGAGCTGAGTCCTGGATGCTGAGTGCTGGAAACTTAGTTCTGGGAGCTGAGACTTGGGTGTTCAGTGTCGGGAGCTGAGTCCTGGGTGCTGAGTACTAGGAGTTGAGTCCTAGGTTCTGAGTGCTAGGAGCTGAGTCTTAAGTGCTGAGTGCTAGAAACTGATTCCTGGGTGCTGTGTGCTGGGAACTGAGTCCTGGGTGTTGTGTGCTGAGAGCTGTGTCCTGGCTCCTGTGTGCTGGAAATTGAGTCCTGGCTACTGAGTGCTGGAAACTGAGTTCTGACTGCTGGAAACTGACTCCTGAGTGCTGAGTGTTGAGTTTCTGGCAGTGAGTGCTGGAAGCTGAGTCCTGGGTGCTGTGTGCTGGAAACTGAGTCCTGGGTGCTGAGTACTGAGTCTCTGGCACTGAGTGCTGGGAGCTGAGCCCTGAGAGTTGTGTCCTGGGACTCACAACCTAGACCTTGGGTACCAAGAGCTGAGTCCTGGGTGCTGGGCTGTGGAAACTGTGTTCTGGGTGCTGGGCTGTGGGAGCTGAGTTCTGTGTGTTGGTAGCTGTATGCATGGTGGTGGGTACGGGGAGTCTGGGACCTGGATGAAGGAGCTAAGCCCCAGGTCCTGGGCGCTGGGACCTTGTCGTGTGTCCTGGGAGTTGGATGGGGGTCCCTGGGACTCTTGTTTCACTGAGGGCCATCCCAACAGCAGCTGGCATGTGTTGGCAGAACCACGGTGGGTCACAGGCAGGTCACAGAAGAGTAGGTCTGGGTGTGAGGGGCTGGCCTGGGGTCTCGGAGCCGGGGATGGGGGGCAGAGGTATGCTGGTCCTGTCAGATGTGGGAGGGAGGCCAGGCTGGGGGCGGGGGGCGGTCCCAGGCTGTCCTTGGAAGCAGAAACCTGCTGTCGACTGGTTCCAGAATCAGGCTTATTTTCCTCCTTTTTTTTTCATTCAATCACTGTGAGATACTCAGTTACAAAGTTGTTCATGGTTGGGTTTCAATCATACAATGTTCCAACGCCAGTCCCTCCACCAGCACATTTCCCTGTATCTTTCTCTGTATCTTTCTCTCCCCTCCCTCCCTCTCTCTGTCTCCTCTCTCTCTCCCTCCCTTCCTCTTCCCTTTCTCCTTCTCCTTCTCCTTCTCCTTCTCCTTCTCTGTCTCTCTCTCTCTCTCTCTCTCTCTCTCTCTCTCTCACTCAATCTCTCTCTCCTTTTGGTCATTATGATCTGTAGTACAGGCACCAGAATCCGTTTTCAAAGGACACGTTTCAGATCCCGGGGGAGGGCCGTGTCCGGGCTTGTCCAGTCTGGCTGTGCTGGCCCTCACCACCCTCGTTCCAGTCTGTCCAGAGTTTCCCAGGGATTGTTTGAGAGCCTCTGCCCACCCTGGGCCAGCCAAGCACTCCTCGGGAGCCCATTCAGCAAAGGCTAGTGCCACTGGCCATCCCAGGATGCGCAGGGTCTGCCCCTGCCCGTGCCGGAAGGAGGCCCCGCGCGCTCCTCTCCCCTCGACAGTCAGGTGAAGGCGGCCGTGTGACAGTGCAGGAGGGAACTGAAGCTTTGAGAGATCCCACAACTGACTTGAGAAATAGAACGCAAATCTGGAGTTAGCTTTGGGGTCTAAGCCCCGTGGCGCTGGGGTCTCTTCGCTCCCCGTGCGCTGGGGTTTAACATTAAATGATAAAACTGGTAATGAAATTAGGAGCCATTAAACACAGGTCACTTGTAGTGGATGCTTCTTTTTATTTTATTATTTATTTATTTATTTATTTGGCTTTTTGAGTCACACCCGGTGGTGCTCAGGGGTTACTCCTGGCTCTGCACTCAGGAATTACCCCTGGAGGTGCTCAGGGGACCATATGGGATGCTGGGAATCGAACCCGGCTTGACCGCGTGCAAGGCAAATGCCCTCCCCTCTGTGCTCTCACTCCAGCCTCGAGCTTGTGTATCTCTGAGGGAGAGCTGTGAGCACGTGCAGTTGAGGAAGAGCCCATAGACAGGCCACATCTCTACTGAAAACGACAGGAAAAACCCCTGGAGTGTGTTTTTCAGTAGGATAGAGAAGTAAAAGGTGACTGGACATCACCGAGGTGGACTTCCTCCCTCCCTCCCTCCCTCCCTTCCTTCCTTCCTTCCTTCCTATCCTGTCTTCCTTCCCTCCCTCCGTACCTCCCTCCCTCCCTCCCTCCCTCCCTCCCTTCCTTCCTTCCTTTTCTCTGTCTTCCCAGTCAGAGTAAAGAGAATGTAATCCGCTGGCTTCTCCAGGAAAAAGTTACCACACCCACAGCCCATTTTAGCATTTCCTCATCCCAGAGAGTCTTAAGTTTCTGTGGGGAGAAGAGAGGGGGCAGAGTCCACAAACCTTTCCCATGACTTTGCTGACACATAGTTTTCCTTTCTCTTGAGGAATGGGGGCAGGGTGGACTCTCTGTACCATAAGACGTGATTATGCATACACTCATCATGCACTCCAAGGATACACACACAGTATGTTGTGGGTCGGGCTTTGTGAGAGATTGACAGTTGTTTTTCCAGAGTGCATGTTAGCTCGGCGTGTGGTGTGTAATGTCATGGTTCACGTTACTTCCACCACTTGGGACTGTTGACATTCCGGTAGGTGTGTAGTTGTAAGCTCTTCATGATTTATTTACTTTTCCACTTTATTTAAACACCGTCATATACAAAGTTGCTGTTCACGATGCATTTGTTGCAGGCATTGAATAATCTCACCCCAATCCTATGACCTTTCCCCCCCACCAATGAACCCATTTTCCCAACCACCTCTCCAAGCCTGCCCCCTTAGCAGGCTCACAATAATTTATTTTATATCGCTTGTTACAACTAAATGGCTGATGGAATCATCAAAAAAAAAAAACCCTTCAGTAAAAGAAAATTTGTGAAAATGGTTCTCTCTCACCATGGAGACTTTAAATCCTTGTTTGAGGGTTTCCTAAGCTGTTGTTGCTAGTTGAGCCTTCCGTGTTGTCTTTGTTTATTGAGCTTAGTTGGCGTCTACCTTACTTCCCCATCTAATTTGGTGTGCTCCTACCGGGATGTCAGTATTGTAGTTTGGAGGTGTCGCATGGACGTGAATGTGACTGTGTGCCCCAGAAACTCCAAAACTTTTTTCTTTATTTTTTTTTTTTACTTTGTAAAGTCGTTCACAATATTTGATGATGTTTAATATTCAAACACCAATCCCACCACCATCACACCTTCCCACCACCATATTTTGGATGTTTCCATCCCAAACCCCAATCCCTGCCACGAAGCAGAACCGAAATAATATATTTTTGTATTGTTTGTTATGAAAATCTGCTGAGAATGCTAGAATAAAAGTATCCTTAGAGGAAAGAGTGTGAAGATTGTTGTATTTCACCCAGGGCCCATTAAACCTTTCTGTAAGAGATCACTAACATGTTGTTAAAGGTTGAGCCTTGTGTGTTTTATATATCTGTAAAAAAAAATGTGTATTTCCATTCTAAGATTGATTGCCTCCTACTTTGAGCCCTGTCAACTGCGGTGCAGTAATCCTGGAATACGGGTAGAGTATGTGATTTGAAGTATCGCAGCCGTGCAGTCCAAAAAAAGATGCGACGTTCTCACGTTGTGAGTGACGTTCGGCATGAGCGTGTGGAGAGCGGCCGTGAGCATGGTGGCGGCTGAGTTGTAGAAGTTTTCAGCTGTTGGGGTTGGGTCCCTTGGGCGGGACGGGGGTCTCATCTGCCCCCCTCTGGGGTGTCCCGTGTGGAACAGCCTGGTGTGGGTCTGGTGGCATGGTTATAGTGAGAGTCATGTTTCTCCCTTCTGGTGCCAGCCAGAGGTGGGTTATGGGATGACCGCTGAGTCTTCGGAGCTAGGGGGGTATGGGCAGGGCATCTCTGTACCCAGTCCCCTTGAGCCTGGTGTTCTCAGTCACAGAGTCCCTCAAACCTGAAACTCCAGAACTTTTCACTGGGCAGTGGGCGAACAGGTGTTTGTGGGATGTGGGTGTGGCTGCCAGGGCCTCCAGGAGTCAGGATCAGAGGGTGGGGGGGAGACTGCCCACCCCCACTCCGAGAAAGCCCCAGGGTCTTCAGCCAAAAGACCCGTGTGCCTGGAATTGGGGGCAGTTTGGCGTCTGCGAAGCTTGGTCATGAGACGGTTGAGTCCTGCTGTTGGCAAGGCAGCAGCCGTGGGGGTGTGGGTGAGGCTATGGGGGCGTCAGCAGGAGGGCATTCGACCTGCCCCTCTCCCATGGGCGCTCCAGACGTTTCAGTCGGAGATCACTGTATCCTGAGCTTTTGCAGCTCCTTGATCTCTTCTGACAGGTGAGCTTACGGGATGCCAATGGGTGTGGCTCCTCTTCCTGATTTTAATGAACCGTGACTGGATGTTGAGAATGTGCGTGCTGAGAATCTTCTGTTTGTTCGCCACTCTGATGGAGTGTTGGGGCTACTCCGGGCTTTGCTTAGGGGGGCCGTGTGGTGCCAGGGAGCAAGCCCAGGGTTCCAGTGTGCAGAGTGTGCTCTAATCTTGGAGCTGTCTCCATGGCCCTAGACGTTGAGAATGCTTGTGGGCTGTTTGATATCTTCTTTTGTGGAGTAAATATAGATAGTCACGATCTTTGTTCATTGTAACAGACATTTTATTTTTAAGTTGTAGGTTTTGGACATACCTCGTGTACAAGTGTTTGGTATATGTATTGTGATTTATTTGTACATGCACTGTGAATACTTGGTTGCTTCTCACTTCTTGGTTTTAATATTGAATTTTTGTTTCTAACTCTTGAAGAGCAAACATTTTTAATTTTGGTGAAGTTGAATCTGTCAGTTTGAATTTTTCTATGATAGTCTGTGTTTTTTTGTGTGGTACCCTTTTCTTGGTCTGTTTTGTTTTGGGGCCACACCTGATGATGCTCAGGGGTTACTTTCGGCTTTGCACTCAGGAGTTGCTCCTGGTGGTGCTCAAGGGATCATGTGGGATGCTGGGGATTGCACCCAGGTTGGCCATGTGCAAGGCAAACACCCTACCCACTATACTATCTCTCTAGTATCTTGTGTGGTATCTTAAGACATCTTTCCCCAGCTAAGGTTAGTGAGGATTTTATACTTTTTTCCTCTAGAACTTTTTCCCCTAGAACTTTTGCATTTAGCTTTTAGCTTTTACATTTGGGTCTGTGATTTCTTTCAAGGTAGTTTTATGTATATGGCCTGAGATTAGGGTTGAGGTTAATTTTTTTCCCATTTGGTATCCAGTGGTTTCCACACCCTTTTGTTGAAATGACTGTCATTTCCCCCCATAGAATTACCTTGGCATCCTCGCTGAAAGCCAATTGCCCATCTATACTCTAGATGGTTCCTCGAGTCTGTTTTGTTCCATTACTCTGTGTGTTCACTCTTAGGTTAATGCTGCACATTTTCTTTATGACTGTAGCTTAATGGCAGGCCTTAAAAATCAAGTAGCGCAAGTGTCTTCCCACTTTGTTTGTCTTGAGTATTGCCTGGACTCTTACCCGTCCTTCACATTGCCAGGTCAGTTCTGCCTTCAACCTGTCCTTTTCCGCGGGCCAGTCTGTTTGGCTCTGGAGAGCTGCTGCATTTGGAGACAATGGAGATGCTAAAACCACCGAGTCAGTCTACGACTTTCATCTGCGTGTATGCTTCTTAATGTGTCTCAACGTTTTATTCGGTCTTAAGCACATTTTGTTAGATTCACCCCTAAGTATTTTCCTTTTGCTGATTTATTTCTTTTTTCCTGTTTTTTTTTCTTTTTGGGTCATACTCAGTGATACACAGGGGTTAACTCCTGGCTCTGCACGGGGGACCATATGGGATGCTGGGAATCGAACCCAGGTCAGCCGTGTGCAAGGCAAACGCCCTACCCTCTGTGCTATCACTCCAGCTCCCTTTCTTTTTTCTTTACTTTTACGTTCCCAAGAACTTTCATCTCATGCTATTGTAAATGGTATTTATTGCTATAGTTTAGGTAGCATGGTTACAATAGCGTTAAAGTTTACAGTGCTGATGTACACATTTACCGTACACGCTCACATCTCACATCACTGGGTGAGATCCCCATATTGTAAGAAAGTGTGGTATCTGCTCTGCAGAGAAGGGGCTCCCCAGAACTGCGGCAGCACCACCAGATATGTATTCTGGGGCTGTCAAAAGAACATCCTGTAAATGCAAATGAGGTCCTATTGGCGACTGCTCATGCCACACATCATTTGTTGGGAGAGAGTACTGAAATTTCCAATTCTCTCCATGGATTGTCTGCTTCTGCTTTTAGTTCTGTCAGTCTTTGCTTCATGTATTCTGAAGCTCAGTTTCAGCTTCACGATTTGACTACTTTATATGGTAACTTTGCCTGTTCTGATGTCTACTCCATCTCATATGAAAATAGGACCTTCGGGTTTCTTGACGTAGTAGTTAAAATATATATGTATATTTTATTATATATTATTCATTGGGCTGGAGCGATAGCACAGCGGGTAGGGCGTTCGCCTTACAAGCGGCCAACATGGCCGACCCGAGTTCGATTCCTCCGCCCCTCTCGGAGAGCCTGGCAAGCTACCGAGAGTATTCGATATGCCAGACACAGTAACAACAAAGTCTCCAATGGAGACGTTACTGGGCCCGCTCGAGCAAATCGACGATCAACGGGAGGGCCTTTACCTTTTACCTTTACCTTTATTATTCATTATATAATGTATTCAATATGTATTTTATATTTATTATATATCATATCTTTATAGGTACTTTTATAGATTCATAGAACTTTTACTTTTGCCTACCTGCATTTTTTTTTATTGAATCACCGTGAGATACAGTTACAAAGCTTTCATGTTTGAGATTCAGCCATACAATGATTGAACACCCATCCCTCCACCAGTGCATATTTTCCACCACCAATGTCCCCAGTATCCCCTGCCCCCTGCATCCCAGTCCTCACCCTGCCTCTATGGCAGACAATTTCCCTAATGCTCTCTCTTCTCTACTTTTGGGCATTATATTTTGCTTGAATTTTCCCACCACCGTTCAAGTCTGCCTGCCAGGGGCAGATGCTAGATCATTTATTTCCCATTGCTCACGTTGAATGTCATGAGAGGTCGTGCAGCCACAAAAGCGGCCACATGCTTCTGGAATTCTAAGATCGTAAGCGTTTGGGTTCCAGAGACATCTCTGTAGGGTGCTAATCCATTTTGGGATTCAGTCAGGAGTCTGGGCCAGGGCTGTTGGTGTGCTAAAATGGAGGCAGATTGTGGGCCTGACAGCCAGGGTGCCAGGCGGTAGGGAGCCGAGGAGGGACAGCCCGACTTCTCTGCTGCTGTGTGGTCTGGAGACTTAAGTCCTGGAACCTGCATACCTGCGCCTTGCTTGTGGAGGCTCTTGGTCGCTGGCATTCCATCTGGAGTCCTACCTGCATTTCCTTTCTTTCTTTCTTTCTCTCTTTCTTTCTTTCTTTCTTCCTTTCTTTAAAGTTTTTTTTATTTATTGAATCACTGTGAGAACAGCCACAAAGCTTTTCAGTTTAAGTTTCGGTCAGTCATACAATGATCAAACGCCCATCCCTTCACCAGTGCACATTTTCCACCACCAAGAATCCCAGTATACCCCCTCTTCCACCCCTCCCCCTGCCTGTGTGGCAGATTTCCACTTTACTCTCTCTCTACGTTGGTCATATTCAATATTACAAAATTGATCTTGACAAATTGGTCTTGACAAAAGACCCACCATTATTATGTGGAATTTCCCCCAACAATCAGACCTCATTAGATAATTTGTTTTCTATTGATGATTATGAAGAGCATATGATGTCGCGCGGCCACGTGATTTTGGATTTCTGATATTTTAGTAATAAGTCTGGAGGGATTTCTGCCAAAAGCCGCTGGGTTCTGAGGTTGGTTTGTGTGTCTCTGGGATCATGGTCATTCAGGAGCTGGAGGAGGCATTCATGGGCGGCAACTCGGGGCCTTGTCAGGGCGGGGAGCAAGGCCGGTTCCAACCCCCATCCCATGAGGCCCCGCGTGCCTCGTCACTGCATCTCATACCTGGCTGCCCATTAAGTCCTGAAAGATGGTGACTACCATGCTGTCACCAGGGGGATAAAGGTGGAGGGACAAACACGCTTCTCCTTCAGGGATTGCACGGCGCCCCAACCTGCATTTTCAATCTTCTTGCTGTCAGTCTGTTATTACTGTGTCACTTATCTAATTTGACAATCATTTTTAATTGGTCTGCTTAACCCATTCACATTTAGTGTAATCATCAACCCCGTAGGATCCGAGTATGCCATCTTTCAATTTCTCTTCTATTTATCCATGTGTCTGGATTAATCTTTTTAGTGTTTTCTTTTATCTTGTCTTTAGACCTCATAATTGCATCTCTTTTAAAACTGCTTTTTGCGGGGCTGGAGCAATAGTATAATGGTAGGGCCTTTCACGCAACTGACTCGGGTTCGATTCCCAGCATCCCGCATGGTCCCCAAGCACTGCCAGGAGTAATTCCTGAGTGCAGAGCCAGGAGGAACCCCTGTGCATTGCCAGGTGTGTGACCTAAAAAGCAAAAACAAAACAAAACAAAACAAAAACCCTGCTTTTTGTTTACATCGTTGAGTCTAGAGTTCAGGTCAGTTCCCTGGGAGGTTGTGGGCCACTGCTGGTGCTCCTGACAGTGCTCAGGGGCTTCTCCTAGCTCTGGACCCTGAGGCTACTCCGGGCAGTAATGTGGGAGAGGGAAACGTATCGTGTGGAGACCGAACCCTCAGCCTCCACATGCAAAGCATGCTCTCCACACGCTCAGCCGTCTCCCCCCTCTCCTGTCTTCCGATTAACGTCCTTTCTCTGATGCCAGATCTCACTGCATGTCCCTTCACTGAGTCTACTTTTTATTTCCCCTTCATCTCCTCCTGACTCTTCCAGCTTCATCTTTTACTATCTCGGCTCCTTTGAAGAGCACCATCCAGTGTTTCTTTTTAGAATATCTACCCATTGGGTTTTGCCGAAGTCTTCCCTCATTACTGGGCTCAGGTTGAGCATTCTTGGTGATAACATCCCCAAAGACATGCCGTGACCTTCTGAGGAAGTACCTGATGTTAAGAGAACCTGCAGCTGTGGCCGCCTCCCTGCCAGCAGGAGCTATATATAGTCTGTGGAGTGACTATTCATACAGTCATTTCTTCTTGAATCAGCTTTAGAAGTTTTTAATCTCTCAAGTAATTTGTCCTTTTTACTAAGTATATACCTATACTGGAATAAAGTTGTTCATTACCTGTAATCCTTTTAATCAGAATTAATATCTTCAGTAATGCTATCTCTCACTCATGGCATAATAATATGTTTTTTCCCCCTCATCAGTCCTGGGGAGAATGTTAACAAGTTGATTGATGTCCTTTGTTAGACTAATAGCTATATACTTTTTATTTTTATTTTTTTGCTTTTTGGATCACACCTGGCGGTGTTCAGGGGTTACTCCTGACTCCGCACTCGGGAATTACTCCTGGCAGTGTTCAGGGGACCATATGGGATGCTGGGGATGGAACTCAGGTCAGCTGTGTGCGAGGAAAATGCCTTACCTGCTGTACTATCATTCCCATCCCCAGCTATATTTTTAAAAAGTGACTCCTTTAAGGTTTATATATATGTACACATATATGTAATATATTTAGCTAATCTCCATTTGCTTTTAAGTGGTAATATGCCACTTTGATTATAGCAGACTTTGATTTTTCACTCCTGGGCTTTATGCTGTTACTTTCATATATTTTACTGCTAGATTAAAAATCCTGTATTATTATTGTTATATAGCAGTGCGATAGCACAGCGGGTAGGGCATTCGCCTTACAAGCGGCCAACATGGCCGACCCGAGTTCGATTCTTCCACCCTCTCGGAGAGCCCGGCAAGCTACCGAGAGTATTTGATATGCCAGACACAGTAACAACAAAGTCTCCAATGGAGACGTTACTGGGCCCGCTCGAGCAAATCGATGATCAACGGGAGGGCCATCTTGGAAATATTTAAGTAACAGGGGGAGAAAGCACGTGTGTTCTGACGAAGCGACCATATCCATTTTCCTTTGTCCCTTTGTCTGGCTTTGCATTTCTGCTCCTTGTCATTGTCCTTTGCGTAAAAGGACCATCTTTAGATTAGCATGTCTCATTAATGGTTGTTTTTGGTGAATAATTTATTCAGTATTTGTTTTTCTAAATTTTGTCTTTTGTGGGATTTATTTTCTTGGTGGGGGGGGGGGGCGTTGAGAGACTTGAACTACATCCAGCTGTGCTCAAGGCTTACTCCAGGCTCTGTGGTAAAGATCACTCCTGGAAGTGCTCAGGAGACGATGTGGGGTACCAGGGATTGAACTCAGGTTGGTCATGTGTAAGGCAAATGCTTAATACCTGATCGATCTCTTTGATCCCTTTCTTTATTTTTGAAATATACATTCAGGAAGTATAAAATTTTAGGTTGCATTATTTTTCTTTCAGTACTTTTGGGTTGCTTCTCTGGTTTCTTATTTGTGTTCGTTCCTGACAAGAAGTCTATTTCGTCCTTATATCTGTCTGATCTTCTGTGTATAACATGCCCTTTTTATCTGACTAATTTTTAATATTTTTTTTTCATTTGCATTGAATCATTTGTGTATGATGTCTTCTGGACAACTTTTTAGTGTTCATTGAGTTTTGGGATTTGTAGATTTTATAACTCATAACATTTGGAAAATATTATTTCATTATTTCTTCCAATTTTTTTGTCCCTCCCTCTTCTCATTTGGAATATCCCATAACCACACATATTATGTCATCTGAAAATTGGCAGCAGTTCACAGGTGCTTTGGTCATTTTGGAAAAGCATTCTGATTTTGGAGTTATTTTTGTCTTCATAGTCATTTGTTTTTTATTTCTTCTTTTTTAGAGTCTAATCTCATTCTGATGTTTGATTTAGTTTCTATTCCACATATTTCTAGATGCTAGATTTGGGTTTTAAAATATTTTGCATATCTTGGCTTTTTGAACATCTGAAAGGCGCTTTCCAAACTGTCTTCCTACGACTGTTGGTTCTAATCCTCTCCGTTCTGGGTTGAATTTGACTGATTGTTCTCTTCATGATGGTTCCACTTTCCCTACTCTTGGATTTTATTCAGGCCAGGTCATTTTTTTAGCTGGATGATAGACACAGTGAACCTTATCTTACTTGGATATTGGATATTTTGTTTCAATTCCATAAATATTCTTGAACTTTGTCCTAGGAGGCAGTTAAGGTTCTTGGAAAGAGATCTGATGCTTATTGCTAAAGTTTTTTGGGCAGAACTGGAGCAGTGCTTAGGCTGACTCATGCCTTAATACATCAAGCCAGCGCCTTAGGCCAGAGTCCTCTTATTTTATGATTTACAAAGCTGTTGATGAGAAATTCGGGCACTCAATGTGCTAACTCCAAAGCCACCATTGGTATCAGTGTCCCCCCAACCATGGCCCCAATGAGGAAGGGTTCCCCCTCCCTCCCACTCACCAAGGCAAGAATCATTTATGTATGCAGTGTCCTGGCCCATGAGTCCTGGTGCTCTTCATGGTGTAACAAACACTATACCCATTTCTGTGTGGGTGCCAGGCACCAGTACTTCTAATTTTGGGGTGCTTCCCCCCTTGGCCATAGGTTTCTCACGTGCATCCTCCATCTGTACTCAGCCACATACACAAGCTGAGCCTTCTGTGTCTCTCTGGAGTTCTCTCTTCAGACGAGGTCTCCTCTCTGGTACTCAGTGTCCTGATAGCTCAGACCCTTTCCTCTGACTCCATTCAGTCTCAGTCTGGGGAGTCTATCGAACTGGAATCTTTGTCTCTCTCTCTCTCTATCTCTCTCCCTCTCTCTATCTCTTGCTCGCTCACTCACTCTTGCTCTCGCTCTCTCTCAGCAGTGAAATGGATAACTAGAGGGCTCATGTCCTTTGATCCCCCATCTGTCCTTTGCTTCTTGATGTCCCCTGTCTAGGAATCTACCGCATTGTAACTGTGAGTTGTTTGGGGAGGGAGAATAAACCCATTTTCTGCTACTACTCCTTGTCTAGAAGTGGAACTTCTCCGAGCGAAGGATCGGAATAAGTAACAAACCAGTAACCTTGATGGAGAATTTTCACCCAGGTAATTCCCAGCCTCTCAGCAACCCCCATAGGATTCTATTATTCTCAGGAGAGAACAATGGCGCAGGAGGTTAAGGTCTTTTGCCGTAGCAGCAGAGCTTGGAAGACTGAATCCAGGGTCTATTTTTTTTTTCTTTTGGGGACACACCCAGCGATGCAAAGAAGTTATTCCTGGCTCATGCACTCAGGAATTACTCCTGGTGGTGCTTGGGGGACCATACGGGATGCTGGGAATCAAACCTGGGTTGGCCGCATGTAAGGCAAACGCCCTACCCGCTGTGCTGGTGCTCCAGCTCCCAGGTTCTAATTTTTATCTTGTGTGTGACATATTTGTGAAAAGGTGTGTGTCGAGGGAGTGAAACAGTCCAGAGAGGAGTAAAACTTCACCGGTGGCAGGAGGGTGAGAGCGGGCAATGTAGCCAACTGAGGGACATCGCGTGGGGGGGGGGAGAGGCAGGAGAGAGAGAGAGATTGAGATTGCTGACGCTATTTTGGAAGAAGTTGATGTGGCTGGTGAGCCAAAGAGGAGTGTTCAGAGCTTTGCAGTCCAGGCCCGGCTGGAACGAAGGTTTGTGCTCACCCTAAAACCTGACACTCGGGGGAGGTATTTTGCTTCTCACAGGCACGGAGTAGTCTGGCGTTTGGGAATGAGAAGTGGCTTGGAAGGAGCAGGTTGACTAGCAGGCGGAGGGGAGAAGGACTTCCTGCTGGCTCTGCACTCGGGAACTGCTCCTGGTGTGCTTGGGGGAACAGAAGGGGGGCTGGCTGACTGCTTGCAAGGCAAACGCCCGACCTACTGTGCTGTCAGGCCGGGCCCAGATGGAGGAATACTCAGAAGGTGGAATCCATCACGCTAGGAGACAGATGGGAGAGGGGAAGAGGGGAAAAGCAGGGACTCTCTCAGGAATCTGGTGTGTATGTGTGTGTGTGTGTGTGTGTGTGTGTGTGTGTGTGTGTGTGTGTGTAGGTGCTGAGGGGCTCCAGGGCTGGAGTGGGGAGTGCTCTTTGCCAAAAAAGGAAGTTGCTAGAGACACAGGAAGTCTTTTTTTAAATTTTTTATTTATTGAGTTACCGTGAGAACAGCCACAAAGCTTTCAGTTTAAGTTTAGGTCATACAATGATCAAACACCCATCCCATCACCAGTGCACATTTTCCACTGCCAAGAACCCCAGTATACTCCCCTCCCATCCCTCCCCCTGCCTGTGTGGCAGAAGATTTCCACTTTACTCTCTCTCTCTCTCTACTTTGATCACATTCAATATTACGACAAAAGACCCACCATTATTACGTGGAATTTCCCCCAACAATCAGACCTGCCAAAAAGACATCATTAGATAATTTGTTTTCTGTTGCTGATTATGAAGGGCATATGATGTTGCATGGCTGCTATAGCGGCCGCGCGATTTTGGATTTCTGATATTTTAGTAATAAGCCTGGAGGGATTTCGATGCAGGAAGTCTTGGGGAGAGTGTGTGCGGGGGGGGGGGGGGGGGGGGGGAACAGGGTGAGCTCTGGCTGCTAACCCGTGGGCCTTCTACGGCCAGCCACAGATTTCTCCTCCTGGCTCCCAGGGGAAGGGGCTCCCGTGGCCGCTCCCATCTCTTCCCGCCCAAGCGCCAAGCTGGTTGGGTCAAGGCCCGGAGCCCTCAGAACTGGGGAGTTTCCTGACATCAAGATCTATCTCTTTGGAGCACGCCTGCTCTCTGCCCATGCAGAGCGAGACTGGCCCCCCCCCACCCCAGCTCAGTTGTTCCCTAGTACCCCCGCCCTCATCCTCGGCATCACCTCTTCTTCCGGAAGGGCCCGTAGGCCAGCCCCTGCTCCTCCCAGCCCCTCTTCTGCATCAGTTCCATGAGCAACGGTCAGTCTCTTTTCCCATACAGTTTTCCCTCACTCCCATGAAATCTACCCTCATGGGCTGGTTTCAACCCACGCCCCACCCACCCACCCCCAGCCAGGACACTCTGGCGCCCGCCTGCCCTCCTGGGACACATCTCCCTCCGCGGGGGACCACAGGTGGGGGGTGCCCTGCTTCTCTGCTGGCTGGTGTGTCCAAGGTGACACTCTCAGAAGGGATGCGTGCGCTTGTTTACTGATGCTGAGTGCAAACCGTGTTCTGTCGGGGGTCTCGAGTGTGGGCTGGTGGGGTGGCGCCAGCGTTTGGCTCTTCGCGGCAGCTGGAGGAGGTGTGAGAAGTCGAGAAACGCCCTAGAACCTGACACTCGGAGGTATTTTGCTTCTCACTAGTTAATTAGGATCCCATTAATCCTGAGGGAGGGAGGGGGGAGTGTTCTCCCACTCTTGGTGCGCTGCCCTCGTGCGCTCGGCAGGTGGCGCTAGGTAGGGGGCACGCAATGGATGGGGGGAGGGTGTGGGGGGTTTCTCCATGGAAACGGAGGAGGAGGAGGAGGCCAACTTTCTTTCCAATTTTAGCAGATGGCCGGTAAAAAAATTCCTCGGCGTTTATTTTGCATATGGTCCTCCATCTGGGTATTTGAGAAAAGTACAGTTTTGTTATCAAAACAGTGTTTATTATGGGGAGGGAGTTTGTATTGCACAGTGGAAGAATTTTTTTCTTCCCCCCCTCCCAGACCCCCCCCCTCGCCAATAAAGCCCAAACCCTGCACCACAGCCCCCTGCGGTGTTTTGGAGGGAGCCGCCAGCCCCTGTTGGTTCTTCCTGCCCCCTCTCAGCTCCTGTCCTGAGTTAGCTTTTCCCCCCAGTCAGCTCCTCCAGCTGGAATACGGCGTGTCATTGGCACATTCTCCCGGGAGCAATGTTCCCCGTGGGGTCTGGGCACCCAGAATTTGTGGGGGTGTTATAAGTGAGTGAGAGGGACTGGAGCAGTAGCACAGCGGTAGGGCATTTGCCTTGCACGCGGCCAACCTGGGTTCAATCCCTGGCATCCCGTATGGTCCCCTGCACCGCCAGGACTGGTTCCTGAGTGCAGAGCCAGGATTAAACCCTGAGCATTGCTGGGTGTGCCCCCCCAAAAAAAGTGGGTCAGAGTAGAAGCGGGGACCCGATTCACCAGTGGGATTGGGGAGCCCTGGTCAGCTCCCCTGCTGACCCAGCACTCGGTCACTCGCATGGCTGGCTGGGGACAGTGCGCTGCCCTGTCGGCTCACCACGAGATGAAGTTTGAACTCTTCCCCTGGTGCCAAGATGCGTCCCCAGCCCCCCAGCTCCTTCCTTCCCGTGCCCCCGGCCGTGCCCCTCTGCCCCTGTGCCTTCTCCCCGCCCTATAGCTGGCCCATGGTGCGGAGACCTTCCTCCGTGCCCCTGTCCCTGCTGTCCCTGCAGTGCCTCCACAGCCCGCCCCAGAGGGGCAGCCCTGCCGGTCTCCATGGCGCTCGGCTTCTTGCATCCCTGGTGGGGAGTCCCGGCTTAATGATCCTGCTCTGGGCTCCCCCGAGGTAGCGGGTGACTCGGTGGCTGCATTGCCTTGAGCAAGAAGCCTGGTCCCACGACAGCGGCTCGAGCCCTCGCGTGGAACCCACGTGTGAATCCACCGGTGGAGGCGAAGATTGAAGGGGCTTTTTTTCTTTTGGCTTTTGGGGTCACACCCAGCGATGCTCAAGGGTGACTCCTGGCTCTGCACGCAGGAATCACTCCTGGCTCTGCTCGGGGGACCTTACGGGATGCTGGGGATTGAACCCGGCTCGGCCGCGTACAAGGTCGTGCAAGCCCGACCCACTGTGCTATCATCACTCTGGCCCTGGAAGGGGCTTTTGTCTCTCTGCATGGGCTTGGCCGTCCAAAGTGAGCGTCTCCCTGGCCGAGGGTATCCGCATGACTCACACGGCAGTACAGGGCACGGGCCCAGAGGGACCAAAGTGAGGCCTCCAGGGGCTCCTCTGCTGACCTCCGGCCGTGATGGTCCAGTTGCTTCCTTTGCCCCATCACCGCCTCCCAAACTCATGGAGCAGCGGTGGCCAGCAGGGGAGGCCAGAGTGCCTTCTGCTTATTCACCACTGCTCCCGGGGATTTGGGGTTCGGGGGGAGTGAGGTTGGGGCGGGGTGGCACAAGGAAAAGGCTGAAGGCTGAAGAGTGAGACTCCAGCTGTCACAGTGGGCCGCTGAGTCACCGCGGCCTCAGTGGGCGTCGGGCCTCACCTCCCATCTGCTTCAAGTTTCATCTCCTTTGTTGCCCAAAATAGAGCGTCACCTCCTGCCTCCAAACAGGATGCAGCACCATGTGTTTCCCAGAGAGAGGGACGATGGCATCAGCAGCTCCGGACAGTGGAGTCCAGCACTTCAGGGAGCCCTTCCGGCCAGCCCAGGGCACCCCGCTGGCGGCCAGCTGCTTTTTTTTTTCCATGTCTGACCTCTGTTCTCCTCAGTCTCTCCAGCTTCCAGGGCGGGTGGCAGAGGCTGGGAATCAATCCCAGGGGCTCGCTGCCTCCCCCTGTGGGCTCAGATTCCTCCAGATTCCCCTGCTCAGAGTTGCGGACGGGAGTGTTGGGAACTGGCCCTGTCCTTCCTCCGGTGCCGGAGGGCGTCCGTCCATGGGTCCCCTCACGCAGTCCTTCCCCTCCTCTCTCTGCAGAGTCTGTCCCCACATCTCTCCGGCCCTGCCCATGTCCCCTGAACCTCCCTGGTGCTTGCTGCTTTAGCAGACAGGGTAGAAGGGCCGGAGAGAGAACGGCCAGCCTGGGTTCGATCCCTGGCACTCCCATATGGTCCCTTAAGCCCCACCAGGAGTGATCCCAGATCACAAGCCAGGAGTCAGCCCTGAGCACCACCGGATGTGGTCCAGAAAACCAACAACAACAACAACAACAACTGTAGCACTGTCCGTAGCACTGTCCTCCTGTTGCTCATTGATTTGCTCGAGCGGGCCCAGTAACGTCTCCATTGTGAGATTGTGAGACTTGTTACTGTGTTTGGCATATCGAATACGTCACAGGGAGCTTGCCAGGCTTTGCCATACGGGTAAGATACTCTTGGTAGCTTGCTGGGCTCTCCGAGAGGGGTGGAGGAATTGAACCCAGCTCGGCCGGGCTGGGCACGCCGCAAGGCAAACACCCTACTGCTGTGCTATTGCTCCAACCCACAGTGATCCATTAAAATAAAAATAATAAAAAAAAATAACAAAACCAGCAAACCAAAGCCAGACAAGGGAGAGGACCAAGACGGGTGAAGGCTGAGAGCGTCCAACCCGGGACTGTGCAGAAGCCTGTGAGCGTGAGCGGGGAAGGCGGGGAGGCGGAGAACACCCCAGAAGCTGCGCAGCGAGAGGCTGGGCCCAAGTTGCGGAACCTTGGTTCTGCCCCAGCTCCTGCTCTCACCCGCCATACCCTCACCCCCACACCCTTATTGGGACTCGACTGAGGTACATAACATTGTGTTAGTTTTTTTTTTTAATTTTATTTATTTATTTATTTATTTATTTTTGCTTTTTGGGTCATACCCGGCGATGCACAGGGGTCACTCCTGGCTCTGCACTCAGGAATCACTCCTAGTGGTGCTATGGGATGCTGGGAATTGAACCTGGTTTGGCTACGTGCAAGGCAAACGCCCTACCCGCTGTGCTATTGCTCCAGCCCCAGCAACTTTTATTTTAACAAAACAACATCACCCCAGTCGGCACTCCCCCCCCCGCTGAAATAAGCCCAGCAGGAACCTGCCCACGTTTGTAAGTCTCAGCGCTGGGCCCTTATCCTGAGGGCGAGCCCCAAAGTCTGTCTGGACTGCCCAGGAGCCCCTTCTTGAAGCCCCTCTCTTTCTACCCTGGGCTGCATCATGGACAGTGCCTTAGAGCCCCAGCCCCAGACACTGCCCCCTACCCCAGTTCTATCATGGAGCCCCCAACCATGGCTGAGGGCAAGCGAGGCGCACCTGGGATCAGTCTCGACCTCGGCCAGCGGCCTTCCTTTCTAAGTGTGGTCCTTGGGTAAGTCACCGAATTGCTCCAAGCCTCAGTTTACCCCCACGCTGCAGTGCTCACTGGATTTCCTGCTCCCTTCCCTCTGGTTCCTGCCCCAGCTGGGAGCCCCGGGGTCGCGGTCACATTCGTCTCTGTCTCCTGCCTTCCTGAGCACAGATCGGGGTGGGGGGCTGGGGGGGCTGGGGGGAGAGGGCTCTCACGCCTGCGTGTGGAGCGAACGACTGAAGGACTGACGAGGGGTTTGGGTCCAGACGGGAATCTCAACCGGCGCTCAGAGCGCTCGGACAGAAGTATTCTGGGTGCTTCGGGCTTAATGGAAATGGGGAACTGGACTTATTTTAATTTTTAATAAAAATCTAATCTGGAGGCGAATGAGCTCGTTATTTGACGATCGATCATGGCAGAGAAGAGCAGAGCCAAGACTTTTCTTGGACGGCGTGCCATCCCAGTTTGGCTCGCCACACCCCTGCCGTGTCCACCCCCCCCCAACCAAGATGGCACCGCAGAAAGATCTTTAAGGATAGAAGCTCCTTGGTTTTCTTTTTCTTTTTTCTTTCTTTTTTTTAATCTTATTTATTTATTTATTTTGCTTTTTGGGTCACACCCAGTGATACTCAGGGCCTGCTCCTGGCGGTGCTTGGGGGACCTTATGGGATGCTGGGGATCGAACCTGGGTTGGCTGCGTGCCAGGCAAATGCCCTCCCCGCTGTACTATCGCTCTGGCCTTGGCTTTGTTTTTCTAAGCTCCAAAGTGGCCTTACATACATTTAGTGTTTTAATTTGGGGGTCGGGGGGGCTTTTGTCTTTGGGTCACACCCAGCGGTGCTCAGGGCTCACTCCCAGCTCTGTGCTCGGGGATCACATAGGTGGGCTCAGGGGGCCAGAGGGAATACTGGGGGTCAAACCCCGGGCTGGCCGCGTGCAGGGCAAGCCCCCGACCTGCTGTTCTGCCTATCAGGCTCCCGTTCAGTGTTGTAAGTGCCAAGTCTTAATCTCTGCTACTCAAGAGCACCAATGGGTTCTGACGCAGGGTTGGGTGATGAGTGAGACAGTGTGAGCACTGTTTGAAGGAGCTCCTCCACTCTCCGGCAGGGTATGTAAAGAGAAACCGTGAAAGATGTAAACCTTTTTCTGGGGAGACCGTTTTAAAGGTCAGACGAGAAGCCTGCTTCCCCAGGAACGGGGAAAGTCAGCCCCTGCCCTTTGATTCTCACCCTTCCACTCCACTGGGCACAGACCCTTGAAGGCGTTGCCGTCCTTGCTGGAGCTGAGCAGTCCGATTTGCTGCCAGAGAAGGCTTAAGCCCATCTTCACTTCTGAGCCTTTTTCCAGGGGGAAAATGACGAAAATTGCTCCACCTGCACCTTTTTTTATTTTTTGCCTCGTCGCCAAAGAGATGAAGAAATTGCTCCCATTCCGTTTCCTGTCCGACCTCTTTTCCGCATCACTGTCTTGCAGGCTCCCTAACGAACGGGCGGGGGGGAGGGGCTGACTCCCCTGCAAGGTGCAGGCCAGGGGCTGGGGGCGAGGGGGGGCGATGTCCCCGCATTCTCTGGCCTCGTTCATGAAATTCTCTTCCCACCCTTTTCTCTCGCGAAACACATGCCCCTTGCTCCCCCCACCCTCCTCCTGAAAGGAGCCCCAACATTTTTCTCTAGAAGGTTCAAGGAGGAGGGGAGGGATGGTTCAGCTCGAACAGAACTGGACACAGCATTTCTCGGCCTCTCGGACCTTTGCCGTTTTCCGCTCGCTCTGTGCTCTGCTGCGACTTCAGATGTACTGAAGCAGCAGGGAAGGGTGCAGAGACTCTTCTCCAAACCACCCACTCCCCCGTCCCCCAGACATGTCACTCCATTTGTGCTTTCTGACCCTGCCCTCAAGAGCTCAAGAGGAAGCGCCGTGTGTGTGTGTGTGTGTGTGTGTGTGTGTGTGTGTGTGTGTGAGAGAGAGAGAGAGGGGGGGGAGAGAGAGAGAGAGAGAGAGAGAGAGAGACGCCCTTTGACTCCTCAGGGCTTCCGGTAGCCCTTCCCGAGGAAAGAACTGTTTCCTCCTGTGACCACGGTGTCAGGGTCAGGATGGTGAAGTGGACCCCGGTGCAGGGCATCCTGCGTGCCTGACATACCTTCAGACCCTGGTCGTGGCGTGCTCAGGTGACATGCAGTGTGACGAGTCCTAAGCTGTGCTCTGTGTCAGCTGTCACCTTCCCCTTGGAGGAGTGTCTCAGTGGACCTTGGCACCATGGACGGGCTCTTTGGCAGACTGTCCATGTCCTGGGTTTGTCTGTGGTGGGTGGGCTGGCGGGGAGTAGGGTTCAGGAGTTGTGCTGTCATCGGTAGGTGAGCACAGAGACGTGCTGTTCTGGGGACCTGGGTCGATATTTCACTGCCGCTGTGGTTTCCCACCATTTGACGGAGGCGGCATCTGCCAGGCGTACGCCCATACATCTCGATTCCTCCCTTTCCCGTGAAGAAGGGTCCTGTGAGCAGATTATTTTTTTGAGGGGGTCACACCTGGTGATGCTCAGGGGTTACTCCTGGCTCTGCACTCAGGCATCACTCCTGGCGGTGCTCAGGGGACCATATGGGATGCTGGGAATTGAACCCGCGTCGGCCACGTGCAAGGCAGACGCCCTAACCGCTGTGCTATTGCTTCAGCCCCAGAAAATTCTTCTTCTTTCCCTGTGACGTGGGGTCCAGTTCCAGGTTAGCTCTACATACGCCTTGCCCTTCTTGCACATGTGCCCTGGGGCCAGGCCACTGCTTTCTGGCTAACTGCCCTTCAGGAAGGCCCCTTCAGGCCGAAGGACAGCCGGATCCACCAGCCACCTTCCCTGCCAGAACTTTCCCACTGTGATGCCCAGACACTTTGGAACCTTTCCCAGGGATGGCAGTGCCCACTTCCCTGAGACCTCGGCCCCTGCCCATCGATGACTGTGCCTGCCTCCCTGAGACCCCATCCCTGCTCCACAGGGCTGTGGGGAGCAGCGGCATCTCCTCTTGCCTCCTTCAGCAGGACAAGTGTTGTTTGGCCGCTCTAGTGCCTCGTCTCCCATGGAGGCCTGTCCACGTCATGGCCATGACGTCCTGCCCGAGTCCCAGCTTGCTCCCCAGCCCAAGTGCACCATTGGGGCGTCAGAGCCAGATGGGCAGAGAACCCAGGGACCCCCAGCAGGTGGCCCCCTTCGGTGTGTGCGGGAGGATGGCAGCCTCCTCAGAGCAGGAGGTCACACTGCAGGTCAGAGCCTTCCTCAGAGCCAGGCTGAGGAAGTCGGGCCGAAGGACGAGTCAGTCTTCAGTTTGGAAAGAACCTCCGAGACCATCCAGGCGCCTCTCTCCTGAGCGACCCACCTGCTCCTTGGATGGGTCAGCGTCTGCAGCGATGGCTCCTCTCATCCTTCGCTAGGCGCTGTGTCCCTGACTTGGGGGATTTGTCCTCCTGTGCCCACTCTCCAGACCCTCGTCTTGTGTTTGTGTGCTGACTTGTGTCCTGAGCCTCAGGCTCCAGCGCCGTTGAGGGCATGGTGCTGGCATGAGCCGTGAGTGAACAGAGAGAAAGAAAGGGGTGGGGAGAGGAGAGAGAGAGGGAGAGGAGAGAGAGATGGAGAGGAGAGAGAGAGAGGGAGATAGAGGGGAGAGGAGAGAGGGGGAGAGGAGAAAGGAGAGAGAGAGAGGGAGAGGAGAGAGAGAAAGGGAGAGAGAGAGAAAGAGAGCAAGCTCAGGATGGGACAGTGAGTTTATTAGCTCAGTGCTGAGGACCCCAAGTCAGAAGAGAAGGAGACTTGGAACCCCGTTTGCTGAGAGGGTCTCTCTTTCATCTTCTAAAGGTGGGCTACAAACTACGTACATTCTTATCAGTGAAACAGGAGCTGCAGAGGTAATTGGCAAAAAAAACAATGAATGCGTCTTTCCCGCATGGTACGGCCTTCAGGTGCTCAAAGGGAAAACAGCCAGTGTCAGTCTGTCTCGCCCACTTGGTGCCGTCTCCCAGGCACTCCCATCCATCTGTCGGGCCCAGCACACTTCC
Organism: Sorex fumeus; assembly: GCF_029834395.1. Classification (NCBI taxonomy): domain Eukaryota; kingdom Metazoa; phylum Chordata; class Mammalia; order Eulipotyphla; family Soricidae; genus Sorex; species Sorex fumeus. The sequence goes on from NW_026606186.1 coordinate 8,762,848, forward strand.
AGAAATTGGGTGGGCTGGTGGGCCTTTAACTCCGTGAACTGGGGTCGTAAAAGGAATGCTTCTCCCTCCCTTCTCCTGTTTAATGTCGGGGGTCAGTCCCCATCACATTTTCTTAATTCTCGTGGCAGTCTCAACATCCTCATTGCATACAGCTTCTTACCTGTCATGACAGAGGGCACCAAGGTGGCGGTGTGTCCCAGGCTCTCGCCATTGTTACCTTCACTCGGGGTCTCAGTCACAGCGAGGCAACCAGGAGCAAACATGGATCCCTCTCCCGGGGCCGAGGGGTGGATGCACCTGGGTGCCGAGCCAGCCACGTTGGCGCAGACACATTGTCACACAGCTGCGCGCTGGACCAGATGCTTGTCCCTTCACTCCCCAGACCCCGTGTCTGCCACTAGGAAGTTCCACAATGATTCTCTCTACACCCCACTTCACACCCCCTCCCCACCAAAAGTCTGACGGCCTCTGAGCAAGACAGGCCCCTGGATACAAGATAGAGGATGCTGAGGTGTAGTAAATGGCCCTTTCTTTCTTCTCCCCAGCTCTTTCCCATGTTGTAATGTATTTGTACCACCTAGCAGGAACTTAGGAAGGATTCCCAGCTCTGAACGCAGCCAGTCAGGTGCGTGGCTTCCCCCTCTGCGACTCCCGGTGAGGCCACCCAGGGGCACCTTGCAGATCACCAGGCCTGAGCCCAGTCACCAGGGTCGTGCTCTTTGAGGAGTCCAGTTGAAGGCATGAGAAGCCAAAAGAGGGCCCGAAGCGATAACATTGTGGGTAGGGCATTTGCCTTGCATGCAGCCAACCCAGGTTCAATTCCCAGCATCCCATATGGTCCCCCGAGCACCGCCAGGAGTAATTCCTGAGTGCAGAGTCAGGAGTAACCCCTGTGCATTGCTGGGTGTGACCCCAAAAAGAAAAGACAAAACCCAAATGATGCGGCAGATTAGTTGTATGTTGGAAGTCATACTCCAGACCGGCTCACTGCCGCGCCATGTCTCACATGTGGGCAGTGCCACCAGGGTGGGCGTGTGAGTGCCCATTCGGCTCTGGCAAAGTCACCACCAATTAAAACAGCAGCTGGCTTCCTGGCCCAGAGAGAGGCCTATCGCTGGAGACCCCTGGCGGCCCCACCGTGTTTGGCCCCTCTCTCTCGTGGCTGCCTTCTTCCTGCCACTGTCTCTCTATACCTAAAGCATCCAGGGTGGCATGGCTGTTGCACCATTGTGGGTCATCAGCGAGGTTCCAGAGTCTTCTTCAGGGTTTCTTCTCGTGAGTCTCCAAAAATCTCAGCATGCCTCCCCGCTCCTGCCCCTGGGTAAACGGGCCGAGGGCATGAGTGAGTGCTGGCTCCAGCAGTGGCTGCCGTATCCAGCTCCCTCTGGCTCTCCATGCCGGGCTGCCGTTGGCTGTGGGCAGAGAATGGAACTGGAGCCTTAGAGGGGGTCTGGCGGGGATGGAGCGATAGCACAGCGGGGAGGGCGTTTGCCTTGCATGTGGCCGACCCAGGTTCGATTCCCAGCATCCCATATGGTCCCCTGAGTACTGGTAAGGGTAATTCCTGAGTGCAGAGCCAGGAGTAACCCCTGTGTATCGCCGGGTGTTACCCAAAAAGAAAAAAAAGCTGGGGTCTGGCTTCTATCCTGTCCCGAGTCCATTGTGGGGATAACGGCGGCTTGCGAGTCTTCAGGGAAGGTGGACGTGGGCATGAGCGTCAGGAGTTTCCTCTTTGAAGGGGGCAGAGAAGTGACCCGTTGGGGATGGCTGAGGCTAAGTGACGGGTCCTGCCGTGGGCAGGTGGGTCCCTGGGCAGGCAGATGACCTCTGGGCCCATCGGGTCCTCGTGTCTGGTGGATTCATCGGCTGCCATTGTTCTCTGAAGCAGCGCCTCCTGCACGAGGATGGGCCTTGGCCCCATGCCTGGCGCTGACCAGCCCTTCAAGGGCCGTGTTGTGGCTTTAGCCAGAGAGCCCTGGAGGGAAGAGCCCGGGTCTTTGCACTTCCGGACCTGACGTGGGCCTGGCCTGGCCCAGGACTTGGAGTTTGGGACTTGGACCGGAGCAGAGCGCTGGGGGCTGCTGGGAAGGGGGGTAGCAGGGCTGGCTTGAGGCGGCCCCTGGGGTTGTCAACTGCACGGGGGGGGGGGGGTGGCGGGGGGGGAAGGGCGCTTCAGCTGGCTCAGCTGGGGAGGCTCACCCTGCCTGACTCGGTGTGGAGTCGGCTAAGCAACGGAGGGAGAGGGCACGGAGAGGAGTGGGAGGCGGGAAGAGCCCCAAAAGGGGAGGGTGGGGAGACATCAGGGAGGCCCCCAGGGGCCCCGGAGAGAGCTGAGGGCCCAGAGCGAGACTGGGTTCCCCCATGGGAGGGGCAGGCCTGGCCCTGCTGGCGTTTGACTCGAACGCCAGCTGGCAGGTCTGGGCAGGAGCCCCTGGGAGAGCCACGGAGAACGGAGAACGCAAAGTTGTTTGCACATGGGAGCCCCAGGTTGATCCTGGGCACCTCCAGGTCAGGCCAAGGTGAAGCCTGACACCTGGGAATGGCCCCCAGCACTCTCAGGTAAGCAAAAACAACAAAGAGAGAGAGAGGGAGAGGGAGGGAGGGAGGGAGGGAGAGGGGGAGGAGAGAGGGAGAGAGAGGGAGAGAAAGAAGGAGAGGGAGAGAGGAAAGAGAGAAGGAGAGGGAGAGGGAGAGAAGGAGAGAGCGAGAGAGAATGGGAAAGAGAGAGGGAGGGAGAGAGAGAACAGGACAAGGAGGAAACATGGCATTGAATGACTCACTTAGGCCGGAGAGATAGTACAGCGGGGAGGGCATTCACCTTGCATGAGGCAGATCAGGGTTCAGTTCCCGGCATCTCGTATGGTCCCCCAAGCCCCGCCAGGAGTGATCCCTCAGCTCAGAGCCAAGAGTAAGCCCTGAGCACTCTGGGTGTGACCCAAAACACACAAAGAGAGAAACCCACCAGGATATGGTCGTAGAGGAGAGAGCCCTGTGCAGTACCCCTGGACTCCAGAGCTCTCACGAGGTCCTCCTGGCAGCCCCTCAGGACTCTGGTCTTCCTGTCTCACTGGCACGCGCGCGCGCGCGTGTGTGTGTGTGTGTGTGTGTGTGTGTGAGAGAGAGAGAGAGAGAGAGAGAGAGGAAAGCTTGAGTATTTGTGAATTTGTGTGTGCTGTGTGAGTATATGAATGTATGTATGTGAATAGTCTATATGAGTTTGAGAGTATATAGGTGAGTGTGTGACTATATGTCTGTGTGTGCGACTGTGTGTGTGTGTATGAGTATATATGTGTGTAGTGTGTTGGTTGTGGATATTAGAGTGGATGTGAATTTGTTGACTATGTGGATGTGTTTATGTGTAAGTTGTTTGTATATGTGAATACATAATTCATTTATGTGAGTGTGTGTTTGAATGTGTATGTATGTTTGCTCATGTGTGAGTGTCTATGTGTGCCTGTTATATGTTAGACTTTATGTGTATATGTGCGCATGCATGTGTCATTTGTGAGTGTGATGTGTGAGTCTGTGTGAGTGAAATTATGGTGAGTGGTGAGTGTTGAGTATGTGAGTGTGTGACTGTATTATGTGTTATTCTGTGTATATGAGTGTCATTTTTGAGAGTTATGTGTGATTCTGTGAGTGTATTATATGTGTGTTATTTGAGTGTGTGAATGTCTATGTGACTATTATTTTTGTCTTTGTGTATGTGTATGCATGTGTGTCATTTGTGTGTTAGTGTGTATGTGTGAATGTGTGTGAGAATGTTACATTATTTTAGTATTTGAGTGTCATTATGCTGTCTGTGTGTGTGAGAGAGTGCATATGTCATTTGTGAGTTCTCTGTGTGAGTTTGTGTGTGAATGTGTATGCGAGTCTCTTTTGAGTGTAGGTGGGTGTGTGTGACTGTGCTCTGTGTGAGTGTATGTGTGAGTGTGTGCACAAGTATGTTGAAGGTGTGTGGGTGTGTGTGACTGCTCCGAATCTGTGTGTCTATGTGTATGAGTATGTACATGAGTGTGTTGAGTGTGTGTGTTACTGTGCTCTGTGTGTGAGTGTATGTGTGAGAATGTATGTGAGTGTGTTGAGTGTGTGTGTGACAGTGACTATTCTCTGTGTGAATGTGTGTAAGTCTGTGGGTGTGTGTGAGTCCTTATGTGAGTGTGTTGAGTGTGTGTGACTGTGCTCTGTGAGTGTGTATCTGTGTGTGTGAGTCCGTATGCGAGTGTGTTGAGTGTGTGTGTGACTGTGCTCTGTGTGAGTGTGTGTGGCTGTGAGTGTATGTGAGTCCGTACACGAGTGTGTTGAGTATGTGTGTGTGTGACTGCTCTGTTTGAGTATGAGTCTGTGGGTGTGTGTATGAGTCCATACACAAGTGTCTTGAGTGTGTTGAGTGTGTGTGTGACTGCTCTGTGTGAGTCTGTGGGTGTGTGTGAGTCCGTACACGAGTGTGTTGAGTGTGTGTGTGTGTGCGTGTGTGTGAGACTGCTCTGTGTTAGTGTGTGTGTCTGTCCGTGTGTGTGTGTGTGTGTGTGTGTGTGTGTGTGTGTGTGAGAGAGAGAGAGATCTCCCTCAGGCCCTCCCCTGCCCTGTGCCGGGCCAGCCCTCCTGTGGCGGGCAGCTCGGATCCTGGCAGTGGCCTCGTCTTCCCCAGCTGTCTCCTTCTCCCTCCATGCCCGGAACTCCCACGCGTGGCGGCTGCCGTGGAGAGACCCTGGCTCGGACTGTGGCCTGTCCCTGGGCCTCCTCTCTGGGCCTCGCTGTCCCCTCAGGGCTGTCCCAGGTGTTCTGCTCTGCCAGCGGAACTGTCCTTCCTCTTCAACTGATAAGATCACTTTTGTCTGATAGGTGTTGGTCTCTCTGGCAGTCTGTTGGCCAAATGTCTGTTAATGGACGTTCCCAGTGTCCAGATACCAGAGCTGGCCATCTCCTGGTATGTGATCTCTGGACACGTCTCTGAGTCCCTCTGCTGCTGGGGTGTCGGTGAGGCTCCCTGCGGGGTCCTGCCCTGTCGGCGTGTGTGAACTGCCCCACGCCTGCCCCAGACCTGCTCTGCTCCCTGTTTCCCTACCCTGCTGATGGCACAGCAGCCCCTCGCAGCCCAGCCCCCCGCTCTCACACCTCACCCAGGCACCGGGACCCCAAATCTGCCTGTCCTCCTTCTCACTTTCTCCTGGTCATTTTTGATGCATGGTGGTCGGATAATCCATGACCTGTCACTGTAGGGTATGTGTGTGTGTGTGTGTGTGTGTGTGTGTGTGTGTATGGGTGTGTGTGAGCCCTCAGCGACGGTGAGATAGGAGAGCCACTGTGGGCAGGAGCTAGGGCCTTGGTGTGACCCTTTAAGGCATAGTTGACGTGACACAGGGGTTTGGGCCCTTGTCCAGGTCAGTACTGCCCAGCTGGACCGGGACTTGGAGCCAGATTTTCTGTCTTACTTCAGCAATTTTTCTAATTTGCCAGAGGTGATTTCTCTCGCTCTACTTTTTTTCTCTCCCTTCCTCGATTTCCCTCCTAATCTTCCTTCCTTCCTTCCTTCCTTCCTTCCTTCCTTCCTTCCTTCCTTCCATTACATTTAAAAACTTCCATTCAGTTTTTTTAATTATTTAACTTGGTTTGGGGGCCACATCCGGCGCTGCTCAGGGCTCACTCCTGGCTCTGCACTCAGGGAGCACTCCTAGTGGTGCTTGGGGTCCATATGGGATGCTGGGGATGGAAGTTGGCTCGGCTCACTGCAAGGCAAGTGCCCTACCTGCTGTGCTATCGCTCTGGCCTCCAGAACTTGCATTTTAAAGTGTAACTGAGTGTAGCATGGAATTCACTGAGGGAACTGCTTCCGGGGTCCTGTCCAGGGGCTTGGACTCTGCCCCCTCTATCTCCAGAGCCCCTGTCTTCTCCCCAGATGGAACATCAAAACTCTATGTCCCCCACCTGCACCTCCTCACCCTCTTTCTTTCTTTCTTTCTTTCTTTTCCTTTTTTTTTGCTTTTTGGGTCACACCCGGCGATGCACAGGGGTTACTCCTGGCCCTTCACGCAGGAATTACTCCTGGCGGTGCTCGGGGGACTATATGGGATGCTGGGAATTGAACCCGGATCAGCCGCATGCTAGGCAAAAGCCCTGCCTGCTCTGCTATCGCTCAAGCCCCCCCCTCTTTCTTTCTTTTCTTTTCTTTTCTTTTTTTTGAGGGGGTCACATCTGACGATGCTCAGGGGTTCCTCCTGGCTCTGCACTCAGGAATTCCCCCTGGCGGTGCTCAGGGGACCATATGGGATGCTGGGAATCGAACCCGGGTCGGCCTCTTGCAAGGCAAACACCCTCCCCTCTGTGCTATCGCTCCAGACCCTCTCGCCCTCTTTCTGACTCTATGAATGGGGCCCAAGAGGTACTTCTGAGCAGTGGAATATGGCCAGTTTCACCCAGTATAATTTTTTTCACCCTGTATAAGTTTTTAAGGTGGACCCATACATCAAAATTTCTTTCCTTTTCATGCCCAAGTAAAGTATTCCCAAGTATGTGCATATGGCATTTTGTTTTTCTGTAGGGATGTACAGGTATCTGTTCTCCAAAAGCGCTTCCATATGAAAATCTTTATATATATTTAAAAAAACACAGCAGGCAGTATGAAAATCACGTATGTTTTTGATGGCATATGTAACTAGGATTTTATGTTCACATTGTCCATCATTTGGAGTATTTTATTTATTTTTTTGCTTTATTTCATTTCTCTCTCTCTTTTTTTTTTTACTAAGACCCATGATTTACAAAATCATTCATAGTTGAGTTTAAGGTATAAACTCAGCGATCAGCTTTCCTCCACCAGTGTCTCAGGTTCCTTCCTACACGCAGGCCTCATCCGCCTCAAACACGGGCACAATTTTTAAGTTTGGTTCTTGTGGTTAGTTGAAATGTTTTACATAGACCGAAAGAGGGCTTTGTTTGGGTTCAGGTTTTGAGTCACACCTGGAGATGCTCAGGGATCACTCCTGGTGGTGCTTGGGGGGGACCCTATGGGATGCCAGGTCGGGGATCGAACCCAGGTCGGCCGTGTGCAGAGCAGAGCGAGCGCCCTTCCCGCCGTGCTGTGGCTCGGGTTCTGACAATTTTAACAGTAGACCTCCCTGCAGCCGGGACACCAGAACTGGGTTGGGAGAACCAGGCGCTGACGGCCTTGGCCGGCCCCCGGCGTCTCAGAGCCGAGGACACCCTAAGCTCGGCACCGTGACATTCCCAGGGAGGGGACCCTTTCCACTGGGGTGTTTCTCAGACCCTTTCCAGGTCTTAGTGCTGCTTCCTGGGAAGTATGAGGTGTTTTTTTGTGTGTGTGTGTGGGGGGGCGGGGGGATGGGAGGAGGGGGAACAGCAGAATCTTTTCTAATCACATTTCTGAAGTGACCACTAGGCGGCAGTAAAAGCCACATCAATTTTTCCCAACGGCACCATGAGGTTTTCCCAGCGGCACCATTGCCCGTCGCTTAGGAGCTGAAGGATTTCACACCCAGCAGGGCTGGGTGGCACGGGAGATGCCATCAGCAATAGCTCTGCCCCCAGCACCCGGGGTACTGTCCAAGGGCTTTGTCCCAGGTGCACACGTTTCTTTCTGTGCGCGTCAGAAGCCCCTGGATGTCGTGGGCCTCCAGTGCACACACTCTCAGGACTCCTCCGGATGAATCGGGTCTTAGCATGGCTGGGACCCGGGTAGAGTCATACACATCGCACTTAACTCTCTGCCCATGGTCAGTCCCCTGCCGAGAGCCCAGCCTTCACTTTAATCACTCTAATTAGTGGGGAGTGGGGGGGAGTGAGACTCAGAGCAGAGCCAGCATGAAATCGGGAAGGTCCTTTTTTCTCTCCAGTAGAAGCCCATGAAGGGCTGGTGGGCCCTGGACGCCAGCCAGCCGGGAACATGGACCGCCACAGAACTGGGGTGGTCCAGGCTCACTCAGGAGTTGCCGGTTCCGAGGGTGAAGGTCACCCGGGGTCCACGTTCCTCTGTGGGTGTCCAGTGCTGGACCCCAGTTCTCTCTGCCCTCTGAGGGGCCGCTTCCCTCAGGGCTCAGCAGAAGAATCTCCCATCTCACGAGAGCGGGTGTCTGAGGCCTCAGTTTCCCCAGAGCCAGCCCCGTAGGGGACCCCAGGAGGCTCATGTCACCCGTGTTGGCCTCACTAACCCCTTGTCTGAGTTTCAAGAGAACCGGATGCTGCCACTGGCGGGATTCCCTCGCCACCCCCCAGATGGCACGTGACTCCATGGGTCTGAGTGATTGTGATTGTTGGGGTGCTGAGCCTGCTGAGAGCCGAGACACCTTCGGCGGTGCAGTGAGCGAATGACAGGCCTATTGACCGGGCCCTGTAATTTATCTGGGGGCATCCATGCTGCATTCAGAGAAGCAGCACCGGCTCCCCGAGACCCAGCATCACAGAGGCCTCCAGAGGGGAGGGTCACCCACCAGGGCAAAGCTGACAACGGCCACTTCCTGACCCAGAGCCACCCACAGGCCCCCCTGCCCCCCATCCGCGGCGCTTAGCATGTACTGTCAGGGTCCAGGTGTACAAGTGCCTGGTGAATATTAAAGAACAGAAGCGCTGCCCCATCACGCCCGCTGAAGGGCTCGGGAGGGAGGCTGGCGTCGTCGGTCTCTGGCCAAAGCCGCCTTCCTGGACTCTGGCTGACAAGGGGAGCAATTGATGGGGGCCATTATTAAGGCTCTAAGTGTTTCTCTGTTGTTAAAGATCTTTTACAAGCCCGGAGTGACTGATAGTGCCCAAGGAATTGGCGGAAGCTTCACTGAGAAATAGAGGCTGGTGAGAGAGATCAGGGAAGGCCGCCCTGGGAAAGGGGGTTGAGGGTTTGGGGTGGCAACGTTGGTGGCGGGGAGTTGAGGGGGGCTGTCATGGCTGACCAATTGTCCACCCTGGGCTTTAGGCTAATTTCCTGGTGGTAAGAAACTAAGTCCCGTGCAGGTCAGAATGTCCTTCCAGGGGGACCCCCATGGACGGGGCATCCGAGGTGCTTGAGAAGAGCAGATATGCTCCCAGAGGACAGTGAATGCTGAAAGGGTCACTTCTTTTTCTAAATTTGTGTGTGTGTGTATGCATATGTGTGTGCATTTATGTGTGTATGTATGTGTGTGTATGTGTCTATGTGTGTGCATATGTGTGTATGTATGTGTATGTGTATGTGTGTGCGTGTGTGTGCCTTACCTGGCGGTGCTCAGGGCTCACTCCTGGCAGGTTCGGGGGACCTTATAGGGGGTGCTGGGGATCCAACCCAGATTGACCAAGTATAAGGCCAGTTCTGTCACTCAGCCCCCCCGGGCAAGAGTCTCCTCTTAAAAATCCCCTTTTTATTCTGTTTTTTTTTTGGGGGGGGATACCTGTCTATGCTCAGGGGTTACTCCCGGCTTTGTGCTCAGGGATCACTGCTGGTGGGTTCAGGGGACCATACCGGATGCTGAGGATGGAACCGGGGTCGGCTGCGTGCGAGGCAAACGCACACCCTCCCCACCGTGCTATTGTTCCAGCCCCCTGTTTTGATTCTGCTCAGCTGAGGCAACCGAGCCATGGCAGCCTCGAGGGGGCTGTGGGCACTTGGGAGAGCCTGGATCTGGACCCCAGGCCTGGTGCCGCTCTGGGCCAGCCGATGGGAAGATGGCAGCGGCCGTGCTCTGGGGAGGCCCTGGTGCGGCCCCTGCAGGAGGCCTCCCTCCCATCCTGGGCCCAGGGGTCAGGCAGGCCAGGGCCTCTCTGTTCTTCTCTGTAGGTGCCTGGACCCTTCCAGATGGGTATTCACCCTCATTTGGTGCAGGACTGGCCGAGCTGCTGGGCGGCAAAGGCTGGGCAGGCTTGGGCTTGTGTCTGCTGGAGAACAGACTGGAGGGGCGTCCTGGTCATTGCCTCGTCACAGTCTTGGCCAGGGTCTTGGCCACAGTCTCCGCCACAGTCTCGGCCACGACCTCGGCCGCAGTGTTGGCCATAATCTCAGCCACAGTCTCAGCCATGGTCTTGGCCACAGTATTGGCCACAGTCTCGGCCGGTCTTGGCCACGGTCTTGGCCACAGTCTTGGCCAAGTCCTGGCCACAGTCCTGGCTACTATTTCTGTGCCTGGTGTGGCACCTCCTTCCCACCGCCTGCAGCCGGGACTCACCCGGGGACGGGCACCCATCATTCCGAACCCCCTGCCAAGCCCCTGCTCCGTCTGTCATGAGCCCGAGAGGCCCGGACCAGGCGCTCATCCTTCCCCCACCCCCACCCCAGGTCCGCACAGTGAAGGACGGCGACCCCTCCTGGAAGCCCACATTCATCGTGAAGCCGGACGGAGGGTGCCAGGGGGACGGGATCTACCTCATCCGAGACCCCACCGACGCCCGCCTGGCGGGGATCCTGCGGAGCCGGCCGGCCGTGGTGCAGGAGTACATCTGCAAGCCCCTGCTCATCGACAGGCTCAAGTTCGACATCCGCCTGTACGTCCTGCTCAAGTCCCTGGACCCGCTGGAGATCTACATCGCCAAGGACGGGCTGTCGCGCTTCTGCACGGAGCCCTACCAGGAGCCCAGCGCCCACAACCTGCACCACATCTTCATGCACCTCACCAACTACTCGCTCAACATCCACAGCGGCAACTTCGTGCACTCGGACAGCGCCGGCACAGGCAGCAAGCGCACCTTCTCCAGCGTGCTGTGCCGGCTCTCGGCCAAGGGCGTGGACATCAAGAAGGTCTGGTCCGACATCATCTCACTGGTCATCAAGACGGTCATCGCCCTGACGCCCGAGCTCAAGGTCTTCTACCAGTCGGACATCCCCGCGGGCAAGCCCGGGCCCACGTGCTTCCAGGTGCCTGGCCCGGCCCCCGGGGGTGGGGGGCGTGGGGCGAGGGGGGCCATGGGAAGCGCCTTGTGGGATTCGGGGCCCCCCTGCTGCCTGGCTTTTTGCTCCCTTAGTGAGGCTGGTTTGGCCACACCCGGGAAGGACTCTGGGAGATCCAAGGTTTCTTCTTTCTTTCTTTCTTTCTTTCTTTCTTTCTTTCTTTCTTTCTTTCTTTCTTTCTTTCCTCCTTCCTTCCTTCCTTCCTTCCTTCCTTCCTTCCTTACTTCCTTTCTTTTTTCTGTTTTTGGGTCATATCCAGCGATGTTCAGAGGTTATTCCTGGCTCTGCACTCAGGAATTACTCCTGGCAGTGCTCGGAGGACCCTATGGGATGCTGGGAATTAAACCCGGGTCGGCCGCGTGCAAGGCAAATGCCCTCCCCACTGTGCTATCGCTCCGGCCCCTGGTAGACACATTTCTTGGGGCAGCGTTCACCCCCTGCGTGGGAAAGCAGCCCGGTACTGTCCCCAGGCTCTCCCTCAAGACGCCCCGGCCGGGTAGCACTGTAGCACTGTCCTCCCATTGTTCATCGATTTGCTCGAGTAGGCCCAGTAATGTCTCCATCATGAGACTTCTTGTTACTGTGTTTGGCATATTGACTAGGTCACGGGTAGCTTGCCAGTCTTTGCCGCGCAGGTGAGATACTCTTGGTAGCTTGCTGGGCTCTCTGAGAGGGGTGGAGGAATCGAACCTGGCTCGGCAAGGCAGGCCACATGCAAGGCAAACGCCCCACTGCTTTGCTATCACTCCACCCCTACGGTCGGGGCAACTGACCTGAAAAGCAATGAGTGGCCCCGAGACCAGGCCCGGGGGTCAGGGCACAAGGCTACCCAGGTCTCCAGCACAGCCCCCGGTTTTTCACGGTTTCCTGAGCACCACCGTTGTGGCCCGGGGGATCCCCGGGTCTATGGGGGTATTGGGTCCAGGGTGGGGGGAGGGGGTCAGCGGCACCCCAGGGCCGGCCCCCACCTCCGGCCAGGTTGGTTGAATGTCTCTGGGATGGCGCCGCTATTGAAAACCAGAGAGCTTGCAGGTAGAGGCTGCGTTTGCAGAATCGAAGGGAGAAGGTCAAAGGGGCCAAGCCATGGACAGCTGGGCAGTGGGCACTGTGCGGTGGGGGTGTCCGCAGGGGACCCCAGCCCTGGATCTGCATGGCCAAGAGCAGAGAGACTGCGGGGAGCTGCAGGGACAGGGGCAGGCTGGGCCGGAGGTGACCAGAGCGTCACCTGTTCTCAGCCCAGCGGTGAGGTAGCCACGGGCCCAGAAGGACCAGGAGGCGAGGCCGGAGTGGCCATGAGGGCCGGGAAGAGCCCCAGGACGGGGTTGGGGTGCAGAGACAGGCGTGAGGGCCGGGAGGAGCCTCCCGGGTCATGCCAGGGACAGTGGTCACCTCTGCTGGACAGTGGCTGCGGACATCCAAGCCATAAGCCATGGCTCAGTGTGAGCATGCGGATGGGGTCAGAGCCTTGTCCTGTGGGGGACGGGCTGCCTGGGGCTGGGCAGGCTGGAACCTGGGGTGGGGTTGAACTGGGGGTCAGAATCGGAGTTTGGATGGGCTGAGCCAGAGCGTGACTGTTTGCCGGGGTCCACCCCGCCTCGGGGAACAGCTCCGGACCAGGCGGCCGCCGAGTGTAGGAAGCGTGACTATTTTGCCTTCCAGGGGCTGGAGAGAGAAAGTACAGCCAATCAGGTGCCTGCCCTGGCACACGGCCGACCCCGGTTCGATCCTTGGCACGGCACGTGGTCCCCCAAGCTCTGCCAGGAGTGCTCCCTGAGCACAGAGTCAGGAGTCACCCCCAAGCTACACCACCCCCCTCCAGAAAGCTGGGTTATGCTTTGCTCCTGGCAGACGTTTGTTCGTGTGCCTGTTTGATACACCTGAGGGGTATCAGCAGTTTCTTGGGGGAAGAGGGTGGCGAGGGGGAAGCGTTCACGCCCCAGCGAGGTTGGGGCCAGGGGGCGTCTGGGCCCGCGGGAGGCAGACGCAGCCTCCCATGGCCTCCCGGCAGGCCTCTGACAAGAGGGGCTGGGCACAGGCTGGCCTGCTGGGGGGTAGCCAGTCCCCCAGTCCTGCACGAAGGGAGGCCATCACGCCCCCCCTGCCGCCTCCTCAAATTCTTTGCACAAGGGTTCCCACGTGCTCACCCTGAGGGAGCCCGTCTTGGACAGACCCGCCGGCCTCTTGGGGGCCCGGTGTCTGCCTCCCGCAGCCGGACAGTGCGGCCCGGCCTCGAGGCAACCCGTTGAGGGGAGGGAGCGCCGGCCAGTCAGAGAGCCTGGTGGTGCCTGAGGAAGATGCCTGTCTCCTCGGCTGATGGCTTGGCATCCCTTGGGGGCCCTGGCGTGCCCAGAAGTTCCCCAAGCACCTTACTGGGAGGTTCGGGGGGAGAAGCCTTTAGGGAGGGGGGCTGCAGCCCCGGCTGGGGGACAGCAGCCGTGGGTCTTCAGGGGTCTTCAGGGAGCAGAAGGGGGGATGAATGGGCCTTGGGCACCTTGCCCTTCTCCAGCACCTTTGACATAAGGCAGGGATTGTCCTGTGACCACAGCTCAGTGTCCCGAAAGGCCCGGGGGGAGCTCAGTCCTTCAGCCGGGCTCAGGGACATTTCCTGCTGTCCCTGTGACCTGGCAGGGCACCACCTGAGGCTGAAGGTCGGGGCCAGGAGAAGACAAAGCCCAGGCCCAGGTTGGGGGGCACGTGTTTCTCATTGTGAGAGACAGAGAGAGAGAGAGAGACACAGAGGGAGACAGAGACAGAGAGAGACAGAGACAGAGAGACAGAGACAAACAGAGGGATAGAGACAGAGAGACAGAGACAGACAGAGAGACAGAGACATAGAGACATAAACAGAGACAGAGAGATAGAGAGACAAGAGAGAGACAGAGAGACAGAGATAGACAAGAGAGAGACAGAGAAAGAGACAGAGAGATAGAGAGACAAGAGAGAGACAGAGACAAGAGAGACAGAAAGACAGAGAGATAGACAAGAGAGAGACAGAGACAGAGAGAGACAAGAGAGAGATAGAGAAAGACAGAGACAGAGACAGACTGAGACAGAGATAGAGACAGACAGAGAGAGATAGACACAGAGACATAGAGAGGCAGAGAGAGGGACAGAGAGAGAGAGAGACAAGAGAGAGACAGACAGAGAGACAAGAGAGACAGAGAAAGACAGAGAGAGATAATGAGACAAGAGAGAGACAGACAGAGAGAGACAAGAGAGAGACAGAGAAAGACAGAGACAGAGAGACAAACTGAGACAGAGATAGAGACAGACAGAGAGAGATAGACACAGAGACATAGAGAGGCAGAGAGAGGGACAGAGAGAGAGAGAGAGGAAGGAACTGTGGGGGTCGGAGCGATAGCACAACGGGGAAGGTGTTTGCCTTGCACACAACCTACCCGGGTTCAATCCTCGACATCCCACAGGATCCCCAGAGCACTGCCAGGGGTAATTCCTGAGTGCAGAGCCCGGAGGAACCCCTGAGCACCACCCAGTGTGACCTCCCCCTTGTTCCCCCCCCAAAAAAAAGAATAAAAGAGAAAAAGGAAGCATGGCTGCGCGGGAGTAATCCCCAGTGTCCCCGCAGATTCTGGGTTTCGACATCCTCCTCACGAAGAACCTGAAGCCCATCCTGCTGGAGGTGAACGCCAACCCCAGCATGAGGATCGAGCACGAGCAGGAGGTGAGCGGTGGGGCTCGGCCGGGGTTGGAGGTGGGGGGAATGCCCTCGGCTGTGTGTGTGTGGGTGGGGGGAGCCCCCACTGGCAGGCAGGTGGAGCACTGCAGCCC